>NC_141265.1:10000-2410000 GCF_054856545.1 Hippocampus guttulatus
AACAAACCTTCAAGGAGGCCCCGCAATGACAGCAGGAGCCCCGGGTGCTTTGATACACTATTATCCAATCCAAAGTTAATGGCGGAGTACGCCAACTTTATGATTTTCTTTTCTTCGCACACATCAAAGCAACAACATTTGACATGCCCATTAGCCACGTCACCATTCCGTATGCTCCGCCACGCGCTCATTCATCCATGTTAGCTCAATGGTTAAAACAACCAGGGCGAACACAAATTACACTCGGCCTTACGTTTGATTAGCACACCGCCTCACAGCCCAGAACAGAGCCCGCATAGCACAGAAATCAGACTGATGCAGCGAGAACGCCTAAAAAGACAAGACATAGAAAAAAAAAACAAGCAGACGAGAGATGCTTAGGTTCGAAGTCCCCTGAAAACCGCGGAGAACTCGCCGTGATTAGATGACAAGCCAGTAAACCATTCGGCACGCTCCACCACGTGCTCGCCCATCCACGTTAGCCGTGAGCTAACTTGCTAAATGCAAGCAGGGCGCGCCCAAATTACACTCGGCCTTCCGTTTGATGAGCACACCGCATCACAGCACAAAACGACAGCTTTGTGACTTTTTTGCGTCACATCGAGACACATCAAAGCAAATACTGTAGATATATTTGACATACTCATCGGCCACGTAACCATTCGGCGTGCTCCGCCACGCGCTCATCCAAGTTATCCCAAACGTGAGCCCTCACCAAAATGGCCACGGCCGAATGACACGTTAGCTTGCCATTAAACGCCAAACCGTATGACAGCCCAGCACGGAAGAGCCCGCATAACACAGAAGCCCAGACTGGACTCGAAAAACAAGTTACAGAAAGAAACAAACAAGCAGAGGAGTCTTAGTCCTACGTTTGATGTCAATTGAAAGAAGTGTGAACGCAGCAGAGAACTCGAAGAGCGATTATATGACAGTACCAACCGGAAACGCTTAAGGAGGGGGGCCGGAACTAGAGTGACCCTCCCTCAGAACTCACGGCTGATTTGTCCAACAACGTTAATGGCGGAGTACGCCAACTGACGTTTTCTTCGCATTCAAACACATCAAAGCAATGACGTGCCGATTCGGTGCGCGCGCCGCTACGTGCTCATCCATCCACGTTAGCTCAAAGGCTAAACGCGGCCGAATTACATTCCGGCGTCCGTTTAAACACCACACGCGTCACAGCACAGCCCAGAACGGAAGAGCCCGCGTAGCACAGAAATCCAGACTGAACCAGTAAGCACACATCTAAGAACAAAGAAGGAACAAGAAAAACAAGCCGAGGAGAGCATTCTTACGTTTGGCTTCCATTGAAAGCAGAGGAGAACGTGGATGGCAAAGCCATAGGTGGACAGGTATCAATAGACGACAGCGCCAACCGGAATACGCTACTTAAGGAGTGGGGCCGGCACAATAGCGACCCCCGGCGTCCCGTATGCTTTGAAAAACTTTCATCCAATACAAAGTCAATGGCGGAGTACGCCTTGTTTTATGTTGAGGGGGAAGAAATTTCATCCGTGCTGTATGTTACACATACGTACAGCACATTTGACAATAAAGTTGTATTCAATTACGTTTGAAATACCTTGAAATCCGGGCAGAACAGGCAGAGAGAGTTGAGATGACTTGTGGTCAACCGGGCGCTAAAGGGGAGGGGGGTGTCAGCAACCACAGGAGTCCCGGGTGCCTTGATAAACCTGGGGGCCCGAAGCATTGTGGTAACCGGCATCCGCCGACCTAACGCTTTAAGGGGAGCGAATCACGCCGGCGACAAGCGGCCACGTTGCGTACCTCCGGCGACAGAAGGAAAGCGTCAGGATTTCAGGTCGTCTCCGTCACGGCCGCCGGCTCGGGGTCGCCCGTCCGTGCCAAGAAGAGGAGACCGTGAGGCGGCCGTCCATCTGTCCACAGACAAACTTTGGGGGCCGACAGCGGTCCAGTCATTCGACTTGAGCCGGCGGTTCCCCCCCCCCAACCGTGGGAGACTTTCCTTCCGCTTACCGGAGGGGGGGGGGGGCCCCCACGCTGAGAAATGGTGGCAAAAGCAGACGACGGAGCACGCGGAGGTTTCAAGAATGACATTTGTGGTTTCAATCGTTTGTCAACAGCCGGGCGATTTCATGGCTCGCTCACTCTTTGTTCAACGCGGATTTTTAGCCATAGCTAATAGCCAATTATTATTTGACTATCGAGTCAAGAGTCACATAGATAAAAGTGGGTTGAGGCCTAGGAGACAATATCGGATTTTGGTCACTAGAGGGCGACACGCGCCATCACACGATTCATGCAATCCACCCCTTCAAAGAGACGGTCCAGGAAAAAAGTTTCAAATGATAATGCCTTGAAAAGCCTTACAGAAAATTGGTTGATATTAAATAACGCCAGTAAAACTGCTAGTGTCAGAGGTACTCAAAAGGCTTTGCATACACATATTCACATGTATTTGGGACAAGTTGACTGTTACGGTTCAGGAGAGGTGCAAGTAGCGGTGGATCCAAAAGCGAATGGGGAGCAGGATAATCGTAGGCTCACGCGGTGCGGGGGTGAAGGAGCAGCGGCAGGCTGGGCAGGGAGGCTCTGGGAAGAGACGAGCAAGAGTAAGCAGTTGTACACAAAACATCCAACAAGGGCAAGCATGTGCGGTAGAAAAGGCCTAGATACCACTCGGAATTCACAAATCATCTGGCACCCGCTTCCAGATCAGCATAGGCCTTATACACAGGTGGTGATTGCTGATCAGCTGCAGGTGCGGGAGCACCTCTGGCCCCGCCTGATAATAGAGGAAGCAAACAAAGTCCCCGGAAGTGGACCATCAAAATAAACCAGGAAGTCATAATACAAAAACCTAAGGAGTATCGTGTGACAGCGCATCACATTGACATCCTGAAGCTGAAAAGAACATTTATTTCATCCTCAAACGAATCCCCATGAAGACAAATGCAACGATAGAAAATGCGCACGGCTCGGCCTGAAAATGCATTTCAAGCAATAAAAACTGCAATCGAGTGTCAGAGCTAAACAAAAGGATTAAGATGTATATTTTCACATGTATTTTGCACCGGTTGACGTTCTGAAGCCGAAATGAACATGAATTTCATCATGCAACTCATCCCCATGAAGAAAAATGCAAGTTCATTGAATAAATACAAATGCCCTTATTTGTATTTATTTAGTCCACTCCAAATATAACGACAATGAAGAAATGATTTGCATTATTAAAGGACAAAGAAACAAGAGGGACCCCGGGAGTGCCGGGTGCTTTGATACACATCCAAAACCAACTTAATGGGGTAGTGCACCAAGTTTTTCTTCGCACACATCAAAGCAGCAAAAATGATTTGACCTCCCCCGCAGCTACTAACCGTTCGGTAGCTCCGCCACGTGCTCGTCGATCCATGTTAGCCGTTAGCTCAACCAAATCCAGGCGGAACCGGTGAAAACTAGTGATGGGACGAGCGACACTGATGCGTTAGCACAGTGCCGAGAGCCCAAGAGTGAAAGCCCGTATCCCGCCGGTGCTCATTCCTCCACGTTAGCCGTTAAGCCGAATGGCTAAACACGACCGGGTCGCACCCAAGTTACACTCGGCCTTAGGTTTGATTGAGCACACCGCAAACCTAAGGACGGAACGGAAGAGACCCGCGAAGCACAACAACGCAGACCGAACCGGTCAAAATGGATGAAGTACGATCACATGGAAAAAAAATGACAAAAGATACTTGCGGAGCATGGGCAGGAGAGGTTTGATGACCTCAAAGCGGCAACGTGCACTCATTTGCTTTCTGGCTCCTCACGTGGAAACGCAATGGCGTGGCGCGTTCACCGGAGAAAGCCACTCCGGTCTTCCTGTCTGCGAACGTTTTTGTTTCCCTGTAGATACAAAGAGATTGGACACAGAAAGAAAGCTATGGGGGATCGGTCTGCGGCGTTGGCCCTGGCGGGAGGACCGTGCACCTGCGCCCCACCGGCCGAGGGGCTTGGGCTCCTCGGTGCGATGACGGAGGTTCAGTCGCTACCGCTCACCCGGTACACACTTTAGACAAGGGCGGAGAGACTTTTTCCATCCACTGGATATGCCATATATTTCAAGTAAACATTTACAAAAGTTAATGAAACACAATTTGATCACATACATGTTCCACAGTATTAGTCTGCACTACGTAGATATGGTTTGTTGCTTTCCCGCTTGTGGTCCAGGAGGAACTGCTTGGCACGGTGACTAAGAGCACCCCCCCCAGACTCCAATTGCCAAGACCGTGCGGTGACGCGACGTATACCGGACATTCAAATACTGCTAACTAAGGCACCGTGTGCATACTGTTGTCCATTTCCTTTACATTTAGTGCCTAAAAAAAAAAAAAAAAAAGATCAAGGATACACATACATTTGGTAACATATTCAAACAGTGCATGTCCACGTTCAACTTTTTTTTTCCTTTCACATTTTTCCAATATTTACAATGAGAGTGCAGGGTTGAATGAACACTTGGTCTTTTTTGACTCAAAAGGAGATGCGACATGACCCGCGAGCCGATCACAGTCCAGGTTGTGTCCTGTACAACTCAAGAATAAATGGAGACATTTAACTTTTTAGGCAGCAGATTTAACAGCAAATGTGATTTGATTTAGCGCGCGAGTGCAGTGAATGCATATAGTAGGTGGGCGCAAACATGAGTTTGGATTTCACAATTTTTCAGTTGCACAATTAGTGAAAATTTGTGAATGGCAGTGTCACTGCAAAAGTTTCAAAAGAACAAGTTTTTCGTGTGTGTGTATATATATATATATATGTGCTTAACTGAGAGCATCTGTAATTCCATAGGATAACCCTGACACGAAACAAACAACCCCACAAATAAGCGGGGGTTTTCAACGAGCCATGGTGGGTATGATCCCCCAAAAACACGCAAATAGGTGAACTAGGGAATACTGAACTGTGAGTAAACCAAAGCTGCACTGTAAATTTTCCAAAATGTTTTTTCTTCCCCTCCAACCTGTGTAATTTTAGTTTTAAAAGGGTTTTGGACTTCAATCTTACACAAGCCGCGAGCTGCACACATGCGGTTATATGCGTTCGTCTGGGTCGAGCGCGCAAAGATCGGGCGCGGTGGCCATGAACATGCTGCGCCCCCTCTCCAGCCGACTCTTCTTGTCGGTGAGGCGGAAGGCTTCCATGAACTCATCAATGTCGATGGCGCCGTCACGGTTGCTGTCGATGGCCACCGTCAGTTCTGAGATGGCCTCATCCGTGATCTCCATTTTCAGGTACACGCTCAGGAGCTTCCACGTCTGACGGAAGTCCGAGGGTGAGATGAAACCTGTGAGGGAAGGAAAGAAAGAAAGAAAGGCTTATTTGATCTCGAGCATAATACCATCATGTCAAACCAGCATACCAAGATCCTGCCAAATTGACAAATTGGACTCCAAACCTGACTTTGACAGGGAGCGAGTATTGCTTTTGACACAAGTGAGTGTCTGACTCCCCGCCAATCAGTCTCCATACATATGGACAGTAAATCCCCATCTACTTGATTGACTTAGCCTGCTCCCAACCTACAGTATCTGCGCGTTTCCCAACCTACATACGGAGCTAGCTAGCCAACCACATCACTGCCAACAAATCTACTGACTTTTGGAGCCAAGTACCATCTGACAGGCATGCCAACTCCTCACCAAGCAACCTATCAAGATGGCTCCGGCTCTACTCACCTTTGTCCAGCTTTAGCAAAAATAGCTCCCGAGTTCGCCACCTCGACACCCTATTGCCTACCAATCTATTCACTTCCCCTCCTCGCTCTCTCGGGAGCTAGCTAGCTACAAAGCTCGCTAACCAACAACCTACCAACCACACATTGTCATGGCTTTGCTTTGTCTCTTTGTTTGTTTGTTTGTTTTCAGCACCAGCTGGAGAAGAGTGCGTGCATCTTCAACAGGAGCACCTGACCCTTGTTGCCAATCAAGCCAGCAATGTATTTAAGCACTGCCAAGCTACCTAATCAGTCTCAATAATAATAATAATAATAATACATTTATCAGATTATTGACCTTACTCACCACTTATGCTCAAGTGATATTTTCTAGACCTCTTGTCCATGTTCATAGTCGCTCTTGTTTCGCTAGATTCTTGTTTAGGAAGCATTTTGGCTTTCAAGTCATTTTGGACAACTTTCAGTTGCATGGGTTGGATTTTTGACATTTCGTTTTGAATACTTTCGGTTTTCAAATTGACAAATTTTCTGTCGCGGTGAAAAAGGAGCCGAGCCAATAGGCGAAGCTCTCCATTTACCGGTCGATCTATGTTCCAACCCTCATCTTTGGTCACGAGCTATGGGTCGTGACCAAATGAAAATGAGTTTTCTCCGCAGGGCGTCCGGGCTTTCCCTTACAGATAAGGCGAGGAGCTCAGTCATCCGGGAGGGGCTCAGAGTCGAGCCGCTTCTCCTTCACGTCCAGAGGAGCCAGATGAGGTGGCTCGGGCTCCCGAGCGCCTCCCCGGTGAGGTGTTCCGGGCACGCCCCACCGGCAGGAGGCCCCGGGGACGACCCAGGACACGCTGGGGAGACTATGTCACCCAGCTGGCCCGGGAATGCCTCGGGTTCCCCCGGGAAGAGCTGGCAGAAGTGGCTGGGGAGAGGGAAGTCTGGGCTTCCCCGCTAAAGCTGCCGCCCCGCGACCCAACCCGGGATAAGCAGTAGAAAACGGATGGACGGAGGGATAATATACACCGACTCGTACGCGTGTAGCAAGCTATCGACTTCAATCTAGTTATTTTCCTTCCCTCCTAAGCAAGTGGGCAATTTCATCAGGAACCGCTCGGCGCCACAAATGATAAATATCTGACAACTAAAGCGTTTCATTGACTTGGGGCCCAAATGATCTTCCTTTCAGGTGGAATATGGTGACTGACGTTTCTGAGCGGGCACAAAAAAGCAAGAGGAGAAAAAAAAAAAACAAAAGAAATGGTTGCGTGTCCACGGAGAAGGTGAAGAACAGTCCATCAGTAGGTTAATCTGCCGTCTTAATCGGGAGGATCCCAGAGGACGTCACAGGCGGATTAGCACATCGCACGTTAGCGTACACGTCCGGCGTCACGTGATACACAGATGATGATGTCATGTGTCGGTGGGCGTATTGGACCTGAGTTATTGGTGTCGACGATCCTGAAGATGGTCTCCAAGGTGGAGCGATGGCGGTACAAGGTCTCGAGCAGACACTGGTCGATATGCTACGTGGGAAAATACGCCATTGTGACAGAACGACAACAGAATACAACGGATGGGAGAATTGAATCGAGTACGACTGCAGAAGTTGCATGCAAATGCTCGACTGAAGTGAGTTGAAGGTACAACGCTCGCGTGCGGGAGATAAAGGCGGAACACGTCTCCTCCTCATTGGAGAATTGGACCATGAAAACAAAGATTTGGGCACCGGGAAAAACAGCTCCACATTTCTCCCCCGAGATTCTCCAGAGTTTGGAAGAAACGTGCAAAAATTGGTGCAACGTTAATAAAGAACTTTGGCGCGGAACGACGAGCTCCCGAGCACCGACGTAGACATTAGTCACCGTCCGGGCGGCGCGTCGGTCGGTACGAAGGCCCTTACGTCAGCGTTGGCCCCTTTGATGGCGAGCTCGTCGAACCACCGCCGGTAGTCGATGAGGCCGTCGCCGCTCTTGCCGCCGACCAGCTGAGAGCGCAGCATCCGCCAGGGAAGGCCCAGTCGCATCACGCTCTCCACCGCCGTCGCCCAGTCCGTCACCGAAAGCAGACCTGAGCGGCCGTCAATACGTGAGGTGAGGCGGCGTGCTCCTCCATCATGCTGCTCACCCTGCCATCGCTACTTGGACACCGACCAATATAGCAATGCGCCCACTTGGCCTAAACAAATAACACTGGGAAAACATTTTTCCAGCACATCAAATTTCTTCCCCCCCCCCGCCCCCTCTCTCTTTGTTTTAATCCGATTTAGGGACTTTGTGTGGATTTCATCAAGTTGTCGTATTGAACGTGTACAAGGCTGCAAGTCAAAGGGTTCGGGAAGTTAGGAGCTCGAATTGAAGTACAGTGATGCCCTGGCAAGTATTTGGGAGGGAGGGGGCCAATACTGAAAATCCACAGACTGTACCATTCAAAGGAATTGGGGTTGATTTTTTACGCCGATAAACATTCTAAATGCATTTTCTGTGAGAACAAAAACATGCAAAAATTTGGCTGACTGGGATGCGCACGGTGGCAGCAAGACAAAGTCAAGAATCCTCTGGCGATTTTGCACATACGGTATGTTAAACTTGGCTACCCAGTCACAACATTCCTCGTGAACGAAGCTCAACGTCCGTCCGATGTTGGCCGACACAACTTGAAAGGGCCTTTCTGTCGAATGTGCTTTTGGGTGAGCGCCGTCATCTTTTATGGCGCTGGCTTGCGATTCACGGTCCAAAGTGCAAAAGGCTCAGTTGACACGACGACGCTGAGCTTCAGGCGCGAGCGGGAAGGAAACCTCGGCACATTTGAGAAAGCAAAAGCTGATCCGGAAAGGCCAAACTCACCCGCGTTGTCGGAGTCAAAAGCTTTGAAGGCCCAAATGAGGTCCGACTTGTGGGAAAAGAGCCGCTCCCGAAGGACTTTGAGGGCGGAGCGCTCCGTCTGCCCGATGCTGCACACCGCACAAGACCAAGAAATCAGATCGGATGCGCGTCCAAAGCGCTCCTTTCAAAGGGGGCGGGATGAACGCGGCCGAGTTACCCCTCGTGAGGGCAAAGCGCTTCACATTACAGATGGATGGATGACTTGTTGAGCCATGACTTTCTTGCCACGTAAGGCTTGGACTTTAGGAACACGACACTGCAATTTAATCTCGGAAAGATACAATTTCAGCCTTGTAAAGATTACCACTTTTGTTGCGGGCAAAACATGTCCTTGAAAAAAAAAAAGTTTGTTTTTAATACAACTTTACTGTGATACAATTTTTCCCCTAAAAAAACCCGACACATTTCTTATCACATGGACTTCATTTTGGGGAGAAAACCCCCATCGAAGAGGATTCCTTTCAAAATACAGCTTGCTCTTGCCAAGACTGCCATTTTTCTCCTTGAAAATGACATTCGCATCACAGACGCTCACCTCGATTTATTTCATTTTACAGACACGTCTCCGCTGGAACGGAGCCGCTTTCAGCTGCATTCTACGTTTGTAGACCGACAATAAAATGAATTACATGGCAACTTTTTTCTCTAAAAAAAAAATCTCAATTTTTTTTTTTGTGGGACAACTTGATTAACTTTTATTTGGAAAGGTTGGAGCTTTTTTCTCTGTATGATTACATGTTCTGCACAAAGACATACCTTTGTTCTCGTCAAGATTTTTTCTTTTTTTAACTTGATTCTATTTCGATTGTGACTTTTATCCTGATAAAACTTCCGGAATCTTGTACAGAAAAGGGCTTTTCTTGATTGAAATTCAAAAAGGACTTTATTCGTACACCAACATCTTTCTCGAAGAAATATTCATTTGCTATCATAAGACTGTGGTTTCGATTTTTTTTTCTCTTGAAAATAAGTTTGGTTTTCTTTCCCGTGGCCCCTCGGGAAACACACGGCAGTTGTGCTGCCGTCAAGATGACGCGCGAGTTTATGGGAGGAGAAAATCAATCAATCAATCAACAAACATCTCCCCTGTGAGGGGTCCCCGCACCCACAAAGTTGGAGAAGCCCCGATGGAAGGCACGAGCCGCCGCCGCCGCCGCCGCTACCTTTGTTGGGCCGTGAGCTCTCTGGTCATGTTGCTGGCCTGGTACTGCACCACGTAAGGCACCAGGTCGGGTCCCAGCTTCACGTAGGCCCCTCGGTTGCTCCCCACGTCGTAGTAATTGGAGGCCGAGAAGAGCGTCAGGACCTTGGTGTCAAAGGTTAAAAGCTTGTCACTTTCCCCCCCCTCCCCTTCGACGCCGAGGTGGGACCGCGCTTTTTTGGACACGATCCAATCGGCGTTTCGACGGCCCGCGCTCCGAGGTCAAGTCGAGGCTCCGCGTTCGAGTCTTCCGACGAGTCGACAGTCAATGCTGAAGTTTATGGCCCGGGACCAGTCGGTGATCTACGATGACGACATCCGGACCGGTTCACAAATCGGCACGGAACCGATGACGTGAGACAAGTTCCGTCAACAAAGCGGCACGCTCGCCGGAGTTGCCGAGTAGTAAATCTATTCATGTGCGAAGATCGCTACGGACGAGTTTTGCGAGGTCCAAACTTTTGCTTTGAGCGGCCGCTCAAAGGCGAGAGGCAAATTTGAAATGGGAGACGTGCCAGGATGTCAGACAGGGCGACCGATTCAGATGGCCCCGGTCAAATCCGATCCGGGCTGAAATCTGATTTGACTCAAAAATAATTCCACGATATCGACGGATAAAACACACAATCCGAACAACTTTCTCACGATAAACGACCTGGAAAAAGCGCCGCCGAGAGAAATGTTGCAAAACGAAAAAAGAATGGACTGCCGGGAGGAATACGATGCACTTCCGAGGAGGAAGGACTGGAATCGGGGCAGAGGAGCGCTCGTGATGGCGTCGAGGCCAAGCCGGAGCCCGGCGGCACCGCCGCCCCGATCGCGGGACGAGTCGGGGTCCGAGTCGTCGGTCACCTTGCGGTTGTGGCAGAACTCGTAGCCGTCCTGCTTGCACTCGTGCGAGCGTACGATGAGCTGCATGTTGTGCTTGCTCAAGAAGTCCCGGGTGACGTCGGGGCCCCAGTAGCATCCGCCGCCCCTCAGCTCGTTGGGTACGCAGCCGTCTTGCGACATGGGGTCGCTCCACAGCAGGTCCAGGATCTGGACAAAACACGGCGCGGCGGCGGCTTTGTCCTTTGGGCCGACTCCGGCGAGCCCGGAGTTTGACCGGGGACTAAAAGTCAGCCGGGATAGGGTTAGGGAGGGAATGAACGGCTCGATCCACCAAAGTGATTAGAATTCGCAAAAACACACAAAATGACTACATCCGAAATTGGACAAAAAAAACACGTCATTAACAAAAATGTTTAAAAACGGCGCTGAAGCTACATCTGGACAACTACGAAGTCAATTAAGTGTCCTTTGTTTTCATCGGTGTCAATTCGTGAGCTTTTGGGGTTGACGTTAAATGGACGGCGAGCCCTCAGGATGCCGTTTCTGAGCGCCGACGGCTGCAAACGGCCAGTTGCGGAGGGGCCGGGGTCGGAACTGGCCACGTGGGGCCCTCGCAAGGCGAGCAAAGGACCAAGCGGGGAGAACGTGTCGACTTTCAATCTTCAAGTCGGAGCCGCCGAGTCGCGCTTTGATGGAACTAAGCCGCCGGAGATGGCAAAAGCTCAGGTGGCCGTCGCGGCTCTTTTACGTTGCTCTCTCTGAGCGCCGTCGGCGGGACGGCCCGCCCGAAGCGGATGGGGCGGCCCGCTCTTCCGGCTCCTTCGAGTGATGACGGAGCGTCGGAAAAGCAGATCGAGCCCCCGGGGAGGATTAACGAGGCGCGGATTAGCGAGCGCGTCGGCAAGCCCAGATGGGCGGGCGACTGCCGCTCGAGTGTCGCCGAGAGATTACGAGGGCGCTTGAGTCCACCGGGCTACGGCCTCAAAGCAAATTACGTGGCGCCACGTCGGCCGTCCGGGGAACCCCTTGGGGGGGGCGCCCCGGCCAAGAAGGAGCCTCTTTTGACTCGGAGCCAAATGAAAATGTCCCCCCCGGCCCCCCACTCACCTGCTTCCACTCCTCCTTGGCGCCGTCGCTCCCGACCGAGTCGACGGAGGCGCGGGCTTCTCGTTCCGCGCCGAAGCTCCCCAAACGCTCGGGCTCGTCCTCCGCGCCGAGCTCGATCCGATCGGAAAAGTCCCGCAGGGAGCGGTTGAGGAAGCCGTCGCGGCTGACGGCGGGCTTCGGGCAGGCGAAGGAAGCCCGCCGCCGCAAGAGCCCGCGATTGGCCCAGTCGTCGTCCGCGTCCGAGTCGACGGACGTGCCGGCGGAGCTCCGCTGCCGCCGCCGCTTCTTCTTCTTGGGAGGCCGAAGCGCCGAAACGTACTGGACAGAAAAGAGGGCGGGAGCGGCCGGCTCGGAGCCTTTGCCGTCTCCCAAAGCGCGGGAGGGCTCGCTCACTCACGGCGTGTCGGTCCACTTTGGCCAGCGCGCCGAGGTCGGTGGAGTCCGAGATGCCGCCGTGCAGGACCACAACTTTCTGGTCGATCACCGCCGCCAGCGGTAACCAGCTGAAGATCTTCTGGAGCAGCTTCAGGATCCGTTTGCCGTGCATCTGCGCCAAACACCGACCACTTCATCCGCCGCCTTCTCGTCTCTACTTTTTGACGGCCCGGCCGTTGGGAGGGCCCGACCGATCGGGGTTTCCGTATTCGGCGGAAGAAAACTACCACGACGGATGAATAGCTCCACTTTGTCTTTTTGAATTTGCCTTTAAAACGGAGAGCAATTGTCACGTTGGGAAAAAAAAAAAAAAAGCACCGCTTTGGCTTCAGATTTGGATCGAGGCCGCAAATGCCTGCGGTGCTCCGGCATCGGGGTGAAGCGTCCCATTGGTGCGTCGAGGCCGTCGAGGTTCAATCCCATTTCTTTGACGCCGAGGCGGCTCTCTGGCGTGAGCAAGTTGCATTTGAAATACGTGATGCGAGTCCAACTGAAACGGGAGCAACTTTGAAGGCCAATAATGCAAGGTCAGGGACGCCGCGAGAAACCTTCCCGGCGGAGACGCCGTCGCGCGTCCCGATGGGGCGGGATGTTGTCCTTCGGCCGAGCGCGGAGTAAGCAAAGGCGAGGATAAAGGGCGCCGCTTTCTGCGAGCGGCGGGCTTGGACGGCCGCCGTTTTTTCAGCCCGGCGGACACGAATAATCCGATGCCCCGCGGGCACTCAAACCAACGGGCGTTCGCGCTCGGAAGCGGTGAGGACCGGCGACGGCGGCGGCCGTGCGCCGCTCAGACAGAGGCGGCGACCTACCTTGTATTTGCTCAACACTTCCTTGGTGAAGCCGTACCTGCGGCGGTCACACAAACGAGAGGAGACACGAGTGGGTTTCCGGCCTTTGCGCGCGGCCGCCGGCGTACCGTACCTCAGGTTGATGAGGTGGTCCTCGTGGTTGCCTCGGTTGAGGTGCACCTCGGTGGGGTAGACCAGCAGGAAGGCGAAGAGGATGAGGAGGATCTCCATGGAGTCCTTGCCTCGGTCCACAAAGTCCCCGTTGAAGACATAAGGCTTCTCCAGGGACGGCGTCCCGTTCTGTCGGAAAAGCCCATCGAAGGCTCCTTGGGTTGGCCGTCCGCGATCCGAAGCGCCTCGCCTCGCGAGGGTCGCGCACGTGCCGGAGCCCGTCCCGGCCGACAGGGCGGGGGGGGCGACGACACCCCGAAGCGGCCGCCCGCCAATGGCACAGACGAAAAGCGCCATTCGCACTTGCAGCGAGGGACGATTTTGCAGCGCTCCGTGAACACGCCACGCATGTACCCGGAGAAAAGCCAGGCTGGCACCTGCGGGGCACCTCCGTCATCCAAACATGATTTTTTTTCCCTCCACTTCCTTCGGAGCTTACACTTGTCATCCAATCATCAACGCTTCCCTTCTATCGGTCGTTTTCCGAACCTTTGATATCCTTTTCTCAGGTTTGCCGGACAATTTGGGGTGGAAATGAGCAGGACGCGTCCTTTCCCCAACTCATTTTTCTTGGTCAGAAATAACCGCTTGTTGTCTGACTAATAATAATAATAATAATAATACATTTTATTTATAAGCGCCTTTCAAGTATTAACAGCGCCTCATTTTTGCTCCGATCGAGTCTCCGTTGCCCTTCATTCGCTATACGCGCCCGGACACGGCCGCCGTGTCTCTTCAGCGTCCGGAGTCCACTGACATTTAGCAGGCCTCGGGCGGCCACGCCCCGGGGGAATATTCGTTCCGCCCGAACGGGGACGCCGCGCCGCCTCACGGCCGCTCGGCCGGGCCCTGCGAAGGCGAGCTCCCCGGCCTGCTCACAATGCGTACGTGCGGTCAAAATATCGATGGGGTGGCGCTCGCTCGAGCGGATTACCTTGTAGAAAATCAACAGCAGGTCTTCCAGCTGCCCGTGCAAGTCACCTGCCGAGAAGAACACAAATCAGCGACGGCGGCGAGTCCGCATTAGTCCGGCGGCAGGCGGAATGCGGAGCGGGGATTCGACGGCGAAAGGCGGGCTGACCGCAAACGGTGATTTCTTTGCTGTGGCAGGTGGAGATGCGGCTGATGTTGGGCAACATGCGCAACAGCTTCCAGGTCTCCAGGAGGAGCTGCAGGACGTAGCGCGAGTGCAGCTGCTGCTGACAAAGAGGCGGCAAAGATGGGAGGAGCCAAATCGAGTCAGACTTCAACTCGGCGAGCGCGTCGACAATCGACTCCCGCCGGCGCCTTTCGGCTTTATAAAATAGCACAAGGTTCCCTCCCCGACGGCCCGTCGCAGGCAGGGTTTGGGTTTTCCGTTCCCGGGAACTATGTTGACGTGGATGGAGGACCTCTAGTCATCAACGAGTACGCGCCGTCGCGCCGCCGGTCGACGAATGCAAGCAAAGGGTTTGGAGGCGCGAGGAAACGAATCGTACTTTCTTGTTCCTGAAGGCTTCCAGCAGGCAGACGGCCTGCTCCGCGGTCAGAGGGAAGCGCAGGCGCGGCCCCGAGTAGATCTCGGGCACCTCGATGTTCTCGTAGCAGAAGTAACGCTCCCACTCGGCGTCGCGACACACCTCGTTCTCCCGGAAGATGTGCGAGATCAGGTTTCCTGCAAGGTTACACCCAAACCTTTTTAGAGGGCCGGCTCCGGTCGGCGTGTCGGGCTCCGGGGGGGGGGTCCAGCTCACGTTCGTCGCTGGCTGGTGTGAAGTTGTCCATGAGGTAGCCCAGGAAGTTGTACAGCTGCCGAGAGAGAAGCGGCTTCAAGGCGGCGCCAAACCGGCCGCATTCCGACACACGGTGACAAGTCAGGCCCCCCGAAGCCGGTTTCTCTCAGCCAAAGCAAAATTAGCGGGCGGCGCGTCTCTGGCGAATAGACCCACAAAAGCGCCTCCTGAAAAGACGGGGCAAGTCCGGCGCTTCGGCTCGAAGCGAGCATTCGAGGGCCCGTTCGGTGATGCTACTGAGGAAGCGAGTGTCCGGCCGGGACTAGTTTTGATCGAGCGATTGCTTTTTGGGGTTCCCCCGCCCCCGCCCCACCTTCCCACACCTTGATCTGAGCCTGCTCCCCCGAGTACTCGATGGACTGGAAGATGTGCCAGGTGTACCTCCTCCTCATCTCCATGCGGGCCACATACTGACGGTACCACTGCTGGATCAGCACGGCGGCCCTTATCGCTGCAAAAGCAAAGCGCAGAATGAGCGACGACGCGAGCTTCGGTGGAGCCGTCACTCGGCGCGCCGATCGGTCGTCCTTCGAGGCGGCAAGACTTGAAGCGGGCAACGACTTCAATTGCCTCCGCGAGCAGAAACGAACCTCAAATCTACAGTAGTTGTGAGTGTTTTTCGGACCTCCGCGACCTACAGTATGTGGCAAACTTTAAAAAAAAAAAAAAAAAATTGCATGTGAAAGTTCAGACAAAATGCAAAAAAAAAAAATGTCCTTCTGGTATATTGAAAGTGAACAAAAGAGAACCATAAAACACATTCATCCTTTCTCTTATTACATTCCACATTTCTGTTGTTGTACCGTTTATGGATCTGTGAATTACTTTTCAGTTCATGAAATAAATGAAGAGAATGGCATTTCAAATTTCATTCATTGAGAACTTTCAATGAAAAATACACATTTGATTGATTTAACTCTTGTTGAGGGTAACTTTCTTTTAAGAGATGAATCAATTCATTAATCAAACTAAAATATCTCTCTATTTAAAACTGAAAAACACATTCAAGTTGACCGAACACATTTCAGAGTTGTTGTTTTTTTTTTAACTTTGCTTCCCCCCCCCCCCCCCCCCGATTTCCTCTTCAGCTCATGTTCATGTATTCTAATCAAAGAGAGCCAAACGCTGAAAGCGGGTCCTCTTGGAAGCCAGGCCACAACAACCCCAATCAATGCCAAGTGTCTCGTATGACAATAAGAGATGCGACTTACACGTGACGCCTGCACAGAGCGCAGCAGAAAGGAGACAAGAAAAGGCCAAAATTGCCGACTGAAGGTTCACTCTCGGACTTTGCACGCATCAACATCGCAAGCTCACCTTTGACCGCGTGTCTTTGGAACTGGTTGGACTTGGTGACGCCACATCCCATGACTGTTCCTGCAGCAACGCACACAAAATTAAACATGCAAACCAATTATTGAACGTGGCAAAAGTTCACATATTAAACGCTGAGGAAACACCGTGGGTTGTTCCATTTTTCAGCCACAAATTCTACAAAGGCCGAGAGCGGGCATGTCCAGCTCCGGGCCCGGAGGGCCGCCGTCCCGCCCGTTTTGCGGCTCTCCCGGCCGCAAGGCACCCGAGTCAGATGAGCCGATCGTCAGCCGGCTCTTAAGCGGCATGAGAACCATCCGGATGATTCAAAAATCCGGCGTGGCGCTGTATTTATGTATTTATGGCGATTCGTCCATGGTGAGACAAATAAAGGTTTTCTTTTCTTATCTTGAAACGGGCAGGACAGCGGCCCTCGAGGACCGACTTTGGACCCCCCTGGCTTCGACGCTCTTCGGCTCGTCGATCAGTCACGCGGTTAAATGTTTGTTTCAAAAAGGAAATGAAATTAAGAGCAAACGCGTTATCGCCGATCGTGACAAACCGCATCGTGATGTTTCAAGTTGTTGTCACGTTTTAACTCCAAGTGAGTCCATTTATTTTGTGGACACAAATTCTGAGTAAGGCAGCGTAGCGAGCGACTGGATAGCACGTGGGCCTCACGGAGGGGGGAGGGGTTCGAATCTGGGCTCCGGCCTTCCTGTGTAGAGTTTGCATGTTCTTGCCGCGCCCGCGTGGCTTTTGTCCACATTCCACACACATGCACGGCAGGTGAAATGGAAGACCCGAAATTGTCCCGAGGTGCGAGTGCGAATGGTTGTTCATCTCTGCGTGCCCTGCGATTGGCTGGCCGCCGGTCGAGGGTCTCCCCCGCCTGCGGCCCGAAAACGGCTGTGATGGGCTCCGACACGCCGCCGCCACCCCCCCCCCCCCCCCACACACACACACACACACCCTTTGTGAGGATAAAGCAAAGTAGAAAATGGATGCATGGACAATACATCTTGAAAAGAAATGACAGCGGGAAGCAAGGAAACAAGGAGGCAACCAAACAAGGAGTGGCGAAAAGTGAGGAAATATGAATTCAGGATACAAGAACTCAAGGAAGTAAGCAAAGAAACAAGGAAACTAAGAAGCTAGAAAGGAAGGAAAACAGGACAAAAGGAAGGAAGAAACAATTCATCAAAATAACAAGGAAATGAGAAAGCGAGGAAGGAAGCAAGCAAGCAAGCATCTGGGGCGGACCGAAGATTTTGACCAATATGGGCGCCCCACTGGGGACAGTCGCAGAACAAGCTGAACAAGTTCAAGTTGGAACGCTTTCAATCAGTCAGAAAATGTAGAAATTAGAGGGGAAAAAAATCGGAACGGTGACATTTTTGGGGGTAGTTCAAAAGGGTAAAAAAAATGAATACAAACCCGCTGAATTTTTGATAAGTGGGAATTTTTGCCTTCGGTAGAGATGAACCGAACAGTTCAGAATCAGAATCAGAATCAGAATCGTCTTTATTGGCCAAGTATGTAGAACACACAAGGAACTTGTCTGCGGTAGAACACGCTGCATGAGTACCATCGTAAACAAGGACATGACAAATAGGTATGGAAGGACATTTTGGAATGCAAGTGAACCGTAGTGCGGTGGTTTAATGTCGGGATGGTTTGAATCGGTCAGAAAATGTAGAAATTGCAGGACAAAAAGGGAAAATATTGTAGATTTTGACATTTATATGGTGAAAATGGAGAAGTGGGAATTTTCGGCATTGGGATAAGCTGAACCGTTTGAAGTTGAAAACGGTTTGAATTTGACCCCCCAACAAATAATCATCATCAATAAACATTTTTGTAACTATTTCAATCGGGAAAATGGAGAGAATCGGCTGAAAAGTTTGTGCAGTGAGTAGAGTGTGAGGAATACAATGTATGAACTATAATAACCCTAATCAGAAAGTTAGTGGTGTGGAATATCATCACACAATCATGATAAGAATCAGAACAATTAACGAGAATAAATTGGATTAACACGACATTACTAAGCAAGTGAAATGAATGCCAACAATGTTGAAAAAGTAGAAGGCAAATATATATATATACATTTTAAATCCTTCAAATAAAAAGCAGATTGAAGAACTTACGTGGTCTCTCCAGTCGGCACGTGCGGGTGGGGGGGGCGCTTTTATCAGGCCATTTGTAGCACGTCACCCTCCACCCGCTCCGGTCGGGTGAAGCGGTTGAGGGCGGCCATCTTGGAGGAAGAGCGGGAGAAGCCCAAATGCCAAGGAAGTCCTCGGGTACGCTGCGCGTCTCTGCGCACTCTGCGCTGAGCCAAAGCCGCTTCGCTCTTTAGTCCCTCGTGGCATGACGGAGGCGCAAGTGGATTAGAGGCGCTAATTGCTTAATGACACGTGACGGGCCGCTCGCACCGGACCTCGGGAAGGAAGCACAGGTGGTAGGTAGCAAGTAGGTCAACATCAGCATCGATATCGTGGCTTTGTGCGCATGTGCCTACACGCCTGCCCGCCGCCTCAGGTCTGCGGACCAGACCTTATTAGAAGTACCGAGGACTAAACTGAGGCTCAGAGGGGACGGAGCCTCTTCCGTTGCCGGTCCCTCTCTCCGGAATGAGCTCCCACTGAACATTGGGCAAGCCTCCTCGCTGCCCATCTTCAAAACTCACTTGTATTCTTTGGCATTCGACTCAGCATGACTTGGATTTGTTCTTGGTTTTACTGTTTGGCGCTTTCTCCCGCCTTTATTACCAATTTGTTTTACTGTTTATTGTATTTGTTCAATTGCTCCACGTACAGCACTTTGTATGCAGCGATGGCTGTTTGAAAGTGCTCCAGAAATTCATTTGAGTTGAGTTGAGATGTGTGGAGCGCTATGACGGCTTAGCTCATTTTCCTGTCGCCTTTCACAGGGCGAGGAACGCTAACTTGGAGTCAAAATGGCTGACACGCGCTATGCGGCAAAGCAAGCTCTTGCTAAGGCGGAAACTCAAAGTTAGGAAATATTGCGGTGCTCCTCTGCACAGATTTGAAAGGATTTTTTTTTCCCCCTGGCGTTTTACAGTACGTTGTACAAGCAATTCCAAATGCGGACCTTTTCCAGGAAACTTCAACCGGGAGCGACAAATGAACAGATTGATGCAAGCGTGCTTTGCATCTGAATTGGGTGCGTTTTCTCAAAGCCACACCATCCGATAGACTCCCTATTCTAGACGCAGGGTGAGAACGGGTGCTAAGGAACCCTAACCCCAAAGTGATTTTTACTAACATGTTTTAAATGGCTTTGGAGCAAATGGGAGCATTAAACCGCGCTCTATACCTTTCGATGAAATCACCGATTTTCATTCACAGAGCGCAGCGAGTCCCGTTCTGTATCTGCCGCAATAAACGGGAGTTCATTGCATTCTTACTTGAAACGTTTGTCATATTGGAAAGATCTTGACGTCGCTTTCAAAAAGCTGAACAATACTTACTACAAAAAAAACGGTGAACTCATCAAATGAATCTCTACACTTCAATGAGTTCGGAGAACGCGTGCTCTTCCCCCCCTACCAACGTTTACATGAGTGGCACACTGTTCACGCGCTGATCAATACTCAAACATGCTCAAAGGTGTACAAAGTCGGATCGCCGGACTTTAAAACTCCCCACGTCGCTCCTGGTGCCGGTGCGTCACCCAAATCTAGTTCATGGGTGAACTAAGCAGGCATTCACTTGGAACACTTCCGAGGTATCACTTTGGCACGTGGAGTCAAAGTGACTTGCGCTGCCGCATCAAGTCCGGCGGCGGACGCGCGCTCTCGTTCGACTTTGAACAACGCGGTCGGTCGGTTGTCGACGTTAGCTCGCGGCTTGAATAACGCCCGCTGTTTCAAACGGTCTAGCTTTCAAGATGACGGTGCCCAACGCGTCGAATTCATCGGCTTCTCGGTTAAATGCAGAACCGGGGCGAAAAATGAGGCCGGCGATTGGCGATGAAAGATGAAAGCAAACTCGCGCTGGTCGTCTTTCTCGTTTTCCACTTTCAGGCCTTGCGTGTTGCTGTCGTCCTTTGCCCGCTTTCATCAAAACCGTCTTCCTTGAATCCAAAGACGCCCCCCCCCCCCCATGGCCCACAATTAAATGGAAATGCTCGCAGCGTGCCGGTCGCGCTGGGGTGGAGGATTTGCTGCGCGGGAGCACGTCTGTTCACCTCGTTATCGAGGGCCGGGAAACGCCACGTTCAAAGCCAACGCTTCGCATAGTTTTCACAAAGCACCCAACCCCTAGTTAAATGACTTAGCCGGACTTAAACGTTCGCACTTATTCTTATTTTTTGTTGTTACCGGTCCCGAAGCGACGTTGGTTTGGCGAGCTCAACCGTGAGGCTAGCTAGCTTACCGCGGTTAGCTCGCCTTCCTGGTCGGGGCCGCGGCTGTTCACATCATGTGCGGTTCATACAAGCCAGTGGACTTGACTGGCGTTTTCCACCGAGCGATTATACAAACCGTCAACAACGCGGCGAACGGGCCCAAAAGGTGAAATCAAATACATTCTACTCACCGGGGGGGGGGGGGGGGGCGTTCGTTCCACGTATCGGGTTACACGGGCCGCCAGCTGTGCTTCCGGAGGCCATTTGCAGTTTGGAGTGATTTGGCCACCGACAGAATCTCGAGTCTGATTGGCCAACAAAAAAAAAGTTGAAAATTTATTTACATAATTTAACGATTGCATACCTGTCAACTCATACGGTTTAGCCATAGTTCATACGGATTTTGTGGTGAATCTTACGTATACGGCCGTATCGCACAAATCATACGGATTCTGAAAATTTCCGTTTTTTTTTCACCAACTCCAAATTTTCTGGAGTTGGTGAAAAAAGTAACGCAGGAATACAACTCTGAACACAGTAATGCCACTAAGTAGAATGATGATTAGACATTAACCACACATTGTATTATGGAGATCTACAATATATAATATTGAAAATTTCGTTGGCTTTTTTTCTGCCGTTATTTTGACATATGAAATGCTTTGGTATGTTCTAAGGATTTTTTGCTCTTTATAAGGATTTTTTTGGTAGTTTATACAGGTTGGCGCTCCGAAAAGTTGACAGCTATGCGATTGGATAAAACACTCCGACTGGATGGATGTATTTTATGGAATAAGTAGTAGGATTTAGGGTGTACACACAAATGGCAGGTTTTTGTGAGATAAAACCATCAGCCCAAGATGAATGGCGTCTAAGGGTTTGCCAGCATCCGGCCGTAACCCGCGCAACTCATTTGAAAACCAAATCTCTTTTCAAGGAGTAGAAAAGAATTGGAGGCGTGCATAGACTTTCCGCATCCACTGCTTCCGATAGTGTCTAGGGCCTTTGCTGGCCCCGAATAAGCCCCCCAGCTCACACCCAAAAAAAGCCAACAACGTTTCTTTGACAGCATCATCGGCGAGCGCGGATGCGGAAGGAATCAATTCGAGAGGAGAGGCGGCGTTCGGCGCCTTCGGCTAAGCCGAACGCCGGCCGGCCCCTTCGCAACAAATGAGCTTTTCTCTTCCGCCGTCCCCGTTGGATGCCGCCCTCTGTCGGCTGCAAACTACCTCTTTGATTCCCCCCCCATCACATGAACGCACGGTGAGCGTGAAAGTGGCCGCACGGAAAACGCCTTCACGTGGGTTCGCCGATCGCTCGTGACTCGCCGAGGGAGGGGCCGCGCGCGAAGCTTCGGGGTTCACTCCGCCACCGAAGCGTCAAGCGCCAGCATGAGGATCGCCGTGCTGGGAGCCAGCGGCCAGACGGGCCGCTTCATCGTGAGCCAGGCCCTTCGGCAGGGCCACGCCGTCACCGCCGTCGTCCGCAACCCGGACAAGCTCACCGTGCGCCACGACAACCTCAAGGTAACGGCGGCTCGGGGTTCACGCAAATTGGCTTCAAGCCCGCGTGAACCGGAGGAAGGAAACGCGGCGACGCGTCGCCGGTCGATCCTCGTGTCAAAATAGTTGCAAACGTCAGAGGTTCGAGTCACAACGTGCTCGGCATTCCAACTGTCGCGCGAGGACGAAAACGAGAAATGATTCCCCAACTTGACCGCACTTGCGTGAGACTTTCATTTCACTTGCTGCTCTTTTTCATAGTTCGCGCTCGGATTGTGAAGTGCCGTTGAGTGTTCAATAGCATCCAAGTAAAAAGTACAGGGGGGGGGGGGGGGGGGGTCGATTGAGACTTGCGCGAGCCCGCGCTTGGAACTTGAACTCCTCGGATCTCAAATCGGAATGAATGCAGATGTATTCCGATTCGTTCCGGCCACCGCCCTCCCCTCAAAAAGTGCAGCCTCGTCTCGTAGAAAAATGGCGCCGTGCGGATCGACGGCCGGAGGAAATCGGGGGGCTACTTTTCCCGCTTGCTCGAAACGTGGCTTTGCGGATTTCATGTCCTTCCCCCGCCGTGGCGTTTGTGACACGGGGCGCAGGTGGTGGAGGCCGACGTCTTCTCGGCGGACAGCCTGAAGTCTCATTTCCAGGGGGCCGACGCGGTGGTCTCCTGCCTGGGCTTCTCCGGCTCCTTCTTCTCCGGCGTGACGGGCTACAGCCGCTCCATGAGCGCCGTGATCGCGGCCATGCGGGAGGCGCGCGTCGGCAGGATCATCGCCATGACGTCTTGGTACACGGACCGTGAGTGGACCGTTTCGTTGCCGCGCCGCTTCACTCAATATTTGAAAAACGTCCTACCGCCGTAACGAGATTTGGAAAATGAAACTCGGTCGAGTCGCATTTTTGCATGTTCTTAGGCAGAATTTGTGGGGGGGGGGGGGGGGCTTTTTCCTCGTTAACGTCCAACTTTGTGGGAGTAAAAGAAGAATTTTCATTCTAAAACGATCCACCTTGAAACGACAGTCTACTCAACTCAAGTTTCGTTTCTTGGAGCGTCAGGTGCCCGAAAGGCTTCAAAACAAGTGCAGCACACTTGATTTTGCTACTTTTTCACTCTTGGCGGGACGAAAGCGAGGTCCTCTGCTGCGAATAGTGAAAAGCTGCTTCTCGGTGGAGACGTGTCACTTGAGCGCACCATTTGCCGCTTTCCTATTCAAACGGGACTTTGGCAGCATCTTGGCGCATGTCAGAACCCTGCCCCGCTTCCCCCCCCCCCCCCCCCCCCAAAAAAAATTGAAAGCGATGAATTTGTGAATGGTGACTTGTTCATATGCGGGCGACTACCGCGTTATATTTTGGCAAATGCCGGTGATCAGTAAAAATGAAGCGGCCCACAGGGCTGGACTTTGACATAGCTGCCCCCATGCAAAAAATCCCTTCTGCATCTCACGAGTTCGCAGACCGTAGCATTCCTTCCTCTGAGATTGCGGAGCGTTGACTACAATTCCCGTGTGGAAATGTGTCCAATGGATCTTTTCTCTTCCCAGCCAACTCTGGCACTCAATCGCCGTACCTGATCCGCTTCCTGTTGCTGCCCCTGATCCGCAGCGTGCTCGGCAACATGTGGGAGATGGAACAGGATCTACGGCAGGTGGACGACATTAACTGGACTGTGGTGCGCCCGCCCGGTCTCAAGAATATGCCTTCCTCGGGTAAAAAGAAATGAAGAAATAGATTGTGTGTGCGTGTGAGAGAGAGAGAGAGAGAGAGAGAGCGAGCGTTTTGTTCGTTTCTGAAACGTAAGAAGGCAAGTCAACCCCGGGGACATGATTGGTCACAGCGCAGGCTTAATCGCGTCGACTTCATGCGGTGTTTGTTCCCGTAAATGGCTCTCATTTATTATTGGTTTGAAAAGAAGCCTCATTTATATTTTCAGGAATGATCAGTCACCAGATTGAAGGGTTAAGATACAACACGAGGGCAGGCGTGAAAACCATCACCGAGACCAGAAAAACAAAATGGCTGACTGGCTGCGCGTTGCACAGCGAGGGCTCTTTGGACTTTTTTCTGCTTCACCTTGAGAGTTGCGCCGTGGACCGCGTTGCAAAGAGCAGACCCGGATGTGTGGCGATCAAGGGCAGGGGACGCGAGCGGATTTACTGAAACCGAGAAAAGCCAACGGCTGACGTTCACGAGATCTCGCCACTTAACGCTTCGCTGTTTTAACTCTTATGCAACAGTTAAGAATGTTCAAACGTGACTGAAAAAAGGTCAGACTTTGCGAGTTCCACCGGGGACCGACTTGCAAAGACGAGACGCGGGCGGGTAGGAGGCGAGGCCGGGCGAGGAGCCGATCGGCAGGGGCCGACCTCACCAAATGGCCGCCTCCCTCCCTGTCCGCTTTACGGCATCTGTTCTCGAGGCTTTCTCGCGAGTTTGGTCGTTGTCGTTTTTCCTCCCCGACCATTTCACGACACGGTCGCTAGGCAGAATCGGCTGCGACGTCCCCCGGTCTCATTTCAAAGGAAAAGACAAACTAACGTCAAGGTTGTCCTCCCCAGCGTCGGAGTTCCTGACGCACGAGGGCTACTTCGTGCCCGACGAGGGCGGGCGTCCGGCGGGCAGCGCCATGGGACGAGGCGACGTGGCTCGCTTCATGCTGTCGCTCCTCAATAGCAACGCGTGGGTGAAGAAGGGAGTGGCCGTCACCACCAAATGACAAGCGACCGCCAACCTCCGCCGCTAATCGCGCATCTCGCCTCGCTTGTACCAACAAGTGCCCCCGTTAAACGACATTGAACGCAAACGTCTGGTTTCTTGGATGGCGCCCGGCGACGTGCGATCGTGGTTTCATTCACACGGCGGCGGTAAAAAGCCACTCGCGAGCCTAGAAAACCGGACGACGGCGCTCACGCAATAGCCAGTCTGGCACCCTTATGTTGCATTTGTGGTTCAATTCTACTCGGTGGGAAAATCCCCCCCCCCCCCCCCGATATAGCTGGACTACTCACAAAACGTTTGGGGTTTCCGTGTAAAAATTCAGCAAGAATCGAAAACGCACGCCAAGCTTTCCCTCCGCTTTTAAATGCCCATGTTCAGTGTTTCCGCCCTTTTTCTTTTGCACGACTTGTTTTCTAACAAGGAGCCGAACGGCAAAATTCCCAACGGGTAAGTTGTTATCCACTACTGTCCTGTGTGGAGTTTGCCTGCGTGGCTTTTCTCCGGGTAGTCCGCCTTCCTCCGCCCTAAATTGTACCTCGGGTCATTGTGAGCGCGAATGGTTGTTTGTTTGTGTGTGTGTGTGCCGTGCGATGAGCTGGCGACCGGTTCGGAGTGTCCCCTGCTTAAGGCCCGAAGACGGCCGGGATAGGCTCCGGCATGCCCGCGACCATCCTGTGGAGAAGCGGTTTGGAAAATGGATGAAGAAAAAAAAACAAAAACAGAAGAAAGGTCCAGTTGATTCATTTCAACCTTTGCGGACGACCATCCAGATCAGGGGTGCCCAAACCTTTTGGAGCGAAGATCTACCTTTCGATCGACCCGTTAGCGCACACGTGCGCATACCCACGCACTTGCGCACGCACGCCACGACGAGGAACAGCCCCTAAGATGAATGAAACTGAAAACTAAAGTGGGCAGAAGAGTTGACGACAATCACCGCCTACCCTCGCGGGCGACCTGCCGCGGAGGCATCCGCCGCACTTTTGCAGCCGGTTAACTGTCGTCGCTCACGCGTACCGTTTTAAAATGCTTCCGTCGGCCCTCCAGATTGCCATTATTTGCCAGTGCCATCGGCGAAACGGACTTTGATCGATGACAATAATAATCAAAACGATATCGCGACAGCTCCGATCTCAAGCCGCAATCGCAGACTGCTGAGCGCTAACGACTTTCGGTGACGCGGGTCACCCGCCACCGGAAGTTAAAGGTGACCTGCTTTATTCTATTTTATTTTTTCAATACTTTTTGTGAAAGCGAGACCGATAGGATGATTGGGGTGCGGTGTGCATCGACATAAAAATATCTTACACGCACAGAGACACGCTTTTTTTTTTTTTTTTTTTTTTTTTTACTCTACACCCCTCTCGATCGTCTCGGGACCAGTCCGCGATCGACGTCGCGGGCACCCCTGATCTCGTTCGAAATGACTACGGCAGACAAAGAACAAAACAATTTGCGGTCAGTCAGCATTTTATCTTTTAATTGTTATCACGATGGCAAATACAGAGCGTACACGGGTTGATATTTTTGCAAAGGGGCTCTCATTTCTAAAGCTCTTTTCTAGCCTCGAGTTACTCGCGAGGACGGAGGTCTGCCGGTACGCTTCAATTCTAGTACGCGCATATCCGCGCATCCGTCGAGCGTGACGGCGCGGCGTCCCGACGGAGGGTTCATTGACGGCGCGCGCCGTTAAAACAGCGGAGCGGGCGAGATGCCGCGATGGCGCCGGTCCGCAATCTGAAGAAAACCTGAAAGACGACAATGCGCCCGGCGATGCCATCTGATCTGTTAAAAGTCCGGAGCAACGGAGAAGAACGCCGCACCCGCAACCCGAGACGCGACTCCTCAATGACCTCGGACCTCGTTTCCAAATAATCACGCCACCCCACCGCGAGAGGCTTCCTCGCTTCGGGGCGCGTTCGGGAAGAATGACATTGTCGATTATTCACGAGGAAGATGAAACCGGCAAGGCATTCAAACATACAGAGAAGGGATGCGCAATAGAGCCAAGAGAAAAAAACGGCGATGGCCGCGTGGGCCAATGCAACCCGCATATGGCAAAGACGTGCCATCGTTTTCTTCTGAAAGCGGATGCTTCGAGTGGACTTTGACCTCTCAGATCCGACCCCAAATCCAATCGTTGAACAGTAGCTATCGGGGGCATTACAATTCATCATACACCGAGCTTGATTAGTTTGGTGGATTGAGGAAAAATAAAAATGATTAAAATCATAAAATCATTCGATCATAAAAATGTCATTTTTCCTTAAGGTACATGTCAACTATCGCTATATTCAACACCTACATCGCACATGGCATCTTCCCCCCCCCCCCCCCATACCGTGCACGGCGAATACATACAGTACATCTCATAAAATGTGAGTACATTTGTGTAAATATTTGATTCTATCTTTTCATGGGACAACATTGACACCCCCCCCCCCCCCCACCGACAAAAAAAGACACTCTGCTCTTATATCGACGTCATCACATTGATTTTTGGAATATTGAGTGTGTCGGTCACGTACTGTAAGTGGCCTGCGGTATGATGGCAAGCTTTGGCCACGATCGGGAGTCTTTCTGGCCAAAGTAAAACTGCGTTAAAAGCAGATAGCGTACTTGGAATCGATCTCCGTGGCTTATTTTGGTTGCGTCTGCTCGGCGTACAGCTCGTCGATTTTCTCCCGGTACATTTGGACGACAATCGGCCTCCGCAGTTTCATGGTGGGTCCTGTAAGTACAACCGCATTCCGTTTCTAGCATGCGTACGTGCCAACGACGGCTAAAAATTTGCTTTGGAATTGTGAAAAAACATCCCTGGCACGCGGCCCGCTTCGTCGCGGGTGAGCTGCTTTCCACTTGGGACAAGGTCAATCAAAAACACATCTTGTTCTTGTAATATGATGACTACTCATGTCATATTTATTTGAATGTTATCGTTATATCTTATATTGTACCATCTATCTATATATGCGGTATATATAGATATAGATATAGAGAGAGAGAATATTGTTTTTTGGAACTTATTTTCATCACATTTTAATTTTACTTCCGTAAATAAAATCCAATATTTACAAAACACGGACATGATTCTTTTAGAGTTGGGATATTTTTTCTATGCTTGTCACAATTTGAAACATTTTCGTCATCAAACGACTTGCTCAATGTCCTTCAAATCATGAAAATGTTGCGAAAGGATTCAAAACAGTTTCTAAAAATTTTCAGAGAGATAGAGATACAGTTATACTAAAATAAATAATAAAAAAGATGATAAAAAACATCCAAAAAATCTCAGAATAATGAAAAATTATGAAATAAATAAATACCAAACGTCATGAAAACGTTCTCAAATTAGGAAAGAAAATGATCTCCGATCAAGTAAAAAAATGCCATTATTTTGTAAAATAATGGCCAAATTACTACAGGCAATTATGCAAAAGATAACATTTAAAAAAAAATAAAAATCTCACTTAATTTTGAAAAAAAAAAAAAAAAACGAAAACCCCCATCAATCAATCTGTATTTTTAAAACGACGGCCCAAAAAAATGCGCGCGTGTGTGTGTGCACGTGCGTGACAGCGTACGTAGTGCCTGCAGCAAAAGGCGCGGTGTTTTCCAGCCAGCAACTCACCGAGCTCGCCCCCGGCGACGGAGAAGTCTCTTGGCAAGACGACGAACTTCTGCACCTTCTGCGCGTTGGAGACGGCCTTGGCGTTGTATCGCCGGACGCCCTCCCAGATGGCCTCGTACACGGCGGGCTCCTCGCCGGCGACGACCTCCGACACGGTGGCGGCGCGCAGGCCGCGGTCCCGGCAGAAGCCGACCACGTCGGGGCTCAGCCGGTCCGTGGGTCCGCCGTCTTGGTCGGCGACGCACTGGCCGAAGGTTGCCGGTCAACGCTTTGCGAAACAAGGACGGGCGGGACGGGCGGTCCGGCTTACTTTGAGCGTGACCAACATGGAGAGGAACTTCTTGCGGTCTCCGATCAGCATGGCGTTGCTGACGATGGGCACCTCCGCCTTCACCGCGTCCTCGATGGGCACCGGGGCCACGTTCTCGCCGCCGGCGGTAATGATGAGCTCTGCGCGTTGACGACCGCATTTTGGAATGTCAAAAAAAATGCTTCTTGTGATACGGCGAAGCCCCGACGTTTGGCAATTTCTCAGCAAATACTGTCTAGCCCCTTTTTCTTTTGAACAGTATACGGTGATCCCTCTCTGCGCGGCGGCTGCAGTACATCGCGTTTTGGGTTGGGTCCGATATTCAGAAAAAAAATGCCGAATGACTGGGAGGTTTTGTCCACGCCCCTTTTGCATCCGCAAGCGGCTTCTGAAGAGAACACTCGCCGAATGGGCTAAGTGATGGAAATGCCGTTTTTGTTTCTTTGTCCTAAAATGTTTGTTTGGGGGGGGGGGGGGGGGGGGGGGAGGGTGTCCGAGCGATGCACAACACGTGACCGACCTTTAATCCTTCCGGTGATGAAGAGGAAGTTTCGCTGGAACTTGCCGACGTCTCCGGAGTGGAGCCAGCCGTCCTGGTCCAAGGCCTCTTTGGTCTTGTCCTCCATGTTGAGGTAGCCCATGAAGACGTTGCGGCCCCAGAAGCAGATCTCCCCGTTGCCCTCCTCGTCCTGTTTGTCCAGCTTCACCTTGCAGCCCGCCATCACCTTCCCGCAGCTAGAAACACACGCGGCCGCGAGGCGTCAGCCCCACCGCTCGGGCTGCGCTACGAGCGACTGTTTGTGGTGCAGAAAAATCGGAGCCCCAAACCTCCGCTATTAGTTAGCGTTGGACACGGGAAGAAATGGCTTCCCATTGACCGAGCGCTGCACTGAATTCAGGGATGGCAATGGCTAGCGATGAAAAAAAGCGGAAAGGGGCGCGGCCCGGACGGGGCGACCAATCGCAACAAGTAAGACATCGCGCGCGGCCAATCGCAGGGCCGTTTACGATCGGAAGACGGAGAGCGCGCTGACCCGCCGATGTGGAAGTCATCGTTAGTGGAGACGGTGTGCGGGCCGCAGCTTTCGCTCATGCCGTAAAGCTCCATGAGGGGCATGTTGAGGCTCATGAAGTACTCCAGGGTCTCCTTGGAGATGGGCGCCGAGCCCGTGAACAAGATGCGGCAGCGGTCCAGGCCCAGCGCCGCCCGCACCTTCTTGAACACCAGCTGGTTGGCCAGCGTGAAGCCCCACGGCACGCGCTTCTCCCTGAAACGTGAGAAGGGCAAAAGAAAAAAACAATCCCACTCGATGCCAGCCAAACGACTTTCAAGCATGGGGCCGTGCGTTTCGAAGCAAAAGATGTTACGGGATGAGACGCCGGCGCTCGGCACCGCCCCGTGAGGAGGCGGGAGCTGGCGAGCGAGACGGGCTAAACGCGGGCTTTATTTCTCGATGCCGAGTTGAGCCGGCCATTCGGGAAGCGCGTTTCACGGAATGAAGAGACGCCAGGCGACATGGCAGGGGCCCTTTTGAATCGCAGTCGCTTTGTGGCGTTTGGGCTTTTCCCAAAGAATGAAAGGAAAACGGCGAAACGGAGAAAAACGCCGGCGAGGCTCTCTCACTTGTGCATGGCGCTGTAGTTGTACGTGAGCCCGATGGCCTTTGACCAGTCGGCCACGCTCTTCTTGAAGGGGCTGGCCTTGGCTCCCGCCGCTTGCATTTTCTCCTGCATCTTCTCCCAAACGCGAGGGACGCCCAGGAAGGAGGTGGGCCTCACCTCCTTCAACGTGGCCCCCAAGGACCCCTTTTGTTGAAAGCAAAAGCCCCCAAAGAAAATCGAATGCCATAAAAAGAGGAGGGGACCGGTCGCGCGAGGCCGCGCGCTCACCTTGAGGGCGTCGGGTTCGGCAAAGTAGGTGGTGGCGGCGAACCTCATGGCGATGTACAAGTCGTTGAGCTGAGCCGCCACGTGGCTGAGCGGCAAGTAGCTGACCACCGACTCCTCGCCGTAGCGCAGGTCCGCCGCCTCTCCGGCTCTCTGCGCCGTCCAGGTCACCTGGAGTGGGAGTGTCGGGGTTCCCCGAGGCTCGATTTTAGGGCCCTTTCCGTTTCCTTACCGACAGCGCTCATTCGAGTGGGTTCCTCATTGAATTGAATTGAATACAACTCGATAAACGTTCCAAATGTCTTCCGGTAAAATGTTCACATTTTTCATTGTCCATTGCCACCTTTTATTCCTGAACTCTTTCCACCGTGTCCTCATTTCAATTCATTTCTTTTTCACGGACGTGATCTTTTTGCCCCCGGCAAAATCTTTGCGTTTGCCTTGTAAAACGGCTCGATGTCGTAGTTCGTGTCGCCGTCTTCTGAATTGGAGGTCTTATTAATCCATTGCAAAAAAACGGAAGTGGAAGACATGCCCCCCCCCCCCCCCCCCCAGCCCGCCGCACGCGAAAATCGTCTGCCATGGTGGTTGTGCGACTCACGTTGTCGTGGCTCAGCATGACGGCTTTGGGGGTTCCGGTGGCTCCCGACGTGAAGATGAGGCTGCAGCACTGGTTGGCGCGGAGGCGGCCGATGGAGCGGTTCAGCTCTTGCTCCGGCACATCCTCGCCCAGCCTCATGAATTCCGCCCACTAACAACAAAGACGACACTACGTGATGCGAGAAACAAGTTTGACCCCCCCGCCACCACCCCCCCAATAAACAAGATTCATTTTCTAACATTTATACTGGCAATTTTTTCATCCGGTCAACATATTTCCCTTCATATAATTGCGCATTTATTTTCAGTCCTTTTCCAACAACAAGTGTGCGTGGAGGCTCCCTCAAGCGCAGGCGCAGGCGCAAGCGCAAGCGTACCGTGTAAAGGGAGGCGAGCCTCTGCTTGAGTTCTCCTTTGTACTGGACGATGGCTTTCAGATGCCGCAGCCCGTCTTTCACCTGATGGAAAAATCTTTTGCTTGATTTGGATTTCTTTCTTTTAAGAGACCGGCCTTGCACGCCGCAGATGATGCGCGCGCGCGCACACACACACACACACACACACACACAGTGTGAGAGCGGAGTCAGGCGCTGACCTGCAGGATTTTGTCCATCTGCTGCTGGTCCTCCACCACGATGATGTTGGCCCGCGCGCTGCCGGCCACTTCCAAACAGGCCTCAGGTAAGTTGGTGGCGTAGATGCCCGTCGCCAGGCCGCTGGAACGGACACGGGACGTGAACTGCGTGCGCTTCATTCGCATTGCACAGAGGAAAAGAAACCGAGTCTCTTGTTCCCAGGGTGCTCCCGTCGAGTTTGGTGGCTCCTCGCCCCGATGAGCCAGCATCTCCGTCGCTCGACCGGCCTCTCCAGTTTTTAGACGCAAGGCGCCAATTAATTAGCGCGGCGCTTTTCCCCATTCGGTGGCAATTTGCCCCGGTAAAAGCGGCTGGGTTGACATCATCGTTTTTCTTCGATCGTTTTTCAATTTGTGACCTTCAGATTTGGTTTCCCTCCCTTCTCATGAAATTACAATTCATTCGCATCCAAATTTGGACGATTGACGCCATCGTCCGTCGTGTTGCGTTAGCGTTTGAGCTCGTTGCAAACTCTCTCGTCGGCGCTTTGACTTGACCGAAAAACACATCAAAGCAACCTTTAGCAAATTTATAGTAAGGGGATCATTTATAGTCTACAGCAGCAAGATTGGGGGTAGAAAGAAGAAAAACAACAAACAGCCTTCAATTCAGTGCAATATAAATACAAATATGGAGACGGTCGCAGTGCTATTTACAATTGTTTTTCCGCATCATTTAATTCATTTTTTAAATTCGGCAGCCTGACGGCAGTCGGCAGGAACGGATACCAAACGAGCCCCATTTTCCGAAGCCTGTTTAGATTTGCCGCCCTCCCCCGCCAAAATCAATCATTTGTTTGTTGAAATGGCTCGAAGCACGCAAACAATGCAGAAAATGAAAATCGCGTCATCTGAGGCCGTCATCGTCGTAGGGATCGTCATCCGTCTCGTCTCGTCTGTCGCGCGCGTGCTTTGAGGCATGTCAGTGATAAAAGTGGCGCGGGCTGGAGGAAGAAAAACAAAAACAAAAACCTACTTGCTCAACTCAACTCGGGTGTATTTGTCGAGCCCTTGACAACAACCACCGCTGTATACAAAGATGGCCAGCGACGGGGGGGGGGGGGCTTGCCCAATGTTCAGTGGGAGCTCATTCCAAAGAGAGGGAGCGGCAACGGCAATTTTCTTGGTACCTCCAATAACGTCTGGTCCCATGCAGACCCGAGGCACGCGCCGGGAGGGAGGGGCTCAGAGGGGGGAGGTGGCGCCAGCCCATTTCAAGATTTCAAAACAAAGCGGAAGATCTTGAAAAGAAGTCAAAAATGTGTCGGGAGCCCGAGAAGGGACGCGCCCAAATGTCGTCGTGCGCTACACGATGACGACAAAGGCGATTCCGATTCCCTCTTCTGAGTAGCGGTCAAGAGGCGAGCCGCGGCATCGCGGCTCAACTGGAGACGCTTGATGGAGGATCGGCCGACTCCAAAGTCAAGCGCGGGGGCGGGATGCGACCGAGGCACGAACCGCCGTTTCAAAGTGCTCGCCGGAGAAAGGAGGGCCGCCACTGAGATGAGAGAAGCCGCATTTCACGACGGCGCCGATATGCCGCCCCGAGTTCAAATCACCGGGGCGGTTGAAGACGCGAGTTCGGGACCATCGGCTTACGATAAGGAGCCGGGGGGGGGGGGGGGGGGTCCGCACGAGGGCCACTGGCACCAAACACTCTCGCTAGCGTCTCGGCTTCATTGAAATTGAACGGCATCGGGTGCGTCTCGATTTCCTCCGGGCGGGATCAAAGCGGCCTCCGTGAGAAAGCGTCTTTTTGGCTGCGCGGGACGCAGATCGGCATGCGGTACTCACCCGGCGAGGATGCAGCCCACGTTGGCGATGAACCACTCGGGGGCGTTGAAGCCCAGGATGCCCACCCCGTGGAAGCGCTCCAGACCGAGCTATACGCACGCACACACACACACACACACACACACACACACACACACACACACACACACACACATTTTTACTGCTGACACTTTGCCACGCGTGACTTTTGACCTCCATCCGACTGGATCTGGAAGCCAGGACGGAGATTTCACATGCCTAAAATGCAGGGCTGCTTTTCCCCGCAGAGTTTCGGGCGCAACCGCAAGTCCACAGTCGAAGCGACCGATCGGAGGCGGCTGTCGGCCGAGAGAGCGCGAGAGACGCGCGGCGCCAAAAGGCCTCAGCTACGCGCTCGGGGTCAATGGCGGAAGGCGCTCTTGTTGCAAACCCAAATGCTGTCTCGCCGTTCATCTTTCACTTTCCCGTCTGAAAGTTTTGGGGCTTTTGTTAAGATTCCGACGCTCTTGTTCTCAAAGAATCAACTTTTGAAATGACTTCCTGTTCCTACAAAGACGACTTTTCATCCTGAATATGAAATACGAAAGGAAAATAAAAACAAGGACACTGTGCATTTGTTGACACGGTGCCACTCGATCTTTCGTTTTGTCCGACTCGGACAATTGATCCTCCCGAGACGATTCTCGGTTGTACGTTTTCAAAGAGCCAAAACATCAAATCCCAAATCAGAACCAAACATGGAGAAGACGCCCTTTTGGGTTGGTTTTCTTCCCCATCAAAGACAATTCGGGCCGAGGAGGAAGAAAAAGGTCGCCGTCAACGAGCGAGTCGAGGGCACGTCGGAGCGAACGCCAGAGACGGTCGAGTCGGCGAAGGCGCGACGCGTTTGCAGACTCGACCGACGTTTTCATCGGCGTCGTCGACTCGACGCGCTTTCGCCTCCGACAATTTGCCGATTTGGCCGCGCCCACGTCTCGCATCAAAGGACGAAAGCGCCGACCTTGATGAAGCTCTTGGCGGCCGTCCGGCACTCTCGGTAGTACCGCTTCCACGTCAGCGTCCGCCAGCGGCCGTCCTCCTTGCGCGCCACGGCCGGGCGCTCCCCGAAGGCCTCCACCGTCTCCAGGAACATTTGGTGCACCGTTCGAGGGGCGTCGGCGGCCGGGCCCGACTCCTCCATCCTCAGGCGCACCGCCCCCTCGCCGCCGACGCTCCACAGCCGCTCGGCCGGGGCCAGGGAGGCCTCCGGGGGCCTCAGCGGGACGCCGGCGGGGGGGGGCTCTGAGGGGCAACAGGGGCAGCTGCGATGACCCGCCATGGTGACCGGTCGCGCTCGGGACCGCCGCGTGCGAGCGAGTGGAGAGAGCGAGTGGAGCGAGTGAGGCGGGCGAGGCGTCACCCGACACGATACTGCCAGCCTGCTGACTGCGCGCGCGCGCGTGCGCGTGTACCTGCCCGTCTGGTTTTGAGCGCTTCCAAGACATTTTGTTTGCGCAACACAAACACGGCACAAACTGGCCTTGCTTTTGCGGGGGGGGGGGGGGGGGGGGTGTCCCCTCTGTCAGACGCACGCCACTTAGCAAGGATGCTGCAGGCCTCTTGCTTCTGAAATGATCCTACTATAGCGGCCAACAAGTATTTACTCGAGTCATCTGTAAATACCCCCCCCCCCCAAAAAAAGAACTGGAGCGCTAGTCATGACAAAATGGCGCACGTATCCTGCTTGAGACAGGACTGACCTCATGAAGTAGCCTTCACACTGACACCCGGGGACAATTTGGAGCCTTCAATCAGCCCGCCGCGCATGTTTTTGGAACGCGGGAGCAAAGCGGAGTGGCCGGAGAAAAGCCACGCAGGCCCGGGGAGAACGTGCAAACGCCACGCGGGGAGGCCGGAATCGAACCCGATGCCTCCGCACCGTGAGGTCGATGCGCTAACCCGACCGCCGGCCCGCCCCGTTCAATAAAGTAGGACAATTGCTATCAGACAAATGTGATTGCAAAAAAACGGTACCTCCTCGCGGCCGTTGCGGCGCGGCCGAGGCTTCGCTCCGGCGCGCGTCCTTCCCGCCGCGATCGCCGAGGACGGGGGAGGAATCTGCCATCCTGCGACGACAAATGCACAACGGAGGGAAAAATCACCGCTGGACTTTGCAGCTACTCGCGTACGTTACGGGACTATTTTTTACCGGCTGCCTTTGATGACGGATCGGGGCCTTCCATCCCTTACTTTGTTTTGTTTTTTATTTCCTCGGATCTTCACGGATGACGTGAAGAGAGAGAAGCGGAGAATAAATCGCGTTGCGTGTCGTCTACGTGCTCTGGCGCTCATCTCCGAGTCAGCGACCGGCTTCATTTGCAAACCTCGGAATAAAATCCGGCCGTGGCGGTACCGGAGCGGGCAAAGGGGCAAAGGGACGGAAAAGCCCCGACTTCCCTCTCCCCGGGGGATCCCGAAGGCAAACTAAGTTAGTTTGGGGAAATTCAACACACCGAGCTCGAGCGCTTCCATCAAATACTCAACCGAAAACTTGAACTCGGAGCGCCGCTAAACAATTCAAAACCTCGTTTTGGAAGAACACGCGCCAACCCGCGGCGGGTCGCAAAGTCATCAGACATTTCGTTTGGGCTTCCGAGTCCGCGCGCGTACCTGTCGCCGCCGCGTCCGCGCGCGCCCGCGAGCCCGCTACCCCAGGCGCCGTCGGCCATCTCGCGCCGTCCCGAGGCCGAGATGAAAAGCCGCGAGAAGGCTCGGCCTTCCTTTTGTAGCGGTCGCATTGCGACACCGAGCGCGTCCGTGTGGAAATCTTGGCATTTTGACGCCCGGACGCCATTGCGACACGCTTATTTGTGTATTTTTTGTCCTTCACTTTTACCCTTCACCTAAAAAAAGGATGCCGAGCTAGCGCCTCACGTTTCACACTAAACAAAGAGCCCAAAGGTGTCAAGTTGTGGTTAAGTGTCCCGCAAAGACAGAAACACGATGCCAACGGCTTCGAGTTCAGCTCGGAACGATAAAGACATACTCAAAGATGATTTTTAAGGCTACAAAAAGTGACATTTTCTTATCATTTATCATACGTTTGCTTTTGTTTATATTGATGTTTTTTTTATACGGTTCACTTTTGCCGCCCTTAGTTTTCGATGCACCGCATGTTTGCGCTGCGGTTGAGAGGAAAGAAATCTCATCTGTGCTGTACGTTGCACGCAGAACGTAATTGACGATAAAGCCGACTTGACTAAAAATAAAAAAGTTGGAAAAAGATGAATATTTTATTCCTTTAAAAAAACATTTTTATTGAAAAATATATTTTTTCTTTGCTGAAGAAATAAGACTCTCGAAAAAAATGACAACTGAGAAAAAGAGGGCTTTTTTTTCTTAATATGTTGACATTCTTGGCGAGAGTTCTTTTCTTTATACCCGCCCCCTTTTTTCTAACATGAGTGCGTTCTAAAAAAAAAATAACCGGACCTTTTCATGAGACAATGTGCAGTCATGAAACTCCTGCTCCACCTAGCGGACAAAAAGTGGAATGACACGTCATCAACTCAGTCTGACCTGTTATGTGTGTGTGTGTGTGTGTGTGTGGTCGTCAATTCCACTGAACTTTGCTCCATTTTCCTTCGGCCGAAAACATCTTAAGCAAGAGCGGCAAAGTCTGGCCAATGCTACTTGGAAGTCTCAAGTCCAAGCAAGCGCGCGCTCTTGTCGCCACACTGAACTCGACTCATCTTTCTTTCGATTGCACTTCTGGGGCGACAAGGGCAACCGGGCCCGAATCAAGTTGCTGTCGTAACATGCGTGGCAGCGTGTCAACATTTAGTTGGACTTTGGCCAGACTCTTTGCGTTTGGAAAAAAAATGTTGCTATTGTTGGAATGAAGGCACGAGATCATAAAGTGGGTGAACGTGATTTCTTTCTTTTTTAAGGAGTCCGTTTTAGCGAAACAAAAGAAAAAAGTTGGATTTCAATGGAGGGGAATAATAGGACTACTCTGGTGTCGTTTGGAGAATATCACATTTTATTCGTGCCGCTACGCTTTGAAAAAATACGAATTGCTTCTTTAACAGACAAAATGACATTTTCATTGTAATGTCTACATTTTGATATTTTAGGATACAATTCACGGGTAATACTTCTTTCTTTGATTAAAAAGCCAACTTTACTTTTTCAAAGTCGGTTTTCTTGTGAAAATAAAATTCTTTTTCTTCAAATAGACGCAAGCATTTGGATTCTCACGCGACGCCTTCTTTTGCGGTTTGTTTTTTATGCCCAAACTCCCGACGCGGACCGGCAGGGGAAGGACGCAGCGGGCGTCGCGAGCATCGACGTCCGGACGCGGAAGAAGAAAGACAAAGCGCATCGGCGAGCCATCTTACCTCCTCGCGGGGAATCGCCGGAAGTCGCGGGGAAGGTGGGGCCGGCCCGAGCGCCCGCTTCCCTCGGCCTCTCCGTTTGAGCGACGCAAAGGCCGCGCGCGGGGCACGCCGTTCCCTCGGTCCCGCCCACTTGCCCGGCGGGACGGCGGCACCCTCTGGGGTGGGGGTGCGGTGGGGGAGGGGAAAAATAAATAAAAAATCGTCCGCCGAGGTCGCGACGCGCCAAGGTGACGACGACCCGCCAGCGGGCTTGTTTGTGTTCATCAGCTGACTCGAGTTGACACTACCGACATGACGCCGGCACGCAAAACGCAGCGTTGACAGGTCATTTTTCAGCCGGATGCAAGATCGTTTTTCTGCTTTTTCTTTCATTGAACACGCACGCGCGCGCGCGCGCACGCACGCACACTTTTGAATTGACCGAACTTGAAAAATGCAGGAGATTGCTCGCGCGAGACTGGGCCCGCCCCTCGAAGGCAACGTCACGTCGAGCGTTTGCGATCCATTCCCTTTTTGTTGGAATACATTTCCATGATGCTTGAAAAGTGTGTCGGAAACATTTGAAAAAGCGGGCGTGAGGGGTCCAAATTGCCAATCTAACCGGACCATGATAAGTCCCAATCGCCCCACGGGGATAAATAAAGTTTTCTGAATGGGAATCGGAAGAAACGGCCGTTGGCCGTCCAGCTCTTTCCAGAAATAGCGACAAGACTACATGAAGATTAGGCTAACGCTTCCGGTCGACCGCATCACGCGCCTGTCGTTCAAGAGAAGAAAGTCGTTTCTGAAATTCCCTTCATACTAAAGCTATTTGCCCTCATGCCGTTTGGTCTGCTTTCTTCTTTTTTAAGGGAACGGGCGGGAAGGTTTCCGGCTACGCACGTTAACCTTACTCAGACACGTGCGTGCGCGCGCGCACGCACACACACACACACAAACCACAAGTCCAAGAATCACCCCACATGTGACCCCACATTGCACAGAGCTTGCGTGTCAATGATTGTCCAGGTGGCCCCTCACTGCCAACTTGACTACGGGATGGAGAAGGGAAACATTTTGGACTAGACGACGGAAGCTCGCACTTGGCCCTCGAGATTAAAGAAGGCGTTTTTCTCTTTGATTTTGGAAGATATCTTAGACATCTCGATTTATAGCACTGCAACTGCAACAAAGCATTTAACAGAAGAGCACGTTTCGCACGCAAGGCAACGCGATGTGCTTCACGCGGCACCAAAAAGCATTTCCGAATACCTTCGCAAAGAGACCGAAAGTAGCTTATTCAAAGAACGAGAAACGAGATGCATTGTGCATAAAAACGTGGTCTTGCCTTGCCTGTATTCATATTGTTCCCAAAAATAAAAATTTAAAAAAAAGGCAACATTTTGTGAATTTTTATTTTTGCCGTTTTGCTGATACAAGTAGAGGAAAAGTACTCACATTGCATGTTGTCAACAGGTAGTTCTAATACACGTCAGCGTGTCTTCATGCATGCGTGCATTCATCCCGGAGGCCATGTCATCTGTCTGCCTCCCAACACGTGAAGGTGAAGATGGTAGACAGACTGAGCGCCGTGTTTGCCGTCGTTGATGACTGCAGAGCACAACAACTTGATCGAAACAACTCTTCAACTCTTTCCCCGTGTCAACGGGCCACTCACCCACTCGATAACCTTCTGCGAGCGCTTCCTGCTTCGCCACCTTTTTGGCCACGACCAGTAAATGGCCCAGGAGCTGCACGGGGACAGCGGAAACTCAGATTTCATGGTTTTCTTCGCACGTGGAGCGGGGCATGAATCAATCCTGCGAGGCTTAAAAAAGGTGGGACTTTTTCTTTGCGAACGAGGGCTTTAGGGCAGGCGCGTCCAGCTCCGGAGGGCCACTCTCCAGCCTGTTTTCCGGCTCTCCCGGCTGCGACACACCCGATGCGGATGATCGGCTCATCGGCCGGCTCTGAAGCAGCATTACAACGTTCCCGATGATTTGAATCGGGTGCGTTGCTCTTGGGAGAGCTGGAAAACAGCCAGGACAGGACGGCGGCCCTTGAGGACCGACTTTGGACACCCCTGCTTTAGGGCAATTCTTCTTGTCCTACAACTACTGCTACTGGTCACTTTAAAATGGTTCAACGATTTTCTGCAGCGACTGTACAACTGTATTCTACCACCGATCACTTTAGCTCTGTTGATACTTTGCACATTGTCTCGCAGTTGGCACTGGGCGGTACCACCGCACTAGGGTTCACTTACATTACGAAATGTCCTTCCATACTTATTTGTCGTGTCCTCGTTTATGATCATACGAATGCAGCGTGTTATACCGGAGACAAATTCCTTGTGCGTTCCACGTACTTGGCCAATAAAGATGATTCCGATTCCGATTCGTATTGTGTGGTAACTTTGTGGTGGACAGTCAAAAAAATGCCTCTCTCTCCATCTCACCTCAGCGTCGTCATCTTTGGCTTGACTTATCCTGGGAATGAGCATCTTTGGGATAACCAGGAAATGAACCGGAGCCTGCGGACTGATGTCTCGAAAAGCCAGACACTGGGAGTGGAGGACACGCGCACACACTTAATTACAAGCAGATTTAATCGTTGATTTACAAGCACATTCGTACCTTGTCGTCCTCATATATGATATCTGCAGGGAGGCTTTTTTCAATCACTTTGGAGAAGATAGTGGCAGCCGGGCGGCCATATTTCTTACTGGCCTTTTCCGCCAGTAGTACTTCGTCACTTCCGGTGCACAGAGCTCTCTGAAGAAAGGGAGTGGAAATCAAAAATAACGTTCAAACGCGCGCTAACAATATTACGTCACTGTCTCGAATTGAACAACATTATCATAGGATTATAATTTCAAAAAGAGCAAGCTTGAAATATGACGAAAGAGAATAGCTACCTGGACTCCGCAAACAAGTTGCAAACCGCCGAATAGGGCCGCCGTTCGGCTCGGAAGCAAGCAGGTTCGGAGAATATGCTGATAAAACATGGCCGGGGGCGCCATTGTTCTCCTTATCCAATATGCCCGCGTCAAAGCGCGGTGTCCTCAAACATAACCACGCAGGAGCTTTCAAGTTTCCTCGGGGAAAGCACGTCGTCGATGCATTTGTGTTGCCTTCAAGGCACCTCGTCAACTTGACTTTCGCACTAGTTTGGGGTCTATATTTGTCAGAAATTAAGGGGGGGGGGGTCTTTTTAATTATTGAGCCATGTTTGAGGAAAGATGTATCACGTATGACATTTCAACGCGTAGAAAAGTATTGAAATACAACATTTTATTTGACGGAAACATAACATTTCCGATGGCACCTGCAGGTTTGGTTCAGGGTCATCTCAGGTCTTCGATGTTAACCATCCATCCATCCATTTTCCGATCCGCTTGTCCTCACAAGGGTCGCGGGGAGTGCTGGAGCCCATCCCATTGTCACATTGTGTTCAATGTTATGGAAAGCGCCGCTGTTGTGAAAACGCTTCATAAATCAAGATGGGTTGGATGGTATTTTAGGGGGCGCTGTTGTCAAGTGTGAACTGTCCTCATCTCACGTTTCGTGAAAGGGAAACGAGGAAGAAGAAGGGGGAAAAATATGGCGGCCCGCACAAGGCTGCCCTTTCGCTTCCCCCAAAACTTGGTGACAAAGCACAGGCTTGTCCACAGCGAGGCGACAGCAGTCAAGGAGGCCGTCTACCCGCCCATTAAGCCCTCTCTCACGGCCAAAAGCAAATCGGCCAGGGCGCGTCAGGTCGAAGAGCAAGTGGAGCGGATAAAAGCCTCCCCGGTGCAGGATAAACTGCGGCTCCTCACTCGCATCGAGCGCAAAAAGTACGTCGTCTACCCGCAGACGTTCGCGCGCAACGCGGATAAATGGTACCAGCACTTCACCAAGACCGCGTACATCCCCGGCTTGCCGGAACAACTCGGCCCCGATCGGCGTCGTGCCGCCGGGGAGAAGGAGGAGGAGGCTTCCCCTCGCCCGACGGGCGTCGCGGCAACAGAAAAGCTCGACATTGGCGATGAGGCGTTCGAGGAAATCCGCTCGGCGGTGACTCGCGTGATTCTCCATGACCACTGGCACCTGCTGAAACGTCGGCCGTTCGTGTACCGACGACAAGAGCTCATCGAGGGACCCTTTCTGAGGAACCTGGTCAAAGCCTTAACGTACGGCCTGGCCAAATACAACCCACTGCTTCTCCACTCCAGCATGGGTATAAAATGTCCCATTGTCTACGTACGCGCGGTTTACAGGTTAACCTAAGTCAAGCCTTTGTTTTTTTAATCTACTCGTTCCACGTCCGATGTTTCGGTGCATTGTGCACACATTTGGGGTCTCGAACAAGGAGTTGAAGTTGTTCAGCTCCCGATTGGAGAACGGCAAATACAATTCGGATGAAAGCCCAAGATGTCAAGCTTTGTGGGGGTAGTGCAAATGCCGCCGTTGTGTGTCGTCAGATGCGAATCCCCAAGTGGGCTTCTACTGGAGAAGAGGGGAGAGGATCGTTCCGAGGGGCCACAGAAGGGGGAGCCTGGAGCCCATCAGGTTCCAGATTGACGACCGCCCGCTCTGTCAGATTCGAATCACGCAGCAGCTGCCTCAGGTTAGGCCTCACTTTATCGCTCCGTCCTCAAAAGGGCTCGCCCTCGACACCGTTTCTGATGAGAACACGTTAGCAGCATCGCGGCCAGCCGAGTACGGAAGGACTAAAGCGGATCGACGAGGATTTAAAATCCGGCCCAGAAAGCTGCCGCAACAGAAACCAAGTCGAACGTCATGATACGTTTTGTATCTTAACCGGGGAGGTTTCATGTTTTAACATAATACATTTGACTTCTGCATTCGGCAGAAAGGAAACGAAGCAGTTCCTCGTGGCTCAGGTCACTGGCGGGGTCCTTTTGGGGTCTTGTCAAATAAAGTCACTGCTCTTCTTTAACGCTGTAAAAATAATACGACAACGTGTTTTCAAAGATTTCTCATTGAAAATGAACACGCGCATACCTACATCGGACCGCCATTAAAATGTGAAAAAACGCCCGGAGCTGGACGTGCCTGTTTTACGCCATCTTAATTGTGCCCAAAACGGTGTTGTTGGTCCGCCGAACCCAGTTGGTCCCCATTGAGGCTTCTTACGACGCCGACGTCCCCGAAGTTCTGTACGCTCCCGACCGGCTGCCGCTGTTCAAGAGGCAGTACGCCAACACCATCTTCACAGGTGAGCCCTCGCTCCTCGTGTGGCGCCGCACAAAGCGTCTTGGGGCGTCATCAGATGCGCGCGCAGCGCGCGGCGCTCCCGACAGGTTCCAAGGCGCCGGACCCGGCGTGCTACGGTCACACGCAGTTCCACCTGGTGCCCGATCGCTACCACAGGGATCGCCTGGCCCGTCGCCAGCAGTCGGACCAGGTGGAGGTGTTCCTCAGGGCCAACGCCATCGCCAGCCTGTTTGCGTGGACCGCCGCGCAGGCCTCCTACCAAGGTCCGGCATCCAAACGTACACGAGACCGCGTTGCTCTTTTCACGTAGATTTGAAACTGGACATTGAGCAAAACAAAACCCCCAAAGATGAAAACAATTAAGTGACTTGAATAGTTTGTTTTCCATGATTTAGTTTTTTTAACACTAAAACGTAATGTAGTGTCACCAATATTTCATAGAATCATCTCAAATAAACTCGAGCTGCAACCACGTCAATCTGTTGATTATTTTGTCGATTAATAGGGTTAAAAACGATATCTATTCAAAAATAGGGCAGTATTTCAAGGAACAGATAGCGACTTACATTTGGACAATTTTACATTGAAGTTCTCAAAAACGATAGATTCTCAAAGTGACTATCAAATTAATCGATAATTAACTAGTTGATTAATCGCTCGCTTCACCGCGACAAGTAATGTGCATTTAATTGTCGACTAAATTCATAAAAGATACGTTTCTTTTCAAATGTTTCAACTTGTATTTAATGGTTTGTTTTAGTGTGTGTGAGTGAAAGGAGGGTTGGGGTGATGTTGACGTGTGCCCATGTGTATGACGTGGCTCTTCGCAGTAACGCAGTAAAAAAAAAAAAAATGGTTGGCCACCCCTGGTGTACGCATTGCATTTTGATCCTAACCCTAAAACTGACATGTAACGAATGGTTCACTTTGAAACATTTGATCTCATTTTTCAAAACCTTACCGTAGGTTTCTGGAATCACGAGGACGTGAGCAGAGCGTTCGTGTCACAAGCGGTCGTCAGCGACGGCCGCCACTTCTCCTTCTTCTGCTACCAGCTCAACACCCTGGCGTTGTCCGCGCGGACGGACGTCCGCAACGCCCGCAAGAACCTCCTGTGGGGCAGCGAGAGCGTGCCCCTCTACGACGGCGTGGAGGACGGCCGCGTGCTCGGCCTCAATGACCGTGCGCTGCTGCTCCTGGTGCGTTTCCTGCTCCGTCGGCCCCAAGAGGAGATCCCCGTCGGGACATGAAGGAGCAGGAAGTTGTACCCAAATAAAAGAAATAAAAAGAAAAACTCACCACCTTCTTTATAGACCAGTAAAAGTGGTTTGCGTGCAATTACATGTGAAAAAGTGATCGTTAGACATAGAAACCAGCTCGTCTTGGTGACACATTACCGCCAATGAAATGTGAGCCTCTTCACACAACGAAAGACATTTTTTACTATTCTGTCCTACTTGTCCATGTCCGAGACGTGAACAGAACAGTAAAAAGACGATGCTTTCCAAGGCATATATTCAAGAAAAAAAATGAGAAATGACGACTACAGCTAGCACGAAACCATGCGGTCTTCACTGGACTAGGTACTTCCGGTTTGGGTTGCCAAAATTAAAGCGCCGTAGAATCTAACTAAAAACGGAACATGACAAGGTACTTCCGGTTTGTTTTGCCAAAATTAAAATGCCCTCGAATCTAACTACAAACGGAACGTGACATTCCAGAATGCAATTTAGGTCATCTTAACGTGAAATAATATGATGCTCAAACATCAAATGATCATTGATCATATAACGAGCTCACCAAAGTAGCAGACCACAGACGCCGCAAAGATGCTTGAGAAATTCCTGCTCAAGACTTCCAAAAAAGAAAAAAACCCCGGAAGAGTACGGTACAGTATATACAAGCAAACTGCCATCATCGGAACCCGCTCTTGCAAAACGATAGCAATGTTCATCTAAAAATTAGCCTCAGCAATTTTAAGACTCGCTTACTATCCACTCGGGGAACACAAACGGCTCCAAACACCAAATTATAAAACGGAGAGGGAAAAAAAGGAGCTCTCTCCTGAAGCGTGCGCGGTAGGTTGATTGAGCGCTCGAAATTGTCTCGAGCTGCAATCGTGAACGCCAATGGTCGTTCGCGTGTTCCCCGCGATGGCCGGCGACCAGTCGAGGTCCCCCGCCCGCCTGCCGGCCCAAGTCGGCTGGGTCGGGCTGCGGGCCCGCCCGCGACCCTCCTGAGCAGATGCGGATGGATGAATATTCTAAGTCAAGAAGAGATTTGTTTGCTCTTCTGGTTCGTGAATAAACACTTTCATTTCAGTTTTTCTTTGTGCTTTTTCCCCAAAACACAAATGAGTCTGTTACTTACGAGCACAATAGTAGGTCGAAATCGGGGGTGTCCAAAGTAGGTCCTCAGGGGCGCCGTCCCGTCCTGCCTGTTTTCGGGCTCTCGCGGGAGCAACACAGTACACCTGATTCAACTCATCGGGATGGTTCTCAAGCTGGCAGACGAGCCGCTCATCTGACTCAGGTGCGTTGCGGAGCTGGACGTTCCTGGTCCAGTGACGGTTCGGGGGGGGGGGCAACGGGGGGCCAGTGCCCCTGTAGCACTGACTCTGCCCCCCCCCCCCCCCCCCCCCCGCACGAAGATTACGCAGTAGCACCGAGTCGCCGACGCGAAAGGTGGAACCCAAGCGCGCGGCTCAACATTGTAGTCGGACCCTTTAGTGCCCTGCACCACTTAAAAATGAGCGGGAAAATGAGAAGCAGTCCGCAGAGAAGCAGATGACCACGACACCGTTTATATTTTCCATGTAAAATCACAAAACGAAACAAGCCCCCAACAGTAGCATTATTAAGTCGAATTCCTCTTCACTTAAACATTGAACTTTAAAAATGAAAATAAAAACGGACATTACATCATATTTCTGATCACACATTGATCCAGACACAGAGAGAGAGAGTCAGATGATGATGGTGGTGAGAGATCTGAAGAGGAGCAAGTTGAAAGCACCAGAGAGGGAGAGTCAGAGGACGCGGGATTCATTTCTTTTCAGGGCGAGGACACAGAGCAGGAAAGGGATACAAATGAAGATCCTGAGAATGAGGAAGATGAGACTGCAATAGAAATCAACAGGATTGCAAAACACCCAAGCCAAATGCTCTCCCCGCGTAATGCGCTCATGCCCGAGTGCGAGATCCACTGGTGAAAGGAAACGGATTTTCTCCGCTTTCATCTAGAACCGCTTCAAAAGACAAGGCATAAGCAGGAAGAGTTGTGACCACCGTATCATTGTCCATGTTTTATGTTCTGTTGTATTCTTTATTAGAGCTGATGTTAAAATTGCAGTCAAGCGCCGTCTCAATAAAGATGGATTGCATTGCATTGACAACGTTTCGGTAGCGCGCGTGAAAACATTTCAATTGTGCAAAAGCATTTGTCGCGTCTACGAACGTTTCAAGGGCGAGAGCGTTTATCGCGTGTGAAAGCATTTCAGGCGTGCGCGTGTGAGAGCGTTTTCGCGGGATGCGAGCATTTCCAAGCAACGCCAAGGAGCAATTGAATGGCGTGGAAAATCTTTTCCAAGTTTCTTCAAGAGGGCTTTGGCAAAAGGGCTGGAGGAAAGAACCGTCCCCGTCGTGCCAAAGAGAGCATTTCAGTCGTGAGTGTGGGCGGGAGGGGGCGGCAATCTGCCACAGGGCCAAAGAGAAAGAGAGAGAAAGGAGCCCGTGACCAGAACGCGCGAGAGGTCCGCTCAAGCAAGCGTCTGTCGGTTGCTGGCAAGTCTTGGTCGTCGTCGTCGTGAGTACTCGACTTCGTTTCACTCCCTACATTTGGAAATAGATGGCTGTATTTCTTTGGAGGGTGGGGGGTCAACCTAAAAAAAAAGTTTTGGTTACAAAAAAGTCGATGGACAAAAATCAATCAGGAAATCATTCTCTTCTTGAGAGAGTGCAGTGAGATGAGATTAAAAAAGGAATTCTTTGAATTGAAATACATTTCAGGTTTAATCAGGTCGCTTGATATAAAAAAAAATCTTGACAATACCTTTGTGAATGAATTGCAGAAAATTACGAAAAAATACAAATGTGCCACTTTTTTTCAGATTAAAGTTCAAAGCTCGTGATTCTTGGCTAAAAACAATCAAGTTGATGCGTTTGAACATTTGGTGTCTTGTCATCACAGTGGACTCGATGAAATAGAGGTCAAAGACGACTTGCAAAACATTGCATCGTTTGCATTTGGCTTTGTCATGACAAAACGGTGGCGGGAAAGACGCGAGTGTGACGACGTTTGCCATCTCACAAAAAAAAAGAAAAAAAGTTGACTTTGACTCGAGAGAAAATATCTGCACTTGATTCCAGCCCGCGAGTGCTTTGCAATGTCCAAAACAATGGCACCCGTTTGCCCTTCGCACCTCTCAAATGCTGTTTGTGCTCTAAACAGCGCAACGAGCCACGCCGCATGTTGTTATGTGAACCACACGGTTTGTTTTTTTTCCTGTGTCAGCAGGCGACAGGATGAAGAGGGACACGTGCGCGGCCACCATCGCACTGTTGCTGCTTTCGGCCGCCCATTGCAACGGTCAGTTTGTTGCCGTTGATCACGGCCTTCTTCCGAGGGACCCCCGACAGGGGAGACTTTTGTTTTTCCTGCTCGACTTGAGGAAGCAGACGATCCGCTTCAAGCGTCTACCGTCTCCTCCAAATGTGGAAAACGTATATCCGGTCTCGTACGCACCCGCGCGTCCCCCTCAGGCGGACGGCGGGGGTGGTTTTCGGGCGACATAAGTGAGCGTCGCGTTTGCGGTCCGCTTGTTTTGCAGACAGGTCACCGCCGGGGAGGCCGGTCCTGCTCGGCTGCCGCTCGCCCGAGAAGGAGACCTTCACCTGCCGCTGGGAGCCGGGCGTCGACGGAGGACTCCCCACCGCGCACCGCCTGTACTACCAGAGAGAACGGTCAGACGGCAGCAGACCCCAACCCTAAGCGGGGGGGGGGGGGGGGGCCTCGCTACTCGCTACTGTGGCCCTTGCGTCATATGCGAGCGTCCCTCGGCCAGCCCGCTGGAACGAGGTTAACATTAGCAAAGGAGAACGCTCAAGCTAGGCGGCCATCGGCCAGGTGACAAAACAAGAATAGAACCGAGCAAAAATGCGCTCATCATACGCAGCTCGCTCCGACTCCAAAATCAACGAGTCTTTTTCACGGACATCCTTTTACTCGTGACTCCAATGCTGCTTCTTTTTAATCTGCCCCCCGCCCCCCACGCATACACTCTGTCAACGCTGAACATTTTGGCCCGTCTAGACTGGAGGGAACGCACGAGTGTCCGGACTACCACTCGGCCGGCAGCAACAGCTGCTTTTTTGACAAAAGCCACACCTCCATTTGGGTGGACTACTACTTGACGGTGGTGGCCTCCAACATGCTCGGGAACGCCACTTCGGACATCTTCAAGGTCGACGTCATGGAAATCGGTGAGCTTTGAAAACGGCCGGATGAGCTCGATCGGCTCATTTGAATCCTTCGTGAATAGGAGGAAACAATCTTGAAAATGTTTGTCCCAAGAAAATCTGCAAATAGGTGGCAGTTTAACATCCGCGCCGTTTGAAAGTGTTGAGGAATGGGAGCTGTCAATTTGCTCTTAGCCCTCCTTGGACACGGGTTCTTTTATCTCTCTATAATGTGGAAGAAGACCCAACACCACGTCGTCTTTTCTTCAGTTTATCACAAGGCAACACGAATCGATTCGGGCTCCTGCGAGTCTCAGATTTCATCAGGAAGCGTCAAAGAAACACATTGATGAGATTATATAGAGACAATATGATAATGAGAGGCGGGGAGGTACGCCTCTCATGCAAATCCCCGAAACAAAGAAAGTAACATGTCATCTGACCCGGTGTGGCCGGAAGAAGTCGGGAGCGGTGAGGTGAGACCAGACCACCACTACCCACCATTTGGTGTGATGGCGGGAACACGGATACTTGAGATAACAGTTCCTCTTTTGATGTTAAACATGTCCTGTGGAGGGGGGGCCCTAAAGTGGTGGGGGTCGAGGGCACTAAAGGTGATTGTAAAAACAGTGAGCAGGAAATACCTTCAACCGCATTCCACATTGTTTCTTTCAAGTGTCTGAACAAACACAACTAGCAGAGAGGAAGAACACCATAACCATTAAACCCAACTACGTAAAAAGTAGAGACAAAGAAGGCCAAGCAAAGTTCGATCTTGATATGATGACAAAGTATAGACCACTGCTGCTGGTCACAGATCTTGAGATTAGGGTTCCTCTTTGAGGGCACTTGACAGCCTTCAGGGACTTTTAAGAGGTGGTGGAGGCAAGAAAACCCTCGGGGGGCTGTTAATTAACCAAGTGAAAATAGGACTAAACTTCACACTACATTCTTTGTTTTAAGTACTTCAGCAGATGTTCAGGACAGAGACTAGTGTCAATAGTTCTCATAGCAAGATGAAATTCCTCAACAATGTACTACTACTACTTCTAGCGGAATATTTCCTTAACAAAAGTCATCCCGAAGGAGTATCTTGACGGTCGGCCACACACGCCTTGCTCTCTATCGACCATCGCTCGGTCTCGGCGTCCGGCGATTCGCTCGCCGTGACAGGCAAACCTCATTCGGCTCCCTTTTGCGGGGTGTGAAACATGAAATCCAAAATCCTTTTCTTGCGGTTCGAATTCCCAAATCCCCTTTCTTTGAATTCCATCAGTGAGGCGCGCCGTACTTTCTCAATTCCCGCGACGCTTTCCGACCACAACGGGTCCTCGGTTCTGCCGCATGGTTTCAGTGAAGCCCGACGCCCCCGAACGCGTCACGCTGACGGCGGAGGACGGAGCGGACGGTCCGAGCCTGCGCGTGAGCTGGGAGCATCCCCGCGACGTGGACGCCGGGTCCGGCTGGGTCACGCCGGAATATCGGATCCGGGCCAGACGACGACGACGAGCGGGAGACGCCGCCGACTGGAAGGTGACGGTCTCGAAGCGCAACGGGAAGCCGGCCGTTCGCTCGGCGTTTCCCCGACCGTCTCGAGCCAACCCGGCAGACGATTTCGCATTGGGGAAAAAAAACAAAACGCGCGGCGCACCGCAAAAAGGAAAATATCGCCCAAAGAGGACACGCCGGGTTTGTCACCAGTCGGCGGACTGGAGCATTTCACTGTCCTGCCCGTCAATATACTTTGCCGGCATCGATAGATGAACTGAATATGTATTTTTTTGTTTTTTTTTATGTAGTCAACGAGTCTCCGTCCCCAAATGAAGTGAAATGGGATACGGTAGCTTTGCGCGGCACACCCGCTGGGTCCTCGCAAGCTCCCCGGTTGGGAAACGCCGCATTGGATGTCGGCCGACAACGTGAGCCGCAGCGCGGTTGTCGGGTCGCGGTTGGGTTCGGCTCTGGGCGCGGTCTTTTTTGTCAAGTCTAACCGAGAATCTCGCGCGGCGTTCATCAAATGGCCCGGTGTCTCGTTGGAACATCTCATAGTATGGTCTCGTCTTCCGCGGCTCGGCGGACCTCCTACGACGGGGGTGTCCGAAGTCGGTCCTCGCGGGCCGCCGTCCTGCCTGCTCTGCCGGAAGTAACACACCCGATTGAAATCATCAGGAACGTTCTAATGCCGCCTCAGAGCCGATCATCTGAGTCGAGTGCGTTGCGGCCGGGAGAGGCGGGAAACGGGCGGGACGGCGGCCCTCCGGGCCCGCAGCTGGACACGCCCGTCCTACGTGCCGTAGTCTCATAGGAGTCCCGTTGAGCTTGCGGAGTTTGTCAACCTTCAGCCTGGCGTTGACTTGTTTCGTGTCACGTCCTTGAAACTATTCTCGTTCCAAACATGTCCTTCTCTGGTAGAGCGTTTGTCTCTTTGTTTGGCCCGCCACTGTGGATTCTTTCTTTGCTGTCAAAGTCTCATTTGGAGCACCATTTTGTCTCCTCCCCGGATCGCCGGTTTCGGAGGAGTACAAGGCCGGCGCGCAAACCCACTTCACGCTCTACGGCGTCCATCCCGGGGCGGCGTTTGAGGTCCAGGCGCGCTGCCGACTGGACCGCGGCTCCTGGAGCTCCTGGAGCGACTCCTCCTACGCCGAGCTCCCCGACCGTGCGCAAGTCCGTCTCGGCTTCCGCTCGAGACTCCGCCCGAACGTTAACCGGATGTCCCCGCAGGCATCGGGAGGGACGGACCCTTTTGGACGGCGCTTTCGGCTCTCTCCGGCCTTTTGTTTCTCTCGGCGGTCTGCGCGGCGGTCACAAAGAGGAAAAGGTGCGTCCCTTCTCGAGCGTCTTCGCCGGGCCTTCTTGGCCGGCTCCCGGTCCCGCGACTCGGGTACGGATGCGGCGCGAGGCGGTCGAAGGGAGGCTTCCGACACCGCCTTGGAGGCGTGACGCCGCGACCGCAACGCATCCCGTTATCTGAATGGACGCGGGATCGTGACAGTAAGAGGTCACTTCCAAAGATAGCCAGAAAAGCTTCTCGAGCGCCGCCGTCCCATCCCGCATTTGTACCTTTGGCGCGGGACAGAAAAAAAGCGGCGACAGATACGCTAAGCGGCGGCGGTGGTTTTCCCTCAGTGTGATGCGGTTTCTGCTCCCGCCCGTTCCGGGTCCCAAGATACGAGGGCTCGACTTCCAGCTCGTCAAGGTGGCGTGTCCGAATCCGGCCCCGCCCCTCCTCCCGATGCACGAGCCAACGAACGCCGCCGTTTCCTTCCAGGGCGCTCGAGCGGAAGACTTTGCCGGCGCGCTGATCATCCGCCGGGACTTCCCCGCCGCGGCGGCGCGGAAGGACCGCGCCATCGAGCCCCTCATCGTGGCGGACGTCGACGCCGCAGTTCAGCGGAGGAGCCGGGCCGGTTCCGCCGGCTTCGGCCGGGACGACCGGCAAAAGAACGACGCGGTGGAACGCGACGCCAAGCGGGAGGACGGCGGCGACCGTTTGTCAACCCGCAGCGGCGACGCCGACTTTGAGACGCACGTGGCGCTCGAGTTGGACTACAGCAGAGTCAAAGACGTGACGTCCGACAACATCTTCCTCCTCGACAGCACGGACGTTCCGAGACCGCGGGGGTTCCCGGGGGGGCTCCCGGAGGGGCTCCCGGAGGACGGCGGCGAGGTGGCAAACGGCAAAACGCTCTCGTTTCACAAAGAGAGCGTCCAGTCGGAGCGCCGCAAGAAGCCGCCGCCCGCACGCCCCCCTCGGGCGGCCCGCGTCATGGACGGCGGATACGTCGACGCCATCCCCACGTCACCTCTGGGGAAAATGTCATGAAGGCTCCAATTCCGCCCAACTTGTGCTGAACCGACAGAACTGGTGTCACTACCGACTACAGACATACATTTATCATGCGCGTGTCAAAACGCTGATGCTTTCAGTTCTTCTGGAGTGCGAATGGTCCGAAATGGCCGCCTCAGACTAAAAAGCTACACCGACGGTTGAATTTCCGACACGGGTCCTTGAGACTTTTTCCGTCTGTCCTGTTGTGACAGTCCACCCAAATGTTGTGTTGCTCTGTGCAACTGATGTCGAGGACCAAATTGTTTCCCAGGTTCCATCAGGCACTTCTGACGTTTTTTTTTGGGGGGGGGGGGGGGGTCGTGTTCAAAAGTCCTAAATGCGGTTGATGCGGTTTTGGGCAAGTTGGCAATTCATTTGTGGGTTAGAAAAAAAAAAAGATATTGCCTCATTCCAAAATAGAATTTATTCATAGCAATCATTGAAAATAGCGTGCCGATCTTTTCTCTAGTCCATTCGGTATTGCCCGTCATTACATACATCATCGTTTTGTAGGGGGGTTTTCCTTTTTTGTTTGAAACAACAAATACAAATCACCAAAAAAGTTTCCATTTTGTCATTGGCTTCCTTTTGCGGGATTACTTTGGGGCCGAGCCACCGCGCTTTGGTCCGCCCAAGGTCAAAGTTAACATGGGAACACTCGTCAACTCCAAATAACGATTCAAAGACGCTCAGCGGTCTCCTCGTTGTCAAGACCAGGAAAAGCAGCGGCAAATAATGCTCTATTTTTGGGATTAGTTCAATGCAATTGAAAGATGAACCGCGTCTCTCTACGAGGAGGCTATTTCCCGCAAGTTCAAAGATCGGCGGAAAGGTGTCACGACCTCTTCGCTTCTGGCATTTGGGGAGGAAAAATGGATGGCGTTTGTGCCCCCGGGGGAAAACCCTCGCTTTGAGGCAAAAAAAGAAATCGGCGACTGGGTCAACCGGAACAAAGAATACGCACCGCGAGGGATCTCAGGTTGGCTCTTCTACCGCTACTTCTTTTTCCAAAAACTATTCTTGCTTGTGGAAGGCATTCTTGGACTTGCAGAACATGTTCCGAGAAACAAGAATGACGGCCATCAAGTCATTCCGGCCGATCGGGAGCAAACAACCGGTCGACGACGCGTCTCCAAAAAGTCAGCGTAGCTCAATTCGAGATTCGGGGTTTGGTGTCGTTAATGAATGAAAAGAGCTCCGCCTTGAACAAAAACACCCCCCCCCCCCCCCGCCCCTCCAAGCAAAGAGCGAGAACGCCGTGCCCGGTCCAAAAAATCCTCTCTTACTTGGGGGAGAACCTCGGCGCAGTCACCACCGTCAAGTCTCGTCATCTTCATTTTCGTCTTCATCCGGCCAGGCATCAAAGTTCAACGACTCGTCCGACTCCTTCTCCAGCAGCTTCCTCCACAGCTGGCCGAGCGCAAGAAACATTCAAGATGAAGGTCGCCTTGCGGCTCCTCGGTAGAAAACGGCGAGCGGTGTAAAAAGAAAAACGAAAACAGAGCATTCGCCAGTTGGACGTGTGCAATGAAAAGTTTACACGAGCCCAAATTCAGTTCAGCCGTCAAGATTTGATCTCACATTTGCGGCACGTGCCGAAATGGCACCCCAGGGCCCAAAATGCCAAAGCATTTGTGAATGTTTGGATTCTTGTTCGTTTCGACTCGCTTGATGAAAAACAAAGTGCCGCGTAATCAAGTCGACGGCCATCTTCAGCCCGGCCCAACGCTAAAATGCAAACGCGGACATTGAAAACAAAGCCCAGAGCTCACGTACGAATTGAGTTGACAAAGACAAAAACGAGGGCCGTTGACGTTGGTCATAAATGCCATTTGAGTGTTTTTTGAAAGCGCGCTCCTTTTTGGTTGCATTTTGTGGAGGAAAATGTTTTTTTCGGCTCCGTCGTTGACGAAACGAACGCCGGCGAGTAGCGTAGCGCGTAGCGCATTCCCCCCCCCCCCCCCCCCGCGAGCGACGTACCGTATCCCGGCTCGCCAGAGTCCGGCTCTTCGGAGAGGTCGAGGACGCCGCGCTCGGCGCTGGCCAGCATCTCCTCGTACGCCCGCCTGGCCTCCGACGACAACTCGATCATCTGATGATAGTAGTCCTGCGGGGTGGGAAGTGCTCATCGTCCAAAATGCAAACTCCGCACACCTAAGAGGCGCCCTCCCGCGCAAGGTACGGCGCCTCGCCGAGCCGCTTCTACGCTTGGAGGGGTTTTCCCCACGAAGGCTCACGCGCGCGTGCGGGTGCGGCGAAACCGTCTCAAGGAACGTCGGGATGGCCGTCATTCGCCGCGGCGGCTCACCTGCGCGCCGTCGTAGTTGAAGATGCCCACCAGGCTGACGGGCACCATCTTGTTGACGCAGCGCCCCAGCGCCCTGCGGGAGAGGGCGAAGACGAACGGCACCTCCTGTTGCCGGCACGTCTCGATGATTTTGTGCAGCGCCTCGTCCAGGCCCCCTGAAAAGGTTTGCGGGCCGCCGACACCGTCAGATGCAAACGCAGAATCAAGAAGACGTCTCCGGTCCAATCGGCGCGCGATCGTCATCGGCGAGCGGCGGAGTCGTTCCGGCGACGGGGGCGGAGACGACGCCGATGCGGACGCGCGTTCGCACCTCGCTGAATTGAGATCCGTCGGTTAACGTTCCGAGGCGCGCCTTTATTTTGACATTTCAAGCCCGGACCTATCGACGGTGAGGCGGACGCGTTCGACGCGACGCAAGGGAAAACCCGTTCAAAGGAATTTCGTCTTCATTTCTCAACTTGCGGGAGTACCGTACAAATTGTCCAACGCGGCCCCGCTATTGGCTCTTTGCGTGGAAAGAAACAACGTTAGCGTACGTATGGCGGCAATAAGGTTTGGCACGGAAAATGGCAGTCGCCCCTACTTCCAGAAAATCGGTTCTGTCAAGTTCACAATATTTCTCAGAGACACGACGACATTGTCGTTTAGCGGCATGAAAATAATGCTCATATGAAATCGAACCTATTGAACCGATTATGAAATAATAATGAGATATTATGACAGCATAAAATACTCTAGAAAATTCTAATCAGATATCACCCCCCCCCCCCCCCAAAAAAAGAAGTCAATTGAATTGGTGTACATTATGCGTGCGACGAGTTGAACAGATGCGACTGGAGCCGATTTGGTCCAGAGGCGGAGCGAAGTCAAAGTTCCGGGGGACTTGAGGGGGAAATGCAGTCAGATGGGCAAAAAGCTGAGGGGGGGGACGACGAGTGTTTCGTACCTTTGGACTGGACGCGCTCGCAGTTGGGCGAGATGATGACGCACTTGACCTTGTGGAGCTTGAGGTGCTTGAGGACCTCCCGCAGGCCCATCACCACTCGCCGCTTCATGCGGGCCTTCATGGGGTCCTTCTGGTAGAGGCGGTCCTGGAAGCGGACCAGCTCCTTCAGCAGCGAGCCGGCGCACCGGTCCACGTCTTTGCTGAGCATCTGGCTGCAGTACCTGAGCGCCGCAACGCCACGTTACGGAGCGACCGGGGAGCGGGGGCGGGGGCGGGCGGCTTTCTGCTCACTCTCTGAACTTCCTGCTGTGGATTTTGGGTCCGTCCGGGACCGCGACGGCCGGGTCCCGCCAAAGGCTCCGCCGCTCGTCGGCTTGCGCGCGGGCAGACCGCTCGTCGCCGCTTTCTTTCGGTCGCCGCTCGTCACCGGCCGAAACGGCACCGACGGCCTCGGCTGAAAAGAAAGTTGTCCGAAAGATGCGTGTCGTGAGCACAACGGACTCACCGCAGAGCTTGCGCCTTTTTTCTTTTTTTTAATATGCATGAGGCGTGACATCTTTTGCCACCATCGTGACACACAGTCCGTTTCTAGCAAACAAACTCATACTCTGAATGTTTGGAGAGCCAAATTTCTCTTACTCATAAACTTGCCGTTCCATTTCGGGCATGGGTCCTTGAGACTTCTTGTGTCCTGCCCATGCAATTTGGTGTCGATTGCTTAAAACTGGTGTCAAGCTTTCAAGACCGAGTGAGGGCTTTTAAGGGGTTCACGCTTAGTACAAAAAAGAAAGGGGGTGGGGCGGGGGACCCAAAAGGGGAAGAGTACGGCCCATTGCGAGCCGAGCCGGACGGGCCCTGACCTGTCAGCTCGGCGTCGCAGCGCTCGTCTTCTGCCGCGTGAGCGGCAACCGCGGAATCGCGTTGAGGCGTCACCGCCGTTTCCTCCAGCAAACGTCGCTGCTTGCGCTCCTCTCTTTCTTTGAAGATGACCTGAGGATCATCAAACACAAGAGCACTCGCAATGGCCTGCCGTACAAATGACTGAAAAAAAAAAAAAGATCACACAACGCTGCCATTGATGGTCACCACGCATTTAGTTTGGTTTTTTTAGCATACGTTCAAAAAAGCGGTCTGGATGACAGACCGAGTCTCTGCGCTTTCATCTCGAACCACTTTGAAGGCGCACGTGTCCGCGCTCGATGTGTTCCGTCGTATTTTTGTTATTTGATGTGTTGTGAAATCATGACGCTCGATAACCGGGGTGGCGCCGCCATCTCCAGACGCCGACCGCACGCGGGACTTGCTGACACCGGAGTATTTGCCATCCACCCGCCGCTTACAAAATGTGCGCGCGCTCCAACGCGTTGGCCCCGGAAGGATGGACGCGGGTTGGTCTAAAAAGCGGAGAGCGCATAACGCGGCGAGGAAGGACCTTCTTGAGAGCCGTGGGTTTCTTGGCTTTGGGCACCTCCCTCTGCTTGCCTTTCTTCACCAGCGGGCTGGTGGAGTCCAGCGGGTTGTGGGCGATTTTGTCCTGCTGCCGGGGCGTCCTCTTCTGGAGCGCCGGTTGCTTGTGGATGACGGGAAGTCCTCCGCCCACTAGGGGGCGATAGCGAGACTCATTCCCGCCCTTCCCGAGGGACGGCGTGCGCTCGCTTCACCTGCGATGATGTTGCGCTTGACTTTCTGAGACTTGTGCTCGTCCTCCAGGACAGACAGCATGTTGCCGATGTCCAGCTGCACGGGAGCTTTGCTCTTCTTCCCGGAGATCTTCTCGGAATGATCGAATCACAAAAATACATTTGATACCTCGCGCTCCTTTTCTTTTTCAACAAAAATATGATACTCGGAAAAAAAAAAATGTAAAGTCGAATGCCTTTCAATCTCACCTGTCCTTTCTTTTCTGCCTCCGAGGGTGGCGTTTGGGCGGCATCTTGTTGGCTTCCCTAACAACAGAAATGCGGACGGGTTAGTCCCGCGAAGGTGTGAAAGAAAGCCCGTTGAACCGCATCCGTGCGGGCCCCCCACCGTCTTTCTACCGCTTGCCGGTCGAACGGACCGAGTCGGAGCCGGGGCCAGACCGGGAAACTCCTCTTCATCCTGGACGACAAGCCTCCGTTAAAAATAACGCGTGCCCGACGCGTGTTTCGGACGAGCAAAATTCCTCCGGCGGAATGGAAACGGACGACGCGATGGCGCGCTCACCTCAAACTTGGGCGGCTCCCGTTGGACGGCCGACGGCTCCGCTCCCGCGCCGCCGTCGGCTTCTTTGGCCGCCGCCTTTTTCTTCCGCTTTTTCCTGCCCGCCGCCGTCGCCTCTCCCGGCGGCCGCGCGGCCGTTTCCTTGGGCTGCAAACCAGCAGAGTAAACGCCGCGTGCGGCGTCGATCGACAAGTCAAGAAATCACACGTCGGCAAAGTATGGAAAAGACGCGTTCCGTTAGCGCCTCGCTCCACAATGCCAAAGAGCAAGAAGGGCGTGCCGCGCCACCCGATGGCATCGTCTTCGCCGGGTCCGGAGGCCGTCGTTGCCGAGTATCGAAACGTCATTTCGTGCGACGAGGCTGGAACGTAACCAAGCGTGGAAAAAAACAGCACGCGCCGCAAGTTCAGTCGGGATACGCTACGTCCACTGACCATCCGCGCGCTTTCTTTCGGCGGCCGAGAAGCGACGTCGGCCCACAAAGTAGCCGGGGGCGACCGGTTTGCGGCGCGAGCGGCGGTGCCGTTGTCACTTTGTCGGGACTCGGGCGGAATCCGGGATCCTCCCTCGGCCTTCTGCGCCGTCGACAAAAACGCATCAAGAGTCCGCGGTGGCGGAGAAAAGGCATGTTGGCGTTTGTCGGCGGTACCTGCCGATGCACATCTGGCCACGGAGAGTTGGACTCCGGGGCGGGCCGGCGTCCCTCGGCCGTCGCTTTCGGCCCCCGGCTCTCTTTGTGAGCGCGCGAGGGGCCGGCGTCCAGTTGCGGAAAGTCCGACATTTTCACCTCAAACTGGGCCGAGTCGGCCCGAGCGGGCGTCGGCGTCTTCGCCGATCTGGAGTCCCTCCAACCTGTTGCCGGAGCGGGGATGCAAACGTCCATCGGTAACATTCAACCCTTCAACAAATGACTTCGAGCTTTCTCTTTCTTTCGGGCACAAAAATGTCGGAAAATAATGTAAAAAAGACAAATAACCGAATGGTGGAACATCTCATCAGAAGAATCGTGCCCATTTGCCCAAAAAAAGGCTTTGAAATGGGTTCACGCATGTCTAACCGCAAAGAAAGGTTACGCCCATGATACTACCACCAAATATGTGTCAAGTGGATACATTTTTTTTCCCTCAGGTTTTTAACGGCTCTAAAATAAAATAGTTGGATCAGCCAGTCGAAGAAAACATGAAATGGAGGCAAAGTGAAGACCGTGTAGTATTTGCAAACGTTTTGGACAATCTTTCTTGATGCTTCAATAGGGTCCGTTTGACCGGCGACATGCGAGGAGGGCCGACATCAGGACGAAGAACGACCGCGTTACCTCGTCTCCGCGCGTCCGCCGAGTCGTTCGCCGCAATGCGGCTTTGCGCGCGGGGGTCATTGCTCTTTGTCGTCGCCGAGGGAGGCTGAAATGACTTGGGAGTGAAAAGATACAATTTAGTGCAACGCAAATATTATTTGTTCCCAATTGAAAACAGACCCAGATGTCCTCCCGACACGCTTTCCCCACAAATAACGGAAGCACATTCCACAGCCCTTGTGTGTCTTGTTGAAATGAGCCGTCCCACAAGCCCCCCCGACCGGGGCCAACTCACAGTCAAGCAAAGATGGTCGCGTGACGTCATTCGACCAAAAATGTGACGGCGCAACCTTTCCAGCACAATTGGCTTGCTTGATATTCACATTTTCCCAACTCAACTGTATTTCTCGAGCACTTTCAAACAGACATCGCTGCATACAAAGTGCATTTTGGGAAATTGGACGCTGTCATTGTACCGGGTGGTGTCGTTTCCCACTTGAAGGGGGGGGGGGGGGGGGGTGTCGGCAACTAACCTTTGCTCTCCAGGACGAGTCAATGCCAATCACGTCCGACGGTGGGCTCCACTGCAGGCCTCCGCCCGAATGCTTGCTTTGATGCAAAATGGAGACACACAGAACAGGAAGTCGTGTGACTGTCACACGTTGACCACACACACACACACACACACACACACAAACATATATATATATATATATATATACACATTTATTTTTTTACTCGAATCCTATTCGAAGGCGCGCGGTTGCTCCTGTACTTTGACTTTTGAGTTTGAGTTACATACAAGCGACGACTCCGTATTTCTTCTCTCGCGGGAGTTTCCGTTGCAACTCACGTGCGTGCACTTTTGCTGCCATTGACCGTAGCGCAAGAAAGGAGCGCAGAGCCGCCTCGACTCGGCGCGCCTACCCTTTTGGCCCGCGCTGGGACAGGCGGGGGGGGTTCGGTCGGGTCACATGACGGTTCGAGCCGCTGCGTTGTCGCTCAGCTGACTCGGTTCTCCTCCCCGAGTGACAAGTCGGCTCGGCGGGTGTCACTCTGCCCTCCTGGACAAGTGGGAAAGAAAGATCAAAAGAATCCTCCAAGGCAACGTTGGCAGCCATTTTAAATTCAAGTGACGTTTGTCTTTCATCGGCGCGACCGTCGATATCGACTTGATTTAACCGACACCGGGTCATCTCATCCGCGCGATTGTGACCATTTGGATGCGAGTTCAAATCCAACGAACGAAGTGACGTTTGAATTGAGCAAACGATTTGCGGAAACCACTCATTTGGTCGTCTTTGATCATCTTTCTTTTGCCCACCTCAAAGTCGGCGACGCCACAGCGAGCTAAAAGCCAGCCCGCTAGCTCAACGCATTTTCCTTTCCGTTCCGTACCTTCTCCATCTTCGAGTTGTCCCCTCTTGACGCCGTCACGTCGGTGTGTGATTGAAAGGGGTCCGCCGGGGTGTTGTCATCGTCTTCGTATTTGAAATGAAAAAGTTGGCTACCGGCTAGCCTACACGCGCGACGCCGCTAAAGCGCGTCAGTCAGAGCGACGGACGGCGGAGAGCGCCCAGCAGAGGCGGCGCCGAGTACTGCGCTCACCTTGCACAGACGCCAAACGCCCATTGGAGATGGGCGAATCAAATCATTGCCATTTCTCCTTAAAATAATGTGAAAAAATACTTTCTTGGAAAAAAATGCGTGGTTTCCCTTGACAGAGTGGAACCTTCACCTCAAAGTTTCAGTCTTTGAGCAGACAAGTGTTCTTTCATTTGTTTTATTGATAATAAAACAGAGCTCTTTTAAGGCACCTCCACAGTGAACGCTTGTTCTTTACAGTGACAAAAAGGGAAGTACGGTATAAAAGCTTGACACGCACGCACGCACGCACTCTTGCTCTCGCCAAACTCCGTGGCAAACGAGCGCATGTCAACGCCAAGACGTCCGCGGTGTCAAAAGGAGCGCGGGTGAGCCGCGCGCGGTCAGGCGCCGCTCAGCAGAATCAGCGGGATCACAAAGGAGGCCGACGTGACCAGGAAGCAGACCTCAGCCCCGGCCAGCCAGTAAACTCCAAAAGAACCGGAAAAGACCACTATAAAACACATTCGCGACACGCACGCACGCGAGCCGGAATTTACCGGTGGATGACACGACCGGCCCCAGAGCTCTGGCCAGCGCGCCCAGACTGCGCAGGATGCCCATCACTGTGCCTTTCTGACCGGCCGAGCCTGGCGGAAGGAAGCATTGAAAGCGTCGCAAAGGTGTCTCTACCCCGACTTGAAAAATCCAAAAAATCAAACACTGACCGTGTTCAGAGACCAGCGTGGAGAGGCACGGGACCACGACCGCTGCCGCTACAAAGAGGAAAAACAAAACGTCGGTTGCATTCCTCCCGAATCGAAAAGCTAAAAGCTGACAAGGCTTTCTTCATTGCTTTTTCTGTTTTGTTTCATGTTCCGGATTTCCCCGTCGCATCATTCCCTCCCTCTCGCGCGTCTTCTTCCGTGTCGCCTCCTGTTTTTCCCACTCGCTGCGGGGTTTTTTTCTCGTTTGGTTTCCATCGCGTGAGATTTCCGTCTCGTAGCTCGTGCGATTTCCTCGCGTCTCAACGACGTCCGAAATAAATGGGAAGAGAAGCGCCAGCGATTCTCACCAAAGGAGTAGAGCGCCAAGCCGGCGTAAAGCATGCCGACGTTCCGCGACAGTCCGATGAGAAGAAAGGCCGGGATCAGCGCGGCGATGGCCTGCAAACAAGAGACACCGCCCAAAGAAAATGGCCAACGCCGCGCACGTCAAGGGAGAAAGAACCGAGGCGGCCGGGGGTCCGCGTACGTCCCGGGACGTATCGACGCCGCCTCCCGACGGGCCCTGGCGAGATTCAAAGCTTTTTGCCGCCTCAATGCGCGCTTCGCAAGCGAGTTGGGAATTTGGGCCGAAGACGGACGGCGCCGCCCTCGTCTCGCCGCGGCAACGGCGAGTATTTGTCCTCGAAAAGGTTTGGAGGCCAGAAGCGCAAAAGAATCGGGCGTCGGGCCGGCGGTGAACCGAGGAGCCCCCGAAAGCCGAGCCGAGGCGTCTTTCCCGCCCGAAGCTCCTTCTACCGTGCGGACGGCTTTGACGTGGTGTCCGGGTTTGATCCTGCGCGCGTATCCGCCTTGGACGGACGCCATGGCCACGCCCACAAAGAAGAACATCTTTCCTTGCTGCATGCTGTCCGAGGAGAAAAGGAGTCAACAAAGGAGCAAACGCAAGAAGAATCAATCGAGCGAGCGGCGGCGGCGGCGCGACCTCGTGAAGCGGAAGCGTTGGTGCGTGAGGAAACTCAGCGTGAACTCCAGGCCGGAGAAGAGGAAGAGGTAGCAGAAATAAACCCGACCCGACGCTCTCAGCCGCTCCATTCCTGTCGGCCGAGTTTCAACGCGACCGCGCGAGTGAGCCGGCTCCGTTTGAAAAGTCAAACTTGCGCAGCGCGGCCCCTTTTCAGGAGCGGCGAAAAGGCGCGCTTACTTTCTTCCGAGGGCGGATCTTTGGTTCGGCTCACGGCGGAGAAGTTGAACAAGGCCGGCGGGCTGAGCAGGTCTCGGAGGTCCCCGAAGCCCGACTGGGAGCCCTGGAACGCAAGGTGAAGAAAAACCCCATTTGACGGGTCGCCGTCCGACTCGGAGGAATGGCGACTCCATTGTAGAGCGAGGGCCCCCCCCACCCCGTGGGGCGGGGGGTGCCGGCGGATATGTGGACATCACACAGCTGCCGATGTACGCATATGGTTGCGGTTGCAAAAATGCCCCCCCATCCCCCCCGAACTGACCTTGGCAGACGGCGACAGCGTTTCGGGCAGCATGAGCCAAATGAAAAGGAGGTCCGCGGCGCTGAAGGCCAACGCCAGCAACGCCGGCGTCTGGAAGAAGACGTGCCCGGCGGCGTTTTTTGAAGCCAAGCACGCCCCCATCAGAGGTCCCGCCGTGAAGCCCACCGAGAAAGCCACGCCAATCATGGCCTGGAGGACAGAAGGCGGAGGGGCGTGCGCAAGAAAGTCGGCCGGCCGCGCGCGGAGGTGCCGCCGAGGCGCTTACCATCCCGCGGGCGCGAGCTTTGGGGTCGGCCATGTCGGCCACGACGGCGGCGCAGAGGCCCACGTTGCCCTTGCACACTCCGCCCATCACGCGGAACAAAAGGAAGACGGCGAAGCTCCGGGACAGCGCCCACAGCGCGTAGGCGCCCATCATCCCCACCTGCGCGCACGCCCACCGCATTTTTTTACACCCGCCGTCGCCATCGATCGGACCATCCCGCTCGCTCCGTCTCGTCCGTTCCCACGCATAATCGGCGGTGCGCCTCGTTTGATCTAAGCCAGGGGTGGGCAAATTAGTTTTTGCATAGGGCCACATGAGAACCAGAAAATATTATGGAGGGCCAGATCAATAATAATAATACATTTTATTTATAAGCGCCTTTCAAGACACCCGAGGACACTTTACAATAACAAAAAACACAATCAAAAGGGTGAACTACATCCGACATCATATGAATTGGATTTCTTTATTTAAAAAGCAGTATTTTGCATTTTTTGGCACGTTTTTCAGACTTTAAGAGTACATTATTCCGTCGCGTCGAACGGGATTTGCTCGACTTGGCGCTACCGCGGGCTTCCGTATGGTCTCCCCCTTCCTCCCCACGCTCTGCAACTTCAAGTAACTGCGCCACCCGGCGTTGAAACGCCTGTCATTACAAGTCCAAATGAAATGAATGCAGTCGTTGACGCCGAACCTCGATTGCGTACCGACCTTCGGCGGGCCGGATTAAAAAGACCGACGGGCCGGATTTGGCCCGCGGGCCGTAGTTTGCCCACCTCTGATCTAAGCTCAGTCATGCGGATGCGGGAGAGCGACTTTGACTCGATCCGAGAAGCCGAACGCCGCCCCGTTCGGCGGCCGCGACGCGACACTCACGGTAGTCAGGAGGAGTAAAGGTCGCCTGCCGTAGCGATCCGACAGAGCTCCGGTGACGGGGGACGACACAAACTGCAGCAGGGAGAACACGGAGCCGATCAGACCTGAAGAGCAAAAGGACCCGTTGAAGCAAACATTCCCACCGCGTCGGCGGGGCGACTCGGCTGTCGTCCGCCGCCGACAACTCCCACCGGATCCTCCCGGCGTTGGCTTTTTGTTTTTTTCCCAACGGAACATGGGGGGGGGGGGGGGGGGTTGCTTTTCGGTTTTCTTTCCATCAATGGCCGTTGAATTTTTCAAGATGGGAAAACGATGTCAAATAAATTAAACAATCAAAGAGAAGCAAGGAATGTACGAAAAAAACGCACAATGTCGTGTCCATTGGTCGGGGGTTGCATGCTATTTTTGCATTTGAAAAATTCTCATCGTACTGGGGGGGGGTTTGCCTCGGGTCTTTGCGACATTTCACATCACGTTTACGACTTCCATGGGCGTGGCCCCCCGAACGCTGAAAGGCGCGTTCGGGTTTTCTTTCGCGGTCGTCAAAGAGTGCGGCTACGAGCGCGGCGACCGTCGAGCCGGCCGTTCCGGCGCTTCCGCTACGTGCGCCCCCCCCGGTATTGCCAAAACACGCCGTGGCGTTTGCAAGATCGAGATCATCGGCGTACCGAACGAGTACTTCAAGAAACCGACATTTTGAGGATGGAGTGATTCTTTCATGCCACAAAATGGCCGCCGGCTCAATGTCGTCTTCTTGAACGATTTGAAACAAGTTACGTCTTGAACGTCCCCCGATTGCAAGCGTGCGATGACCGGACATCGTCTTCATCGATTGCACGTTCCGTTCTCGCAAAGATGATCTTTTTGCAGCCCCGCCCGTTTCGATAAATGGCCGGGGAAAAACACCCGCGCACAAAAGACAAGCGACCGCGGCGAGAGCATCGCGGGAAGCGTACCGGAAGAAGCCGTCAAACGATCGCCGTAAAGCCAAGAAAACAAACCCGCGGGGGAAAAAGAGACGGCGGGGTCGTTCGTTGGAATACCTCCGAACAGGACGCTGTTGTACTTCTTTTCCATGGGAATCCCGAGCGCCTCTCTGAAGACGTCCACGGCGCTCTGCAGTGACTGATAGGCGGCATCCTGTCACACAAGCGCGAGAAAGATGGAGCCGGAAAGCACGCTTTCATTTCCAAGAAATTCGCGTCACCATCGTTTTGGATGTTTCTTTCTTTTTTTTAACAGTACGCGGGAAAGTCCTTTCGGTTGCAAAATCCAGGACGAGGCGTTCCCACAGACGCCCGCGAGGAGCGCCGGGCGCTTCGCTCGTACGCGCTCCGCTCGTCCGTAGGCCGATCGATCCCGTCGCGTGGGTGTCAATTTGCCTTCGCCCGTCGACGCCATGCGGTAGCGCCGAGCGAGCGCCGTTTCATCGGACAAAAGGTACTTTTGTCCGATGAAACGGTACTTGCGTTTCGGTACTTGCGGTTTGTGTCCAAATCTCCCGGAAAGCTTCGACCGCTCGTAAAACAGCCTGAAGCCGGCGCGCTTCTTTTCGTTTGCCGAGCCCGCCGGAACGGACGGCGCGCCCACCCCGGTGAAGGCGTAGTGGTCCAGGATGGACGGCAGCAGAGGGAGGATGAGGGTGAACGCCAGCAGGTCCAGCAGCAAGAGGACAAAGACCACGCAGGTCACCCTTGACGAGGACGGGGCCGCCTCCCCGCTCGCTTTGCTCGCACGGGACATCGCTCCTCACGCTGGAAAACGTCTGGAGGACAACGTAGAAAACAGAACCGGGAAAAATGACAGAACCTTCCAAAACGGACGCTTGGACGGGAGGTAAACGGAGCCGATTGGATTCACGCGGGTTGCCTTCTTTGGGATTTTGAAAGCATTTCGAGTTTGCGCGTACTGTGGGATCACAATCCGAATCCGGTCGATTGGCCCCGGGCGTTCGTCAAACAACGAGGGGATCCACTTTCCCAGCGACGGGGAACGTCGGCAAAACAATGAGCGACAGCGAACGGGAAGCCCACACCAGGGGGGCCTGAAATGGGCCGCCTTTAAGGGGCGCGGCCTCCTCAGGAGCTGAAGTTGGCTTGAAGCCTGCGCGCGCGAGGATCTATCTGGGCCTGCGGCGGCTCCTTGCAAGTGTTCTCGTGGGCATTCGGGGACTTGGACGGTCCAAGAAGTTCAACGGCGCCGCCTGACAGACGCGAGTCGCAAAGCTCAAGAACAAAATGTGCACGGCAGGTTAGGTTAGGTGGAAAGGGGTTGGGCCTTTCCAAAACGGACGATGCGTTCCAAAAAGTCACCCCCACCCCCCCTTTCCTCATTCTTTTGAAGAAGCGGTTCCTTGACAGAATGACTACTAGCAAGAAGAAAGCCAAATGTGGACAAGTGTGAAAAGTGAAGCGGCGTGCACTCGATCGCACCCCGACTTCACAAGGTTGTCCGTAGCAGGAAACAAAAGGCCGTCAAGGCAACGAGCGAACGGGAGCTTCCTCCGAGTTCGGCCGACGTCGTTCAGCATCTCGAGCCCCCCCCCCGGGTCTCCTCGCAGACGGCGCGCGGACACCGACGACTATTTGCTCCTACTTACACTATCGGCGCACGACGACGACTTGGCTCTCGCGCCGATTCCGGTGAGGAAAGTGCGCACCAGGAAGCGCCGTCGGTTGACTTTCGAAGGACGCCGCAAGTGTGTCGTCATCGTGCGCGCTCCAAACTAGGCGTGAACAAGTTGGAATTTCCAGCTTCTGTCGGAGAAGCGCGCGGTGGAAAACTCGGGCGAAAGAGTGCACCCTGGGAACACGAAGCTCATGAAAGCCGCATTCTCAAACGACTCTACAGCCGCGTCGTCCCTTGTCGCCTTTCCAAACGTTCGGAACGACGACAACAACCCCAACGCAACGTTCAGAAAACCTCGGACTTTTCGACATTCCGCCCAATTCATACCGTTGACGGTCGCGCGGCGGTCCTGCGGTGAGCACGTCGACCTCACAGCGCAGAGGTATCGGGTTCGATTCCGGCTCCGGCCTCCCCGTGTGGCGTTTGCGTGGTGCCCCGCGCCCGCGTGGGCTTTCCTCCCACAAACGCGCGCGGAGGGTTTTTTTTTGTCTCTGCGATTGGCTGGCAACCGGAGACGACCTTTCGGGTCATGGATGCATGGGTGTTCATTTGCCGAACACTGGTATAGCGCACATTTGGAATGCGACGCTCACAAGAAGCAAAAACAAAAAATAGCAGTGGGATCATTTCAAAGTCGTCACCGTTACTCTCCTCCAAACAAGCCGGGTTTTCAATGTTTTCTCCGAAGCGCTTTGTTACAGCCGCGGCTACTGCCAAAGCTCTAGAATGTATTGTTTTGTTCTGTATTTGCCGGCTCCGACCAAATAAACTCAATCGTGGGTAAACCATCCGCTGCCTTGATCTGCAAAGCCTCATGCATACATAAGATAGATCGTACAGTTCTGAAAACAGAATCCTACGGAAAAGCACACCGATCATCATGTAGACTGGAACGAGCAAAAAAAAACAAAACGTCGAAGACAATTCAAAGTCATCGGATGTACAAAACATTTCAATTTATTCAATGACTGAATATATAAATCAACTCAGATATAACCAAGTAAATGTCCTCGGAAGAACAACGACAAAAAAAACTTTGTGAGACGACACACCAAGAAGGCACAAAGTCCTGCAGCACTTGAATGCAACATGAGTTGAGTTTTTTTTTTTTCGGTCCATCAAAAACAGAAAAATACTGAGCACTTTTTGCCTTTTTTATACAGCAGTCCTACAATTTTCACATGGAAAAAGCACTAAAAGAAAAAAGTATCGACATTTAACAGCTGTTTTCCAAAGCTTTATTTAAACTATCCAAACCAAACCGTCTTAAAAAAACGTCAGTCCTTTAGAAAATGGTTAAAATGTAGAAAACCTCTTTTTGTCCACGGCGGGGAGTCAGAAATGCGAGTGATGTTGATGGTGTCATGTCGTCGAAATATTTGTGGCCTACATTCCGTGGCGGGAGGCGTGACGCTGCATCTCTTCTTTGCTTCGGAGGTTCCGTCCACATAGGCTGCAAGAGAACGTCATGTCGGCACCTGCAAGCACACCAAAAGAAAAAAAAAAAGGACATCTCAGACCATACGTGCCTGAAGCTTATAACAACACGCTTTTTTAAACAGACCCCCCCCCCCCCACAGTAAATAGGTTGATTAATCACGTTATTATGTTATTTGGCCAAATATCAGAAGAGCCATCGGCCTCCCCCCAAAATTTGTCGGTCTGGCCCCAAAAAAACAACAAGAAATCATTAGGGGAAAAAATTCTACATTGTCCAATGTTGTGCATTCTAAAAACAAAGTAACAACATCATTGGATAAAATGTAGGAATCAAACAGTGCGCGAATGGTGTTTTAATGCGATCGATTTTGCGCGGGTCGACCGGTAAGCACGCGCGCCTCGCGGCGCGGAAGTCGCGGGTTGGATCGCGGGCTGCGTGGAGTTTGCACATTCAGCCCCGCAGCCGCGTGGATTTTCGCCACGTACTGCGGTTTCCATCCGCATTCCCAAAACGTAGGTGAAGTCAACGCTCGAGACCGAGGGACGCGCGGACCCGATCGCGCGGACCGGTCGGGGCCTACCCGGCCCGAGGACGGCCGGGATCGGCTCCGGCGCGCCCGCCGCCCTCCCGAGGAGAAGCGGATCGGTCAACGGGTGGATGGACGGAGGGCGCGGCTCATCTCATTTTTACCTTTGAGCTGAGAAAAGTCGTCCACCTTGAGCCGCTTGTGCCCTTGGCGGTCTCGTCCGTCTTCCTCTTTGAGCGCTTGGCAGATCTTCCTTTTGTGGGCTTTGTCGTCTCGGGGCGGCTCGGAGAAGCGGCCCGGAAGCGGGGCCGAGATTTCCCTCTTGAGCGTCTTTTTGGCCGCTTTTCCGCAGCTTTCCGAGAAGCCCGCGCGGGGCTCCTCCCCGCTGGAGAAACTCGGCGCGGCGCCGACCTCGTCCGGCTGCGGGGTGCGCCGCGGGACGTCCCCCTCCACGTTCGGCATTTGCAGTTTGGAGCCGTGCGCTTTTTCGTGCCGTTTCTTGGCTCCGCCCTCCTCCTCCTCCTCATCGCCCGCCTCCTCTTTTTTATCTCGGTTCTCCGGCAGAGGAATACGAGCGTCATCGCCGTCCTCGGCGTCGGCGTCACTTTGCCGCTCCGGTTCAAGAGCGGGCGTCTCGCCGAGGCGGTTCTCGGGGCTGCCGCTTACTTCCCGCGCGGGCTTCTCGTCGTCCGCCTCCTTCGCGCGGCTGAAAAAGTCTCGGGCGCCCTCGAGGTCGAGCCTCCGCTCCTGCGCCCGCTCATCCCGGTGACGGTCTTCTTGGGGTCTCCGGTTGAGCTCGAGCTGCTCCAGTTGCTCCGGGCTGACCTGCCCCACGAGCTCGTGGTTCCTCATCACCTGCGTGCAGGAAAACCAATGGCAATGTTGCGGGCCGACGCGATCATGCCCGTTACGACAATCGCTTTAACGAACCAAAAAGCAAGCATTATCCTCCTCACTTGAGACCAATCTTGTCATTTTAGGGGGGCTCGCAAAGCGGGCCGGACGTGCCTGGACTGCGGGAACCGCCTTCGATTCGCTGATGTTTTCCCTCCCGGCAGGCTGACCAGATTGAGCTGGCATTTGTTGGGAAGCGTTTTCAGGCCGCCGTCACGTTCGCGAGAGCAAATTTGGGCGAGAAGCTGCGACCGGCGCGGCGCGCGCCATTCTATTCGCCGAGCAACCAACGCGACTTCAGAGGTTGGAAACAACGCGCCAAAAGGGCGAGGGGCCTTAACTCGTGCAGTACCAGCCAATTCTGGAGCAAGTCTGAAAAGACGTTTAAAAACGTCATCGGGAGCGAACGAGTTAACGGCCGCTCGCAGCTTCCAGGGATTATCCGGGGCGGAAACATGCGGACGCGTGCGACGGCTTTGTCGCGGAGTCACGAAATGAAGGAGGAAAAATGGGACGGTCGGAAGAATCACCCGATGCTCGGCGCAGAGGTGGGCCTCCAGCTCGGCCAGCCCGGCGCAGTCGAAGTAGCAGAGGCGGCATCGGTAGGGCTTGAGGCGGCGGTGCTTGGCGGCGTGAGCGCGCAGGTTGTCGGCGCCGGCGCTGGTGTACGTGCAGAGGTGGCAGCGGAACACCAGGCCCCGCAGGTAACGCGACAGCTTGGCCCGCCGCACCTCCATGGGAACCACGCGCTCCTCTGCCGGAGGGGGGGGGAAACGGTCAAAGGAGATACGACGGCGAGCGGGACGGCCGCGGCGACGGCGACGTACCGCGATGCAGCAGGACGTGGTCGATCATGCGGTTCTTGTCGTGGCTTTGGTAGAGGCAGAAAGGGCAGCGCAGGCCCTCCGGCGGAGGGGCTTCTTTCCGCAAGCCGCCGTGATCCGTGTCCGCGTGCACCCTCATGGCTCTCCTAAGGAACACACGAGCGCCACTCGCTAGCGATGACGATCGCTACGCGCGCCGAGGAAAAATCCGCGCGGAAATGGTCTTGGCGTGCCAAAAGCCGGCCGTGTTTTTGCCAAACGCGAGCGCGAAATAAGAAGGAAGGACTTTTGGGCGCCGCGTCGGTCGACGACGGCCATTTTGTCTTTGCCCGAACGGGATCGCTCACCGAGTGAGCGCTCTCGACTTTTGCAAGAGGCGCGACAAAGATTTCGGCGGGCTCGACTTTGTACGCGGTGTCCGAACGAGTAACGGCGAAGGTCGCGAACGCCGCTTGCTGACTGACTTCAAGCCGGTGAAGAAGGCGCAGTCCTTGCACGCCAACAGCTTCCTGCCATGTTTGCTGAGGTAGTGTCGCCGCATGGTGGGCAGATCCTCGCAAAAGAAGGAGCAGTTCTCGCAGCGGAGCGGGCCGCCGCCGCCGATCTGCCGGGCGGCCGGCGCGGTCGCGGCTCGGTTCCGCGCCATCAGGCTGAAGTGGTTGAGCTGTCGGCGAACCTCCGGCGGCTCCAGGTACCAGTCTGCGCAAGGTGGGATGGGACGCGCGCGTGAGGAGGCCGGCGACGGGTCGGGAGCGCTCGCCGGCTCGGCCGAGGAAGCGCCCGCGGTGTGCCTTTGTCGTGACGGTACTTGCCTCTGCTACAGCCTTCATTGGTTTTGCCCAAACTAACGACTCCGGAAGCGACGGCAGCAGTATCCGTGTCCGCGCTCGCGCTTGCGCCGTTCTCCCGTTTGTCGTCACAAGTTTCAAGAACGCTATCTGAAGAAACACACGCACACGCTTCAAGAGAGGCAAGAAAGTCATCATTTCACATTTGACAGCTGGGAAGGTGTTCCAGAGTTTTCTTTTCTTTCGGGGGGGGGGGGGGGCGTACAGTGCGCCCCCTTGGAAAACATCCCCGAATTCTCTGAAATCAAGCCGTGGACCTACCGAGGTGCTTTTTCAGCAAATGGTTGTTCCACAGGCCCATCACGTTGGTGCGATAGAAGCAGATGGAGCACTGGAAAGGGCGGATGGTTCCGGGCTTATGGAGAAGATACTTGTTCAGGCTGTCGGGGTCAGAGAGAAAAGGAAACGCGCTCGTTGCACTTTCGTACCGTAGCCAAGTCAGTCGGACGGAAGCCGGGAGGGTGCGCGGCGCAGGGAGGAAACAAAGTCCATCCGCGGTTGGTTACGAAGGCACGGACGGAGGAAGACGGCGAAGTCGACGTAGCGCACGTACGGACGTAGCGAGGTCAAGCATTCCAAACGCGTGGACTCGCGGGAATGTAGCACGCAATGCGGCGGTGAACGGGGGCGAGCCAAAATTGGGAGAAACGTTAAACGGCAGCCACCCCAAAAAAAGAAAGTCGATGTCCCTTTTTTTCATCGACGGCATTTGCGGCGTCATCACGAAACGCGAGACGGCCGTCGGGCCGCCGTCGACGTCGCGCGAAAGGACGAGCCGGTCAAAGGGGGAGCCGCCGGCGCCGTTCTTACTTGAGCTGCGACAGCGACGCGGGCAGCTTCTTGATGGCCGCCAGCGCCTCGTGGCTGCGCTCGTGCGTTCGCACGCCGTTGCGCGATTTGAAGGTCCGCTGGCACTGGGTGCACGCGTGCGTCTCGCTCGGCGACGGGCCTTCCGTCGCCGGGCGCCGGGCGGCCTTTTCGGGCGCCGCCGCCGAGCCGCCGGTCGAGGGGGACCCTTCTTCTCGCGGCGCCTCCCGGCCCGAAAGCTCTCGGGCCGCCGCGTCCGCGGGGTTCTGTTTTCGGCGGGGGGTGGGACATTAACAAAAGAAACAAAACCCTCAGGGTGCCGTCCCGGGCCCTCATCTCAAATCCGCCGCCGTTCGGGGTCGACTCACCCGCGACTCTGCCTCGCCGTTTGCGGCCCGGACCCCGGTCAAGCTCTTCTCCCGGTGCCGATCCAGGTGGCGGCCCAGCTTGGCGATCCCGTTCAGCGTCTTGAGGCAGCGAGCGCAGCGGTACACGCCCGTGTTGCGGCCCGCCGGGTGGACGACGGCGAAGTCGGCTCGGCCGGCGCCGTGGCTGGCGCGGTAGTGGGCGATCAGGAGCCGCGGCGAGCCGAAGGACAAGTCGGGGCACTTCTTGCACGGCGCCGAGGCCGTCGGGCGCACGTCTCGCGGCCGCGGCTCCGAGTCCGGCGGGGGATCCCGAGGGAGGGGGGGTCTTTTGCGTTTGTTGTACGCCATCAGCAGCCGGTCTCTGGTCCCCGGGTCCAATTGGTGGGTCTTGTTGTAGTGGTAGGTCAGGTAGCGGCGCGCCCACGTTTGGTAGTCGCACAGCCGGCACTCGTAGAGCATTTCCTCTCCCTCGGGGGGGGTTGGGGGCGGCTCGGCCTCGGCCTCGGCCGCCTCCGGAGCGGGCGGCGGCGGCGGCGGCGGGCCGTCGGCCTTGCGCAGGTAGAGCGGGGCAAAGTGTTTGCGGAAGGCTTTCTTTCCGTGCCGTTTGGTGTAATGCGCCGCCAGACGTTTCCTGATCGGCGACGAGTAAGAGCACAGCAGGCACGGGTACAGAGAGCAGGCGGCGCCCCCCGCCTTCCGGGACGCTTCGCCGTCGGGGTCGGCCCGGGCGTCGCCGCCGCCGCCGTCCTCGGCGGCGTGTCTCTTGGAGCGGTGGACGGCGAGCTTCTTGAGCGACATGCAGATGGCCTGGCACGAGCCGCACACGTAGCCTCGCTTGTTGTTGCTGCCCGCTTGGTAGTTGTTGCTGATGACGATCTCGTCCCGCGGGAAGTCTTCCACCCGCGCGGGGAGGTCGGGGTGCATCATCTGGCAGTGCGTGGCCATGCCGTGCGGCCGCGAGTTGACGTAGGGGCAGCGCGGGCACTTGTAGACCAGCCTCCTGCTCTTGCTGCCCGCCCGGGCCCGGGCCGGGCCCTCGGGGGGGGTCTGCCGGTAGAGCGGGAAAAAGTGGCGGCGGTAGGCGTCCTGGCCGTGCTCGCTCTTGTAGTGGCCGGCGAGGCGCTTCTTCTTGAAGTAGGAATTGGAGCAGAGGACGCAACGGTAGCGGCAGAGCGGCAGGGCGGCGCCCTTGTGCTTCAAGCGCACGTGGCGGCCGAACGCCGCCTTGCTGCTGCAGCTGTACGCGCACCGCTGGCAGCGGAACAGCGTCATTTTCAGTTTGCGGGCGGCGGCGCTTTCGGCCTCGCCGTGGTCCCGCTGGCGGTGCCTCTCCAGCTTCTTCTCGCTCTCGTGCGTGAGCGGGCAGAGCGGACACATGTAGCCTCGGAAGTGCGCCGGGTGGCCTCGGCGGGCCTCGCGCTTCTCCTCCCAGCCGCGCAAGTGCGCCCCGTCCACAAAGAGGTTGTCGGCTCGCGACCGCAGGGCGGCGTGCCTCATCTGGCAGTGGGTGAGGACCCCCTGATGCTTGGTGTTCACGTAGGTGCAGTACGGACACTTGAAGACGTGCACGTGGCTTTCCTCCTCCGCGTCGACGCTCCGTTGCGACTCTCTGGAAGCGCCGCCGCCGCCGCCGCCGTCGTCGTCGTCCCGCTTCGGGGACGGCGGGCCCCGTCGGATGCGCTCCGGCGACACACTCGGGGACTCCAGAGGGATCTGGTAGTCGTCGAAGCCGGCGAAATTCTCCGGGCCGTCTTCCTCCAGGCACCAGGGGTGCACGGCGCGGTAGTGGTCCCTCATCGCCGCCGGCGAGCCCCCCCGGAAAGAGCACGCTCGGCACCGACGCGTCCCGTCGGGCGCCTCCGCTCGGGTGCGGCTGGCCTTTTCGCCGGCGGCGATCAAATCCGGCCGGCTGTCGGGGTGCTCCCGGCGGTAGTGTTTATACAACGCGGCGGCTTTCTTGTGGGAGAAAGCGCACAAATCGCAGCGGTAGCCCGAGGCGGCGTTCCCTTGCGCCAGGTAGACTTTCAAAACGCCCGAACCGGAGCCGCTCCCTCGCCGGCACTTGCGCGCGTGCGCGCGCAAGAGCTTTGGGTCGCGCGTCCGGTAGGGGCAGCCTTCGCAGCGCAGGCTCCGGACCGGGCCGTCCCTCGCCCCCCCGGGGCCGTCCGATTTGCGCAACAGCTCCAGAGTGCGAAAGGTGTACGATTGGATCTGCTTGGGCGTGGCCACCGAGCCGTTGTGCCTCCTGGCGTAGTGCTGCACCACCTTGGAGACGGTGCTGCGCCGGTAGTGGCACAAGTGGCAGAAAAAGGTGCGCTCGTCGCCCTCGTTCAAGATGGGCAAAGGCAGCGCGGCAGAAGAGGAGCCCTCGTCCGCTGCGGCCGCCGACGTCCGCAAGCGGCGGCGAATCTCCCCGGTGTAGTCGGCGATGTCCTCGCCGCTGGCGCGCAGCTTGTCGTGCGTCCGGAACTGGTGGACCATCACGCCTTTGACGGTGGGGTTCCCGTAGTTGCATTTGAAGCAGAAAAACAAATCCTCGGGGCGGGCGTAAAGGTCGCCGGCGGCCCACCGGGATTTCTTCGCCGCGGCGTCTCGCTCGGAAGCGGGCGCGGCCGGCCCGTTGCGGACCGGCCCCTGGACTTTGGTCGTCCGCCGCGCCGAGTCGACTCCTTGCTCCGGCCGCCGCGGGGAAGGGACCCTCTCCGGGGCCGGCGCTTCCGCCTTCGGGCTCGGACTTTTCATCCGAACTTTGGAGCTTCGCGGCACTTTTCGGGGTCCGGGAGATTCCGCCTCCCGAAGCGCGTCTTTGGCGTTCGTCCCAGCTTCTCCGCGGACGGCCGATTCCACCCGGGCTTCCGGCATCGCCGCGTCTTCCCCCGATCGCCTTTGCGCTTGGGGGTCACGGCTGGAAAATCCCGGCCGAGCTTCGAGGCGGAACTCGGCCCGGTCCTCGCCGGCCCGCCGTTTGATCTCGTCGATGGTGACGGCCTCGGCCGGGTGATTCTTCTGGTAGTGGACCTGCAGGACGATGACGGACCTGTGACGAAACGGGCAGCGCCGGCATCGGTACGAGGCCGCGCCGGGCGGCGGGTTCCGGAAAGCCGACGGGGCTTCCGGCCGCGGCGGCGACACGTATCGGAGGAACATCAAGCCGTCGGGCGCCTCGGCGGCGGGGTGCCCGTCTCGGTAGTGCTCTTTGAGCGCGTCCAAAGACTCGGAGGTAAACGCGCAGGTGAAGCATTTGAACAGCAGGTGGATTTGGTCTCGCCCCAGGGTGAAAATATCCGGGCACCCCGCGTGCCGCTCGCCGTAGTGCTTCCTGAGCTCGCTTTCCTGGGGGAACTCGACGGGACAGGCCAGGCAGCGGAAGGTGGCGCTGCGATCGTTGCGGTCCCGGATGTAGTCGGCGTTGCAGCGCACGTACGGGTGGCTTTGGCGGTAATGGGCGGACATTCGCCCGAGGCTGTCGTCTTCGCGGCCGCAGTGCTTGCAGCCGTAGGCGGGCGGACTCGGCCGCTCGTCTTGGTCGTCTTCGCTGACTTCGAAGGAGAGCTCCTTCTTGTCCGCCCCTTCTTGGGCGCTCTTGTCTCTCCTGCGCTCCTGGCCGGGCGCCTGGATGACGGGGCGCATCGGATCCACGTAGAGGTGGTCTTCCCGCAAGAAACGATGGCTGTTCGAGAGGTCGATGGCGGCGGGGGCCGCCTCGTTCGAGTCGTCGTCCGGCCGCTCTTCCGAGTCCGCGTCCGCTTGGCCGTCGCCGCCTGCGGAACACTCGCTGACGGCGGAGCTTTGGAGCGGTTTCTTGTACGTCTTCAGATCCCGGTGCAAGGTGGGAGTCCCCCGTGAGGGACGACTTAAATGGCTCTCTTCATCTTCATCGACTCGTTCTTCTTCGTGGCGCTCGGCTGACGCGACCGCGGCGCCGGCCTCGGGTTTCGGGGTTACGTCTTCTTTCTCGCCATCTTCGACGTCGTTCAAAGCCTCGGGGGGATCGGCTCGAAGGCCGCCGAGCGGGCTTCCCGGGGTGCTTTTGGGAGAATCTGGATTCAAAACGAGATGGGAGCCGCGGACGTGACCGAGGTGTTCCGGCAGGGAAACCTCAGACTTGAACTCGAGCGGACAACGGCCGCACCGGAACGACGGGCGGCGCTGTTCTCGTGAGGCGTCGCGGTCGAGCATGCCGTCGTCGTCTGCGTCCTCTTTTTGCATACCGTTGTAGGAGAGCGTGGCAGTGGCGCGACCTAGACGGGCATTCAGAAGCACACAAACAACACCACGGGTCATCCGTCCATCTTTCCTACCGCCCGGAGGAGCGTCCGTGTCAATTGCGAGAGACGCGGCCTCGTGCACGACTGAGCTTTGCGTTTTACTTGGTGCGTTATTGCTCGTCATTATCCATATTTCTACTGCCCGAGACGGTGGGGATCAGAAAGTGGCAAGAGAAACAAGCTTACGATGCCTGCGCACAGCCTTTATGTATTCATTTTTGTCTGTGGGTTATCCATCCTGGTCATTTTCTACGTTTCTATTGTGTCACTCTGACCATCGTCCATCCGATACAAAATCCCGATCCGCGCTTTGGGTAAACTCCGGTCCGAGGAACAACAACGTGACGTCAAGCTCCATCCGCGCGACGTCAAAACGCACTCGGCTTTTCCGATAGCGATGGGGAAAAGGGAATGCAAAACATTTGTTTCTACTTTGCCTTGCCCTACTTTGAACCGACACGAATGGCAACCCTTTTTTTTTTTTCTTGTCATGACTTTATTATAACGCGTGAAGTGATGCTACAATGGCCACACGTGAAAGCCAGGCGAACCCATCACAATGCGAGTGCGGAGAGGCTTTGATGCTTTTATTTATTAGGATTATTACTTTGCATATTGGCTGGAACGACGGGACAGGCGCGGAGTAGTCAATCCAATACATTGGAGCCACGGTAAACCAAAAAAAAAAAGGCTTTCACGTGTTTTAATTCGGGGCCACAATGCCAACCGACAATAGCAAAAGTGACGATAAAGTGGACGAGTACAACTTCCAACCGATGCGTTCTGGGAGTAAATGGAAGACAAAGGCCGTCGAGCGATTCGGACGCATCGCGGCACCCTTCTGTGTGAATAAATGACTCATACTCACCTGGAAAGAGTCCGGGCTTGGAGATTTATACCGCAACACCTCGAAGAGAAGACGCTGCTAAAGCGGCACACATTTCCGCCATTTTTCGCGCGAGCGAGAATCGACCGGCGCATGTCACAAATCAGCTTCCGGTCCGGGTCGCGGCTCCTTCGCGGTAAGACGATTTGCCCGCACGCCGCCGCGTTGTGTTCTCATGCCAAAGCGCCCGACTTTTCTTATACTGAAGGTAACTAGACGGAAGTGTACTTGCTTTAAAGCACGGAATTCGTCACGGTTGCTTTTATATTGTAATGTGAAAAGCCCGAGTTTTTCACCCTTTGCGAACCGTCTTTGGCGAACGTGTCGCAAAAATTCGATTAGACGTGATTATCATCGTGGAACTATCGTTACGTCAATCACAACAACAAATGTTATACGTTGCATGTACAAAAATGTGGCAGACTATTAATTCCACTTAGTATCAATCCCTTTGGGGCGCCGCATGATGTTAGCACGTCATCGGACTCGCGGAGCAGAGGTCAGGGGTTAGAATCCGGGCAGGGGTCTTCCTGTGAGGAATTTGCATGTTCTCCGACGGTTTCCCCTCACATTCCCCAAAACGTGCACGGTCGGTTGATTGGCTCCAACCAGCACTTTGTATGCAGCGATGGCTGTTTGAAAGTGCTCGAGAAATACAGTTGAGTTGAGTAGGGACAATTTAGAGTGTTCAATCAGCCTGCCGTCCATGTTTTAGGAACGTGGGAGGAAACCGGAGTACCCGGAGAAAACATGCAAAATATGGATGTATGAATCAAGGTCTTTGCTGATGGCCTACGCCTTTTTCGATCATTTTCAAACACCAAGTTATTTCATGTGGAGGCCAAGAATTGGTTTTACTTGTTATTTCGTGCGCGCGTGTGTGTGTGTAAACACGCGTACACACTTGAACTGTGAGCTTCTTTTTCTTCCACCTTACTTCGTGACGGTCCATTCCAACAGGAAGGGAGCAAATAACACAAACATCAGCGATCAGGCGTAACTGCGACCTCTTAATCCGATACCAAGAAACCGTTGTGTTAATTTATTTTAAATTGGTCATTGCGACTATTTCAAGACCAATTTGGACTTGCACTCCGTTTTACGACCGGTTTGACGTCCAATTGAAAGCATTGTTTTTGTCCGCACTTTTTTGGGGACCGACGACTCCAAAAAGGAACTGACTGCAAAAGGTTATTTTTGACCATGAGCGCAAAATATTATTTCGCTACCTGTACGAAGTTTTTATTCTTGTATATTTGATTGTTATGTATTCATTAATGACGAATTTTAGACTACGTTACGACCTGGTTCCATCGTCGTTCGACAGTTGTTTCCGTCCGGGACAATTTCGACGTGACCACCCAACAGGGAAGCGACCGGTGACTCAAACGGTGTCAGGTAATTTTGGGCATGGCGCGACCCCTGTATTTTCTTTTGACCATCGATCGTGGTCCGTGGTTTTCTTTAATCTCTTCATTGCGTCCCCTTGAACTCACTGCGACCGTTTCGTGTTAAAATGACCCCGTTGCGGACACTCGGACCGTGCTTCTCACCCAGCGGGCATACAGCAGAGGGCGTGTTGATGTCAGTGTCTTTTTGCGCAAATTTGTAATTGTTCAGATCCACTTGTTGGCAGTCGTGGAATAAAGACGCGTTTACAGTCAATCGTGTGTGCTCCTTTTCCACTGCCACAACCCTGTACCGGTCCTCGCTTTACGACGCCCTAACGTGCAATATGTTCCCGAGCATGTACGTAAATCGGAACACAAAACGGACCAGTGGTTCAGCAAAACAAACTCACCTTTCTGCCCATTTCCCCCTTCGGACATCCTCTATGGTATGATTTGTGAATAATCGGCTTATTGTGAAAACGTGTCTGGGGGGGGGGGGGGGGGGGGACTGAAACCGAGAAAGGAGGAAAAAAAAAGGGAAACCAACCAACCAGATTTTTAAATGACTGCGTGGGTATTTAATCGTCCCCCAAAATATCCATCCATCCATTTTCCGATCCGCTTATCCTCACCAAGGTCGCGTGAACCCGCTATCTCTGCACTGTGAGGTCGATGCGCTAACCACTAGGTCACGGGTTCGCCCTCCCCCCAAATAATGGAAGTAAAAATTAAAAGCAGAACATTCATAGAAAGTACAGTACTGCAACACCCTTTTATGTGATTATCATGGCCATTCATTGTGCTGCGATGTGTTTTTTTCCTCACAGAGGATAAAGAATCTATGCCTGCGAGTATTGCTATATGCGCCGGTTGCTTGCCTTGCGACCGCTGGTGTTCAAATAGAAATTGTTTTGAGGTTTATAATTGCCACGACAATGCTGGTTTCGTCGTCAATGGCAGTTTGCATCGTTAGCACATGTAACGATCCAATTAAAAGTGTAAGGGTGGCGCTAACGCATTGCGTAGCGGAATTGTAATAACGAAGGGATGTTTGATACTTTTTTTCAGATACAGTACCAATACGAGTACCTCTCTTCATTACTCAGATACCAAGTAACTGCTATCACTAGTACTTTTGATATGAATATGGACCTTCTAAACATACCAATACTCATCACTTCCAAACATTCTGTCGCCCTCGTTCGCCTTTGACTTCACGATAGTAGAATGGCCCCAAGAGGGCACCATTGACCAGTATCATCAGTCTGTGTGTGAACCCGATACCACCAAATAAGGCCGACATCGGCCTGGCTGCTGTTGCTTAAGCGTGAAAAGTCAGCTCGCGCGCATGTTCGTCCTAAACCTGCTGATGGGCCCCTACCGTGAATGACAAAATTCCCCCCCCCCCCCCCCCCCCCACTTCCAGAGCCGCCATGCTCCCAACCCAACTCACATGCCGGGGTACGCCGAGCGCCTTCAGGTGGTTCTGCCGCCGTCCCGCCCGCTGCTCCGGACTCCAAACGCTCCTCAAGCAGGAAGAGCCACGGACCGCAACCATCCGCAGAAGCCTCTCGCCGTCCGCCGTCCACGCAAGGAGAAGGTTCAGCGTGTCCGCCGCGGCCATCGTGAACGCGGCCCCGGGGCCCGTCCGGCCGTATCTCCGTTTAATGAGGCTGGACAAACCAATAGGTGCGTACGCTCGGCGGCCGCGATCGACGGAGCTCTCGGGTCCGCACGGAAGGCCGAGCGTTTGACCTCTCGTCCTTTCTTTCCTACGTCTCGTCGTATCCGCTGCGATGACAAAGACATTGTGACTAGAAGAGGTGTTAAAAGTCCTCGATGCATTGACTTTGCGCGGAGTTTGCTTGGGTTTGCAAAAGTTGAGCGAGTTGTGGGCGGCGGCAGGCACGTGGCTGCTGTACCTCCCGTGCGGCTGGAGCATCGCCCTGGCCGCCGAGCCCGGTCGCCTTCCGGACTTGGGGATGCTGGCCCTGTTCGGCGCCGGCGCCGTGCTGATGCGCGGCGCCGGCTGCACCGTCAACGACATGTGGGACAAAGAGTTGGACAAGAAGGTACGGTCGCGCCCTGGCTTTTCACGCGGCGCGGCGCGACGTGACGCCGCGCCGCCTTTGTTTGGACTGCGCGCAGGTGGGTCGGACCGCCGCGCGGCCCATCGCGTGCGGCGACGTTTCCCGTCCGCGGGCTCTGGTGTTCCTGGGAGGGCAGCTGTCCCTCGCTCTCGGCGTCCTCCTCTGTCTCAACTATTACAGGTACGCGCCAGCCTCGGAATCGCTTGACTTTTTTCATGACGGGGGGGGGGGGGGGAGCTTTGAATTCAGTGGGATTTTTCAAATTCTGCTATTTTTCGCTTGTTTTCAGAACCCCGTTTTTCGGTTTTTATGAATTTTACATTGAGCGCAAGACTAAAAAAAGAAAAACAAAAAAAAAAAGCAGCGCGTAAACCCTACCTCCCGAATGACCCTCAGTCCTTGACCCGAGCCGCTCGATGCTCAGCGGGGTCGCGGGCGTGCCGGCCCGGCCCATCCCGGCCATCTCGGGGCGACGGGATGATACAATGATAGATTGTCATTGTACATTTGAAAACGTTTGAAAGATTTGTCGTCGACGTGCTTCGCACTGGACAATTTCAGGATGGACTTTGAATCCTTTATTCGGGGCAGTTGTATTCTTGCGGAAGTCAACTTTTCGAAATCCTTCCTTTTCGCCGCGCCGTCTTTCCAGCGTGGCTCTGGGCGCCGCCTCCTTGTCGCTGGTGGCGACGTACCCGCTGATGAAGAGGATCACCCACTGGCCGCAGCTGGTGCTGGGTGAGTGGCGTTCGGCGCCCCCGCGGCCCTCCGCCGTTCGGCTTCTTCACTCGGTCGCCCGTCTCGAGGTCTGACCTTCAACTGGGGGGCGCTGCTGGGCTGGGCCGCCGTCAGAGGCGCCTGCGATTGGTCCGTGTGTCTCCCCCTCTACTTCTCCGGAGTCATGTGGACGCTCATCTACGACACCATTTATGCACATCAGGTGAGACGCCGGAAATCGGCGCCAAGATGATTCTTCAAGGCGACGCGCACGCGACCCCTTCCTCGGGAAAGCGCGGCGTCGTCCCGGTCAAACTGCAACATCCCCTTTCAAAAAAGAACTTCTTCGCCACGTTTAGAACCGGACAAAATACGACGTCGTCATCCGAAAAGTCTCGAAAGAAACGATGGCGTCCCAATCATCTAGACGGCCTCTCGCGGCAGCGCTCCGGCCTCGCTCTTCAAGATGGCGCCGACGCGCGCGGCGGCCTCGCTTACGCGCCGCGCCCCCTCGTACGACGATCCGATGGCGGTGGATTTTACAGGGCGCCGCAATGTCCGAGCGGGGACCCGAGTCCAAAACGAGCACTCGCCGTACGAACCGGCCGCTCGCTCGTTCGTGAAAAGCGCATCCCAAAATCTTCTTAACGCGCCGACGCAATGTGAATTTCAAAGCGCGGCCTCGCCGTCTTTGTGCACCGCGCAGGACAAGGAAGATGACATCAAAGCGGGCGTGGGCTCGACGGCGCTGCGTTTGGCCGAGCGGACCAAACCTTGGCTGAGCGGCTTCGGGGCGGCCATGACGGCGGGCCTGGCGGCGGCGGGGCTCCAGGCCGGCCAGGGCGGCCCGTACTACGCCGCCCTCGCCGCCGTCGCCCTTCACCTCGCGCGCCAGGTGAGCGGACCGCGCCTCGCCGAATTCACCGGATTGGAATTGGAAGCAAAAGCCATTGAAGAAAAAAAAAAGCGGACGCGTCCAGCCAAGGAACAAAGCGTCGGATAGAAACATCGAAAAAAGCCCCATACCTTCATTGCTCCATTTGTGGTCAAAAAAGCCGTTTGGAAGTCAAGGTGGCGCCGTATTTCTTTTGGCCAGATTTCCACTCTGGACGCGGACGACCCGGAGGACTGCTGGAAGAAGTTTGTGTCCAACAGGAATCTTGGACTCTTGCTACTTTTGGGAATCGTCGCCGGCAACCTGTGGAAAGGAAGACCAGAAGCAGGCCCGGAAAGAGCCCCGTCAAATTGAACGTCCTTTTGTTTTAATCTGCCATCGCTGCGCCACAGGAAAGGAGCGAGCGCTACATAAAAGGTGCGGAAGAAAGCTTTGTGGCTTTTTTGTCCTAGCGTGAGCCGCCCCTGCCGCTCGCGCGCATGCCGACGACCGGGCAAAAGTAGAAAATCAGTTGTCATCTGCGCTTTCTTGACTTGACCGCGACGTTGCCTCGAAAAGCAACGGACAAACGCGGATAGCGGAGGAATCAAAGCAAAAGAGCAAAACGACAACAAAAGCAGACGAGGGCCTTTGTTTGTTTACCACCCGACTGAACAAAGACAAGTTTTGCTCGCCGCCGCTTCAGACGCAGTTTAACAAAACGATGCGTTGAAGTCGGTTTGCGGATGAAATGGCCCCGAGGTGCGGATTCGGGGGAACGCGGCGGTGAAATCGGGGAGCCGAGGCGCCGGAATCGCTGCCGGCGAGATCCCGGTCGCGCTGGCCAAAAGTCCGTGAGCCTCCAGAGAGGCGCGTCGACGCGACAAGAGGGAAGGCCGAGTCCAAGCCATCTTGGAGCGGCCTCTTTGAAGTTGAGCCCCCCCCCCCTCCCCCTTTTTTGCTCGCCGTCCGCGGGGAGGTCGGCGGTTTTTGAGCCGGGGAAGCTTTCGTTTCCGTGGACACGCATTCAGAAGTATTTGAATAGACTGACGAGGAGCGCATTATTGCTTTGTGAAGTGGGACGCTTCAACGCACGCGCCTTCCGCATTCTTAAACACGGCGTGCTCGCACACCGGCGGGTGGGCTTAAGTCTCGGAGCAAAAACCGTTTCCCGGTGCTTCCGATGTGTCCAAAAGAGTCATCGAGTCAAGTCAAGTCAACAGTATTTATAGAGCACTTTCAAACAGCCATCGCTGCACACAAAGTGCTGCACATGGAGCAATTCAACATGCACAACAAACAGTAAGACAAATCGGTAATAAAGGCGGTAGAAAGCACCAAACAGTAAAACCAAGAACAAATCTAAGTCATGCTGAGTCGAATGCCAAAGAATACAAGTGAGTTTTGAAGATGGGCAGCGAGGAGGCTTGCCCAATGTTCAGTGGGAGCTCATTCCGGAGAGAGGGACCGGCAACGGAAGAGGCTCCGTCCCCTCTGAGCCTCAGTTTAGTTCTTGGTACTTCTAATAAAGTCTGGTCCACAGACCTGAGGGGCCGGGCAGGTGCGTAGGGGCGGATGAGCTCAGAGAGGTAAGGTGGCGCGAGATTATTCAGAGATTTGAAAACAAATAAGAGGATCTTGAAAAGAACTCTAAAATGAATGGGGAGCCAGTGAAGGGATGCCAGAGTAGGAGTTATGCGCTCCCTCTTACGAGTACCGGTCAAGAGGCGAGCGGCGGCATTCTGGACCAGCTGAAGGCGCTTAATGGAGGACTGGCTGACTCCAAAGTAAAGGGCATTGCAGTAATCGAGCCGGGATGTGACAAAGGCGTGAATTACTGTCTCAAAGTGTTCATGTGAGAGGAGAGGTTTTATTTTGGACAGCTGTCTAAGGTGAAAGAAGCCGGATTTAACAACGGCACCAATTTGCCGATCGAGTTTGAAATCACTGTCCAGTTTAAGGCCCAAGTTTGAGACTGTTGACTTAAGATAAGGAGACAGGGGGCCCAAGTCTACAGGATGGAATGTACAAGGGCCACTGGGACCAAACAATATCACCTCTGTCTTCTTTTCATTGAATCTCATTGAGTCGTCTTACGGGCGGCTCGACCGCTTTCGCTTTGAATGGAAGCCAAGACAGAAATCGGCGCGGCAGACAATTTGGGAGAGCCGAGGTCACAGCAAAATGGCGTCGCGGCGGCCGAGCGAATGTCACGCGAGCGCGCTCGCTGCTTTGGGGGATCGACGCGGAAAAAGTTGAGCGGGCGTTTAAGTCGGGCTGCGCGTGACGTCACCGGCCGGGTCTGAGCCGCGATTGGCTCGCCGCGGCGCGACCGCCGCCGCTCGCGTCGACTCTCGGGAGGAGTCCGGCACAACCAGCGGCGGCGCCAGCAGCAGCGGCAGCAGCTCTTCGGCGGGCATCGCTTCGCACTCGCGCCGGCATTCTCCGACTTTTGCTTTCCAAATAAAAGCCATGCAACGCTGCGCCAAGGCGTGGGGCATCTTCTCGGCCGAAGCGGCCGGCCGGACTCGCGCGGTCGCCGCCGGCCGCCGGAGCGCCGCGCCGGGGGCGTCCCTGGCAACGCGCGGCCTCCGGACCTCGGCGCCCGCGTGCTCTCGGCGCATCGAGCGGATCCTGCCCCGCCACGACGACTTCGCCGAGCGCCACATCGGCCCGGGTGAGCGCGAGAAGCGGGACATGCTGGACGCGCTCGGACTGGAGGTAAGAAAAGACGCGCCGAGGACCACCGGCCGGCACACTTTCTCTCCCCCCGCCCCCCTCAAGTGCATTGTTTTGCTTTTTAGTCCATCGAGCAGCTGATCGAGAACACCGTGCCGTCGTCCATCCGTCTGAGGCAGAGCATGAAGCTGGACGACCCAGTGTGTAAGTTGACACGGCGGTCGCGCATTTTGTGCCGTACGAACGCAACGTGTTTGGGGCGCAATGACGACGACGACGACGGCAAGGCGAGCGCAAAGTTTCTCGCTCGGGGTCCCAAGTCCAGTTCAATCTGGTTCCGGCGCTCACATTACATCACAGCCCGGGGGGCTCCGAAGAAGGTGACATGGGTGGATGCCGCCCCCCCACCCCCCAGCCCCCAACGCACTGTGATCTTGTCACACTGCATGCTGACACCCACTGAGACTTGAAAAGCAACAATAACATGATTTCAACCCAGCTCAAACCAGTTTCATCACTGGGGCATTCCAAAAGGGGGGGGGGGGTCGGGGGGGGGGGTAAAGAAGCCTTTGCAAAGATGCTGATCATCATAATGCCGATGCCATTTGGAGTCATTTTTGCAGCGGTGCTTTTATTGTGGTGTGTCAAGAAATAGTTCAACATTGAAAGAAGGAACCCATTTGTTGCTTTTCGTTTACAAAGTGACATTCTGGATTGATGTCGTTTGCTCCAACACCAGTATAGGTCACGTGGTTCAATGTGACCTATACTGGTGTTGCTCGTGTTTTTACTTTACTCCCCCCCCCCCCCCCCCCCCCAAACAATTTCTAAATTTCGGGTCTATATTTGAGAAATGCTGCGATCCACACATCGATGTGAATTTGCTTTCTCTGCCGCAATAGATTCGCTATCATCAAAGAAGGTTTAAAAAAATAGACGAACTGCTCGCTCGATGCCAAAGAACACCGAACAATACCGAGAAATAAAACGAGTGGAAAATAGCGACGCTATCGTGACAATCAATTCGAGGATGTCAAGGTGCGGCGTTCCAAGATGTCCAACGTAGCCAAGTTCCCGGAGGAAACACCCAAACGGAAAGAAAGGCACAAAAAGCCACTCGAAGCGCAACAGCATTTTGGGTTGAAAAAGAGATTTCGCTCTCAGTGTACTGAAATATTTCTCGCGAGTACACCCGAGTTTTCCGTCAAGGATGAATCATGGATCGCCCGTTGCGCCACAAATTACAGATCGCGGCCGATCCTATTTATTCACCTCAGACAAATGTTCGGCGCGCCTGCGAGACAGAATGACGTCACGAGCGGGCTCCGAATCGTCCCCCGCCGCGGTCGTGAGCGCCGACGCTTGGTCGTCTGTGCGCGCCCCGCCGCGGGCCGGCGTACCCCGCCCGCCGCCCCGGGACGCGCCCGCCGCCCTCGTGAGGGTCAAGCGGCCCCCGGCGACGTCGGCAATCGCTTTGGCCAAAACGGCTCCGACCGCAATCGTGGCGTCACGCGAGCGCGGCTCTTTGTCGTCCGCCGGGTCGTCGCTATTTTTTATTCGGCAGACTTTGATGCGTGCCCCGAAATTTGCGCTTCGCAGCCCTCGCCATCGGTCGCTTGTCATTTCTCCTGCTTTTTGTTATTTCTTCATTCAAACGATTGGCAGTTTGCGGCGTCGCCTATTTTTGAGTTGCGCAATTGCGTACCCAATAGCTCACCGCGTTCGGGCTTGATGATTTACTGATAAGCTCGCACCAGCTTTTTTTTGTTGTTGTGTATGGACCATAAATAGAGAAGTGGGAATCATTAACTACATTTGTTGGCGTCACCTGGCGGGGGGGGGGGGGGGGGGGCAGCGGCGTTCTATTGGTCGGGCCCGGGGAGGCTCGATGCCGGCCCTTTTCTGCCGCTTGAGCTTTCGAAGGAAAGGGAATAACAAGGCGTGGCTCCGAATCGGGCCCCCGCCGGCGACACCCCGCCCCGCTGACATTTCCCAGCAAAATTCTATTCTTTGAGTCGCACACAGTCCTTGCGCGGCTCCGCTTCGGGTGGTCCGCCCGCAGCCTTCGCAATCGACGGCGCGGGCCCGGGCCGCCCGAATGACGTTTGCGGTGGCGACGGGTCTCATCGCATCAAATATCGCGGAGCCCACGACGACGTCGGCGTCTTCCCGCCCTCTGATTGGTCGATCGGAGCAAAAGCGTTCCGGCGAGCGAAAGGAGTCCGTCGTGACCCGCACATCGCGGCCTTGAATAAGCGGCATTTCCGCCGGCGAGGATGTCAGCCGATGGCTCTTTTGTCACTTGTTGTCACGTTATTCCAGCAATACCGATTGGGAGGTCCGCGGAGCGGCGACGGCGCGCGCTGCGTTCGAGTCATTCTGCCGTTCCCTTTTTGGGGGGTGGGGGGCGATTGTAATTATCGGGTGAGTTTTGCCATTCGCGGTCGGACTCCATGAATGGCAGGTTCTCGATGGAGCAAAACTTTTGCGCCCCCTTTTGTTCCCCCTCTCCACGACGGCGTTAAGAGGTGGATTAAGTCCCCGTTGAAGCGTCACGGTACCGCCGCACGGCACGCGCGGCCCGCCGCCGCCTACGATATTTGGAGCATACTTGACGTTGAAGCCGCCGCACGGATCCGCTTTTTTCCGGGTGCTTTGGCTTTCCCGGTAGCGGTTCCGATAGCGCGCCATTGTCCCATTCCTCGGCGTTGCCAGGCGACCGGAGGAATCCCAGCCGTCGCTTTGGCACGGCTCTCGCTAAATGGGGCGAGGGAGGGGGCGGGAGCGCGCCGGAGGGATCCGGCCGGCTCTTCTCGGGATGTTTGCAAACAAAATATGTCCCCGTTTGCCAACTCTCCGTCGCTTACGTTCTGAAATGCTTCTGCCGCTTTTTAATCCGAGCGCTGCCGGTTGGAATATTTTGCCGTCGGGTAGAGGCGGCCGGGCGGCGACTCCTGACAAAGCGAGCGGCTGAAAGTCGCGAGAGGGCAAAGGGTTCATCTCGGGTCGCCGCGGTCCACGGGCCGACGCCGGACCACGCTGGCCGGTTGTCCCGTCGCGGCTTGGTTTTCTGACCCGCGGTACTCTGCGGAAGCGCTCTCGTGTCGGTCTCGAGTCTAACGTGGCATCCCATCTTGGAGGTCAAACGGGCTCTTTGTGCTTCATCGCCCCGTTCTTCTTTGGCTCTTCAAGGTTGGGAAGGGTCGTTGGAAAAACAAGTGCGGTTCTCTGTTACAAGGTCGGCAAAAAGTGTGATTTGAACCAAAACGGATGAGGGCGGGGGGGTTCATGAAAGGTTTTTGAAAATGAAGCACACGTTTTCATGGCAAGTGCAAGTGGTATGGCCGCTTCACGAGCCCCTCGCGCTGCAGGAATGTCCCTGAACTTTGCCGGTCTGTTCATTGGTGCTGGCAACGTTGCAGGCGAGAACGAAGTGTTGGAGTCGCTGCACAAGATCGCATCCGGGAACAAGGTGTGGCGTTCCTACATCGGCATGGGCTACTACAACTGCTCCGTGCCGCCGCCCATCCAGCGCAACCTCCTGGAGAATGCCGGCTGGTGAGTCGCGCCGACCGACCGCCGGGTTTTGCCCGCCGGGCTTTCGTGCGTGCCGGCGGCTTGAGCTTGAGCGCCACTCGTTACGGGGGGCGGTGCACCGTCGTCCATCTCCCCGAGGATCCTCCTCCATTCCAAGCGGCGCCCCCTCGATATTTGTCCTCCTCAGGGTGACCCAGTACACGCCCTACCAGCCCGAGGTGTCCCAAGGCCGGCTGGAATCTCTGCTCAACTACCAGACCATGATCTGCGACATCACGGGGCTGCCCATGGCCAACGCGTCGCTGCTGGACGAGGGCACGGCCGCCGCCGAGGCCATGCAGCTCTGCCACAGGTGCGAAGAAACGGGAGCAAGAGACCCCCGAGTCGGCGTAACTGTCCCGGCTTTCCTTGCCTTCTCGTCGCAGACAGAACAAGCGAAGAATCTTCTACGTGGACCCTCGCTGCCACCCTCAGACCATCGCGGTGGTCCAGACCAGAGCCAAGTAGGGTCGCGTTCAAATGGCCGCCGAGCGCCCCGAGATGATGGCCTTCTCAATGTGGGCGCCCCGTTCCGCTCGGACGTTGCAGCTACATCGGCGTCCAGACGGTGCTGAAGCCGCCTCACGAGATGGACTTTGGCGGGAAGGACGTGAGCGGCGTTCTGTTCCAGTACCCCGACACCGACGGCAGGGTGGAGGACTTTACGGCCCTCGTGGACCGGGCGCACAAGGGAGGGGTAAGACCGCCGCCCAACCCCCGGGAAAACGCCAATAAGAGGGCACGGACGTACGGCGCGTCCGACTCGCAGCTCGCAAAGGTCCCGCTGTCAAACAGCCGTGGAGCGTGAATGTCGTCGCCGCTTTCCTCCCAACGTGAGGTTGTCCGCGGGTACGGCTCGTGGCCGTGCGAGATCCCTCCCTCGCTCTCTCTTGTCGCCGCCGTTCGGTAGCTCGTCTCGCTCCGACCGATGCGTCGGTGTAGTTTTTCCTGGTCTGACAGAAATCTATTTTGGCGTCGCAGGCCTTGGCCTGCTGCGCGACGGATCTGCTGGCGCTGTGCATGCTGCGTCCCCCCGGCGAGTTCGGTGTGGACATTGCGCTGGGGAGCTCCCAGAGGTTCGGGGTTCCTCTGTGCTACGGGGGTCCGCACGCCGCCTTCTTCTCCGTCAAAGAGAACCTGGTCCGAATGATGCCCGGCAGGATGGTCGGCGTCACCAGGTGGGACACGAAGACTTTTGCCCTTTGCCTCCCCGCCGGAGATCAGCGAGCTGCGTTCCGAGAACCCGGACGTCTCGCCGGCGGGTCGGGCGCGTTCCAAAGTTCGGGGCGGGTCCTTTGCGCAAAAGGCTCGATTCGTCCCCAAATTTGCCCCGAAAGCTCTCGCGAGCGGCGTACCCTGTGTTGCTGTTTCGAGGGATGCGGCGGGAAAGGAGGTGTTTCGGCTGGCGCTGCAGACCAGGGAGCAGCACATCCGACGAGACAAGGCCACCAGCAACATCTGCACGGCTCAGGTAGGACCCGGGAGCCCCGACGCCCGACCGGCCGCGTCCCAACGGGCTCGTCTCCCCGCCGCCAGGCTCTGCTCGCCAACATGGCCGCCATGTTCGCGCTCTACCACGGCCCGCAAGGACTCCGGCACATCGCCGAGAGGACGCACAACGCCGCGCTCATCCTGGCCGAGGGTAAAAGCTCTTTGCGCCGCCGGGGCGGAAGCCGGATGACTTCTAAGCGGCGGTGACGGCGCAGGTCTGAAGAGAGCGGGACACCGGCTGCACGGCGACATGTTCTTCGACACGCTCAAGATCACCTGCGGCGTGGCGGCCAAGGACATCCTGGAGAGAGCTGCGCAGAGGCGCATGAACCTCAGGGTCTACGCCGACGGAGCGGTGAGGACCTTTCGGCCATTTTCTTCCTGTCGTCCCGCTCTCCGGATCGTCCGCGTCCGTCGCGCGTGATCCAGATGGGGTGGAGCCATGTCATTTTGGCCCCTTCCTCGGAAATGACGCAACGTCTTCCTTCCGTCGGTCCTCGAAAGTGACCCGGTTGAGAGGCAGCCCTTTCGCCGGTGTTGTGATCCTGGGGTCTCGCCCTTGGATCAGCGTGTCGTTGCCGGACGGGTGACGAGCCCAGACGACCTCGAGCTCGTGGGCGCCAGGGCCGCAATTGCCCTCGCTCCCGGAACGGGCCGTCCGTCGGTGCGAGGAGATGACGGTTGCCGCCGTCTTCGTGGTCGCCATCCTTTTTCGCATTTCTCCCGGGCTGCTTTTCGGCGTTCGACCGGGGCTGTGAAAGCAGTCCGCCAATTCCCCGCTGTGAAATCTGCCCCCCGCCCCCATCCGTCCGTTTCTTCTCATCTCAGCTGGGCGTATCGCTGGACGAGACGGTGACCGAAAGGGACCTGGACGACTTGCTGTGGGTCTTTGGCTGCGAATCCTCCGCCGTACGTTGCCGCCGACGCTGGTTTTCTGCCCGCGCTCTCTTGTGGCTTTGCGATCATTCGAGCACGGGGTGTTGGATTTTGCTGTGATAGGAGCTGATTGCTGAAAAGATGGGCGAGCGGATGAAGGGCATCATGGGAAGTCCTTTCAAGAGGACCAGCAAGTACCTGACGCACCAGGTCTTCAACAGGTGGAGAGTCAATCGTGACGTGACCGAGCGTTCGGCGCCGTCCTGAGGATACGCCAGTCTTGTTGTTCCGGCCGCTAAGGAGAACCTTTCCTCGGCCTTTGCCCGACGTTTCGTAGCTCGGGTGCTTTGATGCGGAATACGGCGCGGCGCCATGAGCGCCTCTTCCGTGCCAACCGAAGCCTCGATGTCGCGCGTTTGTCGTCGCCGCTCGCCTTCGTTTTGAACGGGGGGCCCCCGTCATTTTCAGTCGGCCATGGAGTCGGGGGGTGTCTTATGGCAAACTAGCGTTTTGCGCTAACTCTGACTCGATAACATGCGCGGCGATCGAAGGCGATGGCGTCGGCTGCCAACGCGATTGCTTTTGTCGGCCTCTCTCCGGCAACTTTCGGGCAGTCCCGACTTGTATCTTTGCCGGGGCCGTAAACGATCCGGCCGCGGAGAATCTCGGCTCGGAACGCGAGCTCCGGCCGGCCTTTCCGAATAGCGCGCCGGCGTGAGCGCGTGGCTAACCGTCCCGCTTTGGCTCCCCCTCAGTTACCACTCGGAGACAAACATCGTGCGCTACATGAAGCGCTTGGAGAACAAAGACATCTCGCTGGTGCACAGCATGATCCCACTGGTGAGAACTCACCCGCGGCGCCATTTGAAGAGAAATGTTTAAAAGCCGAGAAGAATTCACCACCGTCATCGTGCTAATAACGCCAGCGATTATGGGGACCGTTTAGGGCTCTTGCACCATGAAGCTGAACAGCTCCTCGGAGCTCACGGTGAGTCACTTCAGCGGCGCCCAATTTGGATTTTGTCCGCTCATATTCAAATCGTCTCTTTGTTTGCCGTAGCCGATCACCTGGAGGGAGTTTGCCAACATTCACCCGTTCGTGCCGCTGGAGCAGGCCGAGGGCTACCAGAAGCTCTTCGGGCAGCTGGAGAAGGACCTCTGCGAGGTGACGGGCTACGACAAGATCTCCTTCCAGCCAAACAGGTGAGCCACGGCTGCCTTCTCCATCCGTCCCGCGGGGATGCGTCGCGCTCTCGCGCACTACTCGCAATATTGGTTGACGACTGGGCAAACGCCCTCGTCGTCAAATAAGATGGAAATGAAGGCCGGCGAGTTGGGGTTTGTTTTTTTTGGCATTTGGCGCCCAGGCGGCTGCGTGTCGGTTGTGAGCTTGCGCGTGACGGCCTTGTTGCTTTTTGTCTCGCAGCGGCGCTCAGGGAGAATATGCCGGCCTGGCGGCGATTAAGGCCTACCTCAACTCAAAGGGGGAGAGCTCGAGAAGCGTGAGTGATCGACGACACAGAGCTGACTCGTATCCAAAGGACGTTGCTTTCACAACTTTGCGCCGACGGCCCCTCAGCCCTCCCGACGATAGCGGCAAATGAATCTTCTCTTCGCCACCGCGACTGTATTGTTCGAGCCGCTCCGACTCCATCGTCCCGTATTCCGACTCGATTCTCTTTCCTTGGGGGTTTCTGTCGAATTCTGACTTGACTGTTCCCGGCACCGCGTTCGGCGTCGCCCCGTCCGATGCGACGACTGGATTCTTTGGCCTCGTGCAACTTTCTGGTATGGTGACAACCTTTGCCTCCTCAGAATCAGAATCAGAATCATCTTTATTGGCCAAGTACGTTGAACACACAGGGAATTTGTCTCCGGTAGAACACGCTGCTTTTGTATCATCGTACACAAGGACATGACCAATAGGTATGGAAGGACATTTCGTAATGCAAGTGAACAGTGCGGGTGGTACCGCCCAGTGACAACTGCGAGACAATGTGCAAAGTATCAAGCAGAGCTAAAGTGATCGGTGGTAGAATACAAGACTGTGACACTTTGTACAGTTGGTGCAGAAAATCATTGAACCATTGTGACCAGTAGCAGTAGTTGTAGGACAAGAAGAGTGACTACATCCGTGACTGTTTCGGGAGTTAATGGCTGGAGGGAAGAAGCTGTTTAAGTGTCTGCTGGATTTGGCGCGCATGGATCTGTAGCGCCTGCCTGAGGGGAGTAGCCGGAAAAGGCGGTGGGCAGGGTGCCGGGGGATCCGGGAGGATTTTCCGTGCGCTCGTCTTGATTCTTGCAGTGTGCAAGTCCTCAAGAGTGGGTAGGGCGTTGTCCCAACTGTCCGTTCGAAGTCGCATTTTGTCCTTTTTTGTGGCGGCCCCAAACCAAAGCGTGATGGAAGAACACAGGATTGATTCGACGACTGCCGTGTAGAACTGACGTAGCGCCTCCTGTGGCAGGCCACGCTTCCTCAGCAGCCTCGGGAAGTACCTCCTCCGCCGAGCCCTTTTCAGGATGACTTTACGATTAGCGCTTCTTTTCTCTTCTCACCGTCCCGACAACGACGACAACCCGCCGCCCGTTGCGTAACTTTGTTGCCGTCACTCTTTGACTTTCTTACCGCGACCTCATCCTGGTAACGTGGCAGCGCTTCGTGTCCTGGCACGTCGCACGTAAGTACGGCGGTGTTCTTTTTTTGTTTTTTTTGTCCTTTCCGTTTGTCAATGAGGGGCGTAATCTTTATCACCGGCACTTCTTGTCCGCGCAACGTGCTACTACGAGTCACCGCGACGTCACGGTTCCGACGCGTTCGCCGATTGGTCGTCACTTGAGAACAAGTGGCAGATAAGACGTGCCCTGAGATTAAGAACGGCTGACTGGACTTTTAGCGCCTGTACTCTTTAGCACTTTTTTTTTTTTTTTTTTTAATAATAATCTATGTGTGCGTGTCTTAGATAGGGGGGCCGGTCTTGACGGAGTCAAAGTCCAAATGGGCAAGGTTCCATATTTGGCGTTTACATTTTGCAGAGATGTGCGCGCGCGTGCGTGTTATTTGCGGACGTTGCCCAACCCGCAGGTCTAAGTGCCCCAGCTCCATTGCGCAATGCCGCCCTAATAAGGCAGCAGATCAATTAGTGACCGGCAGGACGCTTCAACGTTCAGGTCACAAAAACAAAAAACGGCAGGAATTTGTCATGTCGCATGACGAAAGAGCAAAAGGCTTTCTGCGCCAGGTTTTTGAGGGTACGGTTAAGATCGTGGAAATCTCCTCAGGCCGGCTTCCGCTAAAGTCGGCGACATCCTTGATGAATGAAATGATCATCCGATATCATCAGGGGTCGCTTCCGTTTTTTGGTGTTTTCGAAAAAATGAAAGAAAATCCAAAGTACTCGAGCCATTATTGGAGGAGGGCGACAGCCTCCAAAAACACCGAAAGATCGGAATTGGAATTCGGAAAACGAACGGCTCGCCTACTTTAGACGCAGACGTCCGTACCGCACGTCGATGCATGATATGAAAAATGGAGAAAACTTGAAGCTCCGTTTTCATGAAGTCAGGTCTTGAGATTTTAGGCCTCCGTTCATGTTGTCACGTTGCCGTTGATTTATTTTCTTTCACGTCGACATTTCCAGGAATCCGAATGTCCGAGTGAGAGTTTGTAAAAGATCGGGATCGGGCCCGTTTTTTTTTTTTTTCCCCCCTCCCGGATTTCGAGTCAGGACCTCGGACGGCGTTTCTGGAGAGGCCGTCTGGATTGCGAAGGTTTGACGGTTTGTCTTTGCGCCGTAGGTGTGTTTGATCCCCAAGTCGGCGCACGGCACCAACCCGGCCAGCGCTCAGATGGCCGGCATGAAGGTGCAGGTGGTGGAGGTGGACAAAGACGGCAACATCGACCTGGCCCACCTCAAGGCCCTGGTACCGTGCCCGCTCTCTCTTCTTTTTTTTGGGGGGGGGGGGGGGGGGGGGTAAATTCCGAAGCTTTGAACGTACAGTCTTTCTTGCACCCCCACTTTTCAATCAAAATGTCATTTTTCGCAACAGTTTTCTTTGGAAATCGGGTGCGGGGGTAGTAACAAGCGACGGCCACCTCTTGCCAAGCCAAAGCCCAAATGAAAAAGTAGTGCTTTGGCACCATCTTGTGGCATCTTAGTGCCGAGGAAGCGTGCGGGGAGGAGCTTCGACGATAGAAACACGGCATGGCACGGTGGTCACTCGGGGCCGTTTTGTGTTTTGGGACTATTTCTCATTCTGCTTTTCAGCAATTTGAAAAATGGATGGAAGGGTTTGCCCCCCCCGCGTGCCTCCTCCATTATGTTGATCAATTTTCTTCATTTTTCGATTTCACAAGCGACCATTGAGCCACCGACAACAAAAGGCTATTGAAAGTCGAAATGCTTTTTTCTTGAGCGTAACGATTGCTTCTTTGTCACAAACGATCGGCCGCCCGCTCTGGGTAACGGATGCCCCGCTTGAGATAACCGCGTGAGCCATTTGATAGGGAAGGCTTTCTCGCAAAACGCGTTTTCCTTTTCTTCCAACGATGTCATCGCCGGCAATTTCGATCGCCAACGTTTGCCTCGGCTTTGGGCGCGAATACGTCACGTCTCCCGACTCGCGAATGCAAATCCTCAACGCGGGCCCCGCCTCTTCCTTCAGGTGGACAAGCACCGAGCCAACCTGGCGGCCATGATGATCACGTACCCGTCCACCTTCGGCGTGTTTGAGGAGCAAATCCAGGACGTGTGCCAGCTGATCCACGGCGCCGGCGGCCAGGTGTACCTGGACGGCGCCAACATGAACGCCCAGGTACGCGCCCGGAAAGCCCACGCGCCCTTCGAGACGCTCCCCGGCGCCGGGCTGACGAGCGACCCCCCCGCCACTCGCGGGTCCCCGCCTCTCCGTGTATTTGCTTTGTTTTCTCTTTGATGGATTTTTCACACGCGCGGTTTGGAACGCGGGAGAAAGCCCGAGCACCCGCGATTAAAACGCAAGCGCGAGAACCGTCGGCCGGACGTGCTGCGGAGATGGCGAGCGAAAGCCAACTTCATCTTATGAGGGAAAGGAGATTTGCCAGCTTCGGAACATTTTTCAAAGCCTTCTTTCGACATGACCGCCGTTTGGGAAAACTTGGCCGAGATACAAAAGGGAAGCCGTCTATCGCTCACGCACGGGAGCAAATGCTATCAAATAGCGACGCCGTGGACGCCAATGAGTGAAGCGTTGACTTACAAGTTGCGAGCGGCGGTCTGGCCTCCGGAGTAACGAGCGGCCGGGCCGATCGCCTTTCTCGGGAAACGCGTCGGCCGGCGACGAGGATCCAAAGCAGTCGCCGCCCATTCAGTCGGGAGTCACTTTTGGTGAAAGAGCGACACGTAACTCATTTCATCCTTGGCCGACAAGAGAGCGACTCGCTTGGGAGCGGTCATCAACTTACGTGGCGGGGCCAACGAGGACTCGGCCGTGCCGTCTCTCTCCCTGCCCGCGTTGGAAACGTAATCCTGCAAAAGGAGACGGAAAACGATAAAGATCCGAATCGCCGGCGGAACAGTTTTCCGGGACTTGCATCCATTTTCAGCAGCGCTAAATCCCCAACGGGGGCGTCGCCGGAGCCCATCCCGGCTGAAAGGCGGACCGGCACCCCCAACGGGTCGCCGGTCAGTCGCGGGGCACGCGTAGAAAGGAACAAGCCCCATTCGCGGCCACGCCGTCGGCGATCCCGCACACCAGTCGGCCGCGTGGACCTCCTCGCCGACACGTGCTTTGCACTTGACAACGGGAAGAAAGCTTTTTGGTTTTCTTTGAAATGTCCCCCAGCTTACGTCGTCGTGCGCCGAGGCGGGGAGAGAAAGGGCCAACGTTTGAATGGAAATGTGCCTGCGGCTTAGCGAGTAGCGGTGTGCACGTTCTTGTCGGCTCGTCCGTCGCGAGGCGGCGGCGGGCGGGTGGGGCGCGCGCTTCCTACCTTCCGCTTATGGCACGAGTCAAAGTTGCCCCCGCCGGTGTGTGGCAGGTGGGCCTGTGTCGTCCCGGAGATTACGGCTCCGACGTGTCGCACCTCAACCTGCACAAAACCTTCTGCATACCGCATGGAGGCGGAGGACCCGGCATGGGGCCCATCGGAGTGTACGTACCCGTCGCACTCGTCGGCATCTCCGGAAAGCCGTCCGAGCGTCGCTTCCGTTCTTTGCCTGCCCGCGCGCTCGTCCGCTTTTTGGCATCGTCCGCGCTTGCTAGTCAAACGGCTTGGTTTGCGGCAGCCATCTTTTCAACGGTGTCACTTTTGCCCGACTTGTAAGACGACGAGTCCCGCGTCATGCGCCCGTAGCCCCGCCCCCCCAAAAGGCCGAGCGTGGTTTTGCCTCTCGCGCGTCAGCGTGTCGCCGCCCTACCGGCGAGGACAAAGACCCGCACTCGTACGTGAGCCCCGAGCCGGGTATCATTTCGGCAGCCGAGCGGAACCCCCCTGAGAATCGTCGATCTTCCGCGACCGCGTGACATTTCCGCACGCTCCGCAACTTTGGCATCCTTGGCAAATGCGTGAGGCAAATGAACGGTATAGTCGCGCGCAGAAATGTCACGCCGTCGCGGGCAAAGCCGCAAACCCCCGCCGAGGCTGAAGGGCGTACGCGTCGACGGCGCTCCAGACGGCTTTCTTGGCTTCGTTCCGGGCTTGGCTGTAGCGTTAGCGTTAGCGTGAGCGGGCTGTGGTTGGGCCCCGAGCAGGAAGGCCCACCTGGCCCCTTTCCTGCCGAGCCACCCGGTGGTCTCCATGGGCTCGGTCAACAGCGGCAGCTCCCTGGGCACCATCAGCGCAGCGCCGTGGGGCTCCAGCGCCATCCTGCCCATCTCCTGGGCCTACATCAAGGTGGGCGGCCGCCGCCCGCCCCGAACCGCGAGGCGGCGTGTGATCTCGCGCCACTAACGTCGCGCGGGTGTTTTTCTTCCTGGAGATGATGGGCGCCAAGGGTCTGCTTCACGCCACAGAGATGGCCATCCTCAATGCCAACTACATGGCCAAAAGGCTGGAGGGCCACTACAAGATCCTCTACAGAGGCGCCAAAGGTACCTTTGGCTTTGCGGCTCATCCGCCCGGCGACAGATGACGCGGCGGCGCGTTTGCCGAGGTTGATTGTTGGGCGGCGTTGGCAAACGGATTCTCTTGCGGCGACGCGTTGGACTCCCTTCAGAAACGCCTGGCGGGTGGGGGGGGGGGGGGGAATTCATTTCCAAACTGCCTTTCATTTCCAAAATTCTGGAAAAAGTGGTCCACATGCAGTTGAAATTTTTCTTGGATGAACATAACATCTTGGAGGTCTTCCAGTCAGGTTTCAAGACGATGCATAGCACGGAGTCAGCCCTGTTACGCGTTTCTAATGACATCCTCCTGGCAAATGACTCTGGAGACCACGTGTGTCTAGTTTTATTGGACTTAACTGCAGCATTTGATACAGCGGATCACAGTATTCTGCTGTCTCGTTTGCAGCACTTGGTGGGCATTGGCGGCAGTGCTCTTGAGTGGTTTAGGTCCTATTTAGCTGACAGAACCTTCTGTGTCAGCCTTGGCTGCTCTGAGTCACGCACTGCTCCCCTGTCATGTGGTGTTCCACAGGGCCCAATTCTGGGGCCTCTGCTGTTCTCGCTGTATCTGCTCCCATTGGGTTCCATCTTATGGAAACATGGTATTCCCCTTCCACTGCTATGCAGATGACTGCCAGATCTATGTCCCACTGAGCCTGAAAGACGCCTTCTCATTAAGGCCACTCCTATCCTGTCTGGAAGAAATCAAAACCTGGATGGCACAAAATTTCTTGAGATTCAATGAAAAGAAGACAGAGGTGATATTGTTTGGTCCCAGTGGCCCTTGTACATTCCATCCTGTAGACTTGGGCCCCCTGTCTCCTTATCTTAAGTCAACAGTCTCAAACTTGGGCCTTAAACTGGACAGTGATTTCAAACTCGATCGGCAAATTGGTGCCGTTGTTAAATCCGGCTTCTTTCACCTTAGACAGCTGTCCAAAATAAAACCTCTCCTCTCACATGAACACTTTGAGACAGTAATTCACGCCTTTGTCACATCCCGGCTCGATTACTGCAATGCCCTTTACTTTGGAGTCAGCCAGTCCTCCATTAAGCGCCTTCAGCTGGTCCAGAATGCCGCCGCTCGCCTCTTGACCGGTACTCGTAAGAGGGAGCGCATAACTCCTACTCTGGCATCCCTTCACTGGCTCCCCATTCATTTTAGAGTTCTTTTCAAGATCCTCTTATTTGTTTTCAAATCTCTGAATAATCTCGCGCCACCTTACCTCTCTGAGCTCATCCGCCCCTACGCACCTGCCCGGCCCCTCAGGTCTGTGGACCAGACTTTATTAGAAGTACCAAGAACTAAACTGAGGCTCAGAGGGGATGGAGCCTTTTCCGTTGCCGGTCCCTCTCTCTGGAATGAGCTCCCACTGAACATTCGGCAAGCCTCCTCGCTGCCCATCTTCAAAACTCACTTGTATTCTTTGGCATTCGACTCAGCATGACTTAGATTTGTTCTTGGTTTTACTGTTTGGTGCTTTCTACCGCCTTTATTACCGATTTGTCTTACTGTTTATTGTGCATGTTAAATTGCTCCATGTACAGCACTTTGTATGCAGCGATGGCTGTTTGAAAGTGCTCCAGAAATACACTTGACTTGACTTTGGGGAGCGAGCCCCGCCGCCAGCCGACGATCCGCAATTGGCCTCAAGTTGTCCACCAAAGCAGTCTTTGATTTGATTTGACGTTGGCCAAGAGCGCTTCCCGTCGCTGCTCCCAAAAACAAAAGCCCGCATCAATCTTTCAGAGCGAGAAGGTCTTTACCATTCACATTTGCGATTAGAATTGATCATGTGAAAATGAATCATTGTCATCATATATCTTCCCCCCCTGCGGCAATCCCAAAAAAGTCACGCGTTTCTATTTGATTGAGGACATACTGTATTTGCGCGCGCGCAGGCTTTGTGGCCCATGAGTTCATCGTGGACGTGAGGCCCTTCAAGAAATCGGCCAACGTGGAGGCGGTGGACGTGGCCAAGCGGCTCCAAGATTACGGTCAGTTCACAGCCGCCGGCCGGCCGCGGGCACGGGCCCTTGCTTTTACGTGTCCTCATTTCTGCGGTTTGCTAGGGTTTCACGCGCCCACCATGTCGTGGCCCGTGGCGGGCACGCTCATGATCGAGCCCACCGAGTCGGAGGACAAAGCCGAAATGGACCGCTTCTGCGACGCGCTGCTGGGCATCCGGCAGGAGATCGCCGACATCGAGGAGGGCAGGATGGACGCTCGCGTCAACCCGCTCAAGGTGATCGGCGCGCCCGCCGTCGAAGGAACGCCATCCGGCCGGCCCGCTTTGCCAACCGCTCCGCCGCCCGGCCTTTGTTTTGTCTCTCAGATGTCCCCCCACTCGCTGGCTTGCGTCTTGTCCTCCACTTGGGACAGACCTTACTCCAGAGAGTTTGCCGCCTTCCCCCTGGTAAGCTGCCAAAGTTCCGCTCCAATTTGTTGCGGAAATGCACATTTCCTCAAAGAAATGCTTTTTTTTTTGCCCCCCCCCCCCGCGCACAGCCTTTCATTCGGCCCGAGACCAAGTTCTGGCCGACCATCTCGCGGATCGACGACATCTACGGCGACCAGCACCTGGTGTGCACCTGCCCCCCCATGGAGGCTTACGAGTCCCCCTACGAGGAGAAGCGGGCCTCCTCCTAGGGCTTTTCTTCCCCGTTCGCTCGGTCCCAACGTCCGCACCTGCCGTGCGATTCTCGGGAAAGGAAATTTTAAAAAGCCCGCAAATGATCAGAGTTCACATTTGTCGCGGAAAAAGTCTTCTTCCATAAATTCGGTCGGACGTTAAGACTGAGCCTGCGTGATTAGTTTTTTTCTTTTTCCGTTCATATCAGTAACATGCTTGGGTTGTTTGCAACTCTTTCAGTGGACCAAAGGTGCAACTTTTGCTTTCCCCTCCACCCTGAAAATGAAATGATCGTCATTGCACCGCAACAGAATTTTCCAATATTTCTCAGACACAAGAAGAGAAAAAATTCCTCGTGCCTCTATTGTTGCTGCCTTGACCAGCCCACCCCCCCCTTTTTTTTTTTGTAACATGTCCCTGTAGCCTTGTTGTTGTATTTTAACATCTCAAAGTTTCATTTCAGCCCTGCTGTGTTTTCTGTGGTGGACTTTTTTTTTCTTTGTTCCATATTTGCAGCTGAGAATGACCAAGTAGTCGCTCGTCCGAGAAGATATTTTACCCGAATTTAAGTGGACTCAGCCACGTACACGATGGTTTAATGTCTAACAGCCCAGGGTTTTTTGGGGGTTTGTTGATGCTAAGAAAACCAAATAATTAAACAAGACCCATATTTAAGATGTGCGTGTTCTGTTGACTGTTCATTCGAGTTTACATTGGTACCTTTCGACGCGAGTGACCTCGTGCGTTTGTCAACATACGATCCGCCAAGTGTGTTTTTTTTTTGTTTCTAAGGATTAGATCACAGAGGATTCTTTGTGTCCTCGAAGCCTCTACCAGCTTAGCGCGAACATACAACGGGGAAACGCCAAAGCCGCGCGGGCTAACAATTAGCACCGACTCGGCCGTAGCCTCCCCTCCCCAGCTCTCGTATGTCTAAATGCAAACCACACGCAGGCCAAATGAATTCGCACTCACGGGCTCACACCGTTTATCCTCTGCCATGACGGACGAATACAGGGGTGTCAAGCCGCGGTCCTCCGGGGGCCGATGTTCGCCCTTTTTAGAAGTTTCCCTTCTCCAACGCACCCGGTTGAATTGACCACAATCGTCATGGGGCTCCTGCGGAGCTTGCTGATGAATCGGGTGCCTTGGAGGAGGGAGACATCTAAAACATGCAGGACGCTGGCCCTCGAGGACCCGCAGTCGGACGCCTGCGGACTCATTTTGTTTGTTTTTTTAATCTATGTCGTTTGATGCTCCTTCCGCGGAGCACTCTCTGTTGGTGCGCCGCAATTAGGACGAATAAAGTTCCCTGTTCATTTGACGGACGTTGGCGAAAGCGAGGGACACGAGCTTGAGTCCAACCTTGCCCGCAAAAAAGGTGGAAACCTCCTCCATCCAAAAATCGGATCACATTTGGTGTCTCTCATTCGTTTGGCTGTCCGCTAGCTTGCCCGTGCGCGTTCAAGATCTTGACAAAAAGCACGTGGCTGCGAAGACGCGTGTTGAAGAAATGTGTAACTTGAGTGCCTCTTCTGTGGTGAAATTGTGCCCAGTGAACGCAGGTTTACACTGCTTTGTAAGAGTGTGTGTGTGTGGGGGGTTGTTGGTTTGTTTGACTTAACGCGGCACACTATGCCCGGGACGTTTTGTCGCCCGCAAATTCCAAGGCGTCCAGTTCGCCGTCCTGCTCTCCAAAAGCGCTCGTCGCTCGGTAGCCTCTCGAAGCTAAGCACTTGGCGCCATTAGCAAGCAAAAACGGACGTTAGCCAAAGGAGCATTTTCACCTCAGCAGTCAACAAGTTGGAAACAGAACTTACCATGATGTCGCTCTCTCGGTTCTTGAGTCTTGTCTGACGAACGACGACCAACGAAGTCCGTCTTTTTCGAGTGCGGCCGCCGCTTCTCGTCTTTATCTTTTTTGGAGGGGACTGGACGAAGAGTTCTTTGACTGAAGCTGTATGATTTGTCTTCAACGTGTTTCGACATTCATTGTGGGCTCCCCCGGGGTTCGGTGCCGGATCGCAAATGACTTCGACTAGAGATCGTCGGCAGGAGGCGGGGTACACCCGCAACCGGCGGCCAGCCGATCGCAGGGCACGCTCTCCTTGACACATCATCAGGAGTATTCGCTTGGCATTTACATGAAGCCATACGTTAGTGTCTGCCTATACAGTAGAATGGACAATATGCACGCGAACGTAGAAGCGCGCCTGTATGTGATATGACGATATAAATAAGAACACAGAAATACGAAATGGTTAGCTTCTTTTTGCTTTCGTCCCGGGGGTCAACTAGCTTTTGTCTGAAGTCCACGTTTCAACATAAATAATCCGAAAAATAGAGGGCTCCGTCCTTTTCGCAATTACCCACAATGCACTACCGGCGGCCATATTGGAGGGCTGTTATAAACAAGCCGTACACGAAGTCGATTGTGAATGTTCATTCATCCAAGAATATGCCGCTGACATGCGCTATTGTCAACTGTCACAACCGAGGCGGGAGGGATAAAAAGAGTTTTTATCGCATTCCTAGGGTTACGAAAGGCCAAGGGGTGGCGGCAGAAAAGAAAAGTGAGCGACGTAGAAGACAGTGGCTTGCTGGTATCAACCGCCCTGATGTGAAAAATTACGACCAACTTCGCGTGTGTTCCGATCACTTCATATCGGGTATGCAAACACAACTTCGTCACAGTTATAGAGTTAATGTATCAGGCAATAATAGATGACGTTAACATGAAAAACAAAGAGTGCCATGGCACGTATTCCGATCGAAATGCATAATGTGCACATGGTACATACACCGTGTACATTGTCGTTCTCCTTGTGTCGCGTCAGAGTGCATATTTCCCTATCTCTTTTATACTGGTATATGGATAATAGTAGTAGAAATTATGTTTATAAATGTGTATTTATAAATTAATGTGATTTTTGAGAGTTTAGCCCTGGTACTATATAATGCACTACACGAGAAGAAAAATGTAACTAGCCTGGTGTAAGGTATACATTCTAATTAAATGTTATTCCACTGAGAGTAAGCTAAAGCAATCCCTCTTGCTATAAATAGTTAATATTTATATTTGCATTTCAGGAAAGCCTCACTTGTATGATGAAACCGATCCCGATTGGGCACCAAGCAAACTATTAGGGTATGAAACTCCAAGATCACCATCAAAAGCTGCTATCAGACATGAGAGACTTCTAAACAGGAAAGATGCAAGGAAAAAGACTGAAGCCGCCATGAGTCTTTTGGAACTCGGCACATACTTGCAAGCCGACAGTCGAGCTGATTTACCAGTGGAAAAAGAAGAATCATTACCAGAGGCGGTCGAGGAATTGTCTGACGCTGAGAAGCTGGATTTGGCAAATGAAGAAATTTCTCAGTTGAAGAAAGAAAACCAACTATTGACAGAACAAAATGAGCGTTTGAAGGGCATCGTGCATAAGATGAAGGCAAACTCGCCAGAGGACTGTGAAAATGACAACAAACATCTCGTACCCATCCACAAACAAAACGGTCGTAGCTCTCCAAACTCTTGTAATTCTGAAAGTCCTTCAGTTTGAAAAAAGGGCTTGGCTGACAGATCTAGTTCACAAGATCTGGATAGGTGATTTGGGGAAAAAATTGGTCATCTTCACTCCATTCAGATTTCTCAATCTGATAAGGATCCTTGCCAATAACAGCATTTTTGGTTCTAAATACCGGCTATGTGCTTGCTTATCCAATGTTTCAACATACTTCTCCATGTCGTGTGCGTTCACAAATCACCAAATTAGTCAGTAAACGACTCTTTCGTGTCAAAGTCTGCGTAGTGAAAAATGCTTGCGCGAGCCCTCCAATATGGGGCGGCGCACGGAACTGTGGGATACCGTTACTATTTTTAGTAAAAAGGACGGAGCCCTCTGAAGACACTCAATTTACCTAAAAGACTTCCGTTCGAAGCAATTTCATCTCCAGTGCCACTAAACCAGAATCGGGGAAAAAAAACAAACGTGGACGTGTGTACACAAATATATACTGTCGGTGTTTATATACACTTACATAGAAAACAGTCTTTTTCCAGGGAGAGAAACATCCTGGTGACAGCTAGCCCTGCTAGCGGTTTATGGGTGGCTAACACACGCACGCACTCGTATCCACGTATTCACACACTCACGCAGAAGCAAGCCTCTCCATTATGAGATGTGACCAAGAACCCCCCCACCCCCACCCCCCTCTATTGACAGTCTCTCATACATCAAGTCGAAAAGAGCCGTGGCACTTTGGGTGAGAGCGGCCTCGTCGGGCAGGCGGTCAGTCGGCGTCCCTGAGCAGATCGATGCGCAGAGTCAGCTCGCTGAAAGACGGACGCAGGCTCAAGTCGTCGGCCCAGCACTCCACCATGATCTCGTAAATCTGCACAGACGAGCGAGTCAAATTCATTCGCTCATGCTCACGCCTGCAATTTCGACACCAAGACTTCAAATGGTTGGTTTTTTGAAACGTTGCAATATTTTCTGAAAGTGCAAAAAGGACACTTTTCCCTACGACTCGGGGAATTTCCACTTCATATCAAAAGATCACAGAGGTGAAGTGTAAGGCATAAATGACATTTGCTTTCATTTATTGGAGTGAGCTTCTTTTCATGAATCTGTATTTAGTTGCAGGCATTTTAAAATGCATTCAATAGGATGTTAATTATTCACCGCGTCCTGTATTTAATTAGGTACACATTTAGTGAATAGCTTTTTTTACTTGAAATCGTTTTTTTAACGACATTACATCTCTCTCACACTATTAAAAAATATATATATATATATATATATATATATAATTGAAGGACATTTATATTTAGTGTAATGGAATTTATTTTCAATATTTGTGTTCTTGAATGCAATTTCAAAATATGTATCTCAATGTATAAAAATAATGATATTGGTATTTGTTGTGTTTATTTGATGGCCTATTGATTGAAGCGAATCTTTGCACATGCAAGCAAAAGGTTGATGTCAAAATGAAATACAATCCAATTGGCGGCGTCAGTGACAGTTGAAGCATTTCCCTTTTTTTTATTCATTGGAATTTTAACGATCCGTTCCAGAAGAGGGCAAGCGGTGCTTTTGTCAAATTCAGACCGTTTTCCCGTCGTCGCGAATGACGAGCTTACCTCGGCGGGACAGCGGACGGGCTGCGGGAGCCTGCTGCCCGACCTGAGCAGCTCCATCAGGTGGTAGACGATCAGTTGGCCCCGCTTGTCGTTGCCCATCATAGACATGAAAATCTGATCGGGAAAAAGCACACGCACGCGCAAGAATAAAAAGAGGAGGACAACAGACCGCTAATGTTGTCAGATGGCGTCGGCGTACGCGATGCTTTTCGCATTACGTCCGGTTTCAAATTGTTTTGGGTCATGAGAAGAAAGCACTCGCCGGATGTTCAAACGGGTCGGAAATGTCGCCATTGGAGAAACGCGTTGAATTTAGAGGACGGAGGCTCCGTCTGGATCGAGATCGCGCGGTGACCGAGAAACTCGCGGTTTCCAAAGTTGAGCGCTCAGGAAGCGCCGCGCCTCGCTAGCTTTTTGAAAGGAGCCGCTAGTTGGGGCGTCGTAAGGCGGCTTACGGCCGGCGGGCTGCAATTCTTCTCGCTGCGGGTGAAGAGCTCGTAGAGCACCACGCCGAAGCTCCACACGTCCGACGCCACGGAGAACCTGCTCTCCGTCAGCGACTCGGGGGCGTACCTGAGGAGGGGGAGGAGAGCCGGCGTCAGTCGGGACCCACTCGGGGGACGGGAGGGCGCCGGGACTTTGGAAAGGCCGCCTACCAAAAGATGGGGCTCTCCCCCGGCTCTTTGACCAAGTAGTACTCCTTGTCCTGGGGCAGAACTTTGCTCAGCCCAAAGTCGCCGATCTTCACGCGCCGCTCGCTCTCCACCAGGATGTTGCGCGTGGCCAGGTCGCGGTGAATGTAGCGCTTGCCCGACAGGTACTCCATGCCCTGGGCGCAGGAAACGCTCAAAAGGAGCTCCCACGCCCCCCCCCCCCCCCCCCCCCCGCGTACCTTGCAGATCTGGGAGGTGTAGCGCATCAGCTTGTGGCGGTCCATCCTCTCCTTGTTCTTGATCAGGTAGTCTCGCAGGCTTCCGAAAGGAAGGTATTCCATCACGAGGCGCAGATTGCGTCGGCCTGGCCGGGAGGCAAAACCGGGCCGTCAATTGCGGCTGACGGGAAACGGGGGGGCGTCGCTCTAAGGCCTTCCCGCCCCTCGCCCCGTTTCCAAGCGGCATCCCGAGCCATCGGCCTTTGCGCGACTTGACTCAAGGACGCTTTGACGCGGGCGCAAGCTCTCTGGGCTGGGAGACCACCGCGCCCCCGCTGAGCCACGCCGCCCACCCTTTCCTTCGCTTTGGCGCTTCGATTTTGGTCCTGAATTTTCATTCGGAGGTCTTGTGGGGGCTGCGAGATCGTTTTGAATCGCTCACTTTGGTCACGGCTTGTTTTTTGGACTTCAATGCCGACGAGGAATTTTGGCCGCGAGTTTTGCTGGTGATTATTTGGTCAGTCGCGCCGGTCCCAAGTTTGGCTGACGAGTTTGGAGTTTTGTTTGGTTCTCGGTTTTGGGGTCCCGTTTTCTTTGTTGCGATTTGCTTCGCTCGTAGGCACCAGCCTCGTTTCCGGTCACGCCGTTGGCCCGTGAGCCAAACTTGCGAAAGGTGATCCACCCGTTGTCGGCTCTCGCGGGGAAGGAAGGCCGGACTTCCCGAGGCGAGAGCCGGGGAGACGCGCTCTCTTCTCCGGACAACCGAGCCGCGAGGATCATCGGCACCGCGGCGAGGCAGTCGTGGTTTTGAATGAGCTCTGGAACGCCACTCCCGATTTGGGCTGGCATTTTTGGTCCGGGCTGGCGGTCTCGATTTTTGTCTCTCGGTTGGGACCGTGAGCGACGCTTGCGTTTTTGCCGGCCCGCGGCGGCGGCGCGCGGATGACTCACCGGCGCCGTAGCAGACGCCTTTGTACTTGACGATGTTGTCGTGCCGCAGAGACTTGAGGATGTCGATCTCGCGCTCAAAGTCGCGCATGTGTTCGGCGGTGCCGTGCTGCAGCTTCTTGACGGCCACCACCTCGCCCGTGTTGTCCTGCAGCGGGTCGTAACGGCACATCTCCACGCTGCCAAAGTTGCCCTGAAACGCAAAGGTCGAGACGAACAAACGGCGGTGGGCCGCTTCTTTTTTTTTTTTCCAGTATTGTCTCACGATGGAGAAATTGCCAATTTACGGCAGCGAAACGATGAAAGCGAGAAGTAGAAGAAGAAAAAGCATCCGAGTCATCGAACGGCTGCGTGGGGGCCATTCAGCGCCGTCTCCGGCTATTGGCTGTGGTTTTGCTGAGATTTGTGCCACTGTGATTTTGGTGGTGTTTTTCCAAAAGACCTTTGTCAGGATTTTTCTTTTCGTGGCGATTTTTGCTCCGATTTAGGCTGGTGTTTTGCCTTGCAATTTTGCTGTGAATGTCGCACATTTGGTCATGCAATTTCGGTCGAGGTTTGGGGTGGGGTCGCGGTATTCGCCGACGATTTTCGGTCGACCGCCGGCACGTCCTTCGGCGACGGCCGAGTCGGGCACCTTTCCGAGCTGCTGCAAAAATCGCAGGTGTCTCTCCTCGAACTGCGCCGGCTCCCGACTCTCCAAGCCTCCCGCCGTCCGGGCGGGAAGGATGTCGCCGTCTCCGATCAGCTCGTAATCTGCCCGGCGGCGGAGCCGACAAAAGGAGGTTGGGGCCGTCTCCGGCGGCGAGAACGCGAACGCGAGCGCGCCGCGCCGAGCAACCTGGCGCGAAGAGGCCGTTCAGGTCCCGGATGACGGCGCGAAAGCTGGGCCGGAAGGTGGGCTCGTAGTCCGTGCAGTTGGCGATCAGGTTGGCCAGCTCGGTCCACTTGGGCGCGGGGAGCCTGCGCCGGTCCTCGTAGAACAGCCGTTTCTAGGGGGGCGGGGGGGCAAAAGACAAGTTTGCTCGGGACCTCGCTCCCCTTTTTGGGTCCGAGCGGCGCCCGGCGTTCCGGCGCGGCTTCCCAACGCTCGCGCCATGCGGGTGAGCTGGCTCGGGTTTGGAGCGTCACCTCGGAGTCGTCCAGCGCCGCCAGCGGCCTTTCGCCGCCGCTGCAGAGTTCCCAAAGAGTGACGCCGTAGCCCCACTTGTCGGCGGCCGGGCTCAGCCGGGCGGGGTCCTCGACGCACTCGGGGGGCACCCAGGGGATCCTCTCCGTCAAAACTGCGCGCACGCAGAGAGAGAGAGCGCGGACTCATCACGCGCCCCCGCTCCCTTCGGTCATGCGTTTGCAAGTTTGCGCCGAACAAAAAAGCCCGAGCGAGGCGGGGCCGGACTCACCGTCTGCGGGCAAGACGGCGATGCCGACGCCGGGGTCGCTCAGCTTGACGAAGGGGGGGTTCCCGACCCGCCGGTCCTCCTCTCGGATCAGCAGCACGTTTTTGCCGCACACGTTTCCGTGGACCAGGCCCTTCTCTTCCTAGACACCAGGCGGCAAAACAACAACGACACCCCCCCCCCCCGCGTCTGCTGATGAGGAACTTTGCAGCCCCCTCGCAAGGTTCCTCCTTTTTCCGCCGCCGGGGTTCGTTTGGCATTTTTCCTCGCCCTCCCGGGCGACGGCGTTCGTATCGCTCGAGGGGGGGCACGCCGAGCCCTTTGAAACCTTTCCGGCACGAAATGCCTCCGACTTGACACCGTGTCATCGTCTTTGTTTCACGTTTGGGGCGAACGGGCAGTGGCGCGAAAGCGCTTCAAGGCTCCTCTCTGAGCAAAACGCCCGCTTGCGGCCAAGCGAGTTGATGGGCGTTCCCCGCCGTCGCGCCCAACTCGCAAATACGCGACCCCGCCGACGCGACGGAACGGATCGAATGTCGGATCGGACCTCGGACGACGTACCAGGAAGTTCATGGCCCAGGCCAGCTGCTTGGCCACCTCCAGCTTCCACGCGATGTTCACCGAGTTGTTGTTCTTCTTCAAGTAGGTGTCCAGCGAGCCAAACTTGACGTACTCCTGCACCATCATGTCTGAAGAGTGGCGAAAAGTCACGTTGGCTTGGCGGCAAAGGGCCTGCCGAAAAGCTACCGGGCACTTTTCCACGGACGAGAAGAGTTGCGCCTGCGCCTGCGCCTGCGCCTGCCCGTTGTCGACTTACTCTCTTCGCCGCAAACACACACGCCGTAGTTGAGAAGCAAGTGCTTGTGGGAGAGCTGGCTCATCATGCTGGCCGCTTCAAAGAAGGACTGTCGGGAGAAGCAAAACGCTTACATGGCGCCGGTTTTAGTCCCACCCGCCGCCCACCCCCCAAAAAATAAAAAGGAGCTCCTGGCGCCATCCCTCGTCTTCCAAACTTTTGTTGATTTTTTTTTGCCCTCGTCGGCGGGCGTCACCTCGGAGTAGTTCCTGTGGGCCCGGTCCAAGACTTTCACCACCACTTGGGTTTGGTGCACGAGGCCGTAGTCTCCGAGCTCCTTGCGCACGCCTTTGAAGATCTTGGTGAAGGTCCCTCTGCCCAGGCTGTCCGTCTGAGGGAAAGCCCCCAATTCAAGAGACATTTGATGGCGAGAGTCGTTTGTTTGCGTTTTTCTCGGTGCAACTTACAAACTCCAGGTCTTCCTTCTTGATGGTGTGAAAGACCATCTGGCTGACGCCGGGTCGATGCGGCGACGGCGAGGGAGGCGCGTCGGACGCCTCGTTTCTCCGACGCACCAGGAGGCGGGACTTTTCTTGGAAAGAAAAAACAACAAATGCACGGTTTGGATCTGGAGCGTCTTTCCGGCCACGAGGGAACAAAGCGACAAACGACGGATCACGAGCCCATAAGCGCCTTTGGGCGTATTTGCGTTTTTCGCCTTCCTTGAGTGGAATTCAAATCCCGCTCGATCATTTCCTGCCCAACGTTGCTTTGAGATGACTCCCGGATGAAAAGAAACCGTCTGCAGCGGTCTCCACCCCCGGCACAGAGTCCCGCATGGACAGGCCCTTTTTTTTGTCATCGTTTCCGCGTCAAGCGTCCTGGGCCGTCTCCCTTCGTTCCCACGCGGCCACGTTGGCTTCCCCGTGTGTTTCGGCATCGCTTTTGGTCTTTGGTCTTTGGTCTTCGCGTTTGCGTTCGGCCGGCTGCGGAAATTGTTCGGCCGGCGTCGGCGGGACTCACCCTTGGCTCTGGGGGCGCAGCACTCGCCGAAGTGGAAAAGGAAGCCGTCGGAGCGCACGGCTTCCTTCCGGTAGCAGCTCAGCAGATCCTTCAGGCTGGCGAAGTTCCTCTTGGTTCCGCTGAGGTTGAACTCGCCGCCGGACGAGCGGGTTATCTGGCAGTGTTTGTACTCCACCGAGCCGCACACCTGGCGCAGGGCGCGCGCAAAAAATCAATCCGCCGAACGCGCGCTCGGCGCCTGGATTTTCGGACGCTCGGCGCTTCGCGCACCTCCACGGGGAAAGTCAGAAAGTACTTGTCGAAGTCCTTGGGGCTGCACCTTAGAAGGTACGAGCCCCGCTTGTCGGCGCATCTCCGCAGGCGCTCGACGGCGAACTCGGTCCTGCCGGGAGAGACGCGGGCGGGCCCCGTCAGCGGCGCTCGCGGGCGGGGAACGGGCGGCTCGGAGACTTACGAGACGGGGCCGTGGCAGCGGCAGGCCGCGGCCTCCAGCAGCCGGGGGGGCGCCACTTCTTTGCAAAGGTAATGATGCGCGTCCGCCGTCAGCCGGTAGTGACCGTCGATCAGGGACACGAAGGAGAGCGCTTCGGCCAGACCGGGGAACTCCAGCTCCTGGGAAATCAGACGGCGACGGCGACGGGGGGGAACTCAAGGTGACCGCGGCTCACGTCGCCCCCGAAGCGCGAGGAGCGGCGTTACGCTCGCGGGATGAGGATGACTCGGTGATTTGGTCCCGTCTTTCAAACGGGGAGCGCAAAACGCCATCGGCCCGTTCCTCGATGGGAGCTACTTCATCCTCACAAAAGGGCCAGGCGGGACTATTCGTAGGCCAGCGGGAAAGGCGGCGCGGCGCGCTTACCAGGTTCTTGCCGTCCCGCTTGCTGATGGTGACCAGGCGGCTCTCGGAGGCGGCCTCCTTGCTGGCCCGTTTGACGCTGATGTCGACGACTTCCGGAAAGTCGCACGCCGTCTGCGGCTCCTGCAAACAAAGCCAACGCCGCTCAAGCCGAGAGGAGGAGTCCATCCAAATGGGCAAATCGTGGAGCGGAAGGGGGGGGGGGGGGGGGGGAGTCACAGACGGCCGGCGGCGAAGCGGATAGACCGAAGCCGACAGCCGTCTAGCCGACTGGCATGCCGCGATCTGGGAAGTTGACAAACATTTTGGGGGAAGAAGAGAAATTCGGTGGGGCTTATGTTGAATTTTTCTGGATTCCGTTTCGTCAGACAGAAAAATTTGTTTTCAAAAAGCTTTGAATCGCTCGACGACGACGAAAGTCAAGCAGGGCGGCGGCGGCAAAAGGGGCCCGCGCGCACGTCGCTGTCCGAGGAGCGGCGAGGCGCGCCAACCTGGGGAGAGTCTTTGGCGCCGGGGCGACACCACTGGACGCCGGTGTCGGCGGCCACCAGCAGGAGCAGCCGGGCGCCGCCGGACGGCTCGCGCACGCGGAAGCTCTCCGTGTAGAAGGCCTTGTCCAGCGCCTCCATGCTGACCAGGTACTTGAGCTTGAGGTCGCGGGCGCTGGCGCCGGCGCCCAAGCGGCCGAAGCGCTCCACGAAGCGCCGGAAGCGCCGGCGGATGCGCTTGCGCGTCAGGAAGCCGCGCCGCTCGATCTGCGCCCGCAGGCCCTTGGGCAGGAACGACTTGTAGCTGCGTGCGAGGCCGGGGAGGCGCCCGTTAACACGGAGAGCGCGGCCGGGACCGACGACCCCCCCCCGGCAAGGGCTCACCTTGTGGCGCGGTAGACGTCCAGCGGCGCCATCTCTTTCTCCTTGGCGGTCCGCGTCATGTCCAGCACGGCCAGACCGAGGCACTCCTCCTGCGTCTCGTGCGAGTCGGAGAGCTCCACCGAGCCGCCGATGAAATCGCTCCTCCACTAGAGGGGCGGGGGCAGGAGGGGGTCCGCAAGCGCTTACTCTCAGTGTTTACGGGCAAAGGCGCAAAAAAAAAAGTGGCGAGTGCCCAGCGGCGGCAGGTCGTTTGCTGCCCCCTCCCCCACCAAAAAAAAAAAAACTTTTCCAAACGGCCACGAGCTTCACGCTGGCAGAACGCCACGGACGGGCCGAAGAATTTTGCCCGGATCGCCTTTGACGTGACGGCTACTCGAACGCACAATGACACATTTTGTCGTGGGCCGTTTGAGAGGGAATCGAACGGGTATATATACCGAGCCGTATATATATGACTCCGCCGGAAGCTCGTTGCCCGCGCCGGGGAGGAAGAGGCCGAGCGCACTCACCTGATAAAAGAGGTAGGACATGACGTCATCATCCAGCACGGGACTTTCCGAGCCCTGGGCGGCGCCGTAGCGATAAGCCCGGGACGCGCCGGCGCCGTACCAGCCGGGGTAGTAGTACCTGCGAGCGGGGCGACGTGAGACGGGGCCCGCTGGGAAGCGCTCGCCCGCGGCCGGACGGCTACCTGATTCGAAAGAAGACGTCCTCGCAGGCCGCCCGGTCCAGCTGGAAAAGGTGGCCGGGCGACAGCCACAGGCCGTCTCGCTCCCTGAAGAGGCCGAAGAGGCCGAAGTAGAGCGGCGAGATACCTGCGGCCGCACAAGCGCCCCGTCAAGGCCCGCGCTTTCGATTCCACGCGCTTCTTTTCCCAAGCGGGCGGCCCGCGTCGCGCTACGTTGCGCCGTTCGGCCCTCGGAGACGTACGCGCGCCAGCTGACGATCCGGACGCGGGTCAAAAGGGCGGCGGGCCGCGCCACGCGGGCTCGGCGGCGGTACTCACCGCACGCTTTGGCGGCGTCCACGCACAGCTCCTCCGCCACGTAGCGGCCGGCCGGGTAGGCCAGGAACTCGCCGCGCGACTCTCCCCGGACGCCGCGATAGAAGTGAAGCCTGAGAACGGCGGCCCGGTTCCCGCCCGGACACTCCCGATGGGCGCTCCCGTTGCGCCGGCGCGCGTCCGACGCTCGCCCGGAGGCCATCGGCAACGTGCCGCCTTCGCTCGGTGCGATTGGCAAACAAACAAACAAACAAACAAACAAAAAGAGACCGAATTGGCAACACGCGTGACAGAGCAGCCTTGGGGGAGGTTCAAAAAAATGGGGAGACATTGATTTGTCATCCCCGCTAGAGTATCGCCTCTAAATATTGATCTTGGAAAGGGCGATCATCTTTCATCACCGGACTTGTGAAATCATTGCAGAATTTGACGGCCTCCGATCGGTCAAATTAGCGTACGTGCAAAAAGGCGGCGAGCTTTTTTGCCCGTATTTGACCTTGCCTTCGCGGAGAAAAAAAAAGGCAACGTTGACTTGATTTTGCGGAAAAGAAAAGAGGAACGAGGCAACATTCAACAGAAGCGTGAAGATGCGGGTCAAACGGAAGCGCGACGTTTGGACTGGCAAAAAAGACCAAAATAGTCTTGGGAAAGAACGGCCCGAGCGGAAAGTCGCTTCCGACGAGCGCGCTTCTCGTCCTTAGTTGGCATTTCGGAGACATACGCCGTGAAATCCTTCCCCGGGGACCCACGCGTACGTTGGGCGCGCCTTCCGACTCTCGCTTGAAGCAGCGAGCGCAATCTTTTACTCACAGGAAATCCATTTTGCCGACGGCGGCAAAAAAACACCCCAAACAAACAGCGCCGCGTTGCATCATTTCAGCCCTCCCCCAAAAAACGGCTCGCGGCTCCGTTTGCAAACTGACAGAGCAGTACGGGACAACCGTGTTTGGGACTTCTCTTGCACTTTGAAAAGTAAATGAATTCCAATTAGCACCGACTTTGCAACGATTCAAAGCGCGCGTACGTGCGCCATGTGTATGTATATATGGAAGTAGACGCGCGTGTGCGCGCACGCGGACACGCGTGCGGCCTTCCCGTGTGGAGTTTGCATGTTCTCCGCGTGCCCGTGTGGGTTTTCTGCGGGTACTCCGCTTTCCTCCCATATTCCCCAAAAACATGCGCGGCAGGTTAACGGAACACTCGAAATTGTCCCCGGGTGTGAGCGCCAACAGCTGGGATAGGCTGCGGCACGCCCGCCACCCTCCCGAGGAGAAGCGCATCAGATGACGGAGGGACGGGAGGAAGCGGGAATCGAGCCAAAAGTGTGAGGCGGGCGCGCCAAACGCTAGCTTCCAAACGCAACCGTCAACGTGACCCAGCGTGGACCTTAAAAGGAGTGAAACGCAAGAAAGAGGACAAATGAAGCCGAAGCAGGTAACCTTTACGCCCTAGGTGTCAAAGTCAGGTCCCGGAGGGCCGCCGTCCTGCATGTTTTCCAAGTGTCCCCGCTGCAACGCACCTGATTCAGATGAACTTGCTGTTGATCCGATCATCTGAATCAGGTGCGTTGCAACGGGGAGACTTGGGAAAACATGCAGGACGGCGGCCCTCCGGGACCTGACTTTGACACCTATGCTTTACGCTAAGCGAGCACGCATCGGCGTGGTCGTTGGTGATAAGTGACGTCACAGCGAAATGACCTTTTTGTTGACAACTCAAATTTCGCAGCTTATATGGGGGTTATGGCGTTGAACTGGTCCAAGTGTAGGTGATTTGTGGCGAGAGGTCAACCACTTACTTGGAGAGATTAGCAGCCAGCGGTGCGGCGAACCAGCTAGCTCGCTGCTAGCTTTACGCCCCCCCCCCCCCTCCCCGAGTCGACTTTGACAGCTCCCACTTTTCTCTGGAAACGTGATTTCAAATGAATAGTTGCTCCGGTGGATGGGCTCCAAGCAGTCCCCGCTTCCTCACTCCATCGCCCCCGCCCCCAGCCCCGCGTTGATTCTAAACTCGCCGCTTTTGGCAAAGCCAACGCGGCCAGTTCCCCACGTCGCTTCCCTCCTCCGGCTCCTGCCGCTCCCCCCGCCCCGAAGAGCAACTTTATCCCGTCGGTTTTATCTCGTCAACATAACTCGAAGCTAAGCCAAGCTCTCGTGGCCTATGCGCGGCAGCAACGCGCAGCCACGCGCAGACGGACACCGACAGCGGTTTCACTCACTAGGTCGCGGCTGCGGCCGTGCGAGCGGAATCGCGGCGGTCCATCGGGCTGCCCGTCTCCCGACAACTTGTCGCGCTGCTACTGCAACTAAGCTGCGGACGAGCTAGCTAGCTCGAAAGCCGCACGGGGGCTCGAGTCAACAAGCGGCCTCTCCCTCCGACGTGTTGCGTTCGCCGGCCACGGAAATCCCAGCATCGCCCTGGATGGAGCGCGGCGTTCCCGCGCGTCCAACTGCCTTTCTAGAGCATTGGAAAACAACCATCGCTGTATACAAAGTGCTGTACATATCATATGTGTAACAATAAACGAGACAACAATACATTAATAACGAAGACGGTAGAAAGTACAAAACGGTAAAACTAGGATCAAGCCAAGAGCCAAGTCAAGTTTGAAAGATGGGCAGCGAGGGGGCTTGCCGGGTGAACAACATTGAAAAGGTCGATTCCGTTTTGAATCAAAGTTTATTGGATCTCCCTCCCCGGGCCCCTTTGCATTCGCAAAGAGGATCTGCGTTTTCCAAACTCACCGATAATGTGTCAGAGATCGTCCATGTACCGAGGAACGCTCTCAACTCATTTTCAATAGGATGCAAGTAATTGGGCCTTTGCATTGAAGTGTTTTTGGTCTTCAACTCCGATTTATACGTATACGTGGATATGATGGCACAGCGTGATGGACTTTAGTCTTTTACTTGAGCGCTGATATTTTTGTTACCCTTTTTTTGGACGTGGGATGGATGGACAAAATAGTGCAAGAATAAAACCCCACAAAGCAAAAGAGAAAGTAAATGGGTGGGGAGAGCCCCAAGATAGCGAAGTAGGATCTTCTTGTCAGCCAACCTAACTGAGTTTCAACCATCAACCATTTGTGCAACAATATCAAAAACTGTTTTTAACAGTTTTTGAAAACAACTTCATCAGTCGTACCATGTCGAATTCGGCTCTTTCACGAAGCTTCCACGCCTCTAGGTGGCGGTGTAAACGCGGCGTGTTCTTGTGACACACCAGAAGTAGTGCGCTGACCAGAAGTCAAACGGAAGTATCGTTTTGTGATCATACACATTCAAAATAAAAGTATACTTATTAACGAGGCAGGCGTTGCACGTAGGATACGCAATACGGTGGATTCTTTCTTGTTTCTAATTTGACTGGGAGGGAATTAAAGCTATAATATCCAGGTAAACAAGTTAGGACACCTCGCTTTTTGGGGGGAGGGGGGGGGTAATTGTATTTTATTTTGAATACGGGACTGGATATCGAAAGTATGACACCGCTAGCCCTGCGACGTTTGGTGCGCCGTCCTTGACACATTGATTCACGATTCACGTGAGCACGTTCAGCTCAGCGATTGCACGGCTTCTCTTCATCAATGGCATATGCTTGTGCGTTTTAGGAACATATTCCGTGTAATATTAAGGCTCGACTCGGTTGAATACTCGGCCTGAATCGAGGGGAGCATGAGTGCTCGCAGCAGGTCCGTGTGGACGTTACTCCAAGGCTGCGTGGCGGCGCTGAGCCGCCGGACCACCACCGGGTCCGCGGCCACTTGGACTTCCGCGACCCGGACGGCGGCTTCTCTTCGGCGCTCGGGTCGTTTCCAGTGCGTCGCCGTCGAGAGGACCACCCGGCGTCTCCTGTGCAGCAAGGTCAGCAGTGTCACGGGACCTCCTTTGAATGGAGCTGTTAAATACAGTCCGAACGCTTTGAATGCCAGCACACTATTGACTTGACTGACTATAGGAAGAAATACGAAAGATTTCATCGCATATGCACGTTTTTTTTCCAACTTCAGAGCTTTTTTTTTTTTTAGTAATCACAGAAGCACATGGTTTGGTTTCACTCACGCCACCTATTTTGGATCAGAATCCCACAGAAAATGAGCCTTTTGTTGTTGTATCAGGAATTTTCCTTTTTTTCTTTTTTGAAACGTACTTCTGAGTAGAGAGCCAGAACATTTCTGCCACTTGTGCTCGTTCATTATTTTGTCCATCCTGCTCTGGTTCCAGGCGCCATGTGAGGAAGAATACCCCCCCCTTCCAGCCTACCAGTCTGACACGGCGCCCACCAAGCGGAAGGAGGTGTACATTGTGCAAGTGATCGGCCTCCCGTGGTCATGCACGGCCCTGGACCTCGTGCACTTCTTCTCAGGTAACGGCAAAGAAAAAAGCGCCAAAGCGAGCGCTTTTCCTGGCCCAAATGGAGGCACAAGGTGGGCCTTTTGTTACTTGTCGCCGCTCCCGCCGCTTTCCTTTTCTGACTCGGTTTGAAGGAAAATCGGCCATTCGATATCATATGCAAAAAGGTGACGCGAGTCCCCATTGTGTATCCAGACTGTCGGATTCGCGACGGCCCGTCGGGCGTGCACCTGACGGCGGACCACCGAGGGAGGCCGTCGGGACGCGCCTTTGTGGAGATGGAGCATGAGGAGGATGTGGGCAAAGCGCTGGAGAAGCACCGGCAGTACCTCGGTCCTCGCTACGTGGAAGGTAGAACAATTCAAAAGCCTTCTCCGCTCACGAGACACTGTCGACTAACTAATCATTAGGTGAAGGCGAGCTCTTAAATTGGATGGAAGTGGCCTCTTTGGATTTTTTTCAGTGTACGAGGTGACAAACGGCGACGCCGAGGGCCTCCTGAAGAAAGCGGCCTCGCTCGCCCCCGACTCGCAGGCGGTGCGGCTCCGAGGTCTCCCCTTCGCCTGCACCGAGGACGACATCCGGCGCTTCTTTTGCGGTACGGGGCGGCCGATGGAGCGTTCCCGCGCGCCTCGGCACGCGGGTGACGATCGCGTCGGGTGCCTTCTCAGGGTTGGAGCTGGCAGGCGAAGGCGTTACCATGGTGATCGATAGCAGAGGGAGAAGGACGGGGGAGGCTTCGGTGCGCTTTTCCTCGCCGGAAGCCGCCGACGCGGCTCTGCTCAGAGACGGGCAGCTCATCGGGAACAGGTCAGGCGTTCCGAGCGGGCGCCGACGCCTCCCGCCCAGAGAACGCGGGACGTTTTCTGTTCAAATCCGAGCGGACATTTTTTGAAAATCGACTCCAACTTATTCAGGTTGCGGTGTCGCTTTGTTCTCGTCTCTTCCTGCGCCAGATACATCGAAGTGTTTCCCGGCAGCAGCCGAGAGGTTCGTTCCAAATGGAGGAAGCCTCCGCGGGGCGCTCACGAAACACCGAGCGGGAAGAGAGTCGGCCTCGCGCCCGACAAACCCGGTGACAACCTTTCGACACTTTGCTGTCCGGATCGCGAACGTACGCGATGCTCGGGATCGCGTCACATTTGCGCTCCCAACGAAGGAGGCCGACGTGCACTTTGCGGCAGACAACAAAGAAGGAAAAAAAACAAAGTAACATTCAATTGTCAGGAAGCTAAGTAAGGCGTACTCTGTAGCAGCCCAAACCGGACTGTCTGCCTCCCAAGACAAAAGGGAGAGGACATCATCTCCCTCCCTCCTTAATTTCAATTTGTCTTCTCCATCAAATTTGACGGGGGGGAGAGGGGGGGGGGGGTTACTAAACCTTATAAAGCTTAAAAAAAAAGATCATTTGCTTGTCATTTCAAGTAAGGATGGACGCCTTTCTATCTTTGTCGAATCTTGAGCTGGAAATGACCGGTAAGACTCAACGTGTGCGTGGCGCTCTGCTTGGTCTCAGACGCGGCGTCGGTCCCTCCCGCGCCGCCCAACCGCTCGCACCAGGTCCACTTGAGAGGACTCCCCTTCCACGTGTCCGGAGAGGATGTCGTCAAGGTAATCGCCCGTTCGGGTCGGGCCGGCTCCATTCTTCTTCCAGCGGATTGATTCTGTCGCCCTCCAGTTCTTCGCCCCGCTGGCGGTGTCCAGGATCCGCCTGGACCTGGGGCCCGACGGCAGGCCGAGCGGCGAGGCCGACGTCTACTTTGCCGGCCATCGGGACGCCGCGGCGGCCATGTCCAAAGACAGAATGTACATCGGTGAGTCAAAGAAAGTCAAGCCTGCGAGCCGTGTGCATTTCTTACCTCGATGTCCCAAAACCGGCGCCACTAATTCATCCGCTGCCGCGCGCTAAACGAGGAAGAGCGACGGGAACCGGGCCCCTTCGGATTGCTCACGCTTTCGTCATGGCGAATGTTCATTCGTCGCCTCACGCTTGAAGTGGAAGCAGTGCGGCCGGAGGAGCTCGCATGTGCTGAATGTCGGGTGGGGGGTTTTTTTTTTTTTAGGTGATCGATACATCGAGCTGTTCCTCAATTCGGTGCCTGACGACGAAAGGTGAAGCTAAAGCAGGTGAACAACTTTGGTTGCCTTCTCTTTTTCGATTGGCCACTTTCCTCCTCTAGATGCTAACGTGTTCTTTTCTCATCTTTTTTTCTTGAAGTACGGCATCAAACAATAAACCACTCCTGGCGTCAACACATCCGCGTCTCGAGTTCTTGCAAAGCGCTCACCGGATCCTTGCCTGGCCGTCCATCGCCAAATCATTTGACTTGTTGACTTGAAAAATTTTTTTAAGCGTGCCTCTCCAAATTTTGGTTTAAGAAAACAAAAAAGAATCCACAAACGTGACAATGCATGCTTTAAATTCTTTTCGCAAGTTTGAACAACAACAAAATGTACATTTGAGCAGGAGTTCAAAAAACCCCAAACAATGGATTGCAAACAATTTAATATTTCTCCCCAGCTAAGAATGATGCCTTTGGTGGATATTTCTTTTGAACAAAACAACCAAGACATACCTAAAAATAGCTCCATTTTTCAGATCAAATCTATTCATTCCTGCAATTCAGCGCTGAATGCTTTGAATTAAGTCAAAACTTTTTTATTCTGGGTTAGAGAGGCGCATTTTCAGAAAAAACTCAAAGGTGTATCTTCTTCAATGGAAGCAGCTCCAAAAAGGCATAAAAGCGCACCTCCTTCGAGTTAGCCGTTTCATCGCTCTGTGAATGTCCTCATGACACAAAATGCCACTTTTTTTTTTTTTTTTTTTTACACTGTCGATCTTCCAAAAGATTTCAAATTGCGTCGCGCCGCGTGCAGCCGCGTGCAGCGCAACCGGCTCCGACACTCGAGGCGTGCGACCGCCCTGAGTGTCGGAGCCGGTTGCGCCGACAACATGCCTGGCGGCACCGAGCCCGACCGAACACGTGCGGCGGAACGCGAGCGCGGTCGACGTCGCGGCAGTAGTCGCCGTGTTGCGTGCGGGTTCAAGTGAGCGCCGGTTGAAAGTTTCCGATTCCCGGCAAAGCTCTGCTTATATGCCGTTAGCCCGCCAATGGCATTTCACAGACTGTGTTGGCATTCAACGAGAAAAACTGCATTGAAATAGATGCGGATTTGCTTTTGTCTATCGAGATGTGTCGCCGCTCCGTTTGCGGTCACGCGGCGGTTGTTTTGAAGGTTTATATGACGGCTCCGGAATATATCACGAGGTTTGGCTGGAGCTGTCCACGAAGAGGAGATGGAAAAAAAAAAAGTGCACGTTGCGATTCCAGTCGTAGCGGGCGAGCGCCGGCGTTTTGAGGTTTACGCCGGCGACGTGGAAGCGTATTGCTGAAGTAAGAGCGCGTAGCAGGCGGCGCACACCACCTCGGGCAAGATGGAGGACGGCAACGGCAGCTCGTTGGCCACGCAGCCCTCGCAGAACGCGCCGCCGCAGTTCTTGCACCGTCTCTGAAAAAAAATATACAAAATGCCATCAGCAGAGACGATTTTACGGGCTTTGAAAGTCAAGAATAAAGCCTTGCGTATTGGCCGTTCGGTCGTCACAAATAGACAAAAATGATGCCGTCTTCTTGGGATGCAGCTGCACATGGCTTCTTACAAGAGGTTGAACATTTGTTTGTTTTTGTACATACCCAATCAGCATGGGTATATGTCATAGAGCGAATCAAAATGAAGGAGTCAAAAGCAAAAAAAATCATTTGGTGCCAAGGAAGCAGATCATTTCGACAAGTGCGCCGTGAGAACAGTCACTTTGCAACCTTCCTTGGGTTGAGGTCCCCGTTTTCCACATGAAAGATTTCAATATTTGGAAACGTGTCTTTGGGCAAAAGCTTTTCAAAGAAGAACTAAATAGATCCGGTGCCATTTCCCTCCCCCCTCAGATGGTCACGTCGGTACCTTTGTCTCGAGGAGGGAGTCTTCCCGCTCGCATATGCCGCACACGGAAGCTTCGCCAACGTCCGCCAAGGGCTCCTCCTGCACAGAAGCGGACAGTAAATACAACGGCGACACCACGTGCGTTCCCGCTTGACGCTTCCTCATCGTCATCGTCGCAACGGAGCATTTCTTGACAAATCTTGTGGGGTGCCCAAAACGAGCGAAAGCTCGCCACGTTTGCTTTTTCTTGGGATTTCAATGGCGGGAGAGGGGGAGGTGAGAAAAAGAACCAGCGAAAAATCAGCCCCCCGGACCCCGCCCAAAAATCTAAAAATGAGTACATCAAATATTAAAAACAAATACGTGATCGTTCCACTTGAAAATAGAATCCAAAAGTACATCATACAAAAAAAGATATCAATGCGTAAAAATACATCGAAAATTTCAAAAGCGCGCTCATATATATGCAATCTTGAACACACCAAAAAAAAAAAAAAAGTACATGGAAAAACCAAACAACCACCGACCTGTTCGTCGTCATCATCGGACGGGCGGAAGGACCTGAAGGAGACGCAAATACGGTCTAAGTGGGCAGTTTCAAAGGCACTCGAGCGTGGCGCCGAGAGTACACACGAGCCGGAGTCGAGGCCGCTTTTGTCTTCCGCCGCCACCCGGGGGTCCCTCGTCATCGCCGGAGATGCCGAGGGAGGCTGCAACACCAAAGCCTCGTCAAGCAACAAACGCGACACGGGACGTTGCGCTTTTCGAGTGCGGGTGTACTCGGGGGAGGTCCGGGGGCCGCGCGCCGGCCAAGCGGCGCTCTCGCTCCTCCCTGAGCTCCGTCTCCGGGGCGGACCTAGCGGGAGACGCGCCCAATTTGACGTGACGGGCAAATCCACCCGTCGTCCTCGGTTCAGCGAGCGTCGGGCACCGGCGTCTCTCTTACCCGCGTCTCCGCAGCCGCTCCAGCTCCGCCTCCAGGCCCTCGATCTTGTCCCCGAACTCGCGCTTGAACAGGCGGTTGGCCTCCAGCGCCGTCTCCTTTTCGCGCTCGGCCTGCTTGCATCTGGTTTGGTGGGGTTGGCCGCGGTGATGGAGGGATGCAAAAACAACTTTCAAGGGACAGAAAACAACTGAAAAAAAGGCGGTCAATGAAGGGAATGGGGGCGGGGGAATTCCCCGCAATGGCACGCGCAACTTTGGCAACGAAGGATGTGGGACCGCAATAATTAACCCAGCGGAATTATGGCAGGGAGGTTGATTCCCCCCCAGCCCCCCAAGGAAATGCGGAATGCTTCAAACACCAGCCACTTTGAAAATGTGCACCATTTGGAAGCCCGGTTGGAGTTGAGCGAGATTGCTCAAATACTTTGCGGAAGAGAGGAACGCTGAAAATGCTTTTGTGGCATTTGCAGCAAGGAAGAGAAGAAAAAACCCCAAGGAGAACGACGCTCGTATTAAAAAAAAAAAAAGCTTTTTGTTTGACTTTTCAAATACAAATGAGAATGCAATTTCATTTTCATTTTGTTCTATTCGACTTGTTCTTCCTGAAAATGGATCCTATTTGGTGACAAAAGTAGATTGACGTTGATTGATGAGGGATTTTGGGGAATATTTTCCCCATTTCTGATGATTTTTGAAATGGGCTCTTCAGCCATCATAAGCCAAGTCGCAATTAATCGAGGATGTCAGGGAGTCGGCTGCTTTTCGCTCCATCGTTTTATTCGCCGAATGCTCACACGGACAAATGTTAACATACAGCTGGAAAAGCCAGAAAGGGCCGGCCGGGCTTTCTGCCACTCCTTTGGATCAGCGCCCGGCCACTGGCGCACTTCTGACAACAAGAACGAAGCACGATGATGATTTCCTTCAAGATGCATCGAGTAGTCCGCTTTAGTGGAAGTCGGTGGAAAGAAGGAAAGAAAGAAAGAAAGAAAGAAAGGGGCAAAGGGGAGCTCCTGAATTTGGTTATTTCTCTCTTTGCGTGGGGCTACTGCTGGAGCTGCAGGAGCTTCCCTGCGGCCGAGTTGAGGCTCCTGGCCTGCTTCACCAAATGTTTCTCGCTAAGCGCGTCGTTTAAAAGTGAAGGGGGGCGGGGGGGGGGGGGGGGGGGAGGAGCAGGTGGTGAAGGGAGACAACAGGAGAGTTTTCAGCACATGGATCAGCTGCCGGCGCCGGTGACGCGGTGCGGTCCGCAGCCGCTGCTCACCTGCTCTCCAGCTGTTTGACGGTGCCCGACATCTGGCTGATTTTGTCCTCCAGCCGGGCCACGGCGTCGCTCTTCTGCTTGGAGCTGGCGTCGGCGCTCTGAGGAGGAACAAGAACAAGATTTGGAGGAATACCCTCAGCGCCTTCACTTCATTGCGACCGCAAAGGCAAAGACCGAGGCGGTCTTCCTTGTGAACAAACGCAGGCGATAGACGTTTGGCTGAAGCAAAGGAGCCCCGAGCGGGAATTTGAAAGGCGGGCCATCTCGCCCGACTGACTTGCGGAAGGTTCGAGCCAAGCGTCCGCCCCGCAAGTGCCGAGGCGCGCCGCAAACAAATCTGCGACGAACCTGCGACTTGTGGCTGAGCTGCCGGTTGATGACGCGCAGGTCGTCCAGCTGCCGGCGGAGCTCCGCCAGCGCGTCCTGCTTGTCGCACACGTCCTTCTCCAGCATCTTCATGGACAGCTCCATCTCCTGCTTCATGCCGATCTGCACCTCCAGCTCCTTCTCCACGTCCTGCGCCACCAAGAGGATGAAAGCGGGACCGAACGCGCGGGCCATTTGACCCGCTGCCCTTTTTCCACCGGGACACACGGGCCACGTATGCATGTACGGTATGTGCACAGCTGCGATAAAAAAAAAAAAAAAAGCAGCAATGACAATGACCGCGAAATTCGTTTCAAACCCGGGGTGCTAAAACTGGAATTATTTTCAGAACGCCGGTCAACAAATTGCCGCTCCCCCCCGCCCCCCAAATCAGAGATGAATTTTTAGCACCGAATTTCTTTCGTAGGTTTTCATAATAATAGGAATACATTCAGCAGCGGGTGGACGGCGGCGCAGGAGGCTCACCAGGCGAAGGAGCGTCTCCTCCCTGAGCTGCCGGCGCGTTTCGCCGAGCGCCGGTCCGTCGGACGTGGCCGAGTCGCTCCTCAGTGCCTGCGCCGCCGGAAAATGCACAGAAACAAACAGGAGGGGTTGGGGGTGGGGGGGAGAAATGAAAAAATCCTCATCATAATAATAAGAGGACGTGCAAGTCGCGGCTCACCTTCCTGCCGGACTCCATCTGATACGAGCTCTCCTCTTTCACCCGCTCCGCGTCTTCTTGGAGCGTGATGATCCTGTTGTTGGCCACTGCCAGCTGCACAAAAGGAATTCACAAATTCAAGGTGAGGATCAGAATGATTGAAAAAAAAAATAAAAAAAATCACACTGCTCAACGGCAAATTGTCATCGGGCATGCTTTTCTGTGTCCCGAAATGTATTTTGGAGGCTGAATGACTGTTTTTTTTTTTTCTTCCCCCGAGCACATTCGGCTTTGCAGATATTTGCACTTTAGGAGTTGGACTTCGAAAAGCTTGCGCAATACAGACTTGGCGTGCGCCGGAATTGATAGCGGAGACCTTTCAGAAAAAAAAAGGATGCTTACTTCATAAATATCACTAATCGTATTCAGATTATTATGGCAAGCGGATGTTTGAGAGAGAGAAAAAAAGAGGGCAGCTTTGGAATCAGTGCACAGAAAATCCATCTCGAAAAGTGGAGTCAACATTTATTGCCTATGATTTTTTTTCCCCCATGGTGGGAGGCCTGCAAAAACACATCGCAAACAGAGTCGTTTGTTTCTTGAGTCCTTCATTGAACAAAATGAGCAAATGCATCCCAAAGAATGCAGAATGTTACAAAAAAAAAAAAACCCTCGGCGATCAAAAGTAACCGCCACTTCCACAGAGCTGTACAAGTGCCTGAAAAGACTCCTTTCCAAGGGGACGTTTGCCTGGTTGGTTACGCCGAGGATGCTTTCAAATTTGTGCTCGTTGAGAAAAGAGCGCGAACAGCAAGGAAGCAGCAGTCTCACCTCTTCGGTGAGCTTGCTATTGGACTTCTCCAGCGCATCCACTTTGGCCTGAAGGTTATTGACTGAAGCGCTGCGCACACACACAGGCGCGCTTGAGCGTTGCGATTTGGCGGCTTTCCGAAATGAAGATCGGGCTCTCGCGTGACAAACCTCAAATGTCGGTTGAGCTCCTCCACGTAATTCTTCTGATCGAGTATGGCGGTGATCTGACCGTCACTGCCGGACACAAAACAACATCGAGGCTCTTTCTTCCCATAACTCGTCCCTCCGTCGCGGGAAGCGCGGCCGTCGTGGAAATAAGAGCGCTCCCGCTCCGTACGCTCGCGAGACTTGGAAAGCAGCCACGCTGCCGACTCACCCTTCGGCGCTCTTGCTGCTGTGGCCGCCGTCTTTGAGGTACATGGAGAAATCGATGACTCCGACCTGTTGAGACCGACGATGGCAATGGGGAAAAAAAGGGCTGACCTCGTGGGAAGATTCAAAAGCCAAAATCAAAACATCCAAATCAAGACGACCTTTACGGAAAACAAACCGCAGGATTCTCGAGACCGTTTTGGAAGAAAAAACAATGACGACCATTTTTGGAAGGGATAGCAAAAACATTTGAAAAATACATTTATCAGAACAAAATCAGAGGACAACTACCCCCCTCCCCCAAAAATAATCCAAACAACCCCCCCCCCCCCCCCAAGTAATATTTCGCTCCCGTTTTCCCCACAACCTCAGGCGCATTCGGCAAACTTCCGGTTGACACTTTGGGAAGCGGACCGACCTGAGAGTCCAGGTCCTCTCCTTTCATGCACAGGTTGGCATCGATGACGTTGAGGCCGACGAGCAGTCCGGCGATGACGGCTCCCTCCTCCTCCATCATCAGGGCGTTGGGCTCGTAGAATTCACTACGCGCACACAAAAGGTTGGGCTCCAGAGACGCGTCGGACGGCGAGGCGCCAAACGCGGAGCGGGAGGCCCACCTCAGCAGGTCCTTCCTGTTGATGATGGTTTTCATGTAGTCGGACAACTTCTTCTGCATCAGGGCGAGCCGTAGCCAAGCGCGGCCTCTTCCCAACGGCGTCCTGCCAGTGGCAAAGCTCAGCCTTAGAGTGGCAACGGACGCGCCTCCGTCCGCCGGCGCCCGTTTTGCTCATGCGGAGAACGACTTTGGTTCCTTTCAACTGCCGTGTTCCACGGTTTCATTCGCCTCATTGAAAGGAACGGAGACGCGGTCCGCATCGCGCATTTCACACCTCATTCGGCCCGTCGCGCATTTTGCATTCGGACGCCGCGTTTCCTCCGTTCGGCTTCGACACTCGCACTCCATTGTGACAGAAAGCGTATTCCCGAGCGCTCGGGAAAAGCGCGACTTTGGACACGGGATGGAGGAATTTCAACTGACTTGAGGCCAGGCAGGTCTTTGACGCTGGCCGTGATCTCCCCGGCCTCGGGCGTCAGCTTCTCCACCAGCTCCAAGGCCCCCCAGAACGACTTGTTCTGGCCCAGGAAGGACTTCTTGGCTGCGGAGGAAAAGAAGCAATCGCTCTCTGTCGCATCACAGATGGGATGCCGCCCGACTCCGCTTAGTACTCGGATTTCCACGGCAAAGGATGCAAAACGCCACCGGCGGGCGAACAAATAGCAACAACGTTGCGGGGCTTCTAAAGACCCCCCCCCCCCCGAGCTTCGGAGGGACGGCAGAAGGCCAGAGAAAGCGTGCGGTTGAGGTTACTTTTCAAGCCGTGCTTGAGGCAGTGCTCCATGACCACGAAAAACTGCTGCAGCGGCGCGTAGTCCGAGTCCAGCGTGCGGCCCAGGTTGAGCGCCGACTCGATCAGACCCTTGATGCTCAGCTTGGCCATGTTCATCAGGTTGAGCCGCTCGATGGTGATGGGGTCCTTGGGATCTGCGCGACACGCAACAAAGGCCATGACTCCGCCTGCGCCAAAAGGGTCCGCCGTTTGATCGGGCGTTCATTCGTGCCCCTTTTTTTTCTTCCCCCCCCTTCATAGCGGCATTTCGGTCACGGCCGGCTGACTCTTTGACCGGCGATCGGGTCCGTCCGGCCCCGTTGTCAGCCAATCACGCATATTGAGACACACTCGGGTTGAACTGCAATGTGAGTAAGCGGGAGGGGAGCCTTGCACCAGCTTTCCAAATAAAAAAGGCGCACTACTGGCCAAAATGCAGAGACTAGCCGAGGGGGGGGGGGGGGGGGTCTTGTCCAGGGAAACCAAGACAACAAGCGTTATAAAAAATGAGATTTATTCGAGAAAGAAAAAAAAAATCATGGAGGGACACCGTTCACAGATCTGTCAAGGGAGCCCCCCCGTCTTATCTTGCTTGGAGGTGGTGAAGGTCAGCACAATCAGCATTTTGGGCAGCTACACAGAACGCCCACGAGTGCATGAGAGGGCAACTTTGCTTATCCGCAAAATAACCGGTCAGAAGTCAAAGGTACGAACGGTGACTTCTATTTTTTGCCCCGTTAGATGTCAAATTCCCATTAGAGGGGCCCCAGAGGCCCGTTTGTGAACATCAGCAAGTAAGCGAGGGTCCTCCTCGGACAGATGGCGGCAAAGCTTTTCTTTGGTCTCAATTCTGCGACGTGCAGTCACCGCCAACGTTTTGACATGCTTTGGAACGCTGCCGAACGAGAGTCCCGTCTCCAAAGCAGCGCTACCTTTGAGCGCCAAAACGGCAAATCGGTGAGTTTTCCGGCAAATAAGCGAGGAAAACCGCCCACGTGCTGAACCGCAAATCTCGACGCGACGTCTCTCTCTCTCTCTAGGCTTGCGCGGTAGCGTGACCGGCAGAAGAATGAAATGCTCTTCCACCAGATGGCCCGAGGTATTTCAAGGGGATTTTCAAGTGTCTGGTATCGGGCTCACGCGTGAAGGAAAACCGCGGGTGGAAAAATCCCTCGGGGATTCCTATCCGAGTGTTGTCACACGTCACTCGCTCACTGCTGCACTCAAGAGGCAGTACGTGGCATCGTGGCACGACCGCTCGGTCGGGAATGCTCGGCCGCACTTTGTTTGCCGTGAGCCGATTGTCAGCATAGCCGATCGCTAAAGGGTAACGAACTGAGTTTGCAAAGTAAGTGGAGCCCGATTCCCGAACCGAGAAGGCTAACGCGTTACGAGTCGTCGTTCATCTTCGAAAAAATCAAAGTCTTGGATCCAGGGTGGACATTTTGGGAGGTTTCTACCACAGAAAAACAAAAGACGCGACTGGCCGTTGTGAATCGCGACATTGCCGGACGTGGCCTCCGTTGATGAAGGATTCAATGAGGAATTTGCGGGAAGGCGTGGCCACAGACCAGGAAAGAGCGAGTCGGCGACAAGCGGCGCGTACCGGACAGTGTTTTGCCTGGCCTACGTGACAAAACAGCAACGTACATGTGACGCCACCCCCATCTCGTTCATCTTCTTTGGGAGGTGGGCGGGGGGGGCATCCCGGTGGGCAAATCCTACCTTCGTGGGCCGGCTCGGGGTCCGGCGTGAGGGAGATGTCGTTGAGCTCGCGCAGGCACAGCCATTCGCCGTCCACCGAGACGCGGAAGTTGCACAAATAGATGGTCTCCCTGGCGGCCTGCGTGATTTTGTCGGTGGTGGGCGTCGGCGTCTCGCTCTGGGGCGTCAGATCCGACATGATGGCGGGCGGCGGCGGTGATGACGATGACTCGGCAAAAAAAAAATCCAAAACAAAACAAAACGCACGGGCCGTGCGCTCGCTCCACCAAAATTCCCAGTGAGGGGACAAAAAGGAGGGATGCGTGGAGCAGGTGTCTGTCGCTCTCTCGCTCTCTCCTCCTCCCTGCGACCGATGGAGACGCTGCGCTTCCTCACCCCGCTTCTTTCTTTTTGTGCAGGCAAGGGATTTACAGGGAAGGGGGAAAGAACAATCGACCAATCACCCACCGCCCTCCTTCCTATGAAGTCTGATCGGGGCTGGCGGCGCCGGACGCACACTGGGTGTTGACCAAGATGGCCGACCGCTGTGGCGGAGGAGGGCTGGGGAGCGGCCGACGCGGCGTCACGTGAGCAGATGGTGCAAGAAAGAGAGAGCGAGAGAGAAAGGGGGGGAGGGAAGGACGGCGGGCCCCGGTGCGGCCAACGTCAAGCTCATGCCAGCGAGCGGCACGTGGCTTCCCATTAGGGAAATCCAATCGACAAGCAATCGGCGCAAATGAGGCCAAAAACGATCAACCCGACGCGAGGCCGCACCAATGCTCATTAGACAGGAATAGTGTTGATTCCACATTTTTTCAAAACAAATCATCCTTCAATAGCTGAAAAACACGCCTGATCTCTGTGCCCTTTTTGAAACGAGCCGAGATGTCACAAGATGGCGCCGAAGGCCCCATCTTGCAAGCAAAAAAGCAGTCCCAGACCGTGTTTGGAATCTCTCACAATGACGGCCGCTTATTCCAAAAATGTGAATAATTCAATGTCTTGATTGAAAAACTTTAGGAAGACAAACACGTCCTGAGCACAATTAATGACGAGCAGCCAGTAGTTAGACGTCAACACGCAAACTGGCCAGCAAAGAGCAAGCCACTTCTGACATTTGCTGATGCCCACGTCACTCACTCGCCCGGGTCCCGCCTCTTAACGCCATACACTTGCAAAGTCACAGATACTACTGTTAGGACACGAGGAGGATGGCAGCCCCAAAGGTACAAAAATAACAATTGCACCTCACATGCACGTTACAGTGTTTAATCATGCAAAATCAGTTTGCACCCAATCAACAATTAACTCATTCAGTACCAGCCAATTCTGCAGCAAGTCTGAAAAGACGTTTAAAAACGTCTTTGGGAGTGAACGAGTTAATGGGATAATCGATAGTAAAGTATTTTTCATGAAAGCGATGACTGAACTACAGTATATCCACCATATAGAAATCCTGAAATTGTGATGAGTTACTAGGGAATGCAGGGAATCAGCAGCCCAAATGCTAATTCTCTTACTTCAACAAATATGTTGCTGTTCCTTTGAGAGTGATAATAATAGATCAAATCGACATATGTGATCTAACCAAGTAATAGAGAAGATTACGGGCGTTCATGAAGCAAAAGCTTTTAAAAGGAAACTGACACGCAGAGTCTGGCACGGGACAGTGTCACGTGATCCGCCAAACTCGTTGACGTTACCTTGCGGGTGGATTAGCTGTGTGACATTTTGCCCATTTTATTCTCTTTTCTTATTTACAACCCCCCCCCCCTCCAAATGGTTTATATATGACAAAAATAATAACCACAACAACCAGACGTTAGCTTGTTTGGTTAGCTCCCGGCTAGCTAGCGTATGTCTGGCACTCACAGTCTCGTGACCGCCACGAACATTTCTTTGAACAAGTCAAGTCAATTAGCGTAACAAAGCGAGCGATTAGAAAATGGCCACGCGACATGAAGTACTCACTTTTCCGCTTGGATTCCACCCTCTCGATGTGAAAGTCATACTTTGGGCATAGCGGGGAGGCGCCGGCCTTCCCGAACCGCACGTTGGCGGAGCTCAACGCCTCCTTGAAGTAAATCACCGAGGTGGGCGACAGGATCTCGTCCGGGCTGTTGTCGCGGTAGCGGTGTCCGTTCTCATCCGAGGAACCGCGGCTCCCGGTGGCGGGTGACCGCGGAGGAAGCCCCGCGGTGGGCAAATCCCCGTCAGCCATCCCCGTCGAATAAGATAGCCTCTCCGGTCAAACTCACTTCACGTAACGAGCGGCCGGCTATGAGGCAAGGTGACGGTGAGTTTGGGTCCCGCAGAACCACGGCCACCGAACACCGCGCGCATCGAGCCCGCCGATGTGACACCAAAGTCGGTCACGACTCCTTCCAAGCTTTCGCCCTCTGGGACGGTAAAACATCCACACTCCTTTCGGCTAACCTGACGCTAATTTCGCGCGTCCTCACGTGACGCCGGCAGTGATTGTACTTCCAGCGGAAGATGTCCCACTTCGATGTTGGATTCCTGAACCGAAACGATGTGACTTCCCGAGTGCCACCGGTGCTGCGCATTTTCAGGTGGAGCAAGTGCTACGTTGCTCAATACGCGATCGGGATGCAACTCATCCGCAAAGGAGAGCCAGTCCAAAATGTCACACGCCAAATTGGACGAATACAAACGCCGCCGCCCCTGCTATATATTGAACTTTATTAAGGTGAATTTTCCTTCTAATGATCAGAAGAACAATTATAAATAGCTTTCACGGCGGTGAGCACGTCCGCCTCGCAGTGCAGACGTCCATGGTTCGATTCCGTTTCCGTGTGGCGTTTAGGCCCCTTAAAGGCACACAGCCAACACGTCTCTTACAGTACATATACAGAAGCGACATTTTGTAAAACCATTTTGTTTATTTTTTGTCAATCTCTTTAGGGCGGCATGGTGGGTTGTCCGCCTCACAGTACGGAGGTGCAGGGTTCGGTTCCGGCCCAGGCCCGACTGTACCTGCGTGGGGTTTCGAAGAAAACATGGACGGTGGGTAGGTCGATTGAATGCTCTAAATTTCCCATTGGTGCGATTGTGTGCGCATATTTGTTGTTGCGAAGTGAAAGCGGCTCCGGGAGCTGCTCAACTTCTGCTTACGTTTCTTCTCTGAAACAAAATTGCAGTTTTCCTGTGTCTCAACGGCTCCTTGAGACTTACTTGCGTGACAGGCGGGTCGACCAAATGTCACGTCGCCAGGTAAAACTGGCTTCCCAAAAGGGCGGCCTCGCTCTTCCTTTCTGGGCTTAGCTTCCCGAGACCTTTTTGCGGGTCTACTCCTGATCCTCCTGCTTTAAAGGGGGCTGAAGTTCCCCCTTTGCAGGAGGCACTTGTCGGATGGCCGCTCATGTCAATTTGTGCACTTTCAGGGAAAACGGAATGCCGTTTCTCCGAACAATTTCCCCGAAGCCTGTCGAAAGCCAGCACAAATAGTCCGAGTCCAAATGTTCCGTAATGAGACATTCCTGACAAGAAAGCGCCGTCGAGCCGACGCGCGGGCCTTCCCGTCACGGGCCTCCTCCCTTCAAGGAGACACAACGGGGGCCAGATTGGAGACCTTTGAAGGGGTATTGAAAATAAAGCCGCCACGGTGAACTTCCAAGGCACTTCATCCCTGAATGTTATTGGCCGCGTTCTGTTCCTCTCCCCAGAAGTCCTGCCTTGGCGCTGCATCTGTTTAGCCTTACACACTTCTTTGGATGTGGGATGAGCCCTGCCGGTGCTAATTTGGCATCCCGGTGTTATAATAAACAATATTATGTGTTGTGAATAACAACATCACATTGGCACCAGTGGGGAACGCCAAATGATGAGAAGCACTTTTGCCTGGTGCTCAATGGAAGGACGATTGGAGCGTTCTTCAGTCCCTCCCCCACGCCTCACCCCTATATCGCAACCCCACCATCGAGCCCATTTCGAAGCCATGGCATTTTAGGCACAGGCACCGCGCGTATTAGTCGTTTCGATTCTTTATTTTCTTGATTCTTTCCTCGTTTCACGGCAGCTTTTCGTACGTCCGTATTACGCTGCCCCCGGGTGGCCAAGGTGCACACGCGAGAAGAAGCGGCACAATGGCCATTCCATTGACGCACGAAACACGGTTGCCATCTATTTCATGACGTCCTTCAAAAAGTACTGGATTCCAGCCCGTTACCGCCGAAAAACACATCCAAATGTCCGTTGAGAGGCCGCGGGGGCGAAATGGCATTTTCATTCCTCCATATCGGGGGAGATGGTTTGCGATACGAGTGTTTTGGGCTACAAGCGTGGTCGCGGAACAAATTGAACCCGTCACGTACTGCCGAGGATATCGCTTGATTATCACTGCGGCCATTGAATCGACTATTTTGCAAGGAGCCAAGTCGGAATAAATAACCCCCGTGACAAGTTGAACCAAGTGGGCGGACGTGTCCAGAACGCGGCAAAACATCTCAAGGGCCCACGCTGGGAAAGTCCTTTTGCCTCGAAGCAACGCCAAAGTGGTGGCTTCGGAGGAACTTGACTTGTCGGCGCCACCAATCGCAGGGCACGTCTCGACGCCGCGCGTTCCTGCATATTTGGGAGTGGGGTTTTGTTTTTTGGCTTTGCTTATTCTCTTGAAAAGGCGCACCTTTTGGACTACCCGGGTGATGCAAAGGGCGCTAGAGGTCGCAGAGGAGATTTGAGCGAACCTCAAAACTGCGAGGGACATGTGCTAACCACCGGGACGGCATGCGCCGCCCACGCGTGTGCGTAACCAGACCGAAACATTTCAGATGTGGTTTAAAACCGACTTTGCATTTGAATGCACATGACATGACGTCATTGGTTATTCTCAGCCTGTAAAAGCAACCCAGACAGCGAGAAAATGGAAACGAGGAACATTTGTCTACGGTTGTCCCAAAAAAATGTCTGCGGTGACGATGCAGCTCCTACAATGTCACACCAGCAGAGGGCGCCTTCCATTGAAAATACAGAAGGCGCCTCGCAGGGAGCCGCAAGTGGAAGCGAGGCAGGCCCAGAATCCTTCAGACGGAAACGGAGAGTAGCTCCACTTGCTATTTCTTGACGACGACTGGTGAGCACGTCCGGTTAGCGCGTCGAGCTTGCAGCCTTCACGAGTGCAGTTTGCATGTCCCCCCCGTGCCTGCGTGGCTTTTCTCCGGGTAGTCCGCTTTCCTCCCACATTACGAAAACATGCACAAAAATGGTCTTGTCCCGCAGGTGCGATTGAGAGCGCAAAAGGTTGTTTTGTCTTTGTGTGCCCTGCGGCTTGCCGGCAACCAGTTCAGGGAGTCGTCGTCCCCCCCCCGTGCCCCAGGGCGGTTGGGGAAGGGCCCCGGCGCACCCGCGACCGGCCAGGGGAGAAGCGGATTAGAAAATGGACTGACTGGCAGCAAAGACAAGGGACCGTTACTCCTGCAAACTCGGATTTCTCCGACGGGAAATGCGGGAAAGCCAATTCTCACAACGGCAAAACAGGAAGTATTTGGTTGACTTGCCCGAGTCCAAATTCAACGGACGTTTCTTGCCTAGAGCGCAAGGTCGCGCGTGAACTGGAAAGTGGGCGCGTGGCGGCGTGCACCCTGGCACGGTTGCCAATCAACTGCAGTTTTCATTTTCATCCGTGTCCTACCAATCTTCTTCTTAGAATTCTCCTCCTTTGGTTTGCGCGTGAGCCGGGGCCTCTCTCAGCCGACTTCGGACGAGTCTCCGCTCCATTTTTTTCCCCCAATTTGCCGTCGTTTGGCCGTTCGCCGTGTCTTTATGGAAGTCTTTGTCTCGCAGGGCACGTGACGACGATGAAGACGACGACGGAGCCGCGACGGCACGTGCCCTCTCCTCTTCCTCGTCCTCCCCCAGCTGCGGGAGGCGGAGGAGGTAAGAGGAGGAGGAGGAGTGGCCCGGCCGGCGCTCGTCCCGAGCGTCACTTACAAACCGCAGCGCCGCTCCTTCCCCGCGCTCACTTGCTCACCTCCACGGCCACGGCGGGACTGACAGCGAGAGCCGCGCACGTCCGGCCAAGGAGGCAAAGATCGACTTCCCGCTGTAAGTCATTGAGACGCGAGAGCGCGGGCGCCGTCGTTCCTCTGCTTTCGAGACGTTTTTGAAGTGTGCGCTTCATGTACGTGGTGCATGTCGATGTTAAGTACAGTAATCTGTTTGAGTTGGTTTCACGGGTCACAGTGCCCCGGTGCGGCAACTAGAATCATTCTTTTGATCATTGATGTTTCAAAATCCCAAAGAATTATTCACCGGAAGTCAGAGGAAAGAGCAAAACATTTTTACCTGCATTTCTTCCTATCCGAATCACATTTGCAAATTCAACAATATTTACAAAATTCAATCGAGTAAGAAGAAGGGAACAAAATGTACTTTCCGTCCTGATACTTTTGCGGATGTTAAAAAAGAAAGAAAAAAGAAAGCAGTCTCTCTGGACCAAGTGCAACTCCAAGCATCCTTTTTTTGCCCCCTGATGCTTGTGGACTTGTTAAGAAAATCACCAGAACGCCATTTATTTTTGACCCCGGAATCACTTTTTGTAAATGCGTTTGGCAAATTCAAAACGAATTCCAAAGTGTCATCAAATAAGGTGAACAGACAGAGCTTGATGACTTTTTATCTTAAGATTGATTGTACATTTAAAAAATATTTCTGTCTGCATTTTTTCATTGCGGTTCTAAATGGAAAAGTAAATCGAAGTAAAATACAATTCAATGCCGACGTGACGATTGTACAGCTGAATTTCATGCTACTGCATCTTTATGTTTGAGAGCGTTTATAAGATAAGAAAAGAAAATCTTGATTTGTCTCCCAATGGAGAAATTCCCAAGTTACAGCAGCAGTTGATGTGGTTTTTGCATCTTTGACCCCTCTCGTGTGGCTTAACGGTCTCGCCAGATGACGACGACTGATTGGAAACAGCACCTCCAAGAGTTGAGATTAGCCACCGAAAAGTGAAAAGTTGATATAACACTGCCAATGTGTGTGTGTGTGTGTCACTTTAGATTTGGACATCAGCCCGGGTCCCGTTCAGCACGTTGACCTCTAAAATCATCACACGCCGCTCGATACGATGAGCAAGAAGTAAGTGAGCCCCGGACAGTCTTGGGAACCGGCGCCGTCGCTACGGTTCGCGACACGACACGCAAGTGGGGGCCCATTTATTTAATTTTTTTTTTTTCTTACTGGTAAATGATTGCGACCGCACGGCAAGGTGAGCTGGGCCGGCGGAGGTCAGTTGAAGTATCAACGTGTTGGAGTGGAACATCAATACAAGTTGCCGGGCTAAATTTGTGCTTGAAATAATCACAAATAACTGAGCAGCGACCGTCAACCTCGGCATTCCCTTCGGAAATTCTGCGGCATCACAAAACCACTGTTGCAAAAGCTAAAAACACACCCACAAAAAAACAATCCACTTAGTTGTTTCTCTCGAGGGCACGCGCGCTGGAGCAGCCTGTAAATTGGCTCAAATTGATCATATATAGAGATCGATGACAACTTGGACAAAACAATCGGTGCAAATCCACGGGTATGTGGGAGGCCGCTGCTTATTGTTCCAGTCATTTCCTTTTTGTGGACAAGTTTGTAAAACGCCTTGCCCAAAACACTCCCAGAATGAATCCTTTGTGGCTGGACTGACTTGAAACTCTGACATTTACCACTACAGTCATACCTCGGTTTTCGACCATAATCCGTTCCAAAAGGCGGTTCGAAACCGAAACCACGCTCTTTAAAAAAAAAAAAAAATCTTTATTGAACACGTCTGCTCACAATGGAACGCTCCACGAGGAGGCGTCACTTCCTCGTCTACCCGAGCAAGCGTCACTTCCTCGTGTAAGGAAGGCGAGAGGAGTCAGGTGACGCATTCAAGTGCGCTCAGTTTGTTCGAGAACCGAAATTCGGTCGTCATCCGAGGCATCAAAAACTCAAAAACTTTTGGTTGAGAACAGAGGAGTTCGAAAACCGAGGTTTGACTCTACTTGGAAACAAACTCCTAGATGATGGGGACAAAAAGGGCCGCGTCTCAGCCCGCTCGCACGGGCGGGGGGGCCGAGTTGGGCAGGTCGACTGAGCTCCAAAGCTTCAAGCGCCGCGGGCGATCATTCACACGACCGCGGCAAAGCAGTCATCTTTCTGCAGCGCGGCGTGCGGGCCACAAGCGACTGGCGAAGGCTTGCGCTTTTTCGTCGTCCGCGCGCTCCTTTACAGCGCAGGGCCGCGGAAAATCTGAGAACACTTAAAATTGTTTACTGGAATGTATTTCGCAAGAGTGATTTCCTGCACAGCTGCTTCCACGAGTCTGCGCTTTTCAAACATCACGTCATTTCTGCCGGATCGCTTTTGGCCTTATGAGACCTGCGCTTGTCTTATTATTGCCCCCCCCCCCCCCCCCGCCCCCTTCTTGTTGAAATCACGCCAAAGAGCTTGCGGAGGACATGCAAAGGGATTGTATGTGATTGACTAAAGAGATTACGGCATCAAATAGATAAATAAATGAATAGAAAGAGGGCACGCATCCACCTTTATTTTGGAGCGTTCACGCCGCTGGGAGCGATCCTGATTCTGCGGAGAGCAAATCTTGATTCCGCCGCTCGATTGAAAAATAGCAATGTAAACATGCGCAACATATGTGCACGTGTGCTCTTAACATATTTCATTGATCAAAATGGATTTCTCAATGCATTGATTTTAAATGCGCCATATCTTTTTTTGGAAGCCGATATATTTTTACCAGAAGCTATCACGCTAAACGCTATCCCTCATCTGAGCCGCTTCTCCTTCTCCACCTTGTCAAAGGGAGGGCGAAAGGATTCTCGCCGGCTCCCCGTTGAGGACGATGCCAATATGCAACGCAATCTCACCGCGAGGCTTTTGGGCTTTTTTCTGTGTGGACTGACGAGTTGAGTTGGAGCCCGGCCGGCCTTGTTGTACCCCAATTTGATCAACAGATGGCAATGACGCCGGCGGCGAACCCGGGCCGGCCGCTCTTGCCGCGGCCACTCGCCTCGCATGTGTGTGTGTGGATTAGCAGCAGCTTGTTGAGGCCACTCGAGCTGCAACGTTCAGTGCGGGTGAAAGCAGGACATCCGCTCGCTGGAGATTAGGAGGAAACGTCCACCGCGAGTCGACGTACGGGACGTTCCCGACGACGTGTGCTCCTCTGCGAGGAGTGGACAGGAATTGTTTCTCTCCAAATTTTCACCAAAGGCTCTCCCATTGAGCACAAGATGAGACCGGCCCATTTGCCGAAGACGAACGTGCAAGCGACCCCCCCGCAAATGACGCTTACCGTAGCTAGCGTCATAGCGAGTCGGATTCAAAGCAATTGCGTTCATCGGTCGAAAGACGCCTTTGGGCGCAAACCGAGCTCGGCGCCCTGAGCAAATGTCCGCGTCATCAAAGAATCGACTTGAACCCTTGACCGCCATCAAGAGACAGAAGGCGCCGTCCACTTGAAGGCCCGAGTAGAGGCCGGTCGACTTTCCCGCAGCACGTCGGCCGCGAGTCCACCATCCAAGCCGACATTGTCGGCCCGACCAAGTGGTTGATGTGCGTTTGTTTCCCGTGAGCCCGCATTGATGATGCGTGTGAAACAATTGGTCCCACTGACTCACTCGTTTCTTTCTCCTTTTTCCGCATGAATTAACCAAGCGGGCTGTGTGTGTGTGTGTGTGTGTGTGTGTGAGTGGTCTTGGGTGTTACGACTCGATTGTCGTTTAAGCAAAGCCGGCGTAATCCTGTAAGGGCGGATGAGTAGACAGACATGTGATGCCCCACTTGTTTGAGGGGGAGGATGGGGGGGGGAGCAAAAGGAAGGGGGAGGAAGGGCAAGTATGTTTTGCTGGCGAGCGCTCTGTTTTGAGGTCCTTTGGGCACTCCAGTCGCACTTGACGTGATACTCGCTTGGCTGAAATAGCGCATGTGGAAGACGCCACTTCAACGACACGACTTGACAACTTGTCGTCTTGCCCGATCACAGTTGGAAATGGCCGGAGTCACGGATTGTTCTTGTTTTTGGGGAGGGGCGTGGCTAAAACTTGTGTCTCGGGGCACACTTTGGCTCGGGCGCGACTGCCGCTTCGGCATCATTGTTCGTATCCGCGGTCATGCGAATTTCTTATCTTATCTGGCGCTAGCTAGCGCTACGTCTTCCCTTCGGATAGTTCCGTTGGCACTCGTCAGCGGCCGCGAGTGCGTGCGCATCACCCGCAGAACGTGACCGGCCGGCGCGTAGACGGGGGCTTCACGCTGGCGCGGCCGCTGTGGAAGGCCTCGTTGTGGCGGCGTGGAAAAGCCCCTCGACGATATGTCGCAGCCACTGGAGGCTTCGCTTTTGCGCATGTATGAGATGAATGCCAAAGGAAGCGGCATCCATTTTTCCAGTTTGCTTTGGATTGACAGTTGACGACTTTCTGGAGCAGAGACTTGATTTTTTTTCAATGTCCGATCCTTTTTTTTTTTTCTCCTTATGATTCTAATTTGTCAGGCTTGTACACAAAACGTATCTGTGAGACAGGATGTCAAATTTCAAAGACACAGCCATCTTCCCTTTTTTAACGGTCATTATGATGGGATTTGATCGTTTCCGTCAAGAGCATGTGGCTCTGGTACGCATCCCTGCGGTTCCCCGTGACGATGTTGACATCGCCGCGAGTTCAAATGTCCGCGGTTTGTTTACATGAAGGCGTGAGCTAACCCAATTAGCGGACGCTTCCCGTCCTTGCCTTCACCTCCCGGCCACCGGATTAACAAGCCGCGGCGCACAGCACTTTGCCCTCGTACACGGGCGACGCGCATTCTTCAGTGTTTTTGAGGTCCCCTGAATTGGGGTGGGGGGGGGGGAGGCGGTGACGTTGGGCTCGTGGGGCTTGGGGGGGCGGGCTCGGGCGACATGAGCGCCACCAGCAGCACCCGACTGAGCCCTAGTCCCAGTCCCAACCTGCTGCAGGTGAACGAGCCCAGACGCTATGGCTCCACGCTGTCGCTGGAGGAGAGGTGTGAGCACTCTTTCTTCCTCTTTTACTACTACAGGATGGAGGACGAGGCCGTGCTGGACCGCGGGGCATCCCTCGTCAAGCACGTCTGCGAGGAGGAGGTGGAAGGTACGTGCCACGCCGCCTTTGTTCACACCCCCTGCTCCGGCTATTAACCTCGACGGCACCCGTGTGTCCAAGTCAAGGCCCGGGGGCCAGATCTGGCCCGCCGCGTCGTTTTACGCGGCCCGCGAAAGCAAATCAAGCACGTCGACTGCTTGCTAAAGTCTGAGCCGAAATTTCAAATTGTCTTGTGTAATCCAAAGTAACGCGGAGATGTCGCAAGCATTTTCTAGTTTCCAAACCCCTTATTGCATGAACGTAAACAATGCTTCAACAAATCATGATTCTTGACTAGCTGCCCCGCGGACCGGCGGTTGGGGCCCCCTGTTCTAGATCACATCAATTGGTTCCAAAGAAACGTGGGCGGATTGTTGATCGGCACCTAAAATTGCCTGTTGTCCGCATAACGCAGGAACATTAGCCACCGCAACAAGCTGACAACTGGACTTTTTAAAGCGCTCTCGTGTTGGCATGTTTTGCTTCAAATGAGGAAACAAAGACAGCCGAGCAATTTGAACGCACGGCGGTTTTCTTCTCGAGGCGTTGCCGAGGGACGGCCTCGGGACACCAAATCCAGACCGACTCAGACTCATACGCAAAAACAACCCAAAATTCTGAATATGTGATGGGACAACACGGGCGAGCGGCCGCCAAGACGGCGCACGCCGACTCAAATCCCAAGAAAGTCAAGTCCGAAAAGAGCGACGCAGTTGGTTGCCAGCGCGCCGTCCATGCTGGAGTTTTGTCAGCTGTCACCTCAGCTTGAGCCCACTCGCGCCTCCCCGCGCGTTTCAGGCGGGAACCTCCGCACGGCTCACCGTTGATCTCAGTTGGACTGATATAGGGCGAAAACAAAAAGCCCGAAAGAGACGACGCGACACTTGTGACGTGACCAACCTTGGCAGAGCAGCCCGGGAGGCCCGTTCTGTCTCAGCAGACCCCCGACCAAGTAGAATTTCCGCCCGGGGAATGTGTCGCACGAGGCGAATGAAACAAAGACAGCAATACAATTGAGCGCTCGGAGAAGTCAGAAGGGGATGAAACGCAAATTAAAATATGACGATAGGAAAAAGAAACGGACCTTTTTGTACCATAAAACGCAGATTAGGAGAATACTCAAATCAGGGGGACGTGACTTGACTTTCTTCTTTCAATAAATTGCCATCAAGCTGAAGTTGAAGAGCTTGATTGAAAAACAAAATGCCACGTGCGGTGCTGCGGCTTTGTCCACTGGTGCGTTTCTCAGCTCTCTCTGTTCAAAACGTGATTTCTCAGCCAAATCGAGTTTTCTCAGACTGAACGTAGCGATGGGAAAAGCGCGAAAGTCTCTCAAGCGAGTTGCCACGATGCCTCGAACGTCCGGCAAAGAAGGCTCACGTTGGCAGCGTCGGCTCCGTCGTTAGCATGCGGCGCGTGGTCCCCGGGGCCGGTTGCCGCGGGTGACGGGCGCCGGCCGCCGCCGCCGCTCGGGCATCCGCCGAACATCCGCCGGCGCTCGGGTTTCATTCAGCTCTCCGAATGAGAGAAAAAAGAGCAAGCGGTGCCACAAAGCGGCCGCGGCGTCCTGCGAATCCTCCTTTGCGACGCGGCCACGTGCTCCCTCGCCTCCTTCGACTGCGCAAAGAGCCGCCTTGAATTTCCAAGCCAAATTCGCCCGCATGGAACCGTGACGTCGGCTCCCGCTTAAGCCTAATCACGAGTGGAAAGCGAACTCGGGCAGGTCTCTGGCCGGCCGCTTCTCAGTTTGCGTTCTTGACCGTCCTTGTGGTCTCACCAAAGCTCTTCAGTCGTGGCCCAAGTTGCGGTCCAAAGTACAGTTAAAAAAAAAAAAACGCACTTCTTACCGCCGCCCTTTTCGTTGACGTACGCGCAAGCTAGCTAGCGTGAGCTGTCAGCAGCTAGCCCGAGCGAAGGATTTGAGAGTCTGGAAGATTTCCGGCCCTCTTCCGCGGTCAAAGATGTGCGTTTTGCTCACCGAATGAAAATGTTCCATCCGCGTACACGTTTCGTGGCGTTTTGTTTCGTGACCTTTTAACACCCGTGAAGTGCGACGGTCGCATTAAGCCTGGCTGCAGAGTGGCGTGCGCAGAGCGCGTTTTTTTTTTGGAACATTCATTTTTGTTCGAGCACCGTATTGTCACGTGTATGCACCTCGACACGGAATATCGGAAAGGCTGGTGTTGAAATCGCGCTCCCGCCGAGCTAAAGTGCACTATTGGGTACAAAACACGTTTTTTGCTGACAAGCAAACTGAAGATCATTTGGAGTCAAAACAAATCGTAAGCACAGACCGTAATCTTAGCGTCGCGCCAGCAAAGGATGACACGCCGAGTCAGCATCAATGTCTTTATTTGCGACGGGAAGCGGTGCTCTCGAGGAAGGCGGGGCCGCTCGCCGTGCGGGCGCGACTTCCATTGAACGCCGTTGTCCCGTAAACAAGAGCGCTGTGCCGTCCTCGTGCAAGGCGGCGCGCCCGCCTCCGAGTGCGGGCCGTGCTGGCCTGAAACGTCACAATCTTGCCGACCAAAGCAGAGTTGTGTACCCGGCCCGAGGGCCGCGGATCACCCGCACGACATCCAAGACTAAAGTCGCCTCGCCGTGCAAAATGACGGCAAGCTCGAAGCCGAACGGAAGGGCCCAAATGCTCTCGTTATCCAAGTCCGGGGTGGGCCTCGGACGGACGCGACGGCATTCAAGCCCGCTCGTATTTCGCCGCGACACCGCCGCACTGTTCTGGCCGTGCATAATGAAAGTCGTTGGAAGGCAAAAGACCGCCGCCGTTTGTTGTTTGTGGGAGCGGCACTTCCCGGTGAGGCGCGCGGCTCCTTTCGAGGCCGTCGCACACGGGGAAAGAAATCCTTGTCACTCGACGGACTGCTCGTTTTCAATTGTTGTGGTCACATTTTTTAATCTCGGCTGATCCAAAGTTGGTCTTTGGGTTGAAGGTTCCCGTCACCGCGGTTGGCGTCGGCAGCTCCGCTTCAGGCACTCTCCTTCCTTCACCGCATCCCATTCAACTGATCGGGATGGTCCTCGTGGCTCCTGCAAAGCTTGCTGACGAGCTGCGCATTGGAGTGGAGAGGTCACGATGTCAAACGGGCCGGGGGGGGCCGGGCTTTTGCAGCCACTCCGAGAAAGCCACCGTGCTCAGTTGGGCTGCAAAAAGCATGGAAGCGGATTCGCCGGTTGGCGTCGTAGGAAATATGACGAGTCGGCAGGTTGGCATTGAAACGCACACGCGAGTTAGGCTCGAGCGGGGGCCGGCGCCGGCGCCGTTCTCCATCCAAGATGTGTATGCCCAAACACCGCCGACAATCAACGGTGTCTTCATGTCTGTCGCGTTGAGAGTAAATATTATTGGTGGGCACGCTGGCATTCGGGTGCACTTGAGTGGCGTGCTTTGGGCAAACAGCTTTGTTCTTTGCGCTTTCACCAGCGTGAAGGCCCCGGCCGCGCTCTTCCGCTTCACTAAGACGCGCCGCTTGTCTTTCCCCTCCCGATATTTGCGCTGACGGTGTAGCGTAAGCTCGGCCGGCCCGCGCCGGGCCGCCTCGCCTTTGTCGGGAGCCGCGCGCCAAGATTCCTCGCTCGAGGGCCCGCCCGGGTGATTCGGGCACCGTCTTTGACTCCCATTGCCTCTCGGCATTTGTGCCAAAAGTCGGCGTAAGCCGTGACTCCGCTTGCGTGGACTGTTACAACTTTGTTCCCTCAAGAACTGCGCGACCCGTCCTCCCGTGAAATGCCATCGAGAATGGAATGAACAACTTTTCGGTTCTGGAAAACTCGTCAAATGGCCCCCGTCTTGCATCGCTGGGAAATTCAAACCAAAAAGGAGTCCCTCCTTCCTAATTCCCATCCCGTTTTCCACCGTGATATTTTGCTGGAACGACCAAATTCTCGAGGGTAAGCGCTTTGCCTCTCTGCCTTCAGGTCACCACACCGTTTACATCGGCGTCCGGGTGCCCAAGAGCTACCGGCGCCGACGGCGCCACCGGCGGCGATTGCCCGGCCACAAGGACAAGAAGGAGCGGACGTCGGAAAGCGCCTCCGACAACGAGACCGGCGAGGAGGCCGGCAAGGGCATCCTCAAGCCCCTCGGTGAGTTGCCGCATCCTGCGTCGGCGGAGCGCCGTTTGGCGGCCTTTCTCCAGTGCCCGAGAAGAAAAATCTTGAGTGTCGCCGTCCTTCCCTTCCTTTGCAACCCGCTCTCCAAATGGGCAGAAAATCTGAGGCCGGAAAAGAAACATTCTGGGTGGCAATCGACCCGACACAAAGCCGAACCGCGACGCCGCGGCTCGGTCGGGATGATTTTCAAAACTCCGTCGTACACCCGGAAAACCGATTCGCCGACGCCGCCGAGCTCAAACGCTAAGATCGCGATGCCATCGGGCCAATTTTCAGCTTGAGCTTTCGATCGGCTTTTGCGACGGCATTGTCGTCGCGAGCGGTGACTGGTTGCGCGGCGTGCCCTAACAACAAGCGGACTCGACTTGAATGTCTACATCTTCGTGCGCCTGAGTGTGCACGCGCGCGCGCGCGTGTTGAGGGATTTTCTTCAGGACAGAAATCCAATCACAGAATAGATTACAGGCCAGCCATCTGTTTGCCGACGCTGACTTTGGGGCGTTGATTTCTTTGGGACCGATTTGTGTCCGGAAAAGACAAAACAACACCGCCAACGTAAAATGAGCCCATGCGAACATGACCGCATCGTTAGTCGAATAGCGTAGTTGCCCCAAGTCATATTTCCATCTTTTTAGAAAACGAGAAAAAAAGAGAACATTTTTTAAATTGATTTGCTAACAGGAAGTTACAATTCCTCACTCACTTTTGCTATGAGCCCAACAGTATCGTACATTTATTCTTGTAGAATTTCAACAACTCTATTCTTTTTGGATGAGATGAAATGACTTTCTCATATTTCCAAAAAAATATTAGCATGACTATTTTATGCTCATAAATGTGTCATACAACTCTGATAAAGTTTGTTTTTCTCTCATACAATCATTTGTCTATGCCGCTCTCTCGCGCTCTATCTATGTAGCTAGCTAGCTAACTATTCACTGTAGCTAGCTCTCTTTAGCAATTGATCACTTGATCGCGCGATTGATATACTGTATAGTGTGTGTGTGTGTGTGTGTGCTCTCCGTGTACGTCATAAACCGATTTTCCGATGTAACGTGCGTGTTCCTCTTTCGAAGAATAAGATGGTGGTGGTGACGTTGCTTTTTGTTTTTCCGCCAACAAGACGAGGAAAGATGCGCGTGGAAAGTCACGACGTCTTGTGAGCAGTCAACAAACATCAAGCTTGCACTGCGCGCTGGTCGTACTGGTTGTCCGGGTCACCCCCTATCATTTAGCGCTCTTATTTTAAGGGCATCCAGACTGAGCAAGAAATGCATTGATGGGAGGTTGATAGTTTTGCCCTTTAAAAACCTCCCAAAAACGATGAAATCGTTGATATTGTCTGTTTTCCCTTCATACGAGGATTATTCTCCCCAGCCTAAAAAAAATACGATATGTCTTTTTTTTTTTTTTTTAACTTGTCGCTGTCTGCCGGCGATGCAACTTTCAGGCACTCTTCTGCAGCCAGCCAGTCTGCGATGAGTTGTTGTCGGATGACGACGGCTTCCGAATTGATGAGATCAAGGCAAAGGTTGCCACGCGTCCTTTTCGGTTGGCATTTGATTGTCCAAGCCAAAGCGGTTTTACCCGCAAACAATTGACTTAGGGGAAAGACCAACAGTGAGTCTCAACGCTGTCACAAGAGAGGACATAAAAAAAATCAAATGAAAGCAAAGGCATCATCGGATAGTGACGGAACTCAATGATGCTCCTTGGCCTCGTTTGTTTCTTCAGAATCAGAATCAGAATCAGAATCATCTTTATTGGCCAAGTATGGAATTTGTCTCCGGTATAACACGCTGCATTAGTATCATCGTAAACAACAAATCATTGAACCATTTTAGAGTAACCAGTAGCAGTATTTGTAGTACAAGAAGAGTGACTACGTCAGTGGCTGTTTAAGGAGTTAATGGCTAGAGGGAAGAAGCTGTTTAAGTGTCTACTGGATTTGGCGCGCATGGATCTGTAGCGTCTGCCTGAGGGGAGTAGCCGGAAAAGGCGGTGGGCAGGGTGCGGGGGATCCGGGAGGATTTTCCGTGCCCTTGTCTTGATTCTTGCAGTGTGCAAGTCCTCAAGAGTGGGTAGGGCGGTGCCAACGATTTTTTCCGCCGTCCTAACTGTCCGTTGAAGTCGGATTTTGTCCTTTTTTGTGGCGGCCCCAAACCAAAGCGTGATGGAAGAACACTGGATTGATTCGACGACTGCCGTGTAGAACTGTCGTAGCACCTCCTGTGGCAGGCCACGCTTCCTCAGCAGCCTCGGGAAGTACCTCCTCCGCCGGGCCCTTTTCAGGATGGAGATGGTGTTGACTTCCCACTTCGTGTCCCGGGAGACTGTGATTCCCAGGAACTTGAAGGTCTCGACGGTTGACACGGGGCGGTTGGATAGTGTGAGGGGCAACTGTGGAGAAGAATGTTTCCTGAAGTCCACGATCATCTCTACAGTCTTGAGCGTGTTCAGCCCGAGGTTGTGTCGGCTGCACCAGAGCTCCAGCTGCTCCACTTGTTGGCGTCGCCGTCTTTGATGAGACCGATGACCGCGGTGTCGTCTGCCAACTTTATGAGTTTGACGGCTGGATCTGTTGAGGTGCAATCGTTTGTGTAGAGAGAGAAGAGCAGTGGAGAGAGGACACATCCCTGTGGGGCTCCAGTGCTGGTGGTGCGTATTGATGATGTTGTTGCTCCCAGTCTCACCTGTTTCTGTAAACATTTTGCACACTCCGCCAAAAATGGAAATATGTCGACTTTATTCTGCTAAAATCTCCAGTTGTTCGATTGCCATTACGTGAGCAAAATGTTCTTGGAAGCTGAAGTTGACTCTGTTAAAATGCTGACTCGTCTTATCAATGAATTCTGATCTCATCGATTGAAATGAAATATTTGTGGATGGTCCGTCCATTGGAAACCATCAAATACGGCGTTCCAACTGAATGACTCTCGGCCCGTTCATCCAACTGCAGTCAAATTTGTGCCCGTGGAAAAAACATCCCAGAGAAGCGTCGCATTTGACCTTTTTTTATTTTCGTAATGGAATAGCGATCGGATGAATGGTCCTGGCTCAAAAGCATTTATTTGCCGGGTGCTCGCGAAGAACAAACGGCACGGCGATCCGAGCGCACGCTGTGAATTTTTCCCCGTCGGCCAACAGCCGGCGGAGCCCGGGCGAGGGCCCGGCCCTCGGTGTCGGATACGCACGTCAAGAGCAAACGGGAGCTTTTGGCATCGGCGGGGCCGGGGCCGGGGCCATTCTTCCCCGCATCTCCTATCCCATGATGCCTCGCTGCCGGGGACAAAGTGCTCTTTGTGTGCCGCTCGGTGGCTCTGGGCGAGAGCGCGCACACACGCCTTTGAAATTGCGTTTGAGCCATGGGATTTTCATTTCTATCCCCTCCGCCTCTCGGTGCTTGTGCTCTCACCGCTCTTTGCTTTCACCCTGCCCTGGATCTCACCCTCCTCAGACCCCCCCCCCCCCCCCCCCCCCGCCCGCTCTTAGCAACTGCCGGATTGGGACAGTAACACCGTGGCTCTTGGCTGCCTCCCTTTCTCATGGGTGCCGAGGACGGCTCCCGGTGAATTTGGAATCAGACCTGAGCCCGTCGAATCAAACGTTACGGTACCAGTTAGTGCTGGTACTGCAACGCTAGCTATGCCTCCGTCTCAAAAATGCATCTTCCTGGATGATGCTTTGCTGGTGTGGCCACTTTATACGGTCGCGCACGTCACGCAGAGAAAAGTAGGAGTGCAAGAAAAAGAGGGCAATCGTGTCTTTAAGTCCAAGGAGGCAGCTAGCATGTGGCCAATGTGGACACGGGGACCATGAGGACCGTGCGGAGCGTGCGGCCCCGGGCTTCCGGCTGCTCTGGCTGCTTTCCGGCATGTTATTATTATATTTTATGATCTGTTATCTGCCAGATCCCTCCCGAGTCCTCCAGGCCAGAGAGGCCCGATGGGACTTTTTGTTCACCTTGACGGAATCCCTCGCCGCTGGCGGCTTCGGGGATGGCGGCCACGAGAGGCAGCGACCACCTGACGCCGTCAGTTCCGATGGTCACTGAACTGAACATGGCACAAGCTGCCGCAGTTGCTGAAGCGCCGTTCTAGCGCGGCTCTTCTTTCGTCCTCCTCCAAGCCGGCAAATAAGCCACACCGGTGTCGTTATGTCGCGCAAGGGGGGTGAGCTGGACACAAAGAGATAACGGGGGGGGGGGGGGGGGAGCCATGCTAACCGCTCGGCTAACGTGACGTACGGAGTTGCGAAACATCAGGAACCAGTGCTGAGGTGCTGCAGTCCACTTTGGATCGAAATCTGGAAGGAAAAAAAAAAACCGGCAAAATTGTGTCCGCAGAGAAAATAATAGCATGGCAAATGCCGTTGTAACTTTTGAGATCTGCCAAAAGTGAGCATTTATCAGCTTTGAAAGGAAGAAATGTGGCCGTGCGGAGCGCCTTTCCACGCCGTTCAGAAACACTTGATGTCCCGCCACGTGAGAGCTAAAAAGGAGGTTTCATCGGCTCGGCTTTTCTGGAAGCGTCGGTCGAACTTTCTTGCGACGCTCATGCCAACGTTTACCGCTGCCGGTGGATTTCACCAAAACGACACCCTTTGAGTTTTCACCTCGTGCCTCTGCTCAGTATTCAAAAGAGAGCGAGGCGGGAGGAGGAGGAGGAAGCCAAAGCGAGCCGGGCCCGGAGAATGGGCCGCTTTCCTAATTGTCACCGAGGGGCTCCCGGGGGCAGCCGGCCAAGCCAATGGCCAACGGCGAGGGGGGGTGCACTGCCACCAAAAGGGCCCGGCTCCCTCCTCCTACCTGTTTCGCAAAGCGTCTGAGAGGCTCCGTCGCTTCCACATGAGGGCTCGGCTCGTGAGTCGCACCTGAAGAATCAAAGCGCCCGCGGGAGACGAGGGGGGGGGGCCCAAAATGTCCCACAATAATAACAAGCGGGAGGACGCGGAGGAGAAGGGCGAGGCCGTCGCAGCGATGCCGCCGCCTCCCCCCGAGGCCGATCCGGAGGCCCCCCGCCGCCCTCTGACGCGCAGCATCTTCCCCGTCTCCGCAGTGTCGCCGGCCGCCGAGAGGATCCGCTTCATCCTCGGGGAGGACGACGACGGCCCGCCGCCCCCGCAGCTCTTCACCGAGCTGGACGAGTTGCTGTCGGTGGACGGCCAGGAGATGGAGTGGAAGGAGACGGCCAGGTAAGGGCGCCGGCGACGGGGAGGGGTGGTGCCCCCGCAACTGGACATCGCGGTCAAGCCAAAAGCAATTTTACAATCGCAAAGGCTCCGATTGGACAAAATACAGGCTTTTCACTCGCTATACATCAATTGTAATAGCGAGAGGGGGGGTGGGGGGAGAGTTCGTTTTTAAAAGTTGTTCAGCACGAGTGACATCACGGCCAGCCAATGGGTGAAGGCAACGCTTTTTATTGTGAAAATGTCGGGAAGCGCGGCGAGTTTCATCATTTGGCTCCATTCTCATGAGGACTGAGGGCACCTGATCGTCATGTCAAGTAGGCAACAGTCAAAGCCTCGGCCAGTTCACTCAAGTCAACTTAACTTGGAGTTAACTACTAAGTGAAAAACTAGCTCTCTCTCTCTGTCTCTCTCTCTCTCTCTCTATATATATATATATATATATATATATATATATATAGAGAGAGAGAGAGAGAGAGATATCCTATAGATATCCTCAGAAGGGTCGCTGGACATGCAGGAGCCAATCCCAGCTGTCTTCAGGCCGTAGGCAGGGGACACCCTGAACCGGTTGCCAGCCAATTGCAAAGACAAACAACCCTCCGTGCTCACATTCACACCTAGGGACAATTTAAAGTGTTCAATCAGCCTGCCGTGCATGTTTTTGGAACGTGGGAGGAAACCAGAGTACCTGGAGAAAACCCACGCAGGCCCGGGGAGAACATGCATATATGTGTGTTTGTGTGTGTGTATATATATATATATATATATATATATATATATATATGTATACACATACACCCACACCCACACCCACACATGCATCACGGAACATTTGCTGACGATTTTCTCATGTTGCTGTTGTGTACAAAGTTGAAAGAAGCGTGAGTAGGAAAACCTAGCGAAAGCCACTCAACTTGAACAACAATGGTCTCATTTTGTTGATTCTTTCCTTGTCGTCGAGCGGTCCTTTCTTTGAGAGTGGGAAGTGTCAGTTTACGCCTTGCATAAAAACGGTGCGAGGGGAGGGGGGAGTGTAGGCCGCGTCGAAGTTGTGCGGACCGTTGGCTGCCGCCGGCTGCCTGGCTGGGCTCCACATGCAACTTGTAACTCACGGCCAAAGTGGAGCGCATACGAGGCAGCTACTTGGGGCCTGCTCGCTTGCCTTCGGAAGAAAAAATGGGGGGGGGGGGGCCGTCATAGGATTCATCCGATGTCATACGCCCATTTCAAAACCATTCAATGAGCTCGAAAAGGAAAATACAGTACCGTGAAGCCCCCCCCCCCCAACGTTTATTGTGTTTGGTACAGCCGTAGCAGAGAGAGCATTGTTTTCAGAGAACTTTTTCGCCCCCCGGCCCACTTTAAACACGTTTTAACTGACGAAAGCATTCTGGAATTCATTCAAACCATCTTGCCGGCATGTTTGTTGTTGCTGCCGCGCGCGCTTCTCCAAAGTCCCCATCTCGGAAGCATCGGGCCGCCCGATTCACCATTGTCACCTTTGCAGGTGGATCAAGTTTGAGGAAAAGGTGGAGAAAGGCGGCGAGCGCTGGAGCAAACCTCACGTGGCCACCTTGTCCCTGCACAGCCTGTTTGAGCTGCGCGCCTGCATCGAGAAAGGCGGCATCCTGCTGGACTTGGAGGCGTCCACCTTGCCTCAGCTGCTCGGTGAGTCTTCCGAGCTCACCTCTCTTTTGATCACGTGAGACGAGACGGCGTCACGTCCGGCGTTCCAATGCGCCGCTCCGAAACCGACGGGCTTCCGAGTTTGTCGGCAAGTGGCCTCCGCGCGTGCAGTCTTTGGGCATCGGCCGCACGCCTCCTTTCTTTGTTGGTAGAGGCCAGCCGAGGTCTCGCTCCGGTCGTCCGTCGGCCCGCCCGGCACCAACTTTGCGCCCCGAAGGCGAGATGACGTCCTCTCACGCCACCGGCCGAACTTGCGCCGGGGAGCGAGAAAGCAGGAAGGCCGACGGGGGCGGGGGGGCTCGGATTCACGTGGGCTAATGGAGCGCACGCGAGGGCCTCTCTCTCGCTTTCAGCCCGTTGGCCCCGAGGGAGGCTCCTCTCCGATCTGTCAGCGTCGTTGCTTGAAAAGAGGCGAGCGGCGCGTCTTTGGATTGACGCGCCGTGTCCCCGAGGCTGCAGGGCCGCGGCACGCACGCCTCGCAAACACTTTGCCCCGCTTGCGGAGAACACAGCAAAAAGCCGCAAAAACTCCTTTTCATCGGCACGGAATCGTCATCAACGTTCATTTGGGGGGGGGGGGGTTTGATTTGTTTTGCTTTGTTTCATTTTTTGCGGGGGGGGGGGGGTATATTACAACTTTGTTCTCGCAATATAAGTCTCAAAATGTTCATGAAGGAATCATATTGCACATTCCAACCTCGGTCCTGGGATTGATTTTGCTTTTCATCTTGCCTTTTGTTCCGCTGTGATTATTTGTAACATGTTTTCTTGGAATGCCATCACGTTGTCCTGATAAGAGATCAAAAAAGACAAACCATAACTGAAGTGCCTTTAAAAATGGGATCTTTTGTGGTTGTTGAAATAGAACACATTTATTCCAAGAACATTTTCAAGAAAACGTCTTACCTTGTTGTTGTTTTTGGGCGGGTGGAATATAAAAGCCTCATATTGCAAGAAAAAAAAATCGGTATTTTTCCAGTTTTATTTTTCTCATGTCATGATACCTTAGAACTCATCTTTTTTTTTTACTGCTTGTTCCCAGTAATCGAGAAACCCGTCTTTTGTTGATGAAAAAAATAGATGTATAGATCACATTTTTCAAAAATGTTGTGAAAACCTTTTTCTTCTCGCAGAATGACACATTTTTCCTTGCAGTATTCTTTTTTTCAAATTGCGTGTATTCTCTGCGATATTTTGGGGGGCGATGACCATCGTACCATTCGGACTGCACGCGAATAAGGTCAGCCCCCGCGTATTGTGATGGGTCCTTTTTTCTTTTTTGTTTCAGAGCTGATCACGGACGAGCGGGTGCAGAGCGGCCAGCTGAAGCCCGATCTGAAGGAGAAGGTGACGTCGACGCTGCTGCGCAGGCATCGCCACCAGACCAAGAAGTCCAACCTGCGCTCGCTGGCCGACATGGGCCGGACGGTCTCCGGCGCAAGTAGGCTCTTTTCCAACCAGGACAACGGTAACGCTCGCTCGCGCCGCAAGTCCCCGGCGGGCCGGGCTCCTCTCGACCTTGTTTAAAAGCCGCTCGGGATCAAAAAAGGAGAACGCCAAACCCCTTTCAAATTCACCCCCTTGAAACATTGACAGACATTCAACGCACGGAAAAAAAGGGGGCGGGGGAGCTTTGCCGATCCGACCGACGATGATATCGCAAGCGTTGCGGTCCGAAGGCCCTGCGACAGTTTGGCTTAATATTTTTCTTTTTGGGATGACCGTCGGTGGCGTGAAGCCAGCAGACTTTGGATGGACACGGCTCATGTCGTCAAACAATGCGCAATTCGCTCTGTTTTAGCTTGAGTTGACCGCTCACTCACTCACTCACTCACTCACTAACTAACTCAGTTCACAAAATGAATTCTTCTACCGCCGTCTAGCGAGCCAACCCCAACTCTCCGGACTACAATTCCTCAAGATGTGTGTGTGGGGGTGGGGGGGTGCTGAGATCTGGATCAGGCCGTCGGTCAGGTCCCTTGCGAGTCCGGGTACCACCGTGAGCGTCTTTCCAACTGTTAGTACTGATTAGCTTTTAATGCTTGGCTCAATCGTAGTCGAGTAGGTGGGATGAGCCGTCGCTTTTTCCCCTCGCCGTGTCCGACTCCCATCTCATCGACCCTCGGAGGACGCTTGATTGAAATGCAAGCGCCCCCGCGTCTCGCAGACGGTCGTTGAGCACCACGCCAAAGATGCCGAGCGCGAAGCTCCGCACTCGAAGGAACGTGCTCAATCTGTCTTGGAGACTCGTTTGAGTGAAAATCCGACCGGTCACGTTTGGTCGGATGTTGGCCAGGTGAAAAGTGACGGCGCCGCCGCCAGCGCCGCACGCCGCCCATCCGAATGACCCGCGTCGTTGAATCTGTGCGCGGTCGCCGAGTCTTTGGAAAGCTGCGGATGAGCCGCGGGCGCGTTGGGTCGCCATCATTTGCACGTTGACGACTCCGCGGCCGCCGGCGATGGGACGGGCTCGTTGTCGCCCCCTCGCTTCTTTCCAAAGACTTGTTCCAAGCGCGCGTCGAGTGCGGTGGAACCTCTCGGCCACCTCCAGCCCGGGGATGAAGGAAGAAATGCTCATTCTCGCTGAATACATTCCAATAATAACGATGATAATTGTCAGAAGAAGAATACATTGTATTCCAATTCAAAATAACGGCTATGAGTTAGTTAGTAAGTCATGTCGTGCGTTTTTGGTTCCTTGTTCGTGAGTTGCCTTTTTGTTGCTTGTTAGCTTGCTTGTTCTCTACTTTGGAGTTGACTGGTGGCGATGTGGTCGCAGCTCATTCGATTGCTGGTTGCTTTTCTGGTGAATGGATAGCTCAGTCGTTGTCGGTTAGCTGGCCGTTTGTTTATTTTGCAGTTGCTTAGTTGTTATATGTTGTTTAGTTTGTTCATTTGTTTTGGTTTCCTTCATAACTTGGCTAGGGAACTAGCTAGTGGCTACGAGCTAGTCACTTATTCATCTTCGATGATTGACGACTAGTGATTAGTTGATTTGCTCAGCTATTTGTTAGTTTGGTAGCAATCGGTGCTTCCTAAAAACGAATAAAAACACAGGTTACTGTACTGCAAAGGGGAAAAAAAGAATGAGCGTACCTAATAATACTAGGACGTTAAAAACAAAGAATCCCCCCACCATTCCCTCCCCCCGCTGTTATCGGTGACTTGGGAGGTTCCACCGTAGCATGTCAATGATTTGATTTGGGTGTGTGGGCTCACTTTTCACTTTCTGGGTGTGTGGCTTCTCTTTTCCCGATCCCCCCCTCCCTCTCCCCTTCCCTCCCGTCCGTCATCTCTGTTGGACCGGATCGCTAACCTGCTACTAAAACAAACGCGCATACTAAATGAAGGCCGTAGTCCTCTGGAGACCTCCGTGACGTGCCTGTCGAGCGGCATCTCAACGGAGGACTTGCAGAGTCCGAGGAGCGTCAGCATGGATTGGCTCAGTAAGTCACACGACAAACACAAGCCGGATGGCAGAGAGCGCGGACCCCGTCCAGAGCTCCGCTTTGAACGCAAGAGCGCATAAGTTGTCCACATGACCTCCGGTGCGCGCACGACCGGGCTTCGTAGGGTTGCCATGCCCATTCGCACCCATTGGACACTCAACTCGACTAACGCGACCTCCGCCGGCTGTCAAAGTGTCAGGCTACGTTTTGTTTCGAGCCGGCTTACTGGTATGTACGAGTTAGCTGGTGAGTTACTAGTCAGGATTTGTGAATTACTCTTCAGCTCAATCTGAATAATTTGCCATTGTAGTTGTCGCTGGTTTAGTTTCATACCCAGTTAGATAACTAGCTTGTCATCCAGTTAGCTGTTAGTCACTTACCTGTGTGGGTAACGAATGGCTGTTAGTTAGCTAGGTAGCAACCTGTTTCAGGTCATTTGGCCTTGGCAGAGGTCGACAAAATCTTTTGGTTTGAATTTTATTTGGCGTACCGAACGTTGTGTCCAATGAGTGTTTTTTTTTTCTAATATTTGAGCATGTGATACATTTTAACATCTAGCTAGATTGTGACAATCAGCCTTTTATGGTGCATCTTAACAGTCAACATCCCCCCCCGGCTGTCAAAATGACATATGGGTGGTTAGCCACACTGCTGCGGTGCGACGCAGGCGGCGAGTGTGACGACAGCGTGCGGAGGCCGGCTGAAAAGCTTCAAGTCGGCACACTGTCGATCGTCAGCCCGCTCCGCTCGAGCGCTAACCCGGTGGATTGTTTGTGACAACGCCGCGCGTCTCAAACGGGATACGTTTCACCTTACCTCCGGCGAATAGCGATGCCAATGCTAACCGCTAAATCAGCCGACAATCGGACAAGAACCGCGCAACCAATTCGAATTTTTGCCAGATGTCGGAAAGGTGTTGGGTGTTTTTCAAAATAATACCTTGGACGATAGCTGTATAGGATCTCCCGTGTTGGAGATGAATGAAAATCATTCTCCAGACATCGCTAGAGCACAACAACTGTCCTTATGAGGAAGTCGTCAGGTCTGCATGAAGTCTTGGTGGTGGTTTGGTGGTTCTTCCGTGGTGTTTTGGGGGGTTTTTTGGGGTTTGTTTTGTCACATTCGATCCCATGTCCCTCCCCCATCCTCCTCGTGGCCCTCGGTGGAAGTTGCGACGGGTCGACTCCTCATGGTCCACCTGTGTTTTGAACAGATAGTCCCACCAACACCACCCAGCGCAACCTGACCTCCAGCAGCCTCAACGACATCTCTGACAAGCCGGAGAAAGACCAGGTGAGTGCGAACGTATGTTTGCGGCGGACTGCTAAAATGCACACGATGGGTGATGAACCTGGGATCCAGGCACAACTCCCGGTGCGCCAGGCAGATAGCTGAGAAAACAATGTGGGAATATGTGCTAAATGCTAAAATACAATTCTGGAGGGGCAGATTTTTTTTTTCGGCCTCGGTGCGGCGCCGTCCCCGCGACGATGAGGTCCGCAGACATATTGAAGTTGTCGGCTCGTTCCGCATTTCGGGATCTTACCTGAATCGTTGTCACACCGGCCACCAGTCACGCACGCAGCGTCCTGCGTTCGCGCCCACAACATTGCAAACCTCCCTTTTTTTAAAATGCCGACTCGTGCGCATCTGCGACATTATAAGCACCCGGTCTAAGCCGGATCGTCACGCAGTCCGTGTGCCCTTTTTAAAGAAATGTTATTGAATTCAAAATGCTGATGAGGATGGCTAAATTGCTAACATGCTAACCGTTGAAAACGGACTGCGAGTAAGAGTCAAAGGCAGACACGTGCAGGCGGTGCGATATCTACCAAGTATTGGCGTCGTTTGGCCTCGGCGGAGGGTTGAGCGAGTGGATATGCGGTATAGAAACGCGTTGCGTCTGATTAGCCGTTTTGCCTTGTGAAAACTCACTTCAGAGGTCGAGCCAATGCAGCTTTTGAAGATAAGCTCACGTGATTTGGCGACATAACAACGCAGATAACATTGTCTCTGTCCTAATATTCTCGCCGTGGCGCAATCGACCCGGTTCCCGACCTTGGACTGAACAGTTTGGATATTACACTCGTTTATTAGAAAGTTCATCGGGGCAAATGCTAAACAAATAAGAGCAAGTGAGCAATTTTCACGTCCATCCCTGCCTTTATTAGTTTGCGGGTGACTGCTTTCATTCATGGCCCCTCCCACGCCGAGACAAATGGCCATCGTAAAGGGTCGTTTGTGACGTTGTCGTAAGATAAGAACTCCGTGCCGTATCTTTCCACGGTGTGACTGGATATCGGAATGGAAAACTCTTCCTACGAACAAAAGCTCCATCGCGTGTTGCTCCAGGAGGAGGCTGGGCTGCAAAAAAACAAAACAAAATAAAATAAACATGGAGTTGTTGAAAAAAAAATAGATGGAGTAGATAGAATGAATGTTTTATTGGGGGAGGAGGGGCTGTAAACCGTAATTTGCGCAAACTAAATCTGTCATGAGCTGCAATTCAAGAGCAGTTGCAGTCCAAAAAAACCACAATGGTGACGACTTTCTAGCGCTTCTCCTTGTCAAGTTCACAAGTGTCCAGTCACTTACTGGACAAACTTGCCGTAATCAAAGATATTATCTCTGAGCGTGGACCCAAGGCCATTGCGCGCGCGCGCGCCCACGCACACACACACGCACGGACGGGGCCATTGCCCACCGCGGTTTGGAGAGGCTTGAATGTTTTTGAAACGCTGACCCCGAGCAAGACGCCGCTTCCTGTTATTTGCCGCTTTGACCGAGAGGGCGAGGAGAGGTCGTCCCCGACGAGCGGCGCTTGCAGCTGTCTTTTTGCTTTGTTTGGTAGCTGAGGAACAAGTTCATGAAGAAGTTGCCCAGGGACGCGGAGGCCTCCAACGTGCTGGTGGGCGAGGTGGACTACCTGGACGCCCCCTTCGTGGCCTTTGTGCGTCTGCGGCAGGCCGTCACGCTCGGCGCCTTGACCGAAGTTCCCGTTCCCACCAGGTCCGTCCGACGTCAACAGACGCCAACGAAGCGGCGTTCGGCTCACCCGGGCCGCGCGCTTTGCTTTTTGTGATGCTCGCGCAGTTGCACGCAAATACGAGGTACGCTTTTCTCTGACTTTTGCAGATTTTTGTTTGTCCTGCTCGGGCCCAAAGGGAAAGCCAAGTCGTATCACGAGATCGGACGAGCCATCGCCACCCTGATGTCGGACGAGGTAAATCCGTCTCAAGGTGGAAAAAGAACAAAAGCAAATCAAAAGAAAGAAACGGCGGAGGAGTCATCCGGTGGGCCCGCAGCGGCACGCGGACGGTTGCGTCGTCTCCCGTGTTTTGGCGTCCCGTCGCTTTAGAGAGGAGAGCGTTCACGTGGAATCCGTTTCAAGTGGCGCGCCGCTTTTGCTCGCGTCCGAGCTTGAAGCAGCGGGCCGGCGTTCCGACTCGATGACGTTCCGCTGGCTTCCAATGATAGAAAAGGACTTTTGGGGTTTTGAACGGACACCGGCCTACTGCGCTCGTGTTGTCCCGCAGTGCCGACGGCGGCGCTCGGAGAGCCCGCTTCTTTCGTTTTTTGCCGCGGCCGCCGCTAACGATGCTGAATTGCAAGCGGTCACGAAAGGTGTCCCTCGCGCGCAGGTGTTCCACGACATCGCCTACAAGGCCAAGGACCGGCAGGACCTGCTGGCCGGCATCGACGAGTTCTTGGACGAGGTGATCGTGCTGCCTCCCGGCGAGTGGGATCCCGCCATCCGCATCGAGCCTCCCAAAACGCTGCCGTCCTCGGACAAAAGGTCCCCTCGCGCAGACCGCTTTGCTCTGGTGACCGCGATCCCGCGCCTTTCCCGCCAAGCTGCCGTTTCTCCTCAAAAGACGCTTTTGCCGTATAATCTTCCAGCTTTTTTTTTGTAGTTACGTCTTTTTTTCTAAAAGGTGTTTGAATCCATTCTTGCCGTGGGATCGCAGATTCTTTTTGGCGTTTTCCCCTCCCAGAGCGGATCGCCCCTTCCCGACTTTGACTCAAAGTGCGCGTCTTGCAGGAAAAACATGTATGCGGGCGCCGACTTTCAGATGAACGGAGACACGCCCGGCGACGGCGGCGCCGGAGGGGGCGGGCACGCCCCCGGCGAGGAGCTGGAGAAAACGGGAAGGTGGGACGTCGCCGCGCACTTTGAAAAGGGCAACGAAAGCGGGCCGCATCTTATTTGCCGGCGTTCAGGTTTTGCGGCGGCCTGGCGCTGGACATCAAAAGGAAGGTGCCTTTCCTGCTGAGCGACGTGACGGACGCCTTCCACATCCAGGCGCTGTCGGCCATCTTGTTCATCTACCTGGGCACCGTCACCAACGCCATCACCTTCGGCGGCCTGCTCGGCGACGCCACGGAAAACATGCAGGTCGGAGCGGCAAAACTCCGGCGTTACCGGCAGCGGACGTTGGAGCGGCGCGTGCGCGTGTGCTTCGCAGGGCGTTTTGGAGAGCTTCCTGGGCACCGCCATCGCCGGCGGCGTCTTCTGCCTGCTGGCCGGCCAGCCGCTCACCATCCTCAGCAGCACGGGGCCCGTCCTGGTCTTTGAGCGCCTCCTCTTCAATTTCAGCAAGTCAGTGTCACCGTAGGGCGCCCCCCCCCCCCACCCCCACCGCGAAAGAACGCCAAAGCGGCAACGTTACGACAACGGCGGCGGGAAAACGTCAACGCCGGCCGCGATGCCGGTCTGGCCGGACTCGGGCCGCCCCGGTCCGAAAGAAACCCGCCGGCGCAACGGGAGGACTTTTCCCGCTGGGATGGCTCGTCTCAACATATTCTTGTCACGATGCGACCGATCCAAATATGACGGCTCCCCCGTCTTTCCATCCGATAGCGCCGCGTTGAAATCTGCCGTTTCCTCGTCGGGTTTTTGTAACTGCGCCACTTTTCGTCCCGGCCGCATTTTCCTCACGGGCTTTGTCTTGCTTCCGCGTCTTTTCGACTTGATTCGAGTCAGAGAAAGACGCGTTGATGCTTTTCCTACGCAACTCGCGGCCTTTCCGCTTCGCTAAGACCGAATCTGACTTTGTTCACGGTCGAGGTTTTTTGCACGACGCCACATCGTTCTCATGCTCTGACCATTTTTTTCTTTAGTTTTCGTCTCAACGCGACATTGCAACTTTCCTGATTTCACCGAATGCGCGCCTTTCTTCCGGTCGCATCGGGCCTGCCGCGTTTCTCCTCGTTCGATCCTTGAGGTTGACTTGAGGTGTTCTCTCATCAGATGGCAAACTCTTTCCACTTCAAGTGCAACTTAGCATCGTTCTTCATCTCGTTTCTCTCTCGTCGTGGGAATTTCAATTGGTTTTCCCCTAAAGTAAGTCTTCCCAATTCCGTTCTCGTCGCATTGCGGACATTTTGTCCGTAAGACGACGGCGTCAATGCATAATGGCTATTTCCCCCCCCCCCCCTTTTTCTTTGAAGCACATTCTTCCTCTGCGCCGTTGTTTGCCGCAGCCTTGCTACTCGTCTCCCTGAGAAATGCGAATTTTGTCATGACTTTTCCGGCCTAAAAGGTTTCTCCGTTCTTCCACCCAGGGACAACGAATTCAACTACCTGGAGTTCCGGCTGTGGATCGGGCTGTGGTCGGCGTTCCTGTGCCTGCTGCTGGTGGCCACCGACGCCAGCTACCTGGTCAAGTACTTCACGCGCTTCACCGAGGAAGGCTTCTCGGCCCTGATCAGCTTCATCTTCATCTACGACGCCTTCAAGAAGATGATCAAGCTGGCCCACCACTACCCCATCGACTCGGACTTCCGGGTCGAGCGCGTGACGGAGTACGACTGCCTGTGCATGGCGCCCGCCGTCCTCGGTGAGCCGGCCGCCCCGCGCCCGGCGTCCCAGCGAGTCTTTATCCTCGCTTTTCTTCCCTCGCCCGCAGAAAACGGCTCGGAGTTTGCGGACGAGCTTTCGGAAGGCGCCTCCGTCTGGTTTTGGAACAACACGGACCCGGTAGGTTTTTCCCTCCCGTCGGCCCGCTTCGAAGTGGCGCCGGCCGCTCAAGGCCCCCCCCCCCCCCCCTCGCCTTCTCGCCGTGTCCAGCCCGCCAACGGCAGCTGGTCGTCTTTGAGCCGGAGCGACTGCTTGAAGTACGACGGCGAGCTGGTGGGCAAGGCGTGCCACTTTGTCCCCGACATCGCGCTCATGTCCGTCATCCTCTTCTTCGGCACCTACGCCTGCTCCATGGCCCTGAAGAAGTTCAAGAGCAGCCCCTTCTTCCCCACCGCCGTGAGTCCGCCCGCCGCCGGCTCCGGCCCCAACGCCCGTTTTGTTCTCTTGACCGTGCCTCGGGGGGGCCGCGCAGGTCAGGAAGCTGATCAGCGACTTTGCCATCATCCTGACCATCCTCATCTTCTGCGGCGTGGACGCGCTGGTCGGCGTGGACACGCCCAAACTCATGGTGCCCACAGAATTCAAGGTGAGCCTCGCCGCATCCGGTACGGTAAGGACCACGTCGCGGCCGTACGGACGCCGAAGGCGACGTACGGCGCCGTCGTGCGGTAGCGCCGCCGCGAGATCGCGGCGACAACGCGGAGCCGCGGCGGGCGACCTTCCCCGTGTGGAGTTTGCGTGGCTTTTCTCCGGGTCCTCCCGCGTTCCAACAACGCGCACGGCAGATGGATCGAACGCTCCAAATTGTTCCCCCCGGCGTGATCGTGAGGGCTTCTGGGTCTCCGTGCGCCCGGCGACCGGTCTTCGGGCGTCCCACGCCTGCCGCCCGAAGACGGCCCTCGTGATGAGAAGCGCTTTGGGATCGCGGGCGGGTGGAGTGCAACGCGATGATGTCACGATGGCCACGGAATGAATGGCGGCCTCGCGCGGCCGCTTTAGTCGTCGGCGAGTCTCGCGGCGGTGACGCGGACCCGCTCCGACGCTCACCCGCAGCCTTTTTCCCTGCCGGCTTAGCCGACGAGTCCCCTGCGAGGCTGGTTCGTGCCGCCGTTCGGGGGCAACCCGTGGTGGGTGTACCTGGCGTCGGCCCTGCCCGCCCTGCTGGTCACCATCTTGATCTTTATGGACCAGCAGATCACGGCCGTCATCGTCAACAGGAAGGAGCACAAGCTGAAGGTGAGCGGCCCCGTCGCCGACGTTCCGACTCGCGAAGGAAGCGCCTCAAACGCGACGGGGGCGGACGCGCGGGATAGCCGTTCGCCCCCGAACGAACGAACGGGACGTGGCGCCGTCCGTCGCTCGAGCTCGCGGAGGAGGAGCCGCGTTTGACGCGGCGACCGTTTGATGTTTGCGCCGGTCCAGAAAGGGGCGGGCTACCATCTGGATCTGTTCTGGGTGGCCGTGCTGATGGTGGTGTGCTCCTTCATGGGCCTGCCGTGGTACGTGGCCGCCACCGTCATCTCCATCGCGCACATCGACAGCTTGAAGATGGAGACGGAAACCTCGGCGCCCGGCGAGCGGCCCAAGTTCTTGGGGGTCAGGTGGGCTTCCGACCGCCCGCGCCGGTTTGGCGTCGTGGCCGAGTCCCGACGGTTTCCCCTCCCGGTCTGCCCGAAACGAGGCCGAAAGGCCACTCGTGAGCGGCCGAGCGGCCGCGGTTGATCGGCGAAGCCGCCTCGCGTACGCTTTCGGTCCCTTTGGACCCGCGTCGTCCTCGGACTTGTTCAAATGAACACCGGTGACGATTCGGGACGCGCACCGAAATAGGCAAAGTTCTTCTCCGTGACTCTCCTTGCTTTGCGCCCGGACGGCGGCGTCGTTGCAGGGAGCAGAGGGTGACGGGCGTATGCGTGTTCATCCTCACCGGACTGTCGGTCTTCATGGCTCCCATTTTAAAGGTGAGTGGCGGCGGCTTCCGGGTTTCTCCTCGAGTGCGTCCTCGCCGTGGTTTGAGGCGCATTTGTCTGTGTTCTCTGGCAGTTCATCCCCATGCCGGTGCTGTACGGCGTCTTCCTGTACATGGGGGTGGCCTCGCTCAACGGAGTTCAGGTGGGCTTCGCCTCGCCGCCTTCCGTCGCTCGGGCGCGGCCGCGCTCAAGCGGAGGTCCCCTTTGCGCGCGCAGTTCATGGACCGGCTGAAGCTGCTGCTGATGCCGGCCAAGCACCAGCCCGACCTGATTTACCTGCGCCACGTGCCGCTGAGGAAGGTGCACCTCTTCACCTTCATCCAGGCGCTCTGCTTGGCCCTGCTTTGGATCCTCAAGTCCACCGTGGCTGCCATCGTTTTCCCCGTCATGGTGAGAGTCAAACCGGTCTCGGATTCACCGCCGGGGCTTCAAAACGGCGCTCGCGTTGCCAATCGGGAAACTCTCATCGCGCCGGTCTTCTTTTTTGGGGGGGGGGGGGTCTGGTCACCACCCTAGAGAGCCGTTTGCCCCCCCCCCGCAACAGGAGTCCGCTTTTTTTTTGCCAGCTGATTGGGACGCTGTCGCCCCCCTTTGCAGATCCTGGCGCTGGTGGCCGTGAGGAAGGCCATGGACTGCGTGTTCTCGCAGCACGACCTCGGCTTCCTGGACGACGTCATCCCCGAGAAGGACAAGAAGAAGAAGGAGGACGAGAAGAAGAAGAAGCACGGCGGCCGAGACAGCGACGCCGATGACGTAAGTGCACCGCCGTCTTGCCGTTGGACAAGATCTCCGGGCCGCTGCCAATTCCACAAATGCGCAATCTAAAATGGCGGGCGGACTTGCGCCGTCTTTTCAGGCCTGGGTTCTCGCGACTTTTATTTTTTTTTGCCGCTCGGTCTACCCACTCTGGACTTGCCTCATCGGGCCGGCTTTGGGGGTTGCGTTTCCCGACACGCCCGTCCTCCAACTTCCCCGTCAAGCTCTGCCTAGAAAGCACAATGATTCAGTGACTCCCAACAAAAATGTCAGTCGCTGGAGTCAAAGCCATTCCGGGGGGGGCCGGCGACGAAGCCAAACGGCGGCGAATCCTTTCAAAGCCGCCAGCAAGTGTTTGCCAAAGAATGGCGAAAGGTTGCTTCCGGTACGGTCGCACTCCTGTCGAGCTGGAGGACTCCATTTTCCGTCGGCCGTCATCAATGAGTCCGAGTGGTCAAAAATGGCCGGCGGCGGCGGCTCTCCCGATGGGGGACAAACGTCCGGCAGTGAATTCAGGGCGTTGGTCGCGACGCCTCCGACCTTTGGGGGCCCAAGATCTGAGCTTGAGTGCGTGTGCGGTCTTTGACTCTGTGCGTCTCTCCAACAGTCCGACTATCCGTACAATGAGAACGTTGCCAGCATTAAAATTCCCATGGACATGCTGGAGCAGGAACCCTTCTTAGGCGCTCAGGCCTCCGACAGTGAGTAGAAGATGCCCGCGCCTGCGCACGCCCTCCGCTTCCTTCGCCGTCGCCGCCGTCTTCCACTCGCTTGCTCAACTCTTTGTTTGCGAGGCACCGCATGATGTCCGCCGTTTGGATTTTGCGCTGTGCGGCACTAACAGATGTTCCTTTTTTTCCCCCCTTTTTGAACCTTTGCGCGTCTCCGCTTCTTTTGCCGTCTCCTCGCGACTCGCTCGGATCGCGTGTTTCCGCTTTCTTCCGTCGCGTGCGGCGCTTCACTTTCAACGGCCAAAGTTTAATGACGGCGATCATCGCATTGGAAAGACGTCTCGGCGGGCTGAAAATCAGCGACCGTGTCAAAGGGTTCTCGTTTGGAGTTTTCCCACGGCGCCGCACAAACATCGGGCGCTCCCTAAATCTGAACTTTGTCTCCCCTCGGCAGCAGAGAAGTCGGCCGCCTTTCTGGAGCGACACACCTCGTGCTGAGCGTCTTCGCTACTACCCGGCCGACCGCTTGTCCAGGTGAGACGCCCCCAAGCCCGTCCGGTGGCACAGGCGCGCGCGGGAGAAAATCGTCCTTCCGAGACCTTTCTTTCAAAAGATTCCCTGTACTTGCAACGCCCAAAATATCAACGTTATGCATCCTCAAGCGGTCGCCCGCCGGAAAGACGAAGCATCCTCGGGACAATTCGGAGCGTTGGAGCCGGCTGCCGCGCGGGTTTTGGGGATGCGAACTCCCCGCGGGAAGGCCGCGGCCCGGAAACCAGCCCCGCGGGGGCCTCCGCGCTGCCAGAGGGCCGCCGCCGTGTTTTGCTGTGATACTCCGGCCATACGTAGAAGGGAAACAAACAAACGAAAAAAAGCCATTTGTGTATTTCTCGGTTTTTGTCCACGTGACTACGGTTGCGTTCCATTGAACTTTTTAGAATTTCTTATTTCACCCCGTTGCCCCATCATCCGCAGCATCATCGCCTTTTTCCGAGTTTCCCGTATCAAAGCGTGCGCGCCCACGTGGCCCCCGTCGCCTTTCGGGACGACGGCGCGAAAGGCAGCTGCGCCGGCGGGTCACGCGCGGCCTCGACAAACGCGTCTTTTTCCCATATCGGTGTGGAGACAGCTGCCGAGCGGGCCCCAAAACACTCGCGGCGTTGTTTTCCTGACGCGCGGCGTGCCGAGCTTTGGCGCGCGTCCACTCGGGCTGCGGCGATGTCACGCGGGGCCCGATGCCATCGCCGCCCTCCCCAAACCTAATCCCGGTCCGGGAAGGCGAAAATCGCTTTGCGCTCCCCCAACCTTCCGGCACGTCGCGTTGACGCGTCACAAGCGCGCCCGGGGGCGAGTCGCAGACGGCCTCCGGCGACGCCGTCACTTCCGCGCACGCGCCGGCAAACCTTTTTGGCAGCTTCCATCGAGACGCTTTCGCAAACCCTTTTTTTTGTTTAGTTTTTTTCCCGCTTCGTGCGGAGGAACCAATTCTTGTCGTCGGCTCTCGTTTAGCGATGGGAACGAGCCGACGGATCGGCGACGAGACGATATCGCGCGAGAGGGACCGATGTCGTAACTCGTCCGGTCGGGCAGAGTTGCGATCGATCGGAACGGACGGCCGTAATTCAAATTCCGCGTCCGATTCAAAATGCGGCCTTTGGACTGGCACGTGGGACGGCGAGGATTATTATTTTTTTCCCTTTTTTTGCTTGACCGGCCGCCGTCGTTGTGTTTCAGCCCCGAGACGAGTCCGCCGAAGCCGCCGCCTCAGATTAGAATAGACATGGACCCGGACGACGGCCACCCTTTCATCCGGCCCGCTCGAGGATCCGAGACATCTCTGTAGGTCCGCCGAGCCGGGGCGACGCCCGCGGGGCCGACGACCGCCATCGTCGCCGCCGCCGCCAAATCGCAGCGAGCAAGCTAACGCGGCGACGACGACTCGATGGACGCGACCGCAGCTCTGTGCTTTTCCCTCCCCGCTCGCTTTTCCTTTTCCATCATCCGTCTCTACTTTTCCATCCTCAAATATGTAAAAAGGATGATTATGCCGACCTTTTCCCGTAGCAGGAAATGTTCATTTTTAGAGTCTACCTCTCGTCTGCGATGAACGAGCGTCGATTGATTGTGGGGGATTCGAGACGGAAAAGGTGTGCTCATGTGATTGAATAGTTATTAATGCCGAATTAACAATGAACCGGACGCCCTTTTTGATTTGTGTTTTTCGTACTAGATTCAATTGAAAACATTTATTTTAGTGCTTCATTTTGTAATCGTTTGTTAGTGTGCGCGTTGAGAACGCATGTGGCGTTTTCCTCAGCTGGGAGCAATCTCGTGTTGGAAAAATGCGTTACGTTGCCTTTCGAGTGGCCGACGAGGTCCATCGCTCGTACCGTAATCCAAACTCGAGGACAAATCACAACTGGTGTTTTTCACCCCGGAATAGTCGCTTTCTCCATTTTTGTGATTTTTGTTTGTTTTTTAAGTACTCTTCAAATCAAGAATATTAAATACATATTTTTTTTCTTTCTATTAAGACCCCCCGCCCCCCAGCTCTGAAAATAAATTTGAAGAACGGTTGCGCGAGTTAGCTTAGCATGAACTCTGGAAAGCAACTCCCCCCAAAAAAATCCTGAGAATACATCAAGAAAGATGCAGATTTGGCAGCTCAAGCGTGAGGCCGACCGATGCTTCGGCTAACTTTGAGTCACAAAACAACTCAAATATCCTGTTGGGAAAATTTCTTTTGACATCTTCGGGGCGCTTCTCGAGCTCGCTTTGAATAGCACAACTCCCCTCGAATGCCATTGAAAAGCACTGGTAAATTCCTGGCTGTCATTTAGGCGACGCGAGTGGCCTATTCGGCAGCACGTTAGCCCGTCAGCCAAAGTAACCGTGTGATTATGATTTCTAGTCCTCTTGTTTTTTTGTTGGTTTGTTTGTTTTGCTTTTCATCCAGAATAAAATCACTAAGAATCAATGCATCTAAAAAAAATTTTTTTTTTTTTTAATTTTTTTGGAGGGGGCGGGGGCTTTTCATCATTCTTTTTTTGTTTGTTTGTTTGGACGGAGGGCTTTTTAGAATGACTACTTTAGAATTTCAATTTTTCAAATGAAATGTACATTGAAAATAAAAAGGCTATGAAAGAAACGCGCTGTTGCCCCTTGAGTGACTTGCGTGCGACTCGAACGAAAATCCTTCCCGATGAATGACTGAAGGCACAGCTCCCTCTTGTGTTCGTTCCACCCTATTGCAGGAGAGGGGAGGCCAATTTTGCTCCCCTCGGCCATGGGGAAAGGAAGGAGCACATTCATTGGCTCACGTTTTGTTCTTTAAAGAAGTCTTATTCTCGTGTCATTCACATGATTTTCGTCTTGCAACGTTCGAATGTTTTTTTTTTGTTGTCTAATCGCAACTTTAGTCACTAACGCGTGTCATTCTACAACTTTAACTTTTCATGCAAACATTAAGAATAAAATTGGGATCTATTTTGACATGTTATTCTTCTATAACATCTTATTGCTGTAACGTTCAATTTTTTCCTCTCCTGTGACTTAAGAACTTTTTATCGAATAATATTCTGACTTGAGCGCCTTAAAATTATGCTGATTTAAAACATGGTCATGTTCTATTCAAGTAAAATAAGAAAAATAAAGATAATCACTGTAACTGTCTCGCTAATTAAAAACAACTTTTTGTCATGCGTTGACCCATTCTGACTCGTTTCTTGAGATTTTGAAATCGTAGACGGTACCTTTGAGTGTAAAAAGCAAGTCGCGGTGAGCTTACCTCATTAAAAGACGCGGCCCTCCGTCGCGAATGGACTCGTTTGCAGCTAACGAAGCGAACTCCGACCTGTCAGTGAGGTGCAAAGAATGACACCGCGGCTCATCTGGCGCGCAGTCGGGAGCGTTCGGCCCAATTAGCAAACGAGTCGGAGCGAATTCACGCGCCGACGTCAAAGCGGGATGTCGTGACCCGGATACACTGTAAATGCGGGAACAAAAAAAGCCGCAAACATTCTGCTGCCCGACTCCATTTTACCCAGTTGGGGGCAACAAAGCTAAACGTCTCAAGGGAATCATGACATAGAAGGAACTGGAAGTTTTCTAATGTTGTTGAAGTACCGTCAAGAAGTAATTTACGGACTCCTGTCATGCGCGCGACATGATGTGTTTGAGAGCTGAATGATAATTGGCGTTTGTTGACCTAAAGTGGTCATCACAAGCGCCCTAAAGCTAACGGTGATTGCCAACCTGGTAGCAGAGGCTATTTTTGTTGGCATCTGATTATTTCTGCATGTAAGATCATGTCAGCAAAATTCAACTTTTTTTTTCCCCCAGCAAAACCAATGGCACTGGAGTCAAGCAACAAGAGAGGGTTGGAGAAGTGTTGTCACCATGTTAAGAATGAAAGAAGTTAGCGGGTAAAACGGTCGGTACCCAGTCAGCAAAATTGGTCTGGCCCAGCTCTGGGGCAGACACGGCACGTACATTCGGCCCACATACCTCAATGAATGACGGTCCTGCAGTGGCCCACGTCTGGCAAAAAAAACGACCATGGATTGTAAGGCGTTTTTCGCCGAAAAAAACGACCATGTATAGTAAGGCGTTTTTAGACAAAAAAAACGACCATGTATAGTAAGGAGTTTTTAACCGACAAAAACGACCATGTCTAGTAAGGCGTTTTTCGCTGATAAAAACGACCATGTATAGTAAGGCGATTTTAGCCAACAAAAACGACCATGTATAGTAAGGCGTTTTTAGCCGAAAAAAACGACCATGTAGAGTAAGGCGTTTTTAGCCCAAAAAATAACCATGTATAGTGAGCCATTTTTTGACCCAAAAAATGACCATATATATAGTAAGCCGTTTTTAGCCGAAAAAAACGACCATGTATAGTGAGGCGTTTTTAGCCGAAAAAAAACGACCATGTATAGTAAGGCGTTTTTCGCTGATAAAAACGACCATGTATAGTAAGGCGATTTTAGCCGACAAAAACGACCATGTATAGTAAGGTGTTTTTAGCCGAAAAAAACGACCATGTGTATAGTAAGGCGTTTTTAGACAAAAAAAACGACCATGTATAGTAAGGCGTTTTTAGACAAAAAAAAACAACCATGTATAGTAAGGCGTTTTTAGCCGAAAAAAAACGACCATGTATAGTAAGGCGTTTTTTTAGACAAAAAAAACGACCATGTATAGTAAGAAGTTTTTAGCCCAAAAAAACGACCATGTATAGTAAGGCGTTTTTAGACAAAAAAAACGACCATGTATAGTAAGGTGTTTTTAGACCAAAAAAACGACTATACATGGTCGTTTTTGGCGGCAAAAATCGCCTTACTATACATGGTCGTTTTTTTTCCGTCTAAAAACGCTTTACTATACATGGTCGTTTTTTTTCGTATAAAAACGCCTTACTATACATGGTGGCTTTTTTTGTCTAAAAACGCCTTACTATACATGGTCGTTTTTGTCGGCGAAAAACGCCTTACTATACATGGTCGTTTTTTTCGTCGAAAAACGCCTTACTATACATGGTCGTTTTTTTCCAGCTAAAAACGCCTTACTATACATGTTCGTTTTTTTCGGCGAAAAACGCCTTACTATACATGGTCTTTTTTTTGGGTTAAAAATGCCTTACTATACATGGTCGTTTTTTTGGGGTTAAAAACGCCTTACTATACATGGTGGTTTTTTTCGTCGAAAAACGCCTTACTATACATGGTCGTTTTTTTGGGCTGAAAACGCCTTACTATACATGGTCGTTTTTTTCGTCGAAAAACGCCTTACTATACATGGTCGTTTTTTCCAGCTAAAAACGCCTTACTATACATGGTCGTTTTTTTCGGCTAAAAACGCCTTACTATACATGGTCGTTTTTTTCGGCTAAAAACGCCTTACTATACATGGACGTTTTTTTGGGTTAAAAATGCCTTACTATACATGGTCGTTTTTTTCGTCAAAAAACGCCTTACTATACATGGTCGTTTTTTCCAGCTAAAAACGCCTTACTATACATGGTCGGTTTTTTCCAGCTAAAAACGCCTTACTATACATGGTCGTTTTTTTCGGCTAAAAACGCCTTACTACACATGGTCGTTTTTTTCGTCGAAAAACGCCTTACTATACATGGTCGTTTTTTTGGTCTAAAAACGCCTTACTATACATGGTCGTTTTTTTGGGCTAAAAACGCCTTACTATACATGGTCGTTTTTTTCGGTGAAAAACGCCTTACTATACATGGTCGTTTTTTTCGGCTGAAAATGCCTTACTATACATGGTCGTTTTTTTCCAGCTAAAACGCCTTACTATACATGGAAGTTTTTTTCAGCTGAAAACGCCTTACTATACATGGTCGTTTTTTTCGGTGAAAAACGCCTTACTATACATGGTCGTTTTTTTCGGTGAAAAATGCCTTACTATACATGGTCGTTTTTTTCCAGCTAAAACGCCTTACTATACATGGAAGTTTTTTTCAGCTGAAAACGCCTTACTACACATGGTCGTTTTTTTCGTCGAAAAACGCCTTACTATACATGGTAGTTTTTTTTGGGTCTAAAAACGCCTTACTATACATGGTCGTTTTTTTCGGTGAAAAACGCCTTACTATAGATGGTCGTTTTTTGGGCTAAAAACGCCTTACTATACATGGTGGTTTTTTTTGGGCTAAAAACGCCTTACTGTTCATCACTGGTGTCAAACTCATTTCACATGGTGGGCCACATACGGCCTCGGTAGATGTCAAGTGGGCCGGACCATTAAAACTATCCCATACTTTGCTATAAACAACCAAAACAATACTGTATGTCTTTCCTTTGTTTTGGTATAAAAGAAGCACAAGAACATTTGGAAAATGTTGAAATTTAATGAACGTGTCTTTTCCAAAACATTTCATGAAGCACCTTACATTTCCTTCAACAAATGTGCAATTTACTTTTATCATTCACATACAGTATATGCATTGCAACTGATCCCATTGATTGTACAAACTTTAACAAGTAATTGTTATTGATAAATATAGTAATGCACTTTATGATTAAACAAGATTTATAAAGAAAGGAAGTTTTAAACCAATTACACGTGCATATAAAATCTAAATGTAATCCCTGCCTACACCTTACAAACTAAGGAGAGTGCTATTAAATGTGTAAATGTGAGAGTGCTATTGATAGCGTCTGCTGTCATGGGTCTGTCTCAGTGACGGACTGAGGCTGCTGTTGTCTTCTTCTCTGGTCAAAACAGTGACCCCCTAGCGGATACTCAATGAATTGCACCTAAATATTCATTCTGTCTTTTATGCATTTTTTTTCATTTTTAAATTATCCTGCGGGCCTGATTGAACCTCGCGCGCGAGTGTGTGTGTGTGATGAATGGAATTCCGCATCGGTGTGCAATTGTAAAACAAGGATGAATTGTTTTTGGGGCGGCCCGGTGAGCCAGCGGTTAGCGCGTCGACCTCACAGTGCAGAGGTCCCGGGTTCGATCCCGGCTCCGGCCTCCCTGTGTGGAGTTTGCACGTTCTCCCCGGGCCTGCGTGGGTTTTCTCCGGGTACTCTGGTTTCCTCCCACATTCCAAAGACATGCATGGCAGGCTGATTGAACACTCTAAAATTGTCCCTAGGTGTGAGTGTGGGCGCGGATGGTCGTTCGTCTCTGTGTGCCCTGCGATTGGCTGGCGACCGGTTCAGGGTGTCGCCCGCCTACTGCCCGAAGACGGCTGGGATAGGCTCCGGCACCCCCCGCGACCCTAGTGAAGATAAAAGCGGTTCGGAAAATGAATGAAATGTTTTTGCTTTAATTAGGGGCCATCTCCAGTGAATGCGGTGCGGTGGGTGACGACGAGCCACCCCCGAGAGCCCCCTAAGAAGAGGAGGACAACGGGTTGTTTGGATGATGAAAAAAAAACAAACATTTGAAATGCCGCATCGGATCCGCTGCAACTACGCTGGCTCCCACCTCGGAAACGGTCCAAATGGCTTCCCTGGAAAGCGGGTGACTTCACGCGCCCGCCTCCCCCGGCCCAAATGGAACCGGCGCCAAACGGCCGCCTCTCTCAATTCCGATCCCATTAGGTGTCTGGGAGCGCATCTATTGCGGCGCTCTCAGTTATAGAATTTCACGCCTCCGGTTTTTGCGGCTGATTGGACCCGTTTCCCGTTTGGACACGTGCCTTCAAATGGGCTCTTTTTCCCCGTAATGGGGAAGACGTGCCAGAGATCGGCGGCCGCATTAGCGCCTTAGCATGTAGCCGACCCCATCACCGGAGGACGATGGGGCCGTTTGACCTTTCTCTTATGTTTTGAAAGCCAGATTCGACTCGGGTCAAATATCTCTTCCGAGCTCTGTGGAAGCTCCAAGTGGAAAAGTCCAATTCATCAACGAAGCCGTCTCGAGACGCCACTTGCCGGAAAGACGCGTGTGTATTTCTATCTGTCTATTGGAAGGAATCTTCAGTGCTTCATATGATAAAATGACAACGAGAAACTCGTCGCACGGTACCCTCTCCGAGCGATCGCTAGCCTCAAACGGAAACGGAATCGTCTCTCCCCTCTGTCGAGCCTGAAGATCTTAATTGGCCTCCCGCTTCTCACCCGGGCGCCGTTTCCACATCGAGAGAGCTCGCCACCCGCCGGGAATCTGTCATCCGCATCCCGGCCAAGCGGTCAGTCAAAGGCCGCGGCCGCGTGCTGCCGAGCGGCCTCGCTACGGGGGGAATCTTCTCGTGCGGCCGCTTTCCATCCACATTGACAACCGGAGCCGTGGGAGGAGCCCGATTTGCGCACCATGCGCGCCGGGCTCGCAAGCGGCGCCCAAAAAACGACAACAAACACAAATGGTCTTGAAATATTGCTTTTTCAATTGAGGGAAAACTGCGGGGCCGCGCTCGCTCGGCCTACTCGCGCCACTCAGCCATCTGCTGGTGAATGCCAAAGAGTGGAAAAGCATTTAAAATGCAGGGGGGGGGGGGCGACTTTTGGGTAAACCCCCCAACGCTAGCAAACACATGACGAAAGTGTTTTTTGCTCACATATCTAAAAATCGCACACCGCAAGAATGCTCCCACACCATTGAGCGAATGAACGTCTGCTGACATCTCCGATTGAAAGCCCCTCCCGCACAGTGGCGGTTCTGGGGGGGGGGGGGGGGGGTCAACGGGGGCCAGTGCCCCTGTAGCACCGATTCTGGCCCCCCCTCCGAGCGCAGGTTACGCAGTCGTGCCGAGTCGCCGACGCGAAAGGTGGAACCAAAGCGCATGATTTAACATTCTAGTCGGACCCTTTAGTGCGCTGCGCCATTTAAAAATGAGAAGCGGTCCGCAGAGAAGGAAATTACCACCACACGAGTGCTATTTGCGCGTGTGTGTGTGTGTGCGTATGTGTAACTTTTTTAGTCTCCCTTTTTATTTTAATTTTTATTTAACAGGATCAATATATGACATTGCCTTTTAAAATTTGGATAATGATATGCATGTAAAACATCTAGCTTCAGTGTATTTGCAATCTTTGTCCCCGGCAGGCTGCTACCATATCATCACCTGGCTTGGAATATTCTCAACAGACGTATTGTTACGCTTGCAGACATTTTAGCCCTCCTAATACTGTTTTTTTCTCATCACTGTAATGTTATGACTACAATTTCAAAGTCTGAAGAAATAAAAAGTCAAATAAGATTTCGAATCTGTCTTTTTAGCCCTGGGTTGAATGTGCCCCCCCATCAAAACCCCTGGCCCCAGCCCGGCCCCCTCAGTGAAATTGATCCAGAACCGCCCCTGCTCCCGCACGCCTTCTGAAACACACACGCACACAAACACGTGCATTTGATTGAATGTTTATCGATTGGGCAAGTTTGTCGCGTGTGACGTTGAGCGATTCGGACAGCCTTTTCAGGTCGCTAAGCGCCGTCGCCTGGAAAAAAGAAAAAGCCAGCGTGATGCGAACGAAGCGTGTCAGGCGCTGCGCCGGCTTTGCGCTCGTGAGCATTTTGAGCAGGTGGAAGCAGAAAAATTTGCCATGCAGATGAAGACCCGGCCCGGCTTTCTCGGCCGTCGGCCAAAGGAGACGCCGGCGTGTCACAAAGCATCGGCCCCGGACGGCGCCGCCACGTCTCGGCCAATCAGCATCCGTCACTCTTTTCTCGGCTTTTTTTCTTTTTTGCCGAGGCCCGCTGCGTATTTTGAGTCCGCTCCCGTCAGCAAAGTTGCCTCCTAATCTCCGCCGAGCACATCCCGGCGTTTGCGACTGTAAAAATAGTTCAAAGAAACAGACGAGGATTAACGGTGCACATTTTGGCTTCTGCTTTTCTTGTGCCGGCTAAAAAAAAAAAAAAAGTGCAGCGCCATCGTCATCGACGTCACGCGAGACGTCGGCAGGCCAGCCGTTCATGAGAGCGCACGCATCCATTCTCTGATCCGCTTTTCTTCACCAGTCATTTGCATTATTTCCACCGCCCGTTCCAAGCGACCGAGCCCGGGCCCGTCCGCCGGATCGACCGACGGACCGGTCGATGATGTGGACCGTTCTTTTGTGAGCAAACTCGGACCAAGGCAAAACGAGGCCGACCGAGACCAAATTGGGGGACGACAAGGCGCCGCCGAGCGGTTGGCAAAGAAAAGCAAAGGCGGGACAACCGCGGTAGCCATTTTCCTTCCGCGCATCTGAAGTCGCCGACAAAAAAAACAACAACGGGGGCCCCGATCGGCACCTCGGGCGAACGGGACATCGGAAGAGTCGCGTGGAACGACTCCACCTGGAAAGACCAGAGGAAAGGTGGCGGCCCGCCGCCAGGGGCGGTTCTGGATCAATTTCACTGAGGGGGCCGGGCTGGGGCCAGGGGTTTTGATGGGGGGAGCACATTCAACCCAGGGCTAAAAAGACAGATTCGAAATCTTATTTGACTTTTTATTTCTTCAGACTCGGGTGTCTTGAAAGGCGCTTATAAATAAAATGTATTATTATTATTATTATTAGGAGGGCTAAAATGTCTGCAAGCGTAACAATACGTCTGTTGAGAATATTCAAGCCAGGGGATGATATGGTAGCAGCCTGCCGGGGACAAAAATTGCAAATACACTGAAGCTAGATGTTTTACATGCATATCATTATCCAAATTTTAAAAGGCAATGTCATATATTGATCCTGTTAAATAAAAATTAAAATAAAAAGGGAGACTAAAAAAGTTACACATACGCACACACACACACACGCGCAAATAGCACTCGTGTGGTGGTAATTTCCTTCTCTGCGGACCGCTTCTCATTTTTAAATGGCGCAGCGCACTAAAGGGTCCGACTAGAATGTTAAATCACGCGCTTTGGTTCCACCTTTCGCGTCGGCGACTCGGCACGACTGCGTAATCTGCGCTCGGAGGGGGGGCCACAGGGGGGGCCAGAATCGGTGCTACAGGGGCACTGGCCCCCGTTGGCCCCCCCCCCCAGAACCGCCACTGCCCGCCGCCGGAACCACAAGCCCCCGTGAGCTGAGGGGCCCTCAGCGAGTCAAAGGTCGAGCCCTCTCGGCCCTCTCAAAGTCAGGCCAAGGGGGGGGGGAGGATCGGAACCCGAGTCGCCGCGTCTCATTTCGGCAACGCCGCAGCAAAGCAAGGCGCATGGAAAAGCAGGCCCGCGTCAATGTCGCTTGGTTTTGCCCTTGGAACAAAGGCTCTTTTTTGTCCAATTCCAAGAATCACATCAAAACGTGACCCCAAATGTTTGTTTTGTCTGCCCGTCCCCATTCGAGCATCGTCTTCCGAAATGAAAGAGGAGCAAAGCGGACTCGCTTCAGATGTCAGGAACTGTGGTGGGATGTCACAATTGTTGAAGCCTTCAAAAATGTTGGAATCGGAATTTGGGGGTCGGGGGGTACAACTGCCCAGCGGTGGGCTGGCAAAGTGCGGGGCACACGCACACACAGACGAACAAGCGCCGGCGCGTGTGGCGTCGCACCCTGGGGCAATTTGGAGCGTTGAGCATTTTCTGGGTGGGGGGGGGGGGGGGGCAGGGAAGGGAGGAGAGCGCCAAAAAGGCCACGAGCCGGAATTAAACCTCCGACTCGTTTGTTGTCTTTTGTTCTTCTGCCTGCCTCGACGGACTCGCCGCGTCTTTCTTTGGCTTTGACGTGGCGTCGACGGAGACAGATGCGAGCGACCTTTCTGATGTGCGGCCGTGCGCTTGTTCGCGATTGGCTGCGCGCGTGAAATGCGCTCATTTTGCAAGTCTCTCGGGGAGACTTGGGGGGGGGGGGGGGGGTTGCGGTCGCATACACGTTGCACGCATTTAAAATTCTCACACCGGCTGAGACCTGCTTGATAACGATGAGTGTTGTCACGGTTGGACCCCTCCCCCCCTCGCCCACGTTGGCCGGCTTAGAGCAGGCACCCCGCCCCCCCTCTCCTCTGCGCCGGGCCGCCTACGTCACGGCCGGCGGCTCGCCACTCGCGCTCAGAGCGGCGAGCCGAGCGCACGTTCTCGCCGTCCCCGTGACGCACGCGGCCACGCGCAGCTTCCCGTCTTCTTTTCCTCCCGCGGAGACGCGTGCGGTCGGTCGCCAAAAGGTGAGCCGCTCGACTTTTGTCACGGGGACGCGGCTGGCAACTTTCCTCCGCCCGTAGCGGAGACGGCGGGCGGAGGAGCCGGAGATGCGCTCGCTTTCACAATCGCTGGCGTGGCGACTCCTTGCGCGCTTGATTTCAATTGCCGCGGAGCTCTTTCTTCCCATTTTTTTTAGCCGCTCCTGTGCCGCCTCGTCTTTTGATTTGCAATGATTTCATTTGGACTTGCTTCCTTCTCGCATTCATCTATTTGTACGCACAGATTTTGTTTTGGATCGCGAGCCATTTTTCTCATTGGATCGATTGGCTCTCTTCTTATTTCTTATTTTCCGTTTTTTTTCTTTGCTCTAAATCGCCCCCGGGTGCGATTGTGAGCGTGAACGTTTGTCTCTGTGCGTGCGACTGGATGACCCCCCCCCCCCTCGTTGAGGGTGCGCCCTGCCTATTGCCCGAAGACGGCCGGAAGAGGCTGCGGCGAGCCCGCGACCCTCCTCAAGAGAAGCCGACAAGAAAACGGAGGGATGGCGGGATTTTTCAAAAAGATTGCATTTCATTTATGACCTCATTTTTGGGATGTCGAAAAGGGTCGCGTTGTCACCCATGAAGTCACCCGGCATTTAGTGTATGGCTCTCCTTTTGAAATGTCATTTCATTTTTGGGGGGGTAAGGGGGGAGGGGGCTAATAATCATAATTTGCGTCTCTTTTACTCCCTTTTTGCATTGTGGAAGTCACCCGGCATCGGTTGCGTGCGGCCCCCGCCATCGTCTTCATTTGTCCCCACAGTGGGCTCATTGTGTGCCCGGGCCACTGATGAGCATACCCCAACCCCCCCACTTTTTGGTTTTTTTGGGCCGCTCTTTTGTCTTCAGACGGCATCCAGAACTGTGGCAAATACCGTTGAACAGGACAGACGGGCATTTCTGGGATTTGTGTGGCTCAACAAGCCGCTGGAACGCCGAGAGGCGACACAATTACACAATCATTGGCGAGAATGGCCGCGAAAGAGGTGGCGTTCTCCCTTTCGGCGTGCTGCACTTTTCCGGTCAATGAAATGCGCTTCCTTCTCCAGGTTGAAAATGAGCCTGCAAGCGCACAACTCGACGCTGTTCAACACTTCGCGGGAGGAGGCGGAGGCCACGGCGGAGGAGGAGGACGTCCTCGGCGCCGGGAACAAGGTGACCTACGTGGGCTTCTACCTGCACCGCCCGTCCACGGCGGCCGTCTTCGTCGCGTCCTACCTGCTCATCTTCCTGGTGTGCCTGGCGGGCAACGGCGCGGTGTGTTTCATCGTGCTGCGCGGCCGCAACATGCGCAGCGTCACCAACGTGTTCATCCTCAACCTCGCCGTGAGTGACCTCCTGGTGGGCATTTTCTGCATGCCCACCACACTGTTGGATAACATTATCACAGGTAAATATTGCCTTTGCTCACCTTGTCGTCCTCGTCCGCCGCGGAAGCGTTTCCTCCCCCGTTGCGAGCCGAGCGGGAAAAAGCGGCGCGACCGCCGCCGCGAGGAAGGGAAGGGCCCCCGGTCGCCATCGAACTCCCCCGGTGCCCCCGTCGGTCGGGTTCCGAGCCGACCGGATCGTGTTTGAGGATCCCGCGATCTTTGACTCGGGCGCCAAAACTATCTGTTCGCACAAAAGGCAGCGACAAAGCAGAAACACAAATCGCTGGTCAAAAATGATCACGGAAAGAAAAACAATGCGAGGATGAGGAGGAGGGGCGACGAGGGATGATTGTTTTGTGGGCCGAAGAGGAATGAGATGAGGTGCTTTCTACCGTCTTTATAATCGATTTGTTTTACCGTTTGTTGTATATGTTCAATTTCTCTACGTACAGCACTTTGTATGCAGCGATGGCTGTTTGAAAGTGCTCAAGAAATACAGTTGAGTTGAGGAGGAATCGACTGTATTTTGGGGTGGAGTCCACAAATGTGAGAAAATAGGAATCAACTTCAACATTGGGAATATTCCTGGATGCGACCAAGGAATCGGATCACAACGGCAGGGTGATGGCACCATCTAGGGGCCACGTCGATCAACTACACTCGCATTTCATGAAATGAGAGCCGACACACGTTTGGAAACAAAATACACACGGTCGTCTTCAGAACGGGAAGGAGCTACGGTCGTCGCGCCATTAATGAACACATCTCAACATAAAATGCCACTTTAATATCAGGTTAATTCATCGCACGAACCGCGGCGGCCCGATGCTAACGGGCTAATGTGGCTAACTTGCGAACACGAGTCGCAAATGATTAAATAGGACAAGTAAGCGTCGTTGTACTTGCGTTTTGTCAGGAACTCGGTGGCTTAGGGAATGACCGATGAAGTAAGTGCTACGAAGGAGGTTGACGGGACAAAGGCTGATATGGAACAAAACGGAATGACATTGAGCAGGACGCAAAGCCGGAAACTGACAGGTGCTGTAATCACGCGATATCTCAACGCGCGAAGGTGCGTGTCTCGCGGTAACTCAAAGAGCGGGCTGCGCCTTTGCTCCAATTTGACAGCCGAGAAAATCGCCCGAGAAACATTTTGCGTGTTTCAAGATGAGCCAAGATGTCACGTTTAAAATGTGCTTGTCGGGCAGAAAAAGCATTCGATTTCTTGTTTTGACTTTGCCGCTCAAAGTCCCAATCTTGGGCACGCGGCTCCGCGTGCGTCCGGTTTTACGGCACGAGAAAGGATCCCGGAAAGTGTCTTCGCCGCCGGCACACTTGCACGGGTGTGCAAAATCAAGTGTCTGCAGCGTGACCAATCAAAGTGGGCGGGATGTCAAATGTGCGGCGCTCGGGCCTCGGGAGCTTTTCGGCGCCGTGTTCGAAACGGCTGTCTGGCGCTTCCTGTGCGCAGGGTGGCCCTTTGGAAGCCTGGTGTGCAAACTGAGCGGCACGGTGCAAGGCATCTCGGTGTCGGCGTCCGTCTTCACCCTGGTGGCTATCGCCGCGGACAGGTACGCTACCTCCTTGGTCCGTGCTTTTTCGACGGGCAGAAAACAGCGCCGGCCGGCGCTCTTGCGGCGGGAGTCGCAAAGGCCGGCGGGTGATGTGACGGTCGCCCGTCGCCCGGAGGATGCGAACGAGAGCGCGGCCTGGGGACCGAGCTTTTATTGTCAATGACGTCACGCCGCGCGCCCGCGTCCGACATCATCCGGCTCTCGCTTTCGGTCAGCCTCTTTGGCCCCGGACGAGCCGGATGTGACAAAGCACGTTCCCGTATCGGGTCTCCCATTCGGGGTTCCCGCTTTTCTCCCAGACGGGTTGGGTTCTCTTGCCAGCATAGAAGGCATTCGGGACGAGCGTCGCCGTGGAATTTTTTCCGGGTCGCTCACTCCGCCTCCACGCCTCCCTCGGCAGATTCCGATGCATCGTGTACCCGTTCAAGCGGAAGCTGAGCATCTCCGCCGCCGCCCTGATCATCGTCACGATCTGGGTCCTGGCCGTCGCCATCATGTGTCCGTCGGGCGCGACGCTGCGGGTGACGCGGGAGCGAAGCGTCCGAGTGCTGCTGGGCTCCGACAACCGAACGGCGCCTTTTTACTGGTGCCGGGAGAACTGGCCCAACCGGGAGATGCGCAGGATTTACACCACGGTGTTGTTCGCCAACATCTACCTGGCCCCGCTGTCGCTCATCGTCGTCATGTACGCGCGCGTCGGCGTCACGCTCTTCAAGACCTCCGTGCCCGGGGGCGGCGGCGTCTCCAAGAAGAAGCGGCGGGTGATCAAGATGCTCCTGGTGGTGGCCTCGCTCTTCGCGCTGTCCTGGCTGCCCCTGTGGACCCTCACGATGCTGAGCGACTACGCTCGGCTCACGCCGCGGCAGCAGCGCGTCATCAACATCTACGCGTACCCCTTGGCCCACTGGCTGGCCTTTTTCAACAGCAGCGTCAACCCCATCGTCTACGGCTTCTTCAACGAGAACTTCCGGGCGGCCTTCAAGTCGGGCCCGCGCGCGGCCGACGGCCGGCGGAGGAGAAGGTACTCGCGGCGGCCGCGGCCCGACGCGGCGCCGCCGGCCGATGGGGATCCCGTCTCGCCGAACGGCCCGGATCCGAGCGGCTCCGGGCGGATGCGGCGGCTCGCGGAGCGGGACCTGGTCTTGGAGGACTTGGAGAAGGGCTCCTGCAGTAGCGGCGGCGGAACGGCCGTGTCGATTTGAGCCGCCGATGGGCTTTGGCGCTTTTCTGTCACGACTTCTTCAGGAAATGAGGCCTCATCGCCGCCGTCTTGGCTGTGGACCTTCCCCCCCCCCCCCCCAAATAAATTGCGCGTCCCTTTCTAAAGAGCAATCATCGAGATGCGCAGCGCAGCAACGCGGACAAGTCGTTGCCTCCGCCGACCTCAAAGCGCTTTGCGGCTCGGATTACGTGAAAAGCTACTGAAGCGACTTTTCCGTCACTTTGGCTTTTGGCGTGAGACGACTCTTATGGGTTTATTTTTTGTTGTTATTTTGATCGTAGGGTTCTAGAAAAAAGAACGGCATGCCTTGGACTGATTTACGGCACCGATATGCTTGTCTTAAGAAATGTGTCGCTACCTGCTTTTTAGCGGGCCAGCCAGGACGCTCGCAGCTGGTATGCGCGCTCACGCAAGCATTGCTTGCTTTTATCATTCGTCAAAAGCTTTTTGAAAGACATTTAGTTGAAAAAGACACAAAAGAAACCTCTCATGTTGTATCTGATGGGTCAAAGTCCAATAAAATCACACCGTTTCAGATCGCCAATGCGATACGCATGGGCCACGGCAATGATATTTTTTCAATATATTGCGCATACACGGGGATGCATCTCTCTCTCTCTCTCTGTATATACGCCGTGGAACAAGCGAGAGCAAGAAGAGGCGGGAGGCGGACGTATCGATCCTGGCCTTTATTGCGACGCGCTCCCCATTCCAATAAACAGCATCAGTAGTAGCGTCCACAAAACACACGCGCCAAGCGCAACGGCGACATGACAATGCGCAGGTTGTCCGGGTACAGTACTGGAAGGAGGCTCGGGGGTTTGGTCCCGCGACGACAGAGCTCGGCGGCGGCTGCCAAAAGACTCCAAATCCAGCCCGCTATATTTACATGCAATTGTTTGCAAAAAACAATGTCATTTCTATCCTAGTAGGTACATCTCTTCGTGAAGAAAACCTGTTCCCGCCCCTCCAATAAATATGTCTGCATTCAATGCTATCTATATACATGGACTATACATTGTTGTACATACATTGTCGTATTGTGTGTTTATTGCAGTCAGATGCATGGAGGTTGTGAGGAAATGCGTTGTTGTTTTGCGGCTACTGGGTTGTTTTTTTTGCTCGTCGGCCTTCAAAAACGTCGTTTTGCTCATCGCTAAATGATCGCAAGTAAGCGAAGCGAAGGTATGAATGGAAGAAGTGGGCAGAAAGAGCGAGCGTCCGTATTCAAGTATCAAGTGTGAATTCCGCTCACGATAAACTCGGCATGGAAACTGGAGTTCACAGCATTCCATTTCAAATACTTTTCAAATGTCAACTTACGGATCCTTAATCATCAAAATAAATGCAACGGAGGCACCCGTTTGAAGTGAAACGCGCTAGCTAGCGCTTACACGCTAGCTAGCGCTTACACGCTCGCGATGGCAGCGACAAGCTCGAGATGCAAAGCAAAAGGCTGCCGGACGCTTTTTGGGAAAACGTCCTCGGGTGGTTTTTGTCCATCCGAAAAGTCTTTTTACTGGGCTAAGCTAAAGCCAGCCGTGGCTGCATATTTCCCCATCATTTTTTTTTCTTTTTCAGGAGGACTGAACTTATTCTGCTCCCTTTTTCTCTCCTTTGTCCTTTTTGACTTTTAAAAATAACATCCGCCAATCGTCATAAAGCTCAAAGAAGGGAAGGACCATCAAGGGGTTCAGAACATTCCGGTCACAACATAACTTTCTAAAAATAAAAATAGACTAATTCATCGCTAATTTGCATCCCAGTAAATCGTAAATTTGATTCGCGGTTAGTTAAAAAAGAAATGTCGTATGCCGGGTGTACGCATTTGAGTACGCTTTAGCCTTTAGCTGCTAAAATGCTAGCAACACGCTAAAATGTTCACGTGTGAGTAAAGCACAAGAATAGTTACGGCACGCGTTTGTGTCGTGCGTTGCTGCTGGTCACAATTATCACTGAGCGAAGCTAAGGTTAAGCTAGCTGTGTGTGTGTGTGTCTCCAGTTTGGCAGATTTGGCTCTTTTTGCTTTCATACAAAATAACGGCCATTTGGTTTGTTCCCGATGTGAAATTCTTTTGAAGCATAGTAAAGCGCGCGTGTTCGAAAACGTTTGCAAAAATGTGTCTGTGACGATTGACAAAAACGTGCGTTGGGTTCATTGAAGACTTCAAATGGTCGGCGGACACTTTGGCAAACCTGCCGCACGTTTGCTTCGTGCCTCTGATGTTTCGTGAAAATGTCTACGTTAACGATGGAAATGCTGGTCTTTGATGTTTAGAAAAATGTCTACTTTAGTTTGGTTGGGGACTAAATTGTCTTTAAAAAAAAAAAAAAAAAAAAGGAAAAAACAAAAGAAGCTTGCTAGGGTCATTGAAGACGAAGCTGCCATTGATGTCAAAAGGTGTGTCCTTTTGGAATAAATATCTGTGAAAACAGGCCCGTTTGCTTTGCTCAAGACTGAATTGTCTTTGATGTTGGACAACAATGCGTTCGCTTAATTTGTCTTGTTTGCTTTGTTGCGGACAAACATGGCCGATGTTGTCCAATGACCCCCCCCCCCGGAAAAAAAAACAACAAAAAACCCATTTGGCATTGTCCAACCCCTTCGACAGAAACACACACACGCTTCATTTGTCAAAGACTTTCTTGTCTTCGATTTTTGAGAAAGCGCTCGAGTTTGGGCAAAGACTAAAATGTCTTTGATTTTCAACCGTGTGAAGTTCATCGATGGCAAAATTAACCTTTCATTTCCAGTCGAGAACCTTTGTTATTTATTGTTATTTAAAGCTAAAACACAAGTTGTTTGATGAGTTGAAGTCAAAGACTGATTTGTCTTTCGGGGTCTTTGATTTGCTCGGTTGATAAGGGACGACAATTCTGCATGCGAGCGTTCCGGAAGGGGTTTTTTTTTTGTTGGTTTTGTTTGGTGTCGTTGGAACGTTTCCATTTGGGAAAAATACAAAAAAAAAAAAATCAAGATCCCTCGAAATCCTCGCGCCCTTTTTGAAATAACCGCTCGGCTTCCTACGTACGACGGCTCCGTAACTCGAGATAAAGTGAACCAGCACCTCTTTGTTTGTGTCTTTGATGAAAACGTTGTCGTCGTCCTCGGCGTGAGAAGACGCGGAAGGACGAGGCCGCCGCGCCTGCGTAGTCCCGTGAAAAGACGGCGCCGCTCTCATCTCTCTACTTCCGAGGAGGCGGCGGGCCGCCGGCCGTCGGCGAAGCCGCCGCGTCCCGACCGCCGTTTCCCGACCGCGGCGGCGTCGTCCCTCGGGCTCCTGCGGGGCGCCGGTGCGGTTTTGCCGACCGCTCTCGATCGAGCGGCGTCTTGCCGTCGCTTCCCGCCGTCGCCCTGCGGCTCGTTGCCGTTTTTGGGCGGTTTCCCGCCGTTCGGCCGTTGTTGACGCGTGGCGTTGGCCATCAGCGTCTCCAACAACTGCGAGGCGGAACCGAAGCGTACGTGGTCCTCGGGTTGAGCGGTAAGAGCGCCGCCGCCGCCGCACGACTCGCAGCAGAGTTTGTTGTAGCCGGGGATGGAGCAGTAGCGAGCCAGGACCTCCATTTGGCAGAAGATGGACTTGTCTCCGTGGCAGGGCTCGTCTGAAAAGCAAAGTCAAAAGCATCGGAGAGAGCAGGGGCGGATGGAGAAGCGGCAGCTTGACGCCCGGCGAGCCCGCCGACACGATTGGAAAAATGAAATTCCAATCAGACACACCAGTCGGATGCGCGCCGTTTTTCTTCAAAGCGATTCGTTTCGAGGCCGGCCGAGATATGCGAGGGCGCGGAGAAGAAAAGAAAAAGCAAGGCACGGGCGGGACCGGCTCGCGGGGCAAAAACGGGGAGGGCCCGCCTCCAAAAGCATGAAAACAAGCGTTCCGCCTTCCGAACGTCAATTGACGCCCCGCATGCGAAGTGAAGTTGACGTTAGTGCGCGGCCACCGGACGGAGTAAAAAAAAAAAAAAGAAGACTACCTGCGGTCGGCCGGGCGTTTAGCATGCACTCGCCGTGACTTTGAAGCGAATGTGGGCGGCGCGAAGGCGGCTCCTCACCGTGGCACGGTCCGGGCCGGCACACGCGCACGTTCTCCGGCTTGTCCCCGCCGCACTGCTCTCCCGTCCGGCAGCCGACCAGTCGCCTCTCCGTCCCCTCGCCGCAGCTGACGGAGCACTGCGCGAGCGGCCGACATCGCTCGCTCAGCCCGAGTTTGAGCGGGCGACGCCCGCGAGCATCCGCGACTCAAACAAGACCCAAGCCGCAACCAAAACGGTCAGCCAAGTTACAAGAGTTTTGCCCTTCACACCCCACCCCCCCCCCCCTTCAACCTAATTGAGCCCCAAGTCGAGAAGATGAAGATGTTTTTGGCCACTCTCCGGCGCTTCATGGAATCAATTCAGCTTTTTTTTTTTTGTTTGTTTTCTTGATTTGGATTGTCCACATTCTTACTCGTTTGTAACAGTTTAGGGCTCAACGCTTTCCCGCCCGAAAATACACTTGAGGGCAATATCGGAGGGAAGCGGCGGGCGCGCCCGGGTTACCTCGGACCAGGCCCCCGTCCTCCAGTGCGAGGGGCAGGCCAGCCGGTTGCAGGGCCGGCGGGCGTCGGGCCGCTCGCCGGCGCAGTACTTGCCGTGCACGGAGCGGTCGGCGGCGGCGGCGGCGCCGTCGCGCGGCGGCCGGACGCAGCGCACCGTGCGCATTTGGAAGCCCAGGCTGCCGCAGGAGCGCGTGCAGTGCTCCCACTCCTCCGACACCCACCTGCGGGGAAAAAGGGGCAGGCTGAGCGCGATGCCATGCGGCTGCCGCTCGTACTTTGATGACTTGCGCCCGGACGACGGCCGCGACCCCAGCACTGCGGCCGCTACCAATGCTAACGCGTTAGCACGATGAGAAGTGCCGTGATTACGACTCCGATCGGGTTTCGAGTCAAACGACGACCACCGCTAATACAATCCAAAGTACAGACGACAGCGATGACCGCTACGACTCTTCTCAATCCCGCCGTGTACGTGCGGTGCGACAAGCCATATGGGGTGGGGTCATAGGTCAAATGAAAGGCCTCCAGGAGGACTTTTGCTCTGGTCAAGCCGCCCCGGTGCGAGGATGCAATGAGGGCCCCCCCCCCCCCAAGGGATTTCACGAAGGGTTCCCGCGCGGGTGCGCCACACTCACTGGGCTTGCGCGCAGTCCTGCGGGTTGCACATGCGGCGGATGGGCTTGGGCTTCTTGCCGACGTCACAGTAGCCCCCGTGGACCATCTTGGCGTCCCCTTTCTTGCGACAACCGTACCTGGTGTACTGGTAGCCTGCGCTCACCGGGAGACAAAAGGAAGCGGCTCTCCTCCGGCTCTCGCCTTCTCTGGCGACGGCTCGCTCACCTCCGGCGCAGGGCTTGGAGCAAGGGGACCAACTCTTGAGCGCCCACTCGTACGCGTCCTCCCGGATGACGTCGTTGTTGTTGACGGGCACCGAGTCTTCGTGGATGACGTACTTGTAGGTCAGAGTGGAGCGCGTTTCGTTGTCCTTGGGGATGATCTGGCGGACGGCGAGAGGCAAAGCGAAAACACACGTCGGCGATACCCGCGCCCACGCGGGAGACACCTTCGGCCTTTCGGTTCGCCGAGGGAGCCGCCCCTTGTTTTTTTTTCTTCACGTGACAATAAAAGCGTCCGGCGTCCGTTGTCCCGTCAAAGCGTTTCTTTTCGAATTGCCGCCTCAACGAAATCCCGACCTCGATGGCGCCCGTCGGCGGTCGAAAGGAACGCAAAGCCAACGTCGAGTCAAACGGAAAGCCCGCGCGAAAGGCCGAGGCGTCGCGCCCGTCGCCTTGGCGGCGCGAGGCCGGCTCCGACGTCACCGCGTCCGGCACTTGAAATGGGGCGCCCCCTTGCTCTCTGGGGTGGCGCCACACGTGACAAAAATGATTCCGCCCTGCGGATTTTCAAGAAACGTCGCTGGAAATTCAATCCCATCGCCGGCGACGCCACGGTGTCGAGAGGAGTCGGACGAGGCGGCTCGGGCGAGAGCCTTTTCCGTCGACGCCGCCACGAATCGCAGATTTTTTCGGGAAGCCCGCGCGCAGCCGGCACGCCGCCGCAAAGGCCGACAAGAAAGTTCAAGCGCGCGCCGCCGGCGTCACGCGGCCGTGCCAAAGCGCTCGGGGGGGCCCCCCGAAATGAGGGCCGCCGCGTTGGCCTCAAATGACTTTTGCCGGTCGGAAACAAATGTCTCGCGGAATCGACCCGGCGACGCGGCGTTTGCTCGGCCTATGTGGCGACGCGCCCGAAAAGTCCCGAGAAGCCGCGCCCGGCCGGGGCGTCCGCCTTTTTGGTCGGGAACAAGTCTCGGTTCCCGGCCGGGTCCGGCGACGGGCGCCTTTGGCGGAGGAACGGCGAACTTTGAAATGCGCGAGGTGGACGGAGTCCTTCTTACCAGAACGGCCACGGGGTCGCGCAGCGGTCCGTCGGTGTGCAGCGTTTCCACGTCTTCCTCGACGCTGTAGTGCCACTCCACGCCCAAATCGATGAAGCTCCTGGACCTGAGCTCCTCCCCTTTGCCGTTGAGGATGTAGCGGCCCGTCGCCTGGTTCTTGATGGCTGCGACGGCGGCCGTTTGCCATCAAGCGAGGAAAAATCAATCCCGACGCCGGGCGACGCGGATGAGCTCGAACGGAGCGGTTCGCCTTCTCCAAAGCGCGACATATGCTGCCAATCTGATGCAAACGTGGGGCACATATGCGCTTCGGAGATATATTGATATCAAGAGCGCGCGACGGCCGGCGCCGACGGTCGTCCGCCGATCGGCCGGCGACCGGAAAGGCTCGGCCCAAAACGTGAAACGGAGGCGCCGCCCGCCGCGGCCCCAGACAGAGAGCGTCATCTGCCGCCGCCCGATTTCTTTTGGGCGTCCCGTCATCGGTCCCCCGCCTGCCGGAGAGGCGGGCGCGAGAGCCGCGCCATCTTTTGGCTTTCCGATGCTCAAATGGGACGCTCGAGAAGCGCCTTCAAACATGTCTCGGTGCTTTGCTTGCGTGACATCGCACTTACCAAGAATTTGAGGGGAGGCCTCATGTTCTTGGACGATGACATGTCTGGCTCCGGGAGGAATGAGAAACATCTTAAGGGAGCCTTTGGCGTCGGCGCAGAGGGCAGAAGCAAAAGAGGAAAAAAGAGAGACGGGAGACGCGTGAGACGGGCAGAATCGACGGCTCGACGGGGGGGGGGTGGACATCCCGCACGCTTTGCTCTACGAAGCTGGCCCGGGAGGAGGAGAAGCCGGCTTTTTCATCGGCACGTGCGGGACGCCGCTCAAGGATGCTCCACTTAGGTTGCTGCGGAGAACTCATTGGGGGGGGGGGGCATACGAATTTGGCTTTGCCAATGCAGGACCCTCAATGTTCTCGCTTTGGCAGAAGTCTGTGCTAAATAGTCGACTGCAGTGCGAATGAAAACCGAGCGACGACAAAGAGCAAAACAAAGCCGGCACCCGTCGAGTCGACTCGCGGGCAGCAAAGGCCGGCGGGGATGTCCGCGGCTCTTCCAAAGCTCCCGGCACTCACCCAGGACATTTCTAAACTCCTCGCTCTCATTTAAAAAGACATTGCGAGCTCCTTTGGGCAAGGAGAAGCCTCCTCCGGTTCTGCCTTTTGGAACAAAACAAAGCCGTTAGTTGCTTTGCGGGTGGGACGCGCGCGTGCGCCGCCGTGAGCTCCCGACAAAACGCAAACATCAAGTTCGTCCGAGAGTACGTGCGCTTGCGAAAAGGGCAAGTTGGCGCGAAGGATCGACACCACGGTCGCCTTTTCAAAGGCTCCTCCCGGCGCTCCGGATTGCTTTTTTTTCACTCCCCCCAAAATATGCAAGACGGACCGGGAAACGGTTGGGGTTTTTTTTTTTTCCAGTTGCCCCTCTGCTGGGGGCAAGCGCTCGATGGCGATCGAGGCGATCGTGGGGCTCAACTCAACCACGGGTGTCAAAGTCAAGGCCCGGGGGCCAGATCTGGCCCGCCGCATCATTTTAATTTTCAGATGTCAACTTCCTTGCTAAAGTCTGAAGCAAAATGTGAACAATCCAAGATTCTGGACCGCCGCTTCTTGACTTGCGGTGTCAAAAGTCGTCGTCGCTCGCCGCGTATGTAATACTGTACGTCCGGCTGGTTCGACGTTGACGCGGTTTCACCAAATCCACCGTCGTAAGGGAAACCAAAATGACTTTGACAGCCCCGAACCGAACAGAACGCGGCGAGACGTTTGCCAACGGACACGCTTACGCTCGACTCGGATTCGAGAGGAGCCGGCGAAAAAAGGCTCGGCGGCTTACCGGCCTTCCTGGGGGTCCGGGTGAAGCTTCCTTTGACGGTGCGGCAGTGGGAGTTGTCGCCTCCGCAGACGCCGCACTTGTCCTCCGCTTTGCTGGAGCCCATTTCTCGGTCGCAGCCCACTTTCTGAAGAGCCCGACGGGAGAGAAAACCTTCTTAGCTCGGTCGGCGGTGGGACTTTGGTCCCGAAGGCGCGACGGGGGGCCTTACCGCGCACTCGCCGCGAATGCAGACGCTGTAGGCGTCCTTGTAGGAGCAGGGCGTGCCGTCGTGCGCCAGCTGCTTCATGTAGGCCACGTCGCCCGTTTCCTTGGACCGGCAGTGCAGGTGGCACCTCCTGTTGGCTGCGACGCGAGCCGGCGAGGTGAGTCGCTTTGCCGTCGGGGGGGCTCGGGTTCCGTCGGGCAAAGGCGCCGCGCCCGAGGACAAGCGGCGCGACCGCCCTCGCGCCACTCGGCACGTCGTCATTCGCTTGACTTTGGACGAGGTGCGGCAAGGGACGGCCGCCCATTTGACCCTCGTCGGCGTGTGATTGAGGAGGCCGTGAACGCCCCCCCCCCCCCCCCCCGCGGATTCTCTCAAGTGGGCTTGTGCATTTCCATTCATTCACGATCATCAATCGCGCTTTGTGCCTGTTGTTATCTTGCAAAGCAGCGCGAGCGGGAGAGCCCCCCCCCCCGCCCCCCTCCCCCGACTCACCGTCCGGATGCTCGTAGGGCAGCCAGTGGTGCTTGGCGCTTTGGAACTCAAAGTGGGGGTTGCGCAGGTGACACTGTTGCGCTCGGAAGTCCTCAAAGTGCTTGGGGCAGTCGGCCGTGTTGCAAAGCTGATACTCGAAGTTGACGCCCGGGCAGTCCTGGCCGCCGTTGATGGGACTGGAGGCAGGGGGGGGGGGACATTTTGGCAGTTAGCTTGCGCGGCTGGCCGAGGCCTTTCAGCTCCTTCAAGCGACGCCCATATGCTCCCTCGCTTTTGTTCTATCCCAAGAGAGCTATGACGCTACCTTGGGCTTCCCCCCTCCCCCCATACGGAATGTTTGTCAACCTTTTCTTTGACCGTCTTTCGGGCTACCGTGCCGGCTTGAAATCGAACGGCGCGAGAAAAGCCCGCGCGGCGAGAAGAAGAGGCGCAAGAAAGAGTCGGCGCGAACGGGCGAGTTGTTTGCGGGGGGGGGGGGCGCCGCCTAAATGCAAGAAGAAGAGGCAAAGGCGGTAGTTACGCGGGGCGGTCGCACTGGCGCGTGCGCAGGCGAACGCCGGTGCCGCAGGAGCGCGAGCAGGAGCCGTGTTTAGTCCAGGAGCCCCAGGCGCCGTCTTGCTTCACCTGACTGGGGTTCTTCCACATGCAGTGACCCTTGTAGCACCACTGGAACCGCGGGAAACAAAAAACAAAGACGTTAAAAAAACTAACATAGACAGAAAGGCGGCCGATTTGCTCGCGTGAACATTTGAGGAATGGAAAGAGAGCGCGGTCGGCCCGACCCGACCCGTTTTGCACGCGTGCGAGGCACCGACGTCAAGTGGACGGCACCTACTTTGCCGGGAGCGCATTGGGTGCCGTCGAGGGGCGGGCCCTTCTTGGTCTTGCAGAAGTAAGGGTTGTCGGGGTGACTGCACCACAGCTGCTTACACGGGTCGAACGTGCGGAACTGAAAGACAGCGAAGAAAAGCGGCTTTGCGTCCCGTTGCGGATTTGGCGGCGGGCGGCGAGCCGTCGGCACGCCCGCCGCCTATTTGTCCGCGACGACGCCCGCTACATCTCGCCGCTGCGCTCCGGCTGTCCGCTCCTCGCCCGAGTATTCCGTGCCGTGCCGTGCCGCCGCTGTCTTTTTGAAAGCGCTACTCGTGTACTATTGCCGAGTGTTACGTTTTTCCCCGTCTCCTTGTTAATATTCCAGTATTTGCCTCATGGTTTTCCTTGCCGTTTTTTGTCGCCGTCGCGTTATATCATTTCCCGCTGTTCGTTATTTACCGGCGTATTCCGTTTTCAATTAGACGGCGGGCCCAAGAGAGGCGAGCGGCACTCTCGCAAGGCCTCCTTCAAAGTATCCGTCGCCTCGGCGCCGTCCGGCCGGCGCGGGAAAAGAGCAAATGTCGCCTCGCGGCCATCCGGCGCCCTCGTTGGCGCGCTTGAGCAACTCGCCGTTGTTTCCGTCAGCGATGGCGACGACAAAAGGATTTGGCTTTGTTTTTTCTTCTTTCCCTCCCCCCACGACGACAACAAAAACGGCGCTCCGATGATGAAATCATGACGAGAGGAAGTGCAAGATTGGAAACGCGAGTTCATTCGATGGAGAAAAGAGACGTTTGCCTTTCAGGCATTTCGAACCCATTCAAAGGTTCCGACGACACGGCCGGCGCCCGTCTCCTTCTTCGCGGCGCAAATGAGCCGGCGCGCGCGGGGCGAGGGGGGCCGGCCCTCCCCCGCGCGCGCGCGCGCGCGCTCGCCACGCGCCGCCCCGAGGACGTCCGCGCGCCGCGTCGGCCGAGGCGCGCCCTCACCGAAGTGCAGATCTTGTAGCCCACGCCGAAGTCAAAGCGGCACTGCTCGTCCATGGAGTAGTCGATGCCGGGCAGCTCGGGAAGCCGCGGCCAGTCCTGCTTGAAGGGGTCGTCCAGCAGGCAGTCGTACGTGCTGGCGGAGCGAGCAAACGTTCAGCGGCGGACGCCGAGCTCACGAATGACAACGCGCGGGGCGGATGGAAAAAGGTCAAATGTTGAAACGTGACCGAGAAGCTGTGCCGCTCCGGCGGAGGAATTTTTCGGGGGTTTGTTTTCAAAGCGGAACGAGTGACCGTTAGTCAGCGAGACCGAAAATCCACCGCGAGGGGCGAGGCCGGGCAACTCGATTTCCCGCAGCCTTCGTACACGAGGCGACTCCCCGTGCTTAGCGCAAGCACGGTTTTCGGGCCCCCCCCCGTTCCCCCGTTCCTCAGGAGCCCTCCGTAGCCTCCCTACGCGCCGGCGTTTGGTAAAAGAAGACAACGGCCGAGGAGGGAGGGGGCCCCGACTTACTGGATGTAGCGCTTGAGTTCTTGCCCGCTGCACATGGACCAGTGGTAGCGGTGGAAGGCCGCCTGCACCAGAGGAGCCATGACGCTGCCCATGGCGGTCTCGTCGCCGCAGCGGTTGCCTTGCCCGTCGTGCTCCATGCCCAACCTGCGCACACGCGACATTAAAAAAAAAAAAAAAAAAAAAGACACGGGCAAGCGCGGATCGGGATCGGATCTGGCCGCGCACTCTTTTTTGAATCGAGAGAGAGAGACGCGGGACTTACACGTGGCCCGTCTCGTGAGCCACCACAAAGGCGGAGGAGAAGCCGTCTTCGTGGTTGAGGGTGCAGCTCCGGACCGGGTGGCACATTCCCGTCACGGGGGCGTAACCTCGAGGGAACGGAGGGCAAAGGGGGACGCCGGTCAGGCGGCCGCCGGCGAATCCCGGGAAGCCGCGAAAGCTTCCCTCGCGATCGGCGGTCCAGGCGCGGCGGAAGGAGAAGGAAGCCGGACGAGGCCGCTCACCTTGCATGCCGGTGGGGCCGAAGCCTTGGCGAGTCAGGAAGACGGCGTGGTCGTGGTGCTCGGCGTCGCCCTTCCGCTGGCCGAAGGCCCAGCGGCAGACGTTTTCCAAGCTGCGAGACGGGTTGCCTCTTTCGATCAGGCTGATGGACTGACGGGAAAGACGGCGAGGCCTTGACTCCAGCCGGCCCAAAAATGGGCCGCCGCTCCAAAAGGCCGAGGCGCCGACGCGGATCGACTTTCCCAGAGGATCCGGCGGCGTACCCAGAGCGACTTGGACTTTGGCCGCGGGATAAGCCCGAACTTCGCTTGCCGAATTTGTCGCTCCCTTTCATCGGAGCGAGCGAGCGAGCGAGTCAGTCGGTTTACGGCGGAGGCTCACCTTGGCGTAGCCCAGCATGATCATCCTGACCAGGACCACGTTGATATGGACCCCCAGGGACTCGTCGTGGTAAATCTCGTTGACCTGAGCGGGAGAAAAGCATCAAGAAGCTCCATTGATTTCTTTGGCTGCGGGACGCTTCGTGTTGACCCGGATCGACTTGTCGCGGGGGAGTGACAATTTGACGGCGCCTCGACTACGCCTTCTCAAAAAGGACGTGACCTCGACCTACTCGCAACAAGCGTCAATCAACGTTCGGGAAGCGAGAACGCTCCTTGCCGAGGGGGTCCTCGCATTCTTTGCCATTCCGGCTCGATGCGGGTCTCCGCCGTCGTATTTGACGCTTGCGCTTTTTCAACGGGCGACGAGGGCGGACGGTCGCCGGTCGCACACTTTGACCCTCCGAGTCTCGCCGAGAAAGAAGCGGGGGGGCGGCCAACGGAGGGATCCGCCGGATGCGCCTTTCAGCAAAAGTGGTGGAAGGGGGGGGGGGCATTTATTTCAATGGCGCTCTTGCTTCTGAGAGTCCCTGAGACAATTACAACTGAGGGCAGATGGAGGCTCGAGTGGAAATGAATTCATGATACACCATCAGCGAGAGAGCGAGCGAGCGATGGTGGCGCATTATGAACATGACGCCGCCATCGGAAGCGAGTCGGCTGAATTCATTCAGGCTGAAAAGACGGCCTCCCGTGTAGGCTCAACCCCCCCCCCCCCCCCCGACTAATTGAATGACAAATTCAAATGCAGGTGCGATGGCGGGGCCGGATGCGGGCTTTTCGCTCTTCCTCCGCAGGGTGCCTCCCAGTCTGCGCGCTGGCTCTCCACGCTTTTTCTTTTTTTTTTTCTCCCCATAACGCGGTCACGCGCCAGCTCGACACTGACCGATTGCGTCTCAAATCGTCTTTCCCCATGGAAATGCCACCGATGCGGAGCCGGCTTCTCAAAAAGACCAAAAAAAAAAGAAAGACCTCCCGTGGAGAAGAACGACGGCGTTTCCGAACGAGGCGGCCTCCCGAGTCTCGACGCGTGCGCCCAAAGCCATTCGGCCACCGCGCGCGTGTATCTCGGGACCCTGAAAAAAGCGGCCGGGGGGCGAGGGGCTCGGCGAAGGCTCCCGTCATCATCGGCACTCTTGTTGCCGGGGAACGAGCGTGCGAATCGCGGCGCCGAAGCATCGCGCCGTCACCGTGGCAACCCTCATTCGGGGAAGACGACGTCGACGTCCGTCGTCGGCCTCCGGCTCCGGCCCGTGAAATGCGATCGCGGGCGTCGCGAAACACAAAAGGCGCACCGACGTGAAATGAGTCAACGGAACTCCTTCCGGGACTATCTTTCTATCCGGCGCCGCATCGGAATCTGGCTTTCGAGTCGGGCCGCGTCGGACGCACTTCTCGAGGAAACTTACGATGTTCATGAGCGTCAGGAGGTAATTCTGCACGTGTTCCTTCCCGTGGAATCGAACCACCGAGTCGTCCGCTCCCAGCAGGATTTCGATGTTGTAGTCGTTCCGGCCGGCGTCGCGGCGCCGGCGCCGCCGCCGGACCGTCTCGTTGAGCCGCCTCGCGAGCGTATCGAGAGTCCCGGGAACGTCCGGCCACTGCGCTTCTGACGGGAGAGAAGAAAAAAAAACAAGAGTTTGGATTCTCGGGGCCCGGCGAGAATCCGGCGCCCCCAACTGGTTAGGATGGCCTTGAAGAGGCGCCACCACGCACGCCACCCTTGGAACGAGAGTCGGCGGCTCAACATCTGCCCGCGTGTCACAAATCGGAGTGAAACGACTTGATCCGAGCGTCACGGAAAAACAGATGGCGCAATATTTCCGTGGCACTTTTGGCCTTTGAGAAGAAGTCACTTCGCTCGTCATCAAAGGCAAAAGATCAACGGGTGACGCCCGTCCCGCAGATCCACATAGCCGACCGGGGACAACTGCGGGGGCCCTTTTTCTTTTGGCGAGAGCCGCGCCCCCCCCCCCCAGAGATGCTCCCCTCCGCAGACAGCGCCAGCGATTGAGGCGCGGAGGCGAGCTAAAATCAACAGCCGCGTCGGCTCCGACAGGCCGAGGATTGTGGGTCGCATTCCTGCCCCGTGCCGCTCCCGCCGTCACACTGGCATTCTTGTGCGCGTTCCCCCCCCACACCCCGATTCACCGCCACCCTGGAGAGTCAACAGGCGGCTTCAAAGGCACAGGACTCGCCCCTCAGTAGCGCCGCTTGAAGACCGCCAGTGTGCTCGGGCTCCCCGGAGACGGATGAGGAGGGGGGGGGGGGCTGGCCGGGGCTCGCACGTGGCACAGCCGGGCTAAAAAACGCCAGCAAAGTCGGCGACGGGCCGTCGTAGAAATCTACCGGGCGCCGTCGCCGACAAACGCTCATCGAGTCATGTCGCCGAATGCGTCCAAAACGAAAAGAAATTGTTCATTGTTAACGGCTAAGGAAGTCAAGGTCACGTCAAGCGCGCGGGCGAGACGGCGAGCTCCTCCGAGGCGCCGCAAAACAAGAAGCGGGAGCGTTTCACGCAGATGGAAGGCGGCGCCGCCTTTCCCGTCCGGGGGCCATATTGACCATCGGAGGGAGGGCTTCTCTTCCGGCGCCGCTCCTCTGCTCTTTTCTTTGAGAGCGAGCGCTCGCCGTCGCTTTGGGGGGGGGGGGGGTTGGGTTTCCTTCCATCCTGCCGTACGGGCCACCTCGGCGATCCCGCGCGCACGCCATAGCCGACATCGAGCGGCACGCGCATTTGTTGTTTCTTTGCAGTGAGACAAAGGCTTGACAAGAACGGTGATTTGGATAATTGCAGCAGCAAGCCGAGCGCGTCGCTTCCCCCGCTGAGCCCACGGCGGAGAGAAAAAAAAAAATGCTTGAGCGGGCAATTTGTGCGCCGCCGGCGGTGGCTCCACACCAGCTTTTGTGGGGGGACGGGGGGGGGGGGCAATTTCATGTGCTCTGGCCCTAAACCGACTAAACGAGCTACCAAATTGAAGCCAGCTCTCAGCCCCCCCCCACAGAGCCACACGCTCCTAATGAGCGCGGCACTTTGGGGCTGTTTGGCTTCCAAACACTTGTGGATGCAAAAACATGGCGCTACTGCTAAAAGGCGATCCAAAGCCACGAGTTGTCGATTGTGAGATTGCTACGGCGGAGCGGCACCGGACGGAAGCGCTCGCCCAAGGAAGAAGAAGCCCCCTAACCAAGGCGGCGCTTCAATCCGGCACAAAAGCTCCTTTTCTTTCCGACGCCATCCGCTTTGATTGACTGGGATGCCGGACACTGAATACGCGACGGCAAGAAAATACATCAGCGCAGCACCCATGCGAATGTGTGCCGTGTCGACACCCCTTCTAGAGAGAGAGAGAGAGAGAGAGAGACCCCCCCCCCCATGTATATATAGATGGAGGTCAGCTGCATTCCTGACTTGTTTGCTCTTATCATTTTTTTTCTCTCTTTTCCAGCCTTCTCTGGCCGCGTGACCCGCAAAAGAAGAACTTGAAGCAGGAGATGGAAAACGTGCAAACACACACACAGACCTCTGCAGGCGAGGAGAGGGAAAAGAAAGGCTGTTCCCGAAACAAAGGGCACGACTGCTTGCACGCAAGGTCAAAGTGGACGCCGAGCGCAGCCGACTTCCATTTCTGCAAATTCAACAGCTCGGCGGAGCGGCAAAGGCGTCGGCGTCTCTCTTATGTCGCAACGAGAAGCGAGTCGCCTCGGCCGTTTCGGCGAGCGGCGACAACGGGGGGCTTTGTCGCCTCGGCCGGGCTACGCGACACGCGGCCAAACTTAGGCCTCATTCATGGACGGGGGGGCCGCCGACCGCACGTTTTGAAGAAAACGCGAGCTGCGTTTCCTTTTCGGGGAGTTCAATCCGCTCGAGCGAGCCGCATATCCGTTTCTCTCCGACGAGCGGCCCGACGTCGCGGGCGGAAAGAAAGAAAACAAACTAACGGTTTCCCGCACCGAGGCCCTCCGCAACATCACGGATCAAATTCACAAATGTCGTGACCCGCAAAGCAAAAAAGAAGAAACCGGAAACGGCGCCGCGTTTCCTCCGGCGGCAACGTCTCCGATTCGGCTGGTCTCATCCGGACGGCGTCGGTCGGTGGACAGGGTTGGCCCGCGCGCCCGAGCAGACATTCCTCAACGCACGCGTTGGCGCGTATTCGCTCCATATCTCCGCACGGAAAGCCAAACCAACGAGAGAAATAGTTTGCGCGCCGGGCCGTGTTTTGCGGGCGGCGCCATCCGCTGGTGGATTGACGCTAGGCGCCGTATCGCATCGCAACTCCCGGTGCCGCTTCTTACGACCGCTCGTGTTTCACTTGTTGGCGTTCTCAATTTTCGCGTGGAAAGGTTCCGGCGGATTCACCGGCGCGCCCTTTAGACGCCGGCTTCCTTTCCGGCCCGCCGCGCACAAACGCAAAAGGTCAGCCGAAGGCGAGCGCGTGACCCAAAGCCGGACCGCGCGGCCACCACGCGCGCCTCTCTACGGTCACCGCAACAATGCGATTTGTCTGAGCAGATGGCGGCAGAAAGAAGGAAAAAAAGCCACGCCGCCGTCATGCCACTTAGGAGAAGTGACCGCAACGATGACGCCGGCGATTCACGTGCGGCGCCTTTTCCGTTTGGCGCTCCCTCGGCTCCGAGCGGCTGATCATCCGCGGCTTTTTCCGACGGAAAGCGCGACCGGCTATTTACTCAACAGACGTGAGACGATGTGGAAAGTCTCTTTAGAAGCGGCGGAGAAAAGAAAAGCGGATCGCGGGCGCGCTCAACGTTTAGGATTTACGGCTGCTCACCGTGCAGACGGGGACAGGGAGAAATCGTGCGGTCGCGTATCTGACGGGAACGTGGGGGGGGGGGGGGGGGGAGTGTTCACAGGTGGAACCGGTTTGGGGGTGTCGGAAGTCGGCCCTCGAGGCCCGCCGTTCCCGCCCGTTTCGCGGCTCTGCCGGGAGCGACGCCACGCGGCCCATTTTTGAATGGTCGGCACGGTTGGAACGCCGCCTCGGGGCCGGCCGGCGAGACGCTCGTCCGACTCGGGCGCGCGGCGGCCGGCAGAGCCGCAAAACGGGCGGCCGGGTCAAGGGCGATAGCGCACCTCCGCACCTCATGGGCTGCGATTGCCGAAGGGGGCGGGCACGACGGGCTACTTGGCGTGTTTGGCCTAGTTCATAAACCGACGGGGGGGGGGGGGGGGGGGGTTCTCTTGGGAATTCCCAGAATTGCGAGCGGAGCGTCGTGGCAACTTGATGACTTTTCATTCCGCTGGTTGCGCTTCCCGTCTTGTCATTTCAAGATGCCGATTGCACATGTTTGTGAATGCAACATCAAAGGAATGCGCTCACGTAGGCGAGTACAATACCGTGAATATGAGCCTTTTTTTTTTGAACGCATGAGATCCAACCGTACGGTGGATAGCGGACGGCGTAACTCACAAAAGGGTGAGGAAGGTCAATGTGGACGTCGCAGCGTGTCCAATTCCGACCGTCGGCGGCCTCATCGTCGCCGCGCGATCAAGAAAAAAGAGGAAGCGAGTCGCCTCCGCCACGGCGCGCCTCGACCGACATCCGGGCCGGCGTCATCCCCGCCGGCCGCCGCGCTGTTTGCTTAGCTCGCCGCACGGCGAGCCGCGCGTTTGTTCGACGGGCAAACACGAGATGCCGCGTGGCCGTTTGGCTTCGTGCGATACCGGCGGAATGCGCCGCGCAACCGAGCGAGGAATAAGACTCCGCTTTCGCGAGACGCGTGGAATTCCCACTGCATACAAAGTGCTGTGCGTGGAGCGATAGAACATGCACAATAAACAGTAAGACAAATCGGTAATAAAGGCGGTAGAAAGCACCAAACGGTAAAACCGAGAACAAATCCAAGTCATGCCGAGTCGAATGCCGAAGAATACAAGAAGACGAGTGAAGAGGTGGATACGGACAAAGCGGATCGATTTGTTTTCCTCGCGCCCCTCCGACGTGTTTTGAAAACGCTGAAATGTCTAGAAAGTAGACTCGAGTGCCGGGGAGGGGGCGGGTACGTCAGTTGTCGTGAGATTTGAAACAAGCTAGCAATAGCATTAGCTACAGACCGACTCCGTCTTAAGAAGCGCTTTCCGAAACCGGCGGAAGGGCCCCCTGGTCTCGGTGGCACAAAGGAAGCCACGAGACTTTTGGTGCGCGCGCCACTCTGGAACGATATGAGCAAATCCTATTTGCTTGTTCAATGAGCTACGCCTGCGCACAGAGCACACGCAGAGCACGCGCAGCCATACGAGATGTACACATGGCGATTGCTTCTTTGGATCCGGGGGGCGGCCGGCGGGGGCGCCGGCCGACGCCTCGGACAGCGTGTTTTTCCGCCCGTTTCGGCTCAATGGCGCAAAGACGACTTGATGGAAGATCAAGCGATTAGCGGGCGGCGGCGTCGTACGGAGCGCGGCGGCGAGGGGCGGACGCCTCCTACCTGGCGCGCCGTGGGACGGGCCCCGCCGCACGGCCGACCGGCGGTAGACCACGTGGACTCTGCCCCGCTCCTCCAGCTCCCGGGCGCCCCTCTCCAGAGGTTCGATGAAATACTCCTCCGCGTCCGTCCGGATCATGCCGGCCTGCGGCGCACAATGACTCGGTGAGCAACGAGGAAGCCGCGAAAACCGCAAAGTGTCGCCGCTCTCCGCCGTTGTAAAAGTCAAATGAACCATCGACAACGTGTCTCCCCCCCCCCCAAAAAATAATAATAATAAAAATACACGCGAGAAAAAATGGCCTCCGCTGTTCATCATCACAGATGGTGGGGGGGGTTCTGGAAGGATCGCTCTCTGGTCTTTTGCTCTTATCGGGTCACAATGCCACACCGTAGCGGCTAATGGTTAGGCCGCGTGCCGATGGAGTCCCCCGTCTCACGTTGGGGTAGCGCGGCCACGTCTTGAAGCGCTTTGCTTCAAGACGTGGCCGCCGGACGCTCAAGTCGGCTCTCGCGCGCACGTGCGGGTTGTCGACGTGACCATTTGCCCGCCCACGTTGGCTTCCCTCGGCTATTTTGGGAAACGCGCCGGAGGGAGGTTTCGCACTCCGGAGTGGAGAAGAAGAAGAGCAAAAAAAAAAGGGAGATGCGCGGCGCACTCCTGCGAGGCGGCGGATGAAAAGGGCAGCCGGCGATGACGACGGCTGGCCAAGCAAACGCGCCTTTGAACAAGAGCGCGGGTGAAAGGTGCCACTGTCCCGCCTGCTAGCGGGCCCTCCGAGAGCTTTTTTGCACCGAAAGGGGCCGTTTGGCACTAGCGGCAGCCCTCGGGCTGAATGCCGCCCGTTGTCGCTGGCGGGGGGCGGCGCCGTCCGCTCGGCCCGGCCCGACAAGCCGCGGCTCGGAAAGTCACGGCACACGGGAGGCTTCATCCTTTTTTTTTTTGTTGCCGTTTGGGGCCCAGCGAGTCTCTCCGTCAAACACCTGCCGTTGCCTCTCCCCGTAGCGCGGCGGTGTCCAAAGTGGGTCCTCGGGGGGGGGGCATCCCGCCCGCTTTCGGGCTCTCCCGGGATTCAAGTCATCGGGATGCTCCGAACGCCGCCCGAGGAGCAGCTCATCCGACTCGGGCGCGTCGCCGAAGGCCTCGTTCTCCCATCGCCAACCACGTCCCATTGATCCGACTCATCTGAAAACGGATGGAGATTTGACGACGGTTTCCTCTTCGAGTCTTCCTCTCGAAGGTCGGGAGGAAAGTGACCAGCTTGCGTACGAATGGAGTTAGCAAGGTGGCCTGGGGAGTTGGTTCCTTGGTTGGCTAGCTAGCTAGCCGGTTTCTTTCTTTGTGAGCTGGTCTTTTCTTCACGGGCTAGCTCGCTTATTTGTTTGTTTGTTTGTTTGGCCGTTAGCCGTTTCGTGAGTCGGGAGGTCACCGCGGTCTTCCGTTTGTCGGGAGCCGGTTCATCCGTTCGCGCCTCGGCCGCTTTGCTAGCCAGCCGCTCCGTCCGTCGCTCGGGCGATCGGCCCGGCGGTCGCCGAGCTCTTTGGTCCGTTTGCGTGCGTGTGTGAAGGAAGGAGGCCGTTCGATCGTTTGCCGTTTGTTGACTCGCCGGCGAGTTTGTTTGCCTTCGACGTGTCCGCGCGACCGTTCGCGCGTCGGCGACGTGACTCGCTCGTCGCCCATTTGAAGTTTGGCCACATTTTCAGAACAACCGCGGGGGAGAAGTCGGAAGCGCCATCGCTCCAGACTTCGGCAAACGAGGCGCTTGATTTTGCGGCGCGGCAAAGCCTCAGCGCTCACGAGTTGGCTCGCGGCGAAGGGAGAGCCGAGAAAAGCGGCCGTCCGGAAACGCAGCCGGACGTCTCGCCGGACACCGCGACGAGCGAAGGCGGCGCCGGTTTACGCGAGGGGGCCGCAGACGTGAACTCTGAGGCCGAAGCGTTGAAGGAGACGCGCAGCTCGGCCGCATTCCTGACTCGTTTGCTCTTATCATTTTCTTTTTTTCACTTTTCCAGCCATGCGCGGCCAACTCCGGCCACGTGACCCACAAAGGAAGAAGTACGAGCACAAACGAGTTCTTATTGACTCCGGTAATAAAGTATCGCAGCAAACGAGGGGACCGGATTATACACAAAAAAAAAAAAACGGCTTTTGAAGGGTGACTTTTGGGGAGGGGCTGAGGGCTGCGTGTTATTCGACGATAAATCCAAAGCAATTTCCCCACTGAACTCGTTTTGGGCCTTTGGCGTCCAGATGACGGCTGATTTTTCATTTCATTCCAGGCTGCCATTTTGGTGGGGGGGCCTTCCGCTTCGACTTAAGCACGGCGCGGGCCTGTCAAAAAAAGCGGCCGCGCTGGCGTGATGGCCGGCCACCGCCGGAGCGGGCGGTGGCCATCCGTTTGCGCGCTCACGTTGCAAAGCGTTTCTCTTGCGCCAAACTCACCAAAAGCGTCGGCGGGCTCGACGCCAAAACTCACGCGGCCGCTTTTGCGCTTCATTCGCAAGGCCGTGCGCTCGGCGGGGGAAATGGCGGCCGTGCCCGCCGCGCCTCATCATCGGCGCCACGATATCGACCGCAACCGTCCCGCCCGACTTTCGGGGCCCGAAAAAATGGCAGCGGCCGTCGCCCAACGACTCCCGACCCACAAAAGCAAAGAGTTCAGCACTCGACGCCTTGCGAATTCCCATTCGAGAGCAGGCACTCGACAGCCGGCCCGCCCGTGGCCCCCGCCCCGCCGACACACACACACACAGTCTAGCGCGATGTTCGCGAGGCGGCGGACGCAGCAACGCTGGCGGCAAATAACCCAAGTGGCGGGCAAAGCGGCGCTGCGTCCCGCCGGGCTCTCATAAAGCGCCTTGCTTCTCCACAGGCCGTCATTTGAAAAGCAGCAAACGGGGCATTTTGCGCGCAGCACCGGCCCGCTTGCCCCCCCCCCCCCCCCCACTCGCCCAGCGCCACCCAGCACGCGCGCGCTCCCACCCACCGATTGACCGCGTCCTCCGGCCCGCTTCAAAGAAAATCGCGGGCGATGGCAGACGCGCTTTTGGATACTCGGCCCCACGTTTTGCTGCGCGACGCCCCGGTGGTCTTTTTGATTTCACGCAGACGCGCCGGGAGAACCGAGCGGCCCGGCGACATAGCCCAGGTTGATTTCCGCTTCGGCGGCGCGCGTACGGTGCGAACGCGTGGCATTCTGCCGTCTCAGAGGCGGCATCGAGTCACGCGCGCGCAGAAAAGCGGATCGTAATCGTCGGATGATCGGCTTTTGCGGGAATTGCGACGTGCCGGCGAGTCATCCTTTTACCGAGGAGGACGCCGTCGTGATTCTGCGTCTCCTCCGAGCTCTCGGAAGAGACGTCGTTTAATTGAGGCCGCGGATGGCAAGTGGGCAAGTGGCACGGCGAATGGCGGAGATGGATTCCAAACACCATTTCGTCGGCGTGTTTGCGGCCGCCGGCGCAAAGAAGGACACGCGAGGGCAAACGCGGCAAATGGCGGCGGGGAAGGTGCGAGACCAATTTCACGGCTGCTTTCAAAAGGCAGGAAGAGGCCCGGGCTCTCGGTTGGAGCGGCGCCTCGGGCTTTCCCGCCGGCTTCGCAAACACCCTCGCGCGGCAGATCGGCCGGCGCATCCCGGCGGCGGCTCGGGATCAAAACCGAAGCGCCGGCGGCGGCGGCGGCGCGACCTTGACCGACCGGCGCTTCGCCTTTTGGAGTGCGGAGGCGCGGCCAAGCGAGCTCACGGAAGAGCGGCGCCGCAAGCGGAAGCCTTCTTTCTTGGCAAGAACGCGGTCCTCGCGTCTCGGCGCGCCGCGGGGCTTCATCCTGCGTCCGCGCAACAAGAATGAAGCCGGCGCGTTCATCCGCTCGCATCTCCCGCCCCCGCCATTTTGGCCTTTCCCGCCATCGGCGAACATCACCCCTGCTGATGTTCGATTTGCGCGAAAAGAAGGCTAAGCCATCAGGTTATTCTTCCTTCCGAGGAAAACAAACTCCCGCTGTTGCACTTTTGCCAGAAAAAAAAAGACCTCTTCCTATCGATGCGACACCTTGCGCAAACTGCCACCGTTTGATTTCAAACAACATCACGCACACTCAAAAGGAGGAAACTTTGTTTTCGTACCGTCGCCAAGGTGAACCCAAACTCTGTACCGAATGGGCATACCCTGAACATGCGCCCCCCCCCCTACCTCAGGATCTCCAAATGGAATCCCGGGCGTGGGCGTGACTCATTCCCTAAATACCACGCGGGTGTTTTATGAGGGGTGACGGGGAGGTCCGGTTGGCCCGACGGCACAAAAGGCCACTCCTGTTTTATGTTGGGAAGCGGCTCGCGGGGGCCTCGCCCGATTAACGGCCCCTCGAGCGTAACAAACGGTCGGTATAAACGGCCTCCCGAGAACAATGGCCCGTAAAAACGCTGACGTCAAGAGAAGGCCCCGTTTGATAAGGTCGCCCGCCGGCGCACTTACCAGGCCGTCGCAGTTGCTCATGGCGACCGAGGCCCCGGGGACGTCGGCGATGTCGCCCACGAAGGCGCAGTCCGTCTCGAGCGAGCTTATCCTCCCGCCGCCCGCCGCGCCCGAGTCCCGCTCGTCGTGCCATTCCACCGTGGCCCCCGGGGCCACCAGCCGGCGGTTGGGCCGCAGTCGCAGATGGAACTCCTCGCCGAAGGCGCTGATGTTGAAGAAGAGCCGATCCGACGGCGGCGGCGCGGCGGACGCCTCCCTCCTGACTCGCCGCTCGTGGCTGGCCGACAGCAGGTGGGACAGGAAGCGGCCGTGGGCGTCGCTGCTGAAGGGGGTGACCAGGCCGTATTCCTTCAGACGGCGCGTCAGGGCGTCTGCAACACAAGTCGCATATCAAAAAGAACCCGACCGGGTCCGCGGACCCCGATGCGGGCCTTGCCACTGCGCCAAACCACCTACGACATCGGCCCCGGCGGCGTCGCGGTATTCCCGACGGAACTCGAAAAGCGAGGCGCTCTCGCCCCGCTTTTGCCGGCGACCCTCTCGGGAAAAGCGGTTCCTCCCCGGCGCAGCTTATCCCGTTATCGAAAGGGTTCGATTCACCCCCGAAGCCGCTTTGACCGAGCAACGCGAAATTGGTCAACAAACAAGAAAAGGAAGACGACGCGGGAAGTCCGCCATTTTGGTCGTCGGCCGACAATTTTAGGCTCGGTTCGGCCAATTCCGGGGCTCCGTAAACGGCAACGCCCGCCGGAGAAGTTGTCCCACCGCTCCAAAATTGGACTCGGGCAGAGCGAGCGACAGAAGGACGAGGCTCAGTTGCCAGTTTTGGCCCTTGCCTGTGGCGAGAAGGTGGCGGCGCACTTGAAATAAAGCCCGAAATGGGAAGGCACTCACAAAAACGGGCGGGGCGGAAAGGAGAACGCAAAGGCCTATCTGGACACCTCGTAATTACGCGGGAGGTCCGGCCATTCAAAGGGCGTCTTTGCTGAAGCCGAAATGACACGTCCGGAGGAACGACAAGCCCGTTCCAAGCAAAAACGCTTTCGTATTTTAGCCATCTTTTGTTTGACTTGGGGCGGGGGGGTAACTCCAACGCGGATGCAACTTTTGCGATAAATGACATGGGCGAGGCAGCAGCGGATGGCAAACGCACGTCTGCCAAGATGAAAGGAGATGCGAACGCGCGCGCGTGTTCCGACAACGCCGACGATGGGCCGAGCGGCCGAGGCCGGGAGCTCGCTCGTCGGGCGCGCTCGTGCGCGGACACGCTCGTTTGCGACATTAGCGCTGGCCGAAAAGAAAGCAAAAATCACGGGAAGAACCGCACACTGCGCGGAAGCGAGACGCGCAGAGGTCACGTCGACCCGATGAGAGCCGCAAGGGGGAAATTTGCACCGTGGATGCAGGAAATGAAAAAATAGCACGGGCGGACAAGAACAAACACGGCTTTGTTTGCAGTTTTCTGCCGCTTTTCCACAGAGAAGCCGTAAAAGCCGGGCCGCGTGGAATGCGGCGTTTGGAAGGACGAGCAGTTTTACGTTGTTCAATCAGAAGCGCACGACAATATATATTACGCGCGCACAATTTATACCGGTTAACTTCTTCTTAGGCGAATAAAAGCGTGTGAAGATATGGTTTTAAAAATGTCATTCTATTTGCCATGGCCGATGCGGTGAAAAAGAAAGACTTGGCAGCTTGACCGCAGTTTGACCCACGCGCCGCCTCTTTCCTACAGCTCATTGTCGGCAGCCATGTTTTTCTTGTTGTCGTCGTTTGTTTTGCTTTGTTTCTGCACCGCCAGAAACGCGGTTTTTCAAACGACTCGACTTCTCGCCTCGCGACATACGTCGATCGCCGAGCACAGAGACGTCACTTCCCCGATGGGCATTGCTTTCCGTAGGTGTAAAAAGCAGGACGCGAGAGAAGTCGACCCATGCGGCTTCCTTGGGAAGGCGCGCTCCACCCTCAACCGGTCGCCGCTCAGTCAGCGGGGCGCGCGCCGAGACAAACGGCCATTCCCGAGCGATCCCGCGCCCGAGCCCAGGACGCTGCGGTGCCATCCGTCAATGACATGGCTCACTTTTACTTCCTCCGGTTTGTTGAAATCTGAGATGCAAGTGCTCTTTTTTTTTTTGGGGAGATTCCTTCCTCCCCATCATTTTTTTCATTGAAACTCACCTTTTCGATCATCTTCGCCAGCCTGCAAGACAAAGGGAGGGATTTCATGAAAAACCATTCAATAGTCACGAACCGGGCACATGCAATCTTGTGAAAATGACCCCCCCCCCCCCCCCCACTCCCCAAAAAGAGCCTTATTTTCGACCTTATGTAACGGGACAAAGTGTGCAGTGTCTGCGTGTGCGTGTGTGTCAACATCTCACACACTGCTAGCATTTAAGGGTGTCAAACGTGCAAGCACCCCCCCCCCCCCCTCCGGGCAGTCCTTCTAAACGTTGTTTCTTTAAAAAAAAGAGGAGACATTTGACCATCAAAAGTTGTTACCTGGGCGGCTGAAGTGGCGACGAATCCCAGCAGCACCAACAAGGCGACTGACAGCGCGGCCATCGCGAGTCTCGGCAAGCAAAACTGAAGAAATCAACAAATGGCTTGTGCCGCAGAAGCTTGCCTCCGCCTTGTCCCGGTTCTGTTTTTTTTTTCTTTTTCGCCTTTTGGTTTGTGCGAAATGACGCACGTAGTGTAGAGAGGCGAGTTGCGTCACTTTTGGGGGGGAAGGGGGGGTCACTCGGTCACTCCAAAGTTGACGCGAGTCCGCCGCCGCCGCTCACTTCTCGGCCGCCGCACAGCCGCGCCGCCAGCCCGCCTCGCCCGCTCGCTCGAGCCCCCGCCTCGCAAACCAAATAAGGCGGGCCCTCGGTGACGTCACCGCAGCCAGACCCCCGCCGTGCATGGGCGACAGCAAAAGTGGTTTCATTTCACAACTTTTTTTCCGCCGTTACTGAGACCGAGAACCTGGAAACGTGGAGAAGAGGACAAGAAAAAGCAATATGGTTGCCAATGCCCCCCCCCCTCCCCAAATATACAAATTGTGCGGGCGCTGTCCTGTCCTGCCTGTTTTGCAGCTCTGCCATGAGCAACACACCTGATTCAAATCATCAGGATGGTTCTAATGCTGCTTCAGAGGCCAAACACTGATCAACTTCCATTGTGTGCTTGCCCCGCCCCCCAAAAAAGTGGCACTCGGAAAGAATAAAAAGGCGATTCCGCCAGGATCCAGGAAGGACATTTTGCACTTTTCTAACACGGTTGAGCAGTTTGGAGCAGGCCACGTGTAGCGCTGCTCTCCAAGTGACTTCCTCCTTCCTCCTTCCTCGTTCACTGGAGCTTCAGGCCAATCGGGTCCAAGCTGCAATTGGCCAGGTGGTTCCCAGGTGCTTGCCTGAAACAATTCATGTCTACCGGACGTATTAAGCACCGCACACTGATATCACATCGCAACAATTTTGGATGGAGAGACATGTGCACCTTTCTCCCATCCAAAAGCCACAAAAGAAAAAAAAAACAGCATTTTTTAAAATATGCGTCTTATTTCCTCACGACAACCTTGTGGCCTGTTTTCTGAGTTGGGTCACGTGACGTTCGCAATTTGTGCTGGGCAGCGAAAGGGGCCGCCCCCGAGATGGAGACAAACGGCTCCATTTTGCTCCCAAATTGCTCTTCCGCCAACGCAATCGGAATGCAAACGCCGCGTGCGTCCGCTCTTGTAAAAAGAAAATTGAAGATATTTTGGGAAGCTCACCGCTTTCTCCGTTGTATAAAATAGAGAACGTCTCGCTTTTGGACTTGACTGCCACTTGAATCCTTTGACCTAATGTGCGTGTTTGCTGATGGTGAAAACATTTTGCATGTATTTTTACTTTTTGAGAGAGAAAAAAAAAAAGACATATCAGGGGGCAGTATTATTTTTCAAATAATTCCCGACAAAGTTTCCCTCTTTGCTTTATTTTGTTGAGCTGCAGAGCAAAAACTTTTGACGGGTGTCAAGATGAACGAAAAAGAAGCGACGGTAGAAACTAGAAAGAGGCGTTCGGGACATCTTGCGCCATCTGGAAACGTCCCCAGAAATTCTTCATTCAACAGCCCCCTCGGGGGTCGCCCGACGGAGGACCATTTGAGGCCAGTGACGTGGAGGCGGGCCGACTTGTCGACCGCCGGCCCGCCGGGGATCAAGTTGACCCCCGGCCCGCCGACGCCGGGGGCCGCAATCTGGAATGTTGCCTTTTGACTCTTTCTGCTCGCAACACAATGCCCGGCGACGTCTTTAGCGGGGCAGGTTATGTTCCGTTGACAAAAGGCCCGCGCCGCACCTCATGGGCTCACTGACGCATGCTTCTTGTTGTCGATGTGTGTGTGTGGGGGGGGGGGGGGGGGGCACAATAAAACAATCGGCGGCGGCTAAAAGACGGGACATTCCATTTGAGGGTGGGAGCTAAGAATAATTGACATAAATTAAAAAATGCTTGTCATAGCCTGAATGGGGAACCCCCCCACCCTACCCCCTCCACCACCACACACAAACACAAACACACACATACACATACTTGGAGCACCACCTTGAGCTGCCCGGAAGCCATTTGTTTGCCTGGAGACACGCTAATTAGCTTTGTCGCCGATTCAATTAGGCCAAGTGATTTCGCCTTTCCATATTTCAAGTGAGGAGGAGCTTGATCAAACTGTTTGCTCAATAAGTAAGCTCAATTTTTATCCATCTTCTACCGCTTATCCAGGGCCGGGTCGCGGGGGCAACAGCTTTAGCAGGGAAGCCCAGACTTCCCTCTCCCTAGCTACTTCTTCCAGCTCTCCCCGGGGGATCCCGAGGCGTTCCCAGGCCAGCTGGGTGACATAGTCACTCCAGCGTGTCCTGGGTCTTCCTCGGGGTCTCCTCCCGGTGGGACATGCCCGGAACACCTCACCAGGGAGGCGTTCAGGAGGCATCCGAATCAGATGCCCAAGCCACCTCATCTGGCTCCTCTCGATGTGGAGGAGAAGCGGCTCGACTCTGAGCCCCTCCCGGATGACCGAGCTTCTCACCTTATCTCTAAGGGAGAGCCCGAACACCCTGCGGAGAAAACTCATTTCGGCCGCTTGTATCCGGGATCTGGTTCTTTCGGTCACGACCCATAGCTCGTGACCATAGATGAGGGTTGGAACGTAGATCGACCGGTAAATTGAGAGCTTCGCCCTTTGGCTCAGCTCCTTCTTCACCACGACAGACCGATACAACGTCCGCATCACAGCAGACGCTGCACCGATCCGCCTGTCGATCTCTCGCTCCCTCCTGCCCCCACTCGTGAACAAGACCCCGAGATACTTGAACTCCTCCACTTGGGGCAAGATCTCCTCCCCGACCCGGAGGGGGCACTCCACCCTTTTCCGACTGAGGACCATGGTTTCAGATTTGGAGGTGCTGATCTTCATCCCAGCCGCTTCACACTCGGCTGCGAAACGCTCCAGTGAGAGTTGGAGAGCCCCGTTTGAAGGAGCCAACAGCACCACATCATCTGCAAAAAGCAGGGATGCAATACTGAGGCCCCCAAAACGGACCCCCTCAACGCTTCGGCTGCGCCTAGAAATTCTGTCCATAAAGGTTATGAACAGAATCGGCGACAAAGGGCAGCCTTGGCGGAGTCCTACCCTCACTGGAAACGATTCCGACTTACTGCCGGCAATGCGAACCAAACTCTGACATCGGTGGTATAGTGACCGAATAGCCCATATCAGGGGGTTCGGTACCCCATACCCACGAAGCACCCCCGACAGAACTCCCCGAGGGACACGGTCAAACGCCTTCTCCAAGTCCACAAAACACATGTAGACTGGTTGGGCGAATTCCCACATACCCTCGAGGACCCTGCTAAGGGTGTAGAGCTGGTCCACTGTTCCACGGCCGGGACGAAAACCACACTGCTCCTCCTCAATCTGAGGCTCGACTTCCTGACGGACCCTCCTCTCCAGCACCCCTGGATAGACCTTACCAGGGAGGCTGAGGCGTGTGATCCCTCTGTAGTTGGAACACACCCTCCGGTCCCCCTTTTTAAAAAGAGGGACTACCACCCCGGTCTGCCAATCCAGAGGCACTCTCCCCGTTGACCACGCGATGTTGCAGAGGCGTGTCAACCAGGACAGCCCCACAACATCCAGAGCCTTGAGGAACTCCGGGCGGATCTCATCCACCCCTGGGGCCTTGCCACCGAGGAGCTTTTTAACCACATCGGTGACTTCAACCACAAAGATAGGAGAGCCCACCTCAGGGTCCTCAGACTCTGCTTCCTCCAAGGAAGACGTGTTGGTGGAGTTGAGGAGGTCTTCGAAGTACTCTGCCCACCGGTTCACAACGTCCCGAGTCGAAGTCAGCAGTGCCCCATCCCCACTGTACACAGTGTTAGTGGTGCACTGCTTCCCCCTCCTGAGGCGTCGCATGGTGGACCAGAATTTCCTCGAAGCCGTCCGGAAGTCGGCTTCCATGGCCTCACCGAACTCTTCCCACGCTCGGGTTTTTGCCTCGGCGACCACCGAAGCTGCGTTCCGCTTGGCCAGTCGATACCCGTCAGCTGCCTCTGGGGTCCCACAGGCCATAAAGGCTCGATAGGACTCCTTCTTCAGCTTGACGGCATCCCTTACTGCTGGTGTCCACCAGCGAGTACGGGGGTTGCCGCCACGACAGGCACCAACCACCTTACGGCCACAACTCAGATTGGCCGCCTCAACAATAGAGGCACGGAACATGGTCCACTCGGACTCAATGTCCCCCGTCTCCCCCGGAACATGGGAAAAGCTCTGTCGGAGGTGGGAGTTGAAACTCCTTCTGACAGGGGATTCCGCCAGACGCTCCCAACAAACCCTCACAATACGTTTGGGTCTGCCAGGACGGACCGGCATCTTCCCCCACCATCGGAGCCTACTCACCACCAGGTGGTGATCAGTTGACAGCTCCGCCCCTCTCTTCACCCGAGTGTCCAAAACATGCGGCCGCAAATCCGATGATACAACCACAAGGTCGATCATCGAACTACGGCCCAGGGTGTCCTGGTGCCAAGTGCACATATGGACACCCTTATGTTTGAACAAGGTGTTCGTTATGGACAGTCCGTGACGAGCACAGAAGTCCAATAACAAAACACCACTCGAGTTCTGATCGGGGGGGGGCGGCGTTCCTCCCAATCACGTCCCTCCAGGTCTCACTGTCATTGCCCACGTGAGCATTGAAGTCCCCCAGTAGAACAAGGGAGTCCCCAGCAGGAGTACTCTCCAGCACACCCTCCAAGGACTCCAAAAAGGGTGGGTATGCTGAGCTGCTGTTTGGTGCATATGCACAAACAACAGTCAGGACCCGTCCCCCCACCCGAAGGCGGAGGGAAGCAACCCTCTCATCTACCGGTGTGAACCCCAATGTACAGGCACGCCTCTCACCATGAGCAACCCCAGAGTGGAAGAGAGTCCAACCCCTCTCGAGAGAACTAGTACCAGAACCCAGGCTGTGTGTGGAGGCAAGTCCGACTATATCCAGTCGGAACTTCTCTACCTCACACACCAGCTCGGGCTCCTTCCCTGCCAGAGAGGTGACATTCCATCTCCCAAGAGCTAGCTTCTGCAGCCGAGGATCGGACCGCCAGGGTCCCCGCCTTTGGCTGCCGCCCAGCTCGCATTGCACCCGACCCCTTTGACCCCTCCCACGGGCGGTGAGACCATGAGAAGGGGGACCCACGTTGCCTCTTCGGGCTGAGCCCGGCCGGGCCCCATGGGTGTAGGCCCGGCCACCAGGCGCTCGCCAACGAGCCCCACCTCCGGGCCTGGCTCCAGAGGGGGGCCCCGGTGACCCGCGTCCGGGCAAGGGAAACTGAGTGCCATCGATTTTATCTATCATAAGGGGCTTTGTGAGCCGTGCTTTGTCTGGTCCCTCACCTAGGACCTGTTTGCCATGGGTGACCCTGCCAGGGGCATAAAGCCCCAGACAACTTAGCTCCTAGGATCATTGGGACACACAAACCCCTCCACCACGGTAAGGTCACGGCTCACGGAGAGGGCTCAATTTTTATGATTGTCTAAATCGGGAAATGCAATTCAAAAGCCTTCAAGTATAGGGGGTGGAAGGAAGCACCACTCAAAGTTCAAACACAATTTTGCTTGCACACACACACACACAAATATATCGCAAATGTGATAAAGTGACAATTCTACCCAACGGTCACTGTAGTGGTAAAAAAACGACACAATGTTGTAAGAAGGTTTGATGTTCCCAGAAGTAGAACGGAAATTGGGAGCTAGAAAGACGCCGGGTTAACGAGAATGAAGTTGGATGCTCCGAGTCAAGTGAAGGGAAGTTGTCGATTCCGAGAAAACAAAAAAAGAAAACGGTAACCTGACGAGAATCGAGCCATTGGTGGCAAAACCCAGAAGAGAAGAAAAGTTAGGAGGGAAAAGAAAGTCGTGTGCGCCGAGGAAAGAAATTGCGACCAAAAATGACTCTCCGTGGGAAATGACAGCCCACAACAGTCACGAGTGAAAGTTCAAATGGCTTTTGAGCAAAATGAAATTGTACATTTGAAAAATAAAGTTGCTCCATTTTTTTCCTTCTTCGATCCCTCATGTCCAACCGTTGAGGCATGACACGCGCCTCCGAGTGAAGTGCAAGGCGAGCCGAGGCCCGAAGTGAGCTGCGCTCGTGCCTTTTCTCTCTCTCCCTCTCCCTCCTCAGATGGGAAGTACATTTTCAGAAGCCGCGCAGCCTCGACATCACGTCCGCGAGGCGGCTCCCGTGAAAGTCCACCTTGACGTCTGCCGGCGGGCCACCTTTGCCTTTGAGGCCCTCGCCACCGCGGCCCGCCTCCCCTCGACTTTCTTCCCAACCGGTCACGCTGGGCCCAACACGCAACGCCGTAGCGGCGAGCGCCCGCCCGCCCTCCCGCCTGCCCGCCCGCCCGCCGCTTTAACAAGGCTCATTTCGAAGGCGGCGCTGCAGGGAAAAGAGCAATAAAAGCCGTCGAAACCGGGGGCCCCGTGCGGCGCGGCTGCACCGTCAGATGCCTTCTGACTCCTGACCAGACTCCGAGAGGGTGGGGGTCGGGGTTGGGGGAGAGAACCCCCCGCCCCCAAAAAAAACCTCACACCCACTGCGTTCTTTGTTCATTTGTTGACATGAATGTAATACAATTCAAAGCGATTCCGGAGCGCAACCGGCGCGAGAGCGAGCTCCCGGTGACGCAAGTGCTTCCGAAAACGTGGCGAGAAGGAAGTCGGAATGTCAGTCATCCGTGAGTAAAAACTGCAAAATTAGGTTGGAAGGATGACCTGACGAGAAGAAAGGCATTTGGGACGCGGCAAAAGACATGTGTGTGTGTGTGTGTGTATATACATATATATATATATATATATATATACACACGCGTACACACGCACACGGGAAAAAATGGAGTCAGGCCAAGTGTTTTTCTTCAAATTGGTGAGATTTAATTGGCTCGGAGCTATGCGATACAACCACAAAGACGCTGTGTGCAAAGAAAGCAAAGATGAACACTTGGTAATGCTCTCCGCAAAGAAGGACAGTGCCAAACGAGAACAAACGCAACATTGAATAGGAGGATTTGTCAAGCATGGAATCGCCCGTCAAAGCGAGAGCGCGTCACGCAGAAGCTGTAATACTGTTTTGGAAGGTCCCCCCACCCTCACCTGGAGCGGTAGCATCAAAAACAAAAGGCCGCCCCCGTCCTAGACCAGGGGTGTCCAAACGTCAAAGGCATTTTAAAATGACCGCAGGTGGCATCTTCCTGCCGCTTCCAAATGATCAGACGGGCACATTTGACAATAAAGTTGCATTCAATTCAATTCCATCGTCGGCCTGCGCGGGAAACGGAGGGACGGCCGTACTTCCCCTTTTTCAGACGATCGCTTTCGATTGATCGCCAGCAAGCACGTCTCGGCCAATTCTCCAAGGTAATTCTGACCGGATTGCGGGGTCAGCATTGGCGGCCCAACCGCCGGGCGGCGAGCGTTTCGGTCCCGGACGTATGAAATACATGTGTTCGCCTTTTCGTAGCGTTGTCTTTGGACACCCCGGCTCCGGAAGTCCGACATCGTTTTTTTTTTTTTGTGAGTTTCTGAAAAGTGCGAGCATAAAAGCGTGACGAAGCAATGGCAAAAGCATATGTGACGTTTCAAAAAAAAAAAAAAGTCTTCAAACAAGATTATATCAGAGCTATCTAAGCAGCTGGTCTGGTTATGACTGGGGGGGGGGGGGAGGTTGATGCTGCGAGGCTGACCGTGTGAACTAACAGGCCGAAATGAAAACAGAGAAAGAACCTGCACAACAAGAGGAGGGGCGCTGCTTCTTCTTCTTCTTCTTCTTCTTCTTCTCATGCCGGCGTCAGCTCTTACTCACTCGTCATCGCTGATGTCAGACAGTTCCTGCGGAGACACGCAAAGAAGCGGCGAGGCTTAGTCGTCGGCAGACGCGCGGCCTCAAGCGCCCCCCCGCGGCATTCTATGGACGCGGCGACGTCCCTCGGGGAACTTTTGCGGCAGCGCCGCGCGCGGCGGCTCTTTGTGGGCTTGGGACTTACGTTGGCGTCCTGGTCGTCGTCGCTTTCGTCGTCGCTGACGACGGGCTTGGCCTTGGCTCGGCCCTGCCTCTTCTTGCCCCGCTCGGCGCTGCCGCGGGCCTCCTTGCTCAGCTTGATCTTCACCCACACCGGCTTGGCTGGAGCCCACAAACAACGAGGCGTCCGGGTTACGCCGGCGTCGACGTAAAACAAAGGGCAAAACGGGGCAAAAGGAGAAAAGCGGACGGCGGGCAAATCCGGGCTCGCAAATCGTTCCGCCACCCAATCTGAGGCGCCAATCCATTTTTTGACTCGCTCGCCGCCGTTGACGTAAAAGAGTCTGCGGACTTTTCTTTTGCTTGTTGGGGGGGTTTTTTTCCCTTCTTATTTTGTCCTCAGGCAGCGTGACTCTGAAATGAGGCTCGCCGGGCGGGACGACTGCCTGGCTCTGCGCCGCGTCATTTCAACGGAGGCGCGTGCGTGCTCACCCTCAGCCTCCGAGTCTTCCTCCTCGTCCTCCTCTTCGTCGTCGTCCTCGCTGTCGTCCTCGCTCTCCTCGTCCTTGGCGATCTTCTGCCTGGCGCTCTTGAACACCGACTGCAGCACGATGGAGTCCTCGTAGATCTAGGGCCACACGCGGGCAAAGGTGCGTGACTTTCGTACGGCCGGCTCGCGTCGTCTTTGGGTCGGCGTCTGAAGCGCCCGGCCGCTTCCGTTTCAAAACGGGAACGCTAAAGAAGGAAACCCCGAGCCGAGAGACGGGATTCGGCCGCCGTCGAGTGCAGCCGCTCGTTTGAAGCTCGAAATGCCTCCGAGCCGACCGAAAGCCGCGAGGTCGAAACCCCGATGGCGGCCGGCCGAGAAGCAGACGCCGTTTTCTTCGGAGAGGGATTGATTTCAAAGCTTTGTTTGGTCGGTTCTTTTGGGTTGAGAAAAAAGCAAAAGGCCCCGCAGAGACGACGGATGTCAAGTCCAGCCGAGGCGATTGTACTCGGGCTGACCTGAGATCCCTCCAGGTTGAAGGTCTGCGCGTTGTGACAGAGCAGCATGACGTCCTTCTCCAGGTCACCGACGCTGCGGTACTTGTGGCTCCTGACGCGCTCCTGCCGAGCGAGAGCGCGCGTAAGCGAGCGCTTGAGCCCGGAAAGCCCCGAACCCCGACGGCGGCGGGCCGACCTTGATCTTCTTGAAGTCCACGGGCTTTCGGATCAGCTCGTAATATTCCGGAAGCTCCTTTCTGGACGGCAGCTGGACAAAGACCTCGCTGAGCTGTCTGCCGGCCCTGAAAAAGACGACAAAAGCGGCCCGGCCCGTTTGCCGCCCGACACTCATTTGAAACGCTTCCGACCGGGGTGCCGCCCGCTCCGTCGTCCTTTTGAAAAATAAGAAGAATCGGCCGGAGTTTTGCCGCTTAAAGCGTCGTCGCGGGTTTGAACGGGCCGAGCTCGGCCGCAACGGGGAGGTCCTCACCCGTCTCTGTAGTTGATGACGGTGTCGATGATGGCGTTCATCTGCTTGGTGAGTTTGGGCGGGTTGGGCGAGAGCTTCTCGGCGGGCGGGCGCCCTCGCCTCTTCTTGGCCTTGGCGCCCCAGTCCTCCCTGGCCGACGGCTCCTTGTCCTGCCGCCGCTTGCGTTTGCGCTTCTTCAGTCGGATCTCCTCCTCCATCTCCTCCAGGTTGCCGTCCTCGATGGCCTGACGGCGACAAACGCGGCGGCGGCCCATTTCAAAGCCAAATCCCCGACGCCGACTCCGGCTCGAAGCCCTGCTTTGAAAAGCTGAGCGAAACCCGACGTCGGATCGACGCTCGAGCGGATCCTCGACTTGAAGCGCTTTCCCGGACGCCGGCTTTACCCGCTCATTTAAATCCTAATTCGAACCCCTGCCCCAAACCAGATATTTGCTTCCAACCCGAGCTTTCCGTGAAAGCCTCACCCTGGTTTTGAAAGCTACGGTGCCTCGTCGAAACCCGCAACGTTGCAAGTTTGAAAACCTAAGCCCTGCTCGACAGCCTCATTTGGAATCGAAAGCCTACTCGGGGACTCGAACTCTTGCTTTGAAAGCCCCCGCCCCTTTGTCAATTCCTCAGCCTGGCTTCAAAAGGCCAATTTGAAGCCCCGAGAAGAAGAGCTCGAAAGGCTCACGGTTGATCAAGAGCCTACACGTTCAAAACCCGGACCCTCGACGAAAGCCGAACGTGAAACCCGAGCAGAGATCCGAAATGCAATTTGGAAACTCCAAGTAGGCAAGATTGGCGGCGGTGGCGCGTTTGTTCTCGGCGCGGACGGCAAAGAAACTTTTACCCGCAGCCACTGCTTCTCGGTCAGCGCGTCGCTGTAGTCCACGTCGCGGCGACAGCGGGACCCTCGGCCAAACATCTTCTCCTCCTCCTCCTCGTAGGTGAGGCGCTCCACCTCGGCGTCGTCCTTGATGATCCAGGAGGGCAGCTCGTCCTCCTCCATCAGGCGCGGCTTACGTTTCGGGTTGCGGGCGTCCTCCCGCCGCCGGTCCATGTCAAAGCGCTGCAACCGCGTGGTCGGCTTGAGTGGGAGCGCGGCGACCGCTCGGGTATCTCGTCCCCCCCAAACACCACCCGGCTTCCTTACCATGTACAGCTCAAACTCGTCCTCATTGCGGGCGATCATCTGGTTGAGGGTTTCGTCATCCGGTACCTCATTTTCTTCCTGCGTGCGAGGGCAATCGTAGAAAACGGTTCAACTACAAAGACGGATCTTCATTCATTTTTTACCGTCTCTCGGTAAATCATCATCGTGAAGGCATGAAAAGGTTCAATCCAACTCGTCTCAACCTCGAAACAACAGACCTCGTTCTGCTCCTCGTGCTCGAGGATGGCCTGCAGAAAGGCGCGGCGCTCGTGGCTGGAGGACTTCTGGTCGAACATGCCGGCCTGGATCACCTTCTGGTCCACGTTGAGCTTGTACTTGGCGGCCGCCAGGATCTTCTCCTCCACGCTGTTGACGGTGCACAGGCGCAGCACGCGCACCTCGTTCTGCTGCCCGATGCGGTGGGCGCGGTCCTGCGCCTGGAGGTCCTGAAAATACTCGGCGAGATGCGCCTTTCATTTATTTGCCGCTCTTATGCTCTACGCATTTTCAGCGCACAATTTTCAGCAAACGCCGGTGGCCAAGTATGTTTAAAAAAAGGAAAAGGCACACAATTTGCCACTGGTCGTCGGGCCAACGTTCCCTTGGATTTTCCACGCGCCCGAGCATTCACACAAACGCCAGAGTGAGCAACGTGAGGGACTCGCACGCGGCGGGCCAAACCGCTCCCAGGCCTGTCCAAAACCCGAGATCGTCAGCCATGTGCGGGAATGCCGTTACGACGACAACGGTGCAGACGGCTCGAGCGCCCCGCGGCGCTGATCAACCGCAGCACTCGCAACACGCACGGATGGCTTCCGTTTTAGGCCCGCGTTCAAATGTAGAGTGCGGCACGGTTGGCACGGAGGCTCACCCGCCCGCAAACACGTACGCACCTGATGGGGGTTCCAGTCGCTGTCAAAGATAACGACGGTGTCGGCGGCTTGCAGATTGAGTCCGAGGCCGCCGGCCCGGGTGCTGAGCAGGAAGATGAAGTACTGCGATCCCGCCTCGTTGAATTTCTTCAGCAGCAACGCTCGGTCATCTGACTTGGTGGTTCCTGAAACCGTCAAAGAACCGACGCCGTCGCGGCTTGCGTTTGAGGAGGCGAAATATGATCAAACCGGCCCAACCAAAAGCCTCTTCGAGCGCCGTGCCTCACGTGTACCGTACCCGCTCGTTATCATGCAAAAACAAGTTTCCATCCGGCGAAACAGGAAATCATTAAAACAGATCAATCTGCTCCACGCCGCAACATTCATCCTTTCCTTTTCCGCTTTGGGATCGCTCGGTTCGATTCGCAAAGAAATGAAGGACTGCTCAGTGATGTATTATGTCCCGCGTTGTCGTATATCGCGCGACGCGCCCCGAGCGGTACGTCCCGACTCCAAAATGCGCCGCCTTCACTTTTTCATTTTACGACCATCGTGGTGCAATCTTACCGTCCAGGCGCAGATATTGAAAGTTGCGGTAGCCGAAGTAGTCCTCCATGATGGTCATGAGCGAGGTCATCTGGCAGAAGAGCAGCACCCGGTGGTTGGTGGCCTGCAGCTTGGGCAGGATGCGATCCAGGAGCTCAAACTTCCCGGAGGCTCGGTACAGGTCGGGCCTGCGTTGGGAACGGACGGCGCAATTACTGACCGACGATATCCCATCACACCGTGGCAGGGCGTGTCCTGACGAGAACCCAAACGGGATTCCTGACGCCTCAAGTGCTTTCTGGGCTCATCGGTACGGCACTAATAGCGATCGTTCTACGCGGAGGGCAAAAGGGCCGACGAATATGAGTCCCGTTCTACCGTCGCTTCGAGGGCGAATGAGAGCAAAGAAGGCCGTACTCTGCCTTGGCCTTGCAGTCGAGGGCGGGCCGTCTCAAAACGGGGCCATTTCAGCGAGACTTGGTCTTAGGGGTAGTATGGCGGAGGTGCGTTACAGACCGCTTGTTAAAAAATATATATTCTCGTCGAACTTAGTGGAATTTGTGAATTCAAATGAGGTGGCAGGTGCCGATGACGAAGCAGCTAAATCGCAGATGATGAGTGCCACACACTTGCCATCCCGTCTGTTGTTGTCACATCAGAACGCTTTGCAGCCGAAGCGCCGGCCACGCACGCGGCAGCCGCTATCGGCAGAGACATCGAGCATTCGTGACGCCGCCTTTCCGACCGAGACGGCTCAAATGACGTCCGCGCCGCGCTCGTGACGGGCGGCGGACAATGCTTGGCAATTACTGGCACGCGATGTTGGCTCCACATCAAATCATTAGTCTCTGCCGAGCACGGGGATGGGAAAACAGACAAAAGGGAGCTTTTTGTTCCCTCCGACTTACCCACTGATGATGCCGTTGGGGTAGCCCAAATGCTCAGCAAATGACTCCTGCGGCAGAGAATTAAAGGATCAGAGGGCGGCTCTCCCGCGGCCGGAGCGGCGTTTTACAGATTGCTCCTAATTAGCGCACAGACGGAGTTGACCTCGATATGCTGGAACATGTACGGGTGGTTGCAGATCTTTTTCAGCTGCATGATCGTGTTCATCAGGGTCTTCGCTCCCCCTTTGCCCTGAACACCAAAAAGGGCGTCAACGAATGCCACGTCGAGCCAACCTGGGATGAAAGCAAGCGCCGTTCGTTGGCAAGGGTCCCCCGGAGTCGCTACCTTCTTGTCTTTCTCCGAGCCATCGGTGAGGAGGATTCCCTTTTGCATGTGGCGGTACAAGACCTTCTGTATGGCGGACATGTCGCATTTGACAACGTACTCCACCTGCGCAAAAGGGAAATCGGCAAAGTGAGCCACGTGAAAGGCGGGCATCCGGTGAATCTCTGCAAATGTGCCATGCAATATTTCATCCCTGAAAGTTGAAAGTTGCGTCTCCTTTTGGGGTGTTGGGCCCCAGTGCGATATGCTTCTCAAAACGTGCGGTGACTTTATCGTTGCCAAAATCGGCTGACCTCGCGGCTCTCGGGTTTTGCGGGTTTTGCGACACCGCGAAACCCGCTGCGGTCAAGTCAGCGACCAAACGCGAAGCCGCTCACCTTCTCGGGCAGCTGCGACTCCACCTCCTTCTTCAGGCGGCGCAGCAGAAAGGGGCGGAGAACCTTGTGCAGACGTCTAATAATCAAGATGGTCTCCTCCTCGTTGAGGTCCACCTGAACAAAGTTTTGTCAAGAGCAACTTTTCAATAGGAACAATCAAAGCGCAAGCGGGCCACCCCGAGGGCACGCGGGGCCTGGCGGCGGGAAGCGAGACCGATACAAAATTGAAGGCGCGCACCCTCTCGCCCGTCATGGCGAAGGGCGCGTTGAACCACTGCTCGAAGGTGCTGCAGCTCTTGAAGATGGTGGGCAGCAGGAAGTTAAGCAGCGCCCAGAGCTCGGGCAGCTTGTTCTGCAGCGGCGTGCCGGTGAGCAGCAGGCGGCGTGGCGCCACGTAGTGCGTGTTCAGCACCTGCGTCAGCTTGCAGTGGTGGTTCTTCATGCGGTGGCCTTCGTCCACGATCATGTACTTCCAGCGGATCTGGAAAGGGGACTCCGTTCAGTCGCACGGAAAAGGACGGAAAACATTTTGCTCCTTTTGCATTTTGATGAGTCCGATGAGGAAAAGCCCGTGACAAAAGCGTTTGCGCAATTTCGGATTCAGGAACCTCTCATGTTCAATGCTCCACTTAGGGGAAAGATGCGCCTATGAAGGCTTCAAAATGTGGAAAAGCCAAGCCAAATATCCCAGCGGGCCAGATGCGTACAAGTCGTGGGGCTTTTTTGCTTGCTGGTGAGCTAACAGGTTCCCGGAAGCTCTTTGGCTCCATAGGCCAGTTGGATCAAGGTGTGTCCACATGCAGTCGCCGAGATGCTTTGGGGAACGTCGACCGCTTTATTCAACACGGCGGCGCGCTCGTTCAGCTTGTGGCTAACGCCGCGTGACATTTCAGCACATGCTTCCTGCTAATTAGGGACCCAACGCATTTGCATTCCGATATATTGCGGTGGCCTGAATAACACGACGCACTCGGGAATGGAAATAACTACGTCGAGCCGTTCCGTAAAGTGCGGCATCCGGGAAAAATGCATGTTGGCGCGCAGCTAGCCGACCGCGCGCTGCGGTGGTAGACATGGGCCAAGTAATTGGAAGCAATGAGCCGAGGTAGGGTTCAAAAAGGACATTTGGTCTCACCTTGGCCAGTATCTGCTTGTCCTTGATGATGTACTCGTATGTGGTCAGCAGGACGTTGAACTTGCCGCTGCGGAGCTGCGGCACCAGTCCTCGGCGCAGGCCGGGGGTACCCTTTCGGCGAAGAAAGGCGGAGGTTTAGTTAGTTTGGGCAAATCATGCATATTCTCAATGGCTTTTTGATATTTTTTTTTTTTTACCTTGTATGCAATTTTGACCACAGACGGGGCCCACTTGTCAAGCTCGTAGATCCAGTTGGATAAGGTCCTGAAAGGCAGAAAATCCATGAGAATTACAGAGAGCCACGCAAGCTTACCCAAAGCAAGACTTCTTTCCATGCTGCACCGAGTCAAATTATTGCTTGCTATCAGGAGACTTCTGGAAGGTGTTTGGAATTGGCTGTCTGTTCAAGGAGAAAAAGGGCAAACGGTTGAGTTCATATGAACGGTTTACGGTTGTGCTTTTCTGTCGATTCTTGATGAAGTTCTCGATATCCAAGACTGTCCGGTGTGTTTGAATTGAATGGTAAACGGTCAGCGGGCTGTCACTCGCATGGCGCTTTTCTACCTCGGGTACTCAACGCGCTTCACACCGTCATCTCATTCGCCTCCCGATGGCGCAGTATCAGGAGGAACGGGGGTTTCCGTGTCTTGCCCAAGGGCGCTCCGACGCTGCGTTACGTCGGACGTGAGCATAAGGAAGCTCCCGTCTCATCTTCACATTTGTATGGTAATGAGGAAGAGGCGGGCACGCTGCTTGCGCGAGAGGGCTGAAGTGGCGTCGAAGGATTTGAAGGGATTAATGGTGGGCAAAACCAGCCCAAGATAAATTGCTGCTTCCAATCAAAGACTGAGCGGCTTGTTTGATTTATACCTTGCAAAGTTTTGCACCGCCTCAGTTGACATCAAGTGTTGGTAATCCGGCAGCGACTCATCATCGTGCGGCGCGCTGGCTGCACGCTTATCTGTGTTTGTTTAGCCGGCGCAATACGTAACATCAAAAAGTCAGGAAGTATTCATTAGCTGCAACCGGATTTCATGCTACTGGAATAAACAGATAAAACGTTCAAAAAAAATAAAATGAGGGGAAGGGTTGAGAAAATGTGTCTAAGTGTGTGTGTGTCTATAATGTGGAAAGAAGAGCGAATATGACACATCATTTTCTGTGTTAGGGATTAATTTGGTTGTAAATTAGGGTTTAAAATTAGGATTCCAAACCTAGGTAAGAAAAGGTTAGGCTTACTTTCAAATGAAGGCTAAGCATTCAAATTCGACTTCATGTCGGGGATGAGGTTTCACAATGGAGTTTAGAAATGCAGGTTGCAAGGCAGAGTTAGGGTTTGAAATTTCGATTTCGAGGCAGGATTAGGATTTCAAATTAGGCGGCCAAGGCAATGTGATGGCATCAAGACTGGATTGGTCGTGCGAAGAAGAGAGCCCGACTCCTTTTGCGAGCTCCAATCTCCTGCTTCACTTCGCCGAACCCCAAGTAGCCCCCTCGACCCAGCGCTGTACTGCCGAGTGTGAGAAAGGCCCTACGCATCGGGTCACTCGAGAAAAGGCTTCAGCGGGCGGGCGAGTACTGACGAGAGCGGCACGATGATGAGATAGGGCCCGTTGAGCCTCTTGTGCTCCATCAGGTACGTGATGAGGGCGATGGTTTGGATGGTCTTGCCCAGGCCCATCTCGTCAGCCAAGATGCCGTTTAAGTTGTTGTTGTACAGCGACACCATCCACTCTAGGCCTTGAATCTGCACATGGCACAGGAAAGAAGCGAGAGCATTGTCATGTACTTTTTAACACTCCCCAGGATACGCACGACAATAAAAAGTGTGTTGGAACATGAAAGCGATAATAGCCTGGGGGGGTATCCAAAAGAGGAAAAATAGCATAGTGGAGGCGTGGCCATCGGAATAACAAATTAGGGCTGATCCGCTCTCTTCCCGGATGACTAACTCGTGCGGACTGAAAATATAAAGCTGCTTAGCATATTTAAGACAGCTGGAGAAAAGACATTGACGACAAAAAGAAAGACCATTTGCTGGAAACGCATGTGAGGCTCCGAGGCTCTGCGGGGTGACTGTCAAAGCCTTCCAAATGGTGAACAAGACTCGAACTACAAGGTCTAAAGAGAGGACAGTGCATCTCTCCTCATTCAGTGCATGCGGCGGACACACAAAGGGCGTTTGAGAGCCGAGACAAGGTCTTGATTTGTCACAAATTTGAAGCCTCGTTTTATATACTCCACTCAACTCAACTGTATTTCTCGAGCACTTTCAAACAGCCATCGCTGCATACAAAGTGCTGTACATGGAACGATTGCATCTGCTCCACTGGAGTTGTGAAACTTCTCTTTTGGTAACCGAGAATATGACATGAAATTGCTCCTTTGTCCAAGATTAACAAATGATGTCATCCGGTCTTGAAGTTGACAATGAAACCAATTTTGCACAAACTGAGTCAATCCAGGAAATAACAAGGAATTCACCCCCGCCCCCCACCAGGTGTAATTGGCCCAAAGTGGCCACAATAAAGCTAAATGCTACAATTTGATATAAACGGCGTCTATTACTTCTATCGTTCAAAACCTGAAGTTAGGAAAGAACAAAATCAGACCAAAATACAGGCGCTTGGCGAGTTTTGATTACGTTTGCAATCACAGAGCTAAAATGCTTAACAGGAAAGCGAGGCGGGCAACAATGGGAGGTAGACCCCAGAGGGTTTTTAAATATTTGGTTAGCAAGTCTTTTCAGCGCCTTTGATGGGACACCGAGTCATCGTTTTTCGAGTCCATTTTGATTTGCGGCCAGCGAAACGACTACCGGTACTCAGATACGGCTGGGAGGGAGCCCCTCGGGGCGTACGATTTTTCAACCTCGCGGTACTTGGACGAGTAGCCTGAAATGCACAAAATCTTCCAATGGGATCATTGCCGTTGTGTTTTATTCATTCTTTTCCTGCAATGATGTTGGCCGTCAGACGCGGAGCGGCGTCGGCGTGCTCGCCGTGAGCTGACATTGCGCCGTGCCCTTTTGATGATCGGAATCAAGTGCCACCTCGCCGTCTAGCGTCCCTCACTCCCTCCTCATTGTCTGAGTGGCCGCTCTCAAACTGCAGGTCTGTGAGCCGTAGCTTGAGTTTGAGAGCCCCGCCCCCACTTTGGTCTCAGCTAAATTGCTCTCCATCTTTGCGGCGGAGGGAGCTGGGTTTTTGGTTATGGGCTCTGAGAGAAACATTAGCAGTGCGCACCGCACGCATTTACCTGGTAGTGTTTCAACGAGCCGTTAATCAGAAGAGACGACTGCTTCTCCACCCTCTCGATGACGGCGTGGGCCACGCCGTAGTAGGACTGCAGGCTGGTCTCGTCAGTGGGCACGCTGTACTCGTCGTCCACGTCCTGCTTGGCTGACCTGAACGTGCGTGTGTGTCAACATCAGACTCACATCCTCATTCCATTGCTATATGCTGCTTGTTAAAAAAATGAAGACAAGAAGTACAATACTCGATAATGTGCTTGGCCTCTCCAACGGGATTTTCGATGGTCTTGTCATTTTCACCCTTGGCCGCCTCTTCCTCCTCCTTGTGACATAAAATACACCTTTGAGGACCAAGGTGTGTGTATGTATTACAAGTGGTACTGTAGTTGTGATGTGGAGCATGGCATGAAGAGAGAGCACATCTAAAATGTGCAAGACTATTGCCCTCTGGTGGATTGGCGTTGTATTGACTTGATTGTGAGGAGTGTCCATTTGGCTTTTTGTTTGATGGTGTGAAGATATGCGTCTTGACCCGAAGCTTGGAAAACAATGCACTCGTGCTGCCCTCTGTGAGTGTGTGTGAGCGGGGGGAAAAAAAAAAAGACATTTATGACTCACTGACCTCCTCCTCAAACTCGGAGCCGCTCTCCTCGCTGTCTGACCTCGGCGCAACCTCGTACCTGTGGTAAGTACAAAAAGCCGACACTTGAATCAACACGGTTAACTCCGTCTATTATTGAGCAGGTAGAGCCAGAAACTAAAGCCAAAAGAACGAGTCTCCTCACCCGGGGTTCATCTCCAGCCAGGCCTCCAGCTGGCTGGATTTGGGCGCCTCAGTACCCTGCAAAACTTTGCCCGTCTCCGTCTGGATGACCTTGACGGGCAGCTCGCTCATCTGGCTGCTCTCGTCCATTGGCTGCAAACACACCGGATGTCGTCAATTATGACACATTGTTTTCAGAGCGACCTCAAACAACACCTTGCCTGCGTTGTGCTGGTTGGCGAGCGATGAACCGCGCATTAAGTCAAGTCAAGTCAAGTCAAGTGTATTTCTGGAGCACTTTCAAACAGCCATCGCTGCATACAAAGTGCTGTACATGGAGCAATTTAACATGCACAATAAACAGTAAGACAAATCGGTAATAAAGGCGGTAGAAAGCACCAAACAGTAAAACCAAGAACAAATCTAAGTCATGCTGAGTCGAATGCCAAAGAATACAAGTGAGTTTTGAAGATGGGCAGCGAGGAGGCTTGCCGAATGTTCAGTGGGAGCTCATTCCAGAGAGAGGGACCGGCAACGGAAAAGGCTCCATCCCCTCTGAGCCTCAGTTTAGTTCTTGGTACTTCTAATAAAGTCTGGTCCACAGACCTGAGGGGCCGGGCAGGTGCGTAGGGGCGGATGAGCTCAGAGAGGTAAGGTGGCGCGAGATTATTCAGAGATTTGAAAACAAATAAGAGGATCTTGAAAAGAACTCTAAAATGAATGGGGAGCCAGTGAAGGGATGCCAGAGTAGGAGTTATGCGCTCCCTCTTACGAGTACCGGTCAAGAGGCGAGCGGCGGCATTCTGGACCAGCTGAAGGCGCTTAATGGAGGACTGGCTGACTCCATTAGCGGATGGATGCATTAGCAACCATCGAACGATTTGCCGCTTTCACGGCTACCCGCAATAAAAACAGATTATCCATAGAGGGAGGCGGGCGGTTGATAAACAAACAAAAAAAAGGAAGGCTCCCCTGTACAATGACAATAATTATATTCCTGCACAACGGCCAACGCTTTTATCTGGTCTACCATTTGAAATAACAGTAATTTCTTCATCCTCGCCTCGCCGACTCTCCGTTTATACCGACTACAAATAATAAATCCTCGTCCGAAAGGTGTTATGTGCTGCTGGGTCTCAGCAGACTAAGAGTAAGAAACAGACCCATTCAAGAAAAAAGAGCAGCTTAGTGAAATGGCCCGGGGAAAAGGGATTCCCGGCTGGAAAACCCCAGATGCAGCACTTGAATCACTTTTGATATTTAACTCATTCACTCCCAAAGACGTTTTTAAACGTCTTTTCAGACTTGGTCCAGAATTGGCTGGTACTGATTGAGTGAAGGAGCTTTGCAAGTTGGCTTGTATGAGGCAGGGAAAGATAGCACAGGGAAAACAGATCATGTCCACGAAAGAGGCGGGACAGTTTGGCCTTGAAGCTGTTTAGCGGTCCAAGTGTTGTTTTTTTTTTTTAAAGAGCAGCTACGTGAGTGCGGGCATGCATGAGGTAGGAAAGCGTGTTCTGGATGAACAGCTAACCCAATGCTCTCAAACAGGAAATCGATGATTTTAAAAAAGGGGGAGGGGTCTGCGGGGGTTAAAGCAGTTTTGCTAATAAAACAGTTTATTTTGCAAGTGGAGGCAGTAGTTGCGTCTGAAGCAGGTGAGGGCCACGGAAGCAAGTTGAAGAGATAACGTCGTGTTTGACAGGAAAATGACGACCGCCGCCGTACCTCTCCATCAGGTCCGATGGCACTGGTGCCTTCGCCGGCCTCTCCGTCAACTCTCTAGACATGGGAGCACATTCAAGTCATTACACATCGGGGGTCACGGCGGTCCTTTTCAAGTCCGTCATCGTTACGTACCGCCTTCTTCTTCTTCTTGCGTCGCTTCTTCTCCTTTGCCGCCTGCGCGGCTTTGTGCTCGTACACCAAGGTGGTGAGGTTGGCCACGTACTCGTCCGTCTGCTGCAGCAGGTAAGCCAAGCGCTTGTCCTTCTTCTGGTCGATCAGTTTTCGATAGCCCTCCTCATCCTCCGCCTGGCATATGGAAGGAAGGTGTGCCGTTGTCAATTGCTTCGGGAGATGCTTGCCATCTTATTTCTTGACCGAATGAAAGTTGCCCTATATTGTGAGCGCTTTGAATGTTTCCGAAAACAGTCCTCCAGAGGCGGTGCCCGGGCCTCCTCAGAATCAGTGTTGTTTTCGTCAACGATGACGAAATGATTTATTTTTCATGACGACGATGATGAGCGAGCTAAACGGGGCTTTTTGAGGACTAAAATACGACGTGAGGTCTGTGAGTTTTCGTTGACGAGACTGGACAAAATTGTCGGCGTGTGGTGCAAAATGACACAGCCTCCTATGGTGCATGTCGTCTGTCTGTCAAAAAATATCAGCAATGCTGCTGCAACCTATTCTGGTTTGGTCACGTCCACTCCCTGGCCGCCGCGCAGGTCACGCGCACACACCCGCACAACACGACACGTCCACGGTCAATGGTCTCTCACGGACGCGCTTTCCATGGATGTTCCACGGCGGCAGTGTCAACAAAGGGGCAGTCGGTCGGAAACAAAGAAAAGATCTACGGGCACGCTCTCTGTACAACGCGGCAGAAAGAACCATGTCGATTTGAACCCTTCAGTTTTCTACTTGCGCCCCAAAACATTCAGGTTAGGGCCCCACTGTGCTACGAGTAAAAACAAAAAACAATGAATCCAACATATTCCAGTGAATTGAGGTTGTTACCATAAGTCTCCTCATTCTCTCCTTCTCAATCCTCTCAGTCTCTTTCTTCTGCTCCCGCTCCGTGTTGGTGTGCCAGGTGGCAATGGCTCGTGTGAGCTTCTGCATTTTCCCAGACATGGAGCGGTGGTACTCCTTGAAGTCTTTGGCATGCTGGAGAATACTGTTGAGGTACTCCTGGAGAGAGAGGGGAAAATGATCAGCAAGCCATATTTTCCGCGCGCGGCTCATGTCATGATTTTGCCATATTTGTTTTCTCTTTTCCCAACCTGGTGCTTCTGCCGACGCTTCTTCTCTTGCTCCAACTTCTGCTGCTTCTCCAGCTTCTCGGTCATGCGCGCCTCCCGCAGGGTCTGCCGCTTGCTGCGGCGGTACGCCTTGGAATTGAGGGCCGTTTCCAGGGTGGTGTCCCGGCGCATGCACGCCACGACATCCTGCCTCAGCTGGGCGGAGGGACGCACACACACACACACATACATACATATGTATGTATATATATGTTTGTTAGTTTTTTTTAAAGGATGCGCAAACCTGCCGCTGGAAGTTGAGGAGCCGCAGTGCCTTGAGCTCCACCGTGGCCTTGGTCCTCAGGTCGGGTGGAAGAGAGCCCGGCAGGCTCTCCAGTTCCTGGATGCGATGTGCGATCCGAGCCTGCAGCCTGGCAGACGTCATTTATGAAAGCAATTCATGGAAACAAATTGATCAGTTTTGGGCTACGAAGTGCAGTCCTTTTACCTGTACTCCCTCTCCTGTAAGATGCCCACCGGGTCCAGGCCTTGGGGCTTCTGAATGGGCGTGACGCGGTTCTGCTTCTGCTGCATCTGCAGCATGGGGGACACCTGCTGTCCGGCTGATTGAGGGGCCACGGAGGCCCCCGGCAGGGCCCCCGCTGGTATAGAGCTGGCCTGGGGAGGCGCGGGCGACGGGCGGGCGCCGCTCATAGGTGGGAGGTGCTTGGGCGCACCGGCAGGATTGTCAACGCCTTGGCCTGGAGAAGAGGAAGCTAAGTGACTGGTTGATTGTCTCGCTTTAGGTGACAAAAAAATGGCTCTTTGTTGTTATGGTACCTTGTGAACAAAGGATTTAGGATTTGAGTTTCATCTGTTTGCAACTCAAGTCAAAAAGGCTTTTTTTCTTTCTTTCTTTTTTTTTTTGCTGTCAACTGAAATCGAAATCAAAGTGCCCTTGGGCTCACATTGGGAACGTCATTCCTCACCTGTGTTCCGGGTTTGGTCACACGACTTCAAAAATAAAGAAATCAAATTCCATACCATGTCTCCTTTAAGACCTTAACAGAACGTGAAGCTGAGATGTAGGCGACTCGCATAGCCACCGGCTGGCTAATAGCAATATGCTTCAAAATACGTACCGTCGGTCCAAGGTTTGGGAACTGCGCCTTGATTGTGACTTTGCACAGCTGGAGTGGGGCAGGGGCTGGACTGGGCCCCACTCAAAGGTACCACTGGCATGCCTTTGAACCAGAACAAATGTTCAAATAAATATATAAATACAACCAGCAGATTTCGAGCGACCGCACGGAACAAGAACAAGAACAATCATAAGAAGAGGAACAAAAGAAATCATCGATTGAACAGGAATGAACGATTGCTTTTAATTTAAAGGGCCTGTGGCATGCTTTGGTCAAAGTGCAAATGAAACCACGAGGATAACTGGTCCTACCTTGAGGTCTGTTATAAGGGCTGCCACTCGCCGCTTGTTGCTGTTGCTGTTGCTGTTGCTGTTGTTGCTGCTGCATTGTGGGTAGACTCCTCTTGCCCTGCACGGCCAGTTGGAGGTTCTCGGGCAGCGGCTGCCCGCGGCCCAAGACCTTGTAGGCCAGGATCTGTGCACGGAGCTGCTGCAGTTGGGCCTGACTGAATGCCGACGGGCCACGGCCCTGCTGGCCCATGCCGGACATGTTGGGTATGACGCCGCCGCCACCTCCTCCTCCTTGCGGGTCCATGGGCATCATGGGGCCCGGCTGGGATGGGGGCATGTGGGGCGGCGTGGGTCCTCCGCCCCCGGACATGGGGCTGGACGTGTGCTCGTGCACGCCCATCGGCGAAGGATGTGGAGACATGTAGCCTAAAGTAGAAATGAAGGTGCAAGGCAAGAGGCAGATTCTGAGTGCTTTTCAGGGCACTCACAGCTTGTAGACTAAAGATGAAGTCACAGCCATAAAACCTCAAACAGGGGCCGAGACTTTAATAGACCATTTGTCACCTTGAAAAACAAAACAATACAATGCATTGATATCATTGATATCACACAACAGCTGCAGAAAAGCGCCTCATAGAACACGACAATCATGCAACAGAACACACCTCCGCAGAAATCACTGGGATTTTCAGATTAAGAAAAAAAAAAAGTCCCTCTGCCAACATTTGAGGAAATATGGTGCAAATAAATTCAAACAAGGTTGAAATGTACCCTGGCTATGCTGGTCCATTGGGCTCTGCGGGGGGCCCATGCCACTGTGGAGCGATCTCATGCCCACGCCTTTTATGTGACCAAAGTGCAAAGCGTCCGCCATGGCCTTGTCGTTCATTCCCTCCAAGGGCTGAAAAATCAAGAGCAATGACATTGATTTAAGACGACAATAACACAGCAGAACCTCGAAAGCTGGCATTTCATTTCATGAATACACAGCACGAATGGAATGAATTGCGCCGTGTTTTACCTTGTGCATAGAATACATCATGTCTTGCGAGAAGTCACTCTGCACCTGTCCCTGCACGCCGTGGGCCGCGTTGGGCGTTCCGGGCCCGGGGCTGGGTCCCATCATGCTGTGAACGGAGCCGGGCGAAGGGTCCGGTCCGGGGCTGGGGCCCAGGATGGGGCCGGGTGAAAGGCCCGCACCCGGGGAAGGGCCGGCATGGGACATACCACCTGACGGGTCTGAATGGGTGGACATGGACTGCAACGCCAGATGGGAAGCGGACCGCCTTCAAGGAAGAAAATCGGCGTCGGTGCCACGAAGCATCAATTGACCAACTGGTTCGTCATAAATTAGGATTTGAATCAAAGTTTACCACCTTAAAACCTCTCAATGCTAAAAAAAATAAGAAAACTAACACATGACAGTCATACTTTGCAACGGTGATCAAATAAATCTCAATTTTGAGACAATTAAAACATAGGTGAGCCCTCCATCGAGGGGAACCTAAAATCCCCGAAAGCCGTCCATTTGATGCCATTGAAAACACACTTCAACACCAATTGGGTATTTAAAACATTCATTTTCTGTCAAATGAAACACATGTCAGTCCCACGTTTTCAGCCAGTTCCAATATATTCTATTCTATATATTCCCAGTTCTGTCCTGGGCTGCTCCCTTGACACTCTGGGGTGGGCACCAGAAGGATGCTAACTAAGCTAAAAGCTATGATGGCCAGTCCCTCCCACCCCCTCCAGCCCACCCTGACAGCACTTGGTAGCTCCTTCAGCCAGAGACTGTTACACCCGCGCTGCAAGAAGGAGAGATACCGACGCTCGTTCCTACCGACTGCTGTCAGGCTGCTGAATAAAAATAATAACAATAATAATGTGTGAAAAACAATTGTAAATAGCACTGCGATTTATCAATTTTGTATTTATACTGCACTTAATTGAACGGTGTTTGTTTGTTCTTTCTTCTTTCTACCCACATTCTTGCTGCTGCAGGCTGTAAATTTCCCCAGTGTGGGACAAATAAAAGATATCTTATCTTATCTTATCTTATATCCCAGCTCTCAATTCGGTGGCCAACAAAGCTGAGCTCTCCGTTTTGGATCAATGAAAAACGAGCATGTCAACTCCCCATTATGAATCACGAGTGAGTCCGTGATTTTTGGTCAATTAAAATGCTTGCCCTCCATTGTAAAAATTATAAGCCCCCCCCCCCCACTTGGAAGTCATGAAACAGTTGGAGTTTGGGCTATCCAACCATTGACTACTACTTTAATTATAACTACTCATCCCGTGAAAACGTCCACTTTCTTATGTGGTCTCTCCTTCATAATTTGATCCATGCTTTTAAGGAAACTGAGGCCTCAAGATCCCAGCTTCATTCCTTTTCTGAAAAACATTCTGATGTTTTTGATCAAATGTAAACACCGTTTCCTTCTTTTCGCCAAACTCTCTTCAGTGACATCGCGTCTTGAGTTTTTTTTTTCACGTACCGACGTGTTATGACGACGGCATTTTCTATTCTGCTATAAACGGCACGAACTCACATTCCAGCAAGTGGCAACGTTTTTTATTTATTTTAATAAAACGCTCTTTACCCCAGCGTTAACCACAACGGAATGTCACGTACCAAATAATAACATGTCTGATTGAACGCAAGAAACGTTAGCTTTTTGCTCCTGGGGCCGTTCATGACAAGGTGTAAACACTTGCAGCGGACTCTTGATTGGATCATGGCTCCCCCCCCCTAAAATAATGGGGAAAAAACAGTGGCCATCATGGCGGAACGTCACTCGAGGGATCAAAGTCAGGACGGTGAGCGGGGCTCCAGGTAACTACGCACGGCTTAACCGCGGCTATTATGTCGAAGATGTTTGTGGCTGTCCTCGAGTGCGGTCTTTTGGGTTCTTTTCTGCCCGACACAAACCTCCTTCCACCCGCCGTTCGCGCGGCTAAGCTAACGCTAAGCTAGGTGGCTAACGTGCTAGCTGGTTCTGGTTCTGGTTCTGTGGTGTGGACTCTCTCTCCCCCTCTGCCTCTTGCAAAGCGAACGGTCCGGCGTCAGAAAAGTTTTGACAGCTACTAACAGGACAAGGAAGGTTAAGAAACACGCCGCACACGGTGACAAGGCCCCCACCTCCCCCAGGCGGGGATTATTTACCTCTCGGCCGAAGCGAAAGTGGCACACGGCAGCAGATGAAAATAATGTAATGTTTCTCTAAAATATGACTGCAGTCGTCAAGTTCACTCCCCCTCCGTGCTATTTTGCTGACATATTTAAAGTTGAGCTGGATGGCGGCTCCATCCATTGGCCAGATCTACAGGATGTCCCGCCTTTCTCCCTTGCCGCTCTTGCCGATTGGCTACAATGGCTTGTCGATCATCCTGTTTTCTTCCCCGGCTGTGTTTTGGACCGTACTGTACACTTACTCTAATGCTATAACTTTGTGACGTGCGGGGGGATGGAGAGTGTCCGTGACCAGTTTGCGCACAAAATGTTTTTCGACGTAAAAAGTAGTGAATTATTTTAACAAGCTTTAGAAAAGTGAGAAGCACGGCGTTGTTGGGGGGGCCCCCCTTGTGTTGAAGTGCTTACATTGACCACAAGGTGGCAGCACCACCCAGTAGTTCCCACCACACGGTTGACCTTTTATGGCAATTGTCCCCACCACCTTTTCTAAAATATATAATAATAATTTGAAATAAAACGTAATTTAAATAGAAAGTGAAGTAATAAGATGTCTTCATAAAATGTCATCACTGTGTGTACTGTGGCATCAGTGTGTTGGATTTGCAACTTAAAGGCTCCTCAAATTAAGTCGCTGATTTTTCGCTACTTTTCTCTTTCTCTCTCTCTCCCACACACACTCACACACACACACACGAGTATCTCTATATATTTTAAACGCGCGCACCCCCCCCCCCCCACACACACTTGTTTTACTGAACATTGTTTCATGAAAACTGAAAAGTAGATATAGCCACTGATTTGTTTGCTTTATTGTTGGAATCTGATTTATGACTAGCAGAACTGGGATATGTTTACGCCACACTTGTTTGGTCAAATTTTGCAAGTCAAGTGTTTAGTGAGTTGACAACTGAATTCATAGTTCATTTGCCTTTATTTTGGCATACACCTAACCGATAAACCTAAAATATAAATCTCCAATAAATCTGACATTGTCCTGATGATTGCTTGTATTTGTTGAAATATATATATATATATATATATATATATATACACACACACAGAGTGAACCAAATACCGTGGCGGCAAATCCATCTCTGGCCAAGTCAAAGCTCGCTTGTCTTTTCCCCACTGATCAGCAGTTAAAAACACTTTGCTCAAGGAAATTAAAAATGTTATTTTCACTTTATGCACCAACATCACAAACGAAACTTTAAAAAACAAAGGATACGCATGCTCGGTCAGGTTTTCAAACAATCTGCTCTGGCAGGCTTTCTTTATTTTTTTTTTCATCTGGCATGGCAATGATTTTCATGAAAATGTCGACCAGTTTTAATTCTGCAGAATGTTGAAATTTAATGATACACACACATATATATATATATTATAAATAGACAGGAAGAGGACCTTTGGCATCTTAAAAATAACACTTGCATTTTTGGAAATCAGTCGGCCTCAACGGAAAGCTCGTATCCACGATCGACAGGAAAGATAAAACGGCGCTTCTGCAAAGCCGCAGGCCGCGAGCCGGCTCGCGATCCCCGGTTTGCCCACCGGCGCATTCAAAGCGTCCCGTCCTGACACAGGCCTTCATTTGAATATCCGGGCTCAGTTCACAAAAGCAATTTGATCTTTGATCTTGACTTCCCCTGCCGGGGCCCGACTGGCCTTTTCTTATGGGGAAGCGGATGTAAATGCGAGCCAAATCAAGCGAGCCGAGTGACCTCGCGGCCCGCCGCGCGCCGTTCGGCCTCGGCGAGCCAGGAAAAGGCTCGGCCGCAGTCATTTGGCAGTGAAAGGCCGAGCGGTTGCGGCGCGGCGGTCACCTTGAAAAAGGCTCCGGCGGACGAGTCGGCGGCGTGCCACTTGATTTCAATCCCGAGCCTGTTCAAAGCCCGCCTCGGTCACAAAGGCCCAAATTCGGCCCCCCCTCGCCTTTTCATGCCGTTCCACCGAATAGGGATGAAGCGCTTGAGCTCTAAATCCCGACAGCGTTTCGGACGTGAGGATGACCAGAGAGGGGCACTTGGCCGCGACCTGGATCCCCTTCGGTCATCGTCCTCGTTCGCTGTCCGTCCTCGTCCTTGTAAAGCGCTTCCGTCCCGGCACCCCCCCCCCCTCCCCCCCCGAAAAAAACCCCCATCCGTGCGTGACGCCGCGGGAGAGAGGCACGGGGGCAATGAATACCCTACAGAGGAGACCGCACTTCCTTTGCTCCATCCATTGGTGTCGCATTGCCCATCCCGTTTTGAACGGCGCCTTCTGCGACAACCGCAAGCGAGCGTCATCGCAGACAAACATTCGGACGACATGTACGACGACGCCTCGTCCTCGGAGATGGATCCCCGAGCAACAACTCACCGGATGAATACAAAACTGCGGCTTTTGATCGCACGATGTTATCCCGACTGGGTTTTCTGATCTTATTTGCCAAATTTCTTCGAATAGTAAAGCCGCGTACGATACGGCGGACGGGTTGAAATCTCGCTCAACAATTGTCTGCTCCGGACTTCAAAAGAAAAAGGAAGAATATGCGCGAATGCCGAGGGAAGGCCGCTTTCGCATCTTCATCCGACGCCGCTTTTTTTTTCCCGTCGGGTCAAAGAGCAGGAAAAGCGTTTGAGCTGACAATTGATCTTAATGCGCCGAAGCGTGGCCGCGACGCATCTGTTCGCATCCGTCACGAGCCGAAGCTCCCCGAGCACGTCGGTGAGTGGAAACAGATGATTCGTCGCAACACGCCTCGGCGTGCCATCCGAGAAGTACGAGTACAGGTACGGAGAGGAAAAAAAAAGTCGAGTCAGGCTCTGAAATGTACTTGAGGACAAAAATAACAATGAATTTGGACTTTGAATTGTATGGACGGAACCTATTTTGGCAAGGTGACGCAATGCAAAGACCTTTTATACAAAAAAATGCTCCATTATCTTACGAGAACAAGAAAATCCTGCTTACCTACGCAATGTTTGGCCGCATTTTTCAGGGGGGGGGGGGGGGCGGGGGGGACTTTTCCTTCGTGAGTCCCTGAAAAACTTGATTTGTGTTTTTTTGCATCATATATAAGTAGTGCTGTGGTGCAAAGGAACGATGTTGAAGTGAGTTGGGTGGCTTCCGGTTGCGCGTTGCGGCAGTTAAAGGCACTTCTGAACCCGTTTCAATTCGGAATGGACCTTTGCCGTGATCTCCCAGTTCAGACGGAGATTTTCTGCCGGCACAAGATGCACGCGGGCCCGTCGCCTCTTTGGGCCCTCATCGTTCATGCGCCGCCAATGGACATTCCTCCACGTCGCCTTCCCGTTTCTTGGTTTTTCATTTTCTAAGCTCTCCGCGCCATCGCTTTCGGTGTCGATATGTTTGACCTTGCGACGAGGGTAACGCCGCCGGCGCTTTTATTTTGAAGGGTGTAGGAAAGGACCGTGTCATAAATCGCGAAGCGCTGACGTAAATAAGCGCTCGGAGGTGGAGCCGACTCCGATGCGCGGGGAAGAAAGGCGCCCGACGGTAAAAATGGACGAAACTCAAGGTGAGAAGTCAAACGCCGAAGGAATCTTTGGCGCCTGCTTGAGAAGGCGCCGTATTTCGTGTTGGAGTGTTCAATGACTTTGGCTCGTGTTGGCGGCCGTTATGATTCGCTCTTTTGAAAACCAGCGTGGGCTTCACCCACGACGGAGCGCGAGTGCGCTTTCCAAATATGTAGCGACGCGAAAGTAGCGCGGGCTTTGCTCCCAATCCGCGTTTTCTGCACGGCTCGTTTGATTTTGTGGTCCCAACGGAAGCAAAAGTTTTCGTAAATGTCCGATGTCGATTGCGAAGGCTACCAAACGCAACGGTTTGCGTTGGGCGTTGGGCGAAAGGATGCGCACAGCCCACCGTTGGAGTTCTTATTTTGTATTGCGGCTCTCGCGGCGCGTTCACCCCGTCCGTCGGCGGGGCCTCCTTCGATTCGACCGGGGAGGACGCCGAGGCAAGGCGGCGTTTACGCCGAAGGGCGGCGGAAAAAAAAGGAAGGAAGGCCCAAAATCGACAGATCTCCCGCAAAGCGTCCCGAGTGGAAGAACGGGAACGAGGCGGTTGCGCTTTTGTTACTTGCCGCCTCTCGCAAATTGCCATTTTGTGTGGGAACGCGCCGACCATATGACTTGCAGATGGAGCCCCGCGCGCCAGCTTCCCCACCCCGCCTGCGCGGACGAGTCCGAGATGAAGCGTCCTTAACGGCTCGCAGATGCCGGATGCGTCCGTGCGCGGGGGGCAGGTATCCGCTGCGACGAGCCCGAAACACATGCGCCTTCGAAATGGCGGAAGCCCACTCGCCACTTGCGCGTTTTATGCGCTTCGGTCCCATTCCAGGCAAAGACGCGACTCAATCGGAAAGTCTGCGCGCCGGTTGCGCAGAGGGCAGTAGGGGCGGTGGGCACCGTTTGGCAAATCTTGAGCGGCCGGCTTCGGGAATGTCCTGATCCGCTGTGGGCCTTTTTTTTTTTCTTTCCTCGTCGCTCAATGGGCCACTTGCCATTGAAAGCTGTGAAGAGCAACAAACGCCCCAAAAAGGCTGACCCAAAGACACTACGGATGTCAAACCCCGAGGTTCCACCGGATGGCGCAATTAGCACTGCAGAATGGAGCCCCCCCCCCCCGGTCGTCGATGCGCCCCGTTCAATGACCGTGAAGGGCACTTCTTTTTGTCACTTTTGCAAGAAGGCGACGGTTCTCACGCGTGTTGAGAGAGAGCAGGCCCAAAACGAGTTCCTGGAGCGGAATCATCTTTCGCTCTCTGTTGACAGTCAACAAATGCGCTTTTTTCCCCCCCTCCAAACTGACAAACTTGCCATTTCACAAGACACGTGACGAATAATGCCCAAAGCGCTACATTCGAAAATCGAGCTTTCTGGAGGCGGAAACTCCATTTCAAACAAACCACCCCCCCCCACTTCCTGTTTCACTCCTCTTTCAAAGTGACGGCGTCCAAGCGGAACGACGTCCGACGTAAGCCAGGGTAGAAAGCTCAATGGCGGGAGGGCGCCGCCACGGAGGAGCGGCGAGTCGACGGGGTCGGGCCGCGTTTTGACTCGCTCGCTAGCGACGCGCCTCCGATGCGTCGCCGTCGATCCGGGCGCCGAGTAACCGTTCCGCGTCCCGCTCGCCCCCGCGGCTCAAAGGGCCCCGGCGTTTTACGATCCCCTCTCAAAGCGCGACGCCACTTAAAAGAAACGGCGGCTAAACAAACACTACTGGAACACGCCGCGCCGGACGAGCGCCGCCCCCGCTTTTCTCTCTGGTACGGAGCGGCTAATCCCCGAAAGCCCGGCCCGTGACGAATGGCGGCATTTAGCAAGAAACGGGCTCCGGTTTCAGCGCCCCCGACGCCGAATGAGCCGCGGGGATCGGGGCGGCTTTCGCTCTCGCTTTGGCGCGGGCGATAATGAAACGTGTCAGAGAAGCATGCGGCCGGGCCTTTTTCTGCAACGGCCGCGCCGAGAGAGGAAAAAAAAGGAGGGCGGGGGGCGGGCGGACGTCGCGACGGCTGTTTTTCTCGCGGGGCGAGGTCGCGCGTCCGTACGCGAGTCGCCGGCGTCGGGGCCCGCGTCAACCCGCCGGGCCGGGCTCCGCTCGGCTCGAAAAACAAGGACTCGATCGGGCGAGCGTCTCGCCGTCGGCTCTTGCTGCGATTTGCCGCTGGCTCGTTGGGGGGAAACAAAACACCGCTCCAGATTTTCCACCGCCACTGAAGATAGGGCGGCGCCCGCACCGTTGTGTCGTTTTTTTTTTTCCCCCTTTGCTCATGGCTTTTATTTTTCAACTCGCATTTTTCAGTTTTTCTCCTCATATTTGTTCTTTTAGCCGATGTTTTCATCATCGTTTTTTTTCCCCATCTGATCATTTGAGTGGGGGGTTTTTTTTCATTTTTTTTTTATAATTATGCATTTCTTGAAATAGTTTTTTGGGGGGGTTCTGCATTTTTTTTGTCTATTAGATTTTTTTCAAATATTTTGTCGTGTCTCCAATTTAATTTTTCATAACCAATGATTTGTGGATCTAGTTTGCGTTGCGTTTTGTATTTTTCCAATACGTGTGTCGTGAATTAGGCGTCTCATATTCTTGAATCTTTTTCTTCCTTTCTTATGAGTGATTTTTGTTGTTGTCGTCCTTGCGGCCGTCGTATGATACGGGGATATCTTCCATGTTGTCCGCGTCACCTTTTAGGAAATAGACCGAATGGGGAATTTCAACGACGTCCGAGCGTCCGTACAAAAGGAAAGAAAGAAAAGAAAAAAAGCCAGTTTGGAAGAGGACGGGCCAGGGAGGCCTCAGGGCTCGGAAGTAGCTCCGGCGAGACGCCGCTTTGGATGTTGGAAGGCCATGATATTGCAAATGACAAATTCCATAGGAGTAGTTGTTTTGCCGTTCCGCGGGAAGAAACCCCCCCCAAAAAATCTGCGTTTTCTGCATGGCTCGTTTTATTTCATTTTTTTTCAAGCAAACATTATTCACCGGAACGATGCCAAATATAAGGCGGGTGCGGTGTCCAGACGTAGCAGAAAATAAAGGAAAACAAAGAACCGGGAAGTCGAAAACATCAAGCGACTCTTGGTCGGCCGCCATGTTTTTTCATCCGATTTTTTTGGGGTGGGGGTTAGGTGCGCCACGTGAAAATTTGGGCCGGTCGGATGCCGCCGGTTTGGGGCGCGGTTGCGCAAATGATGTCATTTTTGCCGCACCGAGCGTAAAACGGGCGTGACGGCGTCCGAGGCGGAAAAGCGCGGCGGAAAGTCTTTGATTGGATTTCGAGGAGCGACTGGAAGCGCGCCGCACGTCTCTATTAGGAGGATGTCATCGCTTCCTTTTTCACGCCGGCGTGTCGGGTTACGGGCGACGAAGCGCTCGGCGTGGTGGTGAGGTGGGGGGGGGGGGGGGGGGGGCGAGCAAGCCAGCCGCAGAGGTGAAGCCATTAGCGGCAACTCTATCCTCCGTCTTGATTTGTCGTTGCTGGAGAAAGGAAACGGTGGGCACGGAGCTCTGCCAAACGGGCCAAGCATAACATTTGCTCAGGGGGGGCCTTTTCAGGGCGACCTCCCCGTGAACTAACGACTCGACCCCTGATCTACGCGGCTACACTTCTGGGGAAGCCTCGTTGGGCTCTTTTCTTACGGCCCGAATGATGTCCACCTGCTTCCCGTTAAGTCGCGGCGGAAAAAAAACATCTTGTGCCCACGTGGGGTTTTTTTCTTCAACGGTCCGTCCTTTCTCGGATCCGCTTCTCCTTTGGGCGCTCGGCGGGGTACGCCCTCACCCGGTGGCCGGCCCGAGACGAGCCGCTCCTCGGGACAATTTGGAGCCTTCCGTGCACCTGCGGCGGCCCCGAAACTCAATTGGACTTTTGCATCCCGCTCGAGCGAGCTCGCGCCGACTGCTACCGCGACGCCTGGAGAATCACTTGAGCGGAAGCTTCTCAAATCAAAAGTCGCCAGCGTTCCTTTGCCGTGATCTCCAAGCAAATGATCGTCGGTCACGTTCAACACGCGTCTCGACGGGACGCTTCGCGTCCGCTCTTGTTGTCGTTTTGGAGCTTTTCGCCGGGGTGATTTGGAAAGGGGATGGCGCGGTGGTGTTACGAAACGGGCGGCCTGGGCGTGCCTCGTGATTTGGCAAGCGAGCGCCGACGAACATCAAACATTCCGCCGCCGCCGCTTGTTTGAGGGCAAACGGCGCTCCAAAGAAAAAGCCTTATTGCATAAACATCGGCCAAAGTCGTTTCAATTCGATGACCGAAACGCGCGTTGACAAGCGCGGGTGCGTCGTCCGCTTCATCCGAATAAGCGCCGAGCCCGTTTTCGACTCTACGACACACACACACACACACACACACACAGAAGCGGATCCGCGTGGAAGTCAAAGTGAAGGAATGAGGCGCTGTGAAATCCGACTCATCGGCGGGACAGTATGCGAGAACGGGGGAGACGTTGCCTGTTCCGGCACGCTTTTGGTTTTTGGGCCAAAGAAAGCCGTCCGTCACGCACGCGGCCGTCCCGAGGCTGCTTTTGTGCATATCGAGCGGCAAAAGGGGCCCGAGTAGGAACGGTCGCCGGCCTCCCCTCGGATGAGGGATTTGATTCCGCTTTGAAATGAATGCCCGTGTGGCCCGACATTTTGAAAGGAAGGACGATTTGAAAAGTGGAAACCCTCACAAGAATCTCTGGAAGCGAGAGGAACAAAAAAAAAAAATAATAATAATCTTGAATGCCACCGTTGAAAAACTACGTGGAGGTGATCAAATCAAGTTCTTTTCGTTCAGTTCGACGAGAAGCCGAAGGAGCCCGATTGCGCATGGCCGGGCCTTCGGACACGCCGTTGCCGTTTTGCGCGCCCCCGCAAAGACGTGAGCGCCCTCGACACGGCCAAAGCCGCGTCTTGCGCCATTTGTCCCGCGCGTGAGTCGCCGCGTGGGGACTCGGCGTCCAAAGCGTTTGAGAACGGGCCGAGAGCCATGAGGCCGGGCGCCGCCGTTCGCCGGCGAGCGCGACCGCCTCACGATGCGCGACGTGAAGACGTGTTCCCCCCGCGCCCCCCGAAAGAAGTCCAAACTTTTCTAGCTTTGACATCCAAAGGCAATTTTCCGGGTTGTCTACGGTGCCAGCAGCAGGTGAGCGCGAGGGGGTCGGCGCCCGGTCAACAACTGGGAGACATCACAAGTGTTTTCCCTCAAGCGGAGGTGTCGTTTCACGCTCTGGAATCTTCCGTCTGACAGCGGACGATTGATTTGCCTCCGCCGCGCGCCGGCCGGCACCTGTATCGCATTTACGCCCTTTTGCCGCTCCTTCGCGCGACGCGCTTGCCGCTTCTTCTCACTCGCGACCCGCCGGCGGGAAAACGCTCGCCGGCACATTTTGCCAGACCAAAAGACGCAGTTGGCTTCAAAAAAAACAAAAACAAAAAAAGACAGAGGCGCATTGTTTTTGTCGGACGGCGGCAATCTGGATCATGTGTAAAAAAAAAAAAAAAAATAGGTCAGTTGGGATGTTTTTGAGACAAAAAAAAAACGTGGGTGGCACGCCCACCTGTGCAGAGGTCATGGGTTTGATTCCGGGCCTTGGGCTTCCCTCTGTGCCTGCGTGGCTTTTCTCCGGGTACTTTGTTTTCCTCCCGCATTCCAAAAACATACTCGGCGGGATGACCGGACACCTGAAATTGCGCCTTGGTGTGAGTGCGAATGTTTGCTTATCCACGTGTGCCCCGCAATGGGCCGGCAACCGGTTCAGGGTGCTGCGACCACCCCCGAAGAAAAGCGGCTCTCATCGCGAATAAGCGGAAAGCCAAACGCAATTCGGAAAAAAAACCCCCAAAACGATCCAACCCTTCAAAAAGCTTTTTTCCCCCCTTTTGTCCAAATAGATATGAAATGACACACCCAAATAAAAGCATGAGTCAACTCCCTGAAATGTTACAGCTCATAACAACACGCATTTGATGATGAAAACACCATTTTCTCAACGTTTCCATTCTGTTTCAGTCATTTTCACGATTTCTTCAGCTTAATACGAAATAGTAGAATGTCAACTTTTTTCCTTTTTTTTTTTTCTCGAATGCATCCGAGGCAATTCGTGGTCGGCGGTTCTGGACATTGACCTTTTGTTCCACTTCCCGCTAAATTCAAGCGTCATTATCCATTTTTAGAAACCCGTGAAGATGTCATCTTTTTTTTTTTTTTTCTGACATTCGGCGGCTCCATTACGAGGAGGACCGACATCCGCCGAGGCCCGAGAAATGGCCCCTGTCGTCCAAAGCCGTAAACGTCGGCCGACGCGAGTTGTAAATGAGCCGCGTGCGCACGTCTCGCGCCGCCTGATGCGACCTTTGCTTCGGCGGCTTTCTTTTCGCCCCCGTCGGCCCAAAAACAAACGACAAGATGCAAATGCGAAGCGGCAGGGGTTGCGAAAGTACTCCCGCTCTTGACTTAACTCGAAGCACGGATACATTTGTGACAAAAGCAGGCGCGCGCCTCACCGTGCGCGTGCGTGTGTGCGCGTATAGAGAGAGAGATGTTGATATATCCGTCCATCCATCCTTGATGCGATGCGCTTCTCCTCGGGGGAGGGTGGCGGGCGCGCCGTCGCCTCCGCCGCGCGTCTTGACCGACCGCCATCCGCGCTCACAATCGCACCGAGGTACCATTTAGAGCATTCGACCGTGCGCGTTTTTAGAACGTGCGGGAGCAAACCGGAGTACTGTACCCGGAGAAAAGCCACGCCGGCACGGGGAGAACACGCCAACTCGCGCTCGGCCGTCGGGCGGCTTGCCGCCAGTCGGAAACGGCCGTTCTCAAATCAAGTACGAGACTTAAGGAGAGCGGGCGGAGAATGTTTGGCGTTACCTGCGTGAAGGGGCTCCTCTTCCCCGAGATTCGCTTTTACAAGCCAGAAATTGGATATTTCATATTTCATTCTGCTTTGTGGACGTCAGTGCACATGCGAGCGGCCAAGCCCCCGCCCGTCCCCTCCCCCCACAAGCACCTCCTTTCATAGCCCCCCACCCCTCTCCCCCACCGCAACTAATCGCTGGGCGGAGAAGAAATGAAAGGAATATCGGGGCCGTTTCATGGGAATTGGCTGCCCAGCGCTAGCGGAATTAGCCCCCTTACCGCGCAAAGCATAACTTCATGCCGCGCATCGCCGTGACAACGTAAGGTCACGGGGGGCAGAGGTTTCATCAGCTCCCACGCCTCATCTTTTTTTCTGTAAATTCTTACTTGATGTCATTAGCGCAGCAGTGGCAAACGTTTTTTCGTAGGTTTTGATGCCATGAAGAAAAATTAAGTGGGGGGCGGGGGGGTTCCTTGGTAATTCCAGCAGTTTCAGCATGCGATTCTACTCATATGTAAAATGTTATAAAAATGGTGTTCTGACATCATTCATGCATTTTTTTTTTGAAAGTACTATATTCTCACCCAATTCCATCACTTTTGCGATCAGATGGTGCTAAAATACAGCCGAAAAGATGCTTCTTCGGTTTTGACCGTGTCATCTTGGTTGCGCGGGAGAAAGGTGTTGCGCTTGTTGTCTTTGGTGTTGTTGTGTGGCGCGCTCGTTGACCTCACAAAGCTGTGTACGCAATTGCCAAGGAAAAACAAACAAACACGCGCGCTATCTCTTAAGCAGACGTCCGGCCCGACCGCCCAAATGCGGCCCCAAATTGGCTTCCCCGCCCCCCCGGCTTTTCTCCTCGCGCTCCATCCGGTTGAAAATATGACGGCGGGATTTCTCGGAAAGGCGGCCACCGTCCCGACCGGCCGCAAGGTAAAATTGAAGTGAGGCCGGCGGTGCGGCGCGCGCGTGTTTGTACCGCACACGCGACTCGCCCCTCGTGGTTCCGGCGTACGGTCCGGCGACAAACGCCGGCGCGGCGGAAACAATCGGAGCGGCCGGAGTGTCGCGGCCCGGCCGGCTCGCGCCGTCCGTCCCCGCCGTTCTACCCGCCTCCTTTTCAGCCGCGACGATTTGTCTTTCCGAATACAGAGTAGCGCCTCCACATCCCGGTTCAAAGTGTTCTGCGGCTTAAAACCCTCGAATGCCACAATTGTTGTTTTGTTTTGTTTTGCGGGAGGGAAAATTGTACCGCTCCGCCCTCGCCACATCCCCGCCGCGGCGACGCGGACAGACGGACTTGTTCCATGAGCACGCCCGTCGATGTTTCTTGCCATTTTTACACATAAAAACACGGACATAAAATAGAACACAAACCCTAAGCTAGCACGCTAAGGTCCGCGAGCTAATGTGTAGGTTAAAAGACAATCGTTAGCAAATATTTGTAACGTCTTTCAAAGTTTCGATTCAATTACTCAATGAATGACTTCATTGATTAATACGATTGTAAATACCCACGGCATTCAAACGTGCAGACCGCGCTTGGCTCAGAACACCAAGCGGCCCATCCGAACGACGCTAAACGGCAAGTGTCTCGCGCGACGACGTTCGCTTTGCCTTTGAAAATAACATCAACTTACTTGACGAACTGAAGCGGCTCCGTAAGTTTGGAAACAAAAAAACAACGACCGATGCCGTTCAACTTGAAATCGCTCTCTCGCTTCTATTCGATGGACGTTGCGCTGCTCCTTCGCCCGCCGCACATACGGACATACGGATAGAATGATCAGTTTGCGGTAAACCGCGTTTGTTGGTTCTATGGGGAGGATAGAGAAACTATGCCCGCGAGTGTCATTATGAACCCTTCCGGTGGTCTCCGAGAGCCACCTGGCCGGGTGGAAACATTAAAAAGGACCTTTGGGCGCCCGACTCGGGTCAAGGGCATATTTCCGCGATGCCTATTAAAGGTGAACGTCCACACTTCTCGTCTCGGAGTCCAAATACACGTGGAAATGTGCGAGCGTCTTGCCGAGGCTTGTCAAAGAGGAAAAAGGGGCCCGTGATGATTCATGGACGCAAATTGTTTTCCTGACCGAGCACCTTTCATCGACGCGGGCGAGGCATTTTTAGTTTTTGCCCAGTCAAAGACAGCCCCTTGTATAGATTCTTTTTTTTTTTTCAGCCTGTTCCGATTTAATCCAGGTGGGTTGTAATATTTGTAATATGTGGACGCGGAGCCGGGTTGTAATATTTGTAATATGTGGACGCGCCGCCGCCGGCGACGCCGTCGCGTGCTGTCACGGGCTCGGTGTTATCACAACAAGTCACAGTTGTAACAAAAAACACTTTTGCCTCCGCACACCGTTTCCGGGAACAAATCCGGCCAAGGCGTTTTGCGCGCAGGTGAGCGCAAAATCCGCACGGCCTACTCAAAGCCGGTGAGGAAAGTCACCGCCGGATGAATGTTTCTTCATAGGAATGAGTTGTACGATCAAACTAATGGCGTTGGATGCACCTATTTTGAAAGCCTAACTAAGCCGGGCACCCTAATTGGAGAAAGCCCGAGTGGACTTTGAGGCTACTTTGTCGCCGTTTTGAGCCCGCGCAACCGTCGGCTTTTGGTCGGCTCCTTTTTTTCTTCCCCGATGTTTGTTTTGTTGCCGCTGGGCCGATTTTTTGGCCGTATTTCCCATATGGTGGAAAATGAGCGCAATTGAGCTGGCGAGTCAAGTGTGGGTGCGGCGCTCCCCGTCGGGGCGGGAATCTCTTCAAGTGGGACCATGTGATCTACCGAACTCATCTTGTTCTCGGAGAGGCCTCAAGTGTCCGGCCACGCCCCCCCCCCCCCCCACCTCCCTCCACCTCCGTCCTTCATCCTTCCAAGAGCCCACATGTGCCCAATATATCAGCCGCCGGACCCCCGCCCCACCCCCCTCACCCCCTTTTGTTTATTATCTCCTCGGATAAGCATGTGGAATCCCCATCTTCCACTCTTTTACAAGCTCGCAGCAGCCGGCCCGGTCGCGCGCGCGCGCGCACACACACACACACACACACGATACCTCCGATGTAACAATGAAAGAGGCACGCGAGATTTTGCGCGTTTCCGCTGGCGCGCAGATGTGCGACTTCAAACGGGCCAACATCTTATTGCCATGTGTCAGCGTTGTAAAAGAAGAGCAAAAGACTCCAAAGGCAGCTCATAAATATCCGCGCGACACAAAATACATTGGGTCCAAATAGAGTCTTTGCATTTTGGTTCTTTGCCCGGACAGCTGGGCACCCCCCCGCCGCCGGGGGGTGCGCCGGCAGGCGAAAGCGAGCGCGATCGGACCAAACCGTCGTCTCGCTCTGATGCGCGATGGGGATGACGGTGAGTGGGGCCATCGTTGGCGTTCTCCCTCCCTCTTGTCAAATTGGGTGCAACCGACGGGAGCGATGACGTCAGAGTCGCACTTGGCGCGCTCTTGCGCATTGATGGCTATCCATATAGAATATACAATCGCAGATGCTCACAAGACGCGGATTGTCGCGTTTGAATGCGTTTTCCATTTTATGCAAAGTAAAACGGATAGAAAGATGGCATGCGAGCGAGCCGTGAGTGATGAGGAAGAAAATCCGTAAAAAAAAAATCAAATCCATACGTGGAAAACAGTTTTTGCCGCGCGGGCCTCGCTCCGAGGTCCGAGCCGCTGCCAAGCTCTTCTTCTTCTTCTTCTCCTGGCCTGAAAGTGCCGCCGATGAAGCTCATCCGCGCAAGGCGCTCACCCGGGCTTAACGTCTCGATCGGGACGTTGTTGATTCTGAGCTTTATTACTTGCGGACAGGAGGCGTAAGCTGCGAGACAAGATGACTTATTAGTATCGTCGGCGCGGCGGTTGGAAAGGCCGCGCCGCGCATGGAAAAGACGCACGCGCGCCGTCGGGCCGAGGACGGTGGGAAAAAGCAAAGCGTCGGGCCAAAAGGTTGCAGCCTTGGGACGGCGCGTCGCTTAAATCTTGCGTGACATTTATGTGGGCGCGTGCGACCGCGCTTTTTCCAAAGGTCTTTTCGCTCCGCCTCGTCCTCTGCCTTCGCCTCGGTTTTCCATTTTTTTTTTCTTTTCTTTGTTTCAACAAAACAATAAAAACACAACACCGACCAGACGAGGACGCTCACGATCGATCGCGACTCGTCCCGGACTCAAAAGCGCCTTCTTAGGTCAAGATCTTCACAACGGGCGGCGGCCAGAGTGCCGCGATATCTTTGCCGGTCTCGCCTCGGACTCAAATAATCGGGCTCGAAATCCAGATTTGGGTCGGCCGGACGTCAGCGCGACGCGGAGCGAAATGAAACGAATGGAAACAAAAACCTTGCGGTGAACGCAATCAAATACAAACGTGAGCGCCGGGCCAAACTAACTCCGCCCGACGGGTGAAAATGGCCTCGACCGTTCACGAAAGCCAATCGAGGCACTCGAAAACCTATTCGAACCAAATTCAGGATGACAAATTCAAGTCAAGACCGGAATGAAAAATTCCAAACTCGCCTGACGCGAGCGAGCTAAAAGCATGCGCTCCAACGCCAACTTTTCACGGGTGCAAAGATTGTCTTTTGTTTTTCTCTCCGATGGTACATTCTGATCGCTTGCCCTTTGGCACCGACCCCAAAAATCAATCAATCAATAAATAAAAGCCAACCTTATGAAAGTCGTTTGCGAAACGTTTCGATGCGCGTGCGTCGCCTTTGGCGGAGGGGTCGACCTCGCCAACATGGCCGCCAAAACCCAACCGGGCAACGTGAGGGCTGCGACGGTAATTGGCCAATAAAAGAAACGGAGGCCACGTTCATCGCGGACACGCTTGAGGACGAGCGACGTCGCTAAACGAACGCTTCCATCCGGTCTGGCGCCCGCCCGAGCGCGTGCGCGCGTCACGTGATCGATTGGAACGCCCCTCCGAGCGCTTCGCTTCTTGGATCGAAACAAACCTCCCAAAAATCCAGCGGCGCCGCGCCGGGAAAGGGAAACGCATGCGCTCTTTTTAGCGCCACGCGCGCTCGGCTTTCCTCGTCGCTCGGGTCGCGGGCGTCTGGCCTGGCGGTCCTCATTTATGAGGTTATTCTTGGCCGCCCGCGACTCATACCGCAACCAATCCTGACGTGATGTAAGAAGGGCTCCGGTTCGGCCCATTAAAAGCGCTAACGTGAAAAGAATGTGTGCTTTTTTTTTTCTTTTTCTCAAATGGGGACTTTTACGATTTCCTTTGACTTTTGGGATTTTATTTGGCTTTGCGACGGACCGACCGCGGTTCCCCGCTCAATTCCCGCCTCGCTCGATCTTCTCTTCGACGCGTCCGCTTTACACGTGTCAAGTTTTGGCTCCCCCCCCCCCCCTTCTTCTTCCCTGGCAGGTTTAAAGAGCGCACATGTTTTCTGGTTTTCCCATCATGCACCCCGTCGCCAGGGCAACGCTTGAATGTGAGCGCAAACCATCAGAGCGACGCTGCATTCCGGGTGAGCGTTTCACGACATGTCCTTGTTTGTTTGTTTTGTTTGCTTCCCCCCCCCCCCCCCCAAACGATTTCATGGAAAGGGAGGCTCTCCGGAATCTTTTGCGCGCCTACTTCCGTGTTCAGCCACGCATGAAGACGTTTTCAGTTGACATGGAATAATTCGCAGCGTCTGAAAAGAAACAAATGGGATTTCGATGGCTCAAACAAGAACGGTCAAGTGTTTATTCCCCCCAGTGAAAACAAAAAGAGCGGACCCGTTGGTTTCGACAGCTTTTTGTCATAAAAATGACCGGACGGCGTTGAACTATTCTCGATGTTTCTTTTTTATAGTTGTCGGATACGAACGTTCAAATGTCATATTCGACTCCGATTTTTCAATCGATATTTTCTTAACGTGCGACATTCCTAAAAAGGCTGCCTTTCATCTTTTGCAATTCAAGCGGCGAGAAGCTGGCGCGCGCACACTTCAAACGGGCCGAGCGCCGAGCCAGTTAAAACGCGGCGCGTTGATGGCACAACACGCACATTAGCGCCGGCCTTGTTGCCACAACAGGCGCAAAGTTGCACAGTGGCAACAGCTTGTTTTTCAGGCGGCGGCAAGGTTAAAAGCCGCGGGGCCACGTCCGCCGCCTTTCGGGTGGCGGCGAGTCCCGCTCGGGCAGAAGGGGGCGGCTCAAGTGGCTCGGCTCCGCCGCATCGGACTCGAAGCCGACGGCTCGCCGCTCCGGTCCCCGAAGCCCCTTGAAGTTGGCGACCTGGAATTTGCCCGTTTGCGGCCGCAAAAAGGCGTCGGAAAGTCGAGCCGCTCGGTGGAAAGTCGCCGCGGCCGACGTCTGCCATCCGCGGTCGGGGGCGGCCGCGCGGGGACATTTCCGGCGTAGCCGTCCGCATCGTCGGCAGACCCGCAAAACAAAACCGACAAAAGTCTCGGCAAAGCCGCGGCGCCCGCCCGCCGTTTGTGGCCGGAAGCCGCCTCGGGAGTCCGTCTCGCCATTTCCGAGGGGGGGTGACGCGAACGGGTCGGGAAGCGAGCCGGGGGATGGCGGCTAGCGCTAGCTCAGAGCCAAAGAAGAAGCTAAATTTAGCCGGCGCGCTTGTTGCCATTGACGCCGGCGGCCTCTCGCGGGCCTATGCAAAGACGCCCCCCCCCCCCCCCCCCACTTTGAACTTTGGCACGTCGTCCGTTGACTCAAGTTAGCGTGGGCCGGCCAGGTGCGGCGGCCATTTATCAGCGCGTTAGGAAAATGACGGCTCACGCGGCGGCGGTCGCCGCGGTCGGGCGGCGGCAGCTGCGAGCGCGGCGACCTCTAAAAAAAGAGCGCCGAATGGCGGGCAAAAGACAACAAACCGGGCAGCAATAACACACAAAGGCTTTTTTCCATAGCATTTACATGACGCTTTAGACTGGCAAATCGGCTTGAAAACGGCAGGTGGACACCGCCGAATAAAAATAGCCCGGAGAGAGTCGAGCCAATCCGGACTGGCTTGACTCCTCAACATTGCGTTTGCCCGTTGTCATGACGATGGAACTCAAATAGCCACCTGATGAATTGATGACACGGGGGGAGCGTGTTCTTTTTTTTTTTTTCACGACCGATGAATGTGAGCATCTTAGGCCAAAAGGGCACCGGCGGCGTCTACTTGTGCCCGCAGAGACGAAAAACAAAAAAAATAAAGAGTTGACCTCCCGCCCCTCCTTGTCCCGCTTCTGGTTACAGCTTGTCACCGGCACGCCGAAAACCCGCCCGGTTTTTCACGAACCGCCGCGTAATCAACTCCCAATCCGTCCCGGCAGACACGGGTCCCGTCGCCGCGGCGGTGGCCGCGAGCCTCCGCAGCGGTCGGGAGACGCCCCGCGCGCAGCGCACGCACTATTATGACGGCGGAAGCTAACGGAGCGCGACGCGGTCGGCAGGAGCGTGAGCTTCTCTTGAACGGCCACCGCTTTAGCCGCGGCGGCGCCCCCCCACTCCCGTTGGACACGCCAATACGGCGCGGGGACGTGAGAAGACCCGACTCTTGAGCAGATGAGCCATGCGTCCCGGGGGGGGTTCTTGGTTTGGCTTTGACTTGCAGGCGCCGACGTCAGATAGAAAAAAAAAAAAAAGGAGTTTTGTTGTTGTTTGTTCATTGCCGCTCTCAGTTGTGGTTTCCTGCCAGAGTAAAGCCACGGCAAATAGAATTGGAGGCGGCGGACTTTGAGCAATGCCAGAGCGCCGCCGGGCTAATGCCCACGTAGGCCGCGGATAGCGAGCGGCCGTGATGCGGATCCTTTCTCCCACCCGGTCGCCTCGCCCGTGCCGCCGACTCCTTTTCTACCGTCGGTTGCCAGCTCGGGACTCGGCGACATCGACGACAAGGATGGCGCGCCGGTGACCTTTCGCCGTGTTTTCTCTGCGAGACGAGAGCCGCCAAAGCTGAGATTCTCAGCTCGCGTTTCCTGGTGGGTGCGTGTGTGTGTGTTTTGGGTTTGTCTGCCCCCCCCCCCCCCCCCCGCCATCATCCCAGCACGAAGGAAAGTCACTCAAGTCTGGAAATGGCAAACGCCGCCTGTGTGCACACAAACAAAAAGTGACGCCGTGAACAACGGCAACTGCGGAGAAGCCGAAGCCGAAGCCGGCGCTGTTCGGTCAGCGATGGCGCCTTGCTGACGCGCTCAATCTCACCCCCTCTGACGACGCGCTCTCACGTACTTCAGCAGATCGTTATCTGTGGCCGTTTAGTGCACACAAAGCTTGCCTGACACGCACGCGCGGGGCCGTGTTTACACAACAGCACCCGTGCGAAAACGCGCTTGACGTCCAAATGCGGCTCGGGCGTCCGGGCTTGGCCCCAAGTTGGCCGCGCGCGTGCCGGGACAGGAGTCGGCCAAGAAACGGCGCCGCGCAACCCAGGCGGCGCCGCGCCATCGGCGCCCTTTCGCTCGCGATCCAACGGGAGAGCTCGGCCCGCCTTCCTTCCGACGCCGGCTCGCTTTTCAGCCCGCCGACATCCCCGCGACGGAGGCCGGGCGTGCTTTGACGCGGTCGGGGCCCAGATGACCCGAGCCCCCGAGCCCCACGGCCACCCTCGACACGTTCCGATTCCCGCTCATGGAAAAAGAATCTTCGAGGGCCCCGTTCCGTGGCCTTTCACGCTTCAAACAATAAATGTGGCAATTACGGGCTGAAGATCGGACTGGAGTATTCGTCGCCCCCAAACGACTTTTTGCCCGGCCCCCATCTGAACGATAGCGCACTTTTTTTTTTTTTTTTTTCCAGTCTGGCCACATGATGGAAACTTGTCGGTGGATTGAACGTAACGTTCTATCACGCGCTTGTGCGGTGTGGAAGCCCTCCCTCCAAAAAACAAAAACATCTTGGACACGCCCCTGTCAAATAATGGCGCAAAGAAAAATGGATTGGCGATTCTTGATTTCATAAAGAGTGTTTTTGTTGTGTTTGTTTTGGAAATGGTGTTAGTTGTTTGCCTTTTTTTTTTTTTTGCTGCCAAGCTCGCAGAAAGGGCTCATATTCGGTGAGGTGTGCTTTGGGCCAACAGGTGGCACTGTAGGGCTCCCCCTGCAGTTGCACACCTGTTGGTCATTATGTAATTATGAGTCGGACTCCTGCCCGATCGCTCGGTGTCGGCTCATCGGTGCCGTTTGCTCTTGGCTACTGTCGTGTTTCTTTGCTGCAATCAGCTTTGTTTCAGTCATGTTTTGGTTGCTGTTATGTTTTATCTTCAGTCATTGGACTTTGTTGGTTTTGGATTTCGTTTTCTCTACGTTGAATACAATTCGTCAAGTACGCTCCTCCCTCCCGCCTGCTTTTTGGGGTCCACCACCACCTTGCATACGTGACAAAAACAATCAATCTTTCCCTTTGCCATCGTCCCCCCCGTCAGAGAAGGGAAAAGTGATTTGGCCCTCATGGGAAAAAAGTTTGAGGAGCCCTGCTTTGGCTTTCCTTTTGATGGCCCTTTTCCCTCATCTTGGAATGTGTTTTCGTGTGGCAACCAAAATGTTGCCTCGCGACATCACGACCAATTGCTCAGGCACCAGATTTGACTTGAAAATGTCTCTGACCTTCACTATTTTTTTTTTCTCTCGTCATTGCTCAACCTTCACCAGCAGGCTCGCCCGCGCGGGCGAGGCAGCGAAAACTGAAAGGGGAGCGTTGCTGCTCATTTTGGGTTACGCGTCGGGCTAGCGCGCCTGCTTCAAGTTTGAAGGAACCCTGGCAAACGTGGCAGTGACCCAAAAAGGCCATGATGGAGACTTTTTTTGGGGGGGGGGGGGGGGGGGGGGCTCTTCTCACGATGGAGCCGGCTCCTCGGTGGAACTGGGGCTGCATTTTCAAAGATTGGCCTTTCGTATTTCAGAAACGAAAAAAATAAAATGGCTGCTTTGACCGAAGACGACCGACTTCCTTGGGCATGAACTGCGACACGTTGTAGGCAAACGTTTATTGACATGAAGAAAACTTTGGACCGTGGGCACGGGCGCAAGCGACACCGGACAGAGCGACGACCGCAGGAAAGAAAGTCTTCTTTGCGGACACGTTGGCATGGAGGGAAGCCCTGCCAAAGATGGCCATCTTTGGCAGATGGGCCCTCGCACAGAATCGCAAGAGCTCAGGGGCCCAAAACTGCCCGCTTCAAAGAAGACAAGAGGACGAGCTCGTTCGGCCTTGCGTAGAGATCTTTCTTTTTGCCGATTCGGTCGTCGCGTCGCAGAATCGGAGCTCGTGAAGTCACACGGAGCGAGTCGGAGGTTTCTCGCGCCCCCCGCGCAAATTTCCACTTCAATGAAAGGCTCGACTCATGGCGGGTCTGTTCAAAATGGCCTCCACCGAGAAGGACAGGGACTCGCCGGCGGCCATCTTGGCCCCTCCCGGCTCGGACGGAAAGTCCTCGGCGCGCCCGTCGGCCGTTTTGCCGTCCCGGCCGGAGCTTTCCCGCAGCTTGCGCGCCGCCTCCTGCAGGAGCTCCTTACAGTACGGCGCCGCCCCGCCGCCCCCGTCGCCCAGCGAGTGTTGGAGGAGCGAGCGGAAGCCGGAGTCGACGTCGAGCGAGAGCTTGGCCGGGAAGGCGTGTCCGAAGCGCCTCTTGGGCGGGTAGAAAGCGGAGTTCTCCCTCGCGCCGGCGCTTGCGGGCGCCGACCTCAGCGGGTCCCGCGACGAGGCCGCGTCCTCCCGCGGCGGCCGGCCCCCGGCCGGCGCGGCGCCGGGCTCGGTGTTCTCGCCGGCCGCGGCGTTGAAGAGGCACCGGCGGTAGAGCAGGGCGTCGCCCAGGTTGGCGGCGGCGCCGGGCCACACCACGAAGCCCCCTCGCGGGTAGTGCCGGTAGGCGGCGCCGGACGGGACCAACTCGCCGTTGTCGCCGGCCGCCGGGTACGGCGCCGGCGCGTCCGGGCGGGCGGGGCCCGGGCACAGCTCGGCGGCGGGCGAGTACGCCGACTTGTAGGCGTCGCAGTGGACGACGCGGCGCGCCGCCCGGTCGGCGAAGAGCCGCGGCGACGCCCGGCCGCTCTCCAGAAGCTCGCGCTCCAGCATGATGCTCTCCAGCTCCTTGTCGGCGAAGGCCCGCCTCTTGCGCATGCGGTCGCTCAGCGGCGGAGGCAGCGACGGGCCGGCGGCCAGGAAGGGCTCGGACGGCAACGGGCGGAAACCTGCCCGTCGGGGAACAGCGAAAGGTCAGGGGCCGCCATCGCCATGCGGCGCGTGCGTCGAGCTTCCCGGTCCGCGGCCGTCCGACCAAAACCCGATCGCAAAGGAGCAAAGGGCGGCCGCTTGGACCGGCATCATCTGGGAGGGGCGGGGGGGGGGGGGGGGGGGGCGCATTTTGCCACCTGCCGTCCACCGAAAACGGGGCGCTCCCCCTGAGCCACCGGGAGGTCACGTTTGGTCGACGGCAAGCGGCAAAATGGCCGCCGGCTGAGACGGGCCAACGCGGCCGGCCGCCCAACTCGTATTGCACAAAGGCGACATGAGTGCGAACGGCGTGTTTCGAGCGGAGGAGCAGATTACTGTCAAGAACTGACTTCCCCTTCAAAGCCCCAAAGACTTTTTTTTTTTTTTTTACCTTCCAGGATGCTTTTGGCCAGCAGAGTTGATGGACGAACATGTCTCTGATAGATGGGCCTCCTCTCGGCCGCAACTTGTTTCCCAGACAGGCCTTTTTTGTCCTGAAAAAAAAAAAAGACATGAGGTCATGCGCAAAGAAAATGCCGTCGTCTCGCATCAAGTCCGAACCGCCGTCCACGTCTTTGTCTCGCAAACGATCCGGCGGACGTTTGGTTCACTTATTCTGAGGGCGCGTCGATCCAAACGAAATAGGACATCAACATCTTTCATGTCTGAAATAGTCGGCGGTGTCAAAATCGTTTGGTCGGATTAAAACAGATTTCATTCCCGCTTATTAAATCGGGTCATTTGAAAATTTTGCATCGCTAAATCAGTTGAAGCGTCCGTTACATTTCAACTGTTTAGCACCCACCAAAGGGAAAAAAGAAAATGACTCACCGCGTTGAAAGCTAAAAAAAACTCATTTAAGGATTGACCCCCCCCCCCCCACACACACACACACACAATGGGCCGAAATGTGAGCAGGAGAATCTCATCGACGAGAAGATGGCCAAAGACGTTCTCGACATTGTTGCAGTCTGCGAGTTTGAAGAAAAGAAAAAAGGCCAAATCAATTCGAAAGCGGCCCACAAAACGAAGACATAAAGTGGCAGTAAATGTTTGGGGAAAACACGGATCTCATCGCTGACTTTTGAAGGTTTCTTTCAAGCGGTGCGGATGTTTTGGAAAGAGCTTGGGATGCTCGCGAGTGGAGAAAGCGCGCCCGGTCAACGGCACCGAAGCGAGTCGGGCGGCCTCTCACCTCGGTGGCCTGCTGGCGGCGCAGCGCCACCTGCGCGGCCATGACCCGCTGGCGCTCCACCACCAGCAGGCAGTTGGCGCACTGGCAGTCCCTCCAGCGGCAGAAGCGCTTGTGGCCCTTGAGGCACGACACCACGCCGTGGTTGCGGCACCGCGCGCACTTGGGCGTGCGGCTCAGCTTGCGCCGCTGCTCGCCGGGGCTCAGGCCTGCGGGGAGGCCCGGCCGGGCGGCCCCGGCGGCGGCGGCGTCGCGGGCCTCCCCGCCGTCGCCGCCGCCGCCGCCGTTGTCTTCCACGTCGTCGCCGTCGCCGTCGTCGTCGCCCTCCTCCTCCGCTCGCTCGTCCACGCTCTCCACGTCGATCTCGAACTCGCAACCCTCGGTCATGTCGGCGAGCGCCCTGAGCCTAAAAAAAAAACACGCGCGTTGCTTTTTGGGTGCCGCGTCGAGCGTCGCCCGCACGCATGACCGCAAACTTGACTCGTCGCTTTTCCCATTGGAAGTTCAAAACCGGACGAAGTCGTATTCTGCACCTTTTGACATTTTCAAACGGACCTACTGCAACCAGGTCACGGTCAAATAGATATTTTTCCCCTTTCCATTCAGGTTCACGCCCTCCCCCCTCCACAAAAAAAAACCGAAAGGAAATTCAATATAGGTCCGAGTCGGCCTATTTTCACGGCCTTGTTTGATAGATGGCGAGATCCCATGACAGCATTTTCTGTCTGCCATGTTGACAAAATATGCACGTGCGGCAGCAAGAGATCGTCTTGCAAAAAAAAAAAAAAAAAAATCCCCAACGTATTTCTGAAGCCACGAATTATGATGCGTACTGCATGAATTCCCCAAAAATAATTCTGTCAAAAATACAAAATTCTAAACCGGACTGGACTTGAAAAGTGGTTTAAAATGTTCTTAAAAAATTCAGATTGTAGGAACGGATAATTAAACGGACGTGTTTCTAAACGTACAGGTTTCGAATCCGGACTAGATGACTAAACGATGTAAAATAACAAGACCTGTCAAGTGCAGAAACTCTTCATGGGGAAGCCGAAAAGAAAAACTTCCAAGACAGACGACGCCGGGTCCTCGGTTCATCCAAACCAAGTGGCGCGCACGCATGAAGGTGTACGCGCGGTTCGGCGGCCGTTGCGACGAGGACTAAACGTTTACCTCCTCTCCGAGCCTTCTCCGGCCCGCCGGAAAGTTGCGAGCGCCCAATTAGCCGTGAGCGGACACCGTGCGAGCGTGCGCCTTCGCGAGCCGGCCGAGCGGAGTTGGCCGTCGCCGAGCCCGCTCCCGGCAACTCCTCTGCCGACGCCGCGCCCACGCCGCGCCGATTGGCTGCCTTCTCGAGCAAATTCACACAAAGCGACCAACGGGGAGGCGCCGAGCTTCCGGCCTGGTCAAATCCGCTCGGTGACGCTCGACCGAAGTTGAGGTGAGAATTTAACAGCGGTCCAGTTGTCGTTTGAAGTTGAACGAGTGGAACGGGGCGCGTTTTGTGTGCTGCTGTTACATATTGACGTACAGTACGTCTGGCGTTGATCGAGCTAGGCTAGCTAGCTCATCTCTTCGAGAAGCGTCTTCTTTGGACGTCATCTTCAAATGTCTCCAGGACATCAGTAGTGCCATCCAACTGGCTGCCGAGCATGGAAAAGGGTGGCTGTCTTATTGTTATTTCACTTCATATATCTAGAGAGAGAGAGGTGTGTGTGTGTGTGTGTGTAGACAGTATATATCGGTGGTTCGTAACCTGGGTTCGGTTCGGTGAATCGGTCTCAGGGGTTCGACGGAGCCTCTGCCATGGAGGTTGAAACACACCCGACTCAACATGGCAATGAGTTCTGACACGCCCGCTTGGCCATCGCTGGCTGGTTCATTTTGTGCACAATTTTGAAAAAAATTATATTTATGTCTTGAAATTTGATCGAAGTGTTTTTCCGGTTTTAATAAATGCGTTTTTTAATGTATTGAATTTCTAAAAAAAAAAAATCGTATTTTTATTTTTCATTCATGAAGGGTTCAGTGAATGTGCATATCCGAATCATCTTTATTGGCCAAGTATGTCGAACACACAAGGAATTTGTCTCCGGTAGAACACGCTGCACGAGCATCATCACATCAGCCGGTTGGCTTCGGGACCTCGAACAAAGTGAAGAGCCACTGAAATGAAATAACACAGGCGCACGTGTTGCTTTAGCATCACCAAACATAATATGTCAACACAAGTGTATTTCTGGAACACTTTCAAACAGCCATGGCTGCATACAAAGTGCTGTACGTGGAGCAATTTAACATATACAATAAACAGTAAAACAAATAGATTTGGACATATAGAGAGATTGATAGAAATAGATGTATACACCCACACACACGCTTTTTGGTTTGATGGTTTATTTTACGTCGCTATTTCCATTGCATTTCTGAGTGACGTCGTTTGTATCATGTCTTTTTGATGTTTTTTTTTTCTTCTTCCTTTCAAGAACGCCCTGCAGTAAGGGTCCAACGTAGCTGCCAGAGTTGGATGAGTCAAAAGTGGGACGCTAGCAGCGTTTGGCTTTGGAAACGCGCGGCGGTCCCCGCAACTGAACAGAGACGCACGACACCGTACCGGGAGCCCAGAGTTGGCGCTCCCGAATCCAGCGAGAGCCACGGCGACGCTCCTCCGACGAGGCCCGAATGAGCCCAGCGAAGCCATGAAGGAATCCGAGGTGTCGCTACCACAAAGCGCCGCGTAAAGAGAGCGCTCTGGGCGCTGCGGGGACCGAGGACACGGCGGCGCCTTGTACAAGTCCGCCGATGTCGGTAAAGCCGCGGCGTCGACAACACTTTGGGCGCGTTAGCCGTTTCGCCCTTTCGTTCGTGTCGGTGATTTGAGTTCATCCGTCGCGGTGTCATTTGTTGTTGTTTTCTTGTCATCTTTGGCGTGGACGCGCTTTCTTTCCATTAGCTTCCGTCGGGCTGAAGGCGCATCCCCATCATGGAGTTGCGGCGGCCGGCGTGGACTCGGCGTACACTTGCACTCGACTCACCCCCGCTGGAAGAAGCGGAAGTGTGCCGCCTGCCTGCGCTTCTCCGGGGCCCTAACTCTTCCTCCATGTGCGGACGGAGGGGGGGTCCGGGGTGAAGACCTGCAGGTGCGGCCCGACTCTCCACTTGGTCTCTTAATTTACGACGGGGGTTATGAGCGGCCCCCCCACGCTGCAGTTTCCCGGCCAGGAATGCTTTGATCCGACGGCCGCGGGCCCCCGCCGGGGTCGGAGGGATGCGCTCGTCGCCGGGCTCTCCAGGTGTAACGCGTTCTCTGTGGCTCATTAAGGGACCCCCGGGATGAGACTTGGAAGGAATTCCTGCCACCCTCTTTGGGAAAGGAAAAAGACAAGTTGCAGCGGGAAATGCGGGACAGCCTGTCGACCTTGAAGGTCTTCCAGAGCTCTTTGTGGAGAGGCTCCATTTCTTTGAGAGGGGGAGTCCTGGCTTCTCCATAACACCGCGCCCCCGCCCCCCAAATGCCCCCGTGAGGGCAAAGCCGAGGTTTGAGAATTTTTACGAGGGAACCCGCCACCGATGCGGAGGCCCCTGCCGCACCTTTTCCAGCTGCGGGCCCGGATCACGATCGGGGATTGTGGGACCCAATAAAAACTGACCCCGGACGCATTTGGAGAAAGTGGTCTGGAGCCCGGCCACCACGGCCAATGGTGACGTTTTTAAGGGCTCGGAGACTGTCCGCGCTGTTTTTCCGTCATCTGAGCGGTTCTTGGGACACATTCCTGAAGCGATTCCGCCCCCTTGTTTTTGACGACGAGCAGGGGTGATTTGAAATCGGATCAAGTGCTTCTCAAGGGCTTGGTGATGTATTTCCAAGTCCTTCCAAAAGGGGGCGGCAGGACTCGGTGATGGAGTCGTCCTCTCCCAGCCCACAGCCCAGTCAGCAAAATTGTTAAGGTGTTTTTAGCCGAAAAAAACGACCATGTATAGTAAGGCGTTTATAGACGAAAAAAACGACCATGTGTAATAAGGCGTTTTTCGCCGAAAAAAACGACCATGTATAGGAAGGCGTTTTTAGACAAAAAAAACAACCATGTATAGTAAGGCGTTTTTTGCCCAAAAAAAACACCATGTATAGTAAGGCGTTTTTTGCCCAAAAAAAACACCATGTATAGTAAGGCGTTTTTAGCCGAAAAAATACGACCATGTATAGTAAGGCGTTTTTCGCCGAAAAAAAATGACCATGTATAGTAAGGCGTTTTTAGACAAAAAAAAACGACCGTGTATAGTAAGGCGTTTTTCGCCGAAAAAAAACGACCATGTATAGGAAGGCGTTTTTAGCCCAAAAAAACGACCATGCATAGTAAGGCGTTTTTCGCTGATAAAAACGACCATGTACAGTAAGGTGTTTTTAGGGGGAAAAAACGACCATGTATAGTAAGACGTTTTTCACTGATAAAAACGACCATGTACAGTAAGGCGTTTTTAGGTGAAAAAAACGACCATGTATAGTAAAGCGTTTTTCGCTGATAAAAACGACCATGTATAGTAAGGCGTTTTTAGACAAAAAAAACGACCATGTATAGTAAGGCGTTTTTCGCCGAAAAAAACGACCATGTATAGTAAGGCGTTTTTCGCCAATAAAAACGACCATGTATAGTAAGGCGTTTTTAGCCGAAAAAATACGACCATGTATAGGAAGGCGTTTTTCGCCGATAAAAACGACAATGTATAGTAAGGCGTTTTTCGCCGAAAAAAAACGACCATGTATAGGAAGGCGTTTTTCGCCGATAAAAACGACAATGTATAGTAAGGCGTTTTTAACCAAAAAAAAAACAACCGTGCATAGTAAGGCGTTTTTCGCCGATAAAAACGACCATGTATAGGAAGGCGTTTTTAGCCGAAAAATACGACCATGTATAGTAAGGCGTTTTTAGACCAAAAAAAACGACCGTGTATAGTAAGGCGTTTTTCGCCCCAAAAAAACGACCATGTATAGGAAGGCGTTTTTCGCCGATAAAAACGACAATGTATAGTAAGGCGTTTTTCGCCGATAAAAACAACCATGTATAGGAAGGCGTTTTTAGCCGAAAAAATACGACCATGTATAGTAAGGCGTTTTTCGCCGAAAAAAAACGACCATGTATAGTAAGGCGTTTTTAGACAAAAAAAACGACCATGTATAGTAAGGCGTTTTTCGCCGAAAAAAATGACCATGTATAGTAAGGTGTTTTTCGCCGAAAAAAACGACCATGTATAGTAAGGCGTTTTTCGCCGATAAAAACGACAATGTATAGTAAGGCGTTTTTAACCGAAAAAAAACGACCATGTATAGTAAGGCGTTTTTCGCCAATAAAAACGACCATGTATAGTAAGGCGTTTTTAGCCGAAAAAATACGACCATGTATAGGAAGGCGTTTTTCGCCGATAAAAACGACAATGTATAGTAAGGCGTTTTTAGACAAAAAAAAACGACCGTGTATAGTAAGGCGTTTTTCGCCGAAAAAAAACGACCATGTATAGGAAGGCGTTTTTCGCCGATAAAAACGACAATGTATAGTAAGGCGTTTTTAACCAAAAAAAAACAACCGTGCATAGTAAGACGTTTTTCGCCGATAAAAACGACCATGTATAGGAAGGCGTTTTTAGCCGAAAAATACGACCATGTATAGTAAGGCGTTTTTCGCCCAAAAAAAACGACCATGTATAGGAAGGCGTTTTTCGCCGATAAAAACGACAATGTATAGTAAGGCGTTTTTCGCCGATAAAAACGACCATGTATAGGAAGGCGTTTTTAGCCGAAAAAATACGACCATGTATAGTAAGGCGTTTTTCGCCGAAAAAAAACGACCATGTATAGTAAGGCGTTTTTAGACAAAAAAAACGACCATGTATAGTAAGGCGTTTTTCGCCGAAAAAAATGACCATGTATAGTAAGGCGTTTTTCGCCGAAAAAAACGACCATGTATAGTAAGGCGTTTTTAGCCGAAAAAATACAACCATGTATAGTAAGGCATTTTTGGACGAAAAAAACGACCATGTATAGGAAGGCGTTTTTAGCCGAAAAAAACGACCATGTATAGTAAGGCGTTTTTCGCTGATAAAAACGACCATGTATAGTAAGGCGATTTTAGCCGACAAAAACGACCATGTATAATAAGGCGTTTTTAGCTGGAAAAAAACGACCATGTATAGGAAGGCGTTTTTAGCCGAAAAAAACGACCATGTATAGTAAGGCGTTTTTCGCTGATAAAAACGACCATGTATAGTAAGGCGATTTTAGCCGACAAAAACGACCATGTATAATAAGGCGTTTTTAGCTGGAAAAAAACGACCATGTATAGTAAGGCGTTTTTAGCCCAAAAAAACGACCATGTATAGTAAGGCGTTTTCAGCCGAAAAAAACGACCATGTATAGTAAGGCGTTTTTAGACGAAAAAAACGACCATGTATATATAGTAAGGCGTTTTTCGCCGATAAAAACGACCATGTATAGCAGTGTTGTGTCCAAGGACCAGCAACCCGAGGCCAAGGCCAAGGCCAAGGACTTGGAAAATTTTCCGGGGCAAGGCCAAAGCACTTGAGAAATTTTCCGAGGCCAAGGCCAAGGACCAAGGACTGATTTTGAAACTGAGGCCTAGCCGAGGACATGTATAAAACAATGCTATCATACCACTTGGCAGATCCCCATGATTTGCAACACCCCTCCATCATAACCCCTTGCACTCCCTAACGCTTGAATGAAGTGTTTTTATTCAGTCGTTTTTTTTCGGCGAAAAACGCCTTACTATATAAATGGTCGTTTTTATCGGCGAAAAACGCCTTACTATACATGGTCGATTTTTTCGGCGAAAAACGCCTTACTATACATGGTCGTTTTTTTCGGCTAAAAATGCCTTACTATACATGGTCGTTTTTTTCGGCGAAAAACGCCTTACTATACATGGTCGTTTTTTTTGTCTAAAAACGCCTTACTATACACATGGTCGTTTTTTTGGGCTAAAAACGCCTTACTATACATGGTCGTTTTTATCGGCGAAAAACGTCTTACTATATAAATGGTCGTTTCTATCGGCGAAAAACGCCTTACTATACATGGTCGTTTTTTTCCAGCTAAAAACGCCTTACTATACATGGTCGTTTTTTTCGTCTATAAACGCCTTACTATACATGGTCGTTTTTTTCGGCTAAAAAACGCCTTACTATACATGGTCGTTTTTTTCGGCGAAAAACGTCTTACTATATAAATGGTCGTTTTTATCGGCGAAAAACACCTTACTATACATGGTCGTTTTTTCGACTAAAAACGCCTTACTATACATGGTCGTTTTTTTCGTCTATAAACGCCTTACTATACATGGTCGTTTTTTTCGGCTAAAAAACGCCTTACTATACATGGTCGTTTTTTTTGGCTAAAAACGCCTTACTGTACATGATCGTTTTTTTCGGCGAAAAACGTCTTACTATATAAATGGTCGTTTTTATCGGCGAAAAACGTCTTACTATACATGGTCGTTTTTTTCGTCTATAAACGCCTTACTATACATGGTCGTTTTTTTCGGCTAAAAAACGCCTTACTATACATGGTGGTTTTTTTGGGCTAAAAACGCCTTACTGTACATGATCGTTTTTTTCGGCGAAAAACGTCTTACTATACATGGTCGTTTTTTTCGTCTATAAACGCCTTACTATACATGGTCGTTTTTTTCGTCTATAAACGCCTTACTATACATGGTCGTTTTTTTCGGCTAAAAAACGCCTTACTATACATGGTCGTTTTTTTGGGCTAAAAACGCCTTACTGTTCATGATCGTTTTTTTCGGCGAAAAACGTCTTACTATATAAATGGTCGTTTTTATCGGCGAAAAACGTCTTACTATACATGGTTGTTTTTTTCCCCTAAAAACGCCTTACTATACATGGTCGTTTTTTTGGGTTAAAAATGCCTTACTATACATGGTCGTTTTTTTCGTTGAAAAACGCCTTACTATACACATGGTCGTTTTTTTTGTCTAAAAACGCCTTACTATACATGGTCGTTTTTTTCGGCTCAAAACGCCTTACTATATGTGGTCGTTTTTTTTCGGCGAAAAACGCCTTACTATACATGCTCGTTTTTTTTCATCTAAAAATGCTTTACTGTAGATGGGGTTTTTTATCGGCGAAAAACGCCTTACTATACATGGTCGTTTTTTTCGTCTGAAAACGCCTTACTATACATGGTCGTTTTTGTTGGCTAAAAACACCTTACTATACATGGTCGTTTTTTTCGGCGAAAAACGCCTTACTATACATGGTCGTTTTTTTTCATCTAAAAATGCTTTACTGTAGATGGGGTTTTTTATCGGCGAAAAACGCCTTACTATACATGGTCGTTTTTTTCCTCTGAAAACGCCTTACTATACATGGTCGTTTTTTTGGGCTAAAACGCCTTACTATACATGGTCGTTTTTTTGGGCTAAAAACGCCTTACTATACATGGTCGTTTTTTTCGTCTATAAACGCCTTACTATACATGGTCGTTTTTTTTGGGCTAAAAACGCCTTACTGTACATGATCGTTTTTTTCGGCGAAAAACGTCTTACTATATAAATGGTCGTTTTTATCGGCGAAAAACGTCTTACTATACATGGTCGTTTTTTTCCCCTAAAAACGCCTTACTATACATGGTCGTTTTTTTCGTCGAAAAACGCCTTACTATACATGGTCGTTTTTTTTGTCTAAAAACGCCTTACTATACACATGGTCGTTTTTTTGGGCTAAAAACGCCTTACTATACATGGTCGTTTTTTTTCGGCTCAAAACGCCTTACTATACATGCTCGTTTTTTTTCCCCCTAAAAACACCTTACTATACATAGTGGGTTTTTTTGGCTGAAAACGCCTTACTATACATGGTTGTTTTTGTCGGCTAAAAACGCATTAAAATGATGATGCAGTGTGTTGAAAAATAAATCTGAAACTGCATTTAAGTGTGGCTCAATACCAGCTGGCCATATACGGGCCGGAGTTGTAAATTGATTTCTGGCCCAAATACTTCAGTCCACAACTGTCCCTCATCTGGTTTGGTTGCCAGAGTCAAGCCTGGAAGACGAGCAGCGGCCTGTGACGGACGCACACCGCGTCCGCTTCGGGGCAGAAGCCCACAAGATGCGTTTTTGATGGAGCGCATTTGGCCTTGTGATCTCGACTTGTTGCTTTCATTTCCCAGCGGGCGCTCGTTTGGGATTTGTCGCGACGCCTCTCGAGCGAGTCAACAATCCGCCGCTCTCTGTTGTGTGCGCGTCACGATTGAAACGTCGAGTTGAGCGGAGAACCGCTCCGGAGTTGGACGCTCTGCATTGTTTGACCGCGTTCTCGTTCTCGTTCGCGCCGTGTCTGCCTTGGAGCCCCCCTTTTGCGACTCGGGAGAAGCGCGAGATGTCGTCCCACTGCAGCGAGGAAACGCGACGGACCGGCGCCGACCAAGCGGAGGCGTGGCGCGCATTGGACCGAGTCAACGCTTGACCGCCAGATGGCGCCATCGGTCTTCTTATTCAAGCGTCGGCGTCCGGGTCAGGGCCCGCAGGGCCGCCGTCCCGCATGTTTTCCGAGTGTCCCCGTTGCAACATACCCGATTCAAAGGAACCGATCATCAGCAAGCTCTGCGGAAGCCTGACATTGAACCTGCTCATTTGAATCGGGCGAGTTGCAACGGGGAGACTTGGAAAACGTGCAGCACAGCGACCCTTCGGGACCTGACTTTGACACCTTTGCGTCGTCTTGGAACGAAAGGACGCCTCGTGCTGAGCTCACCGTCTTCCAGCCTTGTATCCCGTCAGCCTTCTCGACGAGTTGTCGCGTCGCCAACTTGAAGTCCGAGACGTACGTACGTGACCCGATGCCGTCGACGACAATCTTGAAGCCCTCGTTTGTTGGTTGGGCTTTTGTTTGGGAGTCGGCCCTCGCGGCGCGTGGCCGACGTGCTGGTGTCGAGCGCTTTCTATGGTGTCTTGAACGCTCGCTCATTTCATACGCTTAGAGTTGGCCAGTCGTCGATCGCGGCATTAGACGGGCGTTAGCCACTAAATGATGGAGGGGCCCGCAAGTTTGGATCAGCCCTACCAGAGGCAAGACCAAAATGCCACTTGAATTCTGTGCGTGTGTGTGTGTGTGTGTGTTCTTTGACTGCGCCAGAAACAGAAGAGGCTGAATCCAGTTTCATGCTCCGCTGCATATCGATGAGGATCCGCTCCTCAGCTCCGCAAGCCGTGTCCAACCCGCCGTCCTCGCGACCGCGCGCCGCCCCTCCGATGAGGTACCCGCATTTGGAGCACCGCCAAACGTCGCCCGCGTGCGCGTGTTTGCGGGCCGCCCATTGAGCGACTCCAACCGACCGTCAAGGTATTTTTTTGAAAACGCGCTCTTTGTCTACTTCGGCGACGGATGCGGCGGCCGCTCGAGCTGAAATTGTTGACGGCCTTGAGCTTGGATGCGGGCTCGTCTGCCAACTAGCGGTGAACACTCTTATTACAATTGTTTTCTCTTTGCGTCATTCCCTTTGCAGTGCACCAAAGGGGTCGCGGCATTTGATGCGCTTTCCGTTGTCGCCGTTTCTCGTTTATTAGTCACACTCAACACATGCTCACAATCACGACGACATGCTGACAGGAAGGAGACGTAGACGTGCGCGCATTCACGTCGGCGTTTGTCCAGACGGAGCCCGAAGCGTTCTAGTTCAAGATGCGCGAGTCGGCCGAATCCGAGCGTTCCTCGTAGTCGTCGTCGGGCGAGTAGGGCCCCCCCTTGGCCCCGTCCCGGTTGTCGCCGCGGGGCTCCTCGGCGACTCTGGCGTGGTGCCGGTGGAGGAGCGAGGCCTGGAAGGCCGAGCCCCCGGGGGCGGCGGCCGGGCCGAAGGGCGCCGCGTATTGGGCGGTGGCGGCGGCGGCGGCGGCGGCGGCGGAGCGCAGTCGGTACCGCTGCTGCAGGGCCACCGTGTTCCACAGCGTCACGTCGTTGGGCAGCAGGGCGCCGGCCGCTCCCCGGCTCAGGGAGCTGCGCAGCGCCAGCGGGTAGCCCGGCTGCCGCAAGGGGACCCCCAGGACGCCCAGCGGGGGCGACTCGGACGCCAAGCGCAGCGAGTCCGGCACCCTGAAGGCCGAGCCCACCGACCACTTGGCGGAGGGCGCCGCCGGCCGGTAGGGGCCCGGGCCGCGCTCCGAAGCGTGGCCTCCCGCCAGCGGAAGCGGCGGGGGGTCGGGGCGTGGACGCGCCTCTCCCTCCGGGCCCCGGCTGGACAGCAGCGCCTCGATGGCGCCCACCAGGTCGCCCCCGCAGCCCCGGAGGATGAGCTCCAGAACGGGCGGCTGGTGGCCCGGGAAGATCTTCTTCAGGACCTCCAGCGGGGGGCGCTCGGCTCTGAGGCCGAAGGGCGGCGGGACGACGGGGCCGGCCGGACCCTCGATGGCGGGGCTCCTCCGGGGGCTCTCGGCGGCCGGGGCCTCCTTCTCCCGCCGCTCCGGGGTGGCGCGGGAGTTTGCTTTGGAGCCTTCCGGGGAACCGGCCCCGTCTCCGTCTCCGTCTCGGTCTCGCTCTCCGGGGCTGCCGCCGGTCTCGGGCCCGGACGCGTCCCCGCTGCCCTCCTCCGGACCTTCTGCAAAAGCGTTTTCAAAATGAATGGACAGCGGCGACTCAACGCGCGAGCGACCCGCCCGATCGGCACGTTTTGTGAGGGGACGCCGCGAAGCCCGCCGCGGGCCCCCAAGACTGCGAGGGAAGCTCAGCTTCTCCTAAAATGTCCAAAAGTAAGTGCCGGCCCGGACGCCGAGCTTCCCCGCATGATGATTGGATGATCCGTCCGAGGCCGAATCTCTTTTTGATTGACGGCGAAATCAGCCAATCGTCCATTTTGCGGCGTCGGCATCCGCGGGAGCATTTTTCAATTCTCGTTCTGTTCCGAGTTGAACCGGAGACTTCTTCTCATCGTTTTTAACGACGCTCTCTTTGTTGCAAAGGACCGGCGACGAATGAATCTTTTATTTCCGCTGGCTTTTATTGAAGTCGCCGTCGTCGTCGGACACCGGTTAAGACCCTGGAAAAGGCGCCTCGTTGGTACGACGGGGTCACGGATCGTGTTCTTGAAAAGGAACGGAGAGTAGAATTGACGTTTGATGATGTCGGCCGAAATTGAGCTTGCCCTCCTTGACAGAGCAGCGGCATCCGCCGCTGCCGCCCGCCGAAGGAGAAAGGGGATTTCGGCTCATCGATGAAACCATTTGGAACGTTGGCTGCATAATGAAAACACATTGGAATGGACTGAAAACCACCTTGCTTTGTTTTGGGCTTTTTTTGGGGGGGCAATTTCGCATCGCCAAATTGATGCAAATGTTGCAGGAAGCAGCTCGGCCTCATATCCTCAACGTAATCTGAATAATCATCGGCATAGGAGTGGGATTGCCCCCAAATTCTTCCTTCCACCCCCCCCCTCTTTTTTTTCAGGCTCCGTCTTCATTCTTTTGCATTGATTTTGGTCGTCTCGTTTATCTTGGCCGCTGCCTGAAATAGTTGAAGAAGATTCGTTTCAAAATACGCACACGAGGCAGGAACAGGGGAGCGCCTCGATTGTGTTGCACTTTGGCATCTTTCGGTTTTGACGCGGTTGTTTTTGTGACATCTCCGAACGAATTTTATTTTGTGTCCGTGTGTCAAATAATGTCAGTTCAAAACAACAACAATATGTAGCTTACAAGCACGTCACAATGTTTTTTATACGATTGAACGATTTTTGACGCAATCAAATGTTCGTCGATCTTTTTGCCAAAAGAACGCATTTTAATCCGACGCCTGGAACAAGCTTCGTGTCCCGTTGGCCATGGAACGAATCCTTTTCCAGAAAGTTGTTTTACACGCGCCGACGTGTTTTCCGGATGCCTGCTTTTTTTTTTTCTTTCTAAAACGTGATTGCTCGGATCAAAATGTCAAATTGAAAACGGCGACGGCGGCGTCTTCCGCGACGTTTGTGGATGAAACGCGCACTTGAAGGCGCGGATCTCCAGATGAGAATCTCGAGCATTTGTGCTTTTTCGGGCCGACGGGAGCGCAAAGGCGAAAAAGGGGGCAGGAAGCAAATGGCCCCTTTCCTTTCCGGCGGGGTCAGTCGCATCCAGACGCGCTTTCGATGGTCGTGAATTCACGCGACAATGTCGCTGCGACGCATTTTGACGATGACGTTCAATCCTAAAAAAGTGACATTAGGCAATAATTGAGATGGGAGCCGTGCACGGCAAAGCCGGCGATCGCGGAGTTCTCGCGGATCGAAGATTTGCCACCAATAGTGCAAACGCTCCGTTTCGTCGACGCGCTTTCCGACTTGTAGCCAATGTTTTTCTTTTTTATTTGCAAGGACCTCGTCGGGGTGGCGGCTTTTGAGAAAGCGTCTCGAGACAGTCGGCGCGCTCCGGGGCTTTTTTTTCTTTTTCGACTCAGACGATGAACGCGCTCCGTTTGGCGCGGGTTTCTTTTCGGGGAGGACCACCCCCCCCCCCCCCCCAAAAAAAAAGAGGAGGAAGAGCGTGAGCTGAACTCGCTCCGCGGGCGGCTTACCCGCTCTCTTGTCCGGCCGCTCAGTCCTCCAGCCGCCGGCGGGGCCGACCCTCAGGGCCTCCGGCAGCAGGCCGTCCAGGCTCTCGTGGGCCTGCTGGCGGCGCAGCGCCACCTGGGCGGCCATGACGCGCTGGCGCTCCACGATGAGGATGCACTTGTCGCAGGCGCAGTCCTTGAAGCGGCAGTAGCGCTTGTGGCCCTTGAGCCACGACAGCACGCCGTGGTTGCGGCACCTCGCGCACTTGGGGGTCCGCTGGAGGGGCGCCCGCGGCGCCGGCGCGCCCACGTACAGGTACGGGGAGCCGTAGCCGTCCATGGCCCGTGCTCCGAGCGCGATGACAGCGATCGAGAGAGAGAGAGAGAGAGTGGGCGGGCGGGGGGCACCGGCGCCGGGCGGCGCGGCCCGGCGAAGACGCCCACCCGGCCGGCTCTCCGTCCAAACGCGCGCTAGACTGGGAAGCTGCGGATTTTGGCACCTGGCGCTCTTGACGTTTGCTGACTTGAGTGCTTCGTGGAGAAAGGAAGCCGAGGGGGCCGCTCGGACCTCACCAAAGATGGGCGTAAAACGTCACGCCGCGTCGCGGAGGGAGGGAGGGAGGAGGGGATTCGCCGATGAATGAGGGCCTCGCCCGCCCGCGCGGAGTTCCATTTCTAATATTGGAGCGAAAAAAAAATACAACACCGCCACAATATGACTTAGTCACCGTATTCCTTTGCAGTAATAGCCAGAACGCCATACTTCTTTTTTTTAAACAATAACCTTATCCTTGATTTGCATGCTTTGCTTTTTTTCTTTCCAACAAGATCAACGACAAAAAAAAAATCGCAGATTTGGGAGTGGGCATGGGGAGGGGTTGCATGTCTCGTTTGTTCATGTGTAAAAAAAAGCGGCCAAAGAATCAGATGCCTTTTGCCCCTTTGAATCGGCTGAGCCGACCTAATATTCATCATTAGCATGTGCAGTGTGGGGGAGCACGTTTTGGGGGGCTGTTGACATCACAGTTCCACTGATGATTTTTTTTTTTTTTTAAGAACTGCATCAGATAACTCATTAAGATAACAGTAAAGACTGAAGCCATTTCTTTGTTGGGATGCCCGGCTTCTCTCTCTATCTGTGTATGCGGTGTCGATGGAGATCGAAAAAGTCCGTTCACTCGTGCGTTGAAGAAATATCTCTTCAAATGTCTTCCCCCAAAAAAAACATTTTCATTCATGTGGAGAAAACTCACCAATCAAGTGTTTCACGTGGACGACGTCGTGTATTTTCGACTAAGAAATGAAGACCCCAAAGTAAGCCCCCCGAGCCGGACCCAGATCTGCATCCGCCCGGGTTGCCTGCTCCCGTCCTGCGAGGAATATGCATCAATACTGAGAATTCATGACCCCCCCCCCCCCTCCCTAAAAAAATATTTTTTTAATGCATAAGAGAGAAAAATATGCACGAGACGACCAGATGGTGTCATTGGCGTTGCAAGGACAACGCTCTAATATTGATCCCAAGTGTCTGCATTTTGCATTGTCAACACGTCGTCGTTGCACGCTCGGACTCGCTCCGTTCAATTGCTGAGCATTAAAAACATGAGCAATGTCGCCAAACGAGCGGAGTGCTGAACGCGGATGATTTGACGAGCCGTGAGAATTTTTCATAGATGTCGAACTCCGGTCCCGGAGGGCCGCCGTCCCGCATGTTTTCCGAGTCTCCCCGTTGCAACGCACCCGATTCAAATGAGCAGGTTCAATATCAGGCTTCCGCAGAGCTTGCCGATGATCTGATCCTTTGAATCGGGTGCGTTGAAACGGGGAGACTTGGAAACACGCGGGACGGCGGCCCTCCGGGACCGGAGTTCGACACCTGTGCTACATGAACGTGAACTTGAAGGATGCCCGCGGTTTTCAAATAAATCATTTTACCACGTCGATAAATCTGTCAAAAATAAACTCAATTCCTACTTTGACGGCATCTTTTTAAACCTCAAAGTGACTCCAATGCACGTGGGAAAAAAAGGATTCGATATTTAGATTTTTCTTTCCCCGCCGCATTTTTTAAAAATGTCTTCATAAATCAGATACTCACAGGCATGCCATTGGATTCTTTATCCTCCGTGAAGAGCGGCTTGCTGAGTGAGTGTTGGCAGTCTTCATGCATGTGTCCTAGACCGCCCTGCCCGTTGGGAACTAGGAAACGGCGACTTTGAACTTAGCTCGCCAGACGGTTTGAGGTCGGAATGGGCGATTCCCCGCGGCCGGAGGAGGTTTGGGGCCAAGCAAACAAAATGGAGGAGAAGACGGCCGTGATGAGGACTCGCCCATTGCGGGGCGGGCCTGGCGCTCACAGGGCGGCCGTGTGAACGCTCCCCAGGGAGCGATGTTGGCCACACGTCTCAATCGCAATTGTCTTCCGAGAATTGCCCCCAAAAGTGGACAAATACCAAAAGCAACTGCATACAATACAGCATGCAAATACTGCTACTGGTTACTCTAAAATGGTTCAATGATTGTTGTTTACGATGATACTAATGCAGCGTGTTATACCGGAGACGAATTCCTTGCGTGTTCTACATACTTGGCCAATAAAGATGATTCTGATTCTGATTCTGAGCTTCGCGCACGTCTGCCAACATCGACGCTAGCTAGCTACCAGGCTAGCTAGCTTGAGAAACTACAGTAGCGGGCTAGCTAGATACCAAGCTAGTTAGTCCGCTACTGTAGTTTCTCTATCTATCAATACAATGCCTAATTCTTTCTTGACACTGCACTTTCACAACGCATCATTTGGCAATGATGGAATGCGGCCGACGATACGGATACCTTAGTATTTGTGTATTCGCGCTTACATGCCAACAGTTTGCAGTTATTTTTTTCAGGACATAGCGGTTTGACCGACGCCTGTCACGATATGATCCGTTTCCTCTTCTGCGGTTAGCGTCACAAAATCCACTCGATGCTCACTGAGCTGAAGTCTCAGCAGACTTTACACAATTGGCATGCCTGCCCCCCCCCCACCAAGATTGTTTCGGCGGCCCATTTCTGTCCCGTTCTGCGGCTGCGCTCACAAAATCCCTCCGCATCTCCCGAGATTCAGACGTTTTGAGGCCAAACAAACACCAAGCTGGCGGTAGGGGGGGGGGGGGGGGGGATCGAGTGGGGAGGGCGGGAGAAAAAGCAACGGCGAGACACTTGCTTCTCCCCGTGATGAAACGGGCTCCCTGAACTAAAGTCGTAAAAGCGCCGGCCATCAAAGTCAATCTTGTGTAAAATCCAATTAAGTCATTATCTGACTGATTGTATCTTTAATTGAAAACAGAAGTGACAGTAAATTTGTGTGATCTATCAGCATCGATCGATACTAGCGCCGCCACTGATTTATGGCAGCGCGGCGCTTATAGGTAACTCCGCATTCTTCGCCCTAAAACCACTCAGGGATGAAATTAAGAGTAAGTGCGTTTCATAAAAGGGGGGCGGGGGGGACAAGACGCCGGCGTTATTGATTCCAGCAGATGGGGCGCGACCCGCCGAGTGTCGGAGAGCGCAAAGCAAACACTTGGACTTTGTTTTTGCGCCGCCCTCCATCATTTCAGCCCCGCGCACAAACTTGTAGCCACATAAACTGCGGAAAACGCTTCCCGTAAAGAATCTCCGTCAGGCGCCTTCACATTTTTACGCTTGCAATATGAAAACGGATGCTCGCGTGGAGAAAAAGACTTACGGGGCTCATTCGGTTTGGCCGCACGAGACTTTTTTGCCGGCATCATCTCCTCCCGGGCTGCCCGGTCACTCATTCTACAATTTTGGGTTGTTTTTAAAAAGTCGGCAAGCGCTCGGGATGGAATTTGGACTCTCGTCTCGATTGGACACCGACGAGTGAGTCTTTATGTGAGCGTGAAACGGGAAAAGACGACGTCCCGGAGAAAAGAAATCAACATAGAAATGAAACGACATCGGGAAAAGAAACCCGACTTGCGATGACAAAAACCAACTAGGAGGAAACGCAACCATTTTGGGACACGGAAACACAGCGATCGGAGCAAAAAGCCGAAGACGAAAACATGAAAGAAATTGTACAAAAACGCAAGCGAGAACAAATGAGAAAGCGACAGAAAAATCAAACGCAAAATGAAAGCAAAACACACAACGGAAAAGACCAAAATTCGTGGCGCGAAAACGGCTTCGAGGAACGGCCAAAACCGGAACGCAAATACGAGAGAAGAAAGCCCAGAGGAGAAAAGGAGCGGCACAAGAATGAAACCGGACAAGCCAAAGAAAACCAAAAAGCACTGCAAGAATACAAGAAAGGCCAAGACAAGGCCCAAACTTGAGGAGAAAACGAGACAAGGAAAGGCCCCCGGCCTCGCTGTTAGGAACCCGTCAAAAATGGGGCCAAAGTCGCAGCAGACCAAAACGCACACGCAAAGCCAAAGAAAAAGCAACACGAGAAGCGGACCGGCCGAACAAGACGGCAATTTGGGGGTGTGCCCGCGCGCAAGTCGTAGCAGAAGAAAAACAGAACAAGAAGAACACAGATGTGAAGAAAATCATTTGTCAGAGTAAAAAAACAACAACAACAGAAAGTCCGAATATAGATTGTGAGCTTGTGGAAAGGCGTCACTGAGGAGGTGAAAGAATTCAAGGCTTGAGGATTATTCAGGCGCAAGCTGGACCGCGTGCGATCCGAAAAAGTGTCGAATCGCAAAGTCAGCGGCCGCTCGTGTTCATTTGCCCGCGTCTTCGTCGATGACGAGGCGGTCGGAGCTGCCGCTTCCGTCGTCCGGCTCCACGACGGCGGGGCCGAACGCCGCCGAGTCCCGCTCGCCGCCCGCTGACGTGGCTGCGCGCACACACACAAAAAACAGATTCCAATCAAGGATTCGTTCATTTCCAAAGGCAGTTCCGGAGAGATTTGAAATCTAATCGGCGTTAGTCCCCATAGCGTCGTTTTCAGGTGTGTGACTTTGCCAGGCTCGTCCAAAGTTTCATGATTTGGGGGGGGGGGGGTGCATGTTTAGGCCCTCAAGAATGCCAATCATTTGGCGCAACGACAAGAGGAATCGTTTCGACAGGGACTCTGAGTACCGTGCGGCGATCTCTGATCAAGCCATCAAAAAAATTCATATTGATCAATTTCTTTTTTTGTCAATAAAAAAATCAATCAGGCTGGTGGTCAGTACATGTGAATTTCCCCGGAACAATACGGAAGGTCCCTCGACATTTCCGTCATCGCCCAGAGTCGCTTGGACGGCGGCCTGGCCGCGGGCCGGCGCCCCCTCCCCGCGCGCTCGTGTCGGGAGGTCATTTGACTTTCGGGGGCCCCGTCCGCACTCTGTGGCCACTTTCGAGCGGGAGCCGGCGCCGTTCAAAGGGATGTTTGTGTTAGCGAGGTGCCGCGCTCGGGTGCCGTCAAAGCCACCGTGGGAGCGTGGTTCAAGGTGCCGGGGGTGTTAAATGAGGACGCGTCTAATTCACTTTCCCGTCACATCCGTTTGAGCCAACATGATTTTCACGGTCGATGAGCTCCGCGTAGCCGCTTAACTCGATTATTGTCAATTCACCGCCACTAATTAATGACGGATTATTAATTAGAGGCGGTGAATTGACGACGCTTCCGTAACCGAGCGACGGCGGGAAAAGGGTGCGCTTTCATAACGGCGAGGCCGCTACTTCCGCCCAAGATCACGAAAATGAATTTGGCGCACGTGACGGCCAACGTTAGAAAATCCAAACGACAGAAGACATCAAACGCAACAGCGTGAGAGGGACCGACCGGACTGAGGGGGAAGCGGCCGACGTGAGGAAAAACACAAGGAGGACAACGAAACGGCGCCAAAGAAGAAAACCCAAACGGCAGAGAGCGAACCCCTCCAGGAGAAGTGGAAAGGAGGAGGGAAGGCGCGTTGGACCGACCGAAAGGGACGACGCGGCGAAGTTGGGAAGGTCAGGAAAGGTCGGAGCAAAACGGCGAGCGGGCCTTTGAAACTTTTGACTCTCAAAAGCAATCGGGCCAAAGGTTGCGCCGAAGGTGAACGCGGTGGGAATGCTAACGTAGCAAACGCGACAACAGAACATAACGGCGGCGGGACGCGGCAACGTCGGCCGAGGCTTTTGCGGTGGAGAAGGAAATGAAGTGTCGCCGCGGTTGGGGGCCGCCCTCGCGCGGGCCGTGATTGCGATTTCATCTTCACAATGAAAAGTAGCCTGTCACTTGACAAGGTTAGCTCGGGATGAAACGGCTCCCATTAAAACGATACGAGCACAAAACGGCCCTGGACACTTTGCTGTATATGTGTGCGTGCGTGGGCGCGCGCGCGTGAGCTGGTCATCATCAGCTGGCCCAGCGCGACTTAATGATCCGGAAAACTCAGTCAAAGGCCAGTCAGGCGGGCGGCCTTTCAAGATGGCGGCTCACGTCGCTCCCAATGACGTTCACCCGGCGAACTTTCAGCCCTTTGTTTTGTTTGCTTTTTAGAGCGCCCGTCCCGTCGGGACTCGTTTCTCATGACTTGACTCGCCGCACGCGATGAACCGACACGATAAAAGGAAAGCCAAAGACGAAAGGCAAGAACGTGAGAAGAAGAAAGGAGCCGAGAAAGCCGACCATGCCGAAAGGCAACTGGAGGAGAAAACCGGAACATTTCGCCACGCGAGGTGAAAAGCGTGCCATGAAACTAAATGAGAAAGCAGCAGCGTGCCCATGAGAAAAAGGAGAAGCAAAGGAAAGGTGAGGGGAGAAAGCGGAAGGCGCGCCCATGATGAAAAGGACACGAGAGGAGAAATGAAAGCCGGCGTGGGGAGGAAAGAGCAAAAAAAAAAAAAAGGGGAGCGGGCCCCTTCAAGGCCCGCATCCGCCACTCCAACGGGCCCCAGTCCTTTCCTTGCCTTCCGCCCCCGAATGGGAATGGCGCTGGAGGGCGGCGTTTGGGGGATTTGGGCCCCGCGCTGCCGAGGGTCCGCCCGGGCGCGTCGGCGACAGAAGGGGTGGGCGTCCGGGGTCAGAGGCTAATCCGGCAGCCGGGACCCTTTGCCCCCGTATTGTTAACCAATCTGCCTCTCGCTGGAAGACGAGCGACGGAGACTCGGGGGGGGGGGGGGGGGGGGGGCGTCCTCTTCCCGCTAATGTCCGTCTCCATTGGCGCCCCATCGACTCGCAAAATGGCCCGTCCGTCTCGCGAGCCTTCGGGATCCGCCTCGCTGAGCCGAGGCGGCCGATCGATAATCGGCTCCTCTGCTCTGCGGGTCGGCGCAAGAAAAATGCCAAAGTAAAGGACACGCGCTCGCGCACGCTCACAAAAGGAGGGGCGGAATATATTTGCGCGGCGCGCACTCCAGACTTGCTCGGCGGCGCCTCCATATGGAGTTCGATGGCAACTTTGGAAAAATCACAAATTGTTGGCGCCCATCCGTCCCCCGCCGCTCTTGGCGCATCGCAACGGCAAAACCCTCACGACACGAGTCGAAACGAGTCGTTTGGGAGGCCGAAGAGGAAGCGGGCGGCCATTTTCACTCCTCGTTGTCTCGAAAGCCCGAGGACGGACGGAATCCTCCTCGGCCGTTCATTTCCAAGCTTCTTGTGGATTTTCCCCCGCGGCGGTTTCCTTCGGAGCCTTTCCCGAGCGATGGCCGGGCGCCTTTTGGTCCGACTGCGGACGTTGAAGCACGTTGAACGCCTTGGCGGGCTCCCGTTAATGGCGGCGTCGCGCCGAGCAGCGCGGCAGGTTGCCGGAGACCAGCGGAAGCCCTGCCGATCTTCTCTCCGACTCGCAAACCGAGTCCCGTGGCCACTTTGACACAGAGACCCCAAAGCGCCAACCGGCCTTTCATACACAAGCCGGCGAAAAGGGGCCGGGGGGGAGGGGGGGGGCGCAATCATGGCATCTGGCAATCGAAAAATGACTCGCAGGAAAATCATCTGGGAACGCCGCTTATGGATTTGGCGGGTCGGCGCGGGTCTATCGATCGGCAAGCCCGTCATTTGCATGGAAATGCTGCCGCTCCTGACACCCGTATAACCAATGGCGATATCGACGCACGCGCACGCGCACGCTTGACTTTGAATCGTCGCTTTCAAACCGCCATCGATCCCGAAAAGTTGAGTCGGCTAACTTGGCAAAGTCTCCGCAAGGACGGGGGCGAGGAGGAACGCCGAGCAAGATCCCCCGCCCCCTCTGCGGTGGATCCTGGCGGGGGGGGGGGGGTGGGGGTGCGTGTGTGTGTGTATACATGGAGGAGAGGCGGGGGGGGGGGGGGGCTTGATGGACTGCGCCGTCACCTCCCCGCTCTGCGATTTACGATGGCGGGGCTGCTGACGAGCGCGGCGCAGTAAACGGGCGGGGCGGGGGCGGGGGGGGGGGCGTATTTCACACGGAGCTGGCTTTTATGAAGAACAGCGCCGCAGCTCTCCCCGGCAGCGCCGCCCGGCCCGCCGTGACGGATGGAGAAAGACGCATGACAAGCTTCATCATTGTTTGTAAATCTTAACTGTTCCCGCTCACTAACTCCAGAAGGCAATTTTGCGGAGACTGCGGAGAGGGGGCGGGGGGGGGGGGGGGCGGCGGGAAGGGTTGTCGATGGGCGGGGGCTGCTCCTGAAGGTTATTTGGATCTCTGGATTTGGCCAAGTGATTAGCCCCGGCTTTGGAAGCCCCCATAAATCTGCCGCGGCGCCGTCGGGGAGGGGCCGCTCCCCGTTCCCGGACGGTCCGCTCCCGGACAGTTTTGTTGGGGCTTGGTTTGCTTCTGCAGTCTCAGCTTCGGGCAAACGGGGACGTTGGAGCGCGGCGAAGGGGCGCCGTCAAGAAGGACGCGTCACGTCACGACGATTGCGGGCCGCTACCCGATGCGGGACCACCGCTTGTGCTCTCGTAACGGAGCGGAAAGCCTTGGGCGGCGGGAGGGGGCCGAGGCGGGGCGCCCTCACGGGAAACGGGCGGGTGAAAGTCCCAAAGAAATTGGGAGCGCGCGCGGGGCCGCCGGAGCTGCCCGCGCGTGTCCGGGTGAAACTTTTGGGGGCGCCGTCGCAGCTGCTGCGATTGGCCTTGAGAGTCAACTTTCACAGCTTTGATTTGACTTTTGGGCCGAAGGCCACCCTCAAGCCTCTCCTTCTGCACCCTGAAAGCGTCATTCCTTCGTCACGCCAATCCTCCATTCCAGTCGCTCCAAAATGCCGCCGCTCGCCTCTTGACCGGTCCCCGAAAGAGGGAGGGAGCGCACCACGCCCCATTTCTGAGCCTATCATTTCTTTTCCAATCTCGGAATGGCCTGCGCCCCACCGGACCTCCCGAGGCTTCTCCGCCCCCCGCCTCGGGTCTGCGCGGGGCCAGACGCGAGTCGAGGTCGCGAGGACGAAGCGGAGGCTCCGAGGGGACGACGCCTTTTCCCTCCCTTTCTTTTTTTGTTTTTCTTTGGCTTTTGCCTCAGCCCGAGACGCAATTTTTTTTAGTTGGACTCTTTGTGTGCTTTGGTTGATTGTTTTATTGTTTGGTTGCATGGATAGTTTTTGCTCCGCGTCCGGCGGCGGTTGTTTGAAAGCGCTGGAGAAATACACTTGAGTCGAGTCCAAATGGGAACGCAAGTCAAATGGGCCCGATTTTGCAAGAAGCTCTTGAAGGCGTCTCAAGCGCGCTGCACGCACGCACGCGGCGGCGGCTCACTCACGGGCAGCCGTGGCCTGGGAGCAGTCGCCGTCCTCCGGGCCGAAGAAGGAGGGGCCCGGGTCCTGGGGGAGGTACGCGGCCGCCGAGTAGTACGGGTGCACGTGGTACTGCGGGGACACGTTGTAGCCGCCGTCGCCGTGGGCCACCTGCCCGGGAACACCAACCACAAAGACACACGCACACGCACACGCACACGCACACTGGTCAGAGTCCTTGGGAGCAAAAAGGCGTCTTTTTCAATTTGGCTTTTTTTTTTTTACGCAACGTGATTTCTGTCAGCGCCAAGAAGCATCCGTCATCCGCCTTGTCCACGCCATGGGCTGGCTGACAGCTTTATAAAGGCTTCTCCAAGCGACACCGGGCTCTGAAAAATACAGCCCGGATGGGACGGCCAAGCGAGCGAGGGGCCCCGCGCGCAACCCGCCCCTTCTCATCCGAGCGTTTGGACGGCCGCGGCTCCTTTGGAGACCTCCGCCTGAGTGGGCGCGAGGCGCCAACGCGCTTGCCCTCCGGCTCCGACGATTGGCGATCGCGCGGCAGGGGGGGGGAGTTTGGCTAAACGGGAGCCGAGAACCGTCGAGAGGCATCGTCCCTTCTACAGACGAGAGGGGAAGCGGCGCAGGCTCCGCGGCTGCGCGACCGCGCCGTGACAAGCGCCAAACGCTCTGGCGGCTTAGAGGAAGCGTCGACTTGCCAAGTTGAAGACACCCCCCCCCCCCCCCCCCCCCGGGTAGAAAGGACTCCAAATGTCCAACATTGGTCAGAAGGAATCGGCACGTTCCGAGGGCTCGTGTGGACCCGACTTATAAGGCACCATCTGGCGTCCGCGCGCCCTCATTTGATTTGCCGGCAGCCGCGCGGCGCTTCCGATGCCGCGCAGATAAGCCGGCGCGTGTTTCCTCCCTCGTTGCTCGCGGCCGACGCGGGCCAGGCGCCGCTCGGTGGACGCGCGTTGACTTGTGAAGCCTTCGCCTGCATTGGAATTGACCACTTTCGGGCTTCTGAGATGTTTTGTCAATTTCAGCGCTCGCCTTCATGAAAAATGGAGGCCGAATAAAGGCCGCGGCCGCTTCTTTCTTTGCGGCCGCCGCCTATCCCGTGGGGTTTGAAAAGAGGACCGAATTCCCGATTTTAGACGCTCCGGGGTCGCCGTGAAGATGACCGGCTCCCTACCAGGACATTAAAAAAAAAAAAAAAAAAAAAGACCCGTGACAAGCGTCGCGCGTGTGAGGCACCTTCACTCTTGACGCAAACGCGAGGAAGCGAGCGTCTGAATTTGAATCAGCTCCAGATGACAGCTTGGCTAAAATGGCCATCAATCACAGAGCGGGATGGCTAAATTATGCTAAGGAGTGCTAAGCGATGAGCATTAATGCGCCGGCTTCCCCCCCCCGCGCACTGAGGCGGCGCGGCTCCTCCCCGCGCCGACACACAATCCCATTAACCTTTGCAATTCGGGCGGCGCCGCTTCAAGCGCCGAGCGCGCGGTGACCCCGACGTCGCTACTCGGGGCGGGGGCGCAAACATTTATCCTGAAGAACTAAAACGCCTCGTTCCAGATCGCTCGGGAGTCAGGGCGCTCATCTGTTCAACTCGCAAAGCTCGTCACGGTCGACGCCGTCGAGATACGCTGAAACGAAGGCGGCGGGGAGCTCGGAACCGCCTGCCGCCGGCACGCTCGCGGGCGCGCTTGTTATCCGGCTAAGTGAGCATTTACGGCAGCAAGGGGCCTGCAAGACCTGAAATCGTCTCATTTGTTTTTTTCAATCCATTTTTGGCTTTGAAGTGCGATGAAAAGTTTCGGTTTTATTCGTTTCGGTATTTGTTTGTTTGTTTTTTTTGGGGGGGGGGGGTTAAATGGAATTGAAAGATTTTGTTAAATTGTTAACTATTATCATTGTATATATGAGCATTATGTTCTTTTATACTACAGTTACCTAAATTATATTCTATTTAATAATTGCTGAAACATTCTTACGTTGCTTGCGTCCGATTGGCTGAAGAAAAGCAGGAAGTGTTTTGGTTACCGGAAGGAGCTGTGTTCAAGAAAGCAGACGTTCCAAAAAGTAAAGGCCGCTTTCAAAGGAACCAAGTCCATCTCTCCTTTTTTGCCCAATCTTGCCGTAAAAGCCATCCATTCCAAAACTACCAACTCCTCAACGTACAGAATGTTGGTCGAGTTCAAGATACAAATGTCATCTCACCTTCTTCCTTTTACCGAATGAACCTTCAAATCTGAAAAGGTCACGTATGACATTGACAAAGATGATAAAAAATGTCGGCTGGAAGTAGTTAGTCTCGCAAAGTACTTGGCTGTAGAAACGGAAAGAGTAAGTTTCGGTCAGTTCTCTTTAATTTCACTGAGGAAATTTCCAATTGCGGGTGAGCCGTTTTCGTTTGTTGTCAAAAACTCGTAACAAGCCAGCCTTCGCAGTCAGAAGGGCTCTCAAGGCTTCTGGCAGGCAAGGCGGCGACAAAGGCCGCCGCCTGGCTTTGACACCGCCGTTCTTCCGCCACCGGAAAAGAAAGCGAGCAAAACTGCGGCGCCCTCCCTCCGCCAAACGCTCGCGACATGCCCCTCGACGGTCTCGTTCGGAAAGGAAGGTTGCCGGCGGCGCTCACCTGGTACGGCTGGAAGTTGTACGCGTTGGCGTAGTAGGCCGAGTAGCAGGGGGGCTGGTACAGATGCTGGTAGGGGTCCTCCGACTGCGGCTCGGCCCGGAGGTCGCCGCCGCCGCCGCCGCCCGCCCCACCTGAGCAACGCAAAGCGGGCACGGGCGCCCCGGTCACTCGTCGGGTTCCCACCGAACGGACCGCGGAGGGGGGCAGACAATCCCGAGAAGGAACACGGATGAGCACGAAAAGCTTCTTTTTTCACTCGAGACGATAACAAATACGACATAGCCACCAAAGCCTGCAGGTGGACCAAAATGAAGCACACAAGTTAAATGACTACAAGAATGCACGTGAAAGCCGATGTTATATTATTATTATCACGTTACGTTTGAGTATCATATTATTTCACGTTAAGTATGCTGTTATCAGCACGTTAGACACTACGAGTATGTTAACGCAGGTCAACGGCAAGCCAAACTCGTTTATTCACGAGTCAGGAAACTGAGATTCTTGCGTCTTCTTGACGACCTACAGTGAACAACTGTGACATCAGCTCAAAGAATTGTAGAGTGAAAATCCATTGCTTTCGAAGGTGAAACGAAAAGAATATAACTCAGGAGGAGCGGTTGCAACGACCACGGTCAGGCTTTCTGGAATGACTCGTCTGATGAAACGTGGCGTCTGCTACCCACAATGCACCGCGATAACTAAATCAATATTCGAAACAAAATGACTATCAATGAAATGGCCCGAAACTTTTACTGTGGGCAGAACATTAAGAATATATAAAATTATATTCTGTTGTTTAATAATTGCTTAGACACGTTTTTATGTCGATAGGTTCCGATTGGCTGTTGGAGTAAGAGAAGCAGGAAGTGATTTTAGTTGCGAGGAGAGTTGTGGTCTCGAACGTGCTGCGGTGCATGCGTCTTTTTTCCACTTTTAATAAAACTGCATTTAAAGGATTCCATCTCTCATTTTGCCGTTCGTAAAGTAGAGCTACCCACTCAAACAACGAACCGGTCAACTTACACATGCATACAAAGCCACATTGGTTTGAAAATGTTTTTTCATGATATCGCGACGGTCAGCGAAAAAAAAAATCAAATACGATGGGGGGGGGGACTTTTGAGCGAGTAGCAGAGAAGTTGACACTCGGGGGGGATGCAAAGCAAGTCAAGGGCGCCCCCTAACGGCCGCGTGCGCGTTAGCCGGGTGAGACGAGCGGCCTTTTCTTGCAAAGCCCGAAAGCCGCCTTGTTCTCTCTTGCGCCCCGGCTGACCTCATGCGCCGGCGTCGGGCCGTCACTCGTCACCGCAGAGTCGTCGCGTGCTCACCTCCTTTTTGTTCCCGCTCCCGTGACGACGGCGGCGGCCTTGACCTGTCATGCCGCGCTCGCCTCCTAAGAATGCGCTCCCAGATACGGCCGGGAACACTCGCGCCCCTTCCCGGAAGCCTTTTGGGCCCTTAGGCCGCAGCATTTCATGAGCACGGCGCGGCGATAACTCGAACGCGGCCGCGTCAAGGACACGCCGTGCTTTTGATGGAGCGGCCAAAAACTCGAGCGAGTGACGTTTTTTTTCGCCGTTTGTTCGCTGCCTCCCACGCTGCGTGCCGCGGGAAATGATCTATATCCCAAGTCGCTAACCATATACACACACACCGAGAAAAAAACAAAAGCGTGGATATCATTTCCACTTCATCAAATGTTTTTCCGGTTACTGGACGAAGTGGTTGGGGTTGCAAAACATTGGAAATTTCCGAGCCCGTTTTGGCCCACACGGTTGTTTGGCTTTCACGGGTCACATCAAATGAGGTGGCGGGCCAGATCCGGCCCTTGGGCCTCGAGTTCGAAAACGCAATTGGGAAGAAATTGGTCGCAGGGCAAGCACTCGAGAGACCCGACGACCTGGGTGCAAAAAAGTCCATTTTCCATGACGTGCCCCACCACCCCCACCCCACCTGCCGATTCTTTCGGCCTTCGGGACCGTCGGCTTTTTGACGACTGTCGCCTCACCTGTGTCTGCCGGCAGAGAAGAAGAAGAAGAAGCGGCGGCCGGAGTCAGGGGTCGTCCTTGGGCGGCGAACAGGTCGTGGGGCTCGTCTTGGGTTTTGACCGAGGACAGCGGGGCGGCCAGCTTTACGGGGCTGCAAAAGCCCAACTCCTCGTCCTGAGCTTGCTGCCTCCTCAGGGCAACCTGCGAGGCAACAAATGACTCGGGCGACGGCGAGGCGACGCGTGCGCGCGCGCGCGCGTGGCTTTACCTGAGCCGCCATGACCCTCTGCCTCTCGGCGATGAGCCTGCACTTGTCGCACCGGCAGTCCTTCCACTTGCAGAAGCGCTTGTGGCCCTTCAGGTGCGACACGTAGCCGTGGTTGCGGCAACGGGAGCACTTGGGCGTCCGAGGCCCGCGCTGCTGCTGCGGCGGCGGCGGCGACCCCGAGCCGGATGGAGGCCTCTCGCTCATGGCCGGGCGTGCTCGCAAATGACCGGTCGTGGTTGCGGTCGGGATTAAGATGGCAGAGGGAGGGGGAGAGGACGCCGGTCCTCCCCCACCGCCCTGCAGCAACTTTGTGTGGGAGTTATTTTCCACAGGCGGGAGTTGCAGTGGGCACAGTGGTGGGGAGGCGGGGGGGAATCGGGATGCAAGACTCCTTGCGGCGGATACAGGTGGCAGAGGTAGCGACTCACAGAAGTATGAGTACCAGTCCTCTTGTGGGGTTGGGGGGGGGGGGGTGCCTTCTCCAGAAAAAGTAGCACTGAACTCTGTTACTCGAGAAGAGGTAGAGGCTGTAAAATGGATTCTCCGCCAAAAGTACAAAATGAGCAAAAATGTCGTTCAATTCGAAGCATTAAAAAAGACAATTACATACTCAATGTTTGTCCCATCTATATCTGTGTATAAATGTATCTTTTTTGCACACATTTTTTACATGTATTATCTGCCTCATTTAATTTGTGTGCATGATACACGTCTGTTTATGATTATCTATTTTTTAATCGATTTTTTTAAAGTTTGGTCGTCGAGATGTGGGAGGAAAATGTCATTTTGCCATTTCACTTTATTGAAAGCGCAACTAAAGCGATGTGATGTAAATGCACTTCCTGCGAAACATGATACGAGCATTGATTGACATCTCGATTCGGAGCTTCAAACTGTACTGACAACTTCCTCCACTAGGTGGCAGAGCAGCTGCAGGCTGAGCTGGCAACGCGCAGGCGGCACTCGGGTCCGATTGCTGTCGAGGACATGATCGCCCAATCCCGCGATTGGCACAAAGGGGGATTCTTGGGGGGCGGGGGGGGGGGGTTGTTTCGCCTCGCAGACAAAGCCTCAACGGCCAATGTGGTCGTCTGGAAGCGGAGCTGCGAGACGAGAGGAGCGAGCGACCCACGCTCATGGGAACGCCGGCCGTGGTAACACTTGACATTTTTCCACAATGGAACTCGAAAAAGCCAAAGAAAAACCTGTTAGCCATCAACGATGCCTGCGTCCGCGACGGGCGGGAGCCGCCGAGCACGAGGTCGACTCTGATCGGCTTATTTTGAACACGCAGAAGCGGCCGATGCTGCCAAAGGCCCCACCCGGCGACGAGCACAGGTTGGAACCGGCCCAAAGTCAAATTTGCCCTTTCCTTCCCATTTGTTCAGGTGTCGCTTTTTAAAAGGACAAGGAGCGGCCGCGCACATCGGGGCCCGGCCGCCCTGACGGGTCAAACGTGTAAGCTTTGCGAATTGACCCCAAAAATGACCTTTTGGGCTCCAATTTAGCATCGATTCCAAAATGTTCGAATCATTTCAATTGAAAATAGTTTGCATTTCATATGAATAAAAACGATTCCCTGTGGTATTTATGATCCCGTTTTGGAAAAAAAATCAAGTTTTCTTTTGCTGATCTTCCTCAAGTGTTTAAAAATCATCTGATCACCTTGATTAGGAATCAAAGCATTTTGTGTTTGAATGCATGAAGCAATTCCAAGGAATCGCACATTATTTTGAAATGCTCAAATGGAACTATTTGGATTTTTATTGATTTTTTTCTGCTCTTCCGCTTTGACAACTTTGGAAAAAGAAATTGCTTTTGCAAGTGAGCGCATTTCTGGAGGTCTCCAATTATGCAGTCAACTACCTCACCGCAGCATGATGAGGTCGTCTCGGCGCGAGTCGAGGAAGCGTGAGCCGCTTATCGCCTTGAAATCCTTCGAGTCCAGTTCTTCCATTTGTTGACCAAGAACACGGCGCGCTGCGTGGACTTTGATTGATCTTTATTGTTACATGATGACATTTTGCGCAAAATGACGCTCATGTCAGTGACGCAGAAAGCGGAAACCAAAATACTGCACTGCATACATACGGTATGTACAAAGATGATGTGCTTTCCAAAGTATACTTTGATAAATACATGTGGTCTTTCTTTAGAAATTGATACAAAGGGTCGGGAGGTTGGAGATCAGCACTATTTACACCGGGGCCCAATAACAGACAAGTGGGGGAAAAAAAGAGACATTTGGAGGCCGATTTACATTTAAAAGGAAAAGAGGGTGACCTCGTTTGTATCCTTGCGGAACACCAAACGCACGGTGTGAGGCACCAGCCGGTTACATCCATATGAGCGAGTGGGGGGGGGGAAGCTAAGGCCCAGAGTGTCCACTTGGGTTCTATTAAGGCAGTGAAGAGTCACCAATGCTAGCCCGCAAGTTGCTAATGCTAGCCTCAGAGTCGCTAGCCTTGGAGTTTGGGAGTCGGTAACAATAGCCTGGGAGCGGACCAAAAGTACCCGTTGAGTCGGATGAGCGAAAACTAGCCTCCGATGCGCTAACGTCAGCCTCCGAGAGGCTAATCGAAGGCGCCCCTGCGCGTGGGGCTCGGCGACATCTTGCGGCCCAGCCGAGGGGTTCCCTGCAAAGGACAAAAGACGGACGGCCAAAGTGTGAGACAACGGCAAATCGTTTCCAACGGCGTTCCGAGAAGACGCGGCGCGTACGGGCGACTGCGCTTTGGAGAAGTTGACGTGCGCGTAAAGCAGGACGGCGATGTCCTTGTGGCCGGCTTCCAGAGCGATGGACAGGGCGTTGCTCTCGTCCTAAACAAAATCAAAGGTGACCGTTGACTCCGAGCGCATTTTGCGACCGGACCGACGTTTCGGCTTTTGGGGCGGCGCGGCGACTCACGCCGTCGCTGAGCGTGGCGTCGGCGCCGGGCTGGGCCAGCAGGAGCTTGACGATGTCGGCGTGTCCGTGCTCGCTGGCGCACATGAGCGCCGTGGAGCCCTCGTCGTCCTGCACGTTGACGTCGGCGCCGTTGGCCAGCAGCGCTCGCGCCATGTCCATGCGGCCGTGGCTCACCGCCAGCATCAGGCCCGTCTGGCCCGCCTGAGGGGCAGAGTGGCCTTTTCACACAAGCGCAGAAGCGAGCGCCGGTGCGTTTTTCGTCGGAGCTTTCGGGGCTGGTGTCGGCAGATTGGCCCCGGCCGCACCGACCTGACTCGCGCGTGCGTTGACGTCGCCCTTGCCAAAGAGCTCCTCCACGACGCGCATGTCCGCGGGCGTCTCCACGGCGGCCAGCGCCGCCAGCATGATGGGCGTGTAGCCCGCCTTGTTCTGCCGGTTGACGTCGCACACGTCTGCGACCGCACACAAGAGCGGCTTTTGAGAACGAAGGTCAAGAAAGGAGCGCCGTGTGGCCGGTGAACGTGATGTCATAGTCGTGTGTCGGATGTGTGCCTTTAAGGGGCGCGGCCTAGCGACTAAAATCAAGAGCGGGAGCCGCAATGGCGAGCGTTCTCATTTGTCCGTTTGTTCTATTCTACAGACGGCCCAAAGTGGATCGCTGCCGTGGAGGACTTTTACCTCTCCGCTCAATGTTTTTTTGATTTTATAATTGATGATACGCATTTCAACTATTTTTTGTTTTGTTTTCCACTCAAGGCAAAGCTTTTCGTCGCAAGCACGCGCGCGGCCGCCGCGCGGCAACTCACCGGCGCCCAGAAGCTTCTCGACGACGGGGAAGTTGGAGTGCGACACGCTGTAGTGCAGCGCCGTGTTGCCGTTGCCGTCGGCCATGTTGACCACGTGGCGCAGCACGTTTGGGGAGACGGCCCCGAACGCCGCCAGGTAGTCCGCCACGACCGACGCCGACGCCGCCTTCTGGCTGGAGGCGCGGAACCACTCGTGCTGCACCGCGTTGATGCTCGCCCTCTGCGGGAGAAACAAACAAAAGAAGGAAGACTCGCGCGGGAGCCTCCGTCGGCCGCCGCCGTCGGCCGGCGCTCGCGGACGTGTCCCGTTTTCTCTCCATTGGACACGCGTTCAAACAAGTGGCCGCAAACGTCAAAGGCCGTCCGGCGCCGCCGCAGCTCGGCCGCAGTGGAGCAGAGGAAGGCAAATGCAAAGTCTCACCAGGTCTTTAGCGCTCACGTCGTCGGGCTTGCCGAGGTGAACTTTCAGGACGTCGCACGCCGCCAACAACTTCTCGCTGAGCTCGTACCTTAATGCGCCCACACACACACACACACAAAAAAAATGACAGCAACGCCTCGGCGCACGAAGCCAATTCGCGGGCGCAGTTGGCGACGGCCTCGCGCCATTTATTGAAAGAGCGTCGGCAACCGCGCCCAGCGGCGCCAATTATTTTGCGGGCCGAAGAACAGCACCGACCCGCCGAGCGAGAATGTTTTGCTCCATTTGCGGGGTCGCGCTTTCGACGCCGCTCTCCCTTTTCACACGTTTCCATTGCGAGTTCGACCCGCACAAAAACTGCCGCGCGTGCGTAACACGTATGGATAGAAAAGGAGCCATCGGCCGACCTTTCTCTGGGCTCCCGCTCTTCGGGACTTCCTTCCGCCGTCCTCTCCGCCGCCTCGTCCCGGCCGCGCTTCTCCTCCGTCTCATTTCCGTCCTCCGATGCGGAGGAGCCGCCTTCGTCCGAGCTGGAGTCGTCGCTGGAAGTCGTCTCGTAGCTGCTCCGCGGGGCACACGGGGGGGTGAGGAAGAAGGCGCTTGGCCGGGAAGCCTCGCCTGACACTGAAAAGCGACGCCACGCACCCGCCGTTGACGCCCACAAACTGCAGGTTCTTCTTGGCGCCGCCGGCGCAGTCGGCCGGCCCGTCTTTTTTCTTCATGATGGACTTGAGCGCGTTGGCGTCGCAAGGCCGACCTGGAATACATTGACTAGGTTGCTCGTGACTTTGTTCTTATTTGGTTACGCGACATTGCCAAAATACGACTGCTCAATCATCGGGAAAAAACGGATTCATTTTTTTACGTGCACAATTCAAGCATGCAAGCAAAAAAGTGTAAAAAAAAAAAAAAAGAGTATGAGCCAAATCATTGTACAGAATTTTTGTGGAAATTCCTGGCTCAAGATGGCATTTCTTTGAGCAAGGTGATTTGTGTTTGTTTTTGTTTTGGTTTATGGCAAGAATTTTACAGACTAAAATATGTTCACCGTTTAGGACATGCTCCAACGTTGTCGTCTTTAAGGATAATGCAGATGTTGTTGTTTTTTAGGACACGCTGTTTATTATTTTAGACCAGCACTTGTTTTTGTGTTACTTGAAAACATTTACGCCACTTTCTTTTGACAATTTAGGACAATTCCTTTTCCAGTTTCAAAAATGTGGATCTGATTTTTTTTTTTTTTTTAAATCTTGACAATCACTTCTCAATTTGGACAATGAGAAAATGTTGGCACTTCCTTTTTTTGAACCGAGAATACTGTCGGTCTCTGATTAAAAGTCTATTGAGGCACTGTTTTTTTAAATTCATGATTATTATTTTAAATGAATGAATGAATGCGAAATGTTTTTGTTCCGTATTTTACGGCCGCGTGGTTTTGCGGCGGCGGCGGACGTCATTTCTTAGCGGAGTCCGCCGAGAGTTGGCGCACAGAAGCCGGCGTCTCCCACCGTGCAGCGCCGTGGACATCTGCAGGTCCATGCGGCTCTTCTGCTCGGCTGCGCTCATCTGCTGCGGCTGCCGATCCCCGATTTGCGTCTCGGGCGCGGCGTCTGAAAGGACAGAAACGCTTTGAAAGAGGACTGCCGCACGTCATTCATCGACGCCGGGGACCACCGCAAATAGCGGCGGCGCGGCGGCGGACGACGAGGGTCGGCGGAGGAGCTCGAGTGCGGAATGCGGCGGGTCCCGCGTGCGAGGGGGCACTCGCGAGTCGGGCTAACGGCGCCGCGACTTTGCATTCCAGAGAGAATGACCCGAGGCGCCGCGGGACCAAGAATGTGAGAGCGGGCTTACGTAACGGCGAGGCGGGCGCGAGGTGTGAGGGGGGGGGGCCCAAAAACAAAGCCAGGGTGGTTGCGATGGCCGCGTCCGGCTGCCTTCCCCAAAAGAAATGAAGCAAAAGCGCAACGGTTGGCCTTCCCGCACCACGACGTGCCTGCCGTCACATCCGCGCTTTCCCGCTCCAGAGAGGGACAAACGAGGGGTTGCGGATATCGCTCAAGAGATGTCGAGGGAGCAGGTGGGAGGAGCAGAAAAAAAAGACCAAAATTCCTTTCTGGCTTCCATTTGCACATTTTGAAAAAAACGGAGCGGTGGCTGTTGTCATGGGCGAAATGTGGAATTTTGGCCATGAGTAAGAATGAGCTTCAATGAACAGTTTCAATTTGGAACGGGATGTAATTGGAGGAAAGCAAAAGAAATGCTTGCTCATTTTGTGGCTTTTTTCAGGGTAACGCCCAACATTTTTCAAAAAACACACCTCAACATGATGAGTAGGTTTTTGGGGCCTGTCCCGGCCGTATTCGGGCAGGAGGCCGGGCTACAGTACCCAAAGAAAAGCCGGAAGGGGGAGCTTTTCCCATGGAAAAAAATGGCTACGGCGCGACGGGGCTCCATTGAAGATGGCGGCGTCAAGTGGCGGCTTTGAGCGCGCGACTTTGCACACGAGCCTACGCGGAGCCGCGACGCGGCACGCGGGCGAAAGCCAATGACCTGAGCGGGCGGCGGCGGCGGCGTCGTCGGCTTGGGCCCCGAGCTCCGGGAGGTCCTCGGCGCCGGCGCTTCTCACGGCCGAGTTGATGGAGGAGAGCGTGCTGACCAGCTGGCTGTTGATGGATCCAAACTGGGAGCGGGGCTGCCCGAAGGCCTCGGCCAGCTCGCCGTAGTTCTCCGCCAGCAGCATCTGTTGCTCCCGCAGCAGCTTCTGCACCCTCTCGATGTAGTGGTCCAGGCCTCGGCCGGCGGCGGCTTCGGGCGGCCGCGAGGGCCCGCACGCCATGTTGCGCGTTTTTAAACCCAGCAGGAAGTTGTCGTGAATGCTGACGGATCCCGCGCCAAAGTCTTGGGTCTTGGCGGCGCGGGACGGGCCGAGGAGCGACTCGGTCCCCACGGCGACCGAGCGTAGCTTCGCCACCGAGACGAGGTCTTTGATCAGCCCCTCCCCGGCGGCGACCGTTCGCGTTTCGGCAGCGGCCGTGTTGGTGAAGGAGTCGCTCAGCGCCGGCGTTTCGGTGTTGGTGGACCTGCTGACCACTCGCGTCTCGGTGTCGGTCTCTCGCGTGGCCGACTCCGGCGCCGCCGCGACGCCGGCGTCGGCTTTGGCCCCCAGCGCCGGCGCGTCGGTTCCTCGGGACGCCGCGGTCCCGAGCGGGCCCGCCCGGACGTCCGCGGAACAGTCGCCGCTGGCGACCGATCGCGTCTCCGCCATCGGTTCGCGGACGGCCGAGCGGTCCAGAGACTCCGCCGTGTTGGTTCCCGCGTCACGGAGCCCGAGCCCCTCCGAACTCCGATCCGGTCCGACGGCGACGCTGGACACGCCGGGGCGACACGACACGCCGACGGACGGGCTCCCGGATTCCGAGAGCAGCCGGTCCCCGACGCCCAGGCTGCGCACCGGGACTTTGGCCTCCACGCAGACGCTGTAGGTGTCGGGCCTGACGGTCAAGCCCTTGTCGGCCTTCTTCTTGTTGGCGCCGGCGGCGGCCTGCAGCTCCAGCTTGAGCTTGGCCATCTCCTCCCGGTGCGCGGCTTCTTTCAGCTGCACCTCCGAGCGGTAGATCTTGTCTTTCAGCGCCTCGATGGTCCGCCGCTGGAGCTCCAGCTCCTCCTCCGCCTCGCCGGACAGGCCCAGCATGGTCTCGGTGACGCCCACCGAAGCGGCGCGGGTTTCCCGGCGCTCGGTGGCCACGGCCGCGTCCCGGCGGCCGCGCTCCGGGGGCGCTTTCCCGGGCCGGATTCGGAGGTCGTTCATGTTTTCGTCGGTAACGACGCCGACGGACTTGCGAAGGGCCCGCTTGCCGATCTGGTTTTCGCAATCGCCGTTGTCCAGGGCGGTCCTCTCCAGAGCTCGGACCTCGGCGGCCAGACGCCGGAAGTCTTCCGGGTGCCGAGCGTCGGGCTCGACGATGCGCAGCGCCGTCTCTTTGGGGACGGGGGCCGGGCTCTCCGTTTGCTCGGCGCTGCCCACGCTGCAGGAGCGCTTGCGGAAAGCGCCCGGACCTTTGGACCGGGCGGCCAACTGTCTCTTCTCCTCCTGAAGAACGGCGATCTTCACCTGCAAGATGGGGATGGTCTTCACCTGCTCCTCCAACTCCTTCAGCCTGCGCAGGGCGACGACCATCTGCTCGCGGATCTGCTGAAGGTGCGTCGGGCTGACGTTGGTCGCCGGCGTGGCCGCGCCGGAGCTCGGGGGGCTGCGGCGGACGGAGCCGCCCGCGGACGGCGGGTAGTAAGGGTTGTACTCTCCGTTGCGGGCCGGACCGTCGAGGGCCAGGGGCGGCGGGGCGCCGGGGGAGATGAGGCCGGCCGGCGCCGAGCCCGAGTATGACGAGAGCGAGCCGATGGAGCCCAGACGGCGGCGGGGCGGCGCCGGCGGCTCCGTCAACGGGCGCTCCTGCTCCAGGCGAAGCCGCGTCTCCATCAGGGTCTTCTCCACGCGGGGGTTGTGGCGCGGCGTCGATCCGGGCGAGGGCGGCGGCTTGGGTTCAGCGACGCCGGCGGAGCACCGCGGGGGTGCGGCTTCGCACGCCGCCCTTTGGAGGGTGACCGTCAGCCGGGCCTTGGGGCCGACCAAGACCGGCGACCGCTTGTCGTCGCTGTTGGAGGACGAGAGCGAGTCGGCGGACGTCCATTCGGCCCCGGCGTCGAGGTGCGGCGCCGCCCCCGCCCCCGCCGCCCTGGCCCCTTTGGGCTTCTTCTGAAGGCTCACTTTCTTGACCGTGTTGCCCCTCTCGATGTCGTCGACATATTTGAGAAAATCCAAGTCCAACTGAAAACCGTAGGGAGTTTCCACGGAGTACGGAGCCACGGGGTCTCGGTCGTTATCGGGGCTCGGACATCTCTGGTCTCGTGCTGTAACAACAGAAAAAGAGAAGGTAAGATAAGAAAACCTTGATTAGTCTCGCAATGGAGAAATTCCCAATTCACAGCAATAAAGTAATGAAAGGAAGAAGTCGAACAACAAAATATAGGAGCTGCTGGAAAGGCAGCCACTCTCGCGACGCCATTTTGAAGTCAAAATAACACAACACATGGGACACAGACAGTCGTGCAATCTAGGGGGGGGGGGGGGGGGGTCATTTGGACTTTGGTAGGAGAGCGCATGTCATGCAGTTTTTCTTTCCCGGGTGTCTTCATGACACTTTTGTGACACGCTTTCATGAGCTACTGTTTATCGAAAGCCCCCTTCGCTGTTGAGTCCAACAAACATTTGTGCCCCCCCCCCTCCCTTCTGTCTCGGTCAGAGGCGCGCAATCAGAAGAGGAACGCGTTTCATTTGATTGCTAGGGAGAGGAAAGAACAATGTGTGGAGTCTCGTCTGACAATTCAGATCATTTGACAACACATGTACATACTGGCCTTACACACACACACACACGTACACTGAGTGAAAGTGAGTGACAAGCACGAGTGCGAGCGCAGATAAGTCAGCCCAAAGCTATGTCAAACACGTGATGGCAAACCGCGGGAGAATATATTTGAGGCAGCATTTCATGCTATTTGGAAACAAGCCTGGCCGGACAAGAGATGCATGCGGCGTCTCATGTTCCACCCAAAACCTGGAAAGAAAATAAATGTGCTCGTCAATCAAACCAACGAGAGCCCAACCAATAATAACGCTTGTTTAAAGAAAACAACAACATTGTAAGACCCCCCCAATGAAAAAAAATATCCCCCCCCCAAAAAAAATGCGAAAGTCAAAGAAGAAAACCCCATCTTCAAATCGACCTATCCGTCCAATATCAGAGCCGCTTATCCTCGCAAAAGGAAAACTAAACCACAAATGCATTTTTCTTATCAGAGCAGCGCAACGCGATGTTTTCCAAAAGGCAAGTCCAACTTGGCTCGCGGTTTATCGGTCAAAGCTCATGTTTGGCCGACGTGACCGGACGGGGTCAGAGAGAGAGAGAGACGGACTTTGACAACATCAAGAAGAAGAAAAGGCGCATTTGCGACAGTGAGGCCGACGTGCTCAGAGTCCCCAAAAGCCCCAACAAAGTCGCAGTCAGCTCAGCCCTTCCCTTCCCGTTTTGCCGTCCGGTTCCGCTCACTCTGGCCGGCTGCTCGAAATGCGGCCGGACGGTAAGCGCAACTTGAGGGAAGGGAAGGAAAGGCGCCGCGCTTTGCCCCGAACGGCGGCGTCCATTTGCAAAAACGCGAGGCGGCATTTCAAGAAAAATACACTTGGGGCTCACTCACCGGACTCGAGTCACTCAGCGGGCGTCTACCTCCGCTTTGGCCTCCGGCAAAGACCGTACAAAGATTACACTGTGCTCCTTCTTACGGAGGGCGGGGGGTTGGGGGGGGGCACCGTTGGTCTAAACTCGGCACTATTGGACGGCCGCCTCCGCCAATGGCGCGAGGCTCTGAGCCGGGCGCTGCCCTCGCCCGGAGAAGAGAGCCGCTATTCAGCCGGGGGGGGGCGCGCCCCCAACTCGCTGGAATAACACTCCCCCCCCCCTTTCCCCAAAGACAAACAAGCAGTCAAGCGGATCTTCGTCCACGACATCAGGTACACTTGAAGACACGAGCTGTCCAAGGGACCAGAACGTGTTCATCGGTGAAAGGGGGGGTTGAAAACAGCCAATATTATTTAGATAGGGAGGGAACGACACACACCAAAATTAGACCCCCAAAAAGTAACAAATAGGGGAAAAGAGGAGTTGAAAACAATTAAAAGAATGCAACATTTGGAAAATGAAAGCAGACATATTTTTTTAAAAATGAAACGATATTAGAAACAGACAAAAGACGAGAAAAAAAATCATTCCTCAATATCATAACAGAAAAAGTCGATGAAAAAATAAAAACATTGCAAAGTGACAGGGAAAAGGGATTCGTCAATACACAAATAGGTGAAAAAAATACCCGACATGATCTGAAGAGTACACAATTATTAATTACCAAAGGGTTCAACTTTTTATGAATTCCAAGATTAAATGTTCAAAAAAAAAATTCAGATAAAATATTCGGTGGAAATAAAGCAATGTTATAAAACAGTACAAAAGGGGAAAAAAATGCCTTACAGCACAAGCCGCCATCCGCAGAAAGCTTGGAAAGCTTCACATTTTCAGGTTGGTTTGGGGTTTTTTTTTCTTCCCTCCACCCTAAAGAGGAAGCCCAGGTTCGAGGTCACGGTCAGTCCTGCGACTCCAGTCCCCCACCTCTACCAAGCCCAGCCTCAAAATGGCTTCCCCAACTCTTCATTCGAGTCACCCACGAGTCCATCAATGAGCGACAACAATGGCCGCAGTGTGTCATTGTTGGAGCGGACGAGCGCCCGAGTCCCGCCGAGACGTCTCGCCGCGACCTCAGCGTCAAGCGCAAAGCTCAACGGCGGTGACGTCGAGCAGCAAACCGCTAAGTTAGTCAATGCTCGACAAATGCGGCCACGCCTCCAAATGCCAACGATCCAACGTACCGTACGTTTCTCCAAGACACGAGGAGCCGCTCGCCCCCAAATTTTTTGGCTTTGACGAGTGAGCGTCGCCTTGCGATATGAGCGCCGTAGAGCGGCAGGAGACTCGGCTCGCTTGATAGCTACGCCGTCATTTGGACGAAAAGGAAAGAAGAAAAAAGAAGCGGCTCGCCGCCGCCGCCGCCTGCCGTCCGGCGAGCAAACCCGAACCCAGCCGGCGTCGCGCGGCGCTCGGCCCTGGCCAATTTCATGCTGCGAGCAACACGTCGGCGTCCGTGGCCGCTCTGAGCAGAGAAGGGCAGAAACTCCCGCGGTGACTCTCCGTCAAACCGGAACGAGCATCGGCCTGGAAAACGCCATGCCAGTGGGTGGAGGGGCACCCTGGACACACGCGCGCGCGCGTGTCGCGTCCACATTTGCTTGGTATTTCCTGGCTGCGCTCCACATTTGATATGCTTCATTCTTCTCCGGGGAAAACGGCGTTTGAACGGCGAGAGATCCGACCCCATAAAAAGGCAGGAAAGCCCGCTTCCCCAAAGCGACGCGCGTCCACGCGTGCCGTACTTTTCTCGAGCGGGCCGGCAACACATTGAGCAAAGCCGAGCAACCGGCGGATTCTCCCCCGGGGCCCCCGGACGGGCGCATCGCCGCCAAATCCAACAACGATGACGACGGCGACACTCTTCTCATAAATGGTCAAGGAAAACAAGTCGAGCGGCCGCTGGGTTACGCCACGGGCAATGTCACAAAGGCAAATCTCAACTCCACTCTATTTCTCGGGCGCTTTAAAACAACCACCGCCGTTTACAAAATGCCGCGCATCTTCCAAAGAACTGGAAACTGTAGCCGGTGAAGGGATGCCAAAGTAGAAGTGATGCGCCCCCTCTTACGAGTAGCGGCCAGGAGGCGAGCGGCGGCATTTTGGACCCACTGGACACGCATCACGGAGGACCGTCTGACTCCAAAGAAAAGCGCCTTCCGGTAACCCAGCCGGGATGCGACAAAGGCATGACCGACGGTTTCCAAGTGACGGCGCGCCCGTTAGCAAAGAGACCTCAATGTCTATTTCGCAATCAACCGCAGTCGTGCTCGGCCCGGACCGGCGGACCATCGCAAAGGCGTCAAGCGTAGTGCTTGATTTGAAATCCTACTTTCAAGTCCAAAGAATGACCGGGAAGATATTTTAAAGGCAAGCCATACACTTTGCCCCCCCCCCCCCCCCAAAAAAAAAAAAAGACTCGAGACAATCTGATTTACGACAGGTAAATCGATGGCGTGCAATACAATGGCGGGCCTCTGAATCCGAATCAAATCCAAAGGAGGCCGCCCACTCTTGGCATTGGTCTCACGTTGCGGCATGGCCGTTTTTTGCCGGGCTTCGATGTTGCCTGCCCAAATTTGAATGTGCGTCCACGGCCTTGGGCACTCGCATCCGTCCATCGTATTGCACTTCTTCACGTTTGATCGAGTCGGCCGGAAACGAGCCCGGCGTCTGAAATCATCCGCCCGAGGCGCTGCGCATTCCTGCGGGGATCGGCCGGACGGATGGCTCTCTCCCCCGTTCGTCCGGCCAGGAACGCGGAGCCGTCTGCAGGTGTCTGAGGCGCTGGCCCTGCCTTTCGCACCAAAGCGTGGAAACCCAACACCGAGGCACACCAAATTCCTGCCGAGATCGCTCAAAGGATTTGGACTTGGACAAGAACGAGCCGCCCGCCCAATAGATCAAATGTTAGCGCTGTTGCACACGTTCCTCCTCCGGGGAACACTACAGCTCTTTCTTTTTGGGACAAAAAAAAAAAACAAACCCAATTCCAATGAACTTGGGATGTTGTGTTCAACATCAATGAAAACAAAGTCGTGATTTTGATGGGGACTCTCGGCGCAATGGTCATTTTGAACGGGGAACACCAATTTGCTGCGCTCCAAATGGACACAACGTGAGGGCCGAGAGACTTTTTCTTCTGTGAAAAATGAGATGGCCCTTGCCTTGCAGCCTGTTGAGCACTTGTAGAATTACAGCAGGACACACACACACACTTGCAAAAGCTGGCGAGGTTGCAGGCACCCGGAGGCCTCGAAAATGGCCACTCAGCCGGTGGAAGCAGAACAACGACCAAGTTGAAGCTTTTGGCGTTGTGACACAACGCGACGGACGCCATGTGGCTTACCTGGACCGTTGCTGTTCACGTGCACCGCGTGAGCCATGGTCGCCGCCCAGCGCACTCAGTCCAGTCCCGCAGCGGCACCATTAAAGGCAGCGGCAGCATCAAGTCCGGAATGCCGCGCGCCCTGGATGGAGACAAAAATATAGAGACACAAACAAAAAATCCAGTTAGTGATGTCGATGACACATGTGAGGAACTTGGTGATGCGATCAACGGCCGATATCAAAGAGCGCGCTGTAATAAAGCGAAGTGGCGCGTGTAAGGCGCCCTGCGGTCCTTCGTGCCGTGAGGAGCATTCTGAGCCGGAGCGGCGCGAGTTCCCCATTTCAAGCAGGTTCACCTCACCCGTCCGTCAGCCTCACGCTCGCGTCCCCGCAAACGGCGGCCGGCCCAAAAGAGCAGCGGGGGGGGGGGGGGGGGGGGTGTTGACGCAGCTAAGTTTAGACAACCATGTCAAATGACAAAGCCAGCAAAGTGCAGACTTAAAGGGGAAACGGGCTCCTCTTTGGGATCCCAAAGTGGGGGGCTCGAGCCGGCCTCGTGCTCAAAGGCCGCCGCGTCGGGTCGGGCTCAACTTCCGGCAGGAGCCGAGCCACCCGTCTTTACCGCAACGCAGTCAAGTTCCTCTCAACGCTTGCCAAATCACAGAGGGGACGTTCGCGCGAGACATCAAAATGTCCTTCGTGGTTATCAAAGCACGCGTGTCAAAGTGACTTCAACGTTTACAAAAACACGAGACTCATCGGAAACTAAACATTTTCAAAAAATGCTGAAGCGACAGGCTACGTTCTCGACTCCAAGGCATCTTTGATGTTTGCGACGAGCCACGTTAGCCGGGATGACCAAGGCGCTCGCCAAAGCCGACGTGAGCTCACAAACCATCGAGCTAGCTTTGTTGGAGGCTAAATCAACTTCTTCATCGCCGCAAATACGGACGGCGCGCTGCCTTGATCGAAGACGTCTTCGATGATCCCGAAAACGCGCACGGTGGCTAGACTGAAGATTCTAAATGGTCTTCAACGTTGACAAAAAGGCGCAGTCACTTCAGCGAAGACTGGCACGATCAATCGTGAGTCGGCTTTGCCGTGGCTTCAGACAAACACAAACTTCACGTTGGCTTTTTTAGACTGGAGCACGATCTGGAATGCTCACCAAAAGCGCACGTCCTCTTCGGTCTAGGTCTTTAGAGCGACGGCACGAGAAGCGCTCGAGCATATCCTGAGCCACAAACCGCAGCGGTCAAACCGAGGGCATCGAAAGTGAGCGAAGGTGCAAAACTCACCCGAATTCACGGAACAAGAAAGCAAACGAGACGGATTTGATGGTCGGCTCCCTCACACGCGCGCCCTCAAACCTGATTGACTCGTTTTGATCTCAGATGTGACGTAAACGAAGCACACGTCTCTCCGAACTTGAGCGGCACCTCGGAAAGGCCTCGCTCAGAAAAGTCTGGCCAAAAGTGACGACTACAAAGAATTGTTACAGAGGACTCGGATAAATGCTAACATGGGTTTAAGCATGACGCGTGAGTCGTGGGGGAAACATTGGTGGGGGTCTTTTAAGTCACAGATTTTAGGGGGTGGGGGTATATGTTCCAAAAAAAATTGATGGTTGAAAACAAAAATATATACGTTTGGTGGAAAAGCACAAGTGGCCACTTCAGTAGGTATGCCGAATCCATCACTGCAAGATATTAATTTGCACGTGATACAACTGTATTCAACTTTTCGGAAATGTAGCCGATTTGTGAAGTCTTGAAACCGAGGCGGCTCGACGTGGGACGGGAGAACCGAACCGGTGGACGCGACCGCTTCTCCTTGACTTTCGATTCTAGTTTGTGACGTCACACGATGACGTCGTCTCCGGACCACTTTCACGTAGAACCGCTTCCAACGTATGGAGGAATAGCCGCGCCCATTGTCTTATCGTCCGCGGTTGATGTTCTCGCGTATTAAATGTCGATTGGAGCCGCAAGGTACCGCGTTGGAACGCTCAGCGTGACCAGGAGGCACCGGTGGGTGGACGCTCTCTTTTTTTTTTTTTTTTTGTAAGACAACACTGACCCCTGGAGGCAGGAGCGCCAACTTGAATTCTCATCGCAACTCGACTGTATTTCTCCAGCACTTGAAAACAACCACCGCTGTTGACAAAATGCTGCACGTGGAGCAAAGATCGTATACGCACAACAATAAGCAACACATTTAGAACAAAGACATGAAACGAAAAGTGCCAACGAGGAGCCTTTAGGAGCAATTTGGCGACATTGGTTCACCGCTCCATTGGCGCGTGCGCACCCGAAGGCGAAGTAGCGAGTTTTATCTTTTCACACGCGAGATCACTCGCAGCTCCCTCGTTGAAATGTGTCCGAGCGAGTTGGAGACTCGTCTTCTTCTCGCCGCCGCGTCTCATCCGCGAGGAGAGCGCGAGCCGGCGAAGGTCACCCGACACGCCGCCGAAGGCCCGAGAGGCGCCGTGCAAATCGAGCGGCAGACTCATTTTCAACGCCGGCCGGCCGCCCGCCCGCCCGCTGCCCCGACGCGGCTAAGAGGGGCTCCGGCGGCACGGAAAACAGAAAGAACGATATTTGCTTCTCGGAATTTTATTCCGGCAAACATCGCAAGGGGGCACGGACACAAACAAAGTTGACAAAATCCATTTTTGAAGCCGAGATGCGAATGTGGCCAATGGGCCCAGCGCTCAATAATGCGCCGGGCTGAATGAGGCGGGCCCCTCCGTTGACGGGGTCGTCGCCGGGTGGCGCGGCAGCGCTTGAATGGCGCAGTGGACTGCGGCGACAGCGTCTGCAAGCGGGCCCCATTAAGTGGCTTCCGCGTCATTAGCCGGCGGGGATATGGAGCCGGCTAATCTGGAAACCCGGCGGCTATATCCGGCTTCCGACGCCACCATCAAGTTTCGGAGCGGGTCCCTCTGGCCTCCATTCATCAGACGCCGAGTGGCATTCGTGTCAAAGAGATTCTTATTCGGCTCTCCAATCCTCATTCATTCGTTTTTCATGGCGATGAAGAGGCATTGGAGTGGCCCCTGAAGAGGGGAAGCGCAGGATGGAAAGAAGGTGGTGGGGGGCAAGGGGGGCGGGGTTAATCCCATTAAAGTGGAAGCCAGATGATTTGTTCCATGATAGGCGGGAGGGAGAGAACGGGGTGGTACTCGGATCTCGGATTTGACAGCCTTGGCCATTCCCAAATGCGAAGGTCTCACACGGGGGGGGGGGGGGGGGGGGTCATGGGCTTTGCGTGTTCGCCGGCGCAATACTGCAGGTCAACTTTTAAACAAGCCACGGCCAGATGGATCGTGAGCAAAGTCTACTTTAGTATTTTGTTTCTCATCTAAAACATTGCTATTTCATTAACCCCCCCCCCCACACAATCTACTTAAATATTAAACTTGTCCTTATTTTCTCCGATTTATTTCTTTTCACCCACCGTTTATTTTTTCCTAATATGTTTGTATTTTTCAGCTTTGTCTCGTATTTTGTCTTTAGTGTCTTGAAAATCATTGTCAAATTTTTTTTGGGGTGGGGTTGCCAGGTTTGGGGGGGGGTATGCCGAGCGATGACATTCCTGTGGAAAGCGCAACATTATGGAGGAAGCAACCCTCCCCGTCCCTACGGCCCAATTTCCTGCCTGGCAAAAAAAAAAAAAAAAACGATTGGCACTCAGGGCTCTTGCGGGAAATTTGGGATGACCTCTTTTCCAGGACAGTACCAACAAGTTCCAGTTGACTTTTCCTATTTACCGTATTTTCACGACTATAAGGCGCCATTAAAAGTCTTCAATTTTCTCCAAAATGGACAGGACGCCTTATGATGCAGAGCGTCTTGTGTATGCGCCGAGTTCCAAAACCTGACTGACAGCCGACACGCTGTTTATATAGAGAAAAGGCGGAAGTGACTGTGGACGGGCATGCGGCAAAGAAGTCGGCCAATCAGTGAAGGGTGGGCGTGTATATATACATATATGGAGAGAGAGAGAGAAAAGGCAGACGTGAGTGACAGGCATGCGCGGAAGAAGTCGGCCAATGAGTGAAGGGTGGGCGTGTAAGTGGACGCTAAAGGGACGCCCCAAGCAGGTACCAACACCTGTATAGAGTGTGGCTATGTGCATTGTTGCAAAACAACTTCGGTTTTGGTTTCCAAGAACCCCCGAAAATAAATTCTACAAAGAGACACGCCTACGAAGCTCGGTTCAAACTTCAAGCCGTCGGTTATGCTTTTGGCATGCGTGCCCATCTCACGGCGGCGGTGAAAAACCGAGTCAAGCAAATGAACTCTGAGCTTGCCGTTATTCCCGGAGGCTTGACTGAAGAACTCCAACCGCCGGACACCGGCATCAACCGGGCGTTCAAAGTAAAGTTGCGAACGGCATGGGAACAATGAATGATCGATGGCAAACACGACTTTACAAAGAGTGAGAGGCAGCGCCGGGCGAGTTACGCCACAATTTGCGAATGGATTGCGGCCGCTCGGACGAACGCGTCCGCTCGCACCGCTGTTGGAGTTTTTGGCAAAGCCGGCATCATTTCTGCGGAGCCACATGGCGATGAGAGTGACTGACAACGAGAGGGAACGCGGCGTTTTTGATGGATTACCGGTACTTGCGCAATTGTTCAATTCTGATACAGAGGATGAGGACTTTGATGGATTTCTGGGTGACGATTGATCGAAAAACGCGAGTACATTGTACGATGGCTAAATAAAATACAACGGAACTCCGTTTTGCTTCCGTTGCCTTTTTAAAAACGTGTATCTGTATGTCTTGGCATGCTACCGTATGCTTCAAGCTAACGTGTTTTTAGCGTGCGCGCATGCATGCCGTATGTTTTACCACTTTCAATTTGCGCCCAATAATACAGTGCGTTTTGTCTATGTGTAAAATACAGAAATAGCACCCATTAATGAGACTGCGCCCAACCGTACGGTGCGCCGAACGGTCGTGAAAATACGGTACATGGGGCTATTGAAACTGACCCTACAAAAAAAAAAAAAATGGGAATGGTTTAAAACCACGGCCTTTGTTGTTCTCAACCGTGATGACGAGCATGTTATTTTGACTTTTTGTGCTAAGTAAGCAGATGGCGCTGTAAATCCTGCCGGTATGGTGCGCCTTAAAATAAAAAGATCCAGTCTCATCTGGCCTTGTTCTTTTTAAGACTCTTACAAATCCACGGTTTCGCAGATACTCACTCCGTATGGGAAGGGGCTGTATTCCTGACGGATGCGATTCCACCTGCGGCGTTCCACGCGAGACTGAGCAAAGAGAGGCGGCAGCTGCCGCCCCGTCCCAAAACAAACATGGAGCGGCCGCTGCGCCGATGACGCGGAGCGAGCGGCGACGCAAAGCGCCTCTGACGACGGTGGCCCGGGCTCAAGTCGCTTCGCCGAGCGCACGCTCATATTCTCTTGTCACCTGCGCCGAAAGACAGAAGGGCTCGGGCGTCGCCTTGGCGACCGGACCTTCCTCTCGCTCGGCGGAACCTGAAACCCGAGAAGGCGCGCGCGTGCCCGCCGTGCGCCGGCTTCATCAGCGGCCCGCAGACGAGAAACTAAAGTCCGGTGACAAGGCAGAATGAGACCTTTTGTGGGGACCATAGCACACACCTAAATGTGGGTGTGTGTGTGTGGGGGGGGGGGGGGGTCCCCCCTGCTGTTTTCAATTGCAAAGCAACGTTCTGAGAATATGCGGTACTCTACCGTTTTGAGTTGCACTTGATGGAACATGGACGACATCTCCTCAGGACGTTGGCCAAAACGGCCCGGCATCCTTCGGTCAATCCCACGGCTGAAATGAAACGACTTCCATGCGGATGCTATCATCGCTCATTTTTGGAGTGCTCCGATCTGATCCGGCCCGCCGCACCATTTCACGTGGCCCGCGAAAGCAGATCACGGGTGGCAACTTCCATCATCCTTTCGAAAATCTGTCGCGTGTGAGGTAAAGATCAGCATCAATCATTTTGTTCCTCCGTTTCGACTCGCAACAAGTCAACAACCAAATAGTTGAGGAACGGCCCTCTGAGGGAAGACGTCAGTTCCACGGCGGCCCGCGGCAAAAAAGGACTTTGACAGCTCCGCTCTTGCTTTTTGGCTCGGTGCGGCTGCTCCGTGACGGGTCGAAATTTAGAGCGCGGGTCACCGAGCGTATGCGCCCTGCCTCGGACAGGTCAGACCGACACATTTCACGCCACGTGTCCACCGTGTACCGGACCATAGTTGACCCGGTCGTGGCACATTTCAACGCAGACTTCAAGGAGAGTACCATTTCTCTGCGTTGTCCTTTTAACGTCACGTGCGGCGGTATTTCCGCCGCCTCATGGAAAATGGGGGGGGAAGCATCATATTGAAAGTTGCTAGCGACGAGATCAGATCAACGCCGTCGCTGGGGGGGAGCTCACCCGCACGGGCAACAAAGTGCTGGCGACCGCCAGAGGAAACGATTGAGCGGCCAAAGGCCCCGCCCCCGGGGGGCAAACTTTTTCGGGAAGAAACGCAAACGGCCGAGGCCGACGAGACTTCCGACGCGAGGAGACGGAAAACCGCCTCTCTTTTTGGACACGCTCATTAGCGAGAAACCACCGACGGCGCGTGGGCGAGCCCCCGTGGCAGCTGCAAACGGTTTCGGAGGGCCACCTCGGTGGTCTTCTCCGACATTCCAAGCGATGACAAACTTTTTGCTTCTCCCCATCTGGTCCCCGACAGCAACCGAAGGGAAAGACGGCCCAAAAGACAGCAGCCCTGATGAAAAGATTTGCGGACAGGGAATTTGTTGTGATTTCTGCCCACCCGAATCCCAGCCCGAGCGGGGCGGAGCCAGCCCGGCGACGCAACTTACTGCCACCTACGGGCCCGGAGGCAAGACGGGCCCGCGCCGGCGGACGTCTTTGCTCGACTTACGGTGGGAAACAAGATGGCCGAGCGTTGCTAGCGTTTGCCAAATGAATAACACGGTTGCCGCGGCTAAATGCAGGAAGACGGCGCTTTTGAGGAATGCCTCCGCTTGCCGGGCAATGTCTGCGCACGCCCGCATAGCTGAGGGCTTGATCAAAATCTCAACGGAAGCCTCTGCCTGCCTTGAAGAAAAAAAAAGCTAAATAAACAAATCAGGAGGGGGCAGCTCCTCCTCCGGCCGGCGCGCAAGTGGACAACTTTGAGCATCGGGGTCGCCGCAAGAAAAAAAAAAAACAGATGTGCCGCGACGCTCATCAATCATCCCTGACGAAGCACATGACGACGGAGTGAAAAGAAAGCCATGAACGTTCCAGGAAACAAGGCGTCCTCGGGAAACACACTTTTGGGCTTTCCCAGAGTGTTAGTCCAACCGCAAGGGGAAGAAAATGCGGAGTTTGCCCCCCCCCCCTCGTGTCATTTGAACAGATCTTGAATGTCCACGGATGATGGATTCATTTTAGCGGCTACCGCTCAAAATATTGAACACATTGAACTTGGGATGGCCGCCGTTCATGTGGGACCCGAAGATTGTTTGTCGCGTTGTCGACCGTCCCACCCAAAGCATTTCACTTTTCGGCACCGTTCGGAGGACCGGCTCCACTCTTGTGGAGCGCGTGTACCGGGAACGGCGCTTACTGCTAAAAAGACGAAAGCGGTCGAACTGCACTTTGCGGGACGGACGGCGTCGCATTGAAAGCAAAACGACTTTTCACACTGCACTTTCTCCCGACAAGAAAAGGACTCCAGCTGCGACGACGACTGCGACGGTGACCTCAAAACCAAGGTCGGGACCCAAGGATGCTTTTTTGGAGCACACTGCAGCCGTTCCAAGCGGTATTGTGTCGAGCTCCACGTCTTTGGCTAATTACAGGCCAGTCGCGGAGCTGCGCGCGCCCCACCGCAGAAACCGGCGAGAATGTTGGAGGAGGAGCCGCCCCCCCCCCCCGAAAAAAAGAAACATTCCTGCGCCGAAAACACGTACAAATTTGTCACTTGGAGTCGGCGTTGGTTTATTTTGAGCGTCCAAAGTATGCGCGGAGGTGCGGCCAAGAGTAAAATTACAAGTGAGCGGCACCGCCAAATAAACACGGCTGCGGCCGGGGAGGAAAGATTTGGACTCGCAAGTCCTTTTCCCAGAGCAAAGACCCGAATGGCACCGAAAACCCCGAGGTCAGCTTTCATCCTGCGGACGGAGGGGCCGTGTCACCACGGTGAGAATTGAGGGACCTTTGCCACGAGTACACGGAGGCCGAGGACGCGTCCGGCAGCCCCCGCTCGTGCCGCGTCCGCACAGCTTTAGCGCCGAGCTCGCGTCGAGACCCGACCGGCCCGCCAAGTCGACGGAAGCGCGACAGCGTCGCTTCCTAAAAGCTTCCGACGCCACCGGCGGGAAAAACAAGCTCGCCGATCGGCACCTCCTCATCCGCGATTTCATCCGACGCGGCTTCCCCGACGGCCGCCGAGATATTTTCAAGCGCCGAGTGGCAAATTGAAGGACATTTGAGGACTTTGAGGGAACGCAGCTCAAAGGCCCAACGGGAGGAGTCCGATCATCGCCTTCCTTGCGCTTCGGCACGACGGTCTTCTCGGTAAATTGCGCGCGTTCTCCGTCGAGGATAATGAGGAAAGCGTCGCTCAGCGGCCGCCAAAGCGCCGCTCGGCGTGAAGTGACCGGACTTCGCGGCCCACTTTTTGCGTCCGCTAGTTGGAGCAAAAATTCTCACCCAAAAGTTGACAAAGTGCGCTACTTGGCCTCTGGCCAACCGGTCCCGTGTTTTTGTAGCGCCCTAACATCGGGACCGGGGCAAAGTGCCGCTGGTGTCCGCTTTGTTCGGTGACTGGCGACGGATGGAAAATGCCGAGCTTGCACGAAGCGTGACCTAAAAAGCAAGGCGCATGACAAATCGCGAGTTGGTTGAAGGGAGCCAAAGCGGAATGGCCCGCCCGTCCACTTTGGGGTGGAAGGAGAAACACCGGCGGGCAAAGAATCTCATTAAACTACCATCACAAGGCGCCCCTTGACAGTTGAATTGGGGGCCTTCTCGGCCTTGGGGTCTGCTCTTTAAGAGCGGGGGGGCAGGGGGTTGAGGGAGGCTTGGAGCTCTTGTCGGACACAACAGGGAGCACCGGTGCCTGAACTTAAGGAGCCGAAGGAAAAGGTGGAGCGGCGTTTCCGAGCAACGGCAGGAGGCCCGAATGAAGCACCAGCATCCGCTTCCTCCCCAATTCGGAGACGCGCTTAAAAGGGTTTGAAATGGGGTTTTCGTCCCCATTTCAAACACTTCTCAGCTCTTTTCGTATCTTGGCTTTTTCTAGAAATCTCGAAAGACAGAAAAGGAGCCCCGGTTGGAGGCCAAAAGCCATTTCTTGCCTTTGCCGTGCCCCCCCCCCCACCGCGTGCGTGGATGCGGGCGAGGGAAAACATCAAGCACGAATAGAGACATCTTTTAACCCCCCCTCGGGGGTCGTCGTCGCACACGTGTGGCATACAAGGAGGGGGAAACGTTTTCCCGACGAGTGACACAGACAGTTGACACCGCTGCCGATCGCTATTCTATGAGCTGCAGGTGGATATTAAAGTGAGGAGTGCAAGATCCAAAATGCACCAAGCGAAGAACGGCGCGCTTCACTTGGGTCGTGGCACTCATCAAAGTGCAGCCAAGTGCAGCGCCTCGCGTTGACCCTTCGCGGCTATCTCGGCCGCTGCAAGGTTCCGCGTCCGCGGCCCACGTCGGAGGACCGCGAAAGGGCATTGGATGGAAGTGCGTTTGATTTTAGTGGCCGCTTGCGAAGGGTCCCTTTCCCCGCGGGGCTCGAAGGCCAAGCTGGCGACGCCGAGCGCGTCAACGCAGCAGTCAAACTTTCGACGTCATCCCGGTTAAGCGGCGGCGCTTCATTGGATTGTCCCGTCCGACCGATTCGCGGCTCGCCGCTAAAAGGCACCCGTCCCGCGGCACGCTAACGGTTCGAATGGACGACCCGAACAGAGGCTTACCCGATGCAAGGTGTCCTCGCTCAAGAAGCCTGACCGGAACGTGAACGCAACACCGGCGGTGGCCCGCTCGGTCTCGTCTGGCTCGAAGAAAGGCTCCGCCGGTCCAGTAAAACTTTCAAACTCCACAACGTCCACTTGTAAAACTCCGCAGAAGCGCGGGCAGGTCCCGCGTGCGACGTTCGGGCTTCTCTTTGTACTGGTCCGCTTGGCAGGCTTGCTGGCTCGCTCGCGTGTGTGTGAGCAGCAACTTGTGGAAAGGCTACGCGCATGCGCACCGCGGGTCCAAACTTTATGCTAGCACGAAGGTCAAATAGGTGCACTGTCATAGCTTACCTGTGTCTCAACTCGCCTGTTTTACACTTCGTAATTCATTTTTCAAACATTAAACTACAACAAAGAAAACGACGCCATTAAAAGCGACCGCCAATTAAACCGCAGAAGAAGAGAATGATCTTAACCAACCTTTTTTTCTGATATTTCTCGTATTAAAATGGAACGCAATTTTTAAGACCAAATACTGAGTGTTCGATTGCACTTTGTTACTTCTGCCCAACCACACAGTTCACGAGTGGAAATCGATTCTCCTCCGCCAAATAACCTAGTTCGCTCCCTGGCTTGAGAAGGACAGACAGCCAGGCGCATTGATATATCTAAACAACTGTACCGGTTGGTCTTTTTGACAAGTTTTTTCCCGTATGCCCTCGATGAAGATGACGATCACAACTCAGATAACTCGAGACAAGGTACTTTGGGGGAGGGGGGGGGGGGTGTAAATGTACAAATATTCGACGTTGTCAGTAATGTACCATGCACGTCGTTGCCATATAGGACAGAACGATCAGAGGTTGCCATCTTGTGGCGATAGCACATATAACAACCGAGGTTTGGTAGTACTTTGAAGTTTTTAAAACGATCCTTAAGTCTTAAAAACGCAATTTTTACACGGACCTTTTCTGATCATCACAGTATTCACTCAAATAGAACATTGTGAAGTATCACATGGCATTTTCATCCTAAGTGAGTATTTTTGTTTTTATTTTACTGCTATTTATTCAAGTTTCAATGTACAGTACAACTATTTTGCACATCAGCAGATGTTTAAACCCCAATATTACACCAATATTGCACGTTTCGGGATTTTCAAAAGATGAATACATATCAATGTCGGCGGCAGTCGATATTTCACAGATTGGCGAACATTTTACCGTTGTCTAATTCTACGATATTTTAAGGCAAGATACGATGAGAAAACCTTTATTTTTCTCACAATGGAGAAATTCCTAATTTACAGCAGCAAAATTATGAAAGGCAGAAGGAGAAGAACAAGAAGTACTGTATATAGATGATCAAATGGGTGAGTCCAGGTTTTCAGGTCTGCCTATTCAATAACCTGACCAGCAGTCGGCAGGAACGAGCGGCGGTCTCTCTCTCTCTCCGACTGAAGGGAGCTGCCGGGTGCTGCCAGGGTGGGCCCGGACGGGGCGGGAGGGTCTGTCCATCATAGCTTTTAGCTTGGCGAGCATCCTCCTCCAGAGTGTCCGGGACAGAGCCGCCCCTCCGGCCGAGGCCACCGCAGAGTCATAGAAGGTCTTCAGGAGTGACCTCTCGCTCTCTACATCGACAGTTACATTTGTGGTCAAATTGTCAACGCCGCCCCCGGTCGCATCGTGTGATTGCCATTCAAGTGTGATGGCATCACGGTGGACACGAATACACTTGAAAACACACGCCAAGCGTTCAATTCATTTGCCGGTTACTAGCAGCGACCAAAAGACAGATCGGATCTGAAAACCAAGTAAAAAAAAAACAACGAATTGAAGCCTGAAATCAAGTGTAGTTGCAAAAGAGGAATGGGTTTTGCATCACACTTGAGCCAAAGGTTGAAGTGAGGTCAGCGTGCGAGTCGGCCACTGAGCCGTCTTGCTCCGCAAACACAAACAACAATGGCGTGTTTGACATGTGGAAACTGTTGAGCCGGGAACACAATGTTGTCACGATATATGAAGGTGAATAAAAAAAACTGTATTTAACGAAACCGCATTCCTATGACTTCCGAAAGCAAAACGCTTTCGATAGGATCTTGAAACTGGCAGTGATGTTGCGCTGCTCCCAAGAATAAGAGCCCCTCAACAACTTGCACCTGGCTCAGCGGCCGGCGGGATCCTCATCGGTCCAATATGAACGATTTTCTGGAAAGCTCCTGAACGCCACGTTTGTTCAATCGTTCACATCTCATCTGGAAGAAAAGCCATTTTCAATCCTTTCCTTCTAAGTTGTAAAATAACACCCACGCGTACAAACTGACCGCTGATCTAGGTGTGTGTGTGTGTGGGGGGGGGAGGGGTGAAATTGTGACATAGTGAAGGAGGTTCAATGCCAGCGATACGAACAAAAGCGGGAGCAATAACCTGTTTCTGTGTCGTCATAATCAAACGTGCTCCTTGCCGACTCGAGTGCACAGTCACGCCGCACACTCGCATCTTATCGCCTCCAAAGTCGCCACAAAACCAAGCTGTTTGGCCCCGGAGGCCCCGCCCCCACCCCCCATCTCCTCTCTTCTCTCCGATTGGCCCGCCGCCTACGCGTCAGAGTCGCATTTAAGCCTCGCGGCACTTCCTCCTCTGGACGACAACTTTTTTTTCTGGGGGGGGGGCAGGTGTCAATCATGTCCGATCGAGGAACCTTCGACACCAACGTGGTGACCGTGACCCGCTTCGTCATGGAGGAGGGCCGGCGGGCCAAAGGGACCGGCGAGCTCACGCGGCTGCTCAACGCGCTGTGCACGGCCGTCAAGGCCATCTCCAGCGCCGTCCGCAAAGCCGGCATCGCTCACCTGTAAGTGGACGCCCACATTTCCTTCTTTCTTCATTTATTTCGGAATTATTAGTCATCATCGATCGGGCGTTTTAGACCCCGTACGGAACATCCGCGTCGGCACACACCAAGCAGGAGATTCTGGTTTGGCTCCAACCAATCAGGAAGTGCATACCTGAGGCCAGGCTCAAACACACACACACACACACACACACACACATCATCCCCTCAACGGGCCCCGCTGTCAAATCTGGTTTGATAGTGCTCAGTTCCCCATTTGTAAGGTGTTCGGGAAGGTGCGCACACGCTGCCGCAGAATTGACAAATAGCGGAGGGAGCCGCAGAAAAGGGGAAACGTCATCAAAGGGGAACGACTGTTGAGCGTGTCAAAATGTAACGAGTCGCACGATGAGGAGGAAACGCCGGCCTTGCGGTCGGAAGGGGCTGAAGGTCTCGGCGGTCGTTTCCCGACCCGGAGAGCGGCGCTTCGACCCCCCCGGCCGTCGAGCGAGATCCAGAGCCCTTGTTCCTGGCGCCGAGTGAGGTGTGTGAAGCGCCTCCGAGAGCACAGCCGGATAAGTGAGACCCCCTTCGCCGTTTGGATGAAAGTCTGTCAGTCTGACAGAAAAATGTCAGTGGCCAAAAAGTACTTCAGCGTTTTATTACTGCCGTGACTCAAGTGAAAGGAAAAAGTAGCCCTTGAACTATTGAAAAAGTCATGGTTGAAAGAAAAAAAAAAAAAGAGCCCACGGTGGACAAAAACAGTCATGTGCAAATTCCCATTTTGGCCCAAAGTAGCAGGATTTGATTTCAAAAGAATACAAATTCAGTGGAAAGGAATTTCCAAATGCGCACAAAGGCTGACGCGGTACAGATGGTGCGTTTGGGCTCCCCCCCCCCCCCCCTTTGCGGCGAGCAGCCCTTTTGACGCTCTGTCCCGTCCCGTCCCGCCCCCCGCGCGCGGCGTGTTGTTCTCAGCTTCGGCATCGCGGGCAGCACCAACGTGACGGGCGACCAGGTGAAGAAGCTGGACATCCTGTCCAACGACCTGGTCATCAACATGATCAAATCGTCCTTCACCTCCTGCGTGCTGGTGTCCGAGGAGAACGACAAAGCCATCGTCGTGGAGCCCGACACCAGGGTAGGAGCGCGCGAAAGCGCCCGCGGGCGGCATTCGGCCCCCGGGTCTGAGCCGCAACGTCTCCCCCCCCCCCAGGGCAAGTACATCGTGTGTTTCGACCCGCTGGATGGCTCGTCCAACATCGACTGCCTGGTCTCCATCGGAACCATATTTGCCATCTACAAGAAGGTGCCGGCCAAGGAGCCGCCGCCGCCGCCGCCGCGCCCCCGAGTCGAGCCACCGCCCAACGGCGTCCGCGGTCTCGTCCCGCAGGCCTCGGAGGACGGCGAGCCTTGCGAGGAGGACGCCCTGCAGCCCGGCAGGAACCTGGTGGCGGCGGGCTACGCCCTCTACGGCAGCGCCACCGTGATGGTGCTCTCCACGGGACACGGCGTCAACTGCTTCATGCTCGACCCGGTCGCTACCTCCTCGGCCTCGTTCGCGGCATCTCCGCCGCTCGACTTTGGAGTCCATTCCGGTTGGTCCAAAACATGGAAAGAAAGAAACGATTTGCATCCTTTCCGCTCTGCAGGCCATCGGCGAATTCATCCTGGTGGACCGGGACGTGAAGATCAAAAAGCGGGGCAAGATCTACAGCTTGAACGAAGGCTACGCCAAATACTTTTCGCCGGCCGTCGCAGAGTATTTGCAGCGGAAGAAGTTTCCTCGGGTAACGAAATTCGAGCGCTATCGCGAGGCGGCGCCAAAGTGACTAGCCGGCGGCTAACGCTAACTAACTCGCTCACGCCCGCCTCACCGCAGGACGGCAGCGAGCCCTACAACGCCCGCTACGTGGGCTCCATGGTGGCCGACGTGCACCGGACGCTCATGTACGGCGGCATCTTCTTGTATCCCGGCAACGCAAAGAGCCCCGAGGGGAAGGTGAGCTCCGGCGACGGCGACGCGTCCGGCTCCAAAGGCCACGTTAAGAGGTCTCGTCCAAAGGTCGACCCTGCAAATTTTCACGCGGCAATCCCGCCGAACCGCAACGAGCCGTTTTTCCCTATTTGATGGGCGAAGCGGCAGAGGCGGGATCGCGCGCTTTGGCCCCGCGGCAAAGTCGACGCCGACGCCTCCCCACCCGAGCCCGGTCCGCCTTCGCCTTTGACGCAGAACTCGGCAAAAAGCGCAACGCGGCCGCGACTTTAAACGTCGGCGTCCAAAGAGTTGCTTTTTCCAAACGGCTCCCCCGAGTGGGATTTTTCAACACATTGGCTTCTTTCTTGAGTTTGATGTTCGACGGAAGCTCGATCGGCGCCGTCGCGGCTGCGCGACCGCCTCGGAGGCGGCGTCTTTAGTTTTTTCCAGTTCGGGGTGCGCGGGGCGACGCGAAAGCTGCGACGCGTCATGATGATATTAACGGGCGGCCTTCTCCCCCCCCCGCAAGCTGCGTCTGCTCTACGAGGGCAACCCGATGGCCTTCATCATGGAGCAGGCCGGCGGCGCCGCCTCCACGGGCTCCGAGGACATCCTGGACATCCGGCCGCAGAGCATCCATCAGAGGGCGCCGGTGGCCATGGGCTCCCCCGACGACGTGGCCGACTACGTGGCCGTCTGCCGCAAGCACGCCGCGTCGGCAAAGTGACCCCGCAAGTCCGTGTCATGAAAGGCCAGCGCGGCCCGCCAATAAAAATGCCGTCAGAAGCCGCTAACGCCTCATCTCGCTCTTCCGGGCCTCGCCGGTGTAACGGCGCCGCGTCTGAAAGAGGAAGCGTCGCGTCGGGCCCGCGCTCGGCCGTGGGACGGCTCCTTTCGAGACGCCGGCAAATCGCCGCCGTCGAGCTTCCGTCCGCGATATCTCCGATACATCGCTCGAGATGGGGGGGGGGGGGGGGGGGGGGTTGTGCAGCCGCTAACTACAAACATGAAGACTTCCTCACTTCAAAGCCCCCCCTCCCTTGTGTCTCCGTGACAACGCACACAAGCAACATACACGTGAAGGGGCGAAACTTGAGCGATGCGTCATTATGTCCAAAAAAGCAAAAGGCAAGCACCCGACGCCGCAAGCCAGTTGCGCGGTCGTCGTCGTCGCCCTTCCGGCGCGGCTCGCGCTCGGCCTCAAGTGGCGCGGCCGCGCTCGGGTTACGCTGACCTTTCGGCTCAAAGGTTAGCGGCGGCTCGGGCGGCCCCTGCAAACTCGACACGAACGCCCGCCCTTCCCAGGGAGCTTTCTCTCTCCTCTTTGGTTTTGTTTTTTGCCGGATCTCCGCGCCCAAAAAAGCTCAGATGGGATCGTGGCCGTCCGCCGGGTGATTTGCAATTCGCCGCTTGAAAGCGAATTTAGGTGTCAAATTCGCACCGGGGCTTCCACGCTTCAATTCAAAAGGAGCCGCGGGGACGCCGCAAAAGGCCGGCGGGAAATCGAAGAGCGAGCGCGCTCTCCCGTCTTGGCCGCGTTCTGCGTCAAAGTTCGGAGGGGCTAAATGTTGCCGTTCTGAAGGTTGCGATCCGCGCACCGAAGACGCCGGGGCGCTGTGGAAAATCTCCGTTGTGACTGCGACACCGCCGACGTCACCTCAACTCCGCCAAAACGGGAGAGGGCGGAACACCGCGGACGGCGCGGTGTTCCGGGCGGATCGTGCGCCGTTTGTGGCCCCCGCGTGGGATCTTTGTGGGGAAACGGGCCGCCGGCTTTTGACGGGATGGCGATCGGCCCACGTGAGCACTCGACAAAAGACGAACCGGCCGCGGCTCTTTCACACGGCGGCGAGCGGCAAGCGATCGCGGCCGACACCCGACACCGCGCGCACACAAATAGCTCCCCCCCGCCCCCCCCCCCCCCCCCCCCGAGACGAACGGCCTCACTTAGCTTCTTCGCCGGGCCGAGTCAGGACGCCGACTCTCAGCGGGAAGCGGCATGGCGGACCCGTCGAGCTTCGACGCGGACGTGTGGACACTGACCCGCTTTGTGACGGAGACGGGCCGGCTGGCCGAGGGGGCCACCGGCGAGCTGACGCAGCTGCTCAACGCCGCCATGACCGCCGTCAAGGCCATCTCCTCCGCCGTGCGCCGGGCCGGCCTGGCCCGCTTGTGAGTAGCTCCTCTTGGCGCGTCTGAAAGAGCGGAAAATCACATTCTTCCAAAGGAAAGGGGATTGGCGAGGGGGTTGTAGACGTGGACAGTTTGTCAATTAAAACTCAGATAACCAACGAATGGGCACGTGCAATGACTTTTTAAAAACAAACCACAAATCTTATTGATCTAGCGCCGAGTGCTGAGATGATAGATGAACTGCAGACAGAATATACAAAGCGGAAGAAACGACTTGACGGTTCTCTTGATTCAGTCCAGCGTGTTGAAGATGGATCGTGTTTGTTCTTTGAATCTTGCACGGGACAGTTCAGCCTCGCTGCTCACTCGGCCCACCTTCGCCCCTTTTTCAACTCAGCTCGGGCCCATGTCAAATGTCATTTTTAGTTCCGCTTTTTTTGGGGGGGGGGGGGCACGTCGCGGGCAGCAGTTTGCATAGCTCTCTGCTAACGTGTTGACAGAAAAAGAAAAGCACACGCACAGCAACCATCTCATCGGATTGCAATCAGCACAAAGCGAGGCTGGAGTCTCGGCGACCGCCCCTTCCGCTTCAGCTAGGTTCTCGACGCCGCAAGATGGCGGCGATGCAAAACTTTGAAAATCCCTTTCTCGTTTTGGCCCGAGTCAAAAAGACAAACTTGGAAGTCTGCGAATCGCAAGCAGCAAAGGTGGGGGGAGGGGCTCACGCGCGTGTTTTGAAATTCCCAAAAGAAAACCCAAGAAGACTTTGGTGTTCTCGCAACGATACTTTGACGTTCAACGCCCGAAGTGAGTTTCTCCCGCGCGGGCTGAATTTTCAAGACAGGGCCTGGCGGGCCGCGTGAACGTGACCGGCGACGAGGTGAAGAAGCTGGACGTGCTGTCCAACCGGCTGCTGCTCAACACGTTGAAGGCCTCCTACGGCACCTGCTGCATGGTCTCCGAGGAGAACGAGGGCCTCGTGGTCACGCCCCAAGACAAGAGGGTCAGCATCCCAAGGCGACGGCGAGCGCGCGCACGCTACGTCTCATCCGTACGTCGGGCTTTGTTCCAGGGGAAGTACGTGGTGTGTTTTGACCCTCTGGACGGCTCCAGCAACATCGACTGCCTGGCCTCCATCGGCACCATTTTTGCCATCTACAAACGGGTGAGTCCCTCGCCAGCTCGCCTTCCGTTCCCTCCGCCGGTTCTTGGTTTTTTTTGCCATCTATCGAGCAGCTTTCCCTCATCTCGTCAATCCGTCAGCCGGCCGTCCGTCAACGCCTCAGTGCCGCTTGTTTGTGGGGTGTTTTTTTTACATGTGTAGCAGCGCCTTGCGGCCTCAAGAGGGCGCAATGTTGTAGCGGGTAAAGGCGATTGCTTTAAGCTTTCCAAAAAAACCCGCAAACTCTCTGAGGCCAACAGCCTTTCATACGGGTCAGGCTCAACGCCAGCTTTTTTTTTTCACGGAGGAGCAGTTTGGCTCATCGAGGAGCGAGGCGAGCGCGGCGTTTCGTCAGCCGTGAATACCAAACTGCATGAAGGGCTGATGCCGCCAACGTTTGAGCGGGCCACGTCACTCGGGAGTAGCGGCCGACAGGCAAAGTGGGGCGGAGCGCACCTTTTGTCCCTAAAGGACGGTCGCGTCGGCGCAGGTGACCGAGGGCGAGCCCACCGAGGAGGACGCCCTCCAGCCGGGCCGCGACATGGTCTGCGCCGGCTACGCCCTCTACGGCAGCGCCACCCTGGTGGCCCTCAGCACCGGCGCCGGCCTCAACTTTTTCACGTTGGATCCGGTGAGTACGGTAGTGAGAGTCGTGCTTGGAGCAAAGTCGAGTGGCAGCGCGTGGGTACGATCAGGCAGCAAAAGTTTTGTTTATTGCCGGCGCGGCCACCGGCCAGGCCATCGGCGAGTTCATCCTGACCGAGAGGAACGTGCGGATCAAGCCCAGGGGGAAGATCTACAGCCTGAACGAGGGCTACGCCAAGTACTTCCAGCCCGCCGTCAACCACTACATCGACCGCAAGAAGAACCCCGAGGTGAGCGAGCCGCCGTCTGGGGGGGGCACAGGGGGGTGAGTTGTATCCCCACGGCAACCGCCGTCGGCTTCCTGTCTGCGATGTGGGCGCTTGGCGGCGGCGGCCACGTGTCGGTGCGGAAGAGAAACGCCTTTCATTTCCGGAAACACGGACAAAATGCGGTGGACGTCGCGTGCGCCTTTTTCCCGTTTTCAGGTCTGAGTCACCGCATTGGCCCCGGGGCGCGTGATGCCCTCGCCGCGACTCGGCGACCGCATGAGCGGAAGCGCCCCCCCGCCCGCCGCGTGAAGCCGCGAGTCGGCTTTTCTCGACGGGGCTCACGCGCAGCCATTTGGGGAACCTTCGCTCATCGAAACCGACGCTTTAGGAAACGCAGCTGCTCCGACGCTTTTGGGCTCTTTTCGTTCCGCGGTAAAGATCTGTTTCGAGTACTTGACCTTGACCAGTCGCCGGCTCATTGGGCTCATTTGACCAAAATGGAACAAGTAGTGAAAAACGAAGCTTTGAGCCGTCAACTGCCACTCCCAGCCAAAGTGAATTGTCATTCATCAAACAAAGAGACTTGACACAACTGCCAAAACAAAGGCCGCGCTCAGCTTCACGCTCACAGACGACTGACGTGCTAACAGCGAGCGTCGCTAGTTGCGCTTTTGGAGGCGACAGAGCACAAAAGAAGCAACGCGTGTACGGCAAATAATCGAAGAATACTCGATGGCATACATTCTTTGTCCTCTGCGAAGAATGGCAGCATCTTACAAAGTCACTTTGAGTCGCAGTCGTTCTCTTTAGATTTTTGTCCGAGTGACCGCGCGGCGCTCCCGCTGGCCAAGGCGAGCGCAGCGCGAGGAGCGGACGCGAGCCGTTGAGTTACAGCCAGAAATAATCCACTGGGTTTCTTGTTTTGCGAGGGCTCATGTCATGTTGGTGTCTTTCGGGAAGCTCGGATACTTTAGTCTTTTCAAGTTCTTTCGTCAAATGTTTCAGCACGATGCGTCGATGATACCGTATTTTGGGGAATCCTTTCTTCTTTGTTGTGTCGCTTTTCCCATCTCACGTGTAGCGCCCTCGGGATGCGGCACGAGTGACGACACTAAGTCCACGATGAAAAGGCAGGTTTTATTCCTGGCAACCCATGAGAACCGGTCTCGCGAACATACAACCAAGTGCATTACAAACCAAATCAAACGTAAAATACACACAAACCTCGCGGGCTCGCAGGCATAAGGGGCGAACCTTCGCCTGTCGTCATCTCGCCTCGTAGGCTCGGTTCTTGGTACGATCGTCTTCTTCCAAAAATGGCGACGCAGAGCTTCCAAAACGTGTCTTTGAACGTGCGCCGGTAAGCGTGCACGGCAACTAAGCTCGGGCGGACATTTTTCCGCGATGATTGGTTCCGGCCAACAATCGCCACTGGATGACGTCAGAACACCAACGATCGAACTGCTTCATGTGAAATAGAGGCCGTAGAATCGCGTCTTCCTGAAATGTGTGTTTGGGGAAAACAATCATTTTTCATATTTTTGGTGATGGCGATTTTCCGTTCTTCGATGGCTCCGTATAATTTGAATTAGTTTAGGGTTTTTTTTTCTTCTAGCGTTAGAGAAATGTGTTTTTTTTTGTCTCAATGGCGATCCCGAACCGGAGCTGTTTTGCTTCTTGCGCCGCAGGACGGCGGGACGCCGTACGGCGCGCGCTACGTGGGCTCCATGGTGGCGGACGTCCACCGCACCATCGCCTACGGCGGCATCTTCTTGTACCCGGCCAACCAGAAAAGCCCCGAGGGGAAGGTAAGCTCGCTCTCCCGCGGCGCCTGCTTTGGCTTTCTTCAGAAAGGCGGCGGGGAAGTGAAAGTGACGAGCGGATGACAGCTGGCGGGGATGACGCGGATGAAGCTTTCTCGTCGCCACCCGAGGAAAGCAAACGGAGACAAACGCTCCAAAGTACCTCGTGAACGACGAGACCAAAAACATTGGACGTTTGCCATCAAGTCAATACTTCACGGAAATGCTCAAATCGCCGATTAAGAATACAATGGAAAGTCATTAGGTGTGTGACACGTATTTGGTTTCTGTAGGGGTGGGGGTGGGGAACAGAGTGGAGACTAAAGTCCCCTTCGCGGGATTCTAAGGTTTAAAAATAAAAAGATGAAAATAGCGTAGTAGCGACAAAGAGCATGACCGAAACCGCCAAGTCAACGGCATCAGCCGGCCGACGTTCACCCGCGCGTCTCGGTGGATTTGTGCGTCTTGGTGTAGCTGCGCCTGCTGTACGAGTGCAACCCGATGGCCTTCCTGGTGGAGCAGGCGGGGGGCGCGGCCACCACCGGCACCCAAAGGGTCCTGGATGTGCGGCCTCGGGCCCTCCACCAGCGGGTGCCCTTCGTGGTGGGCTCGCCGCAAGACGTCGACGACTATTTGGCCTTTGTCCACAAGTACAGCTAGAGAGAGCCTTGGGCCGGACCCACTTTGACCGGCAATAAACTTACCAAAAACATGTCACGAAACTTCAACTGTGGTCCTTATTGAGCCTACAACTGGCATCGTTTTGGTTTGACTCAACAACAATTTGAATGGTCTGGAAAATTGTACTTTTTTTGCAAAACGGTCATAGTTGCGAAGCCCCCCACCCCCAACAACTGTCGGCCATATTTGAATGTAGCCTCCCCGCCTCCTTGAGCAAAGCCACGCCCCTCCCTTAACGGGCGGCTGAGAATGACCATTGGATCCGTTGACCTCGGATTTATCTCGAGGCTTGGTCAATTTCGAAAAGGGCGACAAACTCAAAAGTCGTGTTTCACATTTTTAATGGTCGACAAATAAAACAACAAAACCCCACAGACCTTTACAAGAGGAGGAGTTCCCCGCTCGCCGAGCAACATATGTACAAAGAATAAAAGACAACTAAAATCCAATTTGGCTTGAAACCGGCATCACTTGCCTAAAAACACTCTTGTCGGCTAAAATCCAAAGCCTCCGCTTCGACGCGGCGCATTTTGAAAGCAAAAACAAAAAAGACAAGACGATCCAAGACGGCGCATCCCGTCAGACCAGCGGGTAGCTGGCGGCGGTGGCGATGCCGCAGTGGTTCTTGCGGTCCTTGGCCATGTAGATGTAACCTTTGTCGCCCCACTTCTCGCTCCAGCTGCGGGAGGAGCGCCAAGGTGTTAGCGAGCCGGCGCCGCTCACGCAGGCGGCGGCGGCGTCGTTTCGGCACCCACCTGTTCTTGACGATCCAGTACTTGTTGCCGTCCGTGTCTTCGCCCTCAAAGCCGTAGCCCACCACCAGCACGCCGTGGTCCAGCTCCTCGCTGCTGCACTCCTTCTCAAAGTAGATGCCTTAAAAAAAACAAAAACAGTTTTAAATTGGGATTTTTTTCAAATCTGAAACAAAAGGGGTTTTTTTTTGTCTTGGCTGAGTTTTGTGGCTCTTTAGTGACCCCGCCCCCCACCCCCACACTTGTTTTTTTTTTTGGGGGGAGGTGCAGCCAAAACTGATTTTGTTTTCGATTGAATGTTTTTTTTCCCCCCTTAGCCAAAATATTTTAAAGATGTCTTTTTGGGCGGGCGGGCAACCAACCCGATTGGTAGAACTGGAAGGACTCGTGTCCGGCGTCGATGGCCACCGAGACGGGCCCCACCGAGGCCACGGCCTTCATCAGCGCGTGCTCCTTGCCGGCCGGCACGTCCACGAAGCCCGTGTCGTTGGCAGAGTTGAAATTGGGGTCATAGTGGCACGGCTGGTCGTCCTGCCATGACGACAAACACAGATGCGCCACATCATTAGAAATGATTTTGCATTTCCCATTCGTCCTCATAGGGTCCCCCCCCCCCCATCCCCTGACTAAAGGTTTCCAAAATCCAAATCAGCAGGTTTGGGTAGGAAAAAGAAAAAAAAGGTCGTTTTTAAGACTGCAACCAACGATGATTTTAGTCAGCAATTGATCCCTTCAATTGATGAGGAAAAAAAAAATATTTTGATTTCAGTGTTAATCAATAAATCCTTTCACGTCAATTAATCCCCCACGACCCCTCATCTTTTCATCAACTCACTTAACAGACATGTACTGGGCCTCCCTTTCTATTTCAACATTTGGTCATATGAAAAACTTTTTTTTTTAATATTTAGGATGCAGAATAGATGAAAAACTTTTTGTATTCACTTTTTTTTAATAAACCAATTATGTAATAAAAACTATCCGTCTTTATTTGACTAATATTTGCATCGTTTTTTTTTTTTTACCCCCCAACCCCCAAAAAATTGGCAGCAACAAATCTTTATGGCCAAAAAATGTTTCCCCCCCCCCCTCACCCCTCTGGAAGCGACCATTTTTAGCCCAAATACGTTTTTCGGAATGTGTGAAAGACTACATTGCACAGTAACCACCATTCTTATATTTTTGGCAAAACGGTTGAATGGCAGACGTGGCGTAAAAGGCTTGTGGGGGTGGAGAGAGAGCGAGAGAGGGCCACGTACGGTTCCCAGGTAGGGGTAGGCGTCCTCCGAGTCCAGGCCGTCATTGTCCTTGATGTACTGGAAGGCCTGGTCCATCAGGCCCCCGTTGCAGCCCTCGTTGCCTTCGGGCCGCGAGCAGTCCACCAGGTTCTGCTCGCTCAGAGACACCAGCTTGCCCGTCTTGCGGAAGTGCTGGCCCTCCAGGGCCCCCGTGGTGCTGAAGGCCCAGCACGACCCGCACTGACCCTGCGCACACGCGCACGTCAAGACGGGAGCCCATCGGGGGTTAAAGCCAACATTTTGCTGCGGAAATACATGCGACGCGTTTCGGAAAGCTGAACGCCGCAAGTATGAAAAGGCCGCCGTTTCACTCGAAATACGCGGCGAGCCCATTAGCATCGTTGCCCGCATTAGAAGCCGTACGACCCCCCCCCCCCCAAAAAAAAAGAGGCAATGGGATTTTGCCATCCTTGCTGACCCGGGCCGCTTTGCCCTCGGGAGAGTCGCGAGCGTGCCGATGCGGGGCAGTCCTTTTGTTTTTCGCCGGCGATTTTAACGCGGGCTTGGCGATATCAGCTTGTCCGACGGGGAGGAGCGGGCGGCGGCCAAAGGCCTTGGCCTACATTGCGCCGTGTGTACAAGTAGCGCGTGAGCGGCCGTAACATGGGGGGCGCTCATATGTTGGCGTCAGCCGTCGCGTTCGATGGAAAGCGGGAGGGAGAGGCGGGGGGTGCGAGTGCGCAGTGGAGATAAAGTCCACACACGTTATCTTCCGCGCCGAGGCGAGGCCGCAGTCGGTGACCACACAAACCGGCTTCGCGACTTTGGATTCAGGAAAGGCGCCGCAAACAGCAAAGTGTCGATCGGGTGTCGGGCGGATGTTCCAAGAGCAATCCAAAATCAAGACAGAAAAGGCCTTGCTGGTGGGGGGGTTTTCCCAAAAGGGGCCAACGACGCGGTTTGGCTAATAACGGCTACGAAAGCCGTCATTACCTGGTCCTTGACGGGGGTGACGTAGCCGCGGTCTCGCCAGTCCAGCGAGCGCGGCGCCTCCAGGAAGTTGGGCTCCATGAAGTGCGCTCCTTTGGCCTTCTTGCGCAGCCCGCCGCCACGCTTGTAGCCGTTCATGATCTGCCGGAACTCGTCGCGCGTCTGAGGACGAGCGCCGGGTTAGCCCGGAAGGCGAGCGACAAGAGGGAGCGCGTCGGACCCCGCGGCGTACCATGTCTCCAAAGTGGTTCATGCCCAGGCTGTAGCTGTGCTTGCCCAGCGAGTGCTCCAGGTTGTGCAGCTCGATCTTGCGCAGGTTCTTCTCCCACACCATCCTCCTCCAGCCTTCCTCCGTCTACGACGACGTCGGCTCAGGCGCGTCTCCACAAAGCCGTCCAAACGCAACCGCGGCGGCATACCTGGTGGTACTGCTTGGAGTGCCAGCTCTTCCACAGGTCCCAGTGCTCATCCAGCTGAGGGTCCAGGCTGCTGCTGGGGGGGGCGGCGGCGGCGGCGCTCAGGCACAAAGCCAACAGGGCCATGAGGGGCGACATGCTTGCGGCGACCTGCGGGGGCACCACCGCAAAACATTTGGGAAAACGAATCTCTCTCGATCAATACATGAAAATTCCAAAGCGCGTCTTCGGCCGTTCATATTCCACAGCTCTCTGCACATTGAACACAACGGGCGCCGCTTCGTCAATGAACTGACCAAAGAGAAACTCCACCCGGGACGATTGTTGAAGCCGTCAATGCAAATGTGGCCTCAGGCCGTCCCCAGGTAGACGTGACGTTGGCATTCAAGCCGTCAATTGGCTTTCCTTCCCTTCCATAGCATGTACTTGTTTGGAATGTTCAGGACAAGTGAAATAAAAAAAAAGCCAGCGAGGATGACCGAAAACATTTTTGGTTTGTTTTTGTTCATTTCGCTCGCCGGCTCGTGGCGCACTCGGTGAACCCTGTCAAGTGTCCGCCGAGTGCAACTCGAAAGCCGGCGTCGAGCTTCCTTCCCGTCCACCCAACGACACGCGCGACCACCACCGACGCTCATTTGGCCCCGCCTCGTCCGTCTCCAGTCATCGGGATCCGAGGACAAAAGGGCTCCAACCTCATAGGTTGAGGTTCAAATATGGATAGAAAACGGAAACTGCTGTGATCATAGGTTTTTTTTTTCTTCCGGTTTTTTTCCCAGTCACGGGATCTGCGAAGGCGAGCCAAGAAAAAGTGGGCCATCCCATTTGCGACGTGGAAAACGAACAGTGAAATTAACAACAACAACAAGCAAATATCTGAAGCTATTTTCTCGCCACGTTGACCTTCTTTCGCACCCTTCGAACGCGAAAACAAACGGGCGTATTTGTTTCAGCCGAGAGGCCAACAAAAGGCAAGCCGAATTCAAGACGGCAACTGAAACCGCCCGACAGTGATTAAAAAGGTCGATTTATTTAGGATGAAAATCTCCATTTGGACGAGTCGTCGTTCGTCACCCGTCGCTCTTACTACGGGCGACAAATCCCCACGATTACGCCAAATTAAAGGCACGTATCAGGCTGAACTATCGTCACCGAGAGGGAGTAAGTCTTCATAATTGGAATAACCAGAGCTTACTTCGGCCATACTTACGGGCAGCCCTTTGGAAGCAACCGCTTCGGAGGAAAAGAAGAAAAATGATCCGACTGCGGCGAAGCCACACAAACTTTATAAAGGCTTTGAGTGGCAGTCGCGACCCCGCCCGCCAAGCTCTCTCATTGGCCCGCGCCTTGTTTGTCCCGTTTCGAAGGACGACCCTGGGCGTGACGTCACTTGGATGCACGTGATTCCTTACTGGAATGACGCGGCAAATAAAAAGACGTTTATTGAAGTATGCCCCCTTAAAATGACATCGATTAAAGCGGGTTGATCACAGCACGAATTACCGATACTGAGGCGGTCGCGTTTCCTGACGTCTTTTTTGCTTGACGTGATGTAACGCGATAACGGCACATTTGAACGGAATGCGAGCGTGCGCTCGTTTTCGACGCCGGTACGCCTGCTTGCTTAAACGCCAACAATCGAGTTACGTGATCGTCAACAACGGAAACAAAACGAGCAATAAATAAAACATTCACAGTTTTATCAGAAAGTATACGAAAGTAGGTTAAAGTAGGTGGACTTTGAACGCCCGTCACGACAACACTGTTTACATTTTTCTTGATGACCAATTCATTTGGGAAGTCACTCTTTACCTTTATTGATTAGCCACGTTATCTTCGTCGAAGGTGGTGAACACGTGGAACGACGTTTAAAACGAGTGAAAAAATCCCTCATGTTTTTGTGATCTTCTGGATTAGGTGTCTTGCTCATTACAAATGAATAACATTTTGAAAAGCGTTCATTACCTTAGAACGCTGAAAGATCGTTTTGGAAAAAAACATTAACTCCTCAGTTTTTTCTGCTGTTGGGTTTGACGACAACAACAAAATCCCTCATTGACAGAGTTTTGTGGACTTTGTGATTGTTTTGCTCCTCTTTTTACTTGAACTACTTTATCTACTTATTCGATTACCATAGCGATTGTAAATAGTGTACATAGCAATATGATATTGGCCGCCATTTTGGGAGATTACAAAACAAAAACCAACCAAAAAAAATCAGCAGGCGGCACTCGAAACGCCTCTGAAATAAACCACGAATAAATTCACGAAAAAACGACGCAAAAACAATTGAATGCTGAAGTGCATATTGCCCACACTGTGTGCTCACCAATGTTCCATTTGTGTGTATGTTGAGTCGAGTTTTTAGGGCAAGTGACGCCATTTAAAATGGCACAGTAATCTATTGTTCATATAACTTCCCTTTTTTTGGCCACATCGCGCATCACACACACACGGAAAAAAAAGCTTTTGCAGCAAATAAGAGCGCTGAAGTATAGTTCGCGTCGCTGACCGCCGCTTGCAGAAGTCAGCGTCTTAAATCCCTCGCGTGACGACTTGATGATTGCACGGTAGCGTGATGACTGACTGAGCACTTTTTTTTTTAAAAAGACAGGCACAAGCCTGGACAGCACGCCGGTGCGAAGACAGTTAACAGGAATTAGATTTTTTTTTTGTCTCGCTCTAAATTATGCTGACTGGACATCCGTTTGTTTTTCCGTTCATTCAGTACATTCCTCACACGAGTCAGCTGAGCAGGTGATCAGGTTAAAGGTCAGAAGACCACGTCTACGCACACTTGTGGTACTGAAGACCACCACGGCACTCAACTTAATCAATAACGTGCTGTTAAGGAGTCAAAATGCATTCAAGGCATTGAGTATTTTATTCTGTTCTTTTGTATACATTTCTCTTTGATTGAATATGTCATTGCGTTGATTGATTCATTTTCCCTCAGGGGACATCCATAGCATCGGTTGTTCAAATGTGACGTCTGGCTATTATTTTGTCCTTCTCAACATATATAACGTATAATGTAACACTGTTGGGAATTTGATTCTCATTCGACTGATAAAAACAACCATTCGAACACTCCTGCGAATAATACGTGTACAAAGTAAATATCTTGGAGATAAAGATGCAGGAAACGGACTCCAAGGTGGTGTGATCAGTTTGGTCGTGTGAACCGGTGGGCATCCGATGTCCAGCAACATCAACGCGACATCAACCGACGCCGAAGATTGTGCGTTCCTGTTGAATTGACGTCGGATGCCCGCTGGGGATGTTCGCTTCCTGTTACACAACAGCGCCACCTGGCAGGTGTTCCAATGTAACCAGACAGGACTGGGATATTGGATTTTTCACAAAAAGCAGTCGGAATATTGCGGTCGTCAACTTTCCCTTTTCTTCATTTGCCCTTGAATGTCTCACAAAATTGCATGAAAATACAAACATGTACAAAGCTTCGGTTCAGATTTTTTTAAATTGTTATTATTAGTCCTATTTAAAAAAAATATTACACAATAAAGAACTAAGAACATGCTGAAGGAACAGAACATAAATAGAGCGGAGGTCGAAAAAAAAACTTTTTTTTCATTTTCTTTTTTTAAAAAAGCTGGTTAAATCGGTTTTGGTCAAGAGACAATAATGTCATGACAGAAAAAGAAGAAAAAAATAAATAATCGTCATTCCCTTGGGTGTGACATTGGACAAGGCCATGGGATGTTTAAAGCCACACAACATCGGCAACATTGAAACACCGAAATCGTGAACCTCGCTGCGCTGACGTACATTCAATTGGCATGGGGGAAAAAAAAAAAAGGGACACAGAGGGCAGACGATCGGAAAAATGTAGCAGAACATACAAGTAGCAGAGCTTTCAAAAACATGATCAACACGTAACATTTAGCAGCTTGTCTACCAGTGAGGAGAGGAAACGCAAAACGGGAGGGCGCGTTGATGGCAACGTAGAAGACCGCCGACTCAAAAGTCAAACTTGGCGATTCAGAAAAAAGTCGGATTTTCGCGAGGGGTCACGGAGCTAACGGCCTCACGGCTCGCGTCGGCTTTGCGGTCGCTCTTTTCCTGAGGAGATGAGAATCGGTCAAATCGAGTCAAGTGAATTCTTGTGTTGAGCAGGCTGGAAATGACACCAAAATGAACATGTCCATTTTATAGCTTTAAAAAAAAGAGACTGCGCTGATTGGACCATTTTGCTAAGCCGGGTATCGATCCCCCAAGCTCCCCAATTTCACTCGGGTGTGCCCTGAGAAAAACATTCAATGACTTTGTCAAATTTGGCTGGCCACATCTACACACACACCGGAAATCCCTCCTGGACCCCCAACACCCTGCCCACCACCTCGTCCAGCTATCCCCTCAGGCAAGCGCGACCGATCGTCGCGCAGCAAATCCAGCAGTAATTCAAGCAGCTTGTTCGCTCTCGCCATGAATTGCTCTTTGCAATTTCGCAGAGCGCCGCGGAAGCGCAATAATCACCGTGGCTCCAAGGACTTGTGGACAAGTTGTTGGACAAATACCGCGACTGCTGACTTTTAAGACGGTGCGACGATTATCGACGGCGAGTGGCCAACTGTTGGAGTACTGTACGCTACCACGGGTCACTTTAGCTGCGCTTGATACTTTGCACGTCGTCTCACAGCTGTCACTGGGCGGTACGACTCCACAACGGTACCCTTACGTGCCGTCTTATTTGCCGTCTCCTTGTTTATCGTAGTTGCTCGTTATCGATGGGACCGGTGCAGCCTGTACGACCGCAGACAAATTCGACATACTTGGCCAAGAAAGACGATTCGGATTCGGATCGTGACCGAACACCTCAAAAAGTTGCGTCAAGGACCCGTGTCGCAAATTGGACTGGAAGTCGGCCATTTTGGCTTGAAGCAGCCATTTTGGGGGAATTCCACTGATCAAACGGTGACTCGTTTCCCGGAGAAATTCACAAATTTTTCCCCCCCGAAAAAGAAAACAAAAGAAAAAAACCGGACTTTTGAGGCAGTGTGTGTATCCCCAGGAAAACAAAACTATTTCACTCCGTAGCGCCCCCTGGAAGGTTTGCTCCATACGATTCATTCATTCATGGATTCACACTGGGAAGCGCCAACTGAATTGCCCCTTGTGGGATGAACAAAGTTGTCTCAATCGGAATCGAAACAATCAACCCCGGACTCCCTTTTTCACTGATGAAACACAAAATGTCCATTGTGACCGGATGAGGACCCCCCCCCCCCCCACCCCCTATAAATACACAAATAAATAAATAAATGTCAAGGACCCATGTCCCAATTTTATTTTGTTTTTTTTATAGTCCCCAAAGTCTTGGGGGGGAGGAAAAAAAAATGGCGTATAAACCTCCAATAAGCATTTTCATGAAAAAAAGGGGTTCCACGATCATCCCACCCCTCCCCCACAAAAAACAACAAATGCTTCATAGATTTGAGCAAAAGAGTGGCGATATCGAAGATATGCACAATTAAAACTTTTGACATCTGACATTTAGTTCCCTGTTCACTCATACACATCAAAATGTAAAAACAATTTTTACAATGCTATTATCATTATTGTTGGATAAATATGGATATATTTTATCATTAACGGGACAAGATGAAAGTGGCATTTTTTGGGGGGTGGGGGGAGTAAATCATTATTTGGTTTCCAGCCATACAACATGAAAATTCACTTTGAGCAAACCCTGACAACCCCAATAGACAAGCGATTTGTAGATCTTTTAGACTAAAAAAAAAAAAAAAAAAGACATTTTGGGCCTTTTTTTTTTTTGGTGAAGACAAGGCACAACTGCTCTGATTTGTGCTTGGGGGAGGTAGAAGGCCGCAAAGGCACTGGGATGAAATGCTGCGGCGAGACGGATGACGAGGCCGAGATGAACGCGCGGTGATTACGGCATCACTTTGGCTGCGGGAAAAGGTAGACGAGGACGTGCGCCAGACGCCATCGGACATACACAGCGGACATCGCGGCTACGTTCCCATTTATCGTTTAGGGTCCCTTCAAAGAGTCTTTGCCTTTCACGCAGCAACTAACGAAGGTGGGATATCGCAGCGCCGCTACACCGTTTCACACCGACAAGGCTTCACGCATAATCCTGTGACCAAACATCGCCATCGCTTTCGACGCATTCGTCCATTGGTGCCTTACGCGCGGAGCGCGGCATCGGCCCGCGCGATCAGATGACCGCCGGCAAATTCCAAGCGTGAACACAGTCCCAAGAGCGGCGCAAGGAGCTGACTCAAAGCGGACGACGGAAGCCCCTTCCGCACGCCGCAGGCGGAACCGTCGAAGGGCGCGCGGCCGAGTTGGAGGCCGTTGATTTTCAACCGCCCCCAATCGGCATCCGTGGCCAGGGCGAAAGGGGCTTTTGAGGCACGCCGGTCGGGCGGAGGCTGGCCCCTTTTGCACTTGTATTCCTGGTAAATTGGCGCAACCCAGGCAGAACGCTAGAGCCGGCATTTATTTCCGGCGCCTTTCCGAAAGCCGAGCGGAGCGCCGCCTCCGCGGCTGCTGCGGTTCCGCCCAACGAGAGACTTGGAAGCGACATCTGCGACAATGGCTTTCGACACAAAATGAACGAGGCGCGTGAAACTGCAGCTCCCCCCGTTGCGGGCGTTCGCCGTCTTTTGAGCCAAAGTGGCCGGGCTATTAGCATGTTGGAAATGGCTCCGCGCTCAAATCCCCTCGCGCGGCTCGCTACTTTATCGCCAAAAGAGCAAAAAAAAAAGGCGGCTTGCGTGAAAGGGGCTCGGACCATCACTTGGGGTGCGGGGGGGGGGCAATCAGCTCTCGGACCGCATTCACGACGGAAGCAAACGACGGACGTGAGAGGAGTCGGACTCGCAGCTTCTTTTTTTTAGCGGGAAACGACGGAGCTGATGGAGTGGTAGGACGTACCGCCATTGCAGGCGGCGGCGGGGGCGGCGTCGTCGTCGCCGTCGGCCCGCGCGTGGACCCTGAAGACGGGCGAGGCCTTGAGCAGGAAATCGGCGGCGTCCCTCCGGCCCAGCTCCCGCAGCTTGAGCACGAGGACGCCCACCGTGCTGCCGGGACGGCCGCTCCACTCGCGCAGCAGGGCGGCCGTCGGGCTGTCTCCCGACGGCCCGTCGCCGCCGCGCTTGGCCGCCAGCTCGCTGAGGCCCAGGTTCATGGCGAGAAGGCACCAGTCCTTCCCCAGGGCGTCGGGCGGGTCCAGCATGCGGCACAGCTTGCGGCGGGCCAGCGGCGGCACCTCGGCCATGTGCACGTCGGGGCCCAGCACGCCGCGCTGGTACACCTACGGCGCATCCCCCCGAGAGTCACGGGCCGGGTTTCGGAGAGAGACGGAGCGCAAAGGGCGTTTTTGGGCGCCTACCTCCGCCGAGCCGAAGGCCAGGATGGCGCTGAAGCTCTCCCTGTAGCCCGCCATGGTGTTGGCGAGCGAGGTCTCCCTCTGCAGCTGCGCCCTCAGGAAGTCCTTGGGCTGGTAGGCCATGACGGGAGCGTGGCGCTCGCGCAGCTGCCGGGGGCTCAGGTAGTACTTGGCGGCGAGCAGGCCCGGCAGCGTGGACGCCAGCAGGCTCTCGGCGATGCCGCACACGGCGTCCAGCAGGGCGTAGCACTGGGGCCGCCGGGACTCGCCCCCCCGCACCCGGATCTCCAGGCCCTGGCCGCGGTTGACCAGCAGCACCGCCGCCTCCGCGCCCCACCGGCTCACCTTGGGGCCAGGGGGGGGGGGGGGGACAGTCATCAATCTCCGATTCATCTCCCGCCCCCCAAATCAACCCTCGTTTGTTTTTCTGTTTGGACGTGTTGAGGTCCTATTCGTCCGTCTTCGCGGAGGATAAAGAAGATGTGTGCGCGAGCATGTGCGGCCCCACCGTTACAAGCTCCCGCCAGCGCGACGAGCGATGCTACTGGCCGGCTTTTCTGTGACGCGTTGTCAGCGCGAAGCCAAACAGGCTTCGTTGCGGCAAAGTCCTGCTGTTCTTTTCTCTTTCTTCCCTTTAGTTTGACAAGAAGCCGGGAACGGTGCGACGGCTTTTTTCCACCTGCTCGTTGTTGAGTGAGTGGAGCTCACTGGCACCTCGCAGTGCCATTTCATTTTTTGTATTTTTTTTTTTAAAATGAATGGGCCGATGGATCCCTTTTGGGCTAGTTCTTCAGCCCCCCCCCCCCCTACCCGCCAATCCACGATGATAAAGATGAGGACTTTTGGGCGGGCCCGCTCACCTCGGCTCCGTCCGTCCACAGGTGAACGTCGGCCTCTCTTTCCTCCTCGCGGCGGCGGCGGCGGTCGGGCTTGGGCTGCCGACTCCATCGGCACAGGTTGACCTGCAGCTTGTGGAAGAAGCCGCAGGGGAAGGCCGCCAGATGCTCGGCGGGCACCAGCCGGACGCCCCCGTAGACGGCGGCGGCGTCGTCCCCCTCGGCGTCGTCCCGGCTCCACGAACGCCGCGGGCCGCCCGCCTCGATGAGCGCGGGCACGTCCACCATGGCGGGGTCGGCGGGGTCGCGGGCGCACACGTCCATGGCGTCCAGGATCTGCAGCAGCTCGTCGGCGTCGCCGTCGGGCGCCAGGGCCTGCAGCTCCTCCAGCCTGTAGCGCCCCCTGTAGTGGTGGATGGCCTTGGGCGTCTCGGCGGACAGCAGGCGGCCCAAGACCGCGCCGCACAGCCGGCGCGGCTCCAGCAGCACCACGTCCTGCACCGTTTCGCTCTGCAGGATGTGGATCTGCGCAAAAAACATTTCGCGCCGGTCAATGTCAATGTTTGACATCGTCATTTCCATCCCGGCGGGCTGCGAAAACGCCGGCGGCGGCGGCTCGCCGACCTCGCCCATGCTGTGCAGCTGCAACGCCAGGCCTCTCAGGTGCTGCCGGCTGACCAGCGGGTTGATGTTCTCCTGGACGTCGCGGACGAACCGCTGCCACGACATCAGCTGGTTGGGGCCGCTCGACTTGCGCCAGGCGGGCAGCGCCGCCAGCAGGCGCTCCGACAGCGGCGTCACGGCGCCGCAGCTCTGCGCGCACGGCCGAGACGTCAGACGGGGGAGGAGGAAGTTGAAATTCACATTTCGATACGCCGCATCGGGTAGACGGATCGGGGGGGGGGGGTGCGGATTGGGGGCGCCCGACCTTTTTTCGGCCTCAAAGGTCTACTTTGCAAGCAAGCGAAATGCTGTGCGATGAGCAGGAGCCAGAAAGGCCCCTCGCGTCAAGCAAACAGACAAATAAAGGCCATGCAAGAGTTTGCGAGTTGCCGAGAAGAAAATCACGCCCCGGCTTGGGCGAGACCTGCCGCGCAGGCGCGCGCCGCACTTTGGTAGCGTCTTAAGGGCAGAAAGGTGTGGCGTTTTCACACTCTTTCTTGGCCAGCGCCAAGAAAGTGCAATGCAAACTTGGAATGAGAGAATTCAAAAGAAAAAAAGAGATGCGCGCCGCCGAGCCCCCACAACTTTCGGCCGTGCGGATGGCGCGCCGCCGTAGGTTCGAGGCGACCCGCTTTGCGATTGGATGGGATTGCTTTTCGATCCTTTTTGGGGCGAAAGTGACGCGATGCTTCGGGTGCAAAAAGGCAGCGTGCGCAGACCCCCCCCGGCTGGTGGATTGGCGACGGCGGGGTCGGGCGCCCCCCCCGCTGAGACGATGTGTCGTGCGTTGGCGCCCACCGAGATGAGGCGCGCGCGCAGCTCCTGCAGATGGTTCCTCAGCAGCTTCATGTCTTTGGAGTTGGAGGCGCCGGTGTCCATCACAAACAACTTGTCGCTGATCTGCAGGTCATTTCCAAACCTGAAAGGGAAGAGCCGTCACTTCCGGCCCGTCTGACGACGACTTCTTTTCTGGCGGATTCCCGACCTGCTCCGAACTTCCTTGAGGAGCGCTCTCTCTTTCTTGTAGCTGAACTCTCCGGAGAAACATCTGGGCAGGTCCGCCAGGTCGGCGTGGGTGGCCACCAGGACCACCGGCGGGGGCCGCGGCACCCTCCCGCCGAACACTGCGAGCGGCGACAGCGTGACTACGCCGCCCGAGACGCGGGCCGAAGCGGAGGGACTCACGGATGCGCGGCGGCGGCGGCGCCAGGGCCTTGAGCGTGTTGAGCCAGAAGCCCACGTGGCTCAGCTGGCTCTCGTACGGCTCCTCCAGGCTGAAGACCACCAGGTGGAGCGCCGTGCCGTCGTCGGCCGCAAAGTAGTCGTAGGCGCAGTAGTAGGCCGGGTTGCCCGAGAACTCCCACACGCTGAAATCTCCCACGCCTACGCAAACGGAACGCCGCTTTTTCAACGAGGCTTCTGCGCCGCGCGCCTTTTCGACCCATTAGGAGACCGATCCCAAACACCGCGGCTCCACACTTGATTTTGAAGACGGCCAAAAATGTGCAAATATCGAACGACGACAAATAATCGTCATCATCCTGCCAGCCTTCAAATGTTCAACTTGATTTGAAATCTTCCCCGCACGCGTTGGCGCATCTCACCGTGGATGTTGGCGTGCTGGACGTCGACGGCCCTGGTGGCCCGCTCGTCGTCGGAAGCGGACGAGAGGCCGCCGCGCGCCGGCGACAACGGCTCCGGGGGGCCTTTGGTCAGGCTGGGCTCAAACATCATGCTGCGACTGCGCACGCTCACGTTCTCGCAGCCCGGGTACAAGTTGGAGATGCTCGCCGATACTGAAACGGCAAGTTTGCTCGGCGTGACCGTCATGAGCGGGACACCCCCCCCCCCCCTCCCCGCACGTGATGGCAACCTACCGGCGGGCTTGGAGTCGACCGGCGAGTCGGGCCGGCGCGAGGCGTCGCTGACGCGGGCGGCGGTGCGGCGCCGGCGGAAGAAGCTGCGCAGGATGCCGCACTTGAGCGACTCCAGCAGCGCGCTCTTGCCCGCCCCCTGCTGGCCGAAGATCTTGAGCTTGATGCGCGGCTGCGCCGTCTGCGTGGGGCGCAGCTGCTGGATGAAGGCCAGCCTGTGGTTGTCCTGCGGCGCGACGCAAAGCGTCCGGTGACAAGTTTGCTCCCCCGCAAAAAGGAACTTGTCGCCAGCTCGGCGGGATACGCCGACTTTGGCGGAACGCCGTCGCGGGTGGGAATTTGACCGGCCGTTCCGGGCGCCGACCGAGGGCCCGAGAGTCGCTTCCGGGGCGGCGCCGTCCTCCTCGCCTGCGCGGGTGCCGGCGAGAGCCCCCTCCGCGCCCGCCTGGCCGCTGCCCCGAACGCTAAACGTCGGTCCCCCCCCTTGTCGCCCCTTTCGTCCTCTCCGCTTACCTTTTTGAGCTTCCCCAGCAAGGCCACCACACCGTCATGTTGCTCCGCCGCAGCCAAGTCCTCCGCGCTTTTGCCATCCTGGAAAAAAAAAAAAAAAGCAACATACGTCCTTTCCTCATTTGATTTGTTCCAGTGGTGTCTTGAAGATGGCTCATAGTCCCCCCCCCCCCCCCCACAAAGTAAAGGGCTTCACGCTTCCTATTGCCGCTCTCGGCCAAAGGTTACTGTCCAAAAACCCGAGACAATTACTGTTAAATCATGTCAATAAGTCTCTTTTTGGGGGGGGCGACATGGATCATCAATGAAACCCTGCTATTTGGTCACCCCCCCACCAACCCCCGACGCCAGGCAAGCTTACGTTGGTGACGGCATCCGTGTTGGCTCCGCACAGGCAGAGGTGACGCACCGCTTCCAGGGCACCGTTGCCGGCCGCCAGGTGGAGGGCGGTGCGGCCGGACTAGTCGGGCGACAAACGAGAGGAAGGTCGTCAACATCGGGAAGACTTGGATCCGCTCTTTCGCGCCAAAAGTACACTTTGCTTCCATTAACGGGCCACCAAACAAAAGGAAATCCGCATTCCGGCTGCATATTGCTGCTCCGCGTGCGCGTCCAAGTGGCAGTTGTTGGAAGGTTTGGAACGAGCGTAGCATCCGCGCTCATTTCCGTCAACCCAAAAAAAGGGGCGACCTAGCGTGGCCTCGTCAACGCCAGAAAAACCGCAAAGAACTCGGAAGGAACAGAGATGAGTCAGGCGCGGGCGTCACCTTGTTGGGGATGTCGAGGGCGGCTCGGGCGGCGCACAGCGCGGCCACCAGGGCCGCGTTTCCGTCCTTGCAGGCGATGTGTAGCGGCGTGTTGCCGTGGCGATCCTGCCGCTCCGACCGGCAGCCCCGCGCCAGCAGGCGGCGGACCACCTCCAGCTGGCAGCGCCGCACGGCCAGGTGCAGGGCCGTGCGGCCGTCCTGCGGGAGCGCCGAGCGGGCGTCGCGTTACGAGAGCGCTTGAGGAAAAACGCTCGGCGAGGAAGACATCATTCTGCCCGATGAGGCTTTTTTTTTTTTTCCCCAACCTTATCGGCGGTCTCCAGGTCGGCGTCGTGCTCCGCCAGGCACTCCACGATGTCCGCGAAACCGCGGGCGGACGCGGTGAGGAGGGCGCTCTCGCCCTCGCGGTTCTTGGCGTCCACGCGGCAGCCGGCCCGGCACAGCGCCCGCGCCACGGCCGAGTAGCCGTGCCAGGCGGCGCAGTGCAGGGGCGTCTCTTGCTCCTGGACGCGATAGAGGGCGCCTTATAAAAATAGCCCAGAGGAGCCGGCCCCCGCGAGCGGCCGGCTCACCTTGTCGCCGAGGTCCGGGTCGGCGCCGGCGCCGCACAGGTAGTCCGCCGCCTCGGCGTTGCCGTAGCGGGCCGCCACGTGGAGAGCGCTTTCTCCCGACTGCAAGAGACAAAAGTCGAGCCACACTTGACGCGGGGGTCCGCGCGCGCCGCTCGCCTGACAAGGCGGAGCGAGCGTGCTCACTGCAGGAGCAAAAACGCAATTGGCGCCGGCTCGGCCACCTTATCTTGTACATCCAGGGGACACTTGTTGGCGTGGAGGAATTTCAGCGTGTCCACGTGGCCGTGTCTCGCCGCGTGGTAGATGGCGTTGGCGCCGCTCTGGTGGAAGCGCGCGCACACACGCAGGCGGGCAAGTAAATGTATCCGGCGTAAAGGGGGTAAGATTTTCCCGCTTGCGCGTTTAATGGCAATTGGTAGCAAAGGGACCAAAAATTGGCGCGCGCTACCTTGTCGCGCGCTCCAACGCAGGCTCCTTTGGCCACAAGCAGCCGGATGACGTCGACGCCGCCGCAGCCGGCGGCGACCAGCAGCGGCGGCGTGCCGCGCTTGTTGGGCCGGTTGACGTCGTAGCCGCTCAGCGAGTCCAGCAGATGCCGCAGGCCCGGAACGTTGTCGTCGTTGATGGCGTGGATGATGGCCTTCATCACAAACGAGTCCTCCTCATCCTGGACGGACAAAAAAAATAAAATAAAATAAAAAAATAAAAAACGGTCAATTTTGCGAGGGCCAAGAGTCCCGACGGCCGAGCGGCAACGAAAGCGTCGGGGCTCGTTGGGTGCGCGCTCGGGCGTTACCAGCGTGTCGTCGCTGCGCGCCACGCTCACGTTGCTTCTGGACAGGAAGGAGCGCGACAGGCGCTTGCACAAGGAGATGAGGCGCACCGATTGCTGCAAAGACACAAAGCACACTTGCGCAAGTGCATTCCGCTTTCGACCCCGCAAAGAGCTGCGCCGGAAGAAACGAGCGGCGCAGCCAATTTATCTGGGGGGACTATGAGAAAAATGTCGCAATTTGAAAAACAATACAGTACCCCCAAAATAACCACATTAATAAATCACAATTGTAGTTAAAAAAAAAAAAACGAATTTATGACCAATAAATTTTGAGGTGGAAAAAGTCCCAAATTTAAGACCCCCCCACCCCAAAACATTTTCAACTCTATGAGGAGAATGTTGGAATTTTATGGGAACGTGATCGACAATTTGACGGCAAAGAAAATTGTGATTCAATGAGAAAATAATTTGCTCAAGGCGATGAGACAGAAAGCAATCCTTTGGTGAGGAAAACAACTGGAGAAGAAATAAAGACTGATGAGAAATGAAAGCTTCATTTGAGGAGTTGAGAGGGGGAAAAAAAAAAAGGAGCGCAAATTCTCCAAGAAGTCGGCAGGGAACGGGATCCCGGGGCCCCGAGCACCCCCCCCCCCCCCTCCCCCGGGTCAGAAGCGGGGGAGCGCGAGCGCACACTTACTTTCCATTTTCTCCGGGCGGCAAACTTTTTCAACTTTTCCACGTTGACGGCCGACTCTTTCCTGCTCAGCGCCTGCCGCGTGTCTTCGGGCTGCTCGGGAGAAAAACAAAAAGCAAAGCGAAGATGCCGGCGTTGGGACGGCCGCTCGGGGGGAGCCACGCGGCGGGCGGAGCTTTGTCACCTGGATCCAGGGGTGGCGCAGGCTGTCCTGAACGCTCATCCGCTTTCTGGCAACACAAGGCGCCACAGCATTGGCCTTCCTCGTTTGCGATCGCCCGACTTTCTCGGTCGGACTCTCACGCGCGTTGGAACACAAAGAGCAATTTGTTTGTTTTTTCTTCTCGTCGTTTCCCGAGAGACAGCGAGAGCGAGCCGATTCTTTTCTCGTGGAAAAAGAGGAGCTTGGGCGCCCGTCCCGGCGCAGTGATGGCTCTCAACGCACGATGCGTAATAATCAATATGCGGTACTTCGTCAATTCAATGAAAATGTCCCATTTGATTGACAGGATCATTTTCTTCTTGCAAAAAGCTTTCTATTCTCGAATGTAGACTCCTTCCGTTTCGCCACACCGGCTTTCGGGCGGCGGTCGAAGAAACGGCTGGAGTCAAATGAGAATTTGTTTTGCGGGGACGCGCACGTACTTGGGGTCTTTGACCAGGAGCCTGCCGATGAAGTCTTTGGCCAGGGCGCTGGTGCCGCCGAAGAAGTCGTCGTCCAACGCGTAGTCCACGGCCGACACGTTGGCCAGCGTCTCCTGCTTGTTGTCGCCCAGGAAGGGCGACGCGCCGCTCAGCCTGATCGCGCCGCGGCAAAAAAGACACCACGTCAGAGGACGGCAAAGCTCGGGAGCGGGCTCGAGCGGCGCCTTGTGTGACGTGAAAAAAAGGCTTGAACGGACGCCGCCACGGTACGCATTTGTGCGTAAGAAGAACAAAAAAATAAAATAAAATCCCCAAACCTGCACTGACCAGCCAGACTTGGCCGTGGCTTTCTCCAACCTTTTTTTTTTTTTTTAAACCAGAAGCATAAAAAGCACTTTTTTTTCTGGAACAATTGACATTTGTCACGCTAGTCGGCGCGATTTGTTCATCGGGAATATTTGGGGAGTTACATCGTAAGGAAAAAACATTTTGAAATATTCCGAAAAATGAGTACAGTTGCGAAGAGAGACGGGGGAAAGAAAAAAGCCTCGATTGCTATGAAACTAAGTGTGCAGGTGTGGACGACTTACAGAATGTACGTTATCACGCCGACGCTCCTGCAGGGAGAAAGAGGAAACGTTGATTGAAGCGCGCATGTTCAATGGCATCAAGGGTGGGGGGGGGGGGGGGGGGGGGGCGTGTTTGTGTTTGCTCAGGTACCACATGTCGGCCTCCAAGCCCAGCGGCTCGTAGTTCACCACCTCAGGAGCTGCAAGGACAACCATTAGGATCAGACGCTTGCAATGACATCACCAAAAGAGGGCCCGGCGCGCCAATTTCCGCATTTCAGGACAAAAGTCGTATCTTTGAAAGGTCTCGTCCGGCAGCGCGGAATTTGGCGGGCACGTCCGTCACCAGAAAAGACGTGCGCAGGCCTCATTTTCTCATTTTCGGTTGGGGGCGGCAGGTCGTCGAGGACCACGGAAAGCAGTTTTTTGCCGACCGGCGGCCCCAAAATTTCAACAAGTTTGGGCCCGGAAACGGCACGGCGCGCAGGATTCACCGCCGCGAAGGCGAAGCTTCCGCGGCGCTCGCAGAGACGACAAGAAACGGCGGAGACGCGGGCGAGCGCGCGCGCTTTGGGCCGGACACTGACCGACAAACTCGGGCGTTCCGAAAATGTTTTTGAAGTCGTCGCCAAAGTCCATCTTGTGCGCCAGGCCGAAGTCGATGAGCTTGATGCGCGGGTGAGGCGGCTCGCGGCTCAGCAGCATGATGTTCTCCGGCTGAAAAGGCACGACAGCTCGCGTGGGCGGCGGGCGCGCTCTTCTTTGAAGAGGGGGGGGGGGGGGGGGGGGCCGGCCGCGTTACCTTGAGGTCAAAGTGAGCGATGCCTTTGGAGTGCAGGTAGAAGACCCCGTCCAAGATCTGCTTGAGGAACTGCGTGGCTTCCTCCTCGCTCAGCGACTCTTTCTCCGCCAGGAAGTCGAAGAGTTCCCCGCCGGCCACGCTGAACGGAAAAGGGAAAAGCCGTTCGTCTCTTTTGGACGGAGGCCGGAGTTTTTGTCACCGGATTTGTTTTCTCGGGCCGAACTCACAGCTCCAGGATGAGGATGACGTCGGCCTTGTTCTCGAAGACCTCGTGCAGCGCGATGATGTTGGGGTGGCGGATCTCCTTGAGGATGTCCACCTCGCGCTCGATGTCCTCCCGCGTCACGCCGCGCCGGCTGGATTTGCTGCGCCGCTTCTTGATGAACTTGGCGGCGTACTCGGCGCCCGTGCTCCGCCGACGACACCGCCGGACCACCGCGAACTGCCCGCTGCCGACGAGATGAGATAAGATAAGATAACCTTTATTTGTCCCGCACGGGGGCAATTTGCAGTCTGCAGCAGCAAAATTGGGGAGGGGGGGGGGGGGAGAAAAGAGACAGTGTTTCATTGCACAAAATACATGTGTCAGAAAGAACTACACGTTTTAATAAAAGTGCAATATAAAATGTAGCATTTGCAATATATTTGTAGAATAAATTAGCAATAGCATAGAAAACACGGCATGAGGTGGCTGTGCGCACATTTTTGGTGGGGTCTACCGAGGCATTCTCTTGGACGGCGCAGCCCATCTCGATGTCGGGTCTAGCCTCCAAGCTGACGCAGAAAGAAAGCAAAGCGCTCGCGTTCTCTCCGGGCTCGGCGTCATTCTCGCCGGCCGCCTCGGAACTCACCGACGCGGCCGCCGCGCGCGACTAGCGGCCCGCAAGCGGCGCGGGAGGTCGGCACGCGCCGGGGCCACGAGATGGCGACCGTCGCGCCGTTGTGTACCGGCGGAAAGGGTAACCATGGCGACGGGAGCGAGAAGAGGAACCGCCGGCCGCTCGGAGGAAGGAAGAGGCCGACGTATCGGCGACGCGGCGTCGATAAAAAAAACCACGCGGCCGCGGGATCTCGGGAGGCTTTTCTCCCCGGCCGGCCACCGGCGGCGGGAGGTCGCTCGCTCCCGACAGGCGGCTCGCTCTTTTACGTGCGGTGGCGAGGGCGCGCCGCTCGCATCGCTGGCGACTGAGCGCGCTCTATCTGCCGAACGGAAGCTTGGCATCAAAATGGCAGACGGCAAGCGTCCACGCCGGCTTCGCTTTCGTCTCGAGTGGCTTTGTTACAAGCGGCCGATCGCTTTGGAACAAAGCCGCCTTCCTCGGGCGTCCTTTCAGAATCGCTCCTGCGCGTCAGCCGTCACTTTTGTCTCATCGCGCGAAATCTCATGGATGGGAGACATTTGTCGAAAAACCCCACTGGTGTTTCTCCATGCGCACTTTCAAGTGAACAATGTTGATCATCGAAAAATCAAAAGCAGTTGGTCTTTCATTATTCAGCGCATACGCGGCGGTGGGTTTGTTTTTTTGTGTCTCCGGGGGAAATGTCAATCAATGATGGAACGGCACGACTTTACAGGGGCAACTTTATGCTTCCTACAGATTGACTTTTTTTTCCTATCGGATGCTCGTTTTACTGAGCAAATGTGTGACTTCAAAGCCCCCCCCCCCCCCCCCCCCCCCCAGATATGCGGTTGCATTCTCAACGGGACAAGTAAAGGAGGCGCCGCTTCAGATTTCACACATTTGGTTGACCGAGTATCGCGACGACAACGCGATTATTCTGCCGCGCATTGCGGAAAGTGCGAGATTGACGTGAAGAGGCGGAATGGAGGAGGCGATGGCGGCAAGTGAGAAAGTGGCAAGGGGGGGTTTGGGGGGCGCCAGCTGCTCCGTTGATCCACCTCTCATCTCCGGTCTTATAAAAATCACATTTGGCTAGCAAAGTTAGCTAGGTGGCTCTCACACATGCACAGAATGACACCATGTGACACACTTGTAAATCTGTAGGAAGAAAAAAAAACTAAAACAATAAAGCAGCCCAATAAAGTGGAATACCGTAAAATACATGGGCTCACTCTTTTTTTTTTTTTTTTTGAGAATTCACTTGTCTTTTTCGCCGGCTGCTCTTTGGGGTTGGGCACTAAGTAGTTCATAATGGGGGAGGGGGGTGTGAGTGCCGGGTCTGCGTGAGACTCGGCCCCTCCACCCAGTCGTGCCGGCCCGGGTGAAAGGGCCTTAAATGTAGGTCAGTGGGTGCATGCCATCCGTCACTTGTGCCGCTTCCACTGCATTTCTTCATGATACTCGATAGCCACATTCAGCTCCACGTACGAGGACGCTCTTCTTGGCCACGAGCCAGACCACATTCAGCACACTTGCACAACAACCGTGTCTTCCCTAGTACACAATTAAACGCAAATGAAATGACGAGGAAACTACTCGTAACATGAGTGGGATTATGTCACAGACTAGGATCTTCCGGGATGTTACGAGCAGTCTCAAAATGCTCACCAAACGTTTTTCCTTTCGAGTTGTCCTACCAGTTTACCCAAGTTGTCTTACTAGGTTGCAGAAATGTCATGAAGTAGCTGGGGAGGGTGAACAATAAAGATACAATTGCCCTACTAGCGCAATGAAGAGGGCTTAACCAATTAATCAGCCGACCGATTTAACTGGCTGACAGAAGCTTTTTTTTTAATCTAGAGATTTTATTGTGAATTTCATTTAAAGTCTTTGAATAAATACTGTTTCAAATGTAATAAATTATTCTTCACTCATCGTGATTTCAATATCATTCAAAATAATTGCGATTGTTATTTCCCATAATTGCCCAGCCTTAATGTATTATCCTGCCCCCTTGTGGCCAGGGCGTGCACACCAAAAGGAGCAGCACAATGCCCAGTGATTATTATGACGTACAAACTTTAAGGTTTTTAACATTTTATTCAATTGTGTCATTACCTGGATGTTTTTATACAACGCTGCAAAATATTTTCTCACTCTAAAACACCTTGCGCACATTTTTATTGGTGGGTTTTTTTTGGTTGTGATGATTGGCATTTCAATCCATTTCAATGGAGAAAGTCAAAGCACCACAGTACACATCGTTTTTCATAGATTTTGCATGACCCGAGAGAAGGGGCGACAGGTGCAGAGATGATTTTGAAGTCAAAAGTGCGACTCACCTGCCCAGTTCGTCCCCGATCTCATACAGGTCTTCGACATTCTCCTGCTTGAAAACGGTCATGTTGTGTGTGCACTTGGAGGAGTGCCGGCTATTTCCTGGAGAAGGCGGGAGTGGACGGGGCGGGGGAGCTCGTCACAGCTGCAGCCCGCTCGGGGCACGTTCGTCGCCGGCTACTCTTCTCCCCATTGTCGGGCCTGGATCGGCGACACCGGTGGAAGAGTGGAAATCAAATGGAGAGCATCTGTCAACATTGTCACGACTCCTAGATTTGAAAAAATGGTGGGTATGTCACACTCCTCGATTACTGGGGGTGGGGGGGGGGCAATCATGGGTCGGGTTTGTCGCTGCGTGCGTGGTAATAAATGAATTGCCCCCGAAAACGGCGACACATGAGCGGCTACTGGCGCACAGCCCGCCACTCTTCAGTGCGGTAGCTATAGGAGACTCGAGGTGCGGCGAACCCCCCCACCCCCCGCGCGCTTTCTTCCAGCCACGAGCTGAAGGCACTATCGGGAAATAACGTCGCGAAAGACAGTCAGGTAACCTTCATTTTCCGACTGAATTTAACCCCAAAATGGACGAGCGTCGCTCTCGGTTGGCCGAACTCGAAGCTATCAGGTGCACTTCGAGAAAGAAGAAGCGAGTGGTGGTGAGAGGGAGGGGCCGAATGTCTTACCCCGGTAAACCGAGTCCAGGCGAGGCTTCGTGGGGTTTCCGCCTGGAGCGTGTGCCGCCGCCGCTCGCTCGCTCGGTCGGTCGTCGGCTCACGGAGCCGGAGGTCGATAAAACGGCGCCGTGGGAGGAAATCGACGTCCACAATGCAAGAAGGTAGTCGGTGGCCGGTGCCGCGTTCAAGTGCCGTTGGGGAAATTGACAATCCCATCCACGCGATACTTCGCTTCAAAAACAAAAACACTTAATTTACACTTGACCATGAGAATATATTTATTGACCAGTGCTACTGTATGTCCACACATACACAAAGCGCAAATTGTTTCGGTCAGGACCAAAACGATGATATCACTGGGCAAGTGGCGAATCAACGAGTTTTGGGTGGAAAGCGAAGGCAGCATCGGTCAGTCTCCAACGACTCACAGACAACAGGAAGACAATACACCCACCGGACACTTCGTTCGGTATCCTTGACACAGCCCCAACAAGCGTTGTACTTTTCTTTTGGGATGCTCCTTCCTCATGTCACTTTACATTTGCTGCTTTCGTACTAATGAGGTTTACATTAGCTTTGGGTTGAAAGGGTGAGAGCACCACCTGCCCTTCCAGTCTCACTTCACTTTATGAAGGCGACAAAATATGATCCACCAGCTTTTATTCTTATTAATTTATTATCATATTGCAACTCTTGGTATAAAAACATACAAAAGATATTTTTCAAAAAATCCCTCATAGTCCACAATAATGCATATAAAATGATGAAACATTATCATGATAGGCACAGATAAACACAAGTGGTATAAAATCACTATTTCATGACTATCGCATACTCGATTGTGCAATACAGCTGTGAGGAATATGTTGTAGCCAAGCACACGCGTGTTTTTATTGTTCCTTCATGCTGATATTCCAGGCAAAACGAGAAGCGACGATAAGTCGTGTCGATTCATCATTTCTATGAGCATTGGAGGCAAAATGGAGCAGTGCGCTACATAGATGCAGCCACACGAGGCGCTGCTGAGGAACCGCTGACAAGGAAGAAGTTCCCTTTTTTTCCCCTCATATGACAATGTCTTCCTTTTGGTAAAATTACAAATTTTCTTGAAATATTATTTACTTTTTGTAATTGTCTAATTTTGTTCGAATAAAATTCTGATATTTTGTTGTTGTAAAATCCCGACTTCATTCTGTTGAAATTTAAACAATTCTTGAAACATTACAACTTTTTTTGTGATATTATCACATTGGTATAAAATACTAATTCAATCGATTATTCTATATTTTCAAAAGCAGTTATTTCAAGTGGTCACTTCAGCTACAAATCCTGAAACTCTGATAGTTATCTGTGGTAAAATACCCTTTTTCCTGATGACCAAAAAAAAAAAAAAAAAAGAATTTCAACCATTAATCATCGGATGAGATAGGAGCCATGGCGACGATAGGTTGTAAAATGTCTAAAACCAAACAGGTGCGGTCAAAATTACAATCACATAACCACAAAGTCCTCCATTTAGTTTTGGTGGGTCTTTTTCACTTGAAACTTACAAAAATAGATGTAGAAAAGTACAAAATGCTTTTAAGGCAACATGGCTTTGTTTGTCATCTGTGATGAGCAGGGCTGGAGAACCTTTTCAGTGTCATTAGATTTAGTAGGCATGTCAATCATGAATAGTCCCATGAAAAAGTCGCAAAAATTATGTGCGAAAAGATGAAGTCTGCCGTTTTGGTCTGATGCGGCCATTTTAGGATCTGTCATGGGCATTTTGGAGTCATGTCAGCCATTGACAGAGATTATCTCCCATTGCTAAAAATGCAAAAACTGCAATCTTTGAAATTTACTCAGTAGCTCTTAGCCACATGAAACTAACTTGGTGGGCAGGTCTATCATGAACTGGGGAGGGATCCATCCATCCATTGTCCGAACCGCTTGATCCTCACTAGGGTCGCGGGGGGTGCTGGAGCCTATCCCAGCCATCTCCGGGCAGTAGGCGGGGGACACCCTGAATCAGTTGCCAGCCAATCGCAGGGCACACAGAGACGAACAACCATCCACGCCCACACTCACACCTAGGGACAATTTAGAGCGTCCAACCAGCCTGACATGCATGTTTTTGGAATGTGGGAGGAAACCGGAGCACCCGGAGAAAACCCACGCAGGCCCGGGGAGAACATGCAAACTCCACACAGGGAGGCCGGAGCTGGAATCGAACCCGGTACCTCTGCACTGTGAAGCCGACGTGCTAACCACTGGACTACCGGGCCGCCCCTGGGGAGGGATCCACAACTAAAAAGACACAGTACGTCAGCAATGTTGGTTGGAAGTGGCCATTTTAGGAGACTTTGGGCCATTGCAGGGCTCTTTGAGGCAAAGTTCTTGAGATGTTGTCCGATTGCCCGTAACCTTTAAATCCGCCTAAATTTGACAGCTGGACGACGCTCAACCCAACTACTGAGTTTTCATGTGTGCGTGGGGGCGGAGCTTACCAACAAAGATTGGTGACGAAAATTCTCTCGTCCGTGTGTGTGTGTGCGTGTGTGTGTGCGCGCACAGTGTGGGTTCGCCAGCCCTGCCATGAAAATTTGCACTCCCAAGGTTAAAAAAAACAAAACAAAACAAAAGTTTGTAAACTTGAAGACACGTGGTCCTCTTCTGATATTCCTGCTTCCTTTCCCACATCAAAGCAGACTCCTTCGATCCAAAGGTCTTATCGTGGGGGCTCACGAGCGTCGTCGCTAACGGTCCTGTACATTTGCAGTGAGGTCACCTCCACCTCCTGGGCCTTGACGTACTGGGCGCGCCCCGCCGGGCTGTACCCGGCCGAGCGGCCCAAGGGGCTGAAGCCGGATGCGGCGCGCCCCGCGTGGGCTAAAGCCGAGGGGCGGGGCGGGGCGGGACGCCGCAGGAAGCGGCCCGACGTCACCAGGTCGCCGTAGCCCTGCGCGTGCGAGAAGGCGTAGCCGGAACGACGGGAGCTGGTGCGGCGGATTCTGGTTCGGCGGGGGAGCGGGGGAGGTGACGCTTTGGCCTGCCGGGCCTTGAACATGACCTGAGAAGAGGGGCGCGCACGTTCATACAAAACATTGCAGCTGCGTGGCGGCCCCCGTCGAAATGAGGGTTGGACCGTTGCACCCCACTCGGGTGCTAATCGGTCACGTGATGACAACATTTCCTTCTTTCGCTGAGGCACATTTTCGGATTCGCCTTTCTCTTTCTTCTTCCTCTACTCTGTTGTCTCTGCGCCAGGCTTAGAATAGTTTGGGCGTCTTCATCATCGTTAGTTTTCACTGCGCTGTTTTGATTCGTTTTCAGAGCTAGCTTGTTTGTATCCCCCCAATCCATCCATGCTGTATTTTAGTTTAGCTTTTTTCTCCCCAATCTTGTGTATTTCTTGTTTTGTTGTTTATAAATGTAGTTTTAATTTTGCTTAGTTTTCAGAGTGACTTTGTTCATTTTAGTTGCGTTATTAGTTTTTCCCAATCTTGTGTATTTGTTTTGTTGTTTAAATGTATTTCGTTTTCAGAGCTACTGTGTTCATTTCCCCCCCCCCCCAACAAAAATGCTTCATTGTAGTTGAACCGTAGTTTAGTTTCAGTTGTTTTTTTTTTCCAATCTTGTGTATTTCTTGAGTGCAAGATTAAAAGCAAAAATAATAATAATGACCCAAGTGTGGTGTTGCGTAAACTCAAAACATACGTGACAGTATTTGCAAAACAAGTAGGCGCAAACCAAACGCTGACAAAAGGCGAAAACGGCTCCCGGCTGTGTGTTCTTGAGACTTTTGTGCGTGTCACGATAGACAAGCCGAGCACGTTTCGCACCTTTTCACGCATAACCGGACCTAAATTCAGCCTAGCAGCAAGTGGAAGCACCTGGTTGCCATCACAGTTTTTGGTGTCAACCGATCCCACGCTACCTTCTCTTTGTCCTCGATCAAATCCAGTGAAGCGGTCGATCCGTTTTTACCTTGTCATTGATGGTGGGGCGGAGCAGGATCAACAGGAAGCGATAGGTGACGACAGGAAGGATGCACAAAATGGAGGTGAGCCCAATGGTCAACCAGACGTTGGGCTGACTCAGCGTGTTCCTCGCGGTGCCTGAACAGATTGGACACCAACATGCCAGGTTCAAGTTGACTAGCAGGAAATATTGGATGATAGTTTTAGAATTTCACCGAAAATTCGCCCTATGACCTTCCTCCTGTCTTCTTATTGGTTGACTTAGGCCGAAGGGGTGAGCGTTTCTTCCTCCTCCCTCGCTCCCCGCGCAATTTTTACTCCGTCAACATTGCATTTGACACATCAGCATGAGATACGTGTCGGATCATTTGAGGTTTTTTTTTTCCCTGACCATAGGTCCAGACTGACGCGGCGGGAAAGCGTCGTCGGTGGCGGCGAGCGTTCTCGGCATACCTATGAAGGGGAAGGCCGAGGGCAGCACGAGGAACAGGCCGTTGCTGTACATGGTGAAGGTGACGGCGAAGTACATGACCAGGCTGCCCACCACAAAGAGGCCGTTCACCGCCGTCCAGTAGGACATCTCCAAGCCCAGCTGCACACAGGCGCGCAAGTCACGAGGGCCGTCACCGTAACAAAAGTTGGGGACGGTACCTGGAGGGTGACGGCGAAGAGCAGGCAGGTCTGCGTGAGGACGGCGAAGGACTGGTAGTCGGCCACATCCCGGCCGTCGGCGCGGGCCGCCTGACCGACGGCGGCGTACGGGATGAAGAAGAGCACCAGGGAGCTGTAGCAGCTGTGCAAGGCGCACTTGAAGAAGGCCATCTTGCTGAAGTACAGGTTGAGCTGGCCCGGCACGTACAGCCGAGGGTGCTGGAAGCTCCACGCGTCGTTCACGTCCTTTTAGCCCCGCAAAGCCCATTGAAATGCATTCTCGCACGGGCCGAGAAAATTGCGGCCGTTGCCCGACTTTCGGACGAAAGCGGCCGACGGGGCTCTCTCACCTGATCGAAGAGGCTCATTCCCAGCACAGGTAACGCCGTGTACACCAGATTGTACAGCGTGATGAACAACTCGTCGTACACCGTCTGCAAGGCGAAAGCCACCTCTCATTTCAACTTCCAAAAACAAAAAATAACATATGAACAAGCCACAGAGAAAAGCAAAACAAAACCAGAATTCATGAATTAAAAATGTTGAGACATTCACTTTAGCGAGATTTGAAACGAAAAGTTCAAGCATGCGGTCAGTTCAAAATCGTGCTCAATATAAAAAAAAGTATTTAAAAAGATGATAACATTTAAACGACAGTGAATCAACCACCCCCCAATATTCAAAAAAAAAAAATTAACGTCCGCTTGAACAAAAAGAAAAAAAAGATGTGCCATAAAAACCAATTCAAATAAACATGCTGATAGAAAATTCATGCTAAAACAGACGCAATAAAACCAAATTTGAAAAAAAAAAAACCCACCAAGATTTTAAGGTCTATTGAAATTACAAATATAAAAAGGTAATTAATAGAAACATTCAATTAAAACAGATCTAAAACCCTAAATCAAAATGACACCAAAAATAAAATTAGAAGAGAAATGACACAGAAAAAATTCGAACTTAGTAAAAAAAAAAAAAAAAAATGATTTGAATGAATAATAATCACAATACCAATCATCTTAACCCAATTCCAGGGATGAATGGGTGACAAGCTCCCAGAGTGAAAGGAGCCAGCATCCCTCGAGTCTCACCTGTGCGGAGAAGCCGCAGAAGAAGGCGTACCAGAAGTGGACAAAGGTAAAGGTGAAGTTCTTGTAGAAGAAGTAGCGAAGAAACTTGCACATGCGCAGGTAGGACCAGCGGCCGTGCACCAGCAGGAGGCGCTGCAGGAAGCGGAACTGCGCGAAGGAGTAGTCGCTGGACAGAACGGCCTGCGTGCCCTCCTGGCCCGAGATGCCCACGCCGATGTGTGCCACTGGGGGGGGGGGGGGGCCGAGTTACTCCCACTTTTGCCCAGCGCACGGCAAACGCGCTGCTCTCAACGCGGCCGTGCCAAAAGGGCGCTCAAATGAGAAGGGCGAACGCAGCGATCCAAATCTGTTGGCTCGGGCTCACCTCACCTTTGATCATGCTGACGTCGTTGGCGCCGTCGCCGATGGCCAGCGTGACGGCGCGCTTGTACGTCTTGACCAGCTGCACCACCTGCGCCTTCTGCAGCGGCGTGACGCGGCAGCAGATCACCGCCTTGCACATGCACGCCGTGCGCAGGAAGTCCCGCTCCATGCTGCGGTCCAACGCGTGGGCCTGCCAAAAAAAAACAACACCAAGGGAACACTCCATGAGGAATATCACAGATGGAAGACCTCAAGCCTCTCATTGTTGGTATTTAGCAAGAAACATGACGTTTGCTGCACATCATTTGCTTCGGCGGGCCACATGGGATGATGTGGCGGGTCAGGTCTGCCCCCTGGGGCCTTGAGTTTGACACCCGTGCAAGATGAGCAACATGCCAATTCAAAAAAAAAAACAAAAAAAAAAAAGGCACAAAAGGTCAAGGGGTGTACCAGACTGTGTCCATTGATGACGAGGCCAAAGTCGCCGTTCACCGCTTCATCCGCGATGGCTCGCGCACTTTTTCCCAGAGTCCTCGCTGGCAAAAATGCACAATCCTCAGCGGCACCGGGTTTCATGGACCCGCGTGCGTTCCTGCCATACGTAAAAGAATCTAACTTGTAAAAAAACAAATAAAATACATATCGTCGCAAATCTGCGCTAGCTACCTGAGCTCCTGTCTGACGTCCTCCGGCGAGTTGCCGCCAATGACAAAAACGTCGTTCATCTCCTCGCTCAGGAGGTTGCATGAGTAGCCAATGTTTTCCGCCGTTTCTGCGATGTAAACAATATTTTATCCATCCATCTGAGCATGATATCACTATTCATTCGAAACACATCCAAATAGCAACAACAATTGAAAAAAGAACCTACCTCCGTAAAACAAATACACAAATCAATGCATATGAATCACAAACAATGAACGCAAGTGGATGAGTCTGTTGGACTCAAGAAAAGAAAGGAAAAAAAAAAAATTCACATTAGAATTTCCCAAGGGGCGACGCCAGAAGCCATCACCCCAAAAATGGGAGTTTTTGCCCCGCGCGCGCGGTGGATATTTGTTTTGAAGCGGATACCTTGCTTGTCGCCCGTGAGAACCCAGATTTTGATGTCGGCTTTGGACAGCTGCTCGATGGTCTGCGGCACTCCGTCCTGCAGCTTGTCTTCTATGGCCGTGGCCCCCAGCAGCTAGGCGGGCGGGCGCAACGGCTTAGCGCACGGCACCGGGCGGCGGCGGCGTTCACGCGAGGCGAGGCGAGCCGGCGGCCTACCAGCAGGTCGCTCTCGATCTCCTCGTACAGCTGCTCCAGGTTGGCCTCGCGCTGGTGCGGCGCCACGCTGGCCTCGTGGTGGCGCCGTTGCCACCCGAGGAAAAAGTCCTCGTCCAGGTCTTTGTAGGCCAGCGCCAGGGTCCGCAGGCCTTCCCCCGCAAACTCCTGCGGAGGCAACCCGCACACGTCAGGCAACTTCTGCGGGCGGGCGCGCCCAAACCCCGAGAGGCGGCGACCGCTCTGACGTTGAGGTGCTCCGTGGTGACGTCCATCAGTTTGGCGCAGGAGCGGTGAAGCCTCTCGTAGATGATGGTGTCGGCTCCCTTGCAGTACAGCGACAGCTTCCCCTCGGGACTGCGAACTGGTTTCAATTGCAAGGAGACAGCCGAGAAAAAGCCGCTTTTCATCTGAAAGTCGCCTCGAGGCTCCGCTCAAGATTTTTCGGGAATCCCTTGCCCAGACGGCGACATTTGAAAACGTGCGGTTGATGTCAACGGGCCTTTTTTAATCTCTGCAAATGACGTCGTAAAGTTAAAAAAAAGGACGGAAACAAAGAGCAGAGTGTGAATACTTTTTGCCACCCGAGGAAAAGGAGCACATGGGTGCCTTACTCGGGTGACGTTTTGCCAGTGGAAAACACCAAAGACATTCCGTCCTTTTTTTTTTTTTCCTTTTCGATTGAATGCAGAGCAGGGATTCAATCGCATCGTGCTTCTGTCAAAGCGGCTGGCGAGTCTTCGACCCAAGTACAGCCTTCCGCCGCCTCCATCTAGCTTCCACAAAAGATTTCGTATGGTCTCGGCGAGCTATCGTAAACGCGCATTTGTTGCCAGCCCAAACGCAAAAAAAACGACCTCCCGGAACGGCGACCGCAAACGCCGAGCGCCGCCCGCTTCTAAAGCGCCGGCCTCGTACTGAAGTTGCTTACCGATGACGGACATCCTCTTGCGGACATTGTTGAAATCCAGGATGGCCAAGAGTTTGTAAGTGCACTGCTGGCCCATTTCCACAACGGAGACGCTGTCGGGCGTCCGCGAGCGGAAGACAAAGCCGAAGTTCCTGGCGGCTGTGACCAGGGCGCCCTCATCGGGCGACTGGGCCTGGTACGAGAGCTGGCCTGCAGAGAAGGCCCGTCGGGTCAAAAGGGCGCAGGAAAGCCGGCGCCGGCTCACGCGCCGGCGGGCTCACCTTCTTTCTTCTCCTCCGCCATGACGGTGTGGCAGAGGGCGAGCAGTCGGAAGAAGGCGTGCACCTCGGGGATCTCCAGCTTGACGGCCTCCACCAGGGCGTGATCGTGGAAGGTGAAGCGGGGGTCCGCCAGCGGGTTAAAGGAGAAATCCACCGTCTCGGTGTGCTGCTCGGAGACACAGCGGGTGTCATGGAGACTTAAAAAAAAAAAAGGCATCTTGTACTAAATAAAAAGAATTCTAGCTTGGCACCGTCAGGAGGAAAGCTTTGATTTCCAAATTTGGTCACCCCCCCCCCCCCCAAATCTAACCTACTGCTCAGTCCGCATGTCAGTCTGTTCTTTTTACGATTTATTGAGCAATTGGCAGCAATCGGAAGCAAAATTGCACGTTCTCCCCGTGCTTGAGTGGCTTTTCTCCGGGTGCGATATTGCCTCAAGCCAATTTTGTGCACCGACTGCTATTCGAAAGCCCCCCCCCCCCACCTTGATTGTTTTCAAATCCAGGAATATCTCAGACAATAACGGGCAAAGCTACGCCATGGCTGAAAAGACATGAACGGGAGCAACAAGTTGAATTAGCTTCCAAGACTCACCGCGTTCACTTCCAGTCTCTGGCCCATGCGGTCCAAAAGGTCGCCTGTGAACAAACACCAGCGCAGCGCTCACGTTCACTGCCCGAACGGCGGCCTTCCTTTCCCCGGGCCCGCTTTCCTCACCGTACGTCTTGCCGTTGATGGAGCACTTGTTGAAGGTCATGATGTTTTGCGTCAGCGTGCCCGTCTTGTCGCTGAACACGTACTTGATTTGGCCCAGCTCCTCGTTCAGCGTGGTGGTGCGCGCCTCGGCGGGGGTGTCGCTGCGAGAGTGGTACATTTTGCGGTCCCAGTCGATGTAGAAGCTGTTGCCCAGGCGGATGAACTCCACGCTGGAAAAGGGGCGACGAATCAAATCAAAACGAAACGCAATGGGCAAATGGTTGCTGGCCAACAACAAGTCTGCCTCTGATTGTAAATGCAGTACTGAAGAAGTCCAGCGCTCTACTTCAGCTGAATGTTTGCAAGCATGCACAATTCGTCATCAATGTTGGCTGTTTTTATGAGACCGTCAGGTATTTTCTGCATGTGCATCTTTCGGCACAGAAGACAATAGGGGAAAAAAAATTAAAGAAGGCAGAAAGCACACAACCCGCCCACAGCTCCACCTCAAAAAAAAAAAAGAAGACGGGTAACTACCTTGGCCTCACCTGACATAGAGCGAAATGGGCACCACCGTGTTGAGGATGATGACGTAGGACCAGAAAGTGAGAAAGGAGGAGAAGGCGGCGTTGTGGCCGTTCTGCCTGGGCAGGAAGAGGGTGAACGCCGAGCCCTCGCCCAGCTCCCAGCAGTAATTGCCGATGGCCAGGATGGTACACATGAGCGCCAAGAAGCCAAAGATCTGCAAAGGGGAACATTCAGGACAGGGCTGCAAACTGTGTGTCTACGATGCTGAAAGGGGGGGGGGGGGGGGGGGTTCCCAACTTGCGTTGCACAAATCCAGCGGGCGCACGCAATGAAAAGTGTGATGGCCTGGTATGAATCACAAATTGAAAAAGGGGGTGTGCCAACTCTGTCATGGATGTTGGAGGTGGTCTGTGGCTTAAAGCAGCCGAGGGGAATTTTTTTTTTTTTTAAATATCTAACACACGGAAACCCATTCAGGGCAAGCAAGTTCAAAAGTGAAAACATCTTGTCAGAAAAATGCCATTGACTCGCACAAAAAAATAAAGAAGGGGGTTGAAAGGGCCTTCTCGCGGTGAGGATGTCAATTTGCAAGGCTTTTTTTTTTTTGCGGCTATGCCTGCTCATTGGGCACGGCGCCATCCGATTTTGAGGATCTCGTTTTATCGCTCTCTTCCAGGCGGACACATGACACAAACGCGCTCACGCAGAGAACGAGGACGTTCATCAGCCGGTCCACGCTGGTCCTTTTGAAAGTGCTTTTGCCACAGTTCTGCATCAGCTTGGTTTCGGGACCTGGAGTCGAAATCAAAGAGCTCAGATCATGACGTGACGTTCCTTCCAAGAAGTAGCGCGCCCCACCTCCAAAGAGCACCAGTCCGAAGCACCACTCGGTGTTCCTCAGGGTGCAGCCTCGCAAGAGGATCTTTTCGTTGTCCAGGGCGTACTTCTGCCCTGCGTAGGCCAGCGTCCCTGTGAAGCGATCCAGCCGATTGTTGGGAGCCTCGCAGAGGACTTCGCCTTCGTGACACAGGCGCAGGGTCGGGGTGGGGGGGGCTTGAGCTGAATTCGAATGCCGTTAAGGATTTGTTTGCTTTTTATTTTTTCCTCCTACCATTAAAGCCCGCCAACTTGCTGACGTCATCGCCGAGGTCCCCGGTCACCGGCAGGGCCTGGCGTACCTTCAAGTTGGTCTCACTTAGGAGGAGGAGAGGAAAAGTTTGGCCAAAATGAGGGCGGTGGGTCGCGGAGCGGGAGCGGGACCGAGACCGGGCGGTGGGGCTTACCCGTCCAGCTCGGCTGTCTCAATGTAGATTAGGTTGAGCGGTTCACTGCTGGACAGCAGGAGAAGGTCGGCCTGAGGAAGCGGTTTGAAGAAGGAAAAACATCAATAGTGAGCTTGGCTAGCTAAAATTGGCTGACGAGAGCTTTCTCCAGAACGCCGTCAAAGTTCACACAGTCCAAGCACATTTCGAACGTGTGCACTGCGAGCCTCGCAGCCTCACCGTGACAAACTGGTTGTTTTCCAGCTTGATGATGTCTCCCACCTGCACGTCCATCCACTTCTCGCTGCGCAGTCTGGTGAGCGGAAACGGGATGTTAGCCTTGAGGGCCAAACAAATGCCCAAATACGGGCGCCCGATTGCCAACAGGAAGTGTTTCCCGCCGGAACTCGGCCGGACGGCTCAACGATCACGGGCTCGCTGGACGAGCGACGTGGTGCGAGCTCGTCGAAACATCAGACTAAGCGCTCCGCACCTTCCGTGTGTGATGAGAAAGCGGCGCCGTTCATTTAGAAGCAAGGTCAAGCCCCGCCCGCTCAAAATACACGAGAGACCCTCAGTGGCCTCAGGCACGGCAGGGCCGTTGTTTTCTAGAATCCGACTGACAAGGCCGCCGATAAAACGGGGAAAAAGAAATACTTGCTTTCCATCGATGAGGACTTGAACTTTTCTGTTGTTGACTTGATTGTCACTCCGGTGGCGATTCTAGAAGCAAATAAAACGGTGATAAAAAGTCTGATGATTTACCCGCCCCCTTGCGCATTCGAGCGACTCTGGCCCCGATTCTCGGTGAACCCGAGCTAATGTTTAAGCCGCGACGTCGGCCTATTTCGGGTTTGCTTCTTGTTTCTGGCCTTCCTTATTAGCGCTCGTCAACCATTTAAGAGTAAAAGGTCGCGAGGGCATCTCGCGAGGGAAGCAGTTGACTTCCTCCAACAGCGTGACCTATTAGCTCGTCACCAAAAAAAAAAAAAAGGGAAACGAGCAGTTGCTTGCGAAATCGGGAGGTGACGCAATTGGCAGCGTCGTGGGAGTTCAGTCAGCGCCCACACATCTGCCGCGAGTCAAAGCCATTTGTAAAAAACAGCATGCAGAATTACACTGGGAAAAAATACAGGAAGTCAATTAGGACACAAAAACCTGTAAAAAATATATATAAATAAAAACAGCATGCAAAACTGCACGGGGGGGGGGGGGGGGGATTCAGCGATACAGCGAATCCGCGAATGGGTGAACGGCAATGTAGTGAGGGAAATCTGTGTTTGATTGATTCAAAGAAATCAAGGCATACAAAGTGAAGCCCCGAAACAAAATCGACTTCTCAGCAGGCAATATGCGGCCCGCTGGAGCAGACGCTATCAATTTTGCTACCTCTCGTTGATCTAAACAAAAAGAATTGAGGAAAAAAAAAAAAAGCAACGAAAAGCTCCCTTACGCGCTCAGCGAGCGCTCTACCGCTTTAGCCGTGTACCCCCAAGACAAAGCACAGACTTCAAATACGGTTTCCTTCGAAGGCTAAACAGGCGTGAGGAGACGGCTAAAGGTGGCCGAGGCGCTTACGATGTCATCGGTGGCATCCTTGGCAGCGGTGACGGACAGCACCAGCGCCAGGGGCACCACGGTGGTGAACCAGGACAGCGACGAGATCTCGGGAATCACCTGATGGAGAAAACGAGCGGAGCTAAAACGCCTGCAAAGTGAAAAGAAATTTGACCGCCCACAAAGAACAGCTCTTAACAACTCCGCCTTATTTTTGGGGGGAGTGGGGGGGGGGGGGGTTGGAACAAATAAATACATCCACAAGTATCAAAAACGAGGCTTCCATATCACGATCAAGTGACAAGTGGGGGCGTGTCTGCTGGATGCGCTGAAACCTCGCCCCTCCCAAATGTCAACTGTCAATCAAATCATCGATGACCTGCAAAAACGGATACAATGTCACCGAGGATACTAATAACTTCATGTTTGAGCTGTGAAAATGTATCCGGTTCAAGATTGCGGCAGCTGCGATATACACGGCCGGCCGGGTCTTGGCATGCCACCACAAGGAGGCGCTCTAAAGCGGTCGCGCTAGTCAGAAGCCCTGGTCCACACACGGTCGAGTTGAACAAGTTGAAATTCTCACCTCCCTTTCTCTGTGTAGCGTATGCTCACTGACGGGCAACAACGAGGCGCTCTAAAGCGGACAAACGCTAACGCGAGCAAAGGCGCCGGAGCCCTTAAACCCGCGTGTGTTATCCAGAAGCAGATGGCAACCTTTTTGGGCCGCAGAGACGCTCAAAACACAAGTTAAAATCACACGATTTGTTCCGGCGACTTAGCGGCTAACGTTTTCCGCAACCGGCGCATTTAATTCGGTGACAACGAGCTGCCGAGGGGCGAGGAGCGCGTTTCGGGATTGGCGCTCCCGGCGTACCTGGAGCACCAGCAGGAACAGAAAGTAGGCATTCGCGATCCTCTGGAACTGCTCAAAGAGGTTGAGAGGTAGGAAGGTGAAAAAGTTGTACTTGGAGGTCTTGATGCCATTCGTCTGCGGGGGAGAAAGCGCACGGTGAGCTGATCAGAGTCAATCGAAACGAATGGGTGGGGCAAAAAAACAAACAAACAAACCCTAACTGAAGCTACATCTTATGTTTCTAAAAGATGAGCTTTCGGGGTTTCATTTTAAATGTAGTTATTTCGGTACTGCTGCAGGTCCACACAGAACGAGGAAGCTTGTCGTAGACCGGACTTTATGACACTTTTGCTTTATTTGACTATCTGTTAACTGTTTTGTGAAAGCGCGAGAGAAATCAGCATGTATTGTATTGTATCTTGCGCTCCACAAATTCCTCATACATGAAAAAAAACAAAGACGGCAAAAGTCACAGCAAAATCTAAACGGACCCCGGAATGACGTGGAAGGCCGGTCGGTGCATGGCAAGCTTTGAATTTCATGCAACTTTCTCGACTTGGTGGATGCGCTTTGATGGCGCAATTTGGCTCTTAACACAAATAAAAGGCGAGAAAAGTTGTCGCGTGCTGAGATGACGTGTACATCATGTGGAAGGTTGTCACAATACAGAAACAGGCGTGCCGTGGACTTTTTTGTTGTTGTTGTTGTTTTATATGCGGTAGATGTATTTTTTTTTTATACAAAGAGTTTTGTGTGTGCGTGTGTGTCGAAGCATTTCGCAAATGTTGAACGAGTGAGTCCAGGTGCTTGTGATTAGCTGCAGGACTGGACCGCCAACAAAAGGCACACAAACATGCCAAACAAAAAGCAAATGGGCACTTGCATCTTTGCGTCGGAACGTAGCGATCGACACTCACAGCATATTTGAAGGAGAGGTTGTATTCGCGGTCGTTGGCCCTCAGCTTCCTCTCCAGCTCTGACATCAAAGAGAAGCATCGCCAACGATGTCATTCTTATTCAAACCCAAAAATGTGTTGCTATGAAAATGAAAGTCTCATCAAGCTTACCTGGCTCTTTCGTCCTGGCACAATGGAGGCCAAAGGACGACATCTTCACTTCTTTGCTATCTGTTCATCATCTTCGTCGGCGTCGCCGTCTGTGGAGAAGCGCCAACGTGAACGTGCGCCCCGGCGCGCGAATCAAAGCTCAGATGCGATCAAATTTGGCCATAATGCCTCAAAACGCATGCTGACGGGTGACTAAATTGCAGGCGTATATTCTTTATCCTCTGTGTCCCGATCTGTGCTTTTGTCGCCGGCGTGAGATTTTGCTCGCGGACCTGCTCCGTTCCGTCTTCTTGCCTTCCAAAGTGAACAAAATGTAACTGGTATCTACGGACCTGCGCTCACGGCCCCCCCCGAGGCATATTTAGATTTCCTGTCACGACATTGCCAGGAACTGCCGTATTGCGCTCTTTGGCATTTCCTCGCTTGATAGCATCGCTGACACACAATTACTCATGTTCTTTTTGACTCTTGTTGTTGTGTTTTTTTTACGTTCTCGAACCGCCTGGCAATCCTCAGAATGCGCGCGCGGGCGTTTGAAAACAAGCACACGGCAACGTGCTGAGCAAACACGTCCGCACGGAGCGTCATAAAGAAACCGTTAACGAGCAAGAAGGAAGTTCCAATCCCGCACGTTGCTTCTGGCGGTTTTCAGCTGGCTTTGCGTGCCGTGCCGCGTTGTGTTCCCCATCCCACGGTGGAGTTTGATCAAATTTGCATGCGGCATGAGCGGGGCCCGCAGATGGAGGAATCCGCCTTCCCGGACGACCCGGCTGCAACGGATGCTCGACAATGTTAGTTTTAGATGATCATAAATCAGGTTCATGATGACAGAAGTCAAACAAACCCAAAAGAGAATCTCGAGCGGTGAGGCACACAGACAGCTCGGCGTCTCGCTTTGCTTTTTGCGAAGGTGGTAGCACACGCAAAAAAAAAAGCCTGCACAGAAACCTCGTGCTGCGTTTAGGTGTCCAAATTATTGTTGTAAAAACCGAACGATGACTCGCAAACCCTTTTTTTTTTATTTTTATTTTTTGGCGCCCTTGGAGCGTCGGGTCACCGCGGCGACGTCATCCGACAAATAGCCGGCGGCAGGAACGCGCCTTTGGATGGGAACTCCGCACACACGTTTGATGACACGCGGCAGGCCGGCCGCTGCCTTGGGGTCCTTGAAACACAACACATGCGCCCAAGACAAACAGTCCACTGTTCACTCACTGAACTCGGCGGTGGCTCGGTTTATTTTCCACGGTGACGCAAGGCTGCCTGACAGGAAGAAGCCTTTCAAACCTGCCACAGTATCGTCGAGGCGGGCGGGGGGACTTTCCAGGGCTTACCGCGTCGACGCGGCGGCTGGCAAATGAGGCCGCGCTTGCTCACCGAGGTCGGTTCGACACGCCTCCCGTGACGTTTTGATCCAAACGCTGGCGTGGGACAATAAATGGCGAGCAAAGCGGCGAGACGTTTCATTCTTGAGTGACTCGAATTGGAAGACGGGTGGGCGAGGTTGCTTGTGTTTTTTTTTTTTTTTGCAACCAAGAACTCCCGCCTGAACGCCTCCGGCGAAAAGCCGATGAAATGAACTCGCCGATCCAAACGACATCCCATTTAACTGTCGTTTAGCGCGTTTCAAAAAGTCAACCAATTTTCAAGCGGCCCTTCCATTTTTCAGTGCTCAAACGAAAAAGTCTGGACACCCCCGGCGGTACTTCATCCGATAGGTCGGTCAATGGATGCGATCGTTGGTTTGGTTCCCGAGTTATTTGGTTGGCATATCGCTGCGTCGTTTGGGAACGTTGTTGCAGCTCAATTGGGAGGTTTTTGTTGTTGCTGTTGTTTGTTTGCTCTGTTGGTCCATCCTTGGGAAGATCGGGAGATTTGAACATTTCAGCTTTCAAAATCATCAGATCATCGATGGGAGGGTCCGGCAAGATGGCAAACAAAGCTGTGCTCAAAAGAACACATTTTGGAGAAAGAAATCCCGAAATCCTGCTTTGACGAAGTTGTCGGTGTGAGCCTCAGCCCCCCCCCCCCCCCCCCTTGATCAGTCCTCCCAAATAAGTGAGCGTGCCCTGTCGCATTCTTCCATGAAACAATGGTCGGCTGCGCCAGATAAGGCAGCGGCTGGATTTCCTCTGTTGCGTCTCATAGCGAACGGAATGAGAAGGGAGGGGACGAGGCAGAAGGTTTTGGCTTCCAGTAAAAGGGGGAAAGAGTGTCCCGTTTTGCTTTGATGAAAGCAACTCTTTGGCTCTGGCTTTCGAGGAATGCTCCGGCATCTTCCCGGGCTGATGCTTTCTCACGGGCTCCTGCTTTTATCAAAGCCGCCGGCTAAGGATATCAACGACAGAGCCTGCGAATCGTTGCACCTGCTCCCTCCCGCTCCCGTCCACGTCGGAAGAGTTCAAGCGCCGTCGGCTTGGCCTTTCGGCCCGCGACAGGTTGCTTTCTCCTTTGCTGAATGGATCGAGTTTGGACTCTTCCGTAAACGGAATGTCGTGATTGCGTTTTTCTTCAAATTCCATGTGGCTTCCTTCCGGTCCTGTCCCGTTTGCGGCCTCTCCTCCAGCCCGGCGCACGCGGTTCGTTCTTTGCTTTGCCGTCGGATCCTTGTTGCCGCCTCGCGTCGTTTGCTTTGTCACGGTGCCGTGTTTTGGACTTGGTCGCTGCTTTGGTTTGCGCTTTTCCGGTGTACCCGTACCATCGTTGTTCTTCATACATTCTGTTCGGTACTCTCCCCTTCTCCCGCCTCGCTGCTTTTTTGGGGGTCCTCCGCCACGGCGCGCCGTATGACACGGCGGGTGGGCTTTGTATCCATACAAGAGGATTTCGGCACTTGCAATCGACAACCTCCCGCGCAAAGATAAGGCAAGATCGGTCGGCATGAGGCGTCTCCACTTTGAGGACTAAATCGAGCGGCCGTGTCCGCCACTAGACAAGTGGCAATGCGATTGGTGGCCACCTGGAGCTGCGTTTAGAAAACACACTGATTTTGGAAAACGTCAGTGACGTCGGGGACACTCGACAAAATGACGAGACGTCTTTCTGTAAACGTCCAGGTTGGACTTCGATGGATCGAACCAAACAGTGAAGAGAATTTGGAGCGTTGGATAAACCTCACGCAAGCAAGCGATTGTGTCAACATTTAAAACCGACGCGTTTTGTTATTGTTGCGAACGTCCCCGATTGTCCTTGACTAACGAAACGTACGCTAATTTAGAGTCTTGGATAAAGCGAACGGACGGGTCTTCGGACGCATCAACGACGTGTTTTTGCTCGTTGTTGCATCAACTGAAGAATCTTCAACGCATTTAAGGTTGAAGTCGAATCAAAGTTGGCCTTCGCCGGACCGGACGGGCAGAAAGGCGCCTTTGCACTTTTTGACTGAGGTCCATGCGACAATGGCAACACCCGGCCGGTGTGTCGGGAGCGCTGAACAATCGAGCTCTGAATAATTCACCCGACACCTCGGGCCTCTTCTCATTTTACCTGATTAAACCCCCGACCTTTGAATTGACCTCTGTGAACGAATGAACACGGCCGTTGGATCGATTGGAGATCAAATGGCCGACTTTCACAAAACTTTCTTTGCCAGACGCCTACGATACGCTGCGCAAAATCACGATGATCACATGATTTGGGATTGGGATTATCAGCAACATTTTCCAAAAATTGAAGCCGAATGACTTCCACCGAGGATCTTAAGTTTCAATTGCTTCGTCAGCGGGCTAGCACACGTTCACAACAACTATTCCACCAGTTTCTCGACTCATTAGTCAGTGCAGATTGCTTCCGTCTTTGGAGTTGTTGGCTTCTGGTTGCTCGCCGAGCTTCGTGAAAATGACCTGACCAATTCATGCTTCCAATTGCAGTAGCAAGGATGACAATTTTGAGTCTCACAAAGTACATCTGTTGGCAGGCAATTCAGAGGTGTTATGTAACATCGAGAACAATCATCTGTCGACGCTTGACCCTTTAGTGCGTTTCCTATGCCACTGAACACCTTTTCGCCAGTCTGTAAACGTCCAATCATTTTTCCTGTCATGGGCAACCTAAGCTTCCTCAAAAAGATGATTTTTCAGCACACCTCATCGCAAATTCAAGCACTTCTCCTCTTCATTTTCAACTCAGCCCCATACAGATATGTTCAGTTACACTTCTACTGTACAATTTTACTCCTTCGGAGTAAAAGATGATGTTACACCACAGACAAACGAAATCAAATGAAGCGAAATCCGATTGAAAATGAGTCACCGAGCACTTGATCCACTCACACTCGAGCACTTTCCATCAAACTAAAAATGCAAGCTTTCGTCGCTCAAGAAAAGGAGAAGCTGATTTGGGCCAACTTTTTTCTTGTTCACAACTTCAGCTCACTTGACTTTCACGCTTTCAAGAGTGCAACTAGACGGGAGGTTGGGTGGGGTGGGGGCGACTTACCTCGATCGCCGAGCCGAGGAGACAGCGCCGTTGCTGCTGGGGATGAACGGGACGCCTTAGCGCTCGGAGGAGCCACAACGAAATAATATTTTCCTTTAGCGGTACTCTCGTACGTCCACCAGCCGCCCACATCCCTCCTCCTCTCGGCAAGTTAAGCCCTCCTCCGTTTCCGCTCTTGTCGCTTGCCTCCATTCCAACAACCGCCTCTTGGCCAGCCCACCAAAAAAGTTCAGCGGGGTAGTTGGACCGAATCGTCGCGCGAGGCCGACAAATCTCGCGAGTCTTCCACTCATCGGTGATGATGATGATGATGCTGCAATCAAGGAAGGCGGGAATTCGGATTGTCCCAGTTCCGACCTGAAAGCAAACACATTTTGATCACCAGCAAACCTCCTTCATAATTTCCGGAATTGATAGGAATAAACGAATACTTATTTTCAAAGTAACACAAAGTAAATAACTTTGTGCGGGGAGATAACAGCACACATATTCAGGCAGTCGGTACAAATAATCACGTTGTCTTACATGAAGTTCACAAAATGAATGTAATGACAAATAAAGATCGAAATGTTTATCATCTTGTAAATTCTCGGTGTGTGTCTCCATTGGGTCGCCATTGTCGAGTGAACTCACGTTGAAGTCGGTCGGTGAGCTCCACGTCCTCTCTTTCGACATCGCAACGTTTTATTTCTATCTATTTATTCCTGTATTTGTTTATTTGTTTCGTTGGGACAGCGCACATCAATCAACACAAGAATAAACCGTGTAAATTCACCGGACTTAGCATAAATGCTAGTTTTCAGCCGGCAGGTTTCTACAATAGCATCGTGAGACACATAAAACTTGAAAACCACGATAACAAGGTGCCATCTAGTGGTCAGGAGGGGAATCGTGGACGGGGGCGGGTCGGTGTTGAGGTTCTATTGTCTACAAATAGAAAGGGCAACCCGTTTCTCACGGATTATAGTGCAGCTGTCTATCGAATGACACTGTCAGAGTGGTGCTCTTTGAGCACCGTGGTTGCGCTTGTATTTGCGTTACTGTACAAGTGCAGGGCTGTTGGGAAAAGATTTGGACGCCCTCACACCTGTAATTTGCCCCATATTGACGATTGCTGGTTTCCTTTTTGCGGCAACCGCTGTGCGGCGTTTGTTTTCCAGAAGTAAGAGAGAGAGAGAGAATGAAATTGCCGGGCAGTGGTAACTCAGTCGACTCAAATATTACATTTACTTGAAAGGAATTGAAATGCCACACAAGGGTTCCGGCCCTCCCAAAACGCCTCCCACAACTTGTGATTATGTGAATGTAATGACGAACAATAACACTGTAGTTTAGATCAAATTACTGCAAGAGAACGCAAAAAAGTAAACTGGCGTCTTGACGGTTTCTATAGCTTTGGTGCCTCGGTTGTGCGCCTTAACGGGGCGCATGGCTAAGCGAGTGACGGTTTGGCCGATCAGTTTGCGTGTGAGCGGCTCTTCTCAAGTTGTGGCCGACAGCAGCTCCTCGCAATGAGAGGTAGAATGTGAATTTCCATTCAGATCTATCTGATGGAGACCTCTGTAAAAAAAGGCACCGTGATGGAAACGTAGTGTGTCATTTGACCAAAAGACGGCGCTGTAACCTAATCCTGATATTCGGGCTTCACTCGACTTCCGTTTTGCGATCTGCGAATTCTGGCGTTTGAGTTTTGGGGTTATGAAATTGACTGGGCGACGTCAATCAAATGACGATTATTTTAGTTTATACTTGTCTTTCATAAAGCTATTGTATTGGATTCATTTCGGGCAGACGTCACCTCATTTTGTTCCCTGACCATATTTTGGTTTATTGAACAGAAAACACCATTCAGTCTGAAAAGGTTTGTGCAGTGAGTTTTATGGAAAATATATACTTTGAAAAAAAAAGACCTTGGAAATCACTGAAAGTCTGTTGACAATGAGAAGGATGATCTCGTGTGGTGATTGAACGGCATACCCTTGAATTTAAAACATGAAAATGCAATTTATGGAACTGTATTTAACTGAGGAAGTTAAACAGTGCTGGCCGTTAAGGGACGGAAATGTAAAGATGATTTTTCTTTGTAACTGTCCTTTCATTCACTATTTTATTGGATCAATAGAGTGTGGGTACTGTACTTATGAGAAAACAGTACAGTATCGGGTGTAGGTTTTAGCAGTGGCATTCATGGGAAAAACGGAAAGGGTAAAAACGCCCAAAGATCTTCATAAGCGCAAAAAAATTGTAGAAAAACACTTCAGACAAATCATTAATGTAAAACATTTAAATGTAAATGTTTACGGTAATGTATTTTACGCAGAAAGTGAAATGACGCGACGTAGGCGGAGGCAGGGAGTCAAATCGGTTTATTTCTATTTTTATTATTCGATTTGTCATGTCCTTGTTTATGATGATACTAATGCAGCGTGTTATACCGGAGACGAATTCCTTGTGTGTTCTACATACTTGGCCAATAAAGATGATTCTGATTCTGATTCTGAAAACAAAAATTTCACCGGGGGGCGGTTCGGTCGAGATTGCCGCGATGACGTTCGAGCAGTCTATTGGCCGGTTTCCGGGAATGTAAATGAGCCAAACGAACGGTGTGACGTCTTATCCCCCTCCCGCTGCCCCTCCCGCCTCCGACACAAATGACAGTGAGCGAAACAAACATGGCGACGGCGTCGAGCGGACGCGGCTTTCTGCGGACTTTACTGCTCTTTACCCAACTTGCGGCCGGCGTCCGGGCCGAGGCGGCGCTGGCCGAGCCGCGGGCCAGCACGCGGATCCTCGGCATGCGGCTCGAGCGCAGCGACATGCCGGCCGGGACCACCGAGCGCGGCGTGATCCAAGTGACCGAGGGCAGCGACATCCTGGTCCGGTTCTACGGGCTCCACTTGTTCCCCAACAGCTCCGCGCTCGTCCGCTTCACGGAGCTCTACTCCAGCGAGGCGGAGGACGATGCCCACGGCGCCGTGGAGGTGGCCTTCAACCGGACGTGCCCGGAGCACAGCAAGGACCTGGTCGTGAAGGGCACCATGAACGTGAGTAACCACAACACCTCCGGGCTGGCCAGCGTCACCGTCAAGCAGCTCCGCAAGAGCGAGGTGGTCAAGGTGTTCGCCCTGTGCGTGCGAGACCCCCTGGACCCCCCCGACGCGTGGTCCCTGCTGGACGAGCGGGACGGCCGGATGCGGGTGGTGGAGGTGAAGAAGTCCCTGCTCCCCGTGTGGCTTCAGGTGAGTCACGGAATAGCTACTCGTCGAGCTATAGAAAAACAAACAAACAAACAAAAGTAAAAAGGCCAAACTCTGAAATGTACTGAAGCAAAAAGTGCCAATTCTTCTTTTTTTTTTTTTAACTCTCAATCATATACGAGTTTTGATTTGGCACAATGAAGAACAAAAGGAGCTCACTCTTAAGTCAACTTTATTTGTATGCCCAAACCCTTCATTACAAAAAGGAACTCCCGCTGGCCCAGACCCCGCAACCACCCAATCGAAAACTCTGAGAAAACCCATTTAGGAGGAGGAGGAGGAGGAGAAGGGCCAACAAAAAAGAAACCTTGGGAAGGAGTCACCCTCACGAGCGGCCAACATTTATCGTATGAGAGGACACGGTAGAATGTTGCGTTGTACAAGAGAATGAAACAAAGTGCTGTAGGTTGACCTCCTCGGGACCTGTCCCGGTCGGGCCGACGCCGACTCCTCGCAGCAAGAGCCAAGCCTGCTCTCCACGTATGAGAGGAGTGGGGAGGTGAAGAAGTGGCAGCAAAACAGGCCAAATTCCATAGGTCGGGGGGGCGAGGCGGGGCAAGAGACTGCCGCCATTTTTGCTCTGCTTTAACCCCTTGCGAGAGTGTCGAAATAAGTCTTGAGATTGAAAACGTTCCTAGTTCGGCGAGAGGAAAAAAAACAAACCAAATACTTTTCTGCAAGCTAAATTCTAACGGAATAATCAAGGCTGAGGTACCGATCAATCCCGTTTGAGCGAAACAATGTAAGAAAATACTAACTTGGCAAATGACAGCAACCGTGGGGAAAGCTTCTATCTGTGTGGACAATGATGAGGCGAGAACTGCTGAAACAGATTGAAAAGCTTCCAGAACGGTTCACCTACGAAGGTCGTAGCGCACTTGAGGCCGATCTCGACCGAGTCGGTCGAGATCGGGACTTTGTCTCGAACGTAGGGCGAGGAAGCCCAAAAAGGCGGTCCTCCCGATCCCCGGAAAAAGCGTCAAAGTCCAGCGGAGGAGTTGTTGACGGCTGCCATTTGGCCCCTCGCAGGTGATCCTCATCTCCTTCCTGCTGGTCCTGTCGGGGATGTTCAGCGGGCTGAACCTGGGCCTGATGGCCCTGGACCCCATGGAGCTGCGCATCGTGCAGAGCTGCGGCACGGAAAAGGAGAAGAAGTACGCCCGCAAGATCGAGCCCATCCGCCGCAAGGGCAACTACCTGCTGTGCTCGCTCCTCCTGGGCAACGTTCTGGTCAACACCACTCTCACCATCCTGCTGGACGACCTGACCAAGTCCGGCGTGGGGGCGGTGGTGGCCTCCACGGTGGGCATCGTGATCTTCGGCGAGATCGTGCCCCAGGCGCTGTGCTCGCGCCACGGCCTGGCGGTGGGCGCCAACACCATCCTGGTCACCAAGCTCTTCATGCTGCTCACCTTCCCGCTGTCGTGGCCCATCAGCAAGATCCTGGACTGCGTGCTGGGCCAGGAGATCGGCACGGTGTACAACCGCGAGAAGCTGGTGGAGATGCTGAAGGTGACGGAGCCCTACAACGACCTGGTGAAGGAGGAGCTCAACATGATCCAGGGGGCGCTGGAGCTGCGCACCAAGACGGTGGAGGACGTGATGACGCCGCTGGACAACTGCTTCATGATCCACAGCGACGCCGTGCTGGACTTCAACACCATGTCCGAGATCATGGAGAGCGGCTACACCCGCATCCCCGTCTACGAGGGCGAGCGCTCCAACATCGTGGACGTGCTCTTCGTCAAGGACCTGGCCTTCGTCGACCCGGACGACTGCACCACGCTCAAGTCCATCACCAAGTTCTACAACCACCCGGTGCACTTTGTCTTCCATGACACCAAGCTGGATTCCATGCTGGAGGAGTTCAAAAAAGGTCGGTGGCGCGCCGGGGGCCGGCGGGAGAAGGTCAAACGTTGCCCGTGTCCAAATTCGCCGGCCGGCTCCCGCGAAGGGCCGCCCGCGCTCTCCAAATTCACGCCGAGCCTGCCCGACGGATCGAGCTTTGGAAGCTCTCCGAGGCCGCGGCCTGCCAAATGTCGCTCCGGAATTTGGAAAGCGCGTGCGGTCCGCTCGCGCGGCCGAAAACGCCGCCGTTTCGACGCGGCCGTCGTCCGTGCTCGCGCCCGCTGTCGTTAGCCATCTCCACGGCACCCGGTGGTCTTTGTGGCTCGCGGTTGGTTGATTGACGGCTACTTCCGCGCTAGATGGGGAGCGAGTCCTATTTTCCTCCGGCCGTCTTGGTCGTCCCGCTTTGCGATCGGGGAAAGACGTTTGCTGAAGCCAGGTGTCGCGAGATGCTTTGGATTCATTCTGCTGCAAATGTCGGCGCCACTTCGCACTTTCTAGTCTTCTTTTGGTTTTCACGAAAAAAGGAATGGTAATTCTTCCACCGCCGCTGATCTGAGGTCTCGCGAGGCGGCGTTGACGACTCACTGCTAACGTTACCCGCTGCCGCTGCTGCCCGTCGCTGCTCGGGGAAAGCCAAGTTTGCCGTCAAGTTTTGGGTGTCACTTTTGGGCCACGTTTTGCGCACAAGTGTTGCTTGTGACCCGAAGATGCGTTTGTCCTTCGTGACGCGTCTGATGTGCGTATTCTCACATGGCCCCACGTGGATTAAAACCCAAGATTCGGAGTCGCTCGCATGCCTCTGGAACAACCCTTTGAGGCAATGCGCTGTTGCTTTACTCGTATGAGGGCCAGAAACAGAGCTTCCTTTGAACTTTTGTCATTTTCATTTTACCCGTTAGTCGGGGACAGATGTGGCAAAACTACTCCCGCTCCCCTCAAAGTACCAATATTTTGGTTACCCCCCCCCCCCCCCGCCCCCTCACAGAGAGAAAAGTCGTCTCGACCGGTACTCATGTACATAAGTCCAAGTGGAAAAACTGACAGATTGAAATGTACTTAAGTGCAGCCTGTCAAATGTATCCAACGAACAAAAAAATTCATCCCACCAAATCATTTTGAAATCTATGCAGTGCTCGTTCTGAGATCAGAAAAAAAAAAATCCTGACTTGGCATGCAAGAATGTTGTGAACCGACGGGGCAAAATTTGCTCATGCGAACAACTGAAAAAATAGGCCTGACCTGTGTCTGTGTGGGGGGGGTTCGATAAATGGGGCCAAAGATGGGATAAATTGTGTTTCCCCGAATCAGTTGCGGCTCACGCGTGCCCTTTCTCGTTCCACCGTATCGCTGCCGTCTCCCTTTCTTTTCTTTTTTTCATCATCAATCAATCAAAATCTCAAATGTGGCTCGCTTTTTCTCTCTCTACTTTCGTTATTTTCAATTTGCGCCGTCATCGGTAAAAAGGCATCCCCAAAATAAATACCCAAGTCGCGATGCGGGAGAAATGGACCGAAAAGTTTCTCTCTCCGGGAGACCGTCCACACGCCCACGAACAAACAAATCAAGGCTTGTTCTCCACTTGTAGCGACGCTTCCTTCTTTGACTTCTCCGTTCACACACGTGCACTTCCGCTTTGGCTTCCCTGTCGGACATCTTGGCTCGGGTCTTCATTAAAAGTGGTGTGTGTGTGTGTGTGGGGGGGGGTGGGGGTTCCCCCGAGGCTCAGAGGAGTCTCTTCCTGCCGTGTGTCAGTCACCCCGCTTGCTTGCTGCTGCTGCTGCTGCTGCTGCTGTTGTTGTTGTGGAGTGCAAAGTGGCGGCGGGCCAACAGAAAGCTCGGCGGTGCATCTCGCTCTGGCGCGGCGGGAGCGATCGACTACAAACACACAAACGAGTTCCAGTGGCGCCTTGAGTTGGGAGTTGAAGTTGTTCTTTGAAGCTGAAACACGAGCGACGACTGAATTGCCTTGACTGGATTCCAGTGGCTCAAAAGCACAATTTGGACTCGCGCAGGTTCTTGGTCACAATCATGCTTTTTGAAATGCTTTTCTTTTTCCCTATTTCTTTTATTGACCCCGCCCCCCCCCCCCCCCAAATACATACGTACACATGTGTATCGATGACAAAGAGCCGGCAGCGCAGACGGTCCGATATTCTCTCCGCTCTGTGGGAAGAACGTCGGCCGGGCGATCGACGGGCGGGGCGAGCGGCCTCCCCGCCGGAATCTCAAGTTCCGCGTGCCGCTGCCGGGCGTCCGTTGCCGCGGCGACGGCGTCCCGCGCGCAGGAGTTGGGAACTGCCGGGTGACCTTTCTGAGATGGCGACACCCCGCCGTGAGCCGTGATGAAAATTTAATGCCGTCGGCAGGAAGTCGCGGCGGGAGGCGCAAAAGTCCGAGCGCCGCTACCGCCGCCTTGAAGGTCATAACCTCCGAATATGGACGTGAAAAACGGAAAACGCTCAAATCAAAATTCCTTTTATCTTCTTGTTTTGTTCAGGTGAAAGCCGAGCGTCTATGCTGTCACGCGGTCGCTTTGCCGCTTACGATGTCACAGAACACAGCAATTTGGATAAGTTGACACGATGGGCGAAAAAAACCAACAACTTTTGGGCAGAGTTTCAAAGCTTGTTTGGTATTGGGGGAAATAAGCGCCCCCCCCCCCCCACACTCGCCGCAGTAAAACAAAACAAACAAACAAACGTAACTGTAGACAAGTTGGTCGCTTGCTGCCATCCGCTTCTACCCGAAAAAAACATGAATAGGGAAAGAAAACCAATCTCAGATGGGGGTGCGGGGGGGCTGTTTCGCAGGGCCGAAAGGGAAAAAAGTTGAAAGGTGTCATGGAAGTCCAGAAGCGGCTTGCGGCGGTTATTCAAGCGCCCGAAAGCCGGCGGGCGTCGTTGTGAAATCGTCCGCAAAGAAGGCTGCCGGTGAGTCAACAGGCCGACACGCCAACTCCCTCGGCGGCTTGACTTTTTGTTCCGAGCTCCCGCGCACGTCCAAAACATGTCGAGAAGCGGAGGCGCACGCGTCTTTGCCAATTCTCCCCCCCCCCCTCCCCCCCCCATTGACCCCGTAGGAGGGCTTCGATCAACGGACCGGGCTGCGCCAAATTGCAAAAGCGGGCGACCGGGTGGCGAGATTTCACGCGCGTCCCTCGTTGTGAGCGAACGAACGCCTTGAAATTCCACAAGATGACGCCCGGTCAATCGGGTGGCCGTGCGCGTTCGGCTTTGCGTCCGATTCGGGTCCGGGCGTCCACTTCCGCGTCGGCCTTTCGGCGCCATTGGGCTATTTTTCATTTTTTCTTTGGCCGCGTTGCGCCGCCCCGGTCGTCGGGGCAGGCGTGAAAACGGCCTTTCCCCGCTACCGTCGCATTGTCTGAAGGCAAATTCAAAGAGTCCGTCGTCGTCTGGCCGCTCGACGTCCGAAAAATGCACTTGCGTGAAAAACTGCAAGCGGAATGCTTTTCAAAATGCCTCGGGTCACGGAATACGTATTTCAAAGCATGCCGCCAAGCGATCAGACTCTCTTTGCATGCAAGAAATGACAATGACGGGAAGTACAAAATGAAACATGACATTCAACAAATAGGTCGAAGTGGCGTTCGTGGATCTGTACACCAAAAAAAAAAATCGATGAAAGAAATCAGAAGCATTGTGAGCAATGAAAGCGTTTCGCCCAAAAAGGGATTTCAAATAAGGCTTATTTGAATCGTCAGTGAATCTGTCGCTCGGTGATGAAACGGATTGAAAACAAAAGAATGTTTGAATTTCTGTCCCTTGATTTGAATTTGTTGCTTCACTGGGTGACGGTTTGCTTGGGCCACGGGAGCCGGTTTGGGCGCCCGCGTCGTCTTTGTTCAAATAACACCGCTCGAGTGTGCGTGCGTGCGTGTGTGTGTCTTTGGCGGGGCCCTTTGTTGGTCTTTTCTTCAATCATTTCCCAAGCCGCTCGCTTTGTCAAGCCCCCTGACAGCTTGTCCTCTGCCCCCTGCGCACCTTGACACCAACACGCCGGCGCTCGCCTCCGTGTCGGTCCCAAAACGCTTGAAAACGAAGGAGTCTTTTTCTTCCCTTCGCGTGAGCCAAATGGCGGCCGATGACATCATCCGGGCACACCTGAAACTCGAGCCCAAGCGGGCGTGTCACTCTTGTGCGCGCCGACCGTCGGGGCGGGCGGGAATGCGTCCGCGGGCTCGACTGCCCGTTGGCCTTTGGTGGAAAAGGGACAGACGTGAAATCCACAAAGTCTGCCCGCGTCGCCGCTCAAAAGGACGCCCGGAAAGCCGCACCTCCCTTTTCCTTGTGCAATGAGGCTGCTGGGTGATGATAACCATAGAGCAGGAACCGTCAACCGTCAAACGGTGACGTCGGAAAGGGTGCTCGGGACGAACCCGAGCAGTTCAGTTGATCGCATTTCCTAGACGATGGGCAAGTGGAAGCTCACGTGAAGAGCGCAAAACGGGCGCGTCATGTCGGGCGGGCTGCACGTTAGCCTGGCGCTAAGCTAGCGGCGCGGCGCGAGAATCCGGGTCTCGGGCGCGCGGCTTTCGTCGTCGACGCGGCTTTCGTGTGGCCCCCGGTTAGGTGGGGAGGTGAACACGGCGTGAAAGTGAGCCTGGGACGAGTCGGGACACGTTAGCTCCACTCGCGTATGTGTGGACAGACAACCGCATAGTCGCCTGGTAGGTCGAATGTTTTTTTTTGGGGGCGGGGGGTACTTGCAACGAGGACAGTTGGAAACCGTTTTGGGGGCTTGGAATCGCTCACGGCCTTTTGCTGTGCGCACGTGCGACGTGTTCACCTCCTTATCCTGACAAATAAGCGCACTCCCTTGAGAGGAGCGCTGTCGCAAGTCATCGATTAACCGGCCGTGATTTTACTCATGGAGTAATCATTTACAGTCACGGCTGAACTTGAAGTTGTCCGCGCCCTCTCGACGGGGACGAGTCATTGCTTTCTGTGGTCCTCCACCAAAGCGGGCCGCTTCTGGCGCGTCGGACCTTTGCAAACATCTGCTTTGCCTGGACCAAACCACCAACTGAATCCCTTTCCAAAAGGCAAAGTGTACAGGGTGTCCCAAAAGTCTTTGAAGTCCCCACATCTCCTTAACCACGAATGGCAGTCAGATAAAAGTGGTGCCGTTTTCAAGCGAATGACGCAAAGTTTTTGCGAAGGCGATTGATTTTTTTTTTGGTTTCTTTTCAAAGCCGTTGATGGCGTTCATTCAACCAGAAAAGGCCTTTTGTGTGCTTGAATCTGCAAAAAACGAAATCACGGACTGTTGTTGTTGTTCAACGTGCGTTTGTCGGAAAATTGGGAAAGGAGCCACCCGAGAGGAAGTCCGCGGTGAGATGGCGCGGTCGATTCAGAACGGACGGCCGCTCGCGCTTGAAGCTGAAGGCGCGAATAACGGAAGCCGTCGCAACGCGTTTGGCTTGATGCGCGTCGTGTGACCGATGGCGCTCACGTTGAACGTCTTTGAACATTCCATGTCAAAATTGAGATGACAAGCTTTCCGAATTTACCAGATGCATTTTTAGATCCTTCATCGTTTCCGAGATATTCAATGTCAAAATGTGCCCTAGACATTTTGGAACACCCCGCACGTCAGTCTCTCTCGCGTGCGACATTGCTTGCTCATTCTTGACCCATTTTTTAAAAATAATACAAGACCTCAATCATTGGGAAGGAAAAAATGCTTTTGGATGGAATAAACTTGAATGCGAAATGACAATTTTCTTTGATGAGTCAATCGCATCGCCGGCGAGAGCTCTACTTGAGCGTCACTTTGCCAAATGCTGTACGGGACTGACAGGCGTGCACGTACACGCGTTTGTTTCGGGTAGGCCCAGTATCTATTGTTTGCCGACAAACCTTGGGCGCTTGCTGTCAGAAAGTGAGGCCGGCCGGCGCAGAAGCCGGCTGCCTCAGAGGCAGGAGGGTCATTTGGACTTTGGGTCTGGATTTGCGGACTCGGCCGACACACGCGCGCAACCTGTTCTCTGAGAACGTCTTTGTCCGTCTGTCCCTCTGTGTCACTGGAAGCTCAAGTGAGTCTCTCTAGGCATTCCGGGGGGGGATTTTTGTTCCCCGGGCTCCGCTGGCTTTTGAAATATTGACTCAAGCCACCCACACACGCACCCAGCGAGTTCCTCATGCCTGACACACGGTGTCGATTTTGCGCCTCGACAGCGACCCGCAAAGACTTGGCGAGGCCGCGACGGCACCTTCGCGCCACAAGCGAACGGAGCGGTCTCCGTCTTCGCTCGGCAGGCAACCGACGACGCGAATGCGCGGCGCCGGTCAACATCGATGCGTTCAAAGTGACTCGGATTTCTCGCTGTCTTTCACAAGCCTGCCGCTGTGAACTTAGCCAAGGAGATTCGTCCTTAATCTTTCGGCTCATGATGTCGCGAAGGTCTGAGCGGGTGGGGCGTGCGCGGGCCGGTCAATAATTCTTTCGTTTTCACGTAGGCCTCGGTCAAAGTCCGTAGGTAAAAGCGGCTCGCGCGCGCGACCGCGTCACGTGGCTTCTCGTTAGTCGCCGATCACGTGGCGGGAAGGAACCCCAATCAGATGGTCGATGGATGGATGGATGGCCGCCGTCCAGAGCGCGTGCTTCTTCCGTGCGAGTTCTTCATCGCACGTGAATAATTCAGTTGAAGAGCAAAGACCTCAGCCGAGGCGCTCGCGGAACTCTCAATTTAGAGGCTCCGCCTTCTCAGCGAGGGACTTTGTGGCCGAATGCAAACGCGAAAGGCAGAGCCGGCGCGACCTTTCGGTGACGGGCGCCAAGCGTAGCACGCGGCCGGGCGGCCCCGCTCGAACGGACGCCGGCGAAGCCAAAGAACGTATCGCGTTGACCCCAAAACGTGTCTTTTTGCCTGCCCGCGTTAGGCAAGTCCCACCTGGCCATCGTGCAGAAGGTGAACAACGAGGGCGAGGGCGACCCCTTCTACGAGGTGCTGGGCCTGGTCACGCTGGAGGACGTCATCGAGGAGATCATCAAATCGGAGATTCTGGACGAGTCGGATCAGTACAGTGAGTCGGCGATTGCCGTCGTGCGCGAGGCTTTGACCGCCGCCTCACTTTGTGCTCTCGGTTTGCTTTGCTCAGCTGACAACCGCACCAGGAAGAAGGTGGCGCCCAACAAAAACAAGAGGGACTTCTCTGCCTTCAAGCACGAGCGCGAGTCCAAGGTGAAGATCTCGCCTCAGCTGCTGCTGGCAGCCCACCGCTTCCTGGCTACAGGTGGGAGACATCCCAATCATCATCATCAATATACACACGCAATTCATGGCTGAATGCAAAGATGAAAAACGGGGGGGGGTGTGCGTGCGGGCGCAGAGGTGACCCTGTTCAGCCCGGCTCAGTTAACCGAGAAGGTGCTGTTGCGAATCCTGCGCCACCCCGACGTCATCCAGGAGATCAAGTTCAATGAGAGCGACAAGTGCTCGCCGCACCACTACGTCTACCAGAGGGGGAAATCTGTGGACTACTTCATCCTCATCCTGCAGGTAAAACAAAATGTTCTCATCAAATGGAGGCTTTTGTGCGCTGCTCACAGACCAAGTCGACGTGATATTCAATGGCCGGCGGGCCTCAGAGAAGACATACGGCAGAGTCTTATACTGTATACTGTATGTCTTGTGTTTTATGAAGTTTGGCGACCTTTGTTTTTTTTTCCCCCCTTCCAAAGTGTAAAAGCCCACTTGTCATTCATTGCCTTGCTGGGACCGTCAGCTGAAACTGCTAATTGACCCTCTTTTTTTTCCATTACTGTTTCTCCTTTTTCAAAGAGTGTTTTTTTTAACCTTGGCCACACACACGCACAGGAAGAAAAAAAAGTTGGGGCTCTGCGTGCCGTTGAGGCTCGGCGTAGCGGGTGATGCGCGACCTTATGGGATGCCCCCCGGCCCAAAAAAAATTCAACTTTGTCAGATGAGGGTTCAGACATTCCCTGATGGATGGCGTGGCAGTGATGATCATATCAAATTGGGAGAGGTGCAGTCACCAGCCAGAACATTTCCAAGTCCAAAAGTGTACAGTGCATATACTGACACCATATTTAACTCATTCACTACCAGCCAATTCTGGACCAAGTCTGAAAAGACGTATAAAAACGTCTTTGGGAGTGAATGAGTTAATGGGCTATGCTAGGGCCCGGCCGCTGTTTTTTTTTTAAAATGACAATTCCGATATTTGGCAGACACACCATCTGTAGCAGTCCGTGCGCCACTTAGGTGCCACGTGTCCATGATGGTGTCCAGCTGTCGTGGATGTCGTGATGCCGTGCGCGGATTAAGTGTCCTCTTGTTGCTGCTGCATGTCACACATTCCAGCCGACCTGTTGGGCTGGACTGTGCAGACAAACAAGCCAGAGGCCTCCTTAGCCTCTATCATCAACAACTAATCAGCACCCCCCCCCCCCCAAAAAAAAGAGAACGTGCTCATCTGAGACAGATGCTACATATGTACAACTGAAAATGTTTTGCAGACTGTAGCTCAGGCTCCAATGACCCCTAATGGCCAAACTGTGACTACAACACAGTCACTGGCACAATGCTTTTTTTTTTTTTTGGTCCAAAAGACATCAGGAACTTCGCCACATCTATCTATCTATAAATATAGATATTGATTCGAGACAGACAAGACATTGATGAAAGTGCAAAGCCAAACTACTGTCCGGCGCAAATATGGCGCCCGCCCCGAAAAGCGTTGGATAATGTCACCCAAAACACAAACTGCGCCGGTTGAACTCATTCCAAGAAACAACAAATCATCAGCATCATCAAACCCATGTCTCACTTTTTGATCTTTTTTTTTGGACCGGCTCAAGCCTCATTGAGGCAGATTCATTGGTCCATGGAGGCACGTCTTTTAAAACGAAACACATTTCACGACGGGTTCTTTTAATTACAGTATATCTATCTAGATATCTATATCTCCTTGGTTTGTATTTGTGTTCAAATAAAATAGTCGATCTATCGACTTGTGAGATTTCAAATCAGTTCACGTATACCATATCCTGTCGGAAACGATATTTCAAATCGGAAGCAAAACAAATCATGAAGCAAGTGACTCCCCAGTGAATGTAATGAAGCATGGATCTTTTTGTCTCCGTCAGGGCCGAGTGGAGGTGGAGGCCGGCAATGAGAACATGAAGTTTGAGACGGGACCCTTCTCCTACTACGGCATCATGGCTCTTAGCGCTCCCATGCTGGGTGAGTCACACGAGACGCAAGACCCCCGCTCCCAACCCCCAAGCCACAACTCTTCTTTGCCTCACGTTGTACCAACTCCCAAGTCGGAGCTCGTCCAAGTATCAGCTCTGGAATTTGCCGAATTATTTAAAAAAAAAATCAAATGGCGAACGTTCTGCTCAGATTCGGGTACAGAGGGGTCTCCAGTTCGCAAAGTCTGAGACGTGCTCCCATATCCCAACACAAATTGCTCGGGCTTTATTTTATTTTTTTTTTGTGGCTTTGTTTTGCACGTGCTCACCTTGTTTGTCTGCCGGTGTATTGGCGTCACACCTTTTGTCCTCGCCCCGGTCACCCTTTGTACTTTTCTCCTCTCAGCGGCGGTCCCCCGTCCCCGCCATCCCTCCTTTAAGAGGTTTTCACTCTTGGCTCGGTTGCCAGGTAACCTCCGGCATGTCGGGGTCTCTTTAACACCGAGGGGAGGGCGGGGGCTTTACCATCGTCGGGTCCTTAGAGGACTGGCTCTCTATCGCGTAGCCTAGAAAGTACTTGAGAAAGTAGCATGAGCGGCTAACGTAGCGGTCTACATCATCACTCACTGCTCTTTCTTGTCTTGCACCGGATCCGAATCCAAGTCCTGATCTTGATAAGAGCGGTCAGAGTTCTACCGAGGAAGAAAAACCGAACGAACGAAGCTTGGGTGAACCATTTACGTGTAAAAGAAATCAATACATGGTTGCAGCGAGCTTTTGCCGCTAACTTAGCAGTCTGTCTTCACTCCTTCTTGACAGAAGCTGGAAGTTGAAATCAACCAAAATAAAAAAGCCACGCTGCTGGAAAAAGTTTCAGCGAAGCCGCTTTAAATTTTATTCATTTTTTTTAATGGCAAAGCGCGTGGCTACTAGCAGCACCTCGCGTAAAATTCCACAGGAAGACTCTGTGCTTTTCAAGAGCACGACGGTGGCCGAGTGTTTTTTGTTGTTTTTTGCCCCTGTGATTCCAGGTGGGAGTGCATTTTCATCCAGAGAGTATTCAACAATGTAGCCCATTAACTCTCTCAAAGGTCACTTGATGAGCACTCAACATCCAGTCGGAAGCGTTTCGTGAGGATTCCAAAAAGTTCAAATGATTTGGAAACAAAACTTGGAACCTTTAATGTGCCACCTGAGGAACTTTGAATCAAAATTCCAAATAGTTTTTACATTGGACGTTTTTATGAATTTGAGGTCCATGTCACGCGATTCATTCATTTTTGGGTGGGTTTTCCTGACAAAATATGATGGAGATGTATTGATGTGAATTCGTGTTTGAAGTTCCAGTTGTTTTGAAATAATCAACATCAATTCTAAGGGCCCCAATTCTCCCTGGGTTTGGTTGTTCACGCGCCGGCCCCGCCAATAGTTATGATCATGAAAAAAAGTCAGGCAAAATGCATTATTTCCTCACGGTGAATTTCAAATCATTCATAATAAACCCTCTTGATGGCAATTTTACTTGCCCTTCAAATTTCCTACTGGATGTTAAAAAGTTCACATCTACCTCATCAGCAGCTAACCACTAACTCACAATGCTAACAGTCCAGCCTTAGCCTAATTTAGCTGCTCACTAAAAACACACGAGACCCCCCGCCCCGCGGAAAAAGCCCAACAACAATCTATGGTTGAAGTTGCCGTGTGTCGGACTCACTGAGGCCCCCTGCCGGACGGCTCACGCTGCCCGGCAATCGGCTCGTGACCCACTTTTGGCGTCATGCGCCGGGCGGCGCTTCGTCATGAAAGCGCGCGTGTGGACTTGTGTTCGAGGCGAGGTGGAAAAAACCCAAAGGAATTTTCTTCCACCCCACCCCCCCGGGCCATCCTTTGAAAATTCATAAGCTGAATTCAGGGATGAGTGTTCGCGTGACTAATGTCACGGCTGTTGGGAAAGTTTGCCTTTTGGCTTCGCTCTTGGGAAACCAATGGACGAGGCTGTTTGAAACATGGAAAAAAAAACACTCCATCAAATCCGTTGTCCAATCCGTGTAGTTCGTAGCTTTCTTTGGATGTAAAGTTGTTAACTTGGTCTGTGTAGCTTGGAAATGTGTGTGTGTGTGTCTCCAGCCATACGTGCGCGCCAGTCGGTGTGGTCAAGCCGGCGTTGCGTTGCACGAGCACCATTTTGGCAGCATTTGCACCACAGACAGCCCTTGTGCGTCTTGCGCTTCACGGTTGTCTCACACATCACGAGGTTTTGTTTTGGGGGGGGGGGGTTTGCATTTTCTTCTGCAAAGGGGTCATCACTTGAGCCGAGACGGACTGCTTGTCGGACTTGGGACTTGCCTGGCTAAAACCCGACTCCTTAGGTTTGAAAGCCTAACTCGTCCGGGCCGGTCATATTTCAAGGTATCGAGTGTTGCGAAGGCGGCCGATAGCGGTCACTCGCTTGAATTATTATTTTTTTCTTCAAATTCTGACACACAGTAACTTATGACTTGCTTGCAACTTGAAGCCGAAGGCTTATTCAAGTTTCCTTGACTCGCAAGTTGAATTTGTCGGTGTCCCACTTGCGCTTATGACGCGCGCACATGTAACTCGGTCCCACCTGCGCTGCCTAGGGCATCCGTGACTAACGCACGTGCGCCCTGTGCCTCGGCAGAGTTCCGCTCGCCGTCGCACCTCGGCGGCCTGAACCGCACGTCGTCGCTGAGCGGCGCCGACCGGGCCGAGTCGCTGTTGGGCGGCAGCGCCGTTCAGCTCGGCAGTCAGCTCAACTGCAGCACCGTCTACACGCCGGATTTCTACGTGCGGGCCCTCGGCGACCTGCAGTTCGTCAAGGTACGTGCCCGAGGGGAGAGGGAGACCGGCCGCAGAGAGAAGGGAAAGAGGAAGCTTTCTTTTGCGACGAATGCGCTGGGGCGTGACATCGCCATCTTGGTTTTGAAGCTCTGAGCTCCAAAAACAAAAAAAAAGATCTCAAACATGTTACAAATCCGAAAAGGCGTTACATAAACACTCGCTTCAAGCAAATACTATCATAGCGGACTCACAATCATCTTTATTGGCCAAGTATGTAGAACGCACAAGGAATTTGTCTCCAGTAGTACAGGCTGCACTCGTCTCATCATAAACAAGGACGTGACAAATAAGTGCGGAAGGACATTCCGCCGTGTAAGCGTAGCGCCGTGCGTTGGTGCCACCCAATGACGGCCGCGAGACAACGTGCCGAGTATCAAGCGCGGCTAAAGTGAGCGGTGGTAGAAGACGAGACTGGAACAGTTGGTGCAGAAAATCATTGCGCCATTTGAAAGTGAGCGGTAGCAGTATTTGCGGGACAACAAGTGTGCACTTATGCTGATGTCCTTGATAGCGGTTAGATAGCATGGATTTTATAGCTATGAACGACCTTCAAAACAACGGCTACTGGAGCGCGCGCGGAGCCGCAATGCATGCAAACGAACGAGGCAAGAATACTCCCGTGGAACGGTTCCAGATTAAGCTTTTCATAGGGAACCAAACAAGTAAAACTGAAAAAATATAGTTTTATAGAATGAAATCCAGTCTGGTCTGATTCCCGATGACACGGCATTCAAATTGCGATCCAGATCACACGCTCGCAGTACCAGAACGGTCTGATGGCGTCGCGCCTGGACAGCACGCCTCAGTCGCCCGTGAGCCTCCACCAGTCGGCCACGCTGACGACGCCCGAGGCCGACGCCTCCGACGTCACCCTGGGCGAGCTGGACCCCGCGGGGCCCACGGAGAACGGGCCCGACGAGACCACCGTGCTGCTTCTCAACCACCGTGGACAGCTGGACAACAGTATCTAACCCCCCCCCCCCCCCCCACCCCCTCACACTCCTTCTTATTTTGACCCCCGCATGCTTGCACGCCGCTGCCGAAAAGACTCAGGGAGACTCGCGTCGCAACGCCCCCCCCCCCCCCATCCCAAAAATTAATAATAATCCAAATCAAGCATTATTCCATTGTTTGGGTGGTGGACGTACCGCCGCGTGCAGGCGACAATCAGTGCGATGATGAATGTAGCGTTTCCGTGGGCCGGTGGGGGTGTGTGCGTGTGTGTGCGTGCGTGTGTGTGTCTCACAGGAACCAAATCGAGGGGAATTTCGCTTGAAGAGAACCGAATTGATTTTGTACCGAGAAGGATTGGGGCCACACTGACCAAAACAAGCCAAAGAATTCAAAGGCGAAAAAGTGCCGTCGGCACTGAGCTTGCCACGAAAACCGAAAATCGGCCAAGTTTTGCGTTTCTGTTCCACGGCACATCGCGGAGGATATGTGCCGGCAATAAAATTAGTCATCGGGAAAATTGGCATGCAACAAAAATAATAAACACTAAAAATCATCCGGTTGTATTTTACGGGCAATACATTCACAAGATTTTACAGATGGGGAAACTAAATGTGGGGTTTGAAAAAATTTGCGTCAAACGATGCTTCCTTCTGACAAAATCAAAACTTTTTTTTCCTCTCGTCTCCGAGGACATTTTTTGAGTCATTAAATCATCAAAGTTGTAAATCTTTTTTTTTTTATTTGAATTTGCACCGGTCGGACTTTTGCTAACAAGAATTTGCATGAAATTTCAACTTTTTTGTGTCACAGTATGAAGATTTGATCCAAATTTGAAAAATGAATAACGTCCTCTTTGTTTTCATGGAATTTGTGACTTGATCCTCATTCCAGGAGCATTTGTTTGGTGACCCCTTCGGTTGCAAAAGTTTACACTTTTGCCGTCATCCAACTCGTCCTGAAAAACGCGCACCTTTTGTCGTCTTTTTTTTTTTTTTTTTTAAATTCCAAAATTCCCTGGTGGCCCCAATCGTCCTCCGCGGTGAATTGTTTCTCCGTGTGCCGGAATGTCATTTCATTGTTGCGCCTCAGTCATTGCGGTGGTTTTTGCGCTCGGACCGCTTATGTCTGCTTTCATCATCCACGGGGAAACGTGGAGCACCGTTCGCACTCCCAGTTTTCCTTTTTTTTGGAAATATCAAGTGAGCCTCTTGAAGGAACACGCACTCTTCTTTTTTATGCAACATTTGGGCTTCTGTTTGTTAGTTTTCAGCTGTAATTTATGAAAACGATGCTCATCCCAATGATAGCTTTGCCGGCAGGAGAAGGCCGCTGCTCGACTTTTTTCTTGATTGGCAGGTGAACTTCACGTTGTTAGGTGTGCTCGCAGGGCATCGTGGCAGTTGACTGTGAATGTTTTTTTTCTTTTTGTTTTGGTCTAAGTGTGAGAGCGTGTGACCAAGGGTACCTTCGCTTCTGGAGGCCGGACGGAAAACGACCGAGGGAAGGCAAGAGCGCTTATATCGGCTCCAAAATGGGAGGAAAATGTGAGAATCGAGTTGGAAGATGACAAGAAGAAGAAAGGAGACGACCATTGAACCGCTCCGACTTCTCACGGAACGTCAGCCTGTTCTTCCGATTGTGCTAGCTTGTCAAATTTGGCCACGTTTCAGCCAATCACGGGGCACGCGGAGACAAACGACCATTGGCGCTCACAATCGCCCCCTCGGGACAATTTCGAGCGTTCGCTCAACCCGCCGCGCACGTTTTTGGAACGCGGGAGGAAAGCGCAGCACCCGGGGGGAAAAGCCACGCAGGAAGGCCGGGGCCCGCAAATCAAACGCGCGACCCCCGCGCCGTGAGGCGGACCCGCAACCGACACGTACGCTGAAAAAGTGATCCGTTCTTGCCAAATGACATCGATGTGATTTCTGTCAAAATTCAACCCTTTGATGTCGACCGATTGAAATTTGACCTTGCGTTCTTTTGAAAAGGGCAGGCTTAGTTTTCATACGCTGTTCGCAATATTCTGACTTTATTCTCACTGGCCATGGAAGAATTTCTTGAGTTTGGGTTTTGGGGGGGTGCCTCTTCCCCAAATCCACATGGCTAGCGCCTGCCTGTTGGGGACCGCTAGTGCGTTCACCTCGCTGGTCCTATGCGGATACATGCCAAAGAGTTTGAGGGGACACCCTCAAACTGCCCCCCCCCCCCCCCGCACCCCTACCTCTGTGACATGCCCGTTTGGGGTTGCCATGGAAACATTTGACATGATCTCCTGCTGCAATTTGTCGAGCGCAACACCAACTCTCCGTGGGCGGGTGTCGACGTTGTCGGCTGTGGTGTACATGGGCGGAGAGAAAGTACCTTTGTTTCAAGAATTTGTTGGAGAAAGTCAAACTTGGATGTTGTATTCGTGCACCACACTCAAAGTGAAATATTTCAAGCCTTCGTGTGTTTCCGATTTGATGACTCTGGCAGAAAGACAGCAAAAGAAACAAATTCTTGGAATAGAAGAACTTTCCCTCCATATTCTAAGTTTTGTGTGTGTGTGTGTGTGTGTAGCTAGCTAGCTTGATAGCTGGATAGAGAACTTGCTAGCTCACGATAGATGGATATGGATAGATGCTAGCTAGCTAGCTAGATAGATGGCTTGCTAGATTGATACGCACACACACACACAGACACGTGTATATGTCTGTTTAAATAGATGCAAATATGTATCGGAGCTGAAAAAGAAGCAGACATTTGACTGTATGCTAGCAAGACTCGTCTCCTGTATATAAGACAAATACACACACACACACGCATCCCAGTTTATTCATGAACTGGTATTACCTCCCTAAGTGTCACTTAACTCTATTTTGGGTTTAGGGGGAACAACTATATCTAAAATACCTTTTGGCGGGGGGTGTCACAGTTTGTTCCTCATAATGGCGTTTTGAGAAAATGAAAATCTCTATTTGTGTGTGTGTTTATTCATGGATGCACTTTAAGAAGGAAAGCAGTATTTCCCCTGCCACCCAAAAAATGCCAACAGTTTTCGAATTTTTTTTTTTCTCATGTCGCAATAAGGACTGTTCAAAATGAAACTGCTTTGAGTCATACTCTTCATTTGGTTGCCTTCAACGTATCTCGGGAAGTCTTCTTTTGTTTTGTATTTTCGGGGACGCATGCACGCAATCGCTCATTCAATCAACCCCGAATGCTTTGAATCAAACCGGGGTTTCAGTTTATTCCGCGTGCCTGTCCGTCAGTTCACTTTGTTGTTTTCGGTACCTCAAAACACTGTAGGTGATCGCCGTTGTGTCGTTTTCCCACACGGATCTGGGAGCGAGCGGCGGAGGGAATGAACCGAGGGGAAAAAAAACGACGACTCGGGTTCTCGCCGCGACCTTAAAATTCCAAATGACAAAAAAAAACTTGTAAATAGTGTTTTATAATTTCTGTCCGAATGAGTTTTCATGATGGATGTTGTGAATAAACCTGAGATCTATTTCTCTACATCAGCGATCTTTGCTCTCTTATTTTGTAGCTTGCATAAAAATAGTCATTATTATGAGTGAAAAAGAAGTTTATCAAACCTTAACTCATTCACTCCCAAAGACATATTTATATGTCTTTTCAGACTTCACACATTCAATCCCATGTACTAAGGTTTTCTTTTTTCCGAGCTTTTTTTTCCAAGACTGAAAGTCAATGTTTCTTTGTTAAACAGGTCTGAAAATGGCTGGTACTGAATGAGCTAATAATTAGCTCTTTTGTTCTTGAAAAATAAAACTAGTGAAGAATGTGGGGGTTTTTTCCCCCAGAAAAATAGGGATATAAAAAAGTTGGCGGAGAGACTACTTTATTTCTGGAAATGATGACTTTTCAACTAGAAAAAAAAAACCCTTTCAAACTTACTGTAGCCGAGCAGTTTTAAATTGTAATGACAATGTTCACCACTAGATGGCAGACATCGCCTACTAACATCAAGAATGAATTTCAACCATGAGCGAATCCAATCTAAATTGCCACGGCAAGCCCAATCGCAAACGTTGCCCAAACTCAAAAGTTAACAAAACAAAATATCTGAAGTGAACGAGGACCTCTGAAATCATCCTATTATTTTGGACCCGAGTGTATTATTAGTATTAATTAATTAATGTATTTTAAACTGTGGGCATCTATTTTTGTGCTTCAGCTCATTTGTAGTTGAGCGGTGGATCATTTCGAAATGCGTTTGCGCAATCCAACATTTTTAACGGGCCCTTCCGCACATGAGTTCAATGGAACAAAAAAAAAAAAAAAAAAAACGGACATTTGTTAAGTAGAATGGCATTTTTGCCATACGGCCGGTGAGGAAGTGTGCGGTGCTATATGCCCCTCCCCTCCCAGTGGTTTCAATTGCCCCTTTCGGGGTCATTTATTTTTCGGTATTTGACAATTGCGCCAAAGCTAAAGACGAGCGAAGGTGTCGACATGATTCAAGTTTGGACGCACAATAGCTCATGATGCAAGCGTCACAGAGCTTTTGGATCTCACGGCAGGCACCCATGTGTGCGTGGCTTTGAACGCACTTGAGGCTCTTTCATCATCAGCCTTTTTGTCATTTGCACGCAAGACTGGTTTGACCCCACAAAATTCCCAACTCGTGTAACAGCCACGGAATCTCAAAAGAAAACAAGTCCTTTCACTTCCTCGTCCTGTCGCCACCCCTGGGTGGGAGTGGTCTGGCCGGAACAACCCCCCCCCCCCCCCCCCATCAGGCGCTCACTGTCAAAGTCGCTCTTGCCGACTTGAATGAAAGCAAACTGGATCTCGACACTTTTTATCAATGCAAACATACCACTTTAATATCCCCAAAGGACATCACTTTAACATGTGATTTGATTCTTTCTTTTAAAAAAACAAATTCTCAATAATGTATCCAACGTTTGCTTCGCTTAGTGCTGAAACCATGCAAAGCAGTATTGATGTGTTCACATCAATAGTTGCGCTTTGAGAAGCAGGGAACGCAAAAGATGGAGCAACACATTCGGACGCATGAAATCCTAATTCTCACAGGCATATAGTCTTTATCCTCTTGGAAAAATGACAGTCGGTCATTTCTAGTCACTGACACTCGTCGTAGAAAAAGAAGTCGATTCTTCTTTGACGTTGTCTGCGTGATTCGACAGACGTGGTTCTGCCTCCTCCTATTTTTGAACAAAAAGTTTGAGGGTTTTTTTTCTTTTTTATGTCGCGGTTCTTTATTCGGCGCGTGCCCTCATACTCCTGTCTTGGTTCTTGTGCGAGGTCTCATCGTAAACCAGAAGAGTGCTTGCGTATCTTTCAGAGCACGTCCGGGTCTCTGCAGCCAAAAGCTGAAATAGCTCTGGAAGGAAAGAATGTGCAGAGTCACGGCTTACCTCTTGGTGGTGAAATCGTCAACGCGTCCGCACTTACACAACCCCAAATAGACGGAATTTTTACTTGCATCAAAAGAACCTCAACCCTTAGGATGCGGAAGTACAAGAAAACATTCTGAAAAACTCCTCCTGCTTATTTTGGAGGGCAACACTCAGAAAAGATGATCTAAAAAAAAAACAATTGGAGTTCAAATTCCAACATTTCGAGGAAAATAAACCCCCCCCGAATGTTACATCCTTACGACCTTCTTCAAGGGAAAAAAATGGAAATATTACCAGATTGGTTTTGTCAAGTCATATTTTCCGATAGGAAAAAGTCTGAATTTTGTGAGAAGTTGGATTGTATTTTTTGTATTTCTTTGTACTTCTTTTTTAACTTTAAAAAAAAAGAATTTAAGGGATGTCAAGTCCAAAATGTTCTTGCCAATGTGTGTGTGTATATATATATAAATACGCGCAAAAATATATATATTTTTGCCCATCAAACGGTTCCATTTCCCATTATATCGTTGTTCGAATCGTAGGGCACCCGATGATGACCCTATGGAATCGATATCGAAACGGTTCCATTCTCGAACGGTGTCGCGCCCCACGTATCCAGATACGTATCCGGTTGTTTTTTTCTCGGAGATGCGACATCATGTATTTATTTCACGGGCCAACAAACGAATGTCGATGTTCCTGTCAGTGGTGACATGCTGAAGTGTTTTCTTGGATCCGGGCTCCAAGAGGCGCGGCGTGGATGCGCTGCCTTCCCATCCTCCTCCCCGATTTCACCATCCCACTCGTTCACCTTGACGATACAGTGTTGCGTCACGGCGGCGTGACGTCGCCGTCGCGGACCGTCCCACTTCCTGTGTGTCCAAGGGGAAATTCCTCGGCTGGTAGCAAAGGTGCATAAAAGCACTCAGGTCTCGACACGCAAGCACAACCCTAACCACAGCGAGAGCTCAGCGCTCCAACCGGAGAACAACTACAACTACTAGTACTACAACCGACGACACGCACCAAGAAAAGGTACTGTACTTTGATTTGATTGATTGGATTTCTTTTAGTGGAAGGCAAAAAGCAGCAAAATGAGGCTTGCGGGATCATATGAAACTATTCAAGTCAAACGACAAGCAAAAGACTCCAAGAAACATGGCGAATATGCCGATGTGACGGTCAACAGCAGCCAGAATGGTCAATCGCATTGTGTGTTCCCCCCCCCCCCGCCCCCCCACACACACAGATGGCCGCGGAGACGAGATGCCCCATCATGCCGGCGGGATTGAGCCTGGAGGTCTCCCGTCACCCCCCGAGCATGAAGCAGGTGGTCAACCTGGTGGTGGCCGTAGAGAGGTTGAAGGGCGGCCGCGCCGAGGTGGCCCTCCGCCGCAAAATCAGCGCCCGACGCTTCCTGGACATCATGACGGACGACTTTGTGGAAGGTAGGCCCCGTGGACGCGTTCCACCAAACTCGCTGGAGTGTCCTTCGAAAGGCCGCCGGCGCCATGCCGACGTAGTCGTAGGATAATCCCGATAGCGATTGCGCCTTCCGGTCCATCGGCGGGGTCAATTGGCCGGCCCGCGAGATGGACAACGACGGCCTGATGCTTCTTCTTCATTCAATGCTGATCTGAGAACCGTATTCGCACCGGCGCGGGAACCCCTTGTTGCGGAGACGATTCCGCACGCGACTTCCCCTTTCGACAACGGATAGTTTGACTCGTTTTGGTCTGGCCCCGGACACATGCTCCAGAATGACGACTGAAAGAACAAAAACGGAAATTTTGTGGGGAAAAGAATTCCACCTAATATACTCGCTCGAAAAATTCATTCCATGGAAACGAAATCAAAGCTGTGATGAAAAACTTTGACAACCCTGCCGTGTGCCCGACGAATGAGCATGTGGAAGTCAACCTTTTTTTTTTCCCCCCCTCTCTCAGTGATCCACATGCCCGAGGGGCGAGCTCCGGGCAATCGGTTCATCCGGACGGGCCAGTACGAGTGCAGCGTGAGCGACGGCCAGAAGAAGAGTCTGGTGCTGCTCAGGGACAGCATGGAGCTGCACGCCGTCACGCTGCAGGGAGGAAACGGTCACCGCAAAGGTCTGCTCCCACGCACGTGCTTAGTCACAGGAATGCCGAACGGAAAAAGAAAACACACGCAAGCCGTCTCACCCGCTCCGTCTCCGTCTCCGTCTCCGTCTCCGCATGGCAGTGCACCTCAACATGTCCACCTACGCGCATCCGTCCCCCGCCGCCGAAGCCCGCCCGGTGGCCCTGGGCATCAAGGGCACCAACCTGTTCCTGTCGTGCCACCGGGAGGGCGAGAGGCCCGCCCTGCACCTGGAGCCGGTGGAGGACCGGCGGAGCCTGACGAGCGTGGCCTCGGACGACGACATGCTGCGCTTCCTCTTCTACAAGCGCGACTCGGGCGTCAGCCTCAGCACCCTGGCGTCGGCGCGCTTCCCCAAATGGTTCATCAGCACGGCCGAGGAGGACGACATGCCCGTGGAGATGCGCCGGCGCACCGCCGACCGCTACTTCACCTTCCACATCCAGAGGCGGAACTAGAGCTTCGGAAACTTGGAGGAGGGAGGGAATCAACACGTGCTCAAGCCCGCAAAAAGGGCCACGTCTCGCCATTCGGAAGGAAAAACAAAACTGAATGCAAAACGCAGTGCCTATTCTATTTATTCATGCCAATGCAATCGTTGTATTCACAAAAGCGGCGAAGGACACTCATGTAGAAATCATGTGCAAAGGTTGACATATTAGAGAGACGAATTGAGAGGGTCACCTATGAAAATAGTGACAGAATGAAGGAAAAAACGGACTACTGAAAAAAGGGGCGCTTTTTTCTCATCTGGCTTGCTTTCGTATTCACATAAGTATTTACCACAGTATTTATATGTATTTATCTATTTATTTATTTATTGATACAAATCAATGTGTGTTTGTGTTTTCGTGGTGGAATAAAGTGTGGCGGTGTGGACCTGTTTACCACTCAGCATGTTCGCCTCTCGGAATTCATTCATCCATCCATCTTCTACAGTGGCAGCCACCAACTCTATTTCAGACAGAATTTGACAGATAGGCATAGAAAGTATAAAAAAAAAACACACATAATTATATACAGCATATACTGTATATATATATTTTTGGGGGGGGGGGGTAATTTGTGATAGCGGTATTTTTTTCGCCAGAAAAAATACATGATTTTTTCTTATATGACAGATCTTTTTAAAAAACCATTTATTTTCATAAATGTCACTTATCTTGAAAAAATATTTTCTCCCTGGTAATATCACTCCATTCTTATTGTTTTCGTTGTATTACGACACCGATTTGTTTTGTTTATTTTCTGAAATTGTTTATTGGATGAATGTATACGGTGTTTATTTCTATCACGCTTTCGCTTGTCGTTACCGTCGCAAGATGGCGACCGCGCGGTGTCACGGCTGCCCTTGGCTGCCGTGAAACCACCACCGAAGAAGAAAATGTGGGTGGGGTCGGGGGGAGAGGCGGAGTCGACTGCAGAGGATGAGATAAAGCGCGAGGGAGAAAGCTCTAAAAATCGCCCCAAAGGGCCACGTGAAAATGTCACAAGACGAATTTTGTCGAGCGAAATTGCGGAGCGAGCCACGACGGCAACAACGCGACGGAGATTCGTCCACCCAAAGGATCCAAGGTGCGTTCATCACTCGTCTTCTGCTTGCTCAATTAAAACGTTTTCTCCCTGGCGGAAAAGTGGCCAAAAGAGGGAGGCGGGGGCATCGTGTACTAAACATAAGTCGTGGTCATGTACAAGAAGAACTGACGTCAAGTTTAATTTTATTGCTCGCGACGAAAGAAATGGTGCGAAGTAACAAAATGGGAAGAGGAAATATTTAAAAAGCACCGAAAAGCTCCTTTGAGCGAGAGCAACCTTTTACTTTTACTCGAGTCGCCTCGACCCGAAAGTCACAATTAGTGCAATACAATTTGTGGCCGCGCGACACACTCGAGGTCACGTGAACGGCAGAAAAAGCTTTGAAGTGAAAGATCTTGGTCTCCGGCGGCCCGGTAGTTCAGTGGTTAGCACGTCGGCTTCACAGTGCAGAGGTACCGGGTTCGATTCCAGCTCCGGCCTCCCTGTGTGGAGTTTGCACGTTCTCACCGGGCCTGCGTGGGTTTTCTCCGGGTGCTCCGGTTTCCTCCCACATTCCAAAAAAAACATGCATGGCAGGCTGATTGGACGCTCTCAATTGTCCCTAGGTGTGAGTGTGGGCGCGGATGGTCGTTCGTCTCTGTGTGCCCTGCGATTGGCTGGCAACCGATTCAGGGTGTCCCCCGCCTACTGCCCGGAGACGGCTGGGATAGGCTCCGGCACCCCCCGCGACCCTAGTGAGGATCAAGCGGTTCGGAAAATGGATGGATGGATGGATCTTGGTCTCCTGGCCTAGATCCCAAAAAGCTGCCATTCCAATAGGCACGTGGAGACTTTTTTTGAAGTATAAAATGGAACGTAACGACGTGGCGGAACATGAGCCGTGCAGCATTAACGCTGATGACGCTTGATCATACTTGCTTCGTTTTCGAGACTTACTTTCCAATGAGCTTGACAATTTAATGTTCGGCGAGGTTGTGGCGTCTCTTGAATGTAACTCATAAAGTAACTTGTAATCCGTAAGGTTTAAGGTTTCTTCTTTTCCCAGACAGTGGTGTTTTTGCCATGAAAAGAAAAGCTGACAGTTTCGGCTGTTGCTTCAGCCCTCGCACCCCCCCCCCCAAAAAAAAGAGACCTTCAACCTAATTAAACTGAAAGTAGACAAGATGGTCATAGCGCTATTGTCATTAGTAAGTAAACTAAAGTATTTGTCAAGTCAAGATGAAAGTTCCTTGTTCTCGGTCAGCGCGGCCACACGACTCATTGCGCCGCGATGGCCCGCTGTGTGTACTCGCAACGGCGTTGACTTTGCCCCATCCAAACTGTCGCTCGCGCTCTGCAGGCATCCGGCAAGCGGCTGGTCTTCTGTCGCCCCGCGTGAAAGAGGAAGAGGAGGATCCTCGGTCCCCCCGCGTCAAAGCGGAAGAACGGGCTCCGCACCCCCCCTGGCAGCTTAAAGAGGAGGAGCCCGAAGGCCTCCATGTCAAAGAGGAGGAGCTGGAGTCCGACGTCGGCGGGTTCCCACCCACCGGCGTCCCTCGGGAGAGCGGAGACGGCAAAGGCGAGCCGCGTGAGGCCTCGCGTCTTCGTCGCGACGAAGGCCCACCGGCGCGCAACCTCCCGGCGCCCCTGTCGGACGGCGACGACATGGCCGGCGGCGGACCTTTGGGCGGCGCGGCGGACGGCGAAGGGCGCGGCGGACTGTCGACGGGCTCCGAAAAAGAGACGGCGCTCGGCAACGAGCCGAGGCCGCGACCGCGTCAGAGAACGTTTCGTTGCTCGGTTTGTGCCAAAGGTTTTGCCCAGAAGCAACACATGACGACGCACATGAGAACGCACACGGGAGAAAAACCCTTCGCTTGCTCAACTTGCGGTAAAGCCTTCTCTCAGAAGCCGCATCTGGAATCGCACCGGCGAACGCACACGGGAGAGAAACCCTTCACTTGCTCCTTTTGCGGGAAACCCTTCTCTCAAAAGGAGAATATGGACTCGCACATGAGAATCCACACGGGAGAAAAACCCTACCGTTGCTCGACCTGCGGTAAAGTCTTCTCTCAAAAGCCCTATCTGGCGTCGCACCTGAGAACGCACACGGGGGAGAAACCCTTCCCTTGCCCTTTTTGCGCCAAGACATTCTCCCGTAAGGAGCACGTGAAATCCCACCTGAGAACGCACACGGGAGAGAAACCCTTCAGCTGCTCGCTGTGTGCCAAAACCTTCTCTCACAAGTCAAATCTGGTGGCGCACGTGAGGAGACACGCTGCGGAGAAACCCCGGAGTCGCTCGCTCTGTCGTCAAACTTTCTCACAAAAGGAGCACCCGGACGCACACGTGAGAGCGCACGCGGCGGACAAACCCTTTGGTTGCCTCCAGTGCGCTGAACGCTACACGCTGCGGGCCAATTTGACTGCGCACATGCAAACGCACAGCAAAGGCAAAGAGTGAACGTTTGATCGTCGCGACCGGGCTCAAAATCGGACCGATACCGAGTAAGCGATAGCCCCGCTACTTTTCATTCATGGCGTTTCCATTTCTCCGATGGCTGATCATTTTCGCGAACGAAAAAAAAGCATTGCTTGATCTGCAAGTGAGAATTGCGGTTCAAAACGAAACACAAACAACTCAATCCGACGTGAGATTCATTTGTGAAAACATGAAAAAAAATATGCCAATTGAAACTGACAACTCCGTGAGTTTTAGACTTTGTAAATACTGTACCACTACTCTTAATCAAATGAACTACAAAATAATCCAGGCTTGCGATTGGCTGGCAACTGATTCAGGGTGTCCCCGCCTACTGCCCGAAGACGGCTGGGATAGGCTCCAGCACCCACCGCGACCCTAGTGAGGATCAAGCGGTTCGGAAAATGGATGGATGGATGGATAATCCAGGCTCAAAGTGCTCATGACATGACACCATGAAGTTGCAAAATGGGACCGGGCAATACAGCTGAAGTTTTTATCGCAAGGGATTTCATATCGGCCGATGTGGACAAGGCGCCCCGATGGTTCAGTGGTTAGCGCGTCGACCTCACGGTGCAGAGTGTGCGGGTTCGATCCCGGCTCCGGCCTCTCTGCGTGGAGTTTGCGTGTTCCCTTGCGTGGGTTTCCTCCGACGTTCCAAAAACACGCGTGGCACGCCGATTGAACAACCGACATTGTCCCGAGGTGCGAATGTGAATGCGGTTGGTCTGCGTGCCGTTTGTGATGTTATTCTTTGCTATAAAGACCATTTTGGATGATGAGCTCTTCGCAGCCCCTTTTTTCCTCCCTCTACTCTCATCTTGAGCCGCTATTCTGAACTATGTACTCTTGATTTTGGGTTAATTGTTTAGCAAACCTTTCTCAACAAAACAAACACAATGTTTTCAATTGTACATCGATAAACGATTCCGTTTTAGTTAAGAAAAAAAAGACATTGACGTGAGGGCTTTAGACCAATGTCTTTATGTTGGGAAATCAATAAAAGTGGAAGAAACCATTTCATGTCAAGGAACTCAGTGTCCAGAAATGAACCCTTTTTAGGGGTGCTGAGGAATAATTATTTCTCATTAAATCTCACTTTACGCGTAACACTACACCATTACTTAATTTGTGCTTTTCGTTTGTCTGAGTTAATTTAAAAAAAAAAAAAAAGCGGGCGATACCACCACAAGATGGCGGCTGTGCGTCATGGGCGCGTTGGGACGTGCCAATTACCGGCGAAGAAGGAAAAAGACGGAAGTTGGTGACGCCACAGCAAGGGTGAGGGGGCGAAAGCGTTGCTAACAAATAACTCGAGTATGTCCAAAAGTGAACTTTGTCGACCGAGGGAGCAGCTCGAGCGACAACGGGCAACAATTTCCTCCACTCAAATTCCACAAGGTGCGTTTGCTCGTCTTCAACTTGCTTGCTCATTTAACGCATTTCGCTCGATAATCACGCCAACCCCCCCGCAAAAAAAAAAAAAAACGGTCGTGTTTAGAACACAATACAATACATGCTGATTTATATAGCGCTTTCACAACAGCGGCGGCTGTAACAAAGCGCTTAACAAAACAGTTAACAAAGTAAAATAATAAACACAACACATAACATAAAACACGGACAGTCGCGCAGTCCTAACCGCTTTTCCAACACGAACAGAGTTGCTTCCGTTTTCCAAAATGATGATAGCGTTTTTCATTTCCCCCCTAAAAATCCCAATACAGTATATTGATAATGACTCCCATGAAGGCCACGGTTTTGGATACGGAGTAGGGTGGAACTTGAGAAGTCAACCAGATGGTGTTTGGAGGCTCAAATGTGTGCCGCTTGTGTTGCAGATGTGCAGCAGCTGTTTGGTTGCCGAGAAGAAGCCCAAACCCTTCGTGAAAAAAAAGAAGCGGAGGAAAAGAAGTTGGCGCCGAGCGTGGTGGTGGTGAAGACCGAAGACGAGAACGACAGAGCGGCCGAGTGGCCGCCAGACGAGCTCTCGCCTCCACCGTGTCATCGCGATGATGCACAAGAACCTTTGAGGAGCGTCGCGGACCGCAAAGGTGACCGTGCTCAGGAACCGACGTTTTTCTCCATGCGTGTGCCACACTGCCCCCAATAGGCCAGAGCGTGCGCAGCAGGCATGGATTGTGAGACGTTTGCTTTTTTTTAAGATACAATTCGCTCATCGGTAAAGCGGGATTTATCAACACGCGTTACTTAGTGATGTGCGCGCTGTCTGCAGCTTTCCCTTATTTCTATCTTTTTTTGCATCTGAGAAAGGCCGGGGATCTGGAAGTGGCGACTAGTCGGATTTACCCATTCAGTCTCCCTCTGTTAGTCCTGAATTTCGTTTGCTGCGTACCTGTGCAGCGACCACAAATGTTATTCATTTCCTTCATTTTTTGGCGGGTGGGGGTGGGGTGATACTTGGGCAAATTCAGCCGTACATCAAATTCGTCTGGCTTTCTATTCGTCAATGTCGAAGGCAGCGGGGCTGGTGGCGAGGGACAGGCCTCGGACGCGGCAGGGAAACGCTGCGCAAAAAGGACTTTCCATTTTCTGCGACGTGAGAATTTCATCGGCCGTCCGCGTTGTTCGTGTCTTGCAGACGTCCGGGAGCTCGGAGGGAGCGCCGCTCCGGAGCCGGCGGCTCCGCTCCCCGTCGGCACGAAAGAGGAGGAGGAGGCCGATGCCGGCGCGTTCCCCCTGACTGTCGTCGTGGTGAAGAGTGAAGATGATGAAGATGAGCGACCCGAGCGGTCGCGGCTTCGTGATGGCAGTCCACGTGGAGAGCGGCGCGCGGGGGGGCCGCTTTCAGACAAGCTCCTAGCGCCCCTGTCGGACAGTGACGACCCAGAAGAAACTTGGGGGAGCGGCGCGGAGCGTCCAAGTGACGACCGGCGGTCGAAAGGCTCTGAAAGGCGGACGACTCCTGGCAAGCGGGAAACCGCCCCGACGTGCAAAAAGCGCGTCACCTGCTCGGTCTGCGGAAAAGCTTTTGCCAAACAGTATCTGATTAGACACATGAGAACGCACACGGGGGAGAAGCCCTACGCTTGCTCGACCTGCGGTAAAACCTTCTCCCAAAAGCCGCACCTGGACTCTCACGGGAGAACGCACACCGGAGAGAAACCCTTTCGTTGCTCACTCTGCGGCACCACCTTCTCGCGCAAGGAACACGTGGAGTCGCACTTGAAGACGCACGGCGGGGAAAAGCCCTTTAGTTGCGCCACCTGCGGTAAAACCTTCTCCCACAAGCCGTATCTGATATCGCACGCGAGAACGCACACGGGGGAAAAAGCCTTCAGCTGCTCGCTGTGCGCCAAAGCCTTCTCTCACAAGTCGCACGTGGCGTCGCACATGAGAACGCACACCGGAGAAAAACCGTTCCAGTGCTCGCTGTGCGGTAAACGATTTGCTCACAAGTCGCACGAGGTGAAACACGCCAGAACGCACACCGGGGAAAAACCCTTCCGTTGCTCACTTTGTGGCAAAACCTTCTCCCGCAAGGATTACATGAGCTCGCACCTGAGAGTGCACACGGGGGAGAAACCTTACGCCTGCTCGCTGTGTCACAAAGCCTTCTCTCTCAAGTCGCACTTGGTCACGCACACGCGAACGCACACGGGAGAAAAACCCTACGGCTGCTCCATTTGCGGCGAACGCTACGCTCACAAGAACAGCTTGACCGTGCACGTGCGGACGCACGAGAAGGGACAGTAGAGATTTTCCAACCGGCCGACCTCAAACCATATGCGGTGATCCCTCGAGCGTCGCGCTTCATGGGGAGCAGAAAGCCCCGGCGGAAGGTGACAATCTCCCCTTACGTGGGAGGCGTGGCCTCAACCCTCAAGGAGTCGCAGTGCAGCTTAACTCACCCCCCCAAAAAGTTTGCGCTTTAACAAAAACGGTTCTCGCAGACGCAACACTAAGATCGGGCGCGCGAGACGGTCAAAACATTGGCCATGATGCGGAGCCAATCAGCTCGTGCCTCGGAGTCACGTCGCCGCTTTGGTCACCAAGCATGGAACCCTCTCGCGCATCGACACCAAACACCTTTGTGCAGCTCCTTCCCCATCTCGAGCAGTTGCCCCTCGAGTACGCCAGCTAGTGGCGTCACTCACTTTTGTCCGACCGTGTAGGGATGGACGGATGCTCCCTAACGATCAAGCGAAGTTGCCAAAATGGAAGGCGTCCGCCACATGTGTACTGTCTTTTAAAACAAACATCGCAGATGGAACTGTGGCCAAAAGCCTTGGCGCGGGATTGTGCCTTGCTTGAATCTGCATTAAAAACACGCAAAGGCAATTTCTTTCGGGTTTTTTTTTTCTTTTGACGAAACAATTTTGCCAATGTTGGTGTCTGTCAGGTGTTTCTAAATCGAAGCGGCTGTGAACTCGTGAGGCTACATAAATGAACACTTCCTAAAGTAGCGGCTTGCAAAAGAAGCGCTCGGTAAGACACGCATTGGAGCAACTTCTGCTCGAGACCGCGGCGCGTGCCGTGACGACCGTGTAGATCTTTTGTGATATGCTCACGATGGAAAACACTCACATCTCTGCCGGTGGAAATATGAAACTTGCTTGGCTACACTCCGGTCCGTTAGGTGGCGCCCACGCGCTGTTTTGCAGACCACACAAAAGGAGGAAGACGAACGTTGGCCAAGCTGCGAACGCCGAAGCGACGACGAGGAGCAAAGCGCTCCCCCCCCCCCAGCCGCCGGCGTTTGCTTTTGAGCTGTCTTAAAGCATCGAAATGTTGAGAGAGTTGGTGAGGGAGCGACTGCTCGCGGCCGCCGACGAAATCTTCGGCCTGTTCCAAAGCACGATCGCGGCGTACGAGGAGCAACTTTGTCGAGCCAGGGAGGAGAGCGAGCGACGCCGACGACAACTGGAAGCCGTTCGCGAGACTCCGGTTGGGATCCGCGGCGAAGGTCAGTCGGCGGCCGCCTCGAGCGGCTTTCAAACTCGTTGTTCCAAGCGCGCCGCACCACGCCAAAGCTCTCCCGGTATTCTTTCTTGACCACCATGAAAACGCCGGAGGCTCAAGTCTCGGAAAATAGACGCCGAAAGCGCTTTGCGAAACGCTCCGAACGCTTCATTTTCTATCCGTCGGTCGAGAAGAGATTTCTCTTCCCCCAAGCGAGTTTGGTTCCATTTCACGCGCTTCATGTTTTCATTGGAATTAAAAAACAAAAAGTGTTGGGCTGGCGTCCGGCGTTCAAGGCGTTCGTCAAGAATTGCAATGGTCCCGAACCGAACCGTCTTCCTCGCCACAAAGAAATGCCGATCGTGTTCAAAAATCGATGGCGACAAGAAAAACCAGTTCGTGACCATTCAAACCGTTTTCACAATCTACTTGGCGCGCGTGAGCCAAAGAGCGCTTGCGTTGCTCACCTTCCGCAGATGTCAAGGACGACGATCCACTGCCGACCCACCCGGAAGAGGTCAAGGAGAGGCCTCTCCGTGTTAAGGAGGAAGCGGAGGAGGCTGACGTCTGCAACTTTGCGCTTCCTGCCCTCTCTGCGCAGACTGAAGACGGCGGCCGCGGCGACGACAACAGAGCACCCGAGTCGCCGCTGCTTGCTCATCGGCCTCCGAGCGAAGGAGCCCGCCGTGAAGGAACAGCGGCGGACCCGCGCGAGCTTTTTGCTGGCCGCGGTGACAACAAACCCTCCAGAAAGAGGACTCTTGGCCACAAGGAAACTTCCGAAACATGCCAACGACATTTTATCTGCTCCGTTTGTGGGAAAGGTTTTGCTAAAAAATCAATACTGATTCGACACTTGAGGACACACACCGGAGAAAAACCCTTCCACTGCTCACTTTGCGGGAAAAGATTCACGCAAAAGCCCAGCATGATTTCGCACATGAGGACACACACTGGAGAAAAACCGTTTGGCTGCTCATTTTGCGGGAAGGGCTTTACCCAAAAGCCCAGCATGGTGTCACACATGAGAATACACACAGGTGAGAAGCCCTTCACGTGTTTAATTTGTGGCGGGAGCTATGCCCGGCGCTCCAATTTGACTGCGCACATGCGCACGCACAACACGGAGAGAGTCCATGTCTCATAATTTATGGGAGTCATCCATCGTCCTGACTCACTTTTGCTATCTTAACCGGTAAGGATTTGGTCCTATGTAAGTAAGTGATCCTTCCAACTAGAAACGGGCCAGCTGCTTAGTTGTGTGTCAAACTGTCATCGATATCAAAAATGGACACTCCAAGCTCTCCTGTTTATTTTTCATGTTGTTTTTCCTCAATTGAGAATGTGAACGATCGGCTGCGTCCAGCCCGGGATCATGGCGCTCATAGTTGTTATTTCTATACCTTCCTAGCAAACGCCGGCCGAGCGTTCCTTGGGCCCTCTTTCGTCCTTGCTTTGTCGGTCTGTGGGGGGGGGGCTTCTCGTTCTCCGTTCTCCTTCCCAAAAATCTCTGATGAAGACATTGCTGAAACAACACAAACGCAGGGATCACACATGCTCGGACGCAATTGGACTGAAATCAAATTTCAAAAAAAGAACGCCAACCCTCTACTTTGGGTTGGAGCTGCTTTCTTCTCTCATCGAGTTTTTAAGAGGACCACGTGAACAAAGTCAAAGAAGCCCGCACTTAGCTCCTCGGGAGAGCCCAAATGGAGCGCCGAGTGTCCTCCAAAGTACATTGGATGTTCACGTGATTTCTCGTCCGCACTGGTCTCCAGCCGCGTTAAATCTCGCCGCAAGATGGCGGCCGCGTGACCGCAAAAGCGTTGCGTTGAATTATTTTTGTTTTGTATACATCTTGAGCCGCAGTCTACACCGCCGCAAGATGGCGGCCGTATAAAATACCAACTTGCAGTGTCGCCGTAAAAGCACCATCGAAGAAGAAAAGGCGGATGTTCTTAGCACATCGGGCCAAAATCCCAGGGCGACGAGGGACATCGTTCTAGGTCGCCGTACTCTCAACAACATCGAGATGTTGAAAGATTTGGTAAGGGAGCGACTGATTGCCGCCGCCGACGAAATCTTTGGATTGTTTGAAAGAACGATCGCGTCGTATGAGGAGCAACTTGGTCGAGCCAGAGAGGAGAGCGAGCGACACCGACGACACCTGGAAGCTGTTTGCAAGACTCAAATGTTGCTACGTGTCCACGGTCTGTTCACTCCACTTTGACTTGGCATTCATTCACATTTAAATGACCGAATAAGAGCTTCGAACAAAAAAACGTACTCGTGACGTCAGTTGTACGAATAAAGTAAGGACCGAAGGTTAAGAGTGATATGTTTTCAATTTTAGCTCATTTCTCGTCCAACGGAGGCGACTTGCCTAAATTCAGAAAACCAAAAAAAGCGCGTTGGGCTGCGTCGTCATTTTCACAATCACCCAATCGAAGCGCTGCCTTGGCGTCACGTGACGGGTCAAACTCGGTTCAAAGAAGCGGTAAAATCCGATCAATGAAGAAAAATAAATTGGTCTACCTCCGTTGGAATGCATAGGAGGAAAATATTTAGATTTAATGAGATATCGGTTTGATAAAACATGAATTGCAGATTTATGTGAAACCAAAACGTAAACATGTGGCAGCTTACCGTCACTTTATTTAAAATAAATGGAAAAGTAGACCTAAATATTGTAGGCCATGGTAACATTGTGCAAACGTTAAATATATAAGTACATAAACCTGTCATTCAGTAACACTCCGACCTTCCGCAATTTAATTCATCAGCATGCCGAAGTTGAATTAAAAAAACAAAAGAATCTACATACAATATGTGTGTGTGTGTGTAAAAGATGAAATGCTCTTGTTGGAATCAATAACTTCAAGTGGGAGAATGACACGATAACTGCCGCGCGTGAGCCAAAACCGTGTCGCTTGTGTCTCGCAGACGACCAGCAGCACGGGGAGAGCTCCGATTTGGAGCATCCGCAGCCCCCCCGCATTAAGGGGGAAGAGGAAGAGGCCCACGTCAGCAAGTTGCCACTGGCCGCCGCCCGTGCGGAGCGTGACACAAGCGAATACAAACCACCCGAGTCATCCCAGGTTCATCGTCAGAGTCCAAGTGGAGACCACTGTGGAGCACCGCCACCAGACGACCTTTTAGCCCCGCTGTCAGATGGCGACGGCACAGACGACGAATCTTTGAGGAGCGACGGCAAAGAGTCGAACCGGTCTGAAAAGAAGACGAGGCTTGGCAACGAGAAAACGTCACACATGTGCGGACAGCCTTTTACCTGCTCCGTTTGCCGTAAAAGTTTGGCCAGCAACTCCATATTGATGAGACACTTGAGAACTCACACTGGAGAAAAACCTTTCCATTGCTCCGTTTGTGGGAAAAGTTTTGCTAACAAATCAATTCTGATTCGACACTTGAGGACACACACTGGAGAAAAACCCTTCCACTGCTCACTTTGCGGGAAAAGATTCACGCAAAAGCCCAGCATGATTTCGCACATGAGGACGCACACGGGAGAAAAACCTTTTCTTTGCTTGGTTTGCGGTAAAGCATTCACTCAAAAACCACACCTCGTGTCACACGCGAGAACGCACACGGGAGAAAAACCCTTCAGTTGCTCAGTTTGCAGCGGAAGGTTTCGCCATCGGTCCAATTTGAACGCGCACATGCGCAGACACAAAACGGAGAGAATAAATCTTTTGCAGTAGTCAGAAGCCACTTGAAAAGCGGGAAATGTTCCGTTGTATGTTTCTTCCTGTCCAGGGCGCTATAAATCCGTTTCATAGCGCGTCTATTTTGGTGTCTTCTTTTGAGCTGCTCCTAGAAAGTAATGCGCCGCTGTGTGGAAGGTGTCAATTTACAAATACAACGGCGTGTTCTCAAAATGTAAACGTTGCGTGTCAATTACTCCAGAGTAGTAGAAAACGTGAGTTTCTTTTTTATGTCTTTGAGGGTGTGCTTTATTTCCTCTGCCGTTCACCCGTCGTCAATACCTTTGCAAGATGGCGGCCGTTTGCCGTGTCGGGCGCTGCCGGAAAAGCACCGCCGAAGAAGAAAAGAGCCGGAAGTTGGTTTGCCTGTCCGAGCTCGGACCGGACCGGACGACGAGCGACAAAAAGCGAGGTGGAACTGGTGTTTTTCGCCGCTCGCCCGGCCCAATAGATTTGGAGCGGATCCAAAATGTTGAAGGAGTTGGTCAGGGAGCGACTCGTTGCGGCCGCCGACGAAATCTTCGGACTTTTTGAGAAAACGATCGCGTCGTACGAGGAGCGACTTCGTCGAGCGAGAGAGGACAGCGAACGACATCGACGACAACTGGAGCATGTTTACAACGCTCAAGTTGTCATCCGGGTCAAAGGTGTGTTCTTTCACCCTCCCTCTCGATGTTTCCAACACTCGATTCGCGTCAGGAAGAATGCCGGCCGGGCGAGCGGTTAGCACGTCCGCCTCGCAGTGCAGAGGTGCGGCGTTCGAGTCCGGCTCCGGCCTTCCTGTGTGGAGTTCGCTTGTTCTCCCCGTGCCTGCGTGGCTTTTCTTCGGGTACGTCGATCTCCTCCCACGTTCCCAAAACATGCGCGGTAGGTTCATTGGAGTGGGTGTGCATGCCCCGCGATGAGCCGCCGACCGGTTGAGGGTGTTACCCCGCCTGCTCCCCGAACACGGTCGGGATCGGCTGCAAGATGGGGTCACGGATGGATGCGGTGGGAAAAGGGGACACCGGTTGAAACAAAAGGGTCCAGTGTTCATCGTACTTGCGTTTTATTGGAGCAAAATGACAAAAGAGAAACATGGTTGCGTCATCAATTTTAGTGTCGTCCGCCTTTGTTTGAAGCGAAGCAACGCAATGTAAAATGTGTTGTTTTGCGTTCTCTCTCTCTCTCTCTCTATTTTGCCTCAATCGTCACGCTCGTACCTTGCAGATATCCAACCGCAATGGGGGAGCTCCAGTGCGGAGCCGGAGCATCCGCAGCCCCTCAGCTTTGTCGGGGCAGAAGAGAACCCGCAGCCCGTCTCCACGAAAGAGGACGCGAGGGACGCCCGGCCCCCCCGCGTGAAGGAGGAAGACGTCGTCGCCTTTCCGCTGCCTGACGAGACCGGGGAGGATGAGGGCAAGCCGCCCAAGCGGTTGACGCTCGGCGATCGCGGCCCGAGTGGCGGCGACGACGGTGGCGGAGCGCCGGCGGAGCACCTCGTCGCGCCGCTCTTTGAAGAGCCTCCGAGGAGCCGCGCGTCGCGCCGAGGTGACGGCGCGCGGGAGACGACGACCACTCCACCGAGGCCTCAACAACCTTTCGTCTGCTCGTTTTGTCGCAAAGCCTTCGCCGCCAATTCCATTTTGAATATCCACTTGAGAACGCACACGGGAGAAAAACCCTTCCCGTGCCCGGTTTGCGGCAAAAGATTTGCTCAAAAGCCGAGCGTTGCCACGCACATGAAAACACACACCGGGGAAAAACCTTTTGGTTGCTTAGTTTGTCACAAGACCTTTTCTCGAAGGTACCATTTGGAAATCCACATGAGAACGCACACCGGAGAAAAGCCCTACAGCTGCTCGGTTTGCGGCGCAAACTTTCGTCATCGGTCCAGTTTGAAGGTGCACATGCGCGTGCATAACGCCGAGAGAATGAAAACAGCTTCGCCCTAGTCCAGTAGTTGCCGGCGCCCCTTTCTGAAGATCTGGACACGTTTGTCTCTGCCGAACACGACCGATAATTCTCGTCGTGATCGATCGATCGCCTTCGCCCGATTTTGGTAGGCTCGCTGACCCATGACGCACCGGTGCTTGTTGTTGCGCGGAACATTTCTGCGGTCTCGCGAAATGTGAACGTCACCTGTAAACGGTGTCAAAGACGCAGCATTAAAAAAACAAAAACAAAAACATATCTGTCGCATCGTGTTGGCGTCCGTTGAGTCTTTCGAGTCCGATCTCGATTCCTTGGCGGCGAATTTCTGACGGGCTTCCAAGTCGTCGTCGTCGATTCCGCCGCAAGGTGGCGGCCGTTCGACGTCCGGGCGCCTCGCCGCCTGTGAGCGCGCCCGGACGTCGAGGAAGAAACGAGCTGGCGGGCCTGAGCGTGCGGAGCCGCGCTTCAACTGGACCCCCCGCCCCCCCCCCCCCCCCCCCCACCGGCGCAAAAGGCGACGAGCCAATTGTCCGCTTGCACCCATTACAGCATCAGGATGTTGCGAGAGTTGATCAGGGAGCGACTGATTACGGCCGCCGACGAGATCTTCGGACTGTTTGCAAGAACCGTTTCGTCGTACGAGGAGCAACTTGGTCGAGCGAGAGAGGAGGCCGAGCGACACCGTCGGCAACTGAAAGCCCTTTACAACGCTCCGACTGCGCGACGCGCCGAAGGTAGCGGTTCCGCTGCACATTTCCACCGTGTTATCAGCCCATCGGAGGTTTAAAAGTACATTGATGGCGTCTGCTTTAGGTAAAGAGCGAAACCAACATGTGAATATGAGTCATGTGCTTTCGTGAGAGCTCATTTGCACATGACCCGCGACCGTTTTTCTAAATGTGTTTTCAAACTTGTAGATCGGCCCCTGGTGTGATTGCGAACGGTCCTTGTCATTGTGTGCCCCGCCATTGGCTGGTTACCAGTTTAGGGTGGACCCCGCCTGCTGCCCGAAGACGGCTCGGATAGGCTCCAGCGAGCCCGCGACCCTCCTGAGGAAAAGGGGCCCCGATAATGGGTGGATGGGCCATCGTTTAAAGTCACCCGTGTAAAGGCTAGCAAGGAAAACAAAGCCATTGGCGGAAGCCATCTTGATTTCGCCAATCAGCCGCTCGTATCATCGTCCTGACGTCACGCGACATATAGACGGTGTTTGATGTTTGAATGCACTCGTCGGTGATTCCGCTCCTGCTGAAGTGGCTGTTTTTGGCCTGCAGACGTCCAACGGCGCGGAGGGAGCTCCAGTTTGGAGGAGGAGGATCCACAGCCCTCACGCTCGAAAGAGGAAACGGAGCGTCCACGCCGCCTCGTCATTAAGGAGGAAGACGAGGAGGTTGATGTCAACAACTTTCCACTGAGCACTGTCTTGGAGGCGGGTGAAGGCGACAAACCACCCGAGTGGTCAAAATGTCATCGTTACGGTCCGGTATCACCGCCGCACAATTTCTTAGCTCCTCTGTCAGACAGTGACGACACGGAAGGTCCTTTGAGGAGCGCTGCGGATGGTGATGGCGCCGACAAACGTTTGACTTCTTTTCAAAAGAAGACAACTCTTGGCGACAAGGGAACTTCACAGACGCGTAAAAAAAGCTTTATCTGCTCTGTTTGCGGTAAACATTTGGCTAACAATTCGGTATTGATTATACACATGAGAAAACACACCGGAGAAAAACCCTTTCTTTGCTCAGTTTGTGGTAAAGCTTTCGTTCAAAAGTCCCATCTTGCATCACACATGATAACACACACGGGAGAAAAACCTTTTAGTTGCTCAGTTTGCGGTTTAAGGTTTAGTTATAAGTGCAATTTGAATACACATTTGCGAAAACACAAAAGGGAATAGAACTTTTACAACGGTCCACTTTCTAAAAAGTGCTCTTCTGAAGATAAATGTTACATTGTGCTGCACACTACAAATCACTGTTGCCCTTGACGCTGTATTGGAACTCGCCATGACTATTTTCAGGGGTCATTATTTATGGCCTCACAGAGAAAATGATTCATTACCGTGCGTGTGGGCGCGCAGGCGTCGTGGTCCATATAGTTGTAGTGTGACCATCACATATAAAATGTACAAAAATAGCATCTAACATTTATACCTAGCTACAGTAATGTGACTGTGTATGCTTTTCTTGTCTATAAAGACGATTTGTATTCTTTGCTTTTGGCTCAATCGGTCAGTGGGGCCGCAAGATGGAGGCTGTTTGACGTACCGTCGTAACAGTACCATCGAAGAAGAAAAGAACCCGTTCGAGATACGTGTTGTTCCTGCACTCGTTCAACTGTGTGCAACGTCACAATGTAAAAGAAAAGTTGTTCGGGGCGCGAGTGATTGCGTCCGGCGACGAAATCTTCGGCCTGGCAGGTTTGTCCCATGTTCAAAATACTGTCGCAAGACAGCGACGATTTGACGTCGCCGCCGCCGCCATGGCACCAACGAAGAAGAAAAAGGCGGAAGTCAGAAAAATAGTCGAAAAGCCGCCACAGCGGCTAACCGAAACGGGGCGTGGGGGGGGACAGAAAACATTAAAATGTTGAAAGAGTTGGTGAGGGAGCGACTAATTGCGGCCGCCGAAGAGATCTACGTGCTTTTCCAAACAACCATGGCGTCGTACGAGGAGCAACTTTGTCGAGCCAGAGAAGAGAACGCCCGACAACGACGACAACTGGAGGCTGCCCAGGCGGTGCTGCGCATCCAAGGTCTGTTCGTCACCTCGTTCACATTTTCGACAGCCGCGATGACTTTCTCCATTGAACACATTCACGTTCTCTCGTAGACCACACACAGATACATCCGGATCAATACGTTTCAGTGTGTCTCAATTGAATCCGCGTAAAAAGGGCAATAACCTTTCAATGCCCAAGAAAAATGACGTCACGTATTCGCAAGTTCGACGGTTTCCTAGACGATTCCAAATCGTAAATTACATTTTGGATGATTGTTGTCGTCCAGACTTTGAAACGACGTTTACAACGGAGTACCACGAGCAACACTAATAATGAAAAAATGAAAATGAACATCTGGTTTTATCACGGCCATATAAGAATCAAGTATGCTTGCGTTTTACGAAAAAGCTGTGCATATTTTGTAGTAGTCACACAAATGACACATTTTTAAACATTTTAGCTAAAAAAAATCAGCTTTGAGAATTAATGTGTAATAAAAACTAAATTCGTGGTCTGATGAGGTAAAAGTCATAGGATAGAATGGTTCTGTTTCCTTGTTGAAAAAGTGGTACACTGGAGGAAAAAAAGCGCTCACTGAGAAAAAGTACTTTTTTAAATCAGATTAACCGACAAAATAATCAAGAGGTTCATTGAATATTAAAATAATTGTTAATTGCGTACCTAATTTGAATAAACGACTTGTACTAAACGTTTGACTCATTTATGTCCCACAGACGGCCCTCCGCAGCTAATGGTCCAAGTACACCAACAAGAAGTTCCACAGTTTGGGATTTCCCGTGTGGTGCGGTCGCCGTCTTACGTCAAAGGCGAAGCGGCAGGACTGCAGCCCTTCCACGTTAAGGATGAGGAAGGGGAGACTGACGGCAGCCATTTGCCTCTGACCGCCATTTCCGTAAAAAGCGAAGGCGACGAGGAGCCGCCCGAGTCCAATGGCGGCGGCGGCGGCGACGAGGCCGACGGCCACGCCGCAGAGCTTCTGACGACACCCTCGGGACGCCAAAGTGACGGCACCAACGCCAGCGTCGGCCCCTTCGCTTGCTCAGTTTGCGATCAAATCTTCCCGTGTCAGGGTAGTTTGGAAGTCCATGCGCCGAGCCACGCCGGAGGGAAAGCCTTTCCCTGCGCCGTTTGCGGTAAAAACTTCTCCAAAAAGTCCAACTTGGTGTCGCACGTGAGGATCCACACGGGGGAGAAACCCTTCAGCTGCTCGGCGTGCGGCAAAGGCTTCGCCCAGAAGATCTCGTTGGTGGCACACGAGAGGACGCACACGGGGGAGAAGCCCTTCGCCTGCCCCGTGTGCGCCAAGTCCTTCTTCCACAAGCCCAACATGGTGGCGCACCGGAAGACGCACACGGGGGAAAAACCCTACGGCTGCTCCGCGTGCGGCGCCACCTTCTTCCGCAAGGAGAGCATGGCGTCGCACGCCCGGACGCACACGGGGGAGAAGCCCTTCGTCTGCCCGCTGTGCGGGAAGAGCTTCTCGCACAAGCCCAACATGGTGGCGCACCGGAAGACGCACACGGGGGAGAAACCCTTCGCTTGCGGCGTTTGCGCCAAGACGTTCACGCACAAGGCCAACATGGCGCTGCACATGAGGACGCACAGCGGGGAGAAGCCCTTCGCTTGCTCGCTCTGCGGGAAACGCTTCACGCAAAAGGCGCACCTGGAGTCGCACTCGAGGACGCACGCGGGGGAGAAGGCGTTGGCGGGCTCGCTTTGTGGCGAAAGCTTCATTCGCCCCAGCCATTTGAGCGCACACTTGAGGGCGCACGACGGCCAATAATCATCCCCGTGTGCCGGCAACTGTCCAGTAATGCTCCCGAAAAGTGCGCTTTATGTCCCGGTAAAGCAGGGGTGTCCAAAGGGGGTCCTCGGGGAGGCCGGCGTCCTGCCTGTTTTCCAGCTCCCCCGGGAGCAACACACCTGATTCAAATAATCAGGATCGTTCTAATGCTGCTTCAGAGCTGGCTGATGAGCCATCAACTGAATCAGGTGTGTTGCAACCGGGAGAGATGGAAAACAGGCAGGACGACGCCCCCCCCCCCCCCCCCCAGGACCGACTTTGGACACCCCTGCTGTAAAGTGAATCCAGACAAAGGTACGCTATGCATGTGTGAAGATCAATGCTGAAAGCGTCTGCAGAGACTCGAGATCGACGTAGGACTGAAATGCTGTTGCTCTGGCGTCGAACTGTTTTGTTGTTTTTTTTTTGCGGCGGAGGGTGTAAATTGGGCAGGGTTGTCGTTAACACGCTTGTTTGTGGTGGAGGGCTGAGCAGTGGTGAGAAATACAATGACGGCTGGCAGCCGGCTCACTTTCAGAACTTGCAAAAGCAAAGGCGCTCTGTCGAGGCTTTTCGACGCCCCGTCGACCTTTTTGGGGCGACGTGCTGGTCCCTCACGGTCCCCGTTAGCCGCTATAGGCTCTCGAGCCTCTGGCCATCGATGCATTTCTTGCTTGCTTTGTGACCAGTTGGCAAGTGAGGAGAAGAGCATAAAATGAGGAGAATCAATTCATACTTAGAAGAGGAATTTCAAATGAGTGGAGAGAATGAAGTTACCCGACCGAAGAAGTCGCAATGCGACTGTTATTCATTTCATTCATTTATGAATGAGATCTGGTCGGAAATTGGCAAAGTTGTATGATCACGTCTTGTTCGATGAAAAAAAAAAAGTAGACATTGTTTTCATTGTAGCTGTGCTACGACGTGTTTTGACATTGTAACTTTTTTTTTTTTTGTATAAGGAGCCAGGCTACTCGTTCTGTCCCGCCCATGTTCGTCCTGTTCGTCTATGTTCCTCTGAACGGGTTGTAACTGGGAAAGTGAATTCCTCGTGTGTTTCTCGCATACATGGCCAATAAATCAGATTCCGGCTGCTACGAGAACAAAGCTGCGATATTGACCCTTTTTATATTCATGCATTTCAAAATCTGTGAAAAATGAACAAAGCTATTGCTCCGAGGTGATATTTTCTGTGTCTTTTCAAATGTCATTTTACAAAAAAAAAAAAACCCCAAAGCAAACAATAAAACAAGACGTTTAGAAAGGAGGCGCGACAATGACATGAGTGACAATCGTCTGATGCTTGTTCATTTTTTTTTAATATCAACACGTCAAAACTTGCAATCGCTCTCAAAATAAAGGGATAAATATCTTCGTACGGCACTCAAAACAAAAACAAGGCGGCAAGAGAGCAGGCATGCAAAAAGAAGAAAAAAAAGAAGTTGATGGCGGTGGTGTTTTTTGTTTTTCAGTTCGAGAACAAAAAGGTGACAAACGAGGCCCGACGCCCGGTAAAGTGAGCCGGGGTGCTGCGAGAAAACAAACGGCTATTTGTTCAAGTCAAAGGCAAAGTTTCCCAAACTCAAAATGTCCATTCGTGTCGAAATTTACGATCATCAACATGCCAGACATGACTGCTATGACAATAAGCGGCAAGCCATTGAAAAAAAAAACTCAAAATATCGCCCGCAATGTTAAAGGATAAATTTGTAAATATCACAGGTTAAAATATTTGTCTTGTAAAAATGGGACAACTTTTTTCATCCCAAAAAAATATCTATTATAAAATTAGGAAGAGTATTTGTTTTTTAAAAGTCAGTTAGCATAATAAATTCAATGTTTTGATCAGGTTGTATATAGTACTGTGATCAGAAGTTGTACTCTTACAACAAAAGTCATTTTCCCCTTAAAAATACGGGAAAAAGCTTGTCTGTTATTACGAGAAAAAATAATTGGACGCTTATGGAAATGATGTCAGAATATTATGGAATAACATAGAAGTTTGCATCTTTTTTCAGATTCTTTTTTTGAAAGCCTGTGACGTGTGCGTGTGATTATCGATGTACTGTATTTTGCAAGAAATAGTCCAAAAAACAAAAAAGTAAAGTTACTGGGAAATAGATAGTTGTAAAATTGCAATAAAGTCACCAAACTTTGAAAATGAAATCAGAGCTAATTGCGAATGATGTAAAGTTTGCCATTTTTTTGTTTTACACACATTAGTTGTATTGTTAGAAAAAAAATCATGTCGACAAATGACAATAGCTGCAATGCATTGTAAAAGTCGGACTTTTTGACCTACTATTAATATGGTATTTTGTATTTTTCTTTTTTTTGGGGGGGTGGTGATGTTATGATAAAACCTACTCTGAGATTAAGGTTCATCTCCTTTTAGAAATAGGTAGCCAATTGCAGTATGCATTATTTCAAGAAAGTATGTCAAGCGGCCAAAAAAGTCAAAAATGTGGTTCCTCGCTGAAAAGCAAATCTAATAAGACATGACGTACTTCTGTCAGATCATGGAAATGAATAATAAAGAAGACAACATACATGACTATGCTATGATAAAACCCTGCCAAGACCCAAAGTGGCCCACTGAGCCTTAGTTTGGGAAACCCCGCTCTTTGGAAAATTAAAAAATAATAATAATCAAAAAGCAGGTATGACCAAGTCTCATCTATAGTGTTTTTACTTCTTTTTTTTTTAATAAGTCACTTTCGAAAATAAAAATCTCACATTTTCGAGATATAATTCAATAAATCTCTTTTGAAAAATAATTTTATGTGTCCTTGGATTTTTTTTATACTTTAGTACAGCACCCTTGTTTTTGTTTTCCCCTCTAAAGCACCGAATTTGACTCGAGAGATCCAACATTTCCTTCGGTAAGCCTGAAAATTGAGGAGCCAATTTGGAAGGGGGGGGGGGGTGAGCTTGCTTTGTGTGATATTGGATGGATGTCACATAAACACAAAACCAAAGACAGACCTGGCAACCCCTGGAAATAATCGGGATGTGCCAATGTAAGTCCAAAGTGTTGCCACCAAAATGGCCTCCCCCAGGGTGAAAATTCGGGTGTTTTGTTCCTCCAGAGAGTGTGCCTGAAACGCGTCTCCCCAGGGCGGACTCCATCCATGTTGCCAGGGGCCCAGACACGACCAAGTCAGGTGAGCTCTTCCGATTGGCTCTGAACCAGGAAGTGGGACCGCAGCAATTGAAATTAGACGCCTTCCTGCCAGTTTGTTGCTGGTGTGCCACAAACCACAAATCAGATGAGCCCCTTTGATTGGCTCTCAAGTAGGGGTCTTTCTGACTGGTCCTCGAGGTGGGCTCTTCTGATTGGCTCTCAACCAGGAAGTGGAACCTCTAATCTGTCTTTAGTTATTAAATGTACTAATTATATATATATATATATATATATTACGCACGCACACACAATCAATCGGGGCATCTCATACAGGACCTGACTATGTGTTCTATATCTCTTACAGACACGTAACCCCCCCCTTCCCCCAGACACCAAATTCTCAGTCATATATTTATATATCTCGTTTAGCTTCCGCTTTGAAAATAGTTCGATTCGTCATGCACGTAATGGCCGCTCTTCTCGCTCTGTATCTCGGTAATACCCGCCTTGTTGTTAGCTTTAGCATCAAACCAAACAAAAACGGTAATCCGTGGGTCGTCAGTCGTCATCCACGTCTTCACCTTCGGACTCCTCCGCAGCCCGGCGTTCGAAGCCCTTGTCCCGGTGACGCTCCTGGATGTCCTTCATTTCCTCGGCGTAGCGGCTGAAGGCGCCGCCGAATTTGGCCCAGGCCTTGAAGGGGATGGTGATAGAGTTCCTGTAGCTGGGCTTCACCTCGCTCACCCGCAAGAACACGCCGTACTTGTTAGACCCCACGTCGAAGAAAAAACGCTTGGAGTCCACCACGATGGAGGTGCCCTCCGGGAGTTCGCCATAGCCCATCGCCCCTCCTGCACCGCCGCCGGCCAGCTCGTCGTCATCGCCGCCGTAGTCGTCGATCAACTTGGCCAAGGCGTCGCGGAACTCTATCAAGCCTTGGGCTGGCAACGCGATGGTCTGTCCGGCCTGCAAGCCGGGCATCCCCCCCGCGCCGACACCGAAGCCCGGGCCTCGGTTGACGGTCTGGCGGATGCGGAGGAAGCGACCCCGTTGATTCTCCTTCAGGTCGAGGTAGTATTTGCGGTTCTCTCGCACCAGGAACTCGCTCTTCAAGGCCCGCCGAGGCCCGCTGTCATCGCCGCCCGCCGACTGGGCGATCTGCTCCGGAGTGCTCGGCCCCAACTGGGCGTAGTGTTCGATAAAATCCCCGAGGTAGTCACGGAATTCGGCCGCCACCGACATGGAGAGGGTCAGCCGACTCTTCGAGCCCCCTGCGCCGACCTCGGCGATTTTGATGAACCGGCCTTTGGCGTTCTGTTTCACGTCAAGGTAGAAGCGTTTGTTCTGAATGTCCAGCCTCTTCGAAGCCAGCTCCTGCGTCTCGGCCTCCCGCTGGTAATGCTGGAAGCCGCCGCCGCTGCCTCCCCCACCACCTCCTCCTCCACCGCCACCGCCGCCGCCGCCGCCGCCGCTGCCTCCACGCTCACTTCCACTGTCCCCATCCGCCATCTTCGCCACCAGCAGCCCGTGTCTACGTATCTTTGACCCACGCCCGCTTTGCTCGCGGAGGAAATAAACCGTACCCGGATACGGGATGCTCATTGGTCGTCAATGGTGCCAATCTGCGTATTCGCCAAATTTCCGCGTTTTTATTGGCCGAGTCTATTGTCTGTCAGGTAGAATATCAACGCCCTCCTTGGTGACGTGTACCTTATTTTGCATTGACAGTTGAAAAGTCGTGTTGTGTACAACGTTTTTTTTCGAGAGTTTATCAGTGTTTCTAGCTAACAGCAAATTCTGTATACTCGAAGAGGTTTAATATTGATGCGTGATATACAAAACCTCGATGTCCTACATGTGTCTTTTATACAGCTTTGAGAAAGGATGCCCCAGGAAAGGATACCCCAGGAAGGACACTCCGCGATAAGTCCCGCCTACTTGGCGAGGAAGTACAGTAATAGGACAGTGGATGCTTATCGGTTGCCCCGGTTGCCAATCCAAACACATTTCCTCGATCATGCGTGGCTATTCGCCAGTTCACTTGTCCGTCAAGTGTAATTTAAACGCCCTCGTCGGTTGACGCGCTTTCTCGTATTTGCAGTTAGAAACGGCAACATTCTCAAGTCGCGTTATTGCTACAAGAAGGCGTTTTGAGCGGTAATCGACATTTGGAGCTGACGGCTAAACGTGCGAATAAAATACATATGTGATTTTCACAGCAACGATGTCCTTTTGACCTATTTTGTATCGAATTGGGAAGGGATGGCTCTTGAAAGGACTCTCGATCGCCCATTTGGGCAAAAGACGGCAGAACCTGAACGTTGATTGGTCGCCAGGTTTGCCAGTCTGAAATCGGATTAAATCCTGAGATTCTATTCGCCGAAATTGTTGCCCTTCAAGTGGAATGTCAACGCCCCCGGAAGTGTACTCGATTCCGGCGGTTGCGTGCGCAAAAGGCAGGCGCGATATAATCTCCGGTTGGGGGATGGGTGGACCTTGCAAGCCGTGCGTTTATTGGTCAATGCGAAGATTCGAAGGAACAACGCGCAATCTGATTGGACGCCAGGCCTCCCATCACGGCTTTCACAAAAAAGACTTGCGAAAAGGGGCTTTGTTGTTTCTTTGCGCTCGGAAACCCAAATTATTTGCTCGCTACTCATTTCTTCAATCAAATCAAGAGGAGGAAAATGGTATGTACGCGTCTATTGTATTGCAAGCTTGCGGTGGGTCGGGGTGTACTCATCAAAAGGAAAAAAGAAACAAACTAAGATATTTGTCATAACTAGAAAGAAAGCGCCGCGTGGAATCACAAGGTGTTTGGCTAACTGTCACAGCTAAAGCGTTAGCATTAACGGAGGGACCACAAGTACGAGTTAATTTATTGGATTTCATTTTCCAGGCACACTTCTATCTTTTAAGCGACGGTTTTTGTAAGCGGTTAGCAAGTTAAACTATGCACCCGCAATTATTAAATTGCACCCAAAGTGGTATCTCAATAGTTTTGAAATCAGATGCGAGTTTTTTTCCGATATTATTTGTGATTCATCCTTTCAGTCTTTGGTGAAACACATGATATATTTCCAAATATTATTTTCTTGCATTGTATTTTTCCATTTGTAAAACGTTTTTGTCGTGTCCAAAAAAATCAGTTCAAAGTTTGTTTATATTTTTATGATTAGTCGTGTGTTTCCCTCCTAATATTTAGTTTCTTTTTTAATATAGATATTTTTTTCTGTCTTTAAATGCTCTTCTATACATTAGATCTATTATTTTTGTGGGACCAAAATAATTGTAGTATTTTTTGCATCGGTGGTGGTTCGTTTGCAGTGAGCGCCAACTCGCCAGCGAGCGTTATTTTTTTGCCGCGAATCGCGCGAGAACTCTCAAGTGCAACTTGTGCGCGGATGCAAATGTGCCGGCTCTTGTCCTCGTGGCTCGAGCGCTCATGCCCAAAGTGCTGCCTTACTCCTTCGCCTCTTGTTTCCCGTCTTTATTGAAGAATTCAACAGTTCCGCCCTTGAGAAATTTCGATGGAGTTCATTGTGAAACAACAAAAACAAAAATGGGGGGGCGGGGGGGGGGGGAGGGTAAGGATGAAGCGGGAGCTTAATCATAAAAAGAGGTGGTTGAGGGTAGAATTCTGAAAGGTTCAAGAGTTCAACCTAGTGCTGGGTGATATAGAAGAAAATATTAGCCATTTTATATCACAATAACTATCCCACGATATAGTTTCGGTTATTCGATAAAGGAAACTAGGCAACACTATGACTGCTTACCTTTGCTCACTTTATATTGAAGTGACATTAATGAAACAGCCCTCTGTCAAATGATTACTGCATTCACGAGTGCTGCTGTGTCAATTGTAAACAGAAGCAACATATTTTTGCACAAATGTAGATGTCAGTCTAAAAAAAGGCAGAAAAGTAATGTTTCTTTTTTACCAAATGACCTTTTCCCCAGTCATTTTGTGTATTACCAATTACAGAGTTCAGTTGGTCACCCATGAGCAAGTAAGGGCTGCTTTCTATTGGCTGTCGGATCGTCACCTGCCGTCAACCCCGTGACGCGTTTTGGTGCCCGTTTGTCCAAACGGTATTCACGAAGGGGACGGGGAGCTCGTTTTGAAATCGGGTGATGTGATTGGTACATATCATTGGGACCAACCGGCCGTACTTGATCTTGGGATGGCGTTTTTGGGTGCTCAGATACCGCGACAAACGCAAAGACGTTGCTCTCTCGGCCCTGAAGAAAATGCCGATGACATTGTGAGCTTGTATTGCTGCCCGCAGGCTGGCGGCAAGGCAGGAAAAGACAGCGGCAAGGCCAAGGCCAAGGCGGTGTCTCGCTCGCAGAGGGCCGGCCTACAGGTAAGGGAGGGAGCGCCGTCGCACCCAAGACCGACACGCAAACCGTACAGTGCCGGCGCAGAGATTTTGCGGCTCGTACTGTGTGTGTGTGTGTGTGTGTGTGTGTACACACCATTTGAAGTCCTACTGATGTTTGATTCAATGTGGTTTTTTTTCCCCTCCGCCTCTTCAGTTCCCAGTTGGACGTATTCACCGACACTTGAAGACTCGCACCACCAGCCACGGTCGCGTCGGCGCCACTGCCGCCGTGTACAGCGCCGCCATTCTAGAGTACCTCACCGCTGAAGTGAGCGTCGTGCTTATTAGGGGGGGGGATCTTGTATACTTGTTCTCTCACTCGTGTGTCTTGCTTGTTCTTATGGTTCTGTGTGTGTCGCAGTGTGTTTTGTAAGTGTTTTTGCATACTTGTGTTCCCGTCTTGTGTGGATGTTTTTTCGTGTGTGTTCTTGTGGGTATTTGAGTGCTCGGATGGAGAAAAAAAAAATGACTTTACTGCGTTTTATTTTGCCAGGTGGTTGCGTGAAATGAAACCATCTGTCTCCGCATATATTTTTAAGTAGGCTACTTCCCAAAAAGGGGGCGGGGCCTTTTTTTCAGACTGCTTGAAAAATGTACCGGGATCCGGATGATTTAATTTCATGCAACCACCTGCCGAAATTAAATTTGAAAAAAGTTGTGGTTCTTGTAGTGACTCCATTTTCATGTGGTTGCACAAAGTGGAATCATCTGTGTCCAGATACATATTTTTAAGTAGGCGCCCAAAAGAAAAACCCTTACATTTTTTTTAGACGGCTTAAAAAAATACATTGGGGTCCGTTTTCTAACGTGTGTTTTAACGGTTAAGTTTTGTGAGATGTTCAGGTCCTGGAGTTGGCGGGCAACGCGTCCAAAGACTTGAAGGTGAAGCGTATCACTCCTCGCCACTTGCAGTTGGCCATCCGTGGAGACGAGGAGTTGGACTCGCTCATCAAGGCCACCATTGCCGGCGGAGGTGAGTCGCACGCGCACCAAATCGTGACATTTTCCCGAAGCGCGGCCTCCACAATCGCCTTTCAAAATCAGACCTGCCACCAGCAGAAAAGCTGTTTGCTTTCCGTCCTTTATATATTATTCGTTCGTCTAGTCTCCGAGTTGCTCTGCAGTGCTGGTCATGGCTGTAAAGCTTTGAGTGGCGATTTATGGCGCCCCCTACCGATGACACTCGTGGACACCCTATTTATGTACCGTGATCCCTCGCTTATCACGGTCAATTGGGGACCCGGCAGCCAGAAGTGAAAAACCGCAAAGGAGGGTTTGCTCCCATTTCTTAAATGGAGTAACTAATACACCTTTCATTGGGGTTTTTTCGCCACCATCTCTGCCCATCATTGTTTTGTCCAAAACGTTAGCATTTTTACCTTTTGTATTTTCATCTTCTAGAGTTTTGTCATATATTTGAATTGTTTTCTCATATCTGTGTTTTTATTTTGGACTTTATTTGTCCTCGGGGTGTGGATCTCTCCAATAAAAGACAATTCGATTGGGGTACGATGCAATTCCGGACAGTTTGATTTTAAAGTGAAATGGTTCTGATCCGAGGCACTCGCATCTTTTAACCCCAAAAATGAAAACAGTTTTCTGATTCAAATGTGTGTTTGCTGCACACACCCCCCCCCAAAAAAAAAAAATAAATATATATATATATATATATATGGATGTATGTGTCACGCTCTTTCAAAATTGTAAAATTGTCCATTTCCTGAAATATACTTCAAAGTAACCCCAAAAATGAAAACAGTTTTCTGATTCAAATGTGTGTTTGCTGCACACACCCCCCCCCAAAAAAAAAAAAATATATATATATATATATATATATATCTATGGATGTATGTGTCACGCTCTTTCAAAATTGTAAAATTGTCCATTTCCTGAAATATACTTCAAATGATTGCAATTGTTTTCAACGCTTGCAAATTGTCGGTTTGACGTCACATTGTGCCAAAATGTGCAATCTGCACATTTGTGTTTGTGCTGGTCCAGGTGTCATCCCGCACATCCACAAATCTCTCATCGGGAAGAAGGGCCAGCAGAAGACGGTGTAGACGGCCCACCTCCAACCACACTTTTCTGGCCTTCCATAACCAGACCAGAGCTTTTTTATTTCTTATTTTTTGGGGGTCATTATGATGAGGATGATGATGACGATAGCAAGCCAAGAGTGATTGTTTAGCATTTGTGTTGTTATACCTCCCCACTTAACTAGAATCACTTAACGACTTAAAAAATAATAATAAAGAATTGTATGCATCGTGTGGTTAGAATGCTTGACAATGTCAAAACGGCGACAGTGAATTTGTTTGATCGGCCCATTCTATGTTTTATACTGAAATGGTTAAACGCGTTTTGTTTTTATATGATCTCTTTTGTGGTTATTTCCTTTTGAAGATAGAGCATGCGTGATATTTTCGAACGACGGCCAAAAAAATGTGCAACGGTGCTTCGGAAGTGCACGTGGCAAGTATTAGCTTTGATGCTCTATTTTTTTTCATTGAAAAAAAAAAAGATCACAAATGCTTACATGATTTTTAAACTTGAACAATTTGAGGCGGCACGTCACTACATATGTACACATTAGAAGTCGCTACATTTACCGAACCTCAGCAGGGCTTTGACACTCAAATGTACTGTCTGTGTATACGCGTGCGCACAACTTGAAGTGAACGCCATGACATTCTTGTAATGAGCAGCATCAGAACCTTTTTTTCTTAAAGCTGTGAGCTTTGAGAGTGTGCGGGTGTATGTTTTGGTCTGAATAAAACACCCTTTGTATGCGATCCATGGACTCGAGATGGCTGTCCCTGTAGTCGTGAGCGGTTGGGAAACGGTCAGTCTCACCGTTTCAAATTGTAATTCTCTTTGAAACCGTATCCAGCGTCTGAGAGTAGCGTTTCAAGATTTCATCAGGAGTTATGAAGCATCGAGTTCCGAACCTTGAGCTGAAAGCGAGGCCTTAGTGCACAAGTGTCAAGGGGCGCCGTCCTGCCTGTTTCCCACATCTCCCTGCGGCAACACACCTGATTCACAGGATCAGGATCATTGTCCGCTTCCTATGGAGCTTGCTGAAGAGCTGATCATTTAGATCCGCTGTGTTGCAGCAGGCAGAGATGGAAAACATGCAGTACACCCGCACTTTGACACCTGTGCCTTAGTGGTTCAGCCTTCCTTGTGCGCATCGCGAGTATTCGGTGCGTTTGATGGTTTGCCAATCTAAAATATCAACGGGAAAAGAAATGAAATTCGCCATGAAATGCAATTGCGCATGCGCCGTCGATACGCGCAGCCTCGCCGGAACCCAAAAGGAGGTCCGAGGCGATCATTTATCAGTCGAAGACCACAGTCAGCACTTTATTTTTATTTATGCTAAATTTAGAACTGAACTAGGGGCGGCCCGGTAGTCCAGTGGTTAGCACGTCGGCTTCACAGTGCAAAGGGACCGGGTTCAATTCCAGCTCCGGCCTCCCTGTGTGGAGTTTGCATGTTCTCCCCGGGCCTGCGTGGGTTTTCTCCGGGTGCTCCGGTTTCCTCCCACATTCCAAAAAAAAACATGCATGGCAGGCTGATTGGACGCTCTAAATTGTCCCTCGGTGTGAGTGTGAGCGTGAATGGTCGTTTGTCTCTGTGTGCCCTGCGATTGGCTGGCAACTGATTCAGGGTGTCCCCCGCCTACTGCCCGAAGACGGCTGGGATAGGCTCCAGCACCCCCCGCGACCCAAGTGAGGATCAAGCGGTTCGGAAAATGGATGGATGGATGGATGGATAGAACTGAACTAACTTTCGCGAAAAGAATCCATTTTAACCCCGGAAGTGAATGCTTTCAAGGCGGAAACAGTCTCCCGCGCATGCGCCTCATCGACGTACACAAGCGCAACAAACATGGACGCTCTCGGCGACGGCACAAAGGAAAAGAAGACGATACTGAAGAGAAGAGGTGACGAGGACGATGAGCCCTCCGCAAAAGGGCGTCCGAGAGTCGAGGTCGACCACAACACAAACGTGGCCGACCACTACAACCGGCTTCAGGAGGCCGGACTGACCGCGCGTAGCCAAAGCCGCATCTTCTACATGCGGAACTTCAACAACTGGATGAAGAGGTGGGCACAGAACTATTATTATCTCAGATAGTAACCCGACACCGTGTGTGAGCTGAGTTGGGGAGAGGAGCCAAACCCTGGACTCAAGTAAGAATACTATTACTTTAGAAACATACGAGTTATCTTCCAAATAACTACTTAAGTGGGGGGGGGGGGGGGGGGGCGACTCAAGTACCGAGTAGCCGGAGAGGAGACGCTATGTTGGTTCGGCGGGGTCAGAGTCACGTGACAGCGCTCAAGCCACACCTCTCTCCGGCAATGAAAACAAACGAGAGCTCTTGACTTGACGGCGGAGAACGGCCGAAGCTACGCCGCAAGCAAGAACGGGAAACACCTCCACCCGCAGAGCTTCGCCAATGAGCGTCCTCGGGTCCCGGAGCTTCTGTTCCAAGAAAAGCCCGTGTCGCGCGGCGCGCCGCCTGACCCCGTCGAAGCGCTTTTGGAAGGCTTGGCAGCCATCAAATTCGAAGTTTACGATTCTTTGCGAAAAAAATAACCTAGTCAATCCGTTTGAACCCGAATTGTCTTCGTCGTGTGTTCGATGAAGGACGCGGTCCGCAAGTCATTCTGGTTTCATTTAGGTCGAAGAGCTTTTTGTTTTGAATGAAGCAGCCGATGAATCCGTGATTGAAATTTTCTTTTGCCGGGTATCGGAACCTGCGTTGGGCTAAAAAGGAAAAAAACCCAAAACGATCGCATACGCTCCGAACCCCGTCGATCTGTCCTCAGCGTCCTCATCGGCGAGACGGTGGAGAAGCTGCGCGACGCCGGCCACCGGCGCCTGTCGGTGCTCGACCTGGGCTGCGGCAAGGGCGGCGACCTGCTCAAGTGGCGCAAGGGCGGCATCGGCCACTTGGTGTGCGCCGACATCGCCGGCGTGTCGGTGGAGCAGTGTCGCAGTCGCTACGAGCACATGCGGAGGAGGGGCCGCGGCGACGAGGGCATGTTCAGCGCCCAGTTCATCACGGCCGACTGCACCCAAGAGCTCCTGGCCGACAAGTTGGAGCGCCCCGACCTGCGCTTCGACATCTGCAGCTGCCAGTTCGTGTACCACTACTCGTTCGAGAGCCGGGCCAAGGCCGACACGATGCTGAGGAACGCCTGCGAGCGCCTCAAGCCCGGCGGCTACTTCATCGGAACCACGCCGGACGCCTACGAGCTGGTCAAGCGGCTGGAGGCGTCCGACTCGCTCTCCTTCGGCAACGACGTCTTCCGGGTGACTTTCCGGAGCAGGGGCGACTACCCGCTCTTCGGGTGCCAGTACCACTTCAACCTGGAGCAGGTAAGGCGCTCTCTGACCGGCTTTTCCCCGCACGCCTTTGGGGTGCCAAGAAATGAAAGGCGAGCGGCGGGAGCAAATCTTGCAGTCTTCGCCACCCTCGGCAAAGTTCCTTTTTTACTTTCGCGCTCCTTTTATGCTTCGCGAGCCTCCCGTCCGACAATTCCGATCGCCGGTGGATCGAAAAAAAGAATTCTGGCGACACATTGAAAAGGGGAAGAAAAAAACCCCAAAAAACGAGGGACTCCGGAGGCGATTTTTACCCGTTTGAAAAGCTCGAGTATCGGTGGATGAAATGGGCGGGGCCCCGCTCTGCGCCCGTTCTCCCTTTTGACTTCCGGATCGGATTCGGGACTTGTAACTTCTGAGCACGGTCTCCTTTTGCGCAAGTGTGCGCGCTTTGACTTTTGCCGCCGCACGTAGGTGGTGGACGTGCCGGAGTTCCTGGTCTACTTCCCTCTGCTGGAGCGCATGGCCTCACGTTACGGCATGCGCCTGGTGAGCAAGCAGCGCTTCGGCGAGTTCTACCGTGACAAGGTCAAGCTGAGTCACCACCGCGATCTGCTGATGAAAATGGCCTCGCTGGAGGAGTTCCCGGCCCGGGGCGGCGGGCGTCTGACCGCCCGGGACGAGGACGAGTACCGCCACGCCCGCGAGCGGGCGGCGGGCTCCGCCGCCGCCGGGATCCCTCTGGGTACGCTCAGCAGGTCCGAGTGGGAAGCCACCAGCATCTACCTGGTCTTCGTCTTCCAGAAGATGTCCTGACCGAGGTAACGCCGACTCCCGCCGTGAACAAGAAAATGTCAGCCTGTTCTGGGCGGAGCTTTGGGCGGAGCGTGCGCGTGAGGATGTTCGTGGGTGGCCGCCAAATAGGACGCGTTGGCCAGAAAAGGCAAACGCGCTTTGCCGAATTGGAGACGATCGCGCGCAAAATTCACATCCCTGCTCTCAAGACTAGCAAACTGCAAAATACTCCTTTTTGTTCAAGTAGTGTCGATCGCCTCCGTGAAAAGCTCGTTTGTGGCGACAAAAAATAACCCCAACAGGCTCCACGGAGCCACGGCGTGTTGCAATTTCGAGCCGAGGTGCGCTCCGTTTGGCATCCAAGTAGTTCACGGGAGTGGCACCAAAGCCGCAAATGCGTATTTTGCGCGCACGTCGCATCGATACGGTGGCCGCGATGACAATTTGATTTGTTTCCCCCTTGCCGTCATCCCTTTTTAATCGAATTGATCTTCCTCAGCGCTGCTGCTTTCGGGCGCCTTCGGTTCCAAAGGAACGGCGACTGCTGCTAAATGGACAATCTTCGGTGGACATATTGCGAAAGAGTGACTCTGAATATTTTTTTTTCTTTTTTCTGTCCTAAATAAAATAGTTGGGACTGTGGCGTCCCGCGTCCATCTATCAAGTGTAAAATGACAACACCAAATAAATGTTTTGTTTAACTGAAATGTGTCTTGGAGCGAGACAGTGTGAATTTGTCTTTTTCTTTTTCTTGTCCTTCAATCAACAGTGGCGTCACAATTGGACTCATTTACATAATTACACCTGCCACATGCAATTTTGAGGAGCAGGGAAAGCTCGATCAAGATTACTGTTATTCAAAAAATGCTTTTGTTAATGCAGTCCAAGTAAAAATAAAGACTTTGTTCTTAATGCCATCCTTATATGGGGGGGGGGGGTCGCCTAATGAAGCGTTGACAACAGTAACGTCAATGCAACAGCTGCCTTGTTGTTTTTTGTAAGCAACTAGTAGCTTTGTCAAAAGGTTTTTCAAGAAATGCTCATGATGCCCTGATTTCTTTTTTCAATGCCCCCCCCCCCCCCCCCTCAATTCCAGCTGCTTGGTCACGTGCAGACGGGTATAGTTTTATCCCTCGGAGGCAGCGGCACGGTTGTAAAGTCGCCTCTATCCTTATCGTCTCATTCCGCTTGCGTCAGCGGTGGTCCTTCCGTTGTCGTGGGCACCAGGAGAAGGTTCTCCCCACCGTCTTGAAGAACAGGCGGTTGGGCTCGGCCAAGTGCTTCCTGAAGGCGAGTCCGTCGAGGGGCCCGTGAGGCCGACCTTTGGACCGGTCCAGGCACTTCTCCCGCCCGGCCTCCAGGAGGCAGTAGAACCCCTTTTTACGTCACGCGCATCCTCGTCCTCCTCCTCCTCCTCCTCAGGGGTCTTGAGGGGGGGGCGAGTCCCTCCCGTCATCAATAAATTAGAGAGCGTCGCAAGAAGACAACACCAAGGCACAGAAAGTCCCAATGCTGCGTCACTTTGTCTGAAGTTGGTCTCACGGAAAGAAAAAGAAACGTTTACCCTACTTGAAAGCATGACTTCAAATCTTAACATTGGCCTTTACCCCCAATCCAAATGTGAAAGCAGACCCTTAAACCAGAGTTGAAAATCTAACAATAATTCTTGTTTGAATTCCTAAAGCCGGCTTTGAGTACTAGTTTAGAGATATAAGGAGTATTCCGAGAGTGGGGGGAAAAAAGAAACGAAAAGGTAACATATCTTGTTATTTTTTTTAAACGCGAACCGGAAGCGTTCTTAATCATTTCCGGTTTACGGAGCGACAAACATTAGATACCGCGAGCAGCACTGCTTCCGGTGCCTGTTGTCGGGTATGTTGCGTTTCTCACCAATTTGCTTCTTAATTCACATCAAAAGTATTCGTCTACGAGCACGTTCATCAATTTTCAAGTTGTTGGGCAAGTAGACTTCGCCGCCGAACGCGATAGCCCGAGCGAGCGAGCAAGCTAACGAACGCAAAGAAGCCTGGCATCGAATCCGGGTCTCGTTGTTTTGCCCCCCCCCCCCCCCCAAAAAACCCCCCAAAAAACTCGTGGCTTGTTTCGTTCGCCACTTGACTAGACTAGTGAGGTGAAACGTTGATCATGACTCGGCTCGAGCTCGGCCAAAGGCAGGGCGACACAAGTGCACTACTGTGGACTCGAGCAAAGTTTCGAAGGCGACTTTTTGTATCAAACAGCCTCGACGCGTGACAATAGAGCAGACGATTATTCAAAATAAGTCAAGTCAAGAACAACTTTCTTGTCAAATGCGCTGTTTGTGCGACATACAGCACAGATGAAATTTCTTTCCTCTCAACCAGACAACAAGAGGAGCCGCTGCGGGCGCCAGCGCCGCCATCAAAACAACACTGAACATCAAATGACAAAATAATACGACACAACACATAAGACACAGGCAGTCGTGACATGTGAACCACCTTTCCTGCGTCCACTTTGTTGTTTGAAGCAGATGTAATCCTCCCTTTTTCCTCAGGTAAATAACACCATGCTCAACGGGATGGCTGACGATTCTGGTCGACTTTGCTTTTGATCCTGTTTTGGGGAAGGAACCAACGTGCCTTCAGTGTAGCACGAGCTCATTCCGGTCATTTCCGTCTGGTCTCCGAGGTAACGGGCAGCCACCGGGCTATAGGAGACAATGGACCACACGGCAGCCAATAAGAGTCAGGTATGGTCAAGCCAGGAGGACTGGTCGGCGGTCTCCGTGCAGAGCCCCCTCTTCAACACGCCGTCCGGCCGGGACCCGTCGCCGCCCTACGGCCACCCGCAGACGCCCGGCGACGGCTTCGTGCCCACGTTGGCGTGCGTGTCGCACGTCCACTGCCACGTGTCGCCCGCCTCGCTCTTCGCCAGCGCCGCCTTTGACCCGCCGCAGGCTGCCCATCAAGCCCACGGGCCGCCACCACCCTCTACGCGGCCCCCATTTCAGTCTCCCTCATCTCTGGGCTCTTTTCAGAGCATCAACCAGGTGTCTGCCACTTACAGCCAAACCTCGTCGGCGCCCCCTGTGGCATCTCAGTGGATAGACCCGACGCAGTGCCGCGGTAATGTGACACTTTGTGTGTGTGTGTGTGTTTTGAATATCATAGAGCATATACAGTAAGTGCCTCTCCTTATTAGTCCATTCATGGATTAAACACTGGTTGTGAATTTTGGCGTTTTGCCTCTTCTAAGAAATGACGTTTTAAAAATTGCATCTTCAATGAATTATTCATGATTTCGGGTGGGGTTTGTTGTGCTCAAGTCACGACGTAATTATGGAGCAGATTGCTGTCGAAAAGGGGGGGATGTCAAACGGCTTAATCCATTTTGTCCCCCCCCCCCAGCCTTGAATGAGTCTGCTCACGCCGACAACAATGCTGCCATTCCAACAGCGGTGAGGAAAATGGCCGCCCTTTACCGTCATAGCAGCTCTCGGATTGCGGCCCGTGTTGCTCGGACGACCATTTCATCAAAGTTGCTTCCCTCTCTCTCTCTCTCTTTTTTTTCTTCTCCTTTTAAGGGGCTGACAACACGCTCCATGGTTTTACATCAGCGCTCTCTCTTACTCAAGCAGCTGTCGGAGTTGGAGAAACTGGTGAGTCTCGCGCGTGCCTGTGCGGGCTCAGGCTGAAGAGTTCATCGAATTTTGTAATGGAGTCGAATGACTTTTTTTTTGGATGTATTTTTCCAAATTGGGATCTGCTGTGAAAGACTCTTTGAAAATTCGTCTAACTCGTGTCGTCTCTTCCCATCCAGCTGGAATCGTTGCCTCCGGAGGACGACGTCTGCGTGAAGCCGCCCCTTTCGGCCCCCCAGGCAAATAAATGTTGATTTCGTTGCCAAATGTCCCACGCGGGCACGGCATGTGGAATGATGTCTGAGTGTCGTCTCCGCGTCTCTTCAGTCGCCTCTGTCCACGGGCCAGTCGCCGCCGTGTCAAAGCGAGGCGGCGCACAAAATGGAGGTGCCTCCGGAGGACCACGTCTGCGTGAAGTCGCCCCTTTCGGCCCCCCAGGCAAATAAACGTTGATTTCATTGCCGAGTGTCCACGCGCGCGGCATGTGGACTGATGTCTGAGTGTCATCTCTGCAGTCGCCTCTGTCCACGGGTCAGTCGCCGCCGCCGTGTCAAAGCGAGGCAGCGCACAAAATGGAGGTGCGTTGTTCATCAGCATGTGCACGTTCTGATTCCGCGCTCACGTTCCGAGGCTCGGCTTTCCTTTTTTTTTTTTTTTTTTTTTTTTTTTTGTCAGCCGGAGTGGTACGCGTCTTCAGACGGTGCGTCGCCGCCACAGCCGCCGACGCCGCTGCAAGCGGCGCCGTCGGACAGCGAGCGTCGCGAAAAGCCAGCATGCGGTGGCGAGCATGCCGACGCCGCCGCCGCCGACGACGACTTGACGGATGACTCTGCATGTGATCCAGCAGACCCCGTAAGATGACACGTTGCATGCGTTAGTTCATTTTTGGACGACTGCGTTGCATCAAACTGACGCCGGTTGCGAATATTTCCGTTGCTTCGTCGCGCTCCACTGAGGTGGACACGTTGCGCAGTGTCACTATTTTTTTTCAACATGATTTGTTCACTTTACAGCAGGAAAGGCGCATTTTGTGGAAGTGACTTTAAACTCTTGTACGTTGAGATGAAAAGTTTGGAGTGATTATCAGAAAGAAAATGATGACGGTTAGCGGTTTTACCGCAATCATACAAAATAATCGAAGCAAAAACGGCAGATGCAAACAGGCTCCGAATAAAGCAGACATACGGCGGGTACCTCAACTTGTGTCATGTACTCTTTGTATTGCGTCGACATGTTTTATTTATCCTCTGCGAAGAATGACCTTTATTCTTGCACCTCAGTTCTGATTGTCTTTTTCTGTTTCAGCAACGGGCCTTTGTACTTGACTGTCATCTTTCCCCAGGACGGCCGCTCTCCCGACTCGTCAGACCGCGGCTCCGTTTTCGTACCGAGCGACGACAGCGACGTGTCTGACGCTCTGTCGGACGCGGGAGAAGACCTCGTCCGCCGCTCGGGCGCGTCCCCTCGCAGCCCCGCCATGTCCCTGCGCAGCAGGAAAAAGTCCGACGCGTCCCTCGGCGCCCGGCCGCCGGAAGCCGAGACGGAGTGGAGCCGCTTGAAGAACGTCAAGGTGGGCTTGCTTTCAAACGACTTCAAATCGAGGAGACCTCGAGAAGCGCCAAGTCGAACCGACGACGGTTCGGCAAAAGTAGCTTGCGCGCGGTCGTTGGACGAATACATCCTCCGCGTCCAATTTGGGCCGAGGAAATTCAAATGGACGTCGCAATAGGCGGTAGGAGAATATCCTTTGCACGTTGCAAAAAAAACAAACCCCTGCTTCATTTCGCTCGCTCGCCTTTCTTTTTTGAAATACAACTCCGCCGCGGTCACAGAAATGACCTCCTCCCGCGAGTGCGTCCGGGGAGTTAAATTTCTGAAGCGGATGTGGGCGGGACCGTCGGGCTGCTGACCGACGACGGCCTTCCCGCCTCCACCCGGCGCGTACCCGTCGATCTTTTTTTTTTTTTCTCACGGCGACTGCTCGTCACCATTTCAACAGGGGTGATTGATGACAAGTCGCTCTCCGCGTGGCGCGCGCGCCGCCGTGGACTCTGCGTTTGTCCTTTCTTCGGGCCACGTGTCTCCTGAGCGACCTGCGCTTCTCGCCTGCTTTTCCCATCAAGGTGCGCGCCATGAAGCAAGGCCAGAAGAGCCGCGAGCGCGTTTCTCGGCGGAACCACTGCCTGTTTTGCTCCAAGGCCGTCATCAAGATGTCCAGGCACCTGCAGCGCAGACACGGCCACAAGGAGCAAGTGTCGGCCGCCCTGCGCTTCCCCAAAGGCTCGCGGGAGAGGCAGCGGCTGTGGAACCGGCTCATCAACGAGGGCAACTACGCGCACAACCGGCAAGTGCTGAGGACCGGCCAGGGGCAGCTGGCGGCGCGCAAGAGGCCCCCCCAGACGGGCCAGGCGCAGGACTTCCTGCACTGCCTGTACTGCCGAGGCCTGTACATCAAGAAGAACGTGGCCTGCCACATGAATCGCTGTCCCGAACGGCGCCGGAGGAAGAAGGAGGGCGAGCCCCGCCTGGGCAAGGAGCGCGTGGAAACCCGCTGCGCCATGGAGGCCATGGGCGAGCTGGGCATCAGCGCCGGCCTGCGCGACGTCCTCTCGCAGATGATCTACGACGACGTGACGCGCCTCATCATCAGCGAGCCCGTCCTGCTGGGCTACGGCGAGGGCATGTTGGCGCGGTACGGCGCCGACGCCAGGCGGCGGGAGTACATGCGGCAGAACCTGCGGCAGATGGCTCGGCTGGTCCTGGAGGCCTGGAAGCGCACGCCGCTCAGGCGGCTGGAGGATTTCTTCCTGCCCGACAGCTTCCCGCACGTGGTGGCCGCCGTCAACGTCCTGGCCGGCTACGACCCGGCCGCCCGCACCTACGGCGCCCCCTCGCTGGCCATCAAGCTGGGCTACTCCCTCCAGAAGGTGTGCCGCCTCGTCCAGGAGAGGGCGCTGGAGCGCGGAGACTTCGGCCTGGCCGAGGCCGCCAAGAACTTCCTGCTGGTCTACAGGAAGCGCTGGGCCAAGACCGTCTCCTCGGACGCCCTGTCGGTTCTGCGGAAGAGCAAAAGGAGCTCCGGCGGGGAGAACGTTCCGGACGCCCGCGACGTGAGGAGGCTCCACCTGCACGCCGAGGAAGTCCACCTCCTCGCCGAGGAGAAACTCGGCCGGGAGCCCGCCGCCGAAACCTACGACGCGCTGGCCAGGGCCCTTCTGGCCCGAATGGTTCTGTTCAACAGGAGACGGAGCAGCGAGGTGTCCTCCTTACCGCTCGCCGCCTTGAAGTCCGTCAAGAGGCCCGACCCGGGGGAGAACTCGGACTTGTTACTGGGCGAGCTGGAGAGGGGCATGTGTCGAGTCTTCAGCAGGATGGAGATCCGCTCGGCCTGCGGCCGCATGGTCCCCGTCCTGCTCAAAGCGGCTTTCCTGCCCGCGCTGGAGCTCCTGGCGCGGGTCCGCGAGGCTTGCGGCGTCCCCGCCCAGAACCCCTTCCTGTTCGGACGCCCGCACGCGCTCAGCGCCTACCGCGGCTCCGTCTGCGTGCAGACGTTGGTCAAGGACGCCGCGGTGCGAAAGCCCGAGGCGCTGACGTCGGCCGGCGTTCGCAAGCGCCACGCCGCCATGTTGCAGCTCCTCAGCCTGGACCCCGCCGAGAGGGAGCTGGTCCTGGGGCCCGACAAGCAAGCGGAGAGCCTTCGGGGCGACGTCCACCCTGGAGGTGAGCGATTAGTAACCTATCCTTCTTCTTTGCCGGTTTTTTTTTTCGCGCTTTGGCGCCATAAGATGGCGCCAAGAAACCATGGCGTACTGCAGACGAGGAGCCTCGTTTCCACTTGTGGTGGCAAATAACCATTTTCGAAGTGAGCCGAGCAGCTTCGTTGACGCAAATGTGGAGCTTTTCTGCCATCTCGGAACTCTGTTGAAATGAGCTGAATTTGTTTTGTTTTTCGGTCGAACCGCTCGAGGACCCTGCCGAAGGTGTCGAGAGCTGCTCCGCTTTTACCCGAAAACCGCACTTGTCCTCCTCAATCTGACATTCAACCTCCTTGCCGGCGCCGCTCCTGAGCGGGGAGGCTGCGCAGTGCGACTCCTCTGTCGTCGCGACACGCCCTCCGGAATCTTTTCCTTTATTTGCGTCGGATTTCTTTTTCTTTGTTGGAATGAATATTTGGATGTCCTATTCACATCCTCGATGATCCTTTCAGGCGCCAGGCAGCCCGGCGAGTCTGTCGGCGGTTCGTCCGGGACACGCTCAACCAAATCCGCGGCGGCCCGGCGGGCGCCGAAAGGTACGAAAGTCGGCGTGCGATCGCTTTTGCCCATGTCCCGAGCGAGCTTCAAAGTGTCGGCTCGCCCTTTCGTCAAATTCAGTCGGCTCGCCGGCCAGCAAGCAGAAGTGGAGCGACTGCGAGGTCGCCGCCGTGGAGAGACACATGATGTCCCTCATCCGAGACCACAAGGTGCCGCAAAAGCTGGACTGTCTGCGGTGTCTGGAGGCCGAGCCGCGGGCCCTGAGCACGCGCTCCTGGAAGGGCATCAAGGACTACGTGAGGAACCGGATCACCGCCCTCAAAAGACAAGCCAAGCCCCCCAAGCGCTGATGTCTCTGGAGTCATTTCGCACCCTTATCTTTGCTTTTCCAGCTGTCATTCTTGATAAATAGTTCCACGCCTTGGCTATTGTCTCACATTGTCATTTTCCTGCTTAGTGTCGGTAGCTTGCAAAAATTCCACTTGAGTCGCGAAAACCCCCGAATAATTGACATCCACCCGCAACGCTGTTTGCGATTGCGTCCGATCTTTTAAAAAAAAAAAACAAAGTGCCCCTTTAACGATTTCCTCCCAACCAAGACCCCCAACGGCGGCGCATCTTACGCCGACTTCCTCTACCACCCGCACGTCAACTCTGTGCGCGCGCCGCGCTGACCCGCAAACACACGATGAGCCGACGCCGAATGGCTCTTGGCTTGATTTATTGACTCTTCTTTCACGAGTTTGTGTGAGTCGAAGCACAGTGGGATGACTGAGGAGAACTGGTCTGACTGGAAAGGAATTCCATCTTATTGTTGAGATGTAATTATGGTTCACAGATAACCTGCTGGCACGGAGACTTTGTCACATCTGGGCCGGTTGACTGTAACACACTTGACTTTGGAGTCGGCCAATCCTCCGTGGAGCGCCTCCAGTGGGTCCAAAATGCCGCTGCTCAAAAATGGACCGGTACTCGTAAGAGGGAGCGCATCGCTCCCTTCGCTGGATCATTTTGGAGTTCTTTAGAAGATCCTGTGATTTGTTTCCAAATCTTGAAATGGCCTTGTCCCCACCTGACCCCTCGAAGCTCCCTGCCCGGTGCCTCAGCCAGGCGCTATTCGAGGTACCGCAAACTAAGTGGAGCTTCAGAGGAGACGGAGGCTTTTACGTTGCCATTTCAGCCCATAGCACTTGAGCTCTCTTTTCTTCACTTAAATCCTCAAACCGGTGATTAACATTTCATATGCGTTTCTATGACGGATGGGGGGGGGGGGGGGGCGGGGGTACCAGTACCAACATTTGGCTCATCCTGCATACACTGAGAAACAAGAGGTGAGTTCAGGGTTGAAACCTCATAATTATTACTAACAAGTAAGACTTGTTTATTTAAAATATACGTTTCTTTTTCATTTACATTTAAAAATGTAAACTTAAGAAAAAAGTGAATGTGGGGGGGGGGGAAATAAATACTCTTATTTTGACATATCTGTAAGTCGGGACCGGAAGTGAGCCTTCGCTTCTCACAGTTGTCTTGACGAAAATGTCTGGTCGAGCGAGCAGCTGTCAAACCGAAAGGGGCGTGGAGAGAAAGAGAGAAAGAAAGCCCTTCCGTGCTCGCTTCGGCGTTTCCCCATTAAACCTCGGCCTCGCCTCTTTCTCCGGTGCCGGACGACTTGATTTTTGTTTGTTTGGTTGTTTGTATTTGTGGGTACTGGGCGGACCTGTTGTGGTTTATCCCCCCCTCCCCCTTCCCCTCGCCGGCTGACAGACAACATTTGACCGGCGGAAGAAGAAGGAGAAGCGGGAAACATGGCCACGACGACCTGTACGAGATTCACGGACGAGTATCAGCTGTACGAGGAGCTTGGCAAGTGAGTCGAACCGGACACAGCCTTCGGAGCCCGGCGACCGTCGCGTCCCACGCGCCGCCGCGTCGCGGGGGCTGGCCGGGGACGACGGTCGCCGAGCTCCGGGGCCGCGCGGCCAGTCTCGGCTTGTGCGCGCGTGTGGCGACGTGCGCGCGCACGCATGTTCGCCAAGTGAATGACGGTTTGGAAAAATGTCAACAATGGAGCAGTGTGGCGGCACGAAATACTGTGGGACGACTGCTCCTCGTTTAAGTCCCTCACCACAAGTTGCGAGGAAAACGATGCTTCTCTTTCTACGTGTCCCAATTGATTTTCAAATATCTTTTTCACCTCGCGCATTCGACTATTTTCCTAGAAATGATTTTCCCCCCTCAAAAGTATCGTATCGTTTCACGGAAAATATTTGACCTTTCTCAAAAAGATGTTCTAGCATATCGATGATGTTTTTATCACCTTTTCAGAGAAAAGATGACTTTTCTGGGCAGCGTAACGCTTTATCCCCGACAAATATGCGATTTCTCATCGAAAATGTGATGCCTTTTATAGAAATGTTTTTTCTTTTATAAAACTTTTTTTTTTAAATTGACAGTATAAGACTTTTTTTCACTTGAAAATAGATTCCTTTTCATTGAAAATATTCAACTCTTCGAAAGAATATCCAATGTAACAGTTTTTTTTTCTGAGAAATTTGGACTTCTCTGAAATCCTGGAAATAGTATCTTTTTGCCAATAAATAGAGTGCATCATGTTTTAGAGTTGGTTTGTTTGTTTTCAGGGGCGCCTTCTCGGTGGTGCGTCGATGCGTGAAGCTGTGCACGGGGCAGGAGTACGCCGCCAAAATCATCAACACCAAAAAGTTATCTGCCAGAGGTAACAACTTGCCGTCAGCTTTTCGATCTTGGCCGTGACGCTTTGGGCAGGTTTTGTCGCGCTGAGGCCATTTTAGCTTCCCGGAGTTCGTCCAGATTTTTGTTTGTTTGTTTTTTTTTGGGGGGGGGGGGTAGGGTTACGGATTTTGAAGTTGGATTTGTTTGTGCAACAATGGTCCAAGATGAGGGGCAAGGTGACGAATACTGTCTGGAATTAGGAAAGTGGTTCCGTGCCGTAGTGGTGGAGGTGAGGGCGAAGCCAGCCAAAGCACCGCTGACCTTTTGTGCCTGGGAGGGGAGGACCGGGGGGCCTCTTGGGATTCTCCTCTTTTTTTTACCCGCCTTGGAACTTTCCTTTCCTACCCGAGGCGAGCCAATTGAGCCGGAAAAGTACTCGGTGATCGGGACGGTTTGAGTGGTTCAAAGGCGTGGCAGCGGCGCCCGGATGCAAGCTTTCGGCGTACTTTGGCATCGGTTGCTCCCGACCAACCTCCAGACTCGGTTCAGCAATACTCGCCGTCGGTTTCACGGGCGCCGCCGCCTTGAAAGTGGCCCGATGTCGCTCCCACGTTGGCCCCGCGATGCCAAAATTGGAACTCGACCTTGATTCTGACCTCGATTTCGTGTGACAGATCGGCCTTCTCCCGACTTGTTGACACCGAGCTTCCCTTAAGCTGACAAAATGCTCTCCGTTTTTTTCTATTTTCCGATGAAAACTTTTCGTTTCGAGGACATTTAAGGCGGAAGTCAATTTGTATGATTTATACATTGCTGATTCTTATGAGTTATATCTGATTGTTCTCCTAAAACTGTACATGCACATTCACACACCTTTCTGTTGGAAGCATGGCACTCCTTCTTTTCCGTCGATGTAGAACGTATGCCGCCGACGTACGTTTCTCTACTTTCTTCCCTCGTTTGAATAAGCACGCTGCTTCTGGATTCTGCTCAATTAGTGACCCAATTTTGTCCTCCATTTTGTGTCAATGTTATCATTTCACGTAGGTACGCGCGTGTGTGTCCAGAGAGAGAGAGTGAGCGCAAGCCAATTTGACTTGGGTGTATCGAGACCAAGTACGTCTCAGCAAGCGCCTTTGCTCCTTTTGGACGATTGCGTTCCGCGTCACGTGTTTTGTCTCGCTTGTCAAGCGAGCGCGATGTTGCGATGCCCCATGTGAGCGATCCGGTGTGATTAGTCAATAGCGGCTCCCGTCGAGTGCATTTTTCCAGCTGCCAATAAAGGGCCTTCGCCAATGTGAGCCAAATCGACTGGGGGGGGGGGGGCTTGGGCTCTCTTCATGCTCAAACGTCCTGAATCCTGGGCAGGGGGCGTCCCCGTTCATCTTTGGGCGGTGGGGTGGCAAGGCTGGTGTCATATCACCCCCCCTCCCCACTGTCATCGCAGCGAGCGTCTTTTCATGAGATTAAATCCATCCCCGCTGATCCGGCCGCTGTTAGCGGGAGGCTAACTGCTAATCCCCTGCGATTGGCTCCTTGAGTCTCGGCGTGAAGTCGCGCCGGCGGTCTTTAGCTTTGACATCAATCTCCGATGAACTCATCGGTCAAAGGAGACGCGCTCGCCGCCATTGATGGAACATGGCTTCGTGCTCGTGCTCCATCCAGGGAAATTCAGAATTTTCATGGTTTTCAAATTGGCTGCAGAGCATTTCAGCGGGAGAGTGTTTGTTTTTTTCTCCCATCATGTGAACTCTACCGTTTCGAGCGCTGGTCGAAATACGTCCAAAAAACAAAAAACAAAACCCCGCACACAAAACGGGCACGTCGCCCTACTTTGAAGTCCCATTTTCTTCTTGGGCTCGCATCGCAGCAAAAGCCAAATGCGCAATGTGGAAAATGGGTCGTAAAGAGGCGGGGCTCGTATTTGATGGACAGCCGCGGCGGGAGGCCGAGGCTCAGCGTTCCGTTCAAGCGGTGTGGCGGATTCGCGTTGGCCTGATTCCGAGGCGTTTTCTTTGATTTTCTTCTCTTTTTCTGCCGCGTCGTGCCGTCGTCCGTCAGATCACCAGAAGCTGGAACGAGAGGCTCGCATCTGCCGCCTGCTCAAACACGCCAACATCGGTGAGGACGCGCGCGCGAAGCGCGCCAGCGGGCAAAACGGCCGTCGGCGCCGCTCACGGGCGTCGCGTGTGTTTTGTGTGCCGCCGCAGTTCGTCTTCACGACAGCATCTCCGAGGAGGCCTTCCACTATCTGCTCTTTGACTTGTAAGTCTTCCGGCAAGCCGCGCGAGCGTCGGCGTCTTCTCTCTCGTTTGGCATCCGTTGCATCTTCGCCGCTAGCTCTCGTTGCTTCCCCACGTGGCCCGCTCCCGTTTCCTCTGCGCTTCTTCTCATTTCATCCGCGCTAGTTTCTGCCTCTCCTCCTCATGTCCTCGCCGCCGTCCTCTGCTCCCCCCCCCCCCCCCCGTTCCCCTCCGAAACAATTCCACAAATCTTTTGCGCGGGCGCTCCCACGCCATCCGCATCCATCTCTGTGTGAAGGCCGTCTCGTTTCCATGGTTACCGTGTAGGTCGGGGACGAAGATGGTGTATACGTGAATGGGTGTATTGAAATGCGTGTCGCTCCGCAGGGTGACCGGAGGTGAATTATTTGAGGACATCGTCGCCCGAGAGTACTACAGTGAGGCCGACGCCAGGTAGGGAGGATGCTCTCGATGCCCTCGACTTCGGTGTTGACGGCGAACGTCGCCTGCCAAGCGAGAAACGGCTCCCCGGGCCTCTTTTCGGAACGGTTCCAAAGTGCTCCTTGCGCTAACACCCCCATAGGGTGGCTCATTCCTTATCTCGTGGCTCCACTCTACTTCTTTTCTATGAGTCAGGAGGTGGTCCCCCCCCCCCCCCCCCAAAAAAAAGGAATTCTCCAATCTGGAACTCTGCGTATTGTCGTCTGCTAAGTTAAAGTTAAATGGTGGCGACGAGAGGGAAGGCGCACCGTTGGTTGGTGCGCACGGGACTCATTAAAGCCCACTTAGCGCTGCAGAGTCCGCTCCATTGGGTCGAATGAAGACGGAGCGCTCTTTCCACTTAACGTCTTTGTTTTATTGAGGTTGGCCTCGCGCCGCAAGCAGGACGCCAACGGCCGAAAACACTCCCGTCCCAAAACGCGACCGTCCGGAAGCGCGAGCGCCAAACTTTTGAAAATGGCGTCATCTCAAAACGCAGACGGCGATGTCGAAAACGCAAACGGTAGAAAAGAAACGGCCCCGCGTGAAAACATTTGAAAGCTCCGCTAGCCGGTCGTCATTTGAGCTTTTCGATCAAATGTCATCTTTTGATGTCGGGCATCGAGGCCGCTTCCCCCGGGCGCCTGCCGCCCGCTTCCCCTTGGAGAGCGGCGGGAAGTGGGACTTTCATTAGTGCTGCTAATTAGTCTGAATTGCACTCCCGCAACTCTTCTCCATCACCGCGTGTCACCGTCACTCGCTGCTTGATGCTTGACACACTTCAATCTGTGCTAGAAGGGGTTGTTCTTTTTTTTTAGTGTGTGTGTGTGTGTGTGTGTGCGCGCGCGCGCGTGTTTTGCATGCAGCCACTGCATCCAGCAGATCCTGGAAGCCGTGCTTCACTGCCATCAAATGGGCGTCGTGCACCGAGACCTGAAGGTGAGTAAGGCGCAGTCTGGTTTTAGTTTCTGGTTTGTACTTTTGTCCACTGGAATATGTCGACCGGGGCTGAGCAGACGCAGCTCCGGTTACGGAATGTTCATCGCTTGAAGAGGCTGGGGGGAAAGGGGGGGGGGGCGTTTTATCATCCGAAAAATACGGCTAATCACTCACGGATTTGAATGTATTGGAAGGATCGCACGCTTCTCCGCTCGTAATCATTCAATCATTGAATTTGTGTTTTTTCGATGAGCGCGCAACAAGAGATAAAAGAGTTCACGTGTGCATTGACGCCTCGTTTAGTCGTTAAAACATTTTGTTCATTTTGCTCAACGGCGTCAATTCTAGCGCGAAGGGACGTCAAGAGACTTTGGACTCCATTCCAAAAGCGGGCCACCCCCAAAGGGAGCCCCCGCGGCCCCATTTGTGCCAAAATAATCGTCAACTCTCGACATCCCTTGCGGCCGAGGACAATGAGAGGCGCCGCGGCGAGAAACCCGGCCGGCCCCGTCCGGGCGTTTGGTGTCCGGAAAGGGGCGGCCATCTTTTGTGTTTTGTGTCTGCTGCGCCGCATGTGGACCCCCCCCCCCCCAGCCGGAAAACCTGCTCCTGGCCAGCAAATGCAAGAACGCGGCGGTGAAGCTGGCCGACTTCGGCCTGGCCATCGAGGTGCAGGGCGACCAGCAGGCCTGGTTCGGTGGGTAGACGACCCGACGGGCAAATCCGAAGACCGAGAGCGCCGCTCGCTCGCGGCATCGGGACGCCTTTCTCCCGAGATGAAAATCGTCGACACCCCGTCGAGTCGCGCGCGGCTTTCACGCTCTTCCGCGCAGGCTTCGCCGGCACGCCGGGCTACCTGTCCCCCGAGGTCCTGAGGAAGGATCCCTACGGCAAGGCGGTGGACATCTGGGCCTGCGGTGAGCGCTCTCGGCGCCGGCGCCTTCTTGGCGCGGCCGCCGGTCTTCTGACCGGCGCCTGCGTTTGTGCCAGGGGTGATCCTGTACATCCTGCTGGTGGGCTACCCTCCTTTCTGGGACGAGGACCAGCACAAGCTGTACCAGCAGATCAAGGCCGGGGCCTACGACGTGAGCGTCTTCTCCTCTCCTTTGCGCTCTGAGCGTTTCGCTTCCCGGCGCCAGAAAGGCCGCCGTCGCCGCGCGACTTGATCGGGAGGGAAGCAAAGACGACGACGGGGGTGGGGGGGGGGGGCGAGGAAAGGACGATCGGCGCGGGGAAGTCAACGGGCACGTCGGCGCGCAGTGAGCTTGTCGCGGAGAAACCGAAAGGTCGCTCGGTGGGAAAGTGCGGACGGAGCCGCCGTCGCGTAACGCGGCGCTCTCACGCACCTTTTAGGAGGCGCGAGCCTTTTTGGTTTCGGCGTAATTCGTCGACTCGTAACCTCGAGTGGGACGCGTGACTCGACCTCGTGTGAAGTCGGTCCAAAAAAAAAAAAACCCAAGCGGACGTCAACCGCTTCTTATCGTCTCTCGGTTCTCACCCGGCATCCTCGGCGTTGCACACCGGCGCGCTTCCTGTGAGTCTTTTTTTTTAGTTCCCGTCCCCAGAGTGGGACACGGTGACCCCGGAAGCCAAAAACCTGATCAATCAGATGCTGACCATCAACCCGGCCAAGAGGATCACGGCCCAGGAGGCCCTCAAGCACCCGTGGGTCTGCGTGAGTGTCCCGCCTTTGCCCGGACGCGTCCCGCCCCCGCCGCCGCTGCAAATTGTGCTCTTGTGTTGTCGTAGCAACGCTCCACGGTGGCTTCCGTGATGCACAGGCAGGAGACGGTGGAGTGCCTGAAGAAGTTCAACGCCAGGAGGAAGCTCAAGGTCGCTCCGCGCGCCTCGCCGCCGTCTTTTCCGTCTTCATCCGGCTTCTGGGGATGGCTTTTACGTGATCGCGTTTGATGAGCTGTGGCATCAGCGCCTTTTCGAGTTTTTTTACAAGTCATTAGTTTTAGCCCCCCCGCCCCCTTAAATGGAATATCTGTGTTCATTTTTTTTTTCTTTGCAGTTGTTTTGTTTGTTCCGAGTGGCGCCGCAGGAAAGTCGCGGCACGCGCCCCATGCGTGTTTTTCTTCCCTCTCTCCCTGACCCCGCCTTTGCTTTTGTTTCCCACCCAGGGCGCCATCCTCACCACCATGCTGGTCTCCCGGAATTTCTCCGGTAAGTCTCCTCCTCCTCCTGCGCACGCACGCGCGCGCGCGTCAGGTCGGGTCGGACTCGTTCTCGGAGAGCAGATTAGCCTTTGGCCTAGAGAGGATCCGGTTCCCGTTCGGGAGGCCGATCCCGCCTCGACGGCAAAACGTCGGCATGCCCGCACGTGCGGAATCGTGAGCGAATATGACGTCGACCGCGACTTTTCCGCTTGACTTTGGCAGCTTAGCCGCAATGCCGTTGCGCGGACGTCGGGCATCGGCCGATGCATTCGGGCCGTATTTTCAAGGTACGCTCGGCTCCGCTTGAGCGCACGGCCGGCAAGCCGGCAAAAAAAAAAAAATCAAAGCGTAGGAAAAGCAAAGCCATATTTGCCAGAGGAAATCACCTCACTTGCCCTCACATTGAGCGGCCGGCGGGAAGAAAGTTGGCGCTTGCGCTTGCGCTTGCGCTTGCGCGGCTGTCTCGCTCTGACACCTTTGTAGTTTGGCGCGTCACTCCGGCGCGGCGGCCCGCTCGGCGCTCGGACGTTGGAGGGTCTTGGCGCCGCGCTCATTTCCTTTTCGTCCCCCCCGCCCCCTGCGTGGGTGCGGACAGTGGGCGGCAGGCAGTCCGCCGCTCCGGCCTCCGCGCCTGGGGTCACGGCGGGTAGCGCCGCAACGGGGCTGGTGGAACAAGGTAGCGCACGGCGGCACGACCCGCGCGCATGCCGCCTCCTTGACCCCCCCCCCCCCCCCCCCCCTTCCGCTTTCCTCTCCACCCCCGCTCTGTCTCAGCTTGGAAGCCCCTTGCATATTCAAACTCAGACATGCACCCTAGAAGAAAAAGTTGCCCCTCGCCCACCCTCGCCTCCACATTTCCAAAGTCCAGTCGCGAGCTGGACGACGGCCGGCCGGACGACCCCCCCCCCCCCCCCCCGGAATGTTTTCCTCGCGTCGGGATCGGAGGGCCTTTGCCTGTCGGCTGAGCGTCTCCGCCTTGTGTTTGTTCTCGCAGCGGCCAAGACTCTGCTCAACAAGAAGGCCGACGTGAAGGTAAGCGCTCTCCGCCGCCGTCGTCGACGGCGTGACCGCAAATGTCCCCCGAAAAATGTTGACAACGGCCTCGACGGATCGCTTCAACGCACGCGCCTTGGCGAGTCCAAGAAAGAAGACCCCCCCCCTCCAAAATACCGCTCCTTCGTTTTTGAGTGGGGGGAGTGTTACGTTTTTGCCATGAGAATAAATGAAAGGACATTTTCCTTCACCTTCGGGGGGAAGTAAATCATCCGCTTTTCCGTTGTTTTGATTTCCAAGTGTGAGACGGATTGGAAAAAAAAACCCCAACCCAACCAGCGGTGCTATGCGAGTTTTTTCAGAATGGATCCAAGGTGTACACCCCAAGGCACCACTGTAAAAAATAAAGACATCGAGCCGGGGCCGCAATTTTACTCGTTGTTTGATTTCTTAATCCGACTGAAAACAAATTCCACAGATCCCTTCATTGACAAGCGGGACGTGACTGCAAATTTTCAAATGGCGGGAAATGCGGCAACCTAAATCGCTCGCGCTTCGGTGACTCGTTGGGGTGTGTCGGCAGCCTCCGGCGCTAAATGTTTTCCCGAGTCAAAGAAGGCCTTGACCAAAAACCGCAAGCCGCCAGAAAGATCACCGAGCCTTCGAGATTGCCGTTTGCGACCCCCCCCCCCCCCCCCCCGCCGGCCCAAAGTCCTCTCACCGAGACCTCCAGCCCCCCCCCCCCCCTTCCCGTGTGCGTGCGTGTGTCAAATGCCGGGAATAGCTGCCGGTTGTGGACCCTGGAAACTCGGATGCCCAAAATAGATGCCACGGTCGCCTAGCAACAGGCTCCCGTCCTTCCGTTTCGTTTCGTTTCCTTGCGTCGTCGTTCCCAACTTGCAGCATGAATGTTTCATGCAACTTTGGTTTCCCTTCATGACTTCAGCACTTAAGCTTTCATTTGGCATTGACACGTCAAGGGGGGGGAGGGGGTTAATTGTTGTTGTTTTTTTTCCCCTCTCCCAGATGGGTGAGGCTTCATTCTGTCTCTCAAAGTGCTTTTTTTTTTTGTTCTGGCTGCCATTTCATGGGTTACTTTCTATTTCCATCCCTCCCCTGCCTTTTCCTCATCCATCGGTCCCCCAAATTTTAACCTTCCTTCCATCCATCCATCCGTCCGCCGTTTGGCCCGAGGACAGAAACGCAAGTCCAGCTCAACTGTGCAGTATATGGTGAGCATGCTGTTTGGGCTCCTTTTTTTGTCCCCCCCCTCCATCTTTGCTTTCATTGTCTCCTTCACAAGTCATCCCTAAAAGAAAAGCCGCCCTCCCTCGCAGTCTAGGCAGAGGAATGTCCAAGCAGTCTCCACGTAATTAAAAAAATAACCACGACACGAAAAGCAGAACGGAGGCCTGAAAGCAGAGGGGCCAACTTGCCGTTTGTTGTCGGGCACGGCCGGTTTGGCGTCGCCCATCTGGGAGTCCGTCGGCTCAGCCGTTATCGAGCGGACGCTTTTCTTTTTGAAAGCGACTTTTCATGGCGGCGTTCCCCAGGCCGCGCGTTGCGATCACCTCCAATTCTTCCGTTTGGGGAGCTTTCGTGCGGCTAGAGGCCCTCGAGGCGGGAATTAAACCGCGCCGCTCGGGCCGCGTCGGCACCCCGACGTGACCTCTGTGACCGCGAAGGCGATTTTTTTTTGGCGCCACCTCGCTCTCCTTTTGCCGCCGCTTTCTTTCCTGCCGTCTCTTTGCCGCTCGGCCGCCGCCGTTGCTTTCTTCTCCCACCTCGGAAATCAAACACGTGTGCTCAAAGCGGCGCGGTGCTCGGAAGACGCCGCCGGCCGCGCGCGTCAAGTGGGCCACCTTGCGCTGGGCAAGTTAACTCGGAGTTGTGCGGCACGGTGCCTTTTGGGCTTTCTCTTCAGCTTCGCGGCTCTCCGTGTCTGCACTCTCCCGCCCTCAGGTGGCCTTACCTTGCGGCGCGCCACTGAAGGAGGAGCATCGAGTCCATTTTGCAAAGTGTTCACTTACAGCGCATTTGGCACGCCGGCACGCCTCGCTTGCTAACTTTGCTCCCTCTGCTCTCCTTGCACAGCCTCAAACAAACAGCATAGTCACCAGCCCCAAAGGAAACATCCCTTCACCTGCTCTGGTATTTACCCTCGTAACCAACATCTCCTCTTGGACACCCCCCGCCCCCCTCCCCACTCCCCCATGCCTTTGCCTTTCAATGTGTGTGTGTGTGTGTGTGTGTTGAGTTTTCCCCCTTCTGTCTGTCTGCTTCTATTCCTTTTGTACTTTAGGTACTGGCAAAGGCGCGCAGCAGCGGGTGCGGGCGGCCGCGGGTTGTGGCAGACCCGCGTTTGGCTTTTGGGGGTCAAAATCTTGCCTGAAAGTCCAACGCTAACTGGCTGGAACAAATGCCGGACGCGCAATGCTCGCAAAGGTGCAAAAGCAAAGTGCCTGTTGATGGCTAGTCTGGGGGAAGAGATCCCAGGGAAGTTTTTCCCCGGTTGGGGGTGGGTGCGGGGGGGACCCCCGAACGGAATGGAGCAGCGGGCTCAAGTTCCCCCCGGCCTCGGCCTCCTCGCTTGTGACGTCGGCAGTCACGTGAGCCCTCGCGGCTTCCCGCAAACTCCACTGGGCGGCCTCTTTTTTTGCGCCGGTAGCCCGGCCGGGTCCGCATCCTTTCTGAAAAGCCCCCTCCTAAAAATAGCTTCATCCCAGTGTGTGCGTGCGTGCGTGTGGACGCGTTTCCGCCGATCACTTGGATGGATTCTCCTTCTTTCCACTAACATCCTTTTCTGTTTCTCTTCTACTTCCTGGTTGTCATTGTTTTGCTCCACCCCTTTTTTTCCGCCCTTCTCACATCTCCCATTTTCTTCTGTCTCCCCCCCCCCCCATCTTGCTCCTCGGCTCTCTCTCACCCCCTTCCAGGAGCCTCAGACCACCGTCATCCATAACCCGGCGGACGGGACGAAGGTAGGGCCCGCCCCCCCCCGCCCCCCTTCCCCTTAGCTTCCTTCTGCTCCTCCCTTTCCATCCTTACATTGATCTGTGACCTGCGCTCGGCTCATTTATGCCCGTGCCATGAAATCGATGCGATCGTCTGTCGGCCACGCCCGCTTTTCCATCTGTCCGGCCGCGGTTCCTTTGCGCGACCGCCCTGAGTTTGCGTCTGCCGCGCCGACTTCTTCCCCGGCGACGGCACTTGTCGTCGAGCCGAGTCGGCGTAGATGAAGACGCGAAGCCGACGGCGCGTGAACGCTTCCGTCCTAAAAGTCGGCCGCGCGCGCGCGCGCGTGATCCGCAGGAATCGTCGGACAGCAGCAACACCACCGTGGAAGATGAAGATGTCAAAGGTGAGCCCACCCACGCGCGCTCACATTCATTTTCACACCCCAACACACACTTGTACAATCGCCACTTCCTGCCCGGTAGCCGCTCCACTTTGTTGCTTTGTCTTCTTGAACGGCGTCGCCTTGACTTTGCAGCCCGCAAGCAGGAAATCATCAAGCTGACCGAGCAGCTGATCGAGGCCATCAACAACGGCGACTTCGATGCTTACGCGTGAGTCGGCCCCCGCCCGCGCCGACCACGCGGGCGCGCTCGGGAACCTCACGCCGCTCTCTGCTTTCCTCTCCCCGAGCAGCAAGATCTGCGACCCGGCCTTGACGTCCTTCGAACCCGAGGCGCTGGGCAACCTGGTGGAAGGCGTGGACTTCCACCGCTTCTACTTCGACAACCGTAAGCCTCGCCGTCCGCGGGTGGCGGAATAAGCGCCGTCAGCCGCGAGACCGCGCGCCCGCTTTCTGGCCGAGATGAAGGCCCGCCATCTGCGAATCGAGGCGGCGGCCGTTCGGGTCCGTCCGATCGCTCCGGAGTTCATCGGTTCGGTGTTGACTTTGACGCTCGGGCCGTCCGTGTCGGTTTCATTTGCTCCTTCGAGCGGCCGATCGGTTTCGTTGACGCTCGGCGGCTCACTTTGCCGGCCTTTTCGTTCGCCGGTTACTTTGTCAGTCGGACGGCAGGCTGCTTGGTGAGACGGGAAGTCTGAGGTTGGCGCTTTATCGATTTGTGGGGGGGGGGGGGGTTCCCCAAACCAGTTTGAGTCAAGCCCCGGCCGGGGGGCCGGATCTGGCCCGCCACGTCGTTTGATGTGGTCCGCGAAAGCAAAGCCAAACATGTCGACTTGCGATGATGCTTGCTCACATCTTGACCCAAATGTCAAATTGTCGCACGTCGTCGAGAGATTTGGGAAGCGTTTTCTTATTAGCGACCCCCCCCCACAACAGTCACTGAAACGACAGTTGAATCATCGCAGAATAATAATGGCTCATCACGGTCCTCCGAGGGAGGCGCTGACGGAAAGAGGGCTTTGTCGGGCAGTTGGACAAAGCGCTCGGCGTCGCTGCTTTGCTGGCGCGATACCGAGTCCCCCGTCCCCCCCGGAGGGCCGTTTTTACAATTGTTTTTGTTTTGTCGGAGGAGCGTTTCGGGTTGTGACGGTTGCCATCCCGCTTGTCGTCCGTCCAGTGCTGTCCAAAAACCGCAAGCCCATCCACACCACCATCCTGAACCCTCACGTGCACCTGATCGGCGAAGACGCCGCCTGCGTGGCCTACATCCGCCTCACGCAGTTTGTGGACGGGCAGGGCCGGCCGCGGTCCAGCCAGTCCGAGGAGACGCGGGTGTGGCACCGCCGCGACGGCAGGTGGCAGAACATCCACTTCCACTGCTCGGGAGCTCCCGCCGCACCGCCGCAGTAGTCGGGTACGCGTCGCGTCCGCGTGCCGCCGGCTCGAGAGCGTCGCCCGCCCCCGCCGAGGCCCCGACTCCGGTCAGCTCATCAGCTCGGAGTTACGTCGTCGGTCAGTCCGCCGGTCAGACGGCGCTGCGGCTCGCCGGCTCCTTCGTCGCCCTCTCGCGAGACGGCGATCGCTCGGTCAAGTCTTCCCGCCGACGGTCGGGGCCCAAAATCAAAAGGCCGCTCTCCGTCAGCCTCCCGGAACCAGCCGGTGGCTCCCGAGCCGACAACGAGCAAAACGCCAAACAAACGGATGACTTTGGGGCCTCGGCGGAGGTCGTGCGCTTCAGCCCGTTCGCTTCGCCGTGCCGCTGCTTTTGGGACAACGGGATTGTGTTTTGTTTTCGGCAGGTGTGGCGGGAAGGGGAGGATCCGCTCCATCGGGCGGGAGGGAGGGAGGCGCCGGTCCAAAGTTCAACAGGAACTCCCTCACACACACACACACGCACACGCACACCCTTGTGAAGCCTGACTTGTGTCACTGCACTGGAAACACCATGTAAAGTTTCAAGTCCTTCTTGGAAGACTTTGGATTCCGTATTTGTATACAGTATGTGCTTTGTATCATGAAAGTGAGCCACGCCGGTGGTTTCTAGTTGGAGAAGTCGTCTCCTTTTGATTTCGGGACGCATGCAAAAGTCTGGCTGTTCAGCGGACATGGTTATGCCGTGGCTTTTTCTTTCCCCTGCCGTGTGATGCTCGCGGCGCCGCCCGTCACGTCACGTCTTTGGCGGCTTGCGATTGCAATCTTGCTATTTTAATGTCTACAAAAACTGTCAGGCCGGTGTCTCCCCATTCAAAATTTGCAATATTGAACGTGGAGTCGTCTGCTGACCCCCCCCCCCCCATAAATAAATGAATGCCACATCGGAGCGTAAATATGGATATATAAGTGAAACGCTGCTTTTGTTTGCGGCTTTTGACAGTTTTCATTTGAGCGCAAATGAAACGACTCTGCTCGGAAACGCTCGAGAAAATCGCTTTTTCAAGCTGTTTGTTTTGCGGCAAAACTTCGGAACCCGATGATGCCCCGCCCCCATAAAAAAAACCCCGAAACTAGCAGCATTTGCAGTCCAAGCGTGATGTTCTTTCTTTCTCAGCGTGTTCACGACATATGACTCACGTTGGGAATCGGTCCCTCCTTTTCCCGACTAACATTTTTATTGGTCACAAAACATGCGCTACATCCAGAGAGAAATACATCGATCACTCTTCACCTTCTCCTTCATCACTCTATAGAGACCCTTCGTGAACTAGATATTGTTTTGCTTCGATTTTTGTTGTTGTTGGGTGGAAGAAAATGTGAACCGGACTCCATTTGGGCCTGTTACTGATGATCTCAGTGCCACCGACCTTTTTGGCTCATCCGCATGGATTTTCTCCGCGTTTTAAGCGCTTATGGTATAGAAATATAGAAAGCGATTTTTGTCGCCAGATGAAGTCAAAAATGAGGATTTTGTACAAAAGGATGACACGCACGCTCAGTCGCCAGTCAAGCCACAAGCTCCCCTCTTGACCACTGAGTGGTGGCGCCTTCGCTTGCCATTGATCACCCCCCCCCCCCCGTTGTTTTTTTTTTCTACCTTGCAGCTTGTCTCGCCCCCCCCCCCCCCCCCGTTTGAATTCTGTACGATACGACCGTGCTACTTTTCTGCCGTTGCTTGGACAACTTGTGCTTCAATAAAACGGCGAGCTTGGACAAGAGAAAAGTGGCGAACGCTCTTTCAATTGTAATATATTGTCTTGTTCATTTGTCATCACATTCCCCTACGCTCGCTCGATTGTATAATGCGCGCGGGGGCATCCGTCTCACCCGTCGCGTCATCAATGAAATCGGATTGAGTAACGGACGACGACGCGTTTGCGTGACAATTTGGTGATTGCGGCCCATTTACAGTCAAAACGTATCCCAAAATAAATTCCGAATCCAATCCACCTTTTCCAATGGCGGAACAGAAGAGGGGGGCGGGGAGGGTCGATTTCCTCAAAAGGACGACGATTTGACCGATTGTTCCAAGGGAAAATAGGAATTGATCGGAGCCAACTCGGAACGCGCCGGCACTCGATCCAGAACGGATCCCGCCTCTCCGACGGAACTTGCGGTCGGCGGACGAACCGGCCGCAACTTGACGTCGGAGCGGGAGAAATTGTCACGGCGGTTGGACGAGCCTCTCGCTGGCCTCCCACAGCTTCTTGGCCACGCCGGGGTCGCGGGCGAAGGGTCGCAGGGAGGCGGGCCGGCAGTCCGCGAAGTAGCCGCCCCCCCGAAGGGCCGCCTCGTCCGACACGGCGCAGTAGACCACCGTCTGAGCGCCCGCCTCGCAGGACGCGGAAAACATCCACGTGAGGGCCCGCGCGGCGGCTCGGAACACCAACGAATAGTGGCGCGTCCACTCGCTCCGCACCAAGCCTGGGCACGCGGGCGGGAGAGCCGTTAGCGTGCGCGTTAGCGCAGTTGCCGAGCGTATGAGCGCGGCGGGCAAAAGAATTTGAAAATCATCCCCCCCAGAGAGAGGCGCCCCCGCGTCTCACCGGGGTGCACGGCGAAGGAGGTGACGCCCTTCCCTCGCGCCAGGCGGCCCAGCTCGTGGCTGAAGTAGACGTTGGCCAGCTTGCTGCGGCAGTAGGTGAAGAAGGGCAGCAGGTTGTAGTTGAGGTCCCGCAAGTCCAGCTTCTGGTACTTGTAGCCGGAGCAGGTGAGCGTGAGCACGCGGCTGGGGGCGCACTCCTTCAGGCGGCCCAGCAGCAGGTTGGTGAGCAGGAAGTGGCCCAGGTGGTTGACGCCCAAGCACATGCTGAAACCGTCCTCCGTCCAGTCCAGGACGCCGGGCACGGCTGGGGAAGAGGAAGAGGAAGACAAGACTGAGGTGCGGCCGCCATTTTAGAAAAAGCTCGCCACCGTCACCGTCGAGAGGCGGGCGCCTTCGCTTTCTGCTTCTTTGCGGGTCATGTGTCTCGCGTCAATGGCAAGCGTGCTCGATTGAACACTGGCTTCCCCCCGCCTTCTAAAAGGCTCCGGGTGCCTTCTCAGCGCTCGTTCCGGCGAGCACCGAGAAGCGGACGCCGCTGCCTTGAGATCAGCCGATGGAGAATATTCCATCGACTTGCGTCGCAAAGGCTCGATGTGGCCGAGGAAGGTCCGGTTGGGGATTTTGCCTTCAAAAAGTCCGGCGGCCCTTCGTCACAAGGTGGGCGCTCCCGGGCCACGGACCCACCTGCGTTATTGATCAGGACGTCAAGCCTCTCCTCCCGCCGCAGGAAGCTCTCGCAGAAGCGGCGCACCGAGCGCAGGCTGGCCAGGTCCAGCTCCATGCCCACCACCGCCAGGCTGCGGCTGCGCCATTTGATCTCCCGCACCGCTTTCTCCGCCTTGTCGGCGTCCCGGCAGGCGACGACCACGCGGGCGCCCCTGGCGGCCAACGCGACGGCCGTCTCCTTGCCGACGCCCGAACCGGCCCCTGCCCAAGACACAACAGAAGCGGGACGGCGGTTCCGCAGGGGCCGATTGAGGCCATCCGGGTTGAAAAACTTTGCCCCCCCACCAGCCCCATATCTTTGATGAAGGTCTTCTAAACAAATCATTCTGTATTCATCTTCTTTAGGATTTTTAGAAGCCGAATCGTTGCTTGTGTGAAGCACGTTAAGTGGCCTTGTATATGAAATCCGCTCTCGAAATAAAATCGCCTCGCCTTGATATAGCAAAAACAAAAAAAGTAGACAGCTCTGCCCCTAATTTTGGTCTTGTAATTATCTTTATTGCTAATAAAGATAATTCCAAGATAAAAAATGGAATGCGCCCCACTTGACCATTTTTATGACCCCCGCTTAAAACAAATCCGTATGCTGTATTGACGAAGCAAAAGTGATAGAATTTTTTTATGTGTGGTGATATTTTGAAACATTTCATAATGTGTGTCTATAGATATATAGATACACACACACACAGACGTTTAAGAGACTTGCAAAACGCATGACTCAAACAAATAGGTGCGCCGACTGTAAAAAAAACAACCAAAAAAAGCCTACATTATAGCAGTAAATTGACAGAGCCGGAAGTGGCCCAATTTACCAGTAATAAGAACCGTTTTTCCGTCCAGTCGTTTGACGTCGGTGCAGTAGCGTCTCTTTTTCATCCATTTCAAGAAAAAAAAGACGGCCAAAGAAGCGACTACCGTGGAAAGAAGGTACATTTGGACACCAATGACATGAAATCAAAGGAGCCAAATACGTGGGCTAGCCTGTTAGCTCGCTAGCTCGCATTAAAAAATCCTTCTTATTCTTCCGCTGTGTGGCCATTCAGCTATGAATTTGCCAGATGTAATATCGCATTCATTCAACTGCTCCAAATATTTTTGATTGCTATTTTTTTATTCTTTCTCAACGGACGTCGACTGATGAAGCGTAGCTGAAAGTGCGCATGCGTCGAGGATGTGCGCAATGCATCACGGGAGGAAGCACGGATCCAATCATGACTCAGTCTTTTTTTTTTTCCTGGGGTGGCGTGACTGTCACGTTTACGGTACAGCTCGAACGCAAACCTTCTGTTACTTACGCTACAGTTTTCCTTCAAAATATAAATTCAAGAATTCTAGATTTGACAGTAAAGTGAGGGTTTTATGTCGGTTAAAAAAATGAAACAAAGGAACGACAAATGACGACCAAAACATGACGCAGCATTTCTCGTGGCCAGTCGGAGAGCAACAGAACTTCATGAAATCTAAGAAGCAACGTTGTGCCTTTCACTCATATCGGGCCGATGAAATATCTCGTTTTCACTCTAAACCCTGTAGAATTCAATTCAATCACGTTTTTCTCGGACAATTTAGATTTTTATTTATTTATTTTCCCATTAAAACAATCTTATGAAAGCGAAGTAAATGTTTTTTCCGGGTAGAAAGTCCTGATATTACGAAAATAAATGAGTTCAATCTTTTTTTTTCTGATTGAAATGAGGCAAGGCACTTTTGTTTATGTAATGCATTTCCAAATTGTGAACCGGCAATAAAATGAAGCAAACGCACACGCTCTGACGTCGCCATCCCAAATGTAATTGAGGCTGCCAGCCACTTGAGGACAGCATTCCCACACGGGTTTTTTTCCCCCCCATTTTTAAAAAATCTCTCTCTCTCTCTTCATTGGCCACCTGATTGGCTCCAAAAGTCCATCCATCCATTTTCTGATCAGCTCGAACGTGCTGGAGCCCTTGCCAGCTGTCTTCGGGCAGCGTGGAACGGAGTGACAGTCAATTGAAATGTTGACGGAAGTGACGCAACAGCGCGCCGTATGGCCCCAGCTTCCCGTCGTACGAGGAAGTTGCATTGCTAAGTCGCATCTTCTTGTTTGTTGATGGTCCGCATTCATTTACAATTTTATAAGACTATTTCACTTTGGTTTTCTTATTCTACTGTGCGGCGGGCTAAATTAGTTCCCTGATTCGTTCTGAACCCGCATTGCTTTTTTGTATTGTTATTTAATTGACGTTTTGTCGAGCGAAAGTTTTTACACGTTTCGTTGCTAGAAAGCGCTCGTCTGTTGCGCAGTCGTGTCCCAGACCCGATGCGACTTCGCCGTTGCTCCTGCCGTGCTGTCATGCAGCATTCAAAGAAAAGACACAATCTACCCAAGTGTCTAGTGCAGCGGTGGGCAAACTACGGCCCGCGGGCCGAATCCGGCCCGTTGGTCTTTTTAATCCGGCCCGCCAAAGGTTGGTCCACAATTAAGGTTCGATGTGAATGATTGCATTCGTTTCAATTGGACTTGTAATGACAGGCATTTCACCGCCAGGTGGCGCTTGACTTGAAGTTGCAGAACACGGGGGGGCGGGGCAATCTTTTCGACCACCTCGTACCTCTGTATCGCTCTACTTCTACTGGTCTGATCACAACCCATCTGCAGCGATGCACAGGCTAAAATAGGTCATCAACAACACTGTCGTCATTTTAAAAAAGTATATTAATACAGTACGTTCATGCTTTTGTTCTGTTGATGTTTGATATGGACTGTCAACAAATGCAGTTTTTTTTTGATGTACCATAGCTCGCGCTGACCTGGCCCTTCTGTCAAATTTTAAAAGTCAATGCGGCCCCCGAGCCAAAAAGTTTGCCCACCCCCGGTCTAGTGCGACGGCGACGTGGAGCTGCAGACTGCCACAATCAGTAGTGCCCCCCCCCCCCCCCCGTCTGGAGTTTTTTTAGTCCAATGAAAGGTAGCGACATTTGCCTCCAGCCCCTCAGCCCGCCGCTTTCTCTTGCTTTCGCTGGCTTTGCTGCAGTAAATTGTGAATTTGTCCATTGTGAGACCAATCAAGGTTTTCTCGTCTTATCTCATCTTCACTTTGCAACACAAGATCGTCTCACGAGCAGACGGACCCAGAAAAAGCCTCGGGAGGCCTTGACTCCCAAGTACGCGCGCAGGTTCGATTGACTCTCCCAAAAGCGCCACGGGTGAACCCCCACCCCCCCCCCCCCCCCCCCCCCCCAAGCGGGAGCCGAAAGAGGCCAAGCAAAGCGGATTGTTTTGCGCCTTTCAAAAGTGACAGATTGTTTGTTGGAAACGTGATCGGGCTGTTGTTATCCGGTGCCTGGCTGCGGGCCTTTCCCGCCCATTTCCTCTCCCGCCGCCGGCCTTCATGTTGTGCCAACAAAGAGCGCCGCATTCCGCCCGCGCATCTGATAGCCCGGCACGGCCCGGACCTGCAAGCCGCACTCCAAAACCCCCCCCCCCTTTTGTCGGCGTATCCCACTCACAAAACGGGGGGCCTCGCCGCGTCGCTCCCGGCCGCCGCGCCGGCAAAGGTAGTCGGGGGGGTGGAAGGCGAGGCGATCCGTCTTTCCTGACGACGTGCTGCACGTCGAGGACGACTTTCCTCACGCGGGTTTTCCGCTGCAGGTTCGGACAAGTCTGCTGGCGGCTCACCACAGAAAATGTCGCGACGCCGTCGGTGTCTGCGTGTGAGCGCGAGTGGGGAAAGAAAAGTGGAGCGAGGCCGGTCGCTGGGAGGTGAAGCTGTCCGAAAAGGCTTTCGAGAGCAAGCCCGCGAAGGGAAATTCAGCCGGGCTTCGCAGCATGGGCTCAATGGCGCGCTGTCACCTTTCATTCATCGTTTTGAGGAACGGTTTGGAAAAAAAAAAAAAGAAAGAAAGAAACCAGGTGAGCTTGGTTCGGCTTTGAAAGCCTTCCGATCGGTCGCCATCCTCCGCACGCTGGACGGGCCGCGCTGAAAGATTTGTAAGCGACTTCGGCGTCTCCCAAAAGGCGCCGCGTAACGTTGCCGCGTGCCTTTTTATGCGCGACTCACGGGCACATATTCTTAATCCCCTGAGAAGAACCGGCAAGAAATGCTATGACGGCAGTTTACCGAGCCGTAGCGACAGTCTCCGTGTCCATCCGTTTGTCTGGAAGTCTCCGCCTTTTCTGTCATGGTGGAATTTTGCCCCCCAAATCTGAGACATCCATTGAACTAAAGCAAAAAAGTCCATTTCTTCCCATCCCATCGACATGATGTCAATCCTGTCTGTTTTGATTGCGTTTCTAATTTGGAACCGATTGATGGCATTTCCATTCCAATAGGCAAAGAGGATTGGAGCTTGTTTGCGCGCCCTCCGCAATGACTTCTTTGCTCAAAGCAACAAATGGAACAGGGGTCTCGGAAATACTGACCCCCCCCCCCCCCACCGGCAGCAGATTTCAAGTCAAAGTCGACTTGAGTCTCAGTCCCGTCAGCCAAGAAAGTGTGCTGACGTTGACGACTTGAGTCATGTGACGGTAGAGCAGCACTGAACTGACCCCGGGCCCCCATTGCTCTTTTGCTTGTTTTTTGTTTTGGGTTTTGTGGGGGGGGGGGGGGGCGCAAATCTTCCTTGGCGAGCGGCCGTCAGCGCTCCCTTTGCATTTGGAGCGCATGTGTGGCGCATGAAGCTTGACGCTGAATGTCTGCCCTTTGCTTCAACTCTGAGCTGAGTGCATTGAAAAGCCTTTGAAGGCTGCCTGGCAGTCCGGCAATTTTTTTTTTGTCTCCCCCCCCCCCTCCCCCCTCCGGTGGCTGCTGAGGCAAAACCACATCCAGACTTTTTCCAGCAAACAATGCCTGACGCATTGTACAAAATTGGCCACTGATCCCAATTAGGATTGTTTCTTGGCATTCTTTCCCTTTCGCTCTGGAGGACTTTGCCACTGAACAAAAAGTGGACGGCAACAAATCACAGAGCAAGTGAAATCGGCCATATCGAAAATGCCAAGCGTGTTTCTACAGCATTGAGGTCTTTCAACACAGCCCTGGAGAAGAACACCAACATAATTCAACACAATACATCGGAAGAGAGAACAAGAGCACAAAAAAAAAGTCCCAGCACTGCTGATTATTAAACGTTGTTTCCACTCTGTGTCCTGCTCTCTCTCTCTCTCGGGTCTCGCTCGTCCCACATCCACACACACACACTTTGATGTTCTCCGACCGCAAAGTCCAATTGCGACTCGCTCTAGGGACTCCTTTTTTTTCTTCTTTTTTTCTTTTGGTCTGCTCGGATTTGACTCATCTGTGGAATCCAAATTGTCGGCTTTCATGTCTCGGTCGCGGTTGACTCCTGAGGTAGCCGCCAGCGCATCTTTTCCCTCTGATGATTGGCCCCGGGGAGGCAAATTAATCGAATGAATCAACTCGGAGATGTGAAATGGGATCCGTTCGTGCCTGTCTGCTCGTCTGGATCTTCTTTTTTTTTTTTTTTTTTTAAACCTGTCCCTGACGAGAAAAAACACGTCAAGTGGTTTTGGACTGCATGCGTGCTTCGTGGGCAACTTTCCCAGACAGATTTTCACGTAACAGACCTCCAGCTGGGCCCCTCCCTCATAATGACACCATTTTACAAAGCCAATTGCAATCAAATTGGAACATTGAGTTAAACATTCCCAAAAACTAATCGGACTCGTGTTCAAGCGCGATTTCAAGACGATTCAGGTTGAAAGGGATCGACTCGCCTGCTTTTTCGCAAACAATCGTAGACGCCTTCCAAAAACGCTTCGACGGGGTCAGGCGGCGCGCCGCGCGACACGGGCTTTTCTTGGAACAGAAGCTCCGGGACCCGAGGACGCTCATTGGCGAAGCTCTGCGGGTGGAGGTGGAGGTGGAGGCCTTTCCCGTTCTGGCTTGCGGCGTAGCTTCGGCCGTTCTCCGCCGTCACGTCGTTCCTGGTGCGCAGACATGCTCGACGGGAGGCAGGTCTGGACTGCAGGCAGGCCAGTGGAGTGCCGGCACTCTTCGAGGACGAAAAAGGCCCCGCGCTGTCGCGACACCCGCAGAATGCGCTTTGGCCTTGTCTCGCTCGAAGGAAGCCGATGTTGCTCCAATGTCGCTTTCGGCATGAACGGATTTCTCCAAATTCTCGCAACTCTTTGAGTGTCTACGATGAAATCCCCCAATTCCTCGCACGTGCCCCGAAACGGCCGGGCTATTTTTCTCAGGCGCTTGTTCGCTCGGAGGTGGCCCTCGCCCCATCCTTGCTTGGGAAGTTCCTTTTTTGGCCACCCGTGGCACTCACCTGCTCCCGGTTAGGGCCCCCCCCCCCCCCCCTCTGCGGGATGGACCACACGGCCCTTTGATGAACTTTCTCACCACTTTATGGCTGTTGGAACAGTTTGCAGCCATAACGTTCAAAGTTCAAGATGAGTTGCTAAAAACGTCAATCAAGTTGATTGACACGTGAAATGTCATGTCGTCGGAGTGGATCCAATTCACGTGAGGCGCAACAGGATTCGCAAATCTCGTTTGATTGATGTTTAACTCGACGTCCCAACGTCATCCAAATTGGGTTTGTGCGTGTAGATGTGTTCCCCTCGCCACCAGGGGGCAACGGGCGGAATTTCAATGCTCCAAGGCAGCGGCGTGTCCCAAAGTTGACCCTCCGCTTTTTCTCCCCCCCCCCCGCCCCCCTCCAAGCCTTCCGACTAAATGACTCCAGACGTAAACACTCGGTCCCACTTCACCACCTTCCGCTAAGCCCCCCCCCCCCGCCTTTTGAGGGCGCCCTTCATCCCCCGAGGCGCTCGGCCCGCGCACCTCGCCGTCCGATTTTACGCGGCGCGTCACAGCGAGCCGTTTGCCGCAGAGCCGGCGTACTCGCGCCGACCGCGCGGACGTTTCCGACGGAGCGGCACAGGAAGCCGCGAAGGAGCCGATCGCTTCTGCGCCGCGAGAAGGAAAAACATCAATTCACTGCAGCTTTGCGGAAATGTGTCTCCCCTTTGCAGATCAGAACAAATACAAAGGTAGAAATGCGCGAAAGGTACCGACATGGAATGTGGAGGCTGGAGGGATTGGATACGAGCTCGAAGGCCGGGGAATTTTCATCACCTCGGCGCACAGAACAGCGAGTTGCTCGTGAAGAAGCCGGGAAATTTCCAGGTCCACTCGAAGCCCCCCACTCCGCCTCCGTGCCTTTCACGCAGAACAGTGAAGCGTGAACAACTTTTACAGACCGTGCGAAAGGGGCCGCACACCCGCTTCTGACACCGGCCCGGAAGCGGGGAAATTTGCGGGCCGACCTCAAGCTTCCCGTCACGCGGAATAGCGAGCAAAGCGGCGCTTTGCCCTCCCGAGCCGAGGAGGACGGCGACGCCATTCGCGCTCGTCTCTCTCGGCTCCCGAATGCGGCTTTGGTGGAGGGCCGCCGTCGTTCTGCCGTGGAAAGTCGTGGCGGCGCCACGTCATACTTAAGGCGCGTTTGAAGCCGGATAAGATCTCCCGCTGTCAAAAAGCCTCGGCGGCAATTGGGCGTGTCGGCAGATTTATGATACCACCTGCGCGCCTCCGAGAGCAGGTGCGGGAATTCCCGCCGACTCCCACGCCGCGGCGTTCCGATTGTGGGGAGCGAGGGAAATTTTCGGCTTTTTCCCGTCTCCGTTGCGCACGAAAGATCCCCGCGCGGACTCGACGGATCTGCCCGGCGAAAGCCGAGAGCTGCGCCGGCCTCGACGTCTCTTGCGCTTCGGTTTGAAAGAGCCCAACACCGGCACGCTTTGGCGCCATCCCGCCCCAAACCATCGACCCTTATTATTGCAGCCGGCCGAGCCGCTGACTTACACACGCGCACAAAATTCCGGGGAGGAGATTGATTGCATTTCCATTGACTTGACTGCGGGAAGATGATTTTGAGTGTTTTAGCTTTCGGAGTTACAAGCGTGGCCGCTAAGCAACTGTAATTTGCATCTGCAGGCATCCCAGAATTCAACAACCAAACTTTGAAACGCTCCTTTGTGCCCTTTGCAGGCGCTCAATGCAGGGGAGAAGCGGCAGGGGGCGCTGTTTGCCACTTAAACGGGACGCCCGTTGTTTGTTTGACTCTTTGTCATGAAAATCATGACGGCACCTTCAAGGACTTGATTTAGGAAGGCGTCTTGCGTGACCTTCCTGTCTGCCGCCCTAATTCACACGGAGTTTGTTGTGCTCAAATTTCAATCGATCAATTAGTTGAGATCGCAACGTTAAAATGTTGACAATGGTACACTTGAAACTTGCCTTGGAAAGAAACTATCGGCGCGGCTCGATTGGGACTTTTTGGCACGGCGTTTACCATCGACCGCGTCCACTTTTCTCATGCTGAGGCCTCGCACGGCTAGCTGGACGAGAGTCCCTTCCTCGTCTCCCCTCCGTGTACTGACAGGCGGGACATTTAAATGCTCTTCTGCAAGATGGCAGAACAAAGAGAAAAACAAGCGGGAGGAATCTGGAAGTCGACTTCTGTGACCGGACGGTCCGTCGCCGCCCGAAAGGGAAGGGAAGAGACGAAAATCCTTGGTTTGAACACCGACAAGGGCAGCGGGAAAACAGGCCACGGTGGACTGCGGTTGGAAAAAAAAAAGGAAAATATTCAAAGTCAATTATCTGGCTTGGCCCTCGAGATGGGGAGGGGGGGGGATGCCTCCCTGCCAATCGAGCTTTTTCGAATGTGAAATATGCGCCTCGGGCTAACTAAAGGTTGGGAAAAACTGGTCCAAACAAGCACTTGGGATGACTTCTTACACTTGACTAACCTTTCCCAGGCCCCGCCCCCTCGGCCTCCGCCCCCCGCCCTCCGCCTCCGCCCCCTCGGCGCAGGTTGCGAGCGTTTGGCTGAGTTTCCTGTCACATGGGCCGCCACTCGGATCCCTCCGCGCTGCCCTCTAGTCCCCCAAGTGCCCGCGCCACCGCCGCGCTCGAAGGCTGCCGGCCGCTGTAGCGGACTTGCCGAGTGGAGCGCGAGAGCCCCCGCCCCCGCCTCGCCTCGCCTGCGCCGGGACGATGGAGCCGTGGACCGCCGCCGCCGCCGCCGCCGCCTGGCTGCTGCTGGCCGGCTTCTTCTTGCTGTCTTCCGCCTCGCTCTCGCACTTGGACACCGGTGAGTGAGCGAGTCCGTCCGCAACCTGTTGTCTTTTCCTTCTTTCTTTCTTCTTCTTCTTTGCCTCGCTTGGTTCTTTCTCTTTTTTTTTTTTTCCCCCGGGGTCTCCGGTGCCCCAACGAGGCTTCTCTTCGACGGAGCGATGCCCCCCCCCCCCCACCAAACGGCACCGCAAACTACTCTAAAAGCGTCCTTTACGTGCGAAGATGTTGTCTTCTCGTTGAATGTGGTGTGAAAAGTGAGCGTTCGGTGGGGTGTTTTGGTCCCCGACGGCCCCCTCCAAAGTGCCTCGGAGGTGCAGCCAGCCAGCCGCCAGCCAGCCAGCCTCGTCCCGTTGTCGCGCACGCCCGCATTTTGGGATCAAGTGTGTTCCTCAAAGCGCGAATCTCAGTTGATTGATGACTGGTCCGAGAAGTGGTCGGAATTGGAGTTGGGACTTGTTAGCAAAGCCCCCACTGGGGGACGGATGCCTTCTAAAGGCGCCAACGCTCCACGCAGCCTTTGACAAGGCGCCATTTGTGGGCCCGAAAGGTCTTTGCCGTGGCGCCGTTTACTTGATTGGCGACCCAAAGCTCCAAGAGTGTTCTCGGAAATGGGCTTTTTTGGTTTTGGGTGACGATGGCGTTCTTGAAATGTCACCACTGGCTCGAAATCTCGGAATTAGGACCAGAAAGGGCCCGTGGCACCTTGGGTTTACCCCTGTTACAAAAACGGAATTTCACTTGTTTCTAACCCTAATAGCCTTTGTTTTTGAGGAGGGGGGGGGGGGGGCGCTGTCAACTTAGGCCCTCCTGTGTTGATTTCGATATGGAATTGAAGACATCGTTTTTGTTGGAATTCTTGAAAATGCTAAAAGGGGACGGCTTGCGTTGAAGTTGCGCGACCTGACGAAGCTCCGAGCGATCGCCAAGAACGTGAGACAAAGCTCCCATTTTCATCCGAATCGCCTTCCCGCAACATGCGCGCGACCGTCAACTCGAATGAGGCCGAAGCAAAGCCGCACGGGCTCGATTTCAAACGCCAGCAAATCCTGCGACGTTTCCACGGCGTCTTGTCGCACTTTTGTCCCCAAGCTTGAAATTTGAATGGATCCGTTCCACAGCAATTGGCGAACCGCTCTTCAATTTGGAATGCAAGTTCTGGTCAAATGTTATGATCAACGCTCAAGCGATTCATTGGGGGCAGGGGGGGGGGGGGGGATTCACAATTCAAGCTCTCTTCCATCTGTCATGCCGGGAGGAGCGAGCGCATAAAAAGTGCAAAGCGCGCAATGTTTGTGTGCGTTTTGAATCGCTCCGTTGCGCAAAGCAAACACGTCTTGAGCGCACACAGGCGGCAACGGACGCCCCGGGCGCACCATGCCCGGACTGGCCGGACCCGGATCTGGACCCCCCCCCCCCCCCCCCCCCCGCCCTTCCAAGCCACACACGCTCAAAGTCACCGCCGATATCGTTTAGAAGGTGAGAAGGGCGACCCCCCCCGGTGAACAAAGATGATACCTCACGGGCGTATTTTGGATCGTGTTGGCTGTCGAACAATGTCGTCTTGATTTACATCTGATTAGTCAATGGGAAAATAATCAGTTGTGAAAATATTTATCACCGCGATGCAGCAAAATCATGATCCCCCCCCCCCCCCCCGGCTCCTTAACGTCTCATTGGAATTGGTTTGTACGTGCAAAGACGCCACCGGCCGACCTGCGCGGGCCTCCGCGCCGCTTTGCCATGCCAGCCCGTTTTTTGTCATGGCTTCTTTCTTGTTTTTTTTCTTCTCGACACGTCCGCCCTCAGTTTAAAAAAAAAAAAAAATTATTTGTTGGCGTCACCTCCCCTGCGCACAATAGCGGGTCATAACCTCCTGGCGGATATCTAATAAGCCCGCCCGCACAAACCGAGCCCCGCCCGCCTTTTGCTGTAATTTTGCGCCGGCTTTCATGTCCGAAGCGGCAAAAAATCCGCAGGCTTTCCTTTTTAATTTTTTAGTCTTCTTAATGACAGCCTTTGGGCTTCAAATTAGAGGCTCGGCCATCTGGGCCGCCGCGTAACTGCTCCCATGTGTACCTAGGTATTAACACAAAGTATTTCAAGCCACGGTATTCCCCCTCAGCACGCTGAAGGGGGAGGAAGGGGGGGGGGCCAGGGCGGCGGCGGCGGCGGTCAGCCGCCGCTTCCGCCATCCTTTTTACAAGACGGCTCACGGCGTCATGAGCCTTTTTCGTTGGCTTCAGTTTAGCGCGGGGGTGGGCGGAGCATCCAACGCATGCGGCGACGGCGTTTGCACGCCCGAGCGCTTGTGTTTGCCGGAGTGATGTGGCGGCGATAGCGCAGGTGTCGCGGTCACACCACAGCGCGCAACGCCAACAGCTCCTTTGCAAATGCTCTCCAATATTGATTTTTTTTTTTTTGAAGGGTGTGGGGGATTGTTCCAATTTGGACCCCCCACCCCACCTGCAACCTTCGACCTGGTCATACAACTGACACGTTCCAAATTTCACGCGTTGTAAAAACGTAAAACATTTGTTGAATGCCTCGACAAACGTCGCAACGTATCCTTTGGAAGCCAAAGTTGGATGGCGTACGTGAAGGATCGCCGTCATCCCCGCGGCGGGGGCCAACGCCGGCGCGGGGCCGCGCGGGGCGCGTCGCAATCCCGCCCTTGCCCTCCGAGGCTAACGGCGCTAGCTCGGGCCCCGTCAAACGGAGGCCTGCCGAGGAATGCCGCCGCGCTCTCCGACGGACGGCCGCGGCGCTTTGATGGCGACGGCGCAAAGGTTTCTGGATCGATGTTTGTGCGTCGCGAGGACCTTTGATCTCAAATGCGGGGCGCCCCCCCCCCCCCCCCCCCCCCATTGTCAGACGTCTCTTCCGATTATTCACCATTTGGCAGATTGTTGAGTGAACCCATCTTGAATTGTGGCAATTGAGCTTTGGGGTCGGCTGTGGATTCATCCGTGAGCTTGGAGGAGATGGAACGGATTCTTTTGATGATCGGATCATCCTTGAAATGGCCTTTTTTCAAATTTATTTTTTCTTAATTCTCAAATTGTGCAAACCTCGGGAATTCCCGCCTTTCTCAAGTAATCGTCTTCCGATTTCTATCCAAGGCCTGGCATCTCAAGCTCAATCTCGAGAGTTGCGCTGGAATTTGTGGCCGGCGACCCGGCCGTAGACTCCGCCGGGAAGATGATTTCAAGCGAGCCGTATTGTTTGTCGTCTTATCTCGCGCGTGCCTGAATCTGACGGCGCTCGTGTCATTTCACGGCGCTTCAGGCGGCGGCGGCGCCGTTGCCCGCAGCGCCTCCAAAAAAGAGCGGGGCCGAAGGTTCAGCGACGCGCTCGTGCCCGTGTCCTCGGGGTGGGGGGCGGGGGGGGCGTCCCCTCGTGCAGGTCAGGTTTGGCGGGCGACGCCCTCGCTCTGCCGGCAGTGCCGAGGGATCGGACCCCCCCCCCCCCCCCGCAGAAAACGTAGCTGGTGATTACAAGCGCGCGGCAGGTGCTTATTATGGTGCCGCGGCGGCTGCGGGCCCGTCGTGTTCAAAGGCCTCCTTTGGTTTGATGGCAGCACCTCCCTGCGCGCCGCTCTTCTTTCTTTTTTCTTTTTTGCCCCTCCTTTCCTTTCTTCTGTTTGGACGTGTCACGCAAATCGCCACCTGCCCGCGCCGCCGCTTCGCCCGCCCGGCACGCAAAGCAGCTCGGGCGAAGCGGCGGCGCCAAAGCGCGTCTTTGGCGACGGCGCTGTGGCGGAACCTTCCGTTTGTGTAACCGTTCAATCATTGCCTTTTTGTTTCAAATCATCTTCATTCTAAAATCACGAATGCCGACCGTACTGTCGAGCGGCTCGCCGGGTCAGTTGGGGCTCGCGCGACGACGTCGCCGTCCGAGTTGAAGTCATTTGATGGGCGATATGGCCGATATCGTCTTTTTCCTTCTTTTTGTAACTTTGAATCTGAACTTCCACTTGGATCCGAGTCATTGTTTACATGGGCGGTGCCCAAGCTACGGCCCGCGGGCCGAGTTTGACGCCCTTGTCCAAAAGCGTTCTTCTTTGGACGTTTCCAGCCCTCTGCGATCGTCAGCCTTTTTACGACAACCCCCGGCCCCTGTCAGAGAAGGAAAAGTCAGTCGGCCCTCGCGGGACCACGCGGATCCCCGATTGACAGCGATCCGTACTTCTAGCTAGTACGGCGTACGCGCACACCCGCTAGCCCGGTCCGGCATTTGGGTGCCGAACTGGAGTCTTGTCCCACTTTGAACAAGGCGGCCCTTGTCCTCGGTGTTGACGGGCCCGCGACAAAGCCGTGGCGACGCTCAAGAGGGCTGAAATCCGAGTCTTCCCGTACGGAAGGTCAAGATAAAAGCCACCCGCCTTGCGGAATCCCAGAACGGCGGGACGCTCGCACTCTCGCGATGCCATGAAACCGAATCCGCCGGCCCTCAATGGATCTTGCGTAACTGAGGCCGGTCGGGGGTCCCCCCCCCCCCCCCCCCACACACCGCCGCCCTCCTCCTTGAAGCGAAGCATCTGCTTCCCGGTACCGCTGCTCTTCCCACAGTCGCACAAATGGCGGTGAAAAGGGGATCGCTTTCACAAGCCGGATCGGGAATCGGAGACGCCGCCGTTTGAAAAAGGGCTCTGGAAGATTGCGGCCCATTGTGGCACTCTCATTGTGACTCCGGACGCACATACACAAAAAAAAACAAAACGCTTTGAGCTGACGTCCAGCAGAGATCGGATACGCCGCAAATGGGTCACGTCTCCTTGTTTTGAGCGGGCGGCTCCAAATCAAGACGGAAGCCATTCAGGGTCTTGCAAAGCAGCGGAAGCGGGCCGGCATCGGGACAGGGCGACGCAAAGACCAAAATCTGGCAAAATGGCGCTCCGACGAGCCCCCCACTGTTGGATTTCAACAAGTTTAGTCGGCAAAGCCTTTGCTTTGCAGCCGTCCATTTTCCATTTTCCATTTTCCATTTTCCCAAGCGCTTCTCCCCACGATGAGCGTTTAGCGGCTTTGACGCGAGTCTCTTTTCATGCGACTTTGAACATTGGCCTCATTTTGTAGTATCGGACCGATAAAAGTGACGTCACCCCCCCCCCCCCCCCCCACCTACGAGCGCTGAAGGAAGCGTGTCGTACGCATTGGGTAGAACCAACAAACGCGCTGCGACGCATCGCCAATGGAGACTCGTTGGATTCAGACGGTTGCGCAAGTTTTTTTTTTTTTTTTGCTAGCTGCCACTTGCACAACGGCTTGCGGAAATCAGCTCGGCATGTCGGCTTTGCTTCCACAAGGAACACCAGGCCGGCCGGCTCCAAGCGTTGATCGCGGCGACTTTGGCGCGGTTTCCCCCCCGGCAAGTCGTCACCCAAGTGCCCCGGCGGGGGGGGGGGGGGGGCAAACCGCGCGAGCAGCCGCTTTGCTTTCGTGTCGGTGAGAAGGCATCCCGACGGAAACGGCGGCGGCTTCCATCTTTTTCCAATCAGGAAAAATCTGTCATTTCCCCACGTTGGAATGGCGTCGCTCGAGAACAGAAACGGCCGCGTCGCACCCGAGCCGCGCCGGCTAACCCGGATCACCGAAGGACGCGTTGCAGTCAGCCGCGGAATGAAGCGCAATTAGTCGTCTCCGCGTCACTGAAACTGCGCCGAAGAGGTCACGCCCGGACCAACCCGTCGGATGAACGAACAACAGGAAGTTGCCGATGTCGGAACAAAAACAGTTCAACTTTGCACACCCGCGACGACTGACGGGAAGTCGCCGCGAGAGGAAATAACCAATCCGAAGAGCAGCAAGTGTTGCTGCAGGCAGGAGGAGCGTCGAGGTGCCCCCCCCCCGCGGTGGGCAAACGTTGGAGTTTCGGGTCATTTGTAGGTCAGGTTTAAAAAATAAAAATAAAAAATGGTAATTTTGAAAGTCAATTATGTTTCATTTTCTTCATATCGAATAATTTTTTGGCTCCACAGTTTAGTCCTAAAATAATACGTGCTAGTTTAAAAAATGTTAGGACAATAACTTTTCATTCGATAACTGACAGATCTGTGAAAATATGATAGATCGACTTTTAAATTTTTTTTTTACAAAATAATATTTTCAATGTCATTTACAAAAATCACCTGCGCCATTTGGAGTGAAGATCATTTTTCCCCCTTCTTTATAATAATTTTTATATGTTTATACCCAAGTATAAAAGAATGTATTCTGCACAAGAACAAAGATGTCACTTGTCAGGACAAAAAGTCGCAATTTCCCAGGAAATAACCTCAGAATGTCAAAATTAAACGAGGAAAGACAACCATGGGTTCCAAGCTACAACTTTATTGGGTTAACTTGACACCTTTTATTCTGCTAATTATGCCCCCCCCCCTTTTCAATAAATAAATGAATAAATGGGAGACTATTCCTGCAAAACCTTGCAACTTATTTTGGGGATGTCCGAGTTTGAGCTTGCGTCTGGATGCCGGGGAGTCCCGAGACCCCGCTTTGACAAGCGACGGGCGCCGCCGGCACCCGCATCATCCGCTAACGGCAGGATGGGGGGGGGGGGCAGTCGACTCTTCAAGTGCTCCCGTTTGACTTTGAAACAATGGCTCGAGTGTCCGTCGCCCTGGCCTGCGGCGTGACGAGATGAGGCGACGCCATCACGTTGCCTGTCGGGCACAAACGAGGAAGAGAAGCCTCGCGTTTGATCTGCCTTTGCCGCCCCCGCTCTGGCCCACATACCCTTTGATATCTCCCTTCCTCCTCGTCCCTGGAACCCGTCGTCACGTCGGACCGAGCATAGCGGCGGTAGTTTGCAGAAGGTGGGGGTGGGGGGGCGCCAGGAGGCCTTTGCAAGCGAACCAAAGCGCATGTAATTGACATTCCTGACATGCCAGCTTTGCGGCGCGCAAAGAGCGGGATGGAAAACAGGTGTGTTGTTGCCTCGTCTGGCTGGGCTCCCCGGCCGGTGCCGCCTGCTTTTGATGTCGGAGGCGCGAGGCGAGGCGCCACGGCTCATCGAGTATTAACGGGTCGCGCGGGCGTTGAGCTCCGCCGGCCGATCGTCGGGCCGAGGTGGACGGGGCTTCGGGTCGGAGGCGGATCGGAAGAACCCGCTACGGGAACCGCTTGCGTTCGGCGGCCTCGGTTCCGGTCCCGCTCCAGCGGCACGTTTTTGAGTCCGAGACGAGATCTGCCGGGAAGAGCGGCTTGGGGAACCCTGCGCGCTCTGAAAGCACACCCGCGTAACCCGAGGACCCGGCTCCAGCTCCAGACCGCCCAACTCAAACAACGCGCATTGGCCCCACATTGGCCCACAAGCGGCACGAACGGGATTGTCAGACTCTTCAAGGATTCGCCGTCGTGCGGACAGAGAAAAGCTCCTCTGTCCGGCGCGGTGCGGAGCGGCTGAGAATGGCATGGCCGCGTCCCGGGCGGACAAAAGGCGCTTGTGTTTGGACCGCTCGGCGAGCGTCTGCGTCGGATATCGTCACCGTGGCTTCGCTCTGGCCCAATTCCCCCCGAGGAGTCTCCGTCAGCACCGTGTGGCCCATGGCGGTGATATGGAAGGGCGTACGTGATGAGGAGCCCAGATGTTTGGGGGCGGGGTTTTCCCGTCGTCGTTAGATGTCTTCCCTTCGAGTTTAGGCTGCTGAAGTGGCACACTGTAAAATAAAAGAAGCAAAACAGGACCTCCATTTTGGCATCTTATTGAAATGAAGAGTCCTTTTTTGATGTGGACACGCTGTCCCTTTGAATTCTTTTGCCTTGAAATGTTACTACATTGAGGTAGCTTGTGTCGGAAACGCGCGTGACGGCGGCGTGCTGGGCGCAGGCCTTTTGATCTGGTAACAGCCCAAATGAACCAAAAAAAAAACAAAAATGGCATTCCGAGTTGCGGGGGTTTGCACGGGACCTCGGCGCCGCCTGAACTTTTGCCAGTCGAAAAGCCGCAAACGGCGTCGGCTCATTCCAATTCCTGCGCGGCCACAGAAAGGTGCTTCCGTATGTCGATGTCCTGCCCCGTAATTTGACCCCCCCCCCCCCCCAAAAAAAAGATGGTTTGACAAGGAACTTCAAAGACTATTGGCGGAGCGTTGGAGATTAGCTCCAAATATAGCTCCGGCACAGGCGATTATTCCCATGACGCGTTGAAATAACAGGGCCTTGCCGCTTCTGGCTCGCGGTCCTGCGGCTGAAGCGGGGAAGCTCGCGCGCCGAGGAATGGTGCGGCTCCAGGCGAGGCTATTTCGGCCTCCGATGAGGTCCTGCTTTATGGGGGCTGCAAACGGAAGACATTCAAAGCTACGAGGGACCGTCAAATCCCTCGGAGGGGTCATTGAGCGCAAAATTAGGCGGTCAGCGCCATCCGACCCGTCCGCCCCTCCCCCCCCCCCTCCCCCGTGGGATTTGCGCTCTCGCCGAGCCTTCCCGCTCCAGGGCGCAGCGGATAAAAGACCAAAGCGAGACAAGCAAGGTGAGGCGCACCGTCGCCACCCCCCCCCCCCCCATCCGCTTTGCCGTCTGAATGCTTCCGGCCTCGTTTGCGTATTGTTCGTTTCATCAACTTTGCGGCCATCCTCCAGCGCCACGGAATCCAGACGTTGAAACTTGTTGCAGAGTTAGCGGAGTCCATCTGTCCGGCATACGACATTCCGTTTTGGGCGCCATCGGACAACATCTCCAGGGCAAGTTTGTCCCCCCCCCCCCAAATGGGCCAAAATGATGAACCGCTTTTGGGCTCGACTCTTGATCGTCATGTCGACAAAATCGAAAGTAACTTTGGGGCCGCGAGAATTTCCAAGCATGAATGAAAAGGGCGCTTCCCAGCAGAGTTGCCGCGTCTTTTGGGGCGGGGCTTCTTGAGACTTTTTTTGGGAGCTCCACCCATGAGAGCCATGACGGCCAAATTTCACGTTGCGAACCGACTTTGGGGCTGGATTTTCCAATGGATCTCTCCAGGCTGCCAATGAAGCTCCAAACAAACGGGCAGTTTGCAGCCTTTTTCTTCTTCCGCCTAGCAAACCGCGTGGTCCTAAGTCAAGCGCTGGGTCAGGATCTGAGGAGCGCGTCTGTGAAGGATCCACACGAAATGAGCATAAAATGAGGCTCAAACGTGGAGTCGGAAGCAAAATGGCAGACTTCCCCGTGTCGTTTTGGGCACGAGTGTGACGCAAAAAAAGGTGAACGCGCTCTGCCAAGCAGCTGCGCGCCCAGCCGACTTCCATCTCGGTAGCGCCGCAAACCGCCACATCTGGCTTGACCCCGCTCTCTCTCTTCCCGGGCGCCGAGGTTAATGAGCGTCACGACTGTAATGGCTGCCAGGATGCGGCGGTTCACATGCGTTTAATAATCATCCGGGAGGGGCGGGAAAAAAAAATCTCCCTTCATTGTTTCTGCCTGCCGGTTGTAAGTGTTTCCCATCTGCGTGCAAAGCTTGGGTATCATCATTGTTTTCCAGGAAGTGTTATGAAAGGAAGCCCCTGTTTGGAAAGGCAATTTCCCGACTTCTGAGGTACTGCGGCAAACGTTAACAAAGATGGGACGACTCCCGACGCTGGGACTGAAATTCCCGATTGTGTTGAAAGCGCTTGCCGCTGTCCCGCTTTGCTAAATGCAAATGCTGGTTTCCCCAAATGTCGGGGGCGGGTCTCGGTTTCAAGGCGACTGACGGTATTGACCGTGTGCACGGGCGGGGTGGGAAGTTGAACTCCCGCCACTTCTTTTGTCCTGTTGTGTCCCAAGATGCTCTTCTGTGCAAAAGGCTCATAAATGCCGAATCTTGTGCTACTTCTGAACTCGATTTGTGCCGGGTTTTTGGTTTTTTTCCTTGGAAGTCCACCGAGGCTGCAAACATATAAAGTTAGAAGGAAGCTCTTAATGCTAGCGCGGAAGCCATCGCCTGTAATTAGCCGGGCTTTTCATCCCTCTTCGCTAACATGACAAATGGCTACTCGCTGGTTTCTGTGTGACCAGGCGACGGCAGGCAGTTTTTAAAAAAAAATTTGTTTGTTTGTGTCTCTGAGATCATGTGCCCCAAAAACCGAACAGGTTCTTTTTGCTTCGGTCTTATTTCAAGTGGCTACGTGGAATTCACGAGCCACAAATCCCGGCCGGTGTAATAACAGGGCCATTAACTCAGCTTTGCTCTTTTCCTCCCGCTTGAGAAGAGGCTTCGGCTAAAGCCAGCGTGATGTGGATTATTTTGAGGAGCTCTGTTTATTTCTGTCGAGCGAGATGACTTTTATCTTGAGGAGTGGCCACACTTATGGCACCGGTTTGACATTTGGAGCGCCTGTGCACGGCGGGGCTTGAAAATGATTCGACGAGTTGGCGTCACTACGCCGCATCGACAATTAACACTCGCAGTTGTCCGGTGGCTAATCACGAGAGTTTTCTGTGTCTTGTTTGTTTTCATGACCCAAGACTTTTGACTCGCGCGTCTTCTACGCAGCCCAAAAAAAGATGTGCGGTAACAAGGCGACCTGGTCTTCATGTGTCGGCAAGGGTGAGAGCGTACCAAGGTGAGCCGGCTGTAGAGCAGAATAGCGGTTAGCCGCACGAGCTAGGGCTATTCCCCATCACCGCGAGTCTCCAAAGGAAGGAAAAGAAACGCTTCATAGGACGACGTCCGTGTTTTAGTGTCACTTTGAGTGCTGTAAAGTGACACGCGTGTTACGATGTTGGTGTGTTGGAGCAAAGAATGTCTGTATCGAAGGAAGTCCTCGTTAGCATTGCTGTTCTTCTCCGCCCTCAGCTTACTTTCTTCCTGTTTTACCCGTCATCTTGTCATCTTGCTGACCGTTACTTTTACTTTTCAACACAGTGAATGGATAGGTTGAAATTGTGCTCTGTCGAACATACAAAGACATTCGTCAGCTGGTTAAAGAGAAAAAAAAAAATCCTGAGCGGGACTCCCACGATGAACGGCAACTACAATTAGCCTCATGGTGACTTGTGTTTGCAGCACCCGGTGGGCATTAGCGGTAGCGCCCAAGAATGGTTTACGTCCTATTTCGCCGACAGAACCTTTTGTTTGCCTTGGTTGCTCTGAGTCAGGAACTGCTCCGCGGTCGTGTGGTGTTCCCCAGGGTTCAATTCTGGGGCCTCTGCTGTTCTCGCTGTATCTGCTCCCTTTGGTTTCCATCTTAAGGAAACATGCTATTTCCCTTGCGCTGCTATGCGGACGACCGTCAGACCTTTGTCCCGCCGATCAGCATCATCGACGGGTGGCCGGGGTCCCGACCAATGACGGGACGGGCAATGTTGAGTAAATCGCCCACCTCCGATTGCAATTACAATTACAATGGCTTTTGACGTAAAACCTAAAAAGAGGACTTTGTTCTGGGAGTGAATAAATGCACGCGGGGGAGGTCCGATTGACGTGACCATAAATCGGAATCGTATCAGAGATTGTAATTGGCCAAAGCTCCGGTCAGGAGCACGAATTGCTTTAATGTGGTTGTTTGTCAACCCCTCATATCCACCCTGGCCCGCCTTCATCGTGTCACCTGACCGACACCGGGTGGGTCCGAACTGGCCATTCGTCTTCATGGTCCCTTAAGTATCTCTCGGCCCCGCCGCATCTACCACGCTCTTCTTCCCCGCCGCAAGCAAACGCTGCCTGTAAAAACTCGCGGGACACCCCGCCGGTGGCCCGAGCGTGTGCGGGGCGGTGGACTCGCCCAGGGAGTTTCGCGCAGAGCCGTCCGGAAAGTCCTTCAGCCAACTTGTGTCGTTTCCAAACACAGTCCTTTTGGAAGATGTTTTGAAGGACGAGAGCTCCTTGGGGAAGCGGTCGACCGATGAGCTGCACTCGCTCGGCGGCGCGATCGCTTCTCGCTCCTGGCCGCCGATGACTCACCGTCGGGGTTTTGCGCTGCCGCCAAACCCTCAAATTGCAGTGCTGGTTTCTTTGATGGGGCCACGGCTTCCGTCATCTTGAAATGTACTCGAAAGGAACGCGCCCCTCCTCAGCTTGACAGACAACGTAAGAATCTTCAAGAACCGAGGGTAGGCCCTTTTGTCGACATCAGATGCAACGAAGAGGCTAAAAACAAAGCCCAATGCGTCTTTAGCTTGGACGCCTTCTGTCTGAAATGGAGAGGCAAAGAAATCCAGGCTGCGTCGTTTGGCTGACTTGTTGTTTTTTTTTTTACGTTGAACTAGCAACAGCCGCCGCGACTCCCCCGAGCCTGTGTGAGAATGTGTGACCTCACGCTCTGAAGTGAAATCAACTCGTGTGTGTGTGTGTGTGTGAAAGGGCGCAGCTCTTACCTGCCAAATCGTTTTCGTGGAACACGTGCTTTTCTCTCGGGGAAGGTTCCTCTGGCGAGATTCAAGTTGACTTTTGACTGAAAGGGAGGCTGATTTTGCTAAACAACAATTGTGTGTTCAACACTTGAAATGAAAGAGACATTAAAGATGATTTCTAGACTTCAATTCACTGACTTTCGGTCATCGGTGAAGGTAACGTACGCGTTTTCCTAAAAACGGAACTTAGCAGCAATACTTGCATCGGTTTTGAAAGCGGTGGAGGCGAAGGGTATCATCTTGGAAAGAAAGCTCCCATGCCGTTATTTCTCACCGTCAAGGAGGATTTCGAGACGCCTACGAAATGAAAACGTTTCCGATCTGTTTTCCGGTCGCGCTCCGATCCTCCGATGCCAGCGCATGCAAATCAAGTTTGGGGCCGCTTTTGTTCCTGCGGGCGGGCGGGGGGTCCGCTCGGCGGACAGCCGCACCTGCGGCGTGAGCGGGCTTCTCCGGTGTTAAAACGCGCAAATCCTCCGAAAAGCGCCCCGGGAGGACTCTGCCGAGGCTGACGAGCTGCTTTTGTTTGTTTGAACTCGCTCTTGTTTTTCCTGGGAAATGAGCGCGGCCCATGTGGTTGTCATCCGCTTCCTGGAAACCGGAGCCGAGCCTTGATGTTAATGGAAACAATACTCCGCTCGGCTATTTATTTCTTTTTTCTCTCCCCCTTTTTTACTTTTTGCTCCAACACGCTTGGCAAGCGCCGCAAAGACGACAGCTGGCGGCGAAGACGAGCGCTAATATTCCAACTTGTGTTTTCCGCCGTCACTCCCGATACCTTCGAGCATTTTAAATCGTGCCGGATCGTCCTGAAAAATCACAAGGAAGGCAAAGGCGGCACATGCGTCCTACGTACTGTGTCTGCCAGATGTTAGCAGGAAGGTTGCCGCCCGCCCCGTCAAATAGAGACTTTATGCGGGACTGAAATGTTGCGACACGGGACGGTGGTTTCCTCATCGCGGCTGCCCCACGCAAACGGGAAGGTTGAATCGAACCGCGGTGAACCAAATCAAAGCCGGGCCACACGAGAGCGAGAGAGAGCAAGGCGGGGAGCCGCCGGCGTCGCCACCGTCCGCCGCCTTGGCCTCCGCTCTGTGCCAAATCCTCCGAAAGGCGCCTTTGCGCTGCCGCCGCCTCTCGTGACGGGGTCGCCTGGCCCGCTGCGCACGAAACACAAAAGTCATTTCTGGCGCTTGTTTTGAATAGAGAAAAAATGTTTGGAAGAAGCTGAGCGGTTTCGAGTTGGAATCGGCCTTCCCACAATCAATCAGGAAGAAATTGATACCATGCGAAAAACAACGGAATACATATTTGACTTTTGGCCAATTTTAGCAGGCGCGGGGGGGGGGGATGCAACCAGCTTCCTCGTTGTGAGCCTCTGGGTCTTAATGGCTCCTCTCTCCTCTGCGCCCGCCAGAGTGCTACACGGCCAACGGGGAGGACTACAGGGGCTTCCAGAAGCAGACCAGTTTGCCGGAGGGGAAGGCCTGCCTCTTCTGGAACGAGACCTTCCAGCACCCCTACAACACCCTCAAGTACCCCAACGGCGAGGGCGGCCTGGGGAGCCACAACTACTGCAGGTTGGCCGCAACCGGACTTGATCCGGGTCATTTTGATAGTAGTCTCATATAGATGCACGCAGCGTGCGTTGCCTTCTTTCTCAGGCTTTTAATGTTTTGCGATGCCAGACGGCGTCTTTGTTTTTTTTGGGTCCAACGTGGCTCTTTGAACATTTTGGGTTGCAGACCCCTGCCCCAGCCTTTACTTGAAAGCCCAAGACCGGCTTGAAACCCTACTGTGTAACCGTAAGCCATATTTTTATACCCAAAGCCTTTTGTGAAAGCACAAGCCTGGCTTGAACGTGCCGGAGTCGCAAGCGCTGCGACGGCCATCTCGGAAATTCACTCTGCCGCGCCGAACGCACTCAATCTCATCGGAGTACCGCGCAAGCGTCAGAGTGAATTCTGGGTCTGCTCTTACGGGCTGTCACGCGGTACGTCCGTGATAAGAAAGCTTCAAGCCTACTATTAGTGGAGTTCGAGTTCAAAACACAACGGCACATTTCAAAACAAGGATTTATCGGCTGTCGGATCAGGTCCCCGTCAGGTGCATTTAGTTAGGACGCTGTTGAAAGTGACGCCGTTGCTGTTTTTCGACACCGCGGCATAGCGAAACAAGGCAAGCGAGTCGAAAAGGTGAGAGCGAGCGCGACTGTCAAGCGTGCACGCAAGACTGAAGCGAGGAGATGCGGGAGGCTTTCTGCCCGCATTGATCTAATTGTCCCGTCGGTCATCCCCCAAGTTTTTGTGCCGCTTCAAATCGAAGCTCGGGTGAAAAACGTCCTGGCTTGCCGAGAGCAAAGTGGCGATGACGTCTGCTGCGGGAGGGCAAGAAGGCAACGCTAACAACCCGCATGACAAGCGTGCTGACAAAGACTGTAAGGGGATACGGCCCGTAACCACCCCGGCCCCCCGCTCCCCCCCTCCCCTGGAGATGCTGCGACGATCTGCGCCGGAAGAAAAGAGAACACAAAAACAAAAAAAGGTCTTCGGCGGTGACGGTCAAAGCAGAGGAAGAGTGGCCGTGTCATGTGAGAAGCTTTTTTTCGTCCGCGGTATTCGACACCGCCGAGGCGCTGGTTGACTCTCCTTTTGTTTGGATTTCAAAACGGTCCCCTATCCTAAGAAAACCGGACTCAAAACTCTAATCGAGCCTGTAAACCGAGCAATTCATCGCATCCAAATCGCCGCAATGGAGTAGAACGCAAGTTTCAAAAGGTTGCGATTTTGGGGAAAAAGAGGGGGGGAAAAAACGGGTTCAGAACAGATTGGCCTTGTCATCCGCTTTATGATGTCCCGATTCATGCTTAGGCCACACAGCAATTTTGTGAAGCCATCGTTGCGGACGCTTCAGAGACTGCGAGTCCAAGCGTTTAGTACGTCAACAAGGAATCGAAGCAGATCAATTGCAAGCCGAACTTGAAAGGCTTGAAGCCCTACCCTCGATGTGAACCTATGTGGTAACCCCGAAACATTGTTTGAAACCTCGCCGCAGGCCGAAATTCAAATTTGAAAACCTTGCTCTGTCTTTGACCCCACATATGAAATTGGAACCCCGTCTCAAAACCTTACTTTGAGTTGCCCGTTGCCGTACAACAAAAAGGGATAAGGGCCAAATGAGCAGGAGGGACAGTTGTACACAAGAAATGAATGTTTGCTTTTGTCGCCGTTTTTCCGCAGGAACCCCGACGGCGATGTCCAGCCATGGTGCTACATCGCGGACCACGAAGACGGAATCTACTGGAGGTACTGCGACATCCCAACGTGCCAGAGTGAGTGGCGCTTTTTACTTTGCCCAGACAGTGACCGAGTGCTCAAGCGGTATTCCGCATGGCTCAATCTTCGGACCGCTCATTTTCGTCCCGTTTCGTGGAAAATGTCCTGGAACAGATTCCTTTGATTTCATGGCATCGCGAGAGAGAGAGAGATAGGGAGACACAGAGGGCGAGTCACCTGCGCAACGAGCAGCTTGTTCAACAATTTAAGAATGGGGCACTGTTAAGAGATGTACGACCCGTTGAAGGTGTCATTCATGTATTTATTTATTTATTTGTTGGGGGCGGGGCAAGCCTGTCGCCTAACACTGGGGGGCGCCCACCTAACCTTGAAAAAGAAGAGGAAGAGGAAATCGGCGTTATATCACGTGACGTTATATCACGCCGCTCCGATCCAACGGAAATACGTAAAGCCGACTATTGGGAATACCACAGCGGTGAAACTTGCATGTCAAAAATCCATACGGCTACCGCCGCCCACTGTGGAATTCTTTGTGGCCACCGCAGGTTTCCGACCGCTGAGCCGAGTGCAACGAAGCGAGATGCTAATGCTAATGCTAGCCCCCGGCGGTGACACTCGTTCCCTTACAAGGCAAATCCGTTGAATTTGCATGGCAAATAAGTCATAGCTTGCTCAATTCTCAAACACAACGCAGCAACACTGCACAGTCGTGCAATTTGATCTCGGGTACATTGCCTTGCCCGATACGGTACATTCATATTTAAGTGCTAACATTTGTCGCTTTTCTTTCAAACAAAAACCGTATTATGCATGACTGGTCAAAAAATAAATAAATAGTCGAATGTAAAGCCAGTGACACGTTTATGCTTATTTTCTTAATACAAGCATTTTTATTGGAGAGAAATATGTCTGTACCTGCCCAGAATGAAAGTACACACTGGCCGTTAGAGGCTTCGATCGGATTCACCGATCACGTACTTTTGCACAAATGTTGACCTATAATTATCGGCCATTGATTGATTGAAGCATCCCTGTTTTTTCGTTGTTGTTTTTTTTGTTATGCGCCTTTTCCAGTGTGCGTCCACGAGAGGTGAGTGGCGCTGCCATTTAATGAGTTGCTGTTTATTCCTTCGGTTGAATTCCCTCCGTTTGCTACCGATGCACGCGCGCTAACGTTAGCATTAGCCAGCACTAAATATTGTCATTCGTGCCCTTTGACCTCAGTCAATGCAGTTGACTTGACTTGTATCCGTGCGCTCTATTTGAGAAGCACATCGGCATCCAACTCGGTAGGACGCCTCGACACAACCTCGTGGAAAAGGACCTTTTTCAATGTGCTTGAGGCTATGATGATGGTTTTCAAAATGATCATGGCCATTATTTTTGCCCCTCGTTGTCCGGCCCTACCCGAGTTGATTGGCGCGTGCTCGGCTGCGTGATTGATAACGCGAGTGGACCTTGTCATTTTTGTTTGTTTGTTTTTTTTTCCAAACCGCAGACCGTCATCGCCACGTGAGTGACTTTACTTTTTTTGCCGTGACCTTTTGCACATTCCGCTTGACTAGTCTCAGCATGGAGTCATTTACTCTGTGTGTGTGGGTGTGTCTTTAAGCTCTTACGTGTGTTTGTTTTCAACGTAGTCTGAAATGTCAAGATGCTATTTCTTGTCCTGCGCCTCCGCTAGAATGAGCTCAGCCTTCGTCCGGGTAGTCGTGTTTTGGTTTGGCCCGAAAGTCGAGCCTTTCTTTAGGCCGTTCCGACAACAACTCCGCGCGGGAAGACCGAGGTTATGTTTAGCTGCGAGGCATCGGGGTGTCACGCAAACAAGTCTGTTCACGAAGCGCGGCGGCAGGCCCCGGCACACGTGAACGGGAAACCGCAAGCGCGAGAATATTGCGCCTCACCTTGCGGCACGGAAGGCCTCTCCCTCGGACCAGTTTCCCCTTCTTGGCAAGGCGGCGTGCACATTTCCGCCAAGGAGGGTCTCGCTACCCGAGAAGGACATTTCTGGAAAGGCTCAAAGTCCGTCCGCTCGGGAAGGTCTCACTTTCTGGCAAGGCCTCGCCCTCGCCGCTCAACTTTATGGCGCGAACGCTTGAAAGCAACCGCCGCTTACATTTTGGGTGAAAATCAGCCACGCAACAACAAAGACCGTCCGAATCGCTTTTTCGCTGTCGTGTAAACGGCCGCTCACCCGGTGACTTTGTTGGCAAAGCCAGGTGCCCCGACAAGGTCGGGGAAGTTTCCCATTGTCTGTCGAATCGCTCGACGGGTGCGCCAAAAGGTGTCACTCGGCTTACCTTTCTCCGAGGGCGGGCGCGGTCACATTGCGGCTGCGCCCCGTTTGAAAGGGCGAGCGTGAAGCAGCGAGCGTTTGGGAGCGCTGCGGACGATCAAAGCCGCAATTGTCTCTTTCTTTCTCTGTTCTCTTGGTCGCTCGAACCTTGTCGCGTGTCGGAGGACGCCGGGGTAACGCTGCGCGGATTGGATTTCCGGATGGTTGTTTTTCACATGTCGATCGATTTTTACTCGACAATACTTCCTGTGATCTTTTGGTTTTCTTTGTATCTGGTACACAAAAATGAATTAAAAAAAAAAAAAGTAACGAACCCCCTCTGAAAACAAATTAAAACTAGACTCAAGATGAAATGAAAATTCCCAAACTGAGATTCAGGGCGCACCACAGCAAAGGGGAGACTGCGGGATCGATCGTGTGTCCTGAATTGTCACAAGGACCAATCAACTCAATCGGGTTTGCCGCGTTGGCCTCGGCACCCCGACGGAGTCGCCACGGGGGGTTAGGACTTGGTAGTCGGACCTCGTGGTACCTGCTTTTTTTACCCCCCACTTGCGTATGGGAAAGCACGAAAGAATCTGTCCCAAGTGCCGTTGCCAATGTTGCGTGCTCATCTACGACAATGATTTTCCTCGAGTTGCACTCTTTTTTTTTTTTTTTGCCTCCACACCTTGAAGCCATAAAGTGAGGTGTTTGGAGTCGTATTTTACGAGGCGAACGAAGCGCAGTATGCGGCGCGGAGCGATCGCTTTCATTAAGTCTGATTTATAAAGCGGTGAAACGGCGCTTTGGAATGGCTCAACATCTGCGCTAACTCGCCGCCAGTGAGAAATGAATCCAGACGCGAGCGCCCTCGAAGTGACGGCCGCCGTCGGATTCCACGCGTCCGTTCGGATTTCGGGGGTCGCGACGACGGGGCGGGCTCTGTCGACGACACCGTTTTGCAGTCGCGAGCTCACCAAAATAGATGTATCTATAATATGTAAATAGGTACCGTATATCTCTTATTTGTTTTTCAATTTGTGCTCAAATATTTTGGCACTGCTTCCAATGTAATTTATTGCCGTTGTTTTTTTCCCTCAGTGTTTCTGACTCATTTCTGACCTGTTTGTTTCTTTTTATTTCCTGTGGTAATTGCTTCTTTTCCCTTGAATTCTGCTGCATTTTTCATTGCATAATTTAACCCCCCCCCCTCCAAAATATTCCATATGAAAAAGCGATGTGGCGCGCCGAGTACGTTTCACCGACTTCGTTTTGGTGCGGCAGAGTGAAAATGCAAAAGTGTAAACTTTGCAGAGTTCCTCAAGCGTTGGTGTTCTTTCCTGTGGGCGTTTGTTTGTTTGTTTCTTTCCGTAGCGCGGGCTCACGTTCGCAGCTTCACCGAGTCACGACGGGCAGGTGCGATCAAACGCGGCGCTCCTTCGCGACTAAAATGAGCAAGAGCGTCGTGTCCAAACTGACAAATAAATGAATCGGCAAAGAAAGCGCATGGGCTGTGTGTGTGTGTGTGTGTGACGGGGGGGGAGATTTTCTGAGGAGAATGACAGGAAGGGAAACGCGGCCTTGAAAGAAGAAAACAAGCGCTGGTCCAAATAAGCCAGCGGAACATGTTGGACATGTGGTCTGGCGGCGCAAAAGCAGGCGGGAGAACCGCAGCCTGGCCCCGCGTAGTTCCTCCGCACCCCCCCCCCCCCCTCCCGACCTCCAGCTGCTTTCAACTTGTGCTATTGCTGCTGCTTTTATTTCAACTTGTTTTTCCAAGGCTGGCCGTTCTCCCGGCCTTTGCGGTCGGGGGGGGGGGGCGCTTTGGCCATCCCCATAGTTTGGCCCTGTAATTTGAGGCGTTCCAAAAAAAAAAAAACCCCACACACGAGCGAGAGCGCACTGCGAGTCATCTCTGTCGCTAATTTCCGTCCTATTGCTCCAGCTGGTGTGAAAATATTCCACAAATTTGAGGGAAATTGGAAAAATCGGACTCCAGAGTTCCACATTTGACAATGATTTCTTTTTTCTTTTTCCACCTGAAGCTTGCTGGCAAGTGAAATGTCGACTTGCCATCCAAAAGACCAAAAAACCCAAAAAAATTGACAATTGAAACTCAAGCGAGCGCTTGCGACTGAAGAAACAAAAGGACGTCGAGGCGCTCGTCAGTCGAGCTTCCGTCGCTAACATTTGCGATTTTGCGCAAATGTTCCCTTTTGGGCAATTCCCAAATGAAGCCGAAATCGAAAGGAAAAATATCGTCTCTCCGGGTCGGTTTATTTTTGGCTGGGTTTCATTCAGCGATGACTTTTGCGTCATTCTTTCCCTCCTCTAAAGCGGTCAAATGGCCGAGACGGCGCGGAAAGGACTCGCCGGCTTCCCGAGGGACGGACGGCGTCTTTGACTCTCGGCCCCTTTCAAAATTGATAGACGTCCGTCCGTCCGCATTGCCAGTCAAACTCTTTCGTCCTCCCGGCCATTTTCAAAGTCACATTTCAACATTGTGAACGCGCGCGGAAAAAGACGTTTGTCACGGCGAATATGACGAGTGGGAAAAAAACGGGAAGGGGATTTTTCAAAAGGCCAAACGCCGAGTGGCCTCCCCCCGGCGGCCGTTTTCCAGCATTCGGACCCTTCTGCGACGATATCGACGTCCGAACGTTTCTTTCTTAATGCTCGTGTCAGAAGATCGCCTCGTGGGCGGGGCATCGCAGCAGCGTTTGAATTTGAGTCGCGTCGATTCTCCCGTTCTTCAAGCGCTTTGCGGACGACGTTTCGTCGGGGGCCGCCCGAGCGCTTCCGTCCGAAGGCGCCGAGCCCCCCTTTTGCCGTTCTTGAAACCCGGGGCGGGCTCGAAGCCGCCGCTGGAAGGACTCCGCCGAGTCCCTTTGCCTTTGGCGAATCTCGCAATCGCGCGAGCCGACGTGAGCGGTTCCTTCCCGAGCCGTGGTTGACGCTCGTTGTCGTCTTTGTGCTTTTTCCAGTGCCGGGAAACCTGGGCTGCTTCCGCGACAGCGGGGACCCCCCCACCCTGTCCGGGCCCACCGAGACCTCCAACAAGCAGACCATCCAGACCTGCATCGGCTTCTGCAGGAAGCAGCGATACAAGGTCAGCCTCGCTCTTCTCGGCTGACGCGCAAACTCCGGCCCCAAACCGAGCCGCGAAAGCGCCGACAGGATAGATGAGGAGATCCAAAATAAAAAAACAAAACGTTCTACATGAAAGTGAAATCTTGAATGTTAACTCATTCAGTAGCAGCCAATTCTAGACCAAGTCTGAAAAGACGTTTAAAAACGTCATTGGGAGTGAATGAGTTAAGGGACCCCCCCCAATAAGAGGCACGGCGCGCTTGTTTCAAGCCTGGTGTAAAAGTGACCCTGGAAACGGCCAGAGAATCCCCCGCTGTGCCGTCGGCAAACAAAAGTGCAGCGGCTTCACATGAACTCGGAATGCACAATGTCGTCCTCGAGCCCCGCCCACCTTCCAGCCGAGCGCCGGCGCGACTGTCCCACGAACGGCGGCCGAACAACGGCGGGGCCATAAATTCCTCGGCCGTGAGCGGAGGCGGGCGGGCGGGCGGGCGGGGTTGCGCGCCGCTCGTACCTTGGCTGGCGGGACCGAAAGCGTCACGTCACACAATGGCTTCCCTTTGATGGCGGCACAATGGCACTTTTGAGCGGGAGGACTTTTTCCGCATTCCCGCGGTCCCATTTTATTCCCCGCGCTCGTGTGAGTTACCACATCTGCTCGTGACAAGACGGGAAGAGAAGGCTTTCATTTCACGCCAATTGCAAAGAGGGAGGGGGCGGGGGGGGCGAGAACTGACAACGCCGAGGACTCGACGACTCTTTTTGACGGTGGACCGGCTTGAATCGCGCCAATAGAACTCTCCGACTTCCCAGCGGTGATTTTTATCCGGACGACAAAACCTGCGTTATGTGCAGACGAGGCCCAAAAAAGTCCGCGTTTGGAGCCGTTGCACCTTTGCGGCTCGGGGAGGTCTGAGCTTGCGCGGCGTGGCGTCTGTGCAGCTGGCCGGCATGGAGTCGGGCTTCGCCTGCTTCTGCGGCAACGAGGCGGACCTGGCGCAGCGCGGCCGCGCCCCCGGCGCCGACTGCAACCACGTTTGTTTCGGCGACCACAGGCAGCCGTGCGGCGGAGACGGCTGGCTCATCGTCTTTGACAGTGAGTCGCGCTCGACGGGGGGGGGAGGCAAACGCCAGGAGGACAGTTGGACGCTTGACCCCGTCGTTGATTTTCAGCTCGGGTCGGTTCCTGCGGCGGCAATTACTCGTCGCCCTCCGGGGTCATCTACTCGCCGGACTTTCCGGACAAATACGGCGCCGGTCGCGCTTGCTACTGGACGGTGCAGGTGTCGGGCTCGTCCGCCATCCTCTTCAACTTCACCCTCTTCGACATCACGGATCAGGCCGACATGGTGGAGCTGCTGAACGGCTACACCAAGGAGGTGGTGGCGCGCTTCGACCGGCGCGCCCCGCCCCGCCGGCCGCTCAACGTCACCGGAGACTTCGTCATCCTCTACTTCTACTCGGACGGCAGCAACCAGGCGCAGGGCTTCGTGCTGCTCTACCAAGGTGGGAGTTTCCCCCTTCTCCTCCGTCGCCCCGTCCCCCAAAACGGATCGGTTCGTCCGTCGCGCGGACGGGCCGGGATGATCCGTTTGGTCGGCCGCCTTTCTCCGCAGCGCTGAGAAGCCGGCGCGACGGGGAGAGCGTCGAGGACGGGGGCCGGGGCCCCTCCGGCACGGCGCGACCCCGGGCGCCCCCCGGCGTCACCAACGGGACCGCCGAAGGCCGCGCCTCCTCGTCCTCGCAGGTCCTCTACGTGATCACGTCCAGCCCCGGCCAACCGCGGCGCAACGTGCCAGGTCAGTGGGCTGGACCCGGACGGAGCGGCGGACGCGGCGCCAGTACGTCCAGCTCCTCGGCGCACACTCAAAATGCCCCTTTTTTGCTCTCGCGCTTCCGGCGGTCCTCTCGGACGCCTCGCGAAACGGCCGCAAAATCATCCGTCATAGTGTCGACCTCGGCGTCGGCAAAACGCGCGCGTCGGGGTCCTCCGAGACAAAATGGCCTTTGCCGATGCGACTGCGCCGATGGCGAAGACTCCGAACGGCCTCCGACGTTCCCCCCAAAACATTGCGGACGAGCGCCACCCGAGACAAAATCGCCTTTGGCGTCGACGAGGACGCGACAAAATGCTTGATTTTCCGCACGTGGAAATCAACAAAAACAACACGGCGCACGAAAGCAAACGGGGTTCACTTTTTTTCGAAGACAAACTCTTTACGAAACGTACGTCGGGCTCGTCAAAGACGTCAACATGCTTGGCGATGTCAATCGGCTGCCCCGGACGCTTCCCGCCGACAGCTTTGGGTTGTCGAAAGCTAAATTGGGTCTCGATTCTCTTTGATGGTTACGAAACGGGGACGGGCGTTTTGGCGCTCTGGTTGCGCGGCCGCCTCCAAAGCGCTTTGTTGGAAACATCGCTTGACTCGAGTCGGATGTCAAACGGGTTCTCGTCACCGACGACACGTGGCGGCGGGCAAAGAAGGTTTGCTTCAAGTACTCCTGGAACCAAAGTCAAGTGGGCATTTTTGCACTTGCCTTTTTTTTTTTTTTTTTGCATCCTTACTTTCCGCGACGTTGGATTGAAGCGATCGCAGACACCCGGTCGGGCGGGGTTGACAACTCGGTGACCAACGCGACCATTCCAACAGATGCGCACGGAGAACGCTTCAACGTTTCTTGACGCTTTGCTCGCTCGGCCTTTGCCGGCGGGTGTTTCCTCGCATGCTCGTCCTTGCGGCCCGCTGCCCCTTTTTTTTTTTTTTTTTTTGTGGGCGAGGGGTGGTGTCCTGGCCGGGCGACCGCACTGACGCCAGTGTCACCCCGTTTTGTCTTTTGGCAGTGTGGACCATCTACGCCCTGGCCGGCCTCCTCGTCCTCACCGTGGTCGCCCTGCTGGCCAAGCTGCTGCTGCGCATCGCGCTCAAGTAGGTTTGGCCGCAATTTTGGGGAGGGTTTTCTTTCACCGCCGTTTTTCCAAATGGATGCTCGACGCCGTTTCATGCCGCTCCTGGTTGAGGTTTGCCGTCAAACTAAACATCAAACTAAGACAAGGACACGTCGAGCGTTGCCTTGAGGTCACTGGCTTCATGCTCACACGTCATTTTAACGGTCGCATCAAAAAGCGAAAATCATCCCGTAAATCATCACTTTCAAAAGTGGACCTGAGCACGTTCAAAGCTTCTCCCGCGCTACCTCCGAGGTTAGGATTTGAGACTTGAGAAACCTTGGTCACATTTCCCTCGTACGGCATCCCCAGGTCTCCCCGAATCCCCGCAGCGAGCGGCTCGGACAGCTGCGGCCAAAGCGTCTCGACGTCGTCGGAGCCGTGGATCATCCTGTACCGGCCTTCCACCATCTCCCTCTTCAAGAAGAAGCTCAAGAACCACCACCACCACCACCACCACCACGGCGACCTCAGCCCCCTGGTGGGCAACTAGCACAACCCGTCGAGCGCTTCCTCCGAACTCCTTGCTTAGCAAGGCGCTAAGCTAACTGGCGGCTCACGCGGGGTACGGCACCTTCCGGCCGGGACGGATGCCACCTTCCCCTCGGCGAAGCTTCTCCGTCAGGGCGGTGCCGCTTCTTCAGAACTTGGGCATCGGATGCAAAAGTTTTCAGGGCGGCCGGTCGCCCTCGGAGGGGAGAGGATGGCCAGTGGACGTGTCGCCGTGGCGCGGCGTTCAAGTGCTTGACGGCGGAACCCCCCCCCCCCACTAAGACGCCTCATATGGGACGGGGATTTATTTTTGTAAGGCTTTGTAGATAGTCGGGTTGAGGCATTTCATGACCAGCTCATTTATCTTCTTTATCTTTCCTGAACATATTGTTCACCTTAACTTTGAAACGTGGGCGGGGTGGGGAAACGTGGCATCCGATGGACTTGTGCGTGCTCTTTTGTCATGTTGACGCCAGAGGGTCAAAGGTGTCGGGGACACCCACCCGAGATTGACAATCCAAGGAAAATGGCCGACTACGAACATCGATTAGAATGCGAGCGTGGAGACGTTGACGCGGCGCGTTTCGTAAAACACATTGGCACAGCCCCGAAGCAAGTATAGCACTCAAAGTTCAATGCCCGGCCTCCGATCATCGTGACCTTTGGGCGGCCCGGTCGCCGAGTGGTTAGCGTGTCGACTTCACAATGCAGAGAGGTAGCGGGTCCGATTCGGGCTCCGGCCTTCCCGTGTGGCGTTTGCGTGTTCTCCCCGCGCTTGCGCTCCTCCGGTTTCCTCCCACATTCCGAAAACATCCGTCTCTTCAAGCCAACGGCAACCCATACCGCATCGCGGGGCGGTCGGACGCAGCTGCGGAGCAAATGCGGAGCAAACGTTGGCTAGTCTCCACGCGCTGTCGAGCAGGGACCGATAAGACTCCGCCCGCCTCCCGGCTGCGTGCCATTTTTGAGAGGAACCGACTGTGCGGTAACAATTAATGTGACCAGTCAGCATTTTTCCTGTTGGATGAAATTATGCAAATGATTTGTGGTCGCGTGTGAATATGCCACAGGCAGAACCGCCATCGGCATCATTTTCATCATCTTGCTCATCAAACAAATATGTACATAGCAGAAATCTATAATTTATATGGTAAATTATTGTTTATTGTCCATGTGAACGGGTACAATTTTTTTGTATTAATAAAAAAACAAATGCAACAAAGAAAAAAATGCTAGTAGCTGCGTTGTTTTATTTCACGTGTCCTGGTTGCAAAAACAAAATCCGCATGTTCCTTCAGGGCTGTTTGCTTCCCCCGCCTCCATTGATCTTTTTTTCTTTCTGGGAAAATCTGAAACATTTTGCGACAAATTCAGCGTGACGTGTTTTTTTGGGGGGGGGGGGTGCGGGAGGGTGACACTCAAATGCTTCTCAGATGTGGCAAATGGCTCACAGATCCACACGCACAAACACACATGGAGGTCGGACACCCGCGCTTCACTCCTACTGTCATCATTATCCTGGACCAAACCAACCAGATGATAAAGCACTTTTTTTTCCCTCGGGAGGGGGTTATTTTGTGAATCCAATGCCAACGAGCCGCGGGAGTCTATTTAAAGCACACGTGCAACACAACAAACCACGAGATCTTCGGATCAGCCAAAACGCGGAATTATGATATAAAAGGATAATAAAGTAGATCAATGTTTTTATTCTGTTAAATTTGTTCACGTCAAGTTGGATTCTCTCAAAAGACTTCCGCTCAACCTTTTTATTTGTATTATACTCTGGCGCCCTCTCGTGGGACGTTTGGGTGACTATTTTTTGGGATTTGATTATTTCTACACAGTAGATGCAACTGGTAGAGTCTCTTGTTGATGACGTCACTGTGACGCACACTTCCGTCGCATCGGTCAAGATGGCGGCCTCCGTTCGTCTGCTGCTGGAGCGGATGATTTTTCGTCGATCTGCCGGGGCGGTTTCCGTCTCCGTGGCGGACGGCTGGCGCCCGTCGCCCCGCTGCTACGCGACAGCGTCCTGCCGAAGTTTTAGCGGTGGAGCCGCGGAGAAAAGCACCCATTTCGGCTTCGAAACTGTCCCGGAATCCGAGAAGGCGAAGAAAGGTGAGTCGACGGCCAACTTCGTGGTGAATGCAGTCGAGTTGAGTTGAACAAACTCAACAATTTGTCACGGCGGAGTCAATCGAATGCGGAAGTAACATTTGTGACGTCTTGGCCGCAGTGTACACCGTGTTTGAGAACGTCGCGCACAAGTATGACGTGATGAACGACGCCATGAGTCTGGGCATCCATCGTCTGTGGAAAGACGCGCTGCTGCGTGCCGCGCATCCCCAGCCCGGGGCGAGCCTCCTGGACGTGGCCGGCGGAACAGGTGCGCCCCAAAAAGACTATAACATCCCTTCCGAATGATGGCGCGCTCGGCGGGTCGAGCGACGGAGCTGCACGTCACCGCGTCGGACTTGGGTGGCGATTGTTCGACGCGCCACGAGAGGGCGCCTGCGTGCCACTTGGATTTGACGAGCAACCGCGGTCGCCCCCCCCCCCCCCCCTCCAACGTGGCCGATTCAAATGATCGGGATGCTTCTCGGGCTCCCGACCGGCTCGCTGAGTTTCATTTGAATCGGGCGTGCTGGAGGAGGAAGACGGCTAAAAACGAAAATGACTTACTTATTCGCGTTTGTGACATCCCAAAATCAGGCCAAAGTGACACCCCCCTCCAAATTTTGTGCGCGTGAGAAAAGTCATCAGGCAGGCGTGGCTAATCTTGTGTCGCCTCGTCTCAGGGGACATCGCCTTCCGTTTCCTGGAATATGTGGGCTCCCAGAAAGGGCGGCGGGCCGGGCGCTCCTCGTCGTGGCAGGACATCTGCGAGAAGGACCCGGGCAACCGGGAGGTGGGTGGGGAAGGCCCGACCCGGGACTCCAGGGTGGTGGTCTGCGACATCAACAAGGAGATGCTGAAAGTGGGCAGACGGAAGGCCCGGCGCACGGGCCTCGCCGACGGTGAGGACGCCGTGCGCGCTCGCCACCAAGACAAATATGGAGCGCGCCCTCGGCGGCCAGCGAAGCCGCTTTCTTCGTGAGGGTGCGCTCCATTTGCTCGGCTGAGCATCCCGGCTGGGACGGGTGCCCGCGTCCGCTTTGGTCTTTGCGGGTGTTTGTGCGCCGACGCGGTTGTTTTTCCATGCGTGTGTTTTTGGATGCCACTTCTCTTTTGGTGTCTGTTGTTTTTTTTTTTCTTCTTCTTTTGAATATGTATCTGTTATGGTTTTATGTTTTTCTATGTGCATTTCTTTTTTTGTGTGCGTGTTCACGTGTCAGGTGTGCTGTGGGTGGCGGGGGACGCGGAGGAGCTGCCGTTTGACGACGGTCGGTTTGACATTTACACCATCGCGTTTGGCCTTCGCAACGTCACGCACGTGGAGCTGGTAAGCGCTTCCATCGTGTCATTTTGCCGGAGGGGGGCGGGGGCTCTTGGAATGTTGCGAACTCCCGTTCGCGGTGGAAAAGTCGTCGCTTGGAGGCGGTCAAATGATGTGACCCCGTTGGCGGGAATGACTGGCGTCTTTCTTCAGGCCCTGCGCGAGGCTTTGCGGGTCCTGAAGCCCGGAGGCAGGTTCATGTGCTTGGAGTTCAGCCAGGTGACCGATCCCGTCTTGGCCAGGTGAGCCGCAAAGGCGCGCCGTGCCGTCGGCACTCGACCGAGACGTTCACAATCTGCTTTGTCTTTTTCTTTGGGAGGCTTTACGACGCTTACAGCTTCCAGGTGATCCCGCTTTTGGGAGAGGTCATCGCCGGAGACTGGAAATCCTACCGCTATTTGGTGGAAAGCATCCGCAAGTTTCCCGCTCAGGTAGCGACAAAAAAAATAGCGGCCGTCGGCGTTCGCTCGTTCCACTTGCGGTGTACATTTTTTACTTTTTTTTTCCCTGGGAAAAATGTTCACTTGTTTTTCCAGAGCGTTTCTTGTCTTGTCAAGTTTTTTGGCATTCTCAAAAACACGATTCTTTTTTTTTTTTTTTTCCCCTCTCCTCTTCTGGTCACTACACTTTTTGTCTGAAATTTCCTCTCAAATGCGTCACTTTGCCACGTTGGAAACGATCCAACTTGATTCTTGTGCAAGTGTGCCCCCGATGATGTTTTCGTTGGCCGTTTGTTTGGTGCGCAGGAGGCGTTGAAGGAGCTGCTGGAGGATGCGGGCTTTTGCCGCGTCGGCTACCGCAACTTGAGCGGCGGTGTGGTCTCCCTTCACTCGGGTTTCAAGCTGTGACGGCGACGAGGGCTCGCGTCTGCGCGACGCCGCCTTGCGCGCTACTGCCGGATGACCGTGATCGCCGTGTGCTCGGCCTATGAGGGAAGACCCGGAAAGGAAGACCTAGTCCCTGGATGATCCCTGGAGCTCGGGTGACCCCTGACCCCCGGATCGGCAGTGTGGGGAGGATGCTGCTATTTTTTTGTCCTTTGTTACAATACAATACAATACAATACATGCTTATTTATATAGCGCTTTCACAACAGCGGCAGCCGTAACAAAGCGCTTAACAAAACAGTTAACATAAAGTAAAATAATAAACACAACACATAACACAAAACATGGACAGTCGTGCAGTCCTAACCGCTTTTCCGTCACACGCTTTGTTGTTTGAAGCTGTTTAAGATGAAAGAGGAGAGAATCAAAGTGTCCTTTAACCAGTGGATCAGAGACGTCATGCGCAAGATGTGCACACGTCGGCTACAAGCTAAGTTTCAAAGTCAACATCCATTCTCATGAAATGTTTTGTAAAAGATACGTTCATTAAATTTCAACATAAATTCCAAATGTTCTTGTGCTTCTTTATACCAAAACAAACGAAAGACATATTGTTTTGGTTGTTTATAGCAAAGTATGGGATCATTTTAATGGTCTGGCCCACTTGACATCTACCGAGGCCGTATGTGGCCCACCATGTGAAATGAGTTTGAGACCAGTGATGTATAGTAGGGCGTTTTTAGCCCAAAAAAAAACAACCATGTACAGAAAAGCATTTTTAGCCGAAAAAACGACCATGTGTAGTAAGGTGTTTTTTTAGCCGAAAAAACGACCATGTATAGTAAGGCGTTTTTGGCCCGGAAAAAACGACATAGTATAGTAAGGCGTTTTTGAGCCGAAAAAAACGACATAGTATAGTAAGGCGTTTTTGAGCCGAAAAAAACAACATAGTATAGTAAGGCGTTTTTGAGCCGAAAAAAACCGACATAGTATAGTAAGGCGTTTTTGAGCCGAAAAAAACGACAGATATATAGTAAGGCGTTTTTAAGCCGAAAAAAACCGACATAGTATAGTAAGGCGTTTTTTAAGCGGAAAAAAACGACATAGTATAGTAAGGCGTTTTTGAGCCGAAAAAAACGACATGGATATATAGTAAGGCGTTTTTGAGCCGAAAAAAACCGACATAGTATAGTAAGGCGTTTTTGGCCCAAAAAAAACAACATAGTATATATAGTAAGGCGTTTTTGGCCCGAAAAAAACGACATAGTATAGTAAGGCGTTTTTGAGCCGAAAAAAACGACATAGTATAGTAAGGCGTTTTTGGCCCGAAAAAAATGACATTGTATAGTAAGGCGTTTTTGGCCCGAAAAAAACGACATAGTATAGTCAGGCATTTGGAGCCAAAAAAACTACATAGTATAGTAAGGCGTTTTTTGAGCCGAAAAAAACGACATTGTATAGTAAGGCGTTTTGGGCCCTAAAAAAACAACATAGTATAGTCAGGCATTTGGAGCCGAAAAAACTACATAGTATAGTAAGGTGTTTTTTGAGCCGAAAAAAACGACATAGTATAGTAAGGCGTTTTTTCGGCCGAAAAAAACGACATAGTATATAGTACGGCGTTTTTGAGCCGAAAAAAACGACAGCCGAAAAAAACGACAGTATAGTAAGGCGTTTTTAAGCCGAAAAAAACGACATAGTATAGTAAGGCGTTTTTAAGCGGGAAAAAACGACATAGTATAGTAAGGCGTTTTTAAGCGGAAAAAAAACGACATAGTATAGTAAGGCGTTTTTGGCCCGAAAAAAACGACATAGTATAGTCAGGCATTTGGAGCCAAAAAAACTACATAGTATAGTAAGGCGTTTTTTGAGCCGAAAAAAACGACATTGTATAGTAAGGCGTTTTGGGCCCTAAAAAAACAACATAGTATAGTCAGGCATTTGGAGCCGAAAAAACTACATAGTATAGTAAGGTGTTTTTTGAGCCGAAAAAAACGACATAGTATAGTAAGGCGTTTTTTCGGCCGAAAAAAACGACATAGTATATAGTACGGCGTTTTTAAGCCGAAAAAAACGACATAGTATAGTAAGGCATTTTTGAGCCGAAAAAAACGACAGCCGAAAAAAACGACAGTATAGTAAGGCGTTTTTAAGCCGAAAAAAACGACATAGTATAGTAAGGCGTTTTTAAGCGGGAAAAAACGACATAGTATAGTAAGGCGTTTTTAAGCGGAAAAAAAACGACATAGTATAGTAAGGCGTTTTTGGCCCGAAAAAAACGACATAGTATAGTCAGGCATTTGGAGCCAAAAAAACTACATAGTATAGTAAGGCGTTTTTTGAGCCGAAAAAAACGACATTGTATAGTAAGGCGTTTTGGGCCCTAAAAAAACAACATAGTATAGTCAGGCATTTGGAGCCGAAAAAACTACATAGTATAGTAAGGTGTTTTTTGAGCCGAAAAAAACGACATAGTATAGTAAGGCGTTTTTTCGGCCGAAAAAAACGACATAGTATATAGTACGGCGTTTTTAAGCCGAAAAAAACGACATAGTATAGTAAGGCATTTTTGAGCCGAAAAAAACGACATAGTATAGTAAGGCGTTTTTTCGGCCGAAAAAAACGACATAGTATATAGTACGGCGTTTTTAAGCCGAAAAAAACGACATAGTATAGTAAGGCATTTTTGAGCCGAAAAAAACGACATAGTATAGTAAGGCGTTTTTAAGCCGAAAAAAACGACAGTATAGTAAGGCGTTTTTAAGCCGAAAAAAACGACATAGTATAGTAAGGCGTTTTTAAGCGGGGAAAAAACGACATAGTATATATAGTAAGGCGTTTTTAAGCGGAAAAAAACGACATAGTATAGTAAGGCGTTTTTGGCCCGAAAAAAACGACATAGTATAGTCAGGCATTTGGAGCCAAAAAAACTACATAGTATAGTAAGGCGTTTTTTGAGCCGAAAAAAACGACATTGTATAGTAAGGCGTTTTGGGCCCTAAAAAAACAACATAGTATAGTCAGGCATTTGGAGCCGAAAAAACTACATAGTATAGTAAGGTGTTTTTTGAGCCGAAAAAAACGACATAGTATAGTAAGGCGTTTTTTCGGCCGAAAAAAACGACATAGTATATAGTACGGCGTTTTTAAGCCGAAAAAAACGACATAGTATAGTAAGGCATTTTTGAGCCGAAAAAAACGACATAGTATAGTAAGGCGTTTTTTCGGCCGAAAAAAACGACATAGTATATAGTACGGCGTTTTTAAGCCGAAAAAAACGACATAGTATAGTAAGGCATTTTTGAGCCGAAAAAAACGACATAGTATAGTAAGGCGTTTTTAAGCCGAAAAAAACGACAGTATAGTAAGGCGTTTTTAAGCCGAAAAAAACGACATAGTATAGTAAGGCGTTTTTAAGCGGGGAAAAAACGACATAGTATAGTAAGGCGTTTTTAAGCGGAAAAAAACGACATAGTATAGTAAGGCGTTTTTGGCCCGAAAAAAACGACATAGTATAGTCAGGCATTTGGAGCCAAAAAAACTACATAGTATAGTAAGGCGTTTTTTGAGCCGAAAAAAACGACATTGTATAGTAAGGCATTTTGGGCCCTAAGAAAACAACATAGTATAGTCAGGCATTTGGAGCCGAAAAAACTACATAGTATAGTAAGGTGTTTTTTGAGCCGAAAAAAACGACATAGTATAGTAAGGCGTTTTTAAGCCGAAAAAAACGACAGTATAGTAAGGCGTTTTTAAGCCGAAAAAAACGACATAGTATAGTAAGGCGTTTTTAAGCGGGAAAAAACGACATAGTATAGTAAGGCATTTTTAAGCGGAAAAAAACGACATAGTATAGTAAGGCGTTTTTGGCCCGAAAAAAACGACATAGTATAGTATGGCGTTTTTGATGAAAAAAAACTACCATGTATAGTAAGGCGATTTAGACGAAAAAAAAACACCATGTATATAGTAAGGTGTTTTTCGACGAAAAAAACAACCATGTATAGTAAGGCGTTTTTAGCCGAAAAAAAGGACCATGTATAGTAAGGCGTTTTTAGCCTATGTCATTTTTTTCGAGCTAAAAACGGCTTACTATATACTATGTCGTTTTTTTCGGCTCAAAAAACGCCTTACTATACTATGTTGTTTTTTTAGGGCCCAAAACGCCTTACTATACTATGTCGTTTTTTTCGGCTCAAAAACGCCTTACTATACTATGTCGTTTTTTTCGGCTCAAAAACGCCTTACTATATATACTATGTCGTTTTTTCGGCTCAAAAACGCCTTACTATACTATGTTGTTTTTTTCCGCTCAAAAACGCCTTACTATACTATGTAGTTTTTTCGGCTCCAAATGCCTGACTATACTATGTTGTTTTTTTAGGGCCAAAAACGCCTTACTATACTATGTCGTTTTTTTCAGCTTAAAAACGCCTTACTATACTATGTCGTTTTTTCGGCTCAAAAACGCCTTACTATGCTATGGCGTTTTTTTTGGGCCAAAAACGCCTTACTATACATGGTCGTTTTTTTTCGGCTGAAAACGCCTTACTATACATGGTCGTTTTTTTTCGGCTAAAAACGCCTTACTATACATGGTCGTTTTTTTCGGCTGAAAACGCCTTACTATACATGGTCGTTTTTTTTCGGCTGAAAACGCCTTACTATACATGGTCGTTTTTTTCGGCTGAAAACGCCTTACTATACATGGTCGTTTTTTTTCGGCTGAAAACGCCTTACTATACATGGTCGTTTTTTTGGGCTGAAAACGCCTTACTATACATGGTCGTTTTTTTCGGCTAAAAACGCCTTACAATACATGGTCGTTTTTTTGGGCTGAAAACGCCTTACTATACATGGTCGTTTTTTTCGTCGAAAAACGCCATACTATACATGGTCGTTTTTTTCGGCTGAAAACGCCTTACTATACATGGTCGTTTTTTTTCGGCTAAAAATGCCTTACTATACATGGTCGTTTTTTTTCGGCTGAAAACGCCTTACTATACATGGTCGTTTTTTTTCGGCTAAAAATGCCTTACTATACATGGTCGTTTTTTTTCGGCTGAAAACGCCTTACTATACATGGTCGGTTTTTTCGGCTGAAAACGCCTTACTATACATGGTCGTTTTTTTCGGCTAAAAACGCCTTACTATACATGGTCGTTTTTTTCGGCTAAAAACGCCTTACTATACATGGTCGTTTTTTTCGGCTAAAAACGCCTTACCAAACATTGTAAAACCAGATATGGTTTTAGAATGCGGCTCAGATCTGGGCCGAATGCGGCCCGCATCATGGATGCCAGACGTGGGCCACTGCAGGACCGTCATTCATTGAGGTATGTGGGCCGAGTGTCGAGCTCGAGTGTAGAGAATTTTGCTTACTGGGTATGTTGTTGTTTGTGTTTTTATCACATGCAATTGAATAAGTAGACCATTTCAGAATTCGAAATTTGGGACTCTCTCAATGGGACTCATACTTTTCTGACTGTTGAGTGTCGATTTACTTCATATTAAGAAACGACTGCACTAAAATATTCATTCCTAAATGTATATCATATGCTTTTATTTTTGTTTTTCTCAGTCTAAATAACACGTACCCTGACTGTTCTACTCTTTGAATAAAAACACTTCATTCAAGCGTTAGGGAGTGCAAGGGGTTATGATGGAGCGGTGTTGCAAATCACGAAGACCTGCCAAGTGGTATGATAGCATTGTTTTATACATGTCCTCGGCGAGGCCTCAGCTTCAAAATCAGTCCTTGGTCCTTGGCCTTGGCCTCGGAAAATTTCTCAAGTCCTTGGCCTTAGCCTCAGAGTCAAGTCCTTGGCCTTGGCCTTGGCCTCCCTCGGGTTGCCGGTCCTCGGACACGACACCGGTGCTGAGTCATTTCTTTAACTTTGTCCGAGAAAATCTCTGACAGTCATGAAAGCCAAACCTGAAATTGGAAGCCGAAAAAAACCCGAACCCTAATTTGATAGCCTCATTTGAAATCCCATCTGGAGTTTGAAGCTCTAATTTGAAATCCTCCCCCTCGTCTGAACTCTTTTGGAAAAGATAACCCTGGTTTGAAAGCTCAATTTGAAAAGCTCACTCTAGTTGGAAACCCTAAATTGGAACGCGAACCTGAGTTTGACACCCCAATTTGAAACCCCTAACCCTAGTTTGAAATCCCAACCTTAAAAAAAACAAACCTAAAATCATTCCTCCCTCCCCCCAAAATGTGTTTCACCAGCCAGTCCTCCACGAAGCGCCTCGAGCTGGTCCAGAATGCCGCCGCTCGCCTCTTGACTGGTACTCGTCACTCCTACTCTGGCATCCCTTCACTGGCATTTTAGAGTTCTTTTCAAGATCCTCTTATTTTGCCCGGCGCCTCAGAAGTAGCAAGAAGGCTCAGAGGGGATGGAGCCTTTTCTGTTGCTGGAATGAGCTCCCACTGAACATCGGGCGAGCCTCCTCGCTGCCCATTTTCAAAACTCACTTGTATTCTTTGGCATTCCACTCAGCATGACTTAGATTTGTTCTTGCTTTTACTGTTTGGTGCTTTCTACCGCCTTTGTTCCCGATTTGTTTTACCGTTGATTGTATATGTTCAATCGCTCCACGTACAGCACTTTGGATGCAGCGACGGCGGTTCCAAAGCGCTCGAGAAATACACTTGAATTGAATTGACTGCCAAATATGTTTTTCTCCAGAGTATTTGGACTTCCTTCCGAACCCGATCGGATTGAATGAGCAGCAGGCAAAGAGAAAGTAAAGACAGGACACGTCGGGTACTTCCTTGAATTGGAGTGTATTATTTGACATGTCTCTTATTCCAAAAAGGAGCGTGACCAAATGTTTTGTTTTGGTCAGAAGGTTGAACGGTCTCGCTCGCCCGCCCGGTGTGCAACTCATCGCATCTGTACAAAGGGCTCAAGCGCTTTCCCCGCCATCAATTCTGAACAGAAGACGCGGCTTCCAGATAAATATATTAGTCAATAAATATTCAGAGAACATCTTTCCAATCCTGAAATGCCTTTTGCTCTCCGACGTCCGCAAAGCGCCGCCGCCGAGGTCTTCTTGGAATGAACGAAAATGTCAAAACGAGCCCTTCCTTTGCGTCGCACATTTTCATCCTCCATCTTAAGTGCTACGAACACCACCAACAAAAAAAAAACCCATTAAATACCAAAACGCTTTGGCCACGCGAGCACATTCGGCAGAAAGCGAGGCCACGGGAGGTTTCCGACTGCCACCGTTGCCGACTTCATACGGCCGGAGCGCTCTCAGTACTCGGGCCCAAAGTGTTTTCCGAGCGGCGAGACGGAAACAAAGGCCTGGTCTCCTCGGTCCGGGGGCACGGGCGACCTCGGGCCAAGAAGTCGCCGGCGGGCAAAAGGCTGCTTTGGCAGTCGGTGTCCTCGGGGATGATGGCTATTCGCTGGTCGCGCTCGCGGCAGGCCTGCGCCTGCGCCGGCGCCGGGCGGGCCTCCGTCTCGGCGTACCGCACGTTGACGGCGTAGTCCTCGGCGTAGCGGGGCCCCCCGTGGACCTTCACCTCCTGGTAGAAACAGCAAGGTAGGCCTTCCCCCCGGGCGCGGCGCGCCGACCCCCGCCGCGAGCGGCAGGCGCAGACGCAGGCGGCTCCCGGCGCCGCCCCGAGCTCGTCGGCGCCGCTCTCCAGGGACGAGCGGCTGCTGGAGTCGGAGAGCCGGTCTCCGGAGTTGTAGGGAGGGGGGCGGCGACCGTATCCGGCGGAGGAGGGCGTGGACTCCTCGGGGGCGGGGGGCCAGGCCTCCCCCGCCGAAGCCCCGCACGGGCTCTTGCTCCGGTAGACGAAGGGGTCGTAGTCGCTACTCAGCGAGCTCCGAAAGGTGGAGCGGCTCCCGTACACGCCCTGGTTGCTGACTTCGGTGCAGTCCAACACAGAGTCGCTGGAGGAGCAGTGGCAGGGACCCGAGCCGCCGCCGCCGCCGCCGCCACCGCCGCTGCTGCTGCTGCTGTCGCTGGCGGGGCAGTCGGCTAAGTAGCCGCTGCACGGCGAGCGCTGGCCGTGGGAGCAGCTCGGGCCCGGAGCGCCGCCCCCGTCGCCCGCCGGAAGCACGTGCGCGGCGCCGGGGTACGAGAGTCCTTGCCGGAAAGCCCCGTGACCCGGAGCAGGGGGGCCTCGCCCCGCCTCGGGGGGCCGCTGGGGGAAAGTCAAGCCCTGGAAGTAGTAGTGCTGATACATGGTTTGGTACTGGGGGTAACACGCCGGCCGCGCCAAGTTGCGGCCGTGGAATTTGGGGCGCTTCAGAGCAGGTTGCTGCGGGGGCAGCGGGGGCGGCGGCCGCGCTTGGTAGGCGGGGGGTCCATGGTGCTGCAGCGTGCAGCGGTGGGGGTTGAGGGAGCGGTCCAGGTGCAGGGCGGCGTGGTAGCTCCGCAGGAAGGAAGAGGCGGCCCGGGGCGAGTACAGGCCGGCGGGGTCCGGGTGCCGCTCCGCCATCAGCACGGTGACGGCGTTGCCGTGGGGGTCCACGCCGGTGCGGGTCGGGTAGGCCGTCACGCGGCCGACCCGCTGCTGCGCCCGGCCGCCGGGGTGGTGGACGGGCGGGACCGGCCTCTGCTGCTGCCGCCCGGGCTCCGCGCACGCCGGGCCCAGCTTCTGCTCTGCGGACACAAACCGCAGACGCCACTAAACGGAGATCATCGTATGAACTGGGGAGGGGGGCGGGGGGGAATGCAAAAAAAAAAAAAAAAAAAGACCAATTTCCAAGCTCATCATCAATTGTCAAGTTTGGGCTTTATTTGTGGATGCGCTCGGCGCGTCTGCGGCCAAACAATTTCGCCGTCCCACTTTGGCTAATTTGCGTGACGCCAACCCCACCGACGGCTTTGCACGGCTCGGCCAGGCCGAAATGCGCCATTTCCGAGCGCTGACGCGACGCGCGCGACGGCGACGAGGTCCGATCAGCGCCGCGGACTCAAATGACCAAGGTGGGAGCGGCGAGAACGACAAATCGGGCGCCCCGATAATAAATGGCGACCCCCCACCTGCGCCCCGGATGGGGTGAACATTGAACAATCGATTTGCCGCGTTCTTTTTTGAGGAGACAAGATTTCCATTTCCCACAATTCAAAGCGTGGAAAACCTTACCGATGATGTTGTGTCTGCAGTGGGGGCAGGTGTGATGCTGCAGCAACCAGGGGTCCACGCATTTCTTGTGGAAGCGGTGAGCACAGGGGATAACCCGCAACTCCTGCGGGGGAGGGCGAGGGGGGGGGGGTGGGCGTCATTCATGATGAGTCAAGGCATGATGGAGAACAGCAAAGAACTCAGCCTGGCCTCCTTTCGTTCAAACACGGAACCTCAAAGTGAACATTTGTTTCTTGATTGGCACGTTAAGTCAATCAAGAAAAGTACGACTTTTTTGTTTTTAATTTGGCTTAGTCCATTTTGCATAAAATACCAAACATCGTCAGAATTTGACCCCGTCGTCTGATCAGTTGTGATATTTGAAACTCGCACCGTTGAAATGTTAACGCCACACTTCTCGAGGGGAGAAAAACTAATTCAAATGTGAGTTGTTGTTGCTGTTTTTTTCTAATTCGGGACCTTTCGGATGAACCAGCAAAGTCCAAAAAGGTGGCGCACTGGATTCAAGATAGGAGAACGTGAAACGTGCCGGCCACGAACTGCATCGCGCCTTGACTTGTTGAAGATGTCGCGCGAACCAAGTCAAGTCCAAGGGAGGCGCCCGCCCGCGGCCGAAGGAAAGAACAAACGGCGCATTTTTCCTGGCGTCGCACCAGAGGGAGCCCGCGAGCGGCGCCGCTTTTCCTCCCGACCCAAGTCACGCGGAAAACTCGCAACGCCCTCCGGGGCCGAGGCGACTATGACGAGAATGCGCGGCGGCGGCGTCGACTGCGAAGGTCCAACTCCTCGGCATTCCTCACGCCAATAAATCCTCCCGACTCATCTTTGAAGTTTTGCCTTTGATGCCTTTCAAGCTTTGGACGGCTCGGCTTCCTGTGCCGCGCCGACACGCTTTCTTGCCTTGGCCTCCATATGGGGACGCTCGCACACGCTTTCTTGTCTTGGCCTCCATGTGGGGACGCTCGCACATGCTTTCTTGTCTTGGCCTCCATGTGGGGACGCTCGCACACGCTTTCTTGTCTTGGCCTCCATGTGGGGACGCTCGCACACGCTTTCTTGTCTTGGCCTCCATGTGGGGACGCTCGCACACGCTTTCTTGTCTTGGCCTCCATGTGGGGACGCTCGCAAGTCAAACCCGCCACAGGAAGATCAGGACGCAAAGGAAGTGTGGATGATCACATCCTCCAAACACACGGGCTTGTTATCTTGCAGCAGGTGCACTAAAAAAAGGGGAGGGGCAAAGCCTAGAATTGAAGGCACTTGTTGTCGCCACGTGTATGACAAATGTATCTGGAGGCATGACAGCGGCACACGGCGGCCTTGTTTGCTCGGCTTTTTGGTTTTTTTTGGACGATAGTTCAACCGAGGAAAGGTCGAAGCGATCCAGTGATGCTCGCCGTTTTGCAAAGTCGCGGCTGTTGTCAAAGCGCTCTCGAAATCGGATCATTTTTGTCATGTCTGTTGACCGTCATTCTCCTTGTTTGATTGTGAGGAGGTTGTGCGAAGTTGGAGGTGAGAAGCGGCGGGGGGTGGGGGGGGGGGGGCGTACCTCTCCGTCAATGTACTTCTCCAGACAGATGGCGCAGTCGACGGTGGAGCTGCTGCTCAGCGAGTCTGAGGTGCCGCGGCCGCTCTCGCGCGCCGCCGCTATCGCCGCCGCCGCCACCGCCGTCTTGCCGCCTTTGGCCTTGAACTTGCGCGTTTCCATCTTGTCCAGCGCCTGGCTGGCCATCCTGTTCATGGAGCTCTGCGCAAAGCAAACCACAAGATGAGCTCATTTCCTCTGCACAAAAAGCGTTTGCAATGAGAATTTTCAGAGGCTATTGACAAAAAAAAAAGGCAAGCCAGACACGTTGAGAGCGGCGGGCGGGCGCACCTGACTCCTCCTCTGCTTGAGCTTGATCTTGACCAGCAGGATGAGGCAGACGAGCGACACCACCACGAAGAAGGCCAGGAAGATGCCCATGTCGAAGTACTCGGTGGGCTGCTGCGCCGCAACGACAAAAGCAGAGCGCAGCAAGGATGACTCTCCGGGCCGAAGCGGCGGCCGGCGCGCTTTTCCCCGCTTTGCTCCCACGTTCCAAAACCACGCGCGTCAGGTGAACGGAACGCCGGACACGGTCGCGAGGTGCTATCGCGAGCGCCTCGACGAGCAATTCCCGAGCTGGCGGCCCCTTCTGAGGACAAAGCAGCTCTCGGAAAAGGGAGGCACGGATGACGACGGGACGAGCCGAAGGCGTGTTTGTGGGCTTCGGGCGGGTGGTCCATCCTACCCTGGGGGGCCTGTGCTGGATCCTGGCGCGCGCCACTTTCTGCTTGTTGACGATGTTCATCAACTTGACGGCGTCGTTGCCCTTCACGTAGACCACCGGACGTTTGAGGGGGCCGTCCGCCACCTGGTTGAGCTGAGACAACACAAGCGCCGCCGCGCCACGTTAGCCGCTGGACGTTAGCCGCTGGACGTGCGCGAGGAGCGGACTGTCACGACGCAAACTCAAGGTTGAGCGCTGAACGCTGCTCGTCTTTCACGGTTCAACCTTTTCCTGCAAAATCAATGACAGAAATAATCCGCCGCAAGGTTTTTCCAAACTCAACGACCGCGACGATCGCCGATGTCGAGCGAGTTTTGCAGAGCATCGAGCGGTAAACTCCGGCGCAATTGTCGCCCCGGCGGAAGAGCGACGGCGGCCGTGCCCGGCTAGCTCGCCGTCTCGGACTCGCGGCCAAGCCTCGTCATCATCCACAACCATCGATGAAGGAAGATCCAAGCGTTCGCCGATTGCAGGTCCCTGACTCTTATATACCACATACAAGTAGAATCCATGCTACACTAAGTTTCCCGGCAGATGCTAATAGCGCATTCTTATTAGTATTCTTATTCTTAAGTCATTCAGTACCAGCCAATTCTGGAGCTAGCCTGAAAAGACGTTTAAAGACGTCTTTGGGAGCGAAGGACTTAATAGCACAGGCGCTGTGGGGAAATCGTCGACGTGAGCCGTGACGTTGGGACGCTGGACGCTGACGTCACCGCGCGGCTCCTACTCGGCTCTTTGCCGGCGGAGAAGCAAACGGCTTCTTCGGAAGAACTTGTCGAGCACCGACTCAGTGCGGCGCTGGCGCCCAAGCAGCACCGACTTTGTTTTGTGGGGGGGTGTGGGGTGCAAAAGGGCTATCACTGGCCTCACTTGCACACGTAGCCAAACGCTCAAATGCAAACACACGCACACTTGCACGGACACACCGAGCGTTGTCACGAGGACCAACCTGGTCGATGGCATCGGGGTTTTCCGACACGTCAAAGATGACGGCAGTCGCTCCTCGCTGCACCGCTCGCTTGGCCTGAAAACGCAATTTGTATTTATTTATGTTGAAAAGGAAAATGCAGACTGTCATCCTTTCATCTCCCCCAGATTTTAGATGGATGTATAGGGAGAGAGAGAAATTTATTTTTGGGGAATAGTTGTGATAGGAGCTAAATCATTTTTCAATATGTATATTCTAAATTTTACAAGACTTAAGTGGAGACGTAATATTGGCGGAAAAAACTTTTTACTTGGGGAAATTTGTTGTCATCCGCTTGCTCCGCGAGCGGCGTGTCAAGATTCGGAGCAGCTGCTCCACTCGTAAGCTCAAACTTAAGAAGCACTTTTCATTTCTCTTCCCGCTCACCGCATTTTTGCACTTGGAAAGTTCAAAACGCTTCTTTCCCCTCAAACGCGCACACGCACACGCACAGGCGTGCACAGACTTAATTCGGCGCTCGTGTGGCTTTGATGTCAGCCTTCCCACTTAATAATTAATAGCTGTGGCTGAGACTCAACAAAAAGAAGAAAAAGGCAAGCTCCCGGTGCAAGAATCTGCAGTGCAGCGACTTGCCTGACGACAACAAAAATGTCCCCGCAGGCAAACCAGCTCGCTAATAATAATAATAATAACAATAAAAAAAATTTTTTTTTAAACCACAACAGGCCGAAAAAGATGTGACGAGAGGCTTTCTTGCAGATTTTTGTGATTTGCAGGTCGGCCCGGTCCCTTATCTCCCGCGAGTAGGCGGGGTTTCTCCTTCGTCACTTGTTGCTAGGCAGAGTTGGCCGGGGCTCAATCCTAACTGCCCCATTGGGAAGGGTTGTCAAAGCAAGGAGCAAATACATCGCCAACATATGGCGACAGCCAAGGAAGGCTCTGCACGGTTGGGTATGGCGGGAGGGAGGGGGGGGGGGGGGGGGTTAGCTATGCCACATTCCCGCCGGCTCGGCAGGCCAAGCGCGCGTATGTAGCCTTCCCTGGGCCGAGAGGACGAAACCCGCAGCTGCAAAAAGCCCGGCCGGCTGCGGAGTCTAGACGGCAGGGGAAGTGGGAGCTATCTTTAGCCTCCCCGCGTTGGGCTGGCAGCTTGGAATGCCCCCCCACAATCTACATACATCCGAGTGTGCGCACGGCACGTTTACACACCTGGACCGCGCCTGCTTCCGCACTCGCCGCCTCCCCCCAACTTTTGCTGCCACTTTGGTCTCGTTCTTCCGCCCGCCCGCCGGCCCGCCGCGCCCGCTATAATTAAAGCAATTGAGGCTTCAGAGGACTGCGCACTGCTATTGCGCCGTCATTCCACGTCGCCCGCTGGCTTTATTAAAAAGATAAAGGTATGCGTTTTTTGCCCTGGCTCTTCTCATACGCGGTCGGCCCTCTCGCTGTCGTTTGGCCACGGTGGCGCTCCAAAATAAAAGCGAGCGGGCTCTATTTGAACTCGGTGAGCGCGGTCTGATTTTTGTCGGGCTTGCGGGAAAAGCCGCTTTGGTCGCGACGCGCTCGAGCCGTCTAAACATGGCCGCGGCCGAATCACGTGCGTGTTTAAATGGCGACTTTCAAAATAAAAGCACCGCATTTTGTCAACACGAGGGCCGGTCAGAGACGACGGGCGGCGGTGGCGATGTCTTGACGCTCTGCAAAGCATCGGCCATCAAGTGCAGCCGCAGATGTCGTGAAAGAAATCAAGCCGTATTGCGTCGTATTATCTTTCCTCTTTTCTTTGAGGGCTCCGTTTTGCGATCGTCTTCAACTGGCGGCGACAAATAAACAGCAGAGGCGACGCGGGTATCGATCTCCGTCTTGAGAGGGCGACGGGAGCAGGACGGGCCGCTAATTCGGCTCCCGCGCTCTTGTCTTCGGACTCTTTGCGAGTTGCGGCAAAACAACGAAACTTTTTCCCTGACGGGAATCGGACTTTTTACAGCACAGAGGATGTTCGGGCGACGTGGCCTCAATCGCTCATCCGAAATTGTGCCCGAAAGGCGGCGCTGATCTAATGCCGTATCCTCAAGCTGTTATCAGATAACGATAGCCGGCATGAAAAACGACACTTACTGAGTGACTCTACGGCCTTGACACGAATAAACGGAGGACGCTTACATTTGGAGGTAGAGTGGAGGGGGGGGCGTGCATGGGAGAGGGGGGCATACAAGGCCTTAACAGTTGTGTTACAAGGTCACAGGGCAAAACAAGCTGCGGGCCACAATTAAACACACACACACACACACACTAATATCCAACATCAATAGTCACACACGCTCATCATTTCGGCAAAGTTTTAAGATGGAGTAAAAAGTCAAATGAATGGGGGGGGGGGGCAGCTGCGGCGTTTGATGGACAAATACAAGGCCGGCATCATCCGACGTCAACAGCAATGAACGGTTCCGATTGCGAGGCGGCCCTCGCACACACGCCCATGCTGTGATTTGTCGCCGTTGTCGTTTTCGCCGCACGCTTTGCACGGCGGAAAGGAAGGCGAAGCGACGGACGGACGACTGCAAGCAAGAACTCAACGTCAATGTTGCCATTAAAATCGGGCAACGTTGCAGAAAATGCTACAAACGGTCAAATGCTGCCGCATGCTTGGAATGTGGGAAACGTCCAAAAGACGTTTGGCGGACAGATACACGATTCAACATCGATAGTCGCGGAGGCTAATTGTTGAAGCTGCGAGGCAGCGCCGCTGTTAAAAAGTCATCGGTGTTTTTATTTCCCTTTTGGGCAAAAGCCGAAACGACAAACAATGATTCAACATCATTCGCCGCACGCGCTAAGCATTTCAGTCGCAAGGCAAACTTGCAGGATTCAGTCGAAGCGCAAAACATCGCCGGGGCGCTTTCAATTCTAGTTGTGTCGATTAAAAATAAATAAATAAATAAATAAAGTGACAAAATGCACCTCTCCGGGGGGGTTCAAGCTTGTCGTCTTCTCTTTGTTCTGAACAAAGTGCTCGCCGTGAGGACAAAGCATTCAAAAGATCTTATCAGCAATCGCTGAAGCGAGCGCGACTTTGGTGCATTTCTTTTCTTTTTGTTGTTGTTCTGCTCCCAATAAAGATAAGCCCGAGCACCAGCGTAAAGCGGCCTTGAGCGGCGTGAGGCAACGTTTACTTCCACACAAGCCTCCATTGTTGTCTTATCTGGCCGAGTGGACCCTGGCGGTCGCTCGACAATTTAAACGCGTGACGCGCAACGGCGAGAGCACAACGCTCGGCCTTTAAAAAGATAATAAACGCCGGACAAATGCAAAGGCGCCGTTAGCAAACGTCAAAAGCGACACTCGCTTGTCATTTCTCATTTCAATTCGGTGTAAAGAGTTCCCAAAAAAAGCAAACGCGCCTTCCCATGGAGGAATAGGAATCCGGCATGGCTAGCGATTGCCGCTTGTCATTTCAGAGGCGAGGCAGGAACATGGGAAATGTTGCTGAGTGTTTTGAACAGGGGAGGGGGGGGGGGTGGCGAGGAGGGGGGAGGGCTGTTTGATCAACAAATGTCAAACGCACCAAACTGGTAGCAGATTAGCGGATCGGAATGGAATTTCTTTGGATTGCTACGTGCTCACAATGTTGGGGCCCGGACGCGATGAAGCCAGCGGGCCTGCCCCCCCCCCCTCACCCCCCTCATCACGTGTTGCCGGACAATCGCGGGTTCGCCGGCCGAGCATAAAAGCGGCCCCAGATGCCATTCTGGCCCCCGCTAATCCTCCAGCTCTGGAAGCATCTCCAGATAGGAGGAGGCCTCAGATTAGCGGCGGGGGGGGGGGGGGGGGCTCTCGGAGATTCGGCGGCCCAGCCGGACGCAGCGGGCCGCCGGGATTCTCACGCACGCATTCCCCGACAAAAGCGTGGGCGGAGATGAAGGGCCTCGAGGGGAGGGCGGGGACGAGGTTTTGGTGGAGCCGCAGCCGGCTGGATGCCCGCCCCCTCGCTTTTGATCCCGGCCGCCGCCGACAAGATGAAACAGGATGTCGGAGTGTCGGAGGGCTGCATGATGTCGCGGAAAAAAATCAATAGCGTGCATAGCGCAAGGTTTCAACTGGCTGGCTTTTCTCCAGGGTGTTCCGCTTTCCTCCCACATCCCCAAAAGACGCACGCCAGCTTGATTGGACACCCCCAAATCCCCCTCAGCTTGCATCGGTCTATGTGTGCCCTGCGATTGGCTGGCGACCAGTTGAGGGTGTCCCTCAGTGGCTAACAAGCAAACACATTTTGACTCCTGAGCAAACTTCCAAAAACGCAACCAATGAAAGATTCTGATCGCAGCCGCAAAGGCGAATTTGACAAATCTGCCGTTTCTTTTGCTTTTTGTTAAATTTGGTTTTGATTTTTGCAATTTTAAAATGAGGCGGCAGGAGGCGGGGGGGTTGTACAAAAATTTCTGAAGACGGGGGGTGGGGGGGGGGGGCAACAGACAGCCGAGTGTGATGTGGAGGTCGTCCGGAGGGCACGGCAGCGCCACGGGAGTGTCATCGGCCTCGTTCTCGTTCCCTCACGTTTTGTTTGTTAGCCGCACGCGGGGGCGGGAGGGAGGTGGGGGTGCTCAGGGGGGGGGGGGGGGGGGGGGGGCGCCGTCGCCAGTCGGTCGGCTGGTCTGCTGTTTGTCAGCTCGCGCGAGGTCGGTTCGGAGTCGGGCGGACGGGCTTGTTGGGGATGCAGACGGCGGGCGGCATGAGTCACCGTGTCTGGTGGTCCTCGCCCACTCCGCTCCAGTTAAAATTACGGGCGGCAAAAATGACCTGGCAACTACAAGTCCTTCATTCATCACCTGCTGTTATTTTTACAGTCGGTACGAGCGCTACACGGGCGGTGTACTCCACCGCCTTCATAACAAGCAGCACTTTGGCGGATGGCGGTCAAAAAGATGTCAACTTCCGCTCGGCACGCCAGCTGGAAGTTTACTGTCAAACTAAACATCAAACCAAGAGAACGAAAGCCACATTGGACGTTGAAAACAACCAGACAATTTTGCCTTCTGCTAGCTTAATGCTAATGGCCTCGTCAAACGACACGTTGACATGTGCCGACACGCGTCAAAACAACTCCAAAATCGGCTGGGGACTCTGCGTTTGTCCGCGACACGTCTGTCGGCTCAAAATTGGGCATGTTCAAAATTTGCGACCATTTGCGGCCTTGAACGAACCCTGACGAAAAATGCTCGCAAATGCAAAAGCAAAAGCAGGCTTTACTTTGGCTCCGCCGACTTCACAGAGCGCAGTCCCACCAGCCCCCCCCCCCCGCCCCAATTCCGAAGCCCCTCATGGCTTCCTCCACTTCCTGCTCGCGCTCATCCGTCTGCCATTGGTACACAGACGCGGGGGACTCGAGTCACATGACTGGAGTCCGTTTTGGACTTTTTGAGGACATCCAAAAGACTCCGTTTGACTTTGAACAACAACACTTGACAAATTGACGTTTGAACACATTTTCAAGACGACGATGCGCTGGCTCGGGAAACAAATGACTTTACAACTGACCGCGAGGTGGAAATTCATCGTTACTTGCACACCCACAAAGACAGCAAGCCAGTCAGTCAATCAAACCAGCTTCATGTTGGCTAACGACGCAAAGTGTGTATTTCATCCAACCGGCCAACAGAGGAAGAAGGGGTTGATAGCTTAATGCTAAAACACATAGTAAACTCCATAGATGGGCTAAGCAAACTAGCATCCGTCTTGTATTCAGCGAGGGATGTCAGCGATATATATTCTTTATCCTCCGACTCCAATCTTGGCGGGTCAGTGGCGAGCGAGACGCTTCTTTGTGAATCATGCGCAGCATCTGCTGCATGCTTGCCGCTAACGAATGATGCGGGGGCATCTGTCGGTGTGACGGCGGGGCCCTCGAGCACCAAACTTTGCTCGTGCCTGCCCGAGACACCCCATGCTGGTATCTTTGCGCGGGGCGGTGACCAAACATTTTGCCACCTCGGCTGAGACCGCCCTCGTGCGATTCAGAAAAACACCCCAAGCGCCTGGCTCGAGGTGAGCTCTGGTTCCTTTGGAGTGGGAAGCGTCGGCGTTGGCCACTTCAAATGAAAGGCCGGCCCCCGTCTGGGTGCGCGGCCAACTTCAAATAGAGGGCGACGTGCCCGTTGCTTTGCCAAGCGCAGCTGGGGGGCCTTGTGTTCCCAGACACGCGTTATTTTTAGACACGGCTACGAGGAAACAACACCCCCCCCGACCCCCACCCCGTCATTTCCATTCTGCGCGTTCACAAGAATTTTGTAATTGAATTGAATCTAAATTGAGCAGAAAAGACTCCAGCGCTTGCGACGGCCGAGCTGCCCGGTCGCAGGGCGGGGGCGTGCGGTGTGGGGGTGGCGAACCGGGCTCGGGGTCAAATTTTCAATGCTATTCTTGCAATTTCTGCTGTTGCTTATTCCAATGAACTCGATACATTCTAGTCCAATATTTCTTTTTTAGTATTGATCACAGAATAGGATCTTATTTTCTTATGTCATATGTAGTATTGTTGCCAAATATTTTTTTTTTCTATTGTTCAAATATTTTTGTACAGAAGCACCATATTATAGGCCAACCTTAAAACCAGCCCCCACATCCCCCCCCCCCCGGCACATTTACGGTACTCCCCTCCCACATTTGGGGACGCTCGAGGCCTCCCGCGCGGCAAAGTGCGTCCGCGCCACGCCCGCCCTTTACCTTTCCCAGCACTGTGAGACAACTGGGGTCCAGCTCCGGTTGCTCCAGCTTGACCACGCCCACCCAGCCGTACTCGTACAGGTCCTCCTCGTCGTTATTGTTACACAATCCCAACGGATGCATCTGGATGGGGCGGGGAAAAGAAGATCGGTTAGTGGAGGCAAGTGGAATAGAAGGCAGGAGATTGAAGGCAGGACTTGAAATCAATGCTAGCTTAGCTTGCTACTTCATTTCACAAAATTCTTTTGAAATGTTTAACTCGGTATTGGCGAGAAATAGAATGCAGTGGACAGAGCCCCCCCCCCAAAAGAAATTCCAAAATACCATTGTCACCGTCCCCCGACAGCCCACCCGCCCGACCGGCCATTGCTGTTGACCTGAGATACCCTTCCTCCCCGAGGTGACCTCTGACCTCTGACCCAGGTGCCGGTTAGCGGCCAATCCAAGCCAAGACTCGGCGATCAAGAACCTGACCCGGAGGGCCTTTGGGCCAATTACGGTCGAGGAAATTGGCAAGGGTGGAATGCGCCGCGGCCTTACAATTTCCACAGAATGTTCTGGAAGCCCCCCCCCCTCCCTTTTTTCACCAGAACACGTAGAAGGATGTACGCTAGCGGTTAGCCAGAGCGCACATTGGCGAGGACGTTTTGAGGGCGCTCTCCCTCGGACGCTGACAAAATTGAAAGCAAAGGCGGGGATCAACGCGCTAGACGGCGCGTCGTCGCAAACACTTCAAGAAGGCAAAAGTCGCTCACGGCTGGAGAGAGGCGAGCGCTGCCCTTCGGAGCTTTTGAGAACAAGATGGCAGCGGGGGAGCCCCGCCGGCGCCCCCGCGTCCCGGACACTGGCGCATTGTGCGCCGGCGGCCTTGGGAGGCGTCCGCCTGCCAAAATGGGCCAGCGTGCTTGTTGTTGGGGGAAACTTTGTTGTTATTTTCCAGGCTGACTCTGCCGCGCACAAGCGGGGGGCCCTTTCCGAGTCGCCGGGACGCTGCAGCTGAAATGCTTGCCTGGGGTGGGGGGGTGGAGGGGGTCTCAAACTTTTGACCGAGGAGCAGCCCAAAAACAATTGGCGCATTCATGAAGTTGCCCGATGACAAGAAAAAAAAATGAGAAGGACTAAATTGTGATACGAGTTCACAGCTACAAAAATAATCCGGCACGAAAGACAGGCTGCTCCAAAAAAACGAAGAAAAAAAATCGGTTTTTGTTTTTGCTTTATTTTGTCCATTTGAAATTGCCTTCTCTTTTTTTGTTGACTCCGACAAGCGAGCGGACGGACGCGGCGCCCCCGCGCCGACGCGGCCCGCTCGTCCTCGTCTACCTTCTGACAAGCCACAAGGGGGGCAGCTTTTGTCCTGCGCTGCCTGTTGGAGTGCCTCCGTGCGTGTATGTAGGGGGCAGGGGTGGGGGGGGGGGCAGCCTTTCACATGAGTATCCCGTTACGCAGGCCACACTCTCAACGTGATCCCGGCGGGGATTTCAAGTCCGCCAGGAGGCTGCCGGCCGACATCGGCGACTTGCCTGGCTAACAACTTTCGCTGCGTGACTCTAGACTTGTCAAGGGGGCCCCAGTTCTCCTACTCGGGGGGGGGATTTGGGGGACATGAAAGCGAAAGTCACACCACCCCCGGCCGGCCCTCGCGACTCGTCGTCGGCTCCTTCGGCCGGAACTCTCCCACCGCCATCGCCGAAGGTACGTCAAGACAACACCACGGACTGCTTTCATTTGAAAAAGACGCCATCCTCGCCGGGTGGCGAGAGTCGTCACCTGGCGCGACCCAAATAAGCGGCGGGTCAAAGAAAGGACGCTGGGGCCGCACGCTCCGCCTTGCGTGCGTGAAAACGGATCCGTTGTTGTCCAAGCAACCGAACGTCTCCTCTCAACTTTTAACTCATTCACTCCCAAAGACGTTTTTAAACGTCTTTTCAGACTTGGTCCGGAATTGGCTGGTACTGAATGAGTTAAGAAGCATGGCACCGCACGGAACAAAGACATCATTTTGTCGGGCCCTCGACTGGTCACCGGCGCCGCTTCGCCGAGCGTAAGAATAAAAAAAAAAGCTCCAGAAGCTGCTACGTATCTTTCGAGAAAGCTCCCCGAGATGAAAACGTCTCCGCTGCAGTTTGTTTCACGGGCGCGCTCGATCCCGTGCACTTCTTTTTGGATGAACTCGGCCCGTCATGTCGTTGGTTAAGTTTTGTCATTTTATATTTGGAGTTGGATTAGGGGAGTTAATCATGAGTTGTTGTTGTTTTTTTTTTGCTTGGCTAAAAAATGGGCGAGACAAATCATTGTGCAGCGGTCTCCCGAGTTGCTCACGGGTCTGCACGCCCATGCTTTTTTTTTGAAAAAAGAAAAAACTAAACAAAGGCGTCTCCCGAAGGCAGCGCATTGCGCCAACGCATTGCGCTTGTTTTGCCACCGGCCGGGAGGGCCTTTGAACTCGGTGGGGGGGGGGCCCGAAAGTTCCGAGAAAGAACTCGCTGAACGGCGCGGCCGGTTCAAGCGCGGCTTTTGCCGAAGCGTGTCGCGTAACCTTCCGACCTGGGCGGCGTCCGAGGCAAACAAAAAGATAAAGAAAAGAGTGAGCGGCGGCGGCGGCAGATTTGCCTTCTTCTTTTAGCGCCTCGCCTCCAAAGCAGGTTTGCGAGATGTCCCGGCGGACAAAGTCAACTGAAGCAAAGTCTTGCGGATCACACGCGCGCGAGAACCTTGATGGAAGACGAACCCGGGCCCGGCGCCAGTCCTCGCGCCCGCCCGCCTCCCCGGCGCCGCGTTTGAGCCGCCGGGGGGGGGGGGGGGGCGTTTGCCGCGAGCGCCTGTCTGCCGCCGCCGACCCGCGGGCGACCGCGCGGCTTCGCAAAGAAGACCCCCCGGCCGACCCCCCTTTCTCCGCTCCCTCGAAACACGGAGGCTCGCTTACGTTTCTGGGCCGGCTTTGCTAACGGCCGCCGCGCAATGTTTCCAAAAAAAACAACTTGAAACACGGAAGCGCTTGATTAGGTTCTGGGGTCGCTTGCGGGGCCCGATACGACTTTCAACGCACGTATTCAACTTTGCCGTCCGAGACGGGCCCGGCCCGGCCCGGCCCGAGATGCGGGCGCCGATTGAACCTCGCACCCGATTGAACCTCGCCGCTCGGCGGAGGCGCCAACCGCGTCCGTCCAAATGAATGCGCGGCCGCAGAACGGAGGATCGCAAACAATCGCGGGCGCCGGCCACGGAGGCCGAATCATGTCATTGGAAGGCCGATTAAGCTTCAAATGCAACCGACGACTCGCCCGCAAGCCGCGCGAGTGCGGACGTCCGGACGCGGGCTGGCGCCAGGATGGATTTTTCGAGTTCAGCTTCTGAACTTGCTTTCACTTCGCAGCAGAGATTCCATTTGATGGGCAATTCCACACACACACACACACACAAAAAAAAGGAAAAGTTTGTTTGTTTGTTTGAAAAAGCGGCCGTTTTGCTCCTTCATCGTTTGGAATGACGGGCAACTTCCCGGCCGCACTCAATTTGGGAGTTTTTGTCTTTGCGCGCGGGCGGCCAACGATGCGCTGACCCCCAAAGCTCCCCCCCCCCCCCCCCAAATGCTCATCGGCTCTTAATCGGCCACGCCGATTGCGAGCCGGCGCCGCATTCGCGAACACGCCCTGCGCGCGTTGCAATGTCACGCGTCTTGTTTTGTTCAACCAAAGCCATCGAAGGGGATTTTCCCACTGACAAAATCGTCTTTGCGCCGTAGCCGCAGCGCCTTTATTTTGTCTCCCTCAAGCGCCAACGCGGCCCAGGTCGACTTTCATTCGCCAAGTTCAGTTGGAAAGAAACGGACATTTTCTTCCCCCCCCCCCCCGCGGCCGCTCTGACCATCGCGCTGACCGGAGAGTAGCACGCGCGGGAGTCGAAAAAGTCGGGCGGCCGCAACACCCGCATCCCCCGTGGGCTGTTGTTTTTTTTTTTGTTTTTTCTCCCTTCCGAACGATATCAACACGTGTTGAAACGAGCTTGAGAGCCTGCGTTGAAGTGCGCATCTTCCCTCACGCTGTCCAGGCGTCGCCAATCACGAATGAAAAGTTAGCTCGGATAGGTTAAGCGCTCTCTTTTTCGAATCGGCTCATCGCCCCCCCCCCAAATGCAAACGGAAGAACGTCCCGTTCCGAAACGGCCGCTCCCGATGAGCGGATCGGCGAGAGGCAAAGCGAGTCGGCGGCGCTTCCCTCGCCGGAGGTCACGACAGGCGACCCCCTCCCCCCTCTCCGTCGCCGCTCTTTTTCCCAGCACCGGAGATCACTTCAAAGCGCAAGCCGGACGCCCGGGGGGAGCGCGGCCGGGGGATCCGGTTTCACAGGAGCGGCTGGGAGGGCCCTACGGGCGGGGGCCCTCGCCCTCGCCCTCGCCAGCCGGCCGCTCCTCCTCCTGCAACGCGAGCGTCGGAAAGGGATCCCGGCCGACAATCGCCACTTCCTCTCTTTTGTCTTCTCCTTAGCCAATTAGCGGGGCTAGCGCCACGTCCGCTGTTTATTTTGGCGGTCCATATGTTCAAAGGGGGCCGGGGGGGGGGGGGGGGGTCATTAAGAAAATATGGCTGAGGGAGGAGACTTTTTGGGCTTGAAGGTCCCCTTTTATCCGCCTTCGATGTCTTCTTATCGGTTGGCGAGAACATTTGGGGTGGAAATGAGCGGGAAGGCCTTTTCGCAACGCTACCTTTCCTCACTAATATCCAAAATTTGCTCTTCTGCCAAAACGTCGTCACTTGTCTCGGCCTCAAGATGTCGAAATGGATCGGATCGCCAACTGTTTTTTTTTTCCAAACGCGCCGCGCGACGTATGTTGGTTTCTGCACTTGAGCGCCTCGGTGGCGGCGGCGGCGGCCATTTCCTTTTCACGACCTCCCAAACTCTCGCGTGGGCCTAATTTCTCTCTTTCGTGTTTGGGGGAAGTTGGCGGGTCGAAAAAAAGTCGATCCGGTGCTCCCAAACGGTTACGGTCGCTCGGTAGGCCGCGGTGACGGCGCCAGTCGCTCTCGGCAGAGGAGAAGCCCCCCCCCCCCCGCCCCCCGCGCATCCTTTGGTTTGTGCGGTGGCGCGGCGTGAGATTTTTGCCGTGTAAATGAGGCGGCGCCCATCAATAACGTGTTGGGAAAGGCCCACGCGCCGTTTGCGGTCCCTCCCGCGTCACTTTCGGCTCTCGGGGCTTTCAAATCTCGAGCGATGCGAACAAAGGACGGGCCCACAAAGTTCAAAGCTCCACGTTGGGCGGGATGCCGACATTTTGGGATGGCGAGGAGGAGGAAGCGAGGAAGGCCCCCCGAGCAGAGGTGGCAAAACAATCACACACACACACACACACTTGCCGATGCCCCTCTCTGATATCCGGCAGAGTGAAATTGTGTCGCTGACAACAACAAAGACCGTCGGACGATTAGCGGTTCCGAGAAGGTTTTTTATCCCGTCGACGCAGGTGGCGGAAATCGGTCGAGCTGTCCCGGTCATCACAAATCAGGGCCGATCACATCGGCTGCATCTGTTAGCGGTGGAAAAAAACTTTATTTTTTTGTTTGTCTTTGCCAAGCTAGCTCGCTCTGCATGTCCCCGAAGCTCGCGTGCGGAAGGCCCGCCGCACGCCGCGCTTGAAGGAAAAAGGGGCACGGGGCGAGATGCGGAAACATTTTGCTCATCCGGCGGGATGCGTTCAAAGAACTTTTCTTTTCAAGAGAAGAAACGATTTCAAGCGACTTTGACTTCTATCGCGCATGTCACGGGAAGACACTCGCTACGACACAAATCGAATCAAATCAGAATTCCAAGACATGGGCGCAGTGGTTGGGGGCTGCTCTACTGGCAAAATCAGCATCGGTCCTCATCTTCTTGTTGGGGGGGGGGGGGGGGGGGAGGACCTGTTTTCTCCTCCTTCGTTTGGGTCCACAACAAAATGCCAGAGTCACTCGTTAATGAGCTCTGATCAATGGCAGCGTGAAGCCCCCCCCCCCCCCCCCGCAGGAGGCCGGCGGCACATACCTGGCTCGGCATGTGTGTGCGTCGGAGGCCTGAGCTAAAAGTAGCGAGCGGGGCGGGGGCGGGGGGGGGGGGGGCGGGGCTGGGGATCGCTGTCATCAACACCTCGACTCTGACAGGCCTTTGAAGCACCGCTGCGTCTTTGAAGGCCCCGGCCGAGGAGGAATGCCGCTCACTCGCTCACCCCCCCGCGCCCCCGCCCCCGCCACCAATAAAAAAACAATTTTTAAAAGGCTCCACAGTTGTGGAATGTGGCGCAAGCCGCCGCTACTCGCCCCGCTGGAGCAGGATTAGAGGACGGGCTCGCACCCCCCCCCCCCTCCCTCCGCCTCCCTCTTGAGCTGGACAACATGGCGGCAAGTGCGCCTTTCAAGTCCACCCCAGCGCTAATTGCTATTTTCCACGGAAGGTTCAAAAGTCACAAAGTTGTCATACTTTGCAGGCTGTGGAAAGGGGAAGGGGGGGGGGGCGGACTTGTCTCTGTTCTTTCACTGACTTTGCCGTGTAGGAGGGGCCAACATGACATCAGCGTTGGGAGCGCAACGCCGACCTCGGACGACACCCTCCGACTTGGCCTCCACACAATCACAATGTGGTGAACGGGCACCCGAAACATCCTCCATCCGTTTTCAACCCAGCAGTGGGGGGGGTCGCCGCTGGCTGAATTTGGGCAAACCACACCCTGAACCAGTCGCCGGTCAGTAGCGGGGGAGCCATTGAGACAAACCAGCGTGCGCGTGCCCGCGCGCAACAAGTGACTTGAAGAACTCGTGGAAAGGATTTGTCAGATTTCAACGAGCTGACCGCCAACGACATTCGACAACGAATGTTTCTGATCGGCGGACCCATTTGATATCAAGAGAGCTGTCCCCCCCCCCCCCCCCCCAAGTGTGCAGGAAGGAACCGTGAAGTGAGTTTTGTTTGGAAAAATGCTTCCAGCATTTGCAGCCCCAATTTCCCCAAAAAACTGCGATTCAGTTGTCATAAAAATAAGGCCAAAGAGCAATTGCGCTCGATGACTCCGACGTGCTTGACTTTGGAGACAGAAAAGTACATTTTAATGGCCGCTGCAGTTGCGAGCGTCAAGGTGCGCCTCGTATGACGGGCGGGCATGACTGGCCGCGGGCCGAGACGGGAGGCGGCGAAACGCAGGGTTCACCTCAGGACAAGGTGTGCCCGACAAAGTGCCGGCTGTTTACTGGAAAGCAGATCAACAAACACACGCCCGTGCATGAGTTAGCACCACGCGCCCCCCCCGTCTGACTCCAAACGGGCTTCCGCGTTTCGGAACGGGAGGGAAGCCGAGGTGGAGTTCACCAGCGTGAGCAGCGGTTTCAGCTTTCAGGCGCTTCTGACTTGATTATCTTGAGGGAACCCAAACTGGGGCTGCGAGCGCTTCCAAGGCACGTGGGGGGGGGGGTGAAAGGACGCGCGGAATGTTTTACGACGGCCACACTTTGCTGACCCCGAAGTCACCGGGGAGCCCGATAAATACAAAGTAAATACGGAGCCCCAAAATAAGGCGAGTGAGTCGGGTTGAACTTTTTGACAATCGGGCGGCGCCGCGTTGGACGGCCACCGGAGCGGACGCGCTTTCAGGGTGGGCCGAGGTCCAAGCAAAACTCTGGGCCGGAACGGAGAAGTGGAGAAAGGAGAAGTAAGGCAACCGGGACACCCCACCCCCCCACCCCCCTTTTCTCCATTCTAGGAAAGGAGGCAGACCCCAATACCGACGGGACGGACAATTGCGGGAATTTCAGCAGCGGAACCAAATCCTGCTTTTGTTGTTGCTTCTATTTGGAGCGAATGTGGAGGAGGGCCCTTCCGAGTGGGCCGGCGCCGACCCCGACGTGGCGCGGGCCGGCGAGCGGATGCGGGCGAGGAATACCCGACGCCGATTTGCGGGCGACTCGACACCAGCAAAAGACATTCTTGGAATGAAAAGCGGACCGGGTTGACGTTAAGACTCGCAAGCACGTTTGGGGCGGCACCCAACCGGGCCGGGCCGGGCCGCCGGTCTCCTGTTGGCCGAAGGCAAAGCGGGCCTTCCGGAAGGAATCTGGAGGCGGCCCAGCTTTCTTTTGTGCTCCGCGCTCGGGCTGGCATTTCTTTTCTCCCAAAGCGCCCTCCCCGCTTTCTCTGCTGCCTTCATCCGCGGCCCCCCCCCCCCCTCAGCCAAAACAATCAATCACCGAATGAGAAACCTTTTGGTCCTTTTGTTTCGGGGCCACCGGCGCTGCTGCACTTGGGCTCTCGGAGCTGCTTAAAAAAACCTCATCCCCAAAACTCTGACTTGTTTTGGGGGAGATCGGAGGGGGAAGCGGGTGTCGTCGGAGTGGGGCGGGGGCGGGGGGGGGGCGGAGGGGGGAAGTTGAGATTCCGTGTCGGTTGAGATGCATTTTGAGGCGCGTCCGTGTGTTGCGTCTCCGCCCGCTCTGGGGCCCGTCTTAGCGGCTCCGTGACGGCAGACGTCCGGAGGCGTCTCGGCATCAGGCGGCCTGAGCGCACGGCGAGCCGGGCTGAAAAGGGGCCCGGTTGCCCGGCTGAAAAGGGGCCCGGTTGCCCGGGTGAGGGGGAGCCGCCGCTCCAACAATGTCGGCATGGAGCCTCCGGCCGCCGGCCGGGCCCCGCCGAGGCGCGCTCCCCCCGGCGGCTCGGGGGCTCGCCGGCGCAGCGGGGACAAAAGGGGCCAGCCGAAGAAAGAGATTCGAGCGTGGCTGAGGACATTCCGACGTGGACGCCGGAGCTCCAAAGTTGAGGGGGGGACAAAGCCCCGCCGCCGCCGACAAAAACCTCCTTTGGCATCTCGCTCTTTTGGCGCAGCTGCCGCATTAAACAAGAAGAAGAAGAAGAAGAAGAAGAAGCGCTGGCCGGGCCTGTGTCGTCCCTCTGGAGGCCCCTTCCAAGCGCTCTCTTCTTGCTGACTGCGGCCGCACGGCCCCCAGAGAAAACAAAATGGGGGGCGGACAAACGCTCTTCTCTTGGAACGGCGCCGAGGGAAGCCGGACACTGTGCCACGGAGGCGGGTGGGGGGGGGGCTCGCCGGGGTGGTGGCGAGCTCTCGCGAGGACGCTTTTAGTGGCGATCGGGCCCGGGTTGTCGCACTGACGCCTCGAAGAAAGCCGCGCGCAATTTGCGGCTAACGGCCCAAAATTATTCCATAAAAAAAAAAAAGAAGAAGATCCCTCCAAAATAAAGGACAAAAAGTTGGCGCTATGGCGATCTCTGTGTTTTCCCAAAACGGATGAGGCCGCGGCTGTGTTCAGAGTGAAGCATCACATTCAAAGGTGCCTGCGGTTACCCCCCCCCCCCAAAAAATGAAGGGGGGGGGCACTTGACAGGATGTCTTGTTTTGTTTTTCAAATCATGAAGAAAGAGCGCAAAAGCGGGGCCGTTTTGGTTTCGGTCCCCGGCTCGGGGGCGACGTGCGCACACGCCTGACGGGAGGGGCGGCGGGGGCCCCGGGGCCCGGCCGCCCCCCCCCCCCCCGCCGCATCACCCGCCCGCCGGCCATTCCATCCGTCCTCAAGTCACACACACGAGTCGGGGGCTTTCGCTACCTTCCGCGCCGCCGCGAGGGCGCGCGACCTCCCCATTCGACAAATTCCAAATTGGCCGGCGTCGGCGGACGCGTCCCCCCCCCCCCCCCTCCGCCGGCGGATACAGTGGCGATCTGTCGTTGGGGGCGGCCCCCTCCGCTGACGACTGTTTCTGAAGTCATTGTGGTGCGAGGGCAAGGCTCGCCACCGGGACTCTTCGGAACATTTGTTTAGCGGTGGGCCCAGCGCGCCGCGCTGCACAAACGTGCCATTGTTCCTCCCCCAGTTCTCGCTCCGGCCGTGGAGAATGAGGGGAAACTGGGGGAGGGGGGGCGAGGAGGGGGGAGGGGGGATTAGTCCCCGAGGAGTTAAACATCAAACCCGTTTTACACGCCGGCACTTCCCGCAGACGGCGAAGCAAAGGCGACACGCAACGTTGTACATGTTAGATCGAGGGGGGGGGGGGGGGGTGAGCAAAGGACGGCCCCGATATGGCCCCCCTCAAATCCTTTTGTCCGGCCCACTCGACGTCATCGAGGGTCCTGCAACATTTCTTGTGCTTTTTGTTTGAAACGATCATTGGTTCATTACAAGATATTATTTGCTTTCATGCATTTTGGGTCGGGGGGGGTCATTTATGCTGTGAAATACGTTCAAATAAAAACACATTTTTCATGTTTTTTTGACCATATTTTGACCTTTTATCCTCTTACTCGATATTGTTTGCGTGTACTCTTGGTTACTGAAATCAAGAGTACGCATTTTGACAGACAAAAGGACAATCAATGCCAACGGACAGCAACGTCTTCTCACTGTCAAGAGCAAAGAAAAAAAAATACGCTTTGGCTTTTCGTAGTTTGCCGATTTTACACGTTGCCGAGTTCCAATCGAATCGGAGCGCCGGGCGTGGCGAGCGTGGCCGCGAGCGCTCGCTTGTCGCCGGGCAGATTGGCCGGCGACCAGTTGGGAGCCGTAAATAAATGACATTCCGAAACCAGAGTGATGATGTTCATTTCAAATCATTCAATCTAACAAAAGGAAACAAAATACGTCGACACTTGATTATTGAGGAGAAAATGGATATTTGACCTCAGATAACCTCTGGTCCTCAACCGGTGGGGGATATTGAATTGTTTATCTGTTTTAGCGCTTTGTTTGGAAGCCCTTTTTGCTAATTTGATTTTTTTCATCAAACAAAGTGAAATCTCTCGATATCTCTTTCCAAAGGCGGCCCCTGGTGATGGGGGGGGGGGTGAGAACAGGTGAAAAAAAAAGCTGCAAAGTCATTACGGAAGGCAAAGCAAAGCAAGGCGGCTCTCGTTGCCGCGTCACGACATGGCGGCCTGGAAAGGCCCCCCCCCCCCCCCGAGGGATCGGCGTTATTTGATTTGTTTTTACGAGACAAGTCAAGCACTTAGCCGCTTGGAACCTCCCGGGGGGCATTTGGCTCCCACTTCTGAGGGGGCCGCAGGTTGCGAGCGCTCTTACGGGCACGGCAAACGCACAGACGCAGCGCAGCCCGCCGGCCCGCGCCCGCCGCCGAGTGCGAAAACAAGCTAGCGGCGTGGCCCTCGGGGGCCCCCGGCGTACGCGCCTCCGCCTCCGGACGCGTACGCTTCGTATCCGGATAGCGCCGGACGCAGCTTTCAACTCAGCCCGCCCGCTTCTTTTCCCTCTTTGGCCAAACGCGTCCGCCATCTCCCCGAAGGATTGGACGCGTGGACTGGTCAGACCACGTTTTTCACTTTTTCGACAAGCCGGCGGCATTCGACGTCCGTTTCCCATTCTCGGAAGTTTTTGATCATCTGGTGGGTCCGTCGATGACGCGCTCCCTCAACTCTCTTGCGATCGCAGATGGAGTAACACGGTCCCGACCCTGCTGGGCTAGTTTTCCTCACGCGGTTGTTCAGTCGGGAGGTGGCGCTCGCCAACATCCTTCCTCTGGAATGCAATTCAGGGACGCTGCTTTTCCCTCACCCGCGCCCGCTTAGGATGCGCCTCGCGGCCCGCAAAAAGCGCAAACTTTTTTTGCAGCTTTTCTGCAACATGCCGCAAGATTCTAACGTCACCATGACTCGCTAACGACAATCAAGTGCATCGGCTTAAAGTTTATTTGCCGTCTATTCGATTCGAACCCGCGGCGCAAATCCCCGCATTCTCTTTTGATGCGTTCTTTTTTCCACACTTCATCGCAATCGGGTTTTGCGAATGAATAACGACGAGCTGAACCGCAGCGTACGTGACGGAACGAGTCGCCGTCAACAGAGGCCCCTACACACCTGCCCGGCGCCTCAGGTCTGTGGACCAGACTTTATTAGAAGTACCAAGAACTAAACTGAGGCTCAGAGGGGATCGAGCCTTTTCTGTTGCTGGTCCCTCTCTCTGGAATGACCTCCCACTAAACATTCGGCAAGCCTCCTCGCTGCCCATCTTCAAAACCCTCGTCAAAACTCACTTGTATTCTTTGGCATTCGACTCAGCATGACTTAGATTTGTTCTTGGTTTTACTGTTTGGTGCTTTCTACCGCCTTTATTACCGATTTGTCTTACTGTTTATTGTGCATGTTAAATTGCTCCATGTACAGCACTTTGTATGCAGCGATGGCTGTTTGAAAGTGCTCTATAAATACTGTTGACTTGACTTGACTTGACTTGACTTTTGTCAGGATGAGCCGAGAGCCAAAGAGAGCCTGCCAAAGGGACGGAGCTCCGCCTGTCATCGCCGCCACAGAGTTGTCCGTTCATCAAAGACCAAAAGCGCACGGGGACCAATCCCAGGCACTCCGAGAACCCGCTTATCAAACGTGCCGTATCATTTTGAGGCTTTTTTTTTTTTTCCACGCCTGCGCTTTGCCTTGCCGGTTGTCGGCGCCACCGAGGTTGTCGTGTCGCGAGGCGCAACGCTTCTCCTCGCAGAGTCGGACCAAATACGATCACCGCCGCGGCGCACGACAGAAATAAAGACGATCGTGAGAACGAACTCTTTGCAGAGGATAAAGAATAAATGCCGGTGGGAGTTGCCGTATGATGTGTCTACAGGCTGCGCCGTTTTTGTCTTCAAGTCGCCGCTGCTTCGTGGCGAAATGAAGAGTTGAATCGTTATCGGCCAGGTTGCGAACACTCTTCTGCGTGGCGTGTCGTCCACCGCTTTGCACGCGAGAGAAGCCAACGGAACAAGAATCCGGAGTGCGCAACGCTGCCGTAATCCAGCACGGCAGACGCAAGTGGACGCTCCCGATTTTGAAAAGAGCACGCCGGGCCGACGCGGCCGTTTACGGCCGAGCGCTCGGGTCAACTCGACGCCCGGCGAACCGATGCCGCATGCCTGCGAGCGGGCGCCGGAACCGCGCTTCGCGGCCTTTGACCGAATACGTGACGGAAAAAAATCGTCTCTACGCGCGGCGCGAGGGATTCGGGGCCTTCAGCTTTGAAAAATAAAAGGTTGGGGGGATGTGGCGCCATGGGAGCTGTTGAGCGGAGGGGACAGGTGCCGCCGCCGCCGCCTCCCCTCTCTCGGTGTCCCCTTTCAAGATTGGGACAAACCAGTTGGTCCTGTTCCCCGCCCCCATAATCAGCGAGCCCGCCCTCCGATATGCTCTTCTCCAACAAATGTGTGTTTACCGAGCGGGAGTGTCCTGAAAAAGCCATCCAAGTGGGATCTAGAGGGCGGAGCCTTCGGCCGGGCGCGGACCCTCCGGCTGGCCGCCGGTCAAAGCCGAGCGAGCGAACGTCCCCGCTTAAGCCAACAGTTGTCCGCTTCGCCTGAAAGTCACCTTTGAGGCGAGCCACTCGTGGCAGGAATCCGCGGGGGTCTTTGCATACCGCAGCGGCCCGGATATCCTCTCGTTAAAAGAGGACCCTCTAAGCCGGGGCCATGTGTTTGGCGCAATATGGGGCGGGGGGGAGGGGGGGGGGCTAGCTATTCGAGGAGATGCGCGGAATCCAATTGGAGCTCGCTGCGCAGTGTGGGAGGGCGGCAAGTCTCAAACCGAGGTCGGTGGACTCCCCCGAGGTTGGAGCGAAAATAAGAAAGCAAAAGCTATAAACCTTTGGGGAAGAAGACGCACACGTCGAGATCCGCCTCGAGGGCGACACCGACCGCAACGTCCCCGCTCGTTTCGTTAGCCCGTGGATGGTGTTAGCATGAAGCGAGGCAGCATTCCAAAGGCCGAGTCGCGCGTTTTGTTTTTCACGCGTCCGCGGAAAATCCTCACCATGCGCCATTGACTTTGTTACGCTTTGTTCGACTTGACATTTTGCGGCGATAGACAGCCGGCGGCCTCTTTTCGAGTTAGCTGCCACCATAGCGGGCCCCCGCATCGCAACGTTTTGCTTCCGAGTCAAAGCGAAAAATCATTTCAAAAATAATAAGAGAAAAGAAAAATCCACGGATCCACTGAGCTAGCTTAGCGTTCAAGTAAGCAACCGACGGAGAAAAGACGATTTGGGTGTCCTATTTTTGATTTTCTGACCTAAAAGACGTCCCTGGGCTCAAAGTACTGAAAACACCAGCGGGGAAGATCGTCCTGCCACTTGCTGAGCGGGCGCCGCAGTGGGCAAAGCTAAGAAGAGAAGCCTCCGAAGAACAAAAGGACTATGTCTAAAAATTCCTCCTCTATTTGCGTCTCGGGGGCCGACGTTTCATCGGGCGACGCGCAAATGAAAGATTCCCGCCGCGCTCCCCGCTTTGATCTTTTGTGCACTTCAAAGCCGGGCCGCGGTCCAAATGTCGCATTCCGCCGCGTGTTTACTTCCAGATGCTTTTGCGGGATGTAAAGCGTCGCCCTCGGCGTGACAACTTGGCCGCGTCGCACGCCTGCGGGATGCGGCAAAGGGCTGAATTGGCCCCGGGCTTTTTCCGTCGCGCTCTCTTTGACAAGTTGCCGTTTGCGCGTTTCCATTACACTGCGCCCCCCCACCCCCACCCCCACCGAAAAAAAAAAAAAGGGGTCAAAGTGGAACCTGCAATGCCAAAAGGAATGCTCACGCCAGCGCAGATGAAGGCTTTCAGGGGGGAATCGTACCGTCGGGAAAGCTTCCGATTCTGCGGCTGACATTAGCTTCTCTGACGTGAGAACACGTCTCGTTGTTTTCAATGTCGACGTGAGAAAAAAAAAATGGAGGATTTAACAGGCCTTTTATCAGTCAAACGATGGAATTGCGGCCGTGGCGCAGCCGAAGGCTTCCGGGGCGAGTCGCAAGGCAGGGAAACGTCAACTCCCAAGCTAACGGCAGCATTTCTGCTCATCGTCGTCCTTGAAGATTTGTTTTTGCCGTGAGGCCACCGATCGAAGCGTTTCCAAAGCGGAACGATGGAAACGCTGAGCGGAGTGCGGCAAAGACGTCCGGAAGGAATCGTACCATCGGGAAACTTCCGATTCTGAAGCTAAACGTTAGCATTTCTGGTTGATATTCTGCATTAGGTTGAGAATACGTTTGGTGGTTTTCAGTATGAACAAAAATATTTTACACCGCGAACTGAAGGACTTCCGAAATGGAGGGACGGAACGGCGACCGGCGGGGTGCGGACAAAGGCTTTTGCGACGAATCGGAGCAGAGCTAACGTTAGCATTCCAATTCTGAAGCTAACGTTAGCATTCCTTGTTGTCGTGGCAGTTGAGCCGGAGAACATGTTTGATTGTTCTTACGGTTTCAAATGAGGATTGAACACTGTCGAACGGAACACTATTGGGCTTTTGCGGCAAATGATACGTTTGAGAAACAAATCAGCTCGTCATCATAGTTGAGGTTGAGAACACGTTTTGCCGGTTTTACTCAACGAAAAACAAAAAGCGGATATTAGACAGTACCTCGAACTTCTGAGACAACAGCTAATGTTAAAAAAAGTCAAGTTTAAAAAAAATTATTGCAAAGTATTCGATGACAGCCCCCCCCCCCCGACCCCCCCTTCCTCAAGATATGCCCCAGCCACGCCAGTCGGAGAACCAGTGTGCAAAGACAACCCGAGACCCAATTAAAACAAAGCGAAAATTGATCGCGGATCAGGAAGTTGGAGGCCTCGGCGAGCGGATGACCCCCCCCCCAGGCAGCTTTGAAGCGCAGACACGAACAAATCAGCAGTGGCGTCTTGGCTAACTGGCGCCATGAGTTGCGTCGGCGTTGGCGTCCGCACGGCAGGAGCGCTCCCGGGACCCGCGAAGACGCAGAAAGCCCCCTCCCCCCCCCGACCGGCAACGGCGGAGATGAAAAGGCCGGCCGGACTGGACGTGAACCCTGAATAAATACGAGCGCAGCCGTCGACACTTATTTTAGCGGCCGGCCGTCACAAAGCCGGGAGCGGGCGGGGCCTTCAAATAACCTTTGGTAGAGCCGATGCGTCCGTCACGGGAGCCGTCAATGAGTGATCGCGCGGACGCATCGTCCCGGGTGAATTCTTGAAAGCATTTGACGAAAGAAAGCGCCCTGGGATTTGGGCCCGGTCGTCCGTGCGAGTGCTTCGACCGACCCCGAGAGCTGAAGTTGTTCTGGCCCTGTCCCGAAGATTTCTGCGTGTCTTTTTGTCCTCAATATGTGCCGGTTTTTCAGCGCCTATGTTTTGGATTTGGTGCCTTTTGCAGCAAAAGATTTTGCCTGAATCGTCGTGCATTGTGCTTTTCGCCAACATTTGCTGGTCATTTTTCAAAATTCTTTTTCATATTTTCCATCGGAAGATTGTTAGCTAATTTCTTGGACGTGGAATTCTTCATTTTAGAGAATACTCGCATTCAGCTCGCTTGCATCCTTTTTTTTTTTTTTCTTCTTCTTCATCACGCGATGATTGTGCCTTCGACTTGCCGGGAAAAGCCGAGACGGAGTTTCGTCAAGCTTTGTTTTCCAGTGTGAAAATCGTCGGCGCGTCCCCTGCGGACATGAAGCGCGCGCCCTCCTCCTGTCGCGGGATCTCCGATACGTGGATGGATACGGCGTGTAAATGAATACGGACGGCGCCGTGCGATAACGGAGGACTCTCCTCCCTCGGCAACCTCATCCTGGCCATTACCCCAGCGCCCCCCCCCCCCCCCGCCCCCTCCACCCCCACACAACAATAGAGGAGGCGACGGCGGCATTAGTCAGCACATTCCCGGTCCACAAGAAAGCGATTCAAATCCGTTTTGGGTTTTTTTTTTCTTCCGGGAGGTTTGTTTCAAGTCTCATCGTCGGACGATCGCTAGATCGATTCGTGACAATTTTCAAAGAAATATTCGCTCCGACACACGCAAATGTCAGGAGCCGACGCAATCGTCTTGGATTGAAGCCCGCGGTCGCCTTTCTTCAGACGACAAAACGAGCTCACCCGCTCACGGAAAGTCGCATTTTGGATCAACAAGAGAGCCGTTTCTGGAAAGGGCCGCCTTCCGGTACGTAGCCGGGCCCCGACTTCCCCGCCTCTGCGTCGGGCAGGCACCCCGACGGTTTGGTGTCCGGTTAACAGTGCGAGCGAGTCATGAAGTAGTGGAAAGCATCAGCTGAGGTCATGTGCTGACAAATTTGCGGCGGCATCGGTGGCGGTGGGGGGGGGGGGCTTGACTCGGGGCCCGGACATGAAAGTCGAATGCGGCCGCGAAACAGAGAGACTCTGGCTGGCGTACGCGCCGCCGCCGCCGCCGCTGGGAGTTGTCCCGGGCCGCGGCACCTCCCGTCCATTACGGCCCAGCTTTTGGCCTTTCCAGCAAGCGGCGGGCAGGAGAAGGAGCGGCGGATGCCTTTTCAAACCGCCAGAGCTGTCATTATCGTCTAAATGCGGCGCGACGCAAGTCCTGCCAGCTCCAAAAGGTATAGCGGCGGCGGCGGCGGCGGCGGGCGGCCACTAAGCTTCAACCTCGTCAGAGTCTGCTTGCTTACTTTGCGCAGGCCAGAAGAAAGAACGACAACATATGCACTTTGGGGAGGCCCGCCCGAAATTTTCGTTGAGGCCACCGATTAATCGGCCGTCAACTTTTTTAAAAAAAACATCATGGCTAAAAAAATTTTTTTAAAAAGCAAAGACACAAATAACAGACAGAACGTTTGATTTTGTCCTTCGGGATCGAACTCGACACCAGAGAGAAAAAATGGGCCAAAATCTGCCACTTTTGCCCATTCTTTCTATTCTCTCCGTTTGGCGAGTACCGTTACGAGCCTTACGTTAAGTTATCGGCTACCGTTGAGGCTCCGATCCCAGCCACGGATACTTAAGAGAATACAAAACTTGACGCACGGCAAGTTTTCCCCGGCAGTAATCGGCGCGACGCCGCGCGGTCCGACGCGTCGGGAAATCATCATCCGAGTTAGAAGTTGTCGTCGTGCTAAATGATATTCAAGAAATCCAAAGTAGGTATCGGCGTACTCGGTAGCGGCGAGTACTCGAACAGTGACTGGGGAAAAAAAAAAAAAAGAGGGATCGAACATGCTTAGTTTGTCTCGAGTCAAACGTGGGTGACAAAATGTGGACGGGTTGTTGTCCCTTGAATAGTTGTCGATTGTCGACGTGCGCCCTGCGATGGGCTGACGACCAGTTCGGGGTGCGCCCGCGCACCCGCGACCCTGGCGAGGAGAAGCGGCTCAGATAACGGACGCAAGGACGGAAATAATCCACAAAGTCAAAAAAAACAGTCCATGGAATAAAACATCTCGAGAGGTCACCGCGGACAAGCCAAATATTTTCTCTCTGGCCGCGTGCTACAACAACAGCGTAGCTAACGATACGCTTCAGGTCATCGCGTGCATCAATCATGCATGAATGCAAAAGAAAAAAAACATTTGAAAAACGCCGTCATTATAAGCGGAGAGCAAACACGGGCCACCTCCGAGCGGTCGCCGGCTACGCTAGGGCAAACCTAAATAGACCGCGTGCGGTTTTCCGACGTAAAGCCGAGCTCCGGCCCTAGCGGGCGGTCGCCGGGCGGCGCCAAAACGGCCACGGGAGGAGGAGAAACACGAGCGGGAGACATTTTTCATTCCGCCGCGTGTCACTCATGCCGCAGCCACGAACTGGGTGGACGCGCGAAGGCTTCATCGGAGGCGGAGGGACGCCGTGTGACGCGAGCGTGTTCCGCAAAGCATTCAATCTTGTGGAAAGACGAGCCATTCGGGTTTTGGTGTATAGGTCGGGATGGCTACGTATCTATGTCGATAAATATGGATACACTCGCACACGCACGTCACATCTAGGCACAAGAACATCGGGACAGGAAGTAAAGGTGCATTTACATTCCGTGTACATTGGAGACACGCTGACATGAAATATGGTACAAACAAATGAAATGACACAATTCCGCCACACTCGGGGTGTGGAACATGATGAAAATATGGTCTTCGGACACAACGTAAAAAAAAATAATGCCACATCCACATTCGCTCGGACGCAAATAAACCATTCCCGTTTGATGTCAAGATGGCAAACGGCAACGGAAAGATGCTACGTCGGCGGAGCATTTCATATGCGAATGGGGCCATTGGCTATGTAAATAACAATCTTATGAAAAAAAACAGTATCCGGATATTCTTTTGTGCTGCGAATCCGTGACACGGACAAGATATATGATGACGAATATGGCTGGCGCATATGAGGCGTATGGGCATGACGTACGATGAAAGCGGGCCATTTAGGACACTCCTGTGATGTCAATCGCCTACGAGGGGACCGAAATATCATGGAAATATGGTAGACTAGAAATGTTTTGTCATTTTATACACACACACACACACACACATCTGTGAAGTACGCTCCAGGCGACAAGGCATCTGCGTCGAGATGTAAACACACCACATTGCTCCTACGTGGGCACCTCGTCGGGCACCTGCAGTGTTGCTGCTAAGCTATGCGAAACGGAGCAAAGCAAAACACTCGAAAAGCGCAACTACGCAGGCCCACGCGCACACACAAAGCCATCACTCTTTTCCATCGTTTGCGCCTCCTGAGGTGCTCGATTTTTTTTTCCCAGACAGTTGATAGGCCTTCTTCCGCCTTCGCAGATCCCGACCTCCATTTGGAGACGGGGAACAAAACTGCAAAGGTATGTTCTCCACGTGTGCACATAGCTCGAATATCAAAGCGCTACCACAAACACGACAACTGTTTCAAAGCCTTATCGGGCTTTCCCGTCAAATATTTGTAAAAACAGCATCCGGGTTTTTACGGGGCACGTTCAACGCAACCGCAGCCAAGTCCATGAGGCGAGAGGAAAAAAATAATAAGAATCAATTGAAATTCGAAGACCACCGCGACAAAAGCCGAGCGCCCGAAGGCACCGTTGAAGACGGTGCGATCAATGTAAATATGCAAACCTGTCAACTCATACGGTTTAGCCGTAGTTCATACGGATTTTGTGGTGAACCTTACGTATATGGCCGTATCGCACAAATCATACGGATTCTGAACATTTCCGGGGGGTTTTTTCACCGACTCCAAATGATTTGGAGTCGGTGAAAAAAGTAACGCAGGAATCCAACTCTGAACACAGTAATGCCACGAAGTAGAATGATGATTAGACATTAAGCAGACATTGTATTATGGAGATCTACAAGAAATATCATTGAAAATTTCGTGGGGTTTTTTCTGCTGTTATTTTGACATATAAAATGCTTTGGTATGTTAGAAGGATTTTTTCCTCTTTATAAGGATTTTTTTGGTAGTTTATACAGGTTGGCGCTCCGAAAAGTTGACGGGTATGAATATGGTACATCCCAGGTACGGACAGTCGAGGGCTTTAAAGAAACATGAGCCCACTCCGGTGCATCCCATCGCCTACATTAAAAATGACTCCCTAGACATAAATATTGATGGAAGTAATAGTGCATTTGTGCATTGTCGTTGAATAGAATGGTACGTCACGGGTGGAGAGATGTTCAAGATGACAAATATCTTGCACAGCATTAAGTTCGTTGGAGGCCTAAACGCTGTAATGTGTCTTAGTCATCATATACGACGTAACTGTGGTATTTTAGATTCATATACATGTTAAATATTGCGTGAAGATGGTTAATTGGCAGTCTGGTCATTAAATGTGATGTCAAGAGGCAATCGGTGGAGGCGTAAACGTCGGGAGGAAAAAAAAACAGCATTACAACCCTTATCAACTACACAATCGGGCTTGGGAACATACTTATCTATCTATCTCGATAGATAAATGGATAGCTAGCTAGATAGTTGTAAAAGGCGAGATTTACGAGGCGCTTTGAACGCAACGTTGAGCAAGAAGCGATTTTTGAACACGGTAAAATTAGATTAAACCTTGCGCACCTGAACGCACCATCGTGTTTTCTGCGTGCAACGCCGGAAGTAGAGCCCCCTTAAAAAAAAAAACCCTCCCAAACAAACAAACTTTTTCTGCACCACGCAAAACACCACGTGCGTGCACCCAAAGTGCACGAGCCACTCAGATAAACTTGACAAACTTTTCGTCGGATAAGAAACGAGCAAAAAAAGAGTTGCTAGCGTGAACGAATTCCTCCAGATAGGAGCCATCTTGTGACCACATTGGGGCTGCAAATTCGTCTCATCCTCGCACACGCACCCGCACGCACGCAGTCACTCCTGTCAACCTCCGCCAAGGAGAAGTTAGAAAGCAGACTTGACACGTACTTGGACGATCTCCCCCTCGGCGCTGATGGTGGCTCCAGCCCTGGAGAAGCGTCCCTGCAAGCCCGTCGTGTACGTGGTGTAATCCCCGTTGGCGCTGGATTCGAACAGGACCACCTCCACATAGGCCGTATCCTTGGCGAGGGCGACGCGGGGCTCGGAGGCCAGCACGGCGGCGAGGAAGAGCAGCGCCGCCGCGGCCGACGAGCCGGGATGGTGGTAGTGGTGCTGGTGCGGTTGCGGGTTCGGGTTCGGGTTCGGGTGCGGGTGGTCCCGCTCCGAGCCGCCCCGCCACGGCGCCACCATCGTCGGCATCAGCAGCAGCATCGTCCTGGTAGTCGTCCTGGTAGTCGTCGTTATCATCTCGCCGGCTGGCTTTGCGGCACCGAGCGGAACGGCATGGCCGACGCGAGGCGAGACCGTGCTACGATGTGCCGAAATATGATTTTTGTTTGTTTGTTTTCGGGGGGAGGGGGCGGGGGGGGGGGAGACGAGGAGCGAAAATGTGCGGAAACGCACCGGGGGAGCGTGTTTAGTTCACCGAGTCTGTCAATGACACTGGCTGCCGCTCAAGCCTCCTCCCCCGCTCCGTCCCTCGCTCACTCATTCCTGCTCCACGCCCCCTCCCCTTTCTTTTTCACCCCTCCCCTCCTCCCTTCCTCTACAAAGCGTATCCCCTTTGATCGCAAACACGTGATTTTTCTTTTTTTTTTTGGTCCTTTTTTTTTCTTCTCTCACTCCCAAAGGCTTCTGGCCCCGCCTCCTTTCACGCTCAAGTCCCAGCACTCGGCTTGTTAAAGAGGCACTCTTCGGCAGGGACGTCACCTGCGCCCAACTTTGACTTACTTCAAGTGCTGTATAGCAGAATAGTTTGTAAATATGATGATAGGTTTTAGGAACGCTCGAAATTGTCCCGAGGTGCGATCGGTGCGAGCGATTGGTGCTTCGTCTCTGTGCGCCCTGCGATTGGCTGGCAACCAGTTCAGGGTGTCCCCTGCCTACTGCCCCAAGACGGCTGGGAGAGGCGACCCTCCTGAGGATAAGAAGATCAGATAATGGATGGATGGAAGTTTTTGTAAATATATATGTATATATATAGATAGATAGAGAGAGTGTGTGTATATAAAATCGCAATATGTCTTCTAGCTCGGTTGTCCCAAAGCTGCCATTCCACCTTAAAAAAAAAACTTGACCCAAACAGGTCTAATTGTCAATAAATTACTGCAATTGAGAGTTGGGGACATTATTCATCTTTTTCTTTTCATAACAACAGGAATAGTTTACAGATAAACTGGAACGTGTTTTAAGTAGTTTGGCATATAAACGTTCTCCTCATCTCAAATTTCGATTTGACCTGCCGTTCTATCTTAAAACAACCATCAGACAGGGCTGATTACTGTAAAGATGAGTGAGACTCCATTTTTTTTTCCATTACAATAGTATGTTCTACACACACACGCGCACGGTATTATGATTAATATTGTGTTTGTGAAATGAAGACTCCAGCAGAAGAGGCTACAATTTTTCATCCTTGTCAGGGGGCGCAGATGGTCGCCAAGTGCGGCAAAGAGCCTCGGACAAAATCCGCAGTGGACTTTTAAAACTTCGACCGGAACATTGGACTGAATTCAGGCTCTTTTTCACCCTAATAAGGAACGTTGACGAATAACGTCATCGGTGAGCACGGACGGTTGAAAAGTTCACTCGGGCGCGATGATCGCACTTTTTGAAGAGCAGCGCCACCTGCTGCACGACGGAATATGACACTTGTTGAAAGAACACACGCTGTACCCGTCGGCCCATTGTTTTCATCGTGAATGCTAAGCTAACCCTTTTCCCAATATATGTGGCCGGGCTGACGTCTATCCGCATCTGTTCGTATTATCAACGCTAAAGCGAGCGAACTGTCTACCGCGACCCAGGCTGACCGTTAACTCCTTCGAGTATCGACGCTAAACGAGCAGCCACCGCCGTCTGCTTTTTTTTTCTTCCTTCTTTTAAGCACAAGAGGGCAACACGATCGCATGACAATATAATTTGCCATTCAGCCGGGAGCCGAGGAATTGCCAAGGAAGGGAGGGATGGAGGGAGGGAGGGAGGGGGGGGGTGGAAAGGACAGGAAGACCGATAGGAGGAAAGGCAGGAAGGATAGAGAAGAAAGGAAGCCAGCAAAGACAAAGGACATAAGAAATGGAGGAAGAGGGGAGGATAGGAAGAAACCGCGGAAGGATGCAAGGGAAAGTCTCCACTAGGTCAATATACACGCAAACCCACCCGCGGAACCCTAGCCCAGTTCTAGAAAGCCTAAATTGGGCTCAAACCCCTTCAGACGGGCTTGAAAGCTTCCTTTGAAAAAGCCATTCCTTTCATCGCGGTCGGGCTGCTGAGAACCAATCAAGCGTCGGGAAAGTGTCGCTGACTTATGTCCATCCGGGGCTGTGGGAAAGCCGCAGGTCCGGCAAACAACACCCCGGTGCATTGTGGGTCGGGAGTAGAGTGTGAATTGTTGGGTAAACAAAATGGGCCTCAAGCCCTGGTATGTCTCCAGCTGCGTGCTGTCCCAGGGCATTGCAACAAAACTGTTCCGCTTTCTACCCGGGCGTGGCTGTCGTCTCCCGAGAAGGAATCTCCGCGCCGAGTAGCTTCGGCCAAAGCTTTGTGTCTTTTGCCCAAATATTTCACCGCTTCAACCGGAGTTGAACGGAGGACTTGTCCTCTCGCGATGACGCCGGCTCCCAGTCCGCTAGCTGGAGTGTCCGTTTTAAAATTCTGCTCCTGCTCGATAAATCACTGGATGGTTCGGATGGGGCTCCGAGGTCTGCGGACTCGGGTCAAATAAGTTTCCGAGCAAACGGGAAACACGTGGAGGCGGCATTTAGCCGTTATGCTGCACGCAAGTGGATTACATTGGAATGACATGTATTTTTCGATTTCTCTTTTGACACCCGCTTAGTCGCTTTTGGGATTGGCCCGTTGCGGGGAAACGCCCTCCCTTTAATCACATGCACGCCGACTTTGAGCCCCAGGGAAGATCTCCACCTCTGTTATTTGCATTTGTCTGTGTGCGAGCGGCCACGGTAGGGGACCTGCTTTTCCAACGTCAAATAACCGTCAACAAAAATGTCAATCGAGTTAAAGAGTGATCTACAAATACTAAAATGTGAGAGCTAGTTAGCGTTGTAGCAGTCAAGGACACTACAAATGAAAGGCCTCTTTTTTTTTTTTCAAACTGAAACAACAGTTGCAACAAAGTAAAGAGTCAAACTGCGAGCTACAAATGCTAAAGCCCGTGCTAGCCAGGCTAGCATTTCATCTGTCAGAGACATCTGTTGGGAGTTAGGGGACTTTTTTTCTCTCCCCCCCCTCACCCACACTGCCCCCATCCCCCTGAGTGACACGACCGAAACTATAAACAAAGTCGAAGGGCGAGTTACAAATCCTAAAATGTGCTAGCTAGGATGCATTTTCTCAAGAGGCAACCTCGGCCTACAACAACTGTTTCAAATTGATGATGACGGAAGTAGTGAGGCGCAAACGCTAAAATGTGCTTGTGTTTTATCCTTCTGTCCGTCAAAGACATCCAATGTAAAGACAGGGGCCTTCTTTTTCCAAAATGAAACGACCAAAGCTCTTTAAATACACCGAGTTAAAGACTGGGCTGCAATTGCTCAAATGTGCTAGCTAGTTAGCATTTTATCCCCCGGCCTTCTTTTTCCACAGTGAAACAACAATTTCAACCAAGTTAAAGTGAAATAGTGAACGATAAAGGTGCTAGCGAGTTCATTTTATCCCTCGGTGATGTAGGCGCCAAATCAAAGGTTGGTTTTGCTTTTTTCTAACTGAAACAACGGTTTCAACAGAGCCAAAAGGAAAAGAGCAAGGGGCAAATGCTTAGGCAGTGTCGAGATGTCCAAAGGAGAGGCCATTTTTTTCCCCCAAAGCGAAACAACCAAAACAATTTCAACAAAGTCAAGAGATAATATGAATGCGGTTTTAACAAGGTTGCAAGTGAAATACTGAGCTGCAAAAGCATGTGTGTGTGTGTATATATATATATATATAATATATACAGTATATATATATATTTAAAATAAACACCATAATAAGCCTAACAAATGAGTTGCTTTAGTGCGCCACAGAATAGTGAATGAGACGTCCCAGACCTCACAAAATTTGTGCTTGGAGTTGAGCTTGCACTTAAGAATTTAAAAGTGCTGAATAGAAGCGGTCAAATGGCAAAGAGCAGCCAGTAAATGCTGTGCTGCTATTCGCGGTCCCAACAATCCCGCAAAGCTATGAAGGCTTTGTGAACTTTGAGCCTTTTACGGCGCTCGGGCAAGTGCGTCGCCCTATGCGAGCTGCTTCTTGTTTGCTGTTGCACCGGGAGATAGTGTGTGCACTCTGCAAGCGCCTTAAAAAGCAAACAACAAAAAAAAAACGAACTTGTGGGACATTTTGTTGGCATTACTGGGAAACGAACACTTGACATGATTATTATTTATTCCCTTTCCATGATTTAATTTGATACGATTGCATCTATTGTAAACTACCTGGTTTTGTTAGTATTCTAACATTGTTGACTATTGTTGTTGTTATATACACTGTATATGTTGTGGTCGTTGTTTTCTTTTGGGGGTTTTTTTTGGTCACGGTATAAATTGCACAATTTGTATTTATCATGTTTTAGTATCATTCATTGCAAGTTGTACTCATTTCTTTTTTTTTCAAGAACAAAATGTAAATGCCCCCAATGACAGCCGAAAGGCCAGTTTCCATATGGAACATGGCAATGTGCATTATCTTTGCGATTTTATTTGTATTTGTGGACAGTATTCCTCGATTTTAAGCCATGTTTACAATGTTGCTTTTCTTAACAATTTTTGTGGGGTTTTGTTTGATTTTTTTTTTGTAGGTTTAACTTTTATAGTATTTTTTAATTCTATTTAATGACGATGTATTTATTGCATTATAATCTCACCATTTTAAGATTAATGTTGAGCTGTTTTTAATTCAAATCTTTTTCATCCATCCATTTTACGATCCGCTTATCCTCACAAGGGTCGCGGGGGGTGCTGGAGCCTATGCCAACGATCTTAGGGCAATAGGTGGGGGGACACCCTGGACCGCTTGGCAGCCAATCGCAGAGACCAACAACCCTCCGCGCTCACGCCTCGGCACGATTTGGAGTGTTCAATCGGCCTGCCGTGCATGCTTTTGGAATGTGCGAGGAAAACGGAGCACCCGGAGAAAACCCACGTAGGCCCGGGGAGAACACGCAAACTCTACACAGGGAGGCCGCAGCTGGAATTGAACCCCAACACCTCTGCACTGTGAGGTCGACGCGCTAACCACTGGACCACCGGGCCGCCCTCAAATCTTTTTCTATGATGTATTTGTTTATCGGTTCCTTTTTGATGAATTTGTTATTTTGGTACATTGAGCAATTGATCGCTTGTGAGAAGACTCACCAAAACGGTTCCTCCTCGGCTTTGAGATGTTGGGTACTGCAAGAGCAGTTTCACACGCGGTTCAATCTGCTGCATTTGAGCCACATTAGCAAAGGAACTAAGACTTCAGCCAAAGTGCTCACTTCCCCGTTGAATGTTCTGCGTCGTAGAAGCGGATTGTAGCCAAAGCCCGGCAAATGTTTGGTAAAACTCAAGATTCCCGTTTGAGGGAGCACATACCGTCGAGCATGTTTTTCAGTGTGTGTTTTCCAATGGCCGCCACCCGATACCACGCGCTTTCGTCTGGGACGCCTCGACGCAGATTCTTACAAAAAGTGGAATGCTGTGACAAAAATATTATGGCCTACTTGCCATTGGGTTTTTAGCTCATCTCCCCAAATAACAAAAACCAAAGGGGGTGACCCCCCCCCCCCCAAAAAAAGGTCGTAAAAGAAGACGGAACCTACAAAAGGAGGTCAGGCATTTCAACAGGCTTTCCTGAACACGAACATTGATTGTGTAACGTTGACTTACTTGATATGGGCTTGATTTCCTGCTAAGCTAATCACACGGAGCAAAACAGTCGTGAACGTGTCGCAACAAAAACCTTTCGATGAGAAAATGTGTTCTCTTGATTGAAGATACATTCAAGGCATTTGCAATTTTGGTTCCGCTTTCAAAGACGCGAGTAACTCTTTGAAAGCATGCATCATCCTGATATTTGGCCAATGATATCAATAGTATCACAATATATAGATTGTGTGATACTACGTATCATGATGTAGAAATTTCATGATCTGCCAATGTAAAGGATTGGGGTTACCCCCCCCCCCACACACACACACAGTGTTTTAGGAATGCAGATTAATTGACCATATAAATGGTCTCATGATACAATACAATTATGATACGGTGACGACCCATGAAGCATCGTGATCTGCGAGCGCGCTCACGCACACACACACATCAATATATATAAGTTTTACCACAAACAGTGCAGAATTGATTTTATGACTATTGTTTTCAACATTTCTCGGCGACAGTTGTATTTGGTGCTGACTATTTTAGCAATTCATTTTTGGATGCACACAGCGTGTTTGGTGACTCGACCAGGAAAACCCCAAGTATGATGCAACACTTTCGAGCCCCCCCCCCTCCCCCTCCTACCGAAAGCTCGCCTCACGTTCTTTTCGGCGAGTCCCCTACAGTACATTCAATAACTGTTCCTGCATAACGAAACACCGAAGATTAAATAAACAGGATATATTGACTTTTTGGTGGGTGGTCGATGAGGAAATAAAGCTTTTGGGAAGAGTGACAAGCGGATGAAACTTGTAATGCGTTTGAGGGTCAGCGCCTTGTCCAATCACAGGCCGCAACGCCCGTGACGTCATCGTCCTTTCCAGCCTATCAGGGATCACCACGATGGTAGAAAAATTGCCGACGCCGCGTCGCCCGCCTGTCAGAAGAAGTAACTCCGCGATTGCGACTACAAAGGACGCCGGCCCTTGTGTATTTTTAGTTTAGTATTTATTTTTATTTTCTTGAGGGGGGGGGGGGGTGATCAAAGACCGAGGATATCGTGCGAACATGGCGATGGTAACGGCAACGAGCGGGGGCGCCCAGAAACTGCTCCTGATCTCCGGGAAGCAAAGCGGCTCGACGGCGAGCTTCGGCCGCCCCATCTCGGTGGTCCTGCCGCCCTCCCCCAGCCAAGCGTCGTCGGACTCCGAGTCGAGCAGCTCGGCGGGGCAGCCGGTGCGCAAAAGGCAGCGGCTCACACACTTGAGCCCCGAGGAAAAGGCGCTCAGAAGGTTGGCCTTGAATATACGTCCAGTAGTTTATCTTTTTGGTTTGGACACTATCGACTAAATCACACAAAATGGCGGTGGCGTTTAACATCAGGGTAATAAACTTGTCCATCTTGTTTCTTGCATTTTAATCACGCATTTACATTTCTTCCCTCGTGCGGCAATCTCCCCTCCCCCCCCCCCCAAACTTTCCTTGAAAGCCAGTTGTAGTTATTGGCTTTCGAGCTCCTGCGTGGTTTCGTGGATAAACTGTCGGTAATTGTTTTATCTTGTTTTGTTTTTAATCGCGATTTGGCCGTTTGCTTCACTTGCGTTCGTACGCTGCTAACGACGCCGTAAAGAAGCGAAAAGGAATTGGTTATTTGCCGAGATAGCGCAGCTGCCTTGAAGGCAAACGACTGCTTGTATCAATTGGACTTTAAAACCTGCTTATCGGGCCGGAGTTGGACCCGCCCGGCAGGACGAGGACGTGCCTGCGTGGCAGGAACATGGCCGGTTGAGATGCTTACGCAGCATCGCGGAAAGAATGCCCTCACTTCGCCTCGTTTATTCGCCCTCCTCCTCCTCCTGCTCCTGCCCCCACCTCACAGGAAACTGAAAAACCGAGTGGCAGCCCAGACCGCCAGGGACAGAAAAAAAGCCAAAATGGGCGAACTGGAGCAGCAGGTCCTGGAGTTGGAACTGGAGGTATTTTCCGATTGCGTTAGCCGGAATGCCGTCTTTAATTACCCGCTTGACTTTGGTGTGTTCCCGGTCTCCCGAGCAAGCAGGATAAACTTGTATTGCCGCGCGCGTGTGTCCAGAACAAAAAGCTTCACATTGAGAACCGGCTCCTGCGAGAAAAAAACAATGGGCTGCTGACTGAAAACGACGAGCTCAAGCTAAGACTTCGGCTGTACAGCCTTGACACAAAGGAGAAGGTGCGACTACTCTTTTTGGGGCGGGCGGCTTGGCACTGCAAACAGCAAATTGAACCCTACCCCCCCCCCCCCCCCCCTCCCCGGTTCAGGTGATGGTGTCGAATGGGAAAGAAGCAGGTTTGGGACTCGGGTCTTCTGAGTCCGCAGCACTCAGGCTACGTGTGCCTCCGCAGCAGGTGCAGACCCAGCAGTCCCAAAACCTGAAAACTTCCCAATGGATACAGATGGTCCTGATGCTGCAGACAATGAGGTAAGTGCGCCGAGCACCTCCCATCACAGTCAAAATTTCCAACCCGACCAAACACTTAACAGTAGTTTCCCTTAAAAAAAAAAATAATAAAAGCGTGGCGAGCATTCTGACCGACCTTTGCAAGCCCGCCGCATATTTTTTTTCAACACAAGCTCCAAAGGAGAAATGTTCGACTCTCCTCTTTCATCACACAAAATTTTTTCAACCTTTGTCCTTTTTTTAATGAATCTTTTTTTTTTTTTTTTTTTTTTTTGCTTTAGTGACACCTCAAACACCTTAAGAGCCTTTGGCGTCTTTAAAATACCCACAGGAATGAAAAGCTGCTTTTGATATTGAATCACGGGTCAAAGAAATTGACCAACTATTTGCACGCATTTCGGAGTAGCGGGATCGCACGTACGTTACGTCGTCTCTTCTACTCGGACATGAAAACGTCCGCCCGCCTTTTCTCTTTCGCGGTCGAGTTAAGGGCGACGAACACTTGGCTCGATTGGCAAGCGTCGCCGAGGATCTGCCCCGACGCGCCGCGACGACGCACGGTGAGCTCATCAATGCTGCCATCTGCTGGCCATACGTAGTGATCATCGGTTCTTCTTCGGATTTTTTTTTTTTTAAAGGCTGCACGAGCTCAGACACGGACTGAATTGATCTTGTAAGTCGAGGTACAACTGTAGCAAGGTTCCCCCGCTCTCCAGATTTCCGCAAAGAAATGCGAGTCCGCTGGCCATCCACCATGAAAGTCATTTGCAAATCGAATGTCGGCCGTTCTGTCAATTGGAAACGGAAGCCGCGTTTGACCACAGCGGCGAGTAGATGTGGTTGACTTTGGTTTTGCTAAGGTTAGGCTCGGCAACGAGGCGAGAGTTTACCACGCTAATCCCCCCCCCCCTTTTTTTTTTTTTAGTCTGATCTGCTGCTGGGCATTCTGGACATCCTTGACCCGGAGCTTTTCCTCAAGTCCTGCGAGGAGCCGCCGGTGCTCCTGGTCGGCGGCGGGGAACCAGTACCTGCCGCCGCACCTGCGCCTCTGGGGCCCCCATCAATTAAGCTGGAGACCCTTAATGGACTGATCCACTTGGATCACATCTACACCAAGCCGGCAGAGGTGGCCGCGGAAGACGCCGAGGAAAGCGACGACGACGACGGCGGCCCGCTGGCTTTCCTTCCTGTCGCCGAGGTGGAGGTGGAGGACGTCTGCGTCAAAGACGAGCCCCCGGAGGAGGTGCTCATCCCCAGACAGATGGACGACTTCCTCTGCGTGCCCGCCGCCGCCGCCGCCTCCTCCGCCTCCAGCTCGCCCGCCCTCGGCGGCGCCGACAAGGGAGCCTGCCCGGCGGACGGCCACAGCGACTCCGGATACGAGGGCTCCCCGTCCCCCTTCAGCGACATGTCGTCCCCGCTGTGCTCCGACAGCCCCTGGGACGACATGTTTGCCAACGAACTCTTCCCCCAGCTCATTAGCGTTTGAACACTTCTCGCCACTCGCCCCGAAAATTGAGTCGAGCCCGAAGCTCCGTTGTTACAATCGAGCGAATTTCCGCTTTTCTGTGCGTTCGTCGTCCAATCAAAAGTGCTGAAAATGGCCGGCGCCCTTTGACGATGCAGCGCAGATTGGGAAACAAAGATGCCGTTCTTTTGAGGGGGGGGGAGTCTCCTGAAAAGCGACCGTTTAGGAAGCGCGCTCGACGCCGGCGCCGATAGCGGCGCCGACGCGTAGCCTCAGCTGTTGCTATTTGTGGCCGAGCGCACGATGGAGCTCCCTTTCACTTTACAGCAGGTCTGTAGCGCTCGCCATGCCGCAAACGGCTCGTGGCAGAGATGGAGTTTGCTTCAAGTATTGAAAAGTGGACTGGGGAAAGATGGAAAGAAAAAAGGGGGAGGGGGGGTAGCATTTAAATATGAAATAGTATTTATTTGTGTCATCTGATTTTGGGTCGCTGTATGTCCGCCTGTATGCAAATGTTGAGCGCTTTCCTTGTCGTCTTACTGCATTAAAAAAAAAAAAACATCCTCTGCATTGCAATGTCGCTCTCGTTTCATTTTTTGTGGATGGAAATGTTGACATTCCCAAATGTCAACTCTTAGTCACTCGGGCCCAGCGGCGTATTGCGGCATCACGCGGTCGTCGTCCTGCGCCGCCCGGAAGGAAAGACTCTCATCCGGCGCTCACCTCGACCGACGTTTTCTCAAGCAAATGAAAGACGTCGGCTGTACTTAAAAGGTGGGCTGCAGAAGGCCACTTTGAATCCCAAATCTGATCTCGAGCACGTCGGCAGTCTTGCGTCGGTCACTTGTGCGTTGCGCCACGTCACGCGCTCCAGTTGAAAGCCAAAAGAAAATGGAGCGGCTCCAGTATCGCCGCGGCAACTTCAACCTTTTGCGGGAGGTTCCCTCCTTTTCTCCTCTGGGGGTGGGCCGTGCACATGTTTGCAGCCCCCCCCCCCCCCCCCCCCAGGGATGGAGATGACGTGCCGCAAGCTGGAACAAAAAGCTTTTACAAGCTGCTGGTTAGGCGATGATAGCTTGTTTCTGCGGGTTCTAATTCTTTCTTTGGGCAGCTTTGTTCGTTTTTATTTTTTGGGAAATGTTGAGTTCCGTTTTTTTCTTTTCTTTGAACATATGCGAGATTTAAAAAAAAAAAAAAAAAAAAAACCGAATTCATCATTGTGCAATAAAGTAAGCTAAACGACTGTTGAAGCGTCCATACCGAAATGGATCCGTTTGAAATGAAGCCCGAAAGCTCATCTGCGATAAGCGTTGATGAAAACGAAGGGGCTTTTCGCAATCGCTTTATGACGTAAAATGCTGCGTTTTCCTTTAGGGGTTTTGTTCCGGAGATCGTGCGTAGAATTTAGTGTCACCTAGTGGTGGTCTCAGAGAATGCAAGGACCTCAGCTCAAAAGTGCTACTCCGATGCCTGTTCAAGCTCGGCGCAAGCAAGCAAGATGTGATCCCGAAGGACTTTTAGCAGTCCCCTCAAGTGACCAAGTTGGTGCTTTGCCGTTTGTTCTGCCAAACAAAGGAAGCCGCAGAACTTCTGCTTTCGAGAAGCTCTCTCAAAGTTCCTTTTTAGGTCGCGCGAGCGAAACCGAAACATCTGCAGCTCTTCAGAAGTCACCCCTTGCGAGACCAAAGGCCGATTTGTCACTTCTCGGTTTGTGATTGAGTAAACGGAAGCCCTTTCGAGCGTTCCTTGTTGCCCTACACACACACACGCATTCATACACACAATTGAGAATGCCCCCCCCCCGTTTTTTTCGGATTATCCGCATCAAATTCCACAAGGGCGTCCATCTCAAACAAAGGAAAAAGTACGAGTCTCATTGGAGACCGGCGAGCTATTTTCTCAGCACACGCCGATTTGCGCTTAATCATTCCCCATTTTTTTTCTGTACAAATAAGTCTTCACTGAAAAACTCACCTACCCGCAGACTTATTTTGGCGCTCACAATTCATGAGGGCTAAACGGCTGGCAAGCGCGGCGACCCCACACTTCCTCAAATTCGACATTGATTTTAAATGCCGCGAATGCATGCAAAGGAGTCGCCGACGGCTTCCGGCTACTTTGCAACGTGGATCGGAATCGAAGGAACGCTTCGGCCCCCGCCGTGAGCAACGTTTCAAAGAGAAGTGCCGGTCGGCGGCCCGGCTCTTTGGGGATCGGCGACGCGCCGGGCGTTTTGCGTGGGGCCGGCGTGACAAGTCGCGGCCAACCCGAGCGAGTTGACTTTTGTCACGCCGACACGATAAGCGAGCGCGCACGCCAACAGAAAGCGGCTGGCCGGTTGCGCTCGAGCGGCGGAACGGACGAGTTTGACCTCTGCGCAAACGGTTGCGCTTGGTTTGGCGCCGCCTCAGCCCGTTGGCTGAGAAAGCAAGTCAATATTGGAGTTGTTCTCCAAAGGGCCGCAAAGAAGAGAGTTTCCGAAGAGCGCGACGACCTCACACCACTTCAGGCTTCACCTCAGCGCATCCGACTAAAGTCAAGTTCAGGAGCATTTAAAACCATCAAGTATGCATTCACAATTAAGAGCAGGATATTGTCAAAAATAAAAAGATGATTTAAAAAAATACTCAATAAAATGCCACCCAAATGACGCTGTGTGATCTTCAACAAGTCCGTCCAATAAATTGCGCAATGTCGCAGGTTCATATAAGACACCAACCAAACAATAACAATAACAAAACAAACTATTCTTTGAAAATAAAGTAAACAGATCACTTGCATTTTGAAAATCGGCGACGCAACAGCAAATAACTGAAAATGTTGAGCAGCTGGGATTGAACGAACTTTCGTGCACGAAGGTGACTACAATGCGCCATTATAAATTGCAGGTGAGCAGATTTAGTTGATACATTTTTGTAGCTTTGTCATTTTATTTCGTTACCATTCATTTAATACTAACGAAATGAAATGACGAGAAGAAATGTAAAATAAAATTCATTGACTCACCAATGTAGTGCCTGTTCACTGAGCCGCACATCGACGCGAGTGTCCCCAAACGTTTTGAAACGCACCGTAGCATGTAAGTGCCCAGCCGTGCTCTGATGTTTCCTTGCTGCCTTGGTAAAACAACTTCAATGGGTAAATCCAGTGTGGCTCCAAACACCAAATCGGTCCGTTGCGAGCAATCGGCATTCCCAGCAGTACAATTGGCAGCGTTTCTCAGATGCTTGTGAGCCACGGGTACCGTTCATAATTGCTCGTCTGAAAAATGACGGACAAAGCCTTTTCCTTGCTGGGGCAGGAATTAGGCGACCTCTTCGCACAATATCCAGCTTTTCGTGGAAGGTCCGTCTTGAGAATTGTGTGGAAAGTAGTTCTGCAACCAGATCAACCTCTTCTTCTTCGGCCATTTTGGGTTAAAATGCAGCGACACCGCCCTCTAGCGGGCGCTAAATCCAATCACCGAACGCGCACGTCCGGTCTCGACGTAAGGCATTCGAGCTGGCCCCGGTGCGCAGACTCGTGATCTGATTGGCTATTGCAACCTGACTGGGCCTGCTCCGTTTAATTTGAAGGCCCGAGCAAGTTTAGTTTACCTGGCAACACAGGCTAGCTGAAACATGATTGGTTAAAAACTCTACCAGAATAAATAAGTTATTTATTGAGCGGCTTTTCAATGTGATTTAAAATAACATTGAAAGCCACTCGACTAAGTGGAAATAGTATGACGTAAAGAATACAGAGAATAATTTTGTTTACATATTTAGGAAAATAAAATCACATGAATGAAATTGATGTTATTGCGTGAATGTTTCGGCCAGCAGAGAAGGCCTTGCCGCCGCCCGCGCCTCTATTGAAGGTGCGCTGATGTTCCGGAGTAATTCGATTGCTCTTTCTGTCCGTCGGACGTGAACTCACAATTAGTGCTCTGGCGCCACACCTGCAGGGTATAACAACAAAACCCGACCGAGTACCGTGTAGCTAGCTACATTGTCAACAACGTGAAAATGGGTCGCTGAAGATTTGGATGGACTTGATCTTAGTTTGAGCGTTTGGTGCCTTCTACCATCTTAGTGGCTGATTTGTTGTGTAGATGTTAGTTGCTCCATGTATAGCACTTTGTATGCAGCAATGGCTGTGGCACGTGGTTTCCAAATTCTAGAAAAACCTTTTCGCGGGCTGGCTCCTTCAACGGCTTCATATGCATCGACTTTGGCCGATTCGGAGGGACCGAACGCGTCCACTCGCGGCCTTCGGAGAACGTCGCCTGTGAATCGGCGCGCAGTCGCAGTCGTGCGAGCTTCCGCCCTCGTATTCTTCGGCGGCAAGGTCACACGGGCGCCATTTTGAAGCGCTACGGAAAGGAGAAAAAAACCGCAGCAGTCAGAATCCAGGTTGCCTTTATTGTAAAATCAAGTGCGACGCAAAGGTGTTGTTTGGGTTGCTCCTGAAATGAAATGTTCCAATTATACAACCGAATTAAAGACTCGCGCATTCTTTTCACGACGTGACACAAAACGGCAAACGACGGTCCCGTGACGACCGTTAGTTTCTTTGGAAGCTCGTTTTGTATTTCTTTCCCGGCTACGACGTGGGACACTTTGAAGACTTTGACGGCAGGTTTGTATCAAAGAAAGTCGGCGGCGCCGAGGTCTCCGAATGCGGCGACGGGAACGAGCACGTCGGCGAATCGCTTCACGAGAGCGGTTTCCCGCCGCGGTGCGTTTTCACGTGCGCCGCCATGTTTGCCTCGACGCAGAACCTCCTGCCGCACAGCGCGCAGGCGAAGGCTTTCCCCCCCGCGTGTATCTGCGCGTGCGCGGCCAGGGAGGCCTCCCGACAGAAGGTTTTGCCGCAAAAGGAGCAGGTGAAGGTCGGCTCCGAGGCGTGCGCTTTCGTGTGCCGTTCCAGGGTCACCTTGTGAGCGAAGCGCTTCTGGCAGACGGGGCAACGAAAGGAGTCTTCTCCGTGCGCGCGCGTGTGATCGCCCACGTTTTGCTCGCAGGAGAAGATTTCGCCGCAAAGCGGGCGGACGAGAGGTTTGCCGGCGGCGCGCGTGACCCGGTGCGCCGCCTCGGAACGAAACCTCTGACCCCCCCCGTGTTTCCTCATGTGCGCCACCAGGTGAATCTGTCGCGAGGCTCTGTGTCCGCAAAGCGAGCAGCTCAAGGGTTTCTCCCCGGCGCGGGTGCTCGCGCGCGACCGGTCGCGCGGCGTCGGACTCTGATGCTCAAGCGGCGACCGGTCGGGCGATTTGTCGTCGTCTTCGCTCTTCGCCGGGGCGCCGCTCAGCAGCATGTTGCTGATGATGGACTCCTCCTCCTCCTCTTCCCGCTTAATGCGGCCAAGCCGGACGTGCGCCAAACTGGAGCTTCCCTCCAGTTCTTCTGTGGGATATGAGCAATTAATATTGGCTTTGTGGAATATGAATTATAGGCTGAAAAGAAAATCAGTTTTCATGTCACTTCCTTCTTCTCGCGCCCAAATAAATAAATCGAGATGAAGCTGTACCGCGCCTCGACTAACCGACGCGTTCATCAAAGCGCGGGCGCCGTGATCGCTCGCTTGCTTCGGGATGACTGCTCTGCGCATGCGCCGTGGACGCCGAGCATTCTGGTGAAAAAGTCGTTTTGCGCCGATTTAGTCATTTTTCAAATCACAGCGTGCCAACGGAAGCGAGCTCAGGCCATTTCGTGGCGATTACGGGGAAAACTAACGTTCGATTCGATTATTTTATGGATTTGAGCATCGTTCTACGTTCTTCGACGTAGAACGATAAAGGGAAAAAATACATTTCAAAGCATTTATGTTTACTCATGTGGGGGTTGGATGAAGTCTGTCCTACGGTCAGATTACGTGATCAAAAAATATATATACTGTATATATGATTATATATTGCAATATGTCGTAAAATATAAAGACGTGAAAAATAGAGTGCCCTTTTTGGTCTCCGTTGCAACACCTTTTAAATATATTTCTCAATATAAACATATATATGTTCTCTGCATGTATCGAAAGATGTTAGAAAATCCAAATACAAAATCACATCGATGAAAATATATGACGTCATGTATATCTTGCAACATATCAGTGAAAAATGTATTCGTAATATTTCAAGTGGTATGAAGGCAACTTTTGCACGACAATAACGCGCGCCACGTCGCTGCGTGCGACTCAATCGGATGATTTTGCGTTGAGGACAACGTGTTGTCGTTTTGTTTTGTTTTTTCTGTCAACGCGACGTCTCGTCTCACCTTCGCTGTCCGTCCCGCTCCTCGAAAGTTCTTCAACGTCGTCGCTGTCGGACAGCGGCGCGAAGAGGCGGTCTCCTTGCGGGGCGGCGCCGCGGCGTCTTTTGGGCTCCGTCATCACGTGTTGCGACTCACGCGGCGCTTCTTCACCTTTCGTGGGGACAGCCGTCGCCCCCTCCTCCTCTTTCACTTGGAGGGGCTGCGTGTGCTCCAAACCGGCGGGGGCCCCCTGCAGCTGTGGGGGAAGTTGTTGTGCTTGGTGACCCATCGGCCCCTGCGCGTCTGCGGGACACGTGCGACAACGGTTGCGTAAACATGCGGCGCAGACGTCATCACGTGGCCTCCAAAGGCGGCGCGGCGGGGCTTCGGCGTTCAAATTTTGCCTCGTTTGCATTTTGTTTCGTTCTTTTTTTTTTTTTTTGGTTCACTTTAGACTCCAAATTGCCCGCAGATGTGATTGTGTGTTTGTCTCGAATCAAGATGAGGATTATTGAACAAAAGAGTAATTTATTGAAATGATTTCGCAGCGTTAATTGTCCTCGTGACTTTCCAAGAAGGCTTCAAAGTAACTAAATTGTGAGCACGTGAACACACCTGGGACGTGCAACACCGGTTGCGTGTTGGAAAAAGCTTCCAGTTGTCGTCGTTGCCGCTCGCTCGCCTCTCTCGCTCGAAGAAGTTGCTCCTCGTACGACGCGATCGTGCTTTGGAACAGGCCGAAGATGTCGTCGGCGGCCGCAAGCAGTCGCTCCCTCACCAAATCTTTCAACATTTGGACGATTTTTGATTCCCCGCTTCGATGCGCTCGATCAACCTCGTCGTCGTCCTCACGCGTCTATTTCAACGCCTTCTTCTTCTTCTGTGGTGGTTCTACAATCGTCGAGTGGAGATCACGTCACACGCGGCCGCCATCTTGAAGCGGTATTGACGACGATGCGGATGGGCACGCTGGACGCGTGGCTCTCCGATCCATTTAAAATGGTAAAATAATAACATTACAAGACACCAAAGGCCAAACCACCAGCAATGAGAGTTGCCGCCAAGTTGAAGGAGTCCAATTGGCTGTTTTTTGTTTGTTTTTTAATCTTTGGAGCTATGTTGTCAAAGTGGTCATAAAGCTTCTCGGTGGCAGAGACCCGGGAGTGGACGAGTTCCAAAAGGCTCGGAATGTTGTAGGCGGTTGTGGCTGACCGGAGAACATCTGACCCAGCAAGGAGAGCACAGTCCCCAGCCTCGCCGCTAATGTCTTTATGATAGGTTGCTGGAGAAGAGGTTCCAATCTCAGATTTAGGAGTCCCGTGGTCTTATTTGGCCCCCGTTAGCACGGATAAAAATTGTGGCCGCCTCCAGCAATTAAATTGCCCATTCTTGGACCAAAAAATGTGCAGTATCCAAAAAAAAAAAAAGACTGCACGCGTTTTATACTACGTTTATACCATCACATGCAACAATTTTTTTTATTTTTTAACAACATGAATGACCTGTGATCAGGTCAATTCCTCATCAAGTGAGCAACCACTGCTCCTACTTTCTTCCTTGTGTCTCCGTACGTGCGCGTTCAAGTTACTCTTGTACGCAAAGCTTTTCCCGCAAAGTGAGCACGTGAACAATTTCTCTCCGGTGTGGGCCGCCGTGTGCGCGATCAAAGCCACCTTGAGGACAAATCCTTCGCCGCAAATGGAGCAGCTGAAAGGTTTTTCTCCCGTGTGCGACTGCATGTGCACGTTCAAATTGCTCTTGTGGGAGAAGCGCTTCCCGCAAACGGAGCAACTGAAAGGTTTTTCCCCGGTGTGCACCCTCATGTGGGTCACCATGGTGGGCTTTTGTGAAAAGGTTTTGCCGCAAAATGAGCAGCTGAAGGGTCTTTCACCCGTGTGCGTTCTCATGTGCGTCACCATGTTTGCTTTCTGGGTGAACCTCTTCCCGCAAACGGAGCAACTAAAGGTTTTGTCCTTGTGCGTGCTCATGTGATCGTTCAAGTTACTCCTGTAGGAGTAATTTTTCCCGCAAACGGAGCACGTGAAAGGTTTCTCTCCGGTGTGCGTCCTCGTGTGCGTCACCATGTTGACCTTTTGGGTGAATCGTTTATGGCACACCGAGCAACCAAAGGGTTTCTCTCCACTGTGCGTTCTCATGTGAATGGTCAACTGGCACCTGTAAGAATAGATGTTTCCGCATAGCGAGCAGGCAAAGCGTTCTTTAGGTTTGCCGTCGTCTTGGCGGCGCGCTTTGCTCCTTGAAGCTTCTTCTCTATTGTCGCCGAGTGGCGGCGGCGGTGCTAAAGCTTTGTCTGGTGGTGGAGCTTCACTTGGACCGCGATGATGAAATTGAGACTTCTCGGGTGGTTCGTCTTTGTCATTTTCCTTCTTCATGACAATGACAGTTAGTGCCTCCTCCTCCTCCTTCACACGGAGGGGTTGTGGAGCCTCCTCTTCCTCTTCTTTAACCTGGGGGGACCTTGGACCTTCCGGTTCCAAACGGGAGCTGACGCCTTGAAGTTCTTCTTGATCAGCAATCGGCTGCTGGACATCTGCAAGTCGCAAACAACACAATCACGAATCGTGATTTTTTATTTTTGCACCTAACACCATTGTGATTCACAACCCATGGAGACGTTTTGGCTTCATGTGACAGTTTGTTCAGGTGTAACCCGGCTGTCATGTCGTTTCATTTGGTTCCCTGTGGGTGTTTTGGTGCGAGTGACCACTACTTCTGCAAGGCGAGCACACCAGAATGAGCGTCGTGACGCACAAACCAGCTTGTTTTTTTACAAACTATTTCAGCATTTATGAAGCAAAACGCTGCAAAGTGTCATTTTTGGGATGACCAATTTTTCGTTCGAGTTTGTGGGGAATTTCAGGGCATGTCAATGGAAAATTAAAGTTCATGCTATCGCGCCACCGCTTGCTTGCTTTTGCTTGTAGACGCGCGCTTTCGAGTCGATTCCAGGACATTCCGCAATCACCGCTAACTTTGAACGTATTGGTTAAAGCTGAATGGTTGGTTCAATTTTCGACAACATACCATCGCCGGGGAGCACAACGCCTGTCTTGCGAACAGCCTCCAGTTCTCGTCGTTGTCGCTCGTTCTCTTCTCTTTTTCGGCAAAGTTCCTCCTCGTACGCCGCGATTGTTTTTTCAAACAACGTGAAAATGTCGTCAGCGGCCGCAACGAGTCTCTCCCTTACCAAATCTTTCAACATTTTGATGCTTTTTTTTCCCCATTCGAATCAGCTTGGCTTATTTTGGTTCCGTCTCGGGGCGACCCACACTTCCGCCGTTTTTTTTCTTCTTCTTTGGTGGTGGTTTTACGCTGCCGCGTGTGCGTGGCGTGCAACGCGCGCCCTCTAGTGGCATTACTTATCACCACTAGTTCAAGAACCTGAGGGAGAGCTGTCGCGTGTATTTGCGAATATGAACAATACAAACGTAAAATGTGAATTTTGATGGTACATGTAGAGGACCCCCCCCCCGGACAGTTAAGAATCAAAGAAAATGAAACGGTAAGATCTGAAAAAGCAACAGAAAAAAATCATCGCCACCACATGTGTGACGGAACACAAAACCGCCAAGCATAACATGTGTGAGAACTTTAATAATAAACATCGAAAATACGCAGCCATAGTTTTATACCTTTACATGGCACCACAGTCGATTTGAAATACAACCTTCAGTTTGAATTTAAAACATCTGGAGTGTCGTTTCGTCCCGCGTGTGATCTCTTGTGTTTCATCATGTTCACCTTCCGCGTGAACCTCTGACCACAAACGGAGCAGCTAAAAGGTTTTTCCCCGCTGTGCGTTCTCATGTGCAACACCATAATGGACTTGAGGTAGAATCTCTTGTCACAAACTGAACAACTGAAGGACTTTTCCTCTTTGTGCGTGCGCATGTGTATATTCAAGTTGCTCTTATACGAAAAGGTTTTCCCGCACGCGGAGCACGAGAACGACTTCTCTCCAGTGTGCGTCGTCATGTGCGCAATCAGAGCGACTTTCTGAATGAAGCCTTCGCCGCACACCGAGCAACTGAAGGGCTTCTCGGTGTTGTGCGACTGCATGTGCGCGTTCAGACTGCTCTGGTAAGAGTAGCTCCTACCGCACACGGCGCACGCGAACAACTTCTTCCCGGTGTGCGTGGCGGCGTGCGCGATCAGCGCCACCTTGCGGACGAATTTGGCGCTGCAGATGGAGCAAGCGAAGGGTTTTTCTCCCGTGTGCGTCTGCGCGTGGCGCGTCAAGCTGCACTTGTACGCGTAGCTCTTGCCGCAGACGGAGCAGCCGAATCGTCCTTTGCCCGCCCCCCCGTCTGAGAGCTGGTCGTCGTCTGGATCGATGGACTCTTCGATGTCGCAACGCGACAGCGGGGGTCCTCTGCGGCGGTCTGCGCTCGGGCTGCGGCGACCAAGCCGCGACGACTCGGGTGGTTCGTCTTCGTTGTCTTCACCCTTCACCACCACCACGGTCAGTGGGAACTCATCCTCTTCCTCTTTGACATTGGCGGGCTGTGCCTCGCCATCCTTAACATGAGGGGGCTGTGGATCTTCAACTTCCTTTTTGACCGGACAAGCAATCCGCTGCTGGGTATCTGCGGCACACAAGCAATTCAAGTTTAAAAAAAAAAATAAAAAATCCAAATATTGTGAACAACTAGAAAGTAGCTATAGAATAGAAATAGAATGTCATCCGCATAGCAGTGGAAGGCGAACACGGCGTTTTCTTGGAATGGAACCAAAGGGCAGCAAATACAGTGAAAACGGCAGAGGCCCCAAGAGAGAACCCTGTGGAACACCGTAGCACAGAGGACCAGAGCGGGAATCAGAGCAAGCTAGGCTATCACAAAATGTTCAGTCAGACAAATAGGACCCAAACCACTCAAGGGTGCTGCAAACCAGCCAGCAGAATATTGTGGTCCGCCGTCTCGAACGCTGTGGTTCGACGCAACATAACAAGACACAACAGTGTCGTTTGCTCGGAGGATATCATTTAAAAGCTCGTAACAGAGGGGTATCGTGGAATCCCTTACAGGACATTATTTTGCAAGACATCTCTTTTTCCCAGACGGAGGTTAAATCCAGAGTTGTGGCAATATTTTCACTGTAAGAAACCACAAAGTTATGACGATCAATTCCGCGAGTGAAAGACAAGAAACCGCATAGGGCGGGTGCACGGAACTCAGTACGGCGTGAACACGACAGCTACTGCTACACCAATTCCAAACGAAAGGGATGAACATAACAGCTATGACGCGTTGCTTCACCAAGTGGCAAGAGAGAAAAAGACGCGATCGTGCTATCACGCGCAGCAGCCTATTCGGATCAACTGCCACGAGAGCCCGTCAGCAGTTCACCTCGCACGTGGAGCAAATACCTTCAATTGCCGTTGACTTGCAAGCATTTTCCGCGTGATAGAATCGCAGCAGAACAGATACAATCACGCGGGACGAGGTCATTTTAAGTTCTGTGCGCGCGGCAACAGCTCGCAGCTAATTGTACTGCGTGCGCGTTTGCGCAGTACATTCTCGTATGTCCGCCACAGTAGTGAAACGTTCATATTTCTACCCGTCGAATAAGAAATGCCAAACTCGAGAAACGACGAAGCAGAAGGCAAGTAGACACGTTTACCTTCGACGTGTAGCACAATTCGAGTCTTGGAAACAGCTTCCGGATGTCGTTGTTTTCCTTCGCTCTCCTCTCTCGGGACACAAAGTTCTTCATCGTCCAACTCTTTCCACATTTTGAAGGAGTTATGAATCAAATCGCTTGGTAAATGACACCGAAGCGCCGCGATTTGGCCGCTTGTATCAAATCACTCCCGTCGCTTGGCCGATGACGTGACAACGTTTCGCCACGCCAGTTGCATTTCAACGGCCAATCGATGTTCTCCTAATACTACACCGCACTTGACTCAAAAGAACAAGTGAGATAAATCAGCGAAACATCTGTTCATGCCGCCGGGGGGGGAAAAAGCCGAAAAGCAGCACTGCGCATGCGTACAACACAAACTGCTCTCTTGGGCACCTACGGCACGCCTTCGGGGACAAAATACACGAAAACTTTGAAGCGTTAGCTTCATAGAACACTACAAAACACACCTTCGATGTCTGACAGAGTTGTACATTACCAATATATATATATATATATATATACTGTATATATTTATATACTGGTGCCAGCATCAGAACCTTTGCGCAGTCGCTATGTAGCGAAATATATTACGAGAATTGAGCGTTCCATAAAGGGGAATTCGACCCAAAACATTTCTTTACAATATATTCTATGCAGCCCAAGAAGTCTACACAAGGAATTGTGATGTAGCATAGGTGAAATATGAGTTAAACTGCAAAATTCTGCTGTTTTTGTCCATCTCACGAGGCGGCTACTTTACCACTTGCTGTCGACTGAAAATGACATCACAGTTGCTCGGGTAACACACCAATCACGGCTCAACTTCAGAAAACTGCCGAGCCGTGATTGGTCATTACCTGAGCAACCTGTGATGTCATTTTCACTTGACAGAAAGTGGGAAAATACCCCGCCCCCCGCCCCTTGAATTCATATAAATGACTGCCTACAGAACGTCAACAGGACTAATCCAAGTCCCTTCAATGGAACTGCGCTTGAACTCTTTATTCAGGAAACCGCTCATCTCATTCAAATTTCAGAATCGGACTTTTACAGACACAGTCTGCCCAGTGGTATGTAACATATATTGGTAAACACTCATGCAAAACATGAGAGGATGGTTTATGTCAATGGGAAAAACATCCAACAGTGAGCCGCCGCCATTTTGCAGGGATATTGCTGATGACTCGATAGTAGAACCGTAGAGGAAGACAAATAGCTGCTGCCGAGGAGGCAGAATTGTCCCGGGAGAAAAGAAAGCATTGAAAATATGAATCATGTACTACATACACTTCTTTTGTCTCCTTTGCATGTGACATCCACATTTCGCAAACATGGCGCTGGGTCCATACGTAACGCGGACAGAGAGAGTTTGACGCGCGTGCAACAGCTCATCGCTCTCTAGGTGAAGCCCGAACACGCCACAAACTGGAGGAAATCACTACCGGTGAAGGAAAATGGAGCGGCGACCATCAGGACGGGGAATCAGCTGCGCGGTGCGATGAAGAGGACAACATGCCGTGTCCCACTCCGCGCCACGCAAAGCATTTCAAGCTCTCGGGAATCAAATTTCTTCAAAAGAATGCGCGGGCCGCTTTGGGTTAAGCATGTGGCTTCACTCAGCAGTGTCCCCACATGTGTGTCGTCAAGCTGTTCTTATGAGCGTAGCTTTTACCGCAAACGGTGCAGCTAAAGGGTTTTTCCCCCGTGTGCGTTCTCATGTGGGTGGCCAGATGGGTCTTTTGAGAGAACGTTCGCTCACACATGGAGCAACCGAAGGGTTTTTCTCCCGTGTGCGTCCTCATGTGCAAGTTGACGTAATCCTTTGACGCAAACGTTTTCCCGCAAACAGAGCAGCGGTAGGGTTTCTCTCCCGTGTGTATCCTCACGTGCGTGATCACGTGGGACTTGTGCGAGAATGTTTTATTGCAGAACGTGCAGCCAAAAGGTTTTTCTCCGGTGTGCGTTCTCATGTGTGTGCTCACGTAATCCCTCGACGAGAAGGTTTTACTGCAAATTGAGCAACTGTAGGGTTTTTCTCCCGTGTGCGTTCTCATGTGTCGAATGATTTTTTCCTTGGCCACATTTTTACCGCAAACTGAGCAGATGACGTGTTTCTTAGTCGCCGGCGACGTTTTCTTCCCGCGGCGAGCCGTCTCCCGTCCGGAGCCTTTCGGCGCTTGGTCGTCGCCACCGTCGCGGTCTGCGTTGCTCCTCGACGGGAATTCCACGTCGTCACTGTCCGACAACGGAGCGAAGAGGTTGTCCGGCGGCGGTCCTCCACTTGGACTTTGCCGGTGAAGCTGCGACCACTCGCCCGGTTCGTCTTCGTCATCTTCGCTCTTCATCACGATGACGTGCAGCGGCAACTCCTCCTCTTCCTCTTTCACGCAGGGTGACCGCGCCTCCTCCTCTTCCTCTTTTATGCGGGAGGGCCGTTGAGCCGCCGGCTCCGAGGTGGAGCGGCAAAGTCGCTCGCGCCGGACGCCTGCGGGAACACAAGCGCAGTTTGTCTCACACAAGTCAATGACAAGTGCGATTTCAGCCGTCAGAATCTAACATGGGCGCATGCCAACTATGCCGACTCGGACCTCTTGGACCGATCACTCGCGAGGACACGAGCTAGCGGTTATCAGTTTTGTTCCCTGGCCGTGAAGTATTTCCGCTTCATTTGAGTTTTCTTCTCTCAAGCCGACACTCTCCAACCGGACAATGATTTTACAATACAATACATGCACCTGCCTCGGGTCTGCGTGGGACCAGACACCATTCGAGGTACCGAGGACCGAATGTTTGGCAAGCCGCCCTCGCGCTGCCCATCTTTCAAAACTCGTCATTTTTATTCTTTGGCTTCTGACTCGGCATGAGACTTGATGTTTAGCGTGACTCTTTCTGTGCTTTCTACTGTATTTGTCCTCAACTTATTGTTTGTTGGCGCACGAATCCTTTTGCTCCGTGTGTCGAGTACTTACTCAGACTGCGGGACTTGGTGACATCGGCCTCCTCTTGTTCCTCCTTGATGTGAAAGGCGAGCGGATCCTCTTTAACCCGAGGAGGCGCGGATTCTTCTCGGGCGCCACTCAGCTGCTGCATGTCTGCAGGACACGAGCGACACAAAAAGGACTCTGCCCGAGACCTGAATCAAAAAAGTCGGACTCTTCTCACAGGGCTGCGGCAGCTTAAAGCGGAAGTCCAAAAAAAGCGCGTCACCCAAGTAGAGCGCAAGCTTCGTTTTTAGCGGACGTTGACAATCTGTAAGAATGTAGACGTACATCGAGACTTCAGGGAGGACATTAAAGAATATAAAAAAAAAATCTTGGAGGCAATACTACCTGCGACTGTCTTCTCACTCTTTTTGTCCCTCTCTTGCGACGCAGGGCAGGCTTCGAGGTGGAGGTGCTGCGTATCCGGTCCGGATGGCTTTCATTCCGAGGATGAGGTTTACCTGGAAATAAAAGGTCAACATTGTAAAGGCACGCCACCCTGCACATATCGGGCACCAAGGACGTTTCCTTGCACCAAGCCACTCTTTAGGATTGACTTCTTATGATAAGTTCTGGTGATTTCACTATGGGATAAACCGAGTGTCCAAATTCCTCCAAAGGCCGCTTTTTTGTGGCCCTGGGGGCATGGGGGGTGGATGTCATCCTCAAACCCGCTGGTGGACGCGGGCTTTCAGGGATGCATGCGGTCAAGATGAAGATGTTGTCGCTGCCTTAAATTTAGAATTCTTGGCAAAATTTACACACTGTTGTGTCCCGTTATTAACATTGGTCATCCTGAGGTGTTTTTTTTTTTTTTTAAATCACCTTCCGACATCTCGAAACAAGCCTAATCTAACTAACGAATTGAAAATATTCCCGTCGAAGCGAACATCCAGTAATATCATATCGTAGTCATGGCAATAAACCCGCTGAGCAATGGCAAATGAGACTTTTTTGCAATCGGACCCGGACTTCCGATTTGGCCACCGGCGGTGCATTGTGGGTAACCCGACATACTCAAAGCGCTCTCGAGCACTCCGAAGATACTCGCCTTTTCCTAAATTGAAGACGACGCAGCACACTTCAGACAATTTGAGTGGAGCGAACCGCGTCCCGCTGTGGCTCGCTCTCTTCTCTTACTCGAAAAAAGTTCCTTCCGTGACATCTTTCTTCATGTTTTCTGTTGAAGCGATGACACGACGACGCCGTCGCTTTTTGTTTTTTTCGAACTGTCCACACCGCACCGACTTCCGCCTTTCTTCTTCGGTGGTGGTTTAACAGCATCCGTGTTGTCTGTCACGGCACGTACGCCACCTGGCGGCGATAATATTGAGCGCCGAAAAAGAAAAACGAGGAGAAAAGAAACGAGAATTCTACAGTCCTAATAAAAATGAGAATAAGCATTACTATCATGTATCAAATCATTATTTTTTTTCAACGAAAGTTAGTTACATTTACATTTTTTAATAATAGCTGTATTTGCGAAAAAGTGATTCGACAAACAGTGTATGTACTGTATGTGTACGGTAAAGCAAATGGCGAGGCCGTTGGTGGAGAGATACAGTAGTTAACTTTTAAATACTTGATGAAAATAATCCAATTGCATTTTGTTTGTTTTATTGTTCATCCAATATTTAGTCCGACCAAAAAGATGTTTTTCTTTGTCAAAATAGCGCACACAAAAACTATTTTGTCGTCGTCTTTAACACCGCCGCAAGATGGCAGCCGTGCTATACGTGTCATTAAAAGCACCGTCGAAGAAGCGCCGTCGTTTGCGCGGCGTCGAGATAGACAAAAAGGACGCGAAGACCGGGTGGCTCAATCGGTTGAGGGGGGTGGGGGGGATATACCTTTTATGTAGATCTTTTTTTTATAGTCGACGTAATTGTTTTGCGCGCCACCAATAACGGTTCATGACCGTTTGGCAGCATGACGTCATACGAGGAGAACGAGCGCCAGCAGAAGCCAATGGAAGCCGTTGGCGAAAATTCCAAAGCGCTGTGCCACAAAGGTCTGTCCACTACGCTTCTCATTTGACAATTGGCATTCGCCAATAAAGGGAATGGTCACGTTAGCAAAATAACGGGAGACAAACGACGATGCACGGATAAGCGGGGCTTTCCTGTCCGTGCAGTTGTAGTTTTTTTTTTTTTTAACAGATGTGCTCCGACCGCGTCGGCACCCAGCTTGAAAATATCAACTCCGTTGAACTTGTTTTCACCCCGCCAGAATGTCGAAGAGCTCGGGACCGCGTCGTCACCTCGCGTTTTGCATCACGGACGGATGACACGTTCAGTAGCGCCCATTCGACTCAATGGGGGGATTTGGGGAGGGTTGGTTTTTTTTTTAACCCACAATGAGTTCCTTTTTTTTTTTAACTGACGAAAAACGGCGCCGAGGGGCCTCGGGGTGGTAAAAATAACGTACTGGCATAGATCGTGCGCGTAAACAAGGTCGTGTGGTGATCGACTTGAGGGAGTTAGAAGAGGCAAAAATTGTATTCCAGCATTGTGACCGAGAAGTTAAGCCTCTGGCTCCAAAACAATTCGAGCCTTGCCAATTTATATGTTTGTCAGTGCTGCGTATGCCTTGTTGATCTCCCTCCTCCCGAATGTGCATTGGAACACAGAAGCCCAAAGTGTAGAACTACAATTTGTCGTCCTATCCTGCGGTTCACCTGCTCATTTGTTTGTGTCGTTCAAAATATGAAATAACCCTGTTGTCAGCGGCTTATTATTGCAGCATACCCGCGTGTCACCCCTCAAGGCGGCTGGATAAAAGGAGGGAAAAAATCTGCGTGACGCGTCTCTTCGCTTTATTAGAATTGGTTGGCGTCCAGTATAACACACACAGCATATATAGTGGACAACCCGGAAGTTGGAACAGATCCTTCAAAGTAAAACAGGAAATAATTGAGAGCATATTTGTCTGTTCACAACAAACCCCATAAAACCCCAGAGTGGGGTACACGACAACTAACGCAAACGTATCAAGGATACGGGGGGAGGGGGGGGGGGGTTCCCAGCAACTCACGTGGCTTGTTTTTGCGCCGCAGATGTCCGGCACGCGATCGGTCATCAGGAAGAGCTCCCCTCTCAGCGGCCCCCCATTAAAGAGGAGGCAGAGGATCCGCGGCTTTGCTACGAGGAAGAGGAGGACCAGCGGCCCCCTTACATTAAAGTGGAAGTGGTGGAGGCCGACATCGGCAAGTTTCCCCACACCGGCGCCTGTGTCAAGAACGAGAACCGCGACGACGATCCGCCCGAGCGGCCGCGGCGCCGCCGGAGCGGCTCCCCCCTTGCGGGAGCCCCCCCGGACAGCCTCCTGGCTCCGCTGTCAGACAGCGACGACGTGGAAGGGACGACGAGCGACTCCGAAGGGGAGCCGAAGTGGCGTTCCGCGGGGGGCCGCAAACGCCGCAAAGCCAAGCGTTTCCGCTGCCGCGTCTGCGGTCGGCGATTTCTTCAAGAAAAGCATTTGAGCAGGCACGCGAGAACGCACACGGGGGAAATTCTTCGTTGCCCGGCTTGTTTTAAAGGCTTCCTTCATAAGCACGCCTTGATGAAACACGGCAAGACGCACGCGGGCGAGCGAGCCGCCGCTCGTTCGGCTTGGGCGAAAGGCTTCGTTCAAAAGCCCGATTCGGGAAGCATCGGCGAGGCCGGGCGCCGGCCAACGTCGGCGGGCGACGCCGGCGTCGGTTCCCCCGCCGCGCTCCCGTCGGCCGACCGAGCGGGCGCGGACGCGCGGGAGCGCGCGGGGGGCTCGGCCCTCGCCGCGTCGCCGAGGCAACCCAAGCGGCCCGTTCGTTTGACGGTGGAACAAAAGAAGGAGATGGTCGCCGAGCACGAAGCCGGCGCGCGCCTCGCCGATCTGGCCGCGCGCTTCGGCTTGCCCAAGTCGACCGTTTGTACCATTCTCAAAAAGAAGGCGTCCATCAAGGCGGCCGACGTGGCCAAAGGAGTCACGCTGCTGACCAAGCAGCGGCCTCAAATTCTCGAGGAGGTGGAGAAACTCTTGCTGCTGTGGGTCAACGAGCAGGAGCTGGCGGGCGGCGGCGTGAGCGCCGGCGCCGTCATCAGAAAGGCCAAGAGGCTGCACGGCGACCTGCTCGCCGACGCCGGCGCCGGCGCCGGCGCCGGCGGCCGGTCGGACAATTTCAAAGCCAGTCGGGGCTGGTTCGATAACTTCATCAAGCGCAGCGGAATTCGCAGCGTCCGGCGCGACCAGGACGTGGAGACTTTGAACAGAAAGGCCGCCGAGACCTTCGCGGGTCAATTCCAAAGCCTGGTGCGGAGCCGGGGCTACCTGCCCAGTCAAGTCTTCAACTGCGGCCAAGCGGGGCTCTTTTGGAGAAAAATGCCCAAAAGAACCTCGCTCACCAAAGAGGAGAAGGCGCGGCCCGGGCACAAGCCCATGAAGGACAAGTTCACCCTTCTCTTGTGCGCCAACGCCAGCGGCGATTGTCAGCTGAAGCCGCTTTTGGTGTACCACTCGGAAAATCCTCGCGCCTTTAAGAGCAACCGCGTGCTGAAGGCCGAGCTGCCCGTCATGTGGCGAGCCAACGCCAAGATCCGAGTCACGCGGGCGCTTTTCGGCGAGTGGCTGAGGGAGGTTTTCGCGCCGGGCGTCAAGACCTACCTGGAGGAGAACGCCTTGCCCCCGCGGTGCCTTCTGGTGCTGGACAAGGCGGCCGCTCATCCGCCGAGCTCGGAGGACCACCCGGACGCCGAAGGCGACTTCATCCGGCTGCAATTCCTGCCGTCCGAGGCGGCGCGCCTGCTGCGGCCGGTGGGCCCGCGGCTGGTGGCCCACTTCAAGAAACTGTACACCAGGGCGCTTTTCTCCACATGCCTTCAAGTCACCGAGGCCACCGATCTGACGCTGAGCCGTTTCTGGAGGGACCACTTCAACATCTTCCACTGCATCGGCATCATCGACCGGGCCTGGAGGGAAGTCTCGCGCCTCGCCCTGCGATCCGCTTGGAAGACGCTCTGGCCGGCTTGCCTGCCGCAGACCGACTTGGAGGGCCTCGGCGCGGCGGCGGTGGAGGACATCGTGGCCATCGGCGCCGCTCTGGGCTTGGAGCTGGACGGGCGAGATGTGGAGGAGCTGGCGGAGGAGCAGCCGGACGAGCGGCGCAAAGAACTGAGCACAAAGGAGCTTCTGGAGCTGCAGAGAGAACAGATGAAAAGCCGCTAGGCGGCAGGAAACCGCGAGCGTTGCCGGCGTCAGAGAAACCAATGGGCGCTCGCTCGGAGAGAAGCGCCGGCGATGATGTTAAAAAAAACGAAAATGTGGCAGAATGAGACGAGCGCTTTGCGCTGGAAATGGTGAGAGTGGAAAGACAAAAGGGACGAACCCAACAAACGTCATGATCAGAAGATAAGAGGACCTTTATTTGTCCCACACTGGGGAAATTTGCAGTCTACAGCAGCAAAATTGGGGGGAGGAGGGGGGCAGAACCCCCCCCCCCACAGGTGTTTTGGAAGAAGCCTTTTTAAAAAGCGGCCCTCACTAAAACGCAATCATTGTCGTGTCCTTTTCTCATCAAAACAAACAACAACAACAGTGTTGACATTTTTGTCTGATCCGTTCTTATAATTGCTTCTGTTTGTTTGTGTGTGTGGGGGGGGGGGGCAAAATGCCTTCTTGCGCTTCATGTTAGCTTTTCATTGAGCAATTTTGCGCCATCGTTTAATGTGCATTTGGATGCGCGAGCGCCCTTTGCACTGGGGAAAAAAACAAAAGTATTTGCTTAGTTCTTGTTGGGATGATGCTCGTCGATTGTTTTTTTTTACGCGCGCGCTGAAAATGAAATGCTACGATCATCAATGACATCGATCAATGAGTATTTTGCACATGTGCATGCGTTTTGTCCGTGTGTCGTTTTCCTTTTTTTGGTCAAGCCATCTGCTGAGAAAAACCTTTTGGTTGCTCTTTGTGCGACAAAATGTTCTCGTTGCTCACATGTTATTCCTTCTCAAAATGTTTTGCTTTGTAAATTGGAAAGAATGACTCTGTGTTGTGATTTTTTTTTCCCTCACGCTCTCAAGTTTTCCCAAAAGTGCTAAGAAAGCTATCTGAAGATTTTTTTTTTTTTTTTGGTCAAAGAGCTTAGAAAAAATGCCGTCGTTTAATTGTACTCCATGTTCACCTGCTGTCCCCAATAAAAGGAGCACCTACGTTGACCAATTCAAGATCAACTCATCCATTGTGCTTTAGCTAGAGGAGTTCAATTTGCGGTGATCGTGTGTCACGTAGCAAGGTGGTGGTGGTGGTGGTGGACCCCAAAGAGCAGGCGGGGGGGGAGGAGCAAGTTGTACTTGATGAATTGTATTCAAATATAGAGAAAACGAAATCCAAAACAAAAGCTTGGCAGAAGCTTAAAACCTCACTAACAGAAACATGAGCGAAACAAACCTGACAGGAGCCAACAGCACCAATGAGCCGACACCGAGCGCTCGGGGCTGGGAGTCCTTTTAAAGCCGCTAATTACCTAATGACCAACAGGTGTGCGGCTGCAGGGGAGGGGGGGGGGAGCCCTACAGCGCCACCTGTTGGTCACAAACCGAATCATGACATCATGTCAGTGATCCTGACTTGGATGATGGCTCGGTCTGGGGGTTTTTTTTTGGGGGGGGGGGCACAAAAGCATCCCTTGGTGCCTTGCAGGGCACTCAGTCAATCTCATACTGTATTTCGTTCTATTATCAAAGAAAAAAAAGAGTTGCGTGAGAGAAGAAAAGAAGGTAAGCAGCCCTTTTCTTTATTTGCTCTTTTTTTTTCCAGTGCAAAACAAACATTGAGGAGGGTGAGCATTGATATTGCCGTAGATGAAGGTAAGCATCTATTTTGGAACCTTTTGACAATCGTCCGCGGCTCCTTCGCCGACGTCACAGCAGCAGACGCTGGGACGGCGGGGGCGTCTCCACCTTCGCTCCCGCCGAATGAATTTTGCCAATCCACGTTTTGGTGATCTCGGCGCATACGACGTTGGCACGCCGAGAACCGACTCCTATTCAATTCGTTCGCCTTCCGTCTAACGACCCGGATGGAAGATTGGCCACGCCGAGCCCCTCCTCGCTTGGTCCGTACCGGTCGAAAACATTTATTCGCTCTCCGCGATGTGTTTGCGCATGTGCTCAGTCAAACTGGCCCGATGGCCGTAAGTCTCTCCGCACACGGAGCAACTGAAGGGTATTCCTCCGGCGTGCGTCCTCATGTGCGTCAGCACGTGCTCCTTGCGGGAGAAGGCCTTGCCGCAATCTGAGCAGCGGAAGGGTTTCTCTCCGGTGTGCTTCCTCATGTGCGTGGCCATATTTTCTTTCTGCGAGAACGTTTTGCCGCAGGCGGAGCACCGGAAGGGTTTTTCTCCCGTGTGCGTCCTCATGTGCAATTCTATACTTCCCTTCTGCGAGAAGGTTTTCCCGCAGACCGAGCAGCCGAAGGGTTTTTCTCCGGTGTGTACTCTCAAGTGTCTTAGCATCGGTCCTTTCTGAGAAAAGTCCTTGCCGCAGAACGAGCAACCGAAGGGCTTTTCTCCCGTGTGCGTTCTCATGTGCGTGATCAAAGTTTGTTTTGTAGCAAAGTTTTTCCCGCAAAGGGAGCAGGTCACGCGTTTTTTACACGCCCGCGACGTTTCCTTGTCACCGGGAGCCGTCGCCTTTCCGGAGCCTTTCCGCCGTTTGCCGCCGCCGTCGTCGCTCCCCAAAGAGACGCTGCCCGGTGGGCTTTGAGGACGGAGCGCCACGTCTTGGGCATCTTCTTTTTTCACGGAGACAACGATCGGCGGCAACTCGCCGATGTCGGTCTCCTGCTCTTCCTCCTTAATGTGGGGGTGCTGTCGGCCATCCTCTTCTTTAACGCGGGGCGCCACTGGATGCTCCTCTTCCTCTTTCACACGTGCCGGACGAGGGGGAAGTTCTTCCTGCCGACCAGTCAGCCGCCGGGTGTCTTCGAGACACAAGCAACAACGCCGAGGCAGGTTAGATCGCCACATCCCGACCTTCTGTGAGCCAAAGCGCGCGATGTGGTCAACGTGGCATTTTCCAAACAACAGCAACAACAAGCGTCCAGCATTTGTTAGCCACTCGTCAGTCGCATCTGCCGCAATATCAACAAAAAGGATGACGATACAAAGAAAGGCATGATATTCGTTGTTACTTTCGCTGTCTGCATCGCTCCTCAGAAGACTTTCCATGTCGTCGCCGAATGCGATCAGGAAGCTGCGGGACCCCTTGGGTGGTTCGCTTTCGTGCTCCGCAAAGACCCCAGTCAGTGTCTTCCTCTGGAGCCTCCCGATCTCCCCTGGGGTTGAGGGCTAAGTTCTTCGACGGGTTCGTGGAGGCCTCTCACACACACACACACACACACACACACACACACACACTCAACTCCTCAATTTCAAACGGGGACAATAAAACTACGGAAACTGCACGACCGGCCAAAAAGCAATTCGTCAAATTGTTCATCTAATTTTTTTCCTCGATTCTTCGTCGTGTACGCACAGCTCCAACGTTAGCATTTAGCCAGCATGCGCACACGTCCAACTATCACAAGCGGACTAACAGGAAAGGTCGACTCACCAAAACTGCTGGCGTTTGATTTGATCTGGGTATTGCTACTAAGCGACCGCCAAGTTATAACTTCAACGTTCTGAATCAATGTCTGCTAAAGAAACGATTGCGTTCATTTTTCTGCCCGTCCAGTTTTTGCCTGTAGGTTGGGTGCGCGTGCGCAGTCTTACCGGGGTTCGGCGACGCTCTCGCGGTCCGAATCTTCTCAACGGGACAGTCATTTTTTCCCCCCGCCGGTGCTTTAATATGAGCTTTTATTTCGATCACTTCCGTTCCGTTTTTTTCCTTGCAATTTTGCAGATCTTTATGAGCACATCGTCAGTGACGTCACACGGCCGCCATCTTGGGACGGTATTGACAACGTGAAGAGACCGATGGACGGAAGAGGTGCCGCGAAGAGCACAAAATCCACATGAAACGCGACTTTTGACAACATGTGTTATTTTATAGCACTTACGAGAACAAATGCGTACATTTTAGACAAAGAAAAATGAAACCCAATTTGATTCCATCGACTTCAACCCAGTCTTGAATGTCACGAAGGGGCCCAAAAGACATTTATTCTTTCTCCGTGTTGTGTTTCCGCATGTGTTGCGTCAAGCTGGCGCTATGAGCATAGCTTTCACCGCACACTAAGCAACCGAAGGGTTTCTCCCCCGTGTGCGTTCTCGTGTGGGATACCAGATGGGGCTTTTTAGAGAAGAATTTCCCACAAGTTGAGCAGCGAAAGGGCTTCACGCCCGCGTGGCCTCTCGCGTGCGATTCCATACTTCCTTTCTGAGTGAATGCTTTGCTGCAAACCGAGCAACGGAAAGGTTTTTCCCCGGTGTGCGTCCGCATGTGCGTCATCATGTTCTCTTTTTGAGAGAAGGTTTTGCCGCACGTCGAGCAAATAAAGGGCTTTTCTCCCGTGTGCGTCCGCATGTGCGACTGCATGCTTCCCTTTTGCGAGAAGGTTTTCCCGCAAACCGAGCAACTGAAAGGTTTTTCCCCCGTGTGTATTCTCATGTGTCTGAGCATCGGTCCGCTCCGAGAAAACTCTTTGCCGCAAAACGAGCAACCGTAGGGTTTCTCGCCAGTGTGTATTCGCACGTGCGCTTCCAAAGTTTGTCTCGTAACACAGCTTTTGCCGCAAACGGCGCAACAAAAGGGGGTCTCTCCCGTGTGCGTTCTCGTGTGCGTGACCAAACTTTGCTTTCTTGAGAACGCGGCGCCGCAAACCGAGCAACTAAAGGGTTTTTCTCCCGTGTGCGTTCTCATGTGTCGATTCAATGTGGATTTTTTGGTGTAACTTTTATCGCAAAGTGAGCAGGTCACGCGTTTCTGGGGCCCCCGCGACGTTTTCTCGCTGCCGCGAGTCGTCTCCTTTTCGGAGCAGCTTGACAGTTTGTCGTCGCTTTCGCGGTCCGCGTTGCGGCTCCGGGGTTCTTGCGCGCGGCGACGGTCTGACGGCGGGGACGCCCTTAAGAGGGCGTCCGACGGTGGAAGCCGCGGCTGCTCGGGCCGTTCGTCTTCGCTCTTCACCGAGACATCAGACAGAGGCAACTGGCTGACAGCAGCCTCCTCCTCTTCCTCTTTGACTTGGGCGGACCGCGGCTCCTTCCGCTCCAAATCGGACTGCGTTTCTACACCACATTGGGCAAGAAAATATTTTTTCTCCTGTTCTCGTGTGTCAAATGTTTTGTAGCAAAATCTTGAGCACAAAGTGAGCAGATAACACGTTTTTTTTGTGTGTACATTTCCTCGTTGCGAGGACTCGCCTCCTTTTCAGAGCATTTTGATTGCGTGCCGTCACCTTTCCATTCGGCGTTGCTCCTGAAAGTTTCTTCCATGTCGAGCCGAGAGCTTGCCCGGTGGAAGCTGGGACGACTTGGGTCGCTTTTTGTCTTCTTCTGCACCACAGAGAGATGAGTCTGGGACAGGTCAGCCTCCTTCACTTCCTCTTTGGAGCGTGCGGGCGTGGGGGTCGGGTCTCTGAAGCTTCTTGCCCCTCCTTCAAATGACTGAATCCTGACACGCAATCCGCGTGGTCGTCTCCACCCGGTTACGTTAGCCTGGAGCTATCATACACCAGCGTAAACATTCCAAACGGACGTCATAATAGGAGAAGCGGAAACTCACCACAAGTGGTCGTGGGCCAGCCTACCGGAAATGGATCATTTCAATCAGTCTCTGGGAAAAAAAAAGAGGTCATTCGTTCTTTTTTTCGTCTCGGTTTCTTCTACTCTCGTCTGTTGCTGCACCGAAGGTGTGTATGTATGTGCGCATGCGCCGTGTCACAAGGGCGGGGCTTACGCGCCATCTTCTTCTGTGTGTTTCACGGCGGTTGCAAACTGTACGACTTCATTAGCGCCATCCTTTGATTTGCAACAACGACTGCCTCGCGCAAATGGGTTTCTATTCTGAAATGATTTGAGTTGGTCCCGTCACCCTTAAAAATTCTGCGCTCCCAAATAGTTCGTGCGATGCTACTGTATCGCGCGCGTGCTTTTTGCATAGCATTTTCCTTTCTTTGTTGCTTCGATTCGATATAAACACGCAATATAATCAATACATATTAAAATAACCAAACCTGTATGAATAGGATGTACTGTAATAAGTACCATGCATGATCATTAATAATTCACGACGCATTTATTTATTTGCGTTCATTCGGACACTTTCGGTCGTCCATAAATACCGCCGCAAGATGGCGGCCGTGCGGTGACATTGACGCTTTAGCCACCGTCGAAAAAGAACAAGCGGAAGTTGACGTTGTCTCAAGTGCGCAAAGACGAAGCGCGAGGGTGAATTCTTCAAACGGCATGAAAATGTCCAAAAGGGAACTTTGGCCATCAAGAGAGGAGAACGAGAGCCAACGGGAAACATTTTGTCCCTCTCAAATCATCCGAGGTCCGTTTGCTAGTCTTCTCTTCACAAATGTTTTGGTCGGTTAAAAATAAATAAATAAAGGGTCGGAGGTCCCACTTGCCGACGATCAGCGGGAATTTCGGAGATTAGAGCCGATGAGAGTCGGTGACGTCGTTAACAAAGTTATCTGTGTTCAATTTCGAAGATCAATGGATTTATATTTCTTTATCTTTTAAAGATGAGACCCCGAACATTCCACTTTCGGTAAAGCAAGAACATTGCAAGCTCACCGGATGGATAACGGTCATTTGAACCGGATGTCTGAACACGTTTGCAAAATAAAACAATTGAAAGTCTTGTGTGTTCCAGAGGTCCGGCGGCCCAGTGAATGCCGGGAGGAATCCATGGCGCCTCGCGTTAAGGAGGAAGCCGGGGATCCTCTCCCACGCCACGTTAAAGAGGAAGAGGAGGACGCCAATGTCACAACCGTCGTCGTCGTGAAGGGCGAATGCGACGGAGGCGACAGAGACGAACCGCCCCCGTCGCCGCGGCTTCGTGGCAGCAGCTCACCGGGCCACGTGGCGGGGGAAGAACTTCCACCTCGGCAGCAGTGGGCGAGCTCCGGTTTGGATCCGCGGCCCTCCCGCACGAAGGAGGAGGAGGACAAGGCCGATGTCGGCAAGTTGCCCCTGACCGGCGTCTCTGCAAAGAGCGAAGAGGACGACGACGAAGCGCTCGACCGGCCGCGCTTTCGTCATCACGGGCCAGGCGGCCGCGCGCCACTGGACGGCCTCTTAGCGCCGCTGTCGGACAGCGACCACGTGGAAGAAACTTTGAGGGGCGACGCGGACCCTCAAGGCGCCGGCGGGCAGTCGGGAGAGGTGGCGCTCCGCGACAAGAAAATGTCACAGTTCGCCCGCTCCGTTTGCGGGAAAGGAGTGGCCAACCGAGCGAAATTGGCCCGGCGCGCGAGAACGCGCGCGGGGGGGAAAAAGTTTCACTGCTCACACTGCGGTAAAGAATTCTCCCAAAAGGGGTCGATGGCAGAACACGTGAGAATCCACACGGGAGAAAAGCCCTTCGGCTGCTCGCTTTGCAGCAAATCCTTCTCCCAAAAAGGAAGCCTGCAGGCCCACATGAGAATGCACACGGGAGAGAAACCCTTCAAGTGCTCGCATTGCGGGAAAGAATTTGCCCAGAAGGGAACGATGCTCGGCCACGTGAGGCGACACACCGGAGAAAAACCCTTCGCTTGCTCGTTTTGCGGCCAAACGTTCCGCCAAAAGGGAAGCCTGCTCTCGCACGTGAGAAAACACACGGGAGAAAAACCCTTCGGTTGCTCAACCTGCGGCCGGACCTTCTCCCACAGGGCGGCGATGGCGACGCACGCCCGCAGACACACCGGAGAGAAACCCTTCCCTTGCTCGACCTGTGGCAAAGTCTTCTCCCAAAGGCAACACCTGGTGTCGCACGTGCGAACGCACACGGGCGAGAAACCCTACGGTTGCCCGACTTGCGGCAAACGCTTCGCTCAGAAGCCCCACCTGGCGACGCACGCGCGAACGCACGCGGGCGAGAAGCTCTTCGGCTGCTCGGTTTGCGGCAAGTCGTTCTCTCAAAAAGGAGGCCTGCGCTCACACGTGGGGAAGCACGCGGGAGGAGAGAAACCCCCCAGATGCTCCCTCTGCGGGAAAGCCTTCTCGCAAATGGCGCAGGTGGTTGCGCACATGAGCGCGCACACGGGAAGGCCCCTGAGCTGCCCGCTGTGCGGCGAAAGCTACGCTCACAAGGGCAGTTTGACGGAGCACATGCGCAAGCACGACGCCAGCGGCCAATAGGAAGGATTTTTCTTGCACGTCGCCACAAAACCGATGTGCAGCCGGACCTTTCTTTGCAGCGCCTCGTTCATCCTCCGGAGATCGAGGTGGCGGCCGTCGCTTATCCTCCATCCGTCATTTCCAGCAAAGGTTTGATATTTCCCAAATGGAAAACCCGATTTTTGGTCTCTTGTCGAAGTAAGCGCAACGCTATCGTGTATATTTACCGTTATCGCTACGTGTTCGACACTACGAGTATGTTAACGCAGGTCAACGGCAAGCCAAACTCGTTCATGAGCCAGGAAAGTGAGCGTCTTGCTCCTTTATTGCGGTCTTCTTGACGGCGTTTGTTTGTTTATTGAACATAAAACATATATACAGTAATAATTTGACAGAAGATAAGGTAGATAAAAAAGTAAAAAGAAAGAAATCAATCTTCATTCAACACAGTTCTTATGTTCAAGGGAGTAGGAAGAAGTAAAAAACTTATCTAGTCCTACCCCGTTATGTGATTGTATCTAATAAATCATTTTTATATCAACCGGAAAAGAAAAAAGTAAGAAGAAAGAAAGAAGTCTCCATTAAGGCTCCTACTTTAGCCTTAACCGTGATATTTTTACAACTTTTGGTTTGTATCGGGATTATATGCTTCCACACCCAGACACTCTTGTGTCAATTTTCTCTTGTATTCATAATGGATATTTATATACCTTTCTCTATTTATCAACTTGGTTCCGATTTATCATTATATTTCATGTTTTGAATTGATCATTTTAACTCTGATTGATGTAGCTTGTTTGTACTATTTTTTTGAACTCGGCAAGCGATTTACTCATTTTCAGGTCCGTTTCTAGATTATTCCACAGATTAACACCTTTGATAGATACACTTCTTTGCTCGATGTTTGTTCTTGTTTTGAGTTTTTTGAATAAGTCGGCACCTCTTAAATCATAGCTGCTTTCTCGAATTTCGAAAAACTTCTGAATGCTTTGGCAGAGCGGGTTATTGTGTGCTTTGTACATTAATTGGGCGATTTTAAAGTCAACCGGGTCATAAAATTTCATCGTATTTAATTTGATAAATAGTGGATTTGTGGGTTCCGTATATTTTGATCTATTAATAATTCGAATTGCTTTTTTTTGCAGGTTGAGAATAGGGAGTGTGTTTGTTTTGCAGGCATTTCCCCATATTTCCACACAGTAGGTCATATATGGTCATAATAACGAAGTGTATAATGTGTACAAAGATCTCTTATTTAGCACTTCCTCGGTTTTGTAGAGGATCCCTACGGTTTGGGCTATTTTTCTTTTGACGTTATCGATATGTGGCTTCCAACATAGTTTGGAGTCTATTACTAATCCGAGAAACTCGGTTTCATACCCTCTTTCTATCTCAATTGAGTTTACCATCATTTGAGCTTGGCGTTTGATTGGTCTTGTGCCAAAAAACAATTAACTTCGATTTCTTCAGGTTAAGTGACAATTTATTTCTGTCGAACCAGTTTTTTAATTTGTTTAATTCGTTTTCTACGTTCAGTGAACAACTGTGACATCAGCTCAATGAATTGTAGAGTGAAACTGAAATGAACAGATTTAACACGTGCATTAATATCGTGTACATAAATACAACACAAGTCGTCGGGTGTTTAACAAAGGACACAAATGCGGCTCAAAGTGTGACAAACAATGCGTTTCCGCAGTACCTTCGCATGCTAATTAGCTTGTTAGCACAGATTTAGCATCGTCGTTAGCAGTACTCTGAGCTAGCTAGTTTCCAATGACAACAAATGAGGGGAAACGATCTCCGAAACTCATTTCTAAAGCATGCTAAACACGAGCAGACTTGCAGCCGTTTGCTTTCGAAGGTGAAACGAAAAGAATAGAACTCAGGAGGAGCGGTTGCAACGACCGCGGTCAGGCTTTCTGGAATGACTCGTCTGATGAAACGTGGCGTCTGCTACCCACAATGCACCGCGATAACGAAATGAATATTCGAAACACGATGACTATTAATGAAATGACCCGAAACTTTTACTGTGGGCAGAACATGTATGCTTGCCCATTTTTTTTGGGGGGGGGGGAAATGCGTCGTTCAATTCTGTTGACGTCTGTGTTCTGTAAATATCCGAGTGAAGAAGAAAATAAAAAGTTTCAAATAGAAGACCAAAAATCCAAACACTGTTGCCTTGCTTGAGAGTTCTTTCCTGTTCACCAGCGATGGACAGCAAAAGCCAAGTCGGTCCCCGTGCGAGAGACTCAAGAGAAAAGGAGCACCCGCGGAGTACGACAAAGGTTTTCGCATCCAGAAAAATGGACCGCGGCGCGGGCAGTGGCAACCTGCTGACGTCAGGGCAGGCGCCCCCCCCCCCCCCTCCTTCGCGATGCCTTTCTTCCTCCGCCATTTGGAAGGGCTGCAAACGGTCCTCCTCCAAAGCGGATGGCCACCCCCGCGGTCGAGGGCCAACTTCCTCCTGATCGCCAACCACCGCTTTCCTTTGGCAACACGACCCATTCTTTAAGATAAGAAAACCTTTATTAGTCTCGCAATTCCCGATTTCACAGTAGCAAAGTTATGAAAGGAAGAAGTAGAAGAACAAAATATAGGAGCTGCTGGAAAGGCAGCCACTCACGCGGCGCCATTTTGAAGTCAAAATAACACAACCCAACACATAGGACAACGACAACACCCCTTTGGGTCTTTCCAGCCACTGCCTGCTTCCGGCATTTATTCAAAATTTGCCCGCCCTCCAAATTTGAGACATCTTAAGCCTTTATTGTGTTTATTCTTCCAAACATCTAAATCCAAAGCGACGTTATGAGGGATTACAAAAGACTACCCGCATCACTCAAAGTGGAAGAAAAAAAAAAGAATACATTGGGTTCACAAAATTAAACTAACCCCAACAAACTAAGACGCAAATGTGAAATGGCAATGAACCCACGGGGTCAAATTTGGCCCCTATAAATTCTGCTACTCAAATCCCAAAGGGTCAAATTTGGATGATGAATGAATATATTTTGGTGTTCAGTGAACATACAGCAGTCATTTCATGTAAAATTCATCATTTTCCAAAGAAGAAAATGGCTCTTGGCTTCTCCGGGGTTAAGATCTAGCTTTTGGAGAGGCGGGGAGGAGGGGCGTTGTCCCCTTTTCTAGTAAACATGGACGGAACGCGTAGCCCAAAAACAGAGCAGGGACCCAATCCGCTACCGTCCCAGCGGCTAAAGAGCGGGTATCGGCGCCTCAGACCTCCCACATCGTCACAGTGGCTCCGCTTGGGATGACGGGTGTCCGACGTTTCTCGTCACCGATGATGGACGTGCATGTGTAGCGCCAAACTGTTGGTGTAGGCAAAGCGTTGACCGCACGCGAGACAACGGAAAGGCTTTTCTCCGGTGTGTATTCTCATGTGCGATCCCAAGTTTGACTTGACGCTGAATCGTCTGCCGCATTTCGAACAGCAAAACGGTTTTTCCCCGGTGTGCTTTCTCATGTGTATGTCCACGCTTGTTTTTCGAGCAAATTTGCTCCCGCAAACTGAGCAGCCAAAGGGTTTTTCCCCCGTGTGGATCCGCGTGTGCGTTTCCAGGTGTGCCTTTTGAGAGAACGCTTTGCCGCAAACGGAGCACTCGAAGGGTTTTTCCCCGGTGTGCGTTCTCATGTGTCTCGCCTTGTGTCCGGCTCGGGCAAATCGTTTGTGACAAATCGGGCAGATGTATTTTTTTCTCTCTCTGAGCCCGCGGCGCCTCTTGCGCGGTTGAGAGGTTTTCCTTTTGCCGGGAGGCGCCGTCTCTTTGTCAGGAGTCGTCGTCCTCTTCTGAGAGCGCTCCCGCTGTCCGCCGTCACCTTCGCCCTCTGCGTCGCACTTCGCGGCTTCGCCTTCACCTTCTCCTTGGATGTTTTCGATTTGCACCAGTGGAGCTTGGAGGCCCTCTGGCTCCCCTCCGCCGGGCCGGTCTTCGCCGGCACCGCGGTTCGGAAGCTCGGCCGGTTCCTCTTTACACCCCTCCGCGGGTTTGCCATTCGGCGGCGACGCGCTCACGGCGGCCTCCTCCTCGTCCTGCCGGGGGGGCTGCGGATGCTCTTGAAGCTGAGCGGGAACTTCCGCCTGCTGAGCAATCAGCCTCCGGACATCTACGGGATGCAAACGGCACAAAGAGTTCTGCTCACATATGGCCCCGGGGCTGAAGTCAGAGTGGTGAAAATAATAGCGGAGGTCTCGGCGATATCAGTGGCCGACCTACTTAACAAACGGACGGTATCTGCGGGGCAAACGTAACTGTCAAGTTCTAACCTGAAGCTTCCGATCATCGATGTACACATACTGAATACGGGAAATACTGTCCCATGCACAGTACCACTGTGAGAATTACACAAAAAAAGATCTATTTAAGTTGAATTGAGTTCTATTGAAATATACTGTGAAACGAATGCACAGATAACCACCTAAACCCACATCTGCTTAAAACGCATCTCTTCTCCTTGGGCTTGGACACCCAAAGAGACGACAACTCATTTTTCTAATCTTATTTGTATTCATTATTTTATTGCTCCTTCCTAATGGGGTTTCATTTCTACATTACTGGCCTTTCTTTGCACCGTGCTTGCTTGTAAAAGTGATTAAAAAAATTAAGCAGAATTGAATGCGATCCCGTCGTCTCGTTTCGTGCCGACTTCAATGGCTCGGGCCGTCACGTGACGCCGAGTAAGCGTTCCGATTGGCTGAATCGGACGCTCAAAATGGTTGCCTCCGGGCTTTTTTTTTTTTTTAAACCTCATCAGTTATTGATACAATCGTGGCAACAATGATCCCATGATATCAAGTTGACTCGCACGTATTACGTACGCGTCAACGCTTGACACGACTTAACGTTCTTGGACCGGGATTGGGCTGGAATCAACTAGGCCACCTCCTCAAACGCCGGCCCGCCTTTTTGTCAGAGACAATCGGTGTCGTTTTTAAAACCCCGATTGGCTAATAAACCTTTACGGGTGTTGAAGTGGAAATTTAGTGAACAGACCATCCATGCGTATGACAATTTGAGTCTTGCAAACAGCTTCGAGCTGTCGTCGATGCCGCTCCGTCTCTTCTCTGGCTCGGCAAAGTTGCTCCTCGTACGACGCCATCGTTCGCTCAAACATTCCGAAGATTTCATCGGCGGCCGCAAGAAGACGCTCTTTCACGAAATCTTTCAACATTTTTGATGTTTTGGACGGCACGAGGGGCACACAAAAACCCCCCCAGAGTGATAACGAGAGGTTGCTTTCCGCTTTCCCTCCTTCTTTGTTTTTTTATGGCGGTTGGCAAGTAAGTTTCGTGCGCATGACCGCCACCTACCGGTAAGGAGTGTGAACCACGTATGCCGCTAACCTATTACACCGAAACACGCACGCACACGCTGACAATTCTCTTCAAAATTTTTACTTGAGTCAACCCCGACCAAAGTAAGAATATACTGTATTTTTTTCATATTCCTTTTATGGTATTTTATACTGCTTTTCAAAGCAAAGTGACAGAAATAACATTTTAATAATGCTTTCAAAATAATTGTGAAATATTTCAAGATGCATCTATCGACACGTAAAAAAATAAACACAAACATCAACTCGGATAAATACTTGCAAAATCTGCGACACCCTCTTCATGCAGTTCACTTACCAGGCAGATACAAAAACTCGGCGGCGATGATTGTGATGCTGCACAACGCATTTCATTTCCAGCATGGGGAGAAGGCTGAAAGATTTTGATGTCGTCTCGTAAAATGTTATGCAAGCTGAGTCAAAGTCAATTCATCGATGATGTCGACTGACTTTTTTTTTTTCATCAAATCCCGAGGGCCGTCCAATTTAATCAGCCGATATGAACTCTTTTGCAATTGACCAGCTTTTTTCTTTTACAAATGAACACATTAAAGCATAAGTCGAAGATAACAATTTTTTTTTGATCAATACACCAAGGACAAGCTCTTGTAAAATGGTTCTATGTTCAGCCGTTTTTGAAACGAATTGACCAATGAATCTGTTATTGGAATTTTATTCTGACAAAATAATCATCATGGCACGATTTTTTTTGTTGCAGATTTTACAAGCTAATTTCAGCTGATGTCACTTCAAATCTGATACGATTAGAAGCGTTTTAGCCCACATTTTTTGTCTCCCTCTCCCTTGACAGTAGCAGCCTAACATACATTGATTTAGATTCACGACAGTAGTCTTGTTTTTTCTTTTTTTTTGTTCAACTTTTTATTTGAATTTGTCAACATGGTAACGAAAACCTATTTTGGTTCTTTATTTCTGTTTTCCGCAAAAAGGACATTGTGTTTTGAAGACGACAGTATTATTGCAAGTGACCTGAGCGGCCTCGATGAAAGGACCTTTGGCTGATTGACAAAATGTACCGGGTGACCGTGTAGGATTTGCATTTGAGCCACCCTGTACACACACGTGTACGCATGCGTGCCTCATCACGTCTGATGACAAAACTTACTGCAGCCTAGCTAGGACGGGGGTCGGCAACCCAAAATGTTGGAAGAGCCAGATTGGACCAAAAAAAAAACAAGAAACAAATATGTCTGGAGTGGCAAAAAATTAAAAGCCTCAAAATGAAGGCAACACATGCTGTATGTATCGATATTCGCTATATTAGCCTACTATCAAAATGACTAAATTGCCTTTTTTCGATCACCCAACCTCCCGCGATCGACCCGTTACCGCACGCACACACGCCAAAATGAGCAACAGCCATAACGGCCGCTAAGATGAATGAAGCATGGGACGCACTTTTGCAGCGCGTTAACTATCGTAGCTAAGGTGCAGCGTTGAAAAACGCTTCTTTCGGCCCTCCGGATTCCCATTCTTTGCCAGTATCGTGGGTGAATTGGACATTACGGCCACCTGCCTGGCATCCCGTCATGCTCATAGAAACAGGAGGCATATTAAAACCAAAAAAATTCCCTCCCCCATCTTTTTCCCTTTTCAAGAATTTTTGAAAAAGCTCCAGGGGAGCCACTGGGGCGGCGCTAAAGAGCCGCAGGTTGCCGATCCCGAGCTAGGACTTTTCAACTGGCGACAACGTGCTAAGCTACCGCATAAAAACACGACGGACGCAACCGCCGCCGCGACATTACGGCAGGCAGCCATCCGTCCGTTCCGTCCGTCATCCGATCCGCTCGAGCGTGCCGGCGCTTATTCTCCCTTCTTGTGGATCCGCATGTGCCGAGTCATATTGGACCTTTGAGCAAAGCTTCCGCCGCAAACGGCGCAACTGAAGGGCTTTTCTCCCGTGTGTACCCTCATGTGCTTATCCAGGCTTTCCTTTCGAGAAAAGGTGGTTCTGCAAAACGAGCAGCTGAAGGGTTTTTCTCCGGTGTGCCTCCGCATGTGTTTTTTCATACTTTGTTTGACGGAAAAGGTGGCGCCGCAAACCGAGCATCGGAAGGGCTTTTCGCCCGTGTGCGTCCTCATGTGTAGTTCCACGTGTTCCTTCCGGGAAAACGTCTTTCCGCACACCGAGCAGCAAAAGGATTTTTCTCCCGTGTGGGTTTTCACGTGTCTCATCCAGTGTGACTTGCAAGTGAAACTTTTACCGCAAACGGAGCAGCTGAAATGTTCCTTCAGCGCGGGACACTTGTTGCGTTTGCGCGACCTTTTGTCTTTCGGAGAGCCTCGGGACGCTTTGTCCTCACCTTCGCAGTCGGCGTCGCTCGGCAAAGGCCCGTCGGTGTCGTCGCTGTCTGACATCGGCGCCAAGAGGTCGTCTCGCGGCGATCCTTGGCAGTACTCTGACCGCTCGGGCGCTTCGTCGTCACCCTCTTCGCTTTTCACGCGGACGCCGGTCGGGGGCAACTCGCTGACGTCGGCCTCCCGCTCTTTCTCCTCAAAACGGGGGGGTTCTAAAGAATGTTTGAATACAAATCGAGATGCGGAATGTGTTTTTCATTTGTCTGATCATAAAACGTTTGCCCAGAATTGAGCTGCGGAAAATGACTTTTCACGAGCCTCGGGCGTCACCTTCACAATCTGCGGCGCTCCCCAAAACGTCTTGTGCGTCATCGCGGGCCGACAGGAGAGCGAAGAGGTTCTCCCGGGGTGGGCTCCCGCAGCGGTCTTCGCTCGGACTGCCGGGACGGAGCCGTGACCACTCGGGCGGTTGATCTCGGCCGTCGTCACTCTCCTCGGAGTCGCCGTCCCGTGGCAAAGCGCTGACGCCGGCCTCCTCCTCTTCTTCTTTAATGCGGCGGGCCTGCGGATACTCCTGCTCCAAAGCGGAGCTCCCCAACTTCACGTCGGGAAGTTCTTCCCGACGACCCATCAGCTGCTTCACGTCTGCGGGACACAAGCAGGGCGTAATTCGCACGGCTAGAAAATGATACGGGGGCAGAGTTAGACGTTTTTCTCTCCACCTCAAAAGAAACATTTGTTAGCATGTGAAAAAGAAGACAAGATGAAGACCACGGCGCGAGAAGGTGAGACTGGTCAGGTTCACCGGCCACGTGACGCCAAGGCGCTGTTCCAATTGGCTGAAAGCAAAATCCAAGATGGCTGCCGTCCAACCGTTGTGTTTGCCCGTTCGAATGAGCGCGTAAGCTAATCGATGTCATCCGATCGGGCACGTTCGGCGCCTTGTCCGTGTCTGACCCGGAGCCCTTCGTGGGCCGGGAATGTGCGCGCATAGACCGAATAGAAGTCCAACACTCAGGGGTGCCGTTTCGAACAAAAGACAGCATTGGTGTAGTTTTGAACGCCTTTTCCGCCGAATCAAGCGCCGCGAATGCTCAACGCAAGTTTGACGGACAGACCTTCGACGCGGATGACAATTTGAGTCTTGCAAACCGCTTCCAGTTGTCGTCGGTGTCGCTCGCTCTCCTCCCTCGCCCGACAAAGTTGCTGCTCGTACGAAGCCACGGTTGTTTGGAAAAGTCCGAAGATTTCGTCGGCGGCCGCGAGCAGTCGCTCCCTCACCAACTCTTTCAACATGTCGACGTTCTGCGAGCTCGCGAGCGGTCTTTCGCTGGAAGCGGTGGCGGCTGCTCGGCTAATTCGGGCCTTTCTCCGTCGTCGTCGCTTTGCGACGCGCGAGCAGCCCCGAGACCGCCTTGAGCCGCTTGACCGCGGCTGGAACACGTGTGCGCCGCTGCCATATTGCATGTGTCGGATCCGCCCCGACCGTCGCGAAACACTTTTGGACCAACTTTTGTCCGTCCGTTCGCGCGCGTGCGTGTGTGCGGTGTTTAAAAAAAAAAAAAGTGTATTCATACAAGAATATACTAAACGGGAAATGAAACGAAAAAGAATTTCGACAAGGCGATGACGTAGTATTCGTGCGTATGCTCCGTTTTATGCACAACTTACTGTGGGAAGGCCAAAGAAGACCGAAGCGAGATGGGTGTCAGCTGGCATGGAGCAAGAAGGTTCGCCACAGACCGGAACAAATGGAGGAGACTCGTCGCCCAATGTTGTAGGAATGCGTGGAACCAACTCAACTACCGTGGGAAAGACGCGGTGGCAAGAAAGAGGAAACGCAACGAAGACACGTTGGAATCGAGCAGCGCACGTATGATGGGTGGGAGCGGGTTAGCTCCAAGAGGGGGCGCTCATGTAACCAGTTGGGCGCAAAGGCCGCCATTGAACTCGAAAGAAGAAGAAAGAGCCCCCCCGCCCACCCACTTCACTTCAAAAGCGAACACGACGGTGGTCGAGGCGTGTCCACGGCAGCCCCAGCTGAGACCGGCGTGAATCAACAGAAGGATTCGGGCGGGGACGTATTTTCAAGTTTTTATTGGAAAAAAAAAAAAAAGATCCACAAAACGGCGTTTTAAAACTGCTTTGCTCCTCTCCACGCTCACTATTTTCCCGCCAGACGCCATGCACAGTATTTGCAAGGTCCTACTTTGACAATATCAGATCCATAATCAACATTTCACTCCCACGTGGTTTGCTGCTTATGACACAAATTGGTGCCAGAGCCGTGAAATGTGTTTTTTTTTTTAACCGACAAAAGAAATAACAATCAGACACTCCAGTTGAAGCACCTCATCACAACCAAAGATGACAGATTGACATCTAAGATTTCTGGCGCTTGAGCAAGCATTCACAGCCACCCTCGCACAGTCCTCTCGATTGCTTTCAGGTCGCCTCCCGAAATTGAACGATGTTTTGCATTCAGGTGTATTTCCAGTCACTGATGCAGATTTCGCCCGAACGTTTAACAAGCACACCAGGCGACGCTTCGCCGCGCTTTGATCTCGATTGTCGCGACGCCCTTCTGACTGGACTCACTCAAAAGAGCATCGAACGGCCGCATTCGGTTCAGAACTCCGCAGCTCGGCCTCTGACCACAACAAAGAGATCCCGTGCATGGAGGCGTAACTCCCCGGCCTCTCATTATCATACCGTCTCGATATAATCTCCCGACTGTGTTTTTTTTCTACGCTTCCTGACTGAAATCGAAAGCCTCAGGAGCCCGAATCGATTTCGTAAACTGCAGCTTGGAAGAAACTGTTCATTGACAAAAGCAACATCCTCATTGGTCCGAAATTCGACGAACACACGGAGGAAGAGAAGGGCCTCCCCCCCCCCCCCAACAATAGACAAAGGGAACGCACACCGAATATCAAGACAGTAGGGCTCTGAGGTCTGCAGACTGAATAGGGAAGGGAGCCCCGGGTGGAAAGTAAAGATGGTGAGGCAGCATTCAGCCGTTGCGCTGCACGCAAATGGAACGAGCTGCCAAAAGAAGTGACGTCAGCCCCAAGTATCAACGCAGGTTCGAAAATAGGCCCCACGCCTTGCGTACCAAAGGCGCGGTGGAAATCAAGCCGCCCTCGCTCGCCGAGCGCCGGTCCGTCGTTCACTTGTCCGCGTGGTGCGAGTGCACGTGCAAAGCCAAACTGACCTTATGGGCGTAGCTTTCGCCGCACACTCGGCAAGCGTAGGGCTTCTCTCCCGTGTGCCTTCTCATGTGCGTGACCATCGTTCCCTTTTGGGAGAAGGTTCGACCGCAAGTGGAGCAAGTGAAGGGTTTTTCTCCGGTGTGCGTCCTCATGTGCGCGACCATGGTTCCCCTTTGGGAGAAGGTTCGGCCACAGGCGGAGCACGTGAAGGGTTTTTCTCCCGTGTGCGTTCTCATGTGCTTCACCATGGTGACCCTTTGAGAGAACGTTTGGCCGCAAGCGGAGCAACTGTAGGGTTTTTCTCCGCTGTGCGTCCTCTGGTGCTCGTCCATAATTGCCTTGAGCGTGAATCTTTTGCCGCAAGTCGAACAGCGAAAGGGTTTCTCTCCCGTGTGTGTTCTCTGGTGCTTTACCATGTTTGCCTTGAGAGCGAACTTTTTGCCACAAGTTGAGCAGCCGAAGGGCTTCTCTCCCGTGTGCGTTCGCAAGTGTTCCACCATATTTCCCTTGACGGCAAATCTTTTCCCACAGGTTGAGCAGCTAAATGGTTTTTCGCCGGTGTGCGTTCGGATGTGCCTGAGCAAATTTTCCCTGAGCGAGAACATTTTCCCGCAGGTCGAGCAACCGAAAAGACTTCCCTTGGCGCCGGTTTTCATTCGCTCTTGACGAGTTGCGCTGTTCCCAGCCGCCTCCTCTCGAGAGCATTCGGGCCGTCCGTCGTCACCCGCGCGGTCTGCGCCGCTCCTCAAACTTTCTCCCGAGTCGTCGCCATCTGAGAGCGGAGCCAAGAGGGCGTCCGGTGGCGGACCCCCGTGGCGGTCTCCGCCGGGACTGTCACGATGAAGCTGCGACGACTCTCCGTCGTCTTCGGTCTTGACGGAGACGCCGGTCAGTGGCGATTGGCTCACGTCGGACTCCTCGTCTTCCTCTTTCACTCGGGGCGGCTGTGGCTCCTCCTCCTTAACGAGGAGGGCTTGTGGACACTCCTGCCCCAAACGGGAACTCCCGCACCGCGGCCGAAACCGAGGGTCTTTCTCGTGGGCCGCCGGCTGCTCGCCGTCTGCAGGACAGCACAGGAAACACAAATAGATAAGCGCATGATCCGCTTTGACGCCGAAAAAGGAATTCAGACCGGTGTCGTCCAAACGACTCGATTCAACTTAGCAGCAGTTTGAAAGACGGGCAGCGCGGGGGGGGGGGGGGGGGGGCGCTTGCCCTTCGCCGCGGGCTTCTTCGCCTCGCCGCGGCTAACGGTGTCTGCAGACCCGAGGCACTGGGCAGGAGCTCCAAGAATTCAGGTGGGGCAAGGCCATTTCAAGATTTGAAAACAAAACAGAGGAGCTTCAATAGAGCTGTATAGGCAGCGACTAAAGGGATGCCGGAGTAGGAGTGACGGCAGCGTTCTGGACCAACTGGGGATGCTTCACGGAGGATCGGCTGACTCCAAAGTCAAGTGCATGAGAGTAATTCGGCCTGGATGCGAAATTAAAAAACGTTCGGATATGTTGGCGCTCAGCTTCAACACAGGCATGGTTTGGTTTGTTTGTTTTTCCTCGCTCCACTCGCTACGAAAAAAAAAAAGTGTGAAGAGGCGAACACAGAGACAAGACCGTCGTGGGACTTTAAAAAATGTCAAATATGTTGTCGATTTATAATAAAACATTGATCAAATATACAGGTCAAGTCCGACATGAAGCCTGAGTTGACTGAGCTTCAAGCGGTTCAAATCTGTTCAAAGTGAGCTCAGCAGTCATTTTACCCATAAAATAGCCCGTAAAGGAGTTTTGTTTCGAGCACCGTCTTGTCGACATGGCAATAACCGAGGCGACATCGAAGTTGCCACGTGACGTCACGCCAAGGCAGCTTTCTGACCGCGCGATTGGAGAAATCGGGACGGCTGCCGTCTCTTTTGTTTGACTTGCCCGTCGAAATGAACCGATGGTCTCGCCTCATCCTCACCCATCCCGGCGTGCGCTGATTCTCGTCAGTCTTTGACGGCGTCGAATGTAAGTATCGAGCAGACGCGCAGTGCCGAGGCCTACCTTTGACGGCTATCACCATCCGCGGATGGCAAACAGCTTCCAGTTGCCGTCGGTGTCGCTCCGTCTCCTCCGTGGCGCGACGCAGTTGCTCCTCGTAGGCGGCGACGGTTTGCTCAAAATGGCCGAAGATTTCGTCGGCGGCCTCAATCAATCGCTCCCTGACTAAATCTTTCAACATTTTGTTGTTGTCGAGAGTACAGCCGGCGCACGACAACGCGCGAACGTCGCACTTTGTCCTTCGTCGCCGCAGTGGGAGCCGCTACGCCGACTTCCGCCTTTTCTTCTTCGTTGCTTTGTCAGTGGCGCACGTTCGACCCGGAGGCTCGTTTCCGCGCACCACGTGACACCAACGAGGAAGAAAGGCGGCCCCCGATCATCGCAGCCTAGGCGTGGATGGGGGGTGGCGAAATTTGCAACGTTTTGACGTTGTTCCACTCAAAATGTTGAGAGAGTTGGTCAGGGAGAACTCTTCGGCCCATCGCGACTTACGACGAGCAACTTTGTCGAGCCACAGAGGAGAGCGAGCGACATCTCGAAGCCGTTTGCAACACTAAGATTTTGCTACGCGTCGAAAATGGCAATTCAATATTGACTCTGATGTCCTTTATCTAATCATGGCGTGGAAAAACCAATCGTTGTAGGATGGATATGATCTGCAAAAAAATGATTGCGATATTTTGGGATTTTTGTTTTTGGTCCGTCTCTCCACGCGGCCCGGAACTCGACAGGCCCGCCAATCGGTGGTTGTGGATCCGCCTTTCCTTGTGTCCCGTAGGCGTTGAGCAGCTGATTGGTCTCCTCCCTGCAGCAGAACGACCTACTCTGCTGCAGTGGCGGACTTCTGGTTTGAAGCCGGAGCGGGTTAAGGAGGCAGAGGAACACCCGAAGCCTCCCCATCAGAATCCGAATCATCTTTAACGGCCAAGTATGTAGAACACACAAGGAAATTGTCTCCGGTCGTGCAGGCTGCACTCGTATTATCAATTAACAAGCGACTACGATAATCGAGGACATGATGTATGAAGTAGCAAAAACTTTTAGTCGCTCGCAGTGTCAGGAAACATTTGCTCAAGAGAAATCTGAAGTCACACATGAGCTGAATCATGACGAACGTACGACGGCACATTTACTGCGCTGTAAAATTGAAATGATGTCATGTTTTTGAATGAGGGGGATGGAAAATTCTATTGAAAAAAGGGATCAATTTCACCACTTAATCAACAAAGTAATCGATTATTAAAATTTAAAAAAAAAACTTGTTGTTTTTCATTGTGCAACGACGTATTCGTAACGATTGTAACGCGTGTGTTCCAATGGTCACTTGGACAACATTCCGGGGAAGTCGCAATGTCCCATCGCTGGTGGGAAACTCTTTTTAGCACGGGCCACGGGGCCGCTCGCCTCGCAGCGGGTGGGCGGCAATCTTCGAAGTAAAAAAAGCAGCGCGCTGAACGGCGGCGGCTTGTTTAGCGCCCACTTCTCCCCTGGGTGGGTGTCGCCGCCTCGGACTTGCCGGAGAACGTTTGGCCACAAGCCGAGGCACCCGGGTCCTTTTCTCCCCGATGTGACCTGACGTGTCTCTCCAAGTTTGACTTTCGAGAGACGCTTTTACAACAAATGGAACAGCGGAAGGGTTTTTCTCCAGCATGTAACCTCGCGTGAGCTTCCATGTTGCCTTTCCGAGAGAAGGTTTGGCCGCAAGTTGAGCAGCTGAAGGGTTTTGCCCCCGTGTGCGACCTCATGTGCGTCAGCAGGCTCGGCTTTCCAGAGAGTTTTTTACCGCAAGTAGGGCAACTAAAAGGTTTTTCTCCCGTGTGCGATCTCGTGTGCCGTTCCAGGTTGCGCTTTCGCGGGAAAGTTTTGCAACAAACGGAGCAGCTGAAGGGTTTTTCTCCTCTGTGCGATTTCATGTGTCTCTCCCGGTTTGTCTTTCGGGAGAAGGTTTGCCCACAAGTTGAGCAACTGAAGGGTCTTTCTCCCGTGTGCGCCGTCTGGTGCGCCACCAGTTGGCGCTTTTGGGAGAAGAACTTGCCACAGGTGGCGCAACCAAAGGGTTTCTCTCCACCGACTTCTCTCTTGTGCGATCTCACGTGTCTCTCCAAGTTTGACCGGCGGGAGAACGTCTGACCGCAACTTGAGCAAGTGAAGGGCCTCTCTCCTGAGTGCAGTTTCATGTGCGACACCATGTTTTCCTTTCGCGAGAACGTCTGACCACAAGTCGAGCATAAAAAGGGCTTTTCTCCCGTGTGCGTTCGCATGTGGTTTTCCAGACTTCCTTTCCGGGACCACGTCGCGCCGCACACTGAGCAACTGAAGGGTTTCTCCCCGGGCTGCGCCCCCGCGCGGCCAGGTGTCCGTTGTTCGCGAGCGAGGCTTTTGACGCAAGCCGAGGCGCTGAAAAGTCTTTTGGAATTTGCCTCTTCGGCCCCTGAGCATGTCGAGGGTTGGTCGCCACCTTCGCAGCTCGCGCCGCCCCTCCAAGGGTCTTCCGCGGCGTCGCCGTCTGACGGAGGCGCTAAGACGTCGTCCGGTGGGGGTCCTCCTCCGCAGCCGTCTCCGCTCGGGCTGCCCCGATGAGGCCGGGACCGCTCGGGCGCCTCGTCTTCCTGATCTTCGCTTTTCACAGAGACAACCAGCAGCGGCAACGCGCCGACGTGGTCCTCCGCCCCTTCCTCCTTTTCCTCCTCTTCCGCTTGGATACGAGTCTTCGGCTCCCCGGAGCATTTCGACCGTTGGTTGTCTCGTGCGCGGTCTGCGTTGCTCCTCAAAGACTCTTCCGCGCGGTCGGACGGTGACCGCGCGGCCAAGAGGTTGTCTCGCGGTCGTCCTTGGCGGCGGTCTCCGCCCTGACGAAAGGGTGAGCGCTGGCGTGGCTGGTCCTCGGTCTTCACGGAGCCAACAGTGGGTGACAACGTGCTCGCGTCGGCCTCCTGCCTTTCCTCCTTCACACGGGGGAGCCCCTCGCCCTCTTCCTCTTCCTCCTTCACACGGGTGGGCCGCGGATCCTCCTGCTGCAAAGCGGAGCTCGTCCCCGGCGACCGAGGGCAAAGCTCGAGCTCCAAGTCACAAGTCGAGCAATTCAAAGGCTTTTCTCCGCCGCGTGTCGCCAAGCCGACCTTTCCCGAGAAGCTGGGAGCAAATGTTGCGCAACTAAAGGGTTTTTCTCCCGTGTGCGCTCTCAGGTGTTTCTCCAGCCTTCCTCTTGGAGACCGCGTCGGGCTGCAAACGGGGCCACAAAAGGGTTTCTCGCCAAGGGGCGTCCTGGCGCGTTCGATAGCGTGCCGCTTTTCTTCCGAGTCATGGCCATCGTTGACTGAAAGCGGAGCGAAGAGGCCGCCTCCGCGGGGACTCTCCCGATGCAGCCGCGACGGCTCCGAGGCTTCGTCTTCCCCGTCTTCGCTTTTCACAGAGACCACGAGCAGCGGCCACGCGCTGACGTCGGCTTCCTCCTCTTCCTCCTTCACGCGGGAAGGCCGCGGACGCGCCGCTTCCTCTTTGACGTCAAGCGGCTGCGAGCCGGAGCTCCCTCCTTGCCGGTGAGGGGGCAGCTCATCCCGACTCCCGTTCGGCTGCTGGACATCTGCAAGACAAAAACAATCGCTTACCTTGGCGTAACCGCTGTCGGTCGTTTTGTCGATCAGAACAACTTTCAGGTTCGACGGTGGTGGAACGACTTCTCCGAGTAGCCCGACCACCAGTCACGACAACAAATTCAATCCATGCTCGAATAGGTTCAAGAACTCAAATGTTTTTTTAACAAATTTGGGTGGAAGGTGTAAAAAAAAGAAAAAAACTGTTGGGACGTCTTGTTTTTTTTTTAAAGCCAAACAGGGCAACGCACCGGCATTGTCTTTTATTCCGAATGGTGACTCGCTTTATACTCAAATAAATGACTCGCTTTATTTGAGTCGTGATTGCAAATGGGAAAGGCAGAAGAAGAGCAGCGGACCCGCGGACAGACCTTGGCTGGACAACAAGACGATGACATTCTCGCCAACGGCTTCCGGCCGTTCGCCTCGTCGTTGGCACGACGTCATTGTTCTGTCGAAGGCGGAAAATGCGTCGCGAGTCGCTCCCGCAGGGCCAACTCGTTCGACTTGCACTCGATTTCAGCTGGTCTCCGGCCTCTTTTTTTCTTTGTTGTTGATTTGCCGCGCCAACTTCCGCCTTTTTCTTCTTCGCTGGTGGTTTACGGCAAGTGAGCAGCCACGGCAACACTCGGCTGCTCACTTGCGGCGGTATCGAACAAGCTTCGAAAATGAAATCGCTCAACCCGAAGGACTTTTCTGAGGCTTCAAGTGTTTTGGTGCCTTTTTTTTCAGGGTTATTTTGAAGACTTTGTTTTCGAGCGTTCTTTATTGACAGAATCGCCTGTGATAGCAGATCAAATGTGAATGTGCAAACGCAAAAGGCAGATGCGCCGATAGTAGCGAGTCAATCCGCTCAAGGTCAATGTGTACACATTTCTGCTAACGGATAGTCTGTCGAGTTTTTTTCGCGATCACATTTTTATGGTCGTCAATCTGGTGAGCGAAGCTAAAAAAGAAGACGTGTCTTGAATTCCGCCGCAAGATGGCAGTCGTGCACTCCCCCGGAGCCACCGCCGAAAAAGAGAAACCCGGAAGTTGGTGCGGATTCAGACCAGACGAACATGATACAGCGGCAAGCACCCGAAATCGATTTTAGAAACATCCGTCAGTCCGTCGGTTAGTTGAAATCGTTGGTACGGGGGCGAACGCTATCATATTGAGACCAGTTCACTGAATTATGGCGTCGTCGCACGAGGAGAGCGAACTACAACGTAAACAACTGGAAAGCGTTGCCAAGACCCCCATCCCGATCCAAGGTCAGTCCACCAGTCTTCTGCTTTGAAGATTTTCCTTCCAGAGTAGAGAAAAGGAGACTGTCCTGGAGTGACGGTCAAACGATTTGGAGTCGAATACAAAGCGCATGGAAAAGCGCGTTTGCAGTCTGGATGGGAGGCAACGCGTGGGTCGGCGCGGCAGCCGGGGGGGGGGGGGGGGGGGGGGTGCTCGGATGTTGATAAAGTTGCAGCAGGGTGCCAAGGTGGGCGACGAAAGCTATTTGGACCGCAGCATGACAAGCGCTTTGTCCAAACTATTTGAAGAGCACACATCCGGGGAGCCGCGGTCAGCTTGAAAAGTTGCCAAACGGGAAGCGTATTGACAGAACGTTTCCTTTTGTACGTGTCACGTTGAAAATAAAATCAATCAATAAATGGTTGACTTTCCATTTCTATGTTAGCTAACGGGACTGACGAAGCCAAGTGTCTGACTGTTGCTCGGGCCGCCGGCATGTCTGAAAAGTTGACTACTCCGTCCAGGCGTCCAGCGATTGAACGATCGTCAGGACGGAAGGTCCCGTTTGGAGAAAGACGAGCCGCTGCTCCGCTGCATCGAAGAGGAAGAAGGGGATCCACGGCGCCCCCGCGTGAAAGAGGAAGAGGAGGAGGCCGACGTCAGCGCGGTTCCGATAACGCTCGTTGGCGTGAAGATTGAAGACGACGGAAAGGAGCCGGCCGAGCGGTCGCGGCCTCGTGGTGGCGGTCGGGGTGGAGGACTCCCGCCGGACGACCTCTTAGCTCCGCCGTCAGACGGCGGGGACAAGGAAGAAACTCAGAGGAGCCGCGCAGATCGTGAAAGCGACAAGAAACGGTCCAGATGCCCCGAGGAGGAGACGGCCCGTGTCAAACGTTCGGCTAAAACGCACGCGGGAGAGAAGCCGTTCGCTTGCCCGTTTTGCGGCAAAACGTTTGCTCGAAAGGAACACGTGCAGGCGCACGTGAGGATACACACCGGAGAGAAACCCTTTCGTTGTTCAACCTGCGGTAAAGCCTTCCCGCACAAGGAGACCATGACGGCGCACGTGAGGTCACACGCGGGAGAAAATCCCTTTGGCTGTTCCATTTGCGGGAAGACGTATTCTCGAAAGACGCACGTGGAATCCCACATGAGAACGCACACGGGAGAAAAACCCTTCCCGTGCTCGGTGTGTGGGAAAAGGTTCTCGCAAAAGCCAAACATGGTCAAGCACATGAGAATACACACGGGCGAGAGGCCGTTCGCTTGCCCGTTTTGCGAGAAGGCCTTCCTTCATAAGTCCCACGTGGAGTCGCACATGAAAATCCACACGGGAGAAAAACCCTTTCGTTGTTCCGTTTGCGAGCAAACCTTCTCCCAGAAGCAAAATCTGGTCTCGCACACGAGAACGCACACGGGAGAAAGACCTTACAGTTGCTCGCTTTGCGGCGGAAGCTACGCCCAGAGTAAGACTTTGACTGCGCACATGATGCGCAGACACAACAGAGAGAGAAAAACCTCGGGCGGTACTCCGCCGCAATAGTGTGCTGCCCCCCCCGCGGGCAAACACGTTACGGGAAAAGCTGTTTCCGGATACACGTGTTGCCAAAACTAATGATCGATTCACCATTTGTTGTTTTACATCGAACAAAGAATTGCCATTATTAAATAAAACAAAACTCTGGAAACATCCATCCATCCTTTTTCTGAACGGCTTTATCCTCACAAGGGTCGGAGGGGGGGGTGTGCAGGAGACGATCCCAGCTGTCTTTGGGGAGGAGGCGGGGGACACCCTGAACCGCTTTGCCAGCCAATCGCAGGGCACACTGACGAACCATCCGTGCTCACATTCACACACAGTGTTCAATCAGCCTGCCACGCATGTTTTGGGAATGTGGGAGGAAACCGGAGCACCCGGAGAAAACCCACGCAGGCACAGGGAGAACGCGCAAGCTCCACACGGGGAGGCCGGAGCTGGAATCGAACCCGGTGTCTTTGCACTTGTGAGGTCGACGTGCTAACCACTCGACCGCTGGGCCGCCCGACTCTCGAAACAATCGGCGTTTACAAAAAAAAAAAAGAAAGATAGAGAGATTGCGCGCGCAAACGCAATAGCGCAGTATTTTGCAGGAAAACTCACTATTTCGCCAAATAAGAAAAGATAAGATAAGATATCCTTTACTTGTCCCACACTGGGGAATTTTACAGCCTCCAGCAGCAAGAATGTACCACGAAAAAGGCACCACGATGACTATTTTTGACATCTTACTTCCGGTACGATTTGTAAATAAAAGTGAATGTTAGTGCGAGTGATTGGCTCGTGGGTTTAAAGATCATATGTCGTCCACCAGAAAGATGTTTTTAAAAATATCGGCCATTCTGCGTGCGAGGCCATCGTAGCGACCTCCGATCCACTTCCTGTCCCCTCGTTCGCAGCTAATGTTCAACTTTGAAAGGCATCGCGTCCCTCCTTCACCCGCGCTTCCGTTGTTGGCGCGGCTAGCTTGGCGCGGCGGCGGGGAAAGCTGGCGGAGGGGAAAAAAAGCTGATCAATAGGAACCCGGAGCTCGACTGCGATTGAGCGGCGACGCCGAACGTTCGAGTCGGTAAGAAAACGAAACGGAGCAGTTGCGCGCCTCGCCGCGCGCGTTTTTTCGGCGCTTTGCGCCAAAGCGCGGCGGCTGATTTGGCGCTACGGCTTGTGCGTGTTGTCAGCTCGACGCCTCCTTTGTTCCGCGCACACACGATGCGCATTTTTTGTCCCAAATGTTTTCCGCAGTGGGACCGTGCGGGCAAGCCAGATTCCTCACACGTGCGCAGGCTAACCCGTTAGCTCCGTTAGCTTTCCGATGTTTCGAAGGAAAGAACAAAAACATGTTGCCCCCCTGTTTGTGTGCCGACCATTAAGACTCAGCATTCCAAACACGAGGGGGAAGTCGTGACGTCACTCTCAGGCGAAAACTTGTTTGGCGCAGGAAAATGACGCCGCCGCTCATTTTTCAGTCTATTAGTTCAGGATTGAAATGTTCGTGGCACCGGTCCAAGTGTGTTGTGGTTCTGTTCTAAAGCGAACTTTTGTTCCTGGTTCAATCGCACTTTGGTTCCCATCCACATTTTCCCAGCTAAGGATGTTTTGGTACTGGTCTGAGTTTGGTATTGAGTGTGTCTCGGTTCTGGTCTATCCTAGGTGTTGCTCCATTAGAACGGTTAAAAAAAAAAGAAACAACGGGAGGATGATTTTTTTTTTCTGTCTTCAGGTTGAACAGGAGCCAGAGTTTGGTCTTTCTCTCCGGGAATTAGTCAGCCCCCCCCCCCCCCCCCCAGTGTGAATGGTTCAGGGGCTGTTCTAATACCTGGTGTTCCTCCTCCCCGTTTGTCCCCCTCCCATTCCTCCCCAGCCTCGTCCCTCTGGTGTCCCCCCCCCCCCACCCAGGTGGATGAATGAAGACCCCCTTCAAGAGCCCAGAGGCCCCGCGGCTACGAGCGGACGGAGGTGAGTGTCCGCCACCGTTTTGCCATTTTCCCTGAGCGGCCCACACCGACCGGACGCGGGGGGGTTGTGGGGACTTTGTGTTGCAGGACATTCTGGTGTGTCAGTCAACATGATGAAGAGGAGGAATCCTCACAAGTAAGACCGAGACCAAGACGGCAAAGAAGAACGAGAGGTTGCGAAATGTCTTGTCCTCTTTGGCAGGAAGCATAAGAGCGACGTGGGGCCCAGCGGAACTTTGTCCCCGGCCAAGACGAACATTGTGGGCTGCAGGATCCAGCACGTGTGGAAGGAAGGCAGTAAGTCGTCCCAGTGGAAGGGGACCGTTCTGGACCAGGTCCCCGTCAACCCGTCCCTCTACCTGATCAAGTACGATGGCTTCGACTGCATCTACGGCCTGGAACTGCACAGCGACCAGCGGGTCCTCGGACTCCAGGTGCTGCCCGACCGAGTGGGTAAGGAAGTGCCGATCGCGCCCGGCCATGTAGTAAAAAAAAATATATTTTTTCATAAACACTAAAACACCAACACGTTGAACGGGGTGGTTGATTGTAGGTGTCAAATATTTGAGTTTCCTACAGAAAAACGTAGACGGGGAGCTAATCACGCTGCCCTTTTGTTTACGAGGAGAGCCGAGTTAGCGCCGCGTCCGGCTATCCGTTTTTAGAATCTTCACGTTTGACTTCAGCCCCGGCCCGCGCGACGGACGCGCTGCTGGCGGACGCCATGATCGGCAAGGCGGTGGAGCACATGTTCGAAACGGAGGACGGGCCCAAGGAGGAGTGGCGGGGGATGGTGCTGGCCCGGGCGCCCATCATGACGTCCTGGTTCTTCATCACGTACGAGAAGGACCCGGTGCTCTACATGTACCAGCTGCTGGACGACTACAAGGAGGGAGATCTGCGCATCATGCCCGACGCCAGTGAGTGAAACGGGAAGGCCAAGTCACGGGGGGGGCCGCACGCGGCCGGCTTCCCTGTCTCCATTCTGCCTCCCCCGTTGTGCCCCGCAGGCGAGAGCGCGGCGTCGGAGCGCGAGCCGGGCGAGGTGGTGGACAGCCTGGTGGGCAAGCAGGTGGAGTACGCCAAAGAGGACGGAGGCAAGCGCTCGGGGATGGTCATCCATCAGGTGGAGGCCAAGCCCTCCGTCTACTTCATCAAGTTTGACGACGACTTCCACATCTACGTCTACGACCTGGTCAAGACCACCTAAGGCCGTTCCCGCCTCCGCCGACGCGCCCTTTGAGACACGCGGACACGCACGTCGTTCTTTTGAGAACACGCCGGCCGCCGTCGGCTTTGGACGACGCCACGGAAGCCGTCGGCGGAGCTTGACTGGACTTCTCTGGACCCTTCGCATCTTTAGGTTGTGTGGCTGTGAATTCAAGTTGGAGTCAAAATTCATGGAAACCCCCCCGTTGGCAGGCTAACTGGATATACCCTTGGTGACGTCGCAACATTTAAGGATCTCGCTGGACTTCTAGCTTTGTTAGCGTCGTTAGCCAGCGCTCGAATTGTTGTCCGAATTCATGCTAATCTGTTGACGGGCTCAGCGGACGCCACCGACATCACATTTAAGAGCCGTCTGGATCTCCGGCGTCATTAGCTTGCGCAGATAGCACCTGAGTTCGAGTTGAGATTCGTGAGGACGCATGCTAACCGGATGAAATCGCAACATTGATGGATTTCTGGACTGCTAGCTTCAGTAGTATCGTTAGCCAGCACTCAAGTTGTATCCCAAATTCAGGGTCGTTTGGTGGCCATCTATTCGGGCGCCGTTGACGTCACATCGACAAAATTGTCCGGACGTCAGCATTATTAGCATGTGCAGATAGTAGCGCCCAAGTTCTAGTTGATATTGATGGGAACGCATCGTTAGCAAGCTAACCCGGATACCATTTATTGACGTCGCAACGTATAAAGCTCTGCGGACTGCTAGCTTAACTAGTATCGTTGGCTAGCACGGAAATCGCTGCCGAAATTCATGAAAATTTGTTGGCTCCTCCGTCCCCATTGACATCACATTTAAGATGCGTCTTGACCGTCGGCAACAATAGCCTGCGCGGATAGCCTTCAAGTTCGAGTTGATTACATCACAGCGTTTTATGTTTTCTCTGGACCGCTAACTTAGCGGCTTGAGCAGCGAGCACTGAAGTTGCAGTCCAAATTCATGATGAGCCTCCCAGAGAAAGCTAACAGTTGGTTGACGGGACAATTTCCCTCTTGACTGCTAGCACCATGAGCGTCGTTAGCTTGCGCTCCAGCTGTCGAGCAAACTGGCGTCACTCGAGCCAGAGACGACGTGTCGGTGGACAAGGCCAAAGTCGGGCAACCTCGGAATGGCCGGCGTGACGTCCTGCACTGGACTTGCTGACCTTGTAGCATTCCAAAACGTTCCCAGCTCTGGTGAAAGAGCAACACGGCGATGACGACATCTGGCCTTGATCTGACGATTGGGCCTTTGCGAATACAGTACGTGCCTCACCGCGTGTTCTTGAACGACATTCTGGACCTTTCGCATTCATTGGACATTCTAAAACAATACGGTGAGCTCTGACTGAAGAATGAAATGGAGAACCTAACGAGCAGACATGGATCTGCCTCCGCTCGATGTTCTCGCATGTCATTCTCGAATGTTTGTTTTGCTTTTTGTTGCGCTTTTGCAATCGTTTGACGTTGTACGACGCACGTGCTGAGATCAGACTGGAGAACAAGATGCGGTCTGGCGTCGGAGTGATGATTGGTTCCCCGAGACTGTGCTCGAGCTTGCTGTTCGCATCTTTTGGGTTGGCGTTCCAGAAAGTCGCTTTTGCTGTTGGGATTTTCTAGAGTAACATTCTCTTGCCGTCTGAAGAGCAAGACGTGGTCAGGTTTGGATGTTGGACATTATAGAACGTTGCAAGCCCTTCCCGAAGACCAATGTGAACAAGACGTCATCGGGCGTTGGTCTGACACGTGCTTTGGCTTGGTGGCCATCGTTCGAGAATGTTCCTTTTTGCTGTTGGATTTCCTCCAACATTTTCTGGCGTCTGAAGGGTAAGACTCAGAGAATGTGAGATCAAACGTTTCCCTTTGCTGCTTGTTAGACAAAGCCATCGTTTTGTCGCTTGATATTCTCCAACGTTCTCGGCTCAAGTTCCGGTCGGCTGTTGATCAGTCTTCTCGAATATGCGCTCGGTTTCTTGGACCTCGCGTCGGTGCTTCGCGTGCTGTTAGAAATCCAAACCTGCGGCTATCTTGTCAATTTGTTGCGCACGACAACAACAGTATGGTGTGCTTCATGTCATTCTCGAATGTTTCTTTGTGCTTCCCGGGGATTGCGCTTTTACGATCCTTTTGGACCTTCCGGAACCCCCGAAGCTCAGATGTGAAGAGCGAGCCAACGTTCTCAACCAGAGTAGATGTTTAGTTGTAGCGAATTTTGACTCATTTGCGTTAGCGTGGAAACAACCGGCGGGGCCACTGAAACATGCGTGTCGAGGGTGCATGTGCGTTTTGTGTACGTTAAGTTGTTGCATGTTTGTATCTTGGGGGTTTTCTCTCGCTCTATTTTTTTAAGTGCCTTTTTTTTGTGTGTTGGGGACTAAAAATGGTCGTGAGTTTGTTTTGGAAGTCCCGTCCCTTTAAGTCTGTACCAATGTCATCTTCAAGCTGATTACATTGAAGAAACCTAATAAACATTTTTTTTCCCAATTCTTATGAGTCTCTTTTCATTATGTGCACCGACTGGTGATTGCAGCCACAACAGGAAGTGGACGACAATTATGATATGGCGGAGGGGAGAGTTTTTTTGACGATCAGGTAAACTCAAAAAATAAAGTGAGAGGATGACAAATACTTTTTAAAACAAAGTAAACAAGGGGCACACCGGAAGGGGGTGACAAAATACAATTAAAAAAGGAACTAGCAAACACGAAGTGGATGGCAAAAAGGGAAATCGAGGAGGAAGTAAAAGACCAAAAAACAACAGTACAACAAACAGGAAGTAGACCACAAAAAAGAGAAAGCGGTAGACTAACACAGGGGTCCCCAACCTTTTTTGCCCCACGGACGGGTTTAGGTCAGACAATCTTTTCAGGGAGCGGCATTTAAGATGTGGCGGATTAATACAACAAAAACAATATGGTATGAGCTGCATGAAAACGGTGGTGTTTTCGAAATATAATAATAAACACAAGGAGCGTCTAATCTGGACGCAACACTGATCGCTATGGTCATGTTTAATGCCTTCAAAATACGATACAACGCAAATTCAAAGTGCGTGAAAATGACGACTCACCACAGCCCCGAGCTTGATTTTCTGCAACTCGACGGTCCCTTCTCGGGGTAATAGGAGACAATGACACCTGAAGTGTGTGCTTCATGTCGAGTCTACTTCGCCATTTTGTTTTAACCGCCGTTGCTGCAGAAACCCTCCCACCTCACACAGGTAGGATGTCGGAAATAGCAACCGTGCTATTGTGGCGATCTCAGAGTATTCAGCCATAACTTTAATCCAGTTGTCTCGAACGTACTTTTAAGGCCGCCGTCATTTGCGATCTCCAGCAGTTTTTTAAAACTCATTTTGCGACCTCCGTTTTGTTTTTAGCGTAATCGGTCACGTGACGCAGAAGCGTGGTTTGACGTGAGTCAAGCGTGACACAGACGGATGGAACGGAGAATCCGGTCATTTTTCAAAATAAAATATCTTTCGTATTCCGAAATAAATAAAACGGAATTAAGGCAAGTTCTTTCTGTGCGACCCGGTACCAAATGCAGTGCGGACCGGCGGTTCGGGACCCCTGGACTAACAGGAAAAAGAAAGGATAAGTGCAAACAAAAGGAAGTGGATGACAAAACACCTTCAAGCAGCAAACGAGTATCAAAAAAATAAGAGTGACAAAAGGGATAAGGACAACAAAATTGACAAACGAATGGACAAAATTATTTTTATTGATCCCAAGTGCGGAAACACTTGTAACTTTTAAAGTGTTTTGTATAATTTCAAAATAAGAGTGTGAAGGAAAATACTGAAGTTAAGTTGAAATGTTTCATCCTCCTCCGCTTCCCCCCCTGGTTGGGAATGGAAAATGAGGAAGAGTCAAGCACCTGAGTCCTGGAGGAAAGTCTTTGGAATGCTGCCGTCCGCATGTCACAATGCAGCTTTGCCGCTTCAGTACCTTTATTTTGAAAGTCAGCCGTGAGTGGAGAGACCAAGGGGGTCCCCGAGCGATTTCACAACTTCTGCCACAAGGAGCAGGCTGCGGGGGAGGGGGGGAATCGTTCACTCATTCTCGAATCAGCATCCGGGAATTGACCGAAAGAGCTCTTCAAAGACCAATTCAAACCCCGATAGAGCGAGGAGGCCCGAGCGACTGATGCTGAAGCCACACCGAAGAAACGGGAGGGGGGGGTTGGCTGGTTCAGCGCCTCTGCTGGCCGTAGACGGGGAAGGCGAGCGTGACGTTGAGCGAGTCGTTGTGCTGCACCAGCGACGTGTGCTGGTAGTGCAGCACCAGCTCCTTCAGCGACGCGTACAGGTTGTACGGCTCGGCGAAGCCGAAGCCCGTACTCGTCTTGTTGATCACGCAGTGCTTCACTTCGCCTTCCACCCTGGAGAGACGCACGTGGTCACATAAACAAACATGAACAAACACAGACTGGACCAGGGGAAAACTCGTAAATGACGTCAGCGACGCGTACATGACGGAGCAGGCGTAGCATCCCGGCTTGCTGCTGTCGCGGACCAGGAAGGTTCCGTCCTTTTTGCCTCTCAGCAGCGACTCGGCTTGACCGCGGTTGATGTTGCCCAGACGCCACAGACGCTCGTCGTGGTGAGGGAGGTCCTCCTCGTCCTCCACCATGCTGTACTCGCTAGGGACCATCGGCGCCGCAGAGATACAGTGTAAGAGACGCGGCGCATCATACATGGCTCTCTGTGTGAGCAAACTTACTCTTCGGCGGTCTCGTTCTTCAGTCCAAGCCACTCATTCAGTTTCCTTTGCCGGACTCCCTTCTGGGTCAACCACCTGCATACACGCGCGCGCGTAGGTTAGCTTTAGCGTCACGTAGCGGCGTCCGTGTCGGCTCTGAAGTCGGTGGCGCACATGAGGTACAGGTCTCTGGTTTTGCGCAGTTGGATGAGGTCCGGCTTGATGCTGTTCATCTTCTTGTCGATCTCGCGGTAGTCGGCGGCCTGCTTCTTCAGGTCCACCTCCAGGTGGCGCTTGCTGTCCACGATCTCGCTGATGCGCGAGCGCAACTTGTCGTAGTTCTCCATGATCCTGACGGGACAGCGGCGAGAGGTGACGCGGAGCAAGCCCGCAGCGCGGGGCGCTTTCGCGCTTCAGTTTATGGCTTCCATCGAAGAGCGAGACTGGCGAAGACGCGTACGCTCGTCGACATGCTAGCAGAAACAAGCCAGCAGATAAAGTTGCCCACGCACGAGCCGCTGCTCGCCTTGATCTCCGCACTTTCTTGCTACGGGCCAGGTTTCTATGGCAACATCCCTCGGGCCTACGCTGGCGGTTGCCTCGGCAACAACCCACCTCTGGATTTCCTTGTCGTTGCCCTCGCGGCGGAATTTGTCGATGTACTCCTTGCTGAAGCGATCCTGAGTCTGACACTGCTCCTCGAAGATCTTGATGGTCTCGTTGAAGGCCTCGATGGCCGTGCGCTTCATCTGGATCTCCTGCGGACGGCGTGGGCGCGTCACCATCCCGGACCTCCGCCAAACGGGGGAAGCCCCGTGCGTGCGCGTACCTGAGAAGTTCTGGTGTACTCCTCGTAGAGCCTGTCGTATTCGCGGTTTTTCTCTTGGTACTGCAGGTGGTACTCGTGGAGCTTCTTGCCCACCGCCTCGATGCTGTCCTCCTTAACGACCTGGTCCTGAAAGAGAACACGACAAGGGTGCGAGGTCCGGGAGCGGTAGGTGGCAAGAGGACGCCGATGACTTGATGTGCGTCGACTTTTTTTTTTTTTTTGAAGGACGGGATGTTTACCGTTTGGTTTCAGGTGATTGCGCAATTCGAAAAAGTTAACATTCTGAAAGTGCCAACAGTTTTCCCAAGGGGAGGAGGGAATCTCAGAATCTGAGATCGGCCCAAACGGGCGGGTTGAGATTTGGCACCGGGACGCACGGCCCGGGCGTACCTGCTGGTGCTTGGAAACCGGGTAGAGCAGCTTGACGTCCAGCTTGGGGTTGTACTGGGCCAGGGACTCGTGCCGGTAGTGATTGATGAGCTCCACCACCGAGCTGAACGTCAGCGGGTCCGAGAAGCCGTACTTGCCCTCGCGGTGGAAGATCTTAATCAGCTTGTTGTTGCCCCCCTTCCTGGCCGCGCACCACAATCAAGTCAGACTCGCCCGCGCCCTCCGTTGCCGCGCCGCCGCCGCCGGCGTTCACCTGAGCGTGAGGGTGTAATCGCCGTGCATCTTGGTGGAGGCGTCGCGCACCAGGAAGGTGCCGTCGGCCGTGTCCCGCAGCTTCTCGTTCACTTCCTCCCTGCCACGAGAAGCGGCGCGCTGGCGGCGAGCGTCTCTCGGCGCGCGCGTCCGCGCGGTCGGCGCTGCGCGTTACCTGGAGATGTCGCCCCAGTACCACTCGGCGTCGTGAAGCGCCATGCCGTTGTTGAACGCGCACTCGCCGGCGGACGCCGACGCTGACGGCTTGGCGGGTTTGGGAGGTAAAGCTGAAACAAAGACGGAGAAGCCGCGCCAGCGGTTTTGCTGTTGAAACACCAAAGCGCCGAGATCGGCGACATCTCCGGATAGAACCGAGTCAAGAGCTCCGTTAAGAACCGCTGTCGACTGAGAAGTTCAACAAAAGACTCGCTAAACTAAGGCCGTGTCCCAATTACAATACAATACATGCTGATTTATAATTAACAGGAAGGGCCATTGAAGGCGTCGAAGGACCTGGCCTTCAAATCGTCTTCCGAGAACTTGGAAGCCAGACCGGAGATTGGCGTCACGTGGCTGAAGAATGCAAATTGTCCCCTCGATAGAGTATCAACAACCTCAAAGTTATCATGTTTAAAAGTTTCATTGGTTGTATGCTCGATTGACCTCGAACGCGTGACCCTGTGATATCGCCACGGCAACATCAACCCCCCCCCCCCCCGCGGCAAAACGATGACGTCAGCGTTTCGGGAAGCGTCCAATTATGGACTCAGCTCGCCGTTTCTGACCACTACGGTGCCGCTCTGGCTTCCTCTTGATTGACAGGTGACATCTTCACTCGATTCTCTGACTCACACGACGGACAAGGCAACACGTCGACGACAAAGAGCGCTCGCAGCGATCCTGAGAGGGGAGAAAGGTCGGAGCCAATGTTACCTGGAGCGGCCTGGTTCACGTTGAGCTCGCTACTGATCAGAACCTCCAGAACTTGAATCAGAGGATCCGGGCCAGACTCACACCTGAAAGGGCAAGAAGGAAAGTCACATTTCACGATTTGGTTGAAACCAACCTAGCAGAGCAACCACAATCGAAATGAATATGATGCGTTCATTTTTGGCACAGTCCGGCGGCGCATTGACAAAAAAAATTAAACACAAAAAGAAAACGCGTCATACGGCGTGCAAAGGTGAACCCTTTAGAGACCGAACCGAGGCCAATAACGGTTCAGAACGAGAGTCAAAAACTGTCGTGCGTCTGTGTGTGTGTGTGTGGACTAACCCGGCGGCGGTCTGCCTGAAAAGCAGCGGGCTGAAGGTCTCGGCGAGGCCCCTCACGCTGAGCTGGTTGCGGGCGGCATGCGCGGCGAGTCGAGCCAGGTGCCGCACCACGCTGAGGAGGGTCAGGCCGTACTGGGCGGCGCACGTTGGGGAGCTGGCCACGCCCAGCAGAACCCGGGCGCACTCCTCGGGGTCTCGGACCTCTGAGGGTGGACAACAGCGGCGGCGTGAGCGCGCGGGCTGACACGAGACCGGGCAGCGCAAATAGTGACTAAAAAAAAACGGACAAAAGTCAGAAAACATATCTAAGTTCAGGAACCACGTCGATAAATAACAAAAAAACAAGACAAAAACAACGTGTGTGTGTGTCCGAAACGAAAAACAAGTCAAGAACCACGTATATGTACAAAATTTTAAAAAAAGACCACAAAACCAATTTGAATCCTCGTCAACAACAACGTGAAAAAGCTCAACAAAGAAATGAGCCAAAAACCAAGTCAAGATCCCAAAACCAAAAGAAATCCCTAACAGCCACCCTCCAAAATAGTCGAGAAACACGTCAAAAGGCAGGACAAAAACACTCCAAAATCACATCAAGTCGGCAACCACGAGACAACAACACGGCGGCTCATCCAGCCTCGCCGCCGCACGCACCTTGCACGGCGCGGATCATGTCGTCCTGCAGCGAAGACGGCAGGACGGGCCCGGGAAGCTCCTGCAGGAAGCGGACCACCCCGTCGCACAGGGCCGACACCTCCATCTGCTCCGGCTCTGCCAAAACAAAAACGTGGCGCAAAGTTGGCAAAGGGAGCTCTCCCCCCGCCCGCTCGGCGCTTCCTCACCGGCTTGGGCCAGTTGCCTGGCGTCCAAACTTCCTCCTCCGCCACCGCCCCGGTACAAGCCGGGACCGTCTGCGCCTGCACGCCACACAACACAGTCTCGTGGTTTGAAAGGGTTGCGGCAAGACGCGGTGTTTTCGTCGACGCCCGCGTTGAGAACGAGACGGCGACGAGCTGAACGTGAGCCTGCGACGCCTAAATTAGGACGACCTGTGAGGTTTTTCCGGACTAAATTGTTAGCGGGCGGTCTGTCGGCATCTGAAGGCTGAGCGCGCATCATCTGCCGACTGCGCGCCTTTGCTAGCGTTGGCTGTGACTCGAGCTCGTACGCGTTTTGACCGCGTGCACGACTGTGCACTCTAACTCATTGACATGGGTGCAATTGAGCAATTATTTAGTGAGATGAAAACAATGGAGAAATAAACTTTTGAGTTGGGGGTGAAGCCGGCAAAAAAAAATATTTAAAAAATGGCCCTCCTAAATGTGACGCAACCCCAACAGGCCCGCCCGCGTACGCTCAGTGAACTACGGCAAGGAGAAAGTCCACCGCCGCGCGCACCTTTGCTCTCCACGGCCTCCATCAGTCTGCTGAGGAGGGGCGGGGCCGTGTCGGGCGGTCCGAAGTGCTCCGGAAGATCTGGCAGCGTGACCCCTGCGAGCGAGCAAAAAGCAAGCACGGGTCAGCGTCGGGGCGCACGCCCGGCAGCGACGGCGGCACGCGCATGCACGCCCACCCTCAGACTCCGAGTCGGTCCTCATCGACGCGGCCGACGGCGGCCTGGGCGGTCGGGGCTTGGGCGTGGGCGGCGACATCCTCTTCCTACCTACGAATTCTACGTAGGTGCCCGGGAAGTCGCCCTTTTCCTGTCCGGGGCACAGTGCATGAAGCCATTTCTAAATATTCATAGTTTACACCAGTGGTGGGCAAACTACGGCCCGCGGGCCGAATCCGGCCCGTTGGACTTTTTAATCCGGCCCGCCGAAGGTCGGTCCACAATTAAGGTTCGATGTGAATGATTGCATTCATTTCAATTGGACTTGTAATGACAGGCATTTCACCGCCAGGTGGCGCATTGACTTGAAGTTGCAGAACACGGGGGGGCGGGGCAATCTTTTCGACCACCTCGTACCTCTGTATCGCTCTACTTCTACTGGTCTGATCACAACCCATCTGCAGCGATGCACAGGCTAAAATAGGTCATCAACAACACTGTCGTCATTTTAAAAAAGTATATTAATACAGTACTTTCATGCTTTTGTTCTGTTGATGTTTGATATGGACTGTCAACAAATGCAGTTTTTTTTTTAATGTACCATAGCTCGTGCTGACCTGGCCCTTCTGTCAAATTTTAAAAGTCAATGCGGCCCCCGAGCCAAAAAGTTTGCCCACCCCTGGTTTACACACTCAACAATTCTCCCGGTGAGAGGCAGCGGTGAATAAACGACGGCTCTCCCGTTCGGCCAAAGGGGCCGGTTGGTACATCCTCTTTTGTCTGGGTACCGTGGCTGCTATGGCGCCGGCCCCCTTACCTGCGTGGTTTCGTTGAAGCCAGGCAGCCATCCAATCTCAGAGGGTCGCTCCTCGGCGCCGGCGCCGCAGCCGAGCACCAACAGCGCCCCCTTGCTGACCAGCAGGATGTCGCCCACGTGCAGGTCGATGTCCTCCTCGCGCTCTTTCTTGTAGTCGTACAGCGCGCGGTACTGAAAGCCCTCCGACGCCATGATGGCAGCGGGCGGCTATGGCTTAGCGAAGCGAGGAATGGGGGAAGGGGGAAAAAAAAAAGTCCCTGAATCCAATTATGAGAATAGCTTTTGCCTGAGAGGAAGACTTTAGCGCGGAGAACGGCGCGGGAGAAAATATGGCGTCTCCCCCGTCTCCATGTCCGCTCAGTGTCGTGTCATCCGTTGAGCGCCAGGTAGCGAGCTCCGCCTCCGTTCATGAACAGGAGTCTCAGCTGGGGCGGAGGCGACATCTGCTACACCTGCAACAAGACCGGAAGTCAGGTCATGACAGTGCACTCATCGCAAAGTCGGACCCATTTTTTTGAGGCTGATGCCAATTTCAATATTCAGCAGAATAAAAGTCTGATAGCCGATCAATATGTCAATGAAATATATAATCACTGATATTTTCAAAAATATTTTTGGGGCGGGTCCGTTCAGGCTCACAACAATAATGATGAATTCCAAGCAGAACGTTTGACTGTTTTACAATACTTTGCCTTCATACCGCCAATAAAATTCCTCAATTCGAAAAGCAATTGGATCATGAGCGCTGTGTTGAATGTGTTACGATTTATGAGAGTGTCCCAATATCCGTTCAGTTTGCAACATCCCCATCATTTTTTTAATACAGAGTTGTCAATTACGACATGTTATTGTGTTATTACTAGAAGACCACTGAAACGTGCTTCTTTTGTCCCAAACCCCCTCAGAATCCCAAATTCGTGCTTGCCCTTCAACAGAGAACCCCCCCCCTTTTTTTAAGGACTTGAAGAACAGAATAACTTCACAATATTTATTTTATTACAGATACGACTGTAGCTCTGAATTCTTAGTTGTAATCATTCCGAATTGTGAATTATTCTTTGTTTGGTGTTGGTGTTCTGGACGCAAAGATTTTGACGTCACTCGTCAGCTGACCAACTTTGACGTGCACTTAAATCGAACATATGATTAACTGTCTTTCGGACTGCTACGCGTCATGCACCCCAGTGAGTGGGATCATTTGAAGGTTGAAATCAATAATTCGAGAGAAAACGACGCAAAACGAGCGAGAAAGTAGACGAAATGGGAAAACAGGAAACCACAATGCCTGCCTCTGTTAGCTTAGCCTGTTAGCTGCTGCCACTGTTCTCCTCACCTTTTTAATTCGCCAGCGAGCGTCGAGCAGGACACAAAGTGGACTTCATGACACGACGGCGAGCGCGGAACACGACAGAAAGTGACCGAAAGGGGCGTAAACGTCCGGCAATTTGGTTTATTTTCACTTGAAAACTGCTCGCTCGTGGTCGTCGCGACTGGATTTGGAAGACAGCGATTCGAATCGGACCACCGCAGATACGAAGCACATCCGGCTGGGACTTTCACAATACGACTACGTATAACGAACAGAAAGATAAAATATACTTAAATACGTGACACAACTTTATACCTATATGTATCATATCGATATTACTCATGTGTACGTGGATAGAGAGATTTGTCTGCCTGTCATTTTTTGTGACTTTCAAAAATAAACGCGCACACGCGGGAGGCCTGGTGCTCTGTCGACCAATCGCGTCTTATTTTCAAAATTAGTAATTTTAAAACGCGGCAACATCTGTCCTTTTGTCAACAATGTGTCGAATGTTCACTCCGTGTTTCACGTCTGATCTGTCTCGTGAGGCGTCGGTAGTCGGGTAGGGTGTCTGACGTCACATCCGCTAACCCAGATCTCTCCAGTCAAGCTTGAGGCTGCGTCGCAACAAAGGAGCGCGCGTGGGGGTGTCACGAAGACGCCACGGTCACGAGATCATTCCGCTGGGATGCTTCGCCGGAGGAAAGGGTTCATTTCAATCAATAAAACCTTTCTCTACACATACACATGTGAAAATGATCCAGATGTACAAGGAATTTATGTCAAGACTTCATAAAAGGTGTGAGCCCTTGTGCAGTCCCACTGTTGCATAATCGTGAGGATAATTTCCATGAACCTTATACCCATCCATATTTTCTCCCGCAATAACGTGGCCGGCCAAAGTTCTCGAGCTAAAAGGATTAATGATCGCGTTGAGCTCATAAGGTAAGCAGAGCTGCATCGTTTGCTAACAAACAGCGTTACCAGGATTAGCTTCAGATGATTACACTACGGGGGTTGGGGGGACAACTTTGCAACTTTACCCAAAAATGTACAGTACGTGGTTTGATGATAAAATGCTGCATCCATTAACCGAGACCGCAAGTGACTTTCGAGGGCCATTTGCTCTCATTACGATAAGATAAACTTTATTTGTCCCACACTGGGGAAATTTGCAGTCTACAGCAGCAAAATTGGGTGTGGGGGGGGGGGGGGAACAACCAGTCTTTCATTGCACAAAATAAATGTTTCAGAAAAGAATGGGCTTACTTTGAACGATCGCCAACTCTGTGTTGCTGTTGCTGGCGCCGCGGGGTGTGTGACTTTGGCCTTGTGTCCATTCATCACTAAAATGCTTTCATGAGCTTGGGTGCTTACTTGTTTTCCACACTCTTGAAAAAATGTCATTCTTGATCCTTGGGGTATGTTGATGAAATCATGCCAGATTTGATAAGACACCCGGAAAGTGAAAACTGTTTTCAATTGTGAAAAAAAGACTTCATAGTCTCCTTTATTGTTCAAAAATACACATTCATTGACAATGGAGCTGATCTGCATAACTTCCACGTTAAAATGGCCTGTTTTAATTCATGACATCAGGAATATGGGACCACGTTATGTGCTTTTCCCCGTCCGTGTTTAAAATGCACTGGAACCACTCATGTCCCAATTTGATCGACATTTCCATGGGAAAAATATGCCTTTGAAAATCAAGCCAAACTTTGGGAATCCAAGTTGGGTGAACATGTAAATTTCCCCAGTGTGGGACTAATAAAGGATATCTTATCTTATCTTATGAAAGGATAAAGTGGGAACGGCCTCAACGGCATCACATTCAACACAAGATGACTCCTGTGTCACGTGCTTCATCCATGACATGCCGAACAGATTTTGGGTCACCAGCGCGACGAGAAGGCTGTGAGAAGTCAGCGCTACAAGCGAAAGACATCTCCGAGCTTGTGCACGTGCAGCCTGATGCTGCCCGCCAGCTGCAGACGCTCCTTTAGGAAGTGGCCCACCTGCTCCGAGTACGCCACGTCGCAGAAGACCCAGATCTCGGCATGCTCACGTTGGATGTTGGCGTTGCACGTGGGCAAGCCGGCGCGCCGGCCGGCTTTGCTCAGAGCTTGCCATACCTGCGGCGGGCGAGCGAGACATAGGATTCGCAAACATCACCGTGACGTCATTCCGGGATACATGGAAAACAAGCACTACTTGTCTTGGGTGATGTCGTCGTCATTTGCTTTGCGGAGAAGCCCTCGAAGACACCGACGTCGCGCACGGCCGCCGTGTTTGTACCTGTTCGATGTCTCGTGCGGTCCCGCAGTTGTGCTGACTGATGACCCACTTGGCCCTCTGGCGCAGGTGCAGCGCGTGCTCGGACAAGGCGCGTCGGAAGCCTTTCGAGAGCGATGGCGAGCGGTGACGAACACTTTTGGAAGCCGACACGCTCCAGGACCGTTTGACCGCCGCTGCGGCGACAGACGCGCTCTTCTTGTCAACAACGGAGGGCAAATTTGTGGTTCCGCCAACGCCTTCTTTTAAAGCCTCCGGTCGGCACTCGACATATGCCGCGTTGATGACGGGAGCGCGTTTGGCTGGTCTGATGGGCGGAGGCCGTCGTGCTGACGAGTCCGAGAACCACGGCGTGAAGACGGGAGGAGGGCGGCAGGGGAAAGGTTCCAGGAGCTTTTCTGTGGTTGCAATTAAAGCGCTCAGCCCGTCAGAACCTTCGAGACGGTGGTGAAGTACCACATCCTCCATCATCACGCCTCATCTTCATCACATACATGCTGAAACGACAAAATGTTCAAACGGTGTAAATCTTGCAGCACCGGGCCGTACTTTTGGCGCGTGGGGCTTCAGTAAGTGAGTTAATTCACCTCTGAATACCACCACTACTATCACGTAGCATGTACAGAGACCATCGATACTATCCATCCCTCCATCGATTTTCAACACCGTGTATCCCGTCTACGATCGCGGGAGGGCGGACGCTGGAGACGATTCCAGCTGATTTCGACTGATCGCCAGTCAGTCGCAGGGCACATATTGAGAGAAACAACCACTCGACCCCCACCATCCACATCCACACCGTCACTGAATGGGAAACGATCCCCGCGCACCAATCAGACGAGTGGACCATCAGCGATTAAAATGATGTAATGATGTAGCACGTATGGAGCCGCTCGGAATCGGTAACTCTCGAATATGAAAGGAACAATTCACCAGTCATGGGGTGACGCTATGTCGTTAACTTCAAGCATCCGGTCTGTTATGTAGTGTTGTGCTTGTTTCGGGTCGGTCCCAGAGCAAATGTTGCAAACTCAACGTCATCTCGGGACTGTCGAGATTTAAACGGCAGACGTTAACAGTTAAATATGGGCGTACATTTCACTCGATAAACACGACGAGGCAAAAACACCATTCAAGTACAATACCTTCCCGTTGGCCGTCGTGAAATTGAATGTTGCGAGCCAATGCGGACATCTCGGGAGTCTCTCGCGATAGTTTCATCGAACCCGCAGCGAGACCCCACCCCCACCCCCACCTCGGCTTGTTAAGTAGCCGAGCAAAGCTTGGAAATAAATGTCAAACGGGGGTAACTTCTCAGTAGTCACGAACCAGAAGATGACAGCCGAACGTGTTAATTATATTTTGAATGGGTCGCAGTGTATTAAGTAAATACAAACAAAAGGTACCGACCTTCGTGTCGACCGCCGGGTAATTAATACAATGCTATTACCAACATCTCGGGAGTCTCGCGGTACCGGAATCGACCACGGCGACACCGTCTCGGATTGCATGTAGACGAGAGTATTTTAAATGACACTTGGGGTTTAAACGACGCAATTACACGTGAACGTAAACTTTAACACCCGAGCTATATTTTAGTGAAGAAAAATCTATTTACTTCTTAACTCACTGCTGGTCATCTTTGGTTACCTTATAAAACAGCTTGGAATGCATGTCGGGTTCATGGTTAGATACCGAGCTACTAAATATTCATAACGGTAAACAAGGACGGTGAGACTGATGAGTTTGTCAACAGGACTTTTATTTGATAGTAGTGTGGTCTCAAATGACAACAGGAATATAGTTGCTGACTTGATGAGCGGCGCTGCAGCTACAACTCACAGCGGGACTACTTGAAGCAAATGGTGTTTTTCTTTTAGTTGTCCTCCTCTTGTTCCAAACAGAAAAAAAAGCACAAATGTGGCAACGTGTGGTGAGACGTGATCAGATGGGGATTCCAAAAACAAGGAAAAGGTGGGGGGGGGGGAGCACTGAGGGGGAAAGGATAAGAATATGGCACATTTGGTCCACCTTGGAAGTTTTATTATGTCTTAAAAACATTTCATAAACAGAAAAAAAAAGGTGACATCTTAGTTGCACGTGTAGCACAGCGTTAACGACAACAGAGTGGAAACAAGTGTTTGGGAGGGGGCGGGTCAAGCTGAGAACGGGATGGGGGGCAGATTAACTTTTAAGTCGGGAAGGTGATTCAGCCAATCGCTTCTCTTCTCGGTACAGTAATGAAGGTTTAGGGAGGAACTGTGCGACGAACAGAGACGGCGTCGAACATTCACAGGAAGTAGTCGGGAGTGCGTCTGGTCACATGGGGCTCGCCGCGGCGAGGGGCCGGGTCAAACTGAAGGCTGAGAAGGAAGAGAGGCACGCGCGTTACCAAGCGATCGAATGGTCCATTGACTGACGAGCGGCGCTGCCTGATGGACTTACAAAGAGTACTTGAGGGTGTCGTCCAGTTCCATAATGGCCGCCTGATTCCCGCAGCGGTAGCAGTAGTTGGGCGCGCTGAAGATGGTCACCACGTTCTTGTCGTGGCCCCAGTTGTAGCCCTGCAACAACAACGCAAGCGTAACGTCCCGCACTCGGCCGCCGAGCGACAGCTTGGGCGCTTGAGAGCTCGCGGCACTGTCGCCACGGGAACCGCACCCGCCCGTACTTGAAAATACAAGTTTGAAAAGCGTGCCGTATTACCTCCATGACCAGCTGATGCGCGCGTGACACCAGCGTCAGGCCGTTGGCATGGTTGAAGGTTTCGGAGATGTCCTGGCCAAAGGTGTAGCCTGCACCTCGGGGGGAGATGCCCCAGCCGCCGCGGTCGTCGGGGTCCGACCACAGCAGGTCACACATGGGGCCCTGCGAGTGAGGGGTGGGAAATCCATCCAGCGCACCGATTACTTTCACCTTTGACACTCACGCCGATTTGGAAAGGAAGCCCACCTCGTGCGGGACCTCCTGCAGGCGGTCCAGAGCTCGTATGTGGTCCAGAGTGTCTATGGAGGGCGACAAGCCTCCGTGGAGACAGAAGATCTACAAGCAAATCAACAAGACTGTGACAAACGTGAACATGCACCCCGGCCACTCCGAGAGGCGGAACAGCGGTGGCCACGCCCACCTGCCCGTCGACCAGCGCGGTGAGCGGCAGGTAGTCAAACAGGTCTGTGAAGTACTTCCACACGTTGGCGTTGCCGTACTTCCTCAGGCACTCGTCATAGAAGCCGTACACTTGCGTAATCTGCCGGGACTCGTGGTTCCCTCGCAGGATGGTGATCCGCTCCTGGAAACGCACCTGAATGCGCCACACCGTACACTTCATTGAGACTCTTCAAACTTCTTAAATGGTGGTCGATACATATTTACATACGGAATATACACGGTTGATGATTGCTATACACCTCTCAATTTGTAGCCATAAAATCTAATTATGCCCATCAAATTCATCAGGACATACCACTATCAATAATAATATACAGTAGTTCCTACTTTTCACAGATGCTCCCCTCCCTAAAATAATATTGGCACGGGAGAAGGCACCACATACTTGTGATATTCAAAGATCAAGATTTTCTGATCATTTCAAATATCTCACCATTAAATCTAACCCACCTAACTCCATTTTTTAATCTTAGAATGGCAATCATAAAAATAAATAAATAAAAAGAAAAGAAAACCAACGACCAAGTGGTTGCACAAGTGTGCACACCTTACAACTGAGGATGTGGTGGCGTTCAGAATTAAGCAATTACATCCAGACTCAATCAAATACATAGAAATAATCAATCAAATACATATAAATTACAAGAACGTGTCATTTGACGAGGGGCGGGGGGTGTATACTTTTTAGATGCTCTGTACCAAGCCATCTATGAGGAAAAGTCTGTGGGCGGACCTTTAGCGTGACGAGCAGTGTGACCGTCTCCACCGAATAGTAGCCTCTGTCCACGTAGTCCCCCATGAACAGGTAGTTGGTGTCGGGGGACTTGCCACCGATCTTAAAAAGCTCCATCAAGTCGTGGAACTGGCCGTGCACGTCGCCGCACACCGTCACCGGGCATCGTACCTGAAGGCAGCACAGCGCCCGGTCAATCGCTTCATGCCGAAATGCTGACTGCTCAGCTACAAAAGTGAAACCAAGGCATGATGAGAAGAAGCCTCACCTCTTGGACGTTTGACTCCTTGGTTAGAATCTCCTTGGCCTGGCGAGTGAAAGGGGGAAGAAAAAAAAAAGTCATGAGGCATATCGTGCCCTCCAACAACAAAAAAAAAAAAAAACAGAAGTGCATGCTGTAAAGTAATAAATAGGCAGGCTGCTATGTGAGTGGTCATGTGATCTCCAAGCACCTCACACACACACCCAGCTGAACTTTTCCCATTTCCTTCGTTGTTAATTCAAAAAGAATGATTCGCTAAATGTACAGCATAGATTTTGCTATGGAAGGTAACCTGGTTGTAGGGTATGGAGGACAACCTTCGTTTGGGTTTATTCCAGGGGGAAATCGAAAGACTTCTAACGAAGCACAGAGTGCACAGTCAAAGACGTCTCAATAAAAAGGATGAATGGAAGAAGCAAGGTTACTGTGGTTCAACACACGTCAACGCCAATAACGCGAACGCTGCCGACAACTGAAAATGAATGACGCTCGTCAGTAATATGGATTTTGAATTCTGCTTCGCTTGTCACCCCGTCGTCATGACAAGCATCACACCTTAGATCGAAATAAATTCGACTTGACGTTTGTATGTCTTAGCGTTCGTTTTAGAGCCGCGGTAACGTCTCTCTCTTATCGAGCCTTGTCAGCTCGATGCAATAAATCAGATGATCGATAACGATGGGGCGCGGTGCACAACACCGTAAATGAACGCACACTGGACACAAACCCATCGTATGTCTTGGTCTGTACGAGAACACACCCATGACATTGGGAAACACATATGAAACATTTGTCGGGTCGGGACATGAAAGGCTAATGAGACGAGCAGTAAAACCGGCTCCGTCTACTGAGTGGATCGAGGGAAAACGATGCCAATTTGGGAGCCTCGGATATCGCGACACGACGATTAATTTGGACAACCGATGGCTAAGAATACATTTCAACCGGAAATCTCAGTGAACATGTTCGACACGGTCCTGCGTCGGGTGGCTGACCGTAGCCCGTCGGAAATTACCGCTAGCAAGCAATGGCAACCAGAAATTAGTCCGAGCCAATTTCGCAATGTAGGCCAAACGCTTGGCCGGTGGAATGTTAACTGGAATTTACAGAATTTCCCAAACTTACCTTCTCGCAGAGTGTCCTCACTTGGTTTTCCGAAAGCTGCTTGCACTCATTTAGCTGTTCGATCCACTGGTCTAACTCCTTCGTAAAAGATTTGTCTTCCATGACAGCCGCGGTATAGCTCCGCTAAACTAGCTGCGTTAGCTCGCTTGAAAAGAAAAGAGGCCCGTTTCGAGGTTAGCTGAATTAGCCTTTAGCTCGCCGTATTGTTAACCCGACCCAGTCCCGCCAAACCGGTTACAAACCCTACGATTCCACCGACAACTAGCGAGCCGTCCGGTCAATTTTGATCATGATAAGATACCAAGGATGAATTACAGGCGAAACAAGACGTCTTATATCGCCCGGGGGATGTGAGGAGGTCAGCAAGTCCCCGTTGCGGCAGACCGGAGCGGCAGAAGGCAGCGGCTAACCGATGTGCTAGAAGGGTTAGCTACAATAACATCCGGGCATTTCACCAGCAGCCGTGGGCGGTGCACAAGCGACATCGGGTGGAAGGATGGTGAACTGCAACGCTTTGCGAGTGGCCCTTTTTTGGAGGTTTTGAATCAAACACGGGTCGGCCTGGAGGGCCCGTGGTTAGCCCGTCGGCCTCACAGTGCAGAGGTGTAAGGTTCGATTCCGGCTACGACCGGTAACGAGGTGACAAGTTCGTCATTGAAAAAGCAGACCGGAAATTGTCCTGGAAAGTCAAACTGGATCGAGTCCAAATATCGAAAAATTGGGAAAACTGCCCACTTCTTTCGAGGTACAGTATTTAAAGGCTACGGGTTTGGTTGGGGGGAAAAAATAATTCTCAAAAGGGGTTGCTCGTGCGTGCGTGTTTTGTCCCGGGTAACAATTGAGGGATTCACAGTCTTTACCAGTAGGTCGCGGCAATGCACCTGAAACCCCCATGACACTTTATACGAAGAAGAAGGAATCGACCACTTCCTGCCGGGGACTGTACTGGCGGTGCTGAAAGCGAACCACCGTACAGTACACTCTCACATAGTCGGCGAATGATCGTGCGTAAAGAAGCTACAAAGTCTTATTGCTAGACTTTTGCCTTTAGTGGACACCCAGAACCCGTGGAGGTGCCAAACATGGCCCATTTAACGAAGAACCCTGCCGACAAGGAACGGTGCGTTGTTGCTATTGCTTGCGTAGCTAAGGCTAACGTAGTTGACCCCAGCGTGAATGTAACGCCAACTAATGCTTGCAGCAAAAGTCCACGATTATCACTGAACGTCTCGCATTCACTTTTGGGACAGTCAAAAGTTATTTGAGACCGACTGTAAATCGTGAACGTCAATGGCGTTGCAGTGCAGTTTGTGCCTCTTTGGTTCCCGTACTAGGCGACTCTTTGGCATGACGTGGTCAACGGGCCCCTTATTAAACTGAAATATGAGCAATACTTGGAACCCAAAATGCAGTGAAATAAGAAATCAATGATTGTACATGACCCCCACATCGTACCGACACTAAAACTACGCATGTCCGTGACAGCACGTGAATGTTTTGCAGTTGCAGCTGTTCGAATCGCTCATCGTTCTGTTTTTTTTGGGGCTAGATCGTGCTTAGTTTTTGCCGTGACCTGAGTTTCCTAAACTAGCTTCGCTGGATATTTGTGCTGGAGCTCTCGGTCGTCCAGTTCACGCAGAAATGTGGAAGTGGCACAAACTTGTTGAATATTTGTTTAGTTGAAAAGTTACTCATTTCCCAGGTAGCTGAAATGCTACCTAAATACAGTGGACATTTGGACTAAATGGCTTCCCACCACTGACATCGACTGTACTTTTGTCACTTTTTTAGTTTTTAACAGCTTGGAATGTCTTTTGCCCAGGTTCATCTGCGTTTATCCCGTCTACATCAACAGTAAGAAGACTCTGGCCGAAGGACGAAGAATCCCTGCCGAGAAGGTGCCAAAGTGACACGAGTCTGACATTTGAAAATGAGCTCAAGGATCAAAGGTGTCTTTTTGTTAATTTATTTCATTGTACGACGTAAAATGGATGTTTGCGTGCAGGCAGTGGAGAACCCTTCGTGCGCGGAGATCCGCGACGTCCTGACAGCCGCCGGCGTGAACGTCCTGGTGGAGGTGGCGACTTGACTGGACTTCCTTCTCGCGATGCTCTTTGGACAGGCAGTCGGCGCTCGACTGTTAATTCTGTCGTTGTTTTGTGTCCAGAACAAAATGCATCCCAGGGAGTGGAACCGCGACGTACAATTTAAAGGTCGAGTCAGAGTTCAGCTGAAGGAGGCGGACGGCAGCTTGTGTCACAATAAGTTCTCCTCGCGTAAGTCAGCCGCACGGGAATCGTACAGCTAGCGCGCGGCGACGTGCATGTGAGCGGCACTAATCGCGAGCAAAATCGGGATTGGAATCAGAATCCGAATCCAAATTGATGTTGACATCTTGACTTCATGCTCACGCGAAGCTCGGAACAGATGAGAGCGATTGGCCGAGTATTTGCGATTTTAGGGCCTTTCGCCTCGTCGTCGAGGCGCTCCACTCGCTCGGCAACGTGGACGTATTCGTCGCGTTGTGATCGGCTTTTGAATCTTCAAGCGACTTTGACACTTGTTCACGGGAGCAACAAATGCGACCCGTTTGTGGATGTTGCAGGCAAGGAGGTGATGCTGTACGTGTCCGAGATGATCCCCAAGCTGAAGAGTCGCGCGCAGAAGAGCGGCGGAGGCGAGAGCAGCTCGCAGCAGGGCGACGGTGGAAAAAAGACCAAGAAGAAGAAGAAGTGAAGCCGCCGGCCATTTCGTCTTCTCGACATCCCTTTTGGTCAAGAGCGGATGGTTTGCATCCAGCCTCAAACCGCACGGAACTCCTCGCACACTTTGTTGTATTTTGGAAACTTTTGCGAGAGCCGTGAAGCTCCGCGTCCCCCCCCCCCCCCCCCCTCCCCTCAGAACTTTTCTTTGGTTTAAAACCGAAGGAGCAAGAGTGTCTCTTCAGATTTTTGACGAGCACGAGATTAATTGAAAGAATGTTTCTTTGGTTCAATTCTTACTGGACAACATTAAAAAGTCTTGATGAACTGCATCAATGAGTTGCTCGTCTCCTTCCAAAGAGGTCCGCCGCATTTCCAAAACGTCCCAACTGGAGGCCGTGTTTCCGCTTGAGAACTTGGAGCGTGGGAAGCATTTTCCTTAAATCAAGTCATTTAACGGGGCCCAGAAAAGAGCCTCCAAAGCCAGAATATCGGAAAACCTGATCCACCGGAAGAACTGGAACCATAAAGAAAGTCTTGAAGCAAAATTAAACCCTGAAACGGGAGCAGCAGGCCAAAAAGCACAACTAAAATATGATGCGGCATTAAAACCTGAACAGGAATCAAGACAAAAGAGGTACGTTCCAAATGAGAGTCAGACCAAGAAATAAAACTGGAACCAAGACGACAACGAATGGAACCGCAACTGGAATTCAAACATGGATTAATAAGGTGAAGTAGAACCGAATCAAAACCAGAAGCAAAACTAGTGCGTCCATCTATGATTCAAAAATCTTCCCAAGATGGCGACACAAACACCCAAACATTTCTGTAACTATGGAAGAACACATCCAGTGGCGCGTGCGATTTCAAAAGGGTGTCATATTCACGTATTTTCTTGACGAACGCGGCTTGTGAGTGCCTCGTGGTATGTTTACACCCGTCGCTAGGCAACGGTTACCCGGCGAGCAGCCGAAAAGCATTCGCACCAAAGCCGAGGCGACGCAGTGACGTCACCCGCCCCGCGCCGCAGAAGCCGTCGAACGGATCGCGGGACTCTCGACATCTCCGAAATGACGGGCGTTCACATCGACCCGAGCCGGGCCCCGGTCGCCTTCGGGCGGCTGGCCATCCCGGAGCTGTTCGCCCAGCTGGAGGAGCCCGACGCCGCCAGAAGGCTGCGGGCGCTCGCGTCCCTCTGCGACCTCACGCACGACCCGGAGCGACTTTACCAGGTGGTCAGTGAAGGTACGCGTAGGTCGAGCGGCGTTGGGGGGGGGGGGGGGGTGGTTGCGACGCGTCAACGCCTCCGCCATATTGGAGGTGTCACATTGGCCCACTCGAACGGGCTGGTGACAAATTGCGCAAAGTCAAGGCCTCTCAGTCACACCGACTTCCATATTCGGGGAAACACGACTTTTAATCGGGTGATTTTAAAACCTGACTGCGTATGCCACGGTTACCGCCACGATAACCATCGAAACACTCGTATGAAATATGACGTGTGTTCCTGAAAGGTACGCCCGGTCCCCAAAGTTTCAGCAGATTCGGTTGCGTTAAGTATAAGCCAGTGATTTTCTCGTGTTGCCGCCTGCCGCCCCATTCAAGTTGAGCCAACTGAACAATTGTGTCAAATAAGTTGCTTTCATTCGACCCAGACATCTTGTCACCTTCATTGTCTCTTGTTGAGCCAGCATAGAGAGGAGAGATGGACGTGTTTTTTCAATTCTGAGCAAATAGCACCGAGGTTTACGCTTGACTGGTTTTGCAGGTTTTCTGGACCAGTTGGAGGTTCTGTTGAAGGATGGAGATGCGGCGGTGAGAACCAGAACCTGCGAGCTGCTGCATCTCGTCACCAGCCACAACATTGCCAGGTAAACGTCCGTTTTGAAATTTGAAAAATAAATATTTATTCGTAATTGGTACTTGGGTTCGGAGTCGGAAGGGTCAGCGAGCACTTCCCCGAGTTCCCCGCCATGCTTGCCAGCCCAAATTTTGATGGGCTTCTCGAGCGGAGTGAAAAAAGAGACCAATGGAAGTAGTCATGCCCGTTTAGCGGTTTACCGAATCGATAGTACACAAGGATGCCACAAGGGGGCGGCAAAGCGCTACTTAGGATGAGATGGAGCCCCTTAACTCCCTTCGCTTCAGTAATTCCACTTTGTCAAACCAGTCCAGTCTCCTTTTCGAGTTTTGATACACGACAGTGCTATTCTTTTTTTTCGCTGTTGCTCCCCAGACAAGCCCTCCTGTCCTCGCCCCTCCTGGCCCGTCTCTCTCAGCTGCTGGACGACCCGTCCCCGCTGTGCAGGACGTGCGCCCACCGCGTGATGAACAGCCTGGCGCTGCTGCCCGCAGGTAGGCAGGCCGCACCCCCACGACATGGCAGAGGGCGCCTTTTTTTTTTTGACGCCCGCGCTCGTCCGGCAGGTGCCAAAGCCTTGCAGGCTCTTGTTCCCAAGCTGATGCTGAAGCTGCAGGAGGAGCAGGAGGAGAAGGAGGAAGAGGTGCAGGCCCTGCTGCTGTCCACGCTCAGCTGCTGCTCGCGCCTGGACGCCGCCCCGGCGCTGTCCCACCGCGGCGTCACGCTCATCGGACGCAAGCTGTCGCACGCCTGCTCCAACATCCGCAGGGAGGCGGCGGGAGCCATGATGGCGCTCAGGTCGGGACCCCCCGCGTCTCTTTGCGTTGCTCCCTGAGGCGAAACGTATTCTGGCGACTGCGGTGATGACCTCCCGTGCGCCGCTGCAGCGTCCCGGTGGAGGGCAAGCGGCAGGTGTGCGAGGCGGCAGTCCTTCCCGTTCTGGCGGACCTCCTGCGTGACCCGGATGTGGACGTGCAGGCCAACGCCGCCGGCGCCATCATGAACACCGTGGTCATCACGACAGGTGACTTTGCCGCTCAACCGCGTGACCTCCTCTCCCAACCGATCGGCAGCGCCTCTTGTCGGTCCCGCAGGGAAGCATCAATGTTTGGAGCTGGACGTCCTGCCGGTCCTGCTGGAGCTTCTCTCGCAACGCGAACGGGATGTCGAAGAGGAGCGGAGGAGGAAGGCGCTGGTCCTGTACTCGCTCCGAGCTCTCACCTCGTTGGCCGAGGCTCCCGAGGGGCGTCGCCGCCTGCTGCTGCAGCTCCCCCTGCTGGTGGGGAGGAGCGAGCCCCCCGAGGAGGATGCCGACATTCGGCGCGCCGCTCGGACGGCGGTCAACGTCGTCACCTGGACGCCGTGACGAAGTTCGGGCCGACCTCCTTCCGCTTCTCCCGTCGATGAAACGGGAGACGCGTGCTAAGATGCTAGGATAGCTTCCGTCTTCGAAGCTCATTTCGGCGTCTGCTGTCTAGTGTCCTTCAAATTGCAAGGAGACTCTGTCGACTGCTGATGCTAAAATGCTTCCATGTGTCACCAAGTTGTGACCTTCCATCTTGCTGTGGAAACACGTCCTTGATCTCTGAGGTCACCTGAGGTCAAAATGCCAACGTAGCTCAAGCCCACTAAGCTAGCACTAACGCACGTACATCCGGACTGGAACAATTGAACCACCGCATACTCCGAGTTGGCAGATCGCTTTTGGAACCCATCTCCACTTGACTTTTTGTGCCGTAAACGTACGGCTTTGGTGCCATCTTGCGGCACGTTGGTGCAAAGGAACTTCATTTCACACGGGCCGTGTAACACACGGAGTGTCGCTCACGTTGCCGTGGCGCAGTGACAAAACTTTGGTGATTGACTGCGGTGATTCCTTCAAGTAGCGTTTCCATCAATGGACTTTGTACGACTGACCTGCCGAGTTCAATGGACATACATTAAGGTCAGCGCACGCATTCAATTATATCTGTCCTGCCTTATTTCCATCAGTAAAACCAAATTAAAAAAAATCCGCAAACAGGTGAAATGGAGCTTTTTAGCATCTGAATGTTATTTGTTCAACGTGTATTTGAAAAGGAAACATTCACAGTCTCTTATGAGTCATCTCGGCGGTTCGTCAAATCGATTCACGTGTGTGTGGTTGTGTGTATGTCATGATATCTTAAAGACCTCTCCGACACCCACGACACCCCCGGGGCTGGAGCTAATGGACTGCTCCACGCACACGCACGCACGGGCACGCGCGCCAGATGAAGAGGAGGGAGCGAGTGCGCAGGTTCACTCGCTCGCTCGCTCGCTCGTTGGATGCCGCTCACGCGCGCAGGACGCGCGGAACGCGCACGCACAGACGCGCGCACGCAGGTGAGGAGAAACACCTTTTCTTTGAGCGCGTCGCGTGACGAGCGTGAATGGAACGAAACCAAGTCATAAAAATGTCTTGGGATATTGCGCGCTCCCCGTCGCCGGCGCGTGCGCGCGCGTCCCTGCGCGAAGTAGAACTTGATCAAATGCGCGTGTACGTGTGTCGACGCGCGCGAACGCTCCCTCAAAAAGTCGTGAGCGTCAACATCGAAAGGCGCGCTTTTGAGTGGCGGCAGCTGGTCACTATTCATCATCATCGTCGCCGTCGCGATGTATTGATGTATGGATGATCACGCAGTGACGTAAGAGCATATGTCGGGGGGAGCGGGGAAGAGGAGGGGGGATTAAGGAGGAGAGAATGGTTTCATGTAACCCACTCTCTCTCACACGCACACAGGTGCAAAGCACGAGGGAGCGACGATTCCGACCCCCACTGAAGTGAAAATCCGCCATATCGAGAGCCCGCGTAACATACTGTAGGCATGATATAAACAAAGCTTTCCCCCGACATACTTCCAATCGGACACTTTTTGAAGTATTCGGTACCGCCTGCGCTCGCTCTTGCTGTCGAGAAATGGGAGACTCGTCGTGTAACATCCGGTTGGGGAAATGGAAAGAAAAAGAATACTTGCTCGCACAGTTCTCCAAGTAAGAGGTCTGGTGTGCTTGCTTCAAGTTGTTTATCGGTCCCAAATGTTTGCACGCGGTGGAGTGCCTGACTCCTGTAAAAAAAAAAAAAAAAAAACACATCAAAAGTGACATTGAACGCCGCTGATATTGCGCGGGCGTGAATGCTCAAAGCACTAGCTTAGCATCATGACGCCACTTGTGTGATGTCGCCTCCATATCACCGATGATGTTAGCGCGCTAGCCCGGTAGCATCACGCCACTCCACGCGACGCCTTTTGATGGGGCGAGGGGTGAGATTTTTAAGGCAAAATCCAACGAGAAAAAATGCACTTTCGATGACTGAGACGGCCATGTGACTTTTCCCACCGTGTGTGGGTGGAAGCCGTCAGAATATTCGGATCAGCGTTGTGGCGCTAACAAGGTGCGGATTGTGTGTGCGTGCGTGCGTGCGTGTGACGTGTCATCACAACAGCATGTGATCGCTTCGCCGGTGAAGGGCCAAAGTCGCCCTGAGTTCGAGAAATGTGTCGCTGATTATCTGTGAGACCAGCAGGGGGCTGTGGGGGGGGGGGGTTGTGACGTCAGAACGAGGCCACAAGTGCAGCCCGTGCGTGTGCGTAATTAGACAGCAGACACACAAAACGACTCAAGTGCTGGAACGTTCAGTCGCTGACTGAATTGACAGATGGACAACACACACACACAGTGTTGTCATGACGACAGTGCCATGAGTAATCTTGTGTTTCTCTTTCAGGTGGGAACTTTTTTTTTTTTTTTTTTTTTTTTGGTAAATGTGTTTATTTTCGGAACAAAGTTGAAAGACAAAGGTAAAAAAACAGTCGGGACGATTCCGTGAAGGTTCCCATCCTGTCAATCACAATGACGGCGACTGAGTCCGCCATGGCCCGGGCCACTGACGGCAGCCGTTAACACGCCGACGGCATGTGGGTGCGGTCGCATGTGTGTGGCCCAGATAAGCTATGAGGGGCTGTTGGGGGGACCAAATACAACATTAGCTCTCATCTACACACACACACGCTTTCTTGCATTCACGCGACTGAAGGGCCCACTGACACACACGCTTTGGCATTCCTAACTGAAATCCTCTCACACAGCCAAATGACGGCCTTTCGTACATCGTGCCGAAATGCGCACCCGTGTCTGTTGAGGTGATTGCACCTCCCAGAAACGAATGAAAATAACTCAAAAATTGAAAAAAATCGAACCCCCCAACATTTGTGTTGTTTTGTGTGTATGTGCGGATGTGTGAGTGAGCGCGTGTGTACCGTATGTGCACGGGTGTGTTTGGCTTCAAAATGGGTCGGCAAAATGTGCCGATTCGAGCTTTCGCGTTCATGACTGGTAGCTTTTTACAGTTGTTCTCAAATCATCCCGAAGTCGCATCTCGAAAGGTCGTTTTTTTAGGCGGCAAAGTTGAAGATGACGTGATGGCGTGTTGCCGTCGCTTCCGAAGCTTCCCGCTTGTCCGGCAAACATCAGCGGAATGCCGGCAGATAGCAGCCGGTCGCTAGGAGACGGCCGGCCGCACTCAACCAATCAGCCGACGGTGATGTGCTGAAGGTGCTGCTGGCCTAAAATAGACCCCTCGGCATTCACACACACACACACACACACTCTGATGCATTCCCAGATTTCCCAGAATACCTTTCCCGATGACTCTGTTGAGGCGTGTGAGAATCAGTACAGAAAATAATTTGGTTTTTTTTGTTGCGTTTCATTCTTTTTTTTTTTTTTTTCACATTTAGGAACAATCCGTGACATTTCCCCTCTCTGTTGTCATTGTCCCTTTTGTCTTTCCTTTCTTCTTTGTTTGGATGTAAATTAGCTCCTTAGCTTGTTAGTCAAGGTCACTGATTGTCTTCATACTCGGGTCCTGGGAGCACGCAGACCTTCTTCACTGATTTACACCACACACACACACACAGTGGGGCGTCTAATCTAAAGTCCAAACTCGACCTTTACTGACTTTAGTTTCATGGTGGTGCATTCAGGGGCTGTGGGGAAAAAGAGGAATTTGGCATGAACCGCCCTGGTCGCTCGACAGTGATTCCCGTGACCATAGACCGGGTTAGTGATATTATGGGATGTTGGCCACACCACTCGGAGGTGTCCGAGTACGTCAACGTGATACTCTGTTTTGATTTATCGGGTCTCGTACCGATTGATTGTTAGTGAGCTCTCTCTTGAGACTAACAGGAAGTACCGGCGTCTTCCGTGACCTTGAACTAATAAAACGTCCGTTGAGCATACGGCTGTAGTTCGGCATTTGGGACCCGCTCAGTCCGGATTCCAAGCCTCCTTAGATGATGTTTGACATAATCCATTGGCGGCGCTCTTTTGGTGATATGACTCATCAGCAATACACGCGCGCTAATATTATACTCCGAGCTCCATTTTCCTGCGACGTTCCAGTTTGCTGACCGGTACCTGTCATTTGTTGAAATCAACACACACGCTAATGTTAGCTTAGCATGTTTCCGTACGTTAACACCGCAAACGTCGTTAATATTACACCTCCCGGTCTCCATTTTGTTGACCGATGTGTCATTGGCGGAGATGACTCATCAGCATGCTAATGTTAGCTCTGCGTGCTAGCAGTTCACAATCTCGACTTTAGCGTCGAAAGCGGGAGTGTCCAAAGTGGGTCCTGGCGGGCCGCCGTCCTGCCTGTTTTGCAGCTTTCCCAGGAGCGACACACCCGATTCAAATCATCTGAATTGTTCTAATGCTGCTTCAGAGCCGGCCCATGAGCTGATCTGAATCGGGTGCGTCGCAGCCCAGAGGGACGGAAAACGGGCAGGGCCGGAGCTGGACACGGCTGGTCTAAAGAGAAGCAACGCGTGTTATGGCGGAGACGTGTTATGACCTCGGCCCCCAGATGACTGATGACTCATGAATAATAAACAACGTGAAAGCACGGATCGATATATGACTCAAGTGATGATGAAGAGAAGCGCGGGCGTCTATCAAAACTCATGTTGTCCCACACGCATTGTCACTCAAGTGTGCGCGCGTGTGTGCGTGTGTGTGATGCACAAGTTAGTCAGCTGTCATTTGTTCTATTCTGTAATGACAACATTCCAGAATGATCTCTTTATGTTCCATGGAAGCATCCAGAGCTGAGGTCCATTGTAATGTTGTGTACTTTGTGTTTGTGTGTGTGCGTGTTAATCACATGTTTGTGAGTGTCTGCATTGTCATCTTTTATCACACACACACACACACACACTAATTTCCTTTTTTTTTCTCGCGCGCGTGTTCCAGGTTGCGACCAGTCAGCCGCGACCATGATGATGACGCCAAAGGTAAAGAAATACGTGAGTAAGCCTCAGGAGTTAGCATGCCGAGTGGGACGTATGCGTTGTGTTGCAGAGGCCTCAGACGTCCCCGGGCAGCGTGCTGTCTCTGCGAGGTGGCGCCAACGTGCCGGGATCTCCCGCCGCCGCCATCGTGGTGAGTGGCCAGCTTGGACTTTGCGGTGTTATCGGCATCTATAGGCCCCTCCCCCTTCAACTCTGCCCCCCCGCAGGCCCGGGTGGACGACGGTGTGATGGTTTACAAGGACCTGGCGGCACTCCCGAGGGACAAAGCCATCCTGGACATCGAGAGACCAGACCTGATGACGTACGAGCTGCACTACAGCTACAGTCCACTGGAGGTGGCGGTGAGTCACCCGGCTCGCCTCGTGCCATTTGAATGTGTTCGCATTGACATCAAATCATTTGATTTGATTTGTTCAGAGAAGGATTGATAGTTTGTTGTCTTACAGTGGTCATCTTCCTATTATTGATGATCTATTTGCTCTCCGATTATTTTTGCCGCTGTAGGCGTATGCTTTCTTGTAAGCTAATTGTATATATTTCTTAATTGTTGTTTATGATTTAGTCTTTTTTCCTTCTTTGTCGTCCGTCGTGTGATTTTTGTAATGATCAGTTTGTTTGTCGCATTGTCACTATTGTTTGTTTTTATCCGAATGATTTGTCGGTGGCCACGTTATGAATGTTTGATTGCACTCTGCCGCTTAACCGCACCATTGCCGTCCGCGGCGCAGAGGTCGCCGTCCCCGGGCTCTTTCTCCCCTCCGACCTCTCCCGAGGTCAGTCCGAGAGCAAAGTTCACCGGAGTGTGTTTCCGCTGGCTCTTGATCCGTGGCGATCTTTCCAGGAGTCCGGGATGCGGCTGGAGAAAAGCTCTCCTGCCGGTTCCTCGCCGGCTTCCACCGGCCGGAAACGCAACGGCGGCGACACCGCGCCGTCTTCGCGTGCGCAAGACGCCCAAGCTCCCAAGATCCTGCAACACTTCCACAGGCCTGGTAAACTTCCTCAATGCTTCTTTTCGATACGGCTCGCGCATGTCGGCTATTCCATGTGAAATGTCATTTTTACAGACAACGGGAGTAACATCTACAAGAAGCCTCCCATCTACAGAAGAGGTCCGTCGATCACCCGTCAATCGTTCGCCGGTGGCATCGCGAGCTCACCGGACGCCACGCGATGTGTGTGTCTGTAGGCGCGTCGTCGTCGGCGCTCGCCGCGGGGAAGCACTTGGAGGATCTCATCATCGAGTCATCAAAGTTTCCCGCCGCCGAGCCTCCGGATCCGAACGCTCCCTCCAAGATCGAGACGGAACATTGGCCCTGCCCCCCCTCCTCCGCCGTCTTTGGTACGATCCAAACCTTGAGCTTCTCCTCGTTACGGGAGTGTGGAGCCGTCGGATGGAGAAGAATTGTTTATTCCTGAGCATAAATTTAATTTCACAAGATTGATTGCTTCTTTCCGGCTGTCGATCTTCCCTCAGAGAAGGAGAAGGCGTGTCGCAGGAGTGAAGGCAGGCGAGAAGAAGAGGAGGAGGAGGGAGAGGAGGATGAGAGCACTTGGGGGTTGCGAGCGCTTCACAGGCAGGAACTCAACAAGGTGGGAAGGGGGGTGGCTTGCTGCCACGACGATGGATGTCACCAGCGCCTTTGTGATCGCGTCTTTTTGCCTTCAGATTCGGTCCAACATCGGAAGGATCATCCTGAAGGAGGAGCTGGACAAGTCGGCCGCTCCACTGAGAAGGAAAACGCGCTCGCTTCCGGACCGCAGCCAGCACGCAGGTACCGCACCGGCGCCGCCTGAGTACTGTATGTCATCAAGCTAATTTACTTTCAAAACAATCTTCGTACATCGCTAACTTGGCAAATGACTGCCCCAACTTTGGAGTGTTACCATTCAAGTACTGACGAGTCGAAAAAAAACAAAACCAAAGAGAATAGCACAGGGGTGGGCAAACTTTTTGGCTCGGGGGCCGCATTGACTTTTAAAATTTGACAGAAGGGCCAGCTCAGCACCAGCTATGGTACATTCAAAAAAATAAACTGCATTTGTTGACAGTCCATATCAAACATCAACAGAACAAAAGCATGAACGTACGGTATTAATATACTTTTTTAAAATGACGACAGTGTTGCTGATGACCTATTTTAGCCTGTGCATCGCTGCAGATGGGTTGTGATCAGACCAGTAGAAGTAGAGCGACACAGAGGTCCTCGGTGGTCGAAAAGATCCCGCCCCCCCGCCCCCTCCCTGTGTTCTGCAACTTCAAGTCAATGCGCCACCTGGCGGTGAAATGCCTGTCATTACAAGTCCAATTGAAATGAATGCAATCATTGACATCGAACCTTAATTGTGGACCGACCTTCGGCGGGCCGGATTAAAAGGACCGACGGGCCGGATTCGGCCCGCGGGCCGTAGTTTGCCCACCTCTGGAATAGCATGAAAAGGTCCATAAAGTTAGAGTTCTGGCGACCTCTGATGGTCTTGTTGAGGACTACACGCATACTTGGATGTGGAAATGGCTGACGTTAATTATGGTTTGGCAAGTTGACCTCGCTCCATCGGCGATGTACCTGAACTCCTCTCGTCACTTCCTGTCTCCTATGCAGGCGCCACCACTTCCCGCGCTCTTTGTTTCCCAGCATCCTCTGGTGCAGGCCTAGCCAGAGTGAGTGAATGAGTGTGTGTGTGCGTGTGTGAGACACGCATTGATGTGGTGTTCGGGTGCTGAGCATTGGGCTGGTGTTCTTGTAAATTCCAGTTGCAGTCGACAGAATTCAGCCCGGCGGAGAAGCCTGCTCAAGGTACGCCCCCCGGGGAGATTCCAGGACCATTTGCTGGGTTCAAAAGCCCTAATGTGTGTGTTTGTGTGCATGTGTGTCTTCCGCAGGTGTTCAGGTAGAGTGTGTCTTCATCATTGTGCAGTGTGTCGGCCATGTTGTGGTGATGTGTGCGTGTGTGTGTGTGTGTTTGTGTGTCAGAACGGAGACGGTGCCATGGACCGAGGCCGCTCGCTGCCCAGTGTGCTGGAGCTCAAGGTAAACGTGTGACCCTGTGATGACATCACGCGGGTGCACGTGTCCCGAGCGGTCGCCGTAACGACACTCTTCTTCGTCAGATTTACCCGTATGAGACGCTCGTGGTCAACCACAGAGGGCGGAATCAAGTTCCTCCTGGCGTCGACAGAACGCAATTGGAGGTAACGGTATCAACGTTAACAACTGAGCAAAGTGCTAATAGATGCGAGCAACTAGCGAGAGAGTATCCGAAGTCGAGAAAGTGCCAAGGCAGATTGATTTGCATTTCATATCTTGAGCTGGGCTTGTTTTCTTCTGATAATTGTTAAATGAATAAGCTAACAAACGCTTAGATGACCGTAGAGCAAGAGAACGATAAAAAAATGTATGAGGAGTATACATCTGAGCCTGTTTGCAGTTGCTGTTATATTCCCGAAAATTGCTAAAATGCTAACTCATACTATGTCGCCACGGAGCACGACATCAACCCACGAAAAGAAAACGTTCAAAGCGATTCACAGGTATTTTAGATCTTTCCCCGTAGCAGTCAGGTACTCTTTCAAAGGAGACTTGATCAAATGCTAGCATACGGCAAGCTAAAATCGCTAAAGCAAATCAATAATATTGCCCAGCCTTGTGATACTCCCTCTACCGACAGTTGCCAAAATGCTACCATGCAAGCAGATCCTAAGTGAAAGCTCATAATAAGTGTTGTGTGCGCATCCAGAGACATCTGTCACGGGAAGAATTCGCCAGCGTGTTTGCCATGATGCCGGAGGAATTCGAGCGGCTTTCTCTCTGGAGGCGGAACCACCTAAAGAAGAGGGCGTGTCTCTTTTGACTTCCACGCACAGCCCGCTGGAGACGCGCCCGCTCTACACAAACTAACGAGCCGAGAGAGACGCTAACATTAGCGTGAGGTGGGATTGCTAAATCATGTTGGGCAGGCAACGCAAACATTGTTGCTTTCAACTCCGAAAGAAGGAGCCGTCACCGATGCCAATGTCGGAATTGGCGCAACAATGCTAATACGATCGCTAAAACATGTTGAGCAGTTACCACAAACGTTGTGGCTTTCATCTCTTAAGATCGCTACAAGGGTAGCTAATATTAGTGTTAGCGTGACAATGCTAATAGCTACATTGCGAGGAGCTTTCGGGAAGTTAATGATAGCAGCGATCGCTAAAACGTGTTGAACCTCAATCTATTAATCGTCGATTGATGTTCCTGAAAAGTGGCACCCAACCATTTTTGTTTGGTGAAGCCCCGAACCCTTTCGCCATTCCACGAGTACCCGCTCGGTGATTCTCCAAAAGGAGAACTTTAACACAGTTTATTTGATGAAAATCATTTTACTTCGTCTCCTTAAGTTTAACACAAATTCTCAGGCATGATCTTCTTTTAATTCAAACAAAAAAAAAATCTGATGTGTTGAACATATATCACGAAATCATAAAAATCAAAATAAACACGCCTTTGTCAGACATAACTCCGATAACATTTACCACAATTCTTTTTTTTTTTTTTAACCCCCACACAAAAAAATGTAGCGCGATTGAATACGGTGAAACTGTAACTATCAGGAACACTTCACTTTTATTGACGGGCTTCTGAAATGACTCCAAATATTTAGTTCTCATCTTGGACATTTAAAATGTTTCCATGTACCCCCTGCAATGTGCTCATATTTCCCTTGTTGGGAAACACTGCTCTAAAGACCGAACGTTGATTCCACCTGTTAACGGCTACTGTCCAGTTAGCATTGAAGCTTAGCATGCTGTCCAGGACCGAAACCGAAATCAGCTGACAAGTCCATTTAAAACAACATGATTCATGCGTCAGCTTGCTTTGGGCTTATGCGGGCGCGGACTGATGACATCGCCTTCACGTGACGTCAGCCATTTTGCATCCTGTGTCGTGCCAGTCATCGCCATTTTGAACGATGATGACATTTTCGATACGACGTAAAACAACAAGATTAGCGCTTTGTTTTGACAGTTTTGGGGTAAATCTAAGCCACTAACTACATGTTTGTTGTTTTTATTTCTATTTGTTGGATGTTTTTGATGACGTTTCTGTGACATGCTTGCTGCATGCGTGATCTTAACATGTGAGAGGATCAAAAGCTAATCGGCACCGAATGAAACATCACAAGTGCGCTCTTAGCTCATTGGCATTTATTCTTATCAATTTCATCTACTATAAGGCAATCTCAGAGATGTAATGCTTTTGTCGCTCATGTGGATGATGAATGTGATGTGAACGATGAAAACAATAAACTTTATATTCATCCAGCTGTTACTCTAAAATGAAATTTGGATTAAAGAAGAAAAAAATGGTCATAAACAAAAAAGTGATGATTTGTGCACAGGGACCATGACAAATGCCTCATGCGTATCAAACCATTCAAGTCCGTTACATTGTGTAGAAAACCAAAAATAAGTTAAAGGGCGTCGGCGTCACAGTCGTGATCGAAAAGATAATACCCATCGGGAAGTCACGTTGCCACATCACTTGGCCACGCGGTCACTTCGTCACATGGTTGCCTTGGCTTCAGGCAGCAGCTTTGGTCTCCCATTCCTGTCGGAGACCACAAACGCGTGTCACCGTGGCAACGCACTCCTAACTTAATAAGAATCCGCCGAAGCGTGTGGATGCTGACCTTCCTCTTCTGGAAAACCTTCCCGTGCTCGATGAAGAGTGTGGATGGGGCTGGTCTCAGCGAGGTCTTCACAGATGCCGTGCGACGCAGGAGAGGGTTCAGCAGACTGGCCTAGACCGGCGTCAACCAGGGAAAACATCAGAAACCGGCAAGGGCCGGGAAAGACGGGCACAGACTAGTGGAGACCAGCGGGGACCATGGAAGACCAGATTAGAGCATTAGCAACTAGCAAGGCTGGAGACCACCAGAAACTAGTGAGGATCAAGAAAAACCAACAGAGAGAGTAGGAGGAACGAGAAAGCCTAATTGACACCAATCAGCAGAAGAAAACAATCAACAAGGCACAGGTCGGAACCAGCAGAAAGCAACAAGGACAGATAATTTAAAAAAAAGTCCCATAAAAAAACAACCGAAATCACAGGAGACAAGTGGAAAACAAGAGATGAGTAAAACTCCCCGTAGAAAGAGTTGAAAACAGGCTTAAGCTATCGGGGCTAGCCTGCTAGCTAGCTCCATGACAGCTGATTAGAAATCATCAGCATCTGCTTGGGAAGCATCAAATGAACGTGCGGGCGGGCCTTCAGAAAAGATGTTTACTGATTGGCCGGCAATCACCTGCGCCCGCTCGCCGCACACGGTGAGCGATTGTCTGAAGGAGGAGCGTTTATTCTTATTGGTCGCCGACAGCAGGTTAGCCTCGGACCCCGCCCTCACGGGTACGCTTTTCCTGCCCGTCAGCTCCAACTTCTGAACGCCACGCGGCGCTACTTCGGACCACTTCCTGTCTGAAACACATCACACACGCGCGCTTGGGCTCAGGAGCTGAGTTGCGGCTAAGAGGGTGAATTCACTTTGCGTTCACGAAAACCTCTGTGAAGTCAAACGTTAACAGGCACATTTGCGTGGGATAAGCGTGCTCGCTCGGTTCATGCTAACTACGCAGCGAATGCTGACCTCCGAGCAGTCAGACGGGCCAGAACTCGCAGCTAGCGACTGATGCTAAGCTAAGGCTTGCGCTAAGCATAGTTACGCTCAACTAATTGAAGTCAAAGAATTCCAGAGCAGTCGGCCGTGTTGGCGGCCGCCGGCCAATGCCGAGCTGCCCGCGTGCCAACTCACTGCGGCCGTCGAAGGTGGCATCGGTGTAGGTCACCGCGGCGTCCCGAGAACTCCGAAGCTGTCGCACGACACAAGAAAAGGCGTCAGTCGGTGAGGCCACACGCGTCCGGTCGAATTTGGAGACGGGAGGCGGCCGGTACCATGTGCTCCAGCATGGGGGTGTTGGAGTAGACGGGCTGTGGGGGTGTAGCGGCCGAGTTGGAGCGGAAAGGCTGGTCCATGTACGCGTTCAGGGTGTGTACGCTGAGGACGCAAACGTCACAATCATCATCTTTCAACGTCACTCCGCGTCAAAGTTTTCAGTTTCAACATTTGCGCGGCAAATCTCCGGGAATCTGCAATTGCGCACTTCAATAACTTAGATCTGCACGTACGCGCCGCGGCGGCGACACCGACCGACGTACCCGATGTGTGCATCTTGCGGAGTCTGGCCGCCAGCGTCCGCCGCGGCCGTCAAGAGGCGCGTCCATCGACGCTTCTCGTCCTCCGAACTCACCTGCGAGCGCGTCGGGCAAGCGTCACCCCGCCGCCGCCGCCGCCGCCCCACTTCCTGTCCCCCTCCGCCGCCGCCACTCACCTCCAGCACGGCCAGCTGCTCGCCGAGCATGCTCAGCGCGATCCTGTGCGGGCGCTCGCCGTCGGGCGCAGCTTTCACATCGCAGCCTCGCAGCTGCAGCGTGTACTGAGGAGAGCGGACGCGGCTCCGACGGCTCTCGTCGTCTTCGCCGTCCTCTGCAAACATGTTGAGATTTCCCACCTCCACCTGACACAGGAGACTCTGCCACTGACAGTTCATCAGCACACTCGCCGCGGCTGACAAACACACAGCACGCACCAAGTTAAAATAAAGGTAGCCTTCAAAGATGAAAAAAAAAAAAAGGTCATTCCTAGTGTTGACGAGTCAACTGAAGGGAGGGAAAGCGCTTCACGGGCCCACAGATGACAAATGCTAACGACATCCCCTGAGCTAAAACCCCCTCAACTCAAGAAGACGTTATTATGGTAAACAATTCAAAATATTGAAGACAAAAGATTTTGAAAAGGGTCAAACAACATTTCATGTCAAACATGAATAAATACAAATAAAACCTTAGTTGTTTGAAAAAAAAAAAACTAACACATGATTTGGGCCCATTTTAAATGTGTGTGTGTCAGGGTCAATTTTTTTTTCAGCCAAAAATGAACACATACTATCATGTCTAAAAACTAATAAGTAAAGACACCATTAAATACACATTGGAAGAACTCTACAGTAGTTTTTTTTAATCTATCAAAGCAAAAAAAAAAAAGCAATAATAAATAAATAAAGAAAAAATAAGAAAGAGAAGAAAAAAGAAAAAAGTTTACATTTAAAGAATGAATGAAATATTTGAAGAGCAAAATGTCCCTTTCAAAGAACAGCGCCAGTTGATCTCTTTTCTTGACGCGACACTCAAAAAGTTGGGAAACAATACGATGGTTACCTTTGTTCCTGTGTCGTTGACGTGAAGATTCTGGCTGGTGGGGGGGTGTCACAAGCGCACTGGACTGGACACACAAGCCAACAAACACTCGATCCGATGTTACAACATCAACGACTTATTCATGCGCTGGCTGTATAGACACACAAATAGTGTGTGTGTGTGCGTGCGTGTGTGTGCGTGTGCTTGGTGTTCCTCACCCGGCGAGACCACAGAGAAAGTTCTGAGCTGGTGCTCTGATTTTCCCCGTCAACGCTCAGCTCCTCGATCACCTGCCAGGCGCACGTACGCACACACACACACACACACACGCACACACACAATTGTTGGTGTTCAAATATCCGTTGCGGAGGGTGGTAAGACTGCAACATTGATGCTGGTTTTGTTACCCCGTCTAAGGTGTTTTGCATTGTGCGTTAGCAGTAAGGACTTAAAATCGAAGCTCTGTCGTTTTTTAAACACGGGTGTAATACAGTAATTCTACCTTTGTCTGATTTGACAGTAAACCTCAACTGCGAGTTTCAAAGTCCTTTTCAAATCAAGGCGCGAGTGTAGACGGTTTCATACAGCGAAAGTGCTCCGTCCTTTTTGTTTGTTTTGTTTTTCAAATGAACCTCCTCGGTCAAGAACGCGCGAGCACTCGCTATCGTCATCTGCGCTCTTGTGCGTGTGATGCGTTTCCAAGCGCGCGCTGACCCGGCGCCACTCGTCGGCCTGCTGGAAGCTGCTGCACCCCAGTACCAGGGTGTCGGCCCCGAGCGGCCGAAGCTTGAGTCGGTGCGGAATCTTCCGGTTGCTCTTCAGCTTGTAGACCGGCTGGCAGCCGCGCAGACTCAACTGTAGATGAGGGAGGAGGTCCCGCGCGCACTTGTAGCACTGGAACAGAAAACACAGACCATCAAAGAAACGCGCGCGCCAAAGCGGCTGCGAACGGCAACATTTTTTCACAAATCAAAGTCAACAATTGCACAGGTATTGTTGAATAATAATGAATTATAGTGAGTTGATGAGACTGTATACGTGACATTTCTATAATAATAATACTTATAAAATTCCTCTTCTAAAGAAAAATACATTAATGGTAGTCTCTTAAGTGAATCGGAATCGTTTAAAAAAAACACAAACAAACATGACACATATTACATTAAAAATAAAAAGGTGTTTAAAAACTACAACAATTTATGATTTAAAATTGAAAATTTTAAATTAAAGTTCAAAGTTAAAAAAAAAAGCGAGTGAAAAGGAATGTGTAAATAAAAAGTAAAAGTGACAATAAAACTAAGACACACACACACACACACACACACACACACACACCAGCAGGAGGTGGTTCCTGATGATGAAGAGCTGCTTGGTCCATTGTCCCAACCATTTCCTCCTCCACAGGTACCCACACAGGCGAGATTCGGGAGGGGGCCTGAGACAAGGCTGAGAGGAACTCCACTGGATGTAGTGAGCTCTGTCCTTCATGTGCTCTTCATCATCGTCATCGTCATCCTCGGCATCCTCACCGTATGACTCGTAGTAGCTGTTCTCCGACTCGGCTCGCTCTGGGGAGTTGCTAAGTTGTCATTGTCAGCGTGTGTGTGTGTGTGTGTGCGCGTGTATGCATGTGCGCATGCACGTACCTATGTGACCGTTGCTATCAGCTTGGAAGGGCTGTGCCTCTTCGTAGGTATCTTCATCTTCGTCATCATCACCGCCAGGAGCTTGAGAACCCCCGGGTGGGCATTGCCGTGACGCAGGGACCTTGAGGGTGGATAAAACAAGTGGCTAGGTGCTCATATGATGAACATGATGATGAGATAATAAATAAGGAACAGATCAACTGGAGTGTGCACATTCAGTAAATGTGTGTGTCCATCACGTAGACCAGACGCTAATCAGCCGCCATCAGTGACCACTTCCTGTCTCAGCAAAGCTTTCAGCCAATAGGAAGGCAGCTAGATGAGAGATGGCCTCATATATAAACATCCTGTCAGGCACACACGCACACGCACACACACACACACACCGTCTCCTCCCAAACCTCAGGAGGACTCTGTCATTAGCAGACCACATCACAGAGCAGCCTGCTGTGTTTCTCCGTTAGCAGAAAAAACGGTTGTGGTTCTGGTCCACTTTTCTACATTCATGTCTGTCATCTGACAAGAACTTAGTAGGCGCACCAGAACCTCAAATATGAACCCTGTGTTGGATTCTTCTCAGCACAATTGTCTTTTGTTGACTTTCCTCGGCTTTGACTCTCTCGGCTCTCAAAATAGATGAGCTAGCGGTTGGTAGCTGGGTCGAACACAGTTGACAATTTAGCAGGTTGTTGGTCATAAACACCACTTCTTGAGGATGGTGCTATCTCACCACAGTGAAGCTAGCTAACGGGAGAACACAGTTGAGGTCCAGCCTTTGTTTACTTTTCTCGGCTTTGATTCACTCCCGCTGCTCGCGCAATGTCGAAATTAGCAGTTGGCAGTGAGTGTGTAAAAAAAAATAATTAGACCACACTCAGTCTCTAGTTAGCAGTTGACAACTGGACACACGCTCAATTTAATAAGCACGCTGTCATAATGGCGCAGCGAGTGGTGAGCAGCTAACAGGAGACCATAACCGAGCCGCTAAATAGTGAGCGGTTAGCAGCTAACAGGTGATGATAGTTGAGCATTTAGCAGCTCGTTAGCAGATAGTCGGCGGTTAGAAACTGGACAGAAATACAACTGTGACAGTGAGGATGTCTCTTAATGCTGTCGGGATGCTGCAAGCGGCAGTTACCAGCTAACAGGTGGCAACGGGGACGCGTTTAGCAGCTAAATGGTTAGCAGGTAGCAGTTACAAACGTGACTTTCATGCGGATTCTGACAGGATAACGACCGCTTGAAACGCTTCTCTGCGTCTTCGCTTTGTCAGGGTGGACTCACCGCATCTCTCGTCCGGACCGCGGAGTCTCTCGATGCTTGGTTGCCAGGCGCCGATGATGACGGACAGCTCATGATGACATACTCGGTGTCCTCCACTAGGAGAAAACAACACAAGTGAGTACCGACGAATGGTGAGCAAGGTGTGGAGGTGAGCGAGGCCCCGAGGTAACCTGGAGCTTCTTGCGGCTGCAGCGAGGACACCAGCTCGGAGATGGACTTCTTCTGGGCCTGAGCGATGTAGCTCAAGTTCTCGGAATCCAGAACCGAAAGGAAGGACTGAAGGTCCCACATCAGCTTGGACAACGCTGCACAAGATGTGGACCAAATCATTCTCATCACCAGCGAATCACAGCGCACGTCAGCAGAGACCAAAACAGACAAGTAGAGCCCAAAAACGAGGGCAGCGGGAACAAGTAGAGACTAGCCGAAAGCAACAGTAATCGACATTTTTTTTGCTCCGCAGTCTCCGCTTTTCGGCATCTTCCCTCGGTCTCTTCTAAAAATTGCGTTTATCCGCATGTAAACAAACAAAGACGAGTACAATTAACTTAACTAGCTAACAACTAACTACCGACGAACCGTTAAAGACAGGCGGCCATTGTTGTATGGCTGCCTTCCCACGCACACCCGCGCACGGACACACGCACACGCACACACGCACACACACAGACTCAGACTGTGTTGAGAGTGGTCCGAGTGGGAGATGATGCTAATTTTGCTAATCAGTGATCTGTTGCCGCTTTAAGCAGAGAGCCGCACATCACCCATGCACACACACACACACACACACACACACCCACTTCACCATCGCGATGACGACACACACACACACACACACGTTATCTCACGCACAAACATACACTTATCTGAACATCAACATCACTTCCTGTTTGCGGCTTTGATGCAACAGCCCACAAACACGCAAAAGCAATGTCAGAGTCAAACAAGAGCTAAGCTGGATGCAACTTGCGTATACAGTGTGTGTGTGTGTGCGTGTGTGTAAGATTTAGGATGCTTTACCATAAAAACCAAAGCCTTAAATTAGTACAAAGATGGAAATCCTCCACAACTCTCTACGTTGTGTGTGTGTGAGCGTGTCGGAGGGTGTGGGGCAGCTTTCTCTTTCATCCTGCGTTTGTTAAATATAGCAAAGAAGAAAAAAAAGGAGGAGGAAGAATACGAGTGCGTTGATGTTTCTCAGCATCACGCTTCGCCCACTAGGACACAGGCCATAATATTTTGATGGCATTTTTTAACGTGCGTCAGCTGACGCCTTCCTTCGTTTCATCATGGTGAGCCTACAGTGGGCCCTTGAAGAAACCTCAAGAAGCTTCCCCAGGACTTTTAAGACCAGAGAACCCTCTGCGGAAGTTACACAGTCCTTGGAAAGATCACTCATCGCTGGTCTCGGAAGGTCTGAGAAACCGGCTGAGATCACTTCGCAAGAGTCAGATACATCTTTCCATTAAATGCGCAAACGTCACTTTAGCACGGCCTTCAAAAGGTCCCGATTGTCTTGTCGGGATAGAACCATCCGCATGATACACCAGAACCTCTTTCTGGGATCCCATCTCAAGGAACCCTTAAAAAACTTCCAAGGCACTCCGCCGTCTTGGAGAAAAAGCATCACCGCAACCTTGAGTAGCCGGAGCCTATCCCAGCTGACGTTGGGCGGAAGGCAGACTACAGCCTGAACTGGCGCACACATCGAGAGAAATGACCATTCGCATCCACAGCGTCACTGAGTAGGAGCCAATAGTCAGGCGAGTGGACCACGACCTTCAAACCAACCTGAAAATCCTTCTCGAGACTTCACCGGAGCATTTCTACAGACCTCTGACCTCACAAGACGACACTGCATGAGCCTTTTACCAAATCACTAAAAAGCTCTTCCAGGACAGTCAGCTAAAAATGTAAAAACCTTCGAAACGTCATCAGTTGGTGGCGGTAATGCACCATTCAGATGGCTTGCCGCGGTGATAATTGGAACACATTACTTGTTCAGTAGGGAGATACAAATGATTTAAACTTGTATCTCAAGACGCAACTGCAAAGTGGAAAGAAGTGATTCCCGCTGTAGTTTAAAAAAAAACTGCGTTGTCATGGCAACTAACTTTCTCTGCTCACCAATCAACATGTTGGTGATTCTTTTTCGACGTGTTCCTTTATAAAGTGAGCAATGCTTACCTTTCTGTTTTTCCATGTTCTCTCTTTCACCAGATGATGCTCCTCGCGCTCATGACTGATGACAACGAAGATGATGAAGAAGAAAACACGAGAAGACGAGAAATGATGTCGCCTCCTCGGTGATCTGCTTGCTTTGCCGCTCTGCTGATTCTGAAGTTGGAGGAGAGGCGGGGTCACGGCCGTGACGTCACAACATGGGCTGCTCACAGAAGCGCACGCAAAACCTCAAAACACACGAACACTGTCGAACACACTCCAAAATCATCACATATTGCAATTTGAATCAATCGAGTATGCCAACTACAGCGCCAACAAAATGTATCCCAAGCACGTTTCTCCCCATTCAAGAAAAAAATGGGCAATTTCGTCAAGGAATGCAGTCACGGGGTTCTCGGAAGAAGTCTCGCGATATCTGACGTGTTTTGGTGGGCGCATCGGAAGTATTGCGGAAGAGGAGGAAGAGGCTTCTTCGTGACAGCTAACAAACGAAGCCAATTATCCGTCCGAGCAGCTGCTGCTTTGTCACCTTTTTACACCCAAAAACGAACACCCGGACGGGAAGGTAAAGGAAAAACTTTTCGAACAGGTCATGACGTTTCATTTCTTTGTTGTTTTATCTTTGCGAATCGTGGTTTCCCAACATAGAATTCCAGCTGTTAGCCGACTAGCCGCTTAGCGAATTTAGCACAGGGAATTTGGCATTTTTGTTGAAAAAGAAAATCTTAATCCCTAAGAACCCCCCTCTTAGGGAGGTTCGGTTGTGTTAACGATGTCCCTTTGTGTTCAATGGGCAATAAAAGTGGAAGCTGGGAGCTCACACTTGAGTTCGGGTTTCGCCGCCTAGCTTGTTGGCACTTAGAAATGGCCCGTTAATGCCGGACGTAAGGTCGAAGAGAGTCCCAGAGTTTGGTGAGGATATTTTGCTCAACTCGAATTTCCTCCACAGGAGCAAAGATGACCGCCGCGCCTTACAACTACTCCTACATCTTCAAATACATCATCATCGGTGAGCCGGAGAGACCGCACCCTCCGCAGCATCAGTTTGATTCTTTTCGGCTTTTCTTGTCAAGGTGATTTATTTGCGTCTGTTTTTCTTATTCTCCAAGGTGACATGGGTGTGGGCAAGTCGTGTCTACTGCACCAGTTCACAGAGAAGAAATGTACGTCCTTCGCATCTTTATTTTTCTTTCACAAATGGTGAAAACCTGTAAAGAGATTCTGGTCTCTTTATCAATACGCTGGCTAAACACCCGGTGGGACGAAAGGAGACGTCGTGGACAAGACAGCTATTGTTTGTAGAAAAATATATATTTAGACAGACAGAGGAAAAACATACAGATGATGAAAGAGAGCGCGTCGCGTCGTCTCAACTAACTTCGCTGTTGTCTGTTGTCGTAGATCAAAGCTCTTTGATGTGTAACGTCCGTTGCGTCAGCACTGATTGGTTGAAGCTAAAAGACGCCCGCGCGTACACGCCGGCGCTGATGCGCGCGCAGCGGAGAGCAGCAACTGCTGAGTCTCGCTTCACTCGAGTGGCGTCGCTACAGCTGTTTATCAGCGGGAATGTGTTCCAGGCCCAGGCACATATATGACAAACAACCGTTCATACTCACGTTCACATCGAAGGACAATTTCCAGTCGTCATCGAACCTTTGGCCTGCCCAACATCGAGCGACACGGTGGAAACGTGGGTCAACTCATATTCCACCGATGTGATATTATTCCGAATGCTGCTCCATAGAGCGTATTCTTTCTCAGGAAATTATTGAGGGGGAGGGATGACTTCCCCTTTAAACTTATTAAAACCGATTTAAGCTTATTAATACACACTTTTTAAAAATATTCCTTAATTGTGAGTATATTGCCATCAAATAATGGGAGGAACAAAAAGACGTTCTCGCTTGCACGAGTTTTCCAAATAAGAGGCCAAGCATGCTTGCTTCAAGCTTTTTCTTTGTCATTCCCAGATGACACGTACTGTAAAACTGACACACAAAGCAAAAGGCAACCCCCCGTTGTTTCATTTCAACTCCAAAATGTTCAATTAGAAATCGTTTTGTCAAACGAAAGTCAGCTCGCTTATCGGTGGCCCGTCCGTGATGCAAAATGCCATAAATGGGTGAGCGAAATTTAGCGTAGATGAAGCCAAACATGATGCAACTCGGAATTCTGACACGGTTGCTTCCAAATCCACTATCTCGTGAGAGCGCGAAAAACGAACCGAGCTGCGGTTGGCGGTTGGCTGCATACGCTGGCTTTCTTGGCAAATGACGCCGCCCTCCTGGTGCGCAGTCATGGCCGACTGCCCCCACACCATCGGCGTGGAGTTTGGCACCAGGATCATGGAGGTCCACGGCCAGAAGGTGAAGCTGCAGATCTGGGACACGGCGGGCCAGGAGCGCTTCAGGGCCGTCACCCGCTCTTACTACAGGGGGGCCGCCGGGGCCCTCATGGTGTATGACATCACCAGGTAGGGGGCGGCGTTCTGTGATGACATCACCAGCTGACGGTCATGTGACGGGAGGGGAAACTATTTGTGCAGGAGAAGCACCTACAATCATCTGAGCAGCTGGTTGACGGACGCCAGGAACCTGACCAACCCCAACACGGTGAGGCACCATCGAAATGCCCCTCTGATGTTTTATGAGCGTTCTTGTGACTTTGGTTGACAGGTGTTCCCCCTTACTCGGCGTTTTGTAGCGAAAAGACACGGTGTCCGGGGAGGTAGGCTCCGCTCCCGTGGATCTTCCATTTCTGAATAGACGCAGCCGGATGTCACAGGAACGTCGTCGATGCCTCGGTAGCCTTTAACCTTGAATGTGGTCGTCTGTCGTCTCCAGAGGCGACCGTCACCTTCACTTCCTCCCGTCCCGTGTTTAGCGTGCTATACGCCGCGTGGCCGAACGGCACGGTGACAACCTTTCGGACTGTCGACAAGTTTGAAGATGTCCGCGATGCTAGTTAAAGGCCACGCCTCGGTTGAACACGTCAAATTATTTTCAATTTCCGTCGCTATCGTCTTTTAGTTTTTCTTGACATGAATATTCATGATTGTGAGATGTGTTATTCCCGTGACCACGGTGTGTGTGTTTTTCTTTCCTTAACTCATTCACTCCCAAAGACGTTTTTAAACGTCTTTTCAGACTTGGTCCAGAATTGGCTGGTACCGACTGAGTTAGCAAAGGGCCGCCGACCCGTTTGTCGGCGTGCGTATCTGAAAGTCACCATGTTGCCGTGTGCGCGCAGGTGATCATCCTGATCGGCAACAAAGGCGACCTGGAGGCGCAGAGAGACGTCACGTACGAGGAAGCCAAACAGTTTGCCGACGAGAACGGTGAGCACCTTTTTAACAACCCCCCCCCCCCCCCCCGCCGCCATCGTCGTGTCCGTTTGGGTGACGTTTCAATGAGTGTATTTGTTTTAAACGGGTGCGCTCGTGACCGGGGGAGCATCTAGAGGGCGTGTCTTCCTCTCCGTGATGTCATCACATCTGCATCTGCTCGATTGGTCTGTTTGACGTCTTGTGGTCTAGGTTTGCTCTTCCTGGAGGCCAGTGCCAAGACGTGAGTACACGCTCTCGCAGTTGCTCTCTCTCTCTCAAACACACACACACACACACACGTTGGCATGTTGTGGGGGGTGCAGAGGCGAGAACGTGGAGGAGGCCTTCCTGGAGGCGGCCAAGCGTATCTACCAGAACATCCAGGACGGCAGCTTGGACCTGAACGCCGCAGAGTCAGGAGTGCAGCACAAGCCATCCGCGCCGCAGGGGGGGCGACTCAACGCCGACAGCCAACCCCCCAAAGACGGATGCAGCTGCTAACCAACCAACGGACCAAAGGATGGACACATTGCTTTTTAAAAATTTTTTTTTTTTTGCTTTGCCGGCTCTCCTGGTCGGGAATGTCTCTGAACTCACTTGAATCCATCCCCGACGTCTCATTCCGGAACCCTCGAGCTGGAATTGCATTTCGATACAGGTCTGCTTCCCTCGCGTCGTCACATACGGTAATTCCCCAAAAGCGAAATAAAAGTTGTTCCTGCACGTGGATGTGAAATTGGACCTGTCACATTCCAGGGGGGTCCTCACGCAGAACCGCAAAAACCATCAGCGGTCCTTTCTGTCATCTGTTGTCCTCCATCAGGTTTCTTCTGGACCGATAGAGCTTCCAAACATTCTTTTATGTCCAAACTCCACTTAGACTCTCATTCCCATTACCACGGTGGATTTTTCTAGCTCCGAAGAGCCCGTCCGTCTCCTTCGGTCCGGGTCAAAAAGATCTTGAATGAGTGAAGACACGAGCTAAAGAGCCCAGGCGGTCAAAAGTATCCTTTCTGGTGGACTGGAAGATCTTACCCCAGTTTCAAGTCCGAAGTCAACCAGATTCTCGTTTCCAGACCCAAAAATGGAGCCCCGGGTCCTAAACCGGGTTTTCTTTCGCCCGTGACAGAAAGAACTGGAATAATCGCACACTGAGTAAGATGACCAGAAAAGTCACCGGAAATGTGAATTCTCCACGAGGAGGGCTTCCAGACATCTTCGGGCCCAGAGTCCCCGAGACTCTCACCCCCCCCCCCCCCCCCTCCCTCCCCCCTGACCACTAATGTTGATTAGGTAGCTCCAAAAAGCAGGTTCCCATTCTGGAATGGGATGGATCTGAATGATTGCCAACTCGGTAAAGGGTCCTGACAGACAGTCCACAAGGCACGTTTCTTCTGGACTGGGAGTGGAAAGCTATTGCACGCCTTTCGTGTCCAAATCTCATTCTCACGTATGTTCATCTACTTCAAACCACTAGTCATCCGTTTGGCCTCAATCCAGTTGAATCCCACCTAAATCGGTAATCCGGACAAAATCAGTTTTAAAGTATGCTAGCAAAAGAATTTTTAAACTTTTTTTTTTCCCTCACCATTTTTAAATGAGCTGAATGAGTAGCCTCTAGGGGGCGCCGTTTTCTCATCGAACATCACCAAAATGCGACCTTTTGATTTTATTTATACTGTGTCGTACATCGGTAGGCATACCCCCCCCCCCCCCCCATCCCGCACCCCTGCGTGCGACCAGTGTAGGGATCCACATCTTTGTAAATAAAGTAAATACAGAGTCCATGTTGGGTCGTCTTGCGCCATGTCGTCACGTCTCATTACGATATAATGGACAATAAAAAGTTACCATGAAGCCTCCCGATTTGTATTTTGCTTTGGGACACGGGCCGATGCGAGCCATTGCTTGTTGAGTCATGAAAACAAAGATGAGCCAATAAAATGGAGAGGAGGAAGTCATGCGGAAGAATCGTCATTACTACTTTCAACTTTATTGGTCAATTGTAATTTATTTGATCATTTGGACAGTATTTCCACCCTGAGATGTCTAAAGATTGGACAAAATTTGTTTTCCATTCTGTTTATTTGAGAAAATGTGAAATAAAAATCACGACGTACGTTGGTTTGCGCAGAAAAGTCAACGTTTCTCTTTTAAATTAGAGACAGGTTTTTGCCACGTGATGTAGCATTAGCAAACGTTTGCTTTGTTGACGTATGCAGAATGACTTGAAAACAAACAACCCGCGGCGCTCGCGAGCATCTTTTGGACGACACGTGCGGTCGGTCGACGTGCCGCAGCCACGATGGTGACAGTTCCGTTTGATTGGCGGGCGCCATGCCGCCGCCTCCTACGCGGCGAAGCTCTTGGCGGCCGGCTGCTCCGTTTCCAGCTCGTACTCGATTGCCACGTACGCCCGCTTCTTGCGCGCCGCCGAGCCCTTGGCGGGAGATTTGCCTTTGTCGCGCGACCGACGCGTCCTCTTCTCGGCTTCCGTCTCCACCTCATCCTCGGTTGACATTTCCTCGTCGCTTTGCTCCCGAGCCTCTTCGTCGCTGCTCGTCCTCAAATTGTTCATGTCCTGAAACCAGACGTGACAACGTTTGGAGCTGCGGTCGGATAAAAGTAATGATGAGTAACGGTGCCATCATGTGCCCGCCCCCGTGGCCCACTTTTATTTATTTTTTGTTTTCTTATTCTGGCAACTTTTTGTGCCCGTTCTTGTAAGTCGACCAAAGCAATAAGGTCGCGCTTTGTGGCCATTTTGTGGCATCTTGGTACCAAAGAACCGTTTTAGGCGAAGTTGAAAGTTGTTGGCGCGCCTTGCTTCCGTTTAAGTTTCAGAGGTTCGTTTATACAAAAGTAGTGTTTTGCTGCCAGCTTGCGGCATTGTGACACAGCGGGACAACGATGACGCCGCTTTGCGCAGCTTCATCCGGCCAACCGCGCTGGTTTGGGACCCTTTCTAGATGGCAAGCAACTATGTCAAAGTGAGTTGAGGAACTTTCCGTAACAACAAAACGCGACACGGGGGATTCGCTGCACGGCAAGCAGGAACGCGGAGAAGAAAAAAGGCAAACGCGGGAATTTCCTGGCAGAGTGAACTTGTCAACTTTTCGTACCTCAAAGTCGCTGAGATCGCTCTCTTCCAACTCGTCGGCGGCGACAAACTCCCTCTCGCCGACGTCCTGCGCAGAAAGCCACGGCGTCAACTCGCACCCCGCTTGCCCGTTTTGCGCCCCCCCCCCCCGATTCTCCGCGCTCACCTCGTCATCCCGCTCCACCTCCTCCTCCTCGCTTTCCTCCTCCGCCTCGCTCTCCTCGTCCTGCTGCTGCATCGCTTTCTCAAAGGCCACGATGGGGAAGTTGTAGATGTCGCCGTACTGGTCAGGGCGGGCAGACGGCGTTAAAAGGCGGCGCGGCTTGAAAAAGGCGGCGCGGCGTTACGTCACGTACCGTCCCCTGCTTGAGCCTCTCCAGCAGCTCCTTCTCGATGGCGTTGTCCAGCTGTGCCGCGATCAGAGCTTTTTCCTCCTTGCGCTTCTCCCGACGCTCCACCTTACGGCTCAAGGGAACCAGCTTCCTCCTGAAGTTGGATTGGACGCCGCTCGCGGTTTGACTCAAGTCTTTTGATGAGCACTTTTAGTTTTATTTTATCGGCGCAAGATGCATTCCCATCTTGAAAGCATCGCACTTCCATCACGTTTGGAGATAACGGCTGGCATACTCACTGCCTCTTGAGGACGAGCTTGCGCATGCGGATCAAGTACTGCGTGATCTTGGTGAAGCGCTGCTTGCATTTGTGTCGGATGAAGCGAGGCCAGTAGATGAGGTTCTCGTCGATCTGCTCCAGCGCTTTCTCGTAGTTCTTGCTTAGCTTCACCTGCGTCCGTATGAACGGTCGTTGGCATTCAGTGCGCACTTCCATCACCCTTCCATCGATCAAATCGTATGACTTGCACGACTTTTTTTTTTAAAAAAAAGCATTTCAAAGACCTCTACAGCGGGTCTTTCATTCCAAACGTTAAGGCTTTCACAATCACTGCCAAGTGGAAGATTTTAAGACCACCGTGATCAAACGTTAAGGACTACTTCAAGAGCTTGAAGGTCGACAGGAATCACACCTTCAGACTCTTACGAACCCTTTTTAGCATTACTTCCATCACGTTTAAGACAGAAACTTGAAAAACAACTGTGAACGGACACGGGGAGAATGTGATGCACAAATCCTCCCTCTTTTGTGTATCTGTTGTCGGGCTTACCTTCTCCCACAATTTGGCAGGAAACGCCGCTCGCTCGATCACCTTCATGTAGAGGAAACAATTCCCTGCGCGGCAAAAAAACAACATCACGTTAACACGCGTCGTCTGCACGTTCCAACATGGCAGTGTTTCAGCTGGCTGCATTGTGCACCTTTCTCCTCCCGGATGGTGGCGTATTGACTGTTGGCCAGCGGACACGACGAGCGATTACACAGGCCGGTGATGTTGAACTCGTTGCGACAGAAACTTTGCGTTTTAGTCCTGGGTGAGGGAGAGGACACACACACACACACATTCAAACGGTTCTAGTTAGCTTTCGCTGACGTCTTCCTACTTTCTAGCACAAGCCTGATTGTTTTGTGACGCTCTGCGCAACAAATTCATGAACATGTGTTTAAAACTTACTTGACTTTGTACGAACAGAACTGCCTGTTGCCTATAATGTCCCAAATCACCTGCATGGTCAGAAAACACGAGAATTCGGGTTACACGGGGACCTCCGTTATTTGTAGCTAAGAAAATAGACATTTGTAACAATGACGTCAACATCACACGAAACGTCGCGATTAACAACTTGAAGCCATAAGTAAACACAAACAACAAGTATTTGATGTCGAGTATCGGGCTCGCGTGAGCGTGATGCTCGCTGTTCGTTTTGGTTCACTCACGTCGTCGTGTTGCATGTTGTCTTTTTGTTCGCCGCGACGCTTAAAGCGTCACTCCTCTTCTCAAACAAGGTGGAAAGTAAAAAAAAAATCCCAATGATTTCAACTGACAAAACCGATTCGTTTCGGCTCACACGAAGCACATGGACGAAAAGCGAGCTACCATTTTTGTTTGCCTGTGACCGGACACGCTGAGATATCGCGATGTTTCAGGATATGTACGGCGACGTTGTCAAGTATCGCGAGATCAATCGTTGGGGACAACCCTGCGTTCAATCACGGGTTATGAAATGACTGGAAATTCAAAGTCTCCTCTGCGGACATTTTAACTCGAGCGCAGAGTGCGATGTTCTATTGCTTGGTGGATGAAAGAAATGACATATATCACACCCAGATAGTGTAATTTTTATGGGAACGTCAGCATGCGTCATTTCCGGCAAACAAAATAGAGATGTTCAGGTATGGTCGATCTAGCACCGTAGTTACATGTAGTACTAAGATACAGCACCGTATGCTCCAGGCATACGTCCGAGCCTGTCAGATATCTGTACTGGTGAATTTTTTTTTTTATAAAACTCTGTAGATGATGGCGTCGATTCATGATCAGATGGTTTTACGGTACAATACGTAACAAGAGTAAGGGTGTACCCTTCACGGAGAGACCGTGAACGCACCAATCATCACTTGCATGAACCGAAAGGATCGTCTTTCAACATGGCGCGCAACCTTTCTATCCTACGTACCCATCTTTTACGGTAACGGTGCGCTTATTGGCACGTGTCGTTTAAACTCATTGGGACGTCACATCAGCGTTATATACAGTATTACCAAACAAACGTGCTCTCGCAAGGAAGCGACGAGAATATGTTTCACGAGAAGAAGACGAAAGAGAAGAAAACCTTCGACAGCCGCCGCGATGCATTGCGGGTCGGCACCAACCTTTTGACGTCACAGGCTGTGTCGTCACGGTTGGCCGTGGAAGTCGCCTCCCTGGAATGTAACGGTACTTAAAAGTTGGACAGTAGCTTCGTGGCCAACTATACACGTACACGTGCCAACTATAACTGTTATTGTAAGACACCTAAAACACCGATTATCCAAACCTGATGTCAATATATGTGGGGAAAAAAACATATATAAATTGATCACAATAGTACAACTTAAGAAAAGTATGTGAACCCAAAACCAAATTGCACCAGAACTTGAAGAAGAAGAATGTGTCAGCTCAGCCTTTATTTTGTTAAATAAAACATACAGGTTTGACATTAACTCCTTCCATTTTAACGTATGATGGTGAACAATTTTGACGCTAATAACAGCCATGCTTCATAGTTACGATGCGAAAAGTTTTGATGGTAACAATCTCCATGTTCAAGTTTGATCACAAACAGTTTGACAGTAACGCTCTTCCCTCTAAAGCTTTGATGCCAATCATTTTCATGCTAACAACCTGATGTTAAAGCTCGGATGCTAAAAACCTCATGCTGAAATTTTGTAGCTCACGGTTTGATGATGAGACTCTCCCCGTTTGTGTGTGTACGACACGCACCTGAGCAGCAACAGGAAGTGTCACGGCCTGCGTCTGAGTGTGTGTGCCTGTGTGTGTGTGTGTGACCTTCAGCTGCGGTAACCGGCGGTCCTACGAGGTTCCCGTCACCGAGCTGGTGTTTGGAGAGTACCCCTGCGAGGAGAACACCCGATACCTGCAGGTGGTCTACTCCTGCGTCGCACAGGCGCTGCCGCCTGCCAAAGCCAACGTCGACCGTAGGCACACGCGTGCACACACGCACGCACGCACACAGACTTCGGCACACACGCACGCACGCACACAGACTTCGACACACACACACACACACACTGGCTTTCACCTGATGTCTTGTTTTGCAGGTGACGACAAGGAGGCCTCACTTCCTGTCCAGACAGGAAGTTGATGATGTCATAGTGCAGTTTATTGAAGATGGAATAAAAGCTCATTTCACAAATTGACGTTGGGCTTTTGATTTCAATCGAGCATGTCGTCAAGACAACACCCGCACGTTCTTTTCCGCGGGCATCGCCTGGACGTCACAAAGCCGCAGGGTTCGGACAAGGTGGATCGACCGGAGCCAGCAATGGAAAACGTGGAGGAAGCTCGCACACTCAGCACCTCCTTGATGCTCATCGACAGCGGAACACTCCGATAACAACAACAACCCAAAATATGTCGACATGCACAGGGCTGAGATCTGTCTATCGGTATATTCGCGTGCGACTTCAGAATTAAGATTCTCCATGTTTTTTTTCCTTCTTCCTTTTGGATTGTTGTTTGTTTGTTTTTTTAATCGATGGCATAAGAGACACCGAAGAAGAACAAAAACGACAAGGAAAAAAAAACAAAAACGTCTTTGGGCAATCAACTTGACCCGACTCAGGTGCGCATCTGCGGCAGGTGCTCGGCTGAGTTGATTTGCCGCCGTTTTCCTTTCGCACAAGAGGCCAGCAGCAAAAAACGCGATTCGACTCCCCTGTTGAGTGGCCAAAGAACCGGACTGGATTCACGAGCACGGCGCGTGGGCCCGGTAGAGTTTTGTGTGAATTTGACATGGTTGACTTCCACCAAAGAAGCCGTCAACATCTTTGAAAAAGGTACAGTCCGAAGTGATCGCATCTGTCTTGATGCGACCGTGTGAATTGCAGCCATCGGTTTAGATTTGGATAATGGCGTGTGCCGATTGATACCCAAAGTGACATTTGTTTTGTTCGATGCTTTTTGTCCCCTTGCGCAATAGTGAGTTGATCGACTTGAAGTACACGCTGTTGACATTTTACGATACCGATTAAATAGACTGCAAGTTGAGGGGCTGGTAGGTTTTTGAATGGATGGCTCTACGTCAAGATTGGGCCAAAAGGAGAGTTGGAGTTCGTTTGAACGTAGCTTTTATTTTTCTCAACATCTGCTCCGCACCTCCCGAACGAACACGCCTTTTTCCGGTAACGAAAACACTTCCTGCTTTTCTTCGCCAATCAGATGCAAGCAACAGAAGAACGTTTCAGCAATTATTAAACAGAATATAATTTAGGTAACTGTAACATAAAATAATATAATTACCAAATATAAAATGATAATGATTAACAATTTAACAAAAGCTTACAAGACGATGACTCCACGAGCGAGCGCGACGATTTGACCGATGACGTGCGGAACCCACACGGTAACGTTTGGGATTTGCTCGGAATTTGAAGGCCGACTCACGGGAGGGTTGCGGTCATTTTCAATGTGGCCGCGACTAGTCTCGGCGCGCGCCGTTTGGATTCGTTTTCCGTTTGCGGATGAAGAATAAAAGCGATTCATCGGCGACGCGAGGGTGTCGCCATTTTGTTCTGCTGTTGTCACCTGAAACTGAAGGGGCGCCATCCAGCCTTGGGCTGGCAGTGCGAACGTCTTGAACCCAAACCCAGAAAATCGGAGGAATTAGACCGGGTTCCGATTATTAAAAAAAAAAAAGTCAGGATAAGCCCCATTTCAACGTATTTTAAATAACAAAAGTTGACAATGATCGCCGTTGTCTATTTGCAGGGTTCAAAGGTGAAGCTCCGCCCCAAGGTGAGGAGTGAGCGCGCCCAAGTGAAGCGTTTCCCCCTCAATCGCAAGCATGAATCCTTGCTTGAACTCGGCCGAGGCGGGATCGCCGCCGTACCCGCCCCCGGCGGTCCCGACGGCCTCCCCTCGGCCGCCGCCCGCGCTTCCCTCGCCGTCGTACCAAGTGTGCGTGAGCGTCCCGTCGCCCGGCCTGCGCCCGTCCCCGCCGTCGGCGCTCCCCGAGGACGGCGCCCCGGACCTGGAGTGCTGGGTGTGCTACAGCCACTTCAACAACGTCTTCCGCTGCCCCAAGATGCTGGAGTGCCGGCACACGTTCTGCCTGGAGTGCCTGGCCCGCATCAACGTCAAGTCGGCGCAGGCCGCCGCCATCCGCTGCCCGCTGTGTCGCCGCGTGACGCCGCTGCCCGCCCTCGGCCTCCCTCGGCTCGCCACCGACGGCGACGTGCTGGCGTCCCTGCCGCCCGCCATGCGACGCGTCTGCAGCGTTCGCTTCCAGCGCAGCAAGGGCAAGCTGCAGGTCAAGAGGTGAGTGGGGCTTGATTTTGAGAGGGGTTCCAATTGTCTTTTTTGCAAACCAACAAGTACCAAAGAAGTTGGGTCGGACATAAAAAAAAATGTTTTTCAAAAATCTGAATACAATAATATGCAGCCTTTGCAATATTGAAAAATCCCATTCTGCTATGTTCCGGTTTGGAGTGAATTGATCTGACTGAGATTGAAAAGCAACTCCCTATTCTTTTTTTTTTTGTTGTTGTTGAGAATCCCCGCTTTAAAATAACCGAAACCTAACGCCAAACGCCGCCCGAAGATAGAAGACGCTCGAAGAGACGCAACGGAAAGCCGTCCGCGTCCTGGAAATTGTCGTGCGTCAGGTGCCGGGAACTTGTCGAGCTGGTGTCTCCTGTGTATTCGCAAGGTTATCGCAAGGTCAGCGGCGGTGCACCGTAAGGTCGCTGGACGTGGGTCTGCCAAGCCCTCCCCCCCAGAACGCCGGTGGCACGGGCGGAGCCTTGTTCCGATTGACGGGCCGGCCTGTGTGTCGAGCTTTGCTCCTCGCGCTGCTCCTCGCCACGACCGTCGCGCTCACCGGCATCGTCGTCTTCCTGCTGACGTACGACCCCGACGGTTTCTAGTTCGGATGCTGGTGCTCGGTCATCGTCTCCGTGGCGACCAGGATGCTCGCTAACTCGGCGATGGGAAAACCGGGGCGTCGAGCGGTTGCCGTGGCAATCGGCTTGCGGGCGGTCCCCGTGACCGTTTGTCGGTCTCCACGCTGACTCGGAGGCCGCGCGACTCGTTTGCGACGAGGATGCCGTCACTCGCTCCGATCCCCACGGCGACGAAAATGACGAATCCCGTTGTCCGGACGCTTGCTTCCACGACAACCAAACACGGACGTCTCGATGACGAGTAACTCGTTCATGACGAGCAAGAGGCTGACTTTCTGAGGTCGCGTCGATCGGATCGTATCGATGGATTCCGCGGGGGAGTCGGATGCCGAGTCGATGACGTCGTCCACCTCGACCGGGATGCGTACTCGTGGTCTCCATGGCTGCCGTGAGTCTCCTCGAGACACTCCCGAAGAGCGGCGAGGTGACGGGTGGCCATTGGAGCCTCCACGGCGGCGCACGCGTTTGATCGACGCCGATTCGGTTGAATCGTTTTTTTTTGTCGGGTCACGTTTTAGACTTTTACTGTCAACTAGCAAAATCTTAATTTTTAAAAAACATTTTTACTCATGTATGCACGTTGTTTGTTTCTTTTTTTCGCCCTGTTTAAACTTGAATAAATGTCTTTTGAATGAGTCCTTGCTATTTTTCTTTTTTTAACTTGCGAAGACTTCAAATAAACAGCAGGTGGCGATATTGTAGCACTGACGAAAACACTTGACGCAAAGAAAGCAGGCGACGTGCGCTAAGTCTCCTACCGTCGACAAGCTGCCACCCTAAAAGAAAATCTCCCTCCTTTCCTTTTGCGTGGTCCCAACTTCTGCTCCAACCAACCCGTGTGGAAAAAAATGCTGTCGTGTCCCCAAATTTCATGGAAGCCCCCCCCCCCCTTCTGGCCCTGGGAGGAGCCCTTTTGAAATCTGCATTGTTCACAAGTCGCATCGCTGTGATAGTTTGGAACTTGGGCCAGCGCTCCTCATTCTGAAGGGGGGGGGGGGTACATTGACGAGGCAACAGAAACACTTTGAACACCGATTACCCCCCCAAAAAAAAAAAAAATAATGGATTGCATTGGAAAAAAGGAGGGATCCCGCTGAGTTTTGCTCTCCTCTGCAAAGCATCATGGGAGAGTGGTGTGTGTGTGTGTGTGTGTGTGTGTGTGTATGTCAGGGTTCAACGCCCTCGGTCATAGCACACTCGTGCAGGTCACGGGAGGTGAACAGGAGTGATGAATGGTTGCCACGGGGACGGCGTGTTTGCCGCAGGAACATGCGCGCGCGTACGCACACGCACACACCCATAGCGCACGTTATGGTTGAGGACTTGCGCACGCTTGGTTGTCAGGTGATGGGATGCAGACGGGCACAAAGTGTGTCTGTTTTTTTCTTGTTTTTCGTCTTTCATCCACCCAGTAGCGAGTGGCAGGCCACTGAGCGAGACTCCGCCGATGCTCCCCTTCTCATCCGCAGCATCAGACGGAAGATTTCACCGGCCTGTTTTGTTCAGCGGCGTCGTCGGAGAGTCCGCGTTAGTGCGGCAGGACGGATGCCCGCTGAAGCCGAGGAGGGAAGAGCGTCCACGCGGAGTGCGGATGCGTATTTGGAACCGGGAGTCGCCGCTTGGAATCGAAGCGGATTGACCTGGGGTGGGAAAAGTGAACCAATGTCTTTTTTTTCATCAATGGACGCTAAAGCTTCCGGGGTGGGGTCGCGGGGGCAACGGCCTGAGCGGGGATGCCCAGACTTGCCTCTCCCCAGCCACATCTTCCAGCTTTTTCCAGGGGGCGTGTGGGTCCCGAGCCGTTCCCAGGCCCGCCGGGAGACATGGTCTTTCCAGCGTGGCCCGGGTTGTCCCTCGGGCCTTTTGCCAGTGGCGCACGCCCGGAACACCTCGGCAGGGAGGCATCCTAGTCAGATGCCCCAGCCACTTCTTCCAGCTCTTCCCCGAGGATCCCAAGGCGTTCCTTCCCGGGCCGGCCGGGAGACACGGTCTCTCTGACGTGTCCCCGGAGCCTGCCGCCGGTGGGACATGCCCGGAACTCCTCAAAGGGGCGGCATCCTAATCGGATGCCCGAGCCGCCCCATCTGGCGGCTCGACTCTGCGCCCCTCTCGGATGGGAGAGCCCAGACCCGTATCCGTGATCTCGTTCTTCCGGCCGCCGCCCACCGCTCGTGACCAGAGGTGAGGGAGATTAAGCCAGAGCGTCGACTTTCGACTCTGCTCCTTCTTCACCACGACAAACCGATACAATTATCTGCGAAAATGAACCACAAAACTTCACGTTTTTGTTTTTCTTATCTTAGCTGTTGGCAGCCTCGCGTTGGCAAAACGCTTCCGCCAAAATGGCCAGTTGCAGGGCCGTTGACACCATTTGTCCTTCAAGGACGTGTTTTGCGCGAATGGAATCTGCGATTTCCAGCATCATGTCGCGCGCGCTCGCGCGTGCGCCACTTTGTCGAAGTTTGAAGTATCCCGACCGCTAAGCTACGCCCGCCACAAAAATGCGGCCTCAGGCTGCCACTCTGTCTCCTTTGCGTGTGTGTGAGAGGAGCGTGTTTGCACTTCCAAGGCGAACGGTGAATGGAAACCAGCCGGTCGTTACGCCGTTTGTGTTGGCACAAAAAAAAAAAAAAGTGTCTTTGATATGATTCAAACACCGAGTGAGGCATCCCGCGGGAACTCTCGGTGGTTGGGAGAGCGGGGCGTCGGCCGCTTTCTCAAAGCCTTGGAATGGAACAAACGCGCCACCCTCCAAGGGGGAAAAAAAACCCCCAAACAAACAAAAAAACAACTCAAGTGTTTGCACACCTGCGGCCTGTTGCGGATTTATTTTTGCAAGAAGTGATGTGTACTTTTACCGACGCGCCCAACAAGGAAGGAAGACGAGGGATAGAAAAGGAGATGAGGAAACCAGTCCAGGAGAGAAGCGGGCGAAGGGGTTGAGGAATAGAAGCAAGGAAAGGCGAAATGAAACGGGGTAACCGGGAGAAGGAAACAAGGAACGGAGAAGGGTCAAAGAGACCAGGAAAGGAAACGGCGACGGGAAAAAATAGTCAAAAGCGATGAGGAAAGGAAATCGGGAGGGAAACAAAGGAAACGCGGTGGAGGCAAGGCAAGAAGACGAAGGCCAAAGGAATTGAGGAGCGCCTTGTCGAGGAAAGAACAACATGGACTGGAAACGAGGAAAGAAAGCAATGACGAAAGCGAGAGAGAGAGAGAGAGACGAGAAAGACACCGCCAAGGAAGGACACGAGGACACGAGAAAAGACGACCGGCCGCTAAGAGGAAGGAGAAGACGAGGACGGGAGACAAAGGAAGTCAGCTGGAACCGAAGGCCACGGCACACGTACGTTGCCGATTCTGGAAGGAAGCGGAAACGAGGAAATCAAACGAGATGAGGAAACGCCCAATGGACAAATTCCAAGGAGACGAGGGAAGCGAGCAAGGTTGCAGCGGGGAAAGGAAGCCGGGGAAGGCGTCAAAGACGTGAGGAAGACACGGCCGACAAAGGAAACGAGGAAGGAGAAAAGCAAGAAATGGGAGACACGATTGCGGAGGAGTCGTGAAAAGGAAACGAAAGAAGGCGAAGAGCGAACAGGGAAGGAAGAAAGAAAGGAGACGAAGCGTCAACGGCGCCACTCGCGATCAAGGAAAGCAGACGAGGAAAGGAGTCAAGCGAGGGAAGGAGTCAAGTCAGCCGTGTGTGGCGGAGCTCGCGTGCGGCTAAAAATAACTCGAAGCCACAACAAGAAAAATGGATCCCGGGGCCCCGAGGCGAGCGGGCCACACCCTCGGCGCGCATATTTAAGCGGCCCGCGTGCGGGTGACAAGAAAGAAACCGAAGATCGACATGACTTCCTGTTCCTCCGCCGGCGCGCTTCCTGCGCTTCGCCCGGCGCCGCGCCGCCGGCGCCGAGTCTTGTACCCGCCATCCCGCTGCCGGCGCTGGACCCCCAGGGAAGACCCCGACCGGGCCCTACGCTGGGTCCGCCTCCTCGGAGCGCTGCTCTTCGTGCAGATCTTCAGCGAGGACTCGGGGCCAGGTGAGAAGGGGGACACGCTTCCCGTCTCTGGAGGGAGGGCCGCGGTCCCAGACGACACTTTTAGGCCAGAGGTTCGAGTCCGAAGGCGAGGTTGTCTTCCCGAGCGAACGTTCAAGTCTTGAAAGGTTCTCGGCTGAACGGATGAGAAGAGAAGATTGTGGTCCTCAGAGAAGTTCCGGTTCAGTGAACGTTTTAGTCGAGGGGAGAATGTTTTCAGGCTGAGAAAAGGACGATCATCCAAAGAGAGAAGGTTTTCGTCCCGAGAAGTGGTTCGGGTCCCAAGAAAGTAGGTTGTAGCTCCCAAGTCCAAGTCGTGGTCCAGAGAGAAGGTTTTCGTCCCGAGAGAAGTGGTGAGAATTGGTTCGGGTCCCAATAAAGTAGGTTGGAGCTCCCAAGTCCAAGTCGTGGTCTAGAGAGAAGGTTTTCGTCCCGAGAGAAGTGGTTCGGGTCCCAAGAAAGTAGGTTGGAGCTCACAAGTCCAAGTCGTGGTCCAGAGAGAAGTGGTGAGAAGTGGTTCGGGTCCCACTAAAGTAGGTTGTAGCTCCCAAGTCCAAGTCGTGGTCCAGAGAGAAGGTTTTCATCCCAAGAGAAGTGCTGAGAAGTGGTTCGGGTCCCAATAAAGTAGGTTGGAGCTCCCAAGTCCAAGTCGTGGTCCAGAGAGAAGGTTTTCGTCCCGAGAGAAGTGGTTCGGGTCCCAATAAAGTAGGTTGGAGCTCCCAAGTCCAAGTCGCGGTCCAGAGAGAAGGTTTTCGTCCCGAGAGAAGCTTCTTGTTCTGCAAGAAGGTTCGAGTTCAGAGCGAAGGTTTCCGTCCCAAGTTGAGGTTCACTCTTCTTGTCCCGAGAGATGACTGGAGTCCCAAATTCAAGTGCCATCATGCCAAGTGACAATCTAATCCCAAGAGAAGGGTGCCGTCCGGTAGGGTTCCAGTCCTCAGCCAAGATTCTAGCCATGGACCCAAGACAAAGTGCTAGTCCCAAGAGGGCGGGACGTCTGGGGAGAAGACTTTCGTGCCGAGAGGGCGCCGTCGTCCCGGGTGAAGGTCTCGCGGTGCCGACAATGAGCCTTCCGTGTCTGACGCCGTCTTTGTTCCTTCCCCGAAGATGTGGCGGGCGCCGAAGCAGACCAAGGCGAGCGGCCCGCGACGTGTGAGCACGATTTGACCCGGGAGCCGCCGCGGGCGGCGGCCCGGCCGCCCGCCGCGGCGTCAGAGCCGCCGGTGGACCCGCTGGTCGGCTGACCCCATTGAAGGAGGCGCAAGCGCCACGATCATTTCCTGTTCCGAAAGCATTTCCACGCCGCCGCGTCCGGCGATACCCCGCCGGCGCACTTGTACATATCTTTGCAATAAATGTCATTTGCGTTCAGGCGCGGGCGTCTCTTTGGGGCCGAAGCGGGCGCCCGACGTCGCTTCGACATCAACGTGGCCGTCGGCTCGCGCTCTCTTTTCCGAGCCGGCTTCCGGAAAATGGCCGCTTTGAATCCAAGTGGTCGACTTTCTGCTCCTATCACGTCGTGGCTTCATTTTGGAGGCTCCGCCCACGACAGACGGCGCCATTCCACCTCGGGCTGCTCAGTTAAGGCGCCTTTGAGGCGGGTAGCTATGGGGGGGGGGGGGGGGGTGAATGTTCAAGGCATTCCAGGGCGAAACAGTCTTCCATTTTTGTTGAATAGCGCGAGCTGTTGCGAATATTCAGAGCCTGCGATGGCGTTGACGAAGGTCGCCCAAATCTTTTTGAACTTAATCGGGAACTTGAACGTAATGAGACGATCATATAGGACAAAATCCAGCTGGATTAAAAAAAAGACACGTCCAACCCAAGTCAAGAAAGCCGAGAGCTTTTCAGGAGAAGCCAAAATAAACATGGGGTTTAGATTGCGTAATTGTGCACACCCTCTTGTCAATGCTTGCTATGTTCCGAATGAAGGAATTCTGTTGGAAAAGCGCCCCTGAATGGCGCCAAAGAAGCTCGGGCCGTTCTCCGAGGCTTTTTCCCAACAAAACGCTCCAACACACAAATGCAAAATGAACACTCGCAAGGAGCGACGCCGACTCGAGCTCCCGACGTCACCGGCGAGGCGAACAAACACTCGCGCGGATCCAGTCTCGACACTTCCTAAAAAGCTTTTCTTCCCTTTGAAACGGTTGCCAAACATTTGCGGCGGTGAACGCGACTCGTCGGCATTCTTACGCAGCTGTCGGAAGGTGCGCTCGACACCGTCGGCTCGTTCACGTCCGTCAGTCGCACGCCCGCCCACGAATTTGATCTTATTGTGACGCGCGTTTGATTTCAGCATCTATTTAAAGCATCTTTCCTTTGTTTCCTCACGACGTGCCAATTTGAGCTGATCGAGTCGCCTAACAGAGGAAACACGCACGACAAGGAAATTCACATCGAAAGAAAAAAAAAAAACTGCCCGAGAGGGTAATTCCGTACGCCGTCGTGCCGTAATCCGGTCGGACTTGAGTCTCGGGGCCCCGCGACAACATGCGAACCGCGCACGGAAAGGGTCCCCGAGTCCAGATTTGCACCTGCGGTTTTTCGCTTCCGGATCCGGATTGTCAACCGCGGACCAAAATCCCGATCCAGTCGGAGGTCCTGAGACCGCGTGCCAACTCCGCACGGACAGAGTCCCGGTCCAGGGCGGGAACCTTTGACCGTGAGGCACGCGCACGTGTCCACCGCGCTCCAACTCGAGTCTTAAGTCTCGGAAGAAAAGGCGAAGGGTCCGCGAGCGCCGAATCAAAGCTGGAACTTTCAAGCCCGAGCGCAGAGCGCAACCCGGAACCTTTGAGGCCGGATCCACTTTGATCAGACCTACGCAGCACGTGGCCGGCCCCCGCTCACATCCTCCGCCATTTCCCCAGATGGCGCCATTTGGGAAAACCCTTTGGTGCTCGGCGATCATTCCTGGGGATTTGTGATCTGGACCGAGTCTCGTGACAGCCAATCATATGCGCCGCGGCCTTTCCGCAGGTCAGAGTGAGTCCATCTGAGTTTCCGGGAAAGGAAGTGACCTCACATACCGTATGACGCCCGCTCTGTGCGTGTGTGTGCGTGTGCTTGTGAGTTATTGTGTGGAAGCGTCAGAGCAGCAGCCGCTCTGCCCGCAGCCGGCTTGGAAGTGGGGGAGGATGACCACTCGGCACCGGGACTGCCCCCCCCCCCCCCCCCGCTGGACCAATCACGGCAAAGAAGAAACAAAAGCACGACTGAAGCACGAATGAGTCCACCTTTAACTCTTTGGTGGACTTCAACATGCAACAGTGATCAAATATGGCGTCCTCGTCCGCACCGGCGACGCTTGGAAGCAGCGGATCAACGCCTTCATCGCCGCTTCGCTTTTGGCCTCTGAGCCCGTCCGAGCGCTTTTACAAACTTGGACCGGAGAGACCACCCACTTCGGGTTAGCTTAGCGCAAGCTAACCGGTAGACTTCAAACTTCAACCAAAAGTCTTTTCAACTCAAAAAGAAAACTTTCCCGCATCCGGTTTTGGTAGACTCGCCGCTTCGGACGACCCGTGGTGTCGATAAAGCGCGCTATCGCTACGTGTCATTTTGCTGTTTGGACCATGACAAATTTTTGGCGAACTGATTCAGGACTTGCTGGTTAAACCGGACGATGATGAGCAAACGGGGATTTTAGCGGCGCGAGTCCGAGCTCTGATTGATAGCATCGTTTTATAATTCCAGACTTCCTTTTTAGAGATGACTTATTGACAGCTGTACCGCAGGGGTGTAGTGAAAACCGATTTTCATTGGAAATATCGGTTTGGAGTCAGCCAACCCGAATTGATTGGTGACACTTTATCGGTCGACGAACGAAGGAATCGGTCTCGCCGTCGTTTCAAGCGGTTGACGGCACAATCGCAACGTTATCAATCGATGGAAATGTCGTGAATAACGATGGCAAAAGCGAATAATACCCCAACCGTATCGCTACACGTGAAGCATTTGTGCGCCAGGCACGAGAAACATTCGCTTGATATCGAGTCGTCCTTCCTCGGAGAGATGCGTTGCGGTTGCTTCGTCGCCACGGAAACCACGACAACTGCGCAGAGACGATCGAGAATGGCTCACAAACGGGAAGCGGTTGACGTCTCGGGAGCCCCACCTTCACGGAAAAACACGTGACCGACGCGCGTGCAACACGTGACCCGGCCTGGCGCGTCCTCACCCGGACGCCGCCCGCTTCGGCACGTAGGCCCGTTCCCTTGGCAACCGGCCAACACTCGGCCTATCAAAAGAGCCTTTGAGCGGCTTCCCGCACCGCTTCTGACCCAAATACAGGCCGCCGCCGCCGTTGCCGCCGTCATCATGGCAACCGGGCAGCCATGTGGTGAGACAGAAACAAATAGTCAGCGTTTTTTTTTTTTGTTGTTTTTTTTTTTGAACGATTTAGTCCATTTGCAGCCTTGAAGGAGGTCGAAACGGTTACATAATGAGTGGAAGAAGCCGGGCTGTGTGTCACACGAGGGACCCAGACACGGTGAAACACTAAAACAACACCCTTTTCCCGCCATGCGAAGGCCGCCCGCTTCCAGTCAGAGCGGAAAAAACCCCCCCCCACAGGCAAACCAGCGTTCGACGGTCAACGCGACTCTGGCTCGGAACACAAAACGATGTTTTTTTTTTTTCTGGCAAGCACACGATTCATCTCTTCGTCTGTCCTCATTTTGAACGTACGAGAAGGCGTTTTGTGTCGAACAAAGAGTTGTGGACACGACGCGCGAAAATCAAACGCAAAAGTATGGCAAATGAATGCTTTATGACGCATTCCGCCAACTTTCAACGCGAGGCACGCGTCGAAAGGGTGTTCCGACCGTTTCTAGCCAGACACTTTGGGAAATGCTGTCCGAAATCTGTTCCGCACGTGTCGCGTACGCAACTTATTGTTAGCAAACTCGCAAGACACAAAACGCCTTCTCCTTTCCAGTAAGCGGCATTATCAGGAAATGGCACAGCAGAGCACGTTTTACGCAATGATAAGGAAATAATGAACCCATCAAAAATACAAAGAAAACATTCCTACATCAATTTTTCAAAAAGAACGCTCAGTTAACATCATTGCGGAGAAAAGCTTCATCGAGTAAATAAATGAAATCGCACGGAATGTATATGCGAATCATAAATATTAGGTTTACTATGAATAAAAATATGAATATAACGCGGATAATACACGCAATGTATTTTAAAGTGATTTTAAAACTTCATTACCAAACAATTTACGTAAACTGTCAAACGTTTGAGCAAATCGAATTCGATGTGGAATCATTTTTTAAATTTAATGAGTAATACAGACAACTGAATAATACATGAGTTTTTTTCCCCCATAAATTGAACCTTAACCCTGAAAAAATGATCAAATGTGTAATTTTTCCTTGTCGGCGGTTGAGTAAGAATGTGCAGGCCAGGGGGCGTGACCCTTCAGTCCTGGAGTGACGTCACCTTTGATCGAAAGTATAAAAGACTCTTTAGCTTCTCTCGCCTTCACACGCTTTTAGACACTAAAGAGGGAAGAAAGAAACGCGGAAAGAAGAAGCGAGAAAATGTACTCCACGAGCTCCACGACGCTTCTGTTCAGACGCGAAAGTTTAGTCCGGCGCAACACGCGGCCGGAAGTGTTCACGTTCGAGCACATCCCGACGGCCGCGACCTCCACGAAGGCGCCCGCCCGGCCCAAGAAGCGCTGCACCCGGGTCATGTACCCCGCCAAGGTCCGCATGCACCTGCCGCCTCCGGAGAAGAGCGCGGCCAAACGCTGGCTGCTCCTCCTCGTCCTGGTCCTCCTGTGGCAGATCTACACCGAGGAGCCCGGCAGCCCGGACGACGACCAGGCCTTCCCCGCCGGTGGCGACGCTTCTCCGTTAGCCGCTCCCTCCAGCGTATGTGAAGCGGAAGCTCCGGTCGACGACTGCACCGCCGCCGGGTCGCCGGGCAACGGCTACATGGTGGCCCTGCTCGTGTACCACCGCCTGGGCGCCGAGAACTGAACTGAACCGAGCCGACTCTCGCGGTGGTTCGACGCGAAAGCGAGCCGAGCGGAACGGCGACGACGAGCCCGCTCAACTGCAGGCGGGGAAGCGGCTCCGCAGTTGCGGCCCGGTGCTTGCCGGAGGGCCGCTCGGGCCCCGGAAGTCCCAGAAAGAACAAAAACTGTGAACTTTTACCCGAAACTTGAATTTGTCATTGACTGCACTTCATAACTGACTGTTGTCCCGTCTTATTTAGTTATTTATTTATCATTATTATTAATGTTATTTGCTATTTATTGATCAAGCACTTTGAATTAAAAAAAAAAAGTGAATGACGTGTCGAGCTTTTTCGCGTTTTTGAAACTAATATCTTTCAATCTGTTTTTATGGCCTCTTATCCCATTTCTGAGATGAAACACAGACATAGTTTGGATAAAAATGGCAAAATATACAGCATCGCCTCATGGTGAAATTTCACATTTTGTGACTTATGATGGTAAATTGATGACCAAAATTTCTACATGGAATACTGGCCTGAATGAGTAGTTATTTTAATAGCAAAATAGTTTTTTTTTTCTTTTTTGAACAAATAGTCAAAAGAACATTTCTGTCATCTGATGTGGCCTTGTTGGGTCAGCAGGTGCGTGTTCAAACGCGTAAATGAATCATTTAATTGCTGCAACGTAACATTTCATGATGGCAAAGCTCGCTTGATTGACATTAAGCTGACTCGACGGAAGCGCATTCAAAAATGACTTTTGAGAGGACAAAATGGACACCGCGCATCACAATCTAACCTTATCCAAATACAATACGTGGCGTGTTTGATGTAACATTCCACCTTCAAAGCGGCATCTGGCCCTTTTGGGAAGGGAGTGGTCGTGTCGCGTGTTGATGACGTCATCCCTCAAGTGTCTCGGCAGACATTCTTTGGATGGTGAGACACTTGGTTGGCTTTCCAGCCCAGGGTGGCAACATCACACATCTTTGTTGTAAAACTATTTCGTTTCGGGTGACCGCTTTCGTGCCGACGTGGCACTCCGCACAAATGCCGTCCCGCGGCAGCGGACAAAACGGACAACGCGGGGGGGACGCGACGGGCACACGAGACGGGTTGTGATTGCCGCGGATGCCCGGAGATTTTTATATTGTCAAAACATTTGCCGCGGTAGTCACGGTATCCATGAGAATCCGAGTCGGGTTGAGTGAAACCGGGTGCGGTCAACTAAGCATGATGGTCCGGAGCGTGACGGGAAAACACGCGGTGTGAATCAAAAGTTCAAGTTCAAGTCGACTTGATTGTGAAATGTGCTCTATGTGCGACATACAGCCCAGATGAAATGTCTTTCCTCTCAACCACAGGAGAGAGAGGAGCCGCTGCGGGTGCCCGCGCCGCCATCAACAGAACAGTGGACATAAAATGACAAAATAATACAACGCAACACAAGCCAAACCGTGTTGAATTAAACCCAGTGTCCGCCGTAGGCGACCTACGTGCCCCCCCCCCCCCTCCAAATATGTTGACGTTGATGCTAGTTTTATATGCGTTGCATGTTGGCATTAAGCAAACGGCGTTGGCGACTTCCCACCACAATGACCATCAGTTGTGAATAACCCGTGACAAAAGGGGAAGGCGTGCGTGTGTGTTGACATTTGCAGAACATGTGGCTTGTGTGGAAACACAAGTCCCGCTTCCTGGGAAGAGCGCGTGACCTTTCGTCCCCCCGTTGCGTGTTCCAGCGTGCGCGTCAGCGCTTTGTGTTTATGTTGTTCGTCGTAACGGTGGATGGATGGATGGATGGATGGATGCTTTCACAACACATCACATCTGAGCAAAACATCACAAAGCCAGAGTCAAGTGTGTGCTTTTAATGTCCACATTGATAAACATAGTTTTTTTAAAAAAAAATGAAAAAAAAGATTTTAGGGGGTGGGGGCAAATATTTATTCATTTTGTATTTGATACTTCAAAAAAAGATGGGGACAGAGGCGTGTTCCCTTTTCACAACACCAGATACGCCTTTGAGAACTGATGGCACCAATTGTTGAATCTTTGTAGGTGGAATTCCTTTGCCAGTTAGCATGAAGCTAAAAATATTTTTTGAAGGCAAAGTTACTTGATGGTTTTAAATATACAGCATGTAACCCGTTGCGTTGTTGAGTTAAATCTGCCGCTTGCTGTGAAGCGAGTCGAGTTGGGTTCAGTGCCGGCGCACAGCACTTTTTGGGTCAAAATAAAGCGTCAGATTGACGGCTTGTTGATAAACTTTCTCACTCAAGCCCCGACAGTAATCTTAGAATCTTTTTTTTCTTTCCTTGTATAGAAAAACTTGTTTGCGATTGAATTGAAACAATCACTTGAACATAAACTAGTCAATTTCAAAGCAAAAATGTCATCCTATAAAAGGCAACATTGGTTTTTTTTTACGGGATGGTCTAACTGAGCTTTTGAACAGTATTTTTACCGCTGACTTTTTTTCCTTCCGCTGTAGATTTGACAATAAATGTCGTCTTTTGCATTTACATGAGAAACTAGCAGCTTTGTCCAAAAATGTCTTGCGTTGAATCTTCCTTGCCGACGCTCACCTCCTACGCCTCATCATCATTCCGGGGCCGTGAGTCATTCCCATCGCGGGAGGGAGGAGGAGAAGCCAAGTGTAAAAGGGGAGCCCCGGAAAGCGCGGGAGGCGGAGGTTGCCCGGCTGCATCGGAGCGGAACAAGTTGAGCCCGACGCCGGAGGCCTCGTCCAGAAATCTTTACATGAAAGAAGTACCACAACTACGCTAGATGGCCCGCCAACATCTGAACTGTAAAATAAATTCAGACACCCACTTCACCCCCACCCGGAAAAAAACAAAAACAAACATTTGGAGGGTAAAGCTAAAAAAAGAAATCATCCTAACATGTTACCAAGAGCTAACACAAGATACTTTATGAATGAGCTAATAGGTGTGTGAGTATTGTTCCTTTCATGCCGTGTATGTGCGATGTGATTTCCACATGCGTGTTTGGAATTCCGAACATCTGAAGGGCACGTGAGGAATGTGAAGTTGCGCCGGGAACTCCCCGCGAATGTCTCGCTGTCGCCGTCACGCAGAGTTGGCACCACCGCGGCGACCAACCAGAACTACACGACTTACGATCAGAAATATGATGATGACGATGAGCTAATCTGTACCCGTAGAATCTTACGTATATGGCCGTATCGCACAAATCGTACGGATTCTGAACAACACAATCACGTTGGTTCCTAGTTGAAACCTGAGTGCTGAATTTTTTTCTGTGTTTTCAATATTTGGAGTCGGTGAAAAAAGTAACGCGGGAATCCAACTCTGAACACAGTAATGCCACGAAGTAGAATGACGATTAGACATTAAGCAGACATTGTATTATGGAGATCTACAAGAAATATCATTGAAAATGTCGTGGTTTTTTTTCTGCCGTTATTTTGACATATAAAATGCTTTGGTATGTTAGAAGGATTTTTTTGCTCTTTATAAGGATTTTTTTTGGTAGTTTATACAGGTTGGCGCTCCGAAAAGTTGACGGGTATGTATACCATTAGTCCAAAACAACTTTGATTGACATTTCACACATTCAAATTAGTGTGAGAGAGAGAGAGAGCATCGACCAGCACCTGTTGTGCACTACTTGTTGTGCTTCATCTCAATGAATGGCCTCTCATGCTGTATTATGCGATCAACGCTGCCAAAAGATGCCGATGTTAATGTTGATGGCGGTGATGATGAAGAGGATGACAGATGATAAAGAAAGTGTCGAAGACAGAGGCGACCCATCTGTGCGAGCGTGTATGTCGTTGCTCAACATTTAGTCAATGAGAGTTTCAGGTGTAGAAATGAACACACCCTGGACGCGCCCCGGCGAGCAAGCGCACAGGAATCCTCTTTCTTCTTTTTTGCTCATTCTTTTGATGTTGAAATGTTGGGTGTTGAAAAACACCTGGCAGGAAACAGGAAGTGGCTAAAGGGGGGTTTACGAGATGCTATACAAAGAGCGCTTAGCCAGCTACATGACTCAACTTTGTGTATAGTGTGCGTGCGTGCCTGCACTATCGCATTCTCCTCTTCCTCACTGACTACATTCATGTGGTTAAAAACATGCGCCAGCATGCCAAAACAGCGCTTTCCCCCTTGTTTTGTCTGACAAGCAGGATGAGCAGAAAGAGGGGGGGGGGGGGGGAGGGGAACAGTCTCCCCGTGACAGATGAAAACCCTCAAGGTTGTATGTATTTGTCATATTATTTCTACGTTTCCTCACACTCTTATTAACCTTTCCCAAACTCTTTTAAACACTTCCATTACTGCTGGGGGTATCGAATATTTCTAGAATCGCTAATACCAATCATCCCATCGAAAACATTTATTTTGCGTAACACCAATGCAAAACGTGGATGTGAGGTGTATTATTATTATTATTATTATTATTATTATTATCATTATTATTATTATTATTATCTGGGCAGCCCAGTGGTCGAGTGGTTAGCGCATCAAATTCACAGTGTAGAGGTACCGGGTTCGATTCCAGTTACGGCCTTCCTGTGTGGAGTTTGGATGTTCTCCCTGTGCCTGCGTGGCTTTTCTCTGGGTACTCAGGTTTCCTCCCACATTCCAAACACATGGCAAGCTGAATGAACACTCGAAATTGTCCCGCGGTGTGAGTGTGAGCGCGGATGGTTGTTCGTCTCTGTGTGGCCCGCGATTGACTGGCGACCGGTTCGGGGTGTGCCCCGCCTACTGCCCGGCTTTAAAAAAGCGAAGTAAACATGTCATCACATAAATATAACCGACACAAGAAGCTAAGCCGCCGAGTCAGCAAGTCATGTTTCTTTGCATTTTAGCTGGTCTTGCATGGTCGCTGTTTTTGCGAGCCTGTGACACTTTTGATTCTGTAGTCAACATCTCTATATGAAACCAGTACATGTGATGTGTTCCATGCTGACAGGGACCCCGTTGTAGTTTGTGTGTGAACCGTTTTCAGTCATGACGTCAAACCCATGAACACTCATGTGACACTCTGCTTCCACCTGGTGTCCAAAAGCTAATATTACATTAAACGTTTTTTTTCTTCTGAAAAAAGGAACAAATTGAACCAAAACATGAATACACCACCAAATAAAACGTTCGTTTTAAGTCTACAAAGTTAAGAAATGTATCGAAATGTCTCAAAATCGTTGTAATTTGTGTCCTGGTTGACGTTACGGTCACGTGACGTCGTGACGTCACTGCGGTTGCAATCTTTCCGCCCATGTTTTTTTTTTTTTCCTTCTCTCCTCTAGCCGTCTGTCCTCCATGATACTTTGGAAGGGAACTTCAAGCGAACTCTCCTAAAACTTGAACACCACAACTTTCCTTCAACTCTGTCGAACTTGGCTGCCGCCACGTACTCGACGACGACGCTCACGCAAGCGGCCGCGGTGGGTACGCGCACGTCGAACAGAGCGAGGCGAGCGCGGACAGGTAAAAAACAAACACATATATATATATATACACACGCGCGCGCGCACACACAAAACGACAAAGGTGATGACGTCAAACTAAAAGATGAGCCCACATGGCGTCACCGACGTTTGTCATCCTTTAACGGCACGCACGAGTGTCAGAAGTTGGCGAAGGTCCACGCCTGAGCGCGCGCGTGCCCGTGTGATTGAGAGGTTACGTCCCAGAGCAGCGATTTAAGGAGGACAAGTAGTTACCAGCTCTCTTAGCATCCACCTTATTTTATCTTTGTCATCGAACACGTCGTCATCAACGTCGTGAACTCGGTGCTCACTTTTTTTGTACCACTTAGTACAGAATAATAGTAGTTTTACGTTGCCCTCGTCATCTACGTTATGCCGTTTGCGGTATATCACTCGTGTCGTTTTCATTGCTAGTGTTCTATTGTTAGCGCCATATTGCAAAGCATCACACGGTAGCGTTAGTATGTTCGCATTATTGCTAGTGTCCTATTTCGAAACTCATTGTGGTCCAGCATTGTTATTTGCACGCTAGCGTCTAGATGGCATATGTCTACCCTGAACACTTGTTAGCATGGAGTTAGTATTGCCAAGTTCCACTTTGAGATTTCGCACAGTCGCAAGGAAAAGAAATGACATACTTTGTGTTACTTTGGAGTTGTGTTTTCTACCCAAGTTACAAAAGTACTCGTAGTCTGTACCCGTGTAGGAGCAAGGCTGGTAAAAGTAGAAGTCGTGATTCTCGCCCTTTAATTCCAGGTCAAAAGAATGTACAGACTCTTAAAATGGACTTGAGTAAATACATTATTGACTATAAATGCCAATTCTATGCACAATTCTCGTTCTAAGAGCTTTGCACAAAGGAAACGAATGTGCTTGCGTGCATGTGTGTTTTACAACAATAAGAAGCTAACATCTGCCCAGGCTTTTGTATGCTATCAAAACAACATTCCCATAGCTTTGCAAACCTTGAGAACTGACTGAAGAACATTTATTTCATCAGAACGGTTGAAAAAAAAAATCAGATTTACCTGTATGTTTTTTTTTTCTTTTCCAGATTACTCAGGGAAGTTTTAAACACTAGCAACTGATGTGTTTCAAACATGAAACAATTATTTCCCCAAATAGTTCTTTTTCTTCTTCAAATCTGTTGTCATTATGGTTAATGCTCCCTGGTCACCGCTGAAATTATATGATATAAATTCCCCAGATTTCTACGCCTCGATCAAGACGTCACGCTCGCTTGACTTTACCCTTCCGTTCAAGTCTTCGACCGTCTTGTTGTCATCAGCGCAGATTGAAAAGAGCGACACGACTCTTTTACAAAGTTAGGAATAGAAAGTAAAAGATGACATTTGTTTTCATTTTTGTTATGAACGTTCTACTCATCAACCGGAGCCGACCGTCTTGGAGTGAATGGCAAGCTCATGTACGCTCGCAAACGACAACAACAAAAACAGTTGTGTATCTCTAAAAATAAATATGGGGAACTCTGCTTTGAAGAAAACGGACAGTAAATTCACGAATCCGTGCACACATGCCCACTGGTTGTGTGTCACGCGTGCGCGCCTCCGACATGTCAACTCAGGCGCTCCTCTCATTCCTCTCGCGCCGACAAAACACGACACAACACGCTTGTCGCGACGTGCCGTGAGACATTCCTCCTGCATGAAATCCTGCATTGGACGATGACGGCGCCTCGGTTGCCTGGGATGACGCTGTTGGCGGCGTTTGTGTGTGTGGAAACGCATGCGGATGAACGCCAGCAGCTTTCTCTATTGTCAATCACAAGTCGTTAACTCCCCAAAACACATGTGACATTCCTCTGCGGAGATAGAGTCAAGTTGAAAGTGAGTGAAGTAGGGGGCCGGGGGGGGGGGGGGGGAGAGTTAGAAGAGGAAAGAGAGAAAGCTTGGAGAATAAGTGGGGGTAAGTGAAAGAGCAAGCAAGCCATCAAGTGACACCTCATCAGTTGTGTTTAGGGACCCTGGGAACTTTGGCATGTTGACATGACACAACCTGAGCGAGCGTTTTGATTGTTCACGGCAGACACGAATGCGAAGCCCGCTGGCTCGCTAGCCATCAACAAAATGCCCCTCGTCTTGAATATTATAGGATGCATTTTGTAAACGTCACATCGTTAGCCGTCATGTGACGTTGAGGAGTCACTTCCTGCTTACTTCCTGGAACTACAGCTACATTTCCGCCTCAACTTTAAGGTACTTGTAGTTCGACCTGAAGTCCCATAAACTGGGTTTTTGGTACCTGTGGCTCCTACCAGAGGCTTTTTTTTGGTGGCCAAATCCAGAAATGGAAGTTCATAGTGACCCTAATATTTAGTCTAGCTATGATTTATTTTTTTTTCGGGTCGGGGGGGGGGGGGGGCTGGGTGTTACGTTGCGCAAGCGTTTCTAATCAACTGAGCAGTGTGCTTGCGTGTTCCCAGAGATGTAGTGTGTGTGGCCCATCATGCACCTCTTCCTGCTGCTCATCCTTCACGCCGCAGCAGCCGTGGCACAAGTCGACCCAGGTACGAAAGCGGGTGAGAGAATACATTGAGATGCGAAAGAGAGAGTGATGGGGGGGGGGGAACGCAAAGAGACAGAGAAAATGATGGCAAATGAATGAAAGAAAAGAGCAAGGAAGGAAGGAGATTGACAGCTTGTGCGCGCCTCTTGTGTCCAGCGCACTGTCGCTATGCCCTGGGCATGGAGGATGGGCGGATCAAGGACGATGACATCACAGCCTCCAGCCAATGGCACGAGACCACGGGACCGCAGTACGCCAGGTGACCGTTCTTCTCCCACTGATTGAAACTCCGAAGGGGGGGGACGCGCATTTTAAAGTTGCCGTTGCGTTTGCCGCTCGTGTCAGGTTGAACCGCGAGGACGGCGACGGCGCCTGGTGCCCCGAAGGCCAACTGGATGCTTTGGATTTGCAGTTCCTTCAGGTTGGACTCCCTTTCTCTCTCTGCGTCGGTGGCGCGCGCCGCGTTCAAGAGCGCCGGGAAACGAGACGGACGACGTTTGAAGCTTCCGCTTCATCGCAGCCGGGATGACGTTTCAATTCACAGTTTTGGCGCACGCAGCTTCACGTCGATGAAGTGATAATATGCTCGCTTGACGCTAACCTGCGAAGATGTTCACATGCTAACATGCTTCATACAAAAATGCCTTCTAGCACTATTGCTAACGTGCTTCATGCTAAGTTGCTAACTCGCTAGCGTGCCTCGCGCTTAGCCGAGGCTTCATTTTAACCTGCTTTTCTTATGCTAACCCGTCCCCGCCCTTCACGTGTCATGCTATATATGCTATATGTGTTCAGGTGGACTTGCGCCGCCTGACCTTCCTGACGGTGGTGGCCACTCAGGGACGCTACGCGCGCAACGGCATCGAGTTTGCGCGAGCGTACAGCCTCAACTACAGTCGGGACGGAGTCATGTGGAAGTCGTGGAAGAACCGTCTGGGAAGCACGGTGGGCATTTGTGGCTGCGCGTGCGTACGCGCGCCTTTGTGTGTGAAGCGTGCGAATATTTGTGCGGGCCGAGGAAGCGCAAAAGGCCGAACGGGAAGTGTGCGACGGCGTGATAGACGCGAGGAAGGAATAAGAAACAATCGCGAGGCCTGTGCTCAAGTCACATGTTCACCGCAGGAAGTAACACGAGCGCTTCCTGGCATGCCCTGGTTGTGGGCGGAGCCTGACGCATGTGTCCGCGCAGGTAATGGAAGGCAACAAGAACGCGTACGCGGCCATCATCAACGACCTTCACCCTCCGGTGGTGACGCGCTGGGTGCGCTTGATTCCCCGCACCGAGCTGTCCACCGTTTGCATGCGGGTGGAGCTGTACGGGTGCCACTGGGAAGGTAAGCCGCGCCCACACGGAGCTTTCTTGCGGTCGACGCTTGCTGACGTTTGCGTTCGTCGCCCGCAGACGGTCTGATTTCGTACAGCGCTCCCGAGGGGCAGCTGATGCCGCAACCCGGCCTTCCCACCGCCATCCTCAACGACTCCACCTACGACGGCACCCGCCAAAAGAGGCCGGTCAAAACAAAAAAAAAAAAAAACGCCCACCATCCTGGCGTGTTCTCGGTCGCGCGCGAATAGCTCCGTTTGACCGAGCGCTCTCGTCCCGACAGGAAGTTGTCCGGCGGTCTGGGCCAGCTGACGGACGGCGTGGTCGGTCTGGATGACTTCCTACTGACGCGTCAGTACCCTGCGTGGCCAGGGTACGACTACTTGGGCTGGAGGAACATCTCCATGGGAGCGGACCAGAGCGTGGAGATGGATTTTGTCTTCGATCGACAAAGGAACTTCACCTCAATGAAGGTCTGCTCTAACTTTGAAATCCTTCCTTTTTACTGTCCCCGCGTCCCTGTGCATGACTTTGAAAAACCCGTAACTTATATTTGACTCAGCGGTACTTTACTTTTTTCCGTTCCTGTGTTTAGTATCACTTTTATTTTGAAAAACCCGCCTCCTCTAAAGGTATTTTGTTTTTGGGGGTGTCACTTGTTTTTCAAAAACCTTCACCCACTCATGATTTTTAGTATTGACAAAGAAGCACCTAGTTCTGTTTCGCAACGCTTCTATTTTGAAAATAAGCATTCGCCTGATCGATGATTTCCTGTGGAGCATAGCTCTTATTTTGAAAGCCTCCGTGGATAGTCTCCTTCCTGTGTGCAGCGTGTCGCTTTCAAAAAAGGCCTTTATGTTCTTGCCCATTTCCTGATGTGCCTTAACATCACTCCCTTTAACCGTTTCTTCTGCTGGCTCAATGTATTTTGGATCAAATTCTTTTACCAGAGAGTTTACTTCCTTTGTGCACCAGCACTCTTATTTTGGTAAAACCTCACTTCATGTTGAAAACTCGCCGACTTCCTTTGTGCACCGGCGCTCTTACTTTGACAAACATTCTCCACATTCACGTGACGGTAGACCGCACAGTGTATGTTCTTGGGCAAGGGGGTGAGAAAAGATGATCACTCTCTTATTTTGAAACCCTGCCTCTTGGCTTCCTGCCAGGTCCACAGCAACAACATGTTTTCCCGGGGTGTGAAGATCTTCTCGTCCGCGTCGTGCTGGTTCAAGCCTCGTCCCTCGTCCGCGTGGGAGGCGGAGCCCGTGGTGTTCCGTACGGTTCTGGACGACCGGAACCCGAGCGCCCGCTACGTGACCGTGCCGCTGGAGCGCCGGGCCGCCTCGGCGCTGCGCTGCCGCTTCGCCTTCGCCGACACCTGGATGATGTTCAGCGAGGTTTCCTTCCAGTCAGGTAACGAACGCGCATTTTGCGAAGGCAACGCGCAAATACGCACGTCGCGGTCATTCTGCGGCCCACGTCAGAAGACGCAACGACGTCGGCGACTCCGCCGCCCGTCGGCCATCCCAGCGCGGCTCCGTCCACACCGGGTATGCCCCGATCGGCCTTTCCCCCTCCGAATTGCCACCTTTCCCGCCGGGCTGCCATCTCGTTTGTTATCTCCCGACAGGCGCCGAGCCGTCCGCCGGCGCGGTGCCCGACGACAGCAAGGCGCCCGTCCTGATTGGCTGCCTGGTGACCATCATCTTGCTGCTGGTCATCGTCATTTTCCTCATCCTGTGGTGTCAGTACGTGTGTAAAGTTCTGGAGAAGGTGAGCGGGATAAGAAGTGACGGGCTCAAAGACCCGCAGTAGATATTTCCGAGTTAGCGTCTTAACATTTCATTGCTAACTGCCTCGGCGCGCTCGATAGCAATTCAGTCCACCGACTCGCATTAGTCCGCGGGGGCAAATCTGCCGCATTGCACGTGGCGGCCACGCCCGCGTATCCTCGCGTCGGGCTCAAGGAAGGCCCGCTCTCTCTGTTTTCCGCCTACGATATCGCCGACGTCTGCGGTCGTTCCGCCTTCCCGCAGGCTCCCCGCAGGATCCTGGGCGAGGAGGTGACGGTGCGGCTGTCGTCCTGCAGCGACACCATCGTCCTGCGGACCCCGCCTGTGCCCCCCCGCTCCGGTAAGCCACTGGGGGGGGGGGGGGGAATCGTGTCAAGTGTATGCTGCGTTAAACCCTGCCCACAGTCCAGCCCCTGAGATGTGATTTGACCTGAGATTGTAAACCACTGAAAGTGCTTCAGATGGAATAAAGTTCAGCTGTTCCAATAAGCTCCCACGTGCGCTCGCCTGTCCCCCCCCCCCCCCCCCCCCAGGCCCGGCCCAGTCGGACCCTCACTACGAACGAGTCTTCCTGTTGGATCCTCAGTACCAGAACCCTGAGACGCTCCGGAACAAACTGCCTGAACTCTCGCAGAGCGCCGAAGCCTCAGGTCAGCCGCGTGCTCCTTCGCTTGACTTCTTGGGCTGTGTGGGCAACGGTCCGCCGCCGCGCGTGCGTGCGTCCCCGTTACAAGAGAGCTCGGTTGTTTGTTTTGACTCGAGCTGTTGTTGACACGTCACTGCCCGTCGAAGTTTACTCGAGAGGGGATATAAATATTTCAAGATCAAAAGGTTAGCTTAATGCTACCGGAAGACCATCGCGGGGCTAATGGAAGCGACGACGGTCATGGCCGAGCTCGGCGGCATATAGCGGGGGAACGCCGTACGGGTGGGAAATGAGCCACCGATTCCCAACGCGGCCGCCTTCTTCTTTCTCTTCTTCTTTTCCCGCCTTTTCCTCTCCAGTCTCCTAACGCTGACCTCCTGTCACATGACCTCAGCCCGCCGCACCCCGCAGGTGACACAGTTGAGAAAGAAGCGGCGACGTTCGCGTTTGATTCCGATACCGACGGCCCTTTTCGATGTTTTGTCGTGGGCAGCGTGCGGCGGCGGCTACGCCGAGCCCGACGTGACGCAGTGCACCCCGCACCAGTGTTTCCATAGCAACGCGCCGCACTACGCCGAGACGGACGTCGTGCGTCTGCAAGGGGTGACGGGCAGCAACATGTACGCCGTGCCCGCCCTCACCGTCGACTCGCTGACGCGCAAGGACATCTCCGCTTCCGAGTTCCCGCGCCAGCGGCTGCTCTTCCGCGAGAAGCTCGGCGAGGGGCAGTTCGGCGAGGTGCACCTGTGCGAGGCCCGGGGACTGGCCGCCTTCCTCGGCGAAGACGAGGAGGAGGACGAGGACGAGGAAGAAGGCGCCGACGCGGCCGGGCGGGACCGCGACGGGCGGGCCGCTTTGGTGGCGGTCAAGCAACTGCGGGCGGATGCCACCAGCCAGGCCAGGTACTTCCGTCATCGGGCACTTCCGTTGTCTTGAACCTCTCACTACGACGCATTTGTCTTTAATATTGAAAAAAAAAATGTTTTAAAATGTTTCGTATACCTTTTACAAACAAACAAAAAAAAAAAACATGGAATGGGCAATGCATTCTTATTGAAGTAGACTGTGGTAAAAAAAAAAATACCGAGGGAGGGCAAGAGCAATGGAAAAATTCCAAACTATCGTACAAAGAGCGTTGAAGGATACTCTCCTTCTGCGTTGACCTTTTCCAAACGAACAAACTTAGCATCTCGCAATCTACACCGGTCATCACGGCCGAAGATGCCCATCGTAGAAATCAGCCGACGCTTCCCGTAGGTGTAAAAAGCAGGATCGAAGAGGAGTTGGCGTTCACTAATCTTCAGCATCATAACAATCGGGAGACGATACAATGAAGACGACGGCTTCTGTTTGGGTGACGATAACGCTTACAAACAATTAACGTGTGAAATGCGCGCAGAACGTTTGACTGTCCAATACTTTGTTTTGTACAGAGAGAAAAATCTGCAAAAGTGGCCATTTTTAATGCAGATTTCTTTTCGCGGGTGTTTGGGATGTCTTTGTCTGGTGTACGAAATTATCACCAAAAAAATGTGTGCGGAATTTAAGGGAGCCAATATCGGCCGGCGGCCCTCGCAAAGCGGAAGCCCGTGCGACGCGCGTCTTGCTAAAGTTGCTCCTGGATAAATTCGACAAATGAATATTCCCGTGCGCTCGCAACGAGGTTCGCGACCTAATGTCGTTTTCAGTTGGCCTGGACCGGTTAGCTTAGCGCCGCCCCGCGAACGGCGACTGATTCCGGGCCCCGACGCGTGCGGCCAACAGGAACGACTTCCTGAAGGAGATCAAGATCATGTCGCGGCTGAACGACGGCAACATCATCCGGCTGCTGTGCGTGTGCGTGACGTCCGACCCGCTCTGCATGGTGACGGAGTACATGGAGAACGGAGACCTCAACATGTTCCTGTCGCAGCGCGAGATGGAGAGCACGCTCACGCACGCCAACAACATCCCCTCCGTCAGGTGAGCCTTTCCGTCGGGCCGCTTTTGTTTTTTTTTTTTGGGAAAACGGATGAATGATTCACGAGTTGCGCTGAATTGACCTCCGAATGAAGGAAATGTTGATTTTCAGAATGGAAGGAATTATTCTCGTGATCCAAGTGCGGGCATTTCAAATCTTGTCTGAAGTGAGCGGCGAAAAGTGCAGCTCCGCTTACTCGATGACGGTAAACGGCGCTATTTCAAGAGAAAACCAATTACAATGAAGTCGGTGAAAAAAAAAAATGGCCCAATTCCATCCGTGCTTTGAACCGAGTGGAGATTTGACGATGGGCGCATGCCCCTCCCTCTATTTTGCTTTTTATCGATGAAACGATTCAAACGTACGTCTGCAGCAGACCGAAGCGGAGATGCGATCACGAAATGAGCGGCCCGACCTGGCGGAGGTCCTTCTTCATGCTTTGAAGCCGCCCTTCCGATGAGCGAGTCCGTCGACGGAGTGCAAACGTTAACCGATTAACCCACCTCACCTTCCCCCCCCCCAACGGCAGCCCGGCCGACCTGCTGCACATGTCGGCGCAGATCTCGTCGGGCATGCGCTACTTGGCCTCGCTGAACTTTGTGCACCGCGACCTGGCCACCAGGAACTGCCTGCTGGACCGCCGCCTCACCATCAAGATCGCCGACTTCGGGATGAGCCGCAACCTCTACAGCAGCGACTACTACCGCATCCAAGGCCGCGCCGTGCTGCCCATCCGCTGGATGGCCTGGGAGAGCATCCTGCTGGTGAGCGCCCCCCCCCCCCCCCACACACACACCCCCACGTGACATATTAGTGAATTCGGGTTGTTCCAAGTCTTGCGTGGCGTTATCAGAACAAACAAATTGCATCTATGCCCCGCCCCCGCGTGACCTTCTTGCGACCTGGACCCAGGGCAAGTTCACGACCTCCAGCGACGTGTGGGCGTTCGGGGTGACCTTGTGGGAGATCTTCACGCTGTGCAAAGAGCAACCTTACAGCCTGCTGACGGACCAACAGGTCATAGCCAACACTGGAGAGTTCTTCAGGAACCAGGGCAGACAGGTCAGCGCAATGGCAGCCCGCCGAACGGCCGACCGGGCTGACTCCTGACCTGACCCCCCCCCCCCCCCCCCACCCCCTCTCACGATAGGTGTTCCTGTATGCTCCTCCTCTCTGCCCTCCCTCCCTCTTTGAGCTGATGATGCGTTGCTGGAGGCGCGACATCCCGGACAGACCCTCTTTCGAGGGGCTCTACCAGGCCCTCAGGCCCCACGTCAGGCAGTGACCGGCACCGGGACCGGGAGGACCCCCCACCCCCCCCACCCCCCCAAGGCAAGAGGACACTAATGCAATCAAACAGTCTGGAGAGAACACATTTCAAACTTTTGCAATTTACTTTATTCAAAACTGTCATCACTTTTTATTCTTTTTTTTTTTTTTTTTTTTTTGCCTTTTTGGCCTTCACAAACTATCTTCTCATCCCTGTGGTCCTTCTTCATTTAAAGAAAGCACTGTGTGTGTGTGTGTGTCCACGTATGTGTGAATGCGCTTCCCGCCCGTTGTAGTCGTACTTCCTGTTTGTGTTTTTAGCACACTGGAGCTCAGATGAGGGTCAAAGTTTTAAGTTCGATTTGATCACTTTGTTGTTGTTGTTGTGTCATCATTGCATCGCGTGACCCGCCTTGTTGCAACACATTCCGCTTTCTCTTATCTTTCTTGGCGTGTCGGACGTACGTCGAACACGCGACGACGGATGTTTGCGTGCTTGGCAAATTTGATCGTCGGTGAGCTCAAAACACAAAAATGTCACGCGCTTGACACAATCGTGAAGCAAAGGTGCCACTAACTTATTCGTGAGCTGACAAATTCAACAACCTTTTGTTGTTTTTAGTTCCGTTTCCTCGTGCGATTGCTAGCTGCGGCTGGCGGGTAGCTTATCAGCATTGACAAATTTAGTGTGACACAAATGGTAAGTGACTCCATTTCTTGGCGCAGGCTAGCGGTTCGCTTCACAGCTCACGTCTGAGCAGAGACAAATTGTTTTCCCCCAATGAACGCAGTCACTCAGGATAGCGGCTAGCTTCATTGCTAGTGTTAGCGTTAGCGTGATGTGACTTTTTGTTCTTCTTTGACATCATTTCATTGCTTACGTGCCAGCTCAGGTGTGTGACTAGCTTCATAGCCTGCTGCTTAGTAACCACAAAATCAATGCGAGGTGATTTCTACCACCCTCGCTATCCCGGCGTAGTGGTGAGTTTGATCATTGGGACAAACCTCATGTCGCGCTAACCTGTTGTTCTTTTGACTCCACGCTAAGCGCGCACGCCGGCGGCTACCGTCACAGCGCACTTGATAGTCATGACAAATTCAATGTGTGTCAAGTTTTACGTTTTGTCTTCTTTTTGTTTCAGAGTTTAACCAACTAGCTTGTTAAAGTTATGCGCACGTCCACAGTATTCAAAAAACAAAAAGTTGTCAGCGTCCACTTTAAGCTCAAAGAGTCGACTACTGGAGTTTGTTACCACAAAAAAAAAAAAGGAAAAAGTTCTTAGTCGCGTCAGCTGTAGTGGCAAAACTGCTGCTAGCTTGCTGACGAAGATATTATTTCAGCCTTTTGTGGGCCTTTTTCATATCTTTTTGTCATTGTGCCGTAAATATGTTCACACATTTATTTAACGTTTAATCGTCACAATCATCGAGACGTTGGAAAAAAAAATCCAATTGTTTGTTTTTATTTGTATTTTTTTTTTGCTCTTTCATTTCTTCACGCTTTTGTCTTATTTTGACGTGTGTGTTTGCAACCCCAGTTTTGCTATGCCACTGGTTCACGAAACGAGGCTACGTTTTAAGCTACACGCTAAATGTCAAGAAGCAAGGAAACCACTTAAGTCAAAGTCCATCTCCCAGAATGCTTTGCTTAAGCGAGTGCGCGTAGCCGAGTGAATGCCAACAAGAAGTGATGAGAGACGGCCCGTCAACACAGAGTATTTTTTGTTGTCTTTTAACTATTTCGATTATTTCCAGCTTTATGTCACGTGGTCCGCATTTTTTTGTACATAGAACACTTAAAATATGACCACAAGCTTTGTAATCCGCCCTCTTTGTTTCCTTCTTAAATAAACGAGTGGCCCCGCCCACCGGCAGTTTGCCTCGTTTCCTACATGTCCATATTTGTGTTTTCATGACGTCGCTGTCACTCGGTTGTGTCGTTGGCCGAACGCTGTAGTGACAGCGTCGTTCGTCTTCAACGCGTATTTTAGCAGCTGTCGTGGCTTGTAACGAGTTTTCCTTCACGTAGCAAATTGACGTAGACTATTGTTTGATGTTAGCATGCCTGGCACACTGGGGGGGGGGGGAGGGGGCCCCGCCGGGCCCCCTCATTACGGCGCCGCACACCTGCTTCTTATTGGACAAGCCACTCAGCCTTTCATGTTCACCAGACGCTCGTTAAACTTGGCGGCTTTCAGAGCGTGTGCTGCTGGCGGCTAACGCTAGCTCACAAATGCACCCTGTGAACTGTCAAATCTTAACGCCATCGGGAAGTTTTAGGATTATCACGACTGTACATGTGTATGTTATGGATATGTGTCTATATACTGTACATATGCATGTACGGATATGCATATGTATGTATATCTGTATTTCTTTGTGTGTGTGTGTATGTACAAAAATGTTGCATATATTTTTGTGCGCAACTAATGGTAATAAGTATGCACGTGTGGGTGTTCAATGTGTGTGTGGGTGCGTGCGTACACATGTGCCCGCATGTGTGTTTTACAGTGTGCCAGTGGGTGGAAAAAAGTGCTTCAATTTCATCTTTACTTTTAAAGCATCCTGCGCTAACAGTTAAGGGGCATGATTGTTTGTGTGTGTGTGGGGGCGGGGGGGTGTCACAGATCAGAAGTCCCCCCCCCCCGCCCCCACTCGTAAAAAGGAAATTGGGAGCCGAGGAAAGGAAAGTTACTTGCCGACATACTGTACCTGAGGATGAAAACATTGATCACCTCCTTTCATTTCTCTCCTTGGGTGGGTGGTGGTGGTGGTGGGGGGGGCTGTCATTCTTGCGGTTTCTTTGTCCACGCACACCCCATGACAAGAAGCCGTTTTCATCATCATTCTTGTTGTCGTCCAGTGACTCCTCGCCCACCAGGAGGAGCAGATGATTACTGCACAGTGTGTGGAAAATTGGGAAAGAAAGCCTGATCCCCCCCGTGATTTTACTGCCGCCGCTCCTGCCGCTTGCCTCTTCAGCTTCGGTTTGCATCAGTGGGGGCTCGCGGCACGTGCAACGTGTGCAGCCGCATTGCAACGCCCTGACAAAAAAAAAATTGGGAGTATTTGCACTTCAGGAAGGATGCATCGCCATCACGGCACTGGGATGTTTTGTTACCGGGGAATGGGAAATGATTTTATACCGGTTCCATACCGGTCCAGTTTGTCTTCGACTGACCACTAAAACGAGGCGATCGTTCAACAAAATACGAACGTCACCCACAGTACAAGCAAAATTACAGAATGACAAAATGACATTAGCATGCCTGTTATGAGCATGACAGGCGCATGCTAATGTGCCGCTTCTTCTCCTGTGGCGCTCTATAACGACGACAAACGGTTAGTGAGCTAGCAGTGCCTACACCCCGAAAGCCGAAAGCACATCTTCAGCATTGCTCTTCCAATTTACAGAACAGCCGTTACTTAAATTTCCAAGGAAGGCGGCGAAGCCGCGGACGAGTCCGCCGGCCAGAAGGAGCCCCGGCAACCTGTTAGCTTGCGAGCTAACTGGTGGCTAGCAACTCTGGTCGCGGCATACAAAGTCAAAGATAGCCTAGGAGATATTTTTTGCCATTCGACGTAGGCTTGTGTGGCCCTCATTTTCCTGATTGTGATTGTGACCTCACTTGACGTACTTTTTTAATCACTCAAATTTGGCAGGGTCGCGTGTCAAATTTAAAAAAACATTTGTGTTCACTTTACAGAGGCTTTAAAACTCGCATATGTGACTGACTTCCACCTCCGTTTTATATTATTATTCTACAGTTATTGTGCAATTTCTTGTCGTCTTGTTTCATGGAAGTTGAGGTAACTCCTCCCCTACGACGCGCGCACGCGCGCGCGCTCGCACGCTCCTCAGACCTCATGCCTACCGCGGCACAAGAGGAGGAAACCAAGTAGAAGATGAAGTACGTTCCCGTAGGCGTCTTTGTGTTCTTCTGCTGTTCTCTACTGACAGGAAGTGGAAGCGGCAGCGGCGCTCGGCAGAAGCAGCATGCGGCACGGGCGGCGGCAGGGGGGCTGACGCGGGGCTTGACTTGGCGCCACAACGGGCGCGTCTTCAGCATCCTGAGTCGGGGCTCCCGCTTCCAGCCTCCGGCCCGGAGCGGGAGCGCGTCCGGCAGCGACGCGCCGCCGCTTGCCGCAGCTAACGAGACCTCTGCCGCCATCCCAGTTGAACCGCGAATGCCGGCGGCGAATGCCGGCGCACAGTTGCGAGCAAAAACCCGTCGGCGACCTCCACCGGGGGCGGAACTGAGACCAGATTCTGGAGAGGAAAGAATGGCCGGCGATGACCCATACAACCCGTACAAGGCATCCAACTACTACCCGTACTACAACTACTACAACTCCTATTACAGACCCAGGGCATGGACCCGACACTGGCACGGCTACGGAACCAGGTACCACCAGAACGGTGAGAAATGTCTTCTTTATATAAAACTAATCACTATGACTCGGAAAGGTTGTTAAAAAAAAAAAAAAAAAAAGACTATCCTTGCTGCGAAGAGACCTCCAGTCCACAAGAGGGCATACTGCAGCTTGTATTGCCACAAACCTGCACGTGTGCATATCTGCTATATGCAAATGTGCCCCTCGTGGCTGTTAACACTCTTGCTTTTAGTAATGCTGAAATGTCGCCACGGGCAAAGTCGGTGTGGTTTGGTTTGAGTTTGGATCGGCGCCATTCAGTTGAGTTGCGTTCAGTTGAGTAAAATAAGCTGTATCCTACGCCCCCTCCGCCCCGCCCCCCAAAAATGCGGAGAGCAGAACCGAACGGATCTGAACTCAATACCGAAATGAACAAAAGTAAACCCGAATGAAGCGAATACGGAATCGAACCAAACTAAATGGACCCAAATCAACAAAACTGAAGTGAACCAAACTGAACTAAAATGGGCTGAATTGAAAACAAAAAAGGGAATCGCGCTGTACCACACTGAAGCAAACTACACAGAACTGGCCCGAACGCAGTGTGACGAAACAAAGTGAAGCAAACCGAAGTGAACCCAAATGAACCCGCTTCGACCGGACCAAGAAGGCTTCATTGGATCAGAACTCGATCAAAGCGACCGTGATCATGATGTGGGGGCTTTTTTGGGAGACTATTGTAGTTAACGCACCTATTTGTTGTACCAGAAGAGCAAAACGATGTGACTATGTAACGATGATGTCATTGTGATGATGTCACCACCCTCAGGTCTTCCCGATCTGGTTCCCGATGCGTACCACATCCAAGTGGGCTCGTACGTCCACAGAGTTCCCATGTACAGTTTACGCTGCGCGGCTGAGGAGAACTGCCTCGCCTCGTGAGACGCACCACCCGCGACACCAAGCACTTCCGGAATCCAGTTTCAAACTACTTTCATCCCACTTCAAACCCGCTAAATCGATTTGGAATTCGGATCTCCTTCAATCCAGTCCAAATGCGGTTACTTGCGGCCCGATTGACACTAAACGGGTTTCATTCGGCCACAATCAACTGCCATCCAATCGAAATCAATTGAATCGAGTTTGACTTTGCTTGAATCCGGTTTCAAACTATTTTAAATTCACCGGGAAGAAAGAAACCTTCAATCTACTTTAAAGCTAAATCTAGCGGTACTTCAATGACGTGAAATACTGTCGAGCGACATCCAATTTGTCGGTATTCTAAATCAGTTTCACCTGCTGCAAATCGACTTGGATTCATTTAAAATCATTTTCATCGGGTACAAATCCAGTCTGAATCCAAATCAAACCCCATATAAATGCTTCCGCTGCAAAATTGACTTTCCTTCACTTGGCTCGACTCGAATCCGGTTTGAATCTACTTTGAACGCACCTCACTCCGGCCCAAGAGCTGACGGTGAGCTTGTCTTGTCGGTGTCGAGTTCCGCGAGGTCCGCCGGAGATTACGACGTGAGAGTTCTGCTGAGGTTCCCTCAGCGTGTGAAGAACCAGGGAACCGCCGACTTCCTGCCCAGCAAAGCTCCGTACTCCTGGGAGTGGCACAGCTGTCACAAGTAAGAACACAGGAGCCCCCTTGAGGGCGCAGGGGGGGGGGGGGGGTCAAGGAGCGGGTGTCGGTTGAGTCTTCTAGGGCAGAGTAGCCTCTTCCAATCTGCTCTGTGGCGCCTCAGTCACTTTCACAGCATGGACGATTTCAGTCAGTACGAGCTGCTGGACGCCGAGAGCAACGAGGCGGTGGCGGAAGGCCACAAGGTCAGCTTCTGTCTGGAGGACACGTCCTGCGAGGCGGGCTACTACCGCAGATACGCCTGCACCTCGCACGCGCAGGTCAACGCCTCGTCTACCCCCCCTCCTTTTGCTCAGCGTGGAGCCTGACCCGCCCGCCGTTCATCCCTTCAGGGTTTGAGTCCGGGCTGCTACGACACGTACAACGCCGACATCGACTGTCAATGGATCGACATCACCGACGTGGCTCCGGGCAAATACAAACTTCAGGTCGGCAGTCCTTCTCACGCCGGCGCCATTTCATCTGGTTTTTGCCCAATCTCCTCCGCTTTTGAATGTTTTTAAAAATGCAGACGTGAACTCGAGTCACTTTTATTTGGAGAGTACTTTCAGGACAAACTGTTATTTATTCAGACATCACGCCTATCAAACCATTTACATAAAAGGAAGTCAATCACTCTGAACAGAAAACCGTCAAAACAATAGCACCAAATCGATGTCACTTTAGCTTGAGCTATTGACATTAGCAATTGGCTACTTTTGTTGACTGTTTCTTTCTTTTTTTTTTTGTGGGGTTGTCAGGTGACCGTCAATCCCAAACAGAAAATTCAGGAATCGAACTTCGCCAACAACGTGGTCCACTGTGATGTTCACTTCACGGGAAACGCCGCCCACATGTCGTCATGCAAGACCACAGCGTGACGGAGGAGCAACACGTCATCCGCGCATTTTGGATGTTGTCCAGTGCATTTCGATCCACCGTAGTTTCCTTCCTTTGTGCCGTCTGAAACATTTGCTGCCATACAAGTGTAAAAAGCAGTTAACCTTCCTTTCAGAAACTGAGATTGAACACTTGGATGATTTTTCAAACATCGACGGTGGACTTGCACATTTCATATGAAAAACGCCAACGTGTACCGTGTATTTAACTCGAATTTTAAATGCCACCATGAAATAAACTTGACGGCACGCTTCTGGAATCCTCGGTTGTGATGACGTCACCAACGCCGTCTGATTTTGCTCGCCTCGTGGCAGTGTCGTTTTCCACGTGGACTCCTAGGGGGCGCTGCTGCCGCGTTTTTGTGTGAAATAAGCGCACAGAGCCTTCGCCGCAGACAGGCTGTCATTATGTAGTTTAATTATAGTTTCAGAAACTTGATTATACTTGCATAAAGCTAGAAGTATAATTATAATCACGCAATTTTACAGCAGGACACTAGTCCAACCGGCACGTCGCATCAAACACGTTCAATTCAAATCACTCGCATTAAACTATTGCTCGCATTGAACGACACAACTATACTCTACTTAAATAAACGAGTCACGATTTTCCACGTGCTAACCGGAACAGTTTTGTTCTTTCTAAAGGGAATAAACCCATCTAACGGAATCCCACCTCAAAGATCGTCTCTTCGAAAGAAGGGCGCTTCTCGGACAAATCTGCGAACGCTACAATGTAGCTCTAAAACTAGTTAAAATAATTTCAAAAATCGATCTAAAGTACTTTATTAGATTATTGTGAGATTAGTTTTAAACGTAAATTGATACAAAAACATGATTTTACATTTTGTATTATTTTACCGTTACTGTTTTGTAGCCAACATCCACAACGAAACAACGGCCAGTCACGTTGTCGTGCAAAGAGGCAGCCAATTCGCCTTTTGACATCTTCTAAACATGCTTTACAGTGAAAAGAGATGAATTTCGTCAACTTGAACACTTAAACCGGCGCTCGGCAAGTGAACGTAAACGGCGGGGGTAAAAACTGAAGAGTGATCTCTCGCTTCCACGTCTCTCGATGAGGACAGATGTCAAAGTCTTTGTGCTGCTCGCATCGACCAGCTTTTGCTGGAAGAAAAAAAAAGGGGGGGGGGGAGAAAAAGGGGAAAAAACACAAGATTTGCATTTGAAGCGTCCCGTCATCTTATCTGCTTTCAACACGCCCATCCGACCAGGTAATGTATACACTTTAGCGTCTGCGCACGTTTATAAAGTCTTACTTTTTTCCCCGCCTCCACTTTCTCCTGTCGCCTCTTTTTCCAGCTGTCCGGCTAGCTTGTAAATTAGCAGGCTAGCTGAGGGGGTCATCGGTTAGCGTCGCTGGATGCTAATTAGCCTGCTTGCTTTGCAAATTAACCTGGATTAAGCCGATTAAAAGAGCACAACAAACTCGCTTTTTAATAATCACGTTAAATACGCCACGAAGGTCAAAAGTCATGAAAATACGTATTAAAAATAGCAGTGTCATTTAAATTCAATCTCCTAAAGACAATTTTCTCTCAATGTGTTGCACCCTATGTATCTCCTAAACTCGAATTCTGATAATTATGTACGTGTTGGAAAATATATTTTTTTTAATAGTTAAATTTAAGATTTCTGTCTGTCCAGTATGAAGTCTGATGTTTTCGGACTGTCCCTGAAGGCAGCACGTCAAGCCAAGTGTTGCCTTCAAGGACTAACTTAAAAAAAACCCCTAAAAGCTTTCTTTCTATATTTGTCGAGTTTTTAATGGTGCGCAAAATAGAGGATAATGATGCCTGTTTCGTTTGAGAGCTATAATTCCAAATTTGATTTGTTGACTTTGCTGTTTGTGGAATGTTTTTGGATACAGCGGGCGGTTGTTACAAAGTGCTCTCTATAAATACAGTTGAGTAGAGTATTGCTTACTCGGTCCCGGTGCAGGACCTAAAGCACGAAGAACCTTACCGCAACATCACTTTGACTTTTGTCTGCTCGCCAGGGAATTAGCACGATGTTGCGAGTGATGAGCTTGCGATGATGGTCACGGACTCGCAAGTGATTAGGGAATGTGCTTGCATTCAGGAGGTGGAGATGCTCATGACTCTGTTGATTTTGTAAAGCGCTTTCACAACAGCTGAAAGCGCGATAGAAATCAGGCGTGGGTCGAAATGAGCTTCTGATCAGCATGGGCAAAAATATCGCAGGATGACGGTCTTGAAAGTGCCGCTCCAAAATTCCCTTTTTAAAAATATTCATGTTAACAGCATTTCCCCCATTGAACACGATCTCTTATTTTTGAACAAAATACAGAACATTTGCTAGAGGAAAAAAAATGGTGGAGTTCTTAGTAAGTCACGGTGTCCCATCACTGGTGAGCGATATTTAGTGCAAACGCCGGGCTACTCATGTTCTCCTCGGGGCTAACCAGTACCCGCTGGCACCATCCCCCCCCCCTTTTTTTCTTTAGGACAATGCACATTATCTGTGGCATCTGTGTTTATATCGTGTCCTTTTGGTTTTGTCCCCTCTCGCCTCGTCTACTCTGCGTAACTACTCACCCCTGCCCTCTCTGCTCGCTGAGAATGAGCGCGAGAGGTCAAAAAAAAAAAGCTCATTAGGGGCAATTAACTGTAATGAGGCGGCTGGTCTTAGTTTGTGGCCTACTTCGAAGTCCCCTAAAAAATTCGAAGAGCAGCTCTTACAAGTGACAAGCGGTATTAGCGGTATTGAAAGCTTGACTTTTTCAAACCGACATTTTTTTCCCCCCCCTTTGTTGTGTTTTCGTGATGAATTCTGAAGATGTTGTGTGCAGGGTGGAAGTGATGAGGTGTGAAGATGGAGGTTCCTGAATACTTGGACTTGGATGAGATCGACTTCTCGGACGACGCCGTGGTCAGTAGCGCGCGCGCGCGCACTTGCCAAGCCTCGTCCTGCTTTTTGCGGTCTTGTTATTAGGACCCGACCCGTATGGATTTCGGGAGAGCGATTACAATATTGGGTAAAGTAAAATTCCCACAAGCCATTAGTTGGCTGAATAATTTGAAAAGGATTTAATCAATCAAATGACTTCTCTTTTAGTCCTCCCCAACAATAAAGAGACTCGTTGCAGGCAACATTTGGGTATTTTGCAAGAATCAGCCGATGAAATGGCCCGTTTGGGCTCAAGATTTGATCACCTTGTTGTGTTCTTTCAGTATTCCGTCTCATCTCTGAAGAACATTCCGGAATTGTCCAGACGGAACGACGCTCAGGCGGAGGAGAGAGCCGGTAACTATCGCTGAGCGTGTTAGCTGGCCGTCTACGGCTAAGCTAACGTGAACTGGATATAAGCTCGGCGTGCCTCTCATCGATCGCTACCCCTTCCCCGTTGTCTCCCGTCCTCTTCGTCCGCCCCTCGTTTCTCGGCATCCCGGCGCTTTCCCGCAGCGCCGCCCATCAACTGGAGTCGCGGCGCGGCGTCCCACGCGGGAATGGTGGGAATCAAACCCGCGGGCGCGACTGAGGCGCACAGTAAGTTCCGTCCCGTGAAGCGGGTTTCTCCTCTCAAGCATCACCCCGAGACCAGAGAGGAGCCTCCGGGCTGGGACGCCAAGGTCCAAGACCGGGAGCGAGGAGCGGGGGGGGCCGGGCCGGCCGCTAAGGACCACGGGTTGCCTTCTGATGTGGCGGGAGGCAAAATGGTGGACGCTGCCGCTTCGGGTTTGGGTAAGTCAAACGAGAACCTGGCGTTGAAACTCCAAAACTGCGTCGCGCTTAACAAACCGTTGCTCGCTTCATGCTAACGTGTAAAGCCAAATGCCATAGACGTGCTAACAGATACTAGCTTAAATGTTAGGCTCATTCTGAACCCACAAACAAGTGCTACTTTCCCGCACACACGCACGCACGCACGCACCGCATCTGAAGCTTGCTTGTTCGGAAAAATTTGAGCATCAAAAGTACCAGTGAACGATTTTTCCCCCGGAACGGTCTCTCTTGACATGTTGTTTCCCCAGCGGGTGCGAACCAGGGGGGCAACGCGGGTGTCCTGGGGGAGCTGGAGCACTACGACTTGGACATGGACGAGATCCTGGACGTGCCGTTCATCAAGTCGTCCGGCCAGCAGATGTCGACGCTGCCGAGGGCGCTGGACAAACGGCCGGCGGCGGGCGCGGCCACGCTGGAGAGACCACAAAGGCAAAACAAGAAGGAGGATGACGGCGGCAAGAACACGCCGGCGCAGGTGGACGCACGCGCACGCTCCCACGTCGGCGCACGCGTGCGCACGCTTCGGCCGGTCATGTGATAGCGGGGGGGGGCTCAACCTCAACCTCAACCTCAACCGGTCCTCTTCTTCCTCCTTTTCCTTCTCCTCGCCCTTCGGCAGATGTGCGTCCCGTCCCCCTTGAAGTGGTCGGACCTGAGGAAGTCCAAGTCCCTGGATCCGGACCCGCAGCACCTTCCTCGCTCTCAGTCCTCCGGAGGCTTCCAGCATCCTCATCTTCATCATTATCAGGAGGCGGCGCTCTCCTCTTCCTCCTCGCTGCTCAGCGGCTCCTCGTCGCTCTCTTCCTTCCCCGACGGAGGTCCGAACCAAATCGGGTTTCAAACTATTGTCTTATTGATGTTTAACACAAAAGTCATTGCAATTGGCTTTGTATATATGTACAAGTCATTTCTGAAGAGAAGGATGGAGAAGAAAGCTTTTATTTTATTTTATTTTTTTGTACGTACCGGCGTGCTCATAATCAACGTGATGATCAATTGACCCAGACAAGCTGCTGTCGGCCAGGGTGTATCCCGAAGCGCAGAGGCCGGGCCCGGAGCCTCCGGCGGGGGGCGCCGGCGTCTTGTTTCCCCTGCTGGCCAAGCAGGACGCCGCCAAGCTGTGGAGCCCCGCAGGAGGAGGAGGAAGGGCGGCGGCGGCGGCGGCAGCGGAGGCGGACGAGGAAGTCAAGAAGCAGCACAACATCATCAACATCGTCAGGGAAGGTCAAATCTCGCTTCTGGTGAGCCGCTCGTCTTCATTGTCGTCGCCTCGTGCCGGCGTCGCGCTGACGCGCCGTCCTTTCGCCGTCAGCCCCACCTGGCCGCCGACAACCTTTCGCTGATCCGCGACGAGGCGGGCAACAACCTCCTGCACGTGTCGGCGTCTCAGGGCCACGCCGAGTGTCTCCAGCATCTCACGTCTCTGATGGGAGAGGACGGGCTGAACGAGCGCAACCGCATGCAGCTCACGCCCGCCGGCCTCGCCGTCAAGGTCGGTCCGGGGCGGCCGTCTTGTGCTTTGACGCGTGCGTTAATGGTCGCGGTTCGCCGCGCGCTGTGTAGAACGGCCACCTGGAGTGCGTGCGTTGGATGGTGAGCGAGACGGAGGCCATCGCCGAGCTGAGCTGCACCAGGGAGCACCCCAGCTTGATCCACTACGCCGCTCGCCACGGGCAGGTAAGGCGCTCGCCGTCGCTGGCTTCCCCGCCGAGCCTCCATATTTACCGATTTTGCGTCGGTGCGCGCAGGAGAAGGTGTTGCTGTGGCTGCTCCAGTTTATGCAGGAGCAGGCCATCTCTCTGGATGAGGCGGACCACAACGGCAACACGGGCGTCCACGTGGCCGCGCAGTACGGGCATCTCACCTGTATTCAGGTACTCGCGCATACTTTTCGGGCTGAGCCTTTCAATCAGATGTGGGCGAGGAGGGGGGAGAGATCTTGAGGCCCAGACGACACGGCACCCCCGCTCCAAAGTAGCGGCGGCCTCCTTGATGAGCGCGCGCGTGTGTGTGTGTGTGTGTGCGGTTAGACGCTGGTGGAGTACGGCTCCAACGTGACGGTGTTGAACCAGCAGGGTGAGCGACCTTCGCAGCTGGCGGAGCGTCAAGGTCACAGCCCGTGCGCTCGCTACCTGGTCGTCGTGGAAACGTGCATGTCCTTAGCGTCGCAGGTGGTCAAGCTGACCAAGCAGCTCACCGAGTCAGTGCGGGGGGGAAACACGATTTGCCACGCAACTCGCGGCTAATGAAACTCACTGACCAAATGTGTGTGTGTGTTTTGCAGACAAGCAGCTGAGAAGGCAACACTACAGAAACAACTACTCAAACTTGACACCAGGTATCTCGTACACACACACACACACACACCGGCGCATCAAGCGTAGCGCGTACAGCCGATGTGTCTCATCCTCAGCGGTCATCCGTCCGGCATGGAGGCGTGGCCTGAGATGATGCTGAGTGTGGAGGGGACGTCCCCGGATGGCGATTGGCTGGTGCGTCAGGAGGCGGGGCTGCGGAAAGACGCCTGCGATGTCTCCAAGGTGGCGGCGGCGGCGGCGGCGGGGGGTTCGGGCCGGGAGGGCGCCCGTCGAAGCGCCGCCCTGGCGGCGACGGAGAAGCGGGAGCAGAAGCTGGCTCGTTTGAAGCAGATGATGCAACGTTCGCTGAGCGAATCGGATTCCGACGCCCCTCCCAAACCCGATAGGCCCGCGCACCTGCCCATCAACAATGAGGAGCCCGCCTCCAAGCACCTCCACCTGGTCATGACGAAGCACCTCCCCACGGCCGACAGGAAGCCGATATCCAAGGCGGTCAACGGCGCGGCCTTCGGCCCCTGCGAGGCGGCCGACGACGCGGATGCCGCCGGCCCCCCCAAGGTGGCGGCCACCAGCCCCAAGAGCGCCCTGAAGTCTCCGTCGTCGCGCAGGAAAACGGCGCACAGCCTCAAGCTCAGGGTCACTTTCAATGAGCAGCTGCACCAGGAGGCGGAGCCTAGCAGGGCGCCGGCCGCCGCCACCAAGGAGGCCGCGCCTACGGGAAGCTCAGAGGCCAAGAGGCCTTTCGGGGCGCTCAGGTCCATCATGGAGACGCTCAGTGGAAACGCAAACAACAACAACAACAACAACAACGCGCACAACACGTCACACAACCAGCACAAGAACAAGAACAAAAGCACCAATGTGTGAACACTTTTTTTTTTTTTTTTTTTTTTTAATAATCACACACTTGTTTCATGATGTCACCCTTTTTTAAAACACAACTTTATTTAAAGCTGGCTGGCAACATCTATTGCTGTGACAATACTATTCAGGATGCCATTTTAAAACAACTTTTTTTTTTTAACCGGGCTGTCGTTATAGCAACAGTTGGCCCACAGAAATTGTTTTGAACCAGGCTGTCCTTCAACATTCCAACAATACTCTTCATCATGATGTCTTTTTTTTTTCAGCACAACTTTAAACAGTATTTTTTAACCTCATTTAAAAAAAAACACACCGTTATTTAAATCAGATGTCACGTGATCCATCTCTGTCAACACTTTATTCACTTGCGACATTTGATTGAACTCAATTTTAAACTAAGGTGTTATTTGACCTGTTGCCACGACAACACATTATTCCTCACCTCTGCTTTTTTTTATAAACATTTGAAGCAGGCTGTCACATGACATCACTTATTTTTCATTTCATTTCAACCAGGTTCTTCTGACCAGAGTGCCATTTTGTTTGACATCTTCTTTCAACTATTTCAAGAAAAACACATCATGTTATGTCACTATAACAAAATGTATTTCCCTCGATGTCACCCGTTTTGGTATTTAAAAACTAAGGTAGGTCTCTGCTTGATCTGTTGCCATGGTGACAACACTTTATTCCTGATGTCCTCATTACATACAGTATATTTTTGGACACAACTTGAAACGAGGCTGTCACAACACCTGTCTACATCGTGCGCCGCCTTGTGGCCGTCGCACTCACTACATGATTTCTCCAAAGCAGCCAGTCCGCTAGGGGGCAGCAGTAAACCCAAATGAGTGCCGCCGATGATAATGGCTCACTGGTTGTATGACAAAATGAATAGATGTCACGCAAGTGTTTTGAGGTCATCAAAATGAAGCAAATGAGGTGAAATGTTGCAGCAAATGCTAGTGCTTTTTTTTAATACCAAAAGTACATTAAAGGTTTATTTTGATTTCTCATGACTTATTCTCTTTTATTGCAAATCGTTTTACATTATCAGGCTGGCAGCTCGCCACGTTATCTTGTTGGTATCATGCCGGTAAGTTAGTGTTGACATTTAGCTTGGGTGACCCATTCCCATTATTTAAGTTCACATTTAATTCGTAGCTGTTTTTTTTCTTTTCTTGTCATAGCATATAGCATATCCCAGTCGGTAGCATTTTAGTCTGCGTTACTGCAAGTGTTTAACCAGTGGCGGACCCTCGGGGCCAGCAAGGCCTTCTCTGCTGGCCTAAACATTCATACAATAACATCAATTTTATTCATTATTTTATTTTCATAAATATGTAAACAAAATTATTCTCTGTATTCTTTACGTCATATTATTTCCACTTAGTTATTTTAAATAACATTGAAGGCCACTCGATAAATAATTTATAATTTATTATGGTAGAGATTTTAACCGATCATATTTCAGATAGCTTGTGTTGCCAGGTAAATTAAACTTGCTCGGGCCTTCAGATTAAACAGAGCAGGCCCCTGTGCGCTGGAAATGAACGGGCCCAGTCAGGTTGCAATAGCCAATCAGATCACGAGTCTGCGCACCGGGGCCAGCTCGAATGCCTTACGTCGAGACTGGACGTGCGCGGTGATTAGATTAGCGCCTGCTAGAGGGAGCTATCACTGCATTTTAACCCAAAATGGCCGAAGAAGAAGACGTTGATCTGGTTGCAGAACTACTTTCCACACAATTCTCAAGACGGACCTTCCACGAAAAGCTGGATATTGTGCGAAGAGGTCGCCTAATTCCTGCCCCAGCAAGGAAAAGGCTTTGTCCGTCATTTTTCAGACGAGCAATTATGAACGGTACCCGTGGCTCACAAGCATCTGAGAAACTCTGCCAATTGTACTGCTGGGAATGCCGATTGCTCGCAACGGACCGATTTGGTGTTTGGAGCCACACTGGATTTACCCATTGAAGTTGTTTTACCAAGGCAGCAAGGAAACATCAGAGCACGGCTGGGCACTTACATGCTACGGTGCGTTTCAAAACGTTTGGGGACACTCGCGTCGATGTGCGGCTCAGTGAACAGGCACTACATTGGTGAGTCAATGAATTTTATTTTACATTTCTTCTCGTCATTTCATTTCGTTAGTATTAAATGAATGGTAACGAAATAAAATGACAAAGCTACAAAAATGTATCAAATAAATCTGCTCACCTGCAATTTAATATGGCGCATTGTAGTCACCTTCGTGCACGAGAGTTCGTTCAATCCCAGCTGCTCAACATTTTCAGTTATTTGCTGTTGTGTCGCCGATTTTCAAAATGCAAATGATCTGTTTACTTTATTTTCAAAGAATAGTTTGTTTTGTTATTGTTGGTTGGTGTCTTATATGAAACTGCGACGTTGCGCAATTTATTGGACAGACTTGTTGAAGATCACACAGCGTCATTTGCGTGGCATTTTAATTAGTATTTTTAAATCATCTTTTTATTTTTGACAATATCTATAAATTTAGTTTCCTGCTCTTAATTGTGAATGCATACTTGATGGTTTTAAATGCTCCTGAAATGAAGTGCTGCTTGACGAGCCTATACTGTATTGTGTTCATGTATGTGACGTCACTGAAGGCCTAAGGTTGAAATGCACGGCCCCCCACTGTGTTTAACTTATATTAGTATCTGCAAGTAGCAGTTAGCCATTGATTTGGAAGGTTCAGCTTATTAGACTTGAGCTTGTGTGACAAAGTCATGTTGCAGTAAGCACAAAGTGACTGTTTATCTTTTCATGTAGCATTTAGCCTATGCGACTGGCATTCGTGTGTGTGCCAACCAGTATTTAGCTTCTAAGAACAATTCTCCTCCGTGAAGAGTGTTGAGCATTTTGCTTATGTTATTCGCAGTACCTAGCTTATCTTTACGTATAGCATTCCACCAGTTTATTTTGCGGTTAGCTCATTAACATGTGTTCCGTAAACTCGGCTAACAAGCGACTGCGTTTTCCTATTGGGTTTAGCTTGTCAGCATTTAGCTTGCATGAGTCACTCTTAACATTTACTATTATGTTAACATATAGCATGAAAGATGTGTAGTTCCGTTTAGGTTACCATTCAAGCTTTGCGACTGCTAGTTTATAGTGCCTGTTAGCAAGTAGCCTTTAACTGAATACATGGTCTCTTAAGTGCTGTCCAATCGATAAGGTTGAATTTATCACTTTGACTTGTGTGCAACAGCCCCCCCCCCCCTTGAGCCCCCACAGGTGTCGATGTCGAAAACTAGCATGTTATTTTTATCCCCTCTCGCTAAAGCTCGTTTGGCTAATTGTCACGTTTCATATTCGCATGTGATGGAGGGCGCCATTAGGGCAGCCCCCATTAGACCTCCTCGTGGGAGTGGGGGTTGGGGATCAGTCAGGGGGTGGCATCAAAGGCCAATTTGCCAGGCAGACATCATCAATTGAGCCTGCTAAGTGGACCTTTTTGACGCCTTTTAAACGAGCGTGCAGCTCAATCCGGTTGGAGCATCAATCTCGGGCATTTAGCGGCTAACCAAACGTCTCGGTGGACTTTTCAAAGATTTGTGACGGTGAAAACATTTTTCAATTTGAGCACAAAAAGATTTGAGTTCAGTTTTCATTTTATGATGCAGCAGCAGGGCCTAGCTTGATAATCGTTGGCTTGCCGCTAAAGGATGATGATGACGACGACTCATTACCACATGACCGCAAGGTCAATAAACTACGCACACAGCATGCTAATGTGGCCACATTAGCATGCTGCTAAACTGGAAACATGTTAAAAACATGCTAATGTCAGAAGTTGTTTGCTTGGGAACAAAACATGATAATGCAGCATGTACACAGTTTAACGAAAAAAGGGTGCACTGGCTCGGTGTGTGTGCTCAAAACAATGAATGTAAAACATTAAAAGTTTATGAGAACACATTAAAACATTGAAGGGTATCATTTTTGGAAGGATTTTTGTATTGGTTACAATTATTGATTTACATGGTTAAAAAAACCTTATCACAATATTTGTGTCCTTTTTAAAAAATGTTAAATGATACTCTCGACTATTTTTATTTTAAAATGTCAATGGAAAAACAAAAAAAAGACATGCTCATGCTGTACCTTGTTTCCACCCCCCGACCCACATGTGGCCTTTTGTGCAAAAAGTTTGGACATCCCTGCGCCAAGTGCTGCTAGCCACGCATGCTAAACGCTAATAGGGGGCTTAACTCGGGTGCAAAGTGGCAGCTTGTTTTCGGGACAACACTACGATTTGAGGTCAGAGGCTATTATGCTGCTGATTGGTTGCACGTTCAGCGAGGGGCGGGACTTTGTTTGACGGTCGGGTGGGGAAGGGGGGCAGATGGTGGGGAGGTACATATAGATTTTCCCGTCTGTTGTTTTTTTGTATTTATGTGCTGCTGTTAGCCAGTCAATCACATTTAATTGACAGCTCTGTGCTGGGGGGCTGAGCTGGGATGACAGGACTTTAATGCCGGGTGGGAGGAGGGGGTGGGGGATACGACGAACTGAGCTGGACGGGGTGGTGGTAGCGCCCCCTCTTCCTCCGCCGTCAACGGCATTAATTGATGTAGCCACGGCCATGATGGATGCTCATCAAAACAACCTTTCAGAAAAAGTCGTTAACGACGCATAAAGGCCACCGGATACCAGCAGGGGGCAGCGTACAAGCGTAATTTGGTTGCTGGGTAAAGCCTTTAGGGATGCGGTCTGTGGGGTGTCGCGTCACGCGGTCGATTGCGGTTGACGGCGAGCATGAGAACACCTTGTTAGCGTGTTTTTCCGCCACTCCCGCAGGACGCTGCTGAGCTACGCTGAGATGCACTCATTCTCGCCACATCGACCACCGCAACTCGGAGACGCCGTTAAGATTGTGGAAGAATGTCAGCAGAAGGCGTGAGAAACTCATAATAGCATATGCTAATGCTAGCCTAGCTATGAAACCAAAACAAAGACACCGTGGGCTTAAAATGATTTTAATGGAAAAACAATCAGCCCTGCGATTGGCTGGCAACCAATTCGGGGTGTCCCCCGCTTACTGCCCGAAGACCGCTGGGATAGGCTCCAGCACCCCCCGCGACCTTAGCGAGGATAAAGCGGTTCGGAAGATGAATGAATGAATGAAAAACAATCAAAATTGATCTTCCGATTGTTTCTTCCCCTTAATGTTTAACAAACAAAAAAACAAAAACATGTCCGCCAAGTAATATTTCAATGCTAAGCTAACAAGCATTGGCGCGCTCACCGAGTGGGACAGAAGGGGCACGAGTTGCTCCCGCTGGACTGGATCCATCTGCAGATGCAGTCCCTGTGAATGGTGTGGGTGCAAGTGAACGGATGCCGGCTTTCGGGGTCCACGGCCTTCTGGCATATCAGGCACAATTTGCGGGGCTCTGCGGCTTCGGCGGGCGGCGGCCTCTGCGCGTCGCCCCGTGCCAGTGCCAGGCCCACCTGATCGCCCACCTGCTCCACCGAAATGCCCGCCAGGGTCCCGCGGGCGCTCTTCACCTGCTGCAGCAGATGCGTCAGCTGCGTCCTGGTGCATTGTGGGAAGCGCGCCCCCAGCTTGTCGAGGACCTTGCCCAGGGGGCCGGAAGAGGTGGCGGCCGGCGTCGATGGAACGACCTGGTATGCGGGTGGTGTTGGGGAGTGGCTGAGAGTCGGGATTGATCCGGCGTGGGGCTGCGGGTGGAGCGGGGGCGGAGCATAGTAACGCAGGTGGGGCTGAGGGGGCATGTAGTACTGAGGCGCTCGCTGGGATGGCGGCCCAAGATTTTGGGACATCATCATCCGTCTGAAATTCAGCTCGGCCTGGAGTGGGGAATAAGAAAATGTCGAAGGCGTTAACGTAAAGTATTAGCTAGATCGGCCGCGGTTGGCGAGATGTGCGCGGCGGTACCGTGGGTATGCGCGGCAGTGCCGGCACATTGATGCGCGGGAGGGACTCCAACTCGCGTCCTTCCTGCAAACGTGCCAGAACCTCCTGGAATCGCTTCTCCAACTCTGCCTGGTTGTTTCGCACCGCCGCCTCCTTGGTCGCCCAGCTTGCCTTCTCCTGGTGATGGAGCGGTCGCGGTGACGACACGTACTCGGACACCTGGAAAACGTTAGCATGTAGCAGCTGACTAGCATGTGGCATTTCTCCGCTGACTCCCAGCGTTAAGCACATGGTGGGATGGACCACTTGGCCACTGGCTCCCGGTATGAACCCTCTCAGGCACCCTGTAACCCGATAACATGGTCAGCTGTCCACTGTCGTAACCACCCCCCCTGAAAGGGTTAAGCGTATGTTGGCATGTAGGCTTTGACCGGTGACTCCCAGCGTTTCCTAAATGTTAGCACGTAGCATTTGGCCGACGACTGCAAGTCTCGCACATGTCCGCTTTTGGCTCGAGATGGTCCCCCGGAAGGCGTAGCTACCTCTGTGAGCCAGGCCTGTATGCGCTCCATGGCGACGTCTCGCTGTGCCTCCACGGCGTTGACCTGGTCTCGTAAGGCGCGGCTCTCTGCGTCTTTGGCTTCCCGCCTTATTTTCTCCATCTCCTCCTTCAGATCGTCCAGCTCCTCCTGCCAGCGCCGCTGCTCCTCCTCCTGCTCCCGCGTTAGCGCGGATAGCTTGTCGGCGCTCTCCTGCAGATCCCTGGAAAGCCTGCGGGTAGCGAAGGCTCGTCACTGTGGCAAACAGCTCGCCGTTTTAGTGACAAGCAGCTACTTATGCAGCGTCTCGTGAACATTTGGCCAGTTTTCCCCCGTATTGAGCTAATGTTATCATTTAGCACCTAGCTTTTAACAGACTTTTGTTGACGTTCAAAAGCTAGTAGCGTAGCACATACTTGTTCCTGTCGTCCTCTGCACGGCTTTTCTCCGCACAGGCTTCCTGCTTCTTGGACAGGTAGTTCTTGCGCGTGCTTTTGGAGTTGTTGAGCTGCAGCTTCACTCGCAGCGTGTCCAGCTTCTCCAGCAGAACCTGCACCAACAAAGAGTTCAGCTTGTGTTAGCATTTAGCCACTGACGAGTGTTGAGCTGAATGTAGTCTGGTGTATTTAGCCAGTGACTCCGAGTGTTTACCTTGAGTTAGCGTGTAGCGTTTTAGCTTCCTTAACGTGAGCGTGTAACACTTAGCCGCTGACCTGATGCTGCCGGGTGGTCTCTGCCTTCTTTTTTTGCAGCTGCGCTGTCGTCTTTTGTCGCTCGGCATCCTCACGCTGCCACGCCTTGACCATGTTGCTGTAATCCTCTTCTAGCCCGTCACCACACTCCAACATGAGCGCCAGCTGCTCCTCCCAGTCCGCTGCCATGTTGACGCCGGCGTCAGTCATTGTGATGCCATCCGATGCCACGGCATCTGTCTGTACCGATTTTTCAAGCTCGACGATGCCTGTTTTGAGAGAGCGTCTTAGCATTGCGCCTGTCGCGCCCAATGTTTAATCACTGTTAACGTGTTGCATTTAAGTAGGGGCTCTCAACGCTTGTGTTAGCATTCAGTTAGTGACTCTATCACATTTGCCGTATGACTCGGTGTTTGGCTTACATTCGCATTTTGGCAGTGCCCCATTTAACGCTGAATCAGTCCCATTGAGCATTTAGTCAGTGACTGCCAGTCTTGAGTTGGTTTACATTTAGACCATAGGTGTCAAACTCAGGTCGTGGAGGGCCGCTGTCCTGCATGTTTTCCAAGTCTCCCTGTTGCAACACACCTGATTCAAACAGGGAGACTTTGAAAACATGCATGACAGCGGCCCTCCACGACCCGAGTTTGACACCTATGATTGAGACAGTTATTGCACGTGCTTAGTTTAGCGTTCGCACTTAGTAACTTCCAGTGTTTATCTTGTGTTAACATTTAAACTGTTTGGCTCCTGCTGTTTGATCAATGTTATTTAGCTCGTGACTGTAAAATGGTTAGCTAGGTAATATGAGTCACTTGAGCTCTTCCCGCAGGTTAAGAACCCGGTATGAGGACAGTTACACGAAGAGTGTGCACACGTTACCTTGCTCGGTTTCGTTTTCAAACGACGCAGACTCTTCGAACGTTTCCATGTTAGCATCCATGCTAACAACGCGAAACCAAAACTCTTGTTTTCCTGGACGGGATTGTTTTACTCACGTGAGTACTTAACGACAAGTTGGGCCGGTTTGTTCTTTAAAATAACGTTGTATCGTCCACTTTGGCGGTTAGTTTAAATGGTACTGAAAAGGCAAGCCTGCGGATCCCCGTCGCCAAGTCCTTTCCTGTCACGTGACCACGCTGGGTACACCACGTGACTACTCCGCCCCGCCCGCTCGTCAGTCACCCAGTCTCGGAGGTTAGCTCCCTGCTTGCTCCGTTAGCCGTCATCTTCAGGGCTACGTTGTTAGCTCCGAGCAAAGCCCACGGGAACCGCATACGAAGGCAATGGCGGCCACGGCCAGGGACCCCATGGCGAACCACAGCGACTTCCAGGAGGTGGAAAACGCCGAGGACCTGTTCCCGGAACTGACGGGCGGCCCTCACGAGGTGAGTTGGGATTGGAGAGGGTTGGGCTGGACGAGGTGTCAAGCTAGAGGCGGACGCAGAAAGAGCCATTAGAAGTCATTCAAATCAAGCAATGCTAGGCTACCCATCTGTTTGAGGCTGTGTTTTAAAATGGCTAAATGCATTGTAGGAATAGCTCAATAGATTTTCAAATATTAAAACGAGTCTACGGAGGCCGCTGAGGTTGTCCCGTTTTTTTTATTTTTTTTACGGTTATAAGCAGGATGCGCAGGTGCGTTCGCGTGACGGTGCGTCAGGTGACAGTCACGGAGGTGAGGATGGCGTGTTGAACAAACCACACAACGCACACTAGTGGCCATTCGATGCTTTTAACAATATGTGTCCCAAGAGGTCATCAGGAGTCCCACGGGAAAAGATCCAATTTCACCTCATTGGTTCAAATAATATCACTTTGTTGAGCTCTCTGCGCCAGTGGCAGAACAATCAGATGCTTTTCCACTCAATGACAGAAGGCAGACAATGAACCTTTTTCTCCACTTTTTGTGACCTTTTTCTTTTTTTTTTGGTCAACAAAGGTAGTGAAACACCATCTTGGGATTGGCAGTTTGCTCCTTTGTCTCACTTTTTTGGCCACTCAGCACTTGGAATTCTTTCCTGCTGGAGTGTGTCTTCCTGTTTTGGGTGTTTTTGCTGAGTCAGGACGAGAGAAGCTCCCGGTTGTCATTTCCTCTTCTCCGCCACTCAGCGCTGCATTCAAACGAAATGTCGTAACATCGAGCCAATTTCTACGAGCAAGAAGCTCGCAGACTTCTCTTATTGTTTAGCTCATTTGGGTGTTTAAATGCACAGTGTTCAATGTTGTTTTGTTAGCATTAAGCTAACATGGACGACAACATGAAATGGAAGTTTTCTTTTCTCAATATACGGCGTTTCATTCTCTTTTGTTGTATGTGTTTAAATGTTTGCCAATTTGGACTTAGCGCAAGGTCTTGGCGGTTCCCGTTAGTCTCTCGATGACCTTTCCCATTAGATGTTAGCATTCAGCTCGCCAATATTGTCGGCGTTCCCTTCCTTGTTGTTTCCACACCTTCCTTGCCTGTCAAAGTGACCTCAAAAAAGTCATCACGGTGCCTCACTTGTGTCAATATTGAAAGGCGCTAACCGACAGTTAGTTCCACGTGCCCCCCGGGTGCTTTGGAGGTCTCGTCTCGGCGTCACTTCCTGTCTGTCTGTCCCGCCCCAGGAAGCGGACTCGAGCGGCGGGAGGTCCAACGGGCCCAAGCTTGACTTTGACGATGACGCAGACGACCTGTTTGCAGGTCAGCGCTCACTTTGTGATGTCATACGGCGGTGCCCGAACTTTTTTCATTTGTGTCAAATCAAGGTTCCCTATTGAAATGAATTGAAAGCCTATTAAACAGTTCCGGCTCCCAAATAATACTGCCATTTTTGGTTGCATTTTTACTGAATCAAAACAGCCTTGTATTGCATAAAAAACAAAACAAACAAGCATGTGTTTACTCGAGTATTCGGAAAGTAGCGAAAGCACAACTAAAGACTGAACCCAAACCAAGGGAATCTAAACTAGCAAACCCACTGGAGAACACGAAACTGAAACTGAATTTGGAATGGCAAAATGAAATGAAAGATGAAACAAATGAAAAATCCCATATGGTTGGTACTGCCTTTGTGCGTTGAACGTGTGCCTTTTAGGGGCGTGGCCGAGTGAGTAACTGCCAGGCGTTAGACTTGCTCTCGACTTTGAATTAGTGCGTTTGACTCTTATTGCTGTTCAATCGATGGCTGAAAGCGCATCCGGTGTCTCGTAACTCGCCGGCCGCCGTTTTGTCACGTGTCTGCGTGTGGCAGAGGCCACAGAGGAGGTGTCGCTGGACAGCCCGGAGAGAGACGTGCTGCTGTCGGATGGCCCGTCGCCCGCCGTCACCCCCGTCACGCCGCCCACCTCCGTCCTCACGCCGCGCTTGGCGCACGTCCACGACGACATGTTTACGCACTCCTCCTTTGATGAGGTGAGCCTCCGCCCTCGGACGAACGGACACGCGTGCCGTCCGGGCCGCGTGCACGACGCACGTACACGCACGCGGTCCCGCCGAAAAGTATTTTCTGCTTTTGTGGTCGTTTGTCGCGCGCTGCGTTTTGTTCAGCTCGAAGAAGAAGAGTCCAGCGAGGCGTCGGCCGTTGCGGTCTCCGTGTCGGACCCCGAGAAAGTCGGTGAGTTCCTCCCCTCGCTTCACCGCGACGCCACTCCGGCGGCGTCCTTTCCCGTGACGCGAGCGGCTTTTGCCGTCCCCAGGCGAGGGCATGAACGCCTACATGGCCTACAAGGTGACCACCAAGGCGCCGCCGTCGTCGGCGTTGTTCCGGCTTCCCGAGTTCTCGGTCCGGCGACGCTTCAGCGACTTCCTGGGCCTTCACGGGAAGCTGGCGTCCAAGTACATGCACGCGGGCTACATCGTGCCCCCCGCGCCGGAGAAGAGCATCGTGGGTACGTTGCCGCGGCGGCACAGACGCGCCTCGTTCGCGGCTAACGCGCACGAGGCGCGTCACGGGTCTGTCGCCCGCGCAGGGATGACCAAGGTGAAGGTCGGGAAGGAGGACCCGTCATCCAACGAGTTTGTGGAGAAGAGAAGGTTGGCCTTGGAGAGGTACGGCGAGATGTTGTCACGTCTTCCTTCTGACGCCGCGTACGCGTTCCGCCCCAGATTGAGTTGCTCGTGTTGCCTCTGTGATGTTGCGGCGCAGGTACCTGACGCGCACGGTGCAGCACCCCGTCCTGCTCAAGGATCCTGACCTCGTGCAGTTTCTGGAGAGTTCCGAGGTAAACAAACAAAAACCACATCCCGCATATTGATGATGCGTCGCCCCGCGGGGGCCTTCTGGGACGTTAGCCGCGTGGGGGGAGGTGGCCTCGGAAATAAATGGCCGTCTGTCAGCGACTTAACAGATGAATTGTGGGACGCTTGAGCGAGTGCGGCGTTCCGTCCGGCCCACTTAATGAAACGCAAGCAGGGAGGCGGCTATAAATGAAAAGCACCCCGTGCCCCCCCTGCACCCCCCCTTTCATTTGGCCTCCATCAACGAGGACCCCCGAGACCCCGCCTCTGCTTAAATGGCATTGAGGGGGGTTGGGGTGGGACCGCCACGTGCGAAAGTAAACTTTTCCGAAATGAAGAAAAATGAGCTCTCGCGCCGCCGCGTGGATTTAATCTGGGATGCCGACGACGTTCCAATCGCCTTGAGGGGGTGTGCGGAATGATGCGAATTAAAGAGGGGGTCGGGAAGGGCACGGGGGGGGGGGTGTTTGAGATGGCGACAAACCGATTGTGTCGAAAGCGAGGCAGCGGCGGCTAATTAAATGGGGAGAAACAAACGTCACAAGTCATTTTGTGTCATCCAAGACCACCGCCATGCCAGCTTCTACCATAAGGGGGCGCTGTCATGCTACCACCTTAGCTTAGCGTCAGCGGTATGCGTTTTTGTTTTTTAAACGCTTCCCTTTACTTCCTGCCAAATTTCTGTTACCTCGTCATGCGTTCAATATACAAAGAAGTCTCACTCGCGCCGCGCGCAAAGACGCCGTTTCCCCACAGAGCCCCAACAAATGAGCTGGAATTTATCTGCTCGCGTCTTTCACGCAGAACTCGGACAAGGTGAGATATTGGTGGGACTTCCACACACAGAGACGGTTTTCCCGCCGCCGGATGACATAAGTGAAATATATCCCGAGCATCAGAAGGGCTGGAATTGATACACGTGTGCCTTTCACACAGGGCACAGCCAAACTGACGGCATGTGTTTTCGCACCGCAAACCAGCATCCCGCAGCCAGATCGTTTATGTTTGGAGTGGCGTAAGTTAGTGTACTTCCAGAAAAGAGCCGGCCGGCCTTTATCCCCTTGTGCCTTTCACGCAGAAGCCAGCGAAGTTTGTTTTCAAACATGCAAAAAATAAAATAAGAGTGCAGGATCCGACTGACAGATAACTTGATGACACCAGCGTTCGCTGCTATATATCGTTGCTGTCCATTTTACAAATGTTTATAAGTTGTCTGCATTTCGGATGTCACATTAATGCAAAACACAAGCAGTGGCTATTACCTGCCTGTGCCTTCTGCGCAGAGCCCAGACGAGGAAGGTTATTGCTGTGACTGTGAGCGCTGTCAAGCAGAGGAACGGCGTCTCGTAGCCAGCGCTCGGTGTCAAGGACATCATCGGATAAAAATCTATTTTGTAATCAACTTAACGCAAACCTTTTGATTTAGTTAAGCCCCCCCCCCCCCCAAAAATCATCTGATCAACCACGAAAAAAAATCCAGTCTGAAAATATTTGATAGCCTGGCCGCCATTCACCATCACTTCAATTTCACACGGCCACCCGCAGCCCCTTTCATGCCGCCATCGTCGGACATGCGACGGTGAGCGGTGGACGTTCATCATTCCAATCATTCCCTTTTACGGCACCGCTACCTTTCACACCGAACAGCAGTGACTTGGGGGCGGGGGGATGAAAAAAGGGAACCATCTTGAGCCCGTTGCGCGGCTGTGCGTTCCAGTTGCCGCGGGCCATCAACACTCAAGCTCTGAGCGGCGCCGGCCTGCTCAGGATGGTCAACAAGGCCGCCGACGCCGTCAACAAGATGACCGTCAAGATGAACGAGTCGGACGCCGTGAGTTGCCCAGGGAGGGGGTGGGCGTGGGGGGGGGAATGCTAACCTTGTTACCGTGATGGACGGCTTCATGTGGGCGCGCGTGTGTGTGTGTGGCAGTGGTTCGAGGAGAAGCAGCAACACTTTGAGAATCTCGACGCACAACTGCGGAAAGTCCACGCCAGCGTGGAGTCGCTCGTGTGTCACAGGAAAGGTAGCTCGGCGCGCGCGCGCTCGCGCTGGCGAACGCCCGCCCTTTCTCGTCACGTCAACGCCGCCGTGCGCGCACGCCCCGCGCAGAGTTGTCCCAGAACACGGCGCAGTTCGCAAAGTCGGCCGCCATGCTGGGCAACAGCGAGGACCACACGGCGCTGTCGCGAGCTTTGTCTCAGCTGGCCGAGGTGGAGGAGAAGATGGAGCAGCAATACCAGCAGCAGGCCAACGCCGACTTCTTCCTCCTGGCCGAGCTCCTCGGCGACTACGTGCGCCTCCTCGCCGCCGTCAAGGTGCGTCTTTGCCTCTTCCGGGAGGCGACGGCGAAGGACGCTACGCGTCTTGACGAAGTGACTGACGCTTGCGTGCGCAGGGCGTGTTCGAGCAGCGCGTGAAGGCCTGGCAGAAGTGGCAGGACACTCAGCTGCTCCTGCAGAGGAAACGAGAGGCCGAAGTCAAACTGCACTTTTCAAACAAACCCGACAAGTTGCAGCAGGCCAAAGATGACATCAAAGAGGTAAAAAGTAGCGCCGGACACGTGACGTCCCACGCTTGGCTACGATTCGTGCGCCGGTGGCAGCAGAGAGCGAACGCTAACGCTTCACGCGCGGCGTTTTAGCCAGGCGATATAAAAAGTGCCACGCCGAAGAGCATCGCTCGCCCATCGGATCGCGCCATCGCGGAGAGCGCTCGCAGCGCCAAAGAGGCGAGCGACGGTAGCTTGTCACCGCGTCGGAAAGGCGACCATCGCATTCATTCAGAGACGCGGGCCGAGTTGCATCGCGGAGGTCGCCCGATCGTCACGTCGACATGTGGCATCGAGCGGCCAACACTCGTCACAATCGGAGAGTTGATCCCGGCAAAGATCAAGATAAGATAAGATAAGATATCCTTTTATTTGTCCCACACTGGGGAAATTTACAGCCTCCAGCAGCAAGAATGTAGCCAGAAAGAAGAAGAAACAAACAAACACCGTTCAATTAAGTGCAATATAAATACAAAATGGATAAATCGCAGTGCTATTTACAGTTGTTTTTCACATCATTTAATTATTATTAATATATATATATATATATCAAAGAGGTCAAACCGGATCATCGAGGCAAAAGTAGCTGATCATATTGTGGCCTCCAACATTTAACACGAGCATCATCAAAGAGGCACCCCGATTCAATGCCGCGAAATTCATTTGACGTCCAAGACTTCCTTGTCGGCGTGTTGACGAAAGCTTCACCCGCCAGACATGAGGGCAGTGCGAGCCCCGCCCCTCCCGGCGCGTCCAGCGGGGCGAAACAAACCTACCTTTGCTACTCACTCAAGTCAAAAGTTTTTGTTTTTGCGCCTGAGGAATTTTAGCGAGCCGAGAAGAAGAAAAAGAAAGACTTTTATTAGCCCGTCAGCCCACAAATTCAGCCTGCGAGCCGTCTGTCAGAAAAGCGCACGCACACGCGCTGTCGGGGGTCCGCTGTTAGTGGAGGAGGGCAAAGGGGGGGGGGGCAACGGGGGCTCGGAAGTCAACGTTTGCCAGTAAAGAGAGTTACAACAAGCCTTTATGTACTACGCATGGACACGCCTCGTGCGAGTATACACACACACACACACACACTGTTACGATTGTTTTCGCCTCGTTTAAAAAAAAAAAAAATCGAACTTGAGATCCTTCGACTGTGACCACCTTGTGATTTGTCATCAGAACAAGAAGAGTTTTTCAACTCCAATTCATTTGGACTCGATCTCATTTTAGTTCCCAAAAATCCGATTGCTACGACCGTTGTTTTTGTTGCTCCTTTGAATCGCGGATGCTTTTTTTTTTTCATTGATTTGGATCCGTTGTAATCTGAATGATCGCAATTGTCGTCATTTTAATGGTACAAGACTGAAAGTTGACCAATCCTATTGCGGAAAATTTGCCATCGAACTTCATCGGTTGTCGTATTTGACGCTTCATCGTGCGCCACTCGTTTTCAACGGAAGACGGGTCTGGACTGCAGGCAGGATGTTTATAGTTCTTTAGTTGTTTTTTTTTTTTTGTCTTTGTGTGCCCTGTGACGAGGCGGCAGCCAGTCGTGGATTTACCCCGTCTGGAGGCAAATGGAAGTGCTCGTACTTTGTTTGTTTTGCTGGTGTCATTTTTGACTGTTTTCAGAAAACAAAACAAAAAAAAAGTTAAAGGTCCAATAGGCCCCATTCAACTTAACCGACAATCTATACAGACATCAAGAAAAACAAACAAACAAACCACAAGTGCTAGCAAGCATAATCTCCCCCAGGTTGGGGGCCGTGCAAAAAAAACCCCTAAAGCATTGTCGCAGCAGCGGTTTTCATTGTTACCCTGACATTGAGGCACTGATAATGATTTTTAATTTTTATTTTTTATTTTAAAGTTGCTTGATTTTTTTTTTTTGTCCCCCCCCCCTCCACACTCCCTCTCCCTGTCATGCCTCGCTGCGCCAGGAAATTGAAGAGGTAGGACTCTTGAGCTGCGCCCATGTGCCGCTCATATTTTGAGCATCCTCCTTCATCAGATGCCATTTTGTGTCACTCTTCTCGTTTTTATTTTGTTGCTGGCAGTTACTTTTTATCCGGCTGTCGTTTTTCCTGCCTGCTCACGTCGGATCCTATTTTCATCATTTTGAGGACGCGTCATCTTTTTCCTTTTCTTTTGACTCACACGATCATCACGTTGTTTTGATCGGTCTCATTCCTATTGTTTGAAGCACTCTTACATTTTTTTGTTGTCGTCACTATTTCACTTTCACGTCTCATCTCGATCATATTTCTCTCAAGTACATTTAGATTTTTTTTCCTCTTGTCCTTTTAGTTTTTTGCTCCTATACATCCGTTTTGTTTTCAATGGCTTTTGATATTTGCTTGTCACCGTCATCATTTTCTGCAATTGGCGAGCAACCAGCGGAGGGCGCGTCCCGCCTCCTGCCCAAATACGGCCGGCATAGGCTCCGCCTACTGGGCAGAGCCGGCACGCTCGCGACCCTCCCTGAGAATTGAGCGGATTTTTTTTAAATTCCATCTTTCTTATTTTGTACATGGCATTTCCACATTTGATCCCAATGCCATATTTTTTCTTTCCATCATATTTTTTTTTTCAAAATCTCAGTTTCACTTTTTTCTTCTTTTAAATTACTATTTTTCTGAGTTTGATTGTGGGAAAAAAAACATGTATTGTGCTCAAATTTGTGATATTGATAACGCATTTTGTGAGTTGATTTCTGTACATTTTACTTTGCGAAGTCGATTTTGTGTTTCTTGGCATTGAAAGGGCCTCAGAATTAGAAGTCGTCCGTTCAACCCGGAACTGGTGTTTTGATCTGTACATCGAACGATACGCCGGCGTCCCTGTGAAAAACACCGTCCGTTTTTGTCTTTCTTTTTCAAATTTGACGGTCACGGGATGTCCGAAAAGCGGACACAAAAGGACACGTGTTTGGAATTGTAACTCATATTTTAGCCTCAGGTGAAGTGAATGTAGTTTTTTTTTTTTTGGTACATGCGTGCGCTTTTTCACATCCTTTTCACAAGTACTGATGAATAAGTGGCACATGTGTAACTGTGTCGCACCTCCCCGCCCGGCCCCGCCTCCTTGCTGGGTTCCTGATGTTCCAGGTTGTTCTTTGCTTTCTCTTTTTTCCTCCTTAATGAGCCAAAAGAACACAGTTGGGTGAAATGGCCGCTCGCTAGCACAAATGAGCATTTTGTTCCAAAGCGAAATACAACCGAACCGGACCGCAGCGGCGATTTATTTGTTATTTTTTTCTCGTACCACCGGAGGGAGCCGGCGTAGCGCCGGCCGTCTTCATCGCGCGCTTTGACGACGGCCGGCGGCCTCGAGGGCCAACGAGCTTTGCGGACGCTGACCGCGCTCTGCGTTGCTCTCTTGCAGTTGGAGGGCAAAGTCCAGCAGGGAGAGCGAGACTTTGAGCACATTTCCAGAGTCATCCGCCGAGAAGTCGGTCGCTTCGAAGTAAGTGGGCAAGAGTGGACGCGGGCGTTGGCGTCCGGTTAACCCGCCGCTTGTCGTCGTCTGAATCGCCGCAGAAGGAACGCGTCAAGGACTTCAAGATCCTGGTCACCAACTACTTGGAAGCTCTGGCACTCACGCAGCAGCAGGTAACCGCTTCCTATTCCGCCGCCTCTTCTTTCACCGCCATACCCGCGCGCGCACTTTTTGGATGGACTGGTTTGATGACACCCATGAACATGAAAACACATTGGTGGACCCTTTTCTAGCTTTCCAAATATATATCCAAACCTGTTGCCTACTGAAAAATTCTTCGGATTGCACTTTTGTCTCCCAAATGTTGAAACGCTTTTTATGAGTGGAACAAAAAAAAATGCAATGAAGACTTTTTTCATGACCACTTTTTTTTTTTTTTTAAATCTCTCAATGCATTTAATACCCACACCCACCTTTGATTGTTTTATTGCACTTTTGCATCTATGAAAACAACAAATGTCTTTAAAAAAATATTTTCAAAGGGGCTTGTCACAAAACAAACATTTTTACGACCCGTCGTCTGGAACGGATCTCCCCCAGAATATTTCAAACCTGTTAGCACACTTCATATGCGCGCATGTTTTGTTAAAAGACTAAAAAAACGGGACGGAGATGCAACGCCACCGCCCGCTGGCGACGGCGAATTGTTTGTCGGCTGCCGCGTATGCGCGCAGCTTGAGAAATCCAAAGAACTGTTCCAATCAATATTTGGTCACGACTTTTGCGGGAGCGGCCCGGAATGTCACCCCCCGGCCTAAATGAGGGATTATTGAACACGTGGGACGATAAATGCCGGCGACGGGTTAACGGCCGCCCTTACCTACATTGTCTTTTTTTTTACCTTTTAATAGAGTCTAGAAATATCTTCTACGTTTGTAGAAGAATGCTATTTATGTGTGTGTGTGTGTGTGTGTGTGTGTGTGTGAACAGCTGATAAAGTACTGGGAAGCGTTCTTACCAGAGGCCAAGGCCATCTCATAGAGCGCCCACAATGCACCAGGCCTCCTTGTTTCCGCGCTAACAGGAAGCTAACGTGCTCATCGGACACTGTCGGGACGCTTACTGATCCTCCTCCTCGTCCTTTTTTCCCCTCTTGGTCACCTGACATGTGGGCGCAGCTTGCTTTCACACCTTCGCGACACTTGACCGCGTCGCAAGCCCAAGATCATCTCCACGCAGTTTTTTTTTTGTTGTCCAATCCAAATCTCGGTCATCTCTTGAGTGGCAACCGTGTCCAAATTCAAGAGTGTCCAAGGTTTCAAATCTGCTGTATTCACTCGCCGTCTCGTGACTCAAATGGCCACACTCACCTTAAAAACGCTTTCAACGTTCAGAATGATCTCGCTTTGTTTTTCCAAGTGTCACAAGCCAGCTGACTAAATGCTACCGCTAGCAACAACAATGCCGGGTAAATGGGCACGATCCACCTCGTGGCCGGAAAGATTCTAGCGCGAGTAACATGTGAGGCCACTTTGCGGCAGGTCAATGGCTGCGGGCTCAACCAATCATTCCAATCGCAAGGTAAAGTTGACTCGTCTCTGATCTCTTTGATTCAGCTTCACATGCTAATCGTAGTTAGCATTTCACTTTTGAGACCCGCCACCAGTTTGACGACTTAAATGCTACGCTAGCTCGCAACTAGATAGAGTGAGGCCTGCCCCCGGCCGGCCCTGTGATTTTAAAACACTTGAAATGCTGACGAGTAATCGATAGCTGCATGATAAATCACGTTTTACGTGTATTATTCAAGTCCTCTACTGAATCGGTCACCCACCAATGTTAGGTAGTTAACTAAGCGCTAACTAGCTTGCGGCGGGGCATCCGGTCGCCACGCCTCTCCGTGCTTGCCCAATAGCCGCTAACGACGTTTCTCCGTTCTCTCTGAGTTAGCGTCACACGCTAATCAAGTTTGAGCGCCAAGACGCCGTTGTCTTTTTTTCGGCAGCGGGCAAGCGAGATGGCAAAATGCTTATTTATTGCCGCTGAAATGTGAAAAGAGAAAAGTAGTTTGCCAAAGCGTCCGTAGCGGTGCATAATATTTGTCACATCATGACCGAGACGAAGCCTCAAACTCGGAACGTTTTCGTTTGTTTGTCTGTTGACCACTGGAAAGCTACGCTAACGAGCAACTTGATGTGACGATTGAAGAGCACACTTGAATGAAAGAAAATGTCAACATCTTCAACAGTTTTTCACGACTTTGTCCTCATGACTTGATTTTCTTTTTCTCTTAATTTGACTTCATCAGAAGATTTGTCTTTATTTTTTGCCGATGATGAACTTTTTTCATATTTTGTAACTTTTCTGTGGAATGACATTGACATGTGATGAAAAATAAAGAATGTATCCTCATGACTTGATTTGAACACATTTGAACGTCTAATGTTTGTATTCCCCTTCGGCCTTTCGATACTTTGCCGAAGACGTCCCCCCCACGAGGACTCGTGCGGCTCGACTAGCCCGCTAACTGCTAACGTGGCCCTCGTTCATGGCTTTTATCAAGTGACGACCAAGCATCGTCACATCCTTTTTATTTACATTTGTAATTTGAAACAATGCAATGCGATGACATCAGCGGTTAAGAGCCGTCGGCGATGGCTCCGCTCACCTTTCACTTTTAACGTAACCGATGATGTCATCGTGACGTTTTGCTTCTTGAGCTGCTTTTACCGTCGTTTTCTTTCACTGTTTTTAACTCGCCAGCGACGTGACAGCGTTATCAGTTAAATTAAAAGCAAATACCCCCCCCCCCCAAACAAAAAAAGGAAAACGAGATAACTTCCTGGGTTTCATTAAAAGCCGTTAACGCCACAACTCAATGATGCTTCCTTTTGAAAGTGACGGATGGCGCCATCGCGATGTTTTGCTTCCTGAACGGCTTTTCGTTGAACTGACGACATTGTTGCCTTTCGAATATTTCTGTTCTGTGATTTGTTGTTACTAATTTTTTTTTCTGGATGAAAAAGGAGGGCCACGTGCTACCGTCTCCATCCCGCTGCTAATGTCTGCGTATGGAAAGTCCGCCTTGTGGCCTTTTGGTGTTCTCACTTTGTGTTGAGTAAGCGGGCGGCGGCAGATAATGGCCACGATGATGATGATGATGATGATGATGATGTTGGCGTCGTTGTTGTTGTGACCTTGTTCAGTTTGTTTATCATATCAGCTGATGTAGCACAAACCTCCTTACAGACCCCCCCCCCCCCCCCACACACACACCTCCCCAATGATCAAGAGCCCCCAGCAGCTGATAAGAAACAACACAGAAAACTTTAATTATTTCTGCTCTGTCACTGGGGGGGACCCCCCTAACCACTTCCCGTGCACCCCCCCCCCCCCCCCCCACCCACACACACATACACTGTACCCCCCCGTCTGCCCCTTCCCCACTCGATCCACATCTGACACCGGCTAAAAAAGAAAAAGGGGGGGGAGACAAATCTCAGAAGACCACCACGATGAAATTGGACCAGTTTGTCATGCACGACGCTGATACACCGGTCCAACATCAACTCTTTAATTGGCTTTTTTTGGTCGGTGGGAGGGGGGGGGGGGCTTTTGGCTTGTTAACTTTCCCTCTCTTGAAGATACCTGAGATTCTAAGACATTGTGACGCACTGTCCCGGTCTTGTATTTCCGATGATACCGGCTTCAATCGTCCTTCAGTTCCAAAGACACAAGTCTTCAATTGTATTGTCCGAGTTGTCAGGAATCTTCTGGGCTTTAGGCCAAGGGTGCCCAAGTCCGGTCCCGAAGAGCCCCCATCCGGTCCCGAATGATCCGCCGACATATAAAACAGGCCCGGTGGGGGCTTTAAATGGCCTTTAGGTCCTCGATTACTAAGATGAGGTCTTTGGACACTACCTGCGCCAATCTCATGACTGCTTCAGGTTGGGTGTCTTGAAGCGTCCTTCGGGAACTGATCGTACTTCAGGGTTCCTCCAGATTCTGAAGTATTCGTGTCTTCGGACGTCTGCTTCAAGTTTGAAGGTCCTCAAGTGTGCTTTGGGTTCTAGGTCTTCAAGAGGACCTTAGGTTTGAAAGTCTTTCTGGGTCATCCACGTTTTAAGGTTCTCAGAGTCCTTGGGGCTCCAAGGTCCACGTTTTTCAGCGGTCTGGGGGTTGAAATTGTAACTTGGGGTCTGTGCACAAGAAGTCATCATCAGGCTCCAAGGTCTTACAAGGTTCAAGATGCTGGTCTTTCGGCGTCGCACGGGTTCCGAAGTACTGTTCTGAGGTCGCGAGTTTCGGTCTACTTGTGTATAGCTGCGCTTAGGTGCGATTAGGTCCAATTGACTCGGGGTGCCTCGTCTCCAAGTGTCTCTCTGGCTCTCGGGTCTTGGAGTGTCCTCGAGGAGACTTTGTTTTTTTTCTTCTGCCATACCAGTCTCAGTGCCCTTGAGGTTCTGAAGTACTCGTCTTTATTTTGACTTGGGGCTGGAAGTTATTGAAGGCTTCGTTGTGAATGAGTGGCTGAGTTTTTGCCGTAAGGGCCCTCGGGTCCAAAGGTCCTGAAGTGTACTTGAGGTTCGTCACAAGCCGCAAGTTGTCGAGTGAGCTTCACGTCGCAAGATTTCTCAAATGCCTTCTTCGCCTTTCGGGGTCCTTTGGCTTCCAAGTTTCTCGTCTGGCAGCTTTGTCTGTTTTAGGTCGCCTCCGGGTTCGAAGGTTTTTGTCCCAAAGTGCGCCCGCTTCCGAACGGATCCGCTCGATCCCAAAAGAACCAACAAGTGTGCGAAGGGGGACAGGAAACGCGGCACCCAAACACCACAAGTCACCGTCGCTGTCGTGCCGAGCAAATTTCTCTGAAAAGTGGGAGGGAGGCGGCGAGATAAGGCCCGGCCGGCCAATAACAACAATCATCCCTTTGCTGTGACTTATCTCCTCCTCATGAAACCGACGCTCTCTTTCCTCCCCAAGTGAGGGATTCTTCTTCCACTTCTTATATTTTTACTTCTTTGTCCTACGCCGCGCCGGCCGAACGTCTTCCTGCCTCGTGACCGAGCGACTCGGCGCTCACGGCTCGGATGTCGCCGCCGTTCAAGATAAAAACCGACCGGTAAGTCAAAGATGAACGGAAATCAAAATAAAATGCTGAAAACGCCATATCGATGGGCTCCAAATAAAAAGTCACACCAAAAGGTTCGCCTTGGTGCTGATTCCGCTAAAATGGCCGTCATCGTCAGCGAAGATGTCGTTCAACCTCCTTGTTTTTTTGTTTTTTTTTTGGGAACCTCTTAAAACAACATTGATTGTCTCCGCAACGACTTCCTGTCGCCGCCTTAACGATTATGCAAAGTGGCCGCAACCTTTCCGTTTGACGGGCGGCTCCCTCCCCGGCGGGGGCCAAGTGACACGGCAACGGGGTGCGCCCCGCCGCTCCCCCCCCCCCCCCCCCCCCCCCCGCGACAGGCTCCCGCATGCCAGGGCGCCTTTTCGTGACGTCGCCGATGACGTAAACCCGACGTTTCGTCAGGAGTGCAAGGCTAGCAAAGGAAAAGCCGAGCCAGTTTTTCCTCCGAGCCGCTTCACTGTTGACGATTTCTCGCTCGCGGTTGCCCATCGCCGTCCGTTGACGGGCCGCGTGAGTTCCAAGTACAAAGATGGTCAAAATAGCCCCGAAAGCGGCTGAGACGAGACAAGTGGGCCGCATTGGCGTTGATGTGGGCACTCCGCTCCAAAGTCGTCCGCTCATGCGAGGTGTCCGGCCGACCGGCCGTTTCCTTGATGGGACTTTTTCTTTTTGTCTTAGCGGCATCATTTCTCAGCTCATCCCCCCCCCCCTTTTTTTTTAATTTTTTTTTATTTTGGGCCCCGCCCGGCCGCAAATCGGGGCCCGCGCCTCGCCCGTCCTCTTCTCGGTCTCCTTGGCCTCGGCGAGGGCTCATAGATCAGCGCCGCTGTCGGAACGGCGATCGAGCGTGCGCATTTGCATACAGAAATCCATGGCGCCGCGCTGACACGTGCCAATAGCGCGTGCCAATCGTCGCTCGCTCGCTCGGCGTCACGGCTGATGGAGCTTTCGTGTCCTTACTTTCATCTTCGCCGCCGCGCCGTGTTGTGCCTGGAAAAACAAACCACCCGACCCGCTGTCCTCTTTGCCGACTTTGGCACCTTGTTGGATTTTACTCCTCTTTCCGATTCTTTTTGAAACGCCTTGATTGATTTATCCATCCATCCATCCATCTTCTACCGCTTATCCGGGGCCGGGTCGCGGGGGCAACAGCTTTAGCAGGGAAGCCCAGACTTCCCTCTCCCTAGCTACTTCTTCCAGCTCTCCCCGGGGGATCCCGAGGCGTTCCCAGGCCAGCTGGGTGACATAGTCACTCCAGCGTGTCCTGGGTCTTCCTCGGGGTCTCCTCCCGGTGGGACATGCCCGGAACACCTCACCAGGGAGGCGTTCAGGAGGCATCCGAATCAGATGCCCAAGCCACCTCATCTGGCTCCTCTCGATGTGGAGGAGAAGCGGCTCGACTCTGAGCCCCTCCCGGATGACCGAGCTTCTCACCTTATCTCTAAGGGAGAGCCCGGACACCCTGCGGAGAAAACTCATTTCGGCCGCTTGTATCCGGGATCTCGTTCTTTCGGTCACGACCCATAGCTCGTGACCATAGATGAGGGTTGGAACGTAGATCGACCGGTAAATTGAGAGCTTCGCCCTTTGGCTCAGCTCCTTCTTCACCACGACAGACCGATACAACGTCCGCATCACAGCAGATGCTGCACCGATCCGCCTGTCGATCTCTCGCTCCCTCCTGCCCTCAGTCGTGAACAAGACCCCAAGATACTTAAACTCCTCCACTTGGGGCAAGATCTCTCCCCCGACCCGGAGGGGGCACTCCACCCTTTTCCGACTGAGGACCATGGTTTCAGATTTGGAGGTGCTGATTTTCATCCCAACCGCTTCACACTCGGCTGCGAAACGCTCCAGTGAGAGTTGGAGAGCCCCGTTTGAAGGAGCCAACAGCACCACATCATCTGCAAAAAGCAGGGATGCAATACTGAGGCCACCAAAACGGACGCCCTCAACGCTTCGGCTGCGCCTAGAAATTCTGTCCATAAAGATTATGAACAGAATCGGCGACAAAGGGCAGCCTTGGCGGAGTCCTACCCTCACTGGAAACGATTCCGACTTACTGCCGGCAATGCGAACCAAACTCTGACATCGGTGGTATAGTGACCGAATAGCCCGTATCAGGGGGTTCGGTACCCCATACCCACGAAGCACCCCCCACAGAACTCCCCGAGGGACACGGTCAAACGCCTTCTCCAAGTCCACAAAACACATGTAGACTGGTTGGGCGAATTCCCACATACCCTCGAGGACCCTGCTAAGGGTGTAGAGCTGGTCCACTGTTCCACGGCCGGGACGAAAACCACACTGCTCCTCCTCAATCTGAGGCTCGACTTCCTGACGGACCCTCCTCTCCAGCACCAGTGATTTATTATTATTATTTTTTTGCTTTCTTGAAAAGTGAACCGGATGGCACCTGTCAATCATTGCGACCGCGTGCGGAAGAATGCGCGTGGAGGATCGTGTCGGCCCTGTTCGTGTGTCGAACTCGATGCGTTAGATCTGACCAAGCGTGTGTCGGTATGTGTATCGAGGTGTAAAAAATGTGTGTATGTGTACGTATTTTAAGCGCGCGTGTTCCTCTGTCTGAGAAAAGAGCGTCATCGCGCGTACGTGTTCAGAGCAGGCGTAAATGTTACATTGCGTTCCAACTGCCGCCACGTTTGTCTGCTAATCGATTGCAAGATGGCGTCCCGAGTTCAGAAAACGCCAAGGCGTCGAGTCGGTTTTCTTGACATTCGTCAGCGCCGCCGAACATGCTCACCGGCATCATAGCCGTGCCACCGGCGAACATCGCGCTCATGTCGGCGCTCTGGATAGCAAAGAAATCGCTGCAGCGTGTTGACGCGATGTTGTTTTTTCGCATATGTTTTGCTTCATCGCCCCCCCCCCCATCCTCTTTTTGTAAATTTAGCGGCAACTTTTAAGTCATTAACGCCGCGCGGGCCGTTAGCGGGAGAGGTGAACTCTGGGTAATTCCCGTCGGCGGCGGCGGCGGCGATCGATGCGGGCGGACGCATTTACATTTTGATTCAAGTCATCAGGAGAAAAGGTTAAGCTGCGCCTCTTCCTGTGGAGATGTCACGCGGCATCAGGCGCACTTTGCGCCGGCCGCCGCTAGCTGACGGCTCGTCAATAAATGGCTCGCCGCCTCGCTACGCGCAAAAATGTACTTTTACGGCAGCCTGGCGTAATGGCGGACGTCGAGAGGACGCAAAGACGTGATCGGATGCCATACGGCGCTTGGAAAAGCGCCGTATGGCAGCAGGCGATTGTGCCGCGTAAATAACCACCGAATGTCACGGCAAAAACTACATGGGGAAGACAAAAAATATCGAGAGATTCCGTGTCGTCATAAATGCAGGTAACGTCCGGATGTGTTCAGCGAGTGCGATCCGATTTCTATCCGGAGCAACCAATCAGAAGGCAGAAACATGCCGTCGTCATGACGGCCGCGCGATGACCAATTTGCTTGCGTTTTCCGTTTGCTTGGCAGTTGGGGGCGCGTCCGTATGCGCGCGCGGCGTGACTATAAAAAGTCGACACGCGTCCGTTCACGTGGCGTGACGAGACCGTTTCGCGCTCGAAAAGCAAAAACGAGCAAACTTCCACGCGGTCTGTTGTCAGTTCATCCAGCACGGCCGCGTCATGGTTGTGACGGTCCTCCGTCGTCATGGCGTCGAGCGATCGCACAAGACGAGCGGGGATGCTCGGCGATGTTGACAACATGAAACGGGCGCTTCGGCTAACGCTTGGGGCGCGCGCGCGCACCAAGCGTCATTAGCTGGCATCCGTCTCCGTCCGAGATGTTGACCGCTCACCTTTCAACTGTCAGCCGAGCCCGCCCAGGGTCATCATTTGCACTTTTGGGGAGAGGGGGGGGTTGGTGGGGGGGGGGGGGGTGTCCATCCATCCATCTATTGAATTTACATTGCAGGTTTTATGTGATGCGCTGCGCGTTCCCCATATGAAGTCGTTTTATTAAGTTGGTGTTCATTTAAAAACAAAATGCTTTGTTCATGAAATAGAAACGTTCTGTTCTGAAAGAAGAACGGTGTGAGGAATGAAGTATCGTTTTGGTACTATGCACGTCGACTTTGTATCATAAATCCTATTTGGGGAGAAAAATCATCATTTCACAACAAACGGACATGTTTTCATCCAAAAGCATCATTTGTCATTCTTTTTTTCATATTTCAAAATTTGAAGTCTGAAAACCTTTTTCATTTTTAACACAAGCGTGTCGTCAAAACATTTTGGGGGGGGGGAATTTCAAAAATCATAACTTTGTCATAAAAGTCAATCATTTTACAATCATAAAGCGTGCTGTATTTTTTTCAGAAACAAAAAAAATCATAATTTCACAAGAATACATTTCGGATCATGTCTTACATCCAAGACAAATCTCATCGTATTTCTAAAACAAACTCCTATTTTTCAAGGTGAGTTCAACAAAATATAGTATCGTGACAATTGAAAAATCTTAAAAATAAAACTTAGATGAATTGTTAAGATCATTATTTTCTTTTTGAACTAAATCAAATCACCTCCAAATTCTCCACTGACCGTACGCTGTCAGTTTTGAATTTCGATGAAATGACCGTTTTGGAATTATTGTTGTCATTCTTTTTCTTGCACGCGACAACGAACGAAAACAAATCTCTGATCACGATGACAACGATGGGTGGTCTTCTTTTCTCCGGGCTGTCAGTCAATGTCTGGAAGCGGAAGAAATTCCCTCTCAGCTTTTCCATCTGTCACTTTTCTTATCGATCCCGGCCCAGGGGTCAAGAAGCCGCGCGCGCGCACGCCAAAGTGACGTGACGGCTGTTTTTCCGGCGAAGCCGCTTGTCACCTGCGTCAAAGGCCCGGACCTCCGTGCCGGCCCGGGACCTCCTGCCGCGTGACATCATCAAGGCCGGACGCGGGTTGGTGGACCTGCTCGGCGTTTGGTGAGTGGGAAGGCTCGTGTGAGTGCGGGGAAAAAAAAATGGATCTGTGAAACAAGTGCGTTTTCCGGCAACCTCTCCCTCCGCAGAATGGCACCCACGCTTGCGGTGGTGATTTGAGTGCTCGCAAGCCAACCGTTTGAAACGCTAACGTATCGCGACCCGAGCGGAGAAAGCGCAACGGCGCGTTCTGAACACAACCGCGAGCAATTTAAGTTAAGTGACTGAATAAGTCAGCAAAAGCTAACGGTTGAAGCAGCGCTAGCTTTTGTGATGCTAACGTGAAGCGTTCCGACTAGATCGTGCCGCACGGTAGGAAAAGGATTTTGAATGTTGCCTCGCTGTTCTTCTTTGTCAGAAGAGTTGCTAAAAGGCTAACGAATGCGCACTCACGATGTAGAAAACCTGCTGAGGCGGATCGATGGGATTTTCCGTGTGGAGGAGGACTAATGTAATGCTGACGTGCCAACGGTTGCTGTGCCACTACTACCGGACTGCGAGATGGTAGCCAGCGCGCCATTGGAATGCTAACCTGACGATTTACCGAGGCCGCGGTGCCACCGCCGATGCTAACAACCTAGCGAGGCGCCGCTGCTGCCACTTGTGCTGGGGTAAGCTATATTGAAGCCATCGACGATGCGAAGCTTGACTACGCTAATGACCTAGACAGGCCTTACTTCCACCGATGCTAAGCTAAACACATTAGCAACTCGTGAGGCCCCACAGTTAACAATTTAGCAAAGCTCCGGTGGCACCCCTGACGGTAAAATAATCAATGTGAACAACCTTGCGAGGTCCTGCTACCACGCGAGACTAAGCCGCATTAGAGAGTTAGCGCGGCCGCCATGCTTGTTCCCTGGCTGGTTCGCTCGCTCTAGCGCTGACGAAGCTGGCTGATGCTATCGCTGCCTTTAATAAGTTGATTAGCGGCGGCATGCTATCAGCAACTCATCTCGATGATGATGCTGATTGGCTGCCGCGCCGCGCCATCCATCTTTTTGATTGGCTAATAACTGGAATCCATCACTGCCCTGTGCGTGTGTGTGCAGAGCTTTATCTGCTCCACTTCATTTGATTCCTCTTCTTCTCTATGTTCTGTGTCCTATCTGCACTGTGTGTGCGTGCGTGTGTGTGTGTGTGTGTGTGTGTGTGTGTGTGTGTGTGTGTGTAACCATAGTGAATACTTCCATAATTCTTGTCCTTGATCTTTAACAATGCTTTCACATGTCAACATTTTTATATGAAAATGTTTTCTTCCCAAGAAAAAGAAGTTGTGATTTTACTTGAATGAAATCATGATTATTTGTTCTTGTCAGAATTTTTTTTTTTTTTACAAAAATTGTGTGTGTGTGTGTGTGTGTGTCAAACAATTGACCTTGTGTAGCACGAGCGTGTTAGCGGTGGATGGATGCACTTGTTATATAACAAAACAATACAAAAAGAGAACAAAAAAGATTTTAGAAGTATTATGCCATTTTTGTCAATTAATGAAAAAAAGATCCAGAAGTTGAAACAAAAAAGGCCAAAATGAGCAAAAAGGCTTGAAAAAAATAATCTCATCAGAAAAAAAAATCTTGTGATTTACAGGAAATTGAGAAGAATAATCAAGCTTTAAAAAAAAGATTATTCTTGGTAAAATATTAATTATGTCCAACATTTTTATTTTTAACGAATATTGTATATTAAAAAATGTAAAGGTCAGAATGTTGTAATATGGCAATGAAAATATGAATGGTACAATTCAGCAGGGGGCCCTGAGATGGAGCCCTGGGGCACACCTCTCGTGCCTTGTGAAAGAATTTGTCTAACTTAATTTCGAGTATTAGAATAATTCCCAATACGATTTAAAAGTGGGAACAACACCAATTTCCAAATGTCCACTATTTTTTTCTGCAGATAGCTGGCCGTTATATTTTGAAGAAAAGTCTAAATGTATTGTCTTCATTTTTATTTAATCTGATGTGGCACGAGCATCAGGTTGGTTGTTGTTTTTTTTTAAAAAACTGGCTTCCAAATGCTAAAAAGTAGAAGTGATTGTAGTTGTGTGGCTTGATTTGGCTTGTTTGACGGCGATGGAACGCGCCACATGGCTAACAAATAACAACGAACAAATGTCCCCTTCACCCCATGTGCACTTGACTACCCCCCCCCCCCCCCCGCCCCCACACACACACACAAGATGGATGTGTGCGCGTGTGGCCTATGACACACTCATGCTAGTGGCTTTGCTAGCTCAAACTAGTTATTTTTCATCATGCGAGCGCGCACGCGTGTGTGTATATTTGTGTGTGTGTGTGTGTGTGTGTGTCTGATAGATTCGGCTGATTGGGTTCATTTGTCAAAGAGTTCATCACTTCCTGTTCTATTTGTCATCTCTGTATCTTCCTTCCTCCCTCCCCGCCAAATTAAAAGCCCCGACGACCACGACACATCCTTTGTCCGCACGCACTCACGCACCTGCAATATGGGGCAAACGTGTGTGCTCTCGGGCAATTTGTCATCGACATTTCGTGTGCACTAAAATAAGACGCGCACAATCCCGGAAGTGGCATGTTCAAAAATAATGAGAAAAATAAAAGTAACTTTTCGTAGCTTTTTTTTTCCCCCCATTAGACAGAAAATGGGTTGATGAGGAATGATGACCACAGAGAAATCATTTTAAAATGTCCAATAAGAAATTACGAGCGTTACATTTGCTCTCATAATAGAACAATCTGATTGATCCCTTTTTTTGTGATTGTAAATCCCATCATCATTTGGCTGCTGGAAGTGACGGGAACCCGAGTCCTGATATGGGAATCGTCATCTGCAAATGAGCAAAGACAATATTTTAATCTTTCTCATCTATAAAAGAATTCATCATTATTCACATGGGAGTTTGTTTTATGTGTTATTGATGAATTCAATTCTATCCATGGCCAACAACGGATAATGTACATTTTTATAGTTGGGTATCAATTGTTGTCAACAAAAACTGATTTAAAAAAAAAAAAAAGACTTTCTTGACCTTTTTCCAAACAAAATACACAATTAATACAAGTCATTTATATAATAATAGAAAATGCAAGCATTTCGTGTTTCAAGCTGGGGGAGGGGGAATCCTGTTCAAAAATATCATTTCTCATATGCCACCTCAAATATTAAGTATAATTTGAGCTATTTATGACCGAGGCCGAGAGAAGGAGAAAAAAAGATGAAGGGAAGAGAAGAGAAATGAACTCCGCGGAAGACGAGAAAAAGAGAGGAGGAGACGCATCGGTTGTCTCCCTCTCGCTCTTCCTGCGCACGTGTTCATTAGTTTGGTGTCCAGCTCGTCTCGTCATGTGTGAACGTATCGATTTGCCAGCGTTTTAAACATCAAACACAAGCAAACCCCCAAAAGTCATTCACGCACGCCGACATAAGTGAAGGCGGGGCGGGGGGGGGGGGGTTCGTTGGCAAAAAAGAAGAAGAAAAGAGCTGAATGTGTGCTTGACCTTCATCAGCGGCTGATTGACAGGCGGGGACCAACACACGCACGCACACAAGTGGTGAGCGGTCAAGGCAAGCGAGGCTTTCAATGTTGATCGAGACGCATTAAGAATCATTTTTTCGACTTCAGCCTCTTTTCTGTTGCCATGTCAATGTAATCTGGCCGGGACCTTGACAAATGGGTTGCGCGGGAAGCAACGTGGAAGCAACGAGACTATTTAAGTTGAACCCTTGAACCGGTCTCGGTTCAAATTCATCCTCACGGGGCCACAGGGCCGGCCCTCGTTGACATCAGCAGATTGACTCTGATTAGAATTTAAAAGGGAGTTACTGTATATTCAACAATCTAAAGCAAAGGTCGTTGTACTACAACAAAAAAGTTTGAAATCTACACTAAAAAGCCATAATTATGGCACAATTTTTAAAAAAAAAATGCTTAAAACTTGCCATATTTTTTCCAAAACATAATTGAATGAGATACCTCCTACTTGTAAATTTATACGATGCAGAGAAGGGACATTATCAGGGTCCCCAAGATGGAGCCCTGAGGCATGCCTTGAGTGCCCCTGGGAAGGGTTGGATCCGGTATTTTATCAAAATGTTCCTTTTTGATGGAAAAATTGGACTTTTCTCGATTATGAAAAAGGTTTCAGCAAACCATTGTCGTCTTTCAAATTTGATGTGGGTTGTGTGATCTTGATCAATGTGTTGCCGTTTTGTGTTGATGGTCACAATGCCAGTCTGTCATGCTGTCAGTTACTCAGCCCGACGGTTGCGTTGGCCGTTGTGTTCTCAGATGCATTGTTCGTTGTGATAGTGGTCGTGTCACTTGAGCAGTTGTCGTGATGTTGCTTACCTTGGTGGTGGTGTTTTCGGTTCGCCCGTCGGTTGTAACGTCAGTTGTGTTTTTACTTTTTGTCGTCTTTTTGGGGTCTACGTTTTGTCGTCGCCCGGCGAGCCGGTTGTTTTGCCGGTTGAAATGTCGGTTCGGGTGTTGTTTGCGTTGAGTCGTGCTCATGGTTGTGTTGCGTTGTCACTCACAACGTCGCTTGTGACGTTGGCTGAATCGTGAATGCGGCAGCGAGGTTGCATCGCAAGCGTTTGATTGGATCCAGATGACGTCGTGACGGCATCCGTGTTTGGCCAGCTCAAACAAGCCCGCCTGCCCCCAAATTCATAGATGTGACGGGAAGCAGGAAGTGGTTTTTTTCCCCCCATTTTTTTTGTCCAGAATGAGGTTGACCCGGCCTGAATACGTCTGCCGCCGATCTTCTTCTGCTCTTCTTGCCTTTAATTACTTTCTGAGGGATGAAGAAGACGCGGCGGGCGCAAGAAGACTGGAATGATGAAGCTACTAGCACAGGTTAGCACCAGATAGCCAATAAGCTAGCTAAGTTTGTGCCTCGCTAAGTTAATCACATCGCGACAAACTCATCAAGTGTATTTATATTCAAAATTTCAGACCACTTTTTTTTTTTCTAATACCAGTACGAGTATTCACTCTTTCAGTCCTCACCGCTACCGAGTACCGATACCACTAGTACTTTGGATATATAAAATTTCATTGAGCACCGTGACACAAAACGTTGAACAGACCTTTCTTTCTGACAACATGTCAATCTGAAAACATAATGAAGTGAATATTCAATCAATGTACATAAAAGTATGCGGTAAAAGCAAACAACAATGAATGCAATAGGTAGTATGACAGATACTAATGTAGGAATGCTGAAGATAAACAAGATAGGTTGTACTAATGTGTCAACAAACACATTCATTGTGGACTACATGAAAATGTTGATATGATCACATTTTGTAAAGTCGTAAAAAGCAAATATGAGAGTAAAATACATCGCTGACTTGTGAAAACCACAGACGCCAATTTTCATCATTTTTACATCAATGGGGTGTTTTGAGTGGACCCCGACACCAGCAGTGACAGCTACAGAATTATTTTGGACCGTATCGGACATTTAAATTTAAGCCTGCATTTTGTCAACTATGCCAGTGAAGTGCGGAAGCGATGAAAAGTACTGCAAGCTCACAGACAGACAGACAGAGAGATGTTTTGGCCTCCGTCGGGATCAGCGGGATGAAAAAGTGCAAACAATTCGGCGCTGAGCGAGACAGGAAGTGCTGTCGTCTCCGTGAGGACTCTAATTGGACGATGAGAGGCGTCCGAGAGGCCCTCTGAGAATGTGTGCGTGTGTGTGTGTGTGTCAGACTTTCGATTTTTCTCTTGCATCCCGCTCGCTGTTGTTGTGAGGAGGCGGAGGAGGCGTCACCGCGGTTACGGTTGCCGACGGTGACAGGACAGCATCTGCTCTCTCTTTCTCTCTCCGCGACTCCTGCCGTCTCTCGCCCTCTTGAAGCAAACTCCAGGGAAATCATCAGCATGTTTACTCCGCGCCCCCGCCTTGCGGTTCCCCGCACCACCCACTGACTATGTCCCAGAGACACCCCCCCCCCCCCCCCTCCTACCGCCAACCGCCGGTGACACCCTCTCCCCTCCTCAATATTTGTGTTTTGTGCTCATGATGCTGGCTGTTAACCTGATGGACAGCTACAACGCTCGCACTTGTAAATGTGCAGAGGAGGAGGCGGTGGGCGCGCCCACCGCCGCTTTGCCAATTGCCGGTGAAGTTGTTGGGTGTGCGTGTGCGTGTGTAAAGGGCAGGCAATTGTCGGTGAGGGATGGGGGGGGCGGTGGGGAGGCCTTGAGAGGCCGATCAATGCGATGTTCACCTGCCGTCCACCTCCCCAATTTAAAGAGAAGGAGCACTAACGATTTCCCTGGCGCACCAGTAGCCCCAACCCCCCGCGCCGGCCGCCCCCCTGCCCTCGCACCTCCTACCCCGCTGCCCAACAGAGCCCGACTGATGACACAAAATGTAGAAAAATTAGTCCTCACCCAAGCAAAAGCACAGAGAATTAGCAGGCTAATGGTATGTCGTTAAGGCGGCGTTAAACATGCGGCGGCATGAGGGATGCATGCGAAAACACAAACGGACGGCGGCGCAATTAGCCACACATTACCCCCTAAAATAGCCGCTAACGAAGAGACGTAGGCTATCAACGTGCAGTTTGTACCAGTGTGGATGCGAATGCTAACATCAGTCATTGTTGGCAACCGACTTTTGCTATCTGCTGATAACATTGCTCGCCATCGTATATTATTGTTTGTTGCTGCTAGCATCGCAAGCACAAGTGAACCAACTGCCCTACCTGAACTGATGACTGCTAACGTTACACAGAGAGTGGCTATAGCTGTCTGTGTAAGAATGGACGCTAACGTCACATATCAAACTGTTTGTAATGGTAGCAGTTAGCCATTAGCATCACTTTCCGTTCTTACCTCTGATTTAATGGCATCAAATCATGCCATTAGCATGATTATCTCGAGCTGGTAGCATTAGAAGCATCACGATTTGTCAGAAATCGCCACCAATAGCACCCCAAGCTGTTTGCAGTGGTAGCTGCTAGCATTGTTAGCCTCTCGCTAACTGTCAACAGAACCAGAAACCAGGTTGGTGGGGGCACCCAATTAAGACGTTAGCTGTTCAGCGAGCCCCCAACGCTTCATCTCTAACTGTTCATAATAGTAGCTATGAGCCACAGGCATCGTTAGCATCATCCTCTCTTGCTTTTAGCATCGCAAACATTATTGGCATCTTAAATGGTTCGCTGTTTTGTTAACCGCCAAAAGTATCGCGAGCCATTCACTGTAGTAATAGCGGTTAGTATCAGTAGCCACTAACGCCGCGAGCCAGCGCTTTCTATTTTTGCCACCCTCTGATAGCAGGTCTATCCAATAGCATTATAATACACCAACTATCAATTTCTTGCTGTTAGCATTTGTTCGTGTCACTATTTGTAAGCACTGTTGTCCGTTAACAACTAACAAAACATTGTTTGTATTTATTAGTTGCTCTTCGTTAGCCACAAGAATCACTTTCCATTGTGGCCACATTGTGCTTCCTGGAGTATAAAATACAGCAAAATGAGTCCATGGCACAGCAAGCAGGCAGAGAATTAGCTGGCTACTGGCACGTCGTGAAAAGGGCGGTAAACCGCGTGCCGGTGACGCTCTGCCTCGTGAGGGATGCGCCCGTGAACGCAAATGGACAGCTGCGCAATTAGCACCTCATTACCCGCTAATGACGCTGCCAACGTAGCCGCTCATACCGCCCGGAGAGGCAGACTAGAAACCAGCACCCGTGCTAATGCTGTGACACGGCCGTGCCGGCAACGGTGTGGTCGCTTACAAAATGCAAGTTATGCTAACAGCTACTAATGGCGTCAGTGCGTGGGAATACGGCCAGTGGTTCAGTTTCCCGTCCCCACTAAAAGTTTCTATTCGTGTTCAGCGCACCGTCCGACTCGTTTCTCGCGTTCTCGACGTTTCTCATATTGACGTGCAGGTGAGGAGAAGAAAAGGGAAGAAGACGAAAGACAGAAAGTAAGAAAATAAAAAAGGCCGGCATCGGGCAGAAGAAGGAGGACGACGCCGCACAGGAAGTTGTCGATGTTTTGGCAGATGTGCTAACAAAGACGGTGAGGAAGAAACGGAAAAGGATGGCTGAGAGCAAAGAGACGGCGAGCTTCTTAAATGGTCCATGGGGAGGAGGAAGAAGCAGAGCAGGCAGCGGAGAAAGAAAGGGAGAGGAGGGGTGGAGGGAAAAGCCAAGCCAAGAGGTGGCTGAAGGGAAAAAAAAGGGAGAGAAGCGAAAGGATGAGGAGTCAGAGGAAGAAAAAAATGGAAGAGGGGAAAAAACCAAGAGGTGGAGGAAGGAAGAGGAGGGAAGGAAGAAGAGGAAACAAAGAGGAATATGAGGACATGAAGGATGAAGGGTGCGAGGGGAGAAAAAAGGAGGAAAAGGAGTGTGAGATGAAGAAGATGAGGAGTAAGAAATTAAAAGAGGTGTGAAGGGGAGAGGAAGACAAGGGGGAGGAAAAGGAGGTGGAGTGAGAGGTCAAGAGGACCAAGCGGAAGAGCGGGGAAAGGACGAGAAAAAGAGGAGGCGGCGGAGAAAAAAGTCAAAGAGGCAAAGAGCAACAAGAGGGGAGAAAGAGGAAGTGGCGAAGAGGAGAAGAAAGAGAAGTGAAAGCAGGAGAAAGAGATGGCGGAAAGAGGGACGGGAAGAAGAGGAGGAGGAAGACGGCGATGAAGGCTTCTTCTCCTTCGCGTTGTCAGGATCAACGGCCGCGAAGCGAAAGAAGAAGCGAGCCAGAGAATCCGCGCAAGGATGACAGGACTCATTACCAACTAACCACACACACATGTGAGCAGGTGTGTGTCTGTGTGTGTGTTGGGACAGTGTTGTCTAAAGGTCAACAAGAACACATCATCAACACAGCACGCCAACGCCGCTAAATGCTAAGCGCTAACCCCGTGAACTGCTAACACCACCAGCGTACAAATACGGCAAAAAGGCATCTCGTAATTCACTTTACAGGCTCTTTGAGAGCTAAAGCTAAGCTGGTAAATACTACCTTGATGGCTACCAAAAAAAAAAAAAGCTCTATTCTACGCTACTAACTCATGCTCATCTTAGAAATGCAACTTTGAGCGCTAAAAGATAACATGCTCAATACTCCCTTGAGAAGTTAAAATAGGCCAGCCTCAGAGCTAATGCTCAACTGGTTCAAATGCTAATTTAACAGCTAACCTGACAAATGAGGGGGCATTTGCTAAAGCAAATTGCTCCTGTTTTACTGACATCTGGACAGTTTATGCTACATTCTGGCTTGAAAGGAGCAGCTCAACACACCTGCGCTAAAACTCAGCTGAAAAATGAGAAAAGAGCCCATCTGCTAAGTGCCGTCTTGAGTGCTAATGTACACCCGCTAAATGCTCCCTGGAGAGCTGGTGCAAACATAATAAACTCTAACTTAAAACTAAAAACTCACCTATCAAATAAATGTTAAATGACACCATAGATCTAAGGGTTAGCAGGTAGCAGGTAACGGCTAACCTGCCAATTGCTCCTGTCAGTGCTACTGCCTATTGAATGCTAACTTGAAATGTAAAAGCTAACCCGCTTAAGAAAAAAAAAAACAACAACAAAAGAAAACAGGAGCTGTTGTATTTGTAAGGAATGTGATTAGCTTTTGTGTTGTTTTTGTGTCAGTTGTATAAATGTTGCTACTTTCACGATTTGCGTACTTGTTGACATTTGAGTTGTGCCGATGTATTTTCTTGTTTCCTCCTGAGCTTTTCTGTTTGTTTTCTTGACCTTTTGTCTCCCCCCCTTCGCTTACGTGCACTAGCAGGGTAGCGTTTTGTCTGTCCGGCACCAAAACAAATGTGCTCATTAGTGCCTTCCGGTGTCACGCTGACTGTCAGCCCCCTCCCACCACCGAAACCCCCGCGCCAAAACCTTTACGCCGCCGCTGTCATTAGCACGAATGCGGCTGGCCGCTAACACCATCTGTCAATTAGGAGTAGAAATGCTTTTTTTTTCTTCTTTTTTTTTTTGCTAAACATGCAGCCTTTTGTTTCCATAGAAATGCTACCACCCACCCCCCCACCCCCCGCTCCCCCATTCATTAAAACCAGCCGTTTAACAATAACATTAAACAACAAGGAAGCGGTTAGTTTGGCACTGACATTTATTGGAAACAAAAACAATAATATTGGTAATAAAAGCATGCTGGAACATTGGAACGTGTGATCGATTGATGACATCATATTCACAGTATGATAGTGGCTAGACAAGCAGCACTGTGAAGCGAGATGCTAACATATTAGCATCGTTTTGTGTAAACATATTTCATGTGATATGAATTTGTCTTTGCATTTTTGTTGGTCCAGTTTGCATAGTTTTCCATTTTTTAAGATTGTGAATGCATAGCAAAGACAGCACATGCAGCTGTTCCCATCATAGCACCAACTCTACCTTTTTTTTTTTTTTTTTTTACACTGACAGATTGTTCACCTTCAAATTGAACGTTGTTTGTGCATTGATCATGTTGAAAGATAAATCCATAAGTATTGCTACCATGCCAGCTCGCTAGCAAATAAAGAATGTGTCAATTTGGCACTTTGAAGATCATTTTCAAATTTAAAAACATTTTTTTGGGGTGTTGAGTATAAGGTCAACCAAAGGATTTTGATGACAAAAACCCTTGCTAGAATGGTAGCTCGCTAACAAGATGTAAGTGTAAATTTGGGACCTTTTACTAAATAGTTTCACAGTAAAACCGGTGCGAGCAACGTATCGTTATTGTGCTAACAAATGAACAATTTATAAGTTAGTTTATAGTTTAAAATGGACACTCTAAGATCATATTCCATTTTACATTTTGTTTCGCTACATTCTATGTTATGGAACATTAAATAAAACATTTACAAGGTTTAAATCTCGCGTGATTTAAAAAAGAAAACAATTGCTGTCATGCTGCCGCTAGCCCGCTAACAAGCGAATAATGTGCCAACTTTATTTCTTTCTTCTTCAAGAGTCTTCCAAAGAGAACGAAGATTCTTGATGATCTACCGGCCGTCCGCGTCGACGGCAAAGGGTTGTTTGACGGCGATCCGTCCGCTGTTGACCACGACGCAGTCGGTGTACGGCAGGTTTCTGTCGTTGGTGTCTTGGAGTTCGACGGTGTGTACCACAGACTGTCAAATTACATCATGATGCTTTTTAATTGCAATTATTTCTACGACATAGTGTAAAGAATATGTTTGGACGCACCATGCCGTCCAGGACTTTTCCAAAAACCACGTGTTTCCCATCCAGCCAGGGCGCCTTGGTGGCCAAGATGAAGAACTGTGAGCCGTTGGTATCCGCGCCGGCATTCGCCATGCTCACCTATACATAAAAATTATTTATGCAAAATGGTAAGTCGTTTATAAATTCTATTTTTAGAAAGTGGCTACGCTATTGACGTCTTTTAGCCCAAAATGTTAGCAGGTTCAATTTTGCTGACCGAGCGAAATCAGAAGCCAGAATTAAACCCATTGTTACAAGCAAAAAGATTTTGGTTTCTCAAGAGAAGCTAGATAAGTACTGTAAAAATGGTTTCAAAAAAAAAAAAAAAAAGTGTTGCGAATAACGTACCCATCCCGCTGAACTGTGCTTCAGTTTAAAATTCTCATCAGGAAACGTTGCCCCGTAGATGCTGTGACCTGTACAATGACGAGTGCGTACATTAGCTTGACCGCCATCGGGTTATCACCACGTACGGACAAATATTTAGCCACAAGTAGCTTAGCGTTAGCATCATCCCACAGTAGAGCGATGCTGCAAGCAAGAACTAAAATAAAAAAAATAATATTTTGGTAGTTTCAGCACGTAGCATGACAGCGGTGGTGGTGGTGGTACCTCCGGTTCCGTCTCCAGCAGTAAAATCACCTCCTTGGATCATAAAGTCTTTGATGACCCGGTGGAACTTTGTGCCTTTGTAGCCGTAGCCTTTCTACAAATAAATACACATGCGCACAAACACACACACACACTTCCAACATTGGAGTGAATAGGAACACCCGTGGTCCGCGGTCTTACCTCTCCGGTTGCGAGGGCAACAAAATTATTGACAGTGAGCGGCACCACCTCTCCAAAGAGGCCGATGACGATGCGGCCCACCTCGTGACCCGCCACCGTGATGTCAAAAAACACCTGCACACGCGCGCAGTTGCTGTCAATCCATCAACGCCGTCATAGGCACCAAATGTACATACAGTAAATACAGTCAAACCACAATTGTGTATATAAATTTGTGTAGTGTTACACCTTTTGTAGTAAAAAGGAAAAAAATAGTTATTTCTTTTATTTACCACTGTTTTTGGAAAAAAAGAACCTTTTTTATTTTTATTTTTTAGATTTAGCGCTTGCGAGGCCACCCACTCAAAGAGGCTGATGACTGCAAGCAAAAGTAGATGAGCTCGTTGACATGTCCATTTACCGCTAACTACATACGCCAAAGGTGTCAAAGTCAAGGCCCGGGGATCAGATCTGGCCCGCGACATCATTTCATGCGGCCCGCAAAGGCAAATCAAACATGGCAACTTCCATGATGCTTGCTAAAATATGGACCAAAAATTCAAGTTCTCATATGTAATAAATAAGAGAGATATTGTTAGCATTTTCTTGTTGCCAAACACCTCATGACAAGTCAAAAGGAGCACACCCGACCGACTGTAAACGCGTCTTTATTCCACCACTGCCAACGAGTGGATCTGAAAAATTACAAATTGACGCCAGAGACATTCACATGAACACGCCCCCCTACTGTATGCCTGCTGGGTGAGAAGCATGGTCCGAGTGTCCGCCACAACTTCTTTATATGATTTCACCCAAAATGGCCCTCCAAGGGAAACGGCAACTAAAATGTGGCCCACGGCAAAGATGGGTTTGACACCCATGACATACACAGTGTAAATCCGAATACTCGTTGTAGGCTACGCATTAATTGAACCGTACGTCTCGTACTTCGTTAATGTAATGATGCACGCTATCCGACAACTATTCGTCATATTTCAGCTCTCTAGTGGAGGTAAACACGTCATATCTCGGTCGTTGTCGCGAGAATCAAGTGGAGCACGTGAGTTGGCGGGAAAGCCTGCCGGCACACGTGTGACGCAAGGCGCGCACGCGAGAGAAAATAAATAAGCGTGCGCACGCGCACCCCCCCCCCCCCCCCCCCCCACACACACACAAATTCCGTGCATGCTAACAACACGAACACACTTATGCTAACACGTACCTTCTCCGTGACTTTGGGTCCTCTGACTCCGCTCCGTGAAGCCGTCACCGAGTGGAGGCAAGAGGCGTCCAGAAGCAGCAGGAGCAGCAGCGAGCGAGGCTCCATTTAGTTCCTTCCGGTCACCGAGGAGGCGGAATCTCTGCGGCGGCGTTCAGATGAGAGGATGGCCGAGAATCTCGGCGTCATTGGCGGAAACGTCATCAGAAAGCAACCCCCCCCTCTGCTCCTTCTCCTCCTCATCCTCCTCTCAGCCGAGCGGAATGGAAGCTCCGCCCACCGAAGTGAGGCAGGGAAAGAAGGAAAAAGGTGAGAAGATTCGGACAATTATTGACATGAAAGTTATTATAAACTCTTATGAAGTACTTCAACAGGTGTAATTTGAAGCCCAAACAAACGGTGAAACACTTAAGCATTTGCTCATGTTAATGACAAATAGCACATTGACATGTTGATTCTGTTGCAGATCAGGTAGCTTAGCATTAGCTTCCCTGCTGAAGACGTCATCACGCTGCCTTGCGCAATGGGTCGTCAGGCACGTAGCTTAGCGATAGCATTATTAATGATGATTAACTCATTCAGTACCAGCCAATTCGACGCCGAGTCTGAAAAGACGTTTAAAAACGTCTTTGGGAGTGAATGAGTTAACATCATCACGGTTCTATTCCTGATGTCCATTTTGTCGACGGACACTTCGCCGAGCATTTGCATTTTGTAGGTTTCTACCAACGTGAGCAAAAGTTGCATTGTGGGAGGCAACCATGCCTCAGGAATCTTTTTTTTTTGAAAATACTAGTGACCCTGCGAAACTTTAGTACGTAAAATCACGGTCTGAGATTAGGCTATGACCAAACTCGCTTGAAATATGAGCAGGTGTGAGATGGTAATTTTCCAGAGGTCTTTTCAGTCATCAAGCACTTAGCTCAGCGTTAGCAAAAATGTTGCCATTTTTTGTTTTGGTTGTGTTCCAAAATGCGCTCTGAGTGCACTCTTGCTTTATTCTGACCGTTTGTTGCCATGGACCGTTCGGTTATTCAGAGTGCTCTAAATAAGCAGTACCGGTGTTTTTATTTGATTTGATTTGATTCGATTTTTTTTGAGCAGTTAATACTGTTTGAGCGATGAGTGAATATAAGGTATGGTTGCATTTGTATGAATTTTATGTTTAATGTATTTTTTGGTGCATTCAAGGGAGGCAAAGCTGCAAAAGCGAGTAAAAGTCCCTGATGAATATCTGTCATTGCGCATGAATTATAATAGTCAGGCTGCGGTGACCTTAACGGGCGGACACGCACACACACGCGCACACACACAACTTTCTGCGTGTGCGTGTGTGAGCGGGTAGTTTTATCGGTCTCCTGTCAAGGCGACCCGTCCATTTGTCTTTTCTCGCCGCCGTCCACTGAATTAATTAAGCAGGAATGTAAATGTTTTAATTGAATGTCAAACAGGACCTTAACCACGTGCGCACGCGCACACAACCTTTATTCATAGCTTGGTGATGTATGCGCGCGCGCGCTCGTTAATTGTATCCCTGTTAGTTGTGTTAGATTTGTTGCCAGTTTGTTATGTTGAAAAGCGTCATCTCAATGCTGCCGTCTTTTGGTCGTTGTTTTCTATTACTGGTGTCACGTTTATCTGCGTGAAGTTACGTTGCAGTAGGCCACTTTGATAATTCTAATTGTTTCTTGGGGAGTCGTGTTGCATCGCTTGAGTTGTTTTAACATTACAGTAGTTGCCTTTTGTTTTTTTTTGTTTAGTTTGTTAGGTTGGTTTTGTTCCATTGCGTGGTTACGTTCACGGTGGCGCGTTCGTCGTCGTGTCACGTTAGCTGTTTTCTGGGACTTGCATTATGCTACACGTGTTCATTTGAGTTGTGTTACGCAACTTGCGTTCGCTGTTATAAGGTTAGGTGGCTGACGTGAGTTGCTTTCTTTTGCTTCGTCACCTTATTTGTGTTTCCTTGCCACTCGAATTGTTTTCTGTTAGCTTATGTTCATTTGGTTTTGTTGTTTGTTACATGACGTATGTGACCATCGCTTGCCTCGTGTTACTCGTGTTGTGTTGTTTTCTTTTAGTTGTGTTCCATAACTCAAGTTACGCTACTGGTTTGAACGTTGGTTGTGTGTCGCTGTTCTCTGTTAGCTTAGGTTAAATTGATCATTTTCCTGCGAGTTTGTTCCATTTCTTTTGTCACTTGTTACGTTTATTGATGTCTGTCACTTTGTTACGTGTTCTTATGTTTCTCATCTTATTATGTTCTTAGTTGTGCTCATTCACTTAAGATACTTGTCCTGTCGTAACATTTGTTACGTTAGCTTGTTTTCCGTTAGCCTCCGTTGCCTCAAATTGAGTTGCGTTCCGAATTTTTTTTTCCCGTGAGTTCATTAGTTGGTTGCGCTGCTTGTGTTTGGTTAGCGGCGCGAGCGCAACTGGCACCACTTCTATTTCTCGAATGTTTTACAAGTTGTTGTCATGCTAGTTGGATTAGGTTACGCGTGTTAACAGTACGTTAGTTGCATAACGCTATTTATTTCGTCTGTTGTTGTTTTACCTTCGTTCTTTGAGCGCTGACATGTCGGAGCGTTACGCTCGTGGTCGTGTAGATTCATTGTGTGCTTGTAATTCATCGGCCTTGTTGATGAGGTGAAAGTGATGCATTTGTGTTACATGCTTGTCGTAACTTTTGCTACAATGTCGGACGAAAGTCGCGTTAGGTTTTTTTTTCTTTTTTTTCCTCGTCGTGTTATTAGCTTTGTGTTTATTGTGTTCCGGCAATTGTTTTCTTGTCACTCGTGTGGTACTCAAAGCCACTTTCTTATCTCACGTTTTCAGTTTTTGGTTGTTATTGGAGGCGTCACGGTCTTTTATTTCCGGGCGGAGTTCGCGCGCGCGGGCGTTCAAGTTGACACCGAGATCGGAGCGGCGTGCATGTGTGTGTTTGCTTGTTAATAAGTTGTTTTTGTGTGCAAATAATTAGCTTTCCTTGTAGAAAATGATGAATTTGGGCAGTTAATTCATCGATCGGCCGATGCGCTGGGCTGTGGAAAAGTCATTAATCAATGCGTGAAAAGAGCTAATTCTCCTCCCGCTGCTTCCTCCGAGACAACACAAAAACAACACAACACGCACCCCACGCTGCCGCAGGAATTTGTTATTTATTTATTTGTAAAATATTGTTTCACACACGTGCGCGGGCTTCTTTTCTGGGATTTTTGTTTCTTTAGGTTTCGTTGCTCATTAAAAAAAAAAAAAAACAACCATCGGGCAATTTATTAACAACTACACCATGAGCAAGGCCTTATTGTGTTATTTGTATTTATGTCTCTTTTTAATGTTTTATGCACACACACACGCACACACACACTCACATAAACACACACACACACACACATACAAGCTGTCTTTTTTTTGGCTCCTTCAGAAAAAAACAACCATCGGACAATTTATTAAAAACGACGCCATTAGCAACGCCTTATTTTGGTTTTTAATTTTTTGTTTGTTTCACACTCACGATGGCTTTTTAAAAATGATCTATTTATTTAATTTAAAACATTTTTTTTTTGCTCCTCCAGAAAAAACCCACCATCGGCCAACTTATTAAAAACGACACCATGATCAACGCCTTATTTTAAAAACAATAATAATAGATGGCTATTTTGGAATGCTCGTTAATAAAGTCTACTGTCAAATGATCTCACAGTGGTCACAAAAGTGGGCAGCACTTTTTCTCTCACATTCAAAAACATGCGCGGCAGGTTAATTGAGCGAGCGCAAACAGTAGTTGGGCTTTGCGTTCCCTGCGATTGGCCGGCGACCAGTTTGGGGTGTCCCCCGCCTCCTGCCCAAAGACGACCGGGACGGGACTGAGGAGAAGTGGATTAGAAAAGGGATTGATGGATGGTGTTACAGTACTTGTGTTACATGGCTCGTTCTCTGTTAGCGTGTTGTGTTAATTGCTACGCTATTTCTATCCTTTCCTAAAGATCATTTTGTTGGCGGGGAGCCCGGTTACCGTTGAAGTCCTGTACAACTTCATCAACCTGAGAAACAACAACACGTGTTTTTGTTCCGCACAGGATTGTCGTCAAATAACAGCCGGATGAAGTGACAAATGGGTGAGTTTCTTTATTTTGTTTTTCTTCTTTTCAGATGTGTTTATTTGAGTGATTAGTGAATATGGCATCCCTCAGGGAAACATGTCGAGTACACTTATCCTTTTGATTTTTTTTTTTTGGACTACTTTATTAGCATTCAAAACAGCCAACGATTCCACATGTTGTGTTAATCGTGACGTGTTTGTATGTTTAAAATCTAGACGGCTCAAGTGATTTGCTAGTGACGCGCCAGGGGTGACCTCCCTCCCTCTCTCCTGTCCGCTCGCCAGTATTTTTGTTTTAAAAAAAAACGTGAAAAAGTGTCTTTTGGGCCGGCGAGAGTTCATGCGGAGTCGCTGGCGTGTTTGTGTTTTTGTTCCTTATCAATCCGGAGCCGCTCGCCAGAATGACGGATGGCGGCTGTCACGCCGACGCTAGTCATAACAACGCATGCCTTTACGTGTTCTGCCGTTTAGCCCGCGTCCTTATCCGCGCCTGCGCTCGCTGACTGATGTGCTCTGTGTGTGTGTGTGTGTGTGTGTGTGTGTGTGTGTGTGTGTGTGTCTGCGCGTGCATGCCCTCATAGCAGACGGCTAGCAAGCTACGGGTCGCGGATAACAAGACTGACCCAAAAACACAATGAGCTCAGCTGTAATCTGTCTTGTCTGCGTGCACACACACACACACACACACACACACACACACACACACACATATGCGCGTTGCTAAGGAAATCGAGACTAGTGGGGCTAATAATGACAATCAGCAAGTAATAATAGTAATAATCTTCACGGCAAACAAGGTGCCTCAAACAGGAAGAATTGGGGAATGGGGGGGCGGGGGTGTTGACGGCGTCAGCGTCAACTGCTTGTCAAATAACAAACACGTATCATACCATATGATGCCACCAGAGGGTGCTACTCACCTGAACGTAGCAACTTAATTTATGTCTGAGTCATTTCAGCTCCGACCTTGACCATCGCATGAATTAAACTCGTTAGTCCAGTTAACTCTTTGAAAAATAGGGCCCAACCGCTAATGCCGATTCCGAAAATGTATATATATACTGTATATATATTTTTTAATGGGTTGGCCGACAGGTGTCTGCCTGGTGGGAGGGCCCTGATCTGATATGCAAATGAGTTCTTTTTTTAAAAAACCTTAAAAATTCTCCAGCCACTTTTTTCTTTTTTTTCTTTTTTTTTTGCACAAAAAAAGTCAAGTTTCCTTGTTTCGTGTGTCAGTGTGCAAGTTCAAAGTTCACATGTAGACTGCGCGTCACCAGGGAAAACGTGTGTGTCAGAGGTCCGAGGGAAGAAAGAGAGGGGGGGGGGGGCGGGGCGCGTGCGGCCCGTGGTCACGTGCTGCTTTTTTTGGCTGCGGCGGCGAGCAGGACACATCATCTTCCTCCTTTTCTTCATCCTCCTCCTCCTCTTCTTTAAGGTCGAGACGCGAGAGAGGGAGGGAGAAAGTGTGTGTGTGTGTGTGTGTGTGTGTGTGTGTGTGTGCGAGTTTCCTCCATGAAGAAGAAGAATCGAGGTTGGCCGTCAGCGCTCCTCAGCCGCACACACGCGCGCAGCCTCACCGCACCGGTAAGCTTCTTATTTGGATGATGATGATTATTCTTGTTCTCACGCATTCTTTCTTTTTCTTTTTTCTTTTTTTTTTTTTTAACTCCCTTTTTCATCATTTCTTCATTTTTATTTTGGACTGCCAACGTCAAATATTTTTTGCTTCCATCCGCAAAAACTTTGCGGGCGTCGCGACTCAAAGACCACGTCAACGTTTTAATAATCAAACACGGCGACGCGCTTTTGTGACATTTTGCCGTTTGTTTGTTTGCTTGTTTTTTGTATTGTTGTTGCTGTTTTTTTTTTTTTTTTTTTTTGCATGCGTGCGATTCACAAGTTGACCCCTAAAAAGTCGTTGGATCGCGTGCAACACCCTCGTGCGCTCCTTTAAAAAAAAAAAAAAAATCGCATTTGCACCCGTGTGGAAATGTTTTTGCCGAAACGCGCGGCGCCTCGGCACGCGCGCTGCTCGGTTTGCGGCTTTTGTAGCACAGGAGGGACGATTTTGACGTGCAAAACATATTCTGTCCATGGATGTTCATCTTGACATATTTCAAATCTTGACGTATTAGAAATTGATCGTCTCGATTGATTGAAAAGAAATTGAGCCGGAGCATTTTTTTTAAATTAATTGCAGCCCGAGCGTGAGAATGGGGCCTTTTTTTTCCCCCCCCCCACCTGCCACTCACCTTCACTTCACCAAACTCAACTTTGATTCTTCAATTCAAGATGACGTCCCCTCAAGCACTTTTCATTTCCTTGATTTTTTTGCAGATACCCCCCCGACATGAAGTTAGCCTCTTTCCGGTATGTCGATTGCGTGCGCGGATCTCCTTTTCACCATTGCTCCATCCTCAATCAAAAATCTGTTTTATGCGTCCTGGAATTCGGTGACGCTCTGACGCCGTCGTTAAGTTCGACTCGACCTCTTTGCCGCCGCTGAAGCAACTCTCCGACATTTCCGTGCGCTCAATCAAACGAGGGCTCTTTATGATTGGAGAGCCCTCACTCTTATGAAAAAGCGTGTGTGTGTGTGGGGGTGGGGGGGGGGGTCGTGTTTTTTTTTTCCTTCTCGCTGGCTATGATGTGCGGTAAAATGGACTCATTGATGTGCAAATTGCGCCGTCCCGCATGAAAGTCGACAAAATGCAAAATTGAAATACAATCTCCACCAGCGTGCGCGGTTACGTCAGAAGGTAAACGGGAGTCGCACGTCATTCACCAGATGGATTTTTCTCCAGGGAAGGCGCGACCGATGCGCGTGAGAGACGCGCACGATTGACAGCTGTCCCCCCCCCCCCCCCCTCCCGTGCAGACGGCGTGGCGCCATGCTGAAGCCGGGCGAGGCATCGGCGAGCGGGGCGTCGGCCTTCCTCAAGGTGGACGCGTCGGCGTACCTTCATCACTGGCAGCAGCTTTTCCCGCGCACGCCGCTCAAGCCGCCGCTGCCCTCGCCCTCGGGACCCCCGCACTGCGCCTCCTCCTCCTCCTCGGGGCCCGCCGCCGCCGCGTCCTCCTCCTGCGCGGCGGCGGCCCAACATCCCCTCGCCCAGCACATGGCGCTCTACGGGCAGGCCCTGGCTCCGTTGGGGCACGGGGGTCCGGCGGCGGGGGTGGCGGCCCCCCCTGCCGAGAACCCCGCGCCGGGACGCCTCCTCCAAGTGAAGGAGCGGCGCTGCGGGGGCGTCGGGGTGGTGTCCTCCAGCGTCAAGAGCGGCGGCGAGGAAGACGGCGGGAAGGCCGCCGCGTCGGCGTCGGCGTCGGCGGGCGGGACCAAGCTGACCGCCGAGGAGTTGGACTACTTCCTGTACGGACAGCAGAGGATGGAGATCATACCCGTCAGCAGCCACAACGCCGACGTCAACAACCGTACGTACGCCGCACTTTTCCGCACGTGTGAAACGAGACATCTGGTTTTTTTTAGCCGTCATTTGCTTTCTTTTTCATTTTAACATGAAATCTTTTTTTTTTTTGTCTTTACGATCAACCTCTCATTTTCAAAACATTTGACGCCTCAAATTATCGATGGTTCGCCTCGTTCCTTGACAAATGGACTCATCAATATTTTATATCTGCATCTTTTTAATTGTCAGAGAATCTTTCCATTTGAATACAGTCGTCCAAAAAATGTTGAAGGTCATTCCAAATGTTCTTCCCTTTAATTCAAGCTCAGTGCACCGCCGCAAATGTTGCAGCCTCCCAATATTTATTCAAAGCAACGACGAACGAAAAAAAACTACAATCGGTGGAGGAGAATTCTTTAAAAAAAAAAAAATGAATGAAATCGAATGCTTAAAATGAGGGCGGATTCTTTTTGGCTGTCAGAGGTCAGCGACCTCCAGCCGGGATGGATCACAATCACGTTTCACTTTCAAATGATCGATGAGCAAAATTTCATGCGCCGTCGAACGTGCGGATTTAACACGAGCGTATCCTTTTTGTCATTCATTCAAAAAAATAAAATAAAATCCACACACACGATTGAATGCTTTTTCAAATCGCCTCGATGCACTTTTGCCGCTGAAAATCGGCTCGCTTCAAGTCTCCGCATTGAAATGTCGTCTCATTTCCAATTTGCAATCGGAGTGTCCGAACGGAGACGATTTTCTTCCTGGCGCGCGTTTGCGCTCGCGTCTCGGGCCGTGTTCAAAGTTGTCACGGAAGCGACGTGACGAAGGCGCGCGCGTGCGTGCCTGCGCGCGTGTGATAAAACGCTTCATCAGCAGTAATCTGCGTCGATACGCGGCGGCAGGGCCGATGAGGGATGGCGGGACAAGCGGGAATTAATTGCTGCATATAGTTTTGGGGTGTGGGGAGGTGGCGGGGGGGGGGGGTGGCAGGCTGGGGGAGATGAGGGGGTCGAAAAGGGAAGGGGGATCGATCCAGCGCAACGCTATTTATCATCCCAACACAACCGTACGGAGGTCCCGGGGGGCCATGTGTGTGCGTGTGTGCGCGTGTGTGTCTGAAAGTGAAGTGTTTAGTGTGTAAATAAAGCGGTCGCTTTCTCTCCCTCTCACACACACACACACAAAAAAGACTCCAAATGTATGCTAAGTAAGACTGTGATGTCATTTAAAAAGTACCAACTCACAACGCAAAATATGAGCTTGACTTTTTATTTGGAGCTCTTATTAATATATAAACAGTTTTGTGTGTGTGTGTGTGTGTGTGTGTGTGTGTGTGTGTGTCCATATAATATACACTGGATATAATTAGTTTTTTTCATCGCAGCATCGACATGCCACATTCCACCTGGATATGCTACAATTTGTTTTGGGGGGGGGGGCTGGGGGTGTCTGAACCCTCGATCTCGAATCACAACAATTTTGTTCATTTTCTCATTCTAACTCCCCAACTGCATTTATTCCTCAGCAACCCCAAAATGTCATTTTTTTTCCCCCTCAAAACATGTTTTTCAACGAGAAATTCCACTTAGTCAGCGACGGTGACATCCCCCCCCCCCCATCAAGATGTTGTTGTTGTTTTTTTTTACAGATAGAAATGTCGTTTCTTCGTCAACAAATGTTTTTTTTTTCTCTTTATCTTTTACACAAAGAAAATGCATTTAATCCTTGGCCGAACAATTTATCGGTCAATAAATTTGAATTTATTTTCCTCAACATGTGGAGGAAGTTCCTTTTTTTTTTCTTTCCTCGCCAATTTTGAGTCTGTCAGTTAAAATCGACAACTGTCATTTCTGAATCAAGAAATGGGAGAGCGCAGTTAGTTTGTAGTCAACTCCTCGAAACGACTTTTACCGGTGGCCGGGCATCAAATCACATTTGATGATTTCTTTTCTGACTGAGCAGATGCGACTTGTTTGCTGCGAGCGCCAACGTCCTTCCTTCCTTCATGCGCGTTTGTGCCCTTCAATGAGCAAAGCTCGCTGGCCAATGACGAAAGGGCCTTTCTTCAAAAGCGAATGTCCTTTTCTTGACAACGCATTGAAAATCCGGCCCGAGGAATTGTGAGTCGCTTGAAACCACAAAATGAATTCTGTCATTTCAAAGAGCAAAAATGGAGCCGAACTCCGGAAGGGAAAAAAACGCTCCGCCGAACAAGTCAACGCAAAACTGGATTTGTCAACGGGAGTCTTTTTTTTTTTTTCTTTTTAATCTCCACAAATTGAATTGATTTGTGGATTCATAAAATCAATCGTTTATCCATCGACACACGAACACGACGTCGCATCTTCTTTGTCATAGGATACAAAAGAATGTCCTTTCGTTTTGGAGCAGTGACGCCACCACGCACGCAAAGTGCGTCGTAACATTTGCAGTTCTATTCATGTCCTAAGAATGTGTGTGTGTGTGTGTGTGTGATGTTGTTGCTAGGCAACATGGAGACAAGCTCCCGATTGTCGTGAGAAGCGAGCGGGGGCGACGTCAACTCCGCCAATTTCCCGGGCGTCCCAAAGTGGGAATGTTTGTTTGCCGCGGTTCCCGTTTAGCGGCCGCGTACTTGCCGACTTCATCCGTCGGCGGCCGTCACTCCTCCCGCGCCGCCGATCGTTCCGATTTGGGAAAAAGACGAGAGAAAACAAGCGAGACTTCCTGCTGGGACTTTTTTTTGTTGTTTTTTAACTCCAGATAATCATCGGCGTGTCAATTATTGACGTCAATTAGTGTCACACTTGGTCAGGCTGCGACTGACGCGTTTCACCCCGCCGCGCTCGGGACGCAAATATGTCGGGAATGATTTCAGTGCGGCCGAAGCGAACCTTGTAAATGTTAAAAAAAAACAACCCCCCCTCCCTCCCCCGAAGGGAAAAAAAAAACAAGCTTCATTTAAAAGAACAGCAGCAGCAGCAGACGCGATGAAATCACTTGTGAAAGCATCGTGGACGCAGCGCGACACAGATTTGAAACGGGTGCGGAAACTGCCGGTGAGAGCAGCGGCAACGCCCCCCCCCCCCCCCCCCCCCCAAAGGCAGCGGGACGGGACCAGGGTGTGAGCCGATTTGACACAGCGTGACCCAAGTCAGGTGCAAAAAACTTGAGCTGCATAGTTGCGAGCGCGGTGTGTGAAGCCGTTTTCCGACTGTCGTGAGCCAGCTTGAAATGCAACTCGAGCGGTGCCGAAAGCAGCGGAAACCGGCTTTGACTCGGACTTTGAACCGATTGCCGATTTGGCGCCAGTTAGCTGTGAAAGCAACGCTGAAATTGACCAGACCAGGTTTGAACCCGGTATGACCCTGGTGTAAACTCAAGTGTGAATCGGGTGTGCACCTCGTCTGCCGGGTCCGAATCTGAAGGTGAGGTCGGAGCGAAAAAAGACCCATTGGTGGGCACAATCTTGACACGGTCCGCACTCGGTTGAAAGCCGGGACCAACCAGATGGAAGAATGTGAACTCGGTAGAAACTAAATGGGAACCTGAGGTGTGAACCAGGTCTGAAACGGCTTGGGTGTTACTCGGGTCGAAGGTCAACCTTCCGCAAAATTGCTTGTCTGAGGTGCGAAGCGGGTTTGAAATGGAGATGAAGCGGACGTGAGCGCCGCGCGGGCCAGACGACGGGACTCGGGTGTCAACCCCGCATGAATTCGACGTCGCCAACGCGACTCAGAACGGGTCGCGCGGAGCCTTTGGGAAAGCGCCGCGAAAGCGCGCCGGCCGACCGAGGCGCGGCGTTTCCCCAACGTTCCCTCACGTTGAGCGTCCTCTTGCAGGCTGCGACATGTGCGCCGACAACCGCAACGGCGAGTGTCCCATGCACGGACCGCTTCACTCCCTGCGGAGGCTTGTGGGCACCAGCGGCACCGCCCCGGCGCCCCTCCCCCTTCCCGACGTTCCCGACTGGCTCAGAGATCTGCCCCGAGAGGTGAGCACCCCCCCCCCCCCCCCCCACGGAGAGCGTGACTTGACTTGAGCTGCCAATTTTAGGATTTGGGAATTAAAACTAGTGCTGTCAAGCAATTAAAAATTTTTGTGCGGTTAATTAATTAGGGTCTGTAATTAATCTATATTTTAATCTCATCTGAAAATGACTGAGAAAAATCCCAATTTTCATTTTAAATTTGTTTAAATTATTGAGGCAGATCAAAAGATAAAAGAAAGAGTGGCATTAGAACGTATTTTATTGTTTTTCAGCAGACTTGGACAGATGCCATTTACTTTCTGCTGTATTTGAGACTAGTCAAAGTCCTACCTGCAACCTTCAGTTTCGACCACGAGGGGGAATATTACTGTTTTGTTAGTTTTTGTAAATCTCCAAAGAATTAAAAAATAAAAATAACTTAAAAGGTGCTTAGGTTAACATATCAAAAACAGTAAGAACAATTTTCTGAGCAATACGCGTACTCAACACTGAACTTGCCAATCAATATCCAAGTTGTTTCCCCACCCTCAGCAAACTCGAACATAGGAAGCCAACACATAAAAAGGGCTATTAGAAAAAAGCAACCCACCCACAGAAACAATAAAGGCAATAAAATATAGATTAACGCGATTAAAAAAAATAACGTGCTAAATGTGATGCGATTAATTAATCGTTAATTAATGCGATCATTTGATACCTCTAACTAAAACTCCACTTCAAGTGTCTTCTTCTCGAAACTCTTCATCCATCAATCACTTGTGTGTGCGCGTGTAGGTGTGTCTCTGCACCAGTACCCTACCCGGCCTGGGGTACGGAATCTGCGCCGCCCAAAGAATCCCCCAGGGTACCTGGATCGGACCCTTCCAGGGCACCCTGCTCACGCTGGACAAAGTCCGTTGCGGAGCCTCCAGGAACACGCGGCACTTGTGGGAGGTAACCCGCTGCTGTTTTGCGCACGCCGCGATTGAAGGATGCCGACATCCGAATTTGATGCACACTAAATGGCATCGGGGGTGGACGTCGCGTGAAAAGAATTGTGTGAACTCCGCAGTGGGAGTCGGACGTGGGGCGGCTTAGTCGGGTCAAAATCGGACGCGAGCAAAATGTGAGTCGGGCCCGAGCTCCGATTTTGAGCCGGTGTGAGCGCGCAGCGTCTGCCGGGTAGTTTGAAGCGGGCACGGTATCGTCTTCCTGCGGCGCGAAGACCGGGAGAACCGGAGAAAAACTCTTTCCATTGAACTTGGCGGTCATGCCCGATTCAGTCCAATTCCAAGCCCATCCACACGAGGCGCCGACTCAATGCGTGTCTAGCCGAGACCGTCGGAGGTTTGATGTCGCCGCCGCCGTCGTTTCCCGAGTGGAAGCTCAACGGGGAAGCGGAAGATTCCCGTCGGAAAGCCGCACGCTTCCAGGCCCCGAAAGGGATGACGCGGTCACGAGGCCGTCACGGCGGCAGAGAAAGCAAAGCCACGCCAAGCAAAGCGAGGCGGCCAAATATTTTGCTAGCGCGACGCCCGCGAGGAGCATTCCCGCAATCCTCCCAGGCCTGTCGGAATGTCGTAAAAGGCTTTTATTTTCCGGCCGGGCCGTCCTTCGCCGCGTTCTTCAACGACCGCAATGACATCATCGCCGCGGCCGTCACTGCGTCCGCAAAGAGATTTTACTTATGGCCGCTCGCGATGGTCCGAAAACAACGTTTTGGCGTTGGCCGGCTCGTCGCGTTTGGGCCGTAGGTGGCGCCGCCGCGAAAAGAAAAAAAACGCAGTTACGCTGCCGCAAAATGGCTTCCTCCGCCGTCCTATTTTTGGAGCGCTTTGGCTCACATGTCATTCGACATCGGAGGTGCGCGAGTGGCTTGAGGTGCGTGCGTGCGTGCGTGCGTGCGGTGGCATCTGATTGCTTTCCCGGTGCAGGCCCCGCCCCCCACGGGCTTGTAGTGTGAGAAAGCGCGGCGAGCACTTGTGCAAATATTTTGGGACGTCCGATGAGCTGATGGATGAGGCGGCTCGCCGAGAGCGCGACGGCGGCGGCGGCTTGCCGCTTCGGCTTCTGGCGTTTCCCGCGGTGCCATCACGTGTCAACGAGCGCGCCGCATTTACATTTGCTTTGGTCTCCTCGTCGCACGTCGGACGTTTCAAAGGCCCGCCGCGCAGCGAGCGACGCGGCCGAACGCAACAATCGCGATCGCCGATCGCGGAGCAAACTGGAATAGGGTGCGAGCCAGGAACACCACTAGGGCCTGGTTTTGTTCTCCATCTCTCGTCACGGAAGATGACCGGGAGGCATCTGGAAAAGCGCCAAGCAGGGACGGCCGGTGCGAGGAAAGAGGAGTTGCGCCGATGAAGAGAGCAGATAACGGCAGAATTAGCGCCCGGGATTGATTTTGTGTACAACTCAAGCGCGGGATCATCGATCTTCCCTCACAAACACTTTTACACCATTTGGACTCTATAACCACCACGACAGCGGCGCCCGTCGTGCAAAGTCGCGCCCGGCGCCGCTCGGGCCTTCCCGAAATCAAAGCCGTTATCGGGCGTGACAAAGTGCGGAAAATCTCGGGCGTGTTTTATCATCCCTTGCGTGACGGGCGCCCGGCGCTAAGTGGGTTTTAGCGCGAGGTGAGCGCACTAAGCGGCTATCTCACACTCGGCTTTTGATAACCGCGACTGCATTAGTGGCTTTCGCCGCACAAACACACGTCCGACGCGTCTTGATAAACGGAGCGAACGGGCGCACGCTAGCGTGAACAAAGTCATCCCGGATCGAGCTTGCGCACGGCGCCCGTGCCTGCGCCTGTGTGGTCTTTGAAGTCAAACAAAGATAATGCAGGAAGACAGAAGAAAGTGCGCAAAACACTTTGCCTTGCGACGTTCCGCTAAATGATGTCTTTGTGCAGTCCCGGCGGCTTTGATCGGCCGTGAACAACTTGTGAAAGAGAACCCGCTTGGATCCAAATAATTGCGGCGGGGGGGGGGGGGGGGGGGTGCTCGGAATCGGGGCGGGCGTGTGCGGCCGCGTGGAATCGCCGCGAACGCGATGCGGGGCGGTGGCATTTGGCGCCAAAGCGATATGACGTCCACGTCAAGCCAAAGCAGCGTCCAATGAACGGGCGCCGCTCGTGTCTTTCAGATTTACGACTCCGAGGGAACGTTGTGTCACTTCCTGGACGGCAACGATCCGGCCAAATCGAGCTGGATGAGGTACATCCGATGCGCCCGACACTGCGGAGAGCAGAACATGATGGTCGTTCAGTACAGGTACAAACCCGCTAGTGCTACATGCTAACGCTTAGCTTTTGTCGTCAAGGCCGACTGAACCCGCCGCCCGTAAAATTGAACCGGCTTCACGCGATCGCCTTTTTGAGAATTGAGCTGGCGTCGGATGAGGCCGCTTCGCTCTTGGCCTCGCGTCGTTCCTCTTCTCGTGCGGCCGAGTTTGAACAGAATTGGCTTTTTCGAGCATCTCGGTCGTTGGACCTTCGCGCGACACGGGCCGTTTCTCAACGTCCGCGGGATCGACGCGCGGAATACCCGAATGCCGTTCTTGTCCGCTATCTTCAAGCGAAGGTGCGTCGCTTGGCGGCTTACCAGGAGGTGGCCGGGAAAATACCCCAAGATGTCTTCCGTGTCGCTAACACGGCAGCGGCGGCGAGGACTCGAGTCATGTGATGACTCGGCCAAATACGCTCGTACATTCTTAGGATGGCCATCGTCGCCCCGTTCACAACACCGCACTCGCCATGCGCGTTCTTGATCTTGAGAAACGGCGATTGTTGGAGTCTATTTTCCTTTCGATGTTCTTAGTAGTTGAGGCTAGTAAGAGGTTAGCGTCGCTGACGCTACTTTGGACAGGACTTGTTTGGACCTCATCGCTAACGTGGCGAATGCTAAATGTATCACTTTTTTTTTTTTTTTTTTAGGGTGTCAAAAGTTGCCTTATGTCAGGCGTGTTTTATTTCGTCTCAGGGCACCCGGGACGGGTGGGGCCAACATAGTCAGGAGGGGCCGGGCTGTAAATCAAACATACCCCCCTGACCTCACATCAGATGAAAGGAAAGAATGAGGGGGGGGGTGACGTTTTTCATCTGCGCTCGCTGCTGCACCGAGCCGGCTGGTGTCGCACATCAAAGCGTCTCATCGGGCGGTCAGGTATGAAAAAGAAACACGCCCGCTGCCTCGCGCGCTCTTGACCGCGACACCTTTTTTTCTTCCAAACAAATCCGAGAGTGACAGAGCAGCCGCTTTACAGAACATTCCACAGAAAGCGGCTGGAGGGGGTCCAAAGACATCATGTAGCATGAGCCCCCCCCCCCCCCCCAGTGGTCAAACGAAGCGCTTGAGCGTTTGCAACGTGAGCGATGGCGTCCGAAGGGCGGCTTTTCCCGATGGGGTCTTCGCAGCTCCTTCGACAATTTGCCTTTTGTGCCCTTTTTAGGTCGAGCATCTTCTACCGGGCGTGCCTGGACATCCCGCGAGGAAGCGAGCTCCTCGTTTGGTACAACGACTCGTACACTTCCTTCTTCGGAATTCCGCTGCAGTGCGTCGCCCAGGACGAAAACCGTGAGAGACTTCATCGTTCTTTCCTCCGCCGCGCTCTCATTCGTCGCGACGGCGCGCGCAGAGCCCGGCTCCTCGGCGCATCGGGGTCCCGAGATTGAAAAGTCGCTCTTTTGTGCGTGCAGTGAACGTGCCGGCGTCGGTGTCGGAGGTGATGTCTCGTCAGGAGTCCTCGCAGCAGCAGCAGCAGGCCTTCGGCAAAAGCGGCAAAGCGCCGTCGTCCGCGCGCTCCATGGTCTTCCCTCAGATGGCGTGCGGCAGAAGTTTCTCGGCGGCGGACAAGGGCGGCGCGCCGTTCCTGTCGTCCGAGTCGTCCTTCGGCCAGCTGTCCTCCAAGAACCAAAGGGTCCTGGCCAGTCCCACGTCCACCAGCCAGCTCAGCAGCGAGTTCAGCGACTGGCATCTGTGGAAGTGCGGCCAGTGCTTCAAGACCTTCACGCAGAGGATCCTGCTGCAGATGCACGTCTGCCCGCAAAACCCGGACAGGTCTGTCGATAAACGCCATCGCGAGTCGCCTCTCAACTGGAGCGGACCGCGAGGGGGAACCGGACGAGTCCGGGCCGGACGGGGCTAGACGACGATCGACCGCGTCGGACCGCAAAATAAAAACCTGAGCCGGGGTCGCTCGACTGGACCGGAGTCGACTTGACGTAGACTACGAGCCGCGGTAGACTCCGACGGACCGGACCGGAGCGGATTAGAATAGAAGAGACCGCACGCGGTGAGATGGGCCGGACCAAACTAGAGGACAAGACTCGAGCGGACTACAGTTGAAAGTACTTGGACAGACGGGACGTTGTGAGCCGCCGCGGAAGACTCCGCGCGTCTGGAGTCCATTCAACCGGACCGGCGGAGAGACTTGATGGGGTTCGATTGGGTCAGACGAGACGAAGAGAGAGGCGGGGGGCGGGGGGCGGGTGGCGGGACCAGAACAGGCTCAACATGGCGGACCGGACTGGAACGGCGAGACGAGCCAGGGCCCGGCCGGCCTCGACTCCGCACTAGACTGGACCGGACCGGAATTGACTTGACCGGACGAGACGCGGTCAACGGCGGACATCAACATACCGCAAGCGCAGATTTTAGTTTTGTCATGCGGACCGGGGCCGACGTGTGGGGACACGCGTGTGTGTGTGGATAAATCACAGCGGCGGCGGCGGCGGAGGAGTCGCGGTTGCGACAGTCGAGCCAGTGTCGCCGCTTCAATAAATGCAAGAGAAAATGAAAAAGTGTGCGCCGACGTGCAAAGCTGGCGGACGCTTGAAACGGCCGCGGCAAAACTCGACACCCGACGGCGCGGGAAAACCCCAAAACTGATAAAATCAATGCGAGCACCCCCCACCCCGCCCCCCCCTCCCCCCGGCACTCGGTCGTGTGACCATCACGTGAGCGAGTCCCGCTTTCATCAATCGTGCGTACGCGAGGATGCGGACGACGGGAAGAAGATGTGACAGATGATTGATTGCGTATCGATCGAGCGCGAGCGCCGATTTATCATCTCTGCTCCCGAGCGCGCCGGCGTGTCGTCATCGCGAGCGCCGCCGGAGACGTCGCCTTCAAACCACGTTTGAGGCGCTCGGTTTTCTCTCTTGCCGCGTCAAGCTTTGCTTTGCGTCGGTGTTGGAGGGGGGGGGGGGGGGGGTGTTCGCCGCGGCGTTGGCGTGCCGGCCCGTCGCTCGGCGCTACGTCGTCATGCGCCGCTGTGCAATAAACAAGAAGCGCGGGCCTTCATCTCGGCGCCGCGTTTGAAGAAATAAATCCAAAAGTCGCCCCCGACAATCACTCCGAGTATTCCCGATCGATGGCGGCCTCGTAGAAAAGCGCAAAGGAATAAATAAGAAATAATAAAGCCGTCCGGCGCCTCCGCCTGCCGAACGAGCGCACGCGCTGCGGTGTGCCAAGCTGCCAAAGAAGTTTTTTTTTTCTTTTCTTTAACATGCATGGAAATGTTTGTGTTGTGTGAGCTCGTCGTTTCTTTGCGCATTTTTCTGCAAAAATGCGTCCGTTTGTGTTTATAGTGCGCGTCCAAAGTTGTGTTGCTGGCGTGTCCACAAGGGGGCGCCAAAGATCATAGTCGTTCCTTTGAAGCTCGGCTGCTTAGCTCGCGTAGCTCGCGACAATGCTAGCTCGTCGGCACGATCGGGTTTTCACCTTGACTTGAAGCCCCGCCAACGGAGCCCAAGACTTGTTTCAAACTCCAAATGGAAACCCTCATCTTGGCTTATTTCAAACCCTGGGCCAGGTTTCCAAATCCGAATTGAAACCCCAAATCCGGCCGGGACTTTCAAAGTTAAAAAACCTGAGTGGGACCGACCGACCGACCGAGACTCGAAAGGATGATGGCCGTTCCAAACGAAAAGGCAAGACTCTGTCGGAGCACGTTTGCCGTCGATCACTTCAAGCTCAAACACGAGAATGAACGAGAACCGACCCGCAGAAAGTCGAACCAAACCGACGACACTCTTTGAAGTTGTGGGCCGCCCCCCCCCCCCTGCGATGGGGCGTCACTGACCGGCGCCTCCTCTCTCCTCTTCTGTTCCTCGGGTCGTTCCCGCCCGGCGAAGGCCGTACCAGTGCGGCCACTGCTCGCTGTCCTTCTCGCAGCCGTCGGAGTTGCGCAACCACGTGGTGACGCACTCCAGCGACCGGCCCTTCAAGTGCGGCTACTGCGGACGCGCCTTTGCCGGCGCCACCACGCTCAACAACCACATACGCACGCACACGGGCGAGAAGCCCTTCAAGTAAGTCGACGTTTCGGGCTCGCTTCATCTCACTTGCTGCAAACGGGACGCCGAGTCTGAGCAAATGATGAGGGGAGGGGGGGGGGGGACCTAGTCTGAAACTGGAATCTTCGTTTGAAACCCGAACCCGAGTTTGACAACCTTAACCCTGATTTGAATTTTACTTTGAAACTCTCGCCCGCATTTGAAACCCTGATTGAAAATCCGAACGCGGGCGGTTTGAATCGCTATGGTGAAGCCCCAAACCTAGTTTGAAACCCTAACCCTGATTTGGAACCCTAATCCAACTTTGAAATCCCAAAGCACTTTTTGAAAACCTAAACCCCCGTTTGAAGCCCTCAACCCTAATTTCAAACTCCAACCCCGGTTTGAAACGCAACCAAAATGGGAACCCCCATAACCGCGCTTTGAAACCCTAAAGCCGTCACCCCATTTGGAAGTACAACCCCGAACCTTTCTCTTTCGAGCTTAATTGGAACCCCAGTGAAAAGCCGAACCCTATCTTGAAACCCCGCCCCACCGCGCGCTCCCTAATTTAAAGGCGAAAGCTTAGTCGCGAGTTGCGTCGGCCGGTTAACGGCTCGCGTACGCTCGTCAGGCCAAATCGAATTTAGCGGCGCGCTAATGGCCGCCGTCGCGCCGCCGCTCGGATGCAATTAGCGAGGACGGCGCCGAGGTCACGCCGAGCGAGGCGCCGTCGATGACCGATCGCGGCGAGGTGTCAATCAACTTCTGTCGGCGGCCCCGCGAAAAGCGTCGCCCGGCCGACGCGACGACTTTGACGCCGAGCGTTCGGAACGGCCGGCGCGCCCGCGTGCGAGAAATAAGATGCGGAAAAAAGACAAAAGTCAAGCTTGACAATCGGTCGCGGCGCGACGGAAACAGAAGATCAAATTGATTTTCAGGAGTAAATCCAACAGATTTTTTTTTTTTAACAATGCCAGGATAAAAATGTTCAATACCACAATTCGTCCACTCAAAACCTCGCCGCGCGCTGAGCATCTGACTTTTGGCTCACCGATCGATCGATCATGTCCGCGCACGTGCCGGCGCGCGGGCACACGTCAGACTTAAAAGGCTCCCTCAATTGGGAGTGACACTCTGTGCGTGTGCGCGCGTGCGATGGGAATTCCCCTCAGCAGCTGGCTTGATAGATTATTGACGAGCACGCGGGCGTGTGTGAAGATCACAGCAGCAATTTCAGCGGACTGCTCCGTTGACCTCGCGCGCGCACTTTGTACTGTCAACGTCTATTACGCTTGACAACACACTGCTCGCGTACGTGCGCGTGTGCGTGAAACCCTGAGTAACGGACGGGATGATGTCATGGCAAGACCGTCAACCATCCACTCGCTCGTTTGCATCACAAAGCGCACAAGCGACAGAAGCACGCGCAACACACGCGTTGCGTAAGAACGGAAGATGAGAAAACCTTTATTAGTCTCGCAGTGGAGAAATTCCAGATTCACGGCAGCAAAGTTATGAAAGTGAGAAGTAGAAGAACAAAATATAGGAGCTGCTGGAAAGGCAGCCACTCTCGCGGCGCCATTTTGAAATGGTCAAAATAACACGACACAACACATAGGACACAGACAGTCGTGCAATCCTCACCACTTTTCTGCATACACTTTGTTGTCTGAAGCAGTTGTAGATGAAAGAGGAGAGGATCGAAGTGTCCTTTCACCAGTGGACCAGAGACGTCATGCTGAAAATCAGTGTCGTGGCCGAGGCCAAGGACTTGGAAAATTTTCCGAGGCAAGGCCAAGGATTTCACTGTATTTCAGTGCAAAAAGAGTTCTTTTTGGCAGCACCTCTGACTGTTCAATCACCTACATTTTCACAATTGATGGGTCGGTCGCGAACGAGCCGGTAGAAAGAGCCGGCTCTTTGAAGTGAACGATGAGCCGTTTTTAGCCGAAAAAAACGACCATGTATAGTAAGGCGTTTTGGTCGTTTTTTTCGGCTGAAAACGCCTTACTATACATGGTCGTTTTTTTCGGCTGAAAACGCCTTACTATAATATACTTGGTCGTTTTTTTCGGCGAAAAACGCCTTATTATACATGGTCATTTTTTTTTCGGCTGAAAACGCCTTACTATACTATGTCGTTTTTTTTCGGGCTAAAAACGCCTTACTATACATGGTCGTTTTTTTTCTCGCTAAAAACGCCTTACTATACATGGTCGTTTTTTTCGGCTGAAAACGCCTTACTATACATGGTCGTTTTTTTCGGCTAAACGCCTTACTATACATGGTCGTTTTCTTCGGCTAAAAACGCATTACTATACATGGTCGTTTTTTTTCGGCTTAAAACGCCTTACTATACATGGTCGTTTTTTTGGGCTAAAAACGCCTTACTATACATGGTCGTTTTTTTCAGCTAAAAACGCCTTACTATACATGGTCGTTTTTTTCGGCTAAAAACGCCTTACTATACATGGTCGTTTTTTTCGGCTGAAAACGCCTTACTTTACATGGTGTTTTTTTTTTTCGGCTAAAAATGCCTGACTATACTTGGTTGTTTTTTTCCAGCTAAAAACGCCTTACCATACATGGTCGTTTTTTTCGTCCAAAAAGTCCTTACTATATACTATACATGGTCGTTTTTATCGTCGAAAAACGCCTTACTATACATGGTCGTTTTTTTGGGCTAAAAAGGCCTTACTATACATGGTCGTTTTTATCGGCTAAAAATGCCTTACTATACTTGGTTGTTTTTTTCCAGCTAAAAAGGCCTTACTATACATGGTCGTTTTTTTTGGCTAAAAATTTTGTCCAAAAACGCCTCACTATACATGGTCGTTTTTTTCGGCTAAAAAGGCCTTACTATACATGGTCGTTTTTTTCGGCTAAAAATTTCTTCCAAAAATGCCTTACTATACATGGTAGTTTTTTTGGGCTAAAAACGCCTTACTACACATAATCGTTTTATTCGGCTAAAAACTTCGTCCAAAAATGCCTTACTATACATGGTCGTTTTTTTCGGCCAAAAACGCCTTACGATACAAAAAACGACTTCAATAAGCCTTACTTATCATGTTGGTCAAAGAAAGAAGGGATATGGTTGCAACCTCTGGGGATTGAACACCCAACCGCTAGTTTGGGACATGGTTTCTCTACCCCTGAGCCACACCACCACATAAGATAAGATAAGATATCCCTTCATTTGTCCCGCAATGGGGAAATTACAGTCAGAGTTCAGAAAGGAAAACGCTGGGTAGGGAGAGGGGAAAAAAACCCACGCTCGAACTATCCTCTTCTAAGGATAATTTAAGTCCAGGATAAAAAAACTTGGCCGAGGACCAAACTGCGCCCTTCGGTCCTCGAGCCGGTCCTCGAGGCCAAGGACCGGCTCGAGGAACACATCACTGCTGAAAATGTGCACACGTCTGCTACAAGCTAAGTTTTGAAAGCAAACACGAAGCTGTAGCATCCATTGACGAAAAGAGTTGATTTCACTTCTCCTGTCCCACGTAATCCACTTCAAACTCCAAGCCGCATCGGCGCTCCTTTCTTCTCATCTTCGGCTCCTCAAGACTTACATCCATCCAGCCGCAGACCGTTCAACAGCACCGAAAAATGGCTGTGAAAAATGGTGCCCATTACAGGCGCAAGACACAAGCGCCCCGGGACTGTCCAGCAACGACAGTCAAACGGCGCCGACATTCCTCCCAGTCAAAAACAGTGCTGGTGTACCCCTGCTGCAGAGAAGGCGCAACCACCAAGCAGAGTCTCCTCCTTGATGAATGTCGTGGCCAAAAAATGCTGAAAAAAGCCCACATCAGGTCCACACGACGTAGCAACAAACACAAAAACAACAAAAAAAGCAAGGCTCATGAGAGCACTTGCTGACGGCTGCCTATTCAGGCGCCATCTTGACTTCCTTGTTGATTTAAAAAAAAAAAAAAAAAAAAGAGGGGGGGGGGATGCTAGTCAGTGTGAGGACTCCACACGGCCGGGCCGGCGTTTGGAACCAGAATTAAGAGGCCGTGCTCGGGCTTTCAACCTGCGGGCAGGGAATTTAGGGGCCTTCGAATTTGAGTGAGGGTCGCTCAGTCGCAATCCGAATCGGGTTTGGGTTCTCAGCAGGTCTTCGAGACAAGGTCGGAGATTTCAAACTGGATTTCAACACGGCTGATGTTTTTTTGTTTCTCTCCGTTGTTCAGATGCGAGCGTTGCGAGCGCAGTTTCACTCAGGCCACCCAGCTGAGCCGTCACCAGAGATTACCCAACGAATGTAAACCCAACGGCGACGGATCGGTGGGCGGCGAGTCCATCGAGGTGGACTAGAACCCGACGCGAGCCGGCGGAAGCCGCCGTCCTCCCTCCGCCGCCGCTCCGCTGACGGCGACGTACCAAAGCACGACCAAAGTTCTCCCCACCAAAGCGCTAACGGAGTTGGCCCAACTTCCTGCCACTGTTCTACTGATGTTCTACCAAAGCTCTCGCAAACCACTACTGACGTTCTCGCCGGGTTCAAAGTTCTTCCCGTGCCCTTCCTCAATTGTAGCACCCAATTTTGTCCCAACACCCTCCTAAACTTCTACTGGAGTTCTTCCAAAGTTGTACAAAATGTATCCCCCCCGTTTTTTTTTTTTTGAACTACTAATGTCTGCCTCAAGTCTACCCCAGTTCTTCCAAAACGGTGCCAGACTTTTACCAGTAACACCAAAGAGTTTTTTTTTTTTTCCTACGCGATACCCAAGTGAGAGTGACGTTCTACCAAAGATCAGCAAGATTTCTCCCCGGATCCAATCAATGTCTGTCCACATCCTACCCAAGTTGTGCCGAAGTTCCCGCAACCAAAGGTCCATCAATGTTATCCTCAATCGTCAAGCCAACTTCTGCCAAAGTTTCGCAAAATTGCCGACAAAGCCGACTTGCCGGCGTGACCCCAAAGTGCTTCCAAGATTGCATCAGAATAAGACCAAAGACCGGCGTTCCCCTCATGTTCTCCTTGAACTTCTGTGGTCTGTCCGGGGAGAAGACCACTTTGAGAAGCGCCCTCCTGTGGCAAGGAGGCTCACTGCAGGTATGACTTGTCTCCCCCACCACCACCACCACAGACGATACGACGGAAGGTTTGACAACCACACAAGCAAACCAAAGACTGTCCAACTTTAGCGGACAAAGAAACACACACACACCAAAGGAGGCAGAAACCAAAAGAAATGTCACGGACGTCATGAACGAAGGAAAATTAAAAAGAGAAAAAAAAAAAAGAATATTTATCTTGTGGCGGCACTTTGACTCGAGAAGTTATTTAACGTAGCGCATCGTCGGCTTCACGCGTTGGCATCATCCCAAGTTTTGGGTGCAACTGGTGGTTTTTGTACCAAAGTTTTCCAATCGTTTTGACATCACGGATTGCTTTGTTGAAATTTCTTTTTCTTTTTTGTCTCACGTGCCAAACTCATGGAATGAACAATAATGTGGGACATCCAAGTCCGAAAGCGGGGCACACACATACCCATAAAATGACCTCATTTTTCGTGGTGGGGGGATGGAAAAAGACCAAGTGGGGTGAGGGATTTTTTTTTCTTACCTGATCTGCTCCCCCCCCCCGCCCAAAAAAAAGGAGGTTCCACACATCCCGATAATGGGCCCTAGTTTGAGTCTGTGATCAGCCATCAAGTGAACGCGAACGCGTGCGCCCCGCTTTAGGTTGGACAGAAAGTTTGCTGCTGCGAAGACGAGACGGATGAGTTTGTGTACTTGAGGCGGGAAAACAAAACATGTCCGCCCAATGTCTCATTCACGTTTGCATGATTTTAAAAAATGAAACACGCGAGACCTGAAGAAGAAAACGAGGTTCAAATAAAGGGAGTCCATTTTTGTCAACTCGTGAAGATGAATCGTTTTTGTTCGTCACGTCGTCATTTCAGATTTCCAACCGTGTGGTCGCAAAAGCTTTCCGATGTCGCCGCGTCCAAAATCGACGCGCGATAAACGACGGCGCACTCGGAATCGCTCGGTTAGTCCGTTGGCGTGCAAACGCGGAGCGCTGCCGTCGTTGCCGCGGCAATGGGGGTGGGGCAAGTTGCCACTTGCCGTATTTACCGACACCTGTTGAAGCAAGCGTCGGCAAACATCGGCTTGTGTTTTCGCCGGTCGAGGCGGCACTTCATTCATTCAATGGTCAATCCGTGGATCGAAAACGGTGCACGTACAGCCGATACAAATGCGGCCCCCGGTCTTTTTGGTAAAAAGCGGTGCAGCTCCGCTTACCTTTTGGCTTTAATGTAGTATCGCGTCCGTGTCATGTCTCGGAAACTCGGTGCAGGAGAAGAGTGGAACGCGTCAAATTGCGACACCACAATTTGGTGAATGACACTTGATGGGAGGCCAGACACATAAGTGGTATTTCAGCATCATACGGTATGCTCCTTTTATTTCATTCTAAAAATCGAGAAGAGAAAGTGACTTTTTGCGTTTTATCAGAAAATGTCTCGGGTCGGGCTACGGCGCCGGCCGACTGCGCTGGCTCCTTTCAAAACACATTCACAGCTAGTCACGTGGCGGCCAAACACATCATTAGAAATAAATAAGAGCTCTCACCATTATTGACACGCGACATGGGGTTAGCCTAGCTTAGCATAAGGCCGCTAACGCTTTGCGTCGAACGCGCCGGGACTTTTTCCGCTGCGCTCCGATCTTGCCCGCGCGGCGGCCGGCGGTCAGCTGGCGTCGGCCATGGCGTCGCCAATCTGCCGGTCCAGCTCGGCGATGATGCGGTCGTCGTGGCCGTAGACGCCGGTCCGGAGCAGCGTGTCGCGCTCCTCCAGAAGGCGGCTCAGGTGTTCCTCGGCGCTGTGGCTCACGCCGGGGAGCGGGGCCGAGGAAGCGGGGCCGACGTCGCCCTGCTGCTGCTTCAACCTGAGTGAAAAAATAAGGAACAAGTCGCAAACGACCGAAATAATGGGGAGTTATTTTATTTTATGCCATGCAGCATACATTTATTTGGTCGCATTTCGTCTAGCTGATGGGAAAGCTGATGTGAAAGTGTGCTGACTGTGTCATCGGCATCGGGAATTTATGATCATATTTTTGGGGGGGGGGGGGGGGGGGGTTTCACTGAACATTCTGCATGAATGGGAACTCTTGGCTAGTTGAAAAGGTGAACTGAATGTTGTGAATTTCAAATGGGGAAGGATGTGAATTTGTTCCATAAGAATTGAAGCTGTTGAATTTTGGGGAAAGGGAATTTTTGAAAGGAGAAAAATCTTCCTTCTGATTCTTGGCCACAGCGAATCAGCAAGGCTGGTCTCACCGCAGTTTTATACACCATCGCCATAGCGAATAAGAAGGGGCTCAGAACGGAACCCTGGTGAACTCCCACCTCCACCTTTGATCAAAATAGTGCGCGGAAGAAAAATGGCCGCCGTGTCGGCGATGCTTTCGAGCCGCGACGGCGCGGCGAGGCCGCGGGCTCCGAGCCGGGCCGGTACGAACATCTGGAGGCGGACCGAGTTGCGCTCACCCGTTGAGGCGGTTCCTGATGTCTCCCAGTTCCCGCCGCTCCTGCCGGACCGCCTCCTTCTCCTCGGCCGCCACGTAGCGCAGCCGGACGGCATCCAACTCGGCCTGCTGCTTCTTCAGACGCATCACGGCGTTCTCCTGCTCGCGCTGCAAACGTCAACACGGGGCGGCCGTCGACCGCGCTTGAGGCGAGGGGACTCAAAAGCAGCTTCAAGCGAGGACGGGCGATCTTCCGCGAGCACGAAGCGGCTCGGGTAAGGCAGGTTTGAGGACTGAAAGCTAACGCGTGATATCGATTGACAGAAAAGAAACCTCTAAATAACAACAAACGACCGTTTCGCTGGACTGAATTCTAATTTCATAAACGTAGGCCGGCCGCACTTTCAGTTCGCTTTTTTTTGTTCCTGAAGCCTTTTCATCTTGATTTCCAAAGTGATGTCATGAGAGTTTTTCTGGACAGCGGGAGAATGAGAACAGGCGCTAGGAAAGACTTTAAAAGAGTCTTTTCATAAATCAGGTAGGATTCACTTTTTTGGGGGCGGGGGGGGGGGGGGGGTGTACATCTATTGTGGGCGAGTCTGGAATGTATCCCTGCGATAAACGAGGGTTCACTGTACACAATTTTTTTTTCTTTTTTTCAGGAAACCTCTGTGAGAAAAATGCAGCGAGAGCTGAGGAATTCTCACGCCGGCTGACGAGATGGGGAGGGGGGGTGCGCCTCCAAGCCATATAACTGTCGTCTCGCTCGCTCGGCGTTCGGCAAGTCGCTCATTAATCACCGAAGCAAAAACAAAAAAGCTCCGTTGCGTTTGAATGCCGACGCGACGCATAAATTCCAAAAGTCGGCCTTTTAATAAAAGCCTCGGCGTTTGACCTCACGCGTCAAGTCGGCTTCCACGGTCGGCTTTTGGCTGACCAAACTCAACGTCGCGGCGCGCCAACGGCTTCGAGAAATCACCGACTTCTTTTGATCTTCTCAAACACGCAATTAAGATGTGCGGCTGTATCACTTTGCAGGTTTCATGAAATGGAAACGCCTGGACTGAATTTAGAAAAATATTCTGATAATATTCAGGGGGGGGGGGTGATCTAGTCAGACAGTGAAGGCGGGACAGAAGCAAGTTTCTCAGCATGTGGCGGAGAGGAAAGGAAAAAAAAAAAAAAAAACCAGCCCGACGGTGGATGGGAAAAGTGGAGCTCGGCGGGATCGGGGCACGGAGGAAAAACATGCTTCACGTGCACACGCGTGTTGACACAAGTGGCTCCCCGGGGAGCGAGCGGCCGTCTGGATTAGCCAGCGCCTTCGGGCTAATTGCTGGAATAACAAACGCTGGCGAGACGCGCTGCCAAGGACAAGTCCAGGTCACGTCCTCCGCCAGCAGAAAAGCTCCCAAAACTCATCGAGTCATTCATCTCACAGCGGCGGCGCCGCCCCCCCCCCCCCCCTCGGACTAATTCCCATTGTCGGACACCGAGGTCAAGCCAAGTGGCGGGCCGCGCCTTCAGTGCCTTCGATGGCAGCTTCCCGATGCGATGCGGCGACCGGAAGCGACGCTGACCACAACTAAGACGGCAAAGAGACGACGCCCGTACCGCGACAAAACGTGCGGCCGTTCGGAATCATCATCTCCAATTCATCCCGTGCCGATTGCCAAATACATTGATGGCCCTACATCGCTACGGACGGGTTTTCGCCCATCCAAGTCGGTTGGAACAAGTTCAGAAGATGGGTGGGTGGGGGGAGAACAATGGCCACAGGAATTTGAAATGTGCGCGGTTGAGGAAGCAAATATTCCCGCTGAAGGCAAGAATAGTGACGAAACCCACTTTTCTTTCACTTTGTGTATTTTTTTCTTAATCTTGAATCGACGGGTCTGACGCTGCTCCAATTGAAATTTCGGGCTTTCCTCAAGCTAACTTGACTGGCCCACAACCACCAGTAGATGGCAGCGATGCATCATTTTAGGACTGAGATCGGCCACCGGGACCAACGGCTGCGAGCGGAAAAACGTCAATGAGACGTTAGCAAACATCTGCTTTTCCTTAACGATCAACCTCTTTTCTGACCGATGTCACAGACCAAACCAGAAAGCGAATCCATCAAGTCACAAGTTCATACGTGACGGCTTTTGTCACGCGTTGCGCACGCCAAAGGCGGCCCCGCGTCGGCTTGGAAGTCGGAAACGCTGGCGGTCGCGTTCGGGCCAGCAGAGAAGGCCTCGCTCCCCCCCGATGGCCCACTGGCGGTCGAACCCGAAAATGGCCGCCGAAATAGGACGGGTGATGGCGCGCGGTCTCCGCGACGAGACGTTAGCGCCCTTCCCAGAAGTCGACTCATCGGCAAAACAAAAAGGAAATGTGCTCAGAAGAAGATAAATCGCCAGCGGAAGATTTTGGAATGTTTGTGTGGTCTTGGTGCAAGCACTCCGTCAGCTCCATAAAAGAAGACTAAACACGTTTCCTTTCAACACTTTCTGGCCGTTAAAAAGTCAGAACGGGCGGCGGGAACATTCTGCGGGGGCCCGAACAATAACAAGATGGATGCCGGACCTCGTTACTGTCCCAATATTTGCGCTCGGGGAAGATGGACTGGCGCCGCTTGTCCCAATATTTGGGATTGAAAAGCTTTCCGGGTCGGACTTTCATCTGCGCGTTCAATCCCGCCGCCTCCCGCGTGGAAAAGCAACATTCGTCCTGCCGCCGCAACCTCGGCGACGGCGCTCCGAGATGACCAAAACTAAAACAATGCGTCCGACGTGAAAAATGGAGAGCGAGAGGAAGGAGGGAACAGTGAAAGCCAGCACAGTCGCGGTTCGATTTCGGGAGGGGGGAGAAGTGTGTGTGTGTGTGTGTGGGGGGGGGGGGGGGGGTTGTCGCCATCTTGTGGCAGGAAAGTTTGTTCATGCGAGTTGCGGAATCAGCGGTGCAGATCTCCAGACGGAGGTGGACGTTTTATCACATTTTGGGGGCGGCCGGGAGCCCTGGCGGAAGTTGAGTTGCGGGACAGCGGGAAGGACAGAGATGACGGAGGCTTTGGGAAAGGGGGCGTGTCCAGGTCCAGGCAGAGGAGCGAGAAGAAAGGAAACCTTGTGTCGTACCTGTTTGAAGCGAGCCAGCTCCTTCAGCGCGCGTCCCCACTGCTGCTTGTAGTGAAGTTTGGACTTGGTGGTGGCCTCCAGCTTCCTCTCCAGCTCCACCTTGTGGACAAGAACCGCTAAGTCAACCCGCCGCGCGCGCTCAGGCGTCCTTGTCGGCGTGCGGCGCAGGCCCGCCCGGCGGCGCGCGCCCGCCCGCTTACCTTCTCCAGAGTCAGGATGTTGATCTCGGATTGGAGGCGCGCTTGGGGCTTGTCGCTCTGTTGCTCCCTGAAGTGATGGAAGTCTTTTTCCAGTTGCTTGGAGCGGTTCTCGCCGTCGGTGATCTGAAGAACACGTGCGCACCCCCCCCACCCCAGCACATTTTCTTTCTCAACGACCAGATAATGACATGACCATCTACTGGGGGTGTCAAACTGGTTTTCTTGGTGGGCCGCACTGAAGGTCACACGAAGCATCTAACTATTTGCCATTTTTATTTGGGGGGGGTGGTGCTATTATTTTCTGAAAAACTCCCCTATTTCCTGCTTTTGTGCGGAGGCCAAAAGCCCGATCTAATCTGAAGCTATGGCTTCGGCGCCATCTTGGTCCCTATGTCCAAGTCAGAGGGAGGAGCTTTATTTAGTTTGGCCAGCACTGTCAGGCTTTACTGCCATCTGGTTGAATCTCTCGGCAACCTGGGGAGGGGGCGGGGGTGTTGGATTAGATGCGCATTTAATCGCTACGGTGTCACCAAGGCCAAAACTCTGATCGGCATGTACGTGGTTTGAAGTTGACGGCTTCCTTGCGCTCGCCACGACGTCCCGCTGGTCAGAAGCTGAGCTGCGGTGCGTTTGTTTACCGAGCGGAGCGCGAGGCAGCGCCACTTCTTGGCTCTGAACTCATTTACTCCCAAAGACGCTTTTAAACGTCTTTTCAGACTTGGTCTAGAATTGGCTGGTACTGAATGAGTTAAGGACAAAGTTCGGAAGGGAAACGGCAGTCGTCACCGTTTCAGATGACGTCACTGCAGCTGCATTTTTATGTTTTCATGACGGGGGGCAACCAAACGCCGACGGCCTTGAGAGTTTGCCACGGGCGATGTATCGGCGGTACCTGCTTGAGCAGCCGCGTTCGCTCCTCCTCCATCAGGCGCACTTTGTCGCGCTCCAGCGCCACCCGGTGGTCGCACTCCAGCTGCAGCCTCTTGACGGTCTCCTGCGCTTCCTTCTGGCCCAGCTTGTGTTCGGCGTGCAGGTCCCGCTGCAGCCTTTGTGTCTTGAGGAGGCGGCCGAGATGTCAGCGAGGACGGGGGGGGGGGGTGCGTCGCAAACATTGCCGAGGACGCGTCAGAGTGAAGGAGCACCTTCAGCTCGGCTTCCACCAGATTTTTCTCCTTTGTCTCCAGATCGGACAGAGTCTTCTGAAGCTGCTCCTCCAAACGACTGCACTCCATTTCCTACGGCACACCAAGTCACGATGAGATGTGGGGTTTTTTTGTTTGGCTCCCCAAAATCGTTTGGTGCTGATGACATCATGAACTTAGTTCAATAATAACATGCGAGTGACGAAAAGGACGAGGGAGCGGGGAAGGCGTGAACGACTCTCCAGACGGCGTCTGTCCCGTCACCTTTCCGTTCCCAGATGTCCAAAGTTCGGACCGCCGGAGTTGCGAGTGGTTTGACTTTATTTCTTTCTTTCTTTTTTTGCCGTGACTCGCGACACTGGAATGCGTGGGCCCTACCTTTTTCTTCACCCAGGCTTCTCTCTCGCTCTCCCGTCGCATCCACTCCTCCGCCAGAGCCTGCATGTGGCTGAACTCCTTCCTCCGAAGCTGCGCGGGCACAACGACGACGCATGTCCGTCTTTTTATGCGGCGCGACGGAAATTTCTGGTTGGGACGGTAGGCGACCACAAAATGGATGCGGACCTGATCATTGAACAGATCCTCCTGAGTCTCCTTCCACATCTCCAGTTCCAGGGCCGCGCGGTACTCGGCGGTATCTCGGGCCGGCGGCGGCGGGCCCGCGGGCAGGGCGGGCGCCGGCGCCTCGGCCGGCAGCGCGCCCGCTTCCTCTTTCGGTGCGGAATCGCACACGGGGAGGTCGGCGGCGTTCACGAGTCCGAAGTCGTCCAGCGTGGCCACGAAGCTCAACTCGGCCACTTTCTCGTTGGAACTAACCCGCGGGGAAGAAGACGGACGGCGCTTAGTTGTACGCCCGCCAGAGGGCCGCGGTGGGGGCGGGGGGGTGATGACGCGCTGAACGTCAAGTGGCGGAAGCACCTGAGGGTGGAGAAAAAGGGCACTCGGTCCCGGTGAGATTGGCGCCAGGCCGCCTCCCTCACGCCGGTCGGGTGTCGGCTCCTCTCGGCGGCCAGCAGGCGGGACAGCTGCAGCGAGGCTCGGCCAATCGGGAGAGCCGCGGCGCCGTCGCCGTCCCGGTGCCACAGCTCCAACACCAGAGGCACTCTGGCGCATACGCGGGAGAAACATTCGGATCGCTAAAAAGCAGCTTTGCTCACGCGAGGGCGGCGAAGCAGAACCGCTGCCGGCTCGCTGGCGACGTCGCGTGCGTTCGCGCGCGGTGGCGTCACGACCTGAGGAAGGTGTCCTGCAGCTGCTGCGGCACGGCGGCAAAGTCAAAGGCGCAGTACGAGTGCGGCGGAGACACGTCGGCGTTCCTGCGCAGCTCCACCGGGCGGCCGGTCGTCACGGGCGCCGCGCTGCCGAAGAACTCGTACGAGTACCTGGCCGGGACACGCGAGACCGGCGACGTTCCGCAAGCGTGTATTTCTTGATCGGAGGGGAAACTGCTGCGAAGCGCGCGGCGTGGCGCCCCCACCTGACGATAGCGGCCACGGGGTGCGTGAGTCCCGTCTGTCTGAGGCCGCAGAGATCCAGAGAGAAACAGAAGCGATGCGCGCACGGCGGGATGGACGCTTTGGGGGCGAAGACGAGGACGGAGGAAGAGGCGCCGTCGCCCCGGGCCTGACTCGGCTCCGCGTCTGCCGCGTCGGGGTCAGAGCGTCGGGGTCAGAGCGTCGCGGCGCCGAGAGGTCAGCAGATGGAGCGGGACCGACCTTGCCCGTTCTGCGACGGCATCACGTCAGGAGGCTTTCGGAGCGGAGTGGAACTGGCCATTTGGTCCTCGGCGGAGGGCACGACGACCGTCAACGAGTTTGTCTTGCGTCCTTCCTGGAGGGGCAAATTCTGGATGCAGAAAGACAACCAAAGTCTTCATACACTGAAATGAATGGAAACGTGTTTGGAATAAGAAAAGTTGCATTGTGCAAACTTTACAGCGCCCAAAAACGATCAAGAAATATATTTTAATTCGCCACCTTTTTTGCTTCAATTCAGTGAAAATCGTGCTGCTCTTTCCACCTGGGAGCGGTATTATTATTAAAAAAAAGAAAAGAAAAAAGGATCGAGCAGTCAGGTCATTCGTATCGAAAGGCACCGCTGTCGATCTTCTGAACTTCCTCGACTTGATAAAACCTCGGTTGACCGTTAGCGAGCGTCGCTCACCTGCAGCTGCGGCGCGACGTCCTCGCGGCGCAGCGTCACGGCCACGCTGACGTTGGACTGCAAGTCGGCGGGCGGCGACGGCCCGACGCCGGCGGGGGGCCGCAGCAGGAACACGCCCTCCACGGTGGCCGCCCCCTCCCGCAGGTCCACGGGGAGCCCGGCCAGCGCGGCCAGCGGCACCTCGGCGCCGCCCAGCGAGCGCGTGCCGCGGCACAGGTGGATCCGCAAGGGGGGCTGCTGAGACAGGAAGGCGCGCACGGCGCCGGCGCTGCTGCGGATGCGCAAGGAGGCCCGCTCGGGCCGGAAGTCCGGCGCCAGGACGTTCCGGAAGGGCTCGGTGGTGATGTCGTTGCCCAGCAGCGTGTAGAAGAAGAAGAAGCCGGCGTCCTCCGATGACGGCTTGAGCGCGCCGGGGATTAACTGCGAACACGAGCGACCCAAACGGACAAGTGCGGCAAAGTTCAAATACCATTCAGAGGTCACCGCACTCACGATTACGCGGCAGGAAGTTGCCGGCCGCAAGCGCGGGATTCTTCTCACCTGTTCCAACTTGGCGGCAAAGGCCACGGTGACGGACAGCACAAACATGTCGCCGGCGACGTTGTCGGGTCCCACCTGATGGTAACCCCGCTCGGGCACCAGGACCGCCTCCAGCTTGTCCGGGAGCGGCTGCGGGGCGGGGGGGCGTCCGCAGTCAGGCGCTGGGGAGTCGCGTACGGGACACGGGATGACAAAAGCATTTTACCGCTTGCAGTTCCTTGAACAAAAAGGGTTCCCTTCATGGCTTCTTTTGTCCCTAGAAAAGTCCATTTAAGCCTTCTTCCCTGCTGCCGTCCGAAAAATTCCTAGTTCCACCTCAAGTTTGGATTCAAGCAAGTGCTTCAAGTTGTTTCATGCCACTCTCGGTTCGCATATTGTCTATTTCGAGTCATTTTGTCTCGTCAAAGTTTGTGTAGCTTAAATTTAATGCACAGCGCAAAATGCCATAGGCGGGGGAGCAAAAGTAATTCGAAACCAAAACAAATGATGAACACAATCCTTCATTGCACTCCTAATTTCAACCGACCCCCCCCCCCCCCCCAAATGAGGTGCCGCAAACAATTACTGTTGATTCGATGGAGCTCCTCAACACTACAACACAGTTCCTTGGCACAAAGACGCCACACGACGGCGCCTTCATCATCCTTTTCAAGTGGATACACACTTGAAGGCGTTTCACGCACAAAAGCGAAAATGACGTTTCAGGACAGAAAAGAGGGACGTGGCTTAACAAAAGACAACAAACAGGAAGTAGCACCTTTTACAGCCTTCTTGTCTCGGGGCGCTCGGGGAGCGGTCGGCGGCGGCGTGGCCTTGCCGTCGTTCTCCAGCACCATGCTGAGGAGCAGCGACGGCTTCTTCTTGGTGTACTTGCTGCTCAGCAGCGTGTGCCAGCGAGGGTCCTGCGGCGAAACCGACGTCAAAGGGGGCGACGGGGCGCGGTGACGGGTCGCCACGGCGATTGACGGACCTGCGGGACTTCCTGAACGGATCTGAGGTCCAGCACGATGTAGCCCACGTTGTCCCTGCTGTCGCTGCTGGAGTCCACGGCGAAGCACTGGATCTTGATGGGGGTCCTCTGCAGTCTGCACACGCTCACGGGATTAGTCACGGCGTTATGGCGTCAGACCGTCACGTCTCCATCACAATATACTGTCAGTTTCAGATCAGGCCTTTAATCTGGCGTCTGACTCCATTTCATTCTCGACCCTGTTCCTCATCAATCTCGACCTCCAACCAAGTCCATTTTCCCCCCCAAGACCAAATCATGACACCAACACACACACACCTGTGCTGGTGCAGCATCTTGCGGTCCAGCTCCCAGGCCAGCTCGGTACTGAAGCGCGGCTGGTCCAGGTGCTCCACAGGGTCGGTGGTGAGCTGCTCGCCGTCGAAGCTCGCCTGAACCTCCAGGCTGAGCCGAGGGCACTTGGGGAAGTCGCGACCTGTCCGCAACGTCCAAATTACGGTTACAAGTTCCAATCCAATTTTTACCGTGACGAAGACCATGACAGAGCACATTGCCCAATTGTGTGTTGCCAAACCTGAAATGGGGGGAGACGCAGGAGAGCCGTCCACCGGGAGAAGCCAGTTGTCCGCGCCAACAAAGGGATATGTCAACTCAATTGCGTCTAACTAATTGAATATTAACAAATTCGTGTCATTTATTGAAAATGGTGTAACTCTCTTAAGTCTTAACATATTGACGATTTAAAGACCGTTGTGTTCCTTTTTTTCCCCACCCATTTCATTCTGGTGACAGCGGTTTTGGTGAAAATTTTAAAATTACTGTAACTTTATTGTCCTGCCGATATTCATATTTGTCGTAATAAATTGCCGTCCGTCGTGTTTTTTATTTTATTTTTAGGATGAGAGTTTTGACACTCGAAACAAGTTATTAGCTGTGCCGCGTTAGCTTGCTAAAGCAACGCGCGAGGAAGGACGCACGACTAATACAAAACCAAGAAAAGAAGAAGATAAAAGTGCCTTAACAGGTTCCAAATGTTAGTGTTGGAGTGGCGCTGACAATTGACGCTCGCTCACCTTCCAGGATGGATAACACGATGAGAAGTTGCTCGCTCTTCCGAGCCATGTTGACATCTGGACGGGCAGAAGGATTGGGAACACTCGCGAGACTTTGTCGTTATAAAGTCCGCATTTGTCGAGGGGAGTGTGAAAAAAACGGGGTGGGGGGGGGGGACAACTCGTTGAGGATGAGATTTGTGAAGAAAAGAAAACTTCTCGGGATCGCCCGTTGCAAATAGGGAAAAGCCGCTTTGTTGTCAAGCTTTGGCGCCACTCCTTTTGGTTTTGGAGACGGAAGTTAGATGTGGAGCCTCTCGGGGATAGGTTGACCTCAACTGGTTGGCGTTGGAACTGCAGACATAATATTACGATGATACACATACATGTGTCAGACATTTAACAAAGTTGTTCTTTTACATGTATTTATTTCTTGAAATATTTTTACGCTATTTTTGTCGTTTTTAAGTCATTATAAGTTTGAAAATCATGATTTAATAATGTTAATAATAAGACTTATAAAAGTAACAATAAATACAAATATATAACAAACATAATAGAAAAAAAAAGTTACTATAGGCGACACAAGAATCGACCGGTTAGCACGCCCGCCTCACAGTGTGGAGGTCAAAGGTTCGATTCCGGCGTCCGGCCTTCCGGTGTGGCGTTGGCATGATCTCCCTGTGCCTACGTGGGTTACCTTTGGGTACTTCGGTTTCGTCCCACTTTCCAAAAACAAGCACGGTAGGTTGTTTGAACGCTCTAAATTGGCCAGAGGTGTGACTGTGAGTGTGAATGGTTGCTTGTCTATGTGTGCCTTGCGATTGCCCGTCAACCAAATTGAGTGTGTCCTGCACCTACTGCCTGAAGACAGCCGGGAGAGGCTCCGGCATGCCGGCATCCCTCGTGAGGAAAAAGCGGTTCGGATTATGACTGAATGAATGTTGCTGAAGTATTTTTTCCATGTAGGACATTTTCATTTGGTTGATATTTTACATTTGACAGGATGTATTGGATTTGTAAAAACATTTGAACATATTGTAATATGAACGTTGAACCCTGAACGTTTGCCAGCCAATTGCAGGATCCTAAAATTAAACATTGGAAACAATTACAACAATAACTATTGTAATTAGATGAGATGCAAGCAAAAATCCGCAAATTTGATTAAGATGCTTTGAGTAGAAAAAAACACTCCTCTCTCTCTCTCTCTTCATATATATATATATATATATATATATATATATATATATATATATATATACACGCACACACACACACACACACACACACATAAACATCCTTTAATCGTGATTGCCAAACATATGAATTAAGGCATATACAGTATAAAAAAAGCAACAGCAGGTTCTATGTTGATTTCAGAGCAATATTAATTATAATATATGAATTTATATTCATTGGATACACCACGGCCACTGGATGACGACGACAACAGTGCCCCGTGGTAGCATTTTGTAAACAGACATCGTATCACCATGTTCAAGTAGCATGTATGTACCGTTATGTATTATTACGACATAGTTTCTACGTATGTCGTTTGCATGGAGTGAGGCAGAGCTGTTGCTGGAGGACACATAACATCATAACACATGACATGATCATTTCAAGTTGGATTCATTACATTTTGCTACTTTTTAAAGATTATCATTGACGTGAGAGTATGGCTGCAAAGGGAGAGGGGTGGGGGGGGGGCTCAAGTCGAAGAGCAGCACCACATCCTATATTTCATATCACTATTGGCCACTTGAAATCCAGCATCACAGGCTCAGGTAGTTCACTGGAGGAAGAGGTGGGTGCACATTAGGGTTGGGGTTGGGGGGGGGGGGGGATTAGGGCAACAGCAAAAGATTGTGGGAGTCCCAGTTCAGGTGTGCCGCTTTTGCTCGAGATGTGCCGTTATAAATGCAGTCCTGAGGCCGAACATTTCACTCAGCTCTAATTTGATTTGCAAGAAACCACACCGGCCGAAGAAAAACAACCAATCAGAATGCGTGACCGACAAATTGTCGATCATTTGTTGGACCTTCCCGAGCACGCTCATCGCGGGCACACTCCTCCATGGGCGTCAGGAGCTTTGCTGAAACTATGGTGGAATATGTCGCTCTGGAAAAAAAAAAGATCCCTTGTTTATGGGCATAAGATACACCGAAGTTACTTATAAAAGCTTATTTTACTCTACTCTTGGATGCTGACGCTATCTAATGGTGCGTTCACGGGCTGCCGGGAAGTCGGAAATGTCACATTTAACGCAATCCGTACCAGTGAACTGCTTTATTCAAAGTACCGCACGGTTGGAAGTGCAGTGGCGAGGCCTCACCGAGGTGTGAGGACCTCTATTTGTCAGGTAAATTCAAATACATCGTTTTTTTTTTCTTCCAAATACTATCGGCATTGTTTTGTAACGTGACATAACGCCACCTCGCTCAATTAGCTCACTTTTCGTAATAGGAAATCAGTATTCCCCCTTTTGTTGAACGCAGCATCCCCTGGAAGCCCCGCCCCCTCCTCCCGCACATCCAGTGGCGGTGAGTGCACGCTAATGAGCGCATGACTATGAAACGCTATGTACAGCGGGGCGAAGGAGAAGGGCTACGCTCACATACGGCAGGACGATATAATCAACACGTAGAGTTAGCGGTTAGCGATACAAACGGAGCATAATTGTCATCATCTTCATCATCAGTACATTCAGTCAGAACAATAATGTGCGTTTCCAAACACCGCTATACACTTGTCCTTCTCCAAAGTCCACTTCCGGTGTGGTACGAAACAATGTACGTACTGTAGGTGGCGCTAGTAAGAAATGATACTTGTTGTTTTTTTTTTCTCCTTCTGCCAAGTCACTACTTCTTCATTTCGCTCTCTGTGGAAACATGACAAGGATATGTTATATAATCCAACAGATATATTACGAGCGCATACACTCAACGTAGGTTTTATTTTATTGTATTTTTTTATGTACACGAGCTCTCACTCGCACATGAATTGACAAAAGAGGAAACAACATACAGTCGGCGGGTTACTGAAACCAGCATCGATATGTCACAATAGCCATAAAAAACAGCTTTATTAATGTGAAGAAGATGAACACACGATCCCTAGTTTATTTGACCATCGGAGCAATGAGGATTTCCTTGGGAGCACATTTAGCATTTTGGTCAACAAATGATTTATACAACACTGCGTACATCAGCATTTTGTTCAACATGCTAACAACCGTGGAGTAATTATGGTCAAATCATCATTAGCCAGCGCTAAGAGCTAATGATTAATAATTAAACAATGATCAATTGATGAAGGTGTGCGTGTGCGAAACGTACCGGCCGCAGTTCGTCCTGCCACCTGTGGACCAGGCACCAGCGACCTGGAGCTTAAACCTTTAACACAAAATGGCAGCAAGTAAATCTTACTGTAAAATTGCTAAGCTACACCCACGAAACGGAGATCAACCGATCACAGCGCAGCACAAAATAGTATCACTTTCCATTTCCCACCTATGTAAACAGTATTATCCGTCAAATATTTCAACGCCGTCGTCAGCGCGTTGGCAACGCTAATGATATGCAGCATGACGGTCAGCCTCGCGACTATCCTAAGTGTAATACTTAGCGTGTGTGTTGCATTGTGGGTTGTGACACTTCTTTATTAGCGTTGTGTGTGGTGTTTTTGTTGTGCTTTGTGTTGCGTGCTGAAAGGTTGCCTCGTGTTCTCCTCTGTTCTGCGCAAACACTTGGCTTGGCGGCGTCAGTGGCAAAATGCCAAGTTTGCCGGAGAACCTTTTCTGTCGCTCAGTCAGATCTGCAAGGTGGCAACCCGACCTAGTGTGGCGTGTACTTACTTGTTGAATGTTGCGTATTGACGTGTATTTCGTTGTGTTGTGCTGCGCCTACCCGGGTAGATGTCGTACTGTCCCGCCACCAGGTTGTACGCGAGTCCCAGGTGCGTGTGATGGTGTGTGTGCAGGTGTCGGCCCAACGTCGTGTGGCCTCGGTCGCTTTGGTCCACTTCGCGCTCCGCCTCGTGGGAACCTTTTTCGTTCGGCTAGGCGCACACACACACACACACATATACATCCATTTATATTCTCTCATTTTTGCCATGACCGTCTTAAAAAAATAAAAAATAAATTTAAAAAAAACATCTTACCTCAGACTCCTCCCGGCCCGCCGTCTTGCCGTACAAAGGGTAGTGGAAGCCTTCGGGGACGCATATCAAGGTTCAGTACACATCCCCCCCCAAAATGGATCATGCCTTTCACACAGGACTGCCACCACTGGTGAAGTGTTGTGTGGTTAACATGACACAGGCGAGCTTTTCCATTTCTCACGGCCAACATTTCTGCCTCTGTTACACCAGAGATACCACCTCGGAAGCCGGGAAAATCAAGACTCGACCATCCCCAATTTGGTGTCGGTGTCTTTCAGACGAATCAGCGACCTCAGAAATAAGTATCAGGTGTTACAACTTGAAACCGCAATCCCGGTCCCAGTCCCGAACTTCCAAAATTCCCTTTCACACAGCTGCAATACTGACACCGTTGCATCCTACCTTCGAAGTCAGATCAACTTCAACCCCTAATTTGATCTCGGCGTCTTTGACACAGTAGAGCAAGAACGGGGTTGGAGAAAACGAGCGCTGGGAACTAAACTCTTCAGGCTGACCGTCTTGGCTCTTATTATACATTTGACATGACCTCGGATGCCAGAAAAATGGTCAAGTTGGGTCGGAAAGAAAATGGACAGACGTGTCCGGTTTTGTTCCTTACCTGGGTAGTTGTGGACTAGGGTGGGTGACGGCCCCCTATAGGAACTCCCGCCGCTCTCACACATAGCCAGGTAGGGCGGGTACGAGCAGTGCTGGTACATGTAGGGCTTCTGGGGGGTCATTGGAGGGGACACCGCCGCACGTGCACTTTGAGACTCCCCCAACAGGATCCTCATTGGTTCCTCCTGTAGCCCATCCAGGCCATCGGAGTCGTCCGGGTCAGCGGCGGGTGGCAGGTTGAGCGGTCCGTGGACTTTTTTAGCATCGCGAGCGATGCCTCCTCCCGCTGAGGTCACTTTGGGCCCGGCTGACTCGGTAGTACTCCCCCACTCCTTTGACCTCTCCGTGTCCCCCTCATCGGCCGCCTCGCCGAGAGGACTCTGCAGCTCTGAGAATTTGCTGTGAGCCAGGCGGTGGGGCCACAGGGAGCCGTCTGGGGGCTAAATTGATGGGGACAAGTGTTGGTGCTGGTGCCAGGCTATAAGTCTGCTTTAACAATGGTGGGCGGGAGTCATTTGAGGTCAGTCCACATGTTTGTCCAGGAGCCGAACCAAATACCAAAGACCTTCATCAAGGTCAGACAGAAATCTATGTTTTTTGGATCACGATCTGATTTTGGCACCTCTGGTTTTCTGCCCGCCTCTGCTGAATGACCACTATAGACCTTTTCATGATAATGTCACCCGTACTTCCAGGCGGCAATAGCTTCGACAGCGCCACGAGTACAAAAAAAAAAACAACAAAAACAAAACAAAACCGTGTACTGTGTGTCATTTGATCAAAGCAGAGCCTTTAGGAAAACAGGGGAAATGGTTTCGGTGATGATTTGATTTTTCCTTCTGGTTTATTGCTCTGGTTTGAATCTGTGAAGCCTCGGCCAAAAGACGTTTGTCGAGGTAAAGTGCCAGAAGGCGAGACGGAACAGCATCTGTAACTTATACTTCATCAAACATGGACGTGGTGTAAATACAGACGTAGGATCAAGGAAGGTCTGGCCAAGTCAAGGCTGTCTAGTGATGAACTCTGGTATGATGACCTATTTGTCGTTATCCTTTAAACAGTTGTGTTATCCACTGTATTTATCACCTCCCCCACAGGTTTTGCTGTTTTTACGTTAGATCAGGTCAGCGGTAGCCACTCATTTGTCCGCCATCTGGAAGTACCCTGGCATTTATTCCCGACAAACTGTTCGAAATGATCTATGGAGGAAACACTGCGTGATCAGAGACCACCTGTCAGGCGCTTTGACCGCAAGGAGGATGATGGCGGGTGCCCATTGGCACGTCCAAAGGGACGCTTAAGAATCTGTGCAGGCAGCACATGGCAACACGTGGAAAAGTTGCCCATTGACATTTACCCGTGATCACACGACACGTGCAACAAAACAACGGCCGAGTTAGTCGGTCTCAAGCTTGGGCGTGAGCGTCTGTACACATCGAATGAACGATTGTTCATGAAAGCACAACAGTATGGACGGCGGTTAGAGACAGAGGGAAAAACTTACGCTGGAATAGGAAACGTTTGAGTCCAGATCTGTCTGAGTGTTGGGGTTGTGGTGCGATGAGGATGAAGAGGAGGAGGAGGACGAGGAGGAGGAGGAGGAGGAAGGTGACTTGATGTCCTCACAGTCTTTGGTCGAGACATGGTGCTGGTCCACCTTCAAAGCCAGCCCTCTTTCCCCCCTCTCCTCCAAGTAGGACAGGATGGCTTTGGGACAGCAGGCTTTAGCACCTTCTGGACCTTTAGCACCGCCGGTGTGTCTGATGTCCCCGTCACTATCTCGCCCGGCTGGCCCCCGCTCTGCACGCTGCTTTAGCTCGCAGCATTTAGAGGCCATTAGGAGTTTCTGGTCCAGGTAAAGTCCTCGTGAGTACTGTCCATAATACAGCGACTGGGCTAAGGCGGTCTGGGTCTGACTCATGGCAAGCTGCAGTTGAGAAGGTGCAACCGGCCCGTCACCTTTCTTACAGTCCGTAAAGTCGACATCACCGTGAGCCTCCTCCTTTCGATCTTTACTTTTTGAATCATGAGAGGAAATTTTGTGGTATATGTTCTGCCTGTCCGCCTTCACGCAACCCGGCAGGTAGTATGGCTCAAAGCTGTGGTAGTACGGGGACAGGGGCTCTTTAGTGGAAGGCGGGGCGGGCACCGTGGGCGGCGTCTTCCTGGCGCTGCTATGGTTACCATTAAAGTTGACTTCAGACGATACGGAGGAGCCAGACTTGGATCTGAGCCCATCCAGACGATTTTCGGAGGACACGCCATCATCTCCCGCATCCGAGATGTCGGAATAGGCGGGGCTGTTGTCGTTGCTGTCCCCCAACAGCAGACAACCGCTGGGGGCATCAAGTCGCGATGAACTTCCTATGGAGGGGCTGGGGGCATTGTCTGTGAAGGTGTAGACCTTGTCGGCCTCGGCGCGGATACTCGCCATTCTGCTTTCCTGGCTCTCGCTGTGCCCATTAGTCACGTCCTGCTTGCTCAGGTGCTCCTTCAGGAGGCTACCTGGGATCTCCTTGGTGGCCATTTTAGAAGCACCGTCTTCCACCTTAATGGTGTCACCGTTTGCCGTCCGAGCGGTCGTGTCGCGGTTGTGCTTGTCCTTGAGTCGTCGCTTCTCTTTCTTGCGGGTCTCTTTGCAGGTCAGCAGTGTGGCTTTGACCAGGCTGGGTTGAACGACTGCGCTGAGCTTGGGCTTGATCGGTTTCAAGGACGAGTTCTTGCTTGTTAGGCCAACAGCCGCCACGGGGGAAGGCTGCTGTGAGGGGACACTGTCCATCGGATACGCCGCAGCGGGTATGGCGACAAGCTTCGGTGGCGTGGGGGCTGGAGCAATTAGCCGGTTGGCCCGCGACTTGGATAGCTTATCTACCTTACCATTGGCTTTTTTGTTCTTATCAGAGAGGATCTTCTTGTCGATCAGACCTTCGGCTTCCAGCTTGGGCATCTCCACGGTGGTGCTACGGTCTGGCACCATGCAGTTCTCCAGAACCACCGTCATATTGGAGATGATGGGGAGGTTGCTGAGGTCGTCCATCAGGCCGTCCTTCAGTAGGGAGCTCCTTCTGGTTTTGGTGCTGAGGAGAAGCCGCCGGTTCTTGGGCGAGCCCACCGTCGTCACCTTGTACAACGGGGCGGCTTTTTTGGACGAGGGGTTGGCAGCAGTGCCATTGTTGTTGGACTCCGCAAGGTCATAGATGGCGTCCTCGCACTCTGACAGTCGCTCCTCGGTGTCGGGATTCCTCTGCTCCTCTGCCTCCAGGTGGGCATGCGTCTGGTGGTAGCGCAGGCCATTGATGTGCTTGTAGCGCTTTGTGCAGTTGGGGTGAGGGCAGTCGATGAGGATCTGTGGAGGTGAGGAGGCGCAACCACCCCCTGGGTCCAGGAAGGAGGGGTCTGACTTGCCCTGCGGTGTACACGGGGCGCTGCGGGATTTGGCTCGAATCCTCTTCCCATTCCCGTTTTTAATGTCCGCCGAGGAAACGAGACTGAGGTCCAAGTCAGCGGGCGGTTTGTTCTTCCGCTTGCCGGATGGGAGGACGGAGGCTCGGTCGGAAGGTTTGCTTTCCTCGGTGGTGAAGAACGGCGGAGAAGCTCTGCAGGTGGCGAGGAGTTTTAGGCTTCCACGCCGACCTTTGCTGTGCACCGACGAGGCTGCCATGCCGCCCCCGCCCCGGCTACGGTGTTGCGGCAGGCCTCGCACTTTGACCGGCGGCGGCGCATCCCCGCAGGGTCGCTCTGCTAAAGCAAGACGCAACCTTTTCCCCCGGCCGCGCCCGCCTGCCATCTCTGGGTCGCTGGACGGAGACTCGCAGAACCTGAAGAAACAGGAGCATATTATTTTAGACCGATGCAAACAACTACCTACATATAATATCTACCTACCTACCCATTTTTACACATTCAAGCTACATATTTAGACAACTCCTACCAACCAGTTTACCTCTCTACCAAAATGTAGCTTCCTACTTACGTAACTACCCAACTCCTACCTACCTACATTGTACCTCTCTACAAACTCCAACCTATCCAACCCCTTCATACTTACCTAGCTACCGACAGCCTCCTAATCTAGGAGGCATTATCTATCTACCTACTTAACAGCTCCTACCAATGCAACCGTGACCTACCTTCCTTCCAACCTTCCTTACTACACCACCTGCTACCAATACAACCCATGCCCCTAACCTACCTACCTACCCACCCTCTCGATACTCCCCAGATGATTACAGGCTTACAGTAGCTACCTACAGTACAATACGACCCAACGACTTTTCCTACTGACCAAACCAAAAGTGGAAAAAATAGTTAACTCCCAAGTTTTTTTTTTTGACCAGCTGCCAGAACTACCTACCAACAAACTCCTCCCCTTCCGACCTACCTACAGAAGCAGAAACTGTTGTTCAGCCGACCGGTGTCATCCTATCTCGGTGTTGTTTGTTTTCATCGACATTGCGCTCGACTTTAATTGTGCTCGTCAATCACCAAAGTGGAGTTGTAATGCTATTTATGTGCCGCACGTCCACAAAGCAATTCAGACCACGGATGAATTTGTCATCGCCATGGCAACAGCTACCGACCGGCGGCAGCAACCAACCAGTGACAATTGAGATCAGACACTAACCTTTCTCACAGTCAACGCAAATAAAAGGCAATTATATAGATTAATTAGTGTGGACTTTGGACAAAAGTATTGGTACACCAAAGGAAAGTGATGTCTGGACAATAGGATGTGGACACCTACAGGAAATGAAAAAGGAATGGGGGGGGGGGGGAGCGGCATTTTGGCCAAAGGTATTGGAGCGTAAATTAAATAAAGGGACACCTGAAAAGAAAGAAAATATTGACTCTGAACAAAACTGACACGTGCAATTAAAAGAACAGATCATGAAGTTTGGACAAAAGTATTGGGAGACCATTTTTAAAAATCATTGACCTCATTTTGACAAACATGTGACATCATCACCTGGGAGGAGCCCAGTCGAGTTTGGTGCAGTCCAACAGTGTTCCCACATAGGTTCTCTTCCTCCACGTCACGTTGACCACCAACACGCCTGACACACACACACACACACACACACACAGTTTTGCAATATGAAAGTATCATGATATCAAATTATGGTCAGATCAAAGGATATTGATATAAAATATCAAAGTACATCCATATGAAATGTCATCATAACAAAGGATCATGAAATCGAGGAATCAAGATATCGTGATATCAAACCATGAGATGAAGCTGTTGTGCTATTGTGGTATCAAAAGGTCATGATATCAATTTATAGTGACAAGAAAGGATGTCAAAAATGTATTGTGAGCTCAAAGAGTGTGATGTATGAAGAGTGCTATATAAATAAAGTTTGATAGATTGATTAACAGTCTCCAAGCGCAGATGTTGCACGGGTTGCCTCACCTTCTTGGGTCTCGTGCCACACGATGCCCTCCAGGTTGACGCTGGTACCCGGCTGGCAGGGCCCCAAGAAGTCGGCGTCCGAGTTGGGCATGGACGGAGGGACCACTTCCTGCGTGTTGGTGCCGACGGAGCGCGTCCTCACGGCGTTACAACTGGGCGGGGCCAAAGCAGGTGCAAAGGAAGTGGTGGACAAAGGCAGCGATGGTCCGGCAGGCCCTGCTTGGCCCGGAGTGGGGGCCCCGCCAGGTGGAGTGAACATGGACTCCACCTGCAGGCCACAGCAACATATGCATGATGTTTCGACAAAAGTACTGGGTCACTCACGACAGTCGACCATCATTTTTCATGTTTCCGGGCTTGTATGGAGACCTAATATCAAGATCATCATATCACAATGTAAAAATGCTATCAAGGTTGCATCGCAAGCATGAAAATGTATCAAAACATGGCGGTGTATTGCAATATATAAAGCATCGTGGTACCAAATTATCGAGGTATAAAAGTATCTTGGAGCAAAATATTATGATATCAAATCACTGTGACATTCCAAATCATGAGAGCAAATATAGTGGTATCCAAATATCATGATATCAAAATGTAGTGCTGGTAGCGTTGTATCGTGATAACCGAAAAAATATCGTTTAGGCAAATGACTGTTTAAAAGTATTCTCAATTGAAAAATACTGCGACATCGGTGACCATGACATCAAAACGTCACAATATCTGAGTGCGGGCAAGCATTGCGATGTCAACATTTGGCGATATTTAAGTGTTAAAATAATAATATCACCGTTGACGGGGCATCGTGATTTTCTCGGAAAGTGCCCATTTGAAATGGTGAAGAGATTCATCGAAAAGGATCGTCGCCTATCGCCGTTGATCTGTTTACAAATGCTTGTTATCGGAATGTCATGATTCCCACCGCCCCGGTAACCATAGCAACATAATAGCTCAGCGATGTATTTCTCATCCACTTGCGGTTTGCGTTCATCGCCTTTCCCGTCCCGTCAATCAACCTCTTCCCACTCCCAGCGCCCCAAATCCTCCTCTTCCTCATCCTCCCTTCTTCCCCCCCCCCCCCCCCCCCGCGCGGTGTCCTGACATTCCCTTTTGTTCCGCCATCATCTTCCTTTTCATTGTCACACACCAGACGTGCGAGTGCGTGTGCGTGTGCGCGTGTGTTTTCTTGCGTATTCCCTCTATAGCCGCGTTCAACCCCTCGTGGGTATGGGAAGTGAAAATGACTTTGAAGGCATTAAAAGGGACGACGGAATAGCTCCTCAAACGCGTGCGCAATCAAGACGACGCTAACGCGATGAGCAGAACACGAAACAAGAGTAGAACGCCATCTTAATGAGGGTCACGATGGCACAACGGGAAACGCGCAACCCCGCCGCCATCGGGGCACAATCGCAACGGTCTCCACGCAAAGGCCTCGTCGGTCACAACACACAATCATCAGAGCAGATCCGAGATTCCCGCTGGAACGCACCCGCAATAAAACCACGACACCGGCACGACGCGCCGCCGAACGCAACACACACGTGGAGGCAACGGAAAAAAACGAAAAACGCCGGACGCCACGGGGCGGAGCTACGTGGTGGCCAAAGGTGGCCGCGGCCACCGCCGAGCGCTCCCCTCGGCCGCCCCCCGTCAAGCCGGCGACAGATGAGATGATGGACAAACGCGGTTCGCCGTGGACCTTGCGCAATTGTTGTTCCGCCGTTTCCACACGGAGCCATTTCATGGACGGACGAGCGCAACCGACCGCGGGAGGAGCCGGCAGCGCAGCCGAGTACGGCTTCCGCAACGTTCCCGGACCGGTGACGGCACCCTTGCCGTGTCTGGTTCGGGTTTTGCGTGATCGCCTTAAACCCCCTAAGCCCTAGTTTGAAACCTCTACTGGTCAAAACTCTTTGGAAGTCTGAAATGAAGGACGAGGACGGACGGAGGACGATGACGGAAGGGGACCCGGGTTGCGGACGGAGGACGCAGCGGCAAAAGAGGCTCAAGCGTTCCGCCTCTGCCCTGCAGACACCAAACACAAGTTGAGTCATGCGGTTTTTGAATTTCGAGGCTCGCTTTACCCGCCGGGCTCCGTGAAAAGAAAGATGGCCGCCAACTTTGACAAGCGAAAACAAAAAAAATGCTTGAAAGGAGGTGAGGGAGAAGGCAAAAGAAGTCCGGGTCTTCTTTGTCTTTTGCTGAGGTTTGCCATCAACTTGGATTTCCGTTTTGTTTAGTTTCCTTTGCGGCATTCACTCCATGCTTTCCTTTCCGACCGATTTCATCCAGAAGTGACGTTTGCCCTTTTTCGCCGCCGAGAGGCGGACGGCTCTTTTGAAACCGAGTAACGTCCCGCACAATTGCGACAACAGGCAGTACTGGAACTTTCTTTTGCGCGGACCACCAGTCGGCGTTCGGGACCGTTTGGGCCACCCCGATTCGCGTCGCGGCTTCACCTCAAGACCCAAAATGTCCGCCTCCGCCACTGGCAGACAACACACCACAGACAAACTTGTGCTGGACACAAACAAACACAGTAGCACCGGACACGCACACAAACACGCGCGCGCGCGCGCTCACACGTGTAGCGGAGACCCAGCCGGCCCCCAGAACGGCACGGCGACACCGTCCCAAAAAGATTTTCTTCCGCGTCCCGTGTTGTTGCGCGAATTGCGACTTGTCATTCCCGCCACGCGTGTTCCTCCATCTTTGCTTCCTCGCTCAGTCAATGAATGAAAAGAACGACGTCCCCCCCCCCCCCCACCCCAACCCCCCTTTTCCGTCTCTCGCGCGCGTCCTCCCGCTTCGCCTTCTTGTGGTTTTGGAGCCGTGACGTCACGCGAGGATGTCAAGTGAGGCAAAGAAGAAGGCGGCGTGGAAGGAGAGCGAAGGACACGCAGCCTCCTCTCGCAGACAAAGCGCGCACGTGCCAAACAACAATAGCACAGCGTCGTGTGAGGAGGACGAGGAGGAGGAAGCCTCACCTCTGCCGTGGCCTTCACAGCCCCCCCCCCCCCCCGAGCTCAGGCTTCTTCCTCCTCCTCTCATACTGACCGTGTGGGCTCCTCCTCGGTGCTTCTTGGCCGCGCGGCCGACGTCGTCATGCGGCCGTCCGAGCGCCGAAAAGCCGCAATCCGCGGACGGAAGGGAAGGACGGGGGTGGGGTGAGGGGGGGGGGGGTGATCGGATGGATGGCGTCGTGCAGGTGCGGGGCGTCCTGGTGCGCGGCTTCGGCTTCCCCGGCCCCCCTCCTCCTCCTCCTCCTCCTCCTTCTTCTTCGAATGTGTATCTTTTTTTTTTTCTCCCCCACGCCACCCCCCACCCCCCACGCCCCCCTCCCAGACGCTCTCAGAGCAGCGCGCTCGCTCGGCCGAGGAGGGAGATGCGAGGAGAAAGCAAGACCGACGAGGAGGCGGAGAAAGAGGAGGAGAAGGTCCGAATTCCTCACGACTTTCGCTGCGGAAAAAGTCCAATCGGGTTTTCGGCGCTTTCAGGTCCTTCATTTTCCATTTGCTCAAACGAACGCTTTTCGAAACGTCAACTTTGTTGGAAGGACCAAAGAGTGACAACGAATGGCGGGAAGCCAACAGCCGGCGCGACAAAACGGGACGGCGCGGGATTCGGCGGCGTTGCTTGGCAACGCTACCGATAGTCGACCGGGCGCGTTGTCGTACTTCCTGCCGTAACTCTCGGAGGCACGGCGCCGTCCCGAGCGCGCAATCGCACGCGATCCGCAAACATGTCTGGCGAATGGAAGCGAATCTCGCCGTCTGCGAAGGCTGAAACGGCCTCTCTCTTTCAAAAGGGGGGGCTTCCCGGACGGCGATTGCCGAACGTTTTCGGAGATGAAGCGGAAACACCGCCGTTGTTGTTGTTTTTTTTCTTCACGTACAGTACGCGGATTTAGAATGGCCAGTTTCGCCCGTCTTACATGTTTTTACAGCTCGAGATGGTCAGATTGTGTCAGGACACCCCACGCAGGAAACTCTGTCCGCCACCGGGGGTCGCTGCGGCGTAACTAACGCACGAGCGGGGGCTGCGACGTCAGCCACCTTTGAGGCAGCGCTCGCGCGAGCGTTGGTCCGCGTTTGTCATCCCTCCTTTGAGCCGCTTTGCCTCAAGGGGGACGGCGCGGGTGTGCCGGAGCCTCCCGCAACCGTCTTCGGGTACACCCCGAGCAGGTTGCCGGCCGATTGCGGGCCACGCGCTGACAAACAAACGGTCACACTGACAATCACACCACGGGACAATTTAGTTAGCTCCGCGAATCTGCCGTGCATGTTTTTGAAAATTGGGGGGTCGGGGGACTGCGTGTGTAGTCGTCAATGACTGATGGCCGATAAGGCAAGTGGGACAGGAAGAGGGCGATTGATGACGTACACGCTGACCTATTGATCATGTCAACTTTAAACATCGCAAACATTCGCTCGGCTCGTCAGTCTGACGGCAAGTTCCTTCGCTCTAGCCGCAGCTTATTAGTTAGCGCGTATGGCGCTAACTAAGTTGTTCCTTCAGTTGGTCATGTCACGAAACGAGCGAGTTCATTGGGCTCGTTCGTAAGTCATTTCGTTCGTCGTCGCAGCGAGTTCCTTTGTGCAGTTAGACAAGTGGTCGGTCTGTCGCTTAGTCAGTTCGGAGGTCAGCCAGTGAGTCCGCGACTTTGTCCAGTCAAGTCATCCGATTGCTCGGTTCCTACGTGGTTTGCTAGTAAGTTAGTTGGTCATTCAGTCGGTTCACATGTGACCTGCTTCGTCAGTCGTTGCTTAACTCATTCACTCCCAAAGACGTTTTTAAACGTCTTTTCGGACTTGGTCCAGAATTGGCTGGTACTGAATGAGTTAATTAGCGCTTCACTCGGCGAGTTAGTTGATGAGTGACTCCCACGGCTTGTTCGCGAGTCGCTCGGAGTGAGTGAGTTGTTCGGTCTGTAAATTATTTTGTAAGTCAACTGGTTGGTTTGAAATTGAGTCAGTCAGTCAATTCGTGACAGGGTTTGTCGGCGAGTTAGTTGGTTGGAACGTAAGTCAGTCATTTCGGTGACTTCAAGTCACTTCGTCTGCTGCTCAGTTCATTCGTCAGCCCCCTTGGCGAGTTAGCAAGTCAGGCGGTTGGTTAGTTAGGAAGAGTTAAACATCACAATGCCATTCCATACGTTTGTACCTTGGGACAATTTTGGAGCGGCCAATGAACCTGCAATGCAAGTTTTTAGAATGTGGGAGGAAAACCGGAGTACCCGGAGAAAACCCACGCGGGCCCGGGGGAGAGCCTGCAAACTCCTCACAGGAAGGCCGCAGCCGCAATCGAACCCTCTGCACTGCGAGGCGGACGCGCTAAGCGGTCGAGCACCGTGCCGCACGGACAGTCCTACACTGTGGGTAGTTCAGATCCTAGTTTGACTTTTGGTTCCAGTTCAAGTGGGGGCAATGACGCATCAGTTCCAGAAAAAGTGCAGGACAAAAAAAAAAAAAAAGCTTTCTCTTGCCATTAGCACCACCTACAGGTGTGGAGTGGAAATTACAGATGCTTGTTTGTTTACTGCGGAAAATGTCAGCTTGTTGACTTTTGACTCTTTGTCAAACATTCCGCTCTGGACTTTGACACGCAAACAAATAACTGCAGTACGTGCGCGTTTGTTGTTGGACGCTACAACTTGTTTACTTTGAAACTTAGCTTGTGGCCGACGTGTGCACATTTTGAGCCCGAGGTCTCGGATCCGCTGGTGAAAGGACTTTGATGCCTTTCCTCTTTCTTCGAGAACTGCTTTCAACAACAACAATTCGTGTGAGGGAAAAGTGGCGAAGGTTTTTACGTTACGTGTTGAGTTCGTGATTTTACTTGATGTTAACCGTTCTGTGAAGCGCTTGCACAACAGCCGCAGCTCGATAAATCAGGATGTATTGCATTGGATTGTTGGGGGCGGGGCTACAACATGTCCATTAAGGATGACAACTTGTCACCCGAAACTTTTTTTTTTCTTCTAAAGACCATTGTGTAACATTTTAACGTTCATAAAAACTCATTACAATGATTTACTAACAACCCAACTAATTAACTCACCAACTTATTATTAACGACTCCATTCGCTGAATAGCGAGCAAATTAATGAACAAGATCGCACGTGCACACGGGCAGAAACAGGCGCCCGCCCGCCCGCACACACACACCATATAAACACACCCGCATGCTGACACACACCCACACCTATGGTGGCATCGTATCACACACACACACACACACACAGGGTCGTATGACCTCCTGCGGGATGTCCTGAGCAGCGGTCCCAAAACTTCTCTTTATCTTCTATTTATTCAAAAAAAAAAAACACACACACAGCGCGGCTGGGCCGAAGGTCGCAAAGCCCCCCTCTCCCCTCTCGGCACCCGCAAACACGCGGCGACAGACGCACACATCCAGTGGCGTGACTGGGCGGGGGGGGGGGGGGGGGGGGGCAGGGCGACAAGCCGGCGTGCAGGTGAAGGAGCGCGCGTGGCTGGCGGCGAGTTTTGGGGGGCCGCCGCTGCTGCGCAAGAGATGACGGACACCGGCGCGACGTTGGAGGAAGACGGCGGCGGAAGAACGGCGTCGGGGACGTACTGCCCAGAGCACAACAAGGACAAACATGCGGCGGGCAGGTCAGAGCTCGGTCTTCATCTTGGCGTGGTTTTCTACGCAGGTTGAACGTTTATTCGTACGTTGCTTAGTTCATTCCTAAGACAGCAAGTCGGCCATTTTTAGAGCCAAGTTCACAACTTTCCTATCGACGAGTAAATATCCGTTTTCCTTTGTTAGCAAGTTAGCAAGCTGGGGATTTATTACGTTAATAAGTACGTGTCAGGCGAAGAGCGGAATTAGGACCCGGTAGATGTAAAATCTTTAGTTACGAAAATACAAAGTAAGTACAGAGAGCAGGGCTTGACGCAGAAAACACGGAAGAGAGCCGACACTCTGACCGGGGAGGTCGACGAAGAATAACGTTTCCAGACTGTGAGGCATCAAGCTTCACGTATAGGACAGAAACAAGAAAATGACAACGCGTCTTGTTCAGTTGTGCGGCGGACGCGGCGTGCGAGGGGCGTCAAAGAAGTCCGCCGCGCGCGCTCGGCGAGCGTCCGCACAACTGCGAGGTCGAGCATCAACAACAAAATCAACACCCGCCCCAACAGCAAAACCCGAATCAAGCACATCAGGACGCGTCGGCGTGCAGGAGAGCGGCGCTGGCCAGGTAAACAACAGCGATGACAAAAAAACAATCACACACACACACACAATACATGCGGCCGTGTGTGTGTGTGTGTGCGTGCGCGCCAGGTCAAAAACGTTTGACGCGTCCGAGCTGACTCCCGTGCAAAGCGAGCTGGACTCAAAGCTGGAGAGGAAAAAGTCTCCCTACAGTCAGGTGATACACACACGCGACACATTGACGCATGCGCCGCATTCAAACAACCCAGACTGCAATTTCCCCCTTGCGTGGTTTGTCGTCATCCAGCTGTCCAAGGGCAACTCTCAGTACCATAAACTCTTCAAGGAGATCAGCAAAGAGGAGCAACTCAAGCAAAGTGAGCTCACTTTGGGCGTGCGCGGCGACCGGCGCAGCACCGCAGCGAGCTCAGGAGGCGTTGGGGCGTCCCCGCCCGTATTGTGTTTTCAGGTTACACGTGCGCCCTGCAGAAGGACATCTTGTACCAGGGCCGCATGTTCGTCTCCGACCACTGGATCTGCTTCCACTCCAAAGTCTTTGGAAAAGACACCAAGGTGCTTCCCGCTAGCCGGCATCCCAACTTGGCTCGCAAATTCCATTCCTGTGACCGTTCTCCGATTTTCTCGTCCAAAAGTCTGCCGTCGTTCGGTCACAAGTTCGGTTCCATTTTGCTGCCGTCGTGATTCACTGACACTTTGGTCGAAATAAAATGTTTAAAAAAAACAAAACGATGCTGGTTCCTGCCAGATTGCCATCCCGGTCATATCGGTGACCCACGTCAAGAAGACCAAGACGGCTCTCTTGGTGCCCAACGCCGTGGTGATCGCCACAGCCAACGACAGAGTGAGGCGGGCGAAATTCAGGATTAGCGACGGTCCCGAATTCCCCGACGCCTTGACTTTGCTCCTTCTTCTTCTTCTTCTTCTTTCCAGTACGTCTTTGTGTCCTTCCTGGCCCGGGACAACACCTACAAGTTCCTCATGTCCGTCTGTCTTCACTTGGAGGTGAGAGAAAATCACCTCCGCTGCCGGCGAGCTCTTCGGACAGCGCAATAGTTAGCGTGCTTCTGCGCGGATGTTAGCGAGCTAGCCGTCATACTCAAAGACAAAACCAAACCAAAACATCTATTTGTGTTCGTTTCACAGTTCAGGTCACTCTTGTTCTGCCACCCGGACGTATCAGAGTGACACAACGTCCTTTCCCTCCACGATCACGTCACCCCATTAACCCATTCGCTCCCAAAGACGTTTTTAAACGTCTTTTCAGACTTGGTTGGTACTGAAAAATACGAAAAATAAGGCAATATAACGGCACACAACTGTGCCAGTACATAAAATTAAAGAAATAAGAATCGCAAGGAGTATGTAGCGGACGCAAACCTGAGCCGGAGCCCGAGCTGCCGGTACCGCCCACGAGGCCACGCCCCCAAAAGGCACAAGGCGAACACACGAAGACCGCAGTTTTCGCGGGAGACTTCAATCGATTGACTCCGTGTGTGTTTGACAAGGAGAAGAGTCCGTGCAACAGCCCCATTCCGTCCTCATCCCAAATCAACTTCCGAGGTCGGACGTCGCCTCATTCGCCGCGTTTTCCTCTGGTCAGTCTCACGCCCGCAGAAAACACCACCGCGACACGCGTGGTTTGACGAGCCTTTGTACCGATTAGAGTTTCCGCGTCGACTTCGCCGACCTGGACGCAACGCGGCGGAAGAGTCGTCAGGACACGGAGGAAAGCAGCACTTCCGATTCCCAGACGCCGGATGACGACAAGTTGGCAGGTATCTCGGCAAGAAGGCTTGTTAAGAATTTCCACCGCTTCCCACCTCATTCGTCACATTTTTCCAGTTTGACGGCAACCGCGATTGCAATCAGAATTCCACTCCAGATTTTGTTGGAATCTTGGTTCGCATAATTCCGTCACAATCTCACCCAAAATCCAGTCAAGGGGTCGTCTTGGCCTCCATTCATACTGTAGATCAATTTCCTTCAGGATTCTACCAAAGTGTTTGCCACTAGAATTCCCGTCAACAATCCGATCACGAGTCCCGAGTCCCACACCTCACGAAATGTTCATATTTGTCACAATTTGTGTCAATTCCAAACAGCATTCTTGATAGGATTCACGTAGCGGTAATCGTAATTCCACCAAACGTGAGCACACACAATCACAATTCGTGTGAACCATTTGATCGGGGGGGGGGGGGGGTCCATCTCAATTGCATCAAAACATTTGTCAACGCTCACCGTTATCCCACCATTGCAACCGTAACTTCAAGAATTTATTTCCGACGGTAATTCCGAATTATTCGGTCCAAATCCCACCGAAAATTCTTGCGATTCTTCCGACCAGATTCCCAACAGGAATTGTGCCACGAGTCCATCGCAATTCTGTTTGTGTTGGATTTTTATATCGCAGTTGCCAATCATACCAATGCACCAATGTTTTTCCTGCCGAGGCTGCACTGATGATGAGCGACAGACAATTCCTGTCATGAACTCCTCAGTATTCTGTCTGAATCCTGATCCTGATGGTTTGCGGCCCTCAACAAACCCAATCTCGTTTGGGTTTCCCCCCCCTCGATGATTCCCATCTCTTCCACCACATTGCAGACTTTGCGGTTCCTCCCTACCTGGACGCATTCAAGTGCAGTGACGTCGCACCACCTCCTGAGCATCAACACCAAGTGAAAAATCTTCTTCATCCCAAGCATCCCAAACAGTTGAAGATTCCCAAGCCGGAAAGCAAGCCGCAGGCTTTGGAAGTGAAGCGAGAGGAGGCGGGATGCGGACAAACGCTCTCCCTCAACACTCTGCTGTTTGTTTACCTCTTTTTGTGAGTGGGTGCGCGTCATTGTGTGTCGCTCCCCAAAACTAGACAACATTCCGACGCACACTCGTCCCTGCGCTTGTCTGTGTGCGCATTCAGAGTGTGCCTCTTGATGATGTCGTCCTGCTTCCTGACCGTCAAGATGCTTTCCTTGGAGCATCGACTGACCGCGCTCGACTCCGTTACAGACTTGGCTCAGCCGGAGTGAGTTCACACGCGGCAAGCAGCTAGCTACGTTAGCATGTTGATCACATCTCAATGCGCCAATGCCGGATTAGCGGCTCGTGACAGGATGTTACCATTGCTAACTATTTTTTACTTTTTAAGTTGAACTCAAAAAGTGAGCGAGGGCTTTTGTTATTTTCTTTCCACTTAAGAAATATAAAAAATACATATCCCCATGCACGGCTAGCAGCTACTGCCTATATCTTACCACTGTGGTCTTACTCATAAATTCTTCTTTTTTTTTCTTCTTCTTATTTTTTAGTAACTTCAAAAATATTTATTAAAAGAACCCAAAGTTCCCAGGGAGCTAGCTAGCTACAATAGCACGTGGACAATATCCCTCTGCAAAAATGCAAGTCTGGGAGCCAACTACAGTGTGTTCGCACTTTTATTGTTATTTTCTTAATTAAAATTAAAATGGCCATCTTGATTTTAGGTTGCGCCAATGCGCCACTTGAGGGGTAGTAGCTCGCTATATTAGCATGTTGATCATCTTCCAAATGGGCATTAGCATCTGCACGAGAACATCGCATTGTGAATGGTACGCAGTGGATAGGCGAGTAGCTAGCTAAAGCAGCATGAACTATAATCAGAGTACTAGCCTATTTCATTTTTGCTTTGAATATCTACAAGCCACACTAGCACATTGATGGCTTAATGGAGTAGGATTCACATCTTGCCACGTTAGTATGTTAACATGTTTTTTCCCTTCCAGCAGCGACTTCCTGAGAGGCAGTGACGACGTTAACAGAGAACTACTCTCCGAACTGCTGAGCCTCAACCTCAAGAAGCTGGAGAAGGTCTCAACTTTGAATCCACCAATCAGCTTTCCCCCATATTGTCGTTGTTAGTGAGACATGGTCGTTGACGATCGTGTTCCATTGGTCACAGAGTCACACGAGACAGTGAAACCATACGCCAGCTAACGCTTATTAAAATTTGATGGACATTTAATCTGATAGTCAACATAAACTATTAAACAGCTGCTAGACGGTTGCTACTTTAGAATGTTGGTGGTTTAAAATTGATGGGCTAGCAGAGATGGAGCAGAGGAGATGGACTGGCAGCCAGAGGCTAGCTACATTAGCATTATTAGCATAAACGGTAGATGATCTAACATCAGCGTATCTATTAGATAGCCTACAATAGAGGGCTCTGTCCTTTTAGCAATTACCCACAATGCACTACCGGCGGCCATATTGGAGGGCTGTTATAAACAAGCCATACACGAATAGACTTCGTGTAACAGGCCATACACGAATAGACTTTGTGTATGGCTTGTTTATAACAGCCCTCCAATATGGCCGCCGGTAGTGCATTGTGGGTAATTACTAAAAAGACGGAGCCCTTTCTAGCATGTTGATGTGTACATCTACTCTCGGCTAGAAACTAGCTACAGTTGTACATTTATGGTGGAAAGTAGATCCAGTAGTGGCTAGGCACGTATATTAGCATTCTCAGAGTGTAACTGGGCTAGAAATGTGCTCCATTGGCAGATTGACGGTTTGTGCTTTCTACTGTCTTTGTTATTAATTTATTGTTGTACATATGATATTTGCTCCACGTACAGCACTTTAAAAGCGGTGGTTGTTTTAGAGCACTCTATAAATACCGTTGAGTTGAGAGAATAGCACGTCTAGCATGTAGCTACATTAGCATGTGAGACTAAAAGCTTGTGTTTTGTTGTGTTTCAGGTACAGAAGAATCTTCAAAGACTTTTGGACGAGGCTATTTAAAGAATTGTGTCAATATTTAGACAATGTCATACTTAAATATATGCAAATGAAGAGACCAAAAACACAGTGGACATTTTGGGAATTTGGAGCATTTTCATAAAGCGAGATTTGTATTTGGAATTTGTGAATTAGGTTGCCAGTAGTTTCCAGAACAAAAATTATAATTTCACCCCTAAATAGCAAAATCTTCAAAACGGATCACTTTGCGGTGGTCTTTAATTTTTTTTTTTACTGTGACTTTTAGCTGCAGATATAATTCACTTGTTTTAAATAATGGATTGTGTGATGTGTTTGTCACGTGTCACTTAAAAAGATTGAGTGACGTTTTGAAAAGAGTCAACTTCCTGTCACTGATGATGTCATCCACAGACCTTTTTCTCAATGATGTCATACATATTTTCCAGATGGCAATTTCCCACATTGCACCAGCAGTAAACCGAGCCCGAGTCAAAGACGTAACTCAACCCCGAGCCCTGACCCAAAAAACGATTTGTTTTCCATCGCCTTCCGCTAACCTCCACCGCAGACGCACCGAGCAGATGCATACTATCCTCAACCGAGCAGGGATTGCACCCTCTGCTGGGAACATGTGCTACTGCACCCAAACCACTGATTCCTATGTGGGGGACTTTTTTTTTTTTTGGCACACCTTTTGAAGCCAATGGCCTTGACACTTGTCCTCATTAGAAAGCGGGAGACGCAAAGGACCGCTCAGCAGCTAATGCTAGGGCACAAAACAAAAAACCCACACTGGTCACATGCTAATTGTAGGGCAGATAAAATTCCAACCACAGACTGGTCGCCAGTCAATGATAGGGCATATTTTAAAAAAACATTCAAATTTCTCTGGACAATTTCAAGTCTCGGGTCCCCGCACAGGAGATTTGAAACCAGAAAGACTCCACGTTAGCATGGAGAAAAACCAAAGATGATGTCGTGCGTTTGGTTCCGCTTGTCCACTTGAAAGCAGCTGTTGTTCTCATGCTAATGCACGCACACGCACAATGAAAACGTCACTGGTAGAACAATTAGTCGTCTTTGCTGTTGATGTCTCCATGTATACGTGCTGACTGCGAATGTAATGTCAAGTGCAAATGTTAAACTCTGGCCTCCAAAAAACAAAGGTCCACTTTTGAGCGCCCTCTACCAATATGCTAATAGTTGGTATGCTAATATGTAGCAAGTTAGCCACCGTCTGACAGAAAAAACGAAGGTGAAAGAGAGTAGCTAAAATTGCTAACATCCTCATAGTTGGTACGTTAACATAAGCGAGCTAGCAAAATATCAATAAGATAAAATGTGATTTGAATACTGACATCTTTCATGCTCGTCTGGGACGTCGCGGCGGAGGGACTGAGGGAGGCTGGGGGCGCCGGGGGCGGCTGGATGAACGACAAACAATAGAGCGCTTGACGGTGACGGCACAGCATGTGACCTGCAGAGTCACAACACGGGCGGGTCAACGGAAAGTATACATTTCAAAAATGATTTCCTTTTACAACATTTTTTTTAAATACTTCATTTGATTTTTTTTTTTTTTTTAGGATATTTATCAAACACATATGTTTTGGCTTTAGGACTTTCGAAAAGTTGTTTTGTTTTAGGACATTTTTTTTTTCGTCAGAAAGACCCCATCTTCATTTCAGCGCATAACAAATGTTTCAAATATGTTCTACAAATCAAATGATTAAAAAACAAAAATCACATTTTAAATAGCATTTCATTGATGGTTGTCAAGTTTTCTAAGAAAGGTGCAAATACAAAAAAAATCCAATTAAAAACAACCCCTCTCTCTATACAACAGACATGACGCAAAGAATATAATGAACTACAAATAAATCGGTTGATATGTTGATATTGATCTCAGCCTGTGAGATCATGTTAGTCTGGTTCCCAAAATTTTAAATAAAAGGGGGTCCCCCCCCCCCAAAAAAAATTCAATTACATTCTTTTTAGGACATCTTCAAACTGCATTTTCATGAAAAAAATGCAGACTCATTTTGAAATAAATGACATACTTTCAATTTGAGAATTTCTTTTAAAGTAAATGAAGTCCATGTTTGTTGGTTTTATCCCCCCGACCCAAGCAAAAAGCGTCCCAACGCAAACTTTTCAGTTGCTGTCCATCCGCATCGAGCCGGCCAGGACGTCCATGGGAGGGAGCGCGGTGGTTTGTTCTCTGAGGACGAAGGGGGGGGGGGGGGGGTGGGGGGGGGGGGGTCGCTGATGACAATAGGCCACTTGAAGGCCAGTCCAGTGTCTTCTGCTGGACTGGCCAGTCCAGTGTCTACTGACATCGGACAAACTTCTGGACGGGAAACTTGTTTGCTGGGATTGGAGCCGGCGCGTCTCGCCGTGGGGCTATTCCGCAAGGTCATCCTCAGGTGGGAACATTCCAAAGTCATTTTTGACAACCGGCAAACACTCCAATCTCACCGCAGTTGAATCACTGCTAGCTAGGCTAGTTCTTATTTCTTCAGAGCAGGCACGGATTTTGAGCTCTTCAAAGATAAATACAACTCAACTGTATAGTCTACTGGATAAAAAAAAAAAATTAAACCACTGTAACATTATGCACAGGTTGAGCATCTAACTCAGTGATTTTTTTAGCGTTCCACTAGAGGGAGCCCATGTACCACTAGTCATTTGGAACACTGATTGGAGCCCATTTCAGAGTTACACACACAAAAACTGAACTCTGCTTCATCAATTTACTGTCTTGAATTATTGGGAAAAAAATTCAAGACAATGTAACAGGAATACATTCAATTCAAAGATTCTTTCTTGCAGACTCGAGGGAGTCCACGTACCACCAGAGCAATTGCACTAACTTAATTTAATTCACAGGATATCCAGCTTTCCATTATACTGTCAATTTCCATTTTGATATCTGAAAATTGCGACGCTTTCTCTGCTGTGATTGTTTGTTTTCGAAGCCACAACAACAAAGGACAGCCTATTTAGATTACAAAAAAAACAAAGAAAAATCTCCCGATATAGAAAATCATTCTCGCAGCTTTAAGAGGATTTATTACTCCAAAAACTTTTCCAAGTAGTTTGAATTGTAATTTTAGAATAATTGTATACGTTTTTTGATAAAAATACTGTAAAAATCTGAATACTGTATCATTATTTTATGTCGATGTCATGGAAAAAAATATTCATACTACATCATTGTTATATATTATTCATTTTCATATATACTAAAAATTGATGACTATAAAACTAACACTATTGAAAAAAAAAACATCTTAAATTTCTCATGTTGAAAAATGAATTCAAACAAAATTGGGAGCTTTTTCTCCCATACATACAACAACTTTTATGGAACAAAAAGTTTCCATCACTCCCGTAACGTTCGGCACCGTGTTCTCTACCAACGTACGTGTCGGCGCAGACCGTGGCCCTCGCCGGACGCCTGAGCCGCAGTGGGATTTGTCCGCCGGCCAGTTTGCCGGAATGTCGGGACGCGCGGCGGGGGCGGGCGAGCCGGCCGAGAGCCGCTTCCACGTGGACGTGGTGCGCGAGGACGAGTCGCGGGCCCGCTTCCGGCCGGGCTTGTGCGACCCCGACGACATCGGGCTCCCGCCGGATGTTTTCCTGGAGCCGGACGGGCCGCGGGGCGACTCGGTCAGCCTGCACTCGACGGGCACGGGGCAGACGCAGGTGTCGGACACGCACTCCAACACGTACTACATGAGGACCTTCGGACACAACACGGTGGACGCCGTGCCCAACATCGACTTCTACCGCCACACGGACGCCACGCTCGGCGAGAAGATGAACAGACCCTCGCTCGCCGAGCTCCACGACCAACTCGACAAGGTCGGTGCCACAAAATGCCACTCGGCGGCGCATATTACTACAAAGACGGATCTCTCGATGTTTCCGTTTAGGACGTTGGAATCTGTTTTGAATGTACTACTAGTTACACTTGAGGACGTTTGCTTATCACGGACATAATTCTCAAGCCTTTTTTTCCTCCAAGTTCAATGACAGCTGGTGACAGGTTGCTATAATGAAGTCAAGAATAATGGTTTATGCAAAGATTGTTTAAATGAGTGTAATGAGGGATCTGGTCACAAGAAAATGGTGACAATATCTCACTTATCTATTACATACGAGAAGACAGATTTTAGCAATCGTTGTAGAAGTTGACATGATTGATTTGCTTTCGCGGGCCACATAAAATGACGTGGCGGGCCAGATCTGGCCCCCGGGCCTTGAGTTTGACACCCGTGTTCTAAAGTCTCGGGTGGACCAAATGAAGGGAGCACAAAGGAGCGAGTCAGTGCGACTCAACGTGCCTCCTTCAGTCCCCGCACACACACGTCCTGAGCATGCGTGCGACTGATGACGCCACTGTACACACGCACGCGCACGCACAACGAGGCACGCGAGTCCAGCGCGGGACTGGCACGGCTCCCGGCTTTTGGCCCAGCGCCATCTTCTGCAAAATGCGTTTTGCCACGTGACGCGCTTTTCTGCTGGCGTTGCTCAGGATCCCCTGGACGACGGCGTGGCCAACGGGGAGGAGCCGTCGGCGGCCGAGGAGGCGGCGGCCCGGGCGGTCAAGGAGACCAAAGGAGCCGCCATCAAGTTCGGTTGGGTCAAAGGAGTCCTGGTACGATCAGCCGTACAAGAATAAAATCCTTCCCTTCAAGTTCAACTTGTAAAATGGCCCAATTTCACGGTAACGGCAAAGACGACGCGCCCGCTTTTGGTGCCATTTTGCCCCTCCCCTACGAAAGACCGCCAATGGCAGAGCATTATCCTAGAAGACTCTCCTGTGCCGTGAGGTGCGTTTCGAGGCAGCAGTCCCTCTGATCGGGCCCGAAACATGACCTATGAAAGGTGTTCCGAATTTAGGAGCGCAAAGGCGTCGCCGGGCCGGAGTTGCTCACGCGCCATTTTTCTGCAGGTGCGCTGCATGCTGAACATCTGGGGCGTGATGCTCTTCATCCGGATGTCGTGGATTGTGGGACAGGCCGGCATCGGTACACCGTCGCTTGCGTTTCCTCGTCGCCGAGCGCGAGCGTCAGGATGAGCCAACGTTCCGTTTGTGCGCAGGACTGACCATCGCCATCATCCTGATGGCCTCGCTGGTGACCACCATCACGGGTCTGTCCACCTCCGCCATCGCCACCAACGGCTTCGTCCGGGGAGGTGAAAGTCTCCCGAATCATTTTGGCCTCGTCGAAGAGGCGGACGACATCGGTCCCCATAACGCGGCGCAGCGTGTGTTGTGTGTTTGCAGGTGGCGCTTACTACCTGATCTCCAGGAGTTTGGGTCCAGAGTTCGGGGGCTCCATCGGCCTCATCTTCGCTTTTGCCAACGCGGTGGCGGTGGCCATGTACGTGGTCGGCTTCGCCGAGACGGTGGTGGAGATGCTCAACGTGAGGAAGGCCTTTGACGGTGGCGCTCGGGGCCGCTTGTCTTCATCGTCTCCCCTCGGGCTGGTTTCCAGGACGTGGACGCCCTGATGACAGACGAGCTGAACGACATCCGCATCGTGGGCACGCTGACCGTCATCCTGCTGCTGGGCATCTCGGTGGCCGGGATGGAGTGGGAGGCCAAGGCTCAGATCGTGCTGCTGATCGTCCTGCTGGCCGCCATCGCCAATTACTTCGTCGGAAGCCTGATGGCTGCCCAGGACAAGAAGCCCAGAGGGTTCTTTGGATATCAAAGTCAGGCAAATTTCAAAACCGCCGCCAATCGATCTTTGAGCGTTCCTTACAGCCGATCGCAGGGTAACTCCTGACACGTGAGAGATCCTTAAAAGATGATCTCAGAATGTTTGAGCAGCGGTCAGGAACTGCGGTTCCACGAGAGCCGTAGCGCGGCCAGTCTTCGATCTCTCCCTACTCGAACACACCCGATCCCAGTGATCGTGACCATTTTGAGGTTCTACAGACCTCGCCGCTGAGCCGAGCGTTTGAAGAATCAGGAATGTTGAAGTCGAGAGAGATCTCGACCAGGCGGGCGGGATATGGCTCTCAAGGAACCGGCGTTCCCTAACCCCTGCACATAAAATTCATATCAACATCAGCGGATCCCAGACTTCACTGCCACCACGCTACAAAGCCGCGCAGACATCGTCAAGCGAGCATCGAGTAACTCTTGGTCGACACACTCTGGGACCTCTCGAGCTCAACATCGTTATCGGAAGAACCCAGATTTAGTCCTTGATTTTTAAGATTACCGATTGCTTGAAATGGTCTTGCGTCGCGCCAGCTGCTGCTTTGAACTCATCTGAGACGCTTTGTCATTTCCGCAGCGGCTATATTTGTGGAAAACCTGGGCCCAGACTTCCGGGACGACGAGACCTTCTTCTCCGTGTTCGCCATCTTCTTCCCGGCGGCCACCGGGATCCTGGCGGGAGCCAACATCTCCGGGGACCTCAGCGTAAGTGTGACCAACAAAAACTCATCCAAACGATCGCTTCAGAATCCCGGACGGCGGATCGCAAACGATGAACCGCGATGTGTACTTTGGGTTTACTATCGAGTGGGTCGGGAGTGATTCTCAACACGGGTCCAATCGTTGGTGTGGTGTCTGTCGATCCTTGAAAGGACCCCCAGTCCGCCATCCCCAAAGGAACGCTGCTCGCCATCCTCATCACGGGCCTCACCTACGTGGGCGTGGCCATCTCTGCAGGTGGGCGACCGCTCTGTGACATCATCATCATCATCATCATCTAGCATGGTGACGCTACGCTATGCTAACCGACGCGCTTGGCAACGATCCTTCAGGCTCGTGCATGGTGAGAGACGCTACGGGCGACGTCAATGACACGCTGAGCGACACCGTCAACTGCACGGACGCTGCCGCTTGTACGCTGGGGTACGACTTCTCCATCTGCAAAGAGGGAGGATGCCAGTACGGACTTATGAATGACTTCCAGGTAAGATGGCCACCCGGGCCCGTCTCCACATCAGCGTGTGAGTGCGTGCGCTTGGGGGCAACAGTGTCGCAGTTGTTGTGAGTCACAAGCTTCTCGTAGTAATGAATCGACACTTTGTTGAGGCACTCCCACATACATGCACACAAGCGACTGAAATTTCTGTTTGGCCGTGTGAGATGAGATAACGTGCCGGTATTGGATTCTGACACACGTCTCTCAAGATCCTGTGAAGTGACTTCCGATATTTGTTTGAAAATAAATCCGAGGAGGATAATTGTTGCTACGTAGCACTCATCTAGCTTGACTTGATTTTGGGGGAGTGCGTCATGCACTTAGCAAGCTAGCTATACCAACCCGCCGAGAATACACCCTCCCTTCAGATCGTCCACCGGCGCGGCCTTTAGAGCGCCTTGTTGTTGCAGCGTGGAAATAAAAGCTGGTGTCGATTCCATGCGCAGACATAAGAAAGATGCTAGACAAAGTAGCATCCATCCTGGGCGACGACTGGCATTTGATTGCCCGTTGAGGGGGCGTGGTTTCAACGACCACAAACTTTGAGAGTGGAGAAAACAAACCTCAAGCTTTTAGTTCGATTTTAAAGGCTTTGAGTAACCAGGTTCTTTTTCTAACCATTCACATTTGGCGGGATTGTTGACAACCCTTTTGTCTGGCTTATTGTTTTCGCGTTACAAGGACTGAAGGAATGTTGGCGGTCTTTGCACGAGGACCTAATAGAATGTCCGTTCAGCAAAGCGCGACTCAAATGATGAGCGGTCACATCGTTTGCCTTGCAGGCGATGAGTCTGGCATCGGCCTTCGGGCCTCTCATCACGGCGGGAATTTTCTCGGCCACCTTATCGTCTGCCCTGGCCTCACTGGTCAGCGCTCCAAAAGTCTTCCAGGTAGGAAAAACGCGACAAAACCGCTGAACCGTTTGTGTCCACCTTGCTTCCATTTTTTTTTTTTTCAGGACAAAAAATTTGCATTGATCTGCGTTGAAGCAATTGTCACGAAACTCCCTTTATTGAGTCTTTGCTATTTAGGAGATTACATCAAACACGTTGGCATTGGCAGCCGGCCAACAGGGGGCGCTATGGACATTATATCGAAAAAGGCCCAATCAAAATGAAATAACAAAATCAATCTTTTGAAAAATCCATCCACTATGTGAGCCGATTATTTTCAGGAGCGTCGCGGGCATGCTTGAGCCCATCCGGGCCGTCTTCGGCCGGCAGGCGCGGGGGCGCACCCCGCGCGCTATTTGGAAACGTATGCAGGCTTTATCGAATTTTAGAGGAGCAGGATAATTACGTCCTTTGTCGGTCTTGTTAGACTTTGTGACATGTTTCTGTCTTGGGGGTGCAAAAATCGGGCTAAAAATGTGTTTACATGCAGCCACTGTAATTTGAGTAAAATGGGTTTCATTCTTGACTCAGAGTTGAAAAATGTAAGATTGAGCTTCCGAAATGCCTTCTGCACTTCTTGAAGAATTATTCGATTTTAATTTCTGAAGCAGAAGCGGGAGCTTCGCTATGAGCAATATTCAACATGAGCAATATTTAGCAAACAAGCTAGCAAAGAAGGGATGAACGGCAATTGTCAAGTTGTGTTTGTGCGCGGGGGGGGGGGGGGGGGGGGCATAGGCGCTGTGCAAGGACAACATCTACCCGGGCCTGCGCGTCTTCGCCAAAGGCTACGGCAAGAACAACGAGCCCCTGCGCGGCTACGTGCTCACCTTCTGCATCGGCCTCGCCTTCATCCTCATCGGTAAGCCCACCGACGCTCGCTATCAGCCGACGGCGACGTCCCGCTCCGTTCGCGGCTCATTTTTCTTTTCCCCTCAGCCGAGTTGAACATCATCGCTCCGATCATCTCCAACTTTTTCCTGGCGTCCTACGCGCTCATCAACTTTTCCGTCTTCCACGCGTCGCTGGCCAACTCTCCAGGTGAGCTCGAAGGCTTCGGCTCGCGGACGGAAAGCCGCGCGGGACAAATTTGACTTGATTCACTCCTGACGAGTGAGGCAAAAACGGCTCCGATCATGTCAGTCGGCCAGTAGACTTTTGTCCACTTAACTGACTGTCAAGTATTCATTCGGTCCACAATCATTTCATTCCCTCGCATATTGAGAAATAACAGCAGACTCAATAAGGAATCGGATCGATGAGCAGAATGGACAATGAATCAGATTCGCTAAGCGGGGCTCGACAAAGCTGTCCTTGGATGATGAATATCAGTGTCTGCTTTTTTTTTTGAACTATTCATTTTTCAAATATCAGTTAACTTTGTAGGCGACGCTGCCGACCTCGGGAATGAAAACAAAGATACAGCAATGGGCTGTTGAGCATTTTGCTTATTTGGAACTTTTGGAAAACGCGACTTTGTGTCCAAAACTAAAGGGAGCCATTTATGCGTTTTCATTGAACTTTTTTGAAGACACGCTGAGGAAGCTGGCAGCTGTTGTTCGAATTTCCACTCAAAGTTGCCCATCGCCTAAGATTAATAAGAAATCCTTTCGGATATCGAAAAGTTGTTCATAAACATCTGCTTAGAAGACATTTCGACAAAGTGAACATGATGACTTTTTTTCTGTTTTCATTGTGACGCCAATATTTTCCCTCTGACGCCAAATGTCATCAGCCCCAAACATCGGTTATCGGCTTCCTTCCCAGAAAAGCGCCGTAAAAATATGATGCGTTATTATGATTATTATTATGATCGTTATTGACCACCAATAATCAATATTGGCCCTGGAAAAAAAAAATGATATCAAACACGTATCGCAGCTATTTGAGCATTTCCTCGATCGACGCAAACGCATTTGCGCAACGTCAAGAAAACCGACGAAATTCTAAAGCGTCCTTTCGTTGCGTGTCGGTCGGGGGCTAACGCCTCGCCGTGCCGTCACCCCCAGGGTGGCGTCCCAGCTTCAAGTACTACAACATGTGGGTGTCCCTGGCGGGGGCCATCTTGTGCTGCGTGGTGATGTTTGTCATCAACTGGTGGGCGGCTCTCGTCACGCTGTTCATCGTCCTGGCGCTCTACATCTACGTTAGCTACAAGAAGCCCGGTGAGCGTCCGGCGCACTCTGGCTAACGCGCGCTTCCCCTCCCCTTGCCGGCCGCTCACCGCTGCTTTCTTCCCGTCCTCTGGATCACGTCGGAAGACGTCAACTGGGGATCGTCCACTCAGGCTCTCATCTACAACCAGGCGCTCACGCAATGTCTCAACCTGACCGGTGTGGAGGACCACGTCAAGAACTTCAGGTGAGCTCAAACGGGGGGGGGGCTATGTTGGAGCAAAAGACAGACGATCCCATAATGGAATCGATCACATCGACGTGTTGATACTCGATGGATTCGCGGCACCAGATTCGTTCGGGCGGACATCATCGTGGCTCCAATGCCCGTTTCCGTATTGGAGCCACGAAGACGTCATCGGTTGATCCCAAAGTGCCTCCGGCGCGCCAGAGATTCGAGCAGGCATCGCCGGTCGAGTCCAAAGTGGCTGCAGGCAGATTGTAGCTTCACGCAGACGTGAGCAGCCTGTCACTGAGCGACGGTGACAACCGAGCAAATTCATCGTTCAAATCTCCCGCCGGCTTAGAATCACGCAGACGCCGAGGTTGTCTCCCGGCGCATTGTTGAAGAGCCACAAAGACGGCGTCAGCTGCTTCCGCAGACTTTCCGCAGACATCGCCGGCCGATGTCAGAGCGTCTCTGCGCGTCGAGCGTTGATGCTTGTCCTGCCGGCAGGCCTCAGTGTTTGGTCCTGACCGGGTACCCGAGCGCTCGGCCCGCTCTGCTGCAGCTGGTCCATTCCTTCACCAAGAACGTGGGCCTGATGGTGTGCGGACACGTCCGGATCGTACGTACCCCGTTTTAAACTCGTTCACTCCCAAAGACGTTTTTAAACGTCTTTTCAGACTTGGTCCAGAATCGGCTGGTACTGAATGAGTTAAAAGCTCTCTCTAGTCGCGCGATGACGAGCCCCGTCCCCCCTTGCAGGCGTGTCGACGTCCCAACGCGAAGGAGGCGTCTCAGGAGCACGCGCGCTGTCAGCGTTGGCTCAACAAGAAGCGCATCAAAGCTTTCTACGCTCCCGTCATCGCCGACACGCTCAGACACGGCGCGCACTTCCTGCTGCAGGTGGCCGACAACACTCCCTGTATCCCCCCCCCCCCAAACCCCCAACCCCCACCCGCGTTGTTTCATCGATTGGAGTGTTGAGTGACGCCGGTGTCTCCCTGTCCAGTCGGTGGGTCTGGGCCGCCTGAAACCCAACACTCTGGTGCTGGGCTTCAAGAACAACTGGATGGAGGGTCAGATGAACGACGTGGAGACGTACATCAACGTCATCCAGTAGGAAACGCCTCTGTGTTCATCTTCTCTGTCGTCGTCGTCGTCTTCACCGATGCGTCGCGGGTGTCGTTGCGCAGTGACGCCTTTGACCTGCAGTTCGGCATGGTGATCCTGAGGCTTCCCGAGGGTCTGGACGTCTCTCACATCCAAGGACAAGGTCAGTGGCAACGATGGCCTGGTTGCTCACCGAGACAGCGGCACCCGGCGACGCACGGGGACGGATTTTGGGTTCCTCGGACTCATCGGCCAAAACAATAAAACAAAACGTTATCAAATATGGTAGGAAGCGCCAAAACAGACCAAGTCAAAATCAAGTCCCATGCTGAGGCAAAAAGGCAAAGACTTAAAATGAGTTTGAAGGCCAGTTTGAAAGATGGGCAGTGCAAGGAGGGGGGGGGGGGGGGCACTTGCCTAATCTTCATTCCAAAGATAGGAGCCGGCAACGGAAAAAGCGCCATCCCCTCCGAGCCTCCGCTCAGTCCGCTCGGTACCTCGAATATAGCGTCCGGTCCGCAGACCCGAGGGAGGGGGGCGGGGGCGGAGGAGCTCTGAGGGGGGAAGCAGGGACCAGCTTGGAAAACAAATCAAAGCAGCTCTCGAATGTCGAGGAGATGTGCCAGAGGAGGAGTGATGCGCTACCTCATGCGAGGAGCGCTCGAGAGGCGAGCGGCGGCTTTCTGGACCAACTGGAGAAGCTCGATGGAGGATTGGCTGACTCCAAACCCAAGGCAGCCCAGAATGGCCGCTTGAAAGTGCCTCTTGAGAACGGACAGGCTTGACTTGACTCGCTAGCTGCCCAAGATGAAAGAAGCCCGATTGAACAACGGCAACAATTTGCCGCTCCAATTTCAAATCTCTGTCTTATCAATCGATCCCAGAGTGTCCCCGATTTAGCAGAGCTTCATCAGCCAATCGCAGAATCATCCCGTTGACCTCCATGCCAATGCCAGAGTGATGACCGCCGGATCTCAATGTCCTCTGGTACATTTTAGAGCTACGCGGGCGCATCAGTTGGAACCAGAGTGTCGCCGACATGTCCAATTGATTCATCATGAACTAACCGCGGCGTATTTACCGATTTTGACGAGCGAAAAACTTGCGTTCCTTGCAGACGAGCTGTCTTGCTCCCATGAGAAGCCTCCGGTCAGCAGCAAGGACACCCCGGTGACCTTCGCTCAGACCAAAGACTCGGAGTCAGACTCTAGTCCGTACAAGGCAGCTCGCGACCGGAGCAGCCCGCTCATCATCGGAGGTGATGGACCAATTATTATTATTATTATTATTATTGTGATGATTAGTATCCCAACGCAACTTGAACTTACCAGTGACAACTTTTAAGGCAGACCGAGTTCCCATCTTGGTTACTGAACAAGTCTGTCAATTTGTGTGTGTGTGCGTGTAGATGGCAAAGCGACTCTGAGTGCGAGCGACCAGCGCCTCCAAGAGTCCAGTCAGCAGTTCAAGAAGAAACAAGGGAAAGGAACCATCGACGTCTGGTGGCTCTTTGACGACGGAGGTCATTTTATTTATTGTTTTATTTTATTTATTTTTTAATCGAAATGTAGCACACATTTTCGAAGGTGTCTCTCAACGGTCCCCAAACGACAGCCCGCCTCCACATTTTGCCAACCCCCCCCCCCCCCTTCCTGAACAATACCAGAGATACATTAGCAGTTTTTTTCCCCAGTCTGACCACGTGATCGAGACTCGTACATGCACAGAACGTAACGTTGGATTCCAAGCTTCACTGCAAAAAAACAAGAAAATAAATCCTGGGCACACCCCCCGCCCAAAAAAAGTGCAATCATTGCGAAAAGATTCGGTCAGAGAAAACTTGATCGGTTAGTATTTATGTCATTGATAGTGTTATTTCTTTTCTGACTTTTGGGGGGGTTAATATGTGTGGTTGTGTCAGGCTTTTTGGAAAACAAGAAATGTGGACATTTCGACGCCTCTGCCATCGTCACACTTTTTGTGACAAATTGACCTCAGAGAAGAGAAAAGTGAGTTGGTCCTCACAGGGTTAACTTCGGGGGACCCCCGTAGTTTAGACTGTGGTGCCACCTCGTGGTCGAAGTTGTGATTGACAGTTTCGTGGGAAAAAAATGGGGGGTATTTTACAAGAAAACGTATGAGAACAAAGTGGATGTAATATGAGATGAATGTTAGTGGGGGTTTTTTAATACTACTACAGTAATCCCTCGTTTATCGCGGTTAATGAGGACCAAAACCACCCGCGATAGACGAAAATCCGCAAAGTAGGATGAAAAAAATCCGAGATGCACCGAGGCCGCGATAAACCAACCGCGAAATAGCGACGGATCACTGTGCAATAATTATGTTATTCTAAAATAAAATATTATTGAGGCGAGGTATATGATGATACCCTGCCCAGGACTCATGACTTGACTCATTTTATTTACAAGAGAAAAGCGGCACAATGATGTCGCTGGCATTGCCAAGAACATGAGGCAAATAATACAGAGTAGCTACAAATCATTTGTAAGATTGTATCGTGTGTGTGTGTGTGTGTGTGTTGGGGTTAGGGTTGACACTGCTGCTTCCCTACCTGCTGACCAACCGAAGCAAGTGGGCAGACTGCCGCATTCGAGTCTTCATCGGAGGAAAAATCAACCGCATCGACCACGACAGACGCATGTCAGCCACGCGCGCACGTGTCCGACACCTCGTGGGAGGCGAAGCGCACTGACGCGCGTGTGTGCGTGTGTGTGTGTGTGCGTGCAAACAGGATGGCGACGCTGCTCAGCAGGTTTCGGATCGACTTCTCCGACATCAACGTTCTCGGAGACATCAACACCAAACCCAAGAAACACAAGTAAGTTACAATGGAGACATGTGCACGCCTACGTACGTATACACACGTACACCCCCCCCCCCCCCCCACTAACTGCGTGTGTGTGCGCGCGCGTAGTAAATTGTGGTTCAAGGCCCTGGTGGAGTCGTACAGGTTGAAGGAGGAGGACATGGACCAGGAGGCGGCTGAGCGTCTTAAGGCCGAGGAGCCCTGGAGGATCACCGACAACGAGCTGGAGCTCTACAAGGCCAAGGTGACGCCGAGCACGTCCGCGACACGCGCAGCCTTCCTTGCTTGTGACGACAACCGTGTGGCGACGTTTGTGTTCAGAGCAATCGGCAGATTCGACTCAACGAGCTCCTCAAGGAACACTCCGCCAACGCCAAGCTCATCGTCATGTGAGGAAACTTCACGTCTGCAAACATCTAAACCAGGGGTCCCCAACCTTTTTTGCCCCACGGACCGGTTTATGTCAGACAATATTTTCGCGGACCGGCATTTAAGGTGTGGCGGATAAATACTACAAAATAATATGCTAAGAGCTACATGAACACTGGGGGTTTGTTTTTTTTAGATAAACACGAGGAGCGTCCAATTTGGCCGCAACACTCTGATCGCTACGGTCATAATGCCTTCAAAATACAATACAACACAAATTCAAAGTGCATGAAAATCTCAACTCACCACAATGCTGAATCAGTGCGAGCGCCGAGCTTGATTTTCTGCAAGCGGGCGGTCCCATCTCGGTAATGGGAGACAATGACACCTGAAGTGTGTGCTTCATGTCGAGTCTACGTCGCCATTTTGTTTTAGTCGCCGTTGCTGCACAAAAGCCCCGCCTCACGCAGGTAGCATGTCAAAAATGGCAACAGTGCTATCGTGGCGATCTCAGAGTGTTCAGCCATAACTTGAATCCAGAACACCGGCAGAGTTGTCGTCTCGAACGTACTTTTGAGGCCGCCGTCATTTGCGATCTCCAGCAGTTTTATTTTACTCATTTAGCAAGCTCTGGTGTTTTGTTTTTAGCGTAATCAGTCACGTGACGGAGAAGCGTGGTTTGACGTGTGTCAAGTGACGTCACTGTCATCAAGCAATTTACTTTTGGGTTCTGATACTCCTTAGTACTTGTCAGTCACAGCATTATTATTATGATGATGATTGATTGAGTCATTGTAATTGTGCATCCCTAATCAAGTGTCCGCTCCTTTTGCGATTGATCAGGACGATGCCGCTGGCAAGGAAGGGCGTGGTTTCTAGCGCCCTCTACATGTGCTGGCTAGAAACGCTGTCCAAGGAACTTCCTCCTCTTCTGCTGGTGCGAGGAAACCACCAGAGCGTGCTCACGTTCTACTCCTAACGCACGCACGCACGCACACGCACACACAAACACACACACACACACACACACACAGAAAGTCAAACTTTTACTTCAGCATCACTTGCTGTGTTTTGGTCCGATTTTTGAGAGAAAAAAAAATATATATATATATATATATATTTGTAATAACAAACTGACCAAATCTACATTTAACAGGTTGTTTACATGAATCAAAGTTGCATTGGAGAAAGAATGTGTCCCTATGTTGTCATGTTATATTTTTAACATTGTGGAATAAATAAACTACAAAGTACACAGTTGTCTTGGAGTCAAATCATTTAAGTAAAAGCAAAAACAAACGATACATGCTACAAAAGGTCTGGCTGACTTCAGCTAAATTTGAAACCATTTCTGAACGGTCGGGATGCAACAATAATGCGAAACATTTTTCACCCGTTTCAGCCGACATTCCTCTCTTCAGATTTTTATTACGTAATTGCGATTAGATTATTATAAAATTGACTATTCAAAAACCGAAGTTAGTAACGTTGCAATCGCGTTTCTTCGGACAATCCATTATCAGTTACTAGGTTAGACTTTTTCATGCGTACATATTTCCTTCCAATCCCTCTTTCGATCCGATATTCTTGTCGGAGGTTGACGTTTCGAATAAAAAAAAAAATAACTTCAAGCAATAATCTGATTAAAACACCTACTTTATTGCGTTCGACCGCACAACGATGCATTCAGTGAACCTCGGATATTTCCAAGTCCAGTTAAAACTGTCAATATGAGTGTTAGGAAACCGGTACAGTATTATAATCATTTGTCGAGGTAAAACAAAAGTCACTCCTGATCCTAAATGCATGAAAAATATCATCAAGGACCAAATGCCGCTCGTACCTGTTACAGATGCAGCTGTTGCGAGAGCGCTACATGAATCAAGAATCTTGAAGTCAGGTATCTTTGAGGTGTCCCTTCTCATGGCCGAGCACTTGAACGCACCTCGTCCTGACGTCACCCGTCATGCAACAGGGCGATCGTCGAGCTCGTCCTGTAGTTCGACGGTTTCAGGTGACTTTTCTTATGAATTATTGAACATCAACAACCTTCATTGAATAGTTATTCTGCTTTCACGCACTCACTTGGCTTTAGCTTCTCAACGCGGTGACAACGAGCGAGTTAGCTTGGCCTCCTTTAAAACAGTACTGTGCAAGAGGACAAAATGAGGAAGATTTGTGTTTCACCTCGTCAAGTCTGAAATGTCTGGCAGAATATTCGTTGTTCCGGCTAAACTTTCACCGTAGCGTGCTTGTTGCAAGGTGACCGCGGATGTTCGAACCCCCGGTCGTAATATAAAAGTTTAAAGTACTTTAGCATTCAATTCCGCCCTGTTTCTTTCATGTTTTCAGTTCCCGAGTCAAATCATTTAAAAATAAATATTTTAATGACGCGATTAAAATATTACACCCATGACTTTTTTTTTTTTACATTTCATTTCCTTAATTTTGTCAAATTAAAAAGACAAAATGTCAGTTTGTCCATAAATATGGAAATTTAAAGTGCAATGTACGAAGTATGAAATCTGACAAATCAAATGAAAACACACGATTGAAGGTCAAATATTTTCAAATCAATCCGTCAATGAAAATATTTAAGAATGACAGGTGTCAACCTCAAGAGCTGCTCCAGGTGTAATGTGTTGTCTGCAGGCAAAATGTCCGGCGTGCCCGAGGAGGAAGTTGTGGCCAAGTTCCTGGACGCCTCATCTCGCGGCGACCAAGCTCAGGTGACGTCCCTGCTGTCCGCCGTCCCGTCTCTGCTGGAGCGGACCGGCCCGAGAGGATGGACGGCGCTCATGCTCGCCGCCAGGAGCGGACACGCAGGCGTGGTCCAAACGTTGCTCCGACACGGGTACACGCAACGCACAGCGGGAAGGAAAAAAAAAATCATTTTGCCAACATTTCCCACCATGAATGTGACCTGTGATGTGTTTGCACAAGTGCGCACACCCTCCGATAACCATCGGCTGCGTTCGGGATGAAGCAATCTCCTTCAAATGCATGTTCAAACGGGGCATCTGCTTCTTCGTGTTCTTCTTTGGAGGAGCGACAGGAGTCGAGTGAACAGCAGTGGTCAGAGTGCGTCCGACGTGGCCGCCTTCTGGGGTCACGAGCACGTCTCCGCCTTACTGGGTGACCGAGATGGCGTCGGGTTGGAAAACTACTTTGGGAGCGAGCCGCTGGACCGCCTGAGCGCCAAGCGTAGCGACGCTGCGTGGCTGGAGGCCAGGAAGAAAGATCCCGCCTCCATCTTCTTGCTCTTCTCCGATCTCAGCCCCATGCTGCATCAGGACCAGCAGGTCGCAAATAGTTTTTGGCTTTTTTTTTGGGAGGGGTGGGGGGGGGGGGGCCTTACTTGTTTTACTTCGGCGCTTGGTTGTTGACATGATTCTTGACCGCTGTGTGGTTTTTGACCCCCGTCCCGGACTTCCCGCAGGGCGTGCAGCATTTGTGTCGGCTGGGCTACGAGGCCGTCAAAGATCTCCTGGAAAAGCCCGAGCCCGTGCTGGTCTTCTTGGGCGTGGAGAAGAGGAGGAAGAGCGCAACGGCAACGGAAAATCCATCCGAGGAGCTCCCGGCCTGGTTCGCCATCAGCAGCAACGAGGACGAGGCCGCGCTGCTCGGCCGCTGTCCGTACGGGGAGCAGAAGTGCTCCTTCGCCTCGACGCCGCACCGGGACCTGCTTCACCTCACCCACGATGATGCCGGTGGGTTCGGCTCCATAAAAAGCAACGTTGCCACGGTCAAGGGCACTTGCCGGCCCGGAAGGCGGTCATGCCAATTCTATCGCCGTGCGACGTGTCCTACCGAGAACTCGGTGGCCTACCTATTAACACGTGGGCGACCGCCGAGTTCTCAAATTGTTGTTGTTGTTTCAGGCGTGCTGGCTCCAGCTCGCGCCCTGCTGGCGTGGCACCAACGCTACGCTTTCTGCTCCACGTGCGGCAGCGCCACCGTCTCTGAGGAAGGAGGACACAAGAGGAGCTGCCGGAAGCAACAGTGCCCCAGCAACAAGGGGGTACACAACACGTGCTACCCGCGTACTGGTACACGCGCGCACGCTAAGGGGGGGGGGGGACCATGACACGCATGTATGCTCACATTCTCTGCTTCCTTGGAGACCCCGTGGTCATCATGCTGGTGGTCCACCCCGACGGTAACCAGTGTCTCCTGGGCCGGAAGAGCGTCTTCCCCGCCGGAATGTTCTCCTGCCTGGCCGGTTTCATCGAACCCGGTAGGCGCGCACAACCGCACACACACGACGGCAAGTGACGCTGACAGGAAGTGACATCAGGTGAGACGCTGGAAGCGGCGGCGCGGCGCGAGGTCCGCGAGGAGAGCGGCGTGCTGGTGGGCGCCGTCCGCTACGTTTCCTGTCAGCCGTGGCCCATGCCCTCGCAGCTCATGATTGGCTGCCTGTGCATCGCCGTGGCAACCGACATCATCGTGGACCGCAGCGAAATCGAGGAGGCCGGATGGTTTCCGCGGCAACGGGTGAGGCAAACAAAACAAGCCCGCGCAGAGCTTGCCCCCCTGTGGTTTGCGATAGTTTTTTTTGTTTGTTTTTTTGCGGGTGTTCTGCACTCAGGTGATGGAGGCGCTGCTGGGCGCAGGATCCCGCCCGGGTTCCGTCCAATCAGGTCTGGTCCTCCCCCCCAAGCAGACCATCGCGCACCAGCTCCTGCGTCACTGGATCAGCACGGCTGCCAACTTGTGAACTTTGACCTCAAATACTCCAGAACCACTTACATGGGAAGAACCGTGTCATCAACAGAAACTACTGCCTACCCCCTTCTACTGTCAACCCCCCCCCCCCACCCCCCCGATTTACCCCCAAATAAAAGCGGACGGCCACGGTAGTTGAGCCCACATCGTTTTTCACTCACCCGTTCATTCCGGCTTTTGCCTTTCCAATTTCTCTGCTCTACGATGGCGTCAACGCGACTTCCGCCTAAGGGTCAGGAAGTAGACGAGCACAATGTGGACATCTTTGCAGACAGGAAGCTGTTCCACTGGTTAAGATGACAACGTTAAAGATTGCTCGGAAAACAAACAGAAGAAGTGCAGATTCCAGCGCGGGACCGCAAAGCGCTCCAATCAAACCAAAAGGAAGGAGTTCCACGGGAGATGCCGCATTCAACTGCGCCAACTTGAAAATAGTTCCTTGCATCATGTACACTCTTTGACTTGAGCACAAAAGCTGCAGATAGCAAAGTTTCTCACACACACCAATCTGCGAATCCACAAGTCGAGGCAAACGCTGTAGTTGCGACTCTAGTCAGTAAAATAAAAGCACCAGAAAGTAGCAAAAAAAAAAAAGAAAAGTTTAATTTTCCTTTCAAGCAATATTTCAATTCTTTTTTTGCTTGTTCCAAATACAAAAAAAATGTACAAACATTTAAAAAGGACTCTTGCTTTGTCCCCCCCCCCCTCCGACCCCCCTTACAAACGCACACATTCACAAACGACACAACAAATCAAACTGGTGCGATTGTTACGGATGAGGCACAAAACAAAAAGGAAAAAGTCAAAGGTGGTGTTATTCACACAAGTACACGGAGGGGGGGGGGGGGGGGTGTCATTGCTGGTCACGTCTGAACTGACCCACCAGAACAAGTCAATTGTCATGGTTGACACAAAAAAGAACGACGAGGTTGGGATGACTCGGCTCCTCTAAAACAGGAGCCCGTCTCAACTTTGTTCATTTTCCAGAGCGCTTGTCCTTCATTCGGGCGGCGGGCGAGACTTTCGGCGACAGCAGCGCACGCCGTTACTGCTCGTCGGTGGTGGCGGTTTGCTTCAGTCGTCGACTACTTGATAACAGACACGCACGGTGGACGTTTTGACTTTTTTAAAAAATGGCTTCAGACGGACGTCGGGGCATCTTCGCAGCCGCCATGAACATGAAGAGTTCAAACTCGGGACTGTTCTCGGTGTGAAAATGGTCTTTTTTTGGGGGGGGGGGGGGTGGCGGGCGGGTAGAGAGAAAAAAAAAAACACGAACCTTGCTGACAGTTTCAGCTGTTGCTTCGGCCTTCATCGGGAGCCATTTTTAGGTTTTCCGACCCGCTCGGCTGTTCCCGAGACACGTCGCCAAGTATTGACGGCTCCAACGAAGGCTGAAGCGACAGCCGAAACTGTCAGCCAGGTAAGAGTTTTCCTCTTCACCCAAGGGGGGGGGGGGGGGGGGGGGTCGTTGTCTGGGGAAAAAAAAAGGAAATCTTCAACTGAAAGCAAGTCCTACCTCGTCGCGACGACACCTTACGCCGGTGACGGACGTCGTCCGCACTGGGCGCGGACGTGTTGGTGCGTGACGCCTTCCCTTCTTTACAGCGAGCATGAAATCATTCGCGTGCTTTGCGCGCGTTCGGCGCACGCCGCGAGGCGCGTCAAAAGATCACGCCGTTGCCGATGAGTCCGCCAGTTAGCGACTTGAGCGTCGGGACGGCGGTGATGGCCGACGACGAATGCCGAGTGCCACTTAAAAGCGTCCGCTCGGGTGATTTTCTGAGAGAAAACCAAAGAGGCAAAGAATAACCGAGAGAGAGTGAGTGAGAGTTCCGCTCATGACTGGCAGAAGTGCGGACGCCCCCCGCGCTCGAAGTCATCATCGTTGCATAGACGAGGACGAGGAAGGTTCCGGTGAAGCGCTGATTTTGACAAGGCGACGAGCTCCGACGTCACCCGTTCGTGCGGCGGGCCTCGCCCCGTGCAAGGGGGGGGGGGGGGGGGTCCCAAAGAGGAGGAGAGAGCCAAACGCAAACGTGCGTGCTATTTGTTGCGTAACTGCTCGAGCTGGTCCTGATACTCGGTGAACAGTCTTTGGAATCGCAGGTTTTCTCCGATGACGGGCAGGACTTCCTGCAACAGCTCCCGCTTGTGCAAACCCTGAACGCCCGACGGGGGGAGAGAAGAGACGCAATCAACGTCGGCAGTGACGCCCGAATCACAACTTTGTCTGACTTTTGAAGAAAAAGCAACAGAGCCAAGACAAGTTGTGCGGAGAGCAAGAAGCGCCCGCTGCGTCATACCAGCGCGGTGGCCTCCCAGGCCGTCGCGGCCGACTTGTGAACGGGACCCAGGAGCTCCTTACAAAGTTCCCGCAGCCGAAACTCCGAGCCTCAAAAGGAGAAGCAATGAGACGACAATTTCAAATCATTCGACCTCGTTGCCGAAATAGCCTCGAATGGCCGCTCCGAGCCAAAATGGCAGCCTCGCCGCGCCTGGCGATGCGCGGTTTCTCGAGGCTTTTCTCATCAAGCCACACACGTCGACAAGAGATCGCGCATGCCGCTCAATCAAAACTGCCTGCGGGGTCTGAATTTGGGAAACGTTGATGAACCGGCGCCAAGATCCGTCGGAGAACACCGGCCGGCGCTCGCCACCCGAAGGAAAACGTTTCCTTACCTTCGTTGACGAGGAAGCGCGCGTAGATGAGCAGCCAGTAGCGATACTCCGGCGCCGAGCGCAGCGCGAGAGCCGCCGCCAGCTGGTTCTCCAGGAAGGCCAAAGTCATGCTCTGCTGCAGGCGGTGCGGGGCGGCCGACAGGCGCGACGCCATGCGGCCGGCGCTGCCGCCAGACGGGCGAGGGACACCGGGAACTTAGCGGTCGGACTTTTTGGCTTTTCTTTTGCTTGCGCCCACGCCGCTTTTTCCGAGCGCCCCTTACTTGAGATTGCGTCCTTGCAGGGTGGCCAGAAGCCCCGAGGAGCAGCCGGGCGCATCCTGGGTAGGGAGGCAACTGCGGAAATCGGCGCACTGGACCAGACAATCTCCTCGATCGGCGATCAGCGTCCTGAGCGTGACGGCCAACGAGAGTCAGTCGGGCCGGGGCGTCGCGCGGCGCTTTGCGATGGGCTGACAACGTCAACGCCGGCGTTTGCGGCTCACCACGTCTCCAGGGATGAGCTGAAGCAGAAGGACTTGCCGTTGGACAGGCCGACGACCGGGACGCCCTGCTGGGTCAGCAGCGACTGCGACACCGTCACCTCCGAACCTGCCCGCACGGCCGCGCGTCATCAAAACCGGGCAGCGCGTCGGGCGCAAAAACGAGAAGCGGGTGCTCTCACCAGACAAGATGGCGGTCAGGGACTCATTTTTGACCAGAGCCTTCTGCTTATAGACGTCCCTGCGGGACAAAACGGGGACATGGTCAAACAAGACGTTCTCAACAAACAGACGTCACGACCACAGCGATGTCGCCGAGCGCGAGGCAAAGCCTTCAGGATCCCATCGAGCATCTACGGTTGGGCCATCTCCGGGTGCCTCCTACAAAAGACCCCATCGGGCGAGCGGGATTCAAGACTCATTCGACCGCGCGGCGTCTCACTCACGGAACGCATCCGAGACACCAACAAAGACATTGTTAGCCATTGGCCAAAGCACAGCAATCAACTTCCGTGGGATCAAAGAGACACACACACACACACACGCACGCTCGCACTTGGCCCACAAGTGCAACACGTCACGACATCATGGATGTCGTCAATCACGCACGCGCATCAAAAGACCCTCCTCCGCATCTCAATCCCGCGGACATCAAGCGCCGAACTGACCAGACAGAAAGCGTGGCCCCGGCGGTCAGCGCCATGACGAAGTGGGCCGAGCAGTTGAGGGCGGACACGGCCGACGGCAACTGGATGGACGGCAGGAGGCGGCGGCCGCAGGACGAGAACACCGACAACATCCCGTCCTGGCACGCCACGGCCAGAACGTCGCTGAGGACGACCACCGCGGAAAAAGGAAGGCGGGTCACGCGACGTCCGAGCGCTCGCTCGCTCGGCGGGGCCGAAGGCTTACCCGCTCCCCGCCGCCGCCACCACGGAGCCGGGCAGCAGCGCGTTCCACTCGCGGCCGTCTCGGGAGCACCGCAGCTGGCTGAGCCTGGAGCCGGCCGCCGACGTCACCTCGTTGTCCACCTCCAGGACGACCGCCGGCTCCACGCTCACCTGCGCACACGCAAGCGCAGACACGTGCATGCGGGCGCGCACACACACACACCAGAAGACCCGGACACGCCCGAATGAGGCGTCCTTTTTTTGTCACCTGCATGTTGAAGGCCTTCTGTAAGTTGGGCGTCGGCAGCTTGGGGGCGGCCGTCGGCGCCGGAGCGGGCGGCGCCGCCACGGACGCCGCCCTGATGGGCTCCCGCTCAGGAGGAGAAATGAGCTAAAGCGGATAAAATTAATTAGCGCTAGGCAGTGTGGCGCAATATTATGATGATTTTCTTTTGTACCTGCGTGAAGGACTGGCTTATGATGGGCGGCGCCATTTTGTCCTTGCGAGGCCGCCCCTTCTTGCGCTTCTCCACCACCTCGGCCGCGTCCAACATCAGCGGCTCGGGTTTGCGCTTGCACAGAGCCAGGTTCTTGTTGATGGAGGCCATCTTGTCCTCGCTGTCGCTGCTGGTGTCGTCTTTGGCCTTGGCGTCCTTCAGGACGGACGCCGCCACGTCTTTGGGCCTGAATGAGCCATCGGGACCGCAAAGTTATTACGAGATGCAATTGTGAATCGCCGTTCGCCGACAACTTTATCGACAGAACACGTTTGAAATGATTTGCTTCAAAATGCACCGATTTCGGCTTATCCCCCCCCCCCCCCACGTTCCTCCCAATTTCCCAGAAATTCTTAAAAGCGGCACCCAAAATAATTACGCGCATCAGAGTCGTCGCTTGGAATTGAAACGGATTTGCGTGGGACAGAAGAAGTGAGCCGATCTTTTTTTCCCCATCAATGGACGCCGCCGCTTCTTGCTCGCTTTCAAACTTCGCTCGTAGCAGACGCGTGCGCATTTTCAGCGTGACGTCTCTGATCCACTGATGAAAGGACACTTGGATTCTTCTCCTCTTTCATCCGGAACCGCTTCAAACAACAAAGCGCGCGCAGGAAAAAGTGACCAAGATTGCACGACGGTCCATCCGTGTTTTATGTTTGGAAAGCCGCCTTCGCATTACGGCTGAAAAGTAGCATCTGTGCCGAGTCCGGTGCATTTACGCTGTTTATAATTGTGTTGATTCGTGAAATCAGATTCCGAATCTCAGATATTCATCTGATCAGAATCAGAAATAAAGAGAAACATTCCGGCAACCTCATCATAGACGCAATCGCACAGACCACGCGGACGCCTGCGCCCGCAAATCGAAGACTTCGATCGCATCAATGACGACTCAAGTCACTAAGACAACAGCCAATAAGAAAAATCCCCCACATGTGGACACAAGAAACGAATCGTTTACATGAACTGCCCAACATCAAAGACCCCCCCATCAACAACATCACGTAGACAAAATTCGTGACGTCAAAGACGCAGACCACCACGTCGAAGACGCCATCGACTGCATACGGAAAAGGAAATCGGCGGACCCCAATTCGCTATTTCCATCAAGCGTTAAGGTCGGCGGTAATCACCTGTCGAGCGGCGGCAGACCGACCGTCGAGGAGATGGCGGCGGGGACGCCCGGCGTGGTCTTGGATCTTTCCGTGAACCTGGAGTCCAAGGCCTTCATGGGCTCGATCTTGGAGGCGGACGCCAGCAGCAGACCGGCCTTGACGCCGGACGGGAGGACCTGGTCCTTGGTGTCCTCCGGGCCCTTGGGGGTCGCGTTGGCGGGCGGCGGCGGGGCGAGCGCGGCGTCGAGGTTGGGCCGCGGCCCCGCCTGTCCCGGGGCGGGGTCGGCGCCGAGCTGAGGGGGCAGCTGGTTGGACAAGGAGGACGGCAGGATGGGGACGCTGTTGAAGAGCGCCGGCGAGAAGTCCCTGGCGGAGACAAGGCGGGAAAAAAGGAGGCCCCCCCGTTTTCCTCCCTCGTCACTCGCGGCTCGCACGGGGGGCGGGGCTCGTCAAAAGAAGCCGCTTACCCGGTGTCCAGCTGAGCGATACACAGAGGCGTGATCCGCCTTCTGCCGTCGGGGGTTCGGGTCTCCACCTGCTTCTTCAGCAGGTTCTGCGAGGACATCGGCGAGTCGGTCAAGACCCGAGCTGGCGCGGGCACAAAAAAAAAAAAAAAAAACGCTCGGCAGCTCGCCTTCCTGATGTCCTCCAGGGACTCTCCGTTCATCACGCTGTTGAGCTTGGGCGCCGAGGGATCGGCGCAGGCCGCCGCCGCCGAGTTGTTCTGGGCCGAGCTCTGCCTCTCCTGCTGGTACTTGAGCATCTCCGGGTTCTCGATGATGGTGGTGGCCAGCTGCGGCTCCTGCGTGCTGGTGATGGCCAGGCTCTTGCCGTAGATGTTCTGGTGGATGGTGTTCTGAGGGAAAGAGGAGACGCGCGTTGGCCGCCTCGCGTCTGCGCGACTCCGCCAGACGAGCGCCCGGCGCCCGGTTTATCGGACCTTCTCCTCCTCGCTCAGGGGGTCTCCGAGTTCGTCCAGTGAAAAGTCCAGGTAGGCCACCGTACCGTCCATGGAACACACCAACATGCCCAAGCCCGTCAGAGTCCTTCGCCACGCGCGCAAAATAAAGAAGCCATGAGAGGAAGCGTAAAGAGAAGCGCCATTCGGAATGTCACCGACTCACCAGGAGATGTCCATGATGGATTTGTCAAACAAATCGTGGATGACGACCAGGGGCCGCTTGAGGGAGGTCAGCTGGTAGACGCGCGCGAGGGAAGAAAACGCCTTAGCGACGGCAAAAAGAGCGCGAAGCAAAGAACTTGACTTTGAAGCGGAAGGCGATCGGCTCGCGCACGAACGATCGTGGCGGTCGAGCCAAAGGTGTTCGTCGTTCGCTTCGATTCAAATCGGTCGGTATCGCTCGACGTCTGCCCGCGTACGACGTCGCGCGTGGAAAAACTTTTACCGACCCAGACGGAGAGCGAGCGGTCCTTGCTGCCCACGGCGCAGCAGCAGTACGGACAACTGGGCTTGGAGGAGCTGCCGTTCTTCTGCTTCTTCTTGAAGATCTTGGGGTTGAATTTCTACACGCACAAAAACGCATTGTAAAAAAAGTCGAACGTGCTCAAGAGCAAACGTGCGGACGGGTGAAGAAGAAGAAAAAAAACCAAATCGGCTCTTTGTGGACACGTGACATAAAAGCGACTATTTTCATATCTTGTAGGCAAATAATGTTGCATTTGTGAAGCTTCGTCGTTTTCAAGCGGACGACATGCAGGAAAAGCCGAAAAGCTGAGCGGGGCCAGTCGCGTTGCGCAACGACGGGCGTCGGCTTCCGATAAGCGGCACGCGGTCGCTCGCCGCGAGGTTATCTGGCTTCGGCTACATGCTATCGCTAACTTTTTTTTTGCGTTGAGCATGTCTATACTTAAATCATTTTTGTCGCGGGCCACAAATGGCAGATTTGGTAGCAAAAAAAATGTTTGCAATACTTCAACGTTTTTGAAAGTAAAGACAAAATGCAATTTGGGTATTTTAGTAAAAAAACATGAAGTCAACGCGCATATTCATTTGCGAACCGTATAAAATGACTGACGGATCTGCCCCCCCGCCCCCCCCCGCCCCACAATACCGCGTCCATGCCGAGACTCACCACCACCGTGACAGCTTTCCTGTGGCCCACAAAGTCCATGTTGGTCTTCCATCCGTCGCGCTCGACGATCTGCGCCGTGGGCCCCGAGTTGTTCATGGCGTGCGCCGACACCAGGTACTGGCCGTCGGGGGACCACGACAGACGCAGGACGTGGGTGGTGCCGCCGCACTGGAACATGAAATATTTGTAGAATGGACAACGATACCGACCCACAATCACACCGAATAGCGAGGAATTTTGAATGTGTACGGCTTTAAAAGGCGGAGCCCGGCCCGGCGAACGAAAGCGTCAATGGCATTGTGGCGGCTACGGTTGGGCAGTCTTTTTTATTTTTTTTTTGGAGGAGCCTGAAAACCTCCTGCCCATCATCATCATCATCCTCCTCCTCCTTCCGCCCACCTCGCTGAAAGGCTTGGTGATGTTGGCCTCCATCTGCCAGTCGAGGGTCCGCCACACTTTCAGGCTGCGGTCGTCGGCCTGCGAGGCGATGTACTTGCCCACGGGGTCCCACGTCAGGCCCTTGACCAGGCCCGTGTGGCCGCGCAGGCACGTCACCATCTCTGAGGCGGCACGGGTGGAGAACGTCAGCCACTTTTGAGGTTCCTTTCGGCGACGTGGGTTTTGGAGATTGCCGGCGGCGCAGCGGCACCGGATTTGCCTTCTCTCACCGGGGAATTTGCGCGCATTCCAGATGACGATGGTGTTGTCCACGCTGCACGACGCCAGCCACACGTCGTGGGGAGACCAGGCGACATCCATGACATCTACGCGCGCACGCCAAAGAGACCTTTGGTTTGTTTTCTTTTGGTCTCATGTACAAACAATAGCGTCTAGAAGTCCTCCTTAAGATGTTGTGGTTTTGTGCGCGTCACCTCCAGTGTGGTTCCTCAAAATGGTGACGCATCTCCACTGCTCCACATTGGCCAGTTTGCTGCTGGAGCCAAAAACCGTGCTCGGACCGATGAACCTAAACATCACGTCAGTATCAACGCGAGGGTCAGGATGATGTTAGCGCTTTTAAAATGGGCAGAAATCAGGTCGTTTTTTTTGTCAACTTTGTTTTGTTTTCGACACGCGGATTTCGATTTGTGGTTTTCAGTCTTCACAACCGGCTAGCGCAGATCTACGGTACATTTATTTCGGCGGAGGCGTGCGCGTGTGTACGTACGCAGCTCGTTTCCACACCATCACCAATTTGTCGTCCCCTCCGGATGCAAGGTACAGCCCGTTGTTGGACCAGCGCACGCAGTTCACGCATGCTGCACACAAATATGAGTTCCAATGTTATTTCATTTTCCTTTTTTTTTTTTTTTTTTTTAGAAATGCTGTATTTCAATCCCATTTTTTCCCCCAAAGCGTCATCACCAGAACAAAATGATTCATAGATTTGTTTGTGGATACAGCGATGCCTTGACCTAAGCCCGGTTCACACGGCGAGATTTTAAAATTGACTTCCAAACTCAGAGACCGCGACCTTTTGGGGCTAAACAAGCCACCGTAGCCCGGCATCGTGCGAAATATTAGCGCGCCGTGAACGTGGATCATGCGTGATCCTTTGTATATTTTTTTTCGCGGCACTGAACGAGCGACTCTTGACAGCCAAAATGACTTTGCAGCTCCAATAACAACACAAATATGGAGAGCGGCCGCGCGGAGCGTCGGAATGACGGGTTTTCCTCGGGTTTGCGCTATCGGCGCCGCGCTCGTCATTCCTGTCAAATGGGAGCACCGGTGGTCACGCTCGTCGTTGCGTTGACCAAATAGTTCACTCGCAACAAAGTGCAGCACGAATACAAACCGCATCAAAACAAATCAATAAATAGGTGCGCTTTTGGTCCGGACCAGACAAGCGGACCAAAGGTGGTTTCAGGTGAGAACGCATCCTTGGGCTTGAAGACTGCAGTTCAGATATTGTATTTGTCGTCTTTAGCAATTCAACAACATTGACAATTACTTTTCATAAAAATATTACCAAGGTGATTGTCCATCTGGCAAAGCATTTTGGGGACGTTCTCATTCTTCTCATCTTCCTCGCGGAGGACAGGCGCCATGTTCCAGATCATCACCTTCCCCGAGTCCTCCCCTGGTGATCACAAATGATTTTCGACACTATTACTTGATTGGACTGAATCGCCTCGTATGTACAGTACGCGTTTGACAAGTTACCTTGCCCGCCGGTTGCAAATTTGGTTCCATCTGGGTGAATGTCAACAGAAAAGATGGGTTTGCCTGTCAAAGCAAACACAAAGGAGAAAATATCCAATTAACTCCTGTAATTCCAGCCACTTTACGAAAAGAGAACCAATCGAAACAATCAATTTAGAGCATTCTGGCCCTTGCAAGCTCACAGAATATTGTGATTTACGAAACAGGAGTTTTAATTTCAGCAAGAAATGGTTGCAAATGATTTTATTGTCTCGATGTACATATCGTACACACCCGACTTCTGCAAGCAGCAGAAGAGATTACTCACCTAGTCACAACACCCTAATTAAAGGTAGGAGAAACACTCATAGCTCGACGCAAAAATTGGAAGTGATTAGTAGCAAAGCTATGTTGACTACATTCGTTGTTTTTGTTGGGGAGAGGGTGGAATTGGGGCTGGGGACATCTGTGCTTCACTTGTTTAGAAACTGCTAATAAAAGGAGCTCCGAATAGCCTTTCCCCCCCGGAAGCGGCTCAAAAAAACCCGAAAAGTGCGTTGACCTTTATTGGATGCATAGACAAGATCTGGGTAACGGCATTCGCTTATGATGAGTGCCCCGAAGTTGATTGCTTAGGGATGGAGTTCCGCTGCATGTGCCAACGCACAGATTGACAAGCATGAAGTGCTGCCTCCATTAGGGAAAATACAATCCATGCTGTCCTTGTTGGGAGTTGTGTGTGTGTGTGTGTGTGCGTGTGTGTGTGCGTTGGCGGTGTCACGTGTACTTCACTTGTCGAGAAACCACTAGCAATAAGAGAAAACTATCCATCTCTATGACACATAGATGAAAGGTTTTTTTTTTAATGAAAACGACCCAAACGTGTCATCCGTTAGGCATGCTAATGGCTAAATAAGCCAAGTGACAGCATTTAGCAATGTTGGCTAACGCCAAAAGCTAGCCGGGAAGGGGGTAGCTAGCTTGGTAGCTGGGGTATGAAAACATTTGTGCTCCGAGGGAAAACCGCCAAGGTGTTTAGTGCCTAAAATTAACGCCGCAGTTTCGACTTGGAAACGGCGCCGGGTGTCGACGTCCATCTGTGTCCTACCACGCCATCACTTCCCTAGGAAGCCTCTGCCGACAACAACAAAAGCACCAACTTGATCCATGAGATTCGCTTCCTTACCGTTGTGGCTGACCCAGCTCGGCTTCAGTAGCTTCATCTCCAAAAGCTTTGTTTCAATTGTCTTAATCGCTTCGTATCCGGCTCGGCGTCTGTGTTTTATCTCTCAAACCCCGGCCGACGCTCGAGTGTCTTTGGGGGACTTGAACTCCATCGCTTCTTGCAGCATCCCCGCCGAAGCGAGCCGGACGAGGGACGAGGTGACAACGCGCAGGACCGGAAGTCTATAGGTCGCGTCTGGCCACCGAATGGGAAGTCAAGTCGTTGCCTTTTCAAAATAAGTTACCTTAGTCATAGCGGCTGTCGCAGAGACGAGTACAATGTTGATTTTATCAAATATTAGGACTGTAACTTTGTTATTACCAACATGAGTTATATTTAGCACTCATCGCTGGCAGAAAAGAAATGTCATCTGTGCCGTATGTTACATGTTACACATCCAGTACATTTGACAAAGTTTTATCCAATCCAAAAGACACGCTGTCGCGCATTTGTACTTTTACTTTGAAGTCTTACATGACGTCAAAACGGAACTCTAAATTTGAACAACTCGAGACGTTTTCAAACATTTTCTATACGGTAGTTTTAAATAAAAACCATTTATTTTCCGTTTTGTACCCCCCCCCCCCCCTGTAAAACGTCATTCAGCTTTAATTTGATCTATCACACTAAAATGTAAATGCACAAAAGTATACGCCCACCAAGACAACTAACTAAACACGCTTTGTGTGTTGCAATTTACTGATTTGTTCTGATAAATCTGGATTAGCAGTGGGCAAAAATTTGAGTTTTTTTTCTTTAAGCAAGAGGCCGAGTCATTCAGAATTGTGTTAAGAAAATGCCTAAATAATGTAAAAGAATGACATGCTAATGAAAGAATTACATAACTAATGTAATTATATATTTTCTTTTTGATAAAAAAAATCAATTGAGCAATAATTTAACCAGTTAAAACATAAGTAACAAAGTTAGAAAGAATTCATGCAACAAATATTACAGCACTTTTGATCATGTAAATGCTTAAAGGGCCATTTCTGGCTCCATTTGAAATATTAAACACATGTAATTAATTGACTGATTATTGAATAACAATCATCAAAATACTCCAATTAGGGCCATATTGCCAACCTTGCTCAAGAAACCCACCAGGGGCTGTGTGGAATCTTTCCATTCCATTTTGATCAGTTTACCTCGTAAAATATGCACTTGGGTCATCTCAGAACAGTTTGTATGCATTATAAAAAAATTAACCCGCCTGAGATGAGTTCAAGGAAACATTTTAGCTTCATTTATGAACAAAAAAAAGGGGGGGGGGGGATTGCAATCTGTTTTTCCCAACAGTAGTGAATTTACATGGATTGATATGTAGTGACCACGCCCCTCCTCTTGCTGCTTGTGCGATGGAAACAATTTTGAGAACATTTGCATCGTTTTTAATGAGGTTCTGGAAGCCATCACGGTCCCGCCGTTCCCTGGAAGTTGGCCTCGATCTGCTCCAGTGTGCGGCCTTTAGTTTCCGGCACAAATCCAATGGTGAAGACCACACTGAGGAGGCACATGCACGAGAAGAGCCAGAAAGTTCCCGCACTGGTGAGGAGAGTCTGGAAGAGAACGGGAGAGCCCATTACAAAATGGCTTAAGTAACTCGCTGGCTAAACAATTATCTACCCGGCAAACAAATCAACTAAGTAGCTCACGAAGAAAGGAACACGCAAGCTCACAGACCAAACTGCGAGCTAACAAGCAAAGAACAAAGTAGCAAACATAGAAACAAGGGAAAACACCAGCGAAGACATGAACTGACTAACTGGCGGAAAAAAAGCACAAAGCAGACAAACACAATGACTAGCTAGCCAGCTAGCGAAGAGAGCGATTAGTAAAACGCACATTGACAAGCTTACGAGTAGCCCAAAAAAACTAACCAACTCACACAGAAAAGAATAAGTGAACAAACTGAACGGGTAACTCACTAGCTTACTGAATTAAGTTGCTAGCTAATTGCGAAGGAAGGAATGAGCAAACAAATGGGACTAAATGGCTACCCGTCGAACTAACTCACAAAGGCAGCGAGGGAACAGACGACTAACAAATGAGCTAAGCCCCGGATGTTATTGTGCTTGGAGGAGGCTGGACTGTCGGTCATGAAGACGGCGCGTGTTTGGGAGCTGACCATCATGTCCTGGAAGCTCTTGGTGACGACGAAAGCCATGCCCCAGTTGGTCAGCACGCAGACGGAGCTGGCGAAGCCGCGAACTTTCACCGGGAAGATCTCGGACATCACCAACCATGGGATGGGACCCCAACCCAAAGCAAAGCCTACGCATGCACGCACACAAAACACGTTACTTAGCGGAAGGGAAGGAAGACAACAAATCGAACGTAACTCACTACGGAGGGGGCGGGGGGGATTTCTGACTGAATTCCCATTCCACGTACGCAATGTGAATCGGAATGCTAGTCTTTAGACAAGTGGCTTTGATATTATTTTTGAGTTGACTTCCCCTTGAACTAACTATCTCGCCAAGTATGCAGCCGCACGAGGAGGGCGGTCGTGTGGTTTGAGGCTGCGCGTCTGACCCGTGATGAAGACGGCCATGCTGCTGAGGGCCAACCAGGCCATGTCGGCGTGATGTTCCTCCGGAGAGGAGCTCCTGGACATTAAGAAGAAGTAAAGCCCAAATGTCGCCGTGCTGATCACCATGGCCATGCCTTAAAAAAACGCAAGAACAACCATACGGTGGAGAACATCACATACGTGCGAGTCATGAGCGAGTTCGCAAAAGCGGCCACTCGAGTCGGCCTCCGGTCAAGTCGCCTGACTCGAGTCGCTCACATTTAAGACCAACGTCTGTGATGTCATCATGCCCGCAAGCCCATCGACGTCGACAGAAGATCACCTGAAACGACGAGCAGCACTTTCCTGCCGGCCTTGTCCATGACGAGCGCCGCCACGCCGGTGAAGACCACCTGAACCGCAGCCACCATCACCGAGGCCAGATCGCTCTCCTGAAGCGCAACCGCGACGTCGTCACCGAGGTCGACATTTCAAACTTAAGCTTGTGTCGGCCAACCTTGAAATGCGCCTGCTCAAAGATGTTCTGGGCGTAAAACATGACGGCATTGATGCCCGACATCTGCTGGAAGAACATCAGCATCACGCCGATGGCCAGCGGCTTGTACACGCCCGCATCCTTCAGGTCCGACGCCCGGAAGCTGGAACTCTGCCCGAGAGACGGTAGACGACGGCATAACCGACGATCAACTACGAAGCCGATTCCGATGTAGTTGGAAGACGTACAAAGTAGAAGACAATGATTTGCAAATCCTGTTCAACCCGTATTTCATTGACCACGCGACAAAAGACAAGATACTTCAACTTCAACCCGATCAACGTGATCGTTCTTAGCAAATAATGGCAAACTTTGAATTTTATGGCTGCAACACGTCGCAAAAAAAGCTTGGGCGGGGTCACGTTGACCGCTGTGCGACCTCACCTTTTCTTTGAACAACATTGAATAAACATTTGGGAACCGACGCCGCAAATTGTTGGCGCTTTGGAGGTGGAATTCTTTCCCATTCTTGCTTGATGTACAGCTTGGGCTGCTCAAGAGTCTCTGTTGTCACATATTACGCTTCATAATGTATGCAGAAAAGTGGTGAAGATTGCACGACTGTCTGTGTCCTACGTGTTGTGTTGTGTTGTGTTATTTTTGCTATTTTGACTTCAAAATGGCGCCGCGTGAGTGGCTGCCTTTCCAGCAGCTCTTATATTTCGTTCTTCTACTTCTTCCTTTCATAACTTTGCTGCTGCCAATCGGGAATTTCTCCATTGCGAGACGAATAAAGGTTTTCTTATCTTATAATGCGCCGCACCTTTTCAATGGGACACAGGTCTGGACTGCAGGCAGGTCACTCTAGTAGCCGCACTGTTTTATTATGAAACCGGGCTGTTGGAACAGGTGCAGAAGGTGCTTTGGCACCGTCTGGCTGAAATAAGCAGCGGCGTCCAGGAAAAAGATGTTGTCTGCCTTGACAGATGCGCAAGTTCACCGCGGCTTTGGCACTAGCATAGCCCCGTACCATCACAGATGCTGGCTTTGGAACTTTGCGTTCCAGAACAGTCCGGATGGTTCCGTTCCTCTTTGGCCACAATTTCCCAAAACTCGCAGATAAACAACTCATGTAGATAACACCATAAATAACAAACGGTGTGAGTGTGTGGAGAGGCGAGTTGCGTCTCCAATTCCATATTTTGTTTCCCGTGGCGTGTGCTCATTCGCCAAAAGGCTCCCTGGCCCCTCCGCAGCCACCGGCAGGCTTCTGGGAGCCTGCCGCTGGCCACCCCCCCCCCCCCCCACACACACACACAACCTGCCTGTTGGTCGCAGGCCTCCTCGATGCGGGCGCACTCCCACTCCACGGCCGCGTGAGGCCCCCGCAGGAAGCGCAGCGCCTCCTCGGCCTGGCGCCGCTTGCCCTGCAGCAGCAGGAAGCGCGGCGTCTCCGGCATGAAGCACATGGACGAAATCAGCAGCGTGGGCGGCACCGCCCCGCACACCGCCAGCCAGCGCCAGTCCACAAACAGACCTGCGGGCGGCCACATTGACACCGCAATGACTGGTTAATTAGTGGCTGGGAACTCAAAAAAAAAAAAAAAAAAACGGGGGGGGGGACGGGGACGGGACATATGAGCAACTACAGGCTCGACGAGGCAAGAAAAAAAACCGTATGTGAACATAATTGACTTTCGGCAACACAGACCAATCGGCAGCCACGTACCAGCCAGGTAAACTCCCATGATGCCCAGCACCACCATCAGCTGCACGCACGAGCCCAGCATCCCTCGCACACGTTCGTGGGCCATCTCAGAGATGTACAGCTGAGGAAGAAACGCACAAAGCTCATGAGAGGAGACAGAAGATGGGAAAGTGGCCCGGCGGGGAGTCTGACCGGCACGACGAGCGAGGCGCCTCCGCTGGCGAGCCCCGTCAGCACGCGCCCGACGTAGAGCATCCCCACGTTGTGGGCGGCGATGATGACGGTGAAGCCAACGACGAAGGGCAGCGAGCAGAACATGAGAGTCAGCTTCCTGCCCGCCTTGTCCACCATCCAGCCGGTCAGTAGGCCGCCCGCCGCCGCCCCCAGCGTCACCACCGACTGAACGCGTGGTGGACAAGCGCGGCGTCACCGTGGAAATCCAAAACCAGAACCGCCCTGTCACGCCAGCCGCTCCGGTGACGTGCGGCGACGCGCTTACCCCAAACCAGGACGCCTGCACGTCGTCCAGCCGCAGTCGGGGGTCCGGGCTCCCGGCTAGCTCCGGGATGGCGGGTGAGCTGTAGCCCAGCACGAAGCCAAAGCTCATGGGGCCCAGCACGGACGCCAAGGTGGCCAGGTACAACTTCCTGTTGCTGACTTTGCTGCACAGGGAGGAGGAGGCAGAGGGGCACGTTCATGATTAGCGCTAAGCAGGACAACTCTGCTTGATTGCATTAAGGAAGTCATGAGGGACCTCGATTCAATCTCTCGGGTCGCGCGTTTTGTCGACTTTTCATCATTTCTGCACACAGCCCCTGCGGTACTCAATTTGGGTTTCAGCCACTGGCAGTTCTTGCATTCTTTTAAACATTAATTATGACCAAATGCTGTTTTTTTTTTTCATTTTTTGTGAGTAAACGAAAGCACAATATTACATTGATTTAAGATTTTTTTTAATTACTTACATGTAATATTAGAGAAGAACGTTTAAACGGGTCCCCGGGGCTTTTGTTTCAGGTACCAAAAAAAAAAGTAATATTAGAGAAGCCGACATGAGAACGTTTAAACTGGTCCTCGGTGCTTTTGTTTCAGGTACCAAAAAAAAAAAAAAAGGAAACTTACTTCTTTCGTATTTTTCCCAATTACAAATCTGGTAATTCATTTCTCTTGCTTACCTAAGATAAGCGTCCTGTTCGGAAATGAGCCCAGTGGGATCGTCATCATGTTGACCGTCAGCATCCAGGAGTCGCCTCCCCTCCGGTTGGATGTCCATGGCGACTTTTCCCTTCGAACCCTGCCGAAATAGCCCCGGTGATGTTCCGCGTGTTCAGTTCGCAGGTGCAGCGGTGGCATTTATGTGCTAAACGGCTTAAATAGAGACGCAAATGTGAAAACAAAACTTACAATTCATCAAATAATCACGACGCTAGGTATAAAGGCGAGCATATGCGACACATTCCGGCATTGGGGAGTTTGGTTGATGCTTTTCCGGGAGGGAAGTTTGCCTTGTAAACATTCCAGTCAGGTGACCACAAGCACGTTTTTCATTTCCGTTTTAACTTTTCAAATGAAAACAGACCCGTGCGAAAGATAACGGTTAACTTTGCCTTTGCTGGGCATTATTGACATTTACCCTGGAAATGTACTTACTTTTACACCATAAATGTATCTTAACACGAAATATTCTCTCATTTGAACTCTTTATTACAATTCATTATCAACGTGGTGTTTTATTTTGCTAGTCATAACTACGACTTCTACTGCCAACGCTCATTCTTGTTTTATTAGATTTTCGTGTCTTTTCTTAGTAAAATGTGATTTTTATTTCCAACGTGTTCGTCTTTTTTATCTTGATTGTGTTATCCTGTTATTCGGGAACGCCGCACGTTACACACAATTCGGTTACTAGGAAAATGCGAAAAAATGCAAACGGAAGGTAATTTGTCAGCATAGACGATTCCAAGAGGATGATTGAAGCTAAGGCGAACACAAATTAAATGTGTTTAGTATTTTCTTTAAATTAGATCTACTCGTGTGAGCGTTAGACTCAGCATAATTCAGCTAGTAATGCCTGCTGAGTGCGTGAGTCAAATGGTGACGTCATAAATTAATCGACTCTTATCGAACGAAACAAGGGCACCATAAGAGCACGTAGAAAAACGGCTTCTGGTTACCGTGCACATTAACACTCGCCTGCAAATGACATCAACGTTGAGCTCCCTCTTCAGGCATAACGAGTGGAGTAGTCGAGTCGTCAAACTCTTGACAACTTCAAGTAAAATGCAAACGTAAGCTCATTTGTCAACATTATGAACGCCTCTGGGGAGGAGCGTGGGTTAACCCAAATTGAATTCTTTTGCTCTTCAATGGCACTGATTGGTAACTTGGGGCTATCACGCACTTGTACTTCACATGCCAGACCAACAGGGGGTTCTATCAGTCAAAAATACACTGCTTCGTACATTTAATACCTCGAATGTCAAGTAGGATCAACAAAGCGGCCGCGGATGTTATATTTATAAAGTTGCATCGCTCATTTCGGCTTGTAGCTACCCTGTAAAACAACAACTGACGATAAGATTGTCGGCACATCGGGTCAAAATTTGATGATCTTTCAAAGGACCGGAGTGTCCCGTCTTGAGGTTGACGTTACCTTTTTAGCTAATGCTACTACAGTATGTCTATACCACGAGATGTCTTGAGATTGTAGTACCTAAAACTAAAGTTCCTAGATCTTGAGGTGGCTCCGGGAACTGTTGCGGGTCCTCTGTGTGTTAGGAGCATGGGAAATATTTCCTATATTTAGTTGTGGGGGAATACATCTTTGCAATAGAAAACCCTGCAGATGACTTTTGAGAAGTCGAGGACCCTTTTGGGAAGCACCGAGCACATTGAATTCAGAAGCGTATACTGCGGAATGTCACTCAGTAGCGCGCGGACCTCCGCCAAGGCCCGTCAGCCGCCAGACCCCGGTGTAAGCCGACCTCGGTGTTAGCGGAACGAGTGAGTGCGGCGTGACGAGCAGCTGCACTAACAGTTGACGGCGGCGCGGCTGTTAGCTTCTGTCGTCTCCGGGCGGGGAAAGTCCAACGTCAACAAAGAGAAAGTCATCATGTGTTCACGCTTGGAAAAGAGTTTTTTTTTTCTTTTTAAACATCGGAAAATATGGAACTAATTAATCATCTGTTCGAAAAGTTGTTCAAAAAAAGGTTTTTATTAACTGTACACGCTGGGTCACATTTGAACAGCGTTAATGGTCATACAAGTGTTAAAAAAAAAAAAGTTAATTACTGTTAGTAACAAAACATCAGAACAATTGAACATTGGTTATCACTCGGTTTTGTCTCAGATGATAGATGCCCCCCCCCCGACCCCCTTGTGCTTGAAAATGAGTTTTTCGTCGATAGGGTGAGTCAAATAATAGAGACGGCACAAATTTCAACGGTGCGACGAGGCATTTGGGAACGAGTGCGTCCCCTAAACGGCCCGAGAGTGAGAGAGAGACCACCTAGACGTGAGCGAGCCTGCGAATGTTTGGGGAGTGAGCGGAGCCAAACCGCAGCGCTGCCGTGCCCGAGACAAGTGTTTGCGGGGAAATGTGAAGTTTTCGTCTGGGCGGGACACGCCGACCTCGCCTGACAGAGCTGACGTAATGCTGCGCTGTGATTGCGCACGTGCGGGCTCAGCGTCGGGTCTTAGTTTCTTTCGTGGGGCGACGGCGGCGGGAACGTCGCGGCCCTCTCGTTCGTGCTCCGAGGATGTAAAAATCCCAAAAGCTCCCCCGAGAGGCGTAAATTAACGGCAGCGACGAGACATTAAACGGAGGGGTAAAACAAAAACGCACCCACGTTGCTGCTCCTGCGCCAGGCCGACAAGATGGTCGGCGTCCAGAACTCATCGAGAGTCTTGGCGCGCACGAGAGGAAGTCCGCCGATCAGACAGACAGACGGACGGGCGGGCGGGCGGGCGTTTGACGTTTGGCTGTCCGTCCGTCTCCCCGGAGAAACATTTCATTGCAGACAATTTATCCATTTTGGAGATGTTTGCTCCTCTCACTGACTCGCCAGTCACTTTTACTGGGGTGCTTGTGCGTGCGTGAGTGCATGCGCGTGTTCTCAGCCACCATTTTGTTTTCCTTCCCCCCGCCGCACCTTAAACGTTCCGACAGCTGAAGAAGAAAGGTCGGCCCGGCGTCCCTTCCCTCGTTGGCTCTCCCTCTGCCTTACTTCCATCCGTTCATCTCCTTCAGCTTGCTGATGGCGGTGCCTTTGACGGGCAACGCCGGCGGCGGGGAGAACGTGGGCAACGCCGGCGGCGGGGAGAACGTGGGCAACGCCGGCGTCTTATCGGACGCCGCGAAGGCGTTCAGAAGCGAGCGGCACGCCGACATCGTCGCCGTCTTCTTCTTCCCCTTCCGCCCCGAGTCTTTCTTTTCCGGCGCGTCCTTCTTCTCCGGCGTGTCTTTCTTCTCCTTGTAGGAGGCCGGTGACATGCTCTGCGGACGCGGGCCCAGACACGGACGGTACGTCAGGGGGGGGGGGGGCACGAGGAGGAGGAGGAGGAGATGAAGAGGAGAGAAACCGAGAGCAAGCGCGGTCGTTGAGGAGCCACTGGGAGAGGATCAAAAGAAGGAGGAAGAGGAGCAGATGGAGAGGAGGAAGAGGAGCTGGGGTGAAGAGGAAGTGCGGGGGGGGGGTGTGAGGGAGGAGTGAGGATGAAGAAGAGGAGGAAACGGGCCAGGAGGAGGAAGAGGAGCAGTTGAGGAATGAAAAGGAGGAGAGGAGGACCAAGAGCAGGGGTGGGCAATTATTTTTTGCATAGGGCCACATGAGAACCAGAAAATATTCTGGAGGGCCGGATCAAAAGGGTGAACTCAATTCGACATAATATTAATTGGATTTCTTTATTTAAAAAGCAGTATTTTGCATTTCTTGGCACGTTTTTCAGACTTTAAGAGTACATTATTCCGTCGTATCGAACGGGATTTGCTTGACTTGGCGCTACTGCGGGCTTCCGTATCGTCTCCCCCCCCTTCCTCCCTATGCTCTGCAACTTCAAGTAACTGCGCCACCTGGCGCTGAAATGCCTGTCATTACAAGTCCAAATGAAACGAATGCAGTCGTTGACATCGAACCTTAATTGCGTACCAACCTTCGGCGGGCCGGATTAAAAAGACCAACCGGCCGGATTTGGCCCGCGGGCCGTAGTTTGCCCACCTCTGACCAAGAGGAAGGGGAAGGCGGGAGGAAGTGATGAAGAGCGAGGAGAAGGAAGCGGGAGGAGTAGGAGGAGGAGGAGGAGGAGGGTGCCAGGAGACACCGAAGCGCCACTCTTTGGCCCGTCCAATCCACTCCCCCCCCCCCCGCCTTCCTTTTTTTTTAAATCGAAAAAGGGGTCCACGTACGCAGCAGCACAACGTCCAGCAGCTGAGCCTGGCGGCGTTGCGGCCCGAGCCGGCGTAGCGGTTCTTCTTGGGCAGCAGCAGCACCAAGGACACGGACAGCGACAGGTGGTAGAAGCTGCGCACGTAGGCGTAGTCCCACTCCTAACGCCAACACGCACACACGCACACGCGACAGTGTCTCTCGACGGAAGATGCGGGGGGGGGGGGGGGCGGCGGCGCGCCCGATGACCAACCTCAAAGTAGAAGCGCAGCATGAGGGCCAAAGCGCCGAAACAGCAGCCGGGGCCGACCTGCTGCGTGTAAACGCGCTTGTCCGGGTACACCGCACGCAGCTCCTTCATCTTCTGAAGCTGATGGGGGGGGGGCAAGGAGGTGACGAAAACAAAACTGCAAACACGCGAAGAAGCTTTTCTAGCCAGTGGTGGCGAATCTTGGCAGGTGGCAGCGCACCTGAAAGGAGTCGCTCAATTGGCTCACCCCCCCCCCCCCTGCACTGATTGGTCGGCTGAATTGTGAACAAGGGCCACCCCACACGGCCAAAGATTAACCCCAATTAACCCCCAACCCCCGAAATATGGCAGCCCGTAACAATCGCTCACTGAGGAAAGTCGGCGCGATCTTGGAGTGCCGGCGCGGTTTCTGCCGGGCGGGACCGGACTCACCCATTTGATAGTGATGATGAAGACGGCCGATCCGATGGGGCCCGAGTAGATCCCGTACCCCCAGCGGTCCTGGTAGATCCGCACCGCGATGCTCAGGACTCCAAACATGGTCATGCTGGAACGCTGAGGCTCCTCGAAGTCCCCCAAAGCTGAGCGCACGGACAGAGTCCACTTAACAGGCGCCCTGCAAGTCTGCTAAGAAGTCTCTTTCAAAGTCAACCGAGGCCACGGGTGTACTTGGGGGGGGGGGGGGGGGTCTGCTAACAAATCGACCAAGTCCAATTCCAATTGCGCCTTTTGGATGTACTTAACTCATTCACTCCCAAAGACGTTTTTAAACGTCTTTTCAGACTTGGTCCAGAATCGGCTGGTACTGAATGAGTTAAATGTCTCCCGAGAACCGCAGGCAAGTCTCCTCAACGGTCCCCCTTTCCATTGGACTACAGATCCCACCGTCGCTTGGTTAGACCGGCATCATATTGGTTGCGATGGTCCAGAACGACAAACCCCATCCTAATGGCATCTCCGATCACGGCGAACCGCGTCGCGGGCTGTCGGGTGGCGCGGCGGTCCGACTCACCGATGAGCGTGACCCACATGGACAGCGCCGTGCCGTACACGCTAAAGTACTCCAGGATGTCGTACTTCATGAAGCACAGGATGGCCAGGCCTGGCCCGTCGCAGGCGTGATAGATCTAAAACGCATCAAAAGACAAAATGAATGACACGCGTCTGACATGACACGGGGGGTGGGGGGGGTGAATTGTGGCCGCCCGTCCATAAAAAAAGAATGTGGTTTCGGTTTTCCAACAAATCGGTTTTCGAACAGCCTTCTGGAACGCAGTATGGTCGAAAACCGAGGTCTGACTGTCACAGTATGTGTGGGAAATACCAATTTGTAGGCCCCGTTTACTAATTTGTGTCCACCAAATACGACACAGCTGTCATTGGGCGGTCCTACTGCACAATCACGGAACGTTTTTCGATACTTAATACGTCATGTCCTTGTTTATCGGAATATCTGCGTTAGCCACAAAGCCGATGACAAAGAGGAAGCGACCCGCGAGGACGAAATCTCACCGCGTTGAAGAACATGGTGAAGAAGTAGACCATGGCCTCCATGTGGAAGCCTCGCTTGGCGGCCACGCTGGCGGCCGGCAGGAAGACCACGCTGCTGACGCTGGGCAGCAGCATCTTGGCCATGTAGGCGCCCATCTCGCTGGACGAGGCGCAAATGCACGTTGCTCCGCAAGATCCCGGCAGAACGTGCGCGGGGGAGCGGCACCAAAGCGAGACGTCCAGCTGTCCCCCCCCCCCCCCCCCCCCTCCCGACAATGTCCAAAGGGGCGTGTGCGGGGAGTGCGACAAGTGTGCGAAGTGCGGACGCGCGGAGTCATCGGAGGGCAGCTGTTCGCGCGCGTCACGGGACGCCGGCCAAACATTTGCTCCTGCGCTTGCTAGCCTCGATGCTAACATTAGAGCTAACGCTAAAAGTGGAGAGACTCGGCAAAAGGACGTTCAGGCGTGAACTGGAAGTCACGTGAAAAACATCCCTCGTTTCTCGCCGGGGGTTACGTTCCCAAAAAGAAGCCGTGAGAAGTGAAACCCGTGAAGTCGATTTTATTTTCTACGATGACGACATATATGATACAGTACTGTATTGAATGAAACTGTAAGTTGAGGGGTTGGTTGTTGTTCAGTGGATGGCTCTTCTTTACGAATGACAAATGGCGATATGGAATCCTTGAATGCAGTTTATTAACTAATTCAATACCAGCCAATTCTGGACCAAGTCTGAAAAGACGTTTAAAAACGTCTTTGGGAGTGAATGAGTTAAAAGGAGAAAGAAAAAAAAAACGGATGAACGAGAACACAACCCCCCTTTCAGTCAGCAAAACACTTCCTGCTTCTCTTTAGCCAATCAGACGCAAGCAACGTAAGAATGTTTCGACAATTATTCAACAGAATATAATTTAGATAACTATAACGTCAAAGAATATAATGCTCAAATATAAAATGAAAATAATTTAACGTGAGCTTACAAAACCAAAGATGAAAGCTTTTTTTTTTTTCCAGCCTAAGCATTTTTAAAGGCTGTCGAACTCAACGTTTTTTTTTTGTTTTGTCTCGGACTCCTCGGCTTGTCTCAGACTTGGCCATTGGACACACAAAATATTTTGGATCGACTCGAGTTCGTGCAACTATGTTTTTATTCCTGAAAATGAACATCGCCTTTCAAAAAGAAGGCCGCCAGCGCCAAAGGACGCAGTCTCCGTCTTTCAGTCATGTCGGCCAACATGATGAAATTTAGCTTTTAGCGACCATGGAGAACTGGCGTCAGCCACAATGTCTTCAAAAACAAATAAAACGCCAGGCAACCTGCACATTCTCAATTTCGGACACAGACGACACATCACGTTGAACTCGAAATTCCGTTTGTTTTCTTTTCTTTTTTTTTTGTCAAACTCGACGGCGTGGACGAAGGCGTCAAAAAGCACGTGCGTCTGCGTATGACGGCCAAGGAGGTCTCCCCGCCCCGCCCCGCGGAAGCTTTATGGTCGCGCCGGGATGTTTTTTTTTACGTCAAGCGGGGACGAGACGTGCGGCACGCTGGGCCAAGTGTCTCCAGACTTTGACCCAGACAGTTTTTTTTTCGTCACTTCCTGTGCGGTGGCTGATTGATAGTCGACACATAGGAGGGGGGGGGGGGAATGCAGTGGAGCAAAAACATTCCCTGGACACGTCATTAGTTGCGCCGGCACACTCCGCGCAGCTGCTGTGGGTGGGATTCGAATACTGAAGAAAAATAAGACATCCCAATCACAGCAGAGGTTCCACCAGAGCCTTTATGAAAGGCTCTTCATCGGTTTTACTGCAGCTTCAACTGAGTTTGATTTCAGGTTCTTTGTCGGCTCTCCAATAGATTCCCTCATACTGTGTACTTTGTTGGTTCGACTTTGTTGGTTTCTATGGGAGGTCCCCTTAAGTCTGGTCCTCGAGGGCCATCGTCTCCCTCCTCCGACGCGCCCGATTTCAAAGGATCCGCTCATCAGCGAGCTTTGCGGAACCCTAAAAACGATCCTGATCGTTTGAATCCGGTGTGGCGGAGGAGGGAGACGTCCAAAACGAGCTGTAGGGGGTGAGGGGGGGGGGGGGGGGTTCTCGAGGACTGGACTGGACGAGAGGTTTTACTTGAGCTTCTTCACATAGCTTCTCCTGTAGGTTCCGTTCGGAGTTATCCGTGTCACGTTTGCGAGGTGGTGGTGGACCCCAAAAAGCAGGCAAGAGGGAGGAGCGGGGTGAACTTGACGAGTTGTATTAAGAGACGGAAAATAAATCCAGAACAAACAAAGTCATGAAAACGAAAAAAGATTCCAAAGTAACAAACCAGAACCATGGCTGTGGCAAAAAAAACCTAACAGGAACAAACACATGACAGCAGCAAGCAACAAGCAAACAAACATGACAGTAGCCAACAGCAACAATGACCCGACAATGAGTTTAAAGCACTAATTAGCTAACGACCAACAGGTGTGCAGCTGCAGGGAGAGCCCTACACTGCCACCTGTTGGTCCCAAACCGAATCACGACAATCTGAGAGCTCTTGCAGTTTGGCTCTACCACAGGTTCAATCGGAAGTTACGTTCCAAGTTTGATTTGAGCTTCTTGATCGGTTCCCACAGCGGTTCCATCCTAACTTTTGCCGGAGGCTTCACAGCAGGTCGCACAGAAGAAGCTTTATGACACGCTAGGTTTTGCCGGAGGGTCCATTGCGAGTCATCCCAGATCTTTTACAAGGGTTCCATCCCAGAGAAGTTCCACCAGAGGTTTTATTCGAGGCTCTCCCGTGGGTTCCATTAAAAGTCCCAGCAGAGCTTTTACAGTAAGGGATCTTCCATCGGTTCCGCCAAAGGTTCCGCTGGAGGTTCTTTGAAAGATTCCATTCGATGGTCCGTTGGAGGCTCTTGAATTTGGTTCTCTTGTAGTGGACTTTCCAGTGGATTTTTGATTTGAGGTTCTTTTGGAGGTTCTAAAAATGGCTGCGTAGCTGCTTCTACTCGAGAACCCACCAGAGGTTTCATTTGAGGATCTTTCTTAAGTTTCAACCCTTGGTTCTGTTCCAGGTTCTGGTGGTGACGCCGCTTGTTTTTTGTTTTTTTTTCCTCTCTTTTCTGTGAACGTGGGTGCGTTCGCATCCACGTGTGGGTTATTTTCTGCCCCGCATTTGTTGCTACAGTTGTCGTCCTCCCTCAGCTGTGAGGCCTGCTCGGACATTCTTTGGAAAATGAGCAAGTCCTCCCTCAAATCTCAAAAGCTTCACCCGCAATCTTCCCTTCCCACGTCACAGCGTTTCCTGTCGCGTCACCGGCACACTCGGGGGTCATGGCGACATTGTAAGTACACAATGCGCATGCCTGTGTGTGGGTGTGTGTGCTGAAAAAGAAAACCCTGGGCATCGGCCCGCAACGAGAACTTGGAGAAGTCAAGGAGGTCCCGCAATGTGAAAGCGGGTGTCGGAAGCCATTCCGGTCGGTGTGTTTCGGCATTTCGCGGTCGTCTTCCCGGTAGAAGCGAGAGCCTGCGAGCGGGTCCCGTTCCCGTCGCCCGTCACGCTAACCCCGCGTCTTGGCGGGGAAACCAAAAGAAGTGCTCACGTCTGCGAGGAGGCGTTGAAACGTGAGCAGCCTCCTCTCGTCACCTCCGCAACCGGGGCAGTCTAAACACGCCGCGGGAACAGAACGTAGCGCAGACTTCCTGGACGCATCTGAGAAAACATTGAGCTCGCCGCCCCCCCTCATTCCCCGACGCGCGGCGCACACCTTTCAACCCCCACCGGGCCTTCTTCCCAACCGCAGGTCCCCCGGGTGCTTCTGTTTGAGCCCGCTTTCACCTGAAGCGGTTCTAGCAGCAGTTCCCGAGAGTGTTATATTCAGGAAGAAGTTCCGCCAGCGGTGCCCTACGCTTATCTGGCAGAGGTTCCTGAAAAAGAATATCTGGTCGGGCATGGACCCTGTGAGATGTTCGGCAAAGTCAAAGTTCTGTCGGCTGCCCCGCGGGACCCGATTTGAGAGTATTGCCGGCGTTTCCTTAAAATGAGTTTCCAGAAGATCTCGTGAGATGTTCTTCAGGTTCGAGCAGCAGCGCTTACAGATGTGCTAGCAGAAGAAGTTTGGAAAAAGAACTTCTGGAAGATGGTTTTTTAGGAGGACATTTTAGGAGGACTTGGATCAGAGGTTCCAAAGTTCTGCAGTTCAATCTTTTCTGTCCAATGGGCTCTTGGAGGTTCTGCTTGATAATATTTTCGCCGAATGGGTTCTACCGCACATTTTGCCCCAGGCTCTATAGAATGTTGTAGTTCAAGTTGCATGAGCATTTTTTTAGATGCCCTCTATGAGAGGTTCTGTCAGAAATTGGATGGCAAGCGCTTCGAGTACACATGAAAGCCCGCTTTCTCATTTCGCTACGAGAAAATGCTCTACGGGTACACGTTCCGCATGGAGGTCTGGTGCGGGTTCCGCCAGATGTTGCATGACAGCACGGGTGTCAAACTCAAAGCCCGCGGGCCTGACCCGGCCCGCCGTCACATTTGATGCGGCCCGCGAAAGCAAATGAAACACGTGAACTTCCCAGACGGGTGCTCAAACCCAGACTAAAATTTCACAAGGGCACCCCCCCCCCCCCCGGCGTGGGATTGGGAGGACGAAGACGAGGCTCGGCGAGAGCGCGCCGAGCAACGCGAGCAGCTGTGGAAACAGCGACGCAGACAGAAGAGCGCGACGGGAGCGGCGAGGAATAACAGCAGGAAAAGGAGGCCGCGGGGCCGAACGAGTAACGGGATAGCAGGACGCCATGATGGGAGGAAGACGACATGGCGGGCAGACACGGTGGTCCTCGCAGCGCCGCCATCAATCAGAAGAGGCCAAATTCACCTGGAAGTCAAACAACTTTCTCACTCCCTGCTCGTGAGAAGAGATCTTTTCTTTTTTTTCTATCTTCTCCCAAATGTTTTTGCGGTGAAAGAACATGGCGCTGCCTCGGCCGAAGACACGTGAGCCGCCGCCGGTGCGAGCGCTCGCGTAAGCGTTGAGGTTCTTTCATATTTTCGACCGGCGACTCCGATCGGTTCTTTTGGCGCTTTCGCCAGACATTTTTTTACGAGGCCATCGGAAGTTCAACCGTCGGTTCGATTCGAGGTGACTTGACAAGTCCGTTCGCCGTCCGCTGTTTTTCCGCCAAACGTTTTAGCGCAGGTTCTGTCGTAGGTTCCGAATCAGAATTTCGACTCTCGCTGGTTTCCAGCCGGCACGCTACGACCGGAAGCTCCCTTCCGACGTTTTCACGCGACAAGACAAAGTTATCGAGTTGGCTCCGTTCCAACAAGAGGTTTTGTGGCACGTGCGATCAAAGGATCCACCGGAGGTTCGATCGCAGGTTGCGTCAGGAAGGTTCTCCTGCGGCGCCCATCAGAAGTTGGAATCTGCGCCCTATTCGAGGTTGCGTCAGATATTTTAAGCGACCGTAGCTTCCTCGAAGTTCCACATCAGATATTTTTCAAAGAGGTTCTATCGTCCGATAAGTTCTAGCCAAGGTTTTGTAGCGGCTTTGTACTCCTACCAGATGTTTTACGGTGAATTTTGTCACCGGGGGTTTCTTTGTGGCCCCCGGTGACAAAATTTCATTCGTGGTACTTTTCATCAATTGTCCCAGAGCTTTTATCGCAAGGTCTGTCGGTGGTTCCAGCAGACATTTTTCCGGGCGGTACATTCAAGCTTTCTTCCATAAGATCCGTCATCATTTCTCACGGAGGGTCCATTGGCAGATCCACAAGAGCTTTTGTATCGGGTTCAACCAGAAGTTTCGATTTCAGTTTTTTTTCCTGGAGATTCTTCCTTTAGGTTATGCCAGTTTTGATATTCCTTTTGATAGTCCTGTTTGGTGAATGTATACGGTGTGAAATGCTGCCCCCTATCACACTCGAAGCGTGGCGCGCAAATGCCATATCGGGCCTTCGGAGCCAGGCAGCGTCCACTCACGTTTCTTGTTGTTCTTGGCCCGCTTTCAGCCGCGTCTGGGCCGGGGGGGAGGGGGGGGGGGCGCAGAATAGCATTGTGGGAAGTCTGGGACTTGCCCGGGGAGGAAGCGGCGAGGTGTGAAGTGCAACATCCACGGCCAGCCGCAGACTTTGGGTCCCGTTTCGAAGTTCCAGAAAGAAAAAAAAAAAAAAAAATCCCAGAAAAGCCTGCTGACTCAGGAGGAAGAGGAGGAGGAAGAGGGATGCGGGGAGCGCACACCTTACCTCCTTGTGCCCTCCCCTCCCTTCCACGCTTTCTTGCTCCCGCACTCGCGTCTCCTCATTCAACGGCAGACACGCACAACACAACACCGCCGATGCGCGCGCGCGCGCCCATACGCACGCACGCACGCATGCACACGACACACGTTGACACACGCTGAGCGGCATCCTCAACACAAAGTCAGACGCCCTTGGACTGCAGCGGGGGAGGTGAGTGCGTGTCAGTTTGTGAAACCTGTTGTGTGCGTGCGTGCGTGTGCGTGTTGCACCAGACCAAAACAAACCCCCGCAACTGTACTCTGTGAGTGTATGTGCGTGTTACATGTACAGGGAATGAGGGTTCCTGTTTGTATGGGGGGGTCGGGGGGTTCTGAGAGATTCTTTCAAAAGGTTCTACCAAAGGTTCTCCGAGAGTTTGAACCGGACATTTTATTTGAGAATCGTTCTCTAAATCCACCAGAAGTTGTACAAGAGGTTTTTATGGCAGGTTCTACCATAAATCCTTTTGGAGGTTCTTTTAAAGGTTCTCCGGTAGAGTCCATCGGTAGCTCTGGCTGGGTAAGCCCGAATTTCTATGAAAGCTTCTTTTATGGGTTCCGACTTCCATGGGAAGTTCGTCCCTGGGTTCTAAAAGGTTCTCTCGACGCGTCCCTCAATCATTCCACGAAAGGCTCTCCTGTCATTCCTACTCTGAGATGCTCGTCTGAAGTTGCACGTGAGCTATTATGACAGGTTCTTTTAGAGCTGCCGCCAGAGGTTTTTACGGGTGCTTCCACGGGTTCCGTCATAGGTTCCATCCAGCACAACCTCGACCTTTGGTTGAATACGTAAAGCATGTCATACACAACTTCTTGTAGAGGTTCCACTAGAGGTTTTTTTTTTATAGGTTCTGCTCCGTTCCATGAGAAATTCTATCTGAGATTTCATAATAATAAATCTTTCTTAGGCTTTCTCACAGAATCCATCAGAAATTCTTACGAAAGGAAGGTTACGAGCAACATTAGCCTAACTTTGCTAACAAAAACATTAGCTGGTGTTGCCACCGTGCTAACAACAGCAACAAAAACACGGCGTCTTTATTACCGATTTGTTTTACTGTTTATTTTTTATGTTAAATTGCTCCACGTACAGCACTTTGTATGCAGCGATGGCTTGCGCTCTTGTTAACGCCACACGAACAGCAAGCTTGCCTTGTGTTTGTGACGCTGATCAATATTCGGTTCCAGTTAGCTTGTTAGCTGGCGCAAGTGCATGTGGATGCGACAGAGGATCTGTGTGTGTGTGTGTGTGTGTGTGTAGGGGCTGAGACTGCCAGTGTTGTAATAACACGACAGCGAGGGGCCCCTGGGGGCCGTCAAGACTGTTTACTTTAGTCTCAGCTTGTTTGTGTGTGTGTGTGTGTGTGAGGCAGAGGAAGAGGGAGGGGAGAGGGGGGGGGGGTTCAACCACCACCAGTATCAACTCGCGATGCGCCGGTTAGGTTGTCAATCATACATGAATCAATTGGAAGGCTGATCAATGCAACATGTGTTAGTTTGCTCGGGAAGGGCCATCCACGCCATGTCAACTTCGTTTTGTCATCAGTGTCGCCAACCTTTGCTCATGTTGCCATCACGCAAACAACTTCAGCTTGTACTTCTGTCATCTTAGCAGCAACAGACAAACAATGATCACATGCTGCCATCACAACGTTCGATTTTTTTGCAAATGTTAATTAATCTGTGACTTTGGCGTGTCCCCTGCCTACTGGCCAAAAAAAACGCCGGGATAGGCTCCAGCACACCCCGCGACCCTTGTGAGGACAAGAGGATGGGAAAATGGATGTTCATTTATTTGGGTGTCATGCTAACAAGAATATTAGCTCATGTTGGCATCACGCTAACCGTAGCTTGTTATTTTGGCTCACTGTGTTGCACAAGTGTAAACAGAAGCAGAATTCACTTTCACTTTCACTGTGTGGTTACCCAACAAGCTAAACATCAACTCGCGATGGGCCGGTGAGCTTGTCAATCATACACGAATTGATTGGAAGGCCTATCGACCCAACATGTGTTAGTTTGCTTCGGGTGGCCATTCACCCCATGTCAAATTCATTTTATCGTCAGTGTCACCAACCTTCACTCATATTTCCCGAAACGCTAACCATTTCAGTTTGTACTTCTGTCATCTTTGCAGCAACAAACAATTATCACATGCTGCGTCACAACATTAGCTTTCTTTAACAATGTTAATTTATCTGCGATTGGCCGGCTACCAGCACGACGTGTCCCCCGCCTCCTGCCCAAAGACCACCGGGATAGGGTCCAGCACCCCCCGCGACCCTTGTGAGGACAAGCGGATGGGAAAATGGTTGGGTTGATGTTCATTTATTTGGGTGTCATGCTAACAGGAACATTAGCTCATGTTGCGGCCAGGCTAGCATTAGCTTCTTATTTTGGTTCACTTTGTTGCGCAAGTGTAAACAGAGGCAGAATTCACTTTCACTGTGTTGTTACCCAACAAGCTAAACATCAACTCGCGACGGGCCGGTTAGCTTGTCAATCATCCACGAATTGATTGGAAGACCTATTGACCCGACAGATGTTAGTTTGCTTCGGGACCCCATGTCAATTTCATTTTACTGTCAGTGTCACCAACCTTCGCTCATGTTCCCGTCACGCGAACAACTTCAGCTTGTACTTCCGTCATCTTCGCAGCAACAGACGCCCAACTCGGGAACGACCTCCAAGCGTTGTTGGGCGTGCCTTTGGGCTACGAACAGTTCCCAGTCAAGGGCCGCCAACTGGGTCTGCAGGTAGCCGGGTCGCTGCAGCTTTAGGAGACGCTTTGGGACCCAGTTGGAGGTCGCTAAACAACAACAACAACAATAGCAGCAGCAGCACCAGACAAAAAACTGTCACATGCTGCCATTACAACGTTAATTTCTTTTCAAATGTCAATTTATTTTGCTGTCTTGCTAACAACACGATTGGCTCGTGTTTGTGGGACGCAAACAGTAACACGAGCTCGCGATGCCACGACGCAGACGACATCAGCTGGTATTGCCGTCATGCAAACAGCGCTGTTTTGTATTTTGTCCACCAGGATGCGTGTGTGTTCCTGGGAGACGTATGGTGAGACCACCGTGGTCCTGCTGGCTGTCGTCACGCTGATGATGTCCGCAGGACGCCTCGCCAACACGGCCATCGCGCCGCTGCAGGTCAAAAGACACACCTAGGGTCACCCCTCTCCACCCTTCTGTCTCACATTTCCCGTCGACCTTTGGGCGTCCCTTTGTGTGCCTCCCCTCGTATTTCCTGTTGCTTCTCCCTAAGCATGGAGACCAATTGGGTGACGAGGGGCGCTCTCTGCGCCCCCCCCCCCACCCCTCCTCACATTCCAGCAGCATGCTCAGGTTTGATTCCTGCTGCTGCTGCACACGGGGAATGTTTGGAAAGTGCTGCGTCTGCACTTTTGGGGACGTTCACAACAATGCTCTTTCACTGACTTCTGATTGGCTGACGTGCTCACTCAGGCAGCAGGCTCTTCTTTTGGCTCTGACAAATTAGCCTGGGAACTCCATTTGGACAAGAATTCCCATGGTCCAAAAACGTCATCGCCCTTCAACATTTCCTTGTTCTGCCATGTTCCAGGAACTTGAGGTTGTTGGTCCGTATCTGCATTTCCCGGCACATTAAAACTCCAAAGGCTCACTGACTTCACACTACTTAATACCGGACCCCTTGGAAATCCGAGCCGAACCGGACAGCTTCATTTTCACTGATCATCACGTTTTGATCGGCGTGCGTATGTGTGCTCCTGCAGGAAGAAGGCGGTGTGGCCTCCAACAGCCTGGAGGAGCTCCAGGTGACGGCGTTCTGGTGGGGCGAGTGGGCCAAGTGGACGGCGTGCACGCGCACCTGCGGCGGAGGCGTCAAGTCACAGGAGAGGCACTGCCTCAAGCAGAGGTCACGAGAGGCTACCGTCCGTCCCCGACGCTCCGTGACGGCGAGGCCCGAGTTCTCTCGTTAATGTTGTTCGCGTGTGCCTTTTGGTGTCCAAAGAAAGAAAGTTGCCGTGTTCAAGGACAACATGACGTGCTCGGGAATCTCCAAGCGATACCACCTGTGCAACACACAAGTCAGTCACACGCGGGCAGGGCACTCGTGTACGTCCAGAAACATACAGCCCGACGCCGACTGTCGCGTTTTGTCACTTTGCCAGGACTGTCCGGCCAGCGCCCGAAGTTTCCGCGAGGAGCAGTGCTGGTCCTTCAACTCGCAGCTCTACAGTGGCCACAGCTACCAGTGGAAACCTCTCTATCCGGGTACCGCGCATTTGGTCTTACTCGCGGCTCGGGATGGGAAACCCCAATGAGCCGTTCAAACTCGGCGTCGAGTTTCAAAGCCGGGGGGTAGGGTTGGAAATTTGGGTTTCATACGAGGTTCGGTGTTTCATTGTCAACTCCAACATCTACGGGTTAGGGTCTAGGGCAGGGGTAGGGAACTGCGGTTGTTGGAGAGCCATATCCTGCCTGTTTTAGGTCCCTCCCTACTCCATCACTCCTGATTCAAATGATCGGCTTGTCAGCAAGCTCTGTCGAGGCCTGAACAACTGAATCAGGTGCGTTGGAGTCGGCGATGAGGAAAATGGGGACAAAACAGGGCGCGACAGTACAAGCACGATTCCATATTTCACGGGTTGGCCACTTCATGAGTGTCTGATTCCGAGGGTTTGCGGTTGCGCAGACGCGAGCGTTGCCGTCAGAGGCAATGTCAACGTTAGCGGAGACGTTGGAGTTGGCCTTCTCGCTAACCTTAGTCCTGCGCTGTGTGTAGACGACTACGTGCACATCTCCAGCAACCCGTGCGATCTCCACTGCACCACCGCCGACGGCCAGCGTCAGCTGATGGTGGCGGCGCGCGACGGCACGTCCTGTAAATACAGCAGCTACCGCGGAGTCTGCGTGGACGGTAAGTGTGAGGTGAGTCCGCACCCGGCCACGATTTCGACACAGGGTTTCAAGACTCGGCGAAGGGGTCAAGGCAGTTTATGTGTATGGCATGTTTATATTTCGAGGTCATTTCCCTATGTTTGGAAAGAAATGCTGACATCACCAGATTTCTTTGATGTCTCCCAGCCAATCGGGTGCGATGGCGTTCTCTTCTCATCGAACACGCTGGACAAATGCGGAGTGTGCCAGGGCGATGGCAGCAGCTGCAGCAGGGTCACCGGAAATTTCCGCCGTGGGGCCACCACGCTTGGTGAGGGCACAGCATCCCGCGCCGCCGCTTCCTCGCCATCTCGCCAATGCCGTCGGCCGGGCATGCCGCTCGCCGCCACTGCCCGGTGACCACCGACGCATGCCGTGCGCCTGCTAGCGCCACACCACCGCTTCCTACGCCTGATCTCCGCCACCGCAGTTTTGGTTGCCGCTTGTCCCGACCAAGGCCCAGTTCCCACCACTGCCCGGTTTGCTGCTGCCGCCGAGACCGCTCAGATCAGTTTCCTTTCTCCTGATTTGCAGGCTATGCCTTCATCACGCAAATCCCCGAAGGATCGTGGGACATCCAGGTCATCGAAAGGAAAAAGTCAGCCGACGTTCTCGGTCAGTCATTGGCTGACAGCCGGCGCGGAAGTTCATTTGCTCGGACAAAAAGAAAAAGAAAAAGCCACACCCGCTTCCTCCTTTCAGCCGTGACCGACCAGGCGGGGAACTTCTTCTTTAACGGCGCTTACAAAGTGGACAGCCCTCAGAACTTCCATGTGGCGGGTACCGTCTTCAAATACCGCCGCCCCATGGACATCTACGAAACGGGCATCGAGTACATCGTCGCCAAAGGGCCCCTGGACCAGCCGGTCAACATCCTGGTACCATGTTCAGGGGTTTGAATTGGGGTTTCCATACAAAGTTGGCTTTCAGACCTGGTTTGAAAGCCGGGGCTAAAATTTGAAGCCAGGGTTGTGTTTTTCAAAACCGGGTTTTAAGCCACGTTTGGGGGTGTAAGGGTTTCAAGCCTGGACATGTCCTTCTAGGTGTGGAATCAGAACGGCCGAACGCCGTACATCACGTATGAGTACACAGTCCTGAGAGACTCCCTGCCAGTTGTGCCGCCGCCGCCCATCTACACGGGCGCCGACAGCTCGGTGGAGGCCGGGCCCTTGCCGGCGCCCAACGCCAGCCGCTACGACGGGGGGCGCCGTATGGACGGCGGCACGCAGCAGGAGACCAACGAAGTCTACGAGGAGACCGCGCACATACACTGTGACACCAACACACACTACGCAGGTGTATATACACACACAAGCGCTCTTTCTGTGTGTCCATTTGGGGTGTTGTTTTGATGTCCGTTGTGTTTAGTTCGGGCTTTCTCTCAAAAATCAGTTTTGTCCAAGAAATTCACACAAGGGCCAACAACCTCATGCCGCCCCAACAGGAGTGATGGCTGATTCTTGGGTGAATTCCCCTCACATCTTGCTTGTCTCTTGAACACTCTTCGTCCTGGCCCACCAGAGAGCAACGGCAGCCACACGGGGAGCACCGCCAACCCGATACCAGTCGACGTGCCCCTGGACCCCGAGGCCGACGCCCCCAACCTCATCTGGAGGGTTCTTCTGGAAGAACGTGTGGGCCAAGACGAGCTGCTCATCAATATTTCCACCAACCAGCTGCTGGAAACGGAAGGAGATGACTTGTTCTCGGCTGAGGCGGACCCCGGCGACCCGGAGTCTGACGGACCGCTCGGACACAACCGCACTCTGCAGTTCACGCTCGGACGAAAACGCAACGACAGCGGCGCAGACGTATTCTACCACAACAAGACGCTGCACGCCATGACCAGGGCCGGCGCCCACTCCAACAGAACCAGGTAATGCACCAGAACTTTGGTCATAGACCAGTCAGTTCACACGACAGACAGAACCAAGGAAAGAAAGTGCTCCAACAGAACCAGGTACCAGAATGGGACCACGTACTAACATAACCGGGTTTTGAAACAGGACGGATAATCCAACACGAGTGGGTACTCAGAGATGACTAAGTACGGGAACAGATCCGATGAACCTAACAGAAGTGGTACCGCAATAGAGCCAGGTACTAGCCTAAAACCAACCCAGATATTGAAAGAGAACCAGGTAGGACAACAGACCCAGGTATTTCCACAAAGCCAGCAAACACCATCGAAGTATGTACTACAACAGAAGCAAAGCAAAGGACCACAACAGGACATGTCCAACAACAGAAGCAGTTAGTGCGACAGAACAAGGTATTGAAACAAAACTGTCACGTTGCGTGGTGGTGGTGGACCCCAAAAAGCAGGCAGGAGGGAGGAGCAGGGTGTACTTGACGAATTGTATTTAAAACAAAGAAAACTAAATCCAGAACAAAGTCCAAAGTAACAAACAAAAACCATGACTTAAACAAAAACTATCAATAACCAAAACACTACCTGAACAAACATGACAGCGGCAAAGGAACAGCAAACAAACAAACATGACAGTAGCAAGAGCAAACAATGACCCGACACTGAGTGTTCGGGCTGGGAGTCCTTTTAAAGCCCTAATTACCTATGACCAACAGGTGTGCAGCTGCCAGGGGAGCCCTACGGTGCCACCTGTTGGTCCCTAAACCGAATCATGACAAAACCAGAACCTGCTATTGGCACAGAACCAGGAAATACTCGAAACCGGTTGTTTTTTCAGAGAGCCATCCTTGGGGTCTATCTCAATTCATGTGGCACCTAAGATTCGTAGCTGGTCTTAACGGAGGACGCACCATTCCACAGGGGGAACCCACGGCTCTACCAGAAGAACCTGAAGCTGAGTCCGGCTGACATGTACCGCTGGAAGCTTTCCTCCCAGGAGCCATGCAGCATGACCTGCTCCATTGGTAACCCATCCCGGGCCGCTGCGTTCTTGTAAATCTGGACCAGGACCGTACCCACATGCCTTTAGCGATGACTGCTGATCTCTTTCAGGCGTTTCCAGGTCCTTCGTCACGTGCATCCGCTACGATGGCGCGGAAGTGCACGACATGTACTGTGATGCGCTGACCCGACCAGAGCCCGTCCACGACTTCTGCATTGGGCGGGAGTGTCAGCCCAGGTACGCTACTGACAGAAGCTTCATGCTAACGGGCTTTCGGGTGAAATTTCACAATGAACCTAAAATGCACGCTAACCTCTTCAGGAGAACTCGTACAAGGTTGCAATACTTTTTGCACAACTTGCTGTCCTCGAACAAGGAGCTGTACATGTAAAATAGTTTACATGTACATGGAAGAGCCCAATATGGCAAACGTTTTGGGTGTAGTGTACACGGTTGCCATAATGCGAGTGGGTGATTCTCTGGCTCCCCCTCAGGTGGGAGGCCAGCAGCTGGAGCGAGTGCTCGCGGACCTGCGGCGAGGGCTTCCAATTCCGGCAGGTCAGATGCTGGAAGATGCTGTCACCTGGCTTGGACAGCTCCGTCTATAGCGACCTGTGCACCGTGGCCGACTTGGAGAGACCCATGGAGAGGCGGCCTTGCAAGAGCCCCGCTTGTGGCCCGCAGTGGGAGGTGGCCGAGTGGACCGAGGTACGCCGCCTGTCTCTCGAACTGTTCACAATGTTTCTCAGTTTTTGCGTCAGCAAGGCTCGCTCGAGTAAAATGCTCACGTCTTTCCCGTACCGCATCTGTCTATCTATTTGTACTGACGTGGCCAAAAAGAGGTGGCTGCTAACATGCTAACGTGCTGACACAGTGTTCCGCCAAGTGTGGCCGAAGAGATCAGGTGACCCGGGATGTCCGCTGCTCCGACGAAAGCCGCCCGTGCGACCCCGCGACCAGACCGCCCAGCATCAAGAACTGCACGGGCCCGCCCTGCGAACGCCACTGGACCGTGTCTGAGTGGGGGCCGGTGAGTGAAGCCACGACGCGGCCGGCGTCGAGCAAAAACCCCGCCGTGACGCGGCGTTCAGTTTTGCGCCTTCTTGTGCCTAGTGCTCGGGCCCGTGCCCGCACGGGAGGATGGTGCGCCACGTGTACTGCAAGACCCCCGATGGCCGCGTGGTGGCCGAGGACCAGTGCCTCGGCGACGAGAAGCCGCTCGCTGTCCAGCCCTGTGGGGAGAGGGATTGCCCCGCCCACTGGCTCAATCAGGACTGGGAAAAGGTGAACCCCGTTGAGAGTGAAACCCGCACGTCATGTTTGTGGAACCGCTATGTGGTGTCTGTCGCGTGCATGTAACATAACTGAAGCCCGCACGGAGCGTGCGGGTACGTGATGTAAGAACGTGAGTGCAACCTGTCCGTCACGCGCCATCTCCGCACTGTGCAAATTTGGCCATGTAACACGTGCGTACTGCGTGCAGTGTAACGCCACTTGCGGCCGCGGCGTCAAGCGCAGGGTCGTCCAATGCGTGGGCATCAGCGGCGGCAAGTTCCTGGTCTTGGACGGGGAGGCGTGCGGCGCCGAGGAGAGGCCCGAAGACGAGAGCACCTGCTTCGAGCGGCCGTGCTTCAAGTGGTACACAACGCCCTGGTCCGAGGTAAGGGTAGCGAGTGAGGCGTGTGACGTGTCGCCTGCGTGGCGGGAGCTATTGCGAGGTCTGTAACATGTGATTTGGATCACATGTCGGTAACATGCCCGTTTGGTCCCTATCGTACGTAGCATGCGTTGAGCGCGTGTGTGCAACCTGTGTGGAATGTCCTTCACGTCTCGCATGTCACGCGCGATACGGGTCAAAACTGTACGTAACCATCGTCGGGCATGTGTGCGAGACGTGTTTAGCATGTCTCATCATCGGGTGTTGACCGCGGCAGGTCATTCGGACGCGGCGTGCGAGTGGCGCCCACCCGTGTGTGTCGCGCGTCCGCTCAAGCTGCTTTGTAACACGGAACCTCGCGTGTTGCTCAGTGCACCAAGACGTGCGGCGTGGGCGTGAGGATGCGCGACGTCAAGTGTTATCAGGACCGCGAGCTGGTGCGCGGCTGCGACCCGCTCACCAAGCCCGTGTCCAAGCAGACGTGCAGTCTCCAGCCGTGTCCCACCGAGCCGCCAGGTCAGTCCCCCCCCCCCCAACCATCTCGCCGTTTCTGGGCTCAGATCCAACCCCGTCGAACCACTCCCGCACCTTTGGACGAACCATCCCTGAATCGGTGTACCCCGTGTATCAAGATTACCGGAGCGAATGACCTCTTTTTGGAGGGAAGCGCAGCTCTAGTCACATACCTGTAATCGTATTAGCCCTTCTATGCCGAGGATAAAGAATACTGTGTACACGCACCTATGAGTTCAAATATCAACAGCTTTTTTTTTTTTGGTCTGTCAGATGAAAGCTGCCAGGACCGGCCCACGACCAACTGCCTGCTGGCTCTCAAGGTCAACCTGTGCAGTCACTGGTACTACAGCAAGGCCTGCTGCCACTCTTGCCACTCCCTGCGACCGCCCACTTCCTAGAACCCCGACCCGCGCCGCCTTCCGCCGGAACTTGCCGCTCGCGCGCGTGGATTTTCTTCGTCGGCTCGCTCGGGGCGCAACGTCGATATTGTCGAAACACAACGTCGGCGCGCCAAAAGTTGCTCACGCGGGGCACGCCCACTTTTTGGGTCCATACCGGCACCTTTTGAGTCTTTCACTCTTCCGCTTTCTTTTTTTCCCCATCATCCACCCCTCTCTCCCCCCATTGTGCTCTCTTTTGCGACCTCGAGCCTTCTCCCACCACGTTTCTCAGACCTATCACTTCCCCCCCTCACTCCTTCTCAAATCCTTTCCCGTAATTCTTCTCTTCTCATCATCAATCGCTTGCACTCTCTCTCTCTCTCTCTCTCTCTCTGCATGCCATCATGCCTCCCATCTTTGCCCCCGGCGCGTCTCTTACTCGGGCCCTTAAACTTGAACCGACACGATGATGAAGACGAAGACGAAGCTCCTCCCGCAGCCTGAAAAGGGAATTCTGAGCGTCTCTCTGACCAAGACGATTCTTCCATTCACTTCTTACATGTTATTTAACGGTGACAGTGAGTGAAATGTGCATATCGGCGTATTTATTAGTCATCGCACAGAAAACACAAACGCATTCACACGCGCACACACACACATGCGCACACATAACACGCACACACACTTTTTTTTCTTTTTATGTTAGCACGACCACCCGACATTTCTTTGTCGGGTGCCAAAAAGAAAAGGAAGACGACGATGACGGCGGACAGAGGAGCCGAGATAACCTGACACTTGAAATGTATTCGGGCGTGCTCGTCTTCCTGTCTTTGATCGAAATATAACAAAGACCTCTTTGTATGACGCGCCAAGCGCACGCGGACACACGTTGTTGATAATAAAGACGAGAAACTGTCCACTTGGCGCTCTCTCGATCTGTGCTTGACTTTTCATGTTCGCGCTCCCTCTCTCTGGGAGGGAAAAGGCGGGGGGGGGGGGGGGGGGTCACGATTCGACCCCGTTGCACCCGTGTGGCTGACAGGGTGATGTCGTCGGTGCGTGACACCGTGCGACTGTTGGACTGACAGCGTCGGACAACAGAACCCAAGTGGGCAAAGTGTGCGCTAGCTAACTTCAACGTTACAAGGCGTATTTATTTTGAGTTGTCAAATCCGACGTCTTTCATCTTAGGCAGCTCGCTAAAGTCAAGCCTCCCCCCCCCCCCCCCTTTTCTCTGGCGAGCACTTTGGAAGAGGAAGTCACGCTTTCGTCACATGTCGGCCGGATTGCCGTACCGCACTTGACTTTGGAGTCAGCCAGTCCTCCATGAAGCGTCTCCAGTTGGTCCATAATGCTGCTGCTCACCTCGAGCACATCCCTCCCACTCTGGCATCCCCTCACTGGCTCTCTCTCTACATTTTAGAGTTCATTTGAAGATCCTATGATTTGCTTTTCAAACCTTGAAAAAAGGCCTCGCGCCACCAGACTTCGCTGGTCTGGAGACTGGTGTCAACTGGTCTGTGACACACAAAAAAAAACAAACGAAAAAGAAGGTTGGGCAGCACTGTGCTAAAGGTTACGCGGCAGTGCGTAACGCCCTGGCACAGTGTCCGCGTTCCAATGTGGTGGACTACAAGTCAGCGCGTCGCGGGGGTCGTAAACAGATCGCTTCTTGCAAGATGAAGTGAGTGCGTTACAGCGTACGTTACAATTTATTTCGCCGTCTCAGTTACAGTTTGGCTCACAGTGTCTTACAACCGAGTGCGTGTTACAAAGCGTGTGACAGTATTGTTGCGTGTACAGCGTCTCCCGATACAACTGTTTAGGCCAGAGGTGGGCAAACTACGGCCCGCGGGCCGAATCCGGCCCGTTGGTCTTTTTAATCCGGCCCGCCGAAGGTCGGTCTACGATTAAGGTTCGATGTGAATGATTGCATTCATTTCAATTGGACTTGTAATGACAGGAATTTCACCGCCAGGTGGCGCATTGACTTGAGGTTGCAGAACACAGGGAGGTGGGGGCGGGATCTTTTCGACCACCGAGGACCTCTGTATCGCTCTACTTCTACTGGTCTGATCACAACCCATCTGCAGAAATGCACAGGCTAAAATAGGTCATCAACAACACTGTCGTCATTTTAAAAAAGTATATTAATACAGTACGTTCATGCTTTTGTTCTGTTGATGTTTGATATGGACTGTCAACAAATGCAGTTTATTTTTTTTAATGTACCATAGCTCGTGCTGACCTGGCCCTTCTGTCAAATTTTAAAAGTCAATGCGGCCCCCGAGCCAAAAAGTTTGCCCACCCCTGGTTTAGGCTGTACTTCACTCGAAAAATAAAAGTGAGCAAAAGTGTGTCACTGCGTGGGTAACAGCGTGCAACACCGCGTAACATGGCAACGTGCTGAAGAAGCGACGAGTGTCAGCTATCATCAACTGTTGATCAACACATCAATCCAAAACCTTTTTGTGGTGGGCGGGGCTAATTTCATCTTTATTTCATTGTCTCTGGATGCCTCAACTCGGCAGATTGTCAATGATGTGCTCGCATTGGTATTTTTCTTTTGTGCTCCTGAAATGGAAAAAACAAGTGTGGGGAAAATGTGTGCAATTATTTAGCAGTCATGGTGTCCGAGTTGTGTGGCGTCGGCGGGCATTGGCACGTATTGCTACGCCGAACTACCTTTTTTTTCAACTGTTGGCATTCAATTTGTTTCACTTGCCTGATTTCTTCTCATCATCTCTCGTTTTTTTTTTTTTTTGTCAGTTGTATTAGAGCGTTTCAGTTGTGTAGGTGAGCAAAAAAATCTGATTTTGTGTGTGTGCGTGCCAGTATTACCATGACAGCATTTCCGTGGTTGAGAGCTGAGAGCTTTTCACATGTGTGAGAGGTAATCCCGAATGATGTCCCAACCTGGCCCTTCTCGAAAAGCCCTCAGTGTGTGGTTTGCGGCCCCCCAGGCCCTTACACGTCGGTGCTGACGCTGCGTGCGACCGCCTCTCGCGTGGCCATTGAGCGGATGAGGTCCAGCTTGCGGTAGAAGCCGGCCAGGTCTGCGACCGGCGTCTCCGGGTCCCGGTGCACGCCGCGGTAGCCGGCGAGCCCTCGCCCTCCGTTGCAGAGCCGCTCGGGGTGGTGCAGGTAGAAGGGCAGCGTGCAGCGGGCGCACGCCGGGCAGAAGCCGTGCGCCCGCTGGCAGCGACGCAGAGGCGGCGGCGGCGGCGTGAAGCTAACGGGCCCGTTGGCCTCGGTCAGGAAGGTGGGCGGGTACGTCTCGGGTTCGTCGCCGTAACGCTCCGGCGTGGGCGGCGTCGGGGGCGCCGACAGAGCCAGGGGGTGCGAAGGCGACATGGTGGACAGCTCCGGTTCCTCCTCCTCCCCCTTCGCCGACTCCTCCCTCTTACAGCAGTAATACTGAAAGGGGAGACGGGGCGACAAGTGCCAGCTGCCGTTATTTCACGTGGCGTTCCAGTGAGCGCTCGGCAATGTGCGACTTTGTTCCGGTGTGAGTTACAACCAGTCACAGTTTGTTACGCGGCGCGCGTGACGGTGTCCGTTACTGCTTGCGGTTAATCGGTGTTGCGCTTTGCCGCAGAGCGATCGAATCATACAATACAATACAATACATGCTGATTTATATAGCGCTTTCACAACAGCTGCAGCTGTAACAAAGCGCTTAACAAAAGCGTTAACATAAAGTAAATTAATAAAAAAAATTCCATGTGACATTAACTCATTCACTCCCAAAGACGTTTTTAAACGTCTTTTCACACTTGGTCCAGAATTGACTGGTACTGAATGAGTTAAAAGATTGGTGTTTAACCCTCCTTTTAGGCTGCAGGTCAAACTAACCCATTGTAATATTTGGGGGGGAAGTCTTAAGTGGATCAGGATTTTGGAGTCAATCATCAATTAGCGAGTTAAAAACAAACAACACAAAAGAATTTAACAAATCTACTTTACCAGAAATATAACAATGAAACTCTAAAAATTCTCCTCAAAATGCGATAAATATTCAATACAGAATCATGTCAAGGGAGCGGACGTACCTGCAATCTACATAAACACAGCACGGCCACAATGGTGAGTAAGATGACGGCAGCCAGAATTCCGCCAGCGATGACCACCGTCCCGGCTGACATTCGAAACGCTCTCCATCAACAGCCTGCAGCGGGGGAAGCGAGAGCTGGGGGGGGGGTGACCGTCCGCACGGTCGGGACGGGCGGGAAGGCAGAAGAGAGAGAAGAGGACCGGGGTTCGTATTCGTCTTTTCGGGTTCTTGGGAGAGTTTTGGCAAAGGTTGCGCCAGGTGACGAGCCGGCGCGAGCCAACGTGCGCTCATGTGTTAGCCACGGCGACGACGATGACGACGCGCGCTTCATTCGTCGCATCTTTTATGCAGCGAGTCGGCATCAAAAAGCAGCACTTTCACTGCTGCAAATACACCACACTTTTCTCACTCCGATTTATTTATTTTTTTGTTCTTAACGTCTCACGGAGATATTTTGAACACTTTGCCACGCCGTCCTCCACTTAGGCCGCGGCTAAGCGGAGCCCATTCGTTTGCCCATACTGTACCTTCGGAAAATTTGGCATGATTTCAGTCGTATTTCCTGAAATCTCTCGACTAATATCCGAGTGTCGTCACGCTCGCATCTTTTGATGACCGCACGAACGTCAAATCGCTGGCCGACGTCTGCCAATTATCATAGCGATCTCTTGGTACGCTTTTGCTCTTCTCTCGGGAATAGCGCGACTTACGCTGCCTCGCCGTGGTCAAATCTCGCGATTATTTCACCGATGCGCCATTGTCGTCTCGCTAACATGAAACAAAAATATCTTGTGAGTTTCTTCACGATAACTCACAAATAAGAATAACGCATGTTGCTAATATCTCACGAGGATGCTAACCGTAGCTAATTTGGCTTTTATGTCGACCATTCCTCGACAGTCGCTTACTTTCTCGCTCTTGCCTCACTAATATCTCGCGTTTATCTCAATAGCATCTCTCATTCACACGCTAACAACATCTCACTACGATCTTAAAAGCTCACTGATATCCCACAACACCCACGACACAATCTCGTGACTCTCTCACTCACACGTGGCTAATATTTCACGGCCAACGCTTCCTGAGGAGTCTTACAACCATCTGGATGACACCTCGCCGATCCCTCAATACCTTGCTAATATGGTAAAGCTCCGACCGCTCACCGCGAGGCCATCTCGCTCCTATTTTGCGACGATCGGAATCCTCGTTGAGATCTCGCCAACTTCCCCGACGCATCTTTTCGCTATTATCGATGCCTCGCTCGCTACTCAATCATGAAAGACTCATCTCGAACCAACGGCGTCTTCATTTTGCCATCCGTCCATCGTCATCTTGTATCCATCCAGAGCGTGCGCACACACACACACACACACACACACACAGATCTTACCCATCACTTTAGGACCGTAGGACGCAACCGTGCTGGTTCCACTTGCAAATGAGTATGCACGTGCACCAGGAGTGGGAAAAGTCAGTAAGTGCTTCAGAGAAAGGAAAAAAACAAACAAAAAAAAAAAACACACACACCCCTACTACACACACACACACAAAAAAAAGTCACCAAAGTGGCTTGATTCCCTTGCGGAACATTCTCCATCAACACTCTCACACACGCCAAAGCAGTCCAAAGTGGGATGAGAAGCTCCTGCGGGGAGAAAAAGATCCCCTGCGACGCCGCGCGCAGCCACTCCGGTCCCGTCTGCTGCGGCGGCGGCGGCGCGCGCATATGTCCAAGCGGCAGCGCGCCGGCTTGCGTGCGCGCGCGCGGCCGAGCGGGTCACGTCACAGCCGAGACCTGCGGCGGGGGAGGCTGGCAGACCTTCGTCGTCATCCTCACCTCGCTCCAGTTGGATGAGCCCAAAGTCACCCGAGGAGTTCCAAAGTCGGCCTCCCGGCCGGCCGACTGGTCTCGTGAGCGTCTCGCGACGATCTCGCTAATGATCTTAACCGCGCTCAAACGCGATGACCACCTCACTCACCGGCTGGAAGTGACGGCTCATCCACACGTCATTCCATCGATATCTCCTACCTCTCGCCTTTCGGGGACTCGAACACGCGCAACCTTTGACCGAACAATCCGACGAAAAATGGCCCCCCGCAGGACCGGAGGATTGATCCCGCTAGCCCCGAGCTCCAGCGGTGCACATCCCACAGCCGTCACCTGTTCCCGGAATGGCGGCGCGCGTCCTGCGGCCGCCACCCGTCTCTGTTCCCAAAGGTGCAGGTCCTGCGGCCGCCGCAGAGTGTGTCCCTCTAAGTGTTTTTCGTGAATATTTTTGCTCAGTACGCCCCGCTTCTCCAGCCTCCTCACTTTTGGGTCCTCGACCGCGCACAAACCCCGAAAATAATATCCCCCCATAAAATCTTTGTCTACCAACCTTGCCAATATCTCAGTAGCATCTTGACCGTATATCCCTAAACCGAAGTGACCATATGGTGATGATCTCATGACCATCTCAATAAATTTCAAGATGGCGCCATCATTGGCGCCCGTCTCTGTTTTTTGGTGCTTGTGTTTTGTCCGATGGTGTTCGTTGTCCTTTGTGTCGACCCGCCGCGGACCGTTTTCAGCGTTTTCTCCACGACATTCGTCGAAGGAGAATCTGTGCCTGATGGTTGCGCTTTCTTGGGCAGCACACGCTGATTTGGATGCGGGGGGGGGGGGGTGGAGGGTCGGCACGATTTGACCGAGGCGCTTGCGGTTTCTTTGTTTGTTTGTTTTTTGTACATGTAACGGGCAGCGTTTTCAATGCCCCGTTTTGTTCAGCCGCGTTGGTGCGACCGGACGGTTAGCCGATGGAGCTGAGGATGTGGGAGGAGGAGCGTCGGCGGGGCGGGGGGGGGGGGGGGGGGGGGGGGGGTCGGATGCGTGTTTGGAACTGGGAGTCGGCGCTTGGAATTGAAGCGGCTTCACATGGGGCGGGAGAAGTGAACCAATCTCTTTTTTTTCGTCAATGGACGCCGCAGCTTCTTGTCGACTTTCAAACTTAGCTGGAAGCAGACGTGCGCACGCTTTGAGCGCGACATCTCTGATTTACTCTCTTCTCTTTCATCGAGAAGTGCTTGAAACAACAAGGCGTCTGCTGGAAGATGGTCAGCATTGCATGTCCGTCTCTGATGTGTTGTATTCCCGTATTTTTTTTTTTTTTTTGGTTTCGTTAATTGTTCCATCCACTGCCGTTGTCAAAGCGCGATATAAATAAAGATATCTCGTGTTGGATCTGGCATCAATCGGTGATAAATCCCGCTCTTAACACTCAACGAGCTCTCACTAACATCCGATGTCTCACTGTATCTCAAAAGATAAAAAAGGCAGAGCAACAAGAAGAGGAAAATGCTTCGGGTGGTCAATAATTCAGAGGTGGAAGCAGGCTGAGATTTCAGTGTCTTGTGCAGACAAGAGTGTGTAATATTCATGAGAGCTTCCTTTTACTCCGATGCGCGCACACACTCAGCACCGGACCCACACGACACTCGCCGGTGTCACAACTACATTGACGCCAAATGAATGTGGAAGTAACAATCATTAAGAACCCGCCATGTGTCGTGCGTTCCGGGCGGCGCCGGACGCATCATCGCAGTCACACTGATGCTTCTGGCCTTGGGGACTCTGAACGGTGCAATTCCTGCTCAGTCCTTTGCACCGGTGAGGCCAAAGTTGATCTGACACCGGTTCGAGTGAGTGGTTTTGGGTTTCAACGTTCACTCCGAGGACTTTCCCTGACCCGGAGATGCTCTGGTTCTGCGGATGACCTCACTCTCGGTCCTCAAGCTGATGAAATGATGTTGCCGAGTTGGGCAAGGTCTAGTCCTCAAGCTTCTGACCTCACTTTGGGTTGGAGAGCCGGTGACGCTCCGGGTTCCAATGCGGATCATACCGCAAGCTCAAAAGCCGCTGACGCTTTGGATGACAAAATAACCTCACTCGAGTTTATTGACTTGCTGAAATGAAGGGAAGTTCTGAAGACGACCTCGTTTTCGGTTCTCGAGAGAGAGTAATACTCTGATCTGATCCCACGGCGGGTTCTAGAACCAGAGACATTTAAAGTGTGGAGTTGAGATATCTATTTGTGTCGGGTTCTGAGGCTGCCGACCTTCGGGGTTCCAGAGCCGACGGCATTGCAGCTCGAGGCGAACCCAATGACCATTTGAGGTTCTTGAGCTTCATCCCACAAAAGGTTCGGACGATGATGTGATCTAGACTCGATCCCGCTCCCGTTCAAAATCTGCCCTCTTATTAGGTTTTAAAGCCAGTGAGCTTCGGTTTTCCATCTCTGACCGCACTGAGATGGAGACAAAAGGCTCCGCAGCGAACTTGCCTCTAGGAGCTGAAGATGGTGAAACGATTTTAGAGCGTTTCGAATGCGGTCCTCTTATTAGCTTTCCACGCCAGTCACCCGACGGCTTCCAAAACGGACCGCACGGAACCTTCGAGAGCCGATCCCGTTGGGGTCCTGGACCCGGAAAGTCGCCGGCGACGACCACGGCAACGCAGGAGTTTACGCGGATGCCGACCGTGGCATGTTGAGCTCAGCGAGGCAGAGGAATGCGCCCAGGGAAGCTTTGTTCAGCTTGTTGTCGACAAGTATCTTTGTCGCTCCCAATTTCTTCCGCTCCGCTCGAAGCTTCACTAGGATAAACATTGGCTGACAGCAACTGTTCGGCGTAGCGCAATCAGACATGTGAACGCAGCAGAAGCTGCAAATGTCTGGTTCCCCGCCGTGTCTACCTTCCGGTGTTAGCTCCGCGCCGGTTCTGAAGCCCATCTCGTTTTGGCTTGGCTCTCTTTATAAAGCCCAACGTGACACTCAGAACACAGAAGGTTCTAAAACTGGAAACGCGCCGGTTGTGTTTTCTTGTTCGTTAATAACACGAATCGTACTTTTGTTTCCAAGCGCCCTAGGAGGCAAAAAAGGGAGCGTAACGGGACGATGACGATGATGATGAAGGTTCCCCCCCAGAGTGACTGTAACGGCGACTCCCTGACAAAAGCCAGCTGAAGCCGACACGAGTCTTCATGCCAGGGAGCGCGGGCGAGCATCTCTGTGAATCTCCTGAATAATGCAAACATCTCCATTTGAAGGCTCTCCAACACTCTGACCCCACTTTTGGAAGGAAAAAAAAAAAAGAGAAGCCTCTTCTTTTTTCCTCTCCAGGCAGAATATTCCGGCTTAACTCCAATGAAGCGCACGGGAGAGGAGGCACGTCGCCGCATGAGGAGGCTTTTACGTGGGCCGGGGGAAGGGGGGGACGCCTTGAAAGCTCGCCCTCCTCTGCTGCCATCTTTCCGTGGTTGACCTCTAACCCCCGCCACGGCCGAGGAACGAGTCATCCCGGGCAAAAAAAAAAGCTCAGCGGTGCCTTTCGGTGTCCGTCACGCTAATTGTGCCTCGTGAATATTCAGCGCCGGCTGTTGTGGACGTATGGAAGGACGACGTTGGGGATGTCTGACGCGGGACATTTTGCATGGGAGGTCTTCTTGGGGTCGCCTCGTTAGTGTTGTCCGCTATGCTATGGGACATCTTGTATGGGGCTCACGTCTCCCGTCGCAGACCTCTCATAGGGGACATCTGGTGGGATGATACGTCTCAATTGCGCAGACCTCATACGAGGACATCTTTTTGAGTCAAGTCTCACATGGGACATCTCATGAAAAAGTTTCATAACGGAACACTGAGTTACAATGTGTCTTCAGCAACAGCTGCTCTGCGACATTATTCTCCGGGGGATGTGTCATCAAATGGACGTCTCACCGAGGACATCTCACGTCTCGTATTCGGGTTGCCTGAGGGTTAGGTGGGTTTGGGTTCGGCTCGTCCTGTTCAGCGTGACAGGACGCCTCATACCGGCCATTTTATCATCTCATATGGGACGTTGCGGACTCACTGCGCCTCGTGAATATTCAACGCCGACTGTTAGCGACATGAGCATATTGGCGCCGGTGGCCCGAGCGTTTCTTGCGCCATGGATGGGAGGCTGGCAGGCGGTTCAGGCGAGGAGGGGGGGTTGACACCTGACCCCTCGATGCCGCCCACCCCAGTGCCACCGTCAAACAAGCCAAAAGGTGCGCAAGGACAAAACGAGACGCAAAAGCTTTGCTCCTTTGGCGTACAGAACAGGGACATCAGAGTGAGAACTGTGACACATCAAGAGTCTCGGCAGATTCCACTTTGCTGTCCCGGAATTGGCGAGTGGGAGATAGTAATACCTAGTTGATAGTAATAACCCCCCCCCCCTACCAGGCAGGCTCCTTCACGGGAACAAGCGAGACGCACTGCGTGTGATGGCGGGTGACGTGAAGATCAGGCGTGTGCAACCAAACGCGCTGCTGCATTTTTCATACGGTGGCCGCCAGCTTCTTTTTCCTGCGCTCCACTCGCCTGGCAGGGAACATTTGGAATATCAAGACGATGATTCACTGCCGTCTCGGAATGCACGCCCCCTTCCGCCTGAGCTCGGCAGCGTTTGACACAACGTGTTGCGACGTCTCGTGCAAGGCCAATTTGTAAAAGTGCTCCCCCGTGATTGGGATTTTTATTTTTTTTCCTGCCACTGGATATTTGAATATATGTATTTCGTCACACTGAGAATGCGCTCGAAGACAAAAAAGCAGGATGGCGCCTGGCGAGGCAGGGCACATTCAGAAAAAAAAATCCTTTCAAAGAACAAAAAGGCAAGAAACAAGTGCTTGGAAGAAAACAACAACAAGACAAAATCGACCAAGTCCAAAACCAGGATTGAAAGTCACAAACACCGGGATGCGTCTTGAATTGGGACCAAACACCAACAATCAACTGACAAGGACTGAAAGGAAGCAGGGAACCCAAATCCAAGCCAACTGACGAGACACCGAGAAACGTGGATGAGACGCAAGCGGTTGTCGATTGGCGCGTTGATGGCCACGGGCGGAGACGTGAAAAGTCAACGGGAGCAAGGAAAACATCCCTATTGTCTCATTAGTAAACTCAGTTCGGACATGTCATGAATGTACTCAAGTCTTGTTTGGGACATCTTCATTGCAATGTCTCAAACTGGGCGTGTCTTTTGGAAGGTATGGTGACGGACATGTCCAAAATCACCATCTTTCACGTCATAGTCTCATGCTGGACTTCTTGTTTGGAAGTCTGATACGGGGCAAATGTTGGCAACTCTTGCTCGGAAGTCACAAAAGGGACGTCGGGACGTAGCTTTGCTACGTTAGTCCGTGCGATTCATAAATGCCGGTGACACCCACGGGGCGAAACCTTTGGAAAAGAATGGAATTAACTGCGCACGGTGTTGAGAAAAAAGGGATTTGGAGTGGCGCCGTTTGAAGATGTGTTTGCACTGGTCAAAGTGCAGACATCGCTCAAGGTACATATTTGTGTCGGCTGCCCAATGGCACTCGTAGACACACTCGGACTCGCGGTGAGTGGCTCACCTTGTGGTCCTGGCCTTTCATGCCACCCTCGACATCGCGATTCACTCACGGCGTGCCATTTCGATGCCCTCTTGTCTAGTTGAGGAGCGAAACAAGATGGCCAAGCTGTGGATTCCTCTTGTGCTGTTGGCTCTGCTGCAGCGGACCCGCGCCGGCCCCGACGACTGCGATCAACAGCCAAGTTCAGGTGAGGTCACGTGTCGCCCGGTGCTCGGCCGGTGGTTCTCAAACTCGAGTCCTTGGCGGACGACGTAATAAACATCACCTGGCGCATCTGGTCCTTGGTTTTAAAAATCACATGCGGCCCCGGTAGATGGAGGGGTGCACGTGATATCAACTTTGAATTGGCATTCGGGTTAGAAATGTTCCTTGGAAAAAAAAAATTCAACGGACTCTCAGACGTTTGAGAACCCCGCCTTTGACATCACGAGGACACAAAATGCCATCGAATGTGTGTGTGTTCGATTCCAAGGTTCAAGCTTTGTCAAGTATTCCATCTGCACCCTCCAGAGGGTTTCCTCGTGGGTGGATTCTAAGTTCGCAGAGCTCGTTGACAATGCTGGTAAATTGGCGCGGACTGCCAGACGTGTGTGCGTTGAGTGTGTGTGTGTGTGGGGGGGGGGCATTTGTGTCACATGACTTATATTGTTCAGTTGAAGACTTGCCACTTTCCTGACTGGTATTTGATTGAAACCGGACAGCAAGGCTTGCCTGTTTGGCTGTGAAAATGGGTGTTTCCTCGGTAGCACGGGTCCCGCCTTTTGTTCGGATAATCGGCTCATGTGGCAATAGAAATTGTACGAATTGACCAAAGTCAAATCAATTGACATTGAGCGGGGAGTCCGCTTGACGTGCTGACGTCGAAAGACAGTCGAATGTCGAAGATGCTCTCTAGAAGGACGAGAGCGCACTTGCTGGTAAAAGACCAGAGGAACAACTCGGGCGCACTGCAATAAGGAACACAACGCACGAAGACGACTCAGTAGAAAAACCGCCGAGATGCACGACTTGAACAACATACACGTTAAGAGGACGACGCAATTGGAATGAAAAAAGACACGGGACTAAAATGACCAGGACGCTCAAATAAAACAATGAGGAGGCACCGGGAAAGAATCAAATAAATGCCCAAACGTCTTTTGACTTGAGACTTCTGAGCTCTCCCACCTTTGCCAATGAGTCCCCCTTTAGAGTCCTGGGAAAACCAGCTCTGATTGTTTTCTTCTTTCCTTCCCACAACAGTGCCGCCTCCCGTTCTCGATGAGAGTCTGGGGAACCGGCGTCCGGAACTCGTGCCCAAGAAAAGTGCTCTGAGGCCACCGGCACACTTCTTTAGAAAAGCGCGCGGCGACCCGCCGGCAGACTTTGGCGAAACAAACCTGGAATGGAAGCGGTGGGACGGCTCCCTCCCGGACGGTGCCGTCTCCATCTACAACTCGTATTCCAGCCGCGTGGATTACATCTGCAAAGTGGGCTGCCACTCGGGCTACTACGACTCCACGCTCGACAACGCCGCCTGCGCCTTCGCCTCCGACGGGGCGGGCTACAGCTCCACGCAGTTTGAGGTGCTGGTCAACAGAGACGACTTTGAGATTCTGGAGTGGAAAGAGGGGAACGGTGGTTCAGTGACACCAAATTCGATTAAGACCTGCGCCAACGACGACATTTACATCGGTAAGAATAAGTACGGACTGGGGGAAGTCAAGGTGAGCGAAAAGGTGTTCAATCTTCCCTGGGGCGGAAGCCGTTATTGGTACCGTAGTTACATGGTCCTGGAGACCATGAGAGATGTCAAGAGAGAGCACCTGATGGACGTCCGGTACAACATGGCAGATGCCAAATCCATCAAGTATCCCCCCGAGGTCTTGAACAGGAACGGCATTTCAAACGGGCAGTGTGAGTCCGTCACTCATGTGGTCAGCCTCTCGAAGAGCGTCACGTCAACTCAAAAGTGGCAGATCGATTTCGCCCTCACGGTGGGAGTCGGCACCACCATCGAGACGGGAATCCCCTTCATCGCCAAAGGGAAGATCGAGCTCAGGGGCGCCTTCACCTACAGGTTGAACAAAGACGACACCCGCTCGGAGACCACCGCCCACTCTCTGACGCTGGAGACGACGGTGCCCGCCGGTCACTCGTGCACCATCAAAATGCAGGGCAAGAAGTACAGCTTGGACATCCCGTACACGGCGCGCCTCAAGCGCATCTACCGCAACGGGGAGACCACGTGGACCACCGTCACCGGAACCTTCAAGGGCGTCCAGATCACGGAGGTTCAAGCTGAAATGGAACGCTGCCAACCTCTGCCTGACGTTAAGCCTTGTTAAGAAGACTTATCGGGTGTGAAAGTGAAATAAAAACAAGCTTCGCGTCATCCCGCTTCCCCTTTCATTCAAGTGCACCCACACATGCGTCCACCCTGTCCGTGCTTGGACAGGTGACCCCTCAATCGCCGTTCGCACACACACCGAGCACCCATTTCGAGTCGCGAGAGCAGCCCATCCTCACATCCGATGTCCATCCATCCATCCTTCTTCCATCAATGTTGCCAGTCATACATCCATCCACTCTTTCAGCCCTCAACGAATGTGCTCATCCATTGAGCCATTGTCCATTCGTTCATCCATCATCCGTCTCGTTATTTCCTCATCCATCCATACGTCCATTCCATATTTCATCCCACCTGTCCATTCATTCTTTTCTCAGTCCATCCATTCCTCAATTTCTTCCTGGCGCCGCACATACATCTGTTTCATCATTCTCCCACCCGTCCATCATGAAATGAATCCATCCAATCTTCTATGCAGCTGGTCGTTTCCTCATCCATCAGACCATCCATCCATCATTCATTGTTTTTTTTGTCCATCCATCCATCATCCTCTTATCCATCCTTTCAACCCCGGCTCATTCGTCCATCCAGCATTCTCTCAGCACTTGACTTTGGAGCCTTCCGCTCGCACAAACTCACGAGCGGCTCACACACAACTTCGCCGCACGCACTGCGTTCTTTCTGAGCAATTTCAGCACGTGGCCAAAGAAGCGTCCCGACTCGAGTCTCGAGACGCGTAATTGGTGTGTGATCTCCCGCTCGTCAGTAAGTTAATCCTATAAAAGATCCAGAGTGCGTCTTGCCGCGTGCCGGTCAATGTTTGATCCGGGGGAGGGGACGTCTTGTCAACGTTCGGCTGAAGGTGAGAATGCATTTTTACAGCTGCTGCCCACCACCGCTTGGGAGGAGACCCTCTTGGACTGGTTCTAGAGATCTGCTTCTGCTCTGTATGTCGTCTCGGATGCCTAATGAATCCGTCGGTGGGACTCCTGTTGCCCGGCCCTGTCCTTGGACCAGGGTCCAGTCGGCGAACTGCCCCGATGGAGGCAACAACAATGACGCCTACGGTTGTTTGGCTTCTTTGTTATCTTCGTGGCGCTCTTGGAGTAAGGGTTCGGATTAGGCGTTCGGGCGGTCTAGTGATCGGATTGAGGGGTAGAGTTTACGTTGGGGTGATAGATAGTGTCCGTGTCCGGGTTAAGTCCATACAGACACCCATTTCACTCACGGCTGACAGAAACACGTCCAGACTGATTTACGCGTGTAATCCGCCAATGCACTACTTTAGACCGAGTTGCCCAGTCTCTTGCATGATTAGCCTGCTGTAACTGGATGGGCTATGGGCTAGTGACGGCCGCTAGCCCCCAATACTTGGCTCTCTCTACCCTTTGTCACTCCACATATTTGCTTTTTCCGAGGTTAGGAGGACAACACTGGACACGACGACTTTTGATTTGGGTCGAGGCGGAGTCGGCCCAGCTCTTTTTGATTTCGGTAAAATCACACAGACACCAAGCCATCTGGAGTCTGCAGATCAGCCCGTCCTTTCATCCGCTATCCAACCACCAACTCCGGTCGATCAGTCTACGGATCTGTTCTCTGACTTTTCAATCATCGAATCATCTTCCATTGCTCCATTTTGCAATCCATCCATTCATTTTAGCCGGCCAAACCATCTGTCTACTAATCCATCGATCGCCTACCCATTCATCTGTTTTTTTTTCATCTCTTCATCCATCCGTAATGAATCTATCATCCATCCATCCATCCGCCGCCGCCTGGAACAAACTCGCCACCATTTCTTAACTCATTGTGGTTTCCGCTCAGGAAACGGCGCCACACACGGGCTTGCTTGTTGTTTGAGTGGTTTCTCGTGGCTGAGGGCATGTCCTGATAAAACCTGACTAACGTGCCATTGCCCGCTCCCTTTGGACAAGCGAATCCTGACACCGAGCCAAGGTTTGTCTCGTCACCGTATTTGCACTGGTCAATGTTTTATTCAGAGGAGGAGGGCGGACTGTCCAAGAGCAGAGTATATATTGACATCTGTTGTGCCCACAGCTTCAGAGCAGACCCTCTTGGACTAGGTTAGCAATTTTGGTTCTGGTCTCCTGTGTGTTGTCTCCGGTTCCCGATGAATTCGTCGGTGGTACTGCTGGTGCTGGTTCTGCTGGCTATGGCCTCAGCCCAAGGTTCAGGCGGCCCACTGCCCCGTAAGACATGATAATGACTCCCGCGGTTGTTTTTCTTTGTTTGTTATCTTTTGGTGCTCTCGAAATAAGCGTTTGGGTTCGGCGTACATCTCGTGATAGGATTCAGAGTAGGGGTTGGGTTGGAATGTATCAGGAAATAACAAGGTCAGAAATAATAACGTTGGTAACATCAGGACCCCCGCTGTCATATTTGCGAGTTTCTTTTATGGAAAACATTCGAATTAAAATTGAGCCTAAATATGAGTTTGGTTAAAATTTTTTTTAAAAAAAGACGAATCCAGAGGCATTGTATTTATTCATTCATTTTCCGATCCACTGATCCACACGAGGGTCATGGGGTGTCCTGGAGCCGTCTTCGGGCAGTAGGCAGAAGACGCCCTGAACCGATTGCCAGCCCACCAGCAAAGTGTCCGGGTTGTTCGGGGTTAGCTTAGGTTTTCAGTTAGCATTTGTGGTTTGTTCAAGTGGCTGAAAATATTGTCACGCATGCTTATCGGGACTCTTATCCATCCAACTGTGCTTTTTATGTTTCTTCGGCTTCCGATACAGAACCGGACGTAGTTCCTCGACTGTCGGATGCCGGGCCACCGCGTCCGATAAGTGGGAACACGGAGAGCAGAGGGACAAAGTCAGATTTTGATTTTGAGGGAACCAATCTGGGGTGGCAGCAGTGGACGGGCATTCTCCCCAACGGAGCCGTGTCCATTTACAACGGCTACACCAAAAGCCTCGACTACATCTGCAAGCACGAGTGCGATTCAGGCTACTACAGACCCAGCGAAGGCGACTTCTGTGTCTATTCGTATAGCGGCGAAGCCGTGCGGACAGACGACTTTTCCTTGCTGGTCAACAAAGACAAATTTGAGATCCTGGAGTGGCAGGAGGGCGCCTTCGGTTCGGTGGCCTGGAACGCGGTCAAAAACTGCAAGGACAGCGACAAATACGTCGGCAAGAACGCGTACGGTCTGGGCAAGGTGCATGTGAGCCTCCGAGTCTTTTACTTGCCCTGGGGCGCATACGAGTACAAGTACCCCAAAGACTACATGTTCTTGACCATCAACGAAGACATTAATGAGGACCACCTGGAGGACGTGACCTACCACACCGAAGGCATCAATGTGGTGGAGCATCCACCGACGATAATGAAGAACGACAGCGTCAAAAACCAAGACTGCCTGGCAGCCACGGTCACGGTCGTCATCAGGACGAGCGACAACGTGCAGCACAGGTGGGACAACACCTACGGCGTCTCCCTCGCCGCCAGCACCACCTTCACCACCGGTATCCCCCACCTGGTTGAGGGGGCCATTAAAATTAGCGTGGCGACAGACGTCGCTGTTACCACGGGCAACACCTACTCTGAGACCACCGAGCACACCCTCTCATTGAGAATGAAGGTCCCGCCCAACAGCAAGTGCAAAGTCCACATGGTGGGCAAGAAGTACGGAGCGAATATCCCCTACACGGCGCGCCTCAAACGCACTTACGCAAGCGGCGAGACCAAGTGGACTACCGTCATGGGCACCTACAGAAGTGTCCAGATCTCGTCTGTCGATGGCATGCTGGACCGCTGTGAACGCCTTTCCAACGTCAAGCCTTGCTAACCCCCCCCCCCCCACACACACACACACACACATTTGTTTGGACTCTGATGAAGGTCCTTGTGAGAAGAAAAATTAAATGGAAATATCAAAGAACATCTTGTGTCTTCATTGCGCAAAAGTCTTCAACATTTCGGTCCATATCAAAAAGAATTGGCTAAACCAATGATGGTGGTTCCGATCGTACTAGCCTCTGTGTCCTGTCACATTTCCCTCGCCCTCAAAGATAAACCAGTCAGACTTCAAGCAAAATGGACATATATCTGTCAAGCCCGCTTCACGTGATCTTCCAATACAACTTTTGATGTGGTTTTGTCAAAATCAGCGTCACTTCCGCCGGGGATAAAACAGACATCCAGATTGCTGCAAACATCCGAGGCAATCTGGTGTCTTCACGAACCCGACAGGAATTTCTGTCGTCAAAGAATGTTTGCCTTACGACCTTTGCCTTTCGGCAAAACCTCCAACAATTCGCCAATGAAACTCATGCGTGTGTGCGGTTCTACAAATCGGAGACCCTCGTCGAGACTTCCGTCACCGAGACCACATTGTTGCTGTGAACACCGACGACAATCTCATTTTCTTTCCTCCTTTTGTCAGTCTGTCATCCGTTTGTCCATTTTCTTATCCATCGGTCTTGTCTATTCATACATCATCAATCACTTCCAGTACCCAGCTGGGGGGGGGGGGGGGGGGTTCATCCATCCATCCTCCGACTTGTCAAACAAACTCTCCACCATTTCTTTTGCGTTTGACTCTTTTGCGTTTGACTCGCAAGTCTGTCGCTCAAGCCGAATCGATTTCCCGATTGCTCTCAGGCAATGGCGGCACAGGCGGACTTGCCACATGTAAGACCGTATGTTGTCGGAGTGGTTTTGCAGGGGTTGAGGACAAGTACTTGCTCAAGTCCTGATTTGTGCGATTCACGCGTGATCGCCAACAATGTTTTATCCAGAGGAGGGCGGGTTGGCCAAGTGCAGCCCAAGAGCAGAGTACAATTATTTATCTGCTGCCCACAGCTTCAGAGCAGACCTTCTCGGGACTGGGGTTGGCGATCTGGTTCTGTTCGTCTGTGTGTTGTCTCTGGTGCCTGACGAATACGTCGGCGGTGCTGCTGTTGCCGGTCCTGTTAGATCTGGCTTTGGGCCAAGGTCCAAGTGAAGAACGGCGGCATAAGGAGCCAATGTTTGTTTTTCTTGGTTCTCCTTTTGGCGGTCTTGGAGTAAGGTTTTGGGTTAAGGCATAGCTTCTCAATTATTTTCTGCTACGCCCCCCCCCCCCCACTCCCTGAAAGAAATGCTTCCCCAACTTTCTGCCACGATTATTAAAATGTGTCATGTGTCTCAAAAATTGCTGTTGGTACACCACTGCAGAACACTGTATCCTGATTAGCATGAAAGAAAATCCATGCATCCATTATCTGTACCAGATGTCTCCGGGCAGTAGGTGGGCAACACCCTGAACCGGTTGCCAGCCAATCGCAGGGCACACAGAGACAAAACAACCATCCACGCTCTCAAACACATCTGCGAACACACACACACACACACACACACACACACACACACACACACACACACACACACACACACACACACACACGAGCGGAACTCTCTTCCCCGCTCAGTTATAACGGACCCGCCAGAACGAAAAGCCCTCGGTAGCGGCGGCCGGTGTGATGATTCCAAAATCTGGACTCTGAACAATCCCAACGGACTCTGAATAATCCCAATGGCCATGACGGGCATTTGATGAGTTCCGTAGCATTTGGCAACACCAACGGCGCTTGGTCACCGTTTTGCGCTCCAATGTGGTTCCTTTTTGTTCTTATCATTTTGGCATTACTGTGCGCAGTCCAGAGATCTAATTCTCCTTTTTAAGGATTTGTTTGCACTGGTCAATCATTTCTACAGAGGACGGCCGCGCGTCAAAGTGCAGCCACAGCTCAGAGGGCATAATTGTAGCCGCTGGACAACAGCTGACACACTTGTGGTAAGTGCATCTCTTCCTCACTCATCCTTGTTTTGCTTCCCCCGTGTCATTCTGATGCCCTTTTCATCCTCCTTGCATTGTCGCTTGACGTCGTTTGATGCCCTCTCATCCAAGTGTAGGACCAAAACGAGATGGCCAAGCTGCCGGCTCCTCTTCTGCTGTGGGCTCTGGTGCACCTGACCTGCGCCAACCCCGTTGACAGCGTTCAACGATGGACTTCAGGTGACGTCACGTGGTACCCGGTCCTGGAGCGGTGGTTCTCAAACTCAGGGATGAGATAAACGTGACCTGGCCCATCTGGTCTTGGTTTTGATAAATCCAATGTGGCCCTGGTGCATTCCGGGGTACGCGTGATCATCATTTTCAATTGGCGTCATGATAATGAGCGGCACCTGGAAAAAGAATCGGGCAAAGTACATTTGGCCCACCCGCAAGCTGAAACGGTGATTGCCATATGAGTGTACCTTTTGCAGATTGAGACTCGGGACTTACTTGCAACTTGGTCCCACCTTTATCATTTTGTCACAGCCAAACCCTTTCGAATCCTGGGCAGACGAGTCTCCGGTGACTCGGATTGTTTTCTTCTCTCCTTCACACAACAGGTTTCCATCTTCGTCCGGAGGACAAGCTCCCGGAGCAACCGCCCATGAAAAGAGCTCTGAGGCCATCATCGGACTTCTTGAGAAGACTGCAGGACGCCCCGTCGACAGACTTTGACGAAACAAGCCTGGAATGGAAGTGGTGGGACGGCTCCCTCCCGGACGGCGCCGTGTCCATCTACAACTCGTATTCCAGCCGCGTGGATTACATCTGCAAAGTGGGCTGCCACTCGGGCTACTACGACTCCACGCTCGACAACGCCGCCTGCGCCTTCGCCTCCGACGGGGCGGGCTACAGCTCCACGCAGTTTGAGGTGCTGGTCAACAGAGACGACTTTGAGATTCTGGAGTGGAAAGAGGGGAACGGTGGTTCAGTGACACCAAATTCGATTAAGACCTGCGCCAACGACGACATTTACATCGGTAAGAATGAGTACGGACTGGGGGAAGTCAAGGTGAGCGAAAAGGTGTTCAATCTTCCCTGGGGCGGAAGCCGTTATTGGTACCGTAGTTACATGGTCCTGGAGACCATGAGAGATGTCAGGAGAGAGCACCTGATGGACGTTAAGTACAAGACGGAGGGCGTCAAGCCCATCGAGTATCCCCCCGAGGTCTTGAACAGGAACACCATTTCAAACGGGCAGTGTCAACCCATCAAGCAAGAGGTCACCCTCTCGAAGAGCGTCACGTCAACTCAAAAGTGGCAGATCGATTTCGCCCTCACGGTGGGAGTCGGTACCACCATCCAGACGGGAATCCCCTTCATCGCCGAAGGGAAGATCGACCTCAGGGCCTCCTTCACCTACAGGTTGAACAAAGAGAGCTCCTACTCGGAGACCACCACCCACTCTCTGACGCTGGAGACGACGGTGCCCGCCGGTCACTCGTGCACCATCAAAATGCAGGGCAAGAAGTACGGCTTGGAAGTCCCGTACACGGCGCGCCTCAAGCGCATCTACCGCAACGGGGAGACCAAGTGGACCACCATCACCGGGACCTTCAAGGGCTTCCAGATCTCTGAGGTTCAAGCTGAAATGGAACGCTGCGAACCTCTGCCTGACGTTAAGCCTTGTTAAGAAGACCAGTCGGGTGTGAAAGTGAAATAAAAACAAGCTTCACGTCATCCTGCTTCCCCTTTCATTCAAGCGCACCCACACATGCTTGCCGTCATCAATCCATTGTTTCGTCCATTGTCTCTTCTTGCATCCGTCCTACCGTTTGGTGATTTGTTCTTCCATCTGAGACGGGCCGCTCCTGAGTGCGGCGGCTTGCAGCTCCGCGCCGTGTCGCTTTCGACTTGAGCACACCACACAGCGGTATGAGGAAAACAAAGGGAAATATTCAGATGGGACTGTTAATTCTCGACAAGGTGCAACTCACCACCCCGCTTTCCTGGTCGCTGCGACCGACGCCGCGGCAGGAAGCCGGCGGCACCACCAGTGTGTCATGTTACGTCGCTTCCGCCATCATTGAATATTTACGTGTTACTCCGCTACACATCCACATGTCCATCTTGATATGAATGCATTCTTTCATCGATCAATCCGTCAATCAATTTTTCAGTTCTTCATCCATTTATCGGTCATCCGTTTTCACCCATCTATCCATTTGTGAATCAAGGAACCCATCCAATCTTCAATCCATTTGATTATTTCATCCATCCTATTCCAAATTTCCCCATCCATCTGTCTTCCATTTTTTCCTTCGACCCAACCTGCACCCATCCATCTTCTGCAAGATTTCACCATCCATCCATCTTTCATCCAAGAATCATTCATCCATCCATCCTCCCTCTGACACATGGCACAAACCCTTCCGTCACCGTGGTATCTCACTGAGCAACGGATGTATGCAAAGGCATTTGCTGCCTTTGCATACATTCGTCGCTCAGTTGGATTCATCAACTTTTCGGACAAACGTTGGGGAAAATCGGTCGAAAATTGGCCTCTCACTTTCCTGGTTGAACCAAGAACATTTATAGTTAATGCAGGCAGTAAATTTGAACTATTGTTAACGAATGAAAGAGTTCATCAATACAAAAAGGCGACATTCGACACTCATGGCTTCATTTCCAGCCCCGTTAAATCGACAAAACAGGCCACCACACCATTCCCACTTGCTTTACTGTTTCGGTAGCGTGACCAAGGGTGTAGACTTAAATTCATTACAGAACTGTCGTTTGAAGCTTCCATCGACACAGCATACACCCAAACTCACTTACTCACAAGATTGCTGCAGGCGACACGGGGGGGCCGGTCAAAGAAAGCAAGTCCAAAAATGAGCGGAGTTAGCAGCACCGTCTCTTGGTGCCTTCTTTCCTCTTGCCTGGCATGAGGATGAGGATCAATGTGACGATCGGGTGCTGAAATCTCATTGAGTGGCGAATGCTTGGTGAATGTTTCCCACGAATGGCCCGACATGAAAAAAACGTTGAAAGCGTCAGCAAAATAATGCATCTGCAAGGAAATTTGGAATATGCTGTGAGAAGGAAAAGTGTTGGCCAACATGTTTGCAACGCTTTCTGAACCCCGACCGTGCCAAAAATCCACTTAAGCCTTCATTTCGATGTCTTTCCACTCACAAGCAACGGTGTGCCGTTTGAGTGATTCCAAGCGGTTTTGACGTGCGACCAAGGACACTTCCTGGTTCGAGTCCTGATACACGTGACCGATGTGTCATCAATCACTCGCCGGTACCCATTGGCCAAGCTCATCCCGAAAGCCGTGCACAATCTCGACAATCACGTCGCTTTGTTTACGCTGCTCAACGTTCGATTGGGAGGATGGCATCTAGTCACAAGTGCGGCTGAAGGGCAAAGTACATTCTGTCTATAAATATTTGCAGATGCGGGCCACCGCTTCAGAGCAGACCCTCTTCGGACTGGGTTTGGAAATCGGGTTCTGCCGTTCTTCAAGTGTCCCCCTCTGGTGCCTGATGAATCCGTCGGCAGTCGTCCTGCTCCTGGCCTTGCTGGCCCAATGTCCTGATTGCGCCCGGCCTCGTAAGTGGTTGTTTTTCTTTCTTGGTTAGATTTTAATGGCCTGGGGGTAAGGATTTGGGTTTAGGATTTGCGCTCGGTTTAGTGTTCGGGTTCAATGGTAGGATTTGGATTGAGGTTAAAAAGAGTGTAAAATTGCAACTCAATATATGTTTGGGGGGGAAAACCCCAACTGCTTAAGCCACTGTAACAATGTGAGCTGGGTGAGGGGCTTTGGCTGAGTGTCTGGGTTCTTTGGCTTTGGCTAAGGGGCTCTCCGCAAGCATTTGTGGTTTTGTTCAAGCTGCTTAAAAGATCGTCACATTTGGTTGTCGGGGTTTTTTTCTTCAACCGTGCTTTGTGTTTCTCGGGCATCCCGCACAGAGATGGTGAGAGACCCGGCTCGGATCGACGTGGTTCCTCAACTGTCGGGTGCCGGCTCCCCTCGTTTGAAGCTTTCAAACACCTCCGAAGTGGCGGGACCGTCGTCTGAAGATTTTGATTTTGAGGGAACCAACCTGGAGTGGCAGCAGTGGACGGGCATTCTCCCCAACGGAGCCGTGTCCATTAACAACGGCTACACCAAAAGCCTCGACTACATCTGCAAGCACGAGTGCGATTCAGGCTACTACAGACCCAGCGAAGGCGACTTCTGTGTCTATTCCTATAGCGGCGAAGCCATGCGGACCGACGACTTTTCCTTGCTGGTCAACAAAGACAAATTTGAGATCCTGGAGTGGCAGGAGGGCGCCTTCGGTTCGGTGGCCTGGAACGCGGTCAAAAACTGCAAGGACAGCGACAAATACGTCGGCAAGAACGCGTACGGTCTGGGCAAGGTGCATGTGAGCCACCGAGTCTTTTACTTGCCCTGGGGCGCATATGAGTACAAGTACCCCACAGACTACATGTTCTTGACCATCAACGAAGAAATTCAGGAGGACCACCTGATGCGCGTGACCTACCACACCGAAGGAATCAACGTGGTGGAGCATCCCCCGGAGATGATGAAGAACGACAGCGTCGAGAACCGCGAATGCCTGGAAGCCACCATCACGGACACCCTCAGCAAGCGCAACATGGTGGAGCACAGGTGGCAGCACACCTTCAGCCTCTCCCTCGCCGCCAGCACCACCTTCAGCACCGGTATCCCCCACCTGGTTGAGGGGGCCATTACATTTAGCGTGGAGACCAACTTTGCCGTGACCATGGGGACCACCTACACCGAGACCACCGAGCACACACTCAAGTTGACCACCAAGGTCCCGCCCAACCACTTGTGCAGAATCCAACTGGTGGGCAAGAAGTACGGAGCAGATATCCCCTACACGGCGTGCCTCAAACGCACTTACGTAAGCGGCGAGACCAAGTGGACCACCGTCACGGGCAACTACAGCAGTGTCCAGATCTCGGAGGTCAACGGTATGGTGGACCGCTGTCAACTGGTGCCGGACGCCAAGCCTTGCTAAATCGCACCCACGCTTGTTTGCGCTCTGATAAGAAGAGGGTTTGTTTGTCACCAAAACTAAGACGCAGCTTGCGCAGAGGCCATCCTGTCGGCATTTCTGCCCATTAGACAGAAGATGAGACACTTAAAAAAAAAAGAAAGAACCTCTACTTTTAGTTCTTCTACTTTCTTCCTTTCATAACTTTGCTGTTGTAAATTGGGAATTTCTTCATTGTGAGACGAATAAAGGTTTTCTTAACTCCTTCAACGATCACGCTGATGATGTTTCTTGCAATTTATTTACAGGCGAGTCAAGAAGGTGTCAAACTGTAACAGACACACATAAAAAGACTTCAACGTTGTTGGAAAATAAAACGTGGCAAGACAATGCGCCCTTGGTCTGGTGCGTGACGAACGCGTGGCTATGCTAGTGGAGCTAAACGTTTACGAGCAAATGCGCTCATCGCTGTACATAAATGCTCACCGTAAACAATTGGAACGCCCCTCAAATGTAAATGTACGGCGAACAAACCCCACGAATTAATAAACGTGTATAAATTTACATCGTAGATATACGTACAGGGTGTGCTCGACTTACCACACGAAGTCGCAGTCCATTATTCGGAGGTTCCCCCGTCCCGCGTGAAACAGGAAGTGTCTCACGCAACAACGTCCGGTGTGCCCTTCACAATAACACATTAACCTTACAAAATAAAGTAGCCTGTAACTATAGAGAACTAGAAAACAAATGTTACGTGGCTCTTCAGGAGCCAGAATAATATATATGTACACACATACAGTGTATATACACTCTGGGCAAATCAAAGACTCAACTCACCTCAACTGTATTTCTTCTTTTTCTCCTTTCGGTTTGTCCCTTTTCAGGGGTTGTCACAGCGAGTCATTAATTTCCATCTTTCCCTGTTCTTTGCGTCCTCTACTCTGACTCCCAACCACCTGCATGTCTTCCCTCACGGCGTCCATGAATCTCCTCTTTGGCCTTCCTCTCTGTCTCCTACCTGGTAGCTCCTGGTACCTCAACTGTATTTCTAAGGCACCCTTAATAAGACAACCGGCGCTCTATGCAAAGTGCTGTACAAAAAAGAAACTAACAATAAAACATGAAAACAATGAATAACAAGTAGACAGCCACAACTGAGAATGAAGTCTCATGCGAAATTAGCCTCGGAGCCTTCCGTCAGCTCAACCTCCGGTTTCTGTCAACATCAAAGATTCAGTTCGACGGCTGCGGGGGGGGTTTTGCAAACGCCGATGACAAACGAGTCCTCAATAAAGATTTTTTTATTATTTTTTGGTTACATCTGCATTGCCGCTTCCATACACACGAGGGAGCTCAAGGTGCTTTGAGGTGTTGAAACAAATTGAAAAGGGAAAACTGGAAGTCAGCTCAAGAAAAGGAGACAAGACGGGCTGCACTTTGTCCCGATGACTCTTCCCTATCATCTTCGATGAGCCTCCATTTATCACGCACGTGTTTGCGATAAGGCCGCCAGAACATTTCCCAAGATTTGGGGCGATACGAGCCATCGGCGAGTGTGACGAGAGAGGCTTGATTTTTGAGTCGGCCCGCTTTGGTGCTTTGGACTGTTTCCGCAATGCATTCGCCGTTTTATTATTTGGTGTTGTCTGAATGATTTTTGCTCCTTGCACAGCGGTGGATGTTTTCAAGTGCTGGAGAAATCCACTTGAGTCGGGCGGAGTTGCTTTTGTCCATTTCGGGGGGCGGCCATGTTGCCAATCGCGGTCGACTGAACACGAAGAACAGCTGTCGTGTTGAGTACGATGGCAGAGGAGCAACAAAAGCGGAGAGGCAGGAGAAGCGGGGTGTACCCTGTAAAAATATCGTGAGGAAAAACACTGAGAGGCGCAGAATGAACAAAATCAATCGATGACGCAAACAAAGTCCTGAAAATACCCTCGAACTCAAAGTAACAAAGAAGCAAAAACCCACAACGGTCGCACAAAGTCCTGAAAACCACAACGAACAAAAACCCGTGACGCTCAAGCAAGAATCCGAGCCCGAGTGGTCGGCGTGGCAGCCGTTCTCAAAGGAAAGAGCTCCTGACTGGATGACCAACAGGTGCGACGCTGGAGGAGAAGCCCTCCGATGCCCCCTGTTGGTGACAAACGGAACAGAAGCGTAACAACGGCGGACTCGTGATCGCTCGATACCGGCGTGACTTGGTGCATCATTCGCTTACTCGCGTGTTACAACACGTGTCACGTGTGTGTTACGTTGTGCGTCACACGTATGTGTTACTTCGGGTCTTAGCCGCCTACTTGGGTGTTATATTGCGTTGCGAGACGTGTCGCGGCCGCGTCGTGTGTCGCCGGACGTTTCGGGTGTGTTATTTTGCCGCGGTTACAGCTTTGCACCCGCGTTACGTGACGTGTGACGCGTGCTTCAAAATGGGCGTCGCGCGTGGCATCGGGCGTTACGGGCAACGCGACCTGCGCGCTACGTTGCGGGTCGCATCGCGTGTCGCAAGTCTGTGAAATTGTGTTGCCTTGACCTGGGGGGTCGCGTTGCGGTAGATGCACGGTTGACGGTTGTCGCGTGTGTGTCGCTTGCTGCGTCGGCGTCGAGGAAGGCGTGTCCGCGCACCGGCGGCGTGTATAAAAAGCAGGCGTGGACAGAAGAGGAGTGCGAGGGAGGAGCACGCGGTCAGGGTGAGTCCCCGTTTCAACCATCGGAGCCGAAGCCGTCGTTCACGGATCGACACGAATTGATTGCGACGAGATCAATGATGTTGAAATGTCGGAGTTCCTTCCGACTTACGGAATTCGTCCGATGACAGCTCGTTCACGCTCATTCTCTCTTTCTCGCCGACTTGCACATTTTTGGTCGGCGCCGACAAAACGCACGCGCGCTCGCCTTTGCGCTTATCGGCAGCTTTTATTGCCCAAATGGCTCGCGGCTTTCCTCTTTTCTCTTCCGTCCCTCGCTAATCAAAGCATTCCGCGCAGCAGAGGAACAACGGTCTTTTAGTCAACGAGTTTTTTTCCGCCCTCCTAGTAACGAGTAGGCAAAAAAAAAATAAAAAATAAGACGAGAAATTCAGTCGTCACAACTTGGCATGCCGGTCGCACGGCAACATGGCAATAGCGTTGGGTTGGATTATCGGAAGAGTACAAAAATGAGCACAAACGAGTGGATTCAATTCCCCCGCAAGTCAAACAAATGAGCTCACGAATAAAAAGACTCAGGCACACCGTGAGAGTCCCACAACCGCGTCGTCGTCGTTTCACGAGCAGGGCACGTGCGTCCCTCCGCTCCATATTGGCGGTGCGGCGAGAACAGCGCACTCGTTCCCGTACATGTTTGCTACTCGTAGTCGAAGCGAAGAACGAGACATGAACTCGTAGCGAGTAATTCTTGAACGTCGCGAACTGTACTCGCGACGCACGGTTCGGGTTCGCTCGACTGGTGCGCAGTAGCGCGTAGCCGTCTCACTTGTTCCATGTTGTCTGACGACCAGATGAGGGCGCTGTTGTTGCTGTGCGTGCTCTTGGGAGGGGCCCGCGCTGGCCCGCTTGACGTCATCCGGGGGAGCGCCCAGCGCAGGAAAGGTGAGGGGACGCCTGCCTTAGCGTCAACTCGTAATCACTCTCGATGGAGGCGGATGTCCGGACCGTGGCGTGTCTTCGCAACCCTTCGGTTTTTTCCCCCGCAGCGTCCCTTCTCAACCCGCAGCTAGAGGGCGTCGTTCCCGACCGGGCTCCGGCTCCGGCCCCGCCCGCAGGACCGGACGGCCCCGCCGACCTGCTGCAGCGGGAGGCCCTGCCTTCCGACTTCCTGTTCGGCGACAACGTCAACCTGGAGTGGCGGGCGTGGAACGGCTCGCTGCCCGACGGCGCGGTGGCGATCTACAACGGCTACGCGGAGCGCACCGACTACGTGTGCATGTACAAGTGCGAGGCGGGCTTCTACAACGCCGCCCTGGGGCCTTACTGCCGCTACCCCTACGGGGACGCCGAGCATTACGCCCGCGAGTTCCACGTGCTGGCCAACAGGGACAACTTTGAGTTCCTGGAGTGGAAGGAAGGCTCGTACGGTTCGGTGCCGGCGCACTCGGCGCGCACGTGCCTTGGCGTCGGCATCTTTGTGGGCAGGAACAAGTACGGCCTGGGCAAGGTGGTGCCCCAGTTCGAGGCCTTCTTCCTGCCGTGGGAGGGCGACGAGTACTGGTACAAGAAGTACCAGGTCTTGACCGTCAACCGGGACGCGTACACGCAGCACATCTCCCACGTGCGCTACGACCTGGACCGGGTGGCCATCTTCCAGTACCCGCCCGAGACCATACGCGTCTCCGCCGTCACCAACAACGAGTGCCAGGTGGGGAATTCCTCGGACGTGTTCCGCGGCCGCTAACGGGAACGAATAGCCCCCCGACGAACTCTGCTTTTCTTGAATCTCCGATGCGAAATTTCCACGAAGCGACTTTGAGTTTCCCACCCTGCAGGCGGTGAGCAAGACGGTGACCATCTCCAAGACCAGCGAGAAGGAGACCACGTGGCACATCGGGCGGGCCACCACGCTGGGCGTCACCGGCAGCATCACGGCCAAGATCCCGCTGATCGGCTCGGGCGGTCTGGAGCTGAGCGGCGAGAAGACCCTGCGGTTCTCCCGCGGGACCACCCTGACGGAGGCCCTCTCGCACTCGGTGTCGGTGGAGCTGACGGTGCCGCCCAACCACTGGTGCCGCGTGCGAATGGAGGGCCGCAAGGTGAAGGCCGACGTCCCGTACGCGGCCCGCCTCAGCCGCACGTACGCCAACGGCGAAACGCAGTGGACGTCCGTGTCGGGCACCTACGACGGCGTCCAGATCGGAGAAGTGCGCGCCGTGGTGGACCGCTGCCGCCCCGTGGAAGAGGCCCCGCCCTGCCCGTCGCCGTGACGACCGGGATGTCGTCGTGTCCGTCGCCGGCGTCAGCGTCGCCAATAAAGATTTGACTCAAACTGCTCGTTTTCATGGCGCGTGTCTTCCAAAGTACGGTTTCAGGCTGTGGCGAAGGTCTTCAGATGAGGGCTACGGTTTCAAGTCCGGGTATGGCTTTCAAAGCGGGGTTAGGGTTTAAAGGTCAAGCTTTCAAATGAGGGTTTCAAGTCAGCGTTATGGTTTCCAGTTTGGGGTTCAAGTCTGATTAGAGCCAAGGTTTCAAACCGGGATGACAAATCGGGGTCTGAATTGAGAAACGAAATACCCCGAGTTCCAAACATCGCTTGCGGCTCATCAAACTAGCATTCGACGCTTGGGTTGGGCTTTCAATACGGTCTGAAAGCTTCAAATGGGGGCTTTGAATTCAGCTTGGAAGCGACAGAGGACAGTGCGATTTTTCAAATTAGGGTTTCGAAGCTCGGGTGAGCGCTCCGGTTTTGAAGGCTGGCAACTCGGGTTTGGGCTTCAAGGCTTCAAATGAAGGATTCGAATTAGGGTTTGAAACTAGTTTGAAATTAGGGTTCAGCTTTTAAGCCTGGGAAAAAAGTTTGGGAGTCAGAAGTCGAGGTTTTCCATGAGGCTTTCAAGCCAGGCTTAGAGCTTTGGGTAAGTCTTCAAACGAGCATATCAAATCGGAATCCGATTTGTTGGCCAGGTATGCACGAACCACACGAGGCGTGGACTTTCCAGTTCCCACCCGTTCAGAGGAACACACACAAGACGGGGGCGGGGGGTGGGGGGGGGGGGGGGGGTCAGCGAGAAGCCTGCCGGCTCGCTGTGAGCCAAGCAAGGGCTTTTCCAACTGCGTTTCGGGTTTCGAGCGAGTCCAGCTTTCCAAGAAAGCTTTCGAGCCTGCGTTGCGCTTCCAAGGCAGGGTTGGACGTTTGGGTCAAGTCTTCAGAAGCCAGCGAGCGTTTCAAAGTCAGAGTCGGTCGGGGTTTGCGGGGTGGCCGGGTTGAGGTTTCAAACCAGGGCCGGGGGGGGGCAAAGTAAGCGACACGGAACGGGACGAGTCCGCGGCATCTTTCCGTTGGTCTTCTCGACGTCAGAAGATAGCTGCTCTCGCAAAGGAAACGTAGAAAAGCAAGCGATGCGCGACGACAAAGGGACACGTTCAATGGCCCAAAAAGATCTCAGCCACCTGTCAGAAAAGAAAAAAAACAACAACAACAAAAAAAGAGGCTGAAGGCCACGCTCGTCGACCTTGAGGCCAAGGTCGCTCGGGCCGTCAAGGTCGCACGCCGGCCTCGTGGCGTTCTTATCGCCGGCGATAAGATCGCCGGTCCCGATTATTTTTATCTGTTGCGACAGCGCGAGCCAATCCGCCGGCGTTATCTGCTGCGGTCGAACCAAAGTCAACGGAAGGATTCCAAAGGCTGAGGCCACGCGGCGCCATCTCCTGCTCACTTTGGGCAACTCTTTGAACCCGAAGGATACGCTCGGGGCTCGAAAAGCCGGAATAGGCCGAAGGACGGCGCCGACGCTCGCTGGGCCGCGTGTCAAACCGCCGCGGAAGAGGAGAATGGACTCCGCGTCCCATTTTGGTTTGCCTTCGGGGTGACCTCCGCAAGTGGCCCGTCTCGGCCCGTAGCCTCGCGCTAAAGCTTTTCAAGAAGGGTTTCAAAGCACGGTTTTGAATGAGGTTTGTGGTTTCAAAGTAGGGTTTTAAACTACGGTTTGGGTTTCAGAGTCGGGTTTTAAATTAGTTTCAGGGTTTTAAAGTCAGGTTTCCGACTCGGGTTGAGGTTGCCAAGTATGGTTTCAAATGAAGGTTAGAATTTCATGTTGGGTTTCACCCCAGGATTCGGGTTGTCAACACGTGTTCCAAAGTCAGGTTCCAAGGCAATTTGGGGGGGTTCCAAGACAGTGATAGGGGGGGTTAAGGCAGGCACAAATTGTTATTGATGTGTCGACGCCTTCAAGTGCGGTGCGAGTCGTGTCTCCTTTATTGGGGTCGAAGTTCGCCTTGGAGATGTTAAAACGGCGTCCGCGTGCGCCAAACGTCGAGACCGACGCGGCGGACCGGCGAGGCGTTAACGAGGTAAAGCTTCGCCGCAGACACGCAAAAACTCGATTAAAAAAAAGGTTTGGCTCGACTTTGCTGCCCTCTTGAGACGCACAAGAGAATTGCACGCTAGACAGAGCGGTGAGGGGGCACATTAGTCAGAAGAAGACCACCAAGCCAAAATACACTTTTTGGAGGAACTTCCTGGCTGGAAGATAATGACAAGTTTTGATACAACTTTTTTCAAATGTTTGAAAGAATACTTTGGACTCTGAACCGAAGAACTTGTTGCTTTTTGTTTTTTGTTGCATGCGACCGTTTGTTCGCAGATGAGGACGTGTCTCGTTGCCGCGGTGTCCGCGCTTCTGCTGGCGCTCTGCAGCCCAACGCCGCAGTCGGACGCACGCCAGTCCAATGACGGTAAGTCACGGATTGAAAAAGAAAAAAAAAAACACATTTTGAAAATGGGCGGCGGGGTCATGGAGGGGGGCGTCTTTTATCTATTTCAGTGGGAAAAGTCCATCTTTAATGTCGAAAGAAAAAGACTACTTTATTCTACTTGAAAAATGCTCATTGACTTTTCTTGACACAAAAAAAAAAAAAAACAACTAGCAGAAACTTAAATTCTACCTAAACAATTTTCTCTCTCGACAAAAGGCTTTGAATTTGTCAACGTTTGCTGACATAAGCGTTTTTGTGCGTCTGTGCGCGAGAAGACGCGCGGCTGAACGTGGCCCTGGGGGAGGTGGTCCCGCCCCTGGAGGCGGGCCGTGACCCCGCCCCACGAGGCCCGGGCTCCTCCTCCTCCTCCTCGGCCGACTTCGGCGAGCACGCCAACCTCAGGTGGGTGCCGTGGAACGGCTCCCTGCCCGACGGGGCGGTGGCCATCTTCAACGGCTACGCGCAGCGCACCGACTACGTGTGCAAGGTCGAGTGCGAGGCGGGTTTCTTGGCGGGCGACGCCTGCCGCTACCCGTACGCCGACAAGGAGTACGCGTCCGCCGTCTTCGACGTGCTGGTCAACGTGGACCGCTTCGAGTTCCTGGAGTGGGCGGAGGACTCGTACGGCTCGGTCCCCTCGCACGCCGTCCGGACGTGCCGAGACGTCGACATTTTTGTGGGCAAGAACAAGTACGGCCTCGGCAAGGTGGGCAAAACGGGAATCCAAAAAAATCCAGAGAAGTCCAACTCTATTCTTGAGGGGGATTTTTTTTTGTTTTTGTTTGTTTTTTTCTCGAATCTTTTTTCCAATCGCGTGAAGGTGGTGAGCCAGCACGAAGCCTTCTTCCTTCCGTGGGAGGGCGACGAGTACTGGTACAAGAGCTACCAGGTCCTGCGGGTCAACCCGGACGTGTACAGCCAGCACGTCTCGCACGTGGAGTACGCCGTGGACCAGATGAAGCTCTTCCACCACCCGCCCGAGACCCTGCAGCTGGCCAAGGTCACCAACCTGGAGTGTCGCGCCGTGAGCAAGACCGTGTCGCTGGACAAGACCAGCACCGGCGAGAAGACCTGGGACATCGGCCGCGAGACCCGCAATGGCTCCGTGTCCACCATGAAGGCCAAGGTGCCCATCCTGGGGCCCGGCAACGTGGACTTCACCGAGGAGCGGACGGTCACCTTCGCCGAGGGGACCCGCCTGCTCGAGGCCGTGAGCCACTCGGTCAGCGTGGAGCTCCCGGTGCCGCCCAACTTCTGGTGCGGCGTCAGGATGGAGGGACGCAAGATGAGAGCCGACATCCCCTTCCGGGCGCGGCTGAGTCGCACCAACCACAACGGAGACACGCACTGGACCTCCGTCGCGGGGACCTACGACGGCGTCGGCGTGGGCGAGATCAACGCCGTGGTGGAGCGATGCCAGCCGGTGGCCGACGCCGTTCCGTGCCGGCTCACGCAAGGCTGAAAATTATGAAAAAAAATTGGCTTTGCACCGAGAAATAAAATCTTTTCGCAAATATTACGGAGGTGTTCTGATGGCGTTGTCTATTCTGACTGCGTTCCCGTCAACTTGGGGAAAGCCGGTTTTACTCAGCAACGTGAATCTCTGTCATCCGTAGCTCCAAGCTCCACAAAATCCATTTTTTTGTCAAGAACCCATGCCCGAAAAGTTGGACGTTTTGATCCAAAGCGGCCACTTTAGGGTCAGTCGTGGCACCGGGTTTCTTTTCCCCCCCACCGAAATCGGCTCGAGCGCTGGTGCTTGAAACTGGTGCTTAAACCGGCCCCAATTATTGGTTGGTGCCGGACTCTGGCACCAACTACGTCAGGGGGCGGGGCTATCATGACCATCGCAGATGTAGAGGAATGACTCCTTGGACACACAGAGGTTTGAGCGGTGAAATCCTGCACAAGGTACATCGCAGACGCTGTGCGCGTAGGGAAAATGGACCACAGCATTTTATGACCAGCCCCCCCCCCCCCGACCCCCACCCTCGCGCCCCCCTTCAGGTCACCTTACCTGCACTTGAACAGACATCGTTTGGCCCAAGGTTCTACTTCTTCTTCAAGGTGTGACTGTTTGACAGTTCATCGAATGTTGTAGTTGTGAGGCCGCCTCGCCAGGTGTCGCTGTGTGCTAGTGGAAGGAAAGCAGGCTCGTCTTTGTCCAAGAAGAAGACTCATTCGCAACACTCAATGAGACTTTTCGCGAATATGTCATATACAAATTGATAATAATGTCACAAATGTCTTTATCGAGCTATATGTTGTCTTCGCCCGTCGCCCGTTAGTAAGTCGTTTGAACATTGTATGTTGTAAAGTTTAAAAGAATGAGCTAGCGAGGCACAGCATGCTAAACCGTGGTTGCTATCCCGGACTTTGGCACTCAAAGCCGTTTCACCGTTGACCAAAATAATGTTTTTTGCCAACGTTCGCCGTCTTTAATTCCACTTTGTCATAGGCCGAATGCTAAAGCGCCTGCTCGTTGGCATATCGACGTGCCTTTGTTGCACTTTTCGCCTACCGCGCCGCTACTTTCTGACCATGCGACGTTTTTTGACGAGAATGGTGAGCCGGCTTTGGCTGTGCGAGCCGGTCGCTGTGGCGATGAGCTCCGAAACACCAGTGCGAGCGCAAGGTCGACGGATGGTAAGTGTCAACATGAGTCTTTGTCGGTTGTGTCTACTGTACGATGTCACCAAAACTCCACGTTGGGTTGAAGTGATACTCGACACTGCTTACAATTCCCGTAGCGCCGGAGTCGGAACGAAACTCCGCCCGAAAAGTGGCCCTTCAAATAATTACCGGCACAAAATGGCATTGTTGAAACACAGCAAAGGGTTTTCTCTGCTTCCCTTTTTTGAAACAAAAACTCAATCTACCCTCTTCTTTTTTATTGGTAAATAAATGGAATAATATATTTTAAAAAGTTTCTTTAAAAAAAAAGACTAGTCACGTCACATACCCGCAAAAAATATCTGAATTTAAAAAATTTACGACGATAATTATTTTTTAATTGTGTTGTCCCCTCAAAAAAATACACCTGACCTGACTATTCTACTTTTTATCTGTCGTTAAAAGATTTGTTCTCATAATGCATAAATGATTCCTCGTACTATAACTTAAACTGCATCGGCATCGTCCATTTGTTGTGTCCGCTTCAGGTGGTGGGCCTGGGTAACCCGGGCATGGAGCGCACCCGTCACAGCGTGGGCATGGCCGTGGTGGGCGCCCTGGCCGTCCGCCTGGGCCTCGGCGAGCGTTGGCGCCGAGATAGGCAGCTGAACGGCGAGGTGCTGGTGGCGGACCCGCACCGCCTGGTGCTCTTGCGCCCCCGCGTCCTGATGAACGTCAACGGCGTGGCAGTGGCCAAAGCAGGTACTGTATTATATTTAAAAAAAAAAAACAACAACCCAAAACAAAAACCGCCATGATCAACCCCAATGCGAGCGGACTGTCACGTGATCCCCTTCTGTTTAGCCAACAAGTACGGCGTGCGGCCCGAGGACATCCTGCTGGTCCACGATGAGCTGGACAAACCTTTAGGAAAGGTCGGCATCAAACACGGGGGAAGCGCCAGGTTGGTCCCGGAAAGCCGCTTTCACTTTTCACACTGCCTCAAACGATTCGGCGAATAACTTGAATTGAAATTGAAGGACCCTGTACGGAAAGTTATTAATTCTGGGATTTATGATTCATTTTGTGAAGAGCTGATCGGTTCTCCCTGACCCTTTGCCCCCTCCCCCTCTCCACAGAGGCCACAATGGTGTCCGGTCCTGCATGGACTGCCTTCGCACAGACGTGAGTACCTTTTTTTTTTTGTGACCGGTCACGCCAAACGACCGTCCTCACCACGTCCCGTCCTTTCCGTTGCCCGCCCCCAGGTGATGCCCAGGCTACGGGTGGGCATCGGGCGCCCGACGGGAAAGACTTCGGTGGAGCGCCACGTCCTGGGGTGCTTTGGTGCCGAGGAGACGAAAGTTCTGGATTTGGTTCTGGTACAGAGTGTCAACGTTCTGATGGCTCAGCTCGGAGAACAAAAGGAGGAGGAAAGACGCTCCTCATCTCCCTCGCCGGAGGACGAACAAGCCAAAGTGGCCAGCGTAGAACCTCTGCCGACACGCGCGTAGCATATGGCGGCTAGCTGTTTAGCATCTGAAGCCCACCTACCAGCATACATCTTTGATCTGCACTGTTTCCTGCCCCCGAAAAAAAAGGTGGATTCCAGCCCACGACACCCAGGATCCAAATCAAAGTCCTTTGTTTCACTGGACATCTACGACTTCCATGACACTTGTACAATTACCTCGACGTTTTGCTCACAAGTGTCAAGAGGCCAACAGGAAGTGGCAACCCTACCAAAATAAAGTCGGTGCTAACCATGACGAGATGTCACAACGCACATGTAATCTCTCGCTTTTTGTCATTTGGTCGCATTCAATGTGAACGTGAGGAGAACGCGGTTCATGGATGTTAATGCCAGTCTGCTTTCAGTAAACGTTGATGGACAAAAAAAAAATCTTTGGTGCAAATCCCCCCCCGCCCCCCAATAGACTTTTCTGATGAAAGGAACTGTTAATCGGGATAGCTGTCCAAAGCTTGTGCAATAAGATTACCAAGCGTTGTGATTTATAGCTATGAGGTTTGTGTGTGTGGGGGGGGAATCACCTGTTGCTGAAATTAATGTTAATTCATAAATATTACATATTGTTATGAAACCCTGAAGATTCAAAATCAGCAATAAAAAATACCCCCCCCCCCCCCCAAAAAAGTTCACTTGCATCTCTGATTATAAAACGGTAAAAAGACTCATCGACTCAAACACCTTTTTCTACTCGTGCCAGTGGTGTGTTTCGACGCGCGCGCAATCGTGTGGGCTAACAATTTGGGCGTAATTATGAGCGCACAAAGCATTTGCTAGCACAACGTGATGAGCACGCTGAAGCATTTGAAAACGCTACACGAGCTACAATCGTTAGCACGCCGCAAAAGCGCGTCCCCTGCCCCCGCGTCAGGTCTCCACGAAGGCAGGCGGTCATTCCCTTTTCACAAACTCTTGCGTCTGCTTGATTTTTCTGTTTCGTTCATCATAGCGGACGTTACGGCTGTCGCTCATCAGGGCATGCGTGCGCAGTAACGGGTCGATCGAAAAATAGATCTTTGGTCCAAAAAGGTTGGGCACCCCGATGTAAACGATAACAGTTCCAAAACTACGCAACACGTATCGACGACAAACGGACAAACTGTTTTTCCATTGATGAAAATATGCATTTATGAGTTGGGGGTTTTTTCTTTTCATTTTTTGACCTGCTCTGATATTTCTCGGCCTCATTTTGGGTGGCCAAAAGATTAGGAACAGCAAACAGCGTGATACAGTACTTGAACATTGTCTTTGCAAATTTGTTTTTTGCATTGGCGGTCATTCCACGATGTCCTTAATGAAGTGTCCACATGAGGATATTTGCCATATAAGTTACCTATTTTCTGAAAATAAACGATCAACACAATACCGCATGTTCGGAAGAATTGCACCATTTGCTCCCCAGGCACTCCTTAGCACCGCCTGGTGACAGAAGCAAACGTATGCATTGGATTCCCCCACCCCAAAAAATGTTGAAAAATATCTTTTTAAAAAGATCCTTCTGTTGACGTGGGAACATCTTGGACTTGAAACGTTGTTGGTGAGGTTTGATGTTGTCATGTTAAAAAAAAAAAAAAGATCTATCGTTGAATAAAAAGGGAGTCACCAGGGGTATCGGGGGGGGGGCTCCAAACCTCTGCCGCACCCGCTCGGCCGTCACAAGAGCAGGTTGATCTTGGCGGCCACGTTTTTGCAGCCGCTGGTGGAGAAGTAGTGTCCCGGCGACGGCTGGTAGGTCATGTCGGCCGCCGCCGCGCGTGCCACGTCGCGGCGCTCGCAGGCGCCGCGCTGGCACAGCTGCGCCTGCGCGCATCGCTCCACGTGGTGGCGGCACAGCGGCAAGAAGGGCACAAAGGCGCTCACCAGCTTCTGACGGATGATGGGCGAGTTGTAGAGGCCACCTGGGGCGGGGCAAAACGTCAGCTGGATTGGAACGCTCATGAAAAAGAAAAAAAAAAAAAAAAAAAAGCTTTTTCCTCCTTTGATTGATTGATCGATGCTGCGACCGAATGCTTTTGGGCAAAGGAAAGGGCGTCACTCACTGGTCGGGTTGTCGTAGACGGCCCGAGCGATGGCGTCCTGCAGCTCGGCCGCCGTCATCTCCTCTCGGTCCCGCCCGGCCTCACGCTGCTCCAGGGCCGCTTTGTTGATCACCTCCTCGCCCGCCGTGCTGAACAAACAAACAAAAGGCCTTAAATAAAAATCGCCGAGCAACAAGCGACATTTTAACAAGACGTTGACATCATCGGGCTCTTATTATTTTGGAATATTACAAAAAGCCGGCATATGAAGGAGGGGTATGTAGACTTTTTCTAGCCACAAGGACGAAAATCGGGGAGCGGCCACCTGATGAAGATGTAGATGGCCTTGCGGTAGTTGGTGCGGAAGACCACGTGGGAGGGGCCCAGGAAGGGTTCCAGAACGTCCAGCAGCCCGGGCGCCATTTTGTCCATCTCGTCGAAGATGAAGACGGAGCGGGCGCACTCGGTTACGTTGCCCTGCACCCAAGACTTCAGCTGCTCCTGCACAACAGCAGCCCGCAGGCCGATTGAACTTTGTGCGGGTGTGGGTTTACCCCCCCCCCCAAAAAAAAAAATCCTTCATTTATCATTTAAACGACTAACGTGTAAGAGATCAATCGTAACAGTGAACATTTTTGCGTCAAGGTCCACCCAAAAAAAGAGCATCGTCCAGGAACAAAAGCAACATTCCACCTCGTATCGATATGAGTTGCAACATTTTGCAATCAATTTCAATCATTAGATGACATTTCAATGAGGAGACCATGTCACGTTTCTGCAATGTTGCTGGCGGCCGTACTCGCGACTCACTTGAAGGCAAACAAGTGAAGTCATCTTCCTACCCGCTGCGCCTGCACGTGTCCTCCGGCGGGGAAGTGCAGCGTGGGGATGAACTGGTGGACGAAGGGGCTGCCCGTGGACGAGTCGTACAGGTGGCGCGCCAGCATATCGCCCGCCATCGTCTTGCCCGTGCCCGACGAGCCGTGCAGGGAGAGCACCAGCGGCTTCTCGGGCGCCTCTTGGGCCAGGAAGCGGGCCACCTCTTCGGAGAGCACCTCCTGGGCCAGATGCTGCCCAAAGACATTTTTGTACAGGTCCCACTCCAACTCTGATTCACAAAAAGCGCCATTTGTGTTTTAGCTACTTTGACTTGCACAGATTATTCACAAAGCAAACATATGACCGCTCAGATTGCTGACAACTTGGCCTTGCTTTCGTTTCATCGGCCTTTTTCCGATTCATAAGCCGTTTGAGCCCCTTGAGCGGGCACTATTGGCACAATTGGACTTTCGCCGTCTGTCGACGATGCCGCAACCGGAAGGAGATTTGACGCGACCGGCCGGCAGCTCCTCAGCGCGGAATGCGTCCCGCAGGAGACACGGGGAGGGTTTCAAAACGTTCCCACACAACTATCTGTTTTACTCGCCAAAGGACAAAAATAGCTGTTGGTACACGGCGGTTGTTTACATTAAAACTTTTTTTTTCAATGAACAAACTGTACGTCACATACAGAAACATCACACAGAAGAAAATCACAGTTTGCCTCGCAGCCCAGTTTTTTTTTTTTAATTCCGTACTTGATTTAAATTTGTAATTCCCGATTACCAGTGGACATCGGTACTGTTTGTGTTCGCAAGATTAGCTCACTCGCTAACCCCGGAAGCGCTTCCCTACCTCTGACGTTGGGTCGAAAGTCGCAGTCGCAACTGTCGGCGATGGTGCAGTATAACCTCTGGAACACGCAGCGGGCCGGAGCGCAAACGCACAAAAGCAGCAGGGGCAAAATAGTTCTCATTTCTCTTTGTTTAGGGAGTTCGCCTCAGCCGAAGCCCCGCGCCATTTGGGTTTGAGTGCGCAAGCCGTGGACAGTCGCCAGTCCCTCCAGCCCGCTCGGTTGTTTGACTTCCTGGATGACGCCACGTCACGTGGCACTACGCTCAGCCTGAAAGTGTGATTTGTGACGTCAATACGTAGCCCACGCCTTGTTTCAAAAGAAAGAAAAACGAATTGACAAAAACTCGTACAGCTATTTTATTTTCAAAGTAGATTCAATCGATGATAATTAACAAGAAGGCCAACTGAGCACCTGTGTTGAAGAGTGTACATTTTGGGGGAAAAAAATAATCTCATAAAAAATATCATCCCACCCCACCCCCCCAAAAAAGTCACAAGATCTATTCATGTCAGGTTTGCACAGAACGTTCACCTTTATGTAAAGGTCTCAAATTTTGAATTAAATGAACAAACAAAAATAAGTGAAACATGACACAAGAAAGAACATTTTTAATACTTTTCATATTAGTCGTTTTTACAGTCTCGGTCATAATACAAAGATAAATTTAATTCAAATCCATTAGAACATAGGTGTCGAAGTCAGGTCCTGGAGGGCCGCTGCCCTGCATGTTTTCCAAGTCTCCCTGTTGCAACACACCTGATTCAAATGATCAGGTTCAATGTCAGGCTTCTGCAGAGCTTGCTGATGATCTGTTCATTTGAATCAGGTGTGTTGCAACAGGGAGACTTGGAAAACATGCAGGGCAGCGGCCCTCCAGGACCTGACTTTGACACCTATGCATTAGAAAAACATTGCCATATAGAGTACCTAATGAATAAAGTAACCTCACCCCCACACCTAAAGGAAAAAAAAAATCTAAAATGTTCCCTTTGATGTGTTTTGGTAACGTGGTCACAGGTTTGCGGAGGTCCTGCCGTCACCATTTTCATGCCATGAATTCAGAAAACGTTTCCTTTAGTTCTGACTGTAGGTGTGGTGCAGCCTTTTGGTGTACTTGCATGGCAGTAAAAAAATAAAAATAAAAAAACATCATCATCATACCATTAAATGAAAGGACAAGTTGTCAACTTTTCATTTGCAGTTAAAAGAGTGAAGAAAAATGTTCTCCGTTTTTTAATATAAACAAATGGGCCAAATCCTTCGTCGACAAGGTCAAGGTGTGTATGAAAAACCGATTATTTTAATGAAATCATTTATGCTCATTCTTTAATTCATTCATGAATTAGATGTCAATGAAGTAATCACTTAAAACAAATGCTAAATGTGCTTTGCGCAATATTATTTCACGAACATAGATTGTTATTGCTGACCACAAGTCAATTCATAAATAAATCAAACAGTTTATCGTTCACTCCATTTTAATTCGACTCCTATTTTAAATAAATGTATCACCACCCAGAAATCAATGAATGATTTGATGCATTGGGTCAGCGCGGCGGAGGCTCCAGCCTGTTCGATAAGGCGGTCAGCACTTGGTTGAATTTGGCGTAGCGACGCACCCGGCTCTCCGCCGCTCCCCTGCTGCCCCACAGAAGTCGGATCTGGAAGTCCGTGCGGAACACCTCGGAGAAGTCCGCCCGCTCCTGGAAGTCTGCGACAGGAGTGCACGGACAGTTCTTCCTCAGACTCTGGAGAGCCCCAACAAATCTCAAGGTGGCCGAGTGCTCTAAGCTACTGCGTTCAGCCGCTCGGCTGCCGTCTCTCCGATACGACTTCTGGGAAGTGACGCAATGGACAAGCGACCCGCGCATATGTAGCTGGCTTGCTGCGACCCCCATAATACCAAGAGAAAAAAAAAATCATGAATTGATCATCAATCATTCAAATCCAATCGGGTTCAACAATATTGTTTCCAATGAAAACAATTCATGATTTTTACAGCTACTTCTGTGTGTGTGTTTTTTGCGCACTAAAAGGCGCAACTAAAAGCCTTCCATTTTCTTAAAAGCTCACGGCGTGCCTTAAAATCCAATGCGCCTTGTGTACGGTCGTTACGGTAATATTTTGACCCCAAAATGGCTCCTTGCTCGAGACATGCTGACAACGCAGAGTTCAAACTTTACGTAGTTGAACGCGGAAATAGAGCAGCGGCAAGAGAGTTCAACGTTAACGAGTCAATGTTATAACTTGCTGTTGGTTAAATGAACTGTGTCTTAGCTTTACTGACATCCGATCGTTCTGTTGGCCCTTCCCTGAGCGTCGCTCCATCTAGTGGAGGCATTGTAGATTGCATCTTATAAAGCGGTGTGCCCAATGTATGAAAAAAAATTATAAAATAGGCCATTCATTGAAGCTGCGCCTCATAATCCAGCACGCCTTTTAGTGTGGAAAACACGATGAGTAATATTATTATATAAAATACTCTACTTGCATAACACGTACATACAGTATATGCAAGCACATACCTTGCAGTTTGCTGCGAGCATTGGCAGCGTAGACGGCGCCGAGCTGGGCGTGCTTCCTGGCGGCCCCCAAGTGGAACATGAGCACGTCAACGTCCGCGCCGCCCTCCGCCGTCTCCCACGCCTCAGCCCCCGGGGTGTCCTCGGCCCCCGGCGGCCCCTCGTCCAGGGCCACGCTCTTCTCCAGAAGGCAGAGCAGCGGCAGGACGTGAGGGAAAGTGGTCCCGGACGCGGGGCAGCTTTCTGGAGATTTTGGGGGATGAACGGGTATATCACATCAAATGGTGGTTTCATGACACCGCAGCATGAAATTATGCTTTTTTGGTGGGGCGGGGGGGGGGGGGGGTGAGGGTGGGGCGGTTGTTCTGCATGGATTTTGTACACAAATCGAAGACTTTGGTGGCTAAAAATGATAGAATTTCTGAAGCGCACGGCGCCAGTGCTGTACCTCGGCCCTCGTTCAGGCCCTTCAGGAAGGGCCGCAGAATTTTCTCGTAGAGAACGGCGTCCTCCGTGTGCCGTTGCCGTAATGCCGTCCAAGTCTGCTCCAGGCGACTCACCTGGGCAGCGCAGAGTGTCAAAGCAGTGATTGGTATGATGAATGAGGACTGTTTTTGACAATCACAAGCAGGAAGAAACACGAGAATCACAATCAAGGATGAGGCGCCGAACAAATTATTTCTACCCATTCAATGACCCGTACGCTATTGTTCGAATCAGGCGTGTTGGGATCGAAAAAGGGGAGGAGATGGCTCTCGAGGAACCCAAGTTTCCTATCCCTGGGCTGAGACAAGGGCCCCTAAGCATCTGGAATATAACTCGCAAATGCTTCATCTCGACAAGTGCGGTTTACCTGAGGCAGGTCCAGAGCTTTCATCACGGCCGAGAATCCGAACATGTTGCCCATGTTGCACTTGAGTTCGGCGGCGATGCCGATCATTCTGTGCAGAGCGGAGGCTCGCTCCTCGGTGGTGCCGGTGCATCCCAACACATTCACCGCCAACACGGTGGCCATCGTATGCAGCCTGTGCCACACGCGTACAACATCAGCAAGCATTCAGTTGGACGCGCTCTGGGCATTTTCCTTGCCCTCTGAACCTTTTGCGTCTCCCAGTGACCCTAAGAGCTAAGTTATCTGGGGTTTTGTTCCCCTGGCGGGGCCGTCCGTGGTGAGGGAACCGGACCGAACACGGCCCACTGACCCCTGATGATGAGCGAGCCACGCCTGGAAGGTGAGCCTCGCTGGCATGCGGCTGGTGGCCGAGCTTGCAACCTGACCGGGCTCAGGGGCCAAAGGGGTCGGGGTCCCCCCTGTGAGGTGGGCGGCGGCAAAAGGCAGGGACCTTGGCCGTCCCGTCCCTGGCTCCAAAAACTAGTTCTAGGGACGAGGAGCCTGAGCTGCTGTGCGAGGCAGAGAAATTTGCAGGAAATCACACAGGGATCGAACCCTAGACCTCTGCACTGTGTGGCGGACGTGCTCACCAGTCCCCCGTAATAGAAAGACCTGCCAAACGTTTTATGTTGCGCAACAAAAGTGGCTCTGAGGGCTGTATTTTATAAAAAAGCCACAAACACAGCTGAGTATGGGAAGCCCTTCGAAATCTGATCAGGTGAGGTGGGTTCAACTCACCTTTCGAGCAGGTCTAATCGGAGCTGCTGTCCGTGCGGCAGTGTGAGCAGCTCCATGCCCGAGCTGACTCCCATCAGCCTTTGCAGCTCCGGACGCGCCTCCAGGATTTGAGCGACCTATAGGAGACAAAAACTGGAAGGTCATCATCAGATCTAATCCAACAGCTAAGTCTTTGGTTTTTCTTTCCTAAATATCCCTCTGTTTCTGTTTCTACCGAGTTAGCCAGCTCTCTAGCTAGCTAGCTACCTAGCTAGTTACCAACCTGCCAAGCTCGTTACCTATCGATCAGCCTCGTGTCTAGCGAGATCTAGAGGCGGCATACCGTGCAGTCCCACTTGGTGATGTGTCGGGCGGCCGTCCGGGGGTCGGCCGCAGCCAGGAGTTCCTTCACCCGCTGCAGGATGTCCACCTCCAGGGGCTTGTTCTCCCCAGGCATCAGCGGAGAGCGGTAGCTGCTGGGGGCGAAGGACGACGCCGTTTCCATCACGGGAGACAGGTAAACGTCCATCGCCCTCTGACCCTCCTCGTCGCGGAGCCTCTCCACGAAGCTTCGGGGCCCCGGGTAGACCTCTGTGTAGCAGCCTCCGTCCGAGTCTGGAGGCCGGATCTCCGGGTCCCGTTCGGCAAGAGAAGGAGACGGTGACGGGGCGGCATCGGTAGATTGAAGAGCTGCAGAAGCAAAACAGGAGCCGCTTTCACTTTGGCCACCGAAGACGTTGGAGGACGTTCGGACGATGGTCCGCACGTCCTGAAGTTGGTGGACGCAGTGCAACACAGTTTCCGGAAACGGTAGCCTTTTTCCATGCTGGCCATCGAAGGGCTTAGCGGACTGACTAGCTATCACAACGCTTGCCGGAAACGCGGAGCCTCTTTTACGTGGACTGTCGGTGCAACTCAGATGCGAAGCGATTGCTCAGAAACAGTGGCCTTCCTTCACACTGGCCGTCGAAGCCTCGATGACACGAGCGTGCCAAAGAATCACCAAACTGATGTTCGGTCGAGTGAGTGGCAATGGCTTGACACCCGTTGTTGCTTGGAGCCCACGCGCTTGTTTGATGGCCAGCGTAAGCGTGTCGGCTTCGTTCGGGCTGTGTGCCTTTAACTCATTCAATACCAACTAATTCTGGACCCAGTCTGAAAAGACGTTTAAAAACGTCTTTGGGAGTGAATGAGTTAATGGCTCGTTGTGTGCGCTCAGGTTAACGACACGCGGGAGAGACCTTCAACTCACGCCACGCAAACACACCCTCGCACTGGCGCAGCCTCCGATAAGCCTTCGGGGTCGTCGGGTTCAATGTATTTTCTTTCCCGTTCACATTCCAAGGAGACGAATCGGCCATTCCAGAGCAATGCCACTCGATTCCAAAACGACACTGACCCCATTTATACATCGCGATACTCTTTAATTCAAGAATGATGTCGGTCAACTTTACAGCGATCCGATTCCGGCCATTTTTCTTGCTTTGATCTGATTTGGTTTCCCAAGTTGAGATTCGATTTCAATGATGTGATTTGGCCGCTCCAGAACAAGAAAGTTTGATTCCAGAGTGCCGCTTTGCTCATCTAGAATCGAACAACCGGATACGATTCAAACCGAGACCGATCGTTGGCCAACGTGGAAGAATACGATCGGATTGAAGAAGGAGAAGATTTGGCTCCTCTGTAGGGAGATCAGAGTCGCGAGATTGATTGATTTGTTGTTCCAAGTTTCGCCTCGAATCCACATGAACATTTTTTGAACGTGGCCAAAGTACACGTCAACGGTGACGTCGCCTCTGGCGTTTCAAAGAGGCACACGGCAGGTAAATACGGGGAATCCGGTCTTATCTGGAGCGGGCCTTTATGTAATCCCGCGTGATGCGGCCGTCACAGAAAGTGAAGAGGAATCCACTTCCTGCCGGCGGCGTCCAGTCGATCCTCGAAGGCCGTCCTGTGCGCGCAGGCTGGCTGGCTCGCTCTCGGTAAGTCAAGGCGTCTTTTCGCTGCACAGCCGATTCATGAGGGAGGAACTTTCTGGCCGCCAGATGTTTCCCGCTTTCCCCTCGGTTCATCTTGGAAGTTTGCTGTTGTTTGTTTGCTTGGCGGCAAAAGTGCCGAAAAAGCGGCTCCCGTGGATCGCGCGCGGCGTCGGGACGGTCGCCGATTGCGAGCGGCGTGCGGCGGTGGAAACGAGCACCATCTGTTCCTCTTCCACTTGGAAATGTTTGACAATTTGGGCAAAGCGTTCTCGGGGTTTTGAATTGCTCGAAGAATCCTTTCCTGGTTTGGTATGCTTCTTTGTTTTCTTTTCGGAATGCGGTGCTGTTTTGTTCAAGACGTCTTCGGCATCATTCTCACCATTCGTATCGTTTCTTCATGTCAACCATTCATATTTGCAATCTTTGTATTTATTTCTGTGATCATTGGGACAATATTTCTTCCGATTTTATTTCTATTCTTGATGTTATCCGTGTCGTTCATGACTGTTCAGTGATTCATTTCGTTGTCCTTCTACGTGTTGATTTCAAATAGTTTTCGGATATTTTCTAATCTTTCATTTGCAACACGGCACGCGTATCCGATGCTTTAAACAAACACCCGCCGATTTGTGTTGACTATTGCCCGCACGCGTGCTTTTGAGTGCGTTTGCGCAATAGTTGCTCGACGTTTGTCGTCTGACTCTTCCGTCGCCTGAAGCGAACGTGCGACTGCTCCTCATTAGCGTTTGCGACATCGTTCGCCCACGCGGCTCCCTGACCTTGGCACCCAGTATAGGCTTCCTCTCGGGGCCTCAATAAAGTTACTCCCAGCGTTGAGTAACTTGAGAGTAGCCGGGAGAAAAGGAAAACAAGTGGGACGAGCCTGGTGGGATCTCGCGCCCTGCAAATCCCGCCCAGTGTTGTGATTGCGCAAGCGACGAGCGGCTTGTGCAAGTCGAGTAGGGGGGGGGGGGGGGGGGGCTACGGCAGCGAGTGCCGGTTGCACGGCTTTGTGTGAACATGGTAGACGACGTTCGGTTCGTTCACGACAGTACGTCGAAGACGGTACCGGGCCGTACCATCGCGAACGACATCAAACCGCGCCAGCCAAACCAAACATACCGACCGACTTGGCGCGGTGCTTTGAGTCCGCCTCGGATCTTGGACGTTTTAGCCCCTGAAGAAGCACTGTTGACAAATCGCCGCTTCATCTAATCCGGACACCCTCTCAACAGAGTCACGGCGAAGACATGTCCCGGCCGACGCTTGTGACGCTGGCGGCGCTCCTCTCTGCTTTTGGCGGCGGCCCGGCGGCGGGTGGAAAGATCCTGGTCTTCCCCATCGATGGCAGTCACTGGATCAACATGAAGGTCCTGATCGAAGAGCTCCACGCCCGCGGCCACGACATCACCGTGCTGCGACCCTCCGACAGCTGGTACATCAAACCCGAGTCGCACCTCTACAAGACCATCACGCTGCACTTCTCAGGCGGCTTCGACGAGGTCAGCTTCGGCTCCTTTGTCACCCGGATGCTCCTCTTGCGACGGGACGGCGCCTCCTTGTGGAAGCGGCTGGCGCTGGAGTACGAGCTGGTCAACCAGTTCTACAACCTCAACCAGCAAGTTGTGGACATGATGAGCAACGTGTTCGAAGACCGGGAGATGATGCGGAACCTGCAGGAGGCCGACTACCAGGTGGTTCTCACTGACCCGGCGCTGGGCGGCGGCGTCCTCCTGGCCCGCCGTCTGGGTCTCCCCCTGGTGCTGAACGTCCGCTGGACCGTCCAGGGCGAGGCGCACCTGGCCATCGCCCCCTCGCCTTTGTCTTACGTCCCCATCCCGGGTGTCAAGCTGACGGACAAAATGACGTTTGCGGATCGTCTCAAGAACATCATCTACTACTTGTTCACGCGGTGGCAGATTTGGTACGTGGCGGACACCACCTACAAGCCGTTTGTCCGCCGGTACTTTGGCCCGGACGTGCACTACATGGAGCTCTTCCAGTCGGCCGACATCTGGCTGATGAGGAACGACTTCACTTTTGAGTTCCCGAGGCCCACCATGCCCAACGTGGTCTACATGTCCGGGTTCCAGTGCAAGCCGGCGCGGCCGCTCCCCGCCGAGCTGGAGGACTTTGCGCAGAGCTCGGGCGAGCACGGCTTGGTGGTGATGACTCTCGGGACCCTGGTGGCAGACCTCCCAGAAGATATCACCGACGGAATCGCCGCCGCCTTTGCCCGGCTCCCCCAGAAGGTGGTCTGGAGGCACCGGGGTAAGCGTCCATCCACCCTGGGGAACAACACGCTCATCCTGGACTGGCTCCCGCAGAACGACCTCCTGGGCCACGCCAAAACCCGGCTTTTTGTCGCGCACGGCGGCACCAACGGCATCCAGGAGGCCATCTACCACGGTGTCCCCCTGGTGGGCCTCCCGCTCATGTTTGACCAGCATGACAACTTCTTCCGGATGGAAGCCAGGGGGGTAGCCAAGGTGCTGGACATCGCCACGGTGAACCAGGAGAACTTCCTGGAGGCCTTACAGGCGGTTCTCGACCAGCCGTCCTACGGCGACAGGATGCGGCGCCTGTCGGCGCTGCACCGCGACCAGCCCGTCCCCGCTCTGAGCCGCGCCGTCTTCTGGATCGAGTTCGTCATGAGGCACAAGGGGGCGCCACACCTGAGGACCGAGTCTTACAAGATGTCCACCGTCCAGTACCACTGCCTGGACGTTGCGGCCTTCCTGTTGGCCGTCACCTTAACCGGCGCCGCCATCTGCGTCACGGCGCTGAGAGTCCTGTGCCGATGTTTGTTTTACCAAAGCAAGTTGAAAAAAGAATGATTCTCTTTTTTTTTCTTGTTATTATTTCGGTAAAACTCACAGTTTTTCTGAAAGACTGGTTCCATTTGTTTTGGCTTTTTATTTGATTTAGTTTTATTGCTGCTTTTCTCCCGAAAATCAGGTCATTTCCAAATTGATTAACCCCCGCCGAGAATGACAAATTTGTGATTTCAAAATGTCAAATTACAGAGAAAAGCAATCAATGAAACCATTTTAACTCATTCACTCCCAAAGACGTTTTTAAACGTCTTTTCAGACTTGGTCCAGAATTGGCTGGTACTGAATGAATGAATGAGTTACATATACATATGTATGTATGTATGTAGGGCGGCCCGGTAGTCCAGTGGTTAGCACGTCGACTTCACAGTGCAGAGGTACCGGGTTCAATTCCAGCCCCTGTGTGGAGTTTGCATGTTCTCCCCGGGCCTGCGTGGGTTTTCTCCGGGTACTCCGGTTTCTTCCCACATTCCAAAAACATGCATGGCAGGCTGATTGAACGCTCTAAATTGTCCCTAGGTGTGAATGTGAGCGTGGATGGTTGTTCGTCTCTGTGTGCCCTGCGATTGGCTGGCAACCGATTCAGGGTGTCCCCCGCCTACTGCCCGAAGACAGCTGGGATAGGCTCCAGCACCCCCCGCGACCCTAATGAGGATCAAGCGGTTTGGAAAATGGATGGATGTATGTATGTATGTATATATATATACAGTACATATATATGTTATGATTTTTTTTCCAATTGAGTCATCGATGTTGTAGTGGTGCACATGCCTGACCTGGGCATGGCCGGTGTGGCTTCACTTGCCAATTTCTTCTATGGTCCTATTTTTCCCCATTGTACGACATATTGTCATTATTTTGCAATGTGTTTTATAATGTCAACACGATTTAAACATGCAGTAGGTCATTACGATAAGCTTTTTTTTTTTTTGGTATACCAAAGAAATACTTAACAAGTGGGTGAATCGAAAAAGAACATCATTTTAGAAACTGAAGTTTCATAACAAAAATGAGTGGAAAAGATACGACCCTGTCAAACTCACCGGTATCGTCGGTGGAGGAGGAGAACGCTGGTTGTCGGCGGTCCCGTCGGTGCAAAGGCGAGGGGCTGCGTGCAGGGAGGAACCATGTTAGCAATCATTATTCTCAATGCACATTTCGATGTACACAATTCTCCGATGGCCGGAAATGACCAACGCGAGTCTAAAATGGCTACTTGGCAGCAAAATGACTGATGTCCTGTGTGTTTCTTCTTGAGATTTTGTTGTGAGTCTACTGATTCGGTCATGTCTACTGTAGCAAAATGCACGCCACTTTGGGGCAAAATGGCCGTCTTTCCGTGTTTTTTCAGGCATGGGTTCTTGAGACAATTTTGTGGGTCAACTCATAGTTTTCTGGCGTCAGGAGTTTAAAAAAACCCTTTCAGAGGTGAAGGGTCCTGGGAAATGAGCAAATCGCAGACCTTTTGGAGCAGACTTCCTCCGCCTGGCTCGGGGTCAGCTGACATGGGGGCGGAGCAATGGCCGTCTGCGGGTAGCTCAGCGGCAGCGTCCTGTTCACCGGCTGCCGGATCTTGGCTGCGCTCCGGCAGGTCAGCGGCGCCCTGCTCCCCGCGCAGAAACGCACCAGGGCGGGCAGCGAGTCAAACACCTCCCGGTCCAGGCTGTACTGGACTCCGCAGTGCACCACTGTGGTCCGGACGGGAAAGTGATTGGTCTCCTGGTCCCAGCGGGAGGTCAGGACAAAATTGCCCGGGCTGGACTCGGAGTCCCGGATGAGGAAGTCCCCCTGGTTCAGTACCAGGCTCTCGGCCACCTGAGGAGACCAACCCTGCGTTTGCTTCTTGAAATGTGGTTGTTGTACATTGTAAGGAAACAACTTCTAGCAGAGAGGAGACCGGGGGGCAAAGTGCGACAAAGGGGAGACAAAGTGACACTCTCAGGTCCTGAGCGAGCAAACACCAAAAATGGATCTGCATCTGGTTGCTGGAAAATTGCAACTGGAAGTTATTTCTGGGCAATGGAAACGGTATGAAAGGTATTTTAGTTCTTCACCAGGACGAGAAACATACGTTATTTGATTTTAAAGGAGACTAAGGGCAACCTGAAAATGGAACGTCACAGCAAAGTGGAGGCGGTGGAGTAGCGGCTTCCTGAGCGAGGGCAACTCCAGTATTGACTTCCTGACCAAAGTAAGAAGACCAATTATTATTTGAGAGGAGACTAAGGGCAGGCTAAAAATGGAAGGCCGCACCAAAATGGAGACTGCGGAGCGCCAGCGCCAGTCATAAGACGCAACAACCAACTGAACAAACTCGCACCCCCGGTATTTTCTTCTCTGCGTGAGTATGGAGAGGAGCCTAAAAACAGAGTGCTGCAGCCAAACAGAGACTGCGTGTGCGTCGTACCTGTCGGTTGATGGGTCCGTGGTACCAGGCGTGGCTCCTCAGTTCTTCCTGCAGCTGCTTCTCCAGCCAGAACTTCTTGTCCTTGGAGAACTTGAAGGACATCACAGTGAGTGACTGAGACGAAACCACGAGAAACTTCTGGTCTCGCCATTGGCGTTCGCACTCAGGGTGGTGGTGGTGGGGGGGGGGGGGGGTGCCAACGCAACCAAGAGTGGCCACATTGGAGTTTTGGGCTGGTCGCCGCGGCAACGTGATTGAGGAAAGGGGTCATCACTCAAGGAGGCTTTTGTGTCTGACACACACACACACACACACACACACACATTCCGTACAGGGCTGCTTTCACGCCCAGCACCCCTCTATACTTGGATGGAATGGTTTGTGTGTGTGTGTGTGTGTGTGTGTGTGTGTGTCGGGGAGGGGTGTGGGGGGGGGGGGGTTGCTTGTTGTGTGCGTGTGTTTGTGCTTCTTTGTGTGTCTGGATGCGTGTGTGTGCAAGTCCTTGTGTGTGCATAAATGTGTCTATGGCACTGTGTTTGCGCTCTGTGTGTGTGTGTGTGTGTGCGCGTGTTTGTGTGTGTGTGTGTGTGTCACTGCGACCAGTCAAAAAGAAACGAGATGAATCTCACCTTGACATATTCGCCACCGCCGTCTGGCGGACTGAAAACAAACAAACAAACAAAAAAAAACATGTCATGATGTGACTGGCTGTATGTCAAGAAAAAAAACATTTCCGTTGGTGACCGAATGAGTTCTAACACAGGAAGTCCCCCAAGTCGCATCCATTTGACTCCACTTCCGGATTCTTCTGACACACGTACACGCGCACAGCTGTGCTCCCACGGTAGCGACAACGGATGTGGAGTCCATGAGAAACGAGTCTCATCTTGTCACTTTTGAGTCCTTTTTTTTCGACTTCAAAGATTTGCAACGATCAACGTGATGGAGTGAATTCATTCGTTCGTTCCTTTTGAGTTTGTGAGTGCATTTGCTAGCTTCGATATGTTGAAGGCATTTGTTCGAGTGAGTGAGCGAGTGAGCGAGTGAGTGAGTTAGTCAGTCAGTCATGAGCTAGGTAAGTTATTCATGAATTATGAAGTATTTATTTAGTATTTATTCTCACGGACTGACTTATTCAGTCACGTTTGCATTTGGGACCCCAAAATTATGAGAATATTCGAAGTCACTCTGCGTGTCTATGCTAGAAAAAGGTGGCAATATTTATCTTGATGGAAGGATGCGGGAAGCGGTTTGGAGGGGGGGGCGGGGGGGGTGGCATGCTAATCATAGTTCAAAATGGCTCACCTGGACAAGTTTTCCACTTCCGGTGAGTCTTTTGTGGCTTGGTGCCTGCCAAGCGCATCCATGTGCACGTAGACGTCCTGCGGAGCCCGAGTACTTGGAGTTGAGTTCCTTTCGCACACAGCCGGAGCGCCTTCGGACATGACCCGCGCGGCCGCCGGACCTCGGTCCGTGCCCGGTGGGGCCGCAGCAAAGCCGGGCTGCTCCGGAGCGTCGAGGCTGAGGCCGGACAGAGCTCCGAGCAGGGGGGAGTCCCGCACGCGGTCGGCGGTCGTCCCCTTCTCCTCGCCATCTCCCTCCTCCTCTTTGTCCATCAGCCGCCTGCCTCCGCGAGGCACCGTTCCCACGTGGGTGTACATGGCGCTGGAGCGGGCGTAGCCCCGCGGCTGGGGGGCGGACTCGCTGTCGTCAACGCGCCCGGTCTGCGGAGGGGCGGAGGCCTTGCGTCGGGAGGACGGGCGGCGGAGCTTGGAGAGGTTGGCCAGACTCCCCAACCAGCCGGCAGCTGCCGTACAGGAAGATCGGCTTGTTTAGCGGCGTCACGTCACTTCATTCATTTTCATTTCGTGGATCTCGAGGTGATTTCTGTTGCGCTCGCTGGACTTCTGCCAGCGCGGGTCAACTATCGAGTCAAGTATCGAGTAGAACTTTATTGTCACATGTGCTGTACGGCACGGATGAAATTTCTTCCCTCTCGCAACATACGACAAGAGGAGCCGCTGCGGGCGCCCGCGCCGCCGTCAAAAGAAAAGTTCGCATAAAATTGACAAAATCATACAAGACGACACATTCGACACAGACTAATTGTGCAATCGTAACCGCTTTCCTGGTCCATGCGCTCATTCCCATTCGGGTGTTTACAGCAGCAGCCGTCTGGGTCACCCCCCCCCCCCCCCCCCCCGGCTGCGTCTTGAAGTCGGGACAAGCAACTTCAAAGTTGAAACAATTAAGGGACCGCCAAATGTCCCTTGGTCAACTTCATAATCAAATGAATAATTTCAGGAATTGAAGCGGCGGGGGAGTTTTTCCAGATGTTAATGGATGCGTTCGGTGATGCTTTCAGTGTGGAGAAATCCAGCTGCGGGAGACGCGTGCCCACTGACCGTCCATTCATGTCGCACAACAACGCCACTGTGCGATGCTCACAATCACCCGCAAATGCTTGCATACACACACACACACACACACACACACACACACACTCTTCAACCCGTGTGTGACATCGTTGTTCACAACACGTCTTTTTTGTGTGTGTCGAGAGAGGCAAGACACACACACACACACACACACGCAACTCATGTCAACGGTCCTCAAAAGTGCTGCACATCGAGCAAAAATCGTTCGGACGACAACAAACAAGAAATTAATGACCGAGACGGTAAAAAGCACAAAAAGAGTCAAACATAAAAACAAATCTCACACTGAGCCAAAGAATAAAAATGAGTTTTAAGCGGGAGCTCCGTCCAATGAGCGGTACCGGGAACAGAAAAGGAGCCTCTGCTTAGTTCTCGGCACCTCTAATAGTCTCCGGTCCACAGACCCGAGGCCCCGGATCGGGGTGGAGGAGCTCCGAGAGGAAAGGTGGGGCCAGGCCCCTTTCAAGATTGCAAAACAAAGAATGGGACCTCCAAAAGGGAGCCGGTGAAGGGATGCCAGAGTACGAGTGATGCGCGCCTTAGGACGAGTACAGTATCAGTAAAAAGGCCAGCAGAAACATTGTGGACCAACTGGAGATGCTTGATGGAGGATTGGCTGACTCCAAAGCTGCCTAATATATGCATATACTGTATATATACTGTATATATATATATATATATATATATATATATATATATATATATATATATATATATATATATATCCAAATGATTTGAAAAGTGAATTTTTAAGTCAACTTACAGTGTTTGTGTCTCTTCATGCCGGCTTGTGTTCACACTCTTCACACTAGACTCTTTCTTCATCCTCTGAAACACACACACACACACACACACAGAATGAGTCGACTTCCTGTCACGGACGCCCTTAAATTTGATTTGTTGGTGCAATCAGGTGACGGGCGTTGCTCGCACTTCACTTTCCTGGCAGAAATAGACACACACGCAGACACACACACACACACACACACACTCGAGCGGGGGTTGCTGTCAATCTTACGACACTTCCTGTTGTCAAGAAAGTGAACTGACATGAATTTCATCAGTCACGTAATTATGCAGTTCTGGTTTTTGGGGGTTTGTTTGTTTTTCGCTGATGATATCGATGATGCTGATGTGCAGTGTGGCCGTAACGCCAAACAAATCCGAATGACGGCCCAAAGACCTCCAGCCTTGGTTTCATCAGACCACAAAACCTTTTTTTCACACACGTTTGGAAGAATTTATGCGCCAACACAGGAGTGTACAAACTTTTTCGTTGGTCGGGCTGCATTCATAAAAATGCAAGGACGCCGGGGCCACTTTCAAATCCTCCCAAATTGAATTCATTTAGTTCATTTGTATCTTTGCAAGGTGTTCAGAATGTCATTTCGACGCCCTACTTTCTTTTTTTTTCTGGCCCCGTGGGCCGCGTCAAATGTCATTTTCAGTAATATGCTGCGGGCCACTGAAAAATGGATGGTGGGCCACAAATGGCCCCCGGGGCCGTAGCTTAGATACAGAGTTAGATGTTGACTTTTGTATTTATTTGTGTCTGTAGTCATTTAACCAGTTGTAGTTTATCAGGTTGTATATGCAGTCATGTCAAGCGGTTGGCACGTTCCGCCATGACGAGATATCATCTTTCACAGCATCGTTGGCAACTTTTGCAACTTTTTCTTGTTTTCGACAAGCAACGATAACGTCAGCAGATCGCGCTCGATGAAGAGGTCGCACGACAACACACCACAGGTCGCACAGTTGGGGGCGGTGACCCACTTCTTGCTTCCTTTCTCTCGTTTTTTCTTTAGCGTGCGTGCACGCGACACAAAAGCTGCTATGAGGTTGGATGGGGTGGTACCAAGCAGGTCTTGTTACCGCTTTACTCAACTGTTCCCAAAATGGTGTCTTTGCACACTGGAGAGGAGATGACGGTTGAACGGTAAAGCTAATTTGAGCCACAGGATGGTGGCAGAGAATCATCATCCTGGCTCATTTTAGGAACTGAGTGATGATTGTCGACTGAGATCTTGGACATGTCGAGTGGTTAACACGGGGTGTCCTCCGCCTACTGGCCGGAGACCGCTGGGATAGGCTCCAGCACGCCCCGCGACCCTCGTGATGATCAAGCGGCTCAACAAATGTCACATGACCAAACCCAGAAAAGAAGTGAGCTGTGTTTGGAATCAAACCCTGCACCTCTGCATTTTGAGGCGGACGTGCTAACCGGTTGAGATTAAGTCATTTTATGAAATAAATTATTTCCTGTCGGAGGTAATTTAATACAAAAGTCTTTGTATTAAAGCTCCAACGAGAGGGACAGCTCTTTCGAGTTCGAAGTGGTGGCCGTTGTGCGCATGCGCAGAAGCATCGACGTCATCCTCCACCCCGACCAGCAAAGCTCATCGCGCCGCGGGGAGGTGAAAGTAAGTAGCCCGGGGGGGGCAGCAGCAGCTTCCACCTGGAACACTTCCTCCGGCCGGTGACGAACTAACACCAGAAGCGGAGCTCGTATCGCAAGTTAGCAAAGAGTAGGGGAGTCTCTCTACGCCCCGAGCGCTCGTAAGCGACGGCTGAAGGTAAAAAGGATTTTTAAAAATACGTTCACGTACGCGTTTTCAAGTAGACATGAGGCTAAAACATAGTTTTTATGCTTTCAACGTCATGAAATGTTGTGAATGTCTGAGACTTAATCAAGCCGTTTTGTCATCAAGCACCACCTGCGAGACGATGTCACGTGACCAGCTCTTGACGATGCACATTTCAGGTTTCACAAACGCGATATTTTTCTCAGAATGTCCCCCCCCCCCCCAAAAAAAAAACAACAACAACAGAACAATTACTCATTTATTGTTATCATCTGAAATATTTTCTTTTTTTTTTTGAGCATGTGGTAACGTGTCCTCAATGCGACACATGCTCGTCGAGGTGGGGGCGTCATGTTTGTTTGGTCACATGATGAGGTTCTGGAGTTGAAGTTGGGAGAGTTGGCATGAAAAGAGAAGATACTGTACTGAGACCGGTATTTGGTACCGGTGTTTGTTGTTGTCGGAACCGCTTCTGGTGTTCGTTTTTGTGCAAAGCGACCATTTCAAGTGTTTATTTCCAGCTTGCCTCTGTAATTTAGTAAAAAAAATTGAGCCCCGGGAGACACTTTGATCTCAAAACACAAAAATGTAGTTGCCATATTTATGATAAGTAGACCCACAAAAAATGTCATGTTGTAAAAAGGTTCATCTAGTTTGAAGCGGGCATTTTTATCTTGTTGGATTGATCCGATCCACTTCTAATAACTTGAGAGTTACTCATCATCGTGTCGTTCTGCTCTTGTCGCACAACCACACAGACTACTGCATGACGAGCGGGTCTGACGGGACCGTAGGACTCGCAGAGACACCCGACCACCACCTGCTGTCTGAACATGGTGAGCCTCTCACGCAGACCACCTGGCCGATCTTTTGAAAATTCATCCCCGACAGACAGGTTCATTTCCCCAAATCAACTAATGCTAAGATGATGTCGTGTCAAATGTTAAAACATAATTCTACCTTTTTGTGCACAAGTAACAATATCAGAGCAGCTAGCCGTCAATGGTAAGCCTATGGCGGCGAACCGATCGCCAGCTAGCGCCAGAAGCTAAAATAGAAGCCTCGCTCGGTGCTCCTTCTTGTCAACTATAATACGAAATCAACTACCGCTAAACTGCGTGTAAAATGGTCCAACATCATTCCAACTTTTTGCGCACAAATAACAAGCACATAGCAGCTAGGCAGTCGATGGCTAGCAAGCTAAGGTAGCCATCTACCTGTTTACTCAGCGATTGTTTGCCAATGACGACCGTTACATCGTGGCCAAGCACGCCAGCATCGTCCCTGCCCCCGAGGACCTGGAGGCAGTCCAGACGATGGTGTCCGCTGTGGAAGCCGCCCTCCAGAAGGTATCCCGTTGGCTGGACTGCCTCAACAGCTCTCCCGGGAGCATCGCCGTCAAGGAGTCGGGCGACGGCCAGGTGGTCCACTACGCCGTTGACGGCGCAAAGTGAGTCTCCGCGGCACGCCGAACGCAATTGTTTGATGCTGACGTGGACTTTGAGCTGACTGTGCTTAGACCGTGAGACGAGGATGGCGTCGGCGGTATGCGTCTGCGCTGGGCCGATGCTCGTTTCGACTGTCGTTTGACGCTGGGTTGGCGTGAGTTGTCGGCGTTCCCGGTATCCTCAGGCTGGCGACGGCGTCGACGCTGCGCAGCGTGTCCCGGGTGGGCCCGCTTTCCAAAGGTTTACTCATCAAGGGCGACACGGACCTGGAGCTCGTGCTCATGTGCCAACGGAAGCCCACCCGACTGCTGCTCTACACCATCTGTGCCGTCCTGCCCCAAAGGATGCAGGTACCCTCGGAACCGTTGGGAGTTTTAAAACGGTTTGTTTTGCGGCAATTGTTTTCAATTGCAAAGAATTAAAAAAAAAAAAAAAACGGGAAAATACCCTTTTAGGGTTTTTTTTTGTAACTTTATGAGAAATACATTTTGCCTGGTGAGAAAAAAAACACTACATTTATACAAAACGGTTTGTTTTGCGGCAATTGTTTTCAATTGCAAAGAATTAAAAAAAAAACGGGAAAATACCCTTTTAGGGTTTTTTTGTAACTTTATGAGAAATACATTTTGCCTGGTGAGAAAAAAAAACAACACTACATTTATACATTCCAATAGAAAAAAAAAGGTGAGTCAAGGGTTCCATGGAAAAAATTAAGAATAAAATGTGCATGAAATGACGCTCCAAGAAAAAGGCTTCAGTTTTAAGAGGGAACAAAATGCAATGCGTGAACTCATTTGAACATGAAAGAATGTCTTCGACGAAATAAAAAGTTGGAATAGTAAAAAAAAGACCAAAAAAAATCTTTCCGATGTGGTGTTCACTCTGCAAATGCATGAAACTCTGTTAACGCCACATCGGCGTATAATCGCTTTCGACGCCAAGTTGGCATGAGGGATGATGACTGAATGAATCGCAGGCACTGAGCGAGGACGTGTACGAGGTGCGCTCGCGCGCGGACGAAGCGGCCATCCTGGTGTGTCGCGCCGAATCTCCCCGATTCACACTCAAGATCACCCTCACCTCCTTGGACATGAGGGGGCCAGGTATAATCGTTTCTCCCTCCATTGTTGGTGAGCACGTTTCCTCGGTAGGAACTTGACCCCGCCCCCTTTACCCCTCCTCCATTTTTCTTCACTGAACCACTGCTATTGTTTGACGCCGGCCTTGCTGAAAAATAAACTAGCAACGGCCACTCCACTTGCCTCACCGATTACGATTCTCTTCAATAACGATGCTAGTCATTCGATTTACAATGCAATTCAATTTTGACTCCCAGCGATTCAATCTCATCTCTTATTTACGATTTGATTTGATAATATTCGCACCCGTTCCGCTATTTAAACCAAGAGCGCCATCAGGAGGACTCAAAAAATATCACAAGTGCTTCATGAAGCTTCGCTTACCCATCACGACCAATTTCACTGTGAGATTCGTTCCAGCTGTGAAATTGACTCCATTTACAAAACAATGGTTTTTGGTGACGCAATTTCTTCCGATCATGATACGAAACGATTGTGAAGATTGATTGGAATTTTTTTGGGGGGGGGGGGGGGGTTCCGTCCAGAGGGAGGCCTTGACGCAGAAGAGACGTCACGGAGCCGAGAGGACGGCGACGTCCTGGACGGACGCAAGTGCCGAGCGGCGCTGGCTGAGCTCCGGCGAGCCAGCTGGTTTCAGGTCGGCTAAAAAATAACCTCGTCCGAGGTGCTTTTCATCACCATTCGAGCCAATTATGGTACCGTTCGCTCCAATTGCGATGGGAGGACTCTTATGTGAATCCCATAAACACCGGCAAGGATAAACTCGAATAAGAAAAATCTTTATTTACAAAACGCAGGACCGACAAAGTACAACGAAAGGCGCTGGCTGGTAACAAGTAACCAGGAAACGAAATCAAACGAGATAAATGGAAATTGCTTGTCGCTCAAAGGACAAGGACATCCAATACACGAGAATACTAACCAAGAACTACTTGCATGAAAAATAAACTACAAAAACGTGGCAAAAAGTCAAGCGCGCGAGTATCAAACGGAAGGCTAGATCACGCGAAAGCAAATCACGTGTGTCAACTTCACACTCCTTGCTAAAATGTGTACCGAAATGTGAAATTGTCATGTGTCAGAAATGATGCTGACATTTTGGAATGATTGTGTTACACTCACTCGAACAATATTGGAACAAACGACAAACAGACTTGCGTGATTACAAAACTAGGAATCCATCAATTTGTTGCGTACAAATAATACGATGAGACGATTAAACATTGATCCGGTTTCAACCGCCCTCCGAAGGAAGACGTGACTCGTGTCAAAAATGATTTTGACCCTTGTGAGCAAGGCTGAAATAATCTGACAGTCAGTTTTTGGCGTGGTTGAGTTTCTAAAGGCAGCCGGATCACGAGGCGGAGCAGCGACGGGTGCGGCTCTTATGGGGTGGGGGAACGCCCGCCACTCTTGCCGAACATACAAGACGGGATCAGGACAATTTACTGTGGCAAATGATTTCACTCCAATTATGAGACGGTGCAGTTTGACCTCGAATTATGGATCCGCTTGGCTGCAATGTGCACACAAGCCACACCAATCAGAAAACGATCGGGTTCCGATATGATTTTACAAATCTGACAATCCAATGGGATTCCCGCCGACGTGTGTTTTTGGGCGTCGTTTGCAGGCCGTGGTGTCGCCCGTGAAATCTTGCGTGCTGGTATTGAGGCTCCTCCGAGACATGTGCAACTCACTGACTGTGTGGCGGCCGCTCAAAGGATGGGTACCGTTCGATCCAACAAGCACCACCCCCCCTCTCCCCCTCCTCCAAATTCTTGTGTCCGGAGGTCTGCAGGCTGACCGGTTTCTGCCCGTTTCCAGCCACTGGAGCTCATCTGCCAAAAGGCCGTCACCGCTCGCAGTCGCCCTTCGGGGCCGGCCGAGGCGCTGCGGCGCGTGATGGAGTGCGTCGCCTCTGGAATCCTACTTCCTGGTAAGTTGCCGGTCAAAAGGTTTTGGGTACTTTTCAAAATGATGTCTTTATTTTTTTGCGCAGGGGGTCCAGGAATTCGGGACCCTTGCGAACGTGAGCCGACGGACGCTTTGTGCGCACTCGCCTCCCAGCCAGCCGATGCCATTACACGCGCCGCACAGGTCGGGGAGATGGAAGTGGCAAAAATAACACTCCGTTCTCATCATCTTGCGACTTTAAAAAAAATCAAATTTAATATCAGACTTCGATGTCGCATCGTAATTCTATTTGATGGCCCCCGGTGCCATTTTGTGAGTTTCCCGCCTTCGTGTCTTACGGGAAACGGAATTGGAAGTTATTGTCATAATCTTCTCGCAACATGAATGATAACGAGACGGGCCGCGCAAAAAGTCGGCGCTCGGCTCAGAGCGCGCCAAACCTCGTCGGCTGCCGAATTAGTGTGAGAAACCTGCAACTCTCTTTTGTGTGCGTGTTTTCCAGCATACCTTAAGACTCCTGGCCTTTGGACAAATTTCCTGGGTGTTCAATATGGATCCCCTCCCCAGCAGTAATCCTTCATTGCAGCGCTTACAAGGTGTGTTGTTGTGTCGGACAAAGTATAGCAGGGGTGCCCGAGCAGTCAGTCTCGTCGTGTTCAGCACTCAAACTGTGCTCATCACAGAATCTTAATTGGCACCACGACTGCCAGTGTAAATCTCTCACCCCCCCCCCCCCTCCCAACACACTCACACATGCCATCCAGTCTGATGTGGATCCACTAAAAAGTTTTGTTCCGTGTGGCTCGGCAGAGCACAAGCAGCCCAGCAACGCCCTGGTGGGCCTCAACCAGATCCAGGCGGGACTCCAGCACGGCGTGCCGTCCCAGTCGGGCCCGGTGCACGCGCCCGTCTTCAGCATGTCGGCGGAGATGCGGGAAAGCGCCTATCGGGCCAGCGGGAGCTCCAAGAGGAAGGCCAAGATGCGGCCGGCCCTCAAAGTGAGTCGGGCGACGCTCGGAAGTGCCCGCTGTCGTCACATCCTCCGGTCGTCTTGAATTCGTCACGATATTTGCCGTTTTTCGTTTGCCAGCGCGGAGCTCCTGGCCCAACGCCGACGGCCGGCGGTAAAAATCCCATCACGGAGCTCAACGAGAAGCGTTGCGGCCTCGAGTACGAGCTGATCTCGGAGAGCGGCGCCGGCGGCCGCCAACACTTCGTCGTGCAGGTACCGCTCGCGCGCACGCACGTGAACACCGTCCTCACGTGACCGCGTGACCCTCAGGTAGAGGTGGACAAGATGACGTTCTGGGGGGCGGGGCCCAAGAAGAAAGTGGCCAAAGCCAACGCCGCCTTGGCCGCCCTCAAACACCTCTTCCCCGGAGTCGAGGCGGCCGCTGGGAAAAAAGGAGCCAGCCGACTCGCTTGCGAGTCAAGCGACGAGCGCCGCCTGGGACCGGGTTGCTATTTTTCCAATGAGTGAATGATCTTCCAATGGCCTGCCATCCCGCGCCATGATTGACCACCATCTTTGGGGGGCAGCTGTGAAATATTTCAAAAAATTGACCCCCCCTCCCCACCATTACCGAACCAAAACAAGCAAAAGGCACGTGTGAGTTGACGGTGTCGCCGTCCTCATGTTCCACGCTCGAATATCTGCGGCTTTAAAAGGCGGGGTCTATCCTGGTGAGTGACGTGGGCGTCACCAAATGAGAGGCTGACCGTTTACGGGCAAACAGCCCTTTGCAGTCAGTCGCGCCTCAGATTTGCACGCATACCCGTTTGGTCACCATTTTACTTTTGCGCATTTCTGTCAAAGCAATCAATTACAATGGGGGGGGGGGGAGCATTTATATTTGCATTTAAGTTGACTTTTGCTTCTATTATTCACACCTTGTGCAAGTATCAAAATGTGCCGTTCGGCTGGACAAATAAAGCGCCGTTGACAGAATATCATCTTAAGTTACATGGCCGCGTGCTCGGCGAGCGCAAATGCGCCGTATCGTCCATCCGGACTGGGGAACGCCTCCCTGATCCTCGTCACGCAGCAGCGCGGGATGGCGGGGCGGCAGTCGGCCGGCGGCTCGCCCAACCTCCAGGCCACGTACTGGCGGTAGGCGCAGCGGCGCAGCGCGGCGGCGCCGGGCGGCGTCGGCGTGAAGGGCTCCCGGTAGAGGAGCAGCGCCTCCAGCAGGGTGCGCTCAAGTGAGAGCTTGTGGAAAAGCGCCGACGAGGCCACGCAGGGGCCTTCGCTGCCGCGCCGGCAGCACAGCTCCTCCTGGGGGAAGGGGGAGGCGCTGCAGCCACCGCACTTGCACCAGCTCGGAGGAGGGCGGGAGCAAGGTTCGGAGAAGGTAGCCGGGAAGGACCGAGGCTCAGTTAGGAGGCAGAGGCTTGCCGTCATGTGACCTATGTCCTCCTGGTTGGACAAAGACGAGATGTTGGTTGCAAACGTGTTGATAGGATCACGCGCTAACCATTCGCCAACTGCTAAAAATGTCTTGAGACCACACGATATCTGCTCCAATGAAATTGATACCAGGTCCTAACAAGTTGATATCGCATAAGTATCAAACAGGAGTGAAAATGCTGAGCACAGACCTAAGTGAGCACGTTGACGCTGCATGTGACAAATGGAATTGGAATTTTACCCGTCGTGCCTGAACACCAATGCTCTCGGCGTCCTGTGGCCGTTTCTTATGAGACATTTTTACCAGACGGATGTCTTCCTCGTCCACGTACGACACGCACAGGATGCGCTGAAACGCACGCAAAGACGCAAAAGTCGTACGCAAACACGCCGCTTGAAATGTGGCACATGACGACACAAAGCGCGTCGAACCTCCTTTTTGTCTGGGATGGACTCCACTTTCCTCCGAGAGTAGTTCTGTCCCTCCTCGGCCACGTAGCAGCTTGTTCCGATCAGCCAGTCGAGCAGAACCGTGGTCTGCAAGGACGGGTGACGACACAGTTGGCGCATCAAACGATGAGCGCGTGGCTGCTTCTTTTTGACTTCTTTTGATGCAGCCCAACAACATTGATAGTGAGTCATATTTGTTGTAACATGCGGTGGTACGGAAACCAGGTGTGTACAGAGGGGCGGTATATTGATACCAGCTGGAACACACCGATACCAAGTAGAAACGTGTTGATACCTGTAAAATTCAGGCCCGAGTGCATTGATGCGAGGGGGAGCCTGGCGCTACAAAGTCATACCGGGGGGTGAAGCGGTTGACCCCAAGTTTGAGCTGCTCGTTAACATTGAAACCAGTTGATACCGGGTGGGATTCATGCCGATATTGGGTGATGCTTTGCGTGAGGTGAGCTTACCAGAGCGTAGTAGGACAATGTGGAGCCGATGTAGATGATCAGCTGAATGAAGCTGAACTTTCCCGCCTGGAAGAACAATGTACCTTATCGAACCAAGGCAACGACGATATTAAACGTACAAGTATCGTAAAAAACAGCCGTGACCTGTCCGAAGACCATGATGTCAAAGCGAATGCCAAAAGCTTTGTAAAGCGTCCTCTCCTCCACGCCATCCACCGTCTTGTACTTTGCAAACCTGGCAAATATTTGACAAACATGAATCGCCACGGCCAAGAATAGTTGACCCTTTGAATGGTACCTGAAGTTGAATCCGGGGGAGAGGGTCTTGTTGCTTTCTTTCTGGTCCAGGCGTCTGAAAGAGTAGGCGGGCAGGCATCGTCTGGTCAGATGATCCAAGTCGCAGTCCCACTTGATCTGAATGCCTATCACGCCCCCCTGTGGACCACAAGTGCGCAGGTCAGTGTGCAACACTCGTGTGTGTGTGTGTGTACGTGACTTTGTTCGGACCAGCAGCAAATGTTTTGCTACAAACATACACGGCGATACCAATTGATATCTGGTGCAAACATAATACCAGTCTGACGGGACAATACCAGTCGATACCCGGTTCACACCGTCGACCCCGGATGACGGCTGGAGTGTCAGTTCGTCGGTACCAAATGATACCGGGGTGTCGAGTGCCGATACCAGCAGTGGCAATGTCGATACAACATGTGCTCTGTTGATACGTGTTACACATCGATACCTGATGCTACTGCTGTGGAAGTGCAGACTACCAGTACCAGACCGTACCAGTACCAGTACCAGACTGCTGTTCGCACCTCCACCGCCACGGTTGAGAAGTTCTCCCCAGCCCGGTTGACGACGTCTCCGAGCATGAAGATCGGACACAAAGAGTCGTTAGCGCGCCGACACTTGCGCAGGTACGACTCGGTCATCTCGGGTAAGATGTTCCTCCTACCAGATAGACCACGACGTACGTGATAGCGACAGATAAACCCGTTTGATCGAAAAAGTGTGCGTTGGAATGTCACCTGATGAAGTTGAAGGCGGGAAAGCGGATGTTGTTCTTGATGAGCACCGTGAACTTCTCCGCAGATGCCAGTAGAGCAGGCCTGCATGTGCACACATACATGCAGGCATCCGCTACCATGACACATAGCATTTAGCACGGTAGGCTAAAGGTTTCTCCCGAGTCCTTTTAGCATGCTAGCCCACGTGTTGATGACCGGCCTGCATGCTCTCTACTGTGTCCACTTAGCATTCTCTATTGACCTGGCAAGCCTACATGGAGAGCAGCGCATTTCTCACTGTAGCATTCAGCAGTGCTATAGAAAGGATGGCGAAGCTGCCCACGCGGACCTTGGAGGCTTGTTTTTGACTTCGACGGGACACCAGCCCACCACCTCACACGTTCGGGCCAACGCGTCAAACTTGACGCACGAGCCCGTCTGGATCCCTAGCGGAAGGTCACAAGGTGAGCGTTTGATGATGTCACGTGAAGGAGTAAAACCAAATTACCGTGACTGCGCTGGTCCCAGGCCCCTCGCTCGCAGTCGCTGTGATGTTGACACCGACGGCCACTTGAGGGAGGCTGAGAGACGAAATGTCAGCTTTGTTGTCATGACAATGATGTGAAGATGAGTGGCCAAGACGACACGTCACTATGATGACGGGGTACCTCGGGGCAACGTCCTTGCTTCTGGTTCTTGGTCATGATGATGTTTGTAACCACGAAGAAAGAGTTTTTGTCCTGAGACGACAACAGAGAGTGTGTGTGTGTGTGTGTGTGAGAGAGAGCGGTTTGCGATGGTGACGACAAAGATGGGAACAATGAAGTCTGTGTTCAGAAATGTTACACAGAAGAGGCTCACAAGAATTTGTTTGAAAAGGCCCCCGACAGCCAGTTTAACTTCGCAACATGAAATTTGGTCGGCATGTCTATCATGAGTAGTGCCGCAAACAAAGTCTTGACATGCTCCCAAACACACACGAAGTGTGTTATTCACACTCATAATTACACCCGGGGACAATTTAGGGTATGAAATGAACCCATCGTACGCAACGCATGTTTGCGCTCTGACCTGCAAGAAGCCGCTGTAGTCGGCCTCGTCCCAGATGACGGCCCCCTCGCCAGGCGGCTGCATGTGGGCCACACCCTTCACCTTGGCAGTCACCGAGCTGACCACCTGATCAAATTGTTGATACTTTCTGTTCCACAACATCACCAGGCTAACAACAAAAACAACAAAACTTATTTTGGCAGGTGAGCATGATAAGCATCTCTATCCATTTAGCATGCCAGCCTGTATGTTCATCGAGCAAGGTAGACCACACGTTTGGCCTGTTTAGCATTGTAGCCCGTTTGGTTCCTTGAGCATGCCAGCCTATGTGTGGCCATTTTGTATGCTAGCCTACACGTTTATTCCATTGAGCACACTCGACTCGAGATGCGCCCCTAACATAACCTATATGTCCATTTAGCATGCAAACCCACATGATTACATTTCGCTTGCACATTCATGTCCATTTTGCACAACTGTCATGACATCATACGATCGTAACATCCAAGTTTGTGTGCCTCATTGACACACAAAATTATGTACAGTATGTGTGTATATATATATATATATATACATACATACATACGCGCGCACACACACACCAGCATAACTGCGTACAAACTTGAAATATGTAAATTGGGAAACATTCATTATCCACTTTATGGGGTCCAAAAGCTATCCTAATTGACTTGCTAATAAAAAAAAAACGTTGACAGTGTTGGTGCCAACCAAACAGTCGAAATTTCAAAACGAATATTTTTTAAAAGCTGCTGTTAAAAATGGCAAAATAATATGAACGATGAGAACAGAAAATAATTAGAAATAGTACGAATAAAAAGGCTTGAAAGAGTACAGTGGGACGTCACCATATGAAAAGCAGCACCGTCGCGTTCAGCGTCCACTTGAGCGAGCCCAGCCGGACGCTGTGGATGCGGACGAGTTTGGTGGTCTCGTAGCTGCAAAGCGCGACCATCTTTCAGCTGCCGACCAAATTTCTTTGACCAAAACCATGAAACGGTCGCCTGTGTTGTTCTCACGTGCCCAGGTCACGTGGCCTCATTTGATTGAAAACCCGCAGCTGTGAAAAGTTGGTTTGGAAAAAAAGTGTTGGGTTCTTTTGTATGTGACGTAAACATGAGGGGTTTTAAAATAATTTGGTGACATTTTTTAATGTTTGCGGTCGTGAAAACAAAAATACACAAAGTCAAAAGAAGGAGAAAGAATGAAATGGTCATGTGAAAACAGTGGCACCTAGAGGTTTTGAGATGTAATTACTGGCCGTGTCATCTGCTGTACAGTATTTAAATATGGATATAAACTGCTGTGCTGTAGAAGTGTTCCCTTTATTTTTGGGATCCCCCCCCCCAAAAAAAAACCCCTACCAAGCACAGATTCTTCTCCTTTGACGAATGTTGTGACCAAAAAAAACATTGAAAACAATCCACATCGGGTCCACACGACGTAACAACAAACAGATGATTAAAAGATATTGAGAACAAAGATCATTTGTGAGGTATAACAAGTGGCTTCGACACATATTATTTTAGATGTATTTATTATATTGTAAGCCTAATAATGTAATTACCCCATTTTGGAAAAAAAGAAATATCACATAAAAATTAATTAAACCAGAAGAATCCAGATGCTGGACCGTGGCCTGGATGACACAGACATAGAAAAAACACAAAATTAAATTTTTATACATGACAAAAAAACAACAACAACAAAAACTGATCAGGGTAACAATTAACAGAAACCTGTTACATGTTGAAGTTTTGTTGGCAGCGCACAGCCAAAATTGTGCCATCGTTACTGTTTGATCATCATAAGTCTTTTAAAAATAGTGTTTGTTTATTTATTATTTTGACATTCACAAGAAAGTTTTCTTGAATTTGTCCTTGAAGATTTGGGGCAGTCCTGCCTCGCGCAGCGACTGAGCCACGCCGCCGCTCGTCATGATGGCGGCATTGGCCTCATCGAAGAGTGCAACGCCAACCTCCTCCTTCACCCGCTCGCACCACGCAGACAGCTTGGGACGCCCTGAGAACACGTCCACGCCACTGCTCGCTGGCTAAACACAACACAAAATATCAAATAATAAGACTATGATAACAACGACAAACAGAAAACCATGAGATGGAACAACAGAAAAATCTATTTCCACTGGAAACCTCGTTTGATATTTAGAAAGTTAGGTAGCCAGATTATTGCTCAAGTTCGTTAGCAAGTTGCCTCGTCACACAGTTAGGTAGCTAGTCAGATACATATTTAGTTAGCTAATTTGTACATTCAGTCAATTAGCTAGCCAATTAGTTAGCCAGTTGGTGAGCTAGCCAATAAGTGTTATTCGTTTCGTTAGTGTGTTCACTTATGTCACATAGCTAATTAGTGACAAAGTCAGTCAGGTCGTTAGTGAGCAAGTCAGTCGGTCCGTTAAGTCAACTAGTTTCTAATGAATTTAACTAGCCAAGCTTCGTTCATTACTTAAGTCACTTGGCTTGATAACTGGATAGAGAGCAAGTCAGTCATGCGGTTTGTCAGTTAGTTAGTTACTAATGTAATTAGAGAGTTCATTTATAACTTAGATCATTGAGACAGTGATCTACTGAGTCAGCTAGTTACTTTCCTGAGTTGCTAGCTAGCTGTATAGCTTGTTGTTGGATCGCAAGGTAGGTCATCTTTGGGCTAGTTAGCAAGCTGGTTAACTACTTAGTCCCTTCACTGTCTAGCTAGTTAGTTAGCTAAAGAAAAAAAAATTTGGTGTCAGCCTGCTTCCTGTGGGTGCCAGGGCTGGCCCACCACATCCAGCAGATGGAATTGTCCTGGCAAAAGCCTACCGCATGTGTCAGTTGTTCGGTATTGTGGCTCCGTCACCTGCATGATCTCAGCCACGGCCACCAGGTCAGCCAACGAGATGGAGGCGCCACACAGGAACAATTTTTCACCCAGGAAATACTTCTCCAGCACGTCCACAGTCTGGCTCAGTTCCTCCACGGCCGACGACATCTTGTCTTTGGGGACCGGCTGGCCCATCACTAGCGGGTACATGTTCTAACACACGCACACACACTTTGGACTGTATGGATTTTTTGGTGCAGTAGTAGGTGTGTTTAGTTCCCTTGTGCAAGGTCGCGGTTATCGTGAATAACTGTTGAGACACTTTACACATGATTGAGCGTGCAGTGGATTTGCCGGGACTTTGACCAAAAAAATAAATAAATTTAAGCGAACTAGCTGGTTTTCTAAATGACTTGAGTACATACCTAACCCGCTATCTAACCAACTGACCGATTCATTGCCATCTAGCTAAGTGACATCAGTAACAGACGCAATAGATAGCAAACTGATCACATTAATAAGTAGTTTTTTTGTTAGCGACCTACCTAAGTAACTAGTCAACAAAGCACACAGCTATCTAAACTAGCAAACAAGCTAACTACAGCGAATGACAATTTTACTGTGGTTTAGTGAGGACCCGCCTCCATGTTTTTGTTGTGTGTACGTCTTTATTGACATAAATTACGGGAAGTGGTTCATACCCGTACATATAAAGCGGAGATAGAAAGAGAAGTGTTCAACGGGTAGTGGCGGCGCCCTACCTTGAGCAGGAAAACCTTTGACCCGTGGGCTCGCAGGTTCATCTGCTGCCAGGACAAATACTCATTGACCCGCGCCCGCTGCCGCAGATCAGCTGGATACCAGTGGTCGGGAAGGCGGGATGCGTGCTTCTCGGCCAAGTACTGAAGGATGGCCACGCTGGAAAAAGCAACATTAGCTACTTTCACACAACTTCCTGATCAGCGCATTGAGGTCCACGGCGGGCGGCGGTGGTAGCGCAGCGGTGGCTCCGAATGTAAACGTATATTTTCTTTGAGAAGCGGGCCTCTTAGACTGTCTTGAAAGTGTTTAAAATGTCGACTCACACAGCATTTCAGGGCAGTGTGAAAGGGTCTTGTTGGCTGTTGAATCTTCGCACACCCCGTTGGGGGTTGGCCACCCATTTTGTCTCTATGCCTTTCACGCAGCGTTTAAGAGCAGCGTGAAAGGGTCACACCCCTTTTCTGGTTTTCCACTACTCGCGTTCACATTGTCACCACTGTGAATCATTGTCCCCACATTCATTGTCGGTACCTTTCACGCTGCCTCAAGAGCGGCGTGAAAGCGTCTAATCTCGGCTGTTAATCTTCACACGGCGTACCGGTTATCTCCTTCTTCCCTTTTACATGGTCACCCCTTAGACGCCGATGAAAGCATTTTTGAATCGTCGTCCCGCCCGCACCCTTTCTGTGCCAGTTACCTTTCAAACTGAGAAAACGTGCGCTTATTCCAAAGCTCGCTTTTACCTCTCCGTCAGGACATAGTCGCCGTCCTTCATGACCGGAACTTTCCGTACCGGGCTGATCTTCCCAAACTCTTCGCCATACTGCTCCCCTTGCATACACACACACACACACAGCAAAACAATTCTTTGCATGGCCGGTGACTTTGCGGCAAGTCAACATGTGCGTCTGTGCGTGTGTCTACCTTTGGCCAGGTCGACCAGCTTGAAGTCGAAGGGAATCGCGTTCAACTTGGCAAACATGAATACGGAGCGGCACGGCTGCGAGCGAAGATCCAGATACAACTCCATCTTGACTGAGTGTCAGCACGGGCGCTGTCCGCGTGTTGTTTTTGTGGCGCGAGCGAGGCACGCCCCCTATCAAGCCCCCCCCCCCCCCCCCCCCGCCTTTTGGAGGCGGAAACAGGGCAAAGGTTTCATCGGGGTGAAGTCTGCATCGTCCCACACTTGATAACAACCACCGCTGTATACAAAGTGCTGCACATGCAGCAAATATCATACATACACCGATGAATGAATAACAAAGATAGTAGAAAGCCCCAAAACACTCAAACTAAGATCAAGTCTGAGTCAAAATCCAAAGAATACAAATGGGTTTTGAGACGAGTTTGAAAGCTGGGCGGCGAGGGGGCTTGCCGAATGTTCAGTGGGAGGTCATTCCAAAGAGGGGGAGCGGCAACGGAAAAGCCTCCGTCCCCTCTCGGGTTATGTGACGGATGTTTATGTGGGAAATGGATATGGAAGTCGTGATCTGGTAATCACGTGACCTATTTCTCATCAGAATTTCTACAACGTACGGGACAGGTATCAAACTCAAGGCCCCCGGGGGCCAGATGCGGGCCGCTGCCTCATTTTATATATATCGAGAGAGAGAGAAAGGCTAGCATCATTTCAGTGTTTGCAGCTACCAGCGGTGTCTCAAAGTGGCTCTTTTGAGTGTCAAATGTTGCCGAACCTTGCTCTAAAGAAACGACAACGCTGTGACCTGTGTGTTTTTTCCGGCTATCTAATATGCTCAAAACACACACTTCTCATTCCACACACTTTTTTTAAAAAAATTTTTATGGACCATACCTAACATCAAAATGACACCTTTCACTTTCAGAGGCATGTTTTTGCACATTTTCAAGCTCGAAAAGTCTCACTCAGCAGGCGGAGCGCTGACATGTGTTTCCAGTTAACAGCCGTGTTGTGAAAAGCCCCCTGGAGACATTGATCAGATTGCGCACTCACTCGGTCCGTACGTGCGTGCGCAGGCGAGAGCGCAAAAGAGGAAAAGGAGGACGGACGTGCCGTTTGTGGAGGAAATACTTGTGATTCTCCAGGGAGTCAAAGACGGGCAGGTCACGACGTTGCGTTTCAGGGAGCGCCGGGCCGCCTTCCGAAACCTGCCGTTGGTTGTCCATGAAGGTGGGCTTCTCGAGCATTTGGTCAAAATGTGAAGCGCCACGAATGATGCGTTGGGTGCCATTCGGCGCGGTTTGTCTCGCATTTAGCGTGTCAGCTCATGACATGTAAGGCAGTTTGTGTCGCGTCGTCCTATTTTGTTTGACTTTTTGGGAACGGCGTAAATCCACCGAGGCGGGTGGCGCAACTCGAGAGGTGGGCCGGACCGATTTTGGCTGGCCGGGGGATCTAACGGTGGGCGGACTGCGCCGATGTGGCCCCCGTTTAGTTACCTACCAGTCAAAGCAGCTGCATTTTCTGTTACGTCGTCTTATCTGGTGTCTTTTGTCATCTTACTTTACGTAGCGTCATGTAGGGACGTACTTTGATAACTCATTTTGCGTATTATTGTGGAGTTTGTCATCAGGTCTTGTGTCATGTTCTCATTGATTGCCATGTTGCTTTCTCTCACTCCATGTGATGACATTCAGTGCCATCTCATGTTATGCAGTGACGCGGCCTGTCATGCCGTTGCTATCCGGTCACGTCCTACAAAGTTGCCTGGTGTTGTTTGCTTATGGGAAGCTGATTGGCGGTCTTATCATTTCGATTCCTGACTCCTCATCATTTCCGGAACGTTCCGGATTCTGTGTCTGTCTCAGCGGAATCTCAGCTGGAATCTTTCGACACCGTGTCACGTATTTCCTTTTGTGCTGTTTGGAAGTCATCGAGTTAGTCCGTGTTTGTATGGGAGTTTCAGTTTCTGCATTTCGGCAGTGAGTGCGGCTCGCGTGACTCGACTAGCGGATCTACTTTGTGTGATCTTCTCTTGCATGGGGTCTAGTACTTTGTGTAGTTTTGCAAGTGGTACAGTAGTCAAGGCAGATTGCTTCTGTGTACATGACATTTGGTGGTGTCTACATATTATATATATATATATAGAAAGTGCTGTACATGGAACAAATATCCTATCTGTGGTTTGAAGGGCTTCATGTAATCTGTGTGACTTGATGACGCAGATGGTATGTTAAGATTGTTGCTCGTTTGTCTAGTTTGAAAGACAACAAATGTCATTTGATTCCGAGTTATGTCGTTTGTCTTCGGCACAACAGTTCACGTCATCTGTGGTCATCTGTCGTTGATTTTTCAATTTCTGTGGTTTGCACCGTACTTTCTGCCATTTTTTCAAAGCATGCTGCATGATAGTTTTGTAGTTTGGATGAACTCCTGTATTTTGAGTTCCTGTGCTTTTATCATCGATTTCCACGCCAGTTTATGAGGTCGTTTCACGACAGTTTTGTCGACTTGTCAGGGACAGTGACACAGAAGAGTCGGAGGACGGTGAGAAATCACGTGTGCAGTTCTTTCCCGGCGTTGTCTCGATGGCTTCATTTTAGGAGTTCAGAAGGAGAGCGCACGAGCCGATCGATCACTGTGAAGGAGAACAATGACATGACATGAACAAGGATATCCACACAAATAGGCCAAAAAACAAAACACTGATAGTTTTTCAGTTCCAAGGTAGGAGGTCCTTGTCCTGAGAGAAGCTGCGAGCCTCAAGTGGAGAAGGTACGAGCCCCCACAGCCAAGGTTTCAAACGATTCTCATTCTGAGAAAGTCCGGTCCCTAGTAAAGGGTCTCGTCCCCAGCTATGGTTGTAGTCAAGAAAGAAGGTTCAAGTCCCGAGAAGGCATCAGTCCTAAGAGAAGGGTCTCGCCCCCATGGAAAATTGTCATCACAAGATATGGGAAGCCGTGAGTCCCAAAACAACACTCTCATCCCCAAAGAAGCTTCCACTCCTGAGTGACACTTCCGGCCTCAAGAAACGGTTCTCGACACAAGAGAATAGAGAACTGAGAGACCGGGAGAAGGTGCCCATCCTGAGAGAACAGTCCAGTCCTGAGAGAAGTTTATCGACCCACGATCATGTTCTCATTCCAAGATTTCAGTCTCCAAAGCTGCTCCTAGGCAAAAGGTAAGGTTTGAGGCCCAAGTGAAATTGTAGTCCGAAGAAAAAAAGCTGTAACCCTGGAGGAAGGTTCTCATCGGAAAGAAGTTTCCAGTCCCCGGAGAAGCTTCCAGTCACAAGGTACGGTCGTAGTCCCGGGAAGTTGTCGTCATGAAAGAAAGTACTTGTCACGAGAAGATTTCACAAAGGTTCAAGTCCAGATATACGGTTCTCACTTCAAATACAGATTCCGGTCCCAAGAGAAGCTTCCAGTCCTGAAGGGGCTCTCGTCCCGAATGAAGGTTCTACTCACCAAGGAAAACTTCTAGTCTCGACAGAAGGTTGGAGTCCCAAGTGAAGGTTCTGGTCTCAAGAGAAGGTACTCGTTACCGGACAGGGTTCTGAGAGGAAATTCTCATCCCAAGAGAAGGATTGAGAACCAAACAAAGGGCTGGAGTCTCAAGAGAATGTTCTAGACTTGAAAGAAGGTACTGGTCAACTGAGAAGGTTTCAGTCCAGGGAAAAGATTTTGGTCATGATAGGTTCTCACGCCAAGGATAGATTCCGGTCCAAAGAGAAAGCTTTCGGTCCCCAGCGAAGGTTCCAGTCATGGGAAAGGATTCTCATCGGGAGAACTCCCGACAGAAGGTTGTCGAGCCGAGTGAAGGCACGAGTCACCGGCCAAGGTGACGTTGTAGTCCCGATAGAAGCTCCTTGCCCAAAGAAGTGATCGCAGTCCCGAGAGAAGCGGCAAGGTTCTCGGTCTAAAGCCCGTATCCGACCGCGAGGCGGACGTCTGCGAGCGTTCGCCAAGTTAACAAATGTTGCATGCTCGCCGGGGTTCGTTCAAGGACGCCTTCTCCAAACTTTCCGGCACCTTCATGAAGACTCGCAAAGGTTCGCTGGCCCCGCGGTGAGACGCGGCCTCAAGAGAAGATCATGTGCACGTGTACGTCCTGACCTTCCTGCGGATGAGCTTGCGTCTGGGCTTCTTGACAAGCTCCTCCTGGAGGCGGCTGACCTCGCAGTAGAGCTCCAGCTCTCGCTTCTGCATCACGTCCTTCTCCTGCCACAGGGTCATGTTTTCTCCCAGCATGTTTTGCAGCTGATGCATCTTCTCGCTGTTCTGCTCCCGCTCTTGCTGCAGCACCTTGCCCATCTTGTCCTCAAACACCACCTCCATGTTCCTCATGGTCTCCGCGATCATGCTGCCGGGACAACAAGGTTCACGTTCCACCCTGGGGACGCAGGAAGCTCGAGGGAGGAAGGGAGGAGGGCTTACTTGGTCTTGTCTCGCTCCGCTTCCTCCTTGAGGCGGCGGACGGCCGCCTCCTGGTCCTGCTTCTGCTTCACCAGCTTCTCCTCCAGAGCCACCAGCTGCCCAGCCTGAGCCTCCAGCTTGCCCACTGACAAGGACAAGGACGCAAAGATACCCAACATGTCACTCGGACAAGACTCTGCAGTTTGGACGTGGTTGGTGGTGAGTCGGTCTCATCGCGTTCTGACCTTGCATGCTGATTTCCCCATTGAGCTCCTGTATGTGTGCCTCCAGCTGCGCCACCGTGGCCTCCAGCTGCTCCATGCTCTCCTTTTGCCGCTCCGCCGCCTCCTGCTGGCTCTCCACCTGCTCCATCAGCATCTCCACCTTCTTGTCCTTGGCATCCAGCGAGCGTTTCAGGTAGCGCGTCACGTCCGCCTTGTCCTTGCGGAGCACCCGCTGCTCGTACAGCAGGTCCTGCACCTGGTTCTCCAGCTCTTCGCATTTGTTCTGACAACTGGCAGAAAAGGGGAACATGTCAACGCTGCACGCTAACGACCAAATGTACTTCAATGGTTGTGAAACACATGAGCAACGCAGAGTATGGTCTACTTCAAGGTCGTTCTCCCGAAGCACGCCGCTCGCTTTGTCAATTGGAACGCCCGTGTACTTGTTCAATCCACGCCCCGGACTCCGACCTTTTTCCGTCACAGCATTTTGGGATCGTTTCCTTGTCAAGCCTTTACGAGTATCCCACTGATGCATCTTTGGTTCAAGCGAGTTGACATGAACCTCCGCTGTTCCGCGAGGTATCCATTTTCTGACATGTTGTGGCCTAAACCAGTGACCGAATCATAATCCATATATGTTTGTGTGTTTCTCCACTGTCAAATACAAATGAGGGAAGTATTTTTCTCAACTCCAATTCATTTACTTAGAAGAAAAAAAAAATCAACAGATGAATTGATGATTAAAATTTATTACTTGCAGCCCCCCTTCTGGAAGTGTTTTCTGGATTTGTTATTAACATTTAACAACCTTTCAAGCCCAAATAGAAGCTACATTGCTTAATTTAAGTTACTTTTTTTTTGTTTGTTTGTTTAAACGCCCCACAGAAAAGCTCACAGGCTACCGTGCAAACTAGCATTGTTGTCTACGAATGATCTTACTTCTCCAGCTGCTCCTCCAAATATCGTATTTGTGTTAGAAACAACTTGTCCCCGTCCAAAAGCTCGGTGATTTCGGCCGCCATGGTTAATAGTTTATTGATTTTTTTATTTAATTTCCTCTCTTAAAATTGATTGTTGTCTGAAATGAAGACTCAGGATGTGACAAGCAGGTAGGGAGCTGAGCGGTGCTGCCTTTTGGCACCTCTCGAAAAACCTCAACTTTGACCAGACATTCGGCTCGTACGCATGTTTAAATCAAATTCAAATGCCGGTCCCCCCCCCCCCCCCCCCTTCAAGACCCCCCGCGTCGGACCGGAACGTCGCGTCACTGCTTTGAACAAGAGACGAGACGTCACAGTCAGAGGAGTTCTCCTTTGTCAACGTGGTTTGTTTGCACTGGTGCTTACGGCCACTAGATGGCGTTCTCGCTCTTCTCGATGGCTTCGTAAGGGCTTGTTTGAGACCGGAAGTTCCTGATTGCGGAGGAGCCCAGATAAGGGCGGAAAGTTAGTGTAAGTCACACACGGAATGAATCATTATTAACTTGACAAATAGAACATTCTTTATTGGCTACAATCTAATCTTATACCGTCGATTATTCTCGAGCACAAATCAAGTCGAATGTTGTAAAGGTATTCAGAGTTACGTGTGGATCATATCAGTAACTGGCAGTCTTGTCAGCCATTTTATCTCCCTGAGAGTGACGACAAGACAACATGTCATGTGTGCATAACTTATTTACACATCCCTGTGTTTATTCATGTTTTTAGTTCACTTTTCATACATGCTCAAAGCTGGTGACAAAACACGGTCAATGTTACCCAGCGCTCCTGGCGACCATAGAGCAGCGCCGTACATATAATGAGAGTCTGGCCAACTCGCTCGGCAGGCTCCATCTTGCAGGCCGGCCTGCGTGACCCAGGCTGCGTAACAGCATGCGCGTGCCGCCACGCGCTTATTTCCAACACTTTAAATAATCGGAGTTTCATCGTGAAATTTGCTCAACATATGGACTGAAAGGCTTGCCGCGAGTTTTCCAATTCGACCAAATGAAGGGTTGCGGATGCCCACGCGTGCTTTTGTTATTGTTTTCCTGGGAAAGAGCACGAACGAATCGTGATTTTTTTGATAGCATTCTTATGAGTGAACCCAAATCCCTGCAGATGATGGTGTTCCATCGTTTTGGCTTTGAGATCGGCACAGTTTTTGGGTACAATATACGTTTTAGGCGCTGAGCCGATTATAAGGGAGAGAAGTGCTAGCAGGCTGGCAGTTGTGTCAGTTGAGGTACCTCACACACGAACAGAGTATATCTGTAGTATAAACATTAAGTGTTACCATTACTCCAGTTTAGCAGGGGACCTTCTCCGCCTCTTCTTGCTGTGAATTACACAGCATGTCTTCCTGTAGATCTGAACTTGCCTTTCTGCTGTAAAAACCCATATAAAAATAAATGAATACATGCTACAATATACGCAAAGAACCTTGCTATAGTTTAATGACTGTCCCGCTTTTCTTGGTTTTGTGTGAAAGAACTTGGCGAATCAAGAGCGGCACCTTCTTACGAAGCTCCGATTTTCAAGACGACCTGCAGAAAAGCCCCCGTCGCTGACCGCAGCGTGACCATCAGGAAGTACGTGACGTTCCTTTGATGTCTCCAATTTGACGCCGTCACCTCATTAGCTCCCGCGCGACGGCGAGCAGTCAAACGGGGGCCCCCGTCGGAAGCCGAGGATACCGTTTAATGCCTCCACGCGCGCAACCACAGGTCCTGGCATCTGCTTCTTATTAAGACGCACACATGCTCTTTGTTTGCAAAAAAAAAAACCTAAGCTGACATCAACAGAAACAAAAAACTAAAATAGGAAGCATGATTCTGCCGCTGCCGTGATTGAGCTCATAGGACGTAGGAATAGATTACCACATCGCATAATCAGCGGACACGTGACCTTTGGCGACCTCCCGTCGTGCTTCAGGACCACCCACAAACACCAGCGAACCTTTGATTGGAGTTTTGAGTTGTAATGGCGAGACATCACACCGATGCCGTGTTTCCGCCGGCGTCGATGGAACACTTCAGAACTTCCATCTGTTTAGTGTAGGTGGTTCAAATTTGGCAGCAATCGGACAAAATATTGAGAAGTCGTCCCAATTTCAATCGCCCCGGTCAAAATGACTAAAATGGTCACGTCAAACAAAACTTTTATTCACACTTGCCCGCTAGAGGCTAGCATGAGCATCTGAACACCCTTGTCCCCGCCAACGTTTGTCTTCTGGACTTATTGCTCCAAAATCCTTGAACGTCCGCCACAGTTGAGGTTGTACACCTCAAAGATAATGTCGACGTTCGAAATAAAAGCAGCCGAAGCAACTTTATTTCATTTTTTTTTTTTTTTTTTTGCCATTTGCGTGACGTCATGATGTTATCATTGACGTGATTGTATTGCCATCCCGGAAGCGGATGCGGGTCGCTTCGGTGGCGTGGAAGCGTTTGTGCGGGCCTCCGATGTAAGATAAGTCGCTCCTTTATTCAGCCCGCAATGGAAACATGAACAAAATATGTCGGCCACCATTTAAAAACAAAAACAGAAAAAAATTGGATGAAAGAAAAATTGCAGGATTGAGCATTAGTTATTTGGTGCTCCTTTCTCGTCGCCCTCAAAGTGAACTCGGCATCATTTCGACCCCTTTTTACAACATTTGCTGCAGTCGTAAATGCAGTCAACGTTTTGTTTGTGCTGATGAATTCAACCGTGCCCTGTTCTTCCGATATGATTGTTTTATTAGTACTTCATTACTACGCCGGTCAGAAGCTTGCACGGAGACGTCACTCCGAAGGCCTTTGAGGAACAACGAGCGCAGACGTTATCACCGAGTTGAGCTTTGAACAGTCTGCTGAAGTATCATCAGTTGTACTTTCAGTCGCGGTTAGAAAGCAGTTCGGTGAGTTTTAGCTCAGCGCTTTTCCGCTCTGCGCTACTAAGCCGAAGCCCCGTCTACGTATTTTTTTTTTTCTCCGCGCGGATTGACTGGGAAAAGTCTACTTCGGTGTTTTTAATTATCATACATTTGCATGTTATGAGTGATAAATTGATTATGCTTGCAATGAAGAACGCTTATGCTTTTAATAGAAATATAATGCTTCATCACATTTATAGTCGTGTGGCAGTTGCGGGACGCAACCGCCTCTCTGAGAAAGTGGTTGGGAAGAGATTAAAGTACGGAAGACTAAACAGGAGCAAGGTCGGACGTGGACGGAACCGTCAACAGCAGCTGCAGCTTGGGTGTTTTGGTCATGATCGCACACACGTACGTCATTTTCACTCATACACACACATCGTCAAACAAGTTCAGTGTGTCTTCAACGGCCCTCATCCTTTAGGTTGGACACACCCGTGCATTAGATTCCCAATAAATGAGAGGGCGAGCGGGGAGATCCTCGGGTGACGTGCAGAGAACCGAAAGCAACGCTTTTCCTCGTTCCCCCCGGTACCAGAATTGAGTCTCCCGTCTCCTCCTCGTGTTTGAAGTCCGAATGTCAAATTGATGGACCTGACAGCGTCCCACAGCGGCGCGAACGCCCCATTCAACCCAATCCTAGCGGTGTAAAGTTGAGCAAAATACCAAAAGGAGGAAAACTCCACCCTGCGCATCCTTAGAATGCGCTTGGCGCTAGGCTAGCGCCCCAGAACGTGGCCCGTGTGTCTTTCCAATAATGGGCTCTGAAACCTTTTTTTTTTTTTCTTGTGGCATTTGTCCATGCGGCTTTGTCGATCTGTTTGCATTTCCCTTGCAAGGGGATCTGCGTTGCGTCCCCTCGTCGCGGCTTCCCAGTCGGCGAGTCCAGGTCACGTCCTTCCAGATGGCAGCCCCTCGCAACCCGGCGCCAAGGCTGCCTTCTTCTCTTAATTGAGATCCTCTGTCGCGTGCTGGAATGCTTCCATGGCCTCGTTTGCCATGTGTGCCGCGCATGTGTGTGCGTTTACGTCCTGAGACTGAGCAGTGCGGTGCGACGTGAATCACTTTTTTATTTATTTATTTTTTTTATCGGCGGTTCCTTTTCAAGCGCGCTCATGAAAGCCGAGCGCCCGCGTGCTCGTATTCGCGCTTGTAACTACACGAATGATTTCAATGGGATTCACAGAAGGATTTTTTTTCCCACCCCGCACGATGTGGTCACAAAGGCCCCGCTTGCAACCCCCTACCCGAGTCACCCCCCCCCCGCCCCCCCGGCCCCCGAGCCCCACCTTTATGTCCCAGCTGCAAAAATAAAAGTTCCCCTTATGGAAACGTGATCATGCTGCTTACTCACATCAAGAAGTGATTGATGTCGGCTTCTCTATCGAGACACCAAGACACACACACACACACACATACAGTATATGGATATATTACATCTTCACACATTCACAAGCATTTCTGTTCCATGAACTAAAAGTACCAAATATACAGTGACTATACAACCAAAGGTTCCTGGAACTGCAGCTGGAACCCGTAACTTTCATTTTATCTTTTCACTGTGGAAATATATTTTATCTTAATTTAGCCCTGGGGCAATTTGTTGGGGCCAAAAGAAAACCCCACATGCGTACTTTTTGAGAGGTCCAGAAACTTGGAAAAAGACTTTGCTTTCTTGCAGTACCGAAAAAAACCCAAGTGTTGCCCGAAAGGGCAGTCTGAAATGTCCGTTTTCCCCGTGGTCACATTTTATCTGTCGGTCAAGTTAGGTGTTGCCTTGAGGGACAGCCGGAAGTCATTTTTAGCCCCATCCACCAAATATCTATCTCTCCGTGTAACCAGCCCCCCCCCCCCCCCACTCCCCTCTCTCTCTCCATCTCTCTTTATCTTTTTATTCAGGGACAGTCTGAAAAAAGTATTTCAGTGCCAGAACAGTGAAGTCGCGTTTGGATTTGGGGCGAAAGTGCCGTCGCGCGTTTGGCACGCAGGGGGTTAACCGTCACGTGGTGCCGACCGAGAAAAGTGCGCGTGCGTGCGTGTGTGTGTGCGTGTGTGTGTGTACGTACGGTGGCCCGTGGTGAACAAAGAAGCGTCGAGGCGGTACTTAAAGCGGAGGAAGTTGGGTGCTGACGACTCGGAGCAGCGGGCAGGCGCGCGTCACGACGAGCAGCAGCTGGCCGAGATGCGGACGAGCGCACACGCGTCCGGCGGCCTCCTGTGCCGGTTGCTCCTCATCCTCACGCTCGCCGAGTGCGCGCGCGCCGCCGCCGCCGCCGCCGCCGGCCGCCACCACCACAAATCCTCGCCGGTGAGCTGCTGCTGTTTGCGTGCTCTTTGGACACGACTTGCTTCCTTTCGCACTTGTCGTGGTGTTGGAGTAGGCGCGCGTGCACGCGCAAACGCGCGACACACGTGGAGCGCGCTTTTGTGTGTGTGTGCGTGCGTGCCTGCGCGCGTGTGTGTGTGTGTGTGTGTTTTGGAATTTTGTTGACTTCCTCCTTTTGTTTGCGTGCTTTTGAGTGCCTCCCACAGCCGAGGCGCCCCACTCACGCCTTGTTGACGCCACGCTCTTCATCATGATCCCTCCGCGACCCGACGGTTGAGCCTCCTCAAGTGTCACTCGAATGAGTCACTTTAGGTTTTTGTTGTTGTTGTGTTTTTCTTTTTTGGGTGGGGGGGGGGCAAGCGCAGCACGAGTGAAAGCTTGCCTCCATGTATGCACGAGTCCTCCAGGTACAGTACATTCGTGTAAGATGACGGTGTTTATTGCTTGACATAAAAAAGGAGCACCTGAGTGAACAGCACCAGTCGAAGTGTGACTCCTGGTTGACAACGAAACCCTTGGATTGCTTCCGGTATTAAAAAACGGAAAATCTGGTTTGATGATATGAAATGAAGTTTTTCACTGTGATTGTTTATTGGTGAGCACAGGGGAATGAGCTCAAATGGTAGAGTGCTTGCTTTGCATGCAAGAGGTAGTGGAATCAATGCCCGCATTCTCCATTTGGCTCTGTTCTCGGCTTTTGTGGAGTTGATGATACTTACAAAATGTTTTAACTTTTATTGGTTCTTGATGAGCTCAGGGGAGTTAGCTCAAATGGTAGAGCGGTTGCTTTGCATGCGAGAGGTAGCGCAATTGATGCCCGCATTCTCCATTTGGTTGATGATATTCAACAATATTTTTCACTGACATTGTTTCTTACTGAGCACAGGGGAGTTAGCTCAAATGGTAGAGCGCTTGCTTAGCATGCGAGAGGTAGCGGGATCGACACCCGCATTCTCCATTTAGCATTCTAGTGGTTGATGATATTTAACAGTTTTTTTCACTGACTTTGCTTCTCTGTCAGCACAGGGGAATTAGCTCAAATGGTAGAGCGCTTGCTTAGCATGCGAGAGGCAGTGAGATCGATGCCCGCATTCTCCATTTGGCTTTCTGGGGGTTGACGATATTAAATGATATTTTCACTGACACTGTTTCTTGATAAGCACGGGGGAATTAGCTCAAATGGTAGAGCGCTTGCTTAGCATGCGAGAGGTAGCGGGATCGACGCCCGCATTCTCCATTTGGCTTTCTGGGGGTTGATGATGTTAAATGATATTTTCACTGACACTGTTTCTCACAGCACAGGGGAATTAGCTCAAATGGTAGAGCGCTTGCTTTGCAAGCGAGAGGTAGCAGGATTGACCCCCGCATTCTCCATTTGCCTTTCTGGGGGTTGATGATATTAAATGATATTTTCACTGACACTGTTTCTTGATAAGCACGGGGGAATTAGCTCAAATGGTAGAGCGCTTGCTTCGCATGCGAGAGGTAGCGGGATCGATGCCCGCATTCTCCATTTGGATCTCTTTTGGTTGATGACATTTAACGGTATTTTTCACTGATATTGTTTCTTACTGAGCACAGGGGAATTAGCTCAAATGGTAGAGCGCTTGCTTTGCATGCGAGAGGTAGCGGGATTGACCCCCGCATTCTCCATTTGCCTTTCTGGGGGTTGATGATATTAAATGATATTTTCACTGACACTGTTTCTTGATAAGCACGGGGGAATTAGCTCAAATGGTAGAGCGCTTGCTTCGCATGCGAGAGGTAGCGGGATCGATACCCGCATTCTCCATTTGCCTCTCTTCTGGTTGATGATATTTAACGATATTTTTCACTGACTTTGCTACTCTGTCAGCACAGGGGAATTAGCTCAAATGGTAGAGCGCTTGCTTAGCATGCGAGAGGCAGCGGGATCGACGCCCGCATTCTCCATTTGGATTTTTGTTCTGCTTTCGTGTGGTTGATTTTTTGTTTCACTTGTCACAGTTTCTTGCTGAGCACAGGGGAATTAGCTCAAATAGTAGAGCGCTTGCTTTGCATGCGAGAGGTAGCGGGATCGATGCCCGCATTCTCCATTTGGATTTCCTTTGGTTGATGACATTTAACGGTATTTTTCACTGATATTGTTTCTTTCTGAGCACAGGGGAATTACCTCAAATGGTAGAGCGCTTGCTTAGCATGCGAGAGGTAGCGGGATCGACACCCGCATTCTCCATTTAGCTTTCTAGTGGTTGATGATATTTAACGGTATTTTTCACTGACATTGCTTCTCTGTCAACACAGGGGAATTAGCTCAAATGGTAGAGCGCTTGCTTAGCATGCGAGAGGCAGCGGGATCGACGCCCGCATTCTCCATTTGGCTTTTTGTTCTGCTTTCGTGCGGTTGATTTTTTGTTTCACTTGTCACAGTTTCTTGCTGAGCACAGGGGAATTAGCTCAAATGGTAGAGTGCTTGCTTTGCATGCGAGAGGTAGTGTAATCGGTCCCTGCATTCTCCATTTGGCTCTCTTCTGGTTGATGATATTTAACGATATTTTTCACTGACATTGTTTCTTACTGAGCACAGAGGAGTTAGCTCAAATGGTAGAGCGCTTGCTTGGCATGCAAGAGGTAGCAGGATCGATACCCGCATTCTCCATTTGGCTCTCTTCTGGTTGATGATATTTAACGATATTTTTCACTGACTTTGCTACTCTGTCAACACAGGGGAATTAGCTCAAATGGTAGAGCGCTTGCTTAGCATGCGAGAGGCAGCGGGATCGACGCCCGCATTCTCCATTTGGCTTGCTGCGGGTTGATGATATTAAATGATATTTTCACTCACACTGTTTCGTGATAAGCACTGGGGAATTAGCTCAGATGGTAGAGCGCTTGCTTCGCATGCGAGAGGTAGCGGGATCGATACCCGCAATCTCCATTTGGCTCTCTTCTGGTTGATGATATTTAACGATATTTTTCACTGACATTGTTTCTTACTGAGCACAGGGGAGTTAGCTCAAATGGTAGAGCGCTTGCTTAGCATGCGAGAGGTAGCGGGATCGACGCCCGCATTCTCCATTTGGCTTTCTGGGGGTTGATGATGTTAAATGATATTTTCACTGACACTGTTTCATGATAAGCACCGGGGAATTAGCTCAAATGGTAGAGCGCTTGCTTTGCATGCGAGAGGCAGCGGGATCGATGCCCGCATTCTCCATTTGGATCTCTTTTGGTTGATGACATTTAACGGTATTTTTCACTGATATTGTTTCTTACTGAGCACAGGGGAGTTAGCTCAAATGGTAGAGCACTTGCTTAGCATGCGAGAGGTAGCGGGATCGACGCCCCCATTCTCCATTTGGCTTTCTGGGGGTTGATGATGTTAAATGATATTTTCACTGACACTGTTTCTCACTGAGCACAGGGGAATTAGCTCAAATGGTAGAGCGCTTGCTTCGCATGCGAGAGGAAGCGGGATCGATGCCCGCATTCCCCATTTGGATTTCTTTTGGTTGATGACATTTAACGGTATTTTTCACTGATATTGTTTCTTACTGAGCACAGGGGAATTAGCTCAAATGGTAGAGCGCTTGCTTTGCATGCGAGAGGCAGCGGGATCGATGCCCGCATTCTCCATTTGGATTTCTTTTGGTTGATGACATTTAACGGTATTTTTCACTGATATTGTTTCTTACTGAGCACAGGGGAATTAGCTCAAATGGTAGAGCGCTTGCTTAGCATGCGAGAGGTAGCGGGATCGACACCCGCATTCTCCATTTAGCTTTCTAGTGGTTGATGATATTTAACAGTTTTTTTCACTGACTTTGCTTCTCTGTCAACACAGGGGAATTAGCTCAAATGGTAGAGCGCTTGCTTAGCATGCGAGAGGCAGCGGGATCGACGCCCGCATTCTCCATTTGGCTCTGGTTGATGATATTAAATGATATTTTCACTGACATTGTTTCTTGATAAGCACGGGGGAATTAGCTCAAATGGTAGAGCGCTTGCTTCGCATGCGAGAGGTAGCGGGATCGATACCCGCATTCTCCATTTGGCTCTCTTCTGGTTGATGATATTTAACGATATTTTTCACTGACTTTGCTACTCTGTCAACACAGGGGAATTAGCTCAAATGGTAGAGCGCTTGCTTAGCATGCGAGAGGCAGCGGCATCGATACCTGCATTCTCCATTTGGCTCTCTTCTGGTTGATGATATTTAACGATATTTTTCACTGACTTTGCTACTCTGTCAACACAGGGGAATTAGCTCAAATGGTAGAGCGCTTGCTTAGCATGCGAGAGGCAGCGGGATCGACACCCGCATTCTCCATTTAGCTTTCTAGTGGTTGATGATATTTAACAGTTTTTTTCACTGACTTTGCTTCTCTGTCAACACAGGGGAATTAGCTCAAATGGTAGAGCGCTTGCTTAGCATGCGAGAGGCAGTGGGATCGACGCCCGCATTCTCCATTTGGCTTTTTGTTCTGCTTTCGTGTGGTTGATTTTTTGTTTCACTTGTCACAGTTTCTTGCTGAGCACAGGGGAATTAGCTCAAATGGTAGAGCGCTTGCTTAGCATGCGAGAGGCAGCGGGATCGACGCCCGCATTCTCCATTTGGCTCTGGTTGATGATATTAAATGATATTTTCACTGACATTGTTTCTTGATACGCACGGGGGAATTAGCTCAAATGGTAGAGCGCTTGCTTCGCATGCGAGAGGTAGCGGGATCGATACCCGCATTCTCCATTTGGCTCTCTTCTGGTTGATGATATTTAACGATATTTTTCACTGACTTTGCTACTCTGTCAACACAGGGGAATTAGCTCAAATGGTAGAGCGCTTGCTTAGCATGCGAGAGGCAGCGGCATCGATACCCGCATTCTCCATTTGGCTCTCTTCTGGTTGATGATATTTAACGATATTTTTCACTGACTTTGCTACTCTGTCAACACAGGGGAATTAGCTCAAATGGTAGAGCGCTTGCTTAGCATGCGAGAGGCAGCGGGATCGACACCCGCATTCTCCATTTAGCTTTCTAGTGGTTGATGATATTTAACAGTTTTTTTCACTGACTTTGCTTCTCTGTCAACACAGGGGAATTAGCTCAAATGGTAGAGCGCTTGCTTAGCATGCGAGAGGCAGTGGGATCGACGCCCGCATTCTCCATTTGGCTTTTTGTTCTGCTTTCGTGTGGTTGATTTTTTGTTTCACTTGTCACAGTTTCTTGCTGAGCACAGGGGAATTAGCTCAAATGGTAGAGCGCTTGCTTTGCATGCGAGAGGCAGTGGGATCGATCCCCGCATTCTCCATTTGGCTCTCATCTGGTTGATGATATTTAACGATATTTTTCACTGACATTGTTTCCTACTGATCACAGGGGAGTTAGCTCATATGGTAGAGCGCTTGCTTAGCATGCGAGAGGTAGCGGGATCGACGCCCGCATTCTCCATTTGGCTTTCTGGGGGTTGATGATGTTAAATGATATTTTCACTGACACTGTTTCTCACTGAGCACAGGGGAATTAGCTCAAATGGTAGAGCGCTTGCTTTGCATGCGAGAGCTAGCGGGATCGATCCCTGCATTCTCCATTTTGGTCCCTTCTGGTTGATGATATTTAACGATATTTTTCACTGACATTGTTTCTTATTGAGCACAGGGGAGTTAGCTCAAATGGTAGAGCGCTTGCTTAGCATGCGAGAGGTAGCGGGATCGACGCCCGCATTCTCCATTTGGCTTTCTGGGGGTTGATGATGTTAAATGATATTTTCACTGACACTGTTTCTCACTGAGCACAGGGGAATTAGCTCAAATGGTAGAGCGCTTGCTTAGCATGCGAGAGGCAGCCGGATCGACACCCGCATTCTCCATTTGGCTTTCAGGGGGTTGATGATATTAAATGATATTTTCACGGACACTGTTTCATGATAAACACCGGGGAATTAGCTCAAATGGTAGAGCGCTTGCTTCGCATGCGAGAGGTAGCGGGATCGATACCCGCATTCTCCATTTGGCTTTCTGTTCTCGGCTTTCGTGTGGTTGATTTTTTGTTTCACTTGTCACAGTTTCTTTCTGAACACAGGGGAATTAGCTCAAATGGTAGAGCGCTTGCTTAGCATGCAAGAGGCAGCGGGATCGACGCCCGCATTCTCCATTTGGCTTTCTGGGGGTTGATGATGTTAAATGATATTTTCACTGACACTGTTTCTCACTGAACACAGGGGAATTAGCTCAAATGGTAGAGCGCTTGCTTTGCATGCGAGAGGCAGCGGGATCGATGCCCGCATTCTCCATTTGAATTTCTTTTGGTTGATGACATTTAACGGTATTTTTCACTGACACTGTTTCTTGATAAGCACGGGGGAATTAGCTCAAATGGTAGAGCGCTTGCTTAGCATGCGAGAGGTAGCGGGATCGACACCCGCATTCTCCATTTAGCATTCTAGTGGTTGATGATATTTAACAGTTTTTTTCACTGACTTTGCTTCTCTGTCAGCACAGGGGAATTAGCTCAAATGGTAGAGCGCTTGCTTAGCATGCGAGAGGCAGCGGGATCGACACCCGCATTCTCCATTTGGCTTTCTGGGGGTTGATGATATTAAATGATATTTTCACTGACACTGTTTCATGATAAGCACCGGGGAATTAGCTCGAATGGTAGAGCGCTTGCTTCGCATGCGAGAGGTAGCGGGATCGACGCCCGCATTCTCCATTTGGCTTTCTGGGGGTTGATGATATTAAATGATATTTTCACTGACACTGTTTCATGATAAGCACCGGGGAATTAGCTCAAATGGTAGAACGCTTGCTTAGCATGCAAGAGGCAGCGGGATCGACGCCCGCATTCTCCATTTGGCTTTCTGGGGGTTGATGATGTTAAATGATATTTTCACTGACACTGTTTCTCACTGAGCACAGGGGAATTAGCTCAAATGGTAGAGCGCTTGCTTTGCATGCGAGAGGCAGCGGGATCGATGCCCGCATTCTCCATTTGGATTTCTTTTGGTTGATGACATTTAACTGTATTTTTCACTGATATTGTTTCTTACTGAGCACAGGGGAATTAGCTCAACTGGTAGAGCGCTTGCTTTGCATGCGAGAGGTAGCAGGATTGACCCCCGCATTCTCCATTTGCCTTTCTGGGGGTTGATGATATTAAATGATATTTTCACTGACACTGTTTCTTGATAAGCACGGGGGAATTAGCTCAAATGGTAGAGCGCTTGCTTCGCATGCGAGAGGTAGCGGGATCGATCCCCGCATTCTCCATTTGGCTCGCTTCTGGTTGATGATATTTAACGGTATTTTTCACTGACATTGCTTCTCTGTCAACACAGGGGAATTAGCTCAAATGGTAGAACGCTTGCTTAGCATGCAAGAGGTAGCAGCATCGACACCTGCATTCTCCTTTTAGCTTTCTGGTGGTTGATGAGATTTAACAAATTTTTTTCACTGACTTTGCTTCCCTGACAACACAGGGGAATTAGCTCAAATGGTAGAGCGCTTGCTTAGCATGCGAGAGGCAGCGGGATCGACACCCGCATTCTCCATTTAGCTTTCTAGTGGTTGATGATATTTAACAGTTTTTTTCACTGACTTTGCTTCTCTGTCAACACAGGGGAATTAGCTCAAATGGTAGAGCGCTTGCTTAGCATGCGAGAGGCAGCGGGATCGACGCCCGCATTCTCCATTTGGCTCTGGTTGATGATATTTAACGATATTTTTCACTGACTTTGCTACTCTGTTAACACAGGGGAATTAGCTCAAATGGTAGAGCGCTTGCTTAGCATGCGAGAGGCAGCGGGATCGACACCCGCATTCTCCATTCAGCTTTCTAGTGGTTGATGATATTTAACAGGTTTTTTTCACTGACTTTGCTTCTCTGTCAACACAGGGGAATTAGCTCAAATGGTAGAGCGCTTGCTTAGCATGCGAGAGGCAGCGGGATCGACGCCCGCATTCTCCATTTGGCTTTTTGTTCTGCTTTCGTGTGGTTGATTTTTTGTTTCACTTGTCACAGTTTCTTGCTGAGCACAGGGGAATTAGCTCAAATGGTAGAGCGCTTGCTTTGCAAGCGAGAGGCAGTGGGATCGATGCCCGCATTCTCCATTTGGATTTCTTCTGGATGATGACATTTAACGATATATTTCACTGACATTGTTTCTTACTGAGCACAGGGGAGTTAGCTCAAATGGTAGAGCGCTTCTTAGCATGCGAGAGGTAGCGGGATCGACGCCCGCATTCTCCATTTGGCTTTCTGGGGGTTGATGATGTTAAATGATATTTTCACTGACACTGTTTCTCACTGAGCACAGGGGAATTAGCTCAAATGGTAGAGCGCTTGCTTTGCATGCGAGAGGCAGCGGGATCGATGCCCGCATTCTCCATTTGGATCTCTTTTGGTTGATGACATTTAACGGTATTTTTCACTGATATTGTTTCCAACTGAGCACAGGGGAATTAGCTCAAATGGTAGAGCGCTTGCTTAGCATGCGAGAGGCAGCGGGATCGACACCCGCATTCTCCATTTGGCTTTCTGGGGGTTGATGATATTAAATGATATTTTCACTGACACTGTTTCTTGATAAGCACGGGGGAATTAGCTCAAATGGTAGAGCGCTTGCTTAGCATGCGAGAGGTAGCGGGATCGACACCCGCATTCTAGTGGTTGATGATATTTAACAGTTTTTTTCACTGACTTTGCTTCTCTGTCAGCACAGGGGAATTAGCTCAAATGGTAGAGCGCTTGCTTCGCATGCGAGAGGTCGCGGGATCGATGCCCGCATTCTCCATTTGGATTTCTTCTGGTTGATGACATTTAACGATAATTTTCACTGACACTGTTTCTCACTGAGCACAGGGGAATTAGCTCAAATGGTAGAGCGCTTGCTTTGCATGCGAGAGCTAGCGGGATCGATCCCTGCATTCTCCATTTGGGTCTCTTCTGGTTGATGATATTTTTCACTGACATTGTTTCTTACTGAGCACAGGGGAGTTCGCTCAAATGGTAGAGCGCTTGCTTTGCACGCGAGAGGCAGCGGGATCGACGCCCGTATTCTCCATTTGGCTTTCTGGGGGTTGATGATATTTAACAGTTTTTTTTACTGACTTTGCTTCTCTGTCAACACAGGGGAATTAGCTCAAATGGTAGAGCGCTTGCTTCGCATGCGAGAGGTAGTGGGATCGATACCCCCATTCTCCATTTGGCTTTTTGTTCTCGGCTTTCGTGTGGTTGATTTTTTGTTTCACTTGTCACAGTTTCTTTCTGAGCACAGGGGAATTAGCTCAAATGGTAGAGCGCTTGCTTTGCATGCGAGAGGCAGTGGGATCGATCCCCGCATTCTCCATTTGGCTCTCATCTGGTTGATGATATTTAACGATATTTTTCACTGACATTGTTTCCTACTGATCACAGGGGAGTTAGCTCATATGGTAGAGCGCTTGCTTAGCATGCGAGAGGTAGCGGGATCGACGCCCGCATTCTCCATTTGGCTTTCTGGGGGTTGATGATGTTAAATGATATTTTCACTGACACTGTTTCTCACTGAGCACAGGGGAATTAGCTCAAATGGTAGAGCGCTTGCTTTGCATGCGAGAGCTAGCGGGATCGATCCCTGCATTCTCCATTTTGGTCCCTTCTGGTTGATGATATTTAACGATATTTTTCACTGACATTGTTTCTTATTGAGCACAGGGGAGTTAGCTCAAATGGTAGAGCGCTTGCTTAGCATGCGAGAGGTAGCGGGATCGACGCCCGCATTCTCCATTTGGCTTTCTGGGGGTTGATGATGTTAAATGATATTTTCACTGACACTGTTTCTCACTGAGCACAGGGGAATTAGCTCAAATGGTAGAGCGCTTGCTTAGCATGCGAGAGGCAGCCGGATCGACACCCGCATTCTCCATTTGGCTCTCAGGGGGTTGATGATATTAAATGATATTTTCACGGACACTGTTTCATGATAAACACCGGGGAATTAGCTCAAATGGTAGAGCGCTTGCTTCGCATGCGAGAGGTAGCGGGATCGATACCCGCATTCTCCATTTGGCTTTCTGTTCTCGGCTTTCGTGTGGTTGATTTTTTGTTTCACTTGTCACAGTTTCTTTCTGAACACAGGGGAATTAGCTCAAATGGTAGAGCGCTTGCTTAGCATGCAAGAGGCAGCGGGATCGACGCCCGCATTCTCCATTTGGCTTTCTGGGGGTTGATGATGTTAAATGATATTTTCACTGACACTGTTTCTCACTGAACACAGGGGAATTAGCTCAAATGGTAGAGCGCTTGCTTTGCATGCGAGAGGCAGCGGGATCGATGCCCGCATTCTCCATTTGAATTTCTTTTGGTTGATGACATTTAACGGTATTTTTCACTGACACTGTTTCTTGATAAGCACGGGGGAATTAGCTCAAATGGTAGAGCGCTTGCTTAGCATGCGAGAGGTAGCGGGATCGACACCCGCATTCTCCATTTAGCATTCTAGTGGTTGATGATATTTAACAGTTTTTTTCACTGACTTTGCTTCTCTGTCAGCACAGGGGAATTAGCTCAAATGGTAGAGCGCTTGCTTAGCATGCGAGAGGCAGCGGGATCGACACCCGCATTCTCCATTTGGCTTTCTGGGGGTTGATGATATTAAATGATATTTTCACTGACACTGTTTCATGATAAGCACCGGGGAATTAGCTCGAATGGTAGAGCGCTTGCTTCGCATGCGAGAGGTAGCGGGATCGACGCCCGCATTCTCCATTTGGCTTTCTGGGGGTTGATGATATTAAATGATATTTTCACTGACACTGTTTCATGATAAGCACCGGGGAATTAGCTCAAATGGTAGAACGCTTGCTTAGCATGCAAGAGGCAGCGGGATCGACGCCCGCATTCTCCATTTGGCTTTCTGGGGGTTGATGATGTTAAATGATATTTTCACTGACACTGTTTCTCACTGAGCACAGGGGAATTAGCTCAAATGGTAGAGCGCTTGCTTTGCATGCGAGAGGCAGCGGGATCGATGCCCGCATTCTCCATTTGGATTTCTTTTGGTTGATGACATTTAACTGTATTTTTCACTGATATTGTTTCTTACTGAGCACAGGGGAATTAGCTCAACTGGTAGAGCGCTTGCTTTGCATGCGAGAGGTAGCAGGATTGACCCCCGCATTCTCCATTTGCCTTTCTGGGGGTTGATGATATTAAATGATATTTTCACTGACACTGTTTCTTGATAAGCACGGGGGAATTAGCTCAAATGGTAGAGCGCTTGCTTCGCATGCGAGAGGTAGCGGGATCGATCCCCGCATTCTCCATTTGGCTCGCTTCTGGTTGATGATATTTAACGGTATTTTTCACTGACATTGCTTCTCTGTCAACACAGGGGAATTAGCTCAAATGGTAGAACGCTTGCTTAGCATGCAAGAGGTAGCAGCATCGACACCTGCATTCTCCTTTTAGCTTTCTGGTGGTTGATGAGATTTAACAAATTTTTTTCACTGACTTTGCTTCCCTGACAACACAGGGGAATTAGCTCAAATGGTAGAGCGCTTGCTTAGCATGCGAGAGGCAGCGGGATCGACACCCGCATTCTCCATTTAGCTTTCTAGTGGTTGATGATATTTAACAGTTTTTTTCACTGACTTTGCTTCTCTGTCAACGCAGGGGAATTAGCTCAAATGGTAGAGCGCTTGCTTAGCATGCGAGAGGCAGCGGGATCGACGCCCGCATTCTCCATTTGGCTCTGGTTGATGATATTTAACGATATTTTTCACTGACTTTGCTACTCTGTTAACACAGGGGAATTAGCTCAAATGGTAGAGCGCTTGCTTAGCATGCGAGAGGCAGCGGGATCGACACCCGCATTCTCCATTCAGCTTTCTAGTGGTTGATGATATTTAACAGGTTTTTTTCACTGACTTTGCTTCTCTGTCAACACAGGGGAATTAGCTCAAATGGTAGAGCGCTTGCTTAGCATGCGAGAGGCAGCGGGATCGACGCCCGCATTCTCCATTTGGCTTTTTGTTCTGCTTTCGTGTGGTTGATTTTTTGTTTCACTTGTCACAGTTTCTTGCTGAGCACAGGGGAATTAGCTCAAATGGTAGAGCGCTTGCTTTGCAAGCGAGAGGCAGTGGGATCGATGCCCGCATTCTCCATTTGGATTTCTTCTGGATGATGACATTTAACGATATATTTCACTGACATTGTTTCTTACTGAGCACAGGGGAGTTAGCTCAAATGGTAGAGCGCTTCTTAGCATGCGAGAGGTAGCGGGATCGACGCCCGCATTCTCCATTTGGCTTTCTGGGGGTTGATGATGTTAAATGATATTTTCACTGACACTGTTTCTCACTGAGCACAGGGGAATTAGCTCAAATGGTAGAGCGCTTGCTTTGCATGCGAGAGGCAGCGGGATCGATGCCCGCATTCTCCATTTGAATTTCTTTTGGTTGATGACATTTAACGGTATTTTTCACTGATATTGTTTCTTACTGAGCACAGGGGAATTAGCTCAAATGGTAGAGCGCTTGCTTAGCATGCGAGAGGTAGCGGGATCGACACCCGCATTCTCCATTTAGCATTCTAGTGGTTGATGATATTTAACAGTTTTTTTCACTGACTTTCCTTCTCAGTCAGCACAGGGGAATTAGCTCCAATGGTAGAGCGCTTGCTTAGCATGCGAGAGGCAGCGCGATCGACACCCCCATTCTCCATTTGGCTTTCTGGGGGTTGATGATATTAAATGATATTTTCACGGACACTGTTTCATGATAAGCACCGGGGAATTAGCTCGAATGGTAGAGCGCTTGCTTCGCATGCGAGAGGTAGCGGGATCAATACCCGCATTCTCCATTTGGCTTTCTGTTCTCGGCTTTCGTGTGGTTGATTTTTTGTTTCACTTGTCACAGTTTCTTTCTGAGCACAGGGGAATTAGCTCAAATGGTAGAGTGCTTGCTTAGCATGCAAGAGGCAGCGGGATCGACTCCCGCATTCTCCATTTGGCTTTCTGGGGGTTGATGATGTTAAATGATATTTTCACTGACACTGTTTCTCACTGAGCACAGGGGAATTAGCTCAAATGGTAGAGCGCTTGCTTTGCATGCGAGAGGCAGCGGGATCGATGCCCGCATTCTCCATTTGGATCTCTTTTGGTTGATGACATTTAACGGTATTTTTCACTGATATTGTTTCCAACTGAGCACAGGGGAATTAGCTCAAATGGTAGAGCGCTTGCTTAGCATGCGAGAGGCAGCGGGATCGACACCCGCATTCTCCATTTGGCTTTCTGGGGGTTGATGATATTAAATGATATTTTCACTGACACTGTTTCTTGATAAGCACGGGGGAATTAGCTCAAATGGTAGAGCGCTTGCTTAGCATGCGAGAGGTAGCGGGATCGACACCCGCATTCTAGTGGTTGATGATATTTAACAGTTTTTTTCACTGACTTTGCTTCTCTGTCAGCACAGGGGAATTAGCTCAAATGGTAGAGCGCTTGCTTCGCATGCGAGAGGTCGCGGGATCGATGCCCGCATTCTCCGTTTGGATTTCTTCTGGTTGATGACATTTAACGATAATTTTCACTGACACTGTTTCTCACTGAGCACAGGGGAATTAGCTCAAATGGTAGAGCGCTTGCTTTGCATGCGAGAGCTAGCGGGATCGATCCCTGCATTCTCCATTTGGGTCTCTTCTGGTTGATGATATTTTTCACTGACATTGTTTCTTACTGAGCACAGGGGAGTTCGCTCAAATGGTAGAGCGCTTGCTTTGCACGCGAGAGGCAGCGGGATCGACGCCCGTATTCTCCATTAGGCTTTCTGGGGGTTGATGATATTTAACAGTTTTTTTTACTGACTTTGCTTCTCTGTCAACACAGGGGAATTAGCTCAAATGGTAGAGCGCTTGCTTCGCATGCGAGAGGTAGTGGGATCGATACCCCCATTCTCCATTTGGCTTTTTGTTCTCGGCTTTCGTGTGGTTGATTTTTTGTTTCACTTGTCACAGTTTCTTTCTGAGCACAGGGGAATTAGCTCAAATGGTAGAGCGCTTGCTTTGCATGCGAGAGGCAGCGGGATCGATACCCGCATTCTCCATTTGAATTTCTTTGGTTGATGACATTTAACGGTATTTTTCACTGATATTGTTTCTTACTGAGCACAGGGGAGTTAGCTCAAATGGTAGAGCGCTTGCTTAGCATGCGAGAGGTAGCGGGATCGACGCCCGCATTCTCCATTTGGCTTTCTGGGGGTTGATGATGTTAAATGATATTTTCACTGACACTGTTTCTCACTGAGCACAGGGGAATTAGCTCAAATGGTAGAGCGCTTGCTTTGCATGCGAGAGGCAGCGGGATCGATGCCCGCATTCTCCATTTGGATTTTTTTTGGTTGATGACATTTAACGGTATTTTTCACTGATATTGTTTCTTACTGAGCACAGGGGAATTAGCTCAAATGGTAGAGCGCTTGCTTTGCATGCGAGAGGTAGCGGGATTGACCCCCGCATTCTCCATTTGCCTTTCTGGGGGTTGATGATATTAAATGATATTTTCACTGACACTATTTCTTGATAAGCACAGGGGAATTAGCTCAAATGGTAGAGCGCTTGCTTCGCATGCGAGAGGTAGCGGGATCGATACCCGCATTCTCCATTTGCCTCTCTTCTGGTTGATGATATTTAACGATATTTTTCACTGACTTTGCTACTCTGTCAGCACAGGGGAATTAGCTCAAATGGTAGAGCGCTTGCTTAGCATGCGAGAGGCAGCGGGATCGACGCCCGCATTCTCCATTTGGCTTTTTGTTCTGCTTTCGTGTGGTTGATTTTTTGTTTCACTTGTCACAGTTTCTTGCTGAGCACAGGGGAATTAGCTCAAATGGTAGAGCGCTTGCTTAGCATGCGAGAGGCAGCGGGATCGACGCCCGCATTCTCCATTTGGCTCTCTTCTGGTTGATGATATTTAACGATATTTTTCACTGACATTGTTTCTTACTGAGCACAGAGGAGTTAGCTCAAATGGTAGAGCGCTTGCTTAGCATGCAAGAGGTAGCAGGATCGACACCTGCATTCTCCTTTTAGCTTTCTGGTGGTTGATGAGATTTAACAAATTTTTTTCACTGACTTTGCTTCCCTGTCAACACAGGGGAATTAGCTCAAATGGTAGAGCGCTTGCTTAGCATGCGAGAGGCAGCGGGATCGACGCCCGCATTCTCCATTTGGCTTTCTGGGGGTTGATGATGTTAAATAATATTTTCACAGACACTGTTTCTAACTGAGCACAGGGGAGTTAGCTCAAATGGTAGAGCGCTTGCTTAGCATGCGAGAGGTAGCGGGATCGATCCCCGCATTCTCCATTTGGCTCTCTTCTGGTTGATGATATTTAACGATATTTTTCACTGACATTGTTTCTTACTGAGCACAGGGGAGTTAGCTCAAATGTTAGAGCGCTTGCTTTGCATGCAAGAGGTAGTGGGATTGATCCCCGCATTTTCCATTTGGCTTTCTGGTGGTTGATGACATTTTTCATCAACCGACTCCTCCTCACAGGTGTCTGTCAAATCCCCCGAGCTGAAGAAACGAGTCAAGCTCCCTGACGTCCACAATCTCTTCAAGGATGTCGTGCTGTCCAACAGCACCCGGAGGCCAGGGAAGCGTCTCCGCTGCGGAGTTCCTGACTTTGCCGACAGCCAGCGGAATCGTCTCCTTCCGCCAGGACACCGGCGCAGACGCTTTGTCCTCTCCGGAGGGCGCCTTGACAAAAACGACCTCACCTACAGGTTAGCTACGCTAACATGGCAACATGCTAAGCGCGCAGAGGCTTTGCTCTTTTTGTCCAATCGGGCGGCTTGGTTTGGAGTAAGACACCAAGTAAAGCGAGAAAGTTGGACAGCAAGTTAGTGGGCCAGTTAGAAAATGAGTTCATGAGTTAGATGACAAGCTAGCAATGATTAGCAAGTTAGTGAGACAAGTCAGCCAGAATACAATACAAATCCAAACATTCTTACGCGAGAACTGATACTCGTACGTGATCACATTATTCTTGCATGTTTTTTTTTCTTCTCTTTTTAAAGAAATCTCTTTTTTCCTCAGAATTGTGAATGAAGCGTAAAAAAAAAAGTTTAATTGGGTTTTGTCAGGATCGTGCGCTTCCCGTGGCAGATGGGCGAGGAGAAGGTGCGGCGCGTTTTTCGGGAAGCTCTGAAGATTTGGAGCGACGTGACGCCGCTCACTTTTACCGAGATCCACACCGGCAAAGCCGACATCCGCATCGACTTCACCAGGTACGGCAAAACTTGTCCTCCGCTGTCCTTCTTCTCGTCCTTCGCTCAGCAAGCACTTCCCTGCTGCGGTGTCGTGTCATCGTGGCTCATCTTTTCACTGCGTCCAGCATCAGAGACTGATGCATGATCGTAATCATGCATGTTCACCCAAATTAGAACTTTCCTTTCTGGCATTTCCTTGCTATTTAGTTTCCTATGAATATGTGGCAAGGTGGCCCACAGGTTAGCACACATAAAGGTTTGTTTGTTTTTCTTTTTCTTTTTTGCTGCCCCGTAGATACTGGCACGGTGACAGCCTCCCGTTCGACGGCCCGGGCGGGATCCTTGCTCACGCCTTCTTCCCCAAAACACATCGCCAAGGAGATGTCCATTTTGACTACGATGAGGCCTGGACACTCGGAAACCACATGGGTCAGATAAACAGCAACTTCATTGCCATGCTAGTCATGCTAATGCAAATTTACCTGTTACTGTGTCCGTGCAGGTAAACATGCTAATATATTGTACATATTACATGGGCTTGTATGTTAACTAGTTTGCATGCTCATAAATGTTTACTTGGCTGCAGGTAAATATCCTTTTTAGACCCCCCCCCCCCCCCCCAGGTGAAAAACATTTACAGTATTATCATATCCTAGCCGCATTCTAACAAATGTGCTAGAAAATATATACCTTAGCTATACATGCTAATAAAATGATTGGATTAAATTATTTTGAATATGTGATAGCTAAGGCACGATGGGTGCTAAAAAAAGGTGCTTACAAGTAGACATGCTAATCAGCATTGCATTTGTCAGGTCAGAGAGGAGATGCTAGTAAAAATATGAGCCGGATGCTCACGGAGGTGATAAACAACAATTAAACAATACAGTAAACACACAATCATTGCGTTTGTCACATTGGGCAAAAAGAATCGCTAAAGAATCTTCACCGCATGGTAAAGAACACGACCAAGAACAGGTTAACTCTCATGCAAATACCTAAAAATACGAACTCACATGCCACCTCCTGCGATTGGCTGGCTACCAATTCGGGGTGTCCCCCGCCTACAGCCGAAGACAGCTGGGATAGGCTCCAGCACCCCCGCAACCCTAGTGAGGATGAAGCGGTTCGGAAGATGAATGAATGAACATGCCACCTCGCCAGCTAGCATGGTAACATAATGCTAACTTGTTAACAAAAAAAGAAAAAGATAGAATGCCAACAAACGTGATAAAACGCTAGCTAAAACAAACATCAATGACGCTAACAGGCATATGTCCATGCTTAGGCACGGACCTCCTCCAGGTGGCGGCTCACGAGTTTGGCCACGTCCTGGGCCTGCTTCACTCGGAAGAACCCGGAGCCATCATGTCCGCCTACTATTCCTTCTCGTACCCGCTCAGGCTGAGCCACGACGACCGGCGCGGCATCCAGTACCTGTACGGGACGCGGCCGACATCGCCGCCCACTACATCGCCTGCACCCCCGCCGCCGCCGCCGTCGCATCCCGAGTCCAACGAGATTCTCCCACATGTGAGTCATGCTAATGGATAGCAGTCTGTTGAGCAACATGCTAATATGCACATTCTGTCAGCTGCGCTGCTGAGGGCCCCCTGAGGTCAAAAGAAAAATGCTCCATAGACATATGCTAACAACTAAACAAGCTAATATGTAAACAAGCAGCACACACTATTAAATATATCTAGAATAGCTAGTGAACAGGCAAATGTATCGGATCAGCTTTGCTAATGCACACTGAAGGTTAGCCCAGCTAATGAACCGTTCACATCAGCTGCGCATGTCAACATGCTTATGAATGTACACCAGCCACATTTTACGTGAGACGGATCTTCCATCTCATTGTTTTGTTTAGCCCGACACGTGCCAGACGGACTTTGACGCGGCGTCCATGATTCGCGGTGAGCTTTTCTTCTTCAAGTCAGGATACGTGTGGCGCATCCGTGACGGCCGTCTTGAGAGTGGCTATCCCGCGCTAGCGTCGCGCCACTGGCGAGGGATCCCTAATCACGTGGACGCCGCCTTCGAAGACGAGGCCGGGAACGTTTGGTTCTTTCAAGGTGTGTACTTTGGTCTGAAATGAATTCCACCCCATCGTGTAAGTTCTGTATCTTGAAATACAAGGAAATACTCAATGCTGTCAAAATATAAACATTGAAAAGCAAACAAAAATAACGGGCAAAAAGAAAACTTTACACAATAAATTCAACACAATTTAAAAATGGACCACATTAAAAATGAGTATATGTATAGTAAGGCGTTTTTGGCCCGAAAAAAACGACCATGTATATATAGTAAAGCGTTTTAGCCGAAAAAAACGACCATGTATAGTAAGGCGTTTTTCGACGATAAAAACGACCATGTATAGTAAGGCGTTTTAACCCGAAAAAAACGACCATGTAAAATGCCTTACTATACATGGTCGTTTTTTTGGGTTAAAAACGCCTAATTATACATGGTCGTTTTTTTTTCCGGCTAAAAACGCCTTACCATGGTCGTTTTTTTCGGCTAAATATTTTGTCCAAAAACGCCTTACTATACATGGTCGTTTTTTTCGGCTAAAAACGCCTTACTATACATGGTCGTTTTTTTGGGTTAAAAACGCCTTCCTATACATGGTCGTTTTTATCGTCGAAAAACGCCTTACTATACATGGTCGTTTTTTCGGCTAAAACGCCTTATATACATGGTCGTTTTTTTGGGTTAAAAACGCCTTCCTATACATGGTCGTTTTTATCGTCGAAAAACGCCTTACTATACATGGTCGTTTTTTTCGGCTAAAAACGCCTTACTATACATGGTCGTTTTTTTCGGCTAAAAACGGCTTACTATACATGGTCGTTTTTTTTTTGATTAAAAACGCCTTACTATACATGGTCGTTTTTTTGGGTTAAAAACGCCTTCCTATACATGGTCGTTTTTATCGTCGAAAAACGCCTTACATGGTCGTTTTTTTCGGCTAAAAACGCCTTACTATACATGGTCGTTTTTTTCCGCTAAAAACGCCTTACTATACGTGGTCGTTTTTTTCGGCGAAAAACGCCTTACTATACATGGTCGTTTTTTTCGGCTAAAACGCCTTACTATACATGGTCGTTTTTATCAGACTATACATGGTCGTTTTTTTCGGCTGAAAACGCCTTACTATACAAAAAACGACTTCAATAAGCCTTACTTATCATGTTGGTCTAAGAAAGAAGGGATATGGTTGCAATCTCCGGGGATTGAACACCCAACCGCTAGTTTGGGACATGGTTTCTCTACCCCTGAGCCACACCACCACATAACTTCTTGTTTGTTTTGTGTTGTCTTCAATAAAGCTGCAAATAGTGGTTAAAGAAAAATGTGACCTTGTTGCAAACACTGGGAATCGAACACCCAACCACTGGAATTGGGACTTCAGCTTTCTACCACTGAGCTAAACCACCGCAATGAACCTTTGAGTTGTTTTGGGTTTTTCCTCAAATAAGTTGTATTTGGCGGTTAAAGAGTAGACATTGTTGCAACAACCAGGGATCAAACACTCAACCTCTGGTGTGGCATGCCATCACTCTACCACTGAGCCAAAGCACCTCATAGGGCAGTGGAGTTGTGTTCTTTTATTAATCATGCTCGTTTCTTTCGGCTAAATGACTACATGGTCGTTTTTTCCAGCTGAAAACGCCTTCCTATACATGGTTGTTTTTTTGGGCTAAAAACGCCTTACTGTACATGGTCGGGTTTTTTTCGGTTAAAAACGCCTTACTATACATGGTCGTTTTTTTTCGGCTAAAACGCCTTACTATATACATGGTCGTTTTTTTCGGCTAAAAACGCCTTACTATACATGGTCGTTTTTATCGGCTAAAAATGCCTTACTATACTTGGTTGTTTTTTTCCAGCTAAAAACGCCTTACTATACATGGTCGTTTTTTCGGCTAAAACGCCTTACTATACATGGTCGTTTTTTTCGGGCCAAAAACGCCTTACTATATACATGGTCGTTTTTTTCGGCTAAAAACGCCTTACTATACATGGTCGTTTTTTTCAGCAAAAAACACCTTACTCATTTGATGAAGCAGATACGCAAAGAAACGAGTTAGCGTTGACCACCGAACCAAGTCACTCAACGGGATTGAGTTGAAATTTGAACAAACGTTCCAAATATTGGTTGAAACAAAAACTTGAGTGTACAACACCGAAACCAACCAAAAACAGAGAAACCCAATCAGGAAAACGGCGCCACCGCAAAGCTTTCCTAGATGGGACCGTCGCTAATATTCCGTCCCGTGTGGCGCTCAGGTGACAGCTACTGGGTGTTTGACGCCGAGATGCGGGTGCGAGGGCCAGAGTCGGTCCGGGGCCTGGGCCTTCCCGCAACGGGCGTCCGGGCGGCGCTGCGCTGGGGCCGCAACCCGGATTTCAACACCTACGTCTTGGGCTCGGCCGGCTACTGGCGCTTGAGCCCACGACGCAGCCGCCTGGAGTCGGCGTACCCGCGGGCCACCAGCGACTGGGGCGACATCCCGGCCGAAGTGGACGCCGCCTTCCAAGACGCTTACGGTACAAAATGACATATTGGCCCGGAGAAAAGTAGGAGCGCAAATATTCGGAACCTTTTCGGAAACGTAGCGCCGTTACAACGTGAGAGATTTTGTCCTTTGACGCCCGAATTTGAAAGCGCTCGAAATTGGCCTCTCGTCATTTGCACGGCTGCGCAATGCTAACGGCCCCATGTGGTTCGGCAGGCTACGCCCACCTCATCCGCGGACGGCAATACTGGAAATTGGACCCGGTGGCCATGAACTCCCTGGAGGGTTACCCCCGCTACGTGGGCGTCGACTTCTTCGGCTGTCGAAACGTGTAACCCGCCCTCGGGCCGCTGCCGATTTTTTTTCAACCTCAGGTGCTCCCGCAGTGAGTCCAAAGGCTGGTTCTGGCGCCACCTGCGGGCCACGCGCCATCCCGGTGGTTTTCGGCGCCGCTGTTGGACGGCCTTGGACTCGCCGTGATGCGTTCGGGGGGGCGGGTCACAGTGTTTGTCGGTGCGGGTCACTGACGAGCAGCTCACTATAGGGTTAATACACTACAGCATTTTTTCATCCATCAGACTTTTTTTTTCCTACTATTTTTGTTACTCAAATGTAGCCAATTGTACAGGAAGTGTAGTTGTGTTTGTTTTCCAGAATAAAACTCAACTTTGAAATGCCCGTGTGCACGTTTGCGCGGGTGTGGCCATGATAATTTGTGCGCGTGAGATCATGTGTTGTGACCAGTGTGACTACCGGACTGCGGACACGGGCAAAAAGATGTCACGGTGCAGGAGACCCTGACATCCGGCATGACTTCCTGTCGGCACCAAGCACCGTTCGTTCAAGGAGACAAGCTTTTACTGACAAGCGCGCGTCCCCGCTTGTCGAAACGCGTCATAAATCAACCCCGGCGGCGTGGCCGTTTTGCCCCCTTGCCGTCGCCTGAAAACGACATCGCAGTTGCGCAGGGCTTCAGGTCGCGAGCGCTCACGCGTCGCCCGTTTTCTGCCTTTGGTCATGTGACAGTCGTGAGCTGAGCCCTTGGGTACAAGCGATGCCATGTTCCGTGGACAGCGAGTGGCAACGTGGCCGTCTGAAGAGAGTCAAGCGGTGACAAGAAAAATAATGAAGCTTTTTTTTTAATTTTGTAAGAATCATTCAAATGTACAAAAGACCACAAATACAACATAACAAATATATTATCTGACTTCTTGTCCTGCGTGTGGTTGGGTGAGAAGCGAAACGGGTTCACGGGGACAGCGACCAAGCCCATGTCACGCCGTGTGCTTCCACAGGGGGGCGCTCATGACTGGTGGTGGTGAGGATGATGATGAAGATGAAGCAGCAGCAGCAGCATGTTGTTGTGCTACCAGGCCGGCGCCGTGTGGGCGAGTCGCCTCATTCGTCTGAAAGGAAACCCAAAAAAATGGCAGCACCTGAGCCATCTGGTGGCATTCACGATGACATTTTGGACACATGCCCTGCTTCAATTTACTTTCTGGAGTCAATTGTGCCTATCCCCCCCCCCGCCACACACACTTTTTCACCTTTTAAACTTTATTACATGTGTTTATACGCCGTGTAACGTTCTCCCTTTTCTGCGCGTGACGTTTCTTAAGCTTGTCCCCAATGTGTTTGCACATTTCTCCTTGTGTGCTTTTTCGCCCCCCCCCCCCCCCCTCGCGTGGTGACACCCACCTGGTGTTTCTGTCCTGGTCCCTGATCTTCTTCTCCATCTCGGCGTCCGTCAGCGTCTCCAGCAGGGGGCACCACTGGTCGGCATCGCCCGTGTTCCTGATGGCGATCTCCACCGTGGGGAGGGGGTTTTCGCTGCGGCGGGGAGGGGACAAAAGACGTCAAGCGGCGGGCCAGGGGGGGGGGGGGCAGCGTGCGCGGCTTACCTGAAGGCGTACGTCCTCTGGTGCCAACTGAGCTGGCCCCGGATGCTGTAGGCGATGGTGGTGACAAACTCGCCCCCCAGGCCCAGCTCGGAGCACAGCTTGAGCGCAAACTTCTCCGGCGAGTTGTCCCTCTCCGACATGTCCCACTCAAACTGGTCCACCAGGGAAATGTTGCCCACGTGGATGTTGAGCTGAGGGAGCGAGGCGGGCATGAGGCGGCGCGGGGCGGGGGCGCGGCCGTTTTGGCCTACCTTGATGATGACCCTCTGGTCTGTCTGCTCGTCCAGGATGCTGTCGGTGGGGTACGACTCCATCTGCTGGCGGATGGCGGAAGCGATGGCGGGCACGAAAGCCAACGGGTTGAGGTCCAGGTCGTCGCAGAGGATCTCGGAAAACATCTCGGGAGTCATCAGCTTCTCTGCGAAGCCACAAAATTCCACTTTTAGGCGGCAGCGTCGTTGGGAAACCCCCGACAGGTCCCGAGATGCTCATCGAAAAGCCAAATTTCCACCTTTGAAACTCCAGCCCTATGAAAGGCGGAGCTTAACTTCAAGCCTGACCTCGCGACCCCAATTAAAAACCTAACCTTCGCTTGAAAGGCAAACTCTCACCCGGCCCTCCGTTGAAACCAACTTTCGCTTTGAGCCCTCGTCAACTCCTTCTTGAAACCCTGACCACCAAGACTTGAGACCCTTGCGCCCAACCCTTGCTACGCGCCGTCAAAGTGTTGGCATGGTTTTGACGTGCCGTTCATGTTCCACGTGAAGGCGTCTCGGAGCTTCTGGCCTTCGATCTCCATGTCCAGCCGGATGGGCACCAGCACTTCGGACTGCGTGGCGTTCTCGTGGATCACCGCCGGGTCGTGGTCGTCAAAGCTGCACTCGCGTCGACACGCACCAACCCGCAGACATGAACACACGGCCGCTAGGACACAAGTACGCGCGCGTGCGCTCGGTGCCGGCGCCTGACCAGAGCGGGAAGGTCCTCTTTTTGTCCCGTCCCAGGCGGCTGCGGTTGATGGTGGTGGAGCAGGGGACGGCGTCCAGGTGGTGGGAGCTGTTGGGCAGCGTGGGCACCCACTGGCTGTTCCTCTTGGCCTTCTGTTCCCTACAAGGACAAACGTTCCACAAACGCACGCCAACGTTCATCATCGCGCATGCACCGCCGAGCCACCGGCACGCTGCGCTACCCCGCTCGGCCACACGGGGGCGAGGCGGCGCTTTGCGCGCTCAACAAATGCTGCGTTCAAAGGCCGCCGGTCACTCGGGAACTTTCGCCGTCAGCAAAAAAGGTGCAATGTCAACAACAAATCCTCGAAGGCAGCCACACTTTGAGAGCCAAGCTTAAAATCCCAAGCGTTTTTTTCCGAGCCGAATACAGGAGCCACCCAAACGCCGGCCTGAAATCTTTCATCTTGAAGTTGAACTTGAAACCCGAGCTTGAAAGTGCAGCCTACTCGGAAGCCCAAAGCCCATCGCGAAAACTCAATTGTTGACTTTCAAACTTGAACTCTGCCTTGAATCGCTAGCCTGGGTTTGAAGCAGCGCTTTGAAATTCTCATCGAAGCTCTCTCTAAATGCCAAACCCAGGCATACGTTGTATGGAAACCTGACCCGACACTTGAAACCCAACTATGAATCCCTAACCCGAATTTATAACCTGAATATGAAACCCCGCCTGAGCTTGAAATCCTACTTTGAAAGCCAAACTCGGGCATAAAATCTTCATTTGAAACCTCCGACCATGGCAAGAGACCTTAAATTGAAACCCCAACTCTGAATCCCCCACCCGGGCTTAAAACCTTCATTTGGAACCCCACCCGCAGATTTGAACTCCCAATTGGACAAGTGGGGTGGGCGGCCCCATTGGCAAGCCCGGCTGCACCTCGGAGCCGTCTTTGAAACGTTAAGCCCGCCGGCGGGCGGCGGGGCGTACCTGAGGTAGGCGGGCGGCTCGGTGCTGATGGAGACGGCCTTGTACTTGTCGTCGTTGCCGTCCAGGATCTCCTCCACCTCGCAGGCCCTGAGCAGCGTCACGCTGGTGGCCAGCTGCGTGTAGCCGTGATCTGAAAGGGCGCAGACGGTCGGCGAGGTCTCGCCATTGGCCGACGCGGAGGCCCCGTCCGCCTCCGCCGCCTTCGGACTGACCTTGCGACGACTCCACGATCTTCTTGCGCTCCTCCACCGACGCCAACTTCCTCCACAAGGACGGATAGCGTTTGTACAGCGAACCCCGGAACATCCGCAGGTAGTTGCCCACCTGAACGCATGGCGTCACGTCACTATTTGGGGAGCTACATTTGCAACCCGAAGCCAACCTCGTTTAAAACACAACTTGGGCTTGAGACCCCACTTTGAGACCTTAAGTTTGGCTTTGAAATGCCAGTGATTATTTGAGGCCATAACAAAGTCGTGAAAGCCTAACCTCGTTACTTTCAAACTCCCCCACCCCTTGAAGCCTCATTGTGCAACTCGAGCCAAGTTTAAAACCCAAACCGTGCCTTGAAACTACTTGTACTTTTAAACGCGAACCCTTGTTTTAAGCCCCTCGCCTTGGCATGAAACTCCGGCCGTCGTCTAAAACCCAAAGCTCGGCTGGAGACCCGACTGATTTGGAACCATAACCCTTGTTGAAAACAGGAACAGAGGCTTCAAATCACGACGCGCTCGAAGCCCTGAACCTGGCGTTAACGCCTAACTCGGGATGGACACACTCACTTGAAGCCCCCCACCCCCCCTCCCCCGGCTCACCTCGCTCATTGAAACCCCTTTCCGCATGTCGGCTAAGCGTCTTAATTCAAATGGAGCCGCGGAGCTACGACCTTAGCATGCTAACTCCATCAAATCAACGCACGCTCGTCCAAGAGAAAAAGAATGCAAGCCCTAAACGCGAAATGAACGGGTCACCGAAAACGCCCGTGCTTTAAAAGCCGAAAGCGGGCGACGATATTTGCAGAAATAAAGCTCTTTTATTGGGACACTGACGCTCCCAACTTCGCTCAGCAACGGTAGCGTGTCGGCTAACAACGGGCAAGAAGTTGACAATGAAGCAAAAGTTGCGGTGAAGAAGGAGAGGAAAGGGTTCAAATGCAGACACACCGACCTCCGAGCCGATCATGTAAAAGTCCCCATCGTCTTCCAGTTGGAATTTGACAGGCTTTTGGCCAAACGTCTTGCTGAGCGCCATACCGGAGTGGAACGGAATAACAAAAAAAAAAGTGGCTTGGATGCGCGAATGCGCAAGCGCAACACTGGCCCGGCCGGCATTTCCGTCGCGTGGTGATGACGCCATCACAGACCGGCGCATACGGGAAATAAACACCAACCGGCAATTTCATTGAAGCATATACGAGCTCGGAAAGAGTCATTTTTGATTAATAACATACACGCGGTAATAATGCTCGAACGCAATCGCGTAGCAAAAGCGGGATGGGTGCGTGTGCGCAAATTGCACAGACGAGGTCATAAAACCTAAACAGTGACTAATAGTAATTACGCATAAATTATAGCACGATTGTCGAGAGTAACTGATGAGTGACGTTTGGATGATCTTAGTTTCGGGCTAATCTTTTTTTTTTTGTGCTGATATTTTTCTCGCATCTTTTTCATTTTGAATAGCAAATCAAACAGCATTTCAGTGTTGCTTTTTAAATATATTTGAACAAAAAATTCTAGTGCCAATGTTATTGTGTTCCAACTAAAGCAACCAATCCATGAGGACAAATAGACAGCGTGCGCCTCGCTCTTTTATAAACGGTTTATTCATATGTACATTAATATATTAATCTATAACCAAGAGAAGAGGGAATGTACAATGCAAAAAGAAAAACCTATATACAAATCAATAAATAAACAGTGGGGACACGTTTTTGTATTCTACATTGTTTTTAAGAGTGTTGTTGGGACGAGAAAAGTAGTGAAGGAAGAGACATAGAAAACTATCCCAGTCTTTTAGTTCAAATTGGGGGGGGGGGGGGCATTCCGAGCAAAGCGGAAGGCAACAACCACTAATACGACGCAAACACACGCACGCGCATTCCAAGCACCGCGGGGAAATCATCTCGACGCGCACGCGCAACAGTCATCACAGAAACGTCGGCTGCACGGAGAAAACACCATTTGTCTTTTCGCCTCAGACAACAACACACAAAGTCTTGTAGTTTTAATTTTGCAATTGAAGGATGAGGCTACGGGAAACGCATGGAACTCCTGCGGTGCAGATCAAGCGGCAGCTGCTTGTCCACGTGTCACCAAAAACAAAGTAATAAAACCGTTTTAAAAATGAATTAAACCACTACAGGTTCGTTCAATCGCCATTTTTGCAATAGTAAAAAAAAAGATAATGATATTAAGTGACACTTGATGTGAAGTTTAGTCTCAAAAGTCCCGTCGAGTTGTTCGGGTGTCACGTTTAAGCGCCACGTGGCAAATGGTATGTCATGAGGCGATGAAGTATGACGTCAGCGGTGCAACCTATCAAGCAATGCGTCACGTCTTGTATCATGGCGGAACATCGCAAGTGTCACTGTAACATATCAGGAGATACGTCACGTGACGCGTCAAGTGGGTCCAAGCGTCATGTCGGCTGTGACATAACAGCTACAGAGTCACGTCAAGTATTCTCAAGTGTCATGTCGGGAGACGGCCGAGCCCATCAAGCGTCACTTCAGCCCATGTACGCGTAAGCATGTCAAGCGTCATGTCAAGTAAGTCGCACTCGGCGTTGGGCCCCGTCAAGTAACGTAACGTAGGGTGACGTCGCGTCGAGTGCCGCAGCTTGTCAAGTGTCACGTCGTGTTGTGACACTTCCAAGTGACACGTCAAGCGAGGCGGCGTGCCTTGGGATGATGTCGTTTCCGCCCCGTGTCTCGGGGCGCCGAGCTTCTTGACACTCCACGTGCGCAACATGTTGTCATCTGTTCATTCTGGGCGCAGACGTTATGCCGGCGTGTGAATTCACGACTTGGTTAAAAACCAAAAAAAAACCCCAAATGTTTGTTCCCAGCGCAAAAGGCAGATAGATCACTTGATTGGCAACTTGTCCCTGCTCACCACATCCACCAGGACACTTTTTGTCGTCATTTGTTCACAGTGCTCGACCTGAAGCTCACAGTGACCCCATCGCCATTTAGACTCCAAGCAAATAAATGCAAAAAAAAAAAAAAAGGTTTTGTTTCGTGGCAGCGACGACAGACAAAAATCACCTTGCGGCGCTCATGCCGTTTGCTCTGCGCCGGTGCTTTTCCATCACTTCCCATGGTGCTTTGCCAGCCGCGCCTCAGACTCCAACGCGGTCGCGTTGCGTTGGGAGGAGTCGGAGGAACTCAAACCAGATCGCCTCCGGCGCTTCAGCATCTTTTGCCGAGACCTCCGGTTCGTCATTCCGAAAAGCTCGACTTTGACAGACAGTGCTCAGCAGAAATCACAACAGGTTAAAAAAAAAATACATCCAAAATTGAAGGAGAAGAAAGCTTTACTCCAATTGTCGGCTTTTTTTTTTAATACTGTCTGGAGTTTTCTGAGAATATTTGGAATTTTATATGACTAAAGTGACGTTTTATTCATGAATCAAGTCTTGGGAGAATAAAGCCACCCCCCCACCAAAAAAACAAAAAACCACCATAATCTGGAGAAAAGGCTTTTGTTCTCAAAAATGAACTCTTATGAGTAAAGCCCAAATCGGACAAGATGAAAGTAAGGCGTTTTTTTTTAATTTGTAATCTTATGAGAAAATTAGACGGACTTTCACAAGAAAAAAAGGTAAGCTGACAACAAAGTCATTGTTTCAAAAGTTGGAATCGTTCAAGACAAGTCAAACTTTTTAGGATTTTATTTTTTTTTTTTTAGAAAAAAAGGTAATTTTTCAAAAATTGAAAAAATGTTCAAGAAAAAAAAACGAAGACTAGTGTTTTCTTTTTGTGAGACAAATATTGGAATCGCAAGGGGGGGGGGGGGACAGGCTTCTATTCGGATGATTTGAATCTCGACTAAGAAATAAACACCAGCCTTGTCGTCATTTATGCCAAGCACTGAGCCTTCCTTCCTAAGTGCAAAGTCCTTCGTAAAAAAACAAAACAAGACACGACGATGGCAACAACAATTGATGGCCAAGGCCCGCCAGTGGGCAAAAATTCCAAAAGTGTCCTTCAATCGCTTCCAGTGAAACATGGCACCGCTTCAAGAAAAGATCATCAGCACCCCAAAAAAAACCTGAAAAAATGCTCGGCACAGCTGACATATATACACGTAGTCGCCCCCCCCCCCCCCGTCACGTGAAAATCCGGATCCTACCGGCGAGACGACCGTTTGTCAACAACGCGGGCGACGGGAACATCCGGATCCGGTGCGTCCGACCACGCGTCTGCACGCCGGGCGGGGGTCTCCGGGGGGGGCCCCGTGGATCCCGCCCACGGGACGAGGCCCGTTTGAGCGCGCGTCACCACGCCGGGTCGGAATGCCGTCCGTAATTTCCAAAGCGCCGCCGCCGTCGTACTCCCGGGACGGCGTCCGTTTGATGGTGCGCCGCCGACGCGGGGGCCGGGATGCCGGAAGACAAAACAACCAAACCAAATCCAAAGTGCGACGTGTCGACGACTTGGCCCCCCCCGCAAATTGAGGTCCCGAGCTCTCAGAAAATGCCCTTGGCGATCTTCAGTCCTTTCTGCTTCATGCGCGGCAGCGTGGAGCTGGCCACCGTCTTGGCGCGCGTCGGCCGCGCCGGCCCGCGCTTCTTCAGCACAAAGTCGTAGTTGGCGCTGGAGTTCATGGCGTAGAAGACGTTGGCGTTGTCGGGGATGCGAAGCTCTGAACGCAAGCAGAGGAGACAGAGAGAAGCGTCGGTGTGTGTCGGCCGGGGGCCGGCGGCCGAATCCCTCGAGTAGGCAGATTTCGCTTTTTTTTACCATCATTATCGATGCGAGGCTGCACTGCATGAAACCAAAGATGAAAGCTTTTGTCAGGCCCAAGCATTTCAACCAACCCCCCCCCCCGACCCCCGCCCCCCAGTTTGGAGACATACGGTACAGAACGTTGAGTCGACATTGCCCCAAAAAATGTTCCATCTGTTTATATTTTTTTAATTCACTTTAGTTTTGGTGTAGTTTTAGTTTTAGTTTTAGTTTTTTTTGTCAAGTGCAAGATGGGGTGGGGGTGCGGGGGGGGCTTTCAAGAATTGCTTCAGAATGTCAAGTAAGATTGTCTGGCGCAAGAAGCGGCGAGGTGGTGACCAGCTCCCTGGCCCGAGGGTCTCTTCCAAAAGGACCCCCCCACCACGCTGATGGGGCATTGTGACTTTCGGCGAACGTCGTGCAAGTGATCATTTCCAAATGTAAACAACGGTCGAGATTTGCGGAAATCTCGTGCCGCATATTGGAAGTGACGTTTTAAACTTGAGGTGAGAAATCCCCAACGCGTCTTTGCAAAAACGAATTATTCTCGATGACCAAATCTTTTGAGAGTTGATTCTCCTCGCGATGACTCCCGCGATCGCCCGTTTGGAGGCGGGAATTTTCACCGTGACCAATTTTGGCGCCCGGCGTGGCAGATTTTTTTTATTTTGAGCAGACTCCTTCCTTCAGACTGGCAGCCCTTCACGCCGATGAGCAGTCAAAAAGTCAAGGGTGGAGGGGGGGGGGGGGGTCTCGCGTCTCGCCAATGTCGGACCTTCCGGCAATGCGGAAATAAATTTCACATCTGATATCGAGTGACCCAAAAAAATGAAGACAGAGGACATTTTCACAGTCCGGACAGCGAGTTTTAGTCATCGTCGGTTTTATAAACTTTCAGCGCGTCCCAGTTCGCCCCCCCCCCCCAAAAAAAAAGCATTTTCCTTTTTCTTTGCCTCCGTCGACAAAAGCGTTTCCCTCCGCTTTAGCGGCCGTCCTTTGTTTTCGGTTGTCATGCGGCGACGGCCCCACCTTTCTCTTCCGAGATCTTCTGCACCAGCTCGTAGTCTTCGGTTTTCTCCCTCTCCAGGTTGTGTTTGATCATCGCCTTGCGGATGACGGCCGGCGTCTTATCCTGACTGGTCACCTGCGCCCACGGGGACAAACGGCAAAGGCCGCGGCGCTCGAAAAGGCTCGGCGGCGCAAAAAAGGGAGAGAGCAAAGGCGAGCGCGGAAAGGCCAACCGGCGCCTTACCAGGATGCTCTTGTACATGTTTCCGTTCTCCACGTCGAGGCTGACGCGGATGATGCAGCAGTCGTCCACCTGCTGGTTGTAGAGGGGCAGCGACAGCGTGGAGTAGTTGGACGCGGCCGACGCCGAGCGCTTGTGCGAGCGCGACGCCGACAGCGACGGCGGCGCCGCCGCCGACGACACCGACGACGACGACGCCGTGCTGGAGCCCGACGCCGAGCCCGAGCTGGAGCCCGTGCCCGACGCGTCCAGAGACGACAGCGACGTGCACTCCCAGAACTGCCGCGGGCGAGAGGAAACGCTCAACATCCAGGAAGCGCGGAAAAGGATTCGCTTCCAGACCCTTTTTGCGCGACTCGGGTGGGGCATTTGGACCGTCGAGTCAAACGTTTTAAGGTGGAAGTCAAAGTCAAATGGCCTGAAGGTGAAAGTGAAGGTCAAATTATTTTGGGAGCAAGACGTTTTTGAAGGAGAAAAGTGCCGCCGAGTTGTACCGTGGAAATGACGGGAGATGTCGTGTAGCGGCGGCGTCGTCTTGAAATGTTTGAAGGGCGACGGGCAAATGGTTTGCATTGGGAAGCGGCCGCAAAATCGTCTTTTCGGGCGGACAAAAAGGCAGAAGTGAAAGCAAAAAGAGAGTGGCTGCCTTTCCAGCAGCTCCTATATTTTGTTCTTCAACTTCTTCCTTTCGTTACTTTGCTACTGTGAATTGGGAATTTCTCCATTGCGAGACTAATAAAGGTTTTCTTATCTTATCTTATATTGAAATAGCTGGAACTTAAATCTTCTCGGTGGTATTGGACAAGCGAAGCTTCGTGAGGCACTTGCCAGAGCTTTTGACTCCTCCCACTGGTACTCTTGCTTGAAAGACGCAGGCCACGCCCACCGCACGGAGCCAAGGGAGGAGTCGAGGAAGACGGCAAGTGCTTCGTGAAGCTTCGCTTTGCCGTCGCTCGCTTTTCGGGAGGAACGCTGCCGTCTTCGCAAATGTCAAAGGGGGGGGGGGGGGGGCGAAACGTGCCGCGGAAATGTGGCGAGTGGGAGTCGACGAGTCTCGGAAGCAGCGAGTCAAACGTTTTCAGACGGAGGTGAAAGGAGCAGTACCGTGGAGGTCGTGTCTGCCGCCGAAGTTTCCCTCCCCAGCGCCGAGACGGAAAGTTTCACCGAAGGCGTGGACGTCTAAACACAAACGCAAAGTCGTGAGTATCCGTTTTGGAATCCGCCCCGCGCCCCCCTCGCGAGACGGGGGTGCGGGCGACACGGCTCTCACCTTCCTCTCGTGTCCCTCGGGCGAGTCCGAGAGGAAGCTGGCGTTGACGTCCTCCAGGTCGGAGCCGCTGGAGCTGACGGAGGTGACGCTGAGGGCGTCTCCGCCGTCTTGGTAGGGTCGGAAGTGGGCGTGGTCAAAGGACTTGGAGTGGGAGCCCGCCGCGCCGCCGCCGCCGACCGCCAAGCAGCCGGAGGAGCCCTCGGCCAGCTGGCGACTGCACGCACGAGCGAAGGCGCGACGTCAGGGAAAAGCGGAGCGAGAGAAAAGGAGCGTTTCGGGCGTCGGGAAGGAGAAAGTCTTTGTTCATTTCAAACCCTAAACCGGGCTCGGAGTGAGAATTTGAAAGGCCATCTTTGGCTTGAAACCTGAATTCTTCCCCTGGTGCGACTGCGGCGGCGCTCAAGCCGAATTTGAAAGACGAAGGCGGTCCTAAGAATTGAATCACGAAACCCTCATTTGAAATTTCCAAACGGAATTTGAAGCTCAAACTGGGCCTCGGAGCACCAACTGCGAAAACCCAACAGGAGCTTCGAAACCTGGACTTGAAACCCCAACTTCAGGTTGAAACCCTCGACCTGGATTCAAGCGCTCATTTGAAACCCTAACAATTCCTTCGAACCCTCTTGACACCCCACTTTTGAAAGCCCGACTGTAGCTCAATATGTAACCGTTGTTCAATGGCCTAATTCAGAACCCGACCTTTAACTTCCAACCCTCGGCCTCGTCGGAAGGCGAATTCCAAAGTCCGGCAAGACCCCCCACTCCCCCCCCCCCAATTTCGAGCGCGGGCGCTCCACCTGAAGTCGAAGGATGCGTCACCAATCCGATGCTAAGCTAGCCGGTGGGACTCACTCGCTCCATCGTTTCATGATGCCTCCGTTCTTCTTGGCTCGCAGCGTGTTGCTGGCCGACTCCGAGAGCGGCTCGATGTCGCACGACAGCTGGTAGCTGCGGGACGAGAAGGGAGGAAGGCGATGACGCGCCGGCGCCGGGCGGCGAGCGGCGAGCGGTCGCTTACCTCTCGGCCTCGCTGAGCTTCTCGGCGGAGGCGAACCACTCGCGGAAGTGCGCGTCCTGCGTGAAGCTGTAGTTGTTGGACGCCAGCTGCAGCAGTTTGATCTGCGCGATCACCTCGAACTCCTGAGGAGAAAAAAAAAAAAAAAGGCTTTTGTCCAACCATTTTGGTGTTGGGTGTCGACTGGAAATGACATCACTCAGGTGATGACCAATCGGGGCTTGGATTGCGAATGTCACGTGACCGAACACAAAGCCCAAAACCAGGCGAGCCGCTAAGCTAGTGAGGCTAAGCGCCAACCGGACGTACCTTTCGTCTCTTCTCAAAGTTGATCAGGCCACCCTGGAGGACACAAAAGCAACAATCTTTGGCCAATGACGATCAATAAAAAGACAAAGTCAACAGCAGATTTCAGGGGGGGGGGGCGGGGGGGGCCACAAACGTTTTGAATTCAAAGAGCGTCTTTTGTGCTCGCACTTGCGCCGCGGAACCAATTGGAGTGTTCCGTCAACCTGCCACGCGTCTTTTTTGGGTATGTGGGAAGAAACCAGAGCACCCGGAGAAAACCCACGAGAACACGCCAACTCCGCACAGGGGAGGGCAACAGTCCAAATTGAACCGCGCACCTCTGCACCGTGAGGCCGACGCGCCAAATACTCGACCGGCGGACCGTCCTGTGCGCGCTGCCCTCATGCAAATGCGTTCACTGACGTCATCTTTTTTTTTTTTTTTAAATTCTCCGGAAAGTCGTCGTGACAAAAAGAGCTTGGCTGACCTCGGTGTAGTCCTTCATGGCTGTGTCCATCATGACCAGGTCCGTGAGGAAGGTGCCCAGGTAGGGAATGGTGCCCTGCATCACGCCCTGAACACGCACGCACACGCCACACGACGCCATTGAGTGGAAGCGCCAGTTTGTCGTGCCGCCACTAGGTGGTGCTGCGCTGTACCCACCAGGTCTCTCTGCTGCTGGTGTCTCCTCTGAGCTCGCTTGGGATTCAGCTCCAAAGTAGCAAACTTGGACGTTCCCTCCTGGGGGGGGGGGGGGGGGGGGCCGCAACAGCAACATCAACAACGCAAAGACGCATCATTACGCATCGTCGGCCTCCCGCCGTTGTCCGTGTTCTGCTTTGGCGGGCGTCTCACCTTGACCAGCAGCTCCCGGCTGAGCGAGTAGTTGTTGTCGTCCGAGAAGATCTCGGAAAGTTCGCGGAAGGTGCGGAAACTCTCCCTGCGGAGAACAAAAGCGTTTGAGAAGCGCGCGGCGGCGGCGGCGGCGAAGCGCGAGACAATCACGGCGGGCGCGCCGAGGACGGACCGAGACACTTCCTCCCAGGTCCTCTTCAGGCGGTGGACGGCGTTGCACTGCAGGGCGGAGAGGATGGCTCGCAACGAGGAGAAGTTCTTCAGGATCCGGCACTCCTGAGGGGGCACGCGCGCCGCGTTTTAAGACCTGCCTTGAGCTCGACAAAAACGGCAGCAAAGAAAGAACGAAATCCCCCCCCCCCCCCCCCCCCAAACAAGAATTGGGGTGTGTTTGTGGCATGCTGACCCGGGCCACGTCGATCCACCTCTCCAGGAGTCGGGCCCTCTGGTTGTGCTTGAGGGCGGCGTTGCTCAGGCTGGTGCTGATCACGCAGTTGGTGACCGAGTTGAACTGGGCCACCGTGGCGCGGATGGTGGGGGCCAAGTGCTCTTTCCCCTTCTTGTCGCGCTGCGACCAGATGCCCCCCAGGCAGTGGTACGGGACCACCTTCTTGAACAGGTCCTGCGCGCAACAAACGCAAAATGCTCACATTTTCGGGTTTTTTTAGGACCACTAAATACATCTGCTCCTGACAAATGATGACTTTTTGGGGTGGGGGGGGGCAAGGGGGGCTCTATTTTCATCAGAATTTTTATAGCAATTTTTTTTTTCATCTAGCGATACTCAATTGCCGTTAAGATTTTGATCTTGGCGAAAATAAAAACAAAAAGTTGGAGAAGCCCCCGCCGCCCCCCCCCCCCCCCCCCGTCCTGCTGCCCAAAGACGGGCTGCAGCGTGCCGTAGGCAGCCGACTAAAGTCAAGGCTCGCCTTTCTCTAGAGATCAAGAGTTCGGTTTTTGCTCCATGCACGGCCCTTCGTATACAGACAGCGCCGGTTGTCTTCAAAAGCGAGGAGGCGGGGCTCCGCCGATGGATGGATGGATATTGCGGGGCTCTTTTTGCCGGTCATTGTGATGCTCTCGGTTGTTCGGTTTCACGTCGTCGTTCTTTCTGTCCTTTCTACCGCGCCGGATCGCTCTCCGCGCTTCCCTTCGCGCTCACCGCGTCCATCAGCGTGAACTGCTCGGCCACCATGATGGGGTCGAAGGACAGGAAGCTGAAGGTGGGCAGCTCGTCCTCAAAGCCGCTCTCCTCCTGCGTGGCGAACGGGCAGCCCGAGTGCTCGCCTGACGACGCAAGACGAAGGTGAAGGTGAAGGCGGGCATTTCAAGAGACCTTTCGGTTTTCAATTAGGGCCTTCAAACGTCAACTCAATGACAAAACGACACGACGGCGCGCCCGCATGAGATCGGCCCAAGGCCACTTGTGCCGGCCTTGCCGCTTTCTTACCGTCGGTGTCGGGTTCGCGCTGCTGCCGTCTGTGGAAATGCGCCAGCAGGTTGCGGGCGCGACGCTCCAGGTCGGAGCCGGGGAAGTGAAGGTGGAGGTACGACAGCAGCTGGTGGAGGCGGTCGTAGCCCGGAGGAGTCCAAAAGTCCTCGGAGTACTGGTCCAACCACGCACCCAAGATGGACGACACCGTGCTTCACACCGCAGCGGCACACGCTCGCATGTTAGCATCGTGCGTGCTACTTTCGCTCCGGTTGACAACATGGCCTCAAGTGCACGGAGGCGAGAATTATGCTGACATGCTAACGCGTTCCTGTCATTAGTCGATGGATTAGACGGCTTCCAAATGCGTTCCGAGAATTCACAAGCAAGACCGAAAAGGCTAAATGCTAGCAGGGTTACCAATGTCAACATGTTAGCGTCCCTTTCGCGTTCAACTGACACTCACTTGGGGGCCTCCGCGACGCTAAATGAGAACAATGCTATGCTAAAATGCTAAAATCAGGGTCAGGGTCAGCCGTTTCAAGTGCATTTGTCAATGTTTCTGAGGGCTCATTGAGTTCCAACGCAAAAGCGGAACCCGAAGCTAAACGCTCGCAATGCTAACATGTCAGCGTCACTTCCATTTCAACTGTTTGCCGATGTTTCTGTGGCCTCCGTGGGGGGGGGGTTTGAACGCATGTGGCAAAGTTACACAATCAGCCTGACGCTAAATGCTAGCAAGGCTAAATGAACGCTATTGAATATGGTGCGCAGATATTAAGAGAGAATAATAATGATTGAAAACAAAGAAGGGTCAAGAAGATGCGTGGTCTCACTTTCTGAGCTCGGTGCAGTCGTCCTGGCAGACGCGATGCGCCGTCGTCGCCGGAACGTTCTGGAGCCTGGCGTACCTGTCAGAAAATACAGAGACGCAAAATTTAAGATGGCTTCCCCCCCACCAAAAAGCAACAACAACAGAAAAGAAAGATGACGGTGAGAACTATTTGGCGAGGTTTCAAGCCCGGCGTAAGTGCTTTGTCAAGAAAGGTGAGGGACGAGGTCGGGGTTTGAAGCCGAGCGTTCCGAGATGGGTCGGCCATTACCTGTTGAGCAGCAGGTCGAGCACCTGCTTGGCGGTGGCGAACGATCGGTAAGTGCAGAGGAAGATGGTGACGTAGGTGGAATCTTTGCCCTTGAAGGCGGTGACCATGTACTCCACCAGCCTCTCCAGGGTGCCCGCCTTGATGGTCCGCACCTTGCACGTCTCGTACAGGCTGAGGCCGGCGTCCGTCTCCACGCCCAGCCAGCGCTGCCCCTTGCTGGACGAGTGGTGCAGCTGCACCTTACGCAGCGTGATGGTGAAGATGGCGTCGTCCTCCACCTCCTCGCCGATCTCCTGCGTCGAGCTCTAAGAGTGGCAAACACACACGCACACACACACACACAAAGCCCTCTTCATTTATTGTTCAGCAAACAGCAAATGATTTCTGTGATGAAACGAAACGGAGCCTCTGATTCCATTGAGGACAAAGCTCCGATCTACATGTAGCTCCAATCTCAGCTAAAAAAGAAAAAATCTCTCCCCAAAAAGCTCTTCGTCAATCAATAAGTGAATGAGATGAAAGCGGACGAGTGGAATTGAGCCCGCGGCCTTTTTGCAGCAGTCAACAAATAAGAGCATAAAGAGGTTTTTTTTATGGAGGAAAAGAAGGTGACAAAAATGTCCCCAAAGAGCATCCAAGATTTTTATTTTTTTTTTTAATTTTCAAAATTAAGATCTTGTCAAAGGCAAAACGGGACATCGCCATGTAAAAAAAAAAAATCGAACAAAAAAGTCGAAAAAGAAAGTCACGTTGTTCTAGTCCCCCAGCCCCCAAATAAAGTTCCAAATTTATTAACATAGAATATGTCACCATTTGATTTTCTATTCGTGATTTACTCTCGTGGAGTTTTTTTTTTGTAACATTACAGCATTTTGATCTCTTGTGAAATTATTACTTTTTATTCAAGAAAAAAAAATTCGAAGCTTTTCCATGTGAGACAACAAATGTTTGGCGTAAAAAAAAAAACATTCTTCATTTTTTTTGTAGCTGTCATCTTTTTCAGACTGTCATAAGATTACAAGTTCTCCAAAAAAAATGTCATTTTTGTAAGAGTGTGACTTTTTTTCTGTTAGGATTACGACTTTCTGCTGTAACCCCCCCCCCCCCCCGCTATTTTCGCATTATTATTGTATTATTGGTGATATTGTTAGCATTGTTCTTACACATTACAAGTACTGTAACATTCTTTATTTGATTATAGCATTACAAACACATTTGTATTAGTTGTGTGTCTGTTTTTACAATATCATGTATACAACTCTGACTTTATTCGAAAGTGTTCCAAATCAAGTGTCCCGTAAAGAGGCTACTCGCAACAAACTGACCGGTAATCCGCCCCCCCTCCACACCCTCGGGGAGCCCCCGATTTACAGCTCCCCCGAATCGGCCTCACCTCCGGGAGAGGCAGGTCCGGGTCCAGCTGCGTGAAGCTGTATAGCACCACCGGGCCGCGGCTGTCGGACACCTCCAGCTTGACCCCGTCCCACACATCCCGCGCCCGCCGCGACGACTCGAACATCTCGGTCGGGCCCCGCTCGACGGCGCCACCGAAGCGGGGGGGGGGGGTCGCGAGAAAGGGCCGCCGTCACCGCGGGGAAAGCGACATTTCGACGGCTTTGTTCGCTCGCCGAGGCCCCTTGGAGGCTACCGACAAGCGGGACGTTTTCTTCGACAGACGACGACGACGATGGAGATGGAGATGAAGATGATGATGATGCGTTTATGGGAATCGTGACTCACTCGGGGACTTTACTAAGCCACGCCCACAGAAGCGCGAGGCCTTCGTATCCGTCGTAAATATCGAGATAACACGAGTGCAAAAGTGGCTTGGCACCACACACACACACACACACACATTGATAATTAATTTCGATAAATCGACTTCAAACTGGAATCACTATTTCATCGTGGAAAAATCAACTAATCAGTTCAACCCCTTTGGCCGACGGCGCCCAGAAATGCGCCTGTAAATAAAATATATTCTTAGAAATGTGCCGATGAATAAAATATATTCTTATTATCGTTTGTTAATCCGTAAATAACGTGTATTGTCATTTATTATTATGAAGCACAAGTTTCCAGAGTGTCAGCGAAGGCAACATCGCTCTGTGCCGCCTCGAGAAACAGTGGCTGCGTTTTGATTGTTGGGGTTCACTATGGCAGCGCTCACCCACACACACCCACACGCACAAGCACGTGCACGCGCACATGACCGCCAGGGCAGACTATTTTTTAGATTGTGTGCCAGTGCCCCCAAGTGGAGAATATGTTCTTTTGTGGGAGGGGGTGGGGGGTGGGGGTTATCCAGTATTATATAATTTAGATATGTTTTCCCCTCAGAATCTGTCAGACCAGATGTGTTTGAGTGTTGAAGAAAAATCGGGGAAAACATCAGGATAACAGCCAGGCATAACGACAATATGTCCTATGAGTCAGGAGAGAGTAAAAAAAAAAAAAAAAATGTGGTGAAGACCATTCATCCATGAACAGAACTGCCAATCCTCAGGAGGGGAGGAGCCTATCCCAGCTGTGCTGGGGCAGCAGGCGGGGTACACCCTGAACCGGTTGCCAGCCAATTGCAGGGCACAGAGAGACCAAAACCATACCCGCTCACACTCGCACCTCGGGACAATTTAAAATGTTCCATTAGCCTCCCACGCATATTTTTGGAATGTGGGAGGAAAGCAGAGTACCCGGAGAAAACCCACGCAGCCACAGGGACAACATAACAAACTCCACACGAGGAAGGCTGGGGCCGGATTGGAACCCTGCACCCATGCACTAACCAGTTTACCACGGCGACAACCATCGAAACATCAACTCGAACCGACTGCTCCCAAAAGTGGGTGTTCATTTTGTAATTGTTGGCCTCATGAACAAAACAGCGTGACGTGTGTTTGTTTTTCCTAATGTGACGCATCTTTGTCAATTTCTTTGACTTGCAAGCAAACATTTGCGATATGAGCGTTTTAGAAAGACATATTTGAAAACACAGTGGAAACAAGCCATCTCTCCAGAAAATAGCACTGCGCTAATTCCAAAAAAAATGCAACTACAGTGGACGCTCACGCGTGTTCACCTATTCGCTGACTTTTTTTTTTTTTTAATTAAAATTTTCAAGGGGTTGGGAAGGCGACCCCCACTCTTTCATCATATGCTCATGGCCAGTATCTTGACACTTAAGAATTTTGGGGGGGTCAATGCGATCTTGAGAAGATCGCTTCGAGTGGACGATAAATGAGCATCGAAAAAGAGGCCCCCAAAGTATCGAAACGACACGGACACGTTGAAGCACAACATGTGCGCGCTGAACCAGGTTGTGAAAAACAAACGAAAGCAGATCAATAGGAGAGCGACTCCAACGAGGGCCGCATCGCCATTCTGCTCTCGCCGCTGCGCTCCGAGACAACTGACTTCTTTTTACACTTGTAAACAGTGTTCAAAGTGGGGGAGCCCCAGCCCCCTCCGCCTTTTTTCGCCCTCTGTGGCGATCGAGCTCAAAGACGTCTCCCCAGGTCGCGCCGAGGCGAGCCCAACCTGTGTTCGGGTCCCGTCAAAGTCTCCCGCCTCCCAGCAGCCTCCCGACCGCACCAGCAGTCCACAAGTCCAGCGGCTCCAGCTCCCCATCTCTGAAATCCCGAAGGAGGTCCGCCGACACCTGCGCTTGCCTCTGCGCCCCCTTAAAAGTGGGGCGAAACCCCTGGCGGCCGCCCCGGCTCCGTCCGCATGTTTGCTTTTGCAGCTGTGTCAACAAGCGCAGGAACAACACTGGGAAAAAAATTAACTGGTGGCGACTTGAAAGAAGCCCGCCAGCCCGGCGGCGAGCCGCCGCCGCCGCGGACGAAAAAGGAAAGCGAAGCACATGCACACAAAAATGTGTGGGAAGGTCCCAAAACAACGGCAAGATTGATGACACGCACACGCTCACCCGCACAGGCACAGGCACGCGCGCACGCAGGCGCGCCGACACTCGGCATGCGCGAGTGTGCAACAAAGTGGTGCAAGCCAGTTACTTGAATGCAATCGCTCCTCGCAGCGTTTTCAGCTTGCACAAGAGAAATGTACACAAGCACTCCAAATAGCAACGTGTCAGGTGGCGGCCATCTTGGTGGAACTGCCGCACGTCAAACGCCCCAAAAACTCCGATGAAAATGCCTGCGGAGGTCCGTTGCTCTCGGCTGCCAATCGTCTTCCATTTGCGCTGGACTCGGCATTTTGAGCACAAGAGGCCGCGACCACGCGTGCGCACACGACAAGCCAAACCCGGCCTTCCGGGCGTATTGACGCCTTACTTTGAAGCCCTAACCCTGTCTGAAAACATTCCAACCCCTAACTCAGGCGCGAAAGCTGATTTCCGACCCTCATTGGCTTCAAAGCCTCAGCCTTGCTTTCAGTCCGATTTGAAACCCAAAACCGAGTGTGAAAAAGCCTCACTCAAAACCTTAACTTGACACCCTAATCTCTTCACCTGACAAGGACTTCAATGTAAACGTGCTCCAAATCAAATCGACTCACTTTCTTAAAACCCTGATTGAGGGAATGTTTCCACTGTTTCAATACGCACGCACGTAAACATAGTGGCGGTGGCGCCCTCACCGGGTGCTCCGCGAGGTATGTGGGCAGGTGTAACGTGCCCATCACGGTGGCCGGCTGCTGCGCCAACGCTCGCGGCACGTTGAAGATCTCCTCCATGTTGTCGGCGCATCAACCGCACCCTCGTCCCGGTGCGCTAGTCTCGGTGCGCTAGTCCCGGTGCGCTAGTCTCGGTGCGCAAGTCTCGGTGCGCTAGTCTCGGTGCGCTAGTCCCGGTGCGCTAGTCTCGGTGCGCTAGTCTCGGTGCGCTAGTCCCGGTGCGCTAGTCTCGGTGCGCTAGTCTCGGTGCGCTAGTCCCGGTGCGCTAGTCTCGGTGCGCTAGTCCCGGTGCGCTAGTCTCGGTGCGCAAGTCTCGGTGCGCTAGTCTCGGTGCGCTAGTCCCGGTGCGCTAGTCTCGGTGCGCTAGTCTCGGTGCGCTAGTCCCGGTGCGCTAGTCTCGGTGCGCTAGTCCCGGTGCGCTAGTCTCGGTGCGCAAGTCTCGGTGCGCTAGTCTCGGTGCGCTAGTCCCGGTGCGCTAGTCTCGGTGCGCTAGTCTCGGTGCGCTAGTCTCGGTGCGCTAGTCCCGGTGCGCTAGTCTCGGTGCGCAAGTCTCGGTGCGCTAGTTTCGGTGCGCTAGTCTCGGTACGCTAGTCACAGGCTGCTCCTGGGCCGCCACTCGACCACATGTTGCCTACATGCAACAGCACGATCGGTTTTCACGTCAGCACTGATGGATTGTGGCGGGGGGGGGGGGGGGGGCAGCTCTGCGACTCAACCGGCACCTCCCTTTCCTCCTGTATCTCTCCTCCTTTCCTCCTCCTCTCTCGAGTCTTTTCTTTCTTCCTTAACCAATATCTCTCAATCACCCCCCCCCCTTGGTCTCTCTCTCTCTCTCTCTCTCTCCCTCTCTGTCTCATCTCTCGCTCTTTTTCTCACTCCGTCAGGACTTTCCTCTCTCGCACGCTTGCCCTCTCCCTTCTTCTCTCCCCTCCCTCTATCTCTCCCTCCATCCCTTCCTTCCTCTCTTTTGAAATTCCCCTGCCTCCCTTTCCTTTCTTACTCCCTCTTCCCACTCCTCCTTAACTTTCATTCCCCCCCTCTTTCTCTTCGTCACTCTCTCGCTTTTCCCACGCACTCCTCTCTCTACCCTCTGTCTCTCTCTCTCGCTCAGGCACCTGCTGGAATGTTGGGCGCTCTCATATAAGTGTCTCCTCTGTTGCCATGGCACCTCGCCGCCAGTCAATCAAACGCGGCGGCGGGCGTTGCGCTCTGCTTTCTGTTTACACAAAGTCGAGTGCGCGTCATCGACGTCCCGTAACGTCGGTTTTGATCAAATCAAAATCATTCGGAACTTTCATATTCTGGTGTGTTGTGCAAGTGTAACAAGAAGTTAGAAAGGCAATTTATTGGGTTTGTTGGGTTTTTGGTGGGTGGGGGTGGGGGGGCACATTGCTGTAATCTGGCCCCTTTCCGATGTTGCTGCAGTGCAGGAAGTGAGAGTGAAAGCTGGCCTTTGTGTGGCCAAACAATCAAGGCCGCTCCGCCTCCCGCTGCCTCGCTATATGCAGCGTGACGCGCGATCATGTTTTCAAAGTATGGTGTCAAACCAGCCTTAGAGTTTCAAATTAGGATTAGGATTTCCCGTTGGGCTCTCAAGGGAAGGTTTCAAGACGCTGTCATTATTTTCAAATTAGGATTTTCAACCTCAGTTAGGATTTGAAGTTTCAAGCCACGGTCGGGGTTTCAAGTATCCGCCGGCAAATTCTTGTCTCCATGGCAACGTGCGTCCCAGTGTGCGCTTTTTACACAGCACTCGGTCGACTGATCTGATCGGTGCGACTGGGCGCCACCTCGCCCGCCCTCCGGTTCTCTTGGCACCGGACACCGGCGGCGGGCGGCCATGTTCGACGCCAGCGCGCGGGAACAAAGCGGCCATTGAGCTCCCATTCACGTGCTAATGACGCTAGCCGGCTAGCGGAGGATGTCCCGCACATGAATGCCGCTGCCATGGCAACCAGCAGCCGCGGGTAACCACTTCCTGCGGACTCGCTGACAGGGCAATTATGAATGCAACTTTTACGCCAATCACAAAGGCCCAATTTAGTGCAAGTCAAGTCTGCCTAGCAACAACTGACTTGCTCGAAATTCTGGGATTTATTTTTGCTGTTGTTGTGGCTGAACTGCTTCTTGTTTTGATTTTCTTCCTGTTTTAACACTCTGAGTGTTACAATTTAATTATTCAAAAATATTTATATTTTTAAATTAAGTATATATCAGTATTATTAAGTATAGATTATTTTTCTTCATTTTGGTCATTTCAATGAAAAAAAAAAGGCCCCCCAAATATTACAAAAGGTGGTATTTGTCGGGAACTGTAGCAGGATTTATGAGTCGTCTGAAAAAATATTGACATTTAACAGTCGTGGCAGTTCATAAGCCAAAGGGCAAAAGTTTCTAGCCTGAGTTAGGGTTTCAAGGTAAGGTTTGGAGCCTGAGTCAAGGGTTTTAAACGTGGGTTTGGGTTTGAATTGGGGTTTTGAATGAAAGTTTGGTTTCAAACCAGGGTTGAGTTTTTCAACGACAGTTTCAAGCATGGGTTCGCGTTTTAAATCAAGGTTAGAATTTGCAATTAAGATGTGAACACATGAATAGAGTTCCAAATTAGTGTTTCACACCAGAGATAGTGAAGTAAAAGGAATGGCGCACGCACACACACTCACACACACACACACACACGCAACAATTTTATTTCTTCTGTTGTGAGCAACGTTGCCACTTTTTTGGGGCGGGCTGATCAATGCCGTCTTACGCCTCTGATGCGCTCACTGTGGAAAGTCTGCATGAAAGGTGCTACGTTTAGCAGGATCTCTGTGTGAAAGATGTTTTTTAAATTGGTTCCACCATGTGCGGGAATAATGAATCCCTAGGTTCTTGATGAATGAAAGATGGAGAAATATCCCATCTCCTGTTAGGTGCAGCCACTATGTTTCAGAATCTCTATAAGAAAGGGGTTATTACTGGCAACACCAGTCACTGTAGTAAATAATCTCTGGGTTCCGTGTGCAAAACAAAGACATACATAGCAGATCTATTTTGACGACTATTTGCAGGATCTTTGTGTGAAAATGATCTATGACTGATACCACCAATTGCAGGGTTTGTGTGAAAGGCAAAGGGAAATAAATATTGAAAAACAAAGAACAACAAATTCCAGATCGACTCTTATGGCTATTTTGGAAGGTGGTTGCATGAAATGAATCAAAATTCTGATTCGGTGAAGATCATGTCGGTCACCGGTGATGCTAATTAGGCACATGCAAATGAACCCCGTGTCCAGGTGGGCTTTTGGGGACAATCTGTGCCATCTTTTCATGGCTTACCTGTTTTTCCAGCATGATCATTCTCTCGCTGTCATGACCTTCATGAGCGTGTTGAGGTGCGCCTTCAGTCGGCCAGTCAGTCAGTCGCTCCCCTCGGTTAGCATCCTCATTGAGATAAAGAAAAATCCGAGGAGTGGGGGGGATGAGCTAACTATTTTAGCCGTGATGCTAATCGTGAGCTACGGTGTTTTAAATGTCCTCTTCGCCGTCAGCATGTCTCCACATGGCGGGGATGGGGGTGGTGGGGGGTGCGGTGAGAGGTTAATCAAAAGCAGCCAGCCGTGGAGCTAAAGTGATAGCTTAGCGTTAGCCGGCTAAAGAGCGAGCGATGGTGTTTATTTGTCTCCTCCCGCTCTCATCCGAAAACAAGACGACATCGGCGGCGCGAGGGAGAAAATGATGTCCTCTAGCGTCGTTTCTCCACACCAAACCTCCACCGTCATCGCCGTCCTCGTCATCTTCCCCGCCAACGAGAAGTCGCCCCAGCAGGATGCGGCGATGCCACCGCGACCGCAGATGCTTTGCTGATGCTGGCGAAGGTGGAGGCGAATCTCCGCTTTCGTAACGGCCGTTGACGATGCTCATGAACGCCGCACACGTACCACGACCGCTTACAATATGGAAGGCCCTAGAAAATCCGGAGGGTCGTTGAACGCACCGCACATAGCTGTTTTGTTGGGTGTTTTGAACAGGCTAACTGGAAACAAGTAGGTGCCATGATTGGCAAGAAAAAGAGCTTCGCTGAATCGCTCAGTCATTCGCAAGCAAAGATGGAGCAAGATTCACCTCTTTGTGAACAACTCTGCGAGAAAGCAGTCCAACGATAAAGTTCAAATATCTTGTCCTTGTAGTCTATTCAATTGAATATAGTTTGAACACGATTTGCAAATCAATGTATTCGATTTTCATTTATGTTTAACACAGTGTCCCAACATCAGCGGAATTGGGCTTGTGCCAGGCTACACTTTATTTCCACGTATCGAGGCTTTGGGGGTCTATTTGTTCAACTGCGAAGAGCACCAGGTGAATGTATTTCCTTGAATCGTGCCCACGAGTGTTTACCTAAGTGTATAGTATTGAATGATGCATTATTGCCTCGCATTTATTTACTCAACTACAGCAAATATTAACCGCTTGTTAGGGGGAATGCATTTAGTGGGAGGAATGTATTTGTGGAACTCTATTACAGTGCCAAACTGTGATGTATAATAAGCAATTAAATTACTTATACAAAAAAAAGCAATTTATTCCATTACGTTGTTATTACATTCATGGAATTATTCACTGCTGAAATGTTAATACTGCAATTGCATTTTCCATTATTTAAAAATTCAAGAATGAAATTCATTATTCCTTATTGAATAATTTACTGACGGCGAAAAGTAAAACCGCGGAAAGCTACGTGGTAACGTCACGTTAGGGCGGCGCCTAGCCCGGCAGACGACCCAACCTGTGATGAAGGCGTAACTACGCAACCCGATCGCAGTGCATTGTGGAGAGCTTTGCGTAAACTCAACATGGCGGCGGCCTGCACCAGATCGCTGGTTAAGGTCGGTTGGACGGTTCTGCAGAGTCCTGCGCTCCGCCGACCCGGTACGGGCGTCCACCTGCCGGGGAACGCCGGCTCCCGCGCGTCCCGGAGGTTCTACTCTGGCGGCGGCGGAACAGGAGCCCGCTACGGGCTGCTGTGGTCTCTGTACGGTAGAGGAAACGGAGCGCTGGGCTGCGCCTTCCTCCTCGGCGGCAGTGTGGGGCTGTATCATACCTTCAAGTTCTATTGGGCCCAGCAGCGGCAGCTGGCCCAGGAGCAAGCTCAGGTGAGATAAAAGGGAACTCCTCTTTGCAGGGAGGACCGGGACTGACTTGAATGCTTTGCCCCCCCCCCCCCCCCCCCCAAGTGGTTCGCAGGAAGACGAAACCACTTTTAAGTGGCGACTTTGCCATTTATATTTGTGTGACATTTACTTTTTCGTTTTAGTCTAGTAATTGCTGGCAACATCATTTTTTCTACATGTATCGCTATCATTGTCATTTTTTCCAGCTAGCGTATTTTGGTCCATTTTAAAAAAAAATCACGTTCATATTTTGTGTTCATAACAATTCACTGCCCGCTATTTTCCAAGCGGACTTTGTGTTGTGTGGTCATATAAGCACCGCGCACAACAAAAGAAAAAATGAGTCGCTCTTTTCTCACCCAAGATAAAAAGTTTTTCTCAAGCATTTTCCATTCTTTACCAATTGGAACACGGGTCCGTTTCACCAAAAACAGCAGTTTCTGACCAAAAGAGCGGAGAAAGCAATATTTTTGTGAAAAGATGTGTCAATACAGTATTTGTTGTTGTTATGACATCTTAAACTATATGACAACAAAAACGAGCGACTAAGTCAACGCGACGGCTCCTCTCACCAATTCGTGATTACGATCCGCACGTGTGTCTCAGGCGGCCCCCGCAGGAGCCCCGTCGCCGCCGCCACCGCCGTCGGCATCTCCGTCCCTGACGCTGTACCAGTACCAAACGTGTCCGTTCTGCAGCAAAGTGCGAGCCTTCCTGGACTACCACGGGCTGGCCTACCGCGTGGTGGAGGTGAACCCGATCATGCGGCGGGAGATCAAGTGGTCGGCCTACCGCAAGGTTCCCATCCTCATGGTGGACGAGCACCTGGTACCACGCATACCTCCCGCTTATACCATGCAAACCTCTTGAGTGTTTAGTTTTTTTTATTCGCCTACGACGTCAGCTTTGTTTTTTTGTTTGTTTGTTGAATCAAACTGCAGCAGCTGAACGACTCTTCCGTCATCATCAGCTCACTCAAGACCTACTTAGTCAGCAAGTAAGCCCCGCTATATGAACAACTGCAGTATCTTGACAAGTACCGTGATGACCTTCGTAGCGTCACCGATAGCTACCTCGACAATTGTCTTGACAGTAACTTAACATCAACACCCTTAACAACTATATCAATCAACACCTTGACAACGACATTATTAACCAACTGTATTAACTCATTCACTCCCAAAGACGTTTTTAAACGTCTTTTCAAACTTGGTCCAGAATTGGCTGGTACTGAATGAGTTAATGACTAGCTGGACAACGACATGACCAACCTTAACAATTACCGGTATCTGGATGACAACCGTGACGAGTAACCTAACATTAACAACAACCTTATCAACTATATCAATAAGCACCTTGACAACTACAATCGTTAACTAACTATATTAATGACTAGCTTGACAATTACCTGAACAACCTTGATGACGACATTAACCGTCCTGACAACTACCTTTATATAACTACCTTGACAACTAAGTTAACATGAACAAGTATATACTACATTAACTAGCTTGACAACTACATGAGCAAGATTAACAGCTACGTAAAAGCCTGTTTGACAAACGACCTCGACAACCGCCTGTCTGCGTTCCCCGCTTCCCCCGCAAGGGGTTCCAGCATGACGGACATTTTGCGCTGTTACCCCGAGATGAAGTCGGTCAACGATAGCGGCAAGGAGGTGACGGAGTACAACAACAAGTATTGGCTGATGCTCGGCCAGGAGGAGACGGCCGCCGTCTACCCCGGGAAAGGCATGCAGAAGTAAGCCGCGCTTACGCTCGCTCTCGGTTCTTCGACTCATCGCGTCGGTGCGCTACGTTTACGGACGCGCGCGGGCTTTTTCCTTCCAGGGAGGAGATGAAGTGGCGCCAGTGGGCCGACGATTGGCTGGTGCACCTGATCTCGCCCAACGTGTACCGCAGCACCGGCGAGGCCCTGGCCTCCTTCGACTACATCGTGCGCGAGGGCAAGTTTGGCACCCTGGAGGGAGTCTTCGCCAAGTACGTCGGCGCCGCCGCCATGTTCGTCATCGCCAAGCGCCTCAAGAGCCGGTGAGCGCGTCGCTGGTGGGGTTTAAACATTTAAGGCAAAGCGAATGTTCAAGCTGTAATTAATTTCGTTATTGTTGTAAGAATTAACTCATTCAGTACCAGCCAATTCTAGACCAAGTCTGAAAAGACGTTTAAAAACGTCTTTGGGAGTGAATGAGTCAAGGGCCCCAAAAAGGGGATGCGATTCTTTTTTTTGTTTTTGTTTTTTAACTCCAAATGCCAAATATCGGAATCGACCGGCTTGATTGCAGACACAACCTTCAAGACGACGTGCGTCAGGACCTGTACAAGGCCGTTAACGACTGGGTGGCGGCCGTGGGCAAGCAGAGGAAGTTCATGGGCGGGCAAGGCCCCAACCTCGCCGACCTGGTGAGCAAACGCGGCAATGCCGCCGCAAATCTATTTTAAATCTGCCCCGTCACTTGCTTGTCCCCGGCAGGCCGTGTTTGGCGTCCTGCGTGTGATGGAAGGCCTGGAGGCCTTTGACGACATGATGGCCAACACCAAAGTGAAGCCGTGGTACCGCCGCATGGAGGCGGCCACCCGCAACCACGATGGGCGCTCGCAGTCATCGCGGTAACTGCGTTCTTCACCAAAAAGACACCAAAACTACTTTGCGGAGGGCGTGGCGACTCCTTTTTGTGCGCATTATTGCCATTACGGGCGACACATGGTGGATTTTTACGGTTGATGTTTTCCCTAACGAGTCCCAATCAAAGGAGAAGAAAAGTGTGAATTAACTTATTCTTGCGTTGAGCTTCCGGGGATGCGGGATGAAGGCGCCCTGGGGTTGCCGTTTGTCCGAATGCAAAGGACAAATAACAATGCGTCAAATGTGCTAGTAAAAAGCTTCAATTTAAAAAGAAAAACCAAGACTGGCGTCCGCTGTGTTTTTATTCGGTGTGACATGATGAACGTTTTGAAAAAAATATTATGAGCTTGAACAACGCATCGATCAATAAAATTTGATGTCAAATATGTATTTTATACGACTTTGACTGAAACTAACTGACTTTAGACCCCCCCCCTCCCCAACTGCGCCCCCAAACGCTGTCCGGCTATTCTAACATTTTTTTTTCACTTTTCCTATTTTTTCTCACCCCGTTTTACTTGAATGTACTGTTGCCATTGTCATTTTTGTATTCTTCTTTTCCAAAACTTCAAAGCCATATTTTAACGTTTGTGCTTTCAGCGCCGTTTCCTTTTTCAATTGATTTGATATTCTTTTGAACCCAAAGCCTTTTATCTTATTAAAATCTATTTGGGGCGGATATTATATTGAACTGAAGAAGTCCAAACTCACCTCGGATTGGTCCTGCGGTTTTTCTTGGAACGAGCTCGTCCATCGGGCCAAACCACGGGAGCTGATCACCTTTTCCTGACTGTGTCTCAACTATAAACGGGAGGAAGGAAATCACATCAAATGAAACGGTGTGGCACGTGAACACGTTTATTTGTGGTCCCCCCCCCCCCCCCCCGCCCAAAAAGACAGGAGAACTCAAGGGGAAAGTCTTGTCGCGTTCGGGCGTCAGCTGGGGAGGAAAGTCTCGCCAAAGACGTTCCCGTAAGAGGTCTTGAGGAAGCGCACGTAGTTCTGCAGGCTGCGGTTGGTCTGGTCCGACTGGTCCAGACGCTCCTTCAGGTTCCTCAGTTGGTTCTGGAAGCGACGTTCCATCTGCAGAAAGGGAAGACGTCGCGCGCCGTTAGCAGAAGCGCCTCGCCAACCAGTGCGACGACCATCCTCACTAACCCGACGACGAGCGTGACAACTCGTCGAGCGACCTTGACGACGACGTTAAGAACGTCCTCGACGTCTACCTTTCCGGCTAGCGAGACAACGACCTTGATTTCCGAAACGAGGGACGACTCTAACGGCCTTGACGGCTTTTCTGACAACTACTAAGACAACGAGCCGCGCCCTCTTAACGACAGTTACCGAATCACCTCGACGGCTCGACGACTAACTAAACAGCTCGACAATTACTCGTCCACCCGAAGCACCTGGCCGGCTATTTTCACGACGGCGGCCTCGGAAAGGCGGTCGGGATTCGGGCGACGGGAGGTCACCTCCTCCTTGCTGCGGCGCAGCTGGCTGAGCTGCGCCTCAGCCCGGCTCAGCTGTTCCTGCAGGTCGAGGGCTTTGGACTGCGAGCGGCGCTCCTTGTCTCGGACTCTGTCCATGCTTTGGCGGGCCTGCTGCTGGGCGTCGTCCAGGGTTCGCTGCAGCTGCTGGGCCAGGACGGCGTTCTCGCGGCTTTTCTGCTCCAGCTGCTCCCCCGCGCTAAGCGCGCTGACCTCCTTCAGGGTCAGCGCCTCGCACATCTCCTTGTTTTCCACACGCACGGACTCCAGCTTCCTGCAGGAAAATACACACACACACACACACACACGCGGTGATGATATTTCATCCATGCACCCATTTTCGAATCCACTTTATCCTCACATGGGTCGCGGGCATTAGGTGGGGGACACCCTGAACCGGTCGCCAGCCAATCGCAGGGCACACCGAGACGAATAAACCACCCGCGCTCACACTCACACCTCGGGACAATTTGGAGTGTTCAATCAGCCTGCCATGCATGGAATGTGGGAGGAAAGCAGAGTACCCGGAGAAAACCCACGCAAGCACGGGAAGAACGTGCAAACTCCACACAGGAAGGCCGGAATTGAATCCGCGACCGCTGCACTGCGAGGCCGATGCACGAGAAATATTACAATCCATAAGACGGGAGACACTTCCAGGACCCGAAAAGTAGCAGACGGCGACAGGAAGCAGCAGCAGCAAGTTGTTGTTACCTTTCCAGGCTATGGAGCTTCTCTTTGAGGACGTTGTTCTCCTCCTGCAGCAGCATGTTCCGACGCTGGGACCCCTCCAGCTGAGTGCCTTGTTGTTCCACCTGAAAAGCAACACGGATGAAGAAATACTCTGTCTCGATCACATCCAAAGACCACGCAAATCCAAAGTTTGAGCGTATCCAAAGTCTAGGACATCCGAAAATCCAAACCATCCAAGGACCGGGAACATCGAAAGAAAGCTCAGAACACCCAATAAACTCAAAGATCACACGAAAAACACCCCGAGTGGTCCAAAGAGAAACATCCACCATATACAGAGAGATCCCGAGCACCCAGATACTTGCATAAAGAGAACTCTGGGTCACAAAGGAAGAACAAAAACCCCTAGAAAAGCCAAATCAAGCTCGAAGACACCCGCCTAAAGGCTTCCAGGGGTCCGGGCCATCCTTCCAGTACCTTGAGTCTGACTTCAGCAAGGGCGGCGTCGTGCTCCAGGTTCCTCCTGTGGCGAGCGTCGGCCTCCTGCTGCGCCTGCGCCAGGCGCTGCTCGCTCCTGCGCAGGCGCTCGGGAAGCGTTTCCAGCTGGCGCAGGCGCAGCAGCTCCTTCCTCAGCTGCTCCTGCTCCCGTTCCTGCGCCGCAAAGGCCTCCCGAGCCTCCAGCCGGACCTCGTCCACCTTCAGACGCTGCTCCTCACACTGCAGGTCTGCCTGCTGAGCCTGACAGACATCGGATCCGGTTTGGTCCATCCGCTATGCTCCGGTCCAGTCCGAGATGGTCTCGTCGACTTTGCCGTTGGCGAGTATAAGACTCTGCCAAGATCAAGTGCGGGTTAAGACGGTCTCAGCAAGCCTCGGCAAGGATGGGATAGTATCGCCGGATGTTACAGGATAACCTTGTCTGCCAATGTGTAGTTTGTCACCTGGTATCGGAGAGTCTTATCCAGTCTAGGATTGGATCGTCTGTCAGGGTCTACTTTATAGTTGCTGTACAATTTAGGATGGTCCGGTACATTCGACTGATCGTGATCTAAAATTTGCACGCTAACATGCTACAACTCCTGCCCACGCTTGTGAAACCTCGATCGACAGAGCCGTGTAGTGTACCCTGCGCTTGTATTTCTCCAACACAGCTTCCTGTTTTTGATACGAAGCCCTGAGACGTCGCGTTTCCTCTTGAGCGACTCGCAGCTTTTCCTCGCCGGACGTCACCCGAGCCTGAATGAAAGCACGACCCCTTAATCGTTTACCGGCGCGGCCCGTTACGAATTGCCGCGACGTCCGATACCTGCAAGGACTGTTTGTCTAGCACCGCGGCGGTGTTCTGGGCACTCAAACGCTGGATCTGATCTCGGAGCTCCTCCCTCTCGCCGCGATTTCGCTCATCGGCCACGTGATGCTGAGCATTCCACTCGCTCACTTGCCTGAGAGAAGGGAAAAGACAGTCCCGTCTATCGTACGCTAGTACGGCAACAGTCTAGTCCGGCATAGTCTAGTACAGTGGTTCTTAACCTTGTTAGCGGTACCAAACCCAACCGGTTCATATGCGCGTTCGCTGAACCCTTCATTCATGAAAAAACAAAAATGTGACTTTTGACTAATTCTATACTATCACGACAGTCACACGTTGACGACCGAGCGAACTAAATTTCTCCCGGCACTGATTGGACAAGCAATGTCATGTGATCATCTGCAGCCGGTGACGGCCAAGCGGGCGTGTCATAACTAATCGACACGTTGAGTCGATGTCTTAACCTCCTTGGCGGAGGCTCCTTCCAACCCCTTAGACCGATTCACCGAACCCCTCGGCTTCGATCGGACCCGGGTCGAGAGAACACTGGTCTAGTATGTCATATTTTAACGCGGTCTCCTTCTATATAGCCCATCACGTCTCGTCGAATGGAATGGGCGCGGCACCGTGTGTACTCACAATTTGAGGGCCGCCATGTTGTCCTCCAGCTGACGTCCGGCCGCGGCCTCCTTCGAGATGCGCAGACGCAGCTCGCTGCACGTGGACAATGCCTGCGCCAGCTGCGACTCCTTCAAAAGCAATGGAAGGTGATCCCAGTTACCTTCTCTTGCAGCATCTCGTCTAGTCGTAGTCTCGATTTGGAATCGTGTTATTGAGAATAGTCCAGTAATATTGATAGTCTAGGATTGTAAGAGTCTAGAATGGCACGAGTCCCTCGTGACGTAATAACGCAGTTTTGTATAGCAGACCGGTATAGTCTAGTAACAGCGTCGTCTCTTAATAGTCAAGTATAGCAAGACAGTTCTCTAGCATGCTTTTAATTCGTCATCGTCTGGTGCGGTACTAGACTATTTAAGAAGTCTTGTAAAGTAACAAAAAGAGTACTGTGAAGTCGCGACTAAAATGACTTTGACACCCCTGATGGAGTTGAATGCGGGATGGAACGGCGACCGGTACGTTCTGTATCGACATCGTCTCGGATGGTCCATCCTAGTTTAGTCTGGAGTAGAATACGTGAGTTTTGCGTACCTTCTCCTGCAGTTTGGCTCCCATTTGCCTGGACGCTTCCTCGGCCTGCTCGGCGTGCCGGGTGAGCATCGCCAGGGCTGCCTCGTCGTCGTTTTCCCGCCGTTGCTCGTAGGTCTGCTGCAGATGCTGATTTAGAAAAAGCTGCAGTTTAGTAGACGGCGATAGACTAGTCCAGTTGAGTCCACTCTGTCATAGTCTAGTTCGGGCTAGGGTCGTCAAAATAGGAATACTTTTCGCTTCATATGAATACATTATCATTTGTCATATTCTCGTCAAAATGAGTACTTTTTCATAGTATCGACTATTGTAGTCCGGTCCGGTCTTTATGAGTCTCGTGTCGTATCGTCTGGTACATCGTTGCTTAGCCTAGCAACGTGGGGCGGTTGATCCTCTTGCGTTTTAATTTGAAAGCGGACCTGCAGCTGAGCGGCCATTGTGACTTTTTCAGCTTGTACTCGACTGAGCTGAGACTCCAAATGGTCCCGAGTAGATGCCAGGATCCTGGACAGTTCCTCCGTGGTCTTGGCATGGTCCTGACGGGGAAGACGGAGAGATAAAACACGTGGGCATCCACACTTTCTGCGTCTCACCAAATGTGTTTGTAACACGCTTCGCGTAACGGACCAGCGGTCCTCAACTAATCTACGACGCGATAAAATAGTCCGGTCGAGTCTAGAGGAGGACGGAGTTCTTAAATCTTATATAGTTGATCTTATTCCAGCCTATTCCAGTTCTTGGAAAGTTATCGTCTATCACAGTCTGGTCTAACCTGCAGATGGATACTTACAGTCTAGTCTTACTTTGTACAGAGCCTAGACTAGTAATAGTCTAGTCATCGTAGTCTTTTGATAATCTAGTAAAATGTAGTATTGGTCAAGTCTAGTAATGGGCTCGTCTACTCTAACAATAGTCCAGTTGTTGCCGTGATTTAGTCCATAGTCTACACGAGCAATAGTTTCACCTCGTGGTCTCGTCTTGCGTAGCCTCTTCTCGTCATCAAGTATTCTGCTCTGAACCGTTGCCTATTCCACTATGGTCTTCTATAGCAGCGGTCTCGTCTAGAACGGACTAGCAAAGCCGATACTGTAACACGTTTAGTGACCGGAGATGTTAAGGAAGGTGTTCCGTAAGTATTTCCAGACCTTTTCAAAGTCCAATGACTCTGTGAGCTGGGAAGCTTCTTTCTCCTTGCTGCACAGTTTGGACACGAGTCTCTGGAAGACACAAAACCTTCAAAGCATCTGTTCTCCGAACGCGTTCCGCATAACAAGGTGATGGTCATAGGTGTGCCGATGCCGCTTGTGGTGGTGATGGTTCGAGTTATGATTATGGTCACGGTCCCGATTATGTTGCGGTCATAGTGATGGTTAAGATCCTCACTATATTCTCGGCCTCAACGTCGGCCAACCTCCTCTTGAATGCTTCGTTCTCCTCAGAGTGTCTCTCTGCTTCGCTCTGCTAAAAGGACGAAGAACACGTTCAGTCGTACTGTACTAGGACTGCTCCACTCAAGCATAGTCTCGACGGGTACAGCTACGGCGGAGTGAACTAAAATAATGGTTTACCATAGTTCAGTGTTGTATAGCGGTAAGATAGCAGGGTCCGGTCAGGAACAGCATCTTGCAGTAGTCCATTTGGTCTAGTCTATCTAGTGTCTAGTGTAGCATATTCAAGTATTGGAGTCTACTGTGGCATAGTCTGGTCTTCTACTCTACTAGACTAGAAGTCTGGTCTAATATATCCCAGATTAGGATCGTAAAAGTAATGGTTTAGCAGAGTCTGGCCTCGTGGTAGACTATTCTAGCATAGTCTAGAACCTTACGCCTTGAAAACACCGATTGTACCTGGTGATGACTCCAGTCTCTGAGGAGGTCCCTGAGGCTGTGGTTGGTGTTGTCAAAGATCTCCATCTTCTCCGCGAGAAGCCGCCGCTGCCGTGCGAATGCGGACGTTTGGCGTTTGGACGGGTGCCTGTCCTGCGGAGCCCGCCTCCGTCTTGTTAGAGTCTGCCGCCACCGACCGTATAAAGACCTCGCCGTAATATTTTTAAACAATAGGTGCCAAGGTACTTCGGGATGGCAGAAAGTCAGTGACAACTTACCTGTTGAAATGTGAATTACGGTCGGCGTTACATTTTGCTTCCGAGAAATTGACCTCAAGTAGGATATTATTTTCAACTGACAAGTCATACATTCTGACTAGGGCGGGAGCGAAGAAGACTAGAATCATCATTCAAACCGGTTATCCTGCGCTCTCGATAACGCCTTGGTCAAATGCCATGGGAGAGTTTGTTTACTACCGATGCAAGTTGAATTTTGCCACACGGAAGTACGTCCAATGTCAAAAGGTCAAATTACCTTAGCCAGATTGTCCAGGGTTTCCTTGAAGGAGGTCAATTGGTTGGCCACCGCCACGCCATCCACCTCTGCCTCCACCAGGGCTCGCAGCAGGACCTCCGTCTTTGCGGGCGGGTCCAGTCCGCTGACGTGCATACAAATCTCCTTCAGAGCTAGAAGATTTCGTAGTCTCGCATAACGTCTACACTAGCGTAGTTATAGTCCAGCCTGTGCGGTAGTAAGTGGTCTTGTATAGTTTAGTCTACGAGTCAAGCATATTCTAGTCAAGTACTTGGCGCGCATGGTCTGTTGTAATAGTATATTGCATAATATGTAATAGTCTAGTCTAGCAGGGAAATACTCCATTCGAACATGATCGAGTAGTATTCCGGTAGTCAATGTATTGTACTTGTCTTTCAAATACTACAATTGTAATAGAACTCATAGTCAGGTGTGGTCTAGTAATAGTCTGGCTGGCATAGCCTATTCTGTCATAGCAATGGTATAGTCTACTTCAATAGCCTGGCATAGGAATAGTCCAGTATAGCAATAGTCGAGTCGTGCGTCGTCTCATCTAATCATGGTTTAGCTGATTGTCTACTCTCGTCTAATAGTAATACTTTGGCATCGTCTAAAGCCGTCTAGAACTAGTCTTGTCCAAGATAGTCTGGTCAAACGCGGTCTAATCTAGCATAGTCTTGTCTACTGTAGCATAGTCTAGTACAGTGACAGTTTAGCATACTCTGGTCAAAGTAGCACTGTAGTCCGGCAGAGCGAGAGTCGAGTACAGTATAGTCCACCCTACAAGTAGGCTACTCAAGTAGTGTTTTTAGAACACACCCACTATTGCACTATTAATTAATTTGACTCGACTTGACTAGCAGAGTGCGGTAGAGTCTAGCACAGGTTGTTCTTGTACAAGTGTATCCATGCATAGTCTAGCACCACTCTGCGCATCGTTCGTTGAGTGTTACTTGTTTGAACGCTGGCTGTGTTCTTGCTCTCTGAGCAGCAGGCTGAGGTTCTTCCTCAGCGTCACGGTGTCATCGTCCCGCTCATCAGTTTCCCGCCGAGTATTGTCTGACGGCACTCGGCTTCTCTGCGCAAACGACATTTAAAAACACAAGACAAATAAGGCATGCATCATACGGTATGCTGATGTGGAAACAATCTGAAAGAGAGACCTGATCTCGTCTGCAAGACGAGATTCCGGGAGGGATCCAAGGGGCTCGACCTGTAGATCTCCCGCGCTCCCCTCTCACCTGAAAATCTCTATTCCTCTCCTGCACAACAACAAATGCAACCATAGTTTATGACAGGAATTGTCGATCCCGAGATGGTCTAGTACAGTAATATTCAAGTCTAATAAGATAAGATATCCTTTATTTGTCCCACACTGGGGAAATTTACAGCCTCCAGCAGCAAGAATGTAGGCAGAAAGAAGAAGAAAAAACAAACAAACACTGTTCAATTAAGTGCAATATAAATACAAAATGGATAAATCGCAGTGCTATTTACAGTTGTTTTAATTATCATTAATATGCACCAACCGTCAGGTCTAATACAGTAAAGGTTGAATAAAATTTTCAACATAGTCCATCCCAATACTAATCTAGTCTAATACAGTAACAGTCTTGTCAGGCAGTCTAGTACAGCAATAAGAGGACAGGTAATTTGATTTTTTTTTTGAATTAATCCATGTGATCACCACGCCACAAACATTTATAGATTAAATTGAATAATTTCCCGGCCCCAGTGTAACCAATCAACAGCACAGTCTAACATATTCTGCTCTATCATAGTATTGTAATAGTCTGGTCTAGCATAATGTAGTTTCGTAATTGTTGATTATATGTTAGTCTATTGCGGTATTAGTCTACTCTACAATAGTCCGGAAAAGTTATAGCCTAGTCAAAATAAGTGTTGTACAGTAATAGTTCAGGCTAACATTGTTTAATTTAATAAGAGTCTACTAGTCTAGTGCAGCATGGTCTCATCTACGGGTTCCATGCTCTCCGACAGTAATACTGTAGTCTAGTCCAGGGGTGTCAAACTCATTTTTTGTCGCGGGCCACTTCGGAGTTACGGCTTCCCTCGGAGGGGCGGTGCAAAATCTCAACGTTATTCATTACCCATGAAAATTTTACATTTCGATACCGATTTCAGCGGGAATCAGGACGGTTGACACGCACGATTTGCTCCCGCGGGCCACTTAAAATGACGTAGGGGGCTGGATCTGGCCCCTGGGCCTTGACACCTGGGGTCCAGTCTATCGTCGTCTAATCTTGTACAGTAATCGTCTCCTCCGCCGTAGTACTCGCCTACCACAGGAGACTATATGACCAACTACATGGTCTCTGTGTATAAACAAACTACAAATTAATGCAGAATGTGTAATAAATTAAAAATATCTGATACAATTAGATGTATTTGTAATTATATTCACCTGCGGGGTCCTGTTGGGGCTCCTTCTCATGTGAACATGCACGGGTGTGCTCTCCACGACGTGGACGTGAACGGGAGAAGGAGAATGTCTCGTTCTCATTTTTTCCCCAATGTCAAACTGAACCTCATTACACGTTTTACCAAAAGAAACAACCTCTCAGATTATTTTCTATTAAAAAAAAGCATCAATATGCGACGAGAAGACACGTTTTTAAACGTAAAAGTAACAACCACGAGCAAACTCTTCCATCAAGTGTTAAGAGCGACAAACCAACGCTTCCCGATTGGTCGTGCGGAAAACATATGCGCACTCTGATTGGTTGATTCCAAGAATCCGGTTCAGTGATTGGCGGAGATGCATTTTGATTGTTGTTGCCCGTAGTTACTGCTACAGTCAGAGACGGATGTTTTCAAAGGTATCCGATTCACAATTTGAAAAAAAAAATGTGGGCTGAATTGTGTATTTTTTACATATTAATCAAACGTTGCACTTCAAATGAGCGCGCGTGGTTTTCCGGAAGTGGCAATAGCATCAAATCATAACGTCATGATGCACATTACGCAGTTAACGAGGCAAATGGTGGATCATTGTTTTCTGTTATTTTTTACTCGAGACGCCTTGTATGTTTTTTTTTTGTCTAAGGTTATTTGTAGTTTCGTTTGTTGTTTATTTGCAATAATTGTAAATGTTGACATGATTAAAGATTTCGGTACGGAAAAAAACGAGGGAAGTTTCTCATTTCCGGGTATGACCTAGCATAAAATAATCCTAAAAATCCACACAATCGTATCGTTAACCTGTGGATATGTTTTGTAAACGCGTGCATAACGTGCCCTGTCAAAACAGACTTTTTAAATTAACCCAAAACATTTGGGGAGTGGTTAATTGCTTGGGCATTACAGTTGTCAATGCTAAAAACAAAAGGTGCTAACGGCCCACGGTAGGTGCATGGCGACGGTTGTATCCATGCGCCAATGACTCTATCGTACCGAGGCCTCGTCCACAAAATGGAAATAATCTCGTGTGTGTTTCTACTTGTGGCTGCCGTGTGCCGGCTCGCCGCGGCGTGTGCCGCCGCCACCGAGGCGGGGAAAACGACCAGTGCCGACACTCTCTTTCTGTGTCGGGAGTGCGGACACGAGTTGGCCTTCAGCTCGGACACCATCGCCACCGTGCACAGCCGCATGGCGTTGTCAGGCCGCAATCACACGCTGCCCGGAGGTCGGCGAATACGCGTCCAAACGTTCGAGAACCCGCACGGCCTCCAGTTTGAAGTGGTCACCTTCCGCAGGGCGGACGTGGACAAGCGGTGGCCGGCAGAGAGGCACTTCTCCTGGTTCCCGGGTTTCTCCTGGACTGTGGCCTCATGCCCGCAGTGCAGGGCGCACTTAGGTGGGTCGAGGCCATATCTACGTCCGCTGCTCGTGTTGGGAAGGAAATAGAGACGAATAAAATGTATTTTCACATTAAAAACCGTTGTTTCTACATACAAAATGTACATTTAATGCAAAATTTAAATACATTTTTCTATTAAAAAGTAACCCTGAAGCATAGAATTTTCCATAAGCAGTATTTTGAATAAGTTCTAAAATCATAAACTGTTCCCCACTTTTCATTTATTAAACTGTCAGTGGGGACGTTCTTGCGCATCAAACAGCATTTTCTTGCAGTCACGAAGCCGTTTTGTCGTTCAAGGTTGGGCCTTCCAGCCGAGCTCTTGGCCTGCCACCACCACGACGTCGGCCTTCGAATCTTCAGACCAGACCTTCCTAGCTCTCATTGTAAAACGCCTGCTGAGTGAGGACTTTGCCTCCAGCCTGCTCATCACCCCCAAATCCTTCATCAGTTGACGTATTGTTTGAACACTCCCACACACGTGGATATACACATGAACATTTTATTATTGAATCAAAAAGTAAGTTTACACCTCAAACAGTTTCTTTCCCCACCGCCGAGCGGAAAAAGGAAGGTGAAGCCAGGATTTTTTTTTATTATATCCATGAAGTGAGCATTGGGGGGGGGGGCCCAAATTTACAAGCTTTTTTTTTCCCATTTTGTTCTTTATTAAAAATGTCATTTCAAATTCCATGGATATCTGTAAAACAATACAATGAAAACAAACAAAAAAATGTCCCATAGAAATGGTGTCAAAATAACCACTCTGTTGCAGCCCCCACCCCCCGCCGGTCCCACTTACCCCCCCCCCTCCCATAACTAGTAGCCAACATGCCTCCCCTCCCTCTTAACATGAAAGGAATGAGCTGTTGGGGGAAGAAAAATAAAATCTTCCAAAAATAAAAGATAATGATGAGGTCTGCTAGTGCTAAGGTGACTACACCATGGCTTCTTCTCACCACACCTGGAAACAGGAGCACATCTGTGGGAAGTATCTTCAAATTCTACGAGATTCTATTTTTTTTCTCAATTATTTATTATCATGTAATATCTTTAACAAGAGAGCAAGGAGAGATGAACCCCGGGGGCTGTGTACGTACGTATACTCACAATTGGGGGAGAAAAAGTGCCGCCGGCCTTTTCTTTAGAGAGCGAAAATGGAACCCGCGGGTGAAGGAGAAGGCTTCCGAAGGTCAGAAATGAAGCGCACGCATGGACTTAAAACAACGACAAAAAACAAAAAATGAACAGCAAAAATAAACCTTTGCTCCCGAACATGACTAAACGTGATAAAGCAAATGGGGGGGGGGCTAGAAAGGCGAGGAGGGCGCGGCCGGGCTTCTCAGTCATCTTCACCCTCGTCGTCCTGCGTGGGACAATCAGCAAATTAGTCGTTGCTCGCGGACCAAAAGGCAAAAATAAAATGACTGGCTTGTTACTACCTCTCCGTCTTCCCCGTCGTCGTCGTCGTCGTCTTCTCCGTCCTCGTCGCCCTCCTCATCGATGTCCTCCAGCCCTTCCTCGTCCTCTTCGTCTTCCTCACCCTCGCCTTCCTCGTCGTCCATGTCGGGGACCTGATGACCACGACGCTTTAGCCGTCAGTTCTGTGTTTGTTTGGGTGCTTTTTAAGGGGGGGGGGGCAAGGGGGTGGCACATACCAGGTAGTACTGCAGCGGGTTGGGCCAGATGTCATCCTTGATGACCTCGCCGAGCTCGTCTGCGCCGGCGTCGGCGTGGTCAGTGAACCAGGTGAAGAAGCTCTCTGGCTCTTCGTGTTGCCTCTTGCGGCCCGCTTTGTTCTGCGTCTGGCTTGAGCGCTTGGTCAGGTCCTTACCCCAAAACACAAACGAATTGTTATTTAGGCACGGGACACCAACCAGAAATGTGGCGACAATATTTACTTCCAAATGATACTAATTTATTGGCGGATATTCGGTCATGTCGAATCGGCATAAATGTACCCTTTTTTTTTAACACGCCCTACAACACGAGGCAAAAATGATGATGTTCAAACACCTTGGCCCAAAAAGTCATTTTTTTGTAAATATTCTTTGAGGTAAAGCTAAACAGATCTTTAATCTTGTAAACATTACAGGACTCAAAAAGGAGTGATCTCGTTCAGTAGGGATGTTCAAATTTTTTTGAAACTCAATTTCTTTTAACAAAGCGACAAAATTGTGAGCACAGGGCGCCCTTTCTGGTGCAGACGATTCACCGACTGTAGTATAGCGGCAGCTATTGCAAAGGGGTACTTAATGTCAGGCTTAATAGAAGCATCTATGGCTGCTATCAACAACACCCACTGAAACCCGATACCTTAAAATAAAGCCCGCATTGTCCTAATACCCAGTATCACTACTTCTCCATCCCAATTTTTCAGGATTTTTTAAATGAATCTGTTGAACAGCCAAATATCAATAGGGGCCTCAAAAAAAAAAAAAAAAAACACACCTCGAGTACGCACATTTTGGGCCTTACCTTTCCTGATTTCCATTTGATTTCCGTCGACTTTGAAGACGGGTCGCCGCTCTCGTTCAGGTGGAATTCTTTGGAAAGGACTTTGTTTTCAAAGTACGGGTTCTCGTCGAAATACTGCGAGAAAAGCAAGCTCGGTGTTAAGGCCGCCACCGTTTTGTGCCAAGGCTGAGAATGACTTGAAGATGTACTTACAAAATCTATTCTGTAACCTGACTTTATGTCTTCAAACTCTGTCACCTCCACCCGGCTCAGGTAGTGAAGCGCCTCCTCATCCTCTTCCCCCAGTAGGGCAGATACTGTGGGAGACAATTTCAAATGGCGTGAATAAAGGCTATGGGGGGGGGGGGGGGGGGGGGTCGGATCACGCAGCTCGGCGTCCCGACCTTGCGGATGGTTGACAAATGTGGTGACCCAAAAGTTGGGGATTTTGGCGATCAGTTCCGATCTCTTCTGAAAGAACGGCTGGCGGAGTTTGTTGTACTTCTGTTCTACTTTCAGGATCTCCTCACTGGCCTGCTCGTTCAACCTGCTCTCACACACACACACACAAAAAAAAAAACAATTCCCATGTGATCAGAAAAATGCCAAAAATCACCCCGATTTTTTTTGTACCGATTCAATTAACTTCATTAGAAAATAACATCTTTCTTTGCACTTGCGTTCACGGAATACCATTTGCCATAAAATATCGTTTGAGCTCGGTCAAGGTTCTCCTCTCAAAAGGCTACTTGAAATTCTCATCAAGTGTGATTATTGAAAGTAAAAGTTTTGCTTTGCTCATCTTAAAGGTGAGAAGTGATTTTCCAAGGTTAATTTGGTTAGCAAAATGATCATTTGCCTTCACAAATCTCATTGACAGGATTATTTTGTAGTGTGCCATTCATTTTCAATTCCAAACCGAAACCTTTAAAAGCTCAATATCAGGAAGGACATTTCAATCCAATTTAACTCTTGTGCATTCATTATTTTTAAAACTAAAATCTAGTTTGGGCTAGACTTTTTTGTGTTGATTCATGCAGTCAACATTAACCGATAGGAAAGTGCTACAAATGTGTTGGCGAAATACATTTTTCAAATCTCCTTAGTGCAGTTAAATTGTGGTATAATTCAAAATTGTTCTGAAGAGTAGTGGTATTAATTTTTCAATGATGGCGTTGCATTTGCATAAATTCTTGAGTTTCTTTTTTTACAGTCGTGCATACGCATTTAGCCAAGTAATTGAAAGTGAAAAATACCATTCGATACCCATTCTACACTGAAATTAAAAAGTAACAAACCTCTCACCTTGTGCTCATTCATGCTGCTTGTGAACACAAAATAAGGGGGGGGGGGGTCATGTACGCACCCTGGGGGCGGGCGGCTAAATAATTCAATTACCTGTCGATTTCATTTTGAACTTCATCAATGTGTTCGATAGCTTCTTGCTGCTCTTTCTCTGTTGGGGGCGAAACAAAACAACGTTAGAAAACTGCAGTACTTTTGATTTTTCACAACTACTGGCACGTTTGGAGAAGCTAAAACACGTTGGAATTCTCCAGAAAACACACTTTAGGTCCGTGAACGTGGCGGCGGCGGTGGTGGAGGGGCACACGCAAGGTTGCGTTCACGGCCAATCGCGGGATTTGTGGCTCGTTGTTTCCTGCCGGCTGCTGGCCGCCTGCGAGGCCGCGTGGTTTAAATGTGGGACACACGACTCGACTGTTCGAGTGCAACGCAGCAGTGGGAGCTAGCTAGGGCGCTAGAACCCCGCCGAAAGAATCATTCAGCCCCTACTTTATCTCGCTACTGTCCGTTTCCTGAGCGGGGAAAACTAGTGAATTACGCACTTTTACAAATTGCTTTTAAACGCAACCAAAAACGTCGTCGGAATAGCGTTAGGTAACCACTACATCAACAACACGCTAGCACACGCGCTAGCGAGCAAAACGCCAACAAATGAAAGGGACTGCTTTCATTTGGGCGCTCGCGGAACGTCACAATGGTCTCAAAAATCGCGATGAACGTGCAAGAAAATTGCACGCAAGACCAACTCGTGAGGCTCAAACGCCAGCTAACGAAGCTAAATGGAGGAGGAAGAGGGGGGGTAACATGGCTTCCCCCGTGCCCGACAACAGCACGCTAAGCTAACAAAACGAGCCGCGGTGCGAACGAGAGGAGGCCAAATGGTCGAATTTGAACAAAAGCGCGAGCCAATGCCCACGAAAGACGAGGCGCGCGAACAAAAGCGCAGTGAGGGCACGCGTGGAAAATGCGTTGCGGGGAAGAAAGTGAGGGGGGGAAAATGGCGGTGAAACAAGCAGGCCGCCATGGCGCTTACCGGAGGTCTCGTCCGCTCCGTCGTGGTTCGAGTTGAGCTCCTTTTTACTCACTTTTGCCGCCGAGGCCGACATGTTTGGTCGCGAGGGGAGCAAATAATAAGAAGCCGGGTCGGGGTCGCGGGGGGTTTTGTTCTCGAGAGAGAACGAGAGCGCGGCTCAATGGGCGTAAAGTTGAGGCGAGATGAGAGGAAAAAAAGCAACCAACGTGCTGCTGGCGTGCGCGCACACACAATGTGAGTGAGCGAGCGAGCCCGCACAAAGTAAGATAGGAGACGCTGGTGGGCGCATCGATACAAGACGTCGACTACGTTGCGTTTGATACGAGCTGATACCGGCGTGATTAATCGACGTGTTGTTTGTGTTCAAAGGGAATTGTTAGCAAATACAAATAAAAGTTGCGTATTTTTTTTAACGTTTGATTTACCATTGTCTATATATTTATTGCCCTGTGGTCACATTTTTTAATTCTCTAAAAATGAAATTGAGTATGATGTTTTTAAATGTGTATTCTCTTGGTGTATCTACAAATCTGCGTTATAATCGCTTTGGATTTTTAATTGTAGTTAGTTTTTATTTTGGTTTGACTTTTAACACATTTTGCTTATTTTTTTAGAACAGGTTTGTTAGTTTTTACTCGTAATTACATTTAGCTTTCTGTGCATGAAGTATTTTCACAGTGCAAGATTTAAAAAAAAAAAGTATATTGTATAATAAAGTAAACTACAATTCCCAACATCAGAATTGAAGTGCCCTGTTACCTGTGTATTTTTTCAGGTTGTGACATTTTTTTTTAAAACAAAAAAAATGGAATCACTGCAATGTGTTTGGTGTCAACAATAAAAAGTCTCAAGCGTGTCGATATATAACGCACGATCAAAAGGTCAAGTACACAAAGATCTTCAGGCATTTTGGCGCAGAATCATGAGGATTTTTTTTAAGACCAGAAGTCCTGATCATCTGCAGACACAGTATAATATTTGGCATGGCATCACAAATCTTTTAAGCATACTGTATCTTCTTACTCAAGAAATTTCGAGCAGTAATGATTTGAGGTTGTTTCATCATTGTCTTGTTTGCTTGACATCGATACTTTGTTTCTTTCACTCAACTTAAATGTATTTATAGAGCACTTTAAAAGAACCACTGTTGCCTACAAAAAATAATTCGTACAACAAACAATAAAACAGAAAATTAACAACAAAGAGAGTGGAAAGCACACAAAAGAGTAGTAATTAATGTATATTATTATTATTATTGCCCTGCGATTGGCTGGCAACCGGTTCAGGGTGTCCCCCCCCGCCTACTGCCCGAAGACAACTGGGATAGGCTCCAGCACCCCCCCGCGACCCTGGTGAGGATGAAGCGGTTCAGAAAATGGATGGATGGATGGATATTATTATTATTATTATTATTATTTCTTTCAAAGCCACAAAAATGAAGTGAAGAACATTGAACACACATTCAAAAACTTGAAAAATATGTGCAACAGATGGACACGTATATTGTAGAAATAATCCCTGTTGCTTCTTTTGTGCAACTCCATGCACTTCATTAAAATGACAGTGAAGAATTTTCCCACTCAGAAAATACTTTCTGCACAAAGACTTTTATTCGGGAAAATAAAGTGATTTGTATTTAACCATAAACTTTGCACAGAAGATTTCAAAAGTCATAATACAAGTAAGTAAAGTCATCCCGCAATTAATAATGTAGGAAATTAAAGCAAGTATCTGAAAAGAAGCGCCCCCACCCCCGAAAAGGAAATAGAAGTAGCACCAAACAGTATTGACATCGGTGCAACTGGCGACAGACATTTTGGTCTTGGCTCGATAACATATGTTTCGGTATCGCGCACTCCTAACACAAGCCCGCCCCCAAGAGAACCGCCTCCCGCTCGCCGTGCCGCCTGCCCACTAGTCAGGAAGTCTGCCGAACTCCGCCTCTCAAAATAGGGCTCTGTCCGAGCATCCCTCGACCCCCACAAATCGCACACAGACGTTGTCGGCCAACTCATCTAAAAATCACAATAAAAATGTGATCACATAAGCCCCAAAAAGGACGACGCTTTCCCCACGTCGAGTCAACGTATGCGGATCGATGATGTGTCTTCTATGACTTGATCCCTGCCTGCCGCCTATTTAAGCTTCTTAATGACGCTCGTCACCCGCGGGTTGCCTTGGAGGGCTAATTGCGACGAGGCTTTGCTGTTTTAAGTGGTCACGTTTATTACATTCGCCAGTCACTTCACACGGAACGGCAAAACGGCCCCGCTTTCCAGGCGTCACTTCATATTTACACAGCTCATTTAGTATATTAAACGGTTGCAAAAATACACCAAATCTAAGTTCAGATTCGGAGGTCCCTGTGGTTTCAAGGTGATTGAGGCAACCTTTCATCTGTCAATTTAAAAGATTTCCAAGACTTAAGTCGTGACTCGAAAACAAACTTCATTCCAAAATGTGGTAGAATATGGCAGATGAATGCGGAAATCGATATGATACTTACAGTTTCAGGCTGTTCCTCAACACTAGACCAGCCAGTTGTAATGATCGTTGGCGACATACTGTAGAAGTGGTGGCATTTCGTCCATCCCTTCATACTTAGAAACAACACGCCTTCTTCCTGTTTTGGCATTATGGTTGTGTATGTCATTAGCCACATCCAAATATGTCAAAATACACCACAGTGGTTATTAGTTTTGAAATGTAACGTAAAGACGGATAATAAAAAAGAAAATAGTAATCAAATCGAGATCCAATTACAGTGTACTGCCCATAAATGTTCTGTAAAAATTGTACCAAAATTAATGTTTTGGTTTGAAAATCGACTCATGTGATCGCAGCCAGGAGCAACGGTCTTCTTTTATTTCATTATCAAATCCGTTTAGTGTACTGCCCCCTGATGGACACATTACGAGGCGCAGCACAAGCCCATGAAATTATCATGCGGCAGAAACGGTTTAATACACCCATTTGCTGAACCGTTTATCCTCACAAGGGTCGCGGGTGTACTTGCATCCGATCCCAGCCGTCTTCGGGCAGTAGGCGGGGGACACCCTGAACCGGTTGCCAGCCAATCGCAGGGCACACGTAGATGATCAACCATTCACGCTCATACTCACACCGAAGGACAATTTAGTGTGTTCCATTAACCTGCCATGCATGTTTTTGGAGTGCGGGAGGAAACCCACGCATGTACGGGGAGAACATCCAAACTCCACACAGGAAGGCGGGAGCCGGAATCGAACTCTACACCTCTGCACTGCGAGGCCGATGTGCTAACCAGTTTTCCACCGTGCCGCCCGGGGTTTAATTCCTTAAACTTTGAAACTTAGCTTGTAGCCGACGTGTGCACATTTTGAGCACGACGTCTCTGACCCACTGGTTAAAGGACACTTGGATTCTCTCCTCCTTCATCTCAAACTGCTTCAAACAACGAAGCGCGTGACGGAAAAGTGGTTAGGACTGCACGACTGTCCGTGTTTTATGTTATGTGTTGTGTTTATTATTTTACTTGATGCTAACTGTTTTGTTAAGCGCTTTGTTACAGCTGCCGCTGTTGTGAAAGCGCTATATAAATCTGCATGTATTGTATTGTATTGTATTGTATAAGTATAGGCCATGGGTGTCAAACATACGGCCCGCGGGCCGGAACCGGCCCCCAAGGAGGTTCAATCAGGCCCGCAGGATCATTTAAAAGTGGAAAAAAATGCATAAAAGACACGGAATGAATATTGTTAATGAGGTGCAATTCATGGAGTATCCGCAAGGGGACACACTGTTTTGATCAGAACAAAGGAAAGACATGATATTTTGGTTATTTATAGCAGAGTATGGTATAATTTTAATGCTCCGGCCCACTTGACATCTACTGAGGTCGTATGTGGCCCACAATGTGAATCGAGTTTGACACCTCTGGTATAGGCATAATAGACACCCACACATCAAATATGTCTTACTAAAAAAAAAAAAACAACACATGACAAACATTTTTTTTTTTCCAGAGCTACGTCCATGTTTCTGGTCAGTCTAAATCCAAAATGCTCATTACATTCCTTTAAATTGTGTTTTCATTAGAAGGCGTTCCTGATGAGGCGTCCCGTGTTTTTCTGGCCTTTTCTCATGTGAACATGCGGCCCGGCCCGAGGCCAGATCAGTGCCGGCAGCCGACAGAACTCCCGTCCCATCTTCCTCCTCCTCCTCCTCCTCTTCCTCGTCCTCAAAGAGGGCAGATTAGCTGTGGCGGCGTTGTCGGATGGAGCGGGAAGCGGATGCGGCGGGACGTGAGGAGGCAGACGGCATTGAGGAGGAAGAGGAGGAAGAGGAGGAGGCTCTCAAGGAGAGTGAAGGTGGCGAGGCAGGACTGTTCTCTCGGTGGGCGATGACATATTTCTTAGTCCTACTGGAGGGACAACATCACGGAGAGGTAAGGTATCTATATTCACAGCCATCTTATTAGTACATTTCATGTCCGTGTGTGTGTGTGTGTGTGTGTGTGAGAGAGAGAGAGATTGATTATTTAAAGGCAAAACCGTGATTTCAGATAGTCCCCAAAGGCAAGATAAAATTATACCTTTTTTTTTTTTTTTGGTCTGGGGGGCAATTAAGATTTCAGACTGTCCCTGAAGGGAACGCCTGAATTGGTCATGGGGTTAAAATCAAACTAAACGACTGTGGTGTGAGGGCAACCATGTTTTGGGACGGTCTCTCATGGCAACACAACACTTGATCGAAGGATGACAACGGAACGAAACAAAAGCTATCATTTCAGACTGTCATCGAAGGCAACACGACAGATTGATAGATATTTGTGTGAGAAAAGCTATGACCTTCCCTAAAGGCAACACCAGACCTGTACAGTATTTGTGATTAAGCAACTACCGTGTGAAGGAAAACAACAATTCAAACCGTCCCTGAAGGTGACACAAAGCCTGCCTTAGATATAAAATGAAAGTAAAAGGTTCGTCGTCAAAGGAAGTTTACAATTTTATACCCGGTAGAATGTCAGCTGATACTTGCGGGCGACATAATGACAGAATAATTGGGTGAATAAACATGGTTTGTGATTTCCGACGGTACTTGAAGGCGACACCTGATTTGCCAAAACAACTTTCTCGGTGTGACCTACTGGACCCGGTTGGTCTACAGGATTGCGCCGATGTTTTCCACGGCTCAGCAGATGCTGCAGGACAGCCGCTCCAAGATGAAGCTTCTCCGGCTGCACCTCATCAAAGTGGCGCAGGCCGGAACCGGCCAAGACGACCAAGAAGCAAACATCGCGACGCACCAAGGTCCGCTTCGAAATACTGTGTGACAAACTTCTCTGAGCATGCGGGCATTTACATCCATCCGTCCTAGAATGTTCAAGATTGCGGTCGGACGATATGACTGGAAAGTATATCGCAATATAAGTATTTGAAAATAAAGACCCAGAGAAATAAAGTTGAATTCGGGTTATTTGATTTTTAACAGAGTATTTAATATTTAATAAGAGGCCGAGACAACTACGAAAAGTCAATCTAAAGATGAAATAAATGCCTTTTTAAGCATATTGTGCCGAGTTGGGCTGTGCGATATGGATGAAAAATGTTCCGCAACATAACTATTTCATCCATCCATCCATTTCCTGAACAGGGTCGCGGCGGGTGCTACAACCTCTTGCAGGTTTTTCAACCCTGAACATTGAGAGCAGGTCATTTTCAAGCATTTAGCTTGCTCAATAATTTGTAAAAAAAAACAAACCAAGCAAAAAAAAAACACCCACACGTGCGGACTGACCAATAGAATCGATTTGTGAAAACATGTGAAATTGACCAAAATCGGACATAAAAGGTTTCGGCCCGATGCTAGTGATATTATATATATGTAAGTATACAGTACATATTATGTATACCTACATATGACTATTAGGGAACTAGCCTGTTAGCATACTAGCACCATAGAATACCGTCAATGTAAACAAATTGTCAACAACTAGCTTGTTCGCATATTCGCAGAGTATCCTGCTAGTTTGTTGGCATCCCGGTACAGGCTAACTCAGCGGTGGGCAAAGTACGGCCCACGGGCCGAATCCGGCCCGTTGGTCTTTTCAATCCGGCCCGCCGAAGGTCGGTCCGCAATTAAGGTTCGATGTGAACGATTGCATTCATTTCAATTGGACTTGTAATGACAGGCATTTCGCCGCCAGGTGGCGCATTGACTTGAAGTTGCAGAACACGGGGGGGGGGGGCGGGGCAATCTTTTCGACCACCTAGTACCTCTGTATCGCTCTACTTCTACTGGTCTGATCACAACCCATCTGCAGCGATGCACGATAGGTCATCAACAACACTTTTGTCATTTAAAAAAAGTATATTAAGTATTGCTCTGTTGACGTTTGATATGGACTGTCAACAAATGCAGTTTATTTTTTTTAATGTACCATAGCTCGTGCTGACCTGGCCCTTCTGTCAAATTTTAAAAGTCAATGCGGCCCCCGAGCCAAAAAGTTTGCCCACCCCTGGGCTAACTCATTGGTGTCAAGCTCAAGGCCCGGGGGCCAGATGTGGCCTGTGAGTTCATTTTACGTGGCCCACGTAAGCAAATCCAACAGGTCAACTTCCATGACACTTGGGAAAACCTCGGGGGGTGGGGGGGATGTGACCACAATGCGACCCGCGACAAAAATGAATTCGACACCCCTGTTTTCATACCGTTGTCATCCATCAGTCACCTGACTTTGAGCGCAGTTGGTGCCGCGTTGAAGCGCAACCCGTCTTTGTGGCTCCCGCTTCAGGAACGTCCGAAGCGGATGTCCGCCTGGCCGAGCTGCATCGCTACACGCAACGTGAGCACGATGCCCTGCGGCTGGCCGAGGACGTGCTGGCGCAAACGGACGGCGCGTCGTCGCCGGAGCGCGAGGCTCGCTCGGAGGTACGCTTCGGGGCGCTGGGTTGCGGCCACGGCGGCACATCACCGGCGGTGTCTTTGGACGACAGGCTGAGAAGCGCCGCGACCGTTCGTCCCAGCGTTTGCGTCTCCTGCGGGCATCCGTGGAGGCGTGTCTGAGGGACGACAAGAGGGCCGACGCCCGCTCGGACCCGGGTCGGTGCTCGGCGGCCATCTTGTCCAGCCGAGCGGCCTCGCTGACGGGTGGGAACTCACATTGCGGCATTAAAAAAAAACCCAAAAAAAAACATTACTGTCGAAATATTGGATCAAACATGAAAACTTTAAAAACGGGTCAAAAATGTTTTAAAAACCCAACCTAAAAATATGAAATAATAAAAACAACAATATGATAAAATAATAAACACAATATTCAATACGTCTTTTTTGAAATGACAAAATAAGATAAAAATATTAAATAAGAAAAAATTGGATAGCAAAAACAAAAAAAATGTGTACTATGTAAACATTTGTGGAAAAAGTCAAATAAAAACACACGAATACAATAATTATATAAATAATAAATACAAATAAATGAATAATGTTACTATTTGACACATTTTTGACGGTACATCCGCCATGACGGTTCCACGCTGTTGTACGGACTGCATATGAACAAAGTGAGAGGACTCGTGTCATCTTGTCCGACCAACCAGCTGCCGGCCGCTGATGATGTAACGGGGGGGGGGGGGGCAAATCCTTGTTTCTGGCACCTCATCAGGAGCACAGCATGTTTCTATCTCGCTGTGATGAGGAGGAGCAAAGCTTTTACTTTGAAATATGTCAATAAGTTCAAATATGATCTCATTTGGTCTTCCATTTCCTGTTTTTTTTGTTTTTTGATTTGTTTTGTTCCCCCCCCCCCCCAGGGAGGTTGGAGGTCAGATTGCTGGGATGTGAAGATTTGTTTTCTCCAGCTGATGACACAACTTCTGGTGAGACGATTTCTGAATATAAATTAGTTTGATATTTATTTCTTCCTTTTCCGGCACCCGAGATGTTTTCGAGCTGCAATGAAATTGTTGACGGAAAACCGTTTGAATTCAATGTTGACGTTCATCATGTAATATGTGATTTTTTTATTTGGACAATATAAGAATGAATTTTCTTCCCATTGTGACATTTTTCCTCTGTAGAAATCGTGATTGATTTCCCCCTTCGAAAATGCCAATGACTGTATTTTGAACTTGCTATCTTCCAATCTGAAAGAAAGAATTTATTCTTTCAACGTGACTTTTTCTTCCTGAAATAAATAGCATGTTTTCTTTTTAATCAAACAACAAATTCTTGAAAAAAGGTTGCGGCCGCTTTTTTGCTTGTTGTTCCAACTGATGACGCGATTGTTTTTGTTTCCGATGCCCTTTTTCATCAAGCATATAATGACTTTTCTGATACGATTGCTTTCTATATAAGGTGGCGTTTTGTCAAAGAAAAGTCCGCTTGCCCGATGCCAACCTAAACGCATAGAAACGCCATACGTACACAATCCTCGCAGGCTCCACGGAAACGGCGAGTAGTGTTGTTGGGGACCTTCTCCGTCTCTCCATTTTGCTGCACGTCCTCCAGTTGAGGTCGCCGGGCGCCCGTCGCGTTGCGGCACCGCGCAAAACGATGACCTTTGCGACGGGACGGTCGCGACGGGACGAGGTCGACTGACTTGAGCTTGACCGATGCGCTCTTCTTCTCGCAGAGATGAGCGCCACCTTGAGGCTGGACGGCAGAGCGGTGGGCCGCACGCGCTGGGCGGCGCCGGGCCGCCTGACCTGGGATCAAACCTTCTGCCTGGCGCTGGAGCGGGTGAGGCCACGTGCGCCGCTGCCTCTTGACAAGGCACACTCGTTAGATTTTGTTTAAAAAAAAAAAAAAAAGAGACATATCAAAGCAAATGCTTCATTCACGAGCGTTTGAACTGTGCGTTGACGGCGCAGTGTCGCGAGTTGGAGGTTGACGTGTTTTGGCGCGACGGCGGTAAAATGTGCGCGCTCGGCTTCCTGCGTCTGGACCGGCTTCTGGGCCGGCAGAACCAGAACCAGGGAGACCGAGACAACGGCCACGCCGCCTCCCACGTGTGGCATCTGGAACCCAGGGGCCTCCTTCACGCTCAGGTAACGTCACGCTTGCAGCTGCGCAACTTTTGGAGGATCCGCTTGGCATTTCCAGATGGAGTTTCAGCAACTTTTTGGGGGTTCGAATCTCAAATTTAGCCAACTTAATCCCCCCACGATTGAAAACATGGCCGCCGCAGAAGCCGACCGTGAATGCGTGGAGATCGCCGCGTGTGTTCTGCTGGCCGAACGCTTTCATCAGGGGACAAGCGCCCGACGGCGGCGACCAACCTCCGAACTCCGCGCCGCCATGTTCTAAAAGCAGAAAATGTTCGTAAAAGTTGTTGCCGATTGATTGTTGCTTCAAGTTTGACTTGGCGGACACGGTGGTGGAGCGACAGCACAAACTGCAACGCCAGCGATGCATCTTCACCAAAGAGAGAGGTCAACACACAAACGCAAAACATGTCATTTCAAAATGGCTACATACAGGATGTGTTGCAGATTCTTTAAAATTGTTTTCCATTTACAAGACATTTGTGTCAATATATAAAGTATGTGTATTTTTATTTTTTTACACAAAATTGCAGAAATGTAAATTTAAAAAAATATTTTTGTATAAACACACACACGCACACACATAAGTGACATAATTGCGTGCGCGCGTGTAGGTAAGAACTTCCTGCGCGCGGCTCAGCTAAACGTGAACTTTTCCACGTGGGCTCACCTGATGCTGAGTGTGCTTCCTGGTTACGCCTCCTTCTCCGCTGACTCCGCCCACCAGCCGTGCACGTCACCGCCGCGGCCGCCAAGGTCCGCCCTGGCCTCCTCTCAACAGGCGTGCCGATGTCACACATGAAGTCGGCGTGTGTGCGTGACGTGTCTCTCTCTCTCTCTCTCTCTCCCCGCACACGCTCGCAGTGAGGCGCCGGTGAGCACAAGTCCTCCTGGCCACCGGGAGGCGACGCAGGACGACGATGACGACGAGCGCGTTGATGTAGCCTCGGAAACGATTCGACCGCAACAGACGGTGAGCAACTTGGCAATGTGCGCGCGCGGGTTTACGACGCGCAAAATCGCCTTCCCTCAGTTCAAACGTTCAACAATACTTCCAACAATAAATTTAAAGTCGACAATTCACCCGATGCGGCAAAGCGCGCTCGACTCAATTGCAACAAAGTTCCCTTTGCACCGCGATGCCGCTAGAGGGCAACAAAGCTCTGGTTTTGTCTAAACGAGGTTCCTCAGCTCTCTTCGAGTTTGTTCCTTGGTAGCGACGCGCGACATTCTCACCGAACGAAGCGCCACAATTGACTCCCACCTAGTTGCCTGCTCAAACGAGACGCGCTTGTTTGTGTGTGCAGTCGCCATCCAGCCGGAGAAAAGAAAGTCAGGACCACTCGGCCTCGCCTCTCAAGTACACGCCTGCGACGCACAGCCTGCAGATGAACACACACGCAAAAACACTCTTCACCGCACGCACGCACGCGCGGCGGTCTGAAGACAAAATTGCACAAAAAAACACGCACGACGTCAAGCACACGAGACCCCCCCCCCCCAAAAAAAATGTCAACGCCGCACGCACGCACGCACGCGCGCGCATTCCCATTCTGCTTGTTGTGTTTCAGGCTGCACGTGTCAGATCTGCGCTACGTTTCCGTGCTTGGCAGAGGTCACTTTGGCAAGGTAGCGCCATCTCTCATCTTTGGTGCGCGTGAGCGTGTCCGAAAAGGTCACGCCGGGGGTCAAAAGCCCCGACATGACCGCGCGCTCGGAATTGTTGCGACGGTACTCAACTTCAGGTGCTGCTGGCCGAGATGAAGGCCACGGGCCGCCTGTACGCCGTCAAGGCCCTGAAGAAGAGCGAAGTGGTGACGCGTGACGAGGTGGACAGGTGGGCGGGGCGTTCGCAGGTCGGGGCCCGGCCGCGCTTCCTCACCCCTTTTGAGAGCCGCGCGTGTGCGCCCCCTGCAGCCTGATGTGCGAGAAGAGGATCCTGGAGCTGATCAGGACGCGGCGGCATCCTTTCCTGGTCCAGCTGCACGCCTGCTTCCAGACCCGAGAACACGTCTGCTTCCTGATGGACTTCCTCCCCGGGGGGGACCTCATGATCCACATCCACAACCGAGCCTTCACGCCGCAGCAGACCCGGTGGGGGCTACTTTTCGCGGCACTCTCCTGGCGTCTTACTTGGGACTCGACTTTCATGAACCTTCGTGCAAATTTGCATTCCGGACTCGTTCAACTTTTTTTTTTTTTTTTAACTTTTCCATTACTTTTGATTTTTCTCGCTTGCGCTTCTGCTTGTTGACTTTCTGGCCTTCCGTTTCAATTTTGTGGATCTTTGCTTTTGTTTTCCGTCACACTTGTTGACTTGCCGGTCACTCGAGTCGTCTCTCGCTTCACTTTGACCTTTTTTTTTTTTTTTTTTTTTGAGACTTGACGTCTTTGGCTCGGGTGGCCCCTTTTACTTTTCTGGAATTTGGATTTCTTTTCATTTGACTTTCACTTTGATTCGATGACGTGACTTTTGTTTTGGTTGACTTACTCCGGTTGACATTTTCTTTTGGAAGTTAAGGCTGAGTTGACATTTTTCGGTTTGTGTCGTTTTACTTGACTTTGGTTGCCGTTTGGTTGAGTGTACTGTGACGCTACTTTCCTGGGCGGGACTTAAGTTGACTTTCATGGCACTTTTTTTTCTTGTACCTTGGATTGATTTTACTTTCAAATCACGCGATTGTGTCACTTCACTTCAATTTCGGCTGACCTTGATCGTCCCGCAGATTCTACTCGGCCTGCGTCTTGCTGGCATTGGAGTTCCTGCACGCCCATCGCATTGTCTATCGGTAAGGCAGCGGCGACCGTTCTTTAGCCCCCCCCCCCCCACCCCCCCGACCAAGCGTGTGCGTCGTGTGCACGCAGAGACCTGAAGCTGGACAACCTACTGATGGACGCCGACGGCTTTGTCAAGATGACCGACTTTGGACTTTGCAAAGAAGGCGGGAAAAGCTTCCGCTTCGGCCCCTTATTCCTCTCCGGTCGGTGTCGATCTGATTTTTACTTTTTTTTTTTTTTTTTGGTTTTTCCAGGCATCGGTCACGGGGATCGCACGTCCACATTCTGCGGAACGCCCGAGTTCTTGGCGCCCGAAGTTCTGACGGACGACGATTACACGCGGGCCGTCGACTGGTGGGGGATGGGCGTGCTCATCTACGAGATGCTGGTGGGCGAGGTCGGTTTGCGAGGGCCCAAACTTTTGAGAGATGTCACCGTTACGATGCTGTTAATGCGCAGTTGCCATACTATGCTTGAAACAACAACCAAAAAAAAACGACACATTAGCGAGCTTTGTCTTGCACTCAGATAATGAGGCGAGTTTAACTTTTTTTTTTTTTGCCTGCATGCCAGTCGCCATTTCTAGGTGAGGACGAGGAGGAAGTGTTCGACAGCATCGTCAACGACGACGTGACCTATCCGCCGTGGCTTCCGCCAGATGCCGTGGCGATAATCCAGAAGGTAAACGTCATTTGAGCGCGTCCGAGCTGGACCTGCCTGACCATCAAGCTGTGTGTGTGTGTGTGTGTGTTGTAGCTGCTGAAAAAGAACCCGCGCAAGAGGCTCGGCGCCGGAGAGAGAGATGCTAGCGAGTTGAAAGGGGAGACATTCTTTGAGGTAGAAGTATTTTGATTTTTTAAAAATAAAAATCACATGCTAAAGATAACACAGCATGACGTGGTTCGCCTTCCATTTACAATGACAAGCATGCTAAAGCAACCCGGAGCGCATAAGCCAGCCCGCTCGACTAAAGTGATGTCGCCAACTAGTGGCCTGGCATGCAAACTGCAGCGTGGTGTCACCGGCTCACGTTTGATGACTTCCAGGAGGTGGACTGGGACGCCCTCCTGTCCAAGCAAGCGTCGCCGCCCTTCCTGCCGTCCCTGAAGACGCCGGCGGACGTCAGCAACTTTGACAGCGACTTCACGCGCCTTCAGCCCGTACTATCTCCGCCCGCCACGCCCGGCGGGCTCTCGGCCCAGCAGCAGGAGGCCTTCGCCGACTTTGACTTCTGCGCCCTGCACGGCTGAGCCTTATTCGCCGGAGACCAACCGAGCCCCCCCCGTCTTCCAGATCTGCTTTACTGCGACGGGCTCCGCCCACCGCCGCGATCGCCCGACGCCCGCTTGCCGCCCGATGTGGCGTCCTTGGAAAATAGCAATTAATGAAGCCATAGAAATGCTAAGAGAGCCATAATTGTAATTCCAGGCTGCAAACGAGAAAGTCGTTTATTCCTTCCGGTACACGGCAGACATGCCGAACAGTGTCAAACGTTGTTGACAAACGTTTGTTGACCTTACGCTCGAGAAAGGGAAAAACGGGAAGGAACCCGGACTGTTATTCGCCGCTTTGAACGCCATACGTCTGAATAAATGAATGTACGTCGACAGCAACACAAACAGCACTTTGTTTTGATGTGCCTCGTCCTCAAAAGACACAAACGGATACTCGCAAGTTCCTGTCGGTTGAAGAATGTGCATCCCGTCTTGTTCGTCTGCTTCCCGTTTGGTTCAAGCTGCTCGCCGTCAGGCGCCGTTGGGATGTCGAGCCAATTTGCTTTCTTACTTCTTCTGCGACTTGCCGTCTGCTTAATGCTCTTCCTCTCCGATTAGCTTGAATCATGACGGGTTGATCTGGTTCTTCTACTTTGCCCGGCTAATTAGCTAGCTTGCTGCTGCTGGGACGAGCTGGTTCCCGCTTGCCTCCTCACCCTCCCGCCCGCTTCATCGACTCCGTGTTTGCTTTATTTGCGCGACGGGTTGATCTGGCTGCCGCTTGATCCGACGAACGTACGCTTGCTTACTGGATCCTGCCGGAGATCAACTTCATGTTTTAAGTTAATCGACTTCCTGTCCAGTTGAAGATGCGTTGATCGGGCTCCTCGACGGATGAACCGACTCTTAACTCCAGCGGCAGCGGGTCAACTTCCTGTTTGGTCCATCTACTTCCTGTCCAACCGCTGGCTTTTCCACTTAGTCCAAAAAATCCGCGTTGGGTTTAAAAATCTGTTTAAAGTAACACGGATGAACCAAGTCCATCCAGCTTGCCCTGATCTGCTTCCTGCGTACTTCCTGTCTGGTTCCTCTACTTCCCATTTGGTCAATCTACTTCCCGTCTGATTGAACTGCCGGCTTCAGTTGGTCAAGAATCTGTGCACGGTCCAGGTAACCAGATAAAACAACTCTTACGCCATCTAGCTGGCCTGATCTACTTCCTGCTGGGTTCCTCTACTTCCTGTTTGGTCCATCTACTTCCTATCCGATTGATCGGCTGGGTTCAGGTCGTCAAACATCCACACCGAGTTTAAAAAAAAAAATAATAATAATCTGGTCAAAGCGACAGGGGAAAGGTCCGCGTGAGCATCTCCGCTCGTCAAGTCTTTTGAGTCCCGAAGTCTGGCATGCGGAGTGGAGGGCGCTCAGACGGCATTCTGCGAGTTCCGGTGGTAGACCTGCTCCCAGGCCACGGCGCCGCACACGCAGAAGAAGTCCCACAGGTTGCAGAGGACGCCGCGGTCGAAGGGGCTGTCGTCATCGCCGCGCTCCCTGAGGTACGCGATGCGGTGGCGGGACATGAACTCCCACGTGGTGCAGTTGATGGCGACCAGGTAGATGTGGCAGCCCAGCAGCGCCGCCACCACCGCCGAGAAAACGCCCGCCACGCACAGCGCCGCCAACAGGAAGCCGTTGGCGCGCAACCACGACTCCCAAGTGGCGCTGGGAGAAATGCCAGACCTGGAACAGACCCGCCACACAACATATGATTTTTTTTTTCTTTTCGATCAATCGATGGATGTGTGAGAGAGAGAGAGACGTACAGAGCGACCCGTAGCGCCCAGAGCAGGGTCAGCAGCTGCACCATCAGGTAGAGGACGAACCAGCGGTGGTTGCGCTCCCCCACGCAGTTCTCGATCCACGGGCAGTGGTGGTCGAAGCGACGCACGCAACGAGAGCACGTCGGACAGTGCTTGGCTCTCATTGGCTGCTGCTCGCAAAACACACGCACACGCATGCACGCGCACACACAGGAAGTGAAACGCCATTTCAAACGACATTTTTTAAAAATGACGTCAGTCATTTGATGCTAACAAACAATGTATAAAACGCCATTGACATGCTAACCGTTAGCATCGATTGTTGCAGACACAGTTGGACCAAGAACATAACGATACTCATAGGCAGATCGTACAAAAAGCTATGAAGATAAAATAATCTTACAAAGTCACTGAGAGTAGTAGTGCAGGAAGCAGTGCTCTTCAATGGTGTCCGCATGAATGCGTTTGGATGCCCCCCAGGTGGCCAAGTAGGGGCAAAACCAGGAGGAGGAGCACAATGCGTTGGATTGTAGCATCCAAACATGATGCACAAGCTGTGTCACTCTTTACATTCTATTCAATGGTGTTATTGTTCGATGTTTCATACAGTACAACGTTAGAGCGCTGCGGTATTTTATCTCACTCATAATCGCAAACACAAAAATGTCTGGTTTAGAGGAAGAAGGCCGAAGCAGGTTCAGGCCATTTTCATTCATCAACGCGGGGAAGGATGGTTGGAGATGTTTTGAGTTACCGCCGCGGTCTCAGAACGAATTGAACTCATATTTCATTTCTTCCAGAGAGAACAACAAAAATAATCAAATAAAAATCATATCAAGCTCCATGAGGCCAATCCAGGCGTGTTCAGAAATGCCCTGCGGGCCTACACTGCGGCCGTTTGGAAACTTAAGAGTATTGCTCAAATGTGCCATTGGGTTATTCAGGGTGCACAAAAAGTGCATACACGACAGGGCCCCCGACTGGGGACATGGTGCGGCAGTTCTGGTAGCGTTCGGAACTGAATGGGAGACACACCCACTCTCATAGGAGCACACGAGCATTTCAGTGAATTTCCGTATTTTTTCTCAAAGCGGTTTAGCACTGTGCTATAAAATGTCAGCAAGCTATTGTGAGCATCTTATTATTTTCCCCAAATTCACTGAGAGCTTCTCTTTAAAATGTCCAAAACATGAGCACAGTGGCCACGTTTGTTACCTGCAGTAGGCAGAAGCCGCAACGCCGCAAACGGCAAGTGGAAGACTGAGGCATCATGGACTCGGTTTCCAGATCTGAAGGCTGCAAATGAATGACAAATGTAAATTGCAATCTCGTTCCAATGAAGTTGTGACGTTGTGTTGTGCATCCCTTGTGAGGATAAGACGACGCATGGAAGTTGTGTGTGTGTGTGTGTGTGTGTGTTTAGAAGTTAATGTTACGATGGCGCCGTGATGTCACCTTGACAGTGTCCGTGAGGACGAAGCCCGGGTCCATGAGAGAAACGGCAAAGTACAGCAGCACCGACAGTACCACCAGCAGGAAGAACAGCACAGGAACCGCCAGTTCGCCGCGCTCTTCGCACTGGCGCAAATCTGCGCACAAACACAAACAACATCCATTTAATTAAATGGAGCATCAGGCATGACGTGTAGGAGGTTCGGGCGAGGGGACAATAAATTTGTGTCCATGAAGGAGGCGGCACGTGCGCCCAAAATACAAAGGACTAAAGTGTACATCGTTCCTGGGCGGCTGGGTGAGCAAATCGGGCGCACCTTTTCGACAACCGCTGAGGGCGAATTACGGTTTCTTGCCACGGTGCGCTCCATTTGCTTACCCAAACGTCCAAACTGACCATGGGGAGTTCCACTCTCAAATAGGCGTTTCGTGCGCACTTTGCACATGTTTCGTGTTCATAAAATGACATTTGGTGACCGCAAGTGAAATATTCCCACGCCTCCTGTGTCATAATATGTTGCTCCGTAATTTCACCGCATTAAAAATTACTTACCAGTGTTGTGCACGAACAGAATCAGCGTTATAACCCAGGTCAACACGGTGTGTGTGGCCCGAACCAGGAAACCGGTACGGAACATGTTTTGAACCATTTTATTCTGTAAAAATAATCAACCAATTTCGGACGGTTTCTCGTTCGTTAGCCACCCAGCTGGAATAGCCAGCTAGCTAACAACGAGGCTCCCTTAAAACAACATAACTACAACGCCGAGCGCAAAGGTAATTCATTTAAATCCTACATTGTCGTATTTGCCTTATTATATTAAAGCTATGCGGTTGAGTGACGGCGCCACTACAAGATGAACGCGACATAATTTATGTGAACGTTATGGTGGGATGCTTTTCCGCTTCCACTTCCGTGTTGTTCTACGGACACTCGCGCAGGACAAAAGTCAAAGATACAGCAACTTCCGCGTTTTGCTGGAACGCAAGGCCGCCATCTTGCGGATATTGTTTGGTAAATCGCGAGAGTTTGTAGAAATGTGTGGGGGGTTTTCCTCACATAATCCTTTTTGGATTTGAAATAAAATTACCAAGAGGTTTCAGTTTGTGCAGACAAACATTTGGTTTCGTTTGTCTCTTTTTCTTGCTGTCTCGTTAATTTCGTATGCGTTGTATGCTACTTTCAAATAAATAAATATCCACATTCCTAAAAAGCAAAGCGAATCGTTTTAGACGATATATTAATTTACAGTTCAATTGTATTTACGAGTAAGTACGCGCAATCTGTTTTCAACTGTCTTGGCAATGATGCGACATCTTTGCTCAATTTGTGACAAATGACTGCCGAAAGACGGCGGGAACTTTAACTCTTGGCATCGATGGCATGGGGCGATATTTGATCTATTTTCGAGTTAGTCAGTTCCATGAAAAAAATCACTCCTGTTGTCTAATGAGTGTCAGACAACTTCAGTTGATGCAGAAAAGTAACATTTTCATTTTCATATCAATTCAGTTTACAATTTTAGCGTAAAATTAACTTCCAAGACATAAACAGAAATCTGACATTGCTTAGTGGATTCCGGATTAATTTATTGCTTGTGTTTGTTAAAAGATAATACACGAGAAGAGGACATTTAAAAAGTTGCGTGGTGGATTTACAAATGGGGATGATTTAAGATTTAAACAATTCAATGAAAATATGTACTGCACATAAAAATCAAATGAATATTATACCCCCCCCCAAAAAAAAACGAAAAAGAAAAATCTGTGATGATTAAATACTGATGCGGAAAGATATTTTGTTTCAAAGAGGAAAAAATTGTACATACCTGTAAGTAAAAAAAAATGCACTTAGCGGATGAAAAAAAATTAAACAGGCTTGCATTGCTAAAAGCTTCATTCTAATATTTTCAGCACATTTTGTTGGTACTGAATTCAGTGATTCCTTTCATCTACCACTAGAGGGAGCCTGCGTAGCACGGTCGGAAAATCACCGTATTGCACAACTAAATCGAACTTTTGCAGATCTTGAGAAGAATATCATTCAGCAAGTGAAGACAATGTTTCCAATTGAGCGACATCTCGGGGACTCCCCTTTTATTTTTGTTGTTTGTTTTTTTCCCCCCTAAACATTCATCTTCGGTTGTTTGTGTGCAGTCAAACCTGCCCCTTGAGCGCCAATTTCCAGCGAGCTTTTTTCTCCTGTGTGCGTCCTCGTGTGTTTGACCATGTTGGACTTATGCGAAAATCTTTTACCACAAAGTGAGCAGCAAAAGGGTTTTTCTCCCGTGTGTGTTCTCATGTGTGATACCAGGTGTGGCCTTTGGGAGAATGCCTTCCCACAAGTGGAGCAGCTAAATGGTTTTTCCCCCGTGTGTGTCCTCATGTGTGACGTCAGACTGTGTTTCTGAATGAAAGATTGGTCGCACGATGAGCAACGGAAGGGTTTTTCCCCCGTGTGTATCCTCATGTGCGACGCCACGCATGACTTGTGAGAGAACGTCTTGGTGCACAACGAGCAACCGTAGGGTTTCTCTCCGGTGTGCGTTCTTGTGTGGAGCACCAGACTGCGCTTCTGAATAAATGTTTGACCGCACAGCAGGCAACTGTGCGTTCTTTCCCCAGTATGTATTTTCACATGTGACGCCATGTGCGACTTTTGGGAGAATGTTTTGTCGCAGAACGAGCAACAAAAGGGTTTTTCCCCCGTGTGTGTTTTCATATGCGGTGCGAGTTGCCGCTTTTGAGAGAATCCTTTGCCGCAAATTAAGCACCGGAAGGGTTTCTCGCCCGTGTGCGTTCTCTCGTGCGCGACCATGCTTCGCTTCAGCGCGAATCTCTTCTCGCAAACCGAGCAAGAGAAAGGCTTTTCCCCCGTGTGCATTTTCATGTGCGTTGCCATGTGCGACGTTTGGGAGAATGTTTTGGCGCACAATGAGCAGCGAAAGGGTTTCTCCCCTGTGTGGGTTCTCGTGTGTTTGGACATGTTGGATTTATTTGAGAAGGTTTTCCCGCAAATGGGGCAACAGAAAGGTTTCTCCCCCGTGTGCGTTCTCATGTGCGAGACCAGATTTTGCTTTTGGGTGAAGGTCTTAGCACAAACGGAACAAGTGAAGGGGCTCTCCCCCGTGTGCGCGCTCATGTGTCGCCCCAGTTGTCGCTTCTGCGAGAAGGCTTCCCCGCATACGGAACAACTGAAAGGTTTCTCTCCCGTGTGCGTTCTCACGTGCGCTGCCATGTTTCGCTTCAGGGTGAATCGTTTCCCACAGGCGGAGCACCCGAAAGGTCTTTCCCCCGTGTGGATTTTCATGTGGGTGACCATGTGCGACGTCTGGGAGAATTTCTTCTGGCACACCGGGCAACCGTAGGGTTTTTCTCCCGTGTGCGTTCTCATGTGTTTCACCATGTTGGACTGATTCGAGAAGGTTTTGCCGCAAACGGAGCAACAGAAAGGCTTTTCCCCCGTGTGGACTCTCATGTGTTGTACCACTTGAGTCTTGTGAGAGAACGTTTTGACACACAAAGGGCAGCGGAGGAGCTTTTCCTTCCTGTGCGTCCTTAAGTGGCGAGCCAGTGTTGACCGTTCGCCGAAGGGGTCGCCACAAACTGAGCAGGTCAAATTTTCGGGAGGCACTCGTGAAGTCGCCTCGTGGCTCCTGCCGCGCCTCGACCGTTGGTCGTCACCTTCAGAGTTGGCGTCGCTCTCCACGTCGTTGCTGTCCGACAGCGGTGCCAGGAGCTCGTCCGGTGACGGGCCGGCGCGGGGCTGTCCCGCCCCGCCGCGATGATGGCGCCGCGTCCGTTCGGGCGGCTCGCCTTCGACCTTCACGCGGACGCCGGTCGGCGCCAGCGTGCCGACATCCAACTCCTTGTCTTCCTCTTTAATGCCTGGGGGCCACGGCTCCTCCTCTTCGTCTTCACCATAAATCGGCCGTGCATCGGTTTCTTCCTCTTGAGAGTGAAGGGGCAGCGAATGTTTTTCATCCTCATTGATGTGACGGGGCTGTGGACCCTCACGCGGGAAAGTGGAGCTGGGGGCCACCTTTCCCCAAAGGACAATCAGCTGCTGGATGTCTGCGGGGCATAAGCAAGGCAATAAGACCACTCCAAAGCCCGCCACACATTCAGCAACACTGACCGGACGGGCAACAGGGTTGTTTGGTGTTGCAGCTCCTCTGCCAACCTCACGTTTCTTCGGGTTTCTGTCTTAGCATCTTGCATTTATTTGATAGTAAAGTAAAAGAAATGAGCACAATTTATTTTCATCCCATCCGGTCTTACTTATCACAATTTTGCTTTGCATTGCCTTTAAACAGCTAATTTGACTGCGTCTGCACTGAAAAGTAAAACAAGCCAGAAGTTCAACATGAAAAAAAACCCCCCACTAATTTTTGGACATAAAAGAAAAACGACAAACAACCCTTCACACCCACAATCACACCTGGTGACAATTTAGTGTCCAATTATCCGTGCATGTTTTTTGGAACGTGGGAGGGCACCGGAGAACTCGGAGAAAACCCACGCAAGCACGGGGACAACGTGCAAACTCCACACAAGAAGAAATCCTCGGAGCCCCGAATCGAATCTCGGCCACGTGCAAAACTCTCTCTAATTGTGTTGCTGTTATTTTACTATCAATATCCATCCCTTCACTGAGGCCCGTGACATCATCCACTAATGTCAAAAACATGACATGGAGAACACGAATGAACATTTGGACAGACCTCGGCCGGACAACTCGATGTGATTCTTGCCAGCACCTTGCAGTTGCTCTTGTTGTCGCTCGTTCTCCTCGCGCGACGCCATTGCTCCGTTGAACAGTCAGAATGTGTTCTTAGTCACTCCCGGACCTATTTCAATTTGTTCGTGTTTTTTTGTCCCCCGCCCTCCCTCATCAAGACGTCCCCGGTCGACGTCTTGAAGCAAGGCCGACTTCCGCCTTTTTCTTCTTCGACGGTTAATGCGATGCACCACCGCCATCTTGTGGCGGCATTGAGGACACCTCAAGAATTGCCCAGGTTGGATGTTTCATTAAAAGCGGAACATGTTTCGAAATGGTTCGTCTTGGTCTCGTCTTTGCACTGGATATGACAAAAACTGGCATTTGAACGGACTTTTTATGTCCAGAGTAAAGCTCCCCTTCACTTCCTTTTGTAATAGTTTCACGAATGACTCGTTGCCTCCTGAAATTTCTATCTAGTGCATCTGAACTTTGATGACACTGGTCTTGTACTCTTTGTTTTATTTTCATCAATAAATTCATTGACAGAGAACAAAACCATGGATATTTTCGCTCCAATGATAGTTACTTTTCTAAATTCAAGTCTTCAATTTGCTTCTCTTTTAAAGCATTCTCATTTGTCGTTCTTTTTTTTTTTTCCAATTTGGAGTGAGTCGGTTCGTTTCCGTGAACCCTTTTTGCTTCGGAAGCTCGCGGAGGATTCCTGTCAAATGTTCAAGTCTTCCCCTTTGTTCCCCCAAACAAAGGGAGCAACTTAACGGGTTGGGATTCCTGCATGGGTCCTCATGTGCGATTTCATGGTGGACTTGTCGGCAAATGCTTTATCGCACAACGGGCAACGGAAGGCTTTTTCTCCGGCGTGGATCGTCACGTGCAATTCCATGGTTTGCTTGAGAGTGAATCTTTTGCCACAAATTGGGCAAGGAAAGGGCTTTTCTCCCGTGTGGATTCTCATGTGCGGCACCACGTTTCGCTTCAGGCTGAAGCGTTTGCCGCAGACCGAGCAACAGAAGGGTTTCTCTCCCGAATGCGTTTTCACGTGCGTTTCCAAATAGTCTCTGCGCGAGTAGGTTTTACCGCAGGTAGAGCAACCAAAGGGTTTTCCTCCCGCGTGCAGTCTCATGTGCGGCGCCAGGTTTTTTTTCAAGGTGAACGTTTGGCCGCAAACGGAGCAACAGAAGGGCTTTTCCCTCGTGTGCACTCTCATGTGGGAATCCACGTGCTCCTTCAGAGCGAAGGCCCGGCCGCACGTCGAGCAACTGAATGGTTTTTCCCCCGTGTGCGTTCTCATGTGCCGAATCATGTTGGCCTTTTGGATGAAGGTCTTCGCGCAAACCGAGCACGCGAAAGGGTTCTCCCCGGTGTGTATTCTTGTGTGCGATTCCATTTGGTCTTTTGTCGAGAAGGTTTTACCGCAAAAGGAGCAACCGAAGGGTTTCTTTCCGGTGTGCGTTCTCATGTGCCTGTACAAATGCTGCTGAGCAAAACCTTTGCCGCAGACCGAGCAGGAAACTCGTTTTTTACACGCTTGCGACGTTTTCGACTGCTTGCCGTCAGCTCGGCAGTCCGCGTTGCTCCCGAGAGGTTCCTCCGGGTCGTCGCTGTCCGACAGAGGCGCTAACAGCTTGTCCGGGGACGGCCCCCCGCGGGGGTGTCCGGGCGCGCCGTGACGATGCAGCTGCGACCGCTCGGGCGCTCGGTCCACAGAGACGCCGGTTGTTGGCAACTTGCTGATGCGGACCGCCTCTTCTTCCTCCTTAACGTGGATGGGCAGCGGATCCTTCGCTTCCTCTTTCGCATGAAAGGACTGTGGATCCTCTTGTTCTTCTTTGATGTGTGGGGGCCTCTGCCCTTCGTCTTCGTTTTTAATGTGGAGAAGCTGTGGCTCCTCTTGCTTGAAAATGGAGCTGCCCCATTGGAGCTGAGGGGGAAGCTCTTCCCGATGAACAATCAGCTGCTGGACGTCTGCAGGACACAAACAAGTCCGTTGTTCCATTACTGCCATGCAAACGACGCTTTGCCATTGTGTGGTTTTTTTTTTTTTTAAAAGCTGATTCTGATGTTTGTCAGAAAAAACAATCCTGAAAACTGATAAATGTGCCGATTAATTAACAAATTATGTTCATAATAAAAGAACTTCTTTTTTGTCCCTTACCGATGCGGATTTGGAACTGGGAGTCGCGGCTTGGAGTTTGAAGCGGATTACGTGGGACGGGAGAAGTGAACTCATCTCTTTTCGTCAATGGACGCTACAGCTTCGTGTTTGCTTTCAAAACTTAGCTTGTAGCAGACGCGTGCACATTTTCAGCATGACGTCTCTGATCCACTGGTGAAAGGACACTTTGATCCTCTCCCCTTTCATCTACAACTGCTTCGGACAACAAAGTGTATGCAGAAAAGTGGTGAAGATTGCACGACTGTCTGTGTCCTATGTGTTGCGTTGTGTTATTTTTCTTATTTTGACTTCAAAATGGCGCCGCGAGAGTGGCTGCCTTTCCAGCAGCTCCTATATTTTGTTGTTCTACTTCTTCCTTTCATAACTTTGCTGCTGTTAATCGGGAATTTCTCCAATGCGAGACTAATAAAGGTTTTCTTATCTAACACTAACAACAATAACGATAGGAATTACTAGCAGAATGTGAATGTTTTCTAAAAGTGAGTCTTTGTTGATCATTACAGCCAACCCACGGGGCATCGAGACCAAATTAATTTTGCATCCTTAAACATGAACACCAAATAATTAGCCGTCTTCATCTTTTCGATAAACCACAATTTGACGCGTATCCCGATATAGACGATGCGATAGTCGTACAATTTCAAGTGCCACTAACCGAATAGGTACAGTATATGAATGCGGTTGTACAACAGCTTGGAAACACACACAGTTGTGTTTTTTTCATCATTTTTGAATGTGCCGAATTGTAAATTAATACTTTATTCGTTGACATTCTGAAGAGATGCTGGTGAAATTCTTTGGCAAACAAAAAAAGTCAACCAAGACGGAGTATGTTTGATCATTTCGATTCTTCCAAGTAGGCACCCGACGCCCCGAAAACACTTTGGCGCATCTTGCTGTTTTCTCAGTCAGCTTTCTGATGTGGATAATGTTGTTAATAAAGTCACCGTACAGACAGAAAGGCTTGACAGAGAATGTAAGGGGGGAAATGGAGGGGACGAGATGAGCTGCTGATCTAACATTCAGCAGAATGATGTCGATGTGGAACAGACCTTGGACGCGCAAACACATGCCGTTGTCGCCAGCAGCTTCCGATTGTTTTCGTTGTCGCTCCTTCTCCTCGTACAGCGCCATTGTCCTCTGAAACGCTCAGACCATCTTCTTAGCCGCAGCCGTACCGACTAGTTGGACTTTTGGATGAGTTTTCCACTCGGATTGTATGCGATCGCCGTCTCGTTGTTGTTTTCAAGGCAGCCCTACTTCCGCCCTTTCGTCTTCTTTGTTGGTTTTACGGCAGCGGAGTGTCCGTGGTGAAGCGCGGCTGCCACTCTGCGGCGCTATTGAGGACTGCCTGAAAAAAAGTACCCGGAAAGGGTTTTTTTTTTTAATAATCTGCGGCTGATAATATACGAGGAATTTGACATGACGTACCGAAGAATTTCAACTTTCATGCAACCTCTTTCACGGCAGTATTAACGAAAGCTTCAGCGTTCAAAGAACGTGCTCAACAATCGGCCCATTTCTATCGTATGAAAGATGGTCTGACTCTTCTGTCTTAAAACGTAACCTGAATCGATACCTTTAAAGTCTTCTTTCCGCTTCTGACATAAAACGAAAAGCATTTAGAACGCAATAAAGATTGAACGTTTGCTTGAACGTTTTTGATGAAGAGATGAATTTAAACTGAGTATGCGATTTTAAGTAGGTAGGTTTTGACATGGGATTTGAATGTGGGAAGAGAATCAATATTTCGGATGTCGGGTGGGAGTGAGTTCCAGAGTTTGGACAAACCTTCAGTGTTGGTCGCTCAAAGTGGACATGGTGTGAGGTTTAAATCTACTTCAACTACATCGATCCACAGAGAACCGGAATGGTAAAACTTGATTATCTTTGTTGTTTTTAGCTATGTGCATGCAGTACGTTTGCTGAACGACACTCCAGCACAGTAGGTGGCGGTAATGCACATTACGTGTAACATCCCATCTGCCAATACACCAAAGGAAGAAAAACGCAAACGTTAGCGTCGTATCGGTCGCGGCATGTGAATAAAGCCCGAGGTTCCAAGTGTGTCGCTGTCCTCGTTGAACAGTTTTGCTCTCCAGCGTGAAAATGTTGAAGGATTTGGTACGCGAGCGAATGATTGCGGCCGCCGACGAAATCTTCGCACTGTTTGAAAGAACGATGGCGTCGTACGAGGAGCAACTTTGTCGAGCCAGAGATGAAACCGAGCGGCACCGACGACGACTGGAAGCTGTTTGCAAGACTCAAATTGTCGTACGACTCGAAGGTCCGAGCTTCTACCTATTAATCGTATTGACTTAACGCCGTTTATGTTTTTTTTTAAAATATTCATTCATATCGGTGCCTCGGCGTCAGAAATACGCGAGTAAAGATTCAAAGAGGGATCGAAAAGAAACAAGATTTGATCGTTATTTTCGAATGCTGCACATCATATTTTTGTGACGATTGACGTGATGTTACACTTTTTTTCCCCACTTAGGCTTTTTTTGTTTGTTCGTTAACAACCATTCAGCCGTTAGGTCGGCCATTTTGGGCCGCCATTTTTAATGGTACCAAAACGGCCCACCGTGGTTCAGCGTTGTCTTTCTCAACTCGAGTATTTTTTTTCAATGACTTTGTGACGAATGAGGTTAACGGCTAGCACCGTTTGTGGCCTCTGACATTTTCTTTTAGTTGGAAATGTACATATACGACTAGGTCACATCTGTCCGACCGTCATCTAAACTATGTTTGTTTTGTTTGTGTACTTCAGACGTCCAGCAGCTGATTGGTTGTAAGGAGGCAGAGTTGGGGGGCTCCAGTTCCGAGCAGAGGATTTCTCCGCCCGCCTTTGTTAAAGAGGAAGGTGCCGATCTGCTCTCCGTCCACGTTGAAGAGGAAGAGCATGAGGTGCCCATTGACCTGAAGGAGGAGAGGGTGTTGGTTAACGTCAGCAATTTGCCACCGACTCGCACCCGCGCGGGCCGTGAAGCCGATGAAGACGAGCCACCCGAGCGGTCACATCTTCCTCATCGCAATCCAAGCGGAGACCAGTGTGAAGGACCACCACCGGACCACCTCGAAGTGCCAAAGAGCGACGCGCAGCGTGAAGGTGAGGCGAAGCGGTCGAAGTGCTTTTGACAAGAAAACTCCCGAAACATATCAAACGTGTTCCCCCGCTCCGTTTGTCGTAACACATCTGATAAGAAGCTTTCGATAAAACACAAAAGAGAAAAATGCCTTTAGTTGCTTATATTGTGGCAACGCGTTCTATGAGCAACGGCAGATGGAATCGCACGTCAAAACGCTCATCGGGGAATGCCGCTTTGGGGGCCCATCGAGAGATCCAAATCCGAGTCCGCCTGAGCTAAAGCATCTGCCATTTGGGCCGGAGTGTCCCGCGGGCTTTCCGTTTTGTCTCCGTCTTCATTCTTGCGTTGCCAAACAACTCTGCGTACTCGCGCGTTAGGTCCGGAATGTGTTCTGGTGGCTTACGCTCGGCCCGTGCGGCCCGTTGAGATTCTGCTCTTGGACCCCGCGTGCTCTGAAATGCCTTTGTGTTGTTTCGTTTCCTCCAGACTTCGGGCAGCAGGTGGGCCACGGGGGAGAACACGATCCACGTTCCCCCCGTGATGACGAGGAACGGGAGATTCCAGTTCCTCCCCGCCTTCAGGACGAAGACGGGCCGCCCGGCGTCAGCAAGTCGCCGCAGAAAAGCGTCTTTACGGGGAGTGAAGACGCCGCCGAACCGGCCCGGCGCCGGCGGTGTCGCCGCCGCCGCGTAGACCGGCCCGAAGGCTCACCGGCAGAAAAGCTCTTCGCTCCTCCGCCAGGCAGCGCCAACCGAGACGACACCAACAAACGGGTGAAGGGCTCTAAAGACGAGACGACTCCCGGCGTCAAGGAAACTCCCCGCGCGCGTGAAAAACGTTTGCCCTGCTCGGTTTGCGGTAAAACGTTTCACAGTCAATATCTGATTATTCATATGAGAAAGCACACAGGAGAAAAACCCTACGGTTGCTCACTTTGCACCGAAAGGTTTCCCAGTCAGGCGCATTTGGGCCAACACATGCGAGCGCACACCGGCGAAAGCCCTTATTGTTGCTCGACCTGCGGCAAGACGCTCAAACACAAGTCGAGCCTGGTGTCGCATTTAAAAATGCACAAAGGGGAGATGCCTTTTAGTTGCGCCGTTTGCGCGAAACCCTTCGGGCAAAAGTCCCGCATGTTGAAGCACATGAAAACGCACGCGAGCAAGAAAAGCTTGCCGTGCCCCGTTTGCGGCGTCGCGTTCACCAAAAAGGCGGAACTGGCGAAACACGCGAGAACGCACCGGCAGAAAAAGCGCTTGAGCTGCCCGCGTTGCGAAAGACAGTTCGCGGACCTGTCCGATAAGATTCGCCACGTGATCGTCCACACGGGAGAAAATGAATGTCTCGCTTCTTTGAGCTAAAGAGGTTGCAAAGCCGTCGGACACGCTCGAGCGGGGAAACATTTCCGGCGGATACGAAATAGCTTTGAACGTACTTGTCGGCTAAACGCGACCAACGTTAAAGGGACCGTTTCTTGGCGTGGGGGTTGACTGTCGTGGCGAAAGATTTTAATTTGATTCATTTACGTTGACGTCCCGTAGATGACGGCGTCCAAACGGAGAAGGACGGTATTGACCGTGGGAGAGCGAGTGAAATGCATCCGGTTAAGCGAAGCGGGATTCAAAGTCAGCGAGATTCAGGAGACGATCCGAGTGGGAAAGACTCAAATCTACGAGACGTTGAGAAACAAGGAATCGATTCTCGCTCGGTACGATTCCGGCCGTTTACCCGCTCAGAGGAAATTGCTCGTGGCCCGACGGACGAAATACAGCGGGATCAATGAGCGTGTCCTGGATTGGTTTAACCGTTGTCGTGCTCAAAGCCTCCCGCTAACCGGACCGCGAATTCGAGAGAAGGCGAGCTCCATCGCGCGCTCTCTGGGCATCGAGGACTTCGAAGCGTCCCAAGGCTGGCTTCAAAAGTTCATAGCACGAAATCAGCCGAGCAACGCTGTCCTGGTTGGTGAGGGCGGGGAGCTCAAGTCGGAGACGGTGAGTGAGCGGGGGGGGGGGGGGGGAATTGAAGGATCTTCAGCAAACGCTATTGAGAATTGTGACCTGACCGGATTCTTTTTTTTTTTTTTTTTTCCCAGAACTCTTCCGCCCCGTACGTGTGTGATTCTGGAATGAATGCTCAACTTGCCAAGTTGCGTCCCTTGGACATGGGAAAATCCGCTACCTCCGCGCCGCTCTGCTGCTGCACACCAACGGAATAAGCTGCCACCGGAAGTGAAGTCTGCCCCCCGAGTGTAAATGCTTTTCAATCCAGGATAAAAACCTCTGTTCATATATACGTATATTTATTGCCTTTCAGTTATTTTAGAAACCTCGTCATTTCTTTTAATGTTTTTGAAGTTGTATTTCAACGTCGTCGATGTACATTCTGGTCATTTTGTCATCAAATTGTAAATTTCCCCAGTGCGGGACAAATAAAGGATATCTTAATCTATTTTGGGGTGGGGGGGAGGGGCTTCATCTTTTTGACCGTCATTAACTGTCGTAAAGCTACTGAGCCACACGGGAGAGAAACTCTTTAGTTGCTCCGTTTGTGGCAAAGCCTTCGCGAAGCAGTCGGATCGGATCAGACACACGAGAACGCACACCGGAGAAAAACCCTTCAGTTGCCCTTTTTGCGGGAAAGCCTTCTCCGGCAAACAGAGCGTGGAATCGCACAGGACGATACGCACGGGAGGAAAAAGCCTACAGTTGCTTTGTTTGCGGCGAAAGGTTCACCAAAAAAGTCCAATATGGTCAAACACACAGAAACGCACGACGGGAAAAATCCCTGGAGTTGCTTAATTTGTGGTGAGAAGCTGACTAAAAAGGCCCATCTGGTGAAACACTTGAGAATACACACGGGCAAAGAAGTCTTGAGTTGCTCCGTTTGCGGTAAAGAGTTTGTCAAAAAGTCCGACACGGTTCGACACATGAGAAGAAAACCCCTTTTGTTGCTCAGTTTGTGGGAAAGGCTTTACTCATCATGTATGGTGAGACACATGATCATACACAATCGATAGTTGTTCACTCTGTGGTTAAGCGTTGATTTTAAATGTCAAATACGGTTTGACACACGAAAATCGTACTTTAGAACAATGAGCCGGTATGAACCGGTTACCCTTCGTTGAAACGAGAGAATGGCTTTGAATCAGCCGGGACATTTTCCCCAGAATCAATTGTGGAGTCGTGGATCGACTAGGCCGAAAAAGTGACTATTTAATTTTCAATTTCGCGTCCGGGCAGAAGCCAGCTCGGACCAATCGACAAATTTGACTTTAAATGAGTCGATTCACACTTCAGTGATCAATCAACAAATGATTGGAGCTCACCTGCAAATGAACTGGCACTCCTGTCCATTAAAAAAAAACAAAAAAAAAACGTTAGCCTCGAGCACAAAATGATTTCTCATGAGACAAAATTTGGGCTTTCAAATGTGATGTGCATCGCCCTTTCTGATTACGGCTTTGAATTTTTATATTTCGATTCGATTGGTGTACAAAAGGACACAGATATGTAAAAAAAAACTCCGAATAAAAGTCAAATCGTGGCTGAACGAAATCTGCCTTGCCTGCCTGAATGATGTTTTTTGTATTTAATCCAACTGCTTCCAAGTCCACTTTTCGGAAACTGGATTGTGCATCAGCGAAAACGGATGTTGGCTGGCAACCGGTTCAGGGTGTCCCCCGCCTACCGCCCGAAGACCGCTAAGATAGGCTCCAGCACGTCCCGCGACCCTTGTGAGGATAAAAGCGGTTCAGAAAATGGATGGATGGAAGGATGGAATCGTGGGATGACGTTAGCTCGGTGCTGCCGTTACAATGGTGTGACGTTAGGTGGCGGTAATGTGCGATAAACGACAGTTGTCACCCGCCGATAACGTCAAGATTCGGAGAAGAAAAGTGCGGAAGTTAGCAATTGCACAGCATTCACCGCTTCGCGTGGGGAAAAAAAAGCTCAGGATTCAAGTGAATTGTCTTCAACGTGAACATGTTGAAAGAGTTGGTACGGGAGCGACTCATTGCGGCCGCCGACGAAATCTTCGGCCTCTTTGAGAAAACAATCGCGTCGTACGAGGAGCAACTTAGTCGAGCGAGAGAAGAGAACGAGCGACAGCGAAGACAACTGGAAGCCGTTAGCGCGTCTCAAATGATGCTACGAGAAGCCGTTAGCGCGTCTCAAATGATGCTACGAGGCGAAGGTCTGTTTACTGAGCTTCTTAATCGCAACATTTGAGTTCTCTAAGAAGGACGCGCGCAGCATAACGTCAACGGCGAGTGTTTTACGAGGCCTCGCAGTTATCTCGTTTAGCGTAGACCATAGGTGTCGAAGTCAGGTCCTGGAGGGCCGCTGCCCTGCGTGTTTTCCAAGTCTCCCCCCGTTGCAACACACCTGTTTCAAATGAACAGGTTCAATGTCAGGCTTCCGCAGAGCTCGCTGATGATCTGATCAGTCGAATCAGGTGTGTTGCAACAGGGGGAGCCTTGGAAAACATGCGGGCCAGCGGCCCACCAGGACCTGAGTTTGACACCTGCGCCGTAGACGATACGCCACTCCAACCACAAAATCGGGACGACTCTTTTAAGAAAAACCGCAGTCACAGACGGCAAAACATGCAACTTAAAATGTGTTGAGAACATAACATTGACACAGCAGTTCAGCGGCTAAATGTAATGAAATCAAAGTGCCCACGGGATCGACTTGCGAACGTCACGTCAAAAGTCAAAAAAAGAAAAAAAACAAGTCAGCTTGATTGTCAAATCTGCTCTGTGTACATCATACAGCACATGTGAAATTGCTTTCCTCTCAACCTCTCACGTGACCAAACCTCGAGAGCGGGTGAGCCGTGACCTTCGACTTTGACGTCATTTTTATTCGACAGCAGTTGACAGTACATGACAAAATGGCAGCCCCCCCCCCCCGGGATAATAATAATAATACATTTTATTTATAAGCGGCTTTCAAGACACCCAAGGACACTTTACAATAACAAAAAACACAAAACAATACGGGTTGAGATTTTCGGCTTAATTTTCATTCCACGAATGCAATATTCATCAGACTCCAGTCGGGGGGGAGATAGAACGGACATTTTCAAAATCATAAGTCCGACCCAAGGACCATGTCACCCCTGAAGGTAGTCCTAGGGGACCGGTTGTTCTACAATGGAGCTAAACTGTGTGTGCGTGTGTGTCGCTTACGTCCCGCAGACATCCGGCCACTGACTGGTTGTCAGCAAGAGCCTTCCTTCCGGTCGCAGTCGAGGGCGTCCGCTTTGGACGGGGACGACGCGTTCAACGCTAAAGAGGAAGAGGAGGCTTTTCACATCGGCAACTTGCCGCCGCCCGCCGTCGCCGCCGAGCCTGAAAACGAAGCACCCGAGTGGTCCGAGCTTCCTCATCTCAGTGCGACGGGAGACGCCTTCGAAGGACGAGCACCCGACCGCCTTTTAGCTCCGCTGTCGAATAGCGACGATGACGACATGCAAGAAGAAGCGACGGGCGAGACGGCGCCGACGCATCGGCACACGCTGCGAGCATTGAGAGGCAAAGCTCACGTCGGCGCACGTGTCGCTTTAGCTAAAAGTCCCGCGGCCGAGACGGCTGCCGCTTCCCCGCTCGCTGAGGCGCACTACGAAAAGACTCCCAGAACTTTCGATTGCGATACGGACCTTGAAAGGAAAAGAAAGGTTTCCGCCGTCTGGGACCATTTTGATCTCGTGTCGTCTATGAAGGTCTCGGCTTTTTCGATTTGCAACTAACGATTGTTTCGGTCATCGATGTTTTTGGTGAATGTTCGCAATGAATTGGATTTTCAAAAGGAATCATTTCCATCCCATTATTTCAAATTGACAAAATCCACAAACAGAAATTGAATATGAATCAGGAGCAATGTCGTTCTCTCGTTTCCAAACTAAGAACAGATATTTTTGTATTCTTCTTTTTTTTTTTTTTTTTGGCCGGCGTCATGGGAGACTTCAGAAATCTGAGCATAATATTTATTTTGAGAGGCTGAAATTCCGAGGCTGGAGATGATTTTAAATTGCACAATGTATCAAAACGCTTCGTTTAGTTATCAGATTCGTCGTTTCATCCGGTTCCTCTTCCGTTTCTACTCGATCAAACGGATTTGAAATCCATTTCAAAGTCAGCCTTACGTTTCAATTGGGCGCCGCTCAAGCTGTGCTGGGACATTGCGATTTCCTGTGATGGCAATTTGAGCAACTTTATTCCAATCACGTCTGTCAAATTGGTCGCACTTGGCATGAGTCGTACATGAGTGCTCCCCCGCCCCCCCGCTGAAAAAGTTGAGTGACTCTCGGTTGAAATGATTCCTTTTCGATTTTTTTTTTCTCCGCAGGTGAAATGTCGCATTTGTTCGACGGAGCTGTCGTACGTCAACAAAAGCACCTCCTCCATGCTGAGACATTTCAGAGCCAAGCACGAACACGACGAGCAATCAAACCCGCCCAGAATCACTGCGGGTATGCGGACGTTTGACGACGTTCTCCTGCTCGCTTTATTAACACCGAATGCTTTTTTCTTCCCCCCCCCCCCCCCCCCCTCCCTCTCTCGCGATCATTTGATCGGTCGCCATCAAGCCTCAAGGAAGCACGCGCTGGACCAGGCGGTTCTGAATTTCATTATCAAGGAGTCACAGCCGCTAAGCATCGTGGAGAGCGACGGCTTTCGCCAACTGCTTCGGACCCTTGAGCCGTCCTACGTTTTGCCAAGCAGGAAGGTTTGTAGGCAATCGAGGATAAAGAATATATGCCTTTGTTGCTCCTCCTCCATTCAGCTATGTAGTTGTGCTCAACACGCGATATGTCATTTTCATTTTGAGTCGGATAGGAAACTTCCAAGATGTGGTACTGAAGAAAAATTATCCGCGATCAGCCAAGCTACTATGTGTTGCGAAGCGACTCGAGTTGACGGCCAGCATCGGGGTTTGCTCTTTGGTTCAACTGGGATTCATTTTCAGACCGTCAAAGAAATGGGCCCGAAAACCATCAAGAACGAGCTGGAGTGACAACGGAAGCCGTCGTGGACGGAGCGGGCGGGCAGGCTTCCTCGGCGCTTTGCCGTCACGACGTTGAGAATGTGCAGTCTCCCAAATTTGGCGCAAGTCGGAAGGTGTTGACCTGAGCCTACATCGCAACGGGCGGCGGCACCCGTTTCTGGCACGTCATTATCTTTTTATCGCTTTGTTTTTGCTGTGATTTGCTGGCAAGTCGTGGACTGATTTGTTATTGATGAACTGAAGTAAAATTAATTTTTTTTTTTTTTTTTTTTTAAGAGAACCTGTGGCAGCGGATTGACAAATTTGGCACGCAGCACATCAGCGCCGCAGCACCTGGCGGGGAGCAATACAGTCAACTCCCCTTCATCACCGGTCTTGCTAGTTCAGTTTTTTTTTTAAATAAAATTGTCCAGGGTTATAATAGTTTGGGGCTTTCCTTTGTCATTATGTACTTAACTTTGACTTGTTTTGTTTAATTAAAATTAGGTTTCTATGTTTGTTTTTTGCGTTTATCCCAAAAAATGCCAACTGTACCGTAACCTCAATAACCTTGGTTGAACTCGGATTTGTTGTGTGGGCGTAATTCCACGTTCCGCCACCAGATGGCAGCACACTATTCACTTCAAATTTAAAAGAAGCGTGAAGACAGGAAACATGTCAATCTCACTGTTTTTTCCACTGATGGGTCAGAGAGGGATGATTGAAAGTCTGAATCCTCTCCCAAACGGTGTTTTATACCAACACAAGGTGACATTTTGCAATGTACATAATTATGTAGATTAATGAGAGGGGTGGTTACTACAGTGGACATTTTATCATTTTATCGGGTTACAGCAGGCATGCTCAGCTGCGGGCCGGGGGGGGGGGGCACCGCCCCGCCTGTTTTCCAGATCTCCCGGCTGCAACGCGCCCGTTTCAGATGAGCAGCTCATCAGATATTTCTATTAGATGGACCATTCCACCAAATCTGGACCAATTGCTATTTGCAATATTCTCAAAATAAATTCAATCTATATATTTTTTCTCTTCTTTTTTTAAGCACTAAATGTATCAATCGGTTTTTTGTACTGAATCTTAGTGGTGTCGAAGCTTAAAATTAGCAAATGCACACGCTGTAGCCATGACATTCACAGTAATTGAATGCTAACTTTAAAAAAAAAATCTCAACGGGCAGGAGGCTTTTTGAAAAATGCATTTTCATGGAATTTTGGGACGCAAATGGCACCAATTTGGTGGCATGGCCTATTTTAGAATGAGGGATTCACCTGCTCGATACATCCAGTCCGATGGACCTCATGGCGAACGATCCCTTTGCGTCATAGGTGTCAAACTCAGGTCCCTGGAGGGCCGCTGTCCCGCGTGTTTTCCAAGTCTCCCTGTTGCAACACACCTGATTCAAATGATCAAATCATCAGCAATTTGATCATTTGAATCAGGTGTGTTGCAACAGGGGGAGACTTGGAAAACATGCGGGACAGCGGCCCTCCAGGACCTCAGTTTGACACCCCTGCTTTACGTCGTTATTTCTAAGCCTGTGCGGGCTAAAATGACAAGCCCGCACAACTATGCAGTTATTGGGTATTTGCGTGGCTTTCCACACCTTGAAACGCCACGAGTTGATTTATGACCTCGTTAAATGCAGCCGGGAGCGAACGAGCTTGCTTGTCACCAAAGAATTTAACACTCGTTCAACTCAGAAGATATGTCGCTTGGATGTGTCGTAATCGCTAAGCCGTCCGGCCCACTTTCAGCTCTCTCATCTTTTTGATGATTTATATTTGCATATTTTAACACACATTTTTTTTTTTGCTTTAAATATTCTGAAAATAAAACCATCCTTTTCATCCGATACCAGATCAGCTGAAATTGACGTCATCTGATCGGGCTATCCCAAGTGTGAGATGTCAAATGGGGGTGGGGTGGGGGGGGGGGGGGTGAATTCTTGGAATCACAGAGGGATATGTACTGTATACTTTGTCTGATGTTTCTGTCATTTGTATTTTTTGGGGTGTGGTGGGAGTCTTGGAAATGCTTTATATGACTTCACTTATTGCAGGGTGGGTAACCTACCCTGATGGAGGTTCTAGCTGTATTCCCAAATTCCACAATCCTTTAAGGCAGGGGTGTCCAAAGTCGGTCCTCGCGGGCCGCTGTCCTGCTCGTTTTCCAGCTCTCCCAGGTGCAACACACCTGATTCAAATCATCAGGATCGTTCTGATGCTTCTTCAGAGCTGGCCGATGAGCTGATCTGAATCAGGTGTGTTGCAGGCAGGAGAGATGGAAAACAGGCCTGGAGCTGGACACGTCTGCTTTAAGGTACGCAATCAACCGAAAGCACACATACCCAAACTCTATCCAGTTTGGAGGGTTTTTTTTAAGCAGAAGGACTCGAGGACGAGAGGCACTTTTTTTTCCATTTAAACAAGAATTTGCATTTATTTGCATGAAAATAGATCTTTAAAAATACTACAAACAAAGTCTTCCCTGTAATACCTGGACTGCTGTGACGTTGAGGCTTTTCTCCACAAGGATTAAAGTGCAGTAAGTTGCTCACTTTTTTTCTTTTGACAAAACTGCGCCCCCACCAAAAAAAAAAAATAATTCTAACACTTGTGTGATTTCTTTAACCTGAGGTAAACGGTAGGACAATTCTGCAGATCACCCACAGTGATAACTCCAACACTGTGATATAGTTTTTCCACCACTCATTAAGGCCTTCGTTTATAAAGCACAACTGGCTCTCTCGAACACTCACGAGCGCATGAAAACGGAGCGTTTGCGTTCCGCTCGACAATAAAAACAATAAATAGTGCATGGAAATAAATAGCGCGTGGCAGCGGAGCAAATCAACTGTGCAATATTATCCACTCAAACACAATCGCACTTTGCCTTCCAACTATTGGTCCCCAAGGTTCGGTCGCTTACGCAACCGTAATAATAAATAGCAGCGGGCCAACGCGGACGGGCCTCCCGTCCCGTCTTTCGTCGGCTGACATTCACAGAATGAGCTCAAGCTTCACAAACCCCCTCCCCGTGGGCGGGTGGGATTCCCTAGCAGGGACTAACGGTGGGCGGTCAGCGCGAGGTGACGCCGAGCTGCTTCTTGATGTGCTCGTACACCACATAGCTGATGCTGACGGCGGGGATGACCTTCAGGAAGTTGGGCGCCAGCCCCCGGTAGAGGCCCGTCGGACCTTCGGCCCGCAGGATCTGCCGGAAGAGCCCCGTCATGCTCGCTTGCTGGCCGCTGCCTGTCGCGGCTGCAAAAGGATCAAATTGGATTTATTATTATTTTTTTAATATCTATTTTTTAATCAACCTTGACAAGTTGAGATCAGCGCAGCGGCCTGACCTTGCGCTTGCATGCGCGTCCTCACGAGAGCGAGCGGGTAGCTGGCAAGCTGGCCGCAGGTGCTGGACACGGTGCCGCACGCCAGGAGCACCAGGACGCCGGCATCGCTAGCGCCGTACTGCTGCAGGTAGCTGTTCTTCAGGGTCTGGGGTCATCACATGACAAGTTAGCACGGAAATGGGTGGTGGAGGAGGAGGAGAAAGTAGCGGCGCTCACCTCGTACACGGCCAGGTCGATGCCGGCGTAGGGGATGATGCCCAGCATGTTCGGCACGTAACCTTTATAGAACGCCGCCAGGCCCTCCCGCCAGAAGATCTGCTTGGCGCAGTCGGAGATGCCGGCGTACTGGCCGGTCGTTCTCAGAGCCAGGCGTGTTTTCAACACCTGAAGTTGAATCAAACAAAAAAGTCATTTTCCATCATTTATATCCAGTCAGTAAAAGAACAACGATAGGAGGACATGAACCGTCCGTGCCGTAATTTCCAGACTACAAACCCAACCCGATTCACTGTCGCAAGACACCAATTTAGCCAGTAAAACTAAGTTGTACATACAGGAGCCGCGGGTCTCCACATTATGAAATGGAATATTATCAATATTTGCCACCGCTCGACGTTCTTTCTAAAACAACAATGCCAGACGCCGCCATAGTTATGACGGCATCCCAGAACCTTTGAGTAATTTGTTTGTCACACGAGGCAGATTTGCGGATGATCTTAAGACTGGGGTCGCACAGCTGAAGAGCCCGTATCGGCGGGGCCCCCGACTAATATCAATCCAGCTCACCTCCATGGGGTAAATGGCACTCTGGGCAATGACTCCGGCCAGCGATCCGGCCACAAAGCGTTCCGAGATGCTCAGCGTCTGCTTGTCGCTGCCGATCAGACGTTTGATCTAGGGCGGGAACCAGACAGAAATGTGAGCCGGCTCACGTTTCACATACGTACGGGGGCGGGGGAAGCGCGGGGACTGCGCCGTGCCGTACCTGCTCGTACGCCATAAACTTGAGGGCCGACTCGGGCGCGATCTTGATAATGTTGATGCCGTTGCCTCGCCACAGTGAGCGCACGCCGCCTTCTTTGATCATCTGCATCAGGCCGCTCATGATGCACATGTTGTTACTTCTGGAGCCGTACACCTGGAGGGACGCCGACTCATTAATATGCACAACTGAGGGACAGCGGTGGTCTTCAAAAGCACTTTTCTTCTCTATGCTCGAGTACAGTTGCTCTAACTGTTTAGATCAGGGGTGTCAAACTCATTTCACATGGTGGGCCACATACGCCCTCGGTAGATGTCAAGTGGGCCGGACCATTAAAATGATACCATACTTTGCTATAAATAACCAAAACAATATGTCTTTCCTTTATTTTGGTATAAAGAAGTACAAGAACATTAGGAAAATGTGGAAATTTAATGAACATATCTTTTACAAAACATTTCATGAAGCACATTGCATTTCCTTCGACAAATGTGCAATTTACTTTTATCATTCACATATATGCATTGCAACTGATCCCACTGACCCACTGATTGGACAAACTTTAACAAGTAATTGGTATTGAAAAATATAGTAATGCACTTTAAGATTAAACAAGATTTAAAAAGAAAGGATACTCAATGAATTGCACCTTATTAAAAAATATGAATTCTGTGTCTTTTACGCATTTTTTTCACTTTTAAATTATCCTGCGGGCCTGATTGAACCTTCTTGCGGGCCGGTTCTGGCCCGCAGGCCGTATGTTTGACACCACTGGTTTAGATGATCAGCTCATCGCCCAACTCTGAAGCGGCATCAGAACCATCCAGAAGATTTAAATCGGGTGTGCTGCTCCTGGGAGAGCTGGAAAACCGGCAGGACGGCGGCCCTCGAGGACCGACTTTGGACATTCTAACCCTTTATGTAAAAAGGCTTCTCAATGCCCGATGACCGTATGTTCACCCACGCGAAGCAGCAAAAACTATCACTACAGGAACACATCTTTGCTAATTTCTTGAGCCGGTTTGAGGGCTCTCCACATGATCTTAACATTAAGCGAGCGGACTTCCGTTATTACGGTACAAGTTTTGGTTCCAACATTTGCGTTTAAAAATGCAATGTTTAGTCTTTGTGTCAAAATCGTCATCGGCGTGGGTGAAAGTAGAGCTTGTGCCGCCAACTGGAGGCCAAAGACCCACGTGAGGACCTCTGGCCCGGCAATGACGCACGAAGCGATTTCACGCCACGGTGCGTCGACCTCGGACTCGGCCTCCCCTCTTCCAATTAAACATTAACTTAGAATTTATAGTGAGACGCAAAACCACTTTTGCAACATCCGACCGGCTGACGCAAAATTGCGATAAGATTGCCCCACTTTCCCCTCGAGTTGCCGTACATGACCGCCTTACCTGCATCATGACTTTGACGCGATCCAGAGGCGCCGTGCACGTCCTGGAAACGGCGCCCGCTCCGCCGCCCGCCACCAGGTGGCGCCACCAAGTGCCACTCTGCTTCTCCTCTGTGCTGAAGTCATCGGGGACCATCAGGTTCTCGCCCACGTCAAAGATCTGCAACAGACAAGGATGCGCGTTATAAAATGAACATTCAGCTGTGGCTTTCTGTAGGAATAAAATGCAGGATGACAAAGGACTGAGGCATTCGATCGTTTCTAATCTGGTCAGAAACGCTTCCCTTTCTCTTTCAAAAAGTACGCAGCACAAAACTATGCTCCAACTGGAACTCCCGCGCCACCGGAAAAAATAAAATAAATAGCTGGACCAGGAATGAAAATGTCCTGCACGTTCAAAATGTGTCATCATACGACCTCAATTCCTTAATGTGCTCCGACATTCGACTTGGCACACGCAAATGTGTACTCAAGGCAAAAACAGCCACCTTGTATCATCTGCGCTCAATCAAACATGAGTGCAAGCGGACCGAGCAAGTTCCATGCCCTTGAGTAAAGGTCACACTGTGCAATAGCTTGGTCGTCATTGGCACCGTCAAGGGATCATCGTGATGCCTCGTTTGGCCGGGTCCAGTGGACGCTCGCGAAAGGCCAAAGCACAGCACATTCAACCAGTAACCCTCATGTGCCGTTTAACCGGTTAAAAGGGGCACTTCTTATTACATTAGATGCTCGTTATCACCACTAATGGAAGCCTCTTAACAGTCATCAGCTGTTCTCTCTTGGGGGTGGGGGGGACACTTTGATGTATTTACATAACAGCACACATAATCCCGCGAGAGATTACGCGCTGACGCGCAGGCCGGTGTCCTTCTTATTTGCCCGTTTAAGCGGCACAGGAAGGTGCACTTTGGAGCCAATAAAGAACGGCTAATCATGCCAAAATAGGCCATCTGATTTTAAAAAAAAAAAAAAAAAAAAAGAAAACGGGTGAACACAGTGTCTACTTGGGATAAAGTTTATGGCCAGATCGTGTAAATTTTACTTTGCTAAATAAGAGAAATACCACCATCTGAAAATGTATTTTGACATCTTAAAGTAATCAAAGTCTGACAAACTGTTTCAAAACTTTATGCATTTATATGAGAGATATTTCATAACATTTCGGGTATATTAAAATGCGACCAGAGGTTTTATGCAACTTTTTGGAAATGTTATTGTGACAATTCCTTTGTCGGCTCGTCCACATTTGAGCCAATCAAAACCCTGAAATCTTGCAAAAGCCCAGTTTAAAGGCAAAGGGACAAAAGGCATAAAAACATGCCCTATGGAAAATATCCTTGCATGTACCGACCCAGTCGAAGTAAGACCGCTTGTGCAACTCACCGTGGAATGCTTCCAGTACAGGATGATCTCGGGAATGCCCTCCGTCTTCTCCACGGTGGGGTACTTGCTCCATTCTTTACTGCTGATGGTTATAATGCCATTCTTGTCCATGCTAAAAGACAAAAATGAGCACATTCAACTCCTGATCTGTACAAAGACACGCACACACAATTTGAGAATCTATTCAGCTACCTCTTAAGGGCTTTCTCGGCGAGATGATGGGAAATGTGCACGCCAATGTCTTGGAGAGCCCGGATGAACTCCTTGCTGTCCACTCGGCCTTGATAAGAATGAAAATGGGTTTAACACAAAAACAGTTGGGAGTCTGGGTTCTCGGGGCAAATGTGAGACGCTCACCTGCATTCCTCTTGTCCAGGGGCTTTAGCACCAGCTTCAGGTCCTTCTCATAGTCCTGCAAGTAGTGCACAAATTCCTCAAAATCCAGCTGGTCGTCAGACATCTCGGCCTCCCTCTCTTGGGTTTTCTGCAGGTCACACACAGACAGATGGAATGGATATTGCCGTTTCCAATATCCATTTAAAGTCCAGCGTTGCCACCGTGACCCATTTATCCGGCCTTGAGTGACACGATGACTGCTCTATCTTTGACCGGAGAGCCGCAGAGGTCCGCCGCCAACACCGGTAATCCCGTCTCAAACTAAATCGAGAGCAGGTCACCGTCCCTTTGACGCAATATCACACCCGACCCGCGCATGCAGAGGGAGGATGACCGTAAACTTTTAGGCGTGAAAATCAGCTGCTAACAAAATCCTTCTTGCAATGGGAAAATTTTCCCCAACAATTTTCCTTGGTATGCAAATTACAGGGAAATGCAACTTTTTAAGGTGCGGCAGGACGTTCATTTTGCTTAACCTAAAACCACATCACAATCTATACATACATCAACTTAAGACTTAATTTTGCTTTCATTTCTTGCTCGAATCCATTTGAAAGGCGCTCCGTGACGTCACAAATGCAATGAACGAGAAGGCGGCTTCCACGGAAGGGTGGACTCTCCCGCCCCACGCTTTTAAGAAAAGAAAGCAATTGAACGGGGCAGACAGTCACTATATCTGCACTGTACACGTATATAAACATTTTCTAAAACTTTCAAATTGTTACAATTAGGATTTGTGAAGATGTGGGGGGCAACGACAACGTCGTGGCAGCTGAAGCACGGCGAGGTTTGCGGCCTAGTCGTAAGGCTTCTGCTATTTCAGCTATGCTAAACCGGCCGGCGCCGAGAGTCCCAGACACAAGCCATTAAAGGACGGTGCACGAAGCTAGTAAATATTATCACAAGCGCCACTGTCCGTAAATATTTACACGGTTTATTTCTTCTTACTTTTCGCCATCTTTGGTAGGTGGAAAACTCCTGGGACGGCAGAAACACGCTCAATTTGTTGAAGAGCGAATTGAGTTCGGTCGGAAGTCCGTTCGACTCGAAGTAGTCCACTTCCACCGGGTCGGAGTTGGATACGGGGACGTAAAGGCACAGAGCAAGCATGCTTGGTTCCTTCAATTGAAAAGTGAACTATAATAAATAAATTAAATAGAGGAAACAAAGCTACTCCTTCCTGGTGGACGACCGAAATGCCGGTGAGTCACGAGATGCCGGCTTCAAGAGAAATTCGTAATGCCCCGCCCCATAGCGTAATAGTGGCACGTCATTGGCTGTCTCTGCACTGCTCACCACCCGCATCGAGGTTTTTTTTACTATTGGGCCAATCGGCAGGCTTGCTCATTGACTGGCTTGAATTGGTCCCGCCTTAAAAGTTGCGTAAGGATTGGCGCTTTGTGGACCAATCCTGTGCTCTCTTCTGGTCTGGTCAACGTGTCAGCGATGAACCAATTAGGTGTATCCTTTCATTCAAGGACTGCCAGAAGCTCCCTCGGCGGACACAGGCCCAAGAAAAGTACTAATTAATCAATAGAGGGCCAATAAAGGTACAACGATGAAAATCTATAATAGTGCTCACACGAAAACAAGAAACAAAATATGGCTATGAGAAAACGGCTGCAAGTTTTACCAGATCTGCACAGTGATATTTAGTCTTGCACAACTTTACATACTCTGGCAACGTTGTTAGTCGTGCACTATTGTTTAAAGAAAAGATGAATGGCCAGGGAAAACGTCTTTATTGTATTGCCAGGGCATTCAAATGAAACTCAAAACAAAGCACAACAATAAAGAAAACAACGTGATTTTGCTATTCAGTCATCAGTCATATTTTCCAGAGTCACCCATATTTTAAGATTCGGCCAGGTTAAACAGACTAATGAGAACACGTCCAAGTCCATTTCTCATAATCCCCCTTTATAGCTCAGCAATTCTGTCCTTGTCTCACTCTGGAGCTGTCAGCCTGTCAACTGATTTACCGGTAACTGCGCGCGCCGTGTTATGTCACTAGGTCTTGTGTCCGCATCATGCCTTAATGCCTTGATGTGGAAGGAGAAACAGGTTGAGCTCCAAATGCCAGAAAAAGAAACGGAGCGAAGTTGTTGACATGTGGTGGAGACTGTTTTCTATTCAACGGTAACATATTTCACCAACCACATGAAACAGCAGCCCCCGGCTGGTTTGTTGTTTTCATCACATTTTTCTTTTGTGTATTCAATTAATTAAAAGAATATGTGCTAATCGTACGTTCTATTTAATGGCCTTGTACGTGGGTCAAAGGTATCAACCTCCGAGAGGTTCCTAGTTCATCAGCGATGCGTTGTGTTGTCTTGCCTCACAGTCACCGTTTTGTTGTCGGCGTTTCAGTTGCGTCACACGACTGCAGTGGTTTGCACTTTAACCTGCAGAGTCGCACAAACACCACGGTACAGGTGAGGGCACATGGTGGGGGCAGCATTTGGCATCAGGCTGGTTTGTTTTGACGCACAAAATGACACTTGGGGATGTTTTTGTACTGGTTCATCCTGAGACAAGGAGTCAACAAGGTGTTCTAGTGGCCAACACGATGTAATGAATGACAACGTCCATAAATGTTTAGATATAGACAGTACATACTGTACTGCTTTTCAGCCATCATATAATAGAATTACCGTATACTCCTGTAATGGGGCGACACGGTGGACAACCCTCTGGGATTCCGCACCAGGGGTGTCAAACTCAGGTCACTGGAGGGCCGCTGTCCCGCGTGTTTTCCAATTCTCCCTGTTGCAACGCGCCTGATTCAAATGATCAGATCATCAGCAAGCTCTGCGGAAGCCTGACATCGAACCTGTTCATTTGAAACAGGTGCGTTGCAACAGGGAGACTCGGAAAACACGCAGGGCAGCGGCCCTCCAGGACCTGACTTTGACACCTATGCCGCACCCAAAAATGAGATTTTGTCAGACGTAACTCAACAAAAAAAGTGTTTTCTTCAGTGTACAGTACATGAGTTGAGATGACGGTCTTAACGTGGAAGCAAATCGAAAATTGCATTTACAATATGTTCTACGTCCCCCCCACTCCCACTAGTCTAAACGCAGTACAGTACAGTATTCTGATTAACATTGGGTTGGCAGAATAAGAATTAAGCCATAGGTGTCTTGGAGGGCCGCTGCCCTGCATGTTTTCCAAGTCTGCCTGTTGCAACACACCTGATTCAAATGATCAAATTGCTGATGATTTGATCATTTGAATCAGGTGTGTTGCAACAGGGGGAGACTTGGAAAACACGCAGGGCAGCGGCCCTCCAGGACCTGACTTTGACACCTATGAATGAAGCAGATCCATTTTGAGGCGTCCAAGGAGGCCACCATTTTAATATTTATAATTTCATCTGTGGTTTTATTGCTCTTTTTTGATTGTAAAGTGTCCTTGGGTATTTTGAAAGGCGCTTATAAATAAAATGTATTATTATATTATTATTATTTAAGATATCATGAAAAAGCAGGAAGAATATTCAGCAGTACTTACCACCCCTACATGCCACTGAAATCACCACACGAGAGATACTGTACCGTCTTCTTGCAGGGTACAACCAAAGATCATGTGGTCATACGCTTCAAAAGTGTGAGAGCGCCGAATCCTCGCCACTAGACCACCAGGGATATATGAACTGTTGGGCAGTGTTTATTTTCTTGAAAGAAATCTATGAGGCAGCCCGGGTCTCAACTGACAAATTAGGTTTTATGATGGGGACCTCAGGTCACAATTAGGGTTTCAAGAAAATAATCAAGACAGGATTCAGATATTAAGCAAACGTGGCGGTACCAAGACATTTTCAAAGGATTTCTAGCAAAGGCAAATGTTTCAAGTTGGGGTGTCAAACTGGGGTTAATTTTGAAGTCACTGTGAGGGTTTTAATTTCATTTAAGCAATTTGGGGTAATGTTTCAAATTGGGAATTCAATGTAAAGACCTGCGATTGGCTGGCAACCGATTCAGGGTGTCCCCCGCCTACTGCCCGGAGACAGCTGGGTTAGGCTCCAGCACCCCCCGCGACCCCAGTGAGGACAAAGCGGTTCGGAAGATGAATGAATGAATGAATGAATGAATGTAAAGACGAATGTTTTTGTATTGCGCCTAACTGTATTCGCAATGGATTGTTCAAAATAGCACATGCGGGCGTCAGCCACTAGAGGACGCTGTTTTAGCGCTTTGAGGCCGCGCTTTGAAAGAGAGATTCTGTTGCCTTTGATTTGTTAGTTACTGGAAACCTTCAAAATCAAGTCAGGAAGGGTTACGACATAAATACACGGAAATTGTGTCCTTTGTCCATAAAAAATAAAAGTTATGAGATTCGACAACTTCTATGTGTGTTTATAAGAATTAAAATGAATGTGATTTCAGAACAATGATCCCTTTATGTGTAATTATTTGTAATTTAAAGGCGACGTTCATGTTCATTGTGAGAGAAAAAGAAACAAGAAAACTGCGGGTCTGACTGAAAACAGTCAGACCCGCAGTTTTCTTGTTTTGAAAGCAAAACCGGAATGCGAGTGCTTTGGTGTGTTAGCCTGATCCAAGACCCCGCTGGCTGGATTAATCCCGTTCACAGTGTCGAAAAAGTGCTGTTTTGTATCATTTGTTTGGGAGAATCGTCGCCGCGAGCAGAAATGTCTCCAGGTGGGCCTTCTCGCCTCACTTTTTTTAACAAGCCTATCAAAATCTTGTGTCTCCTTAAGTGCCAAATGTCGACTTGAGCGCGATCTTTTCTTTTTCTTTCTCCAGATTTCTGCCTCGAATCGCCGCCGGGGAGCACGACGAAAGAAGAGGAGCGGGCTGCTTCTCGCCCAAAGCTGGAATAAGACGCCACCATTAAATTCTCTTCCGGAGTGCTTTTGTTGTGTCGGGGGCTTTTCACGCGACCCAAGTGTCGACAGAAGAAAGCAGTGGAATGGCGTTCTTCGCGAAAAAGAAGAAATTCAAGTTCCAGACTCATCTGACGCTGGAGGAGCTGAGCGCTGTGCCGTTCGTCAACGGGGTTCTCTTCTGCAAAGTTCGCCTGCTGGACGGAGACTTCGTCGCTTCCTCCTCCAGGTCGCTTTTAACACCAAATATATATAGTTTTTGAACGTCTTTTTCAACAGGCACAAAAAATGAATTAATCTTTTACAAAAAATAACATATTTAGTATACAGAAGATTGCCCCCCCCCCCTCTAGGTTGAGGTTAAGCTCCGATGAAGGTAAATGTGTGAGACTGGTTAGCACGCCCTTCTTACAGTGCCGAGGTCGTGGGTGCGAATCCGGCCCGCGGCCTTCTTGTGTGGAATTTGCGTTTTCTCCCGGTACTCTCCGTGACCCTTGTCAGAATAACTCGACTCAACTCAATTCTCCGTGACCTTTGTCAGAATAAGTGGATCAGATCATGGATTGATGGATGAACGAAGGCAAACGAACCACAAATTAATATGAAAGGCAGTTTTTTAAATCGACTTCAATTACCGTTGTTAATTTGGGAAACATTTTGACTGGCAGTCTTTGAAACGTTCACTACAACAAATGCCACCAAACAAGTGCGGGTTAACCAGAAGTCAAAAGTCACTAAAGGGAAGTCGCATCAAAAATGTTCTTCTGGTCAATATGTTCCACGTGGACCCGCTCATCCAACCATGGTATTCAGATTAATCCTTTGTTTGTGGAATATGAATTTAGCTGCAAAATGCCCCATTTTATATCCACGGCGGGGGCAGCCATTTTGTCACTTGCAGTTGCTCAGGTGACAGCCACTCGGGGCTCACCTGTTTTGTGAAGTTGGATCGTGTGAAGTTTGCAAGCTGAGCTAAAAAGGAACCCAAGTGGAGCTTTTGCCATTCTACTTCACCGTGATGTCGATTTGAATTCCATGAGTTGTTCGGCTCTAGTTTCAAGCCAGGGTTAGGATTTCAAAGGAAGGTTTCAAGGTGGGAAACGGGTTTCCGATGAGTACTGGGCTTTGGAAGATAGCACTAGGATTTCAAACTGGGGTTTTCAGTTAGGCTTGAGGTTTCAAACAATGATTGGATTTTCAAATGAGGGTTTCAACCTTGTATCTGGGTTTCGAGCCAGGGCTCTGGTCACAAATTAGGGTTTTCAAGTCAGGGTTAAGGTTTCAAACAAGAGTCAGGCCTTCCAAATAGTGTTCCAACTCGGGGTTAGGCTTTTCGAAGAAGGGTCCCAAGCCAGGGCGAAAGTTTCAAGATGGGGTTGGGGGCGCTTCATGAGCACCATGGTGAATGTCAGAATTTGTGTTTGTCTTGTCACATAGAGTAACGGTGCAATGTTTTCAATCACGTTAGGATGCTGCTTTTATTTGAGAACTACTGTTGTTAGAGCTGATTTCCGCCGCCTGGGACGGATTTTATTTGTCCAACCGAGACCCCTACAATCCCCCCCTGACTGCGCCGCCACCTTTCTGGATGTTACATAAGCGGCCCCACGTTATCATATCCACCCATTGGAACAATTCGCTCTCTCTTTCTCTCGTCCAATCGGATTAGCGTTATGTCACCCATGTGACAACGCGTGTCTTTGTACAAACCGCCACCACCCACCGTTCTCTCCCGCTGCCACGTGCCACAAATGTGACCATGTGGTCCCGGTGCGCCGGCCGCCAGTCCGCTGGACTTTATGACATCACCGTTTCGTTGCATGCAGGCGGGGGCACACGCCGATGCAACATCTGCCAGTCAAATAGCCGCTTGGTATGCCCTTGCAGTCGCCGTCAGCCAAATGCAGACGCCGACGCCCCTTCCAGCGGGCCCATGCCAATCGGTCATAGCCGCCGACATGCTTATGCCGTAGCTGTCAATCAAACACGGACAGTCAACCCTAAAACCACTGGGACAGGATCTGTCAATCGATCACGGGCGTGCAGAAACTGACCGTCAAACCTCACCGTTGGCACACGGGTACCGCCCATCAATCAAACATTGGCACTGAAACCTCTTCGTTGCGTGTCAATCAATCATAGATACTGACACGCCCACAGAGTAGCTGTCAATCAATGGGAACTACGGACAGGCCCGTGCAGCATCTGTCAATCAAATATGGACACTTGGACACCTTCCATCATGTTCATTGGGGCCACATTGATTTCAATGTTTTTGTTGTTGTTGTTTTTTTTTTGTGGTTGATATTTGGCAGAGTAAAAGTTCATTGACTGATTAATCAGCCAATTCATCAAAACAATTATTACATAACACTTACTCCAATGAAGTTATGCATGACAGGCATCCGATTTGACTGGTTTCATGATACTTGAGTAGTATTTGTTTTACATTACAGCAGAGAGAAGGATCAACCGATTTTGAGCGAGGCGGCGTAATTATCTTTGTCTTCCGTTGTAATGTGTTGGCGCGTTTCAAAAAAAAAAAGCATATTTCAAAAAAAATCTGTAAAAAAAACATTTGGGGCAGATTTTTCAAAGCGCTAAAATGATGAAATCGGCCCGGCCGATTGATCGGTCGGAACGATCGCGTCCACACGCCTCTGCCAACGGCTGTCGGTCGAGCCCGGCCGCGGACGCGGCCCCTCTCCGGTATTTGTCGGTCAAACATGGCGAGAGAAACACGCCCCCGCTGCCTCTGTCAGTCAAACACAGACACGCCCCCTCAGCTGGAAATCAGACAGCAGAAGACAAAAATGTACTCGCTCACGGAACCATTTTAACTCGTTCGCTGCCAGCCCCCCGTCGGTCCTTTTCCCTACGACGTGGAGAAAAATATCATCAAATAAATATCTGGAATGGATTCCTAAAGGACATGAACAGACATCATTGGCAGTTATTAATAAGCGCATCCTTCCTAGCGAGGTGAAAGTTTTGATCGTGTTTCTTCTCAACTTGAACGCTGCTGTGATTGAGAACAGCTGCGCGGGATTCAGAGGAAAAAAAAACAACCCAAACCTCATCTCGCAGTTCCGACGAGCAGCCAGCTTGAAAGGTTTTCTTTGTGGAATGTTTGGAAACTTGACACGGTCGAAATGTGGAACACGTTGCCGATTTGTAAAGGTCCCGCTCGCGCTCGTCTTGCATGCGAGTGCGTTTTGTCGGGCGATTGGCCACACATCGGATGTTGCCGCGGATTAAAGACCGACGAGCGTTTTCGGGGCGAAGAATGTGATTGCGTGCAGCTGCTGCAGCGGCGGTGGCGGCGGTTGGCCTCGTCATGCGCTCCTTTGGCAGCGTCTTCCTGTTCGAACTTTATCGCCGTTACCATGTGGCCATTTTTCACTCCCAAACGTTTGAGGAGTCCATCCCGGGCCGACTTTGCCGGGAGACCAGATGCTCGCAAAGCAAAGGCGAACACCGAAGGGGAATTACCGGAGCCCCGTGAGCTCATTTAAACGAGTTTGATCGGTGAAAAACAGCACAAGTGTTTTGGGGAGACAGTCGAGAGGGCAGGACGTCTTTCAGAAGAACCCGCCAGCTATCCCGCACCGTATAAATGTCCCGGAGAGATGTTTGATGTCGTGTCACGTGTCATGAAGCCAATGGCTAACCCCATGTTAAAAAACAAACAAACAAACAAAAAGGCCCCTTCTGACTTTTGGGGGTTTGTTTCATTGTTTGAGGTGTCACAAAAAGCAAAAAAGTAGCGGTCCAAGTCAGTTTTTCTGAAGCACAAAAGCTTGTTTTCTCTGCTTTTTGGTCAGAAACGTGAACGTTTTTTTTTTTCTTTTCCCCGAAAGAACTTTTGTGACGTGAATGTATCCCGTGCGTTTTGAAAGAGCCCTCAAAATGCTGACGTGAGGAACGACCCAAAGTAGCAAGGAAGGGGATATCGGTGTCATTCACAAAAAGGAAATTCAAGTTATGTCCCAGGATGAAGGATTTCACAAGAGGTGTCAAAATGAGTTGATGACAAATCAATGAAAAACAAATCGACAACTCTTTTGAGAATTGATTCATCGCTGAGCGCATTTCTGTAACTTTAAGGTGTCCAAATCCGATTTCATCCTTTCAACGGTAAAGAATCTGATTTCTGTTGTTGAAGTCTGTCGTGAAAGCAAGCTCATTTGCATTTTGGGTTTTCATCAAACCCTTCGGATAACATCGATGCCTCTGTTCTGACATCTCTCGTCGCATACCAAACTAGTAAACCTTTGCAGAGATCAATACCCGAGAAGTAGCTTGCACGTTGTTGTTTTTTAATTTTTTTTAAAATCAGAATCAAATAACAAATCAGTTAATAATCACTCATTGGGGGAAAATGATTTTATTCCTTGGAATAATCTATACAAATTTTTACTTTCCATCTTGTTTTTTTTTTTTTTTTTGGGTTGGGGTTGAAATAGCTAATAACAAAGCATTAAATCGGTTGGCATCAAATTTTTCCTCATATATTTGAAGGCTTTGAATGGTTTTGAATGTGAACGGTTGTTGGCAGCCTCTGACAGGATGGCGACCAGTCCAGGGTGGACCCTGCCTCTCTCTCCCGATATCAGTGACTCTTGAGAGGATAAACCATATAGAAAATGGATGGACGGCGCACATGCGAGTTTGAACGGCAGGGAAGTCCGCAGATGAGCGAGAGGTTCGCCCAGAGCGCCGACTTTTCAACAGCTGTTTCCTGTTTTCCGCTTGATTTGCGCTTCATTTGCATACTGTGTGTGTGTGTGTGTGTGTGTGTGTGTGTGTGTCTCCGCGGGCTCTCGCTGGTTACACAGTGAAGAAACATCTTGAATCGTTCTCGTGTCCAATGGTTGAAATGTTCTGAAGTGCGATGAAAACGCAACCTAGTGGCGGGAGATGACATTGCACTTCCTTTCCGAACAAAATCAAAGATGGACATCCAACAAAATGTACGTGACCACGATGAAGAAAAAAAGCTGAAATATTACAAAAATAGTAAAATAAAAAATACTCAATGTAAAATGCAGTTTGAACTGATGCGAAAGACGAATACATTATTTGATGGGAAAAAAATACGGCAATATTACAATGGAAAGAAAGCTGGACAAAAACATTAAAAAAAATACACTTCAAACATGCAAAAGTGGGACTGCAAACTATCCGCGAGCTTTGTGTTTCCCAGCATGGAAAAAAAGGTCCAATTTGTTTCACGGGCACGCTCGGTTTGACCCGAAGCGCCACCCCTCGTCCCGCTCTTGACGTCACGTCGGCGTCTGCTTCCTCAGCGCCGCTTTATCTGACGTTCCTTCTCATGACCCGGCCCGGAACGTGGCGTGTTTGTGTTTCTCGTCAGCAGGCCTCGCCGTCGCCGATAACGGCCCGTGTCCACATTGGCGGGTGGCTCTCTGTTTTAACTCAAGTGGAAATAGATAACGTGCAAATTTTTGTTACGCTGGCACTCATTTCGGCAGCGGTGATTGACGGTTGCGCTCACAAGGCCCACTTCCCGGTCGAAACGGATTGGCGGCCCGCATCCCGAGCTGCTTGAATGCGGTTCCCCTTTGCGGTAGTTTGTGGGAAGGAGAAACAAACCTTCCACTTGATGAATCTGGCGACGTTGTCATTTGAGGAACGCGTGTTTAGAAAGCAGTGCGGAATTTTAGGAGAGCGAGAAGCTTGACCTTCCAAACAAACCGGAGGGAAGTGGGCTGCGGACTCGGTGAGCGTCACGCTGCCGACGTCTCCGCGGAGACCCGACAAAGCTGACGCTCCTTTGGAATGCCGCTCTGACTCTTGACTCGCTTCTGCTCGACCACCCGCGTGGCTTCCCGTGAGCTCGTGCGATTCTTGATTCGGCGGCTCTTTGGTTATACGGTCGCGAGGAGCTACGACACCATTGTGTGATGTCATAATGTCATGTGATTAGATCAAATAAAAAGTGACACGGTTTTGGACACGTTTTGTTCTCTTCAATTCGGTGGACGTCATGCTGTTTTCTTTTGGGTTGTGTACCTTGAGGGGGTGGGGGGGGGGGGAGTATACCACGGACCTCTGTAAGGCAGTCGTGTATACGCTCCACCAAACCCGCGGCCGGCGAAGAATTGCTTGAAATTAACAAAATAAAAGCTCTCATTTGGCCCCCTCGTGAAAAAAAATAATTGCTCACTCCCGCTCTGTACTTTTGCAAGGCAGTAGTCATCGTTCTTTGCAGAGGATAAAGAATACATGCCTGGGGGGTATTGCTCTCTGTTGACGCGCTATTGCGTTTTTGATTTGTTTGCTAGCAGAGGTCAAAGTTGTGTGTTTGTTTTAAAAAGGGCCGCGACCGATGAATACACCGATATAATGTTACTTTCTCATGAAAAATTCGATATCATTTTCTATATCACCCCCCCCCCCCCCCCCAAAGTAGCATGGAGAATGTTGCCCACAGCAGGATGTCGAAAGCGTGGAGACAAGCGAGCAAGTGGTAAAAATCACAGGCTTAGTTGCCGGGGCCATGTTGAACAATGGCAGTGACAGACGGGGGGAGGGGCGAGTGGGAGAAGCAGCTGCCGCGCCAACGCTACACGCCGCCTTTACGCGTGCGTGTGTTTCGTATTCGAGTCGCGTCCACGCCTTCAACTACGAGGTGGTCACCATGGGGACGCCGCGCCTCCCAAAATGCCGAGTTTGGTTAGAATGGCCACTTCAGTCTGAAGTGCATCACGCGAAGAATTTTCACGAGGGCGTCGCCATTGACGCAAACCGAAGGGAACCGCGTTGACCCGTTTTGAGAAATGCAGAAGTTGGTTGCGTCTCACTTCCATAGCTCGAGTTAAGTCGGGAGCTTTGCCTGAGCTGTGCTCGCTACTGCCCGGCGCCTGCTGGAATTATGTTTTACAACATTGAAGTCGTTCTGGGAAAAAAAAAAAAATCCCAGCTGCTTTTCAGCAATATACTTTTGTTCAAAGAAAAAAAAAAAAGCTATTTAAGATGGTTTCAAATGTGCTCTAACGGGTTTGCAAAAGGTGAAGCGCGATGTCGCGGAGGTTGACTGCACTTGCGTGCCCGTAGAAGCAAATGACAGGACCTTTTAATGACATGACATTTCGGATTGGCTCTTAATCAGCGTGTTGCCTTTCCAACAAAACTTGTCGTCATTTCCAGAAAATTGCCTCCTTCGTGTTTTCCTCCTCTTAGCGTTTAGAGACGGCGGTAATTATCCCCGAAATAACAGGACAGAGCGCTTGCAGTTGTCCGGTCCACCTGATGAACTTTCCTCGGGAAAGGTTGCGTCCATTCGTGAAATTTGATCAAACTCTGGCCTTGCTTCTTGAGATTTTTTTGTGGGTCTACTCCGGATGGTTGTACCAACAAGGTTGTTTAGTCCGAAAGGCCTCGGGGGCAGAATTTTTCCAATACACAGTCGTACCTCGGTTTTCGACCATAATCCGTTCCAGAACACCTCCTCGTGTAAGGAAGTCGAGAGGAGTCGAGTGGTGTATTCGGGTTTGCTCAATTTGGTCGAAAAACGGTTTTTGGTCGTCATCCGAGGCGTAAAAATCGAGAATTTTCTGGTCGAAAACCGATTTGGTTGAAAACCGAGGTTTGACTGCACATATATTTTATTCTATCATTTAAATTATTTTTCAATTTTTCAAATTCCATTGATTGCCATTCCTCAACCGTGTCTGTGTCTGTGTGCGGGTGCAGGGAGGAAGTGCGCGAGAACTGCGTGCGATGGGGCAAGAGGTTCTCCTTCGTGTCCAAGATGAGCGCAAACCCGCACACGGGCGTGCTGGACCCGTCCGTCTGCCGGGTGTCTGTCAGGAAGGTAAATAAAAGACACAAAATCCCCTTCACGCTGCAGCGGTTTTCCGCCTTTTCCCTATTTAGGCCCCCTCCCGCGCGATAGCCCGCCTTTTGGAGGCGGCGTCAGAGCCGTATGAGTGGCGGGTCGGTGCCACGACACCAAGACAGCCCTGTAAATTGAATGCCTCTCACTTCATTTCCATCATCCTGACCACTGAGATGACTTAAAATGTGCGTCAAAGTCTTGGCCGCCCGATGGGGCCAACGCGGCATTGCGCAATATTCCTTTTTCACGGGTTCTGTGCGAAACCGACGAGTTAGTATGAATGCCAGATCGTCCGTTACGATCAGTTGGCTCTGAGAATCAGCCACCCCGTGTCCCTGCACGGCGACGACCAATCCTAGCAGCGGTGACGGAGGCTGCCCGCAGATTGGGAAGGTATAAACCGGGATCGTTCGCTGAACGCGTCCTTCTTCCTGTTATTTTTCCTGCAGGAGCTGAAAGGCGGGAAAGCTTACACGAAGGTAAGAGACTCGCCGCCGCCGGCCGACCCCCCAAATACAGAAAAAGCATTCGTCCGCCATCCCGCCGACACCTCCCGACACTCGGAGCGCCGTGTGTCGTTTCCTGCACATTGCTAAATTTAGCCCACTTCCCTCCTCGGAGCGAGGCCCCCTCGCGCGCACCTCGAAGAAAAACAAGCTGCCGGGAAAAAACAGGCAACATCACAGAGAATAAAGAATGGCGACCTCTTGCTCGGGAGTCCTGCCAAGGTCAACAAAACAACTGCGACCGCTGATTTTAGGGAGTGCAGATTTCAGATCACTTCTGGCGTGAATTTAGATGGTAAAAAATCGTGCCGACGCCAATTAGGATCACAAAATTTTGAGTGTGAATCTGCATTCCGGAATTGGTATTAGGATTATTTTTAAGTGCACAAACTTGTATGTGCAAATTTGGATCTTAGAAAAAAAGGTTTCGGTGCAAAGTTAGATTGCAAGATACTCTTCCATCTGAATTTGCATCACCAAAAAAAGTCAGCCAAACGTACATCGAATTAAACGTATTGTGCATTTTACAATACGCGAAGTTGCAAGGGGCGATTCACATCGCAAAATATCGCGTGTGAACTTGAAGAAAAAGCTCGGCAATGCAGAATGACTTCGCCGAAACCTCGCGAACGCAAAACATGCCAGTGTTAATTCAAAAAAAAAAAAAAATACAAATCTCCAATTTCGATCACAGTCTGAGTGTGATTATAGATCACAAAAAGCGGACAACAAAAATTGTGCCTGGACAAATTTTGAACAAAATCAAATCAGCAAAACCTTGTGCAGACTAGATTACATTAAAAAAACAACAAAGTAGCAAAACCTAATCACAAATTAGCTTCACAAAAAAAAAAAAAATGCGTGCACTTCAATTTAGATGAGGAGAAAAAACAAGCTTTAAAGTAGAAGAAGGCCAGAAAAGGTGGCAGCTGGTGAGATTTGGTCAGCGCTGGTCAGTCCTGGCTTCATGGATGCCGTTGAGGACCCCCCCCCCCCCCCCCCGCGGCGTGCGCTAAATCCTTTTGACGCGACTCCCCAGCTGGGCTTCGCGGACTTGAACATGGCGGAGTTTGCCGGCTCGGGTTCCACCGCGCGCTGCTGCCTGCTGGAGGGCTACGACACCAAGAACACGCGGCAGGACAATTCCATCCTCAAGGTTGGCGTCGTCCCGCGTCCGCCGCCGTCCCGCGGCTCTCGGTTCTGCGGCCAAACCGCTTTTTGTGGGTTTTGTGTTTTTGAAAGGTGATCATCGGGATGACGCTCCTGTCTGGAGACCCCTGTTTTAAAACGTGAGTAGGAGTTGGTTAATTTCTCAAAATGCAGCACTTTCCTTGAAGAGTGTAACTTTTTATTGTACGCCTTTAACGGATTTTGGGCCGTCTTCTAATATTGTATAATAAGAATAATAAATCCAACAATATTGAAAAAAACAAAACCTTGTTTGCATTCAAAGATGACTTGAACGCGTGAAAAATACAACCGGGAGTTTTCCTCATAACCCTAATGAAGGTGGAAGTCTTTTTGTTTTCTAAAAAAAAAAAAAAGTCATTTAGCTCCGAAAGTTTTCTGAATGTGAATCTGTAAAATATGACTTCTTTCTTGAAAAATAGAATCCTTTCAAGATAAGATAAGATATCCTTTATTAGTCCCACACTGGGGAAATTTACAATCCCAAAAATAGTTTTACATCTTTAATAAAAATTAAAAACAAGTGACCGTTTCTCTATAATTTAAAATTATTTGTGAAGATCCAACTTGATTCTCATGACATCACAAGCGCTTATACTGAAGAGTGTCGTTTTGTGTGCGTGCGCGCGTGTGTGTGTGTTTTTTTTTTCCTTCCTTCAGTCCGGCCAGCACGGCCAAGAGCATCTCCGTCCCGGGACGTGAGCACACCCTGCAGCCCGACTGCAAGGGGGAGGGAACCAAAGCGGAACCCGGGCCGCCCGGAGGGATTTCTCTGGGCCGAACGCCCAAACATCGACCCTCCGTCGTAAGCTCAGGTAGAAAGCCCCAAAACGGTCCAACTCAAAAGCAAGCGTCATGCTTGCCAAAGGCGAGTTTGAACGATGGGCAGCGAGGGAGCTTGCCCAACGTCGATTCCAAAGAGAGGGAGAGCCAACGGAAAAGGCTCCGTCCCCTCTCGAGTCTCCGCTTGGGTCTCGGTACCTCTCAAAGTGTCTGGTCCGCGGAGCTGAGGCGGCGGGCAGGTAAGAGGAGGGCCGGGGGGCCCTTTCAAGATTGGAAGACAAATAAGAAAATCTTTCAAAAGAAGTCGAAAATGTAGAGGGAGACAGTGATGGGATGCCAGACTCGGAGTGACGGTATGTGCTCCCTCCAGTCGAGAGACGAGCGGCAGCGTTGCGGACCCACTGGAGACGCGTCATGGAGGATTGGCTGACTCCAAAGTCAAGTTGCAGTCATCCGGAGCGGGGACGTGACCGCGTTTTTGTCCTTTGCTTGCGGCCAGGTCTTCCGGAAGACGCCGAAAGTAACCCGTGTGCTCTCGGAGAACTTTTCCAATCGGGCCATTCTCGCAACTCCAGCTACGCCAGCCAGCACAGCAAAATCTCCGGTCGGTTTTCCTCCCCCGCTTTTTGCCGAGCGCGTAAGCTTTATCTTATCTTATCTTATCCCTTCCGCGTCCCGCAGGCTACAGCACGGAGCACTCTCGCTCCTCCAGCCTGTCGGACTTGACGCACCGCAGGAACACCTCCACCGGCAGCAGCGCCTCGGGGGGCCTGGGGGGCTTCGCCGCCGACACCCCCGCGGATGGAGAAAGAGAAGCGGGGCGCTCGGAGAGACCGCCCCGGCCTCTCAGGCCGCTTCTGCCCACCAACAGGCCCCCAAGGTGCACGCCTGCCTTCCATTTTTTGACCTTAAAAGTGACAAACAAAACTGCTTTTGGCCGAATATGGGGGTGGGGGGGTTAAATCACAACCACGTGCTTGTTTTTATAACGATAATTTGTTGAGCCCAAATTTGGCAAGCCCAAACTTGTGAGCACAAATTTAGTTCACTTAAGGATGAATGTCGATACAAACTTTGCATCGTTTTATGTAACAGAAACTTGTCAGGGGCAATTTAGAGAAATATCTTAATCTTTCATTCTGAATTTTCTGAACCAAAAAAGCGGAAATTTAAAACCAAATACTTGCATTGTAAGTTGGACTCAAGAAAACAAAAATCTGGGATGTAAATTTAGAACAGCTTTTGACCACGAATTTAGTTTAAAAATGCGGCGTGAATTTTCGACAAAAACCGGTGAGCAAATTTTAATTGTAATAAAATTCCAAGCAGCGATTTACATGAACAAAAGCTAATTACATATCGAGAATAACTTTGTAAAAAAATTGTAAAAGCAAATATCCAGTCGTCACCAAAATCTTGGGAGTGGGAATCTCGCAAAGAAAAAAAAAAAAAAGGGTTGAAATTCGAAGAACGTGTCCCAGGCTCCGTTTGGAGCTGCAAAGTCACGTTTTTGCGTGCGGCTTGCAGGAGGAAGCAGGACTCTGTGGAGAGTCAGCCGTCCTGGGTCAACGACACTCGCATGGACGCCGACGACATCGTGGAGAAGATCGTCCAGAGCCAAAACTTTGAGGGCGTCAGCAACACTGAAGGTGTTCACAAATGCTATTCTCATTTCAAAAACATCGCTCCATCGATGAAAACTTGTACGAGGCATAATCCGACTCAGGCCAGGTCACTGCTTGATGAGGTTAAAAAAACAAACAAAAAAAAACGTCTTTTCATGATGAAATGTTCTCGTTTCAAAAAGACGTAAACACGCAGATGGTACGCCTGCTATCTGTCGCCACGACGGCACCTTCTTTTGTGCTAAGCTAACATGTAGCATCCCCCCCCCCTCCCATGCAGACAGCAACCTGCGCCTGTTCGTCAACCGAGACGGCAGCACCGCGCTCAGCGCCATCCGGCTGGGCAACAGGTAAGCGGGCTGCCATCTGACCTTGATCTGACCTTGCTCCTGCCATCTCGCCCCTCGGGGTAATTCGCTGACGGGTCGCCGTGTCCCCTCAGGGTCGCGGCCGGCGGCTATGAGCCCGTAGTCATCGAGAGCCACTAGACGGGGAGGAATCATCACCCCCCCCTTTTTTTTTCTCTCTTCTGCCCCCCCCCCCCCCCCCCCCCCCCCCCGACGACTTCAGCTGGCCTGAAGCCGGCACAGTGAGAAAGACACGGCAGTTTGCACTTTAGCCACCGGTTGCCGTCTTGTTTCAGAAACCGAGAATCCTCGCGGTGTCCTCGGGTTCGTCACCACCATCGAAATTGAGGCTCTGGCGGGAAACAAATGCTTAATGTTGTATCTGCGCCACTGGATCAAATATCGATATCGTGAGGCGAGCCCGAGCGTTAATCGACTGGCCGATTTAATCAGACGATATTAGCTCTGTTATCTGCTAACAGCGGCTGACATTTTTTTTTCCTCCCTCATAGTTCAGTGATTTAAATTGCTTGGACATTGACACATTACAACAAACCACAAAGGTAACACCATTCGAACATTGCCCAGGAAAAAAAGAACCCCTCAAAAAATCTGTTCTGAAGTTAAAATAAATACTCAAGGACCAAGTATTGGAAAACAGTCACATTTTATGCTCTGAATTCATATCTTTATTCTTACATATCAATATTGTTAGTCAGTTATCGCTGACTATTAAATGACGTCATCTGAAGCGCTCTTGCGGCTTCACTCATTGAGATAAACAATTGACGTCATCCTGAAGTGCCGCTGCGGCTTACTGCGGTCAGATATGTACGGTAGATGATAAAAATGTGAAAAGGCGCTTTTCACACAGAACTCGGCAAAGTCCAAAGTGCCGCTGCAGCTTCACGTATTAAGATGACATCATGAGTTGTGTGTTTTCACGTTATCGGCATTGCAGTCAATGCAATCACTTGAGTTTACCTTACGCAGCTGTTGTGGCAACACGCATTGAGATAACGTGGCCAGGGAGTAAATTTACGGATCGACTTGAGCTCGCCGCCTCTTTTTTCGTCCACAAACGACGAAACCGAGGAGGTTCCTGTGGATCGGGGAACCCAAAGTGAGCCACTTTGCAGTTTTTGGAGCCCGTGACCGTTTCGCTTTCTGAGCCCGAAGCGTCTTCGTCTCCCGCGAGAACGCCAATGACGGCCAAGAGACACAAGGCATCTCTCCCCCCCCCCCCCCTCGCCCTTGCAATTTTGAAAGTTGTTTTTTGATGATCTGAACCTCATCTGTGATCACTCTGCTGCCCCCTGGTGGAGCAACCAGTGTTGACACCCAACATAGTTCACAAAAGAGCTTGAGAAACAGCAAAGAAATGTTTACAAACAGCTGGCTGCTTGGAACGTTTTCTTTGTTTTATTCATTTTCTTCATCTTTAGGAATTAGTTTTGAATGTATTCCACCATAACAGTGACAATTAGTACTGTTTTTTCTTTTAAAATGGTCTTTTCAGAGCTTTTGTCTAAAAACGCCCACTCATGGTTAGATTTAGGTCACGTTTTGGGAATGAACCACTAATTTGTTTTGTTTACATCACCTATTATACTTATACTCTTTTTTTTAAAAGCAATTATTTATATTTTTTGTCATTTTATTCTATGATGGTGTTGTCCGGAGGATGGATGGTTATAAGCTATGCACACGACTCCCCTTCCCTCTGCTTTTTTTTTTTTTAATCTTCCACTATTAGAAATTCTAACAAGTGTATTGTATCATAGCAAAACTAGTATTTACCTAAAGTTATAGAAATTGACCTTTGTAACACTTCTAAACAATAAAAATCTATATTATCATTTGTATGGAGTACAGTATTTATTTGTATATGAATTCCTAGGTGCATTCATCATGTACTCGCTTGGAAATGGATGATCTTCACCCTGGCTAGCAGTCGAGTCATGGGTAGAGAAACAAGCCCTGCATGCAACGATTTGCATCAAAGACAATTCCTCTTTACATAGTATGTGCCCTTCAAATTGTAAGTTTTGTTGAAGTTGTGCCTCCTCGGCGTCGCACAGTATTTCCCAACGCCTTTAGCCCTGGGAGAGAGAAAAAAATCCTCGAGCTGTGCTTGATTAAATGCCTGATTTGAAGAGATGTCTCGTACCCTCTGCAGTTTAGTAAATACCCACCGTGGCCGCCGTAAAAAAAAGATCCACACCATCAGGAAAAACGCTGTGGCGTGGAGTGGATCACATGACTGTGGTTATTTCCTGCTGCATTAACTTGTGCTGCCTGGCAGCCACTCGCAGCTCCTCCGCGGCGCTGTGCTCCCTCCTCCTCGGACTCGCTCACACGCCCCCCCCCCCCCTCCCCCCTCCAGCCCAAGGCCTCCGTCGAACTCCACACGGACTCACAAGTCATCCATATCCTCCCCCTTTTTTGTTGGACTCACTCCGGGGGGAAAAAAAAGAACAAGAAGCCCACCAGCGCTCATTATGGCGACAGCGGCGGTATCTGCCCCGGTCGGTGGCCCCAACCCCGGCCCGGGGACCGAGCTGGTACGCGGGCAGGCGTTCGACGTCGGGCCTCGCTACAGCAATCTGTCGTACATCGGCGAGGGAGCCTACGGGATGGTGTGGTGAGTGAGGCCGCGCGCCGAGCACCCCGAAGCTGCCTTACATAAGCCAGGGAGCCGCCGTCACTGGAACACACCTCCAGTTAGCTTAGCCACACGGCTAATGGCTGTTTGGTTCGCTAGCTGCTACCGCGTCAAAACCCGTCAAATTAAACCATTCCTTCCGCTAAATGACACACATTTTGTTGTATTTACATCGTTACCCGGACATAGCGACAGCTCAGCGTGAACTTGTTTCAACCCAAACGTGTTTTATGGAGCCGAACTCTTCGAGTAATCTACAGATTTCCATGTTGAGGAAAAAGTGATTTTGTCGCCGCTGCTAGAGGTTTTTGTTAGTGCCGTAAATAATGTATTATAGCTTATAATTTTTGTATTAACAACAAATAGATTTAACAGGTCAATGTATTTTATCGGAGACCTGTCAGAAATGCTGGATGAGGGCTAAATGAAATCCTTTTCACTCATAGCATTTCCATGTCATCATGCAGTCATTACATTCACTGACGATATACGTCATATACGAACATCGAGTATCGAGGTTATTTTTGATTTGTATGCGATTAGTTATCTGTACACTTAAATTACGAATTAAATGCGTATTTCATTCAAATATTTATTTATGGTGTCCAGAAGTGTGTCCGTGCCCATACCACTGGATCAGTCACTTATCAAAATGAGAAAACATTGGCATTTCTCCCCATTTTGATCATAAATATATGTTCTGGTTTGATTTTTGAGCAGGACTGCACAAACATATTTTTTTCTGAGTAATCAAACAACCGTGTGATACATTTATACAAACAGAGGGTAAAAAAAGAGGCAAAATAATAAATAGCCAAGTTGTCAATGCCGACTCTACCTTTGTCAACCAGGACCTCTTTGTGTGCACCGCGAAGCTATGTTGTTAGTGTAAGCAGTGCGCCATCAGCAACCACACAAAAATAATAATAATAAATCGAGTAAACAATATTGGCAGTTGTAATTTGTTTTGAATTTGCTGTAATTTATTCCGCCCGCTGCTAGGAAGCAAAAAATATTTTTTGTAACGAGGGAGAAGTATATTTCATATATAAATAAGATGTGTTTGTGTGTCTATCTATATATGTACGTATATTTAGACTATGTAAGCGTAGAGCTGTTAGATGCGCGTTGCTGCTTGAAAGCACTCAAATGTAACAATGATGTCATTGTACTCCTCTCGGTCCCATTTTCAGCGAAACCACATCACTCAACTCATCTTTTTTCTTTTCTTTTAGCGTGAGGCGAGTCTATCTTCAGATAAAATCCTTTGTCAAGCCTCACACTTTTATAAAGCAAGTTCCAAGGAAGAATTTATTTGTGACCCAGGCGTTTACTTGTACGCCTCGTAGTGTCTGACTTTTTTTTTCCCCCGGCTTAAGCGTCGGTTAAATTGCTTTTGTAGTTTCTCGTAAAGCACGTTAGGTTTGTAGGTTGATGGTTCACTTGGCCATAGAAGCGTTATCACGACGGATGCTTATCTTTACGAGCACCGCACGTTAAACAGCCCCTCTGCGTGTCGGCGTGTGCTCTTCTGAATATGATGTAATATCCTTCACTTTTTTTCTTTCCTCCACAGTTTGTCAAAGCCAACATGGCTTGTTTTCAAAATGTATTATGACCGTTTCAACGAAATTTGGGGAAGTTTGCATTGCTGTTGTGTAGGCATAAGGGCCGAACTAAAAATTGACAAAAAAATAAAAAATCTGATAACGGATCAATGAGCCAATTTATAAAAAATAAATAAATAATAATAATAATTATTTCTGGTCCCTTCATGCTTACAACAATAAGGTTTGAATTACAGGCCAAACATTTCCCTGTTTTACAATACTTTTAGTATTTGTTTAACTTTACAACAGGGATAAATCTGTAAAAACGGGCCGATGTATTCTTTAGTTGTTTTCTTGACAAATTTTTATTTTTACTGGGGGGAATGTTTGACTGTCATGATCTTCCGTCCAATGTTTAATTTACTGTGATTTAAAAAAGAAACACATTTATTTAGATTCTAATTTTGATGTTACGCAGGTGACGCAATTCATTTTAGCCATCTAAAAACGGTTGACTTGATGAAACGCTCTGAAAAATCTTGACCATTTTGTTCAAATTTGCGACTTTTCCACTATCTCGTTAGTATCGCGATGCGCGGTCTCGTTGTCCCTTACGATACATTGCCGACCCGATCAAGTATCTGTATCGGCGCTGTCCAATGTGACACCCGACTTCTTTTTCATGGACAGAAAAGACCATTTTTCTTCCATCCATATGTTGCCACGGTTCAGCTGGACAGACCAGAAGCACTCGTGTCCTCCAAGCCTTTTTTGTTGTTGTTTTGTTCTTTGAATACAAAGTCGCACAACAATGTTGTTGGCTTCATTCAGTCACATTGAAATCGATTTGCTTTGAGGAAACTGCCCCAGTCCCAATTGAGTCTTTCGTGCCTTCTTAAAGCTCAAGGCAAAGTGGAATTGTCGCCCCGCTGCCCCTCGCCGATGCTTTGCGCCGCCGCTGTCCTCTTGGAACGCCATTGTGGCGCTCATCTCCGTGGCAACCCCTCTGCCCGTGACATCATTACAAGCATCCCCCACCCTGCCCTCACAGCCAATGGCAAAGAATGAGCCGCTGAGGAGGAGATGTCGTTTATGAGATTGCGCCCGGCAAGACCGCATAAACAACCCGCATACGCTCTCATCTCCCTACTCCCCGATCATTGGGTAGAGACTTTTATATCAGTGATGAATACAATAGTCATTTTAACGTATAATGTTCCGGTTGAAGTAACCGATACCAGCCACAGATACTTAAAGGAAAAAAAAAATAATTATCTGACATCACGACACTATCAAATGAAATTTTACATATCAAAAGTATTCAAGGTATTGATACTTGGTAAGTACTTAAAGAGTGAATACTGATCTGGAAAGAAGTGTTAGCGAACATTGCTAGTTTGGATGATGGCAAAGTTGTACTTTTGTCAAACTGAAGCTCCCCGACACACTTCGACATAGCTCGTCGGCACCAAGAAGGTGGCCAAGCACTATTTGTGTCCTAATGAAACTTGTCAACTCACTTAAACATAGAGTAGTTCTTTGCGCTTGCACAACAGAAGCAGCGAGGTGGCGACAAATAACTGCTTTTGTTGATTTGAAGCTCCTCGGATCACTTGAACATAGTTCCTTGGCGTCAAAGATGTTGGCCAAGCACTACTTTTGTATCAATTCAGCTCATCATCCGACTTCAAATAGTTCTTGGCATCATGAACCGGCGGCATGATGACGTCGAGACGCCACAAGATGGTGGCAAAACACTACTTTTGTCTCAGTGGAGCGCCTCATCTCACTTTCAAATAGTTCTTTGGCACCAGGATGCCGTGAAATGGCGGCAAAGCGCTACAATTTTTGACCCCCCTCCCCCCCTCCCCGTAACGTCATCATGGTAACAGTGGCGTTACATAACACGGCGACGGATGCAGCGTGAAGCCTTTGCATTCCCGTCTCCATGGCAACACCGCTGAGGACGAAGAAGCAGGAAATGCGGCGGGACTGTCATGGAGGTTTGGGCAGAACACTCTGAGGGGAACATATTGTTATTTCAAAGGAGTTGCCTGCTGCCTTAATAAGATCTGTTTGTCAAAGTAGGCCAAGGATCGATTTTATTTATTTTTTCATCCAGCTGCGGTCCGCAAAAATAATTGGCATTAAATGACATATCATTTTTGAAAAAAATTGCACATATGGGGACCGCTGTGCCTCTTCAACAAATGGAGCTACTCCACCTTCAAATCTCTGATATGATGATGATTTGTAGATTCGGCTGTTTGGCTGGTTTTCTATTCATTTCGTTTTTCTTTCTTCCCTCCTGGGCTTCATTCACCCCAAAACTCAGCGACTCATGAAAAAGTATTGCTTCAGCGTCACCTTGTTCCCAAGAAGAAGGGTCCTTTTGAAATGGATTTCTTTTAGCCCAATTCGGATATTTGGCAGAATAAAATTATGATAACCGGTTAATTGGCCATAGTATTAAAAAAAAAAGGCTAAAATCATCAATCCATCCATTTTCCGAACCGCTTGATCGGTTGCCAGCCAATCGCAGGGCACACAGAGACGAACAACCATCCAAGCTCACATTCATTTCAAAATATTTGTTTGAATGTCATTATCTTTGTCTCGCGTTGTCTTGTGTTCATGTGTCTTTTCTTTTTTTTTTTTTGCCAATTAAAAAGGACTAATATCGGCTGATTAATCGTTCAAAGTCGAGGGTCTCCATTTATGCAAAAGTTGTGCTTTGCCGCCATCCTGTGGTACCTTTTGAGGGAGGGAATGCCAGTTATTGGACCTGCTATACCGCATCTCGGATCCGCACGTGCGGTGCATGCAGCGGACACCTCGCCAAATGAACAAATCTAAAGTCATAGTTGCTTTAAAAAAACAAAAAAAAAACCACTTCAACGTGAATGTGTATGACATAGCATCCTTCTAACTTCATTCATGACGTGCTATTTCCCGCGACTGGATATTTTATTTTCATTGTGTATACTTCATTTATTTGTAGTTCATTTTAATGTGTGTTCTATCCCCAAATCTGTCTTTTCTAAACACGCGGAGAAAAAAAAAAAACAATCATAGAAAATGGCTGTCAATGTCATGCAATTTGAAGAAATCATATCAATTATAGATGCCCATTGGGGTATTCATATGTAATCAGGATATATTTTTTTGGTCTGCCAAAAATCTGCATCACCCTAAAAAAAAAAAATAAATAAAATAAAAAAGGCAAACATGTTAAAGAGATGAGGGTGTTAGCATCATGCAGAGTGCAACGCAAGCGGCCGTCGGTATCTTGCAGTTCTCCTTCTCTGTCTCCCACACATACACGCTCGCGCGCGCGCATTCCTCACAGCCAAGTGGAAAGGAAGGTCGGTCACATTTCCGTGGCAGAAGGCTGGCACGCCACTGTTTACGTTTGGCCGTCACCGTGGCAACCGCTTTTTCTTCTCCTGTCACACAATGTGGGCGTTCTTCACTCTCTGCGGCGTTAAAAATAAAGAAAGAAAGAGAAAGCAATCACTATGCGGCCGGGGGGGGGGGGGGGGTGGTGAGAAGAAACCAGCAGCGGCATTCGGAGGAGCGCCAGTTGTCGCATTTGTCTCCGTTCCGATGACGTCCGAGTGCTGTCGGGTCTTGAAAGATGGGTGAAAAAAAAGATAAAAAAAATCAATCGGACGGATTTTCGTACGATTGCGGGGACGACCGTTTTGTTTGTTGTTTGGTTCCTTTGTTGAATTGTACATAAATACGACAACATGAGGCCAGGTCATTTGTACCTAGGTGGAACGAAAACGGTCCAACATGTGTGCAAATAATCTCATATTAATAATGCATTCAAGTCTCGCTAATAGCCAATTGTTGTGTTCGTTGCCACCGTCCCCCCTGAACCAAACCCAGAAAACCGGTGAGCTGCGACGGTCACAATGCGAGCCCGAAGTCACATAGGAAAAGATACGATGAACAGAAAGAAGCACAGACAGCATTCGATTTGCACTCCTCGGTGACGCTCCCTTTTTTTTTCTCTCTCTCTCTTTGTCTCTTTCCAGCTCGGCGTACGACCGCGACAACAAGCTTCGCGTGGCCATCAAGAAGATCAGCCCTTTCGAGCACCAGACGTACTGCCAGCGCACGCTGCGCGAGATCAAGATCCTGCTGCGCTTCAAGCACGAGAACATCATCGGAATCAACGACATCATACGCACGCCCACCATCGATCAGATGAAGGATGTGTATCCTTAACCCGCCGCGTCGGGGCTGTCGCCGGGCAGTCCGTCGACGAATCGGATCGGATTCGGTCGGCGTCTTGTTCCGTCCGCGGCGCAGCACAGCGGCCGCAAGCTGACGCACCGCGTTTGCCGATGACATCTAACCTGAACTGCTTCGACCCCCACCGGACCTCCATTCGCTTGAGGCTCGCAGGTCTTTCCGGCCAACCTCAAACTTTTCCGCCTACTGGAGTTCACGTGACCAAAGTTGGGTCGGCAAAAATTTGCGCCGTTCTGTTTGTCGAGCCGTTGTAAGCGGACTTTTGCAAACTTGCCAAAAAGCTTCGCGAAGGTTTCCTCAACCGCGCCGCGCCTCAGTTACATCGTGCAGGACCTGATGGAGACGGACCTGTACAAGCTGCTGAAGACCCAGCACCTGAGCAACGACCACATCTGCTACTTCCTCTACCAGATCCTGCGAGGCCTCAAGTACATCCACTCGGCCAACGTGCTGCACCGTGACCTCAAGCCCTCGAACCTCCTGCTCAACACCACCTGCGATCTCAAGGTAGGCCATCTCCCCCCCCCCCCCCCCCGCGCCCGGCGCTCTCTTGGCCCTTTTTCGGCGGTGCTCTTCACCGTCGCCGTCTGCCGCTCCTCAGATCTGCGACTTCGGTCTGGCCCGCGTGGCCGACCCGGACCACGACCACACCGGCTTCCTGACGGAGTACGTGGCCACGCGCTGGTACCGAGCGCCGGAGATCATGCTCAACTCCAAGGTCTGCTCGGTTCCACTCTGATTGAAAGGGAATGTTATGTTCCGTAAAAACGGAAGATCTGCGATGCAGATTGCGCCGTAAAAGTGGCCATGAAGCAAAGGGACTCTCGGCTCGGCCGCCAATCGCGAAATTCCGCAAATTCCTGATCCAAAGTTGAAGTTGAAATTTGCCGAGAGATGCGGCCTCTTTTATTACATCACAATTTTTTTTTAGTCAATAAATGCTTGAACCATTTTTCATATTTTACATGTTCATTTTTTTTTTTTTTTTAATAAATCTAATATGGCCACCCTGCTTTAGATGTCAACATGTCTCTGGGTTGCCTTTTAGGGTTACACCAAGTCCATAGACATCTGGTCAGTGGGCTGCATCCTGGCTGAGATGTTGTCCAACCGGCCCATCTTTCCCGGGAAACACTATCTGGATCAGCTCAACCACATTCTCGGTAAAACCTTTTTTTTTTTTAACTCCGTCTTGATGTTTCCTCTTCTCCTAACGTGATTCCTCCTTCAGGTATCCTGGGCTCTCCTTCTCAGGAGGACCTCAACTGCATCATCAACATCAAAGCCAGGAACTATTTACTGTCTCTGCCGGTGCGCTCCAAAGTGCCCTGGAACCGCCTCTTCCCCAACGCTGACGCCAAAGGTCCAAACCTGCTTTTTAAGGGCGGGGGGCAGGAGGGGTGGAGGGGGAAGGCCACAGCCCGCTTGGTGCCTGCTCACAATATAGGCGCAATATTTTTATGACGGTTCGTCTTTAGCCGCCACCTTGCACAATAGAAATACAGAACAGTCAGTGACTCGAAATAATCCGCCGAGTCGGAAACGCGAAAGCCCAGGTGTGTTTGGTCACGTATATATCCGCATCACATTCCTGCCATTCTTTTGCGACCGCGAAAACAACAGAGTGACGTCATGCGGTTTGTTGTGTCAACCGGATGCAGCTCATATGTGCAAGTTCGTGTTTAAGAGCGCAAAATCAACTCGCTTCCACTGAACCAATAGGAAGGATACTTGGTCGATGATTGGATTTCTCAAAGCAGCTCGCGCTTGACTTGCGTTTGGCCTGGCTCCCTCTGGTGGACATTTTGGTACATTGCGGGTATTTTCACGCTGCCTTTTTTTGTCTGTCAGCATTGGATCTGCTGGACAAGATGCTCACCTTCAACCCCCACAAGAGGATCGAGGTGGAGGAGGCCCTGGCGCACCCCTACTTGGAGCAATACTACGACCCCACGGACGAGGTGCGTGCCGCCTCGCCGACCGATCGTAAGCGCCGCCCACCCCGGTCTTGACGCTCGCGTTTTGCCGCAGCCCGTCGCCGAGGCGCCGTTCAAGTTCGACATGGAGCTGGACGACCTTCCCAAGGAGACGCTGAAGGAGCTCATCTTTGAGGAGACGGCACGCTTCCAGCTCGGCTTCCGGTCCTAACGCCAGGTCAGGAGATGGTACAAAACATTGCTACAAAATTTTGGAACACAATCTGACCTGGTCTACTTTTATTCATCTAAAAAGTAAATATAACAATGCTATGAACATTTTTAATGTTTAAAAGTAGTAAAATAAGGCCAGGAACCAAGCGAAGCAGGTCTTTGGCTTCTTTAAAAGGCCCTCAGCCCCCCACCGAAATAAAACCTCCTCAAATCACAGGAAGCGTGAATGTAACGTCTCAATTGTCCTCAGTCAGATGCACAATTTGAATAGATCGTGTCCTTTTGCAAAATGGTGACCATTCAAAATGAAGAGTCATTTTTTCATTTGATTTGATTTTGTATTTTTTTTTTGTCCTGCAGATGATTTGCCAACGCTGCCCCCCCACCCTCCCGGGCCCCGCCTCCTCAACATTGTTGTTGCGCTTTTTCTTTTTTTTTTCTTTTTTTTTGCTTCCGTTTTGTTTCTCAAAAGCTTCGGCTGTCGCTCATCAAGTCCACTTTGCTCAGGAATGGCGTCAGGAATCAATCAGTCTGTCGTTCTGGGATGAGGGAGGGTGATCCAGGGGCTCGGCTTTTGGGGGTCCATTGCAGCTTGGGCGATTTTCATCCCCCCCCCCCCCCCACTCCCCTTTACGTTTCCTTTAAAAGGCTTTCTTAGGAGGAGGGGGGAGGGTGCGGGGCGTTGTCACCTGCACATCACGCGGCCCCCACCCCCAAGAAAGTGTTATATGCAGAGTTGACTTCATCAGCCAGAAAAAAAAAAAACAAAGCCATGATTCTGATGGTTCTCCTCCAGAATCATCTTTTTATTGTACATGAAGCTTCTGTTTTCGCCTTTGCTGGTCAGCACAGGACAGTCTTAATGTGTTTGAAAGGGAAAGAACGAACCCAAATAGTTGATCCTTTCTAAGTAGTAAAATATGTGTTTATGTTGGGAAACGGACTCTATTTTCCTCGCGTGCGTCCGTGTGCACGTGCGCGCGCCTGCAGTGAAGTCGAGTGTGCCCCCTCTGCATGACTGTTAGCAGCTGTGTATACAAAGAGCATGTCGAGTGCCACACGGGCCTTTACCGTTCCGCCTCCAACAAGGTGCTTCAACCTCTCATTTTGACTTCAAGAAAGAAAGAAATTGTTTTTTTTTTTAGCTTGGCCGCCGTCCGCCTGCAAACATTGAGGAAAATACCTCCGAAAGCCGTCGGTTGCGTTCAGATGTCAACGTAGCACTTCAAATTAGCTGCTTGCGCCGAATAGTTTGCTTTTTACCCACAAATTTCAATGCGGCACGGAGATCATTCAACTCGACTCGAGTGTAGTAATGTTTTTCCTCAAAGAATAGAACGAGTGTAAATAGGTTTGACCAAAAAATCTAAACGTTTTTTGACAAAGCTCTTTTGAAACTAAGCCACGGAAACCTTTAGTTGGGTGGGCGAGCTAACTCCATCATTTTGCAGATGTTTTCAAATGACAAACGTGGAGTTAGCCCAATCCAGTTCTCTGCGCCTCGATTAGCTTGCAGCTGACTAGCCACACTCCTTGTGACTAATCTATTTGGGACAATGCTTTTTTTCCTCCCAAACAAAAAGGCAGCACCAAAACCAACTGTCTCAACCCGAAAAGTTTGACTTGAGGGACTCTTGCCCCTTCCTGTCCCCGAAACATGAAAGCCACATGAACAGATTTCAACATCGCATGACCCATCAAATTAGCTGCCAGCTAACTAGCTAGCTTGCAAGTGCTCATTGTAGCTCATATCTTTGGTACGTTGCTTTGCCCAAAAACATGAATGCGTCATGAAGGACACCCCCCGACCCAACCCCCCAACCAAAATGACTCCCGCACTCTTGAATCGAGCTATCAGCTCCTCCATCTTGCAGGTGCTCATGATTGTTAATCCTGTTTCCTCCAAAAATGAATGCAGCGTAAGGACCAAAAACTCCAAAGTAATTTTTTTTAAGACAATGCCCCCCCCCCCCCCCAATCACACACACACACACACAAATGAGGCAAATTAACTCCACTTTGTTGACAACACAAACTTGTTTTTTGCTGTAAACTAGTAAAGCCGCATGCGATCCTTGTCGCTATTCTATTTTGGAGATATATTAAATTCCCACCTCCACAAATGCTGAATGCAGCTTTGTTGCACCTCATACTTGTATTTTGATGATATATACTTGGAATTAGCTCCTAGCTAATTTGGTAGCAGAATGCGCTATGTCGCTAATCTGTTTTGGATGCTGCTCTTTTTCCACACAAATGATGAAGCAGCACAAAGACCAACAAATTAGACTAGAAAGTAATTTGTTTTTTTTGGACAATGCTGCCCCCTCCCCAACCTACGTGAATGCAATAGGAAGGACAACTGATTTTAAAAAAAGTGTTTTGAAAGCACATACTTGGAAGAAGCAGCCAGCTAACTAGCTTGTCACTAATCTCTTCAGGAATTTTACAAAGTAATTGCTTTCGTTCAGTGGATGTGGCCTAGCCAAAAGTTCTTAAGAGAACAGTAGACTTTAAATATCTGATTTTGCACATTGTCAGCTGGAATATATATTTATATGTATATATACAGTATATATATATATATATATATATATATGTGTGTGTGTGTATACATATACCGGGTGTGTGTATGTATGTGTGTATGTATATATATATATATATATATACACACACACACACACACACACGCATACTCCTGCGCGTGGCGGCGGCCTACACACACACACACACACACACACATTTGTTTGGGTAGAGGCGTTCAGAGGCACTTGGAAGCAGTAGCGTTGGCACGATTCTTCGTGTGCAGATCAGCGCTTGTGCTCCGTTCTTTTGTCTGTTTGTGCCTTCTTTGACGATTCCGTGTGCAGCTTTTGATGTGATCAATCAAAGAAAAAAAAGTGAGCTTTGTACATTTTAAATGATTTGTTGCCACTGCTGTGTGTGCGTGTGTGTGCGCATAACATTTCTATCCCCCCCTTTTTTTGGGTTTTTTCGTGCAGATATTTTTTATTGTCAGATGAGTGTTCTGCTTTTATCAGACACTAAATGAGCTTGTTGCTTCACTGGGTTTTCATCAATTGTGAACAAACTAAAAAAAAGAAACAAAAGATATTAAGGCCCGCTTGTGTTTTTAAGGGTGCGACTGCCTCAAATTTTTGTTTTTGTTTTTGGGGGTCAGTTTTATTTTGCTGTCATGTATAGAATTTTGCTCTTATTGTTGAAGACTGTTTTTAAAAAGTGAATTATTCAGTGGTCTTTTGGAAGCCAGGAAGAAAAACACACCCACTCATCTAGAAAAGTCAACAATCAGGACTGCTCTCACCAATCAACAATCACAGAATTGCCAAATAGCTTTCTTTCTTTGGAACAACCAATTCTAAATGTATTTAATTTGAGAATGATCAATAAAACATGTTTTACCCCATCGTACATCACGCCTGTTTACTATTGATTCTTTTTTTCATTGTGTCTAGCATTAGTGATCTTTTTTTTCACTCAAATAAAAGGCAATCCACTTTAAAACTTTTTTTTAAATCGGTTAACACTGCATAGAATATTAGTACTAGGAAATTTTTTAATCAAGCAAATTAGTTTTACATATTAACATAATGAAATACATAGTGAAAAACAATTGTAAATAGCACTGCGATTTATCAATTTTGTATTTATATTGCACTTAATTGAACGGTGTTTGTTTGTTTTTTCTTCTTTCTTCTTTCTACCCACATTCTTGCTGCTGGAGGCTGTAAATTTCCCCAGTGTGGGACAAATAAAGGATATCTTATAATTAAAACTAAATGTCAACACTAAAACGGGTCAATCGCACCCAAAATCTGGAATCTGTGACACACTTGAACGTAGAACAGTGTGTGAAATAAATTGAAATCAATAATACATTCTCATGTTTGCTGAATTACTCCCAAAAGGCGGAGCTGTGGTTCCGTTGCAACACGTCAGTGTGTCACGTTCATGCTTCCATTTTTGTGACTTATTAAATAAATAAACGTGTTGACAATCGTGTAATATTGTGACATTAAAATTCGTTATTCATCACAAAATAGAATAATTTAAACGGCGTGATTGTGAAACCTCCGAAGGTCATTGATGTGATTTCAAGAGTGACACAAAAACGATCAACTCTGATTAAAACGATGACGTCTTTCGATGGGCAGCTTTTGTTTACTTGAGATGCGACCACGTGTTCGTGACGCAGCCTGGCACGCGCACTGACGCCCCCTGACGTCGGGCACGTGTCTGTCGTCGGCGACGCGCGCAGTCGAAGGCGCCTTCACCTTCTCTTCTCAGCCTTCGATTGGCTGTCATTATATAGTCCCGCCCTATCGCGCCGCCGATTGGCCTGGTTGCTAAAGTGCTTGTCGTCGATTGGACGCTATTTGTAGCCGCAGTTTGGTAGCGAGGCTACTGCTGCCATTAGGGTCCTTGATAGAAGTCGGGACTTTGTCGTTTTGTGGTCTCAGTTAGTCCACAAAACAACGTTTTCGGGTTCATTGGATCACATAACGAACACATGAGTCTGTGACGTTTGGCAGATTCCAAGAAGGCAAAGAAACGTGTTTATATATACGTTTGAGACACAGTAAGCCACTGTCAACAAAGAGTGGCTAAAGTTAGCGCCTTTGAGTACGTAAACATCCACCGTATGAAACGTTCTATTTAGATTAGGTTATTTAAAGGGTCCTTCAAAGCAACTCGAAAACGATTCCATCTGGTATCGAATAAAAGTTGACGTTTCCGTATTACGAGTTGCTGATCAAAAATACCCCACGGCACTTAAAGGCAGCACAAGCATTAGGAAGAAAAGCGACTTTATTTGCACTTTTCCGCCAAGTTTTGCTTCGCAGCCTTTACTTTATTTTAACTTCTCGACGCTTTCACGATGCGCCGCGTTGCTGTGTCTCTGAATTATTGATCACCGGAGACCGGAGCAGACGCCAAGGGAGACCCGCGGACTGCGTGGCAGCTTATGACCGAGAGAGAGGCTCCCTCGTCCCGCCTGACAAGCCGCCGCCGTCCCGTGAAGTTCCACCGGACAACCGAGTATCGTCCCATCGTCAGACCCCCTCACATGGACATTCAGTGAGCCTCGACAGACTGCTCCAGTCTGCATGGGACGGTGATCCTCCGTGCGGGCTCCCCGGGAGTCAACGAGTGTTTTCGGGGGTGAGTGACCTGCTTTGCAGGACATGCTTGTCGGTCCTTGAACGTCTCATTATGATTTCTGCTCGTTTTGGTTCACGATGTCCTCGCTGCTTAGGTTAATATCTCATGCATGATTCCGTTAGGTACGACAATTTTAAAATTGGTTGAGACTATAGACAATTGAATGGCTCACAAGGAGTCCATTTATTGTTGTTGTTATCACATTTCCAAGAGATGCAGCCCGACGCTGTCTCTGCGGCGTTGTGTTTTATGTGCAGCTCGCCCCTCTCGCCACTGCTGTTGTTGAAGTCAGCCAGCCAGCTGCATTTAAAAAAAATGTGCGCGTGTCCGTTCGTGTCAGTGACGTCATCGACACTGACCAACTGAGCTGAGCTTTTTTTCTTGTTTTGTTTTATTCGAATCGCTTCCGTAAAGGCAAAACCTCGTTAGCACAACGAGTCGTTTAATTAACTAAGCCTTTCTAAAATTAACCCATTGTGTGCGAGTGCGCGCGCACGCGCACAAATGTGACTTTAGACTGACCTCAGCCAGTTCTCCGCTCATGTGTGATTAAATGATAGCCTTTCCTCTATTTTAAGCAATGACGCTCATCTTTTCCTGCATTAATTTGTTTTGTGAATTAAATGACGAGCTGTGATTTTAAACGAAACAGCATGAGGTAGAAAAACGAACATTAATCGTGTTTTTTTTCACCCGTGAAATTCATATTCTCCTCTTGTATTTATTTACACATCCGGGTACCTGCATGCCGTGCCCGCTGCCTCCCCTCCAGTCCCCCATGGCGCGTTCAACCACATAGGAAATAATCCAACCGGTCGACACAATGACCTGGAATGCTCGAAAATCACTCTGCGTTTGAATTATGTGTTTACAACCAAGAAAACATCTAAAACGTCTATTCTTCTTGCTCGTTTTAGCAGGAAACAGGTTGTAGCTCATATATTTACCTTTTTAGTCAGAACATGTTCAATAACTAACATCCAAATCCCACTGAGAGTCAGCAAAACGACACAAACATATTTAGCAATTCTGCAAGATTGAATCAATTTGTAATTTACCTTGTAAGTAACTGACCAGGACGAGCGAAATTATTTTATTAAACTTAAATATCTTCACTTTTTCCTCCTCTGATAACTGATGGGCAGACTGAAATGAATTACAGTCGTGACTATCAGCAAAGAAAGTTATTCATTCATTCATTCATTCATCTTCCGTACCGCTTGATCCTCACAAGGGTCCTGGAGCCTATCCCAGCTGTCTCCGGGCAGTAGGCGGTTGCCAGCCAATCGCAGGGCACACAGAGACGAACAACCATCCGCGCTCACACTCACATCTAGGGACAATTTAGAGTGTTCAAACAGCCTGCCACGCATGTTTTTTTGGAAATGTGGGAGGAAACCGGAACACCCAGGGAAAACCCACGCAGGCCCGGGGAGAACATTCCAACTCCACACAGGGAGGCCGAAGCTGGAATCGAACCCGGTACCTCTGCACTGTGAAGCCGACGTGCTAACCACTGGACTACCGGGCCGCCAAAGAAAGTTATATTCTTTTGAAACATTATTTTGATGTCTTTATTTCTCTCAAATCCTATCACTCTTGTCTGTGGCACGAAAAACGAGGTTAATCTTACTAATAATAGCAATCAGGATAATCAGATTAAGAATAACATGCACGTCCTTCATTATAAAGTAGTTGTAAGTAAATAAATACAACTAAATAGCAGACGAAATGAGCCTCGTTTAATGTGAATGACAGTAATCTTCTATGTGGCAAAAAAAACGCATATGTGAAAAGCATTTGACAGTATAGTTTCCCGTTTTTCCCAAGGGGTTTTGAAGGCAGCGCCGCTACTGATTGGCCAACGTGGCCATCAATCATCGTCGCTGCGCCCTCCCGCGTGGTTGACGTTTTCGTGCCAAAGCTGGCAGGCCAGCGCGAGACGCACACAACGAAAGACAACAAAAGCTCGTGTGGGAGCCCCCCTTAAATGCAAGCCGTCGGTGTTTTAACAATTCCCCTCTAACCCGACACACTTCCACACATGGATCGGAATCGAACACGATGAATTTTACGAGGAGATTGTGACGAAAACAAGGAGCTAGGGTTGCGTTCGTGTGTCTTTCCGTGCTCGAACAGGCTGTCGTCCTACTCAACTAACATTCAGGTGCGTGACATCACATTATTATTATTATTTTTTTTGTCAATGATTTTTCGTGTAAGCATTTTTGTAAAATCCTCCCAAGAAATACAAGCTGTGCTGTCGTGGTGGGTTTACGGGTCGGAGAATAAGTTGAGAAAAGGGACAACGCTGTTGCTCCGAGCTGAGTTGTCGTCGAATAGTTGAATAAAAGAGCCCCTCAGCGCAAAATTTGGTCAAAAACACGCGAGTTTTGTTGTTAAAAGTCTTGCTTGGTGTTGAGGAGGCAGCGAGTCTTTTGTCTGCACTTCCCATGTGAGTGTATTTCTTTGTTGTTACTTGATCTGCCCACTTCCTCTTTTTCCCCCCTCTCTCACCTGTGCTACCAAACAAAAGAAGCAAAAAAGGCCTTCAAAAAGATTGAGCATTTGTTTTTCTGTTTAAAAGATTGGCGTTGTTGTTTGGTGGCCTACTAGATGTTAACATAATCTGACATAGATGTGTTTTCTTTGTACAATACGAGCAATTTAAGTGTGACAACATAATAAACTTTTAAAAACTCGAAAATAAAGGTGGTGTGGGGTCGTGGTGGATTCAGGTGCCCGAACCATGCTCGGAAAAAAGTCTCGTCTGTCGTGTTGTTGCCACTTTACCACTTCGCTTCCTCCTCTTTATTACCCCCAAACCGAATTAAATGTCATTTTGACCAATATGTAACACCCTAACAGCAATATAACTACGTGACAATTGAAATAAACGATAATCAAAGGTGTCGTGAGGTAATGGTGCCTGAACGGTGCCGGAGAAAAAGGAACGTTTGACGCTTTGCCACTTTTGCAGCTTACTTCCCCTTGTTATGAGTGTTTTTTGTCCGTCACCTGTGCCACCAAACAAATTAGTGTTGTGGTTTGTTGGCTAATTTGACGTCGACCTTGAATACGCGACGAAAATGCGGCTCTTTTAACACACTCCTATTGCGCTAACAAAACAATCAAATGCGCTTCGTGGTGGCTTCAGGTGCCATAACCGTGGTGGGGAAAGTGTGTTCACTTTTTTGTCACTTTGTGCAGCTCAGTTCCCTCTTTTCTGCTCGCTTACCATAGCAGAGTAAGGCGACAAACAATTACTCTGTTTAAAATGTTGATTTTGTCGTTTAGTGTCTACTTGAAACCTTTTTAAACATTTAGTTTGAGGAGAGCAAGGCACGTGCGTGGCCAATTAAGTGAAAAAAAAAAACAAAAGCGTTGAGGCTTCATGATTTAAAAAAAAAAAGACTTCTGACGGTGAGCGGGAGTGCGGGAGGCTTAATTAAAGTGGGCTAATTAGATGAGATCAGAGCTGTCTGACACACATGCGCACTCAACGCGCACGCACAAAGACGTTGATTGACCGCGCGCATGTGCGCCCGCGTGTGTGTGTGTTTGTGCGTGAGTGTGTGTGCGCGCGCGCGCGCGCGCGCGCCACATGTCTACTTCCTGTTCAGCTCTTTGTTTGCTGTCTGGCTTTTTCTCTCCTTGCAACTCGCTGCAATTTAACACTTAACGTGTGTGCGTCTCGTGTTGTCACGTACAAAGACTTATCTAAAATGTACTTTATGCAAAAGAGCAGCAGTTAGGTTTTGTTCATTTGTTTTTCTCCCCACACGCTGGAAAAAGCCCTCACAAACTTAAATGTCATCTGAAAACTAAATCAAGAGACATTGACCACCGTCTCTTGTCTGTCAAAACATGTTTTCTCATGTACACAAAAGGAGAAAGGGGAGAAACAGCGCCCCCCAGTGGGTGGTCGAGTCCAGTCAACAAAAGGAAGTCTTAGTCCCGCCCCATCGAGTTTGATTGACAGTAGGCCAATGAAGGCCTCGCAGTGATTTTTTGTGTGTGACGTCATGTTTTTCCGATAGATTCCCATTCAGTAGAACATGTTGAAGTCCACTTTGGATCTTAAGACATTAATTTTGTATCTTCACGGTTTTTTAGACTACATATTGTAGTATAGTATATATAAAATAGCAACAATAATATTAATAATAATTAAATGATGTGGAAAACAACTGTAAATAGCACTGCGATTTATCCATTTTGTATTTATATTGCACTTAATTGAACGGTGTTTGTTTGTTTTTCTTCTTCTTTCTGCCTACATTCTTGCTGCTGGAGGCTGTAAATTTCCCCAGTGTGGGACAAATAAAGGATATCTTATCTTATCTTATATATTTGCATTTCTACTTGCTCACCTAATTAATGCAAGAATAAGACAAAAAAACATTGGATGATTTAAAAAAGATATGCGATGAGGTATGTTTGGCATTACCCAAAGAAACGTTCTTGGACTCACAGAAGTTCTCTTTTGGCCCTGATAAATGACCCTGGAACTAAATGAGGACAATAGTTCCCGCCGTCTGAACACACTCAAAGCTCTGAGTTTTTCATCTAACGTGCAGGGACTTTTAGTGTTTGGATCTTTCAAAAGCTCTCTTACCCGAGCAGGGTCTGCCTGCGGTCTGAACACAAAGGGTGAAGTGTCAGGAAGCGGCAGTAAAACAGGCCAAAAACAGATTCCCGCTGCAACTAAATCAAAAATGCAGTTTCCGTCTTCCAAGCACACTGCAGTGCTTTAATGGCTTCAATACTCTTAGTTCTCAGTGCTTTTGTAGTGCCTGCTACACGCAAGCTTCTGTGCTGTGAAGGTGCCATTTATACTCTCACGCGCGTTTTGCGATGTCGACAAAGCCCACAAAGGCGTCACCCGCTCCTTGGCTCCCCCCCCCCCCCCCACTCCCCACCCCCTCCCGGGCAGGCGCGATTTCCTGGCGCGGCGTCGGCGTGGAGCTGCCACGCGCCCGAGCCCACCGGCACCACGACGGCCCTGGCTTGCATCCTCCGGTGTCTCTTCTGCCAGCAAGTCCAGCGGAGCTGCAACCCGACCGGACCGGACGCCGGCGAGGAGCTGCGGCCCTCGGACATGGTCAAGATGACCAAGTCCAAGACTTTCCAGGCCTACCTGCCCAGCTGCCATCGCACCTACAGCTGCATCCACTGCAGAGCGCACCTGGCCAACCACGACGAGCTCATCTCCAAGGTATCCCCCAAAACAAATACTCTACTAGGGTTTCGAATAACAATTTCAGGCTTCCAATTGGGGTTTTGAGCCAGTGCTGTGGTCTCAAAATAATGTTACAAGACAGAGTTAGGGTTTCAAGACCGGGTTACGGTTTTAAAAAAACGTCCTTCAAAGTTGGTGTTTCAACCATGGGTTAGCGTCTCGGTAATTGGGGTTTTGTAGCCAGGGTCGGGGTTTCAAAATTGGGGTTTTAAAACACTGTTATGGTCTCGGATTAGGGTTTTAAAAGGGATTTAGGGCATGGAATTGGTCTTTCAAACTAAGGTTAGTCCTTTAAAACAGGATTGCGAACCAGGGTTGAAGGTTTTAAATTAGCTTGAAAGTCTTAAGTGATATTCTCAAGCAAGGGTCAAATTGGGGGGGGGGTCTTCAAATTGGGGTTTTCAGCAAGGGTTACGGTTTAAAAGCAGTGTTTCAAAACTAGCTTATGGTTGTCAACAAGGGTTTTTTTTCGATTCTGGATTCGGGTTTCGAGCAAGGATTTGTGTTGGCAATGACGGGATGTTTTCAAATCCCGCTCAGGGATGCGCAAAACCGGGCTCCAATGGATGAAGCCCGTGCGGGCATGCTGATGTCTTGTCGGTTGTGGGGAGGCGTTCAAGCGTGTTCGGCGTCGGCGTGTTTTTGTTTCTTTTTTTTTTATATCCCTCGCACGTCAGCCCCGTCACAATAAATCACGTCACGCGCTCGTGTCAATCGGACCAACCGGGGAAACGGGCCCGGGCGGACCGACGAGTACGCGGGGCGGACATTAACGTGAACCTCTTTGTCTCTTTTTCAGTCATTTCAGGGCAGCCAAGGAAGAGCGTATCTCTTCAACTCCGTGTAAGTCTCACAAGCGCGTCCATCGCCACCGAGTTTTTTGAAATATCGCACCCCGAAGCCACTTTTCACTTGGCAACATTCGCTGCGATTAGACCCCCCCCCCCCCAAAAAAATCTCAAGGGGCCTATTGTTGGAAAGACTCCAGGTTGCCATTTTGGCTCCATTTAGGCTTACGTCGCACGCACATTTCCAGGCATTCTCCAAGTAGAAGCGACGGAACTACTTGAGCATTTCCTCAACATTTGGCCCCTGAATCCGGTTTCAGCCGATTGCGTGCAAGTTGGTCATCATTTCTATCAGGGCGGCCATTTTGACTCCGCATTGCCATGTTAAGCCACTGTGGCACATTTCCAGGTAGGCAGAGCTACGGGAGAAAGCATTTTCAAAAACTCAGCCCCTCTCGCCATTTCCAATTGGTCACATGGAATTTGGTAGTCACGTTTATCCAGAGTTGACCCTCCAAAACGTCTCAAAAGCCATTGATGAAAAGATACAGGGAGGCTGCCAGTGGGGCACAAAAGTTGCCATTTTAGGACGATGCCGGACATTCGCAGGCGTCCTTCAAATAAGTTTCAGAACCACTGGTGCATTTTCGTAAACTGAAAGCATCGGTCATCGTTTACATCATGGGTAGACCCTCCAAAATGTCTCAAAAATGTTCCCATTTCCCAAAGACGAGACCTGAACTCGCCGCTTTTAGCGTTGGTTCGTCGCTGTGGCTTGAGTGACACTCCCTGTGGTCTTCTTCCCGTATGGCCACGCAGGGTGAACGTGGGCTGCGGTCCGGCCGAGGAGCGGGTTCTCCTCACGGGTCTTCACGCCGTGGCCGACATCTACTGTGAAAACTGCAAAACTACCCTGGGCTGGAAATATGTGAGTTGTCACCCGAAGAATATTTCCACCGCAGGCACATTTATTTATTAATCGCCAATTGATTTATTTCCACATGACAACATAAGGCAAAGATGATGGATGACTTTGGAACTCCCCCCTCCAAAACAAAAAAATAAATTATCAGTTCACTTCGCTAACGTTAGCAACGTTACCCTGTGCTCTGAAATTCATTGTAAATCAAGAAACCTTGCTCGCGTAAAGCTAACGCTAGCATTCATGTGTATTTTAAAATCCTTGTAAAACCAAATGAACTATATTGGCTACGCTAACGTTTGCATTTGTGTGTTTTAAATGCCTTGTAAAACAAGAATTACTTGTTAAGAGTGGCTAAGCTAAGCGAATGTGTTTCAGGAGCACGCCTTTGAGAGCAGTCAGAAGTACAAAGAGGGAAAGTTCATCATCGAGCTGGCTCACATGATCAAAGACAACGGATGGGAGTGACTTTCGCGCTCTTGGACGCTCGCTAGTTAAACTGCGACCACAAACTTGCACGCCCTGGACCCAGAGATGCCCCCCCCCCCCCCCACCCGACCTGCCCCCCTTTCATGGTCTTGTGACATCGCACCGCGGGAGGCAAACCTATTTTAAAGCAACCCAACGCGTCATCATGATCACCGCTCGCCGGACATTGAAGGACCACTTTTACCTTAGCCGCTAGGCTTTTAGCATCCACTCGCAGTTTTTGTTTTTGATTTTCACGTGACACGTTGTTGGCGTCGACACGGTTTCGAGAAAAAATATGTAGCAGTGGCAAAGGAGCGAGCATCTCAACGAGCCGGCAAGCTAGCAATCGAGTCAGTCGGCGAGCTAGCAAGTTACTGAGCTAGAAAGTTGGCGAGCTAGCGCGCTAATGTTCAGATTTTATTTGCATTATTTGCCCCATTTTGGTTTCCTCTTTGGTGTTTTCTTTCCCAAGTTTCAGATTGTTACAAAACAAAGTGTCAAAGCAGTATTTATACATCATGAATATATGAGATTATGAATATTTAAATATGAATATATATAATATATATATATATATATATATATATATATATATGACAAAAGTAGTAGGTAGTTTTTGGTCAATTCGAGAGTGGCTGGTCCCATTTGATCAACTGATTGCAGTTCCACAGAAAGAGGAGTTATTTAGCGTGTAGATATTATCCATACGAGTACATTATACATTTATCAAAATATTTATATTCCACACACACAGTCAATGTCTTTAGCCGTCATGCACAGCCCTGTATTTGCAAATGTGTGTGTATTTTTCACTTTGCGGAGGCTTCTGCTTCACGTCAGCTTGGAGGTCGACGTAACATTGAAGACATTTTCTCGTTTTGTTTGATTGACTGCAGACGTTTTCATTTTACACCTACGGTGGTGGGCGTTGACGTTTTCTTGTTTTGTATTTTTATTATTTTTGTGATGGACAACTTGGTCATTTTCTAACACTTTTTTTTTTAAATTCCATAACTTCCACGTTACATTTCTTCTGTGAAAGTTATGAAATATTCGTTTTAAAATTTTTTTTTTTAACTTGGATGATGAAACACAGTTCAGGTATTGTTGCTGACTTGTGACATTTTCATATTTTACAGATGTGGCAATGAGCGTTGCGATGTTTTTTCTGGGATGTCTTGATTGACAGTTTTCAACTGCTTTCGGGGTTTCTTATGCGATGATTGACGGCTCTGACATTTGCTTTTATGACTGCTCTGACCGATAGGTTATTTTAGGTTGCTACTGGTGTGATGACAATCACAGTTACATTTTCCCGTTTATGGTGATCATTGGTACTCGCATCATTTTTTTTTCTCGCCGATGACAACGGTAGTGAGATTTTTGTTTGATTTTCAATTGTGGCTAATAATTTTTTTTAAAGGTGATGGACAGTTCTAACTTGGACAGTCTGACTTTCTCATTTGATGGACATCTCTTGACACAGTCCTCATTTTTAAGTTTTATTTTTGGGACGATGGACATTTTTTTCTGTTTTATGATGGCCAGTTATGACATCATTTCATGTTTACTGTAATGGCACACTGTCCCGCTTTTCACGTTGTGACACCAACCTTTTTTTTCTGATTGTGTAATGGACGTTTGTGACGGTTTCTCGTTTGACTTGCGTGATGGGGGACAGGGCAGTTCCCACAGCGTCTTTCCGTGCTTACGGACGGCTTTCAGTGCACTTTACAATCATGAAGTCTTGGCCTCCAAGCTGCAACCAACCACACGCCTTTGCAAAAAACAAAAACAAACGAACGACAGCAACCAACGCCCCGCCCACCCGACACCACCTCATTGTGTTGTGCAGCGCTTAACTCTACCCCCCCCCCCCCCCCCCCAATGAGTCAAAAGGAGAAAGAAAGACGCTACATCCGCTTGCGAATGTTTGGCGAGCTGAGAGAAAATGATTGTTGACTTTGCCGGCGAAGGTCAGTCAAATTCCGCCTCTTATTTTACTCAAAGATGACCGTTAGCATTAGCAACTGTACTTGAATGACAAAACGCAGAAAAATGATCTCCTTTTATTTTGTACATAAAGTGACATCATATTTAAGCTTTTTATACATCTATTTCTGCCGGCTTTTTTTCTGTTCTTGCCCCAACTTGAAGCACTTTGGTGTAAGTGTGTGTGCGCGTACGTGGGCCACTTTTGTTTGCTTAGCCTGTTAGCTTAGCTTGTTTATTTAGTGCTGTGTTTGGACGTCAAGGGTGAGCTGGAATCTCCCGCCATTATCTCGCCCTCACCAGCCATTTTGGAGGTCCTTAAGTTTGCTTCTTTTTTTTTTTTTTTTTAAAGCCGCACAATTGATTGTATTTGCTGTTATTTATTAGCATCTTGCTGGCCTTAATGGTTACGTTCCCAAATCAGGGCTGCTTGCTGAATCATCTTTAAAACAAACAAAAAAAGGCTTTCTCTACCGAAGCGTTTGCTTTGTACACCCTGGCATCCCTACCTGACAGGTCGCTTTCCACACTGTCAGTGACTCGTTCAAGTTCTCTGGTAGAGTCGGGAACTGTCTTTTACATCCGTGACTGGAGATTTTCATGTTGTGGTCACTTCAACGACGACGTTCCCACTGAGATGCGGCTGGCCAATGGGTCAAAACGGTGCATTCAAGTGTAACCTATGGAAATGTCACACTCCCGCAAAAAAGCTTCACGGCCTGGAGAACCGTGACTGTTATTATTTATTCGTAGAACTTTTTTGTAGCAGCGTTCCCAATAGTCAACGGTGCATTCAAGTGCTCATGTAAAGTTGGGAGTTATCTCATGACTTGGATGTTTATCCCCGCGACTGATCTCTCCCTCAGAAGCTTCAGTGACAAGCAAAGTGTTTTACTCGCCGTGGCGTCTCCCCCAAACACTCCACAGGGCGTTCAAGCTGCTATGTAAAGTTGGAAACTTCATCTACTTGGAATGTTTACACCTGCGACTGGCTGGACAGGAGAAGCGTTTGTTTTGTAGCTGCTCAAGAGAAGTGTTTTTTTTTTTTTCATTCACCTGGCAGCCCCACTGAGCTGCGGTTTTCCAAACAATTGCAGGTGTGTTCTAGTGCTCACTTAAACCGTTGGAGTGCTTAGTGTTAAAATTTGGGAAAATATGATAAATTATGAACTGAGTTCGAACTATATTCATCCCCCAAAAAGCTTCAGTAACAATGCCAACAATGTGTTGGAGTATATGCCAAACCTTAATTTGTGATGGTTTTGTTTGTTTTTGGCCCAACAACAATAATGTATTTGTTTGGTTCACCCCGCATCACGCTGCAGCTTTCCGATCACTCGACGGTGTGTTCGGGTCTTCATGCGAATTTGAACATCACATGACCTTGATGTTTCCCCTCGTGACGGGCGGCCCGGACAAGAGAAGCGTTTGTTTCACTCAGCCCGGCGTCTCCCTTACCCACGCCACCTGAGCGGCAGCTTGCCAACCTGCCGGTGGTGTATTCAAGCACCCTCATGAAGCTGGGAATTATGAGCTCTGTGTATTGAATCTTCGAGGAATACCCGCCTAAAAAAGGATGAAAATAGCGGCCACACAAAACGACAGCTTTGCAAATCACCCACAATGTGTTGGATGAGTCCCTTTTCGCCCTGCCAGTTACCGTCCCGTACGTTCAAGTGTTGGCGCTGTTTTCTTCTCGTGGGTGGATCGTTTTTCGGTCACCCTGCCGTCTCCGCCGAGTACAGTACTCAACAATTTGTTCTTAGAAGTCGCCAACTGTTACGAGCAGCTTGTCTGGATTTGACATTACGGGTGAAGCAAAAGACTGACTTGACTTTGTCTTGCGTCAAAGGACCTCCATCTTGGTGGACACCATCGCGTAACAACAGAAATCTAAAAAAAAAAAAAAAAAACGTTTCCATGTCGGCTGTCACGGGATACCGGCGAGCGCCGTTGGCGTGTCGTCCAATTGTTGCGGGCGGCATGTTGTCTTTCTTGACCGGCACTCGTGCTGGTTCTTTTCTTGGCTGCGCCTGTGTTCTTGCGTTTGTTCTTGCGATTGTTCTGATGCTGCTTTTGATTTGCTTTGCATTCTGCCTCAGTAGACTGATGATGTCACGCGTCGTCTCTTTTCACTCGTGTAAACCATCTGATACCACAATAAATTTTCAATGCTACTCACTGGCCCACTTGAAGAATTTTTCTCATCAAGTTGAAGAATTTGAAGCTTTCGAAATGCACGCAAGCACATACACAAATGTTTTCCCCCGAAAAAGCATCCATCCATCCATGATCTGATCCGCTGGCCGCCGTGCTCCAGCCTATCCCTGCAGTACGCCCTGAACCGGGGTATCAGTCAGGTTTTAAATTAGGTTTGGGTTTCAAAGTAGGTTATTAACTAGGGTTAGGTTTTCAAAGTGGGGTTTAAAATTGGGGTTAGGGTTTGGCGGTAGGGTTTAAAACCAGGGTTGCGGTTTCAAAGTAGATTTTTTGTAAATGACACTGTGTTTTAAAGTACCCCGAAAAACTAAGTTAGGGTTTCAAAGTCAGGTTTTTGGCCATACGTGTGTGTGTGTGTGGGTGTGTGCGCGCACACCCACACACACACACGAGTCTTCCATCATTAAATCAGTGATGTCAGGTATCTTGATAAATATTCCTCTGTTGATTGATGCTGTCACCATGACGACAGGATTGCCCTCATCTGGTCCTCTCAACCGCCTGAGCTGCCCCTTTCAGCGCTTCGAATGCCGCTGCTTCTATTTTGTGTCGGTTGTGACGTCAGCAGCGGGAGCCCTCATGGTCGATGGAGGTGAGTCACAGCTGTTGGCTCGCAGCCCGTCGGGGCTGGCGTGTGGCGGGTATGGGCATGATTCATTTGCTTACTTGTTAAACCGTTTTATTTAAAATGTGTTTTATTGAGATACGTTTTGTCTTCTACTTTCTCCCTTTCATAATTTTGCTGCTGTGAATTGGGAATTTCCCCATTGCGAGACAAAAAAAAAACACGAAATAGAAATTAAAGGACACACTTTAAAACATTTTCTAATTATTTTTTTAAAAATAGAAATGAAAGGGCTGTCTTTGACATTTTTGGGGACCATTCGAAGTGACAAACAATATTTTGAACTCTTTAAGCAAGCCGGTGCTGTTTTACAGAAGGCAATTAAAGAGCAAATGAGTGTTTGTTTGCGGCGGCAAACCACAAAAGAGACTTTCATGACTTGCAGACAGACCTCACGTTTGATGTGTTGCTTTTGATTGCGGTTTCACAATGGTCGCAGAGATGCCGCACGAGGCTTTCATGTTTTGAAAGCGACAAACGACAGCACGTGGACACCGAATTTATTTTGCTTTTAAGTAACATTTCAATGACACCAGCAGTTCAAACCTGATGAATATTCTCAATTTCATCACGTCCGTTGTGATGTTAAAAAAAAAAAGTTAGTTTCATCTCGAGAGTCCATCTGAAGGCCTTTTTTCATGTTATTTATTGACATTAACGTAAGGATTGTATAAAATAAAGCAGAGAGTGGACGTACGAATAAAAGTGAATTTATTATTTGATGACAAAGCTGCAAAGATACCAAAACAATCCGATTGCGGTTGCGCCGGTGACGTGATTGCCGCTACCAGGAGCTGAAGTCTCCAAAGGTGCTCTTCCCTTTGGGCTTCTTGGCGGCGGCGGCGGCGGCGCTTGTAGAAGGTCCCCTTTCTTCTTCTGCGGTCGGACGTTTCCTGGAGGATGACAAGACTGGTTTTGAACAGGATGCTCTGCTCTAATTCAAATTTCCGATGAATCCGCGTGTGTGTGCTTGGGTTGTGCCTTACGGGGGGGCTACGGTTTGCATAAGGGTTTACTTTTGACTGTTGGGCTTTGGGTACAGCTTGTAACGTTAAGCAAATAAGGGAGAAAGTTTTGGCTCGTCATGATGCGGTAGCGGGACGCCGGCGGGTCCGTGCGCTCGCTCGCCGGTGCGCTTACGCGGCGGCGGGGTTGATGTATTTGCCGACGCCTTGCTTGAAGGGCTTCGGAGCCTGTGCTTCCTTGGCTTTCCTCAGGGTGGCGCTGGCCTGCTGCTGCTGCTCCTCTTCCTCCTCCTTCTTCCGCCGCTCCTTCTCGCGCTCGGCCGCGATCTGAAACGCAAATCCAAACCAAAATCCGGCTCCATCCCCCAAAGGATCGCGCCGAAACAAACGCGGGCAAACCTCGGCATCGGCTTCTTCGTACGGGTCCACGAACACCGTCGCGCTGATGATCTTGATCTCAGACTGTTGGAGAGAAAAACAAAAAAAAAACACTAAATGAACTTATGTACGAAAACACTTAAGCATATACGCTCACATTTTTAATAAAATTAATTAAAAGCAGAAGATGCATCCATTTTGCTTTCCTCCACCATTTGCGTAATCTTTTTGCGGTCTAATGAGAACCGTTGCCGTGTTGCATAAACTACAACAAACTCTTTCATGCTTTTACTAAAATTGTTTCCGTTGGCCGAGTTTTCAGAAATGAGCTCCTTACCTTTGGTTTGTCTGTTTTGGTGTCACTCTCCACATTCTCCATGGCCGTCATCGTCTCAAAGCCACCAACGACCCTGTTGGAAAAGAAAATGCGCAACGAACTTTTCAAATGGCTGCCGCGAACCAAAATTCATTCTGAAAATATGCACGGGGGGGGGGGGGGGGCGGGGTTTGAAATTTGGCAAGCTATACAGCGATGAGGCGCGGACACTGTTGACTTTGGTCGACAGTCCGTGAGCCAATCAGGATGCAGAACACATCGCGGCGTAAAAAGAACAACGACAAAAACAAAACAAATTGTGAAAGCTGAACCGTGCCGTAGCCAGCGATGACTCCAGACGGGCTTTTACCTTCCAAACACCGTGTGTTTCCTGTCTAGGTAGGCGCAGGAGCGAAATGTGATGAAGCTGATGGAAAAAAACCAAACAGATGTTGGATTATTGGACACATCGAGAGATCTTTCGAGAAACAAACAAACATTGCAGTCCAGTAACGTCTTACAATTGTGATTTGTTGGTGTTGGGACCCGAGTTCGCCATGCTGAGAATCCCCCGGCCCGTGTGGGACAAGTTGGGTCGGAACTCGTCCTTGAAGGGCTTTCCCCAGAAAGATTCTCCTCCTGCGACGACGACGGAAACTTGAAAGTGCACCAGACACGACGCGGCAACACATTCGCGACGCGCCGATGCCGTTTCGCCCGCTCACAAACACTCGGACGTATAGCGAGCCGTCGGCGGCTAACAAGGCGGGTGACATTTGTACATAATTGATCAGCGGGGCTGACGTTCACCTCCGCGTGTCAGGAAGGAGAAAAACAACCTCGGCGGGAGATCCTTTTCTCCACTGGGTGTTCAACATCAATTTTGCCCTCGTGGCACCTCGTATTACTACTACTCGCTTGAAGTAGAGACGGTTGTCCGAGCCAAGCGGGCCGGCCACCAATAGCGTCGTCTGTGCGCTACTTTTCACACGAATCTTTTTACCCCAGAACTTTGTGCAGGAACTTTCTTCCCCAAATGTGGTTCCTGCATACTTATTTGTGGCCCAAAAAGCGTCTGGAAATAAATTGCGTCTGACTTAAGAGCTTCTCCGGAATTTGAATTGACACAAACTGCCGAGGAAAAGGCTCAAATGAGGGCCCCGCCCCCTCCCTCCCCAGCCAAATGATGTTCGAAATGATTTGGGGAAAAAAAAAAAGACGAAAGTTGCAGCGGAGGCGTTTTGCAGTTCAAGCTGCTAGCGCTACGTGTTGCGCATCTGGCAACAATTAACGATGACATTTTGCCGTGTTTTTTTTTTTTTTCTTCTTGGGATGTGTGGAAGTTGTTTCCAGGGGACGTGGAGAATGTCAGCCACTGCTCCGGAACTCCGCTCCTTCATAAATCTCTCACAGTGCCAGCGTTGATGTGAGGACAGACGTACTTTGTGGAACTGGCCGCCCTCTCAGCAAAAAAAAAAAAAAAAACACCACCACCACCACACCCTGCATGCTGGGCAGCCTCACAGCCCCCCCCCCCCTCTCTCTCCATCCCTTTGCGTCACGCGTGTTGAGTGCCTCTCTTTTCCGGACTAAATTTAGACGCGGCCTCCGCTTCTATGTGGCCTTTAGTGTTTCCACGCTCCCAAAAAGGAGCTGGGGGGGGAAAAGTGAACACAGAAGGGAGGGGTGATGCAAGGCTCCGCGTTTGCCGCCGATGGTACCTGTGCCCGTGCCGGTCGGGTCGCCTCCTTGAATCTGGAAGAGAGAGAGAGAGAGCAAAAAAAAAAAAAAAAATCAAATCAAGTTTTGCCGCATGTTTCGAAGCTTTTCTTTTTCACGTCGGAGGCAGCACAGAAGTGGTCTGTTGCGGCGACCACAAGAACTCGTCTGTCCTCCTTCTTCGAAATGCTCCATTGAGATCCGGTGGCTTGCTCAGAAAAAGACTCGAGTGGCTCCTTCTCCTTCAGTTGCAATTCAAAAGAGGGCAGGCAGCTTTTTATCAGCAAATCACCTTTAAAGTGCACCGCAAGATGTGCAAGCTAAACAAAATGTTTTTTGTTATTTCCTTTTGGAGTCGGCCAATCCTCCACAAAGTGTCTCCAGTTGCTCCAGAATGCTGCCGCTCCCTTCTTGACTGCGACTCGTAAGAGGGAGCGCATCATCCCCTACCCCACCCCACCCCCCTTGCACTGCCCATCTTTCAAACTGGTCTTCAAACTCCTTTTTAGTCTTCGGCTTTTGACTCGGCATGGGACTTGAGTTTTAGTGGGACAAATGGGATGCGGCGGGTGGGGGGGATGGGCAAAGAGCGCGTGGCTCGTCGCGTGCGTCCTTACCATAAAATTCCGAATGGACCTGTGGAAGACGGTGCCGTCGTAGTACCCTTTTTTGCACAGGCCGATGAAGTTCTCGCCCGCTTTGGGAATCTGAGGAAGCACAGGGCGCATGCTGAAAATTCAGTCGCCTTGCGATATGTCAAGCGTCACGTCCGTTGCGTTGACGCGGTCGAGGCCGCGCGGTGGGAAACGCCCTCATGTCAAATGCAAAAGGTAAGCGGAGCTGCACGGGGTTGCACGTTGGCCATATGTCTTCCGTACCTCAGTGTCGTCGACCTCAGTCGCTGTCGTCAACCCACCGGGCCATTCTTGGTCCTGCCCCCCCCCCCCCCCCCCCCAATTACCAATCACTGTCCCAAACGTTTTGTCTCGACAATTTCATTTTGTGTTCAAAAGAAGCTTTTGATCTTGGCGACAAGGTCAAGTGTGGTTGTCTGACGAGCAAGCGGCGTTGACGTCATTCAGGTCACATTGAAGTGCCCCCCCCCCCCCCCTGAGGCGTCAAAGCCTTTTGACAACACTCGCCTCTTGTTCGTCTTCAAAGCACAAGGCCAGCTGCGGAAAACTCCACGCCGGCTCCCTGAATGGGACTCTTTGCGCGTGTGTGCGCGCAAAGAGTTTGAGCTCCGAAATGCTCAGCCATCAATTGTGATCGGCGATGTCAAGCGCGGCAACGAGGTTGGCCCGTGACGCCCGTTCACACGCCTAAAGACTCTGTCGCTTGAATTGGGCCGAGCCCATCGCGGCGCAAAAATCACGATGACGGCGGCCGCGGCTCCCAAATGATCGGCGCAGCGGGGCCAACTCCCACGCGCGTCGTTTGGAAGCCAAGCAGAAATGATGTCGAGTCAATTCCTGAAAAATGAAATACGGCAGAACCATTTTTTTTTCTGTGCGTGTGATGAAAGGAGACAATCTCATCTTTCATTTGGTGGTTTCTGTGGCTCCATAAGACGCAATATTGTGTGAGCCTTGAACATTTGGTGGGAATGCTCTCCCTTGACCGGCTCAAGAGGTTTCGAACGGCCGCCGTTGAAAGAGTTCGCTTGAAATACACCGACAATTAGTCTTGGTTTTTCGCGATTGGCGGGACGGCTCCGATTCGCAGGGGAACGCCACCGACGCATGCCGAGGCCCGGCTTTATGAAATTCGGCAACAATACTTGCGATTATTTCCTTTCACCGAAATACGACAGCGAGTTAGGCTGCAGCGGTGGGGTTCGTCAGCCAGACCTCGAGTTCTATTTCATCTAGAACCGCGCAAACGTCGATTCTGAGGTCAGCTTGCGGCGTGTCCGCCGAGCCGAGCCGGAAGGGCTTTGTCACGTGTCCCTTTTGGGCCAGGTGGGGCGTGCGGCCGGGTCGGTTCGGGTCCGAGAAACGCGGAGGAAGGTGAGCTGAGGATTTGTGTGATGGAGAGACTATGCGACATGCAAGCGCCCGCTCATTAATTCCTAAACAGCGGGACGGAAATAGAACGTTGGGGGAGGGGGTCCAAGCATCATCCGGATTGGCTGAACGGATAACTCATCGTAAAAATAAATGAATAAAAATACCTTGTCACAGTGTAACTCGATGTTGAGGTCTCCTTTGTTGGTGCGCAGGCGGACGTAACCTTTGTTCTTGATGTAGCTGTAGCGCACCGCGTCGTCCGAGATGGCGTCTGTGACACACGCGCGACAAATCTGAATCATCGTTGCAAGGCCTGCGCTCGTTTTGCATGTTTTAGTGTGACGTCATGTCATTGTGAAAGTCTGAGGCCACAAATAAGCCAGCAGGCGCACGCAGGCGTGTGATGGCCTTTACTCGGCAGGGGTTCTGCTCGCGTTAGGGAGCGTTTCGGGTTGTTGTTTTTTTAGGAGGGGGGGGGGCCAACCCTACATTAAGGAAGTGTTCTTTCCACAAGTATCACAACTTCCACACAGATGGAGAGCACGAGCGAGTTGACTTGCCTGCTTGGTTGGTGGTGGCTGGCGTCATGGCCGTGGACGTGAAGGAGGCGGCGACTCTGCCCGTCGAGTAGTGAGCCTGATTGACAAACATTCATTTGCATTTGTGAATGAGCAGCATTCCGTTGACTCTGCCACCGATGTCGTCGGCTCGACCCAAACACGCACTTTGCACGTAAAAGGGCGAGCTCTATGAAACCCGGCTGCTGCAAACAGGCGAGCGTCGCGTGAACGCCAAAGACTGGGGCACACGATTGCATGCTCTTGATGGCTTCAAATACTCACCGAGCGGCGCAAATCATCATCTTCATCGGTAAAGTACATCCGTGAGGTAGCCGTCGTGAAAACGGTTTTACAAATATTATTAAAACAGAATACTAATATTTTTAAATGCTCGGTTTTTTTTAGGTACTTTTTTTTTCGGGGGGGGGGGCATTTACATTTTTTTTTGCAACATTTGGAGCACGGCGGCTTTAGCTTTTGTTCAACGTGAGCTCCTTGCCTTACTCTGCCATCTTTGTGTTTGTGAGCTTGCGTTTGGCTCCCTCGTGTGGAAACTTTGCGCACGACAGCCTTCAGCTTCTTGGGCAGTTCAGCCACGAACAGCAGAAGCCCCAAATTGGAATTGGAGCCAAATTTGGTGTCTCGTGAATGTCCTTACCGTGTTGAGCTTGTCCGTCTTCTTGGCCTCAGGCTCCTTCATGGTAGCGGCCAGCAGCTGGTCCCCCTTGTAGTCCTTGTAGAGCTCGGCCAGGGTCTCTCGGGTCTCGAGGTTGGTGGTCTTCAAGTGGTAGGATGGGTCCTGCTTGGCCTTCTCCTCGTCTGGATCACAACAAAGAGCCTTAGTGTCATTTTTAGCATGCTTACAAGAATCGAAGTTCTGGTGCACATCTGACCGGGATCCAGCACTTTGAGGTCGTTTTTCACGTGGAAAAAGTTGGAGACGTTGAACTTGTCCAGGTTGGTCGGATCCTAGCAGAGAGAACTTGATGATCGGCGAGGTCGTCAATTGATTTCAAACGACACACTTCAAAGAAAGCCCACCTGAAGTGTGATGATGTCTTTTCTGGTAAATTCTTCATCGGTCAGCAGATCTTTGAAACTTTTGGTCTTGATGTTGAGCTGCTCCACTGCCTGAACAAATTACAAATACGTTTGTGTTTTTTCGTCGACCATTTGATTCTTAATCCCTTGCATTTTTTTCCCCTAATATATGGGCATTTTTCATTTATGAATAGTTTTGTTTTTTTTTAAGCGTGTGTAGTGTTGTGACTCGCCTCATAGGAGAAGACGTTGCCAGTGACCTTGTTGGCGACGATGTGAGAGTTGTTTGTGAAGACAGAATACAGAACGGGACAGTGATATTTGCCTGGTGAAAAGGCATCGGCAAATGAATTCATTCATAAGCAGTCCAAAAAATGTTGGGGGGGAGGAGAGAGAACAGCACGTTTATATATATTTTTTATTATATTCAGAAATATCAAAAGTTTAATTGTTGACGATTACCTTCATTGTTCTTGGAAAAGTTGAGCTTGACGAGCGACTTGGCCTCCAGTTTCTGTATAGAAAAAAATATCTATCACCATTAAGGGAAAAAAAATTGTTTTGTTCCGAACTGTGACTGTGGAGAAATTCAGTATATTCCACAAAATGTTTCAAGTCACCTCCCCAGATATGGGATTGGTGCCATACTTCTTGATCCAAGGAATAATGCTCCTAAAAGAGAGAGAGGACCCATCTTAACCAAATTAAAAAGATAAAATCTGTTCGCGATCCAAAAGTGAACAGACTTACAGCAGGTCAAAGACGACGCCATCCGCAGTGCACATAGGATAAGAAAATGGCTGAAGGGACAAGCTGAGGAAGAGAAAAAAATGCGTCAAGGTTGGAGTCTGCGCGTCTGCTTCCGTGTACATTTCAACCAAAAGCCCGTCGACAAAATGACTCACCTGCAGTGGTCGAACGGAAGCCGTCTGAAGTTTGTCCGCGGGATTTCTGACAGCCCAAACAAAACAGAACACAATACTTAATCGTTCCATATTCAACATCGTAGAATTCAAATGGAGTGAAAACAAAGATGGAACGTCACTGCTGAGTCAAATGGTTAGCATGATGCGTATCGACATTTATTACCACAGAGTGCCACGTTGGAAAGAAAAATTATACCACCAGTAATTTTACTAAGTAAGTAAACTAAGTAACATTGCTATACATAAATAAAAAGCTTCTATTTAAAAAATATATATATATTTTGAGGAAAAAAGTGAGGGATAAAACACGATTTTAATAATAGTTTTAGTGTCAACAACATTTTACTTTTTCAGGAAAAGAAAGGCAAAATATTAGACTACATCAAGGATAATATTGATTTATTTTTAAAAAATTCATGAGAATCAATTCATTTTTCCCCTGAGTTTGCTAATATTATATTATTGTATTTATCAAAGTCGAAATATGAGATTTAAGTCAAAAATTTCAAAAATTAAAAATATAGGGTTTTTTTTTTCTAGATCCCTTGTTACCAGTACAAGTTTCAAGTTGATTTTTACGAGAAAAAAAAAGTATTGTAATAAGAGGTCCACTCTGAACTGGGTGCCAGCCAATCGCAGATGAGTATTCAAGTAGATCAAATGCAATAAATCACCCCTAGATGAAAAAATTGTGATCATTTTAAAAGTGAATTTAACTCATCTGAAGACTACGCTTACCTGCGCGCTTGCCTCCGTAGAAGTTGGTGTACTCTGTACACGTGATGTACCTGTGTGGGTGGAAGGGAATAAGAAAAAACGCTTTTCATCGAGGAAAACGGAAACATTTGTGACTGTTAAATAGGCTCGGATCAGCACAATTTAGACATAGCGCTCGTAATGGTTAGTTTGTTAGCATTAGCCACGGAAGCTAGCAACAAGAGGCGAGTTTTGCCTCTGTGGTGACGACGCATAATCGATCGTAATTACAATCAGTTTCAACGTACATTTTGTCCTTTTGGTGCTGCCGCTTCCCCATGTTTGCGTCTTTTTGTAGCCAAATGCGCCGAAGAATGCTTTTCGCACACAAGAGTTCAGTGTGTTCGTGACAGACAGATGTGGATGTTGATGCTCAGCCCCTTCTTCTTCTTCGCCATCCTTCGTTTATCAGGAAGGCACTCAAGCGCCCCCATCTGTTTAAACTTGAAAATGCTTTTTAACTTTTGAATTTTTTTGAGCGCGGTTGTTCATCACGAATAGAGGTCTTATCTCTTAGACCACGCAAGTGATTCATTATCATTTTAGGTGTGTTAAATAAATGACAGATTGCCCTATTTTTAATGATAATGTACACCTATTTTTAATGATAATGTACATCATTTATTATAGTGCAAAAATATATTTGGAATCATTTTGTCTGTTGGTTTTTGTAATTTGAGTGTTGCGAATTATTTTTAAGTACTTTTGCAGTATGTACAATTTATTACAGTGCAAAATTTAGTTTTGATCATTTTGAGTATGTACACATCGTCAACCGTGTTAGTATTAACATGTTGATAAATATTGCATAATGTTTAACCTAATGCCTTATATTGCTATGTGTGTGGTCATCAAATCCTTACTTCAAAGACGGTGTCCAAATTGAGTGAGTTATCCTTGATACGAACAAAAACAAACAACCAGTATATATTTGGGGGGAATAAAAAAAGTTTAAAGAATGTTTTGTTAAGCATGTAAACATTGTCACATATTTTTTGACAGAGGCAAGGAGACAAACATGCCCAACTCATGTACAGTTATTTTATTTCCTCTTGGCATTTTATCAATGGAAGATATTTGCATATGCACACGGGTGGGCTATAACTGTCCACAATGATCTCAATACGAGGGTCGCAAACGAACTCTTGAGAGGAGGGAACGAGGCACGGGGAGGTTAGTGGAGTTGTACATTCACGCTTTCTGAAGCGAGGACACACGAGGAACACAAGCTTCGACGGATGCCCTTCCAAAAAAAAAAAAAAAGTTGGAGACGTTTGATGGGTTTGCACCTGAGTTCCAACCGCCTTGAGCAAATCAAATGTGCAGTCTGAACATCCAATGTCATCCACGTCGTCGCCCTCGGCACTTAAATCAGTCAGGCGGAAACTTGGAGAACAACACAAACGCATTCAGAACGCAGACACCAAAGTGAACACGAGTGTAATAATGACGATGTTGTTCGATTGTTTTTGTCCCCCCCCCTCGTAAAACACTCCTAGTCCACAGAACGATATGAAGACAAATCCTGGAAACAAATAAAAACTCTCCGGTGTGATAAAACAGTCCGAGTGTCATCGCAGGAGGAATGGGAGGAGGTGGAAAGAAAAGAAAGGGGAAAAAAAAAATCCTCAAATCACCGCAAATCCATCACGGAGACGGCGTCGTTGGAGATGGTGACGTGGCCGGCATGCTGCGTTCAAGGAAAGAGACGCAAATTCATTCCACAGCAAGGAGACATATTTTGCATTTTTCAAAATGTAAAACAGTTCCCAGGTGTCTCGATGACACGCGTGTGTGAATGGGTTGCGTGCGCAGAGTGTAATCGGCATTTTTGTTCGGGGTTAACTTGAAGTTAGAGCTCAAGTCCTCGCGGGGTACTCACGGTAAATAGAGGCGGGTCTTTACTGTGAGGGTGAAAGCCCTTCTGCTTACACGAGGAGATCTCATTGGTTCCCCGATCTGTCAATCTGAAGTAGCCGATCCTGGAAGAAACGAATGCTTTTGTGTTTTGGTCCACTTGACTGTTTTTTTGTTTTTTTTTTGTGTGGCTAGGCAAGCCTCACTCGTTGAACTTGGGCGAGCAGACAATGGCGATGGCCTCAGGCAGCATCATCTGGTACGAGCAGTGCGTGTGCAGGTCCACGCTGGACAGGAACGACGTCTGCGTTGGGTGAGTCTATAAAGATAAAGGAAGGGGGAAAAATGTGAAATGAAAAAAAAAAAAGTCATAATATAAAAAAAGGAAAAACAATTTGAATGCACACATAAAATGTAATGCAATAAAACAAACTATGAAAAAAATATATAACACAAATAGACTAATACCAAAACAAGTAATGAATTTACAAATATAAATGAATGCATCAAATGTAATACAATACTTGTGTTTGTGATCTTTGACATGATGAAATCTTGAAACCCAAATTCTGTCCTCGCTTTTATTTTGATATGCTCCGACTTCCTCGCCATCTTGATGTTTAGTTTGTCTTTGTCCTGACTTTAAATTAATCGTCTCATATTTGTTGAAATTTTGTTTAATCGCTGGTCGCATTAAATAAATGTTCACTTCGAAATCCTGAGCGACACGCCTGCAACAACCAACACTCACAAGTGAATTGAGTGCAGTTTGTGACCCATAAAAAAAACCTGAAGAAGTCATGTTTGAAATGACACAGAAAGTCAGTCTTCAATGTGTCTTACTTTGTGACAATAAATGCGTCTGTTATATTTTGACCGGTTTCAAATTCTGCTATCTGCTTTTATTTTGGTGGGGTTTTAATATGATGTCGAGCTCTGTCTGTTACTGGTTTTGTTTTAGTCAATCTAAACTTGCTCAGTGCCGTTCCTAGTTTTGCTGTGGTCGCTTTCCACTCGCTCTAGTGAAGGACTTCAATTTCTGCGACTCGTGTTTGGCTAGGCCGTCTCGGGACCGGACTGCCGCACGAGTGACGGGAAGTAGGTTAGCTCGGCCGCGACACTCCTCCTCTTCCCAAGTCAAAGTCCTTGCCTGTGCGGCGTGCTTCACGAGGCGAACGCGAATGTCGGTGGCGCGACAGGTTTTTCCCGTTTGCGCTGGAGTACGACCGCACCGAGAGAATTTCTGGTCCAGGGCTTGACTCACATGGATCCAGCCCAGGGTGATGAGATCATACTGGTCCTGTATGAGGAAGAGCTCCTCCTCATTCTCCGTGTCGCAATAGTCGGGGCCGCCGCATTGCTTGGGAACGATGACGTGCGTTACGCTGAATACGTTTCTGGTCTGGAAAGTCAAACATTGGGAATATTCGGTCAGACATTTAGCCGTTGACTGTAAAATGAAGAAAAAAATGATCAAATATATTGCTTTCAATGTATTGCCAAGTAGCAGAAGTGTCATGCCAAGATTTACACACACACACACACACACACAAAAAAAGGTGATTTAAACATACTTTTTTTGACACTAATAAAAGTCAAAGAAGAAATGAACCACCGTAAATGTAAATATGTGAAAATAATATAACAGGCTAGCTTCACTGGAGTGACGCCAAAGATGTTAAGGCAAATATTTGTCTTACGTGTTTTCAGCCGTAGGATTTGTCACAAATAAAGTTTTATTTTTTGTGACGGAAACAGCATAGTTTACAAACTCCAAATTTTTTGGAGAGCAAATATTTATCCTTTTTTATATATATATAAGTAATTTAATTGACATTAGATTTTGAGGGGCGACAAAGTGCATTTCTTCAGGCAAGTCTTTTTCTGTTGTTCGAAGTCAGTCTTGTTCGCCAAGATTTTTTTGTGGTGGGAATAAATATAAAAGTTTTTTGAATAGAAAAATGATTTTTGTATCATATCAAAGGTGCAATAAGGCAAATTTGTCTCGACAGCAAGTGTGGCCCGTTTAAAATCACGTCATTTAAAAAGATATATCCACCGTTATGTTAAAAAGGAAAAACAACTTTCACCATTAATGTAGTTAATGGTAGACACACACACACACACACACACCTAATCTACATCACATTTCCTGTCCTTTACACCTCAAGAGCGGAACGGAGAGCCTCTCAGGATCACAGTACCGACCAGTTTGCCGCAGAGGATGCCGCAGGTTTCGACCGCTCGGCTGGTGTTGGCCTCGGCCAGCCGCAGGAAACTTCGGCACAGTTCCGACGGCACGAGCAGCTGGCGGAGGGCGTCCACCGTCAGGTCTGCCGACAGCGGGTTGAGGATTGGGGGGGGGGGGGGGGGGGGGGGAGAAAGAAGGATCGCACGGTCGCAAACATCACACACTCGCTAAGTGCGAGTGTAAAGTGACGTGATTGTTGTCGGAAAAATGAACACAATGACGAGAGGATTTGATGGCATAATCAATTCTAAAAAGGACTTGTTAGTCATAGCCCGAATCCTTTTCAATTTTTGACCACAATTTGCGTTTTTGTGACCACAAATTGGTATTTTGTAGCTCCGATTAAGAGTGAGTCTTTAGGCTACACGGTCTACCACAATTCCAAACATTTTCCTCCCCCACACGTCCCGTCTGGCGCTTGACAGAAATCATCTTTCTCTAGCCGCAAACTCACCGTTGTTCCCGGGGCTGAGCAGCGAGCCGGGCTTCAGGGAACGGTCGAAGCTGGGCGGGGCGGCGGACGAGGGAGGGCGGTTCCCGGCCGCGTCGCGGGGGCTGTGCGGCGTCGCGGGCGGGCCCTGGATGCCCGGGATGAGCGGCGTGTCCTGGGGGGGCGCGGAGGGCTGGCCGAACTCCAGGAGAACGCGTTGGCGCTCTCGCTCCAGGTCCTGCCGCCGGATCATCTCCTCGAAGGCGCTGAACTGTTCCTGCTCCTGCTGCCGCCGCTGCATCTCGGCCACGCGTTCCCGTTCGGCATCCAGAGCCCGCTGGCGCGACTGCTGCAGAGCCAGAGCCTCCTCCTCCGCTTTCTGGAAGGGCCCCGGCGTCATATGAAATGGCCGATGCACTTCCAATATTTCGAAATGTTATCTTTACCTTCTTGACACAATACTGATCATAGTCTTGTTCAAATCTCTTGAGAAGTGCTTTCTTCAGGATTTCAGCTTGAGGAAAAGCCACGTCCTTCAATTTCTGCAGGACAAAAGGAATGGGAGAAGCAAGCAAAAAAAAAAAAAAAGGTTTGAGAGAGACATTTTGTGTGTACCTTTTGAGTGTCCTTTTTCTCTGGAATATTTGCCGTTTTGTAATCCAGATGCTTGGGAAGCTTTTCTACGAAGAGCCTATGTGGGGAAGTGGAGGTGGCAGGGGGGGGGGGGGCGGACAACGAGAAGGTCAAGATCCCGGGGGAACACCTCCACACTGTCCCGGGGGAAGCTTCTCTTACGTGATGTACTTATTGTAGAGGACGAACGCCCGCTCAATGCTGCCCTCCTCGGCGTAGATGTTGGCCATGCGGATCATCTCCATGCCCGAGCGGAAGTAGCGGCGCAGGGGCACCTGGTCATTGATGTCCACCCAGCTCCCCTTCTTGGTAAGGATGCGCACGCGCTCCTCCGGCGGCAGACTGATGTCGCTGTGGTCCGCCATGGCCGCGGCCCAACCTGGAACACTACAAACATGAAGGCCAGGGCTGGAAAGATGAATTCAATAGCTCAAATTATTCAACAAAAGGTTAACTGTCTGCCTCAAAATTTCAGCGGGGTTCATTTTTCCCCCCACACGGGGGCCCACCTATACATGCTCATTTGTTTACAGATGTAGCGCGAGCCATATACACTCAAAGTCACGGTTTACTACAGCAGAATGTGAGATTAGCAAACACAAGAGGAGGAAAAACAATATCTGCACCTCACGTGCACTTTAACGAGGTTAGAAATGTGTTTTTCAAAATATATCACTCGACTAATTGATTGGATAATCTGTTTAACATTTAATTACGAACATATTTGATAGCTGCGGCATTCAAAACCAAGCATTCACAATTGGGATGAGGGAGAACAATTTTCCCCCAAATACCCCCTAAAATGAATTTAACATAACTCAAAGGGACAAAGTGTTGTTTCCACCTGTTGCCATTCATACGCCAGAAAAACTGAACAAAGCCAGATTCCACATGGACTTAGTAAACTTCTCAGTAAATTGAGAAGAGATCATCTTTTTTTTTTTACCTACTTCGTGTGGAAGTTTTGTCTGGTGATGTCCAGTGGGGTTTTTAGGGTAATGTGCAATGTGAGCCTTGGCTCAATGGGAAACCCTGTTCAAATGTAATGTACTCGACAGCTAAAGTGTTTGAACTTGAGACCTTTCCAATAACGGGCCTTGAATGGCACTTTTTCACTGCTGGATGTGTAAAAACACAATTGGAATTTGAAGTCTCACTTAATTGCCACTTTTCGTGTGTGACAAACGACACAAGGTTTGTTCAAACGTCATGTAATAATAGCACAACAATCGGAGGGGTATGAATATGTCCCATATTCAATTTAGCTACCTTTCTCTTTCATAGTGTTGCAAAATGTCAAATTATACACAGTCAGTTGACTGCATGCCAGTGATGTCGCGTTAGCAGCGTGTAGCTAACCTGGCTACTATTTTTCGACATAAACGGACTAGAAAGAGCGAACGAAACGTCCGCATCGGCGTTCTGGTTACTTCTTACCTGGTCGCGAGGTAAAATGGAGACCCTACATATATCGAGCCCAAATCGAGATCCAACGACTATCCGACCCGCAAGCCTGATTGATGGAAGGGACTGCGCTTACTAGACATCCGAACACTTCCGCAATCACAACAATATACAGATGACGCATTGTTACGTGAATGTGGGGGCGGATGGGGTTGGATGACACGGAGCATGCGCCGTATACCGTCGACGTCTAAGTGGAGAAACACAAAGATGGTGTCCACGGTACGGGATCACATGTTCTTTTCAGCGTTTTACTGCTCTTTATCGTTTCCTAGAGTAGAAAACCACATACATGTCTTTCGCCCTCCAAACATGTCAACTATTTTATGTTTTAATGCGAAACGGGTGAATTCAGAAGCAGTTTGCGATGTGACCAGGGTGGGCTCCATGATAAAAAGCAGGGCAATGAAAATAATCGATAATTATGTTTTAGAATATCAAATAGATTCCAGGTCCCACTACAATTGATAAATAAAGTTTAATGCTAACGTCCGAGCGATTATTACACATGGTGGCTCGTTGGTCTAGGGGTATGATTCTCGCTTTGGGTGCGAGAGGTCCCGGGTTCAAATCCCGGACGAGCCCGGCTTTTTGATTAAACTGTTTTTTTTCAGCACGAAGTAAGTTGATAAAATCTATTTCTGCCTGACAGTAATACAGTACAATAAACATTTATGCATACACGCAGAGCAAACTATAAACGAGGTTTTTTTTTGTTCCTCTAGGGATGTTGCAATACCCAAGTGAACCGCGTGGAGTACGTGTGACGTCACGCCGGAACATAACTCCAGCGTGCACCAGGCGTCTTTGCTCGCTGCTGAACGTTTTATCCCAATGGGAAGCGCAAGTGTTAAAATGAAGCGACGGATTCAGACCATCGCCGCTATCTGACACATTCCCACTCCCCCACCGTTCGCCTGCAGACTAAATGTGATCTCGCCGGCGTGTCGTGGGACGGCTGCCGTGGACTGCAGCTGACGTCAAGGCTGCTCTGGTGGCAGCATCCGCGGGCAAGGTAAGACAGCTAATGAAGGACTGGAAGCTAATGTACTCTCCGTGCTCGCTAAGCTAGCCGCACAACGTCACCGAGCGGTCTTGTCAACTGATATTAATATTATTTTAATCCAAAACGTAAAAAAAACGTAGCAAGCTGTCGTGATTGCACTGCAGTCCGTGCCACGAGGACTTTCAAAGGCGATCCCTTTTTATACTTTGAAGCGACTGAGCATCAAAGTCATTACGTGGAAGTCAAGATCAAGTCTTTCCCCTGTGATACTAATACAAATGTTACCGGCATTACCGCCACCTAAAGTATCATTTTGTTTTTGTTCTAATAAACGACCAAAGGACACGTAGCTATGGATTTGACATTGATGCAAATCATACAAATCATACAAATCACACTGGTTAAATCCAAATACTGTTAGTTGGCCGTTTTGTAGTGCCGGTCAAATGTCTACTGAGCCAAAAATCGGAGTCAAGTAAGGGCACTGTGACTTAAGAATAATATGAGTGAAATAAAAGTTTTTAAAAAAGGCCTCCAAATAACCACCGCGGTGACCCGGGATCCGAGTTTGAATGCTTTACGTGACCACAATCTTAACTCAAAACACTCCTATCCCAAATCATGTTTTCTCCGTTGCAATAGAAATAAAACAATGAATTGATTAATCAAAAACGAATTATTATCAATGTAATGATCAATTACTTTCAGAATCGATGAATTATTTTGAGCAATTATGATTAAGTGTGGTACAAGAACCACTCTTGGTACTTTTGCCATGGTGCTGTTTGTTGTGTATTTCGTGCCTTGGTCACCTCGGGCGCAGTATAAGACAATTGGACTGGAGCGTTAGATGTTCTCTTGTCGGCATGGCTGTAATATTCATTCTTTGGAGAGGATAAAGAATATACGCCTCTAAATATTGCAATAGTAACTTTCTACTTGTGTTGCTAGACTTGGCCATTTTGTGTTCAGCTGCCTGTTGCTTTTAACATGAAAAAAAAAAAAGATTAGAAAAAGTAAAGTAACCCTAAAACGTATTGTTTTTCCATTGGACTCGCATTTAAAACCCTGTAAGACCCAGACATGGAAAAGAAATGAGCAAAAAAATGTATTGCCCGCTCAGATATTGTATAGAAGGGATCTGATGGAGAAATTATGTATTTTTTATTTTATTTTTTTACGTTTTATTAACTTTTTAGGAAAATGGTGTCTTCTTGCAACGTAAAGACTTAGTGGTAGCGGAAACTCACTCTGTCCGTTCAAATTTCCAGAATGTGAAAGCATTTACACACGGGATGGATTGTTCGTTTCGGCCCTTAACGGGAGCCAAATATTATAAGGAATAATGCTGATCCTCGTTTTATCAATTTAGTCCAAGCACACCAAATCAATCGAGCATTGTGGCAACCCGCAATGTATGGCCTCTCCACCTCACTTCTGGTGGCTTTGTCCCGGCACTGAATTTTCTGCGCCGGGTCTGGCCCGGCCGGCAAAGGACGATGACACAAGCGTCACTGCTCGGTTGTCTAACCCCTTGACAGCGCAGATGTTGCGCTTCCCTCCCTCTCCCCTCTTTTTCCTTGAGCTCTTTCGAACCAGCCGTCTGAGTAAAACCCTCGAGGAAGAGTGGAGGCGAGCGTCCTCACGACATCACCTGCCAGTCCGAGCTCAGATTTGACTCTCCTCCCATCAACACTCCCTTGCTAGACCTTAAAGTATGCCAGCTATTCCGGTTCTCGCCCCATAATTTCAATCCCCACGGGGCGTGGCTTGCCACGCCACGCATGTACTGTACTCTTGAATGTCACTGAAGCTTCCCTTGAAAGAAATCGCCAATGCGTCCACAGTAGTTGTGCTCTTTCGGTCTCACCTGCTCATCCGTGTGACAAGAGCGGTGATCGAAGTATCACCATTCCGGTACGTACCATCATTCATTCATTCACTCACACACACACACACACACACACACACACATATATATATATATATATATAAAACACACACGCACTCTGCTATTGGCTGGCAACTGGTTCAGGGTGTCCCCTGCCTACTGCCCAAAGACAGCTGGGATAGGCAACACCCCCCCCCCCCCCCCCCCCCCCGCGACCCTAGTGAGGATAAAGTGGTTCGGAAAATGCATGATTGAATATGTATACACACACACACACACCGCTGTCCATTTTTTTGTCTTTTACTTTTTATTTTAATGGTCTGTCCGAAGTGCGGACACAGCACAGCGGTCATATGCAAATTAGTCAATCATCCTCGTGTTGTAATTGCGTTATTTCACTCATGCAGGCATCTGCTAGAACGCTTTTTTCGACCGTTGTGCTAAAAATGGTCGTTGTCAATTGATTGATTTTTATTTGCAAAAAATAAATTGGGCAACTATTTTTAATCGGATAAATGAATTGCGCGCTTTAAATAAATAACAATTATTTTATTTGAAATAACATAAATTCAACCGCAAATAATTAATGAAATAAATGAATCACTTCTTTGTGCAGTTATTTATTTGACTAAAAATAACTAAACAAATATTGAATGAGATAAACCAATACGGGCGGCCCGGTAGTCCAGTGGTTAGCACGTCGGCTTCACAGTGCAGAGGTACCGGGTTCGTTTCCAGCTCCGGCCTCCCTGTGTGGAGTTTGCATGTTCTCCCCGGGCCTGCGTGGGTTTTCTCCGGGTACTCCGGTTTCCTCCCACATTCCAAAAAAACATGCATGGGAGGCTGATTGGACGCTCTAAATTGTCCCTAGGTGTGAGTGTGGGCGCGGATGGTTGTTCGTCTCTGTGTGCCCTGCGATTGGCTGGCAACTGATTCGGGGTGCCCCCCGCCTACTGCCCGAAGACGGCTGGGGTAGGCTCCAGCACCCCCCGCGACCCTAGTGAGGATCAAGCGGTTCGGAAAATGGATGGATGGATGGATGGATAAACCAATACATAAGATAAACCAAGGGTGGAGGGAGGGGGGGGTGTTTAGCTGCTGAATTTGTGCCACCAATATTTCGTGGGAGACTCGGCCGGATTTTTCAAATGTTTTCTGGAATTGTGTTCTCGATAATTCGTCTGTTGTCAATTAAAATTCGAACACGTTGGTTTCGCACAGGTCTGACCAATCATGTTAATTATCGCATCAAATATTCCAGTCGTCTGGATAATGTCAACAAGCGACGGGTTCAGAAAGCAAAATGATCCCGGCGCCAAGTATGCATCTGCAATGTCAATGAATGGTGGGCCTGACAAAGCCTTTGCTGAAGCGGCGCGGGCGGCGGCTAATGACAGTCCTGCCGCTGACGACTGCAAGGCGACCCCCGATAATTGCTGGGGGGGTGTCGCTCAATCACCCGGCAGCCCACCGGGATAAAAAAACGGGAGCAAGAGATGACGATATCCTCTTCTTGTGAGCGCTGTGAGAATCCCGTCAACGCCGTTGGCGACCTTTGGTGTCTGCTCGGAACTTGTTTGGCAGTCAACATTCCCGTCTGGACAACGGGATGATTTCTCGGCCCCGTCACATTAAATTCCTCGCGATCGGAGCGACTCGACTTGGCGCCAAACTCCAAGGTAGGATGGTTCATTGTGACCAAAATAAGGAAAAAGAAGGGGGGGGGGGGGAAAGTCTTGGAGAAAATGTGACTATTCTCGAAACGCTGCAACTTTTTCTAAAATATCCAAGTCGTCGCTTGGGGGGCAAGGGGGGGGGGGGGAATCCAGTCTTTATCGTCATTATAGAGATGAAAAGTACGACTTGAGTTCCAGAAGACTGCAACTCAATTTCCGTCGTGTTTGCCTCTTTTATTTGTAATGTGTTTTATCGAAAACAATGAAAGCTTTTTAACTTCATAAATGTCTTACTTATTCTCAGTGATTTGACCTTTTTTTAATTGCAAATATAATATGACTCTATTGTCTGAAATGTTTTTGTCTAAGCAAATATGAAAAAAGAAGAACCTCCCCGCCCAGCAAAAATAAAATACGCCTTTTCCAAAATATACAAAATATATTGCATTAAAAGGCCAACTTAATTTTTGCAAGATTCCCACTCAATTCCAAGAGCATTGCAACTTTTATGAAGAAAAATACACCTTTTTGCTTCCATAAAATATGAACAGGAATCTCCCCAAAAAATAATCTCCAAAATATCTTTCAGACATAAAACAAAAAAAATAATCATATTTTTGAAGGGGGATTTTATTGTCGCGATATAATTTTTTTTCTCCGGAATAATAATTTTAAAACGATTTTTAAAAATTAAACAATATGGCATAACTCTTGTAGCACGCTAACGTTTTGTTAAAAAAAAATAGAAAATTATCTTGGTCAAAAGTCTGATATAATTTTCATAAGATTACACCTTGAATCCTGTATTATGACGACTTATGTAACGGGGGGAAAAAAACACAAAAAGAGGATTTCAAAAAAAAAAAAAATTCCCCAGACATTTTGGCTTCATGACGTCAAAATTAATGATGTCATCTTTTTTTTGGTGGCCTTTTTCACGAGTGACCTGGTTCGGCCGTCACTTTTCCCAGCCGCCCGCTTCAGATGTCGACGGGGCTGGAGGAAAGAAAAACCGTAGCAATTTTCTGGCCTTTTGTTGGCCACCTGCTCCGGTGGGACGTGTTAGGGTGAGCTTAGCTTTGCTCTGTGCTTTTGATGCGATTGGATTTTGTTGGGTACAAGTGTTGTGTCTGGCTCCGGTCCGCTATCGGAACGCTGACGACTGCCAGCCTGCCCTCGGCGTCCGCGTTATCTGCGGCGCGCGCCGCAGATAACGGGCCTCGGACAAGCAAGCGGACTCGCCGACTCCGCCGCTGACACTGATGGCGCGTCGCCCTTGTCATTGTTGATCGGACGCCGACGCAAAAGCAAACGTCTGCTTTTAGTCTCGCACTTTGGAGTTCCTCATGGGGGAGAAAAAAAAAATGATGACGATTTTAGTCTCATTTAATTCGTGATTTGTCTTGTCCTGTTTGGAGTCGCCACAGGGACTTTATTCGTGTTCACTGCCTGCCTTCATTATTGGCAGCCCTGCCTAAGATGTATTCAAAAGTGTTTAAAAATTATTTTTTTTTTTTTGCGGAAACATATTCTCGTGCTAAAAATTGTATGTTCTCCATATTTCTCGTACGTTTTCAGCAATTCACTTCATATCTTTAGAAAGAACTCTCTAAAATTCACAGTACAGCACACGGTCTTTATTTGGCAAGATGCAATTTGGTCGGCATCGTGAGTTGAGCCGCAAAAAAACAAAACGAAACATTGAAGCCAAATAATTCCATCTATTGTTTGGGCTCTCCCAAGTCATCTCTGAAGAGCGGAAAGTCTGCCGCGGCCGAAGAATGTGTCACTCTCTCGTGATTGTGGTCTGGTTCGAGGAGCTAGGCTAACACTAGTTCCTTGTTTGCCATGTGACTCGTTAAAAACAAAAGAATAAACACTCCCAAGGCTCAGCCGTAAATGTCCTCGTCTTCAAATAAACAAGTCAAGTAAACGAAGCTAAGTCAAGATGAAATTAGAATCGCAATCGGTCAGCCACTTGAACATTTTCAGGGGCGTTTTGGGAGCACAGCTCGACAACTGCTTGCATTGATCAAAATTTCTAAAGTGGACAGTTGAAGCATCCCGACGAACAAACGCATCTCAAAACCAATCTGTCGTTTGGCAGTCCAGTAGGGTCAGACTGACACAAGAAACGCTTTGTGGCGATTGCGTCGAATTCTCCACAATCGACAAATGCGTCACTTTTTGAAAACAAAAAAAGACCGCGGGCGCTCTCTGTTTTTAGTTGCGCAACGTGCACCCGCTCCGAGTAGTCAAAACACAGCGTGTCACCAAAGATAAGTGGAGCCCCCAAAACTGCAAAGTTGAGTCCATGTGCTCTATAAATGTCCTTGAAATGGCGGCGGAATGCTCCAATGTGGTTTGCAGAGGAGGAGCTTTTGACACTGAGCTTGACTTCATTGCCAGCGTCAAGCGGGCGGTCGCCGTCCTCCTTCCGACGACGTCCTCCTTTTGTCTCCTGTCTCCCACCTAGTCCAAGCCGCTGAAGCGCCGAGAGACTCCCAACCCCCCCCCCCCCCCTCTCACCCCACCCCCCCTGTGGTGAGCCTCTCGCCTGTGACTGAATGAGCCTGTTTGTCGGGCGCGAATCAAGGTCCCATCTGTCGAAAGTGAGCCTACGCGCACGCTGCATCTTGGCGTGGGGCCAAAATGGAGGAGTGCGCATTTATGAAGCGCCGTGCCGTTGGAAAGATCAACAACGGTTCCTCCCACCCGTATTCAGTTCCACTTCAGTCACACTGTTGGCATAGAAGTGCGGCGCGGTCATTTCGCTCTCAAGTGGGAGCTGTGAGCCTCGAGTCGCGAATCGGCCTGAGTTGATTTGGTTCACTGTTTGGGGATTGACCAAAAACGCAGACTCGAGTGATTCGTAGGCAAAAAAAAAAAAACGCAGGTTTGGATGATCTGTCGGCGAATTCAGAGGAAATTCCGTCCGCCCCTATGAGTTTGCTTTCCGACACGAGTGACAAAGTGTCGCGCGGCGCCGTCGCGTAAGTGCTAGCTGTCGGTCTTGAGGCGACAAGTCTCGTCGCACTTCATTTCTAGGCTGACTTGCGTTATGACTCACAGGAAAGGCTCCGGGGGCGTTAGTTGCGTTAGCGTAGTGGAAAAGGGCCATGACTCAAGTTAAAGGACGAACCAGAAACATCGACTCGCGTGACTCGGCAGAGACGTCGAATTCTAGACCGAGGTGATTTTGGTTCCTCGAGTTGAGGGAGGCGAGCTGGCTGACCGGCTGCCACGCTCACTTCACAGTTCTGAGGGATTTGTTCGAATGTGTGGAACTGCGGCTCCCGCCCACTTTCCAGAAACATGAACTCAAGGTTGATTGAACATCTAAATTCCCCCCGAGTGGGTCTGAACGGTTGTTTTCGTCTACTTGTGCCCGCTGATGGCCGGCGACCGGTTCAACGGACTCTCTGGAACCACCGTGGCCTCATCGGATTTGGTTCAACGACTCGCGTTCACGAATTGGGTTTTAGTTCGGTGTAGTCAAACGAGCCCAAGGCGGGATCCCGCGTACTTGAGTCGGACAACCAAATAGCGTGAGACCACCGTGTTTCAGACGAGTCGGAGAACTCCAACTTCTGCTGAGTTAGTCGAGTGGCCGAATCAAATTGTCTCTTGTCGCAGGGGGTTCCGGAAGGGCAACAAACAAGGGACGAGTGTCGTCATTATTGTGAGATGCCGTATCTCCTTCTTCTCGGCAGATACAAGTCCAGCCCGCGCAGCAGCCATGTTGACGGTCTTCCGTCACGGCCACGCGGCTTCCGGCATACTCCGATCACTGCCCGTCTTGGTCCTGGCCTTTGTCCTGCCGCTTTGTCAAGTGGCAGCTCAGGAGGATGTTCGGCGCCAGTCCCCGGCCCAGGTTCTCGAAGACCTGCTGGCCCGCCACGGCGACAACAGCACCATCACTGTGCCACAGTTGCGCTCCCTACTGGCCCTGCTCAGCCAGGGCGACGCCGACGCGCTACGCCAGAATGTGACGACCACGACCGCGCCACCCAAACTGAACAACTCAAAGGTAAGAGCGAAGAAGTACCGGTTGGTTCCAAAACGACCTGGTCGCATGAGTCAAAGTTGTATTGAATACAAAACAATACATCCTGATTTAGAAATCAAGAATCACTAGTCAGAGCTCAATTTGAGGCATTTTGTGAGACCTCTCTCCGGGTACTCTTTAAGTTAGCTAAAAACCAGCTGACTCAAGTCACTGGACTCGTCCGAAGGTGGATTTGAGGAATTTAGCTCCCACCGATGACTTGTTTCCCCGCCGCATATTTCGGCGGCTTAATGTCGCGCAGGATTGCCCGGTTGGCCCGATGAGCTTGAGCCTTCAAAGTGGTCAGGTGGAAGGTTATTCCCAGTTCACACGACTGTTATTCTGCTTGCAATATCCATCACTGCCCCCCCCCCCCCCCCCCCCCCCCCAGTGCTTGCCGGAGGACACGCTGGCCATCTACAGCATGGGCGAGCAGTCTCGCCTGGACGGGCGCGGCTTGCAGGAGTTGTGCCCCACCATGCTGCAGCAGTTGGACGCCGGTGCGTGCCGAGCCCGCGCTCAAGACCAGCTGGGCAGCGACACCTCGCCGAGGCCCACTGATAGTGAAGGTACAATGTCTCAACAGCTTAATTTAGGGTTTGATATGGAGGCTCTCGCAGGGCTCGCCGCATCCTGAGGAACCCAAAGCACCCAAAGAGGAAACCACGAGGCTTTCATTGGAAGTTACTTGAAAATGAAACGTCACACACGCCTAGCTGTCTAGCTGTCTGTCCAGCTATCAATCCATCTAGCTAGCTAGCCGGATGGATGGCTAGCTAGCTAGCTTGAGGAAACACTTTAGCTAGCTACCTAGCTAGCTCGCGCTCTAGCTATTTCCTGGAACTCTTCCGTCCAATGAAAAACACATTTCCCCAAGTTTCCAGTTTTTTTTTTTTTGCATTGTGTTTTGACTGACGTTTAACACAATGTGCCCACTTTATTGGAATTGGAATTTGTAGTTTTGTAACAAATGCAAATTAGACGGTGGCAATATTAAGTCTTTTTCTTACATATGGCCTACATCACTTGGTGCTGCCCAATGAAAACCACCCATGTCGTCCGGATGTTTGGAGTTTTCCAGGAGATGTGTGCTTTATTTTCACTGGATGACATTATTTCTGGAAGCTTTTCTTCAAAGTCTCACACTGGAACCTCGAGGTGGCTCATTGTCTTTGGTGTTTTTTTTTTTCTCGTTGCAGAGCTTCTCCTCTTTTTGCATTGTATCTAACGTGAGCTTGTGGAGTTTGTTGATGCCTTCGTGCGACCCCCCCCCCCCCCCCGACCCCACTTTGCATTCCGCGTTACACCGCTCGGTTGCACAAAAGGACGGAGAGGTTCCCGCAAAATATTGCACCCTTCCCTCAGGCTCCCCTTGCGCCTCGCTTCTTTTCCTTCCTGTCTTTGTTTGTTTCATGGTTTCTCTCTTTCCTGCTACTTCATTGTGTGGAAAAAACACTGGCTTCTTCATTTGGGCATGAATGGCAAGTCTGTCTCTGCTCTTGAGTGGTTACGCTTAATTTGACTCTCCCCCCCGCTTTTTTTTTTTTTTGTCAACGGGACCTAAGGTGCAAACACCTGGATAGACAAAAGCATCACTGTGTGCGGGAGTGCGTGGCTGAAGCCTCTTTTACTCACTTGAAACAAAAGACAAGGCCAATCGGAGATTTTACTGTCGAGTTGGAATTCATCACTCTGTACCTTTCACGCAGAACCCGGCAAAGGGGGCAGAAGTTCAAACGGCTTGTCTCCGTGTGGGCGCCACCACTCCGCTGAAGTGCGTTCATTACCAAGCCAGTCGCAATGTTTGGCCATGAGCAAGAACCGAAACGGACGGCCGCTTCGGTCAGCGCGGCAAATTAGCCGCGGCGGCTCAAGCGTGTGAAAGTCTTACACTCGGACTGAGATCGATAGCGCGGCCGTCAGCCAAATCTGCGAGTCCGTCTTCAAATGCAGCGCGGCGTATACCCGCGAAGGCGTTCTGAAGCCAGCGGATGAATCCTTGAAATCTTCAGAGACCTTCGACGGGTTGCGTGAAAGGGGCTCGTGTGTGTGCGTGTGTGTAATTTGACCTTCTTTTTCCTGTGTAGCGACCGAAATGAGTTGACGGGTGGAATGGGAGGAGCCACTGTTCTCATTCCCCCCTCAGGTGGTGCTTTCATCCGATGCAATCACTAAGCTCGCGTTACTAATGAGCCCTCTGTGCCCCCTCCCCCCCCATCCCCCGTCTTCTCTCCACCGGCCGTGGTCGGCGCTCAGTGTGGGGCTACGGGTTCCTGTGCGTGACGCTCATCTCGCTGTGCTCGCTGGTGGGGGCCAGCGTGGTGCCGTTCATGAAGAAAACCTTTTACAAGCGTCTGCTGCTCTACTTCATTGCGCTGGCCATCGGCACGCTCTACTCCAACGCCCTTTTCCAGCTCATTCCAGAGGTAGAGTTCCAGCTGTTGTGCAGTCAGACAAAAATAGAAGAGGTCCGTGTTGCGCCTCTCGCTCGCTCTTCGTTCCGATTCATGGTGACAATGGAAAAAAAAAAACGGAGCTGTGAGAAGCAATCCACAAATCAAGAGATGAAGTCATGCCCTTTTTGTATCATGAAGTGAGCCCATGCTAATGCTAATTGAGCGGCGAGGAGCGCCTTTCAAATTGCCTCGAGTGAGCGAGTGCGCCATCAGATGAGGGGCTCAAAGCGTACCAAGCAGCGCACTCCACTGTACTGTACGACTTACAGACTTCATTGAGCATGAATAGCTGTTTTTCTCCGTTGTTTCAAGATAAGGACACTTGGCCTACCTCACTTTATTACGTCACCAAGCACATTGTCCTTGTATTGAAGATTTGTTCTTCTCCTCCCATGTCAGGCCTTGGGCTTCGACCCCATGGTCGACTTCTATGCGTCAAAGTCCGCCGTGGTGTTTGGAGGTTTTTACCTCTTCTTTTTCACCGAGAAGATCCTTAAGATGCTCCTCAAGCAGAAAGACACGGTGAGTGACGTTAACAAAAAAGATCAAACAAAAAATACTTTTTTGGGGGCGAGGGGGGAAACTTTCAGAGAGTGTCAAAGAAATCCTCCACATGGCGGGAGGTCCTTGATTTGATTGAGTGGTTGTCCGCCCATCAGGGTCGCGGCCACGGCCACAGTCATTACTCCAGCGCCGAGCGCTACGCCGCACCCGGCCTAGACTTGGAGGAGGGCGAGAAGCTGCAGCAGAACGGGGAGCTGAGCGCCGGCCGCGCTCCGGGCAAAATGGACGCCGGCGAGGGCGAGCTCATGCTGCACTCCTCGCAGACACCGCAGGTAAGCCTTCGTGCCAGAGCATTAAAACGGGTGGACAAACGTAACCGCGAGCCATTCCGAGAAAGCGTGTGCACAAAAATCATTTATGAGTCACTAGATAGCGAGAGTAAAAGCATACTTGGTCGACAATATAATTCAACAATTGGCTTTTGGAAGAAAGGGTAGAAGAAATAATGGGGTGGGACGCCTGAAAAAAAAACTCTGCCACCCCCCCAAAAAAAAGAAATAAAATCCAGAGTTACACTTTGAAAGAGTGACTGGATAATCCAGTAAAAAAAAAACAAAAGTAAAGGCCAGATAAATCAACCACCCCTGAAAAGAGTGTAGAAGAAATCATCATCGTTTTTATTTCCCCCCCCCTCAATATCAGGACGCGCAGAGCGCGGACGGCGGTGCCGGCCGGGCGAGCAGGAGCGGCGGCTGCCATTGGTTTAAGGGGACGCCCTACTCTGACATCGGCACGCTGGCCTGGATGATCACGCTGAGCGACGGCCTGCACAACTTCATCGATGGCCTGGCCATCGGCGCCTCCTTCACCGCTTCCGTCTTTCAGGGCATCAGCACCTCGGTGGCCATCTTGTGCGAGGAGTTCCCTCACGAACTGGGTGAAGACGAAAATAACTCCGCCGCTTGTTTTATTTGCATCCGTTTGACCGCGGACGTTTGAAACAAAACTGTCGTCTTGAGTCACGAACACAAGTTGTGAAACTCTTCTTTGTGTGGGTCTGCCCGACGGTGTATACTGCCCCCCGGTGGCCAAGTCGTGTACACCGGAAGGCGCCTCAAGGAGTTCAATATGTCGCACAAGTGGTTGAATTCTTTGGATTCTATTTAAATATCCGTATGTTTTCATACTGTACAGTATTATAGCATGCTATTTTTAAAAATTCAATTATTATTTTTTTGCTGCTGCTGCAATGGATTGATGTCATTTCAAAATATTCACCAGCCGCACGATCCAAAACGACATTAAATCAAGTCTGAAAGCTTATAAAGCTTTCCAAAGGCTATCGCCAAGACTATGCCCCTTTTTTGTAACAAACGTGTCAAGTGCTACTTGCAGCTTCTTGTTATGAGACGAGCGATACGTTTCGCCGACGTCGTTCTTCCCTCTTTGACATCCGTCCTCGCCGTCCTCCAGGCGACTTTGTCATCCTTCTGAACGCCGGCATGACCATCCAGCAGGCGCTCTTCTTCAACTTCCTGTCGGCTTGCTGCTGCTACCTGGGGATGGGCTTCGGCATCCTGGCCGGAAACAGTTTCTCCCCCAACTGGATCTTTGCCCTGGCGGGAGGCATGTTCCTCTACATCTCTCTGGCAGACATGGTCAGTCCCATCTTCTTCTTTTTTTTTTTTTTTTTTTTCTCAAATGATCTCCCCGAAGTGAAGATTGAATAATCCTGAGGTCCTCACCCCGCAGTTCCCCGAGATGAACGAGGTGAGTCGCGAGGAGGAGGACGCCGGCGGCAGCAGCTTCCTGCTGACGTTCGCCATCCAGAACGCCGGCCTGCTGACGGGCTTCGGCATCATGCTGCTGCTCACCACCTACTCCGGACAGATCCGACTAGCGTAGATGCCGTTTGGTCGGCCGGCGTGCGAGTGACTGCCGACGGCTAGCCTTTGGGAAGTGAGGAGAACAAAAGGCCTCGTGACTGCGGCATGCTTCTATTTTTTGGGGGGGTTAAGGGGGGGGGGGGGGGTTCGGCTCCCAAAGCAAGCACACTGTTTCTTGTTTTCAATGCGAAGAAGAAGAGCGCCGTCTTCTTTCATCTTGAAAAATGACGGTAAACCTCTCGCCTTCGCTTTGTTTTTTCTGAGAATATGAAAGTATAGGAATAAAAATCTGCGCCCGTGCGGGGGAACATGATTGTTAGAAAGAGCCTCCGATCACCGATTTAAAGTGACGGCGCCGACCAAAGATGACAAAAGGTTCTCATCGCTTTTTTATTTTTCAACAAAAGGTCCAACGGCTTAGTGGCCAATGCTAATAGCCGTACCAACTTGTTTGGAACTTTGGACACGGACATCTTCTCGACTACACTACAGTATGCGTGCGTGTGTTCGTGTGTTCGTGCGTGCGTGTTCACCAGCAGTTTATCCAGTGGCCGAAATGAAGTCAACATATCAATTTGAGATTGAAATAAATTCAAATGCAAGCAATTAATCTCAACTCAAGTGCATTTCTCGAGCACTTTAAAAACAACCACCGTTGTATCCAAAGTGGAGCAAAAATATTTGAATTGATTACAAGGTTCAACCTGTTATGAATGACATTCCCAATCGAATTAATAGACAGTTTCATGTATGTTTTTTTTTAATTTGAATAAAAAAAATCACTATTATTGTAAACAATACTGAGGGACAATTTGTCTACAATGACTTTAGTAGGATGTAATTAGTTCATTTGTATTAATAACGATGTTGTAAATGTCAATGAATGTGTGATTCATTGAGGAAATAAATTCGCGTATGACCTCATCGAGTCAGTAGCTTAATAATTGACATAATTATGCATAATTATAAACCGACAATAATCATGCAAGACCATTTGAGAATGTCACATTTGTTCAGTTTACTCCATGAAATACAATGTGAAATCTTTTTTTCCTAGGCACCTCTCCATTCGCTTGTCAAACCGGGAAAAAAAGGGTCATTTTTTTCACGCTTGCATCAATCAATGGTCAGAAGACTGTTATGACAATTTCCTCCAATTGTGGTTAGCATACTTTGCAATTGGTTCATGTGTATTTCAATTTGGCATGAAAAAAAAGACATGTATTGGACTTGGACATGATACGAACACACACGCACGGATGCACGCATGCACGCACGCACGCACTTTGGTCACATTTTCTTTTTTTCTGGGCTGTGTGCTTGACAGTTTATTTACAGAGAGTTACTGATGCAGTTTTTTTGATATCACCAAAAGAAGATGCAGTCTGACTTATCAGCGGGCTCGACCGACGTGGATTTTTTTTTCAGGCCGATTCCGATATTTGGCACGATAAAATTATGATCACCGATGAATCAGCCGATTAATTTCACAACTATCCACCTATCCATTTTCAACACCGCTTAAGTCAAGTCAGCGTTAATGTCAACCTAAAGGGGGTTGTTGTTTGGAGCCTAAATTTAAAAACGATATCACGAATAAAAATCTTTTTTTTTTTTTTTGGTCCCTTTATTGTCAAAACAGTACAGATTTAAGAATTGCAGGCAGAACATTTTACAGTTTTACAATACTTGCAAAATCGTCTACACCCAGCAGATTTATTAATTAATTTTGGGGTGTGGGGGGGGGCGTGTTTGAATGCCATTATGTTAGTCATATGTTGGAATTTGTTAATACAACGTATGTAAAAAATTGTTAGAAAAATTGGCCATTTAAAAATTCATACGTTTTTTTTCCAGATTTAAAAATATCTCCTGATTAATCTGTAAATGGATTATGAGCTCAGTTCCATCGTTACTGCTGCTTGACAATGAAAGTGCACATGGGAGATTATTTATTGCGGCTTTTGACAGCAGTCATGAAAGCCGGTCATTCTCTTTTCCTTTTTTTTTTTCTTCCAATGTTGGACTAGTGTTGAGTTCATGTAGTACATGGGAAACGGTGAAAAAAAAACATGTGGAAGCAGGCCTGTGTCATACTTTGTGTTACTGTGAATTCCAATCAACTGGATTGATAGTTCACATTTGTGATCATTCAAACTGTCACAAAACACCCTTCAGTTACAGTTTTTATATTGGGGAAAAAAAGTAATTTTCCAAGAAAATCAAGACTGTGCTGTTTATGCGGACTTTATACTTGACCAATAAAAGTAAGGTTTTTCCATGCATGTGTCAGGTTACTTTTGAACAAAATGTAAAAGGCAGACATTCTGCATCAGTGCCTATGAATTCTAATCATTTTGAACTATTTCACTTGCTAGAGCATAGTGCTACTTTTATTATACCCTCTAATATTTTTTTTAATTCAATTAAAAATAAAATATGTAAATGTACATGTTTTATTAGTATAACATTTGTTACCTTTTACTCTTAGTTTTGCGATTTAAATTAATACTCACGTTTTATATGGCCGTCTAGAAAGAAAATGTAAATCCTGCTTTGTTTTCAAGGTTGATTTTGTCATTGACCAAGAATGCTGTACTCTACCTGGTTGCACACTAGAGGGCAGTAAATAAACAAGAGCTGCTGCGTTTCTACGCCCAGTGTCGAAGAACAAACTCGGAGCCGCTCGTACTGCGCATGCCCGTTCTACCCAGCTGGAGACGCCGGACAAAAATTGAGGAAAAAACATTTTAAAAGTGAAAACAGCTCTCAATAGTGACGACATTTCCACGAGGATGACTTCCGAGAGTGGCAGACGCTGATCATAACAAGGTGGGTGGATTTCTTGTCTGTTTCTCGGCCACACGGCAAAGTTTTCGGCTTGTTTCGCCACGTTATGCTAACGCCTCGCTCATGTTTTTGAATGACGTGCTTTCATTAAAGGTGGTTTTAGTTTATTAGCTTATCTCTTGTGCCACACGACCTTCAAATACAGATGAGTGTTAAATGTAATGATTCGTGGAGGTGAAAATTAGACATTGGACAGAGCGGGATGAACTGTACATCATGTTAAAAGTGTGTGGAATTAAGTTTGGGACTTGACATGTCCAAAAATGGCCAAGTTGCTAATCAGGACAAATTGAAAGTCATTCCATTCCAACCAATGTGATCCATTTCATTTGTCTTCTTAATGTCTTTCACATTTTACAATTTGGGTATGCATGTTATCCAACACAAAAGCAACTATCCCAAAGTATTGTTTTTATATGAAACGCAAAGATAAGAAATTGATTATCCAGTTTTAACACACGCATGCTTTTTTTTTTTTTGGCCCGTCAAAAAAGTCTCCAGTTTTCATTTTGCCGCTCACATGGGGCAGAAAAAAAAGCTGATAATCACAAAACATAAAAACATCGAAGCGGTATAATGCCTTTGTGTTTTTGATTTTCAAGGAAGAGCCATGGCCTGCGCCCTGGTACCGCTGGACGAGCAGCAGGTGACCGAGCGAGACGAGCTGGGCAGGGAACGCTCGCTGGCCGCGCTGGTGAATCACCGTCCTCTTGTTGTCGTCGAGCCGCCTGCTCGCTCTGGCCATCACCGTCCATCTCTCTGTTCAGCACCCGGACAGGAAGCGGGAACGCCTCTTCGTGCCTTACGTGGCGCTGTCTGCCGACGCCTGTCCGGCCGAGGCGGAGGAGTTCTTGGAACGCGGCGGGTTCATCTTGGAGGATCTGGAATGGCTACTCGGCCTGCCGCATGACAAGTTTTGGTGTCAGGTGAAAGAGGTTTTGATTGGCCCCCTCAAGTTTATTGACGTAATCCCCAATTGACTTGGTCTTGTGGAATTCCATTCGCTGAATGCTGTCGCCTATTCATTTAATCTGAAATTCAAAACATGGACGCTTTTTCTCTTTTCTCAGGTCGTGTTTGACAGGTCGCTGCAAAATTGCCTGGACTCGTACGTCCACCACGCCCCTCGCAGCTTGGACCTGGCCTCCGCGCCGTCGTCTCCGGCGGTGGCAGAAACTCGGCGTTCGCTCCACCGAGCCGTCTTCTTCGCCTTCCTCCGGATGGCCACTCACAAGGAGTCCAAGGTGCGACCGGCCTAATAACCCAATGCAGTCACAAGCCTGTTGAGCGTGGGAAATCGGTTCCGGAGTCGCCGCCGACCCATCGCTCGCCCCGCTCGCACTGTTGTTCGGATTTCGTCTTGAGTTGCAAGTGCTCGCTACGGTGACGGCGAACTGCGAGAGCGCTTTAATACTCATCGAGTTTGCCGTTACCGTTCTTCAGGAGAACTTCATAACGCCCGCCGTGTTTGGGGACATCCTGTACGAGAACTTCCTGTTTGACGTCCCCAAGATGATGGACCTGTGCGCGCTGTTCGGGAAGGGCAACGCCGCGCTGCTGCGCAAGATGATCGGTGACCATTGCCGCCTCACCTCGTCGGCAGCGACCTTTTGTACTCGGTGTGGATGACGGCATCCTTTGTTGAACTCGTTTGCGTGCAGAGAACATCTTCCTTCAACAGCCGTCTTACTACAGAGACCTGGAGGACACCGTGCCCACTATTTTGGAGGTGAGACCAAATTCCGGGCCCATTCATAAACCCGTCGCACAGCAACCCCCCCCCCCCCCCCCAAAACAAAACAAAAAAAAAAACGTCATCACTATATTCGCGTCCAGTTGCAATCCATTAAGGGGGGGGGGGGGGTCAACCCCAACATTTGAGAGACACTATCGTGTCCGATGTCGCCGCACTCGCCTCACGCGGTGGGGGCGGCCATTTTGCCACTTTCTGTCGCCTGAAAATGACATCGCAGTTGTCGGGGCTCAGGTAGCGACCAATCATAACAACGTTTCAGAAAACAAGCGGGTCATGATTGGTCGCTACCCGCGCCCTGAGCGACTGCCATGTATGTCATCTTTGCAGCCACAGAAAGTGGCAAAATGGCCGCCCCCGAGATGGACAAAATGTCTGCCTTTGGCCGCTTCACTCATTTTTCATAACCAGCACATGAATCGGAATGCCGCGTTTAGACTGGCGCGGGCGCATGCGACATTTTCTTGTCAAAGAAATCTGGGGGGTTGACGTCGGCAGAAAAGTCGATTCGCCGATTCTTCACTTGCGCCTCCGCGCCGTGCATTTTTCCACGAACGACGCCGAGAAGAGTTCACGGTCGAGCGTGTCGCCCGTCAGGTGTTTGACACCATTTCGGAGAGGTGTGGCCTGCGCTGCTGCGCCGCCGCCGCCGCCGAACCGGTGAAGCTCAACGCCCACAAGCAGCCGACCGCCGTCGGCATGACGCAACAGGTGAGACGCCAGCGAGCGCCAAAGGCCCCGCCCCGCTTGACGTCACGTCTGGCTTTCCGTGCATTTCCTGTCTTTGCAGGACTTTGTGGACATTGTTCTGTACCTGTGCGACGCAAGCAGCACCTTGCACGCCTTCCTGAGCGTCTTCCCCACCGCTTGCGCCACTTTCCACTCGCGCGGCTTCCTCTGCAGGTAGACGGACGCGCTCCGGCCAAATGGCCGCTCGGACGTCGCGCGTTCGCGCTCACAACGGCGTCTCTGCCTTTTCCCCCTGCTGCAGATTGGCCTCTTTTTACGAGAGCGTCGTGCCCGACCTGGAAAACGCCTTGACCAAGAGGACGTTTCAGGATAAAAGGTGCACGTGGAAGGTGCCTCATTGGCGAGGGGGGGTCGGGAGGGGACTTTATTTTTTTTTTTATGAGCGAAGGTGCAATCCTACGATTGAGGGCCATCCCGACCCGTCCTTCCACCATTTTAAAAATTCAGCTCGCAACGTGAAATTTGGCACATGGTAAGTTGCCTGACACCAAAGTCTCAAAAAGAAGCTCAAAAAAAGCACGGGAAGTCGGTCATTTCTGGTCCAAAGGCGGACCGGTCTCCAAAATGAGCAGGACCGATATTTGCAAACATGCCACGTGCTGAAAGCCTCTTTGCAGTCTGCAGGAAGACGTGTGGCGGAGGTTGTCGCACTCGCGCCGCCGGATGCTGGAGACGGCTCACCTGCTGCTGCACCACACCTGCCTGCAACCCATTCTGGAGGGGTGAGGCCGGCGCCGCCGCCGCCGCCTGGCGCGACGCGGCTATGCTAATGCTAATGCTAACAGTCACACGTGTCATCATGCAGGGCGGAAAACACCCAAACGTTTGCCGAAGAGGTTCTGCAACACTTCACGTCGTTTTTGTCGGAGAAAAGGTGAGAACTTTGCTATTTCCTCCCGGGGATCGATTTGTTATGCCGTGAGTTTTATTTTTTATTTTTGGTTTGTCTTTCTAGGTTTTTGTGCGATTACGACGAGCTGTTTCCCATCGAGGACGATGTCAGCCTCCTCCAACAAGCGCTTCCTGCCATGTATCCTCTCGTCGCCAGGGAAACGCCCGCGTTTAATTCGTTTAAAAAAAAAAAAAACGTCAGTTTCCAAGACTACGTCAACATTCACTTCCTACGCTATCGATTTCGTCGATTTCTTCAGTTAGCAAGTTGTCTTCTAACATGAGATTCCAAAGGGAACTTCTAACGTCGCCGCCGCAGCGCTAGCTTTTGAAGTTGCCGTTACTTCTGCCGTGCGAGCGACGAAATGGCTTCCGGTGTTGCCTCAGGAAGAGCGACGTTAGCTCGTGGAGCCGAGCGACCAACGTCAGACCAAGGAAAGGAAGCCTCAACTTGTGCGCCTCAGCGACGAGACCAGGACGTCCTACCTACTGCAGGGCGTCCGCGGTGCCTGGGAGAGCGCGGGCAGACGCAAGCCGCCGGCCGCGGGGTCCCCGTCGGACGAGCGGGGGGCGGTGGGCGGGGCTTCGCTCACCATCGCTCGGAATCTGAGGGAAGCACAAGGCGGCAGAGAGAGCCCAGGGGGGGCTGAGGCCATCTTGGATCCCCCCCATGGAGGAAGCAACGTATGCCCACGACCCACCCGAAAGAAAAAAAATGGTGACAGGAGCACTCCCCAAAAATCTGATTGTCCGCCGGTTTGCTTCCGCGCCCAGGGTGACGTTTGTCCGTTGAGCGAGGCGGAGCTGCAGTCGCTGCTGTCGTGCATCCGCGACCTGCTGCCCGACCTGGGCGAGGGCTTCCTGCTGGCGTGCCTGCGGCAGTACGGCTACGACTCGGAGCTGGTGATCAACAACATCCTGGAGGGGCGCCTGGCCCCCGACCTGGATGCGCTGGACCGCGCCATGCCCAGGTGAACCCCCCCCCCCCCCCCCCCCCCCCGCCCACATTGCATCACACTCCACGCCAGCGCGCCAATGAGACTTTGGAACGCAGCTGGACTTTTAAATCTTGGAATGGGTCGATTTGCCGGGCAACCCGAACAAGAGGCCGGAGGGAAAAGAAGCGAGAGTCTCAAAATTCCCATTCTAGTCAACGCACCGCGGGAAAAAAAAATTACGGTACGCAATCATGAAATCGAAGCAGCTTTCCGCCAACTGCTTCGAATCCGTCGCACGCAATCTGCCCGTTTCTGGAATGCGCTTGAAAGACCTTTGAAAAATCTTTTCTGACTTCAGCGCGCTTCCGGTCTCGCATTTCAAAGAAAAATGCCGGAAGTGCTTCATGGCCCCGAATTGGAAGCCCAAAAAAAAAAAAAAAAGTCTGAATAAGTCCAAGTCTTCAAGGTGGTTTGGCGATACGACAACCTTCCGCACGATGTCGACGTTTGCGGGCAGCCCGGCTGACGGCGTTGAGGTGTGTCGTCCATTTGACTCTCTGTTGTTCTGCGTTTGGAGGGCGGCGAAAGAAGCTCCCCCCGCCGTCTTGAACAGCAGATCCAACGTGTTTGACGACGACGAGTTTGACGTCTTCCGCAGGGATCGCGTGGACATGACGCGCATCTGGAAGGGAAGGAGGTGAGAGAGAGCGCCGGCGCGCAAACGTGATTTGAAAAACGGAAGCCCGAATATTTCACGCTCGACCTTAAAAACGCCCTTCCGAACCCCCCCAACAGGAAAGGCGAGAGCGCCGACGAGCTGCTCGGCGACAAGCGCCACATATCCGAGCAGCGCGCTCGCTACCGGGCCTACGAGACGGTGGTGGACGAGGCGGAGCTGCAGGCGGGAGACGCGGCGGGGGCGTCGGCTCGCTACGGCGCCGGCGACGAGTACGACGACGAGTACGACGACACGTACGACGTCAACCAAGTGGGCGCCAACGACCTGGACGGAGACACCCTGCTGAGCAGAAGGTACGGGAGGGCCAGCCCCCCCCCCCCCCCCCCCCGCGTATTGCAGCTTCGGCATTTGCTCGTTTGCCTGCGTAGCGATGGCAATCGAAAAGCGGTCCCGAGAGTTTCAAATCCCCTCAAACAAGACTGCCCATGACGGCACATTGAAAATAAAAGAGAAGGGGCCCCCGCCCGAGAACGAAATCCCGCGGAACCTTATAAGGCAGATTTTCGACCGCACTCGTCTTTTGCGCCATCCTGTGGCACCTGCGGACAATTACATCATAAAACGTTGCCCTCGTCGTGGTGACTTCTCAGCACCGATTTCGACTCCGATGCTAACTGACAGCTTTCCCCTTTCAGACCGTTCACGCTGCCTCGAGTCCTCCAGAGAGCAGACAAAGCGGACGAGATGGAGGACGACGAACGGCAGGAAGAGGACCAAGCGCTGCAGGTCGGCGGAGAGGATGGCCGTCCGCTTTGCGCGTTTCAAATCAATGCGAGAGCCTCGCCCAGGCCTGAAATCCTAAATCGAATCCTTTGTTGTGTCCAGCAGAGCAACGTGAACAGGGACCAGTTCGTTCAGGACCCGGCGCTGCTGAGGGAGCGAGCCGAGGCCAGAAGAGCCGCCGCGCAGCAAAGGAAAGGGTGAGGCGCCCGCAAGCGAGACTCGCGGCGACCGACAAACGCCCGCCGTCCCGTCTATTAAGCGTCCACCGATCCTTCGCAGCATCCAGCCCGAGCGTCCCAGCCACGTGGTGGGCCGTCCCAAAGGCCGGGGACAGACGCTGGACACGTTCCTGGACAGACGCAAGAAGGAGGCCAACAAGAGCCGCGGGGCCAACCACAACCGCCGCAACATGGCCGACCGCAAGAGAAACAAAGGTATGATCCCCTCGTGAAGGGACGTTCCGAAGAACAGGAGGGCTATCGTCTTTTTTTTTTTTTTTAAATATGACTGACACTCTCTTGTTTGGACAAATAATTTATTTGATTGGAAACCAAGGTTTATTTTTGCAATGAAAAAGCAAAGTCTGACATCTGGAAGAAGCGGACGCTCCGCACCGCTTTGCGCCTCGGCAAACCACAAATCTGCAACTTTTGTACACGCGCCCGATCCCTTCGCACTTTGTAACCGCAGGACATGAAAACGCTGAAAATAAAAAGTCGGATCAGGTGTCCCGCCCGCTTCTCATCGCTCACACCTAAAACACACTCGAGGGCTTCATCGGATTCATAGTTGCGGACCCACCTGTGCCCGACTTGCCGGCTGAGGTTTTCGTGGTCGCGGATGCAAAAGCACAAAGTGTCAAAAATGTTGTCCAGGTTGAAAAGGGGGGGAAGGAAAATCTCCCACGAAACGCCGGACATGCGACCGTTTGGGATCCCATTGAGGCGGCACTCGGCTCCTTCAAACAAATAAAAATGGAGTGTCGCCACGGTGACGCTATTTGTCTCTGTGGACGCCGCCTAAGAAAGGAAAAATTTGTAAATAAGACGAGCGCCGCTACGGACTCATTTATCGACAAGAAAAATGTCATTTTGATTGCAAACTAACAGCTTCTTGCAAGATAAACATTGCGGACCAAGAACTGATCTCCTGCCATCTAGTGGCGATTCATCAGACTGAAATCAGTCCCTCAGCCTTGAGACTGATCAAAAAGGTGCGCAAGCCCTTTGAAAATATTCTTGAAGGAAAAACACCCAAACATATTTATACATTTTGGTCCTAAACGATTGTGTTTTTGCAATTTTCAATTTTCTGTTTTTGGCAGTAAATGAGTTGATTAATAAGAAAAACACCTTCAAGAAGCGACGAGCACTGCGTTTCACAACCATTTGAAATGGAAGCGTCACATTATGCTCCATGTGTGTGCGCTCCACTTCGTGTTGATGGAACACACTTATTCTCGATGCTACTATTTTCCCAAAATGTCCTCATTTTTCATTTGCTTTTGAGCATTGCGTCATGAATCGGTTGCGCCAGATTCTGTCGCGCTCACCCAAGATGCTGCGCTTGCACAACGGGCAGGTGTAACGCAGCAGCAGCCAGGGATCCACGCAATCCCGGTGGTACTCGTGTCGGCACGGCAACACGCGAAGACACTGCAGACGGGGACGCGCGTCAACGGTCTCGTTTGCAAGTTCGGCTAGGTTTGCCCGTCTTACTTGATTGCGGTTGAAGGGCTCCAGACAGACGGCGCAGTTGTCCGTCTCGCCGCGCCGCACTTTAGGCCTTCGGTACGTTTTAGTCCGGAGGGAGGACATGGTCTTCAGGACGTCCCGTTTAGCCAGAGACTGAAGGAGACGCGGTCATTCGTGATCGATTTGACAGCCGTCTACCCCGGACGGGGACTCACCTCCATGTTGCCGTGGAGGTGGCGGTCGGAGTTATGCCGGCGAGCCTGCAGGATGACGCCCGTGCTGAGGACGAGCGCCACCCACAGGATGGTGTCCCACAGCCGCTGCAGGTACTTCTGAACACAGGCATACAGGACGCACCGTTTGGAAGGGATAGAAAAATGCAACTCATCGGTTTCATTTTAGGATTCTCGGCATACAAGTGGGAAAGCAAGTTAACCACTGTAGTGAAATGTTAAAAAAAAAAAAAAGGCCCCAGTCAGCAAAGGCATCTGGCCCGGATTCGGCATGAAGCTGGCACAGCTGGCCTTGAGTCGGCACTGGCATAATGCATGTGGGCCGAACACGGCCCAGGAGTGGCAAAGGAGGCACTGGCTTGACTCTGGCAAACCAGATGAGGGCCAGTTGTGGAGTGAAGTATTTGGGCCAGAAATCAATTTACAACTCCGGCCCGTAAATGGCCAGCCAGAATTGAGCCACCCTTAAATGCAGTTTCAGATTTATTTTTTCAACACAGACTTATTTTACAATTGCACACCGATGCGGAATTCCATTCATCACACACACACACACACACACACACACACATGCGTGCGAGGTTCAAACGGGCCCGCGGGATAATTTAAAAATGAAAAAAAATGCATAAAAGACAGAATGAATATTTTTAATAAGGTGCAATCCATTGAGTATCCGCTAGGGGACACTGTTTTGACCAGAGAAGAAGACAACAGCAGCCTCAGTCCGTCACTGAGACGGACCCATGTCAGCAGACGCTATCAATAGCACTCTCACATTTACACATTTAATAGCACTCTCCTTAGTTTGTAAGGTGTAGGCAGGGATTACATTTCGATTTTATATGCACGTGTAAATGGTTTAAAACTTCCTTTCTTTATAAATCTTGTTTAATCATAAAGTGCATTACTATATTTTTCAATACCAATTACTTGCTAAAGTTTGTACAATCAATGTGATCAGCTGCAATGCATATATGTGAATGATAAAAGTAAATTGCACATTTGTTTAAAGAAATGTAAGGTGCTTCATGAAATGTTTTGTAAAAGATACGTTCATTTCAACATTTTCCTAATGTTCTTGTGCTTCTTTATCCCAAAACAAAGGAAAGACATATTGTTTTGGTTGTTTATAGCAAAGTATGGTATCATTTTAATGGTCCGCCCACTTCACCACACACATCTACCGAGGCCGTATGTGGCCCACCATGTGAAATGAGTTTGACACCAGTGATGTATAGTAAGGCGTTTTTAGCCGCAAAAAACAACCATGTACAGAAAGGCGTTTTTAGCCGAAAAAAACGACCATGTATAGGAAGCCGTTTTTAGCTGAAAAAAACGACCATGTATATATAGTAAGGCGTTTTTGGCCGAACTTTTTAGCCGAAAAAATCCGACCATGTATAGTAAGGCGTTTTTTAACCGAAAAAAACGACCATGTATATAGTAAGGCGTTTTTGGCCGAAATTTTTAGCTGAAAAAAACGACAATGTATAGTAAGGCGTTTTTAACCGAAAAAAAACGACCATGTATAGTAAGGCGTTTTTGGCCGAAATTTTTAGCGGAAAAAAACGACCATGTATAGTAAGGCGTTTGTCATGGATGCCAGACGTGGCCACTGCCGGACCGTCATTCATTGAGGTATGTGGGTAGAGTGTACTGCCGTGTCTGCCCCAGAGCTGGGCCAGACCAATTTTGCTGACTGGGGCTGGTCTTACAAGTCCATCATGTTAGCAGGTAGCATGTCAGGAAGGTAGCAGGATGACACGCACCTGCACCTGCGAGTTGGTCTCCCCTGTGCAGATGACGCCCTGCCACTCTCCATAGCGCCCCCCTCTGGAGCGCCCGCAGCTTGACCACAGCGTCAGCGTGGCGCTCTGTCGCACAACAAGCAAACACAACCTCCGAATGACTGTCCGCCAAGGTCGGCTACGGCTGACGCTCACCAGGTTGTCATGTAGGACGTTGCTGAAGGTAATCTTAGCGCTCGCATGGAGACCCCTGAGGATCGAAAAATGGATCAACATGTTCATATATGAGCACGTTAGCGCGTGAGCATACCTGAGCAGCACTCCGATGAGCCTGGTGACGTTCTCCGACGTCTGGATGACAATGACAGGCTTGGACAGAACCTGAGACAGATCCATCTCAAGCACAACACAAACACATTTATTGTTATTTTATTCACAGGCACACAAGCGCACGCGCACTTTTTTTCTTACTTCTCTGACGGTATTTTGGTTAAGAGCCAGGATGATGAGCGCCGAGGCGCCAAGCAGCAACGCTCGCTTCATCTACACAACAAAATTGGAGAATATGTTCTTTTGGTCAAGAGGAAAACGTTATCAGTCTGCACTCATAACATGATTCTTATTCCACACATATTCACCACTCTTCTCATTCCAAAATTCTCCACCGATTCCATCACTCTCTCCCAATACACACCTTTTTCCAAGACAACATTGCCAAACAATACGTCGATTTTACATTCGTACGTCCTCCTTTTCACATTTCTTGACCAAAATTATTTTTTCATCGGTGCAAGCGTGCCATGAACATTTTCATTGGGCGCATTTTCAAGAAGTCTACCGCATAACCACAATGTTCATAATATTTACCCTGCTGACGACCGCCTCGGTGAAGGACTCGTGTTGCTTCCCGGCGGATCCTTGGTGGTCTTCCACGGGCATCACGCCGATCCAAAGCTGCCCTTCCTCCTGGGCATCTCCGCTCAGCTGCAACTCCGCGTCACGAATCTAACGCACCAACTAGACTTCAATATATGCACCTACTCCGTAATACTCAAAGAAGCGTAAATGTGACGCTCCGACCAGAACGAGTTCTCCCTCCAGGTTCTCCGGGTCCTCACCGGGGCCCTCGCTGCTCTTTCTCCGGCTGGCTGTCATCACCTCCCCGCGGAGCAGAGCGCCACTAAGCCGCTGCTCCTCGTATACCTCCACCACAGCGACCCGTGGAGCAGCCCCTGCCGCCTCCACGAAGGGCAACAGCAGCCCCGGCCACAGAAGCATCGCCAGCGGGGACGCCATGGTGATCCAGTCCGACAGCTTAAGAGCTAAAAGCGTCTCCAAGAGACTTTTATTGATTTACTTTTCATTTATTTTGCAACGAGTCGGGCAACTGTCAGCCATTGTTTTGCTAGCTCTAATGCCAAAGAACGTAAACAAGCGAATAGCACTTCCGGTCACGACCACAGCGGACCGTGCGAGAGGATTACATTCATCACCTTCACGCGCGTCGTCAGTACATCAGTTACCTCCACAAGATGTGCATACAATTTGTAATCACGAAGAAGCATGGCGCATGACGCTTTGTGACATCTGAACATTTAATGCCCATTCCTAACTTGGGCGCGGTTCGAGGGCTGAAAAGAACATTCTCATAGGCACTTTGGGGCCTGTGTTGGAATTCGGTCAACGACGGAATACTTTTCACCCTTCAAGCCGACAGAAATACAACGCCCTACCTCTTAATCTTAAGGGTGCTTTTACAAGCATTTAGCCAGCCACCGTAACGTCGGTACTTTGTCATGTTCGAGAAAGGATGATTCGCCATGCAAGAGGGTGCCGTTACTTACTTCCGGTTTCGTCTCTGACGAAAAGACGATGATCAGTTTCAAAACTAGCCGTCGGATTGAAATACGCATTTTCAGTTAAACAAGAAACGGATTTCACCGTATTTTAAAACTGGCTAGCTAGTTTTGAATGTTTGAGAAGCTTATCAGCAAAACAATGTAATTCAGTTGTTCGCATCAGGTTTTGTTTCGAAGTTGAATGATGTCGACTGACTCGACCGTTTGACTCCCAACAGTCACCTCAGACAATATGAATTATATGCGTGGAAGCGCGTTCCCAGTGCAAAATACGGAGGCGTATGAGCTTCCAGCTTTCGTTATTCGGTTGTTTAAAGCTGCTCTCCCTTCGCCGTCCACGTGAGGCACCTGACTATAGAGAGGCCTTGTCGGCCACTTTGTCATGAAGCTTCGTGGGAACATTTATCCTCATCCTTCCGGAAGTATATATATGCTTGCCATTATTATTTTGTTTGTCTTTTATGTTTTGACAATAAAGATTTTGCATTCTATTTTTGTGGTTGTTTTGTGCAGCACTTTTTGGGAGGCGTGAATGTTATTATTTAAAAAAAAAAGAGACCCCACTTTTCCTTCATTCATAAATATTTTATATACAAAATCTTCCACTGTTATATCACACAATGACTGACTGAATTGAATGACTCACATATTTGATCAGTCCCCATGAGTCACATTACATTCATGGCAAAAGTGTTTACCGGTTCCACCGTTTGTACACTTTGTTCAAATACATGCTTTTGTTTCTTTATCTTCATGTGTACCTTGGATGACTTGGCACGTTGTAAACACACATGGCGTTGTAAATAACGTCACATGTCGACATCCAACTCAAAATGTCCACGGAGACTTTGAAAAGTCACAAAGTTGAACGTTTGTCCTCGTTTTGGCAGCAGTCGTCGCAGTTTGAATACAAGGCAGCAAAAAAATAGGCATGACGATTCATGTCCGTAACGCAGCACAAGCAACAGTTTGCTTTCCTGCTTTTTGAAATCCACAAGTGTTGCCGTCAAGCACCAGTTTTAAGGACATCGAGTGAAGAAAGGTACGCAAACTCGCCGCGCGATGCGGACTCTGCTCCTCGTCACAGCCACATATTTCTTTTTTTTTTTACAACTCACTCATTCTGTCCAGAAAACTTTCACATCAAACGACATTTTAAAGCGCTCATGAACTACTATGTTGTTTTCCACCAACAAAATGGCGGCAATAGTTTGCAAAATGGTTGCCGTTCAAGGTATGATACGTAAGAGTACACTTTGAAGCTAACTCGCTAGCTTCTTCTAATAATGCAGAAATCAAAATATTTGTAAACATTACGATGGGCATTTTGGAGGAATGTCTTAGTTTGGCTCAGATAAATTACCCCGAAACTGAATGTGGACAATACTTCAGGACCATTCAGTTGCTGATCCTTCTAGTTCCAGGACTTCTCAAAAATACTTAGCAGACTTTTCTTTTGGTCGTGATAAATTACTCCAGAACTATTTTATTCGACATTACTCACAGTTCTAGCAAAGTTCGTGGAACTGTTAGTTTTTGTTACCAGTAGTTTCTGGACATGTGTTTCTTCCCAAAGTTTCTTGGAACTCTGGAAAGTACTATCCCTGATGCAAGTTCTTCTTCTGGCCCTGACAAAACTAGACGGTATCAAATCTAGGCTAAAGTTTCAGGAGCTTTTACTTCTTGGTAATTGCAGTTCCTGGTTTTTAAACTTGCCTGAAGGCTCCTGGACTTGCTGAAAGGACTAGCCCCATTTGAACCAAAGTCCGGAGGCTCTTCAAGATCCAGGTAGCTTTGGGTCTTGGTTCATGACCGTTAGATCTCTCTCCGAAGGACGCCCGATATTTAGCAATAATTCCTGCGGCGCGCACACACAACGGTAATTCTAAGCTGCCTAAAAGTTCCAGAAACGTTAATTTTGGGTGTTTGCAGTTCCTGGAACTAAAAGGTTGCCTTTAGGGGCGTTGTAAGGGTTAACTTCTGGCTCTAGATTTCGCCAATGGGTCCAATGGTCCCAACACTCGTGGTCCTGTAAAAGTTACTAGTTCCAATCTAAAGTTTCTGGAACTTTGAGTTCTTGGTTCTTGTAGTTCCCGGAACTAATGGGTTCCAATCAGCCATGTAGGAGCGTGATCTTTTAGTCTTGGAGTTCCAAAGGTCAGAACACACAAGAGGGCCTATAAAAGTTACTCGTTCCATCTAAAGTTTCTGAAACCTTTTTGATCTTGGTACTTGCATTTCCTGGACCCGCTCTCAGTTGGGTTTTGCTAATAATTGCCGCGGTGCCAACACGCAGGAGTCCTTCAAAGCTGCATGCTGTTTTTGTCCGTGGTACCGGCGGTCCGCGGACCCCGTTGGGAAAGGTTCCTCCTTCACCTGCCCTCCTCGGGGGGCCGCGTCTCCGACTTGATCCTGACGAACTCCTTGGCCACGTCGTCGTTGGCCCGCTGGGCCAGGATGCGCAGGACGGTGGCGCCCGTCTGGTCGGTGTGGACGGCGGGACCCAGGGGGCACCAGCAGACGCAGGCGCGGCGCCCGGCCAGGTCGCGCAGCTGCAGCACGGCCACGCCCACCACCCGGTCGGCCCGCCCGAAGCAGTAGTCCTTGACCGAGGCCTGCAGCTCGCAGCATTCGCCGCCTTCTTTGCCCAACGCACTGGCGAGGAGCCGCAACGCGCGCGTTAGTGCAAAGCGCACTCGGACAAGGGCCAGCAATCAAGAAAAGGGACACACGCTTGCTGGGGCCCCTTCATTTCAAACCCGTACCCTGGCTTCAAGCCTTAAAGCTTGTTTAAAACCCTACAGTCGTTCTGAAACCTTATTTTGAAACCCTCATTCAGGGTTCAAACGCTCTCACGTTGAAATTCGAAACCTGGCTGCAAAGCTGCAATTGAAAATCTACTTAGAAACCCGAAAACCGTTCTTGAAAACTCTTACTCGACACCCTAACCTAGTCTTGAAACCCTACTTTAGAACCCCAACACCGGCTGAAAAGACTACTTTTAAACCTTCATCTGAAACTGTCCTTTCAAATGGCAACTCTGGCCTCACATTGAATCTGAAAGCCCAAACCTTGTTTCAAGCCCTGAGTTGACACCCTAACCTGGTCTTGAAACCCTAAGGCAGGCTGGAAGCCCTACTTTTTAACCCCAACCCCGGTTTCAAAACCTAACTTGAAACCCTACTAACCAAATACTGCCCTTAAACCTAGTTTATGGCCCAAATTTGAAACCCAACTTAGTCTTGAAACTCTACTTTGAAAACCTAATGCAGGCTTTTTGACCCTAATCTGTTTTTTTTTTCACCCCGACTTGATCCCCTATTCCCGGCTGCAAACCGTAAATCGAAACCCCACTTTCAAACACTCAACCTTGATTTAAAACCCTTACCTGACACCCATTGGCCAGTCTTGAAACACTGGCTTCAAAGCCGAGCTTGAAACCCTCCTTTCCAGTCTTGAAACCAAATGACGAACTCCTCACTCTCGTTTGAAATCCTAACTTGGAACCATAACCTTTGTTTCAGACCGAAAGCTGTCATTTCTCACCCTAAATCTGTTTGAAACCCAAAGCCACGCTTGAGACCCTACTTTGAAACTATCGCGGTGTCTCAAAACCCTAATTTCAAACGTTAATGAGAAAGTGCGAGCCTTGTTTTAAACTCTCTCGTGACATCCCACCCTTCTCTCTTGGCACCCTAACCTCGTCTTGAAAGCACAACCCAGGCCTCATCCACACCCAAACTCAAACCGCGTTTAACCCCTGACCCATTTTTCAATGCGTGAGGTGACGCGTGTGCGACTGACTATTGGAAGCTCTCGTTGAACTTGGCGCTCCAGCAGTTGTTCTTGGACTTGGTGGTGAACTTGCGCTTCTTGTCGGCCAGCGCCGGCCCCAGCAGGGAAACTTCCACGAAGGGCCGGAACATTCCTGACGTCTGCCAGCGCAGGTCGTTGACGCCGATCACTGACGGACGACACGGCGACCGCTCGGTAAGTCTCCCAGCGCCACCGTCGCGCTCTTAAATGCGAAACGGAGCGGCCGTCACCTTTGACGCTGACTTTGCGTTCCTTGGCGACGACGTCCACCTGCAGCACGACTTCGCCGATCGGGTTCTCCACTCCCGAACCTCAAACAGAAAAGGACACACCCTCATTTGAAACCCGAAAAGTTTAAGCTAGATCTTGACCTAAAAACCCAACCCAGGCTGTAAACCGCAATCTTGTCTTAAACCCCATCTTAAAACCCTACTTTGAAACCCCAATTCAAAATGTTCAAAACCCCAATTCAAAATGTTCACCCCGACTTGAAACTATCATTTCATAACCATCTCAGTCGCATTTTGTAAGATACTTTTTTACTCGAGTATTACTTTCAGATACTTTACGGAAGACTGTAAAAGTGAAGCCCGAACTTGTTTGCTGGTGCGCAAAATGTTTCGACGTTGACAGATGACATCATTCGGGGGGGCGGGGCTTAAGGGCTCACCTCGATCGGGTCGAACCTTTTCATTGGCCGTGATTCTGATGCCCATGCCGCTGTGCACTAGGGACACACGTGCACACATACGTTTATTGTGTGTGTGTGTGTGTGTGTGCGTGCGCGCGCTTGAGCGAGCGCATGGTCACCTTGTTCCCGCTGCGTGCTGACAAAAGTTCTGATGAGGGCGTCGGTGCTCTGCGAGTAAAGCGACAAAGCGTAACGCAGGGAAGACAACTCGGGACTTTTCTCCACAAAAGATTTCTTCAAGCCGTTGCCGCCGGCGTGGAAATATTGCTGGGAAAGAAGAAAAAAAAAAAAGTCATATTCGGCCGAAGATGTCGACGGCGCTTATGGCGAAGAGTGCGGCGCCGAGCGGGAAGCGATGCCACGCTGGCCGCACAAAGTCAGGCGAGCGCGCCACCGATGGCGTAGTGGCGTATGGCGGCATGAAAACGACAACAAGTCTGATTGTGCGTTTTAGCATTAGCTGCTACTTGTTAGCCCTTGAAAGTTCAAAACCCTAACCCACAACCGAAAACCCTAATTCCAGTCTCGACACCAAATGAGGAACTCCTCACTCTCGTTTGAAATGCAAAACTGCAACCCAAATTTGAAACCCCAACCCAGGCCTGAAAGCCTCCGACAAAATCCAAACGTTGACTTAAACCCTTAACACAGCTTCGAAAACCATACTTAGACTTGAAATCCGTTTTTAACCCCTAGCCCAGACTTGAAACCCTATTTTGGAACCCTTTAACCAAGCTGCAAACCATACTTTAAAGCCACGACCCAGACTGAAAGCAGTACCTCAAAATTACAACTTGGAATCCTCATTTGAAACCCCAACATAGGCTTGAAACCCTAACCAATGAACCCCCCACCCCTTCAAAACCCTAGACTTGAAAATTTGACTCAAAATCTCAGCCCTACTCTAAAAGCCTAACCCTGGCTCTTAGAAATCAGAGTTTGGTTTCGAATGTTATGAATATTTTAGGACCCTCATTTGAAACCTTAAGATTGGCTCGATACCCTCATTTGAAACCCCAACTTGACTTTCAAAACCAAATGCTGTCTTGAAACCCGAATCCGCATTCATTAAAGTTCAACGCGGGACTGAATCCCAAAGCCGTGTTTGAAACTCCAGCATCAATTTGAAAACCGAAGCCCGTCACCCACGTTAGAAACCCGAACCCGGCCCTGAACCGCTTCCCCTCAGCCCGCGTTCAAATTCCTCAACTCGACTGGACGTCGCCCGTTTGTTTGAAGCCCGGGGGTCATGTGACAGGATGGCTCCGCCTACCTTGAGACTCTCCAGGCCCGCGTCGACCACGGCGCACTGCTTGGGCGTCAGCGTTTTGGCCTCGCCGCCGCTTCCGCCGGCGCCGCCCTGAAACACAAACACAGGGTCGTCGGCGTCTTCGTGGCCGTCGTCGTCGCCATCATCTTAAGAGGACTTACCTTGAGGTTGGAGAGTCCTTTGGCGGCAGTGAGGATCTGAGCACCCTGCAAAGTCACCGACAGCAGTGATCAAATGATTGATTTGATTGATTTTTTGGAATTGCTTTCATTTTCCCACCCAGGGTAAAAACCGCCGACAGCGAATGTTTTTTTAATGGCCCCCAGCAGATGGCAGCAGAGAGCTTCTACTGTCAAACCGCATGCAGCGTACGTTAACAAGAAGTATTGAAGAGACACTGACAAGTTAGGGATTCAAGTCAGGGTTTCGGGTTTGAAATTGGGGCTTGCAAACAAGGGTTTGGGATTCAAACCTGGATTCAAGATTGGTTCAGGGTAACAAGGGAGGCTTTGATTTTCTGTGTTACGGTTATGGTTTCAAATTGCAATTTTTGAACCTGGGTGAGGGTTTCAGGAAAGGGGTAAGGATACAAACAGGAACTTTAAAACTGGGTTGTAATTTTAAAGAAGGGTTAGGGTTTTAAATTGGGTTTTAAACCTTGTTTAGAATTTCCAATTCAGTTTTCCAGAGAGGACTGGGGTTTCAAGATTGGGTGAGGACTTCAAATTAGGCTTTCAAGACAGGTTCAAGGTAGGGTTGGCCTTTTGAATTTGGCTTTCCGGCCCGGATTATGGTTTCAAGACAGACTTAAACTTCCACATCACGGTTACAAATTTCAAACAAGGTTTAAAGTTTCAAATGAGGGTTTCAAGAAAGATTTCGGGTTTCGAATTGCATTTTGGGCCTGGGTTAGAAATTGAAGACTGTGTTCGCATTTCAAATGGAGGTTTCGGAACGGAGTTACCATTTCAATTTACGGTTTCAAGGTAGGGTTAGAGTTTGAAGGAAAGGCTTCAAACCATGTTTCAAAGTAGGATTTATAGCCTGGATTAGGGTTTGGAGATGGGGTGAAGCTTTCAAATGAGGGTTTAAAGAATGGGTTGGAACTGTAATCAAGGGTTAAGGTTTCAAATTCAGGCGAGCGTTTCAAACTAAGGTTTTACGGTAGTGTTAGGGTTTCGAATTGGGGTTTCAAGCAGGGATAAGGTTTTCAGAGTAGGGTTTCAATACTGGATTCATTTCTCAAATGCAGGTTTGAAACACGGATTAGGGTTTCAAGACGTGGTTAGCGTAACAAATTAAGGTTTCAAACTCGGGTTTTGGTTTCAGAGAAGGAGTGGGATTTCAAGATTTCAAGTGGGGTTTTTTTTCAGTTACCAAGCTGTCGTTACTCTGCGGCAACACGATGCTCTTCTCCAGAGCGCTCAGGACCGCCTTCCACAAGTCCTTCAGGATCTTCTTGAGGACCGCCTTCTCACACACGTCTGCAAACACGCTCAGACTGCACGCGCGTGCAAACAAAAAGTGAGAAGGCCGCGCCGCTGTCAGGGAAGGCCGAATGAAGGCGGCGGGGGGGGGGGGGGCGTACTTGGAGTCCAGGAAGTCCACGAGCGGCCTCAACATGGCGTCTGCCTCCCCCTCGGCCGTGTCGGGGTTGGGGGGGCCTCTCATCTGGGACAGCAGCTCCGACATCTGACGCATGCACGCGCTGATGCGCGCCTGCAAGCTGAAGGCGAGCAAGCAAGACGCCGTCCACGCGCCGGAAGAAACAAACAAAACACGGCAGAGGGTGGAAATGACCTCGCGAGAACTTAGTTGATTTCATGGTGTGCGTGCGCGCGTGAGCGTGTACCTCTTGGCAAAGGCAACACTGAAGTCGTCCAGTACGCCGCTGAGTTTCATTTGTAGCTCGTTGAGGATGTCCGCCGCTTCCGTGTCCAACTGGAACATACAAATGCGCACACATTTGGCCAAAAATTACCCACGCACACAGAAGAGACGCAGCCCGGGGGTGAGTCTGAGCAAAAGTTGAGGGTCGTCCGGAGTGGGTTGGACAGCGCGACGCACACCGGAACCTTTGGGGTGACAGTTTGGATGGCGGCTGGGATTTATTGCGGTGGTCTGCCGCCGTGTTTTGTCTGCCTCGGACGCTTTTCAATCTGCTTTCCAGACGCGTCCGAGGAAGCGAGGGAGGAACAAGACGAGGAGGCGGGAAGAAAGGCGCCGACGCAAGAAAACAACATGAAAAACTAAACGGCAAGCAACCGACCTGTTTCTCTTTGTCTTTCTTCTCGGCCTGAAACAACACAACGCACACGCGTCACTCACGCTGACCGCAGTTACCGAGTTACATTGGAAAGCAGCATATTACTTTCAAATGCGAGTAACTCGTCATACGTAACGGTTTACATTATGGGAGTAACTTGCTCAACACTGCTCACAAGTATGGATACCCGCACGGTTGCTAGCTACCCGTTTTAAAAAATGCAGTTAGTAACGTGAGCCAAGTGCCATAATATTAAAGTAATAATTAAAGTATATTCAATTACTTTGAGATTACTCTCACACCAAATCTGCTCATGAAGACAAAATAAAAATAAACATTGCTGCAATATACATTTGTATTGTGAAAATCCCAAAACAATCAGATCAGTCATTTTCTTCTGTAGCTCGAACAGAAACCTTTTTTTTTTTTTTTTTTGTATTCTGAATACGTAACGTCGCTACATGGATTCCGGTTCCCCCCCAAGCCTGCACACGCACACACTACACTATAAACACAGAAACTGTATAGACTTAAAACACACACACACATTTCAACGCACACACGTACACAAAGCATTGAACACAAAACTATGTAAGACCCAATTTAAGAACGATTTGACACAGCCATCGACACACAAAGCGGAGAAACTGATTCAAGAAGATACAAAAGCACACACTTACGCTATTCTCGACATATGCAAACAAAGACACATTGATCTGTGGCGACACGCCAACTCTCACACACACACACACACACACACACAGACACATTGACACACACACCTTTTCCTCAGATTGCAACTGTCCAAAAGTGAAAATAAGAAAGAAACAGAACAAAACATAAAAAAATGAAATGTCACCGTTCATAAGAGAATATATACCAAAACACACACACAAACACACCTTTTCCTTGTCAGATTTCAGCTGGACAAATGCAAGGGGATAAAAAAAAAAAAAAACGAGGAATGACATGAATGCATCTTATTTGAACTGCACGATGGATAATAAGGATATCAATCATAATTTAAAAAACATCTAACATTTAAACGTCAAATAATCTGTTTATTTTGTTACTTGTTCGTTGTGGCAGCTCACCTTTTCCTCTTCAATCTTTTGGACGACAACAAAAAACAAACAAAAAAAAAAAACATTCACATAAATGTTCACAATAGAAGCACGCGCGCATGCGCTCGCACGCAGGACCCAACACACACACGCACACAGGCGCACACACACACACTATGACCTTGTCCTCCTTGTTCTTGTTGTCCATCTGAGCGTGTGCGTGAACAGAGATGAAACAATGAAGGGACATACAATAACAGATTTAGTTCTACTTCCCGTTTTCTCCCTTCACATTGTTCAATGCTAACCGTGCTAATGCTAAATATGACCGCTGACACTGACCTCCGAGCCTTCTGAGTCCGAGCATCTCGACTGAGTCAAAAATAGAAGCCGATAGAAAAAAAAAAAACAGTAAAAAGACAAAACAATAACCTCAAAAGTCTGCCGTGTCACTATCTAGCTAGCATAGCATAGCATACCCACCACGTCATCATCATCATCATCATCACAGCCTTCAATGTCATTGTTGGCCTGTAGGGCGCGAGTTGAGCAAACACAAACAACAAAAACAACAAAAAACGTATGAACTATGAACCCGGCTACAGAGGAGGCGGAGTCATGTGATCGTGCGACAGATACACCCACCTCGTCATCCAAATCCTCCTCTTCCTCCAACTTTTGCAAAGAAGTAACAATATTCAACATCAAACGAACAACAAAAGTCAATGTAATGGGCGTGTGGGGGGTACTGGTCAAGTAATGGAAAGGTAGACTGCTGTTTAGGAAAGGGCTGATTGCTGGTAGATTCAAGAGAGGGGATTTCTGGTAAGGAAAAGTGGGCTGCTGGTAAATGAGAGAGAGAATCGCTGGGAATTGAATGTTTCACAATAGTGGAATTTGCTGGCAAATGAGGGAAAGGAAGGTTGCTGAGTTAAGGAAAGGGATACTGCTAATCCATTCATGAAAGTAAGCATTGCTGTTGAATTCAGGAAAGGGAGATTGGTGGTAAATTGAGGAAACGGGTGTTGCTAGCAAGCTAAGGTAAGAGGGATAGCACGTTTCGTAAAAAGGGGATTTGCGATACATTTAGGAAAGTGAGATTGGTGGTAAATTTAGGGAAGGGGGGGGGGGTTGTCGGTAAGTTTCGGAGAGTGGGATCGTTAGTAAACTAAGAAACGGTAGATTGTTGTAAATATAGATCAGGGTTATGACTCGATGTTTACAAAAGGGAGATTGTTCCTCAATTCAGGAAAGTTGTATTGTTGTTAATGAGAGCAGTGATTGTTGCGGCTCTTACTAATGGCGATTGCTGTCAATGTAGGAAAAGGGGAGACTGAGGATAAATTTGCAAAAGTGTGAAAGAAGTAACTTCAGGGTCAGGGAATGCTGTTCAATGAAGGGAGTGGCTGATTGCTGTCAATTAAGTAAGGGGAACTGTTGTACATTTAGCAACGTAGGGATTATTGTAAGGATCAAGAGCGGAAAAGAGGGCTGGGCTGTGGGGATCGAAGAAGCAACTTACTCTCTCCTCCTCAACCGTAAACTGCCAAGAAAATAAAACACTGGAAAGTCGTCCGAAACATCTTCAAAGCAGATTGAAAAGCATCACAAAGTGGTCACCCGTCTTCATATCGTCGATCGGCATTTACTCCATAGTTCATGGAGTCCGCGTACTAGTACACCCTCTGCCCGAAAGACAATTCTCCGCACACTCGTGGAATAACTCGGGCACACTTGGAGATAGGCTGCGTCTCGATTGTACATTTTTTTTTTCCCCCACTGCTCGTACCACTTTTGGCTTATTCGTACCACCTTACGATGCCTTCGATATCAAGGATATCCAGGGGAAGGTTCATCTCCTCGTACGCTCATTAGGAGGAGAACTTTGGTACACTCGCAGGACAACCACAGGTTACTGACCTGCTTTGCTCCCATGGACTCGAACATCCTCTCCAGAAGGACTCTCATGTGCTGGATGTTGTTCATCAGCACGCACGGCTAACACGACAACACGAAAAGAAAAAAAAAAACGAGACAAAATGAAGCGCGCTCCTCCCGAGACCTCGTCGACTTCTCGGTGACACTCGCGTACTGACGATCTTCTCCTTGGCGCAGTAGGATGGAAAGTTTTTGGCCAGCAGGGCGCAGTACTGCAGCAGCACTTTGCTGATGGTCTAAACAAAACGACAACAAGCGCACACCCCAAAATCACTTTTAGCTCACGACGTTAGCACGGCGAGCGGCCGCGTCGCGCGAGAAGCGCGGCGGGGCATCGTGAGAACATCAAAGTCCTTTCTTTCATATCGGAGAACTCTCATCTTTTGATTTGACACCTACAATGATATTTATTTGATCGAACGATACATCTCGGATCACAGTAACACATGCGGTTGAGTTAACCTAACGACAACGATAATCATTTGCTCTAACAATCACGTTGAACCGAGATGATAAGTTTGATCTAATATTGACAATAAACGACAATAATATTATTCAAACTAATTTCTGATCTGAAAAATGCGATGTTACAACTTTAACGACGGTAATTTCCCTTTGAGCTAACAGCCGTGATCACGCTAATCTCTTCATCCGACAACCGCGACGATAAATTGAGATGCGACAATCTGGGATGGCAATCATCCTCTCAGCTCCCGACGTCACCTTAGCGAATCGTCTGTTGTAGTGAGCCAGCACGGCGGGGTCGGGACAGTCCAGCTTGCGGATGATTCCGAAGCTTTGGTTGAGCTGCGTGAAAATGTCCACCACCGAGCAGGAGAACAACGCGTGCTCCGATGTCGATTGGAACTGGGGAGCCGCAAAAATAAACAACAGGGGGAGAGGTAGAAAAAGAAGAAGAAGACAAAGAAGAAAAGAAATTACTTTTAAAAAATCTGGCAACCTGGGGAGAGTCGACTTTGACGGACACTGTTAAAGCGGTTTCAACTCATGCCTTTTCTTTGCTAGCAAGGTTAGGAAATGGGGAGATTGTTGCTAAATTTAGGGATTAGGGTAATTGCTGGTCAGCTGAGTGGAATCGTTGGTAAAGTTAGAAACGGGGGAAGCCGCGAGGTTTAGGAAAGAACGGCGAAGGAAAGGGACATTGCTGGTAAATTTAGTGGTAGCTGGTAAATCGTCAAGTTTAGGAAAGGGCGATTGCTGGTAAGTTTAGGAAAAGAGGCATTGCCGGTCAGTTTGGGAATGTCGGTTCAGGAAAGGGCGGTCACTAACAGATTTGGGAAAAGTGATTGGTGGTAAATGAAGGAACAGAGGGATTGTTGACAAATTTTGGAAAAGGGGCGATTGGTAACTTTCGGAATCAGAGATTGCTGGGATGTTCGGCAAAGATTGTTGCCAGACTTAGAAAAGCAGGATCATTTCAGGAATGGGACTTTCGCAGAAGAAAGATTCTTGGTCTGCTTTAGAATTGATGCTGCTAGTAAATTTAGTTCATGTCGTGCGGGCTGTACTTTTACAATGGAAAGATTAGCAAAGGGGGAGTTGCTGGTATGCTTTGGAGAGGAGACCGCTGGTAAGTTTAGAAAATGGGAGATTACTGGTATGTCTGGGAAAGCAACAACTTTTATGTGTTTGGACTCACTCCTTCCCTCTTGTCCCTCTCCAGCGCCCCGTGCATAAACTCCATGGAAACGTCTTCATTCTCGGCCAGCCAGGCCAGGACGAAGGGCTGGAACCACCTGGAGACCACAACAGGCCGTGGGACGCGGGCGGCGTTGCGGGCGGAGGTGTGACGGAGCCACGGCATGGGGGAAGACGGCGTCTTACGAAGGATACTCGGGAACGGCGTCGGCGAAGGCGGCGAGATCCGAGGCGTACTCGTTGTGGAGCCACTTGACCTTGAAGTGAAGATTCATGTAATCGGAAGGCTTGCACAGACGATGACGATCGTGCTCTGGGGAAGACAAGTTGACAGCAAACTTATCTCACGTGCAAAATATACCAGCAAATACCTTTCCTGAACACATTTACCAGCAATTCCACCCACCGAAATTGACCAGCAGAATAGATGTGGCAGAAACCCCCTTCCTAAAATTGACCAGTAATTCCATTTTCCCGACTCCACCAGCAACACCGCTTGTTCGAACTTACCAGTTGCTTTCCAAAATTTACCAACAATCTGATTGGAAGATGACCTGCAAGTCCTTTCCTAAACTCACCAGTGAAGCGCCTTTTCTTCGTTGACCAGCAACACCCAACATTCCCTTCACTTACCAGCAATCGCCTCTTTCCACAGTGAACCGGCTAACCCTGAATTGGCCAGCAATGCTACTTGGACTTGACTTACCAGCAACCAAGTCCTCCTTAACATACCAGCAACCTTTTTTTTTCCTTAAATGTACACGCAAATCTCCTTTCCTAAACCTACCTTTGTACTAGCAACCCCCCTTTCCATACTTACCAGCAATCTCCCCCCCCGTTCCTTTCTTTTTAGGCACAAAGGTAATCATCCTTTGATCTAACAACTACGATGTGCAATATTTCCGAAATCTCCATTCCGCATCGTGGAAGTCTATTCTGCGGATGCGGAAGGTGCCGGGAGCTGTTGCTGCCATGGCGACAGAACGGCAAAAACAATAACAAAAAGAAAACAAAAAAAAACAATGACAGCAGAGATGAAAAGGAGGAGGAGGATGGTGATGATAAACTTGATGGAGAAAGCGGTGACGCAGCGAAAGCGCTCCCATGATGGATTGCTGCGATCCAAACGCAGCCTCGAACACACCAACACGAGCCTGCGTTATTAAGAGCCATCGAAGCGACGGTGACATCGTGACGGGTGCGGCGGTCACGTGGCGAAAAACGATCGGCGACCGAGGAGTGCTGGCGGGCTTGTCACCCGGCCGCGATGCCGACGACCGGCCTGGAAACGCCGCGGCCGTTTGGGAACATTTTATCATGTTTGAAAATAATATTATACTGTATATGAAACAATATTCTTCCGAAATTCCCGATGGGGAGGTCCTGGCTCGGGGGTGGGAGGTCCCCTGCGTCTCCCTGGGTTGGGATCTTTGACTTGCATTTGATATGACAAAGTGAGACACAAATCGAGGTCCTGAAGCACAACTGTTGAGCAACAACAACTTCGCGGCGTCTTTTGGTTGGGCATGATTTCAAATGAGAATTGACTTCATGCTAACAGCTGGTAGGCTTAAAGATGGACAATGGTTTTCAAGTTGAATATTAATTGTGATGAACTTCTTTTTACGCTGATATGACAGTGGAAAAAAATTCGACGAAACGGAATACATTCTAGACACTCACGGCTAGTGACGGCTAATATGCTAACAATGCTAACAAGCAGCGCTCACCTACGCTCCCGCGATAGCAACCGCCTTTAGCCAAAACTGGAGAGAGATCACAGATTAGCAAAGAAAAGAACAAGACTGAGCAAAAACAAACACACAAAAATAGAACGAGCGCACAGATACGAAAAACGCGCGCATCAAATCTTACCCTCCAGAGCATACTTGACATCCTGAGCGAATAGCGTCCACATCACCTCGGCGCTGACTTTTCCCACGTTCAGTTCCTGAGGAAACCTGAAGGGGGTGCACATGAGTTGTGTTATGCTGGCTCATTCAAGGCAATTTTTTTTTTTTGCAATAGGCAGCCTTTCCTGGCAAGTCTTAAATGCTCAAGACAAGTTTCGCCCACTGGAATTTCATTTGGATGCATCGTCACCGATGATGCAAGTTAAAAAGTCGACGACGGGCGACTTGATCAAAACAAGAGTTCAAAAGCAAGAAGAAGGAAGACTGACTGGTTGATGATGGCCGTGTAGGAATTCTTGTCCTCCTCGATGATGGACACGATCAGTGTGATGAGTTTGGGCCAGAAGTCAAGATTCTGGATGCTCGGGCCTTGTTCCTCTGGAGGCTGGCTCTCCTTTTTCTTCTCGTCTTTCTCCTCTTCTTCTTCCTCTTCCTCCTCATCTTCACCCTCCATCTTTCCCTTCTTTTCTGGCTCAGGCTGCAAGAGGAAAAATCAACCGACGGACTGTGAATTCTCCATTCCAAAAGGCCTGTTGTTTATAATTTGACATGCTCGCAAAATAAACAGTGCGCGGGGGATAAGGTGTTTACTGACGGCGGGGGCGGCGGTTTGGAACTGGCGTTCGAAGAGCTCCAGGCAGTTGTTGAAGATGTACTCATAGGTGGAGTTGAGGCAGGCCTTGACGCAATCGCGGACCACCGAAGACGCCCGGGGCGGGCTCTGCAGCTCCAGGACCTGGACCGCATGGACATGACTGTATCAATCCCATCGGCGAGGTTCTCAAAGTCAAATTGTTCCGATGAAAAGGTCATCGATCGAATGGGACAAACGGTCTCACCCGCGAATAAAAGTGAAAACACTCTCGAGGAGCCCGCCGCTAACGTAAACTGACTGCATTTCCTGATGTTGATCACTACCGCGATGGATTTTCAATACATTCCAAAGGGGAAAACATAGCGATATATATACAAGTCACTTGAGTTGCAAAGTTCAGCGGGGGATCAATTTGATTTGTAAGTCAAGGCAACGCTGTCGAGGAAATGAGTGAATCGGCCTGAAGAAAAGGAGTGCGGCGAGTGCCGTCGGCTTTGTACCTTCATCCTGAAGAAGGTGATGCTGGTGAGGAGGTCCACCGTGGACTTGAGATCTTGCAGGCGTGGCTTGCAGCTGGCCGGAAAGTTGTTCTGAGGACACACGCGCACGCCCACTTTCAATGGAATCCCTTTTACAAAGTTTTGTTTTCTTATTCGAACATGTGGGGAAAAAAAACCCGACATGGCTTTAAGAAACAGAACAAAAGAGGACATACCTTCTTTTATGATTGATTGGAATCCGATTTCTTAAATCATTTTTGACAGCAATGTTTCTCGCTTATTATGAGTGTAAACCCTTCCTAAAAAGTCATTTTATTGGTTTTATAGCGCGTCTACTTTTTCCCAAGTCCATCGTCTTGTTGTCTGCGAACTCACTCGGTACGCGGAGAGGTCAATCCTCAGCGAGTTGTGCAGCTGATCCAAAAGCTTGACAAAACGATCCCTCTGTTAGGAAGGGGGGAGAAAAATACCAAAATGTTAGTCCGAAGGACAATCCCCCCCACCCCCCTCCCCATCATCTGCAAGAAATAAATTTGAAGTCAGTATTTTTGTAATGTTAACGTTAACTATCGCGTCACTTTTGATAGGGCGGCCAAAGACAAGCCGGTTGCTTAGCGACAAGCTGGCGAGGCTTTCCCCTTTCGTTTCATGTCAGCATCAAACAATCGCGATGGCGACATTACCTGGCAACACCGACCAGCTAATCTGCCAAACTCTTGAAATATTTCCTCTTTGCGGGCCTACGTGCACCACACAACATGAGGCCCGCGATGGATAAGTAAGGTCCATCGGTCTTGAGCCGAAAAACTAAATCGGTGTCTTTTTGAGAATTTTTTATGGGTCTACTCACATTTGACGCATTTACAAAACGACATCGTGTCAAGAGAAACTGGCTTCGGGGGCTGAATTTTCCATGGTCCAATTTCCAATTTTTGATGGTCATGTCACTCACCCCGAAATTGGAGGCGGTGAACCTGTCCGGTGCGGCGACGTTGGTGGTGGTGGCGCTGGGGTGCGCGTAGAAGGCGTTGATGTTGGCCAACAGCGTGCTCATCACGGACGGCACGCCCGACAGCATGTACTTGGACGACAGGCACGAGAAGTGGCTGACCGGACACACACACGCGCGGAAAATAAGTAGATTGTCAAGTACAGCAGTGCCTTGACTTACAAAGTGGTCACAAGTTTTCGCAGAGGATAAAGAATACATGCCTGTGAGTATTGTCTACTCTGCGTGCATGTGTTGCTGCCACTTAAGTGTGTGTTCAAAAAAATAATAATTCGTTTTTTCAACCTGACACTATTTTCACCAAGACTGGAATTGGCCCCGTATTGGTCATTTCCCTTTCAGAACCTCGGCAATGTAACGCGAACGACTGACGGTAGCCTTACGTCATGGCCTGGTAGATGGGCTCAACGCCGTATCTCGCGGCGAACTCATCCGCCACTTCCTGCTGCACCTCGTCAAAGTAAACCTTCCAGGCGTCGTCGCCCTGAGCCGCCGGGAACTTGACCGCGCCGCCGCCCTCCACGTCCGTCACCAAGTGGAAGATGTTCTAGCGGACCGCAGCGCAAGTGGCCCCTTTGGTACTGTTCCATCGAGCACCCCAACCGGCGAGCAAGCGAGCGAGCGCCTTACCTCGTGGAGACAGGTGTACTGCACATGGTACGGGGCCACCTTTTCTTCACCTTCGATCTCCACGCTGATCTGAAGGCGAATGGCCCCCGACACCGCCGACTTGTCAGTTCGCTTTTCTGCAAACGCAAAAAAATGCAGAAAAATAAACAAACATACCCCCTCGCCCCCCAAAAAAATGTCGAGTGAGGCCGCGAAGGCTTCGGCGAAGCCAAAATGGCAGATTCCGGAATGGTTTCTTGAGACTGTTCTGATGGACATGTCTAAAAAAGCTCAAGTTACGGATGAAAACTACCTGTGGTGGATGGATTAAAAAAAAATTAATCAATCAATCAAAAATAACAAAAATAAAATATCGCCGATGTCATCAATTAACTGACGTCGGCCATCATCACTTTAGCATCGACTGCAAAAAAACAAAACATCCCGGGCGGGACTCTGTCGGGCGGTGTCGCATGTCGACAACGATGTCCTGCCACGGCGCGGCATCCGTACCCAGGTGGTACCAGACGTCCATCTCGCCGCTGAGCGTGCGGACCTCGATGATGCTCTGGCCCAGGAAGTCGTCCGACTCCCTCTTGAGCCGCTGCTTCACCCGTGACTTGATGTCGTCGTCCTCGTCCCACACGCGCAGTTTCACGCGGTCCGACGAGTTGTGGCACTGACTGGAAAAGATGGCGCAGGGTTAAAAATGAAACAAATAAATCGCCGGTGAGGAATAGAAAAGGGAACTTACAAGCTGAATTTCTCCTCCCAGACCGGGTTCAAGTTGCCATAGATGGTTTTTGTCCTCTTCTTGGTCTTGCCCACTTGGATGGTGACGTACGGGTCACTGGAACCGGTCCGGTCCTTGGCCTGGAGACCCTGCGCGCTCACAACTGACGCACCAGAGGAAGAACACATTGCATTTCAACACACCAGGCACACACTCTCGTGACTAACTTCGGACGTAACAAAATAAAATGAATGCGACGACTTCCTGAGCAACCTTGTGCAACTATTTCAGCTTCAATCAAGCATTGATGAAGATCTCAGCGTGAGGGGGGGGGGGGGGGGGGGGAAACAAGAGTCCGAATGATGTTTCCGCCTTTGATGGAGCACAGAGACAAGGTGTGACGGTTGCCACGGCAACAACCACTGCCACTGCACGCTGCCACGTGCCAGGTTGCCGTGGTAACAGTGGCACCCTGGATGCGCGGGAGGCGGCGGGTTTGCAGTGAGGTAAAGTTGGCTTGGTTATCTGTGCAGAGATGTGCATCAGCGCTCACAAATTACAACGGCCAGGAGATCATCTGCACTGAGGTTTTTCTTTTGTTTTTGTTTTTGTTTTTGTTTTTTTTAATTGGGGCTCCCTTTTGTCACCCTGCACTAGTCTGAACCGCTGGTCCACAAGCTTTGCTGTTAAGTCAGACTTGGAAAAAGGTACATTGTGAAAACATGTTCCCTGTTTCTCTTTGTGATGTGCCAGCACTCATGGCCAACAACGGGGAACTCTAAAGTGGCCACACAAGCCCGAGGCCCTGGTCTAGAGGCTGGCTGTTAGGTCGGGCATTTTGCAACCCATCCTAAATTTTCTCCCGAAAGCCCAAAACTATATTCCCAACTTTTGTGTGGAGTACAGTGACAACCATGCGGCGCAGTGATGTCGAGCAGGACTAGAACGTACCATTGATGGTGATCTTGGCCGACCACTTGGAGGTCCCGTCGAGGATGTTCTGCTTGATGTTCTTCATGTGCTGGCCGTGGAGCGTCCTGGACATGTTGAACACTCGGCGGATCTCCTCAAAGATCTCCGGCTTGTTCCTCTCGCGTATCTTCATCCTGTCCTTCATGGCCATGATGATGTGCTGCGTGCGGTCCTCCGCTCCCGTCTTGGAGCTCTTCTCGGCGGCTCCTGAGGAAGACGGCGGGAAAGGGTCCATGTGAACCCTTGGATCGGATTCCGGCGACAGAAGCTCTTTTCCGCTCACGCTGCAGGCAGTCGGCGTTGAGCAGCTCCTGGCACTTCTCGTGGACTTTGACGCCGCACTCGGCGCAGCGCATGCCCTGCCGGGCGATGCCCCACAGCAGCCCTTCGCACTCGTAGCAGTAGGTGGGCGTGGTGGCGGTCCACACCTCAAAGTTGTGCGGCGTGGTGCAGGAGATAGGGTAGATGAGAGCCTGAAGCGTTTTCTTGTACACGTGGCACTTCTGTTGGGAAACACCGAACGGGTGCCAGTGAAACGCGGACGCAGCGGAACTCATCGGCAGGGATGTTTGTTCATTTGCATCCGTTGCGTCAGCAATCCAAAGAGACGGCAGATCTTTTGTGGTACTCGTGCTTTGTACGACATCCCGACACAACTGGGCAACTTGACTCACAAGCTCTTGGTCATTGAGGGAGGTCCGCGTCGCCAACGTGTGGCACAGCCCAGCTTTCCTGGACTGGATCATGGTCTAGAAAGAAAAGTCAGGATGATGAGGTTCTTCTGTTCTCAATCAACGGCCAACGGTTGAACATTCGGGGTTGGACACACTAGTTGACTGGGCGACTTTACTACGGTACAAAGTGTGATGTCGACTGGTCACTAATTATTTATTTTGTGATTTCCTCGTTTGATTTTCTGTTTTGATGTATTATTTTCAATTTTCCTAGTTTTATTGAAGTAATCGTTAATTTACGTTTTTCAGAGGCGGTCATGAACGCCTCTCGAGTCGAACGGAAGGAGCGTAGCTCCATCTAGTGGATGCATTGTAGATTGCACCTTTAAATCCAGTGCGTCCTATATATGAAAAAAATTACAAATTAGGCCATTCGTTGAGGGTGCGACTCATAATCCAGTGCACCTTTTAGTGCGGAAAATACGGTAATTTGTTCAAATGAACGAATCCTGAAAAAAAACCTCTGACATCATCAGCGACGAGTCGACATCAACTTGACCTTCAATTGAGCAGCATCGTCTAAAAAAAAATCTGAAATCGGGCAACCCATTTTGGGACAGGCACATTTTAAAACGCATTTAGATGTTGCACTTTGAATTATGTAACCTCGCTTCTGTATAAAATACGCTTTATAAATAACGCCAGGTTGCCTTGTTGAAGGGAAACACTCATAGAACGTCATCGAATGCTAATGTTGATCGCGGCGGCCACGGCAGTCACGTTTCAGGCCGTCATGGACAAAATGGGATTGGCGTGAGCCCGACGCGGATGGGCAAACGTGACAGGCCGTGATTGCCGTGGATGTCGGACAAGATTTTGAAACTGTCAAAATATTGGCTACGGCAGTCACGGGGTAAATAATAATAATAATAAGGTGTCACAAAACTAGGAAGCGGTCCATAGAGGGACAGGAAGCAATTTTTTTCGGCATCTCACAAAGAATAGCAAAACTTGAAAAACGGCCAAAATACCAGGCCGAGCTGCAGCGGTGATAACATGCTCTTGCGTAAACAACTGGAAAGCGGCTCTTGCCGTGAGTCAACAGTGGGGAAATCTCCTTCAAGATAAGAGCAAGGACTCCCTGTAATGACTTTGAGATTTCATTTTGTTTGCAAGAAGCATATATTCCGAGAGAGCAAAGGTGTGGGCGTCTCGACGCTGAATATGTCAGAAATCAAAAGGAGGCACAAAATAATAATAATGTGCGAGCTCGTCCCACATCATTCAAAACACAACTTCTGTTTGTGTGCTTTACTCACCATAGCCTGGAAGCAAAAAGAGGAGGAGGAGGAGGAGGAAGACAATCAAAGGTTGCACATGAGCAAGTCGCAAAAAAAATGGCTTGCACGTTTTTATGGTATTTTATGCAGATTTTTCAAAATAGCCTCTCTTCCAATTTGCTCCCACTTTTTTTTTCTTTTGGGGTTTCTCTTTCTTTTACAGTATATTGGAAAATGATTGTTATTTTTGCAACAACAAAAAAAAAAACAACTCACCACTTCACTAACGAGGGGAATGGGCCTCCGCTTTTGGAGGTCCGGCGTGCTGTCAATGCCAAACGGTGTGTTTTCCCTACACACCAAAACACAAATGCACAGCTCAATATAAAAACAGGTTATATTGTTCGATATTCCCAATCGGAAACTACGAGGCGTTCACCGACCCTGGTTTGGCCCACGGCTGCCTGCCGGGGTCGCCATCTTGGCTCTGAAACACAAAATCAAACCATCGTCACAGATTTCAAGGCAGATGACTGGCACGGGCACCTTTCGGGGGGGCGGGGGGGGGGGGGGTGTTACGGACGCCACAAGGAGCATGCACATGGAAGTGAGTCGGGATCGAGGCGGCTCGGTTGACTTTCAGCTCAGCATGCTATGAAGGCGTCACTCCGACAGGTTGCGACAAAGAAAAGGACCATTTCAGTGGCATCTCTCTATCGATTCGATTTTTTACTTCCATTTGGAAGCAATAGGACAAAATCTTCAAACCAAAATGGCAGACTTTGTGTCTTTATGGCCATGGCTTCTTATGGCTTTTTTATGCTACCCAATTTTCTAGATTAAGTAAAACTGCGGTGGCTGGATTTTCAAAAAAACTCTCTGGGAAGAATTCCTATTTTTAGGACCACTGACAAAAAATGCCAACATTTTCACTTCCTGTCATAATAGACGATTTCAAACCTTTTTTTCAGGTCTACTGATGATAAATATCCATCCATCCATCATCCATCCATTTTCTAATCCGCTTCATCATCACAAGGGCATGCCGGAGCCTCTCCCGGGCAGTAGGCGGGGACACCCTGAACTGGTTGCCAGACAATCGCAGGGCACACACCGACAAACAACCATCCTCGGGACAGTTTCGAGTGTTCCATTAACCTGCCAACCATGTTTTTGGAATGTGGGAGGAAACCAAAGTACCCGGATAAAAACCCACCCAGGCACGGGGAGAACATGCAAACTCTACAGAGGGAGGCCAGAATCGAACCTTGCACCACTGCACTGTGCTCACTAACCAGTCGACCACCAGGCAGCCACATGATAAACGTGCCAACCAAATTTCATGTTTCTCACCGAAGCTGGCCGTGGGATTTAGATGATCAAACGCTCTCTCTAGGAAGAGTTTGTCTCTGAAGCACCACTGAAAGTGGCCAACAGATTCACTTTGAACCACAGCGGCAGACTTGCAGGCTTTTGTGGCTCTACTCCAGCTAAACATGTCTCCCGAGTTTCATACTGCTGAATTAAACTAATTTGGTCTGAATTGATTTCTTCTTTTTTTTTTTTTTGGTCAAAATGTTCAAAAAATTCCAGGGGTTGAAACAAAAACCTTTTTCATTTGGGTGACTTAAGAAAATGGATGGATGAACTGTTCAAAATAATCACGACAAAGAAACGGAGAGGACTTTCAACAGGGCCTCGACAGCACATGCTCAGCAGGTCCGACACAACACATCGACGCTGATGTTGCCATCAATCTGGCAAGATGATGCAACAGTTGGAATGCAACCGGCTATCAAAGAAACATTCCATCAAATTACACATGAACAAGATCTTGAGGGGATGTAATGTTAGTAATGTCGGGAGGCAGAAAAACCACACGGTCAGAAACCTGAGCTCCATCTTGACTTCCACCTGCAAAGACAGCACAAGACAGAGCAAAGTGTAAACACGTGCTTAAGCTGAAGCGCGAACAGCTGACTGAGCTCATCAGCGTTCATTAGCATGTCCACCGGGCTATTTAAAAAAAAAAAGATATCTCCCTGTTCCCGGAGAGATAATTCATCGGTTCTAATTCAGCAAATGGCCGCCGCAGCTGGAGAAGAGGGCCGGCAATTGGTAGGTGATGGATGACCTTCGTGGGGGGGGGATCTTGGCTTTAGCGCAGGCGAGAAGAAAGACAGCGTCAAATTGATATTAGCGCTAAGCGTTTCATGGCCATACTCCACAAAGGTGCTTTGAAATGTAAAAAAAGAAAAAACTAGTCAAGAATTTAAGAATTTGACCAAAAATGTTTAAACGTGCCTGTAAGCAAGTCTTCCTCAATTTTGCAGAATTGTGACATCATAGTGGGGCTCATTTGGGTAAAGAACACCCCCAACACTGATATTCGGATTTTCAATCGTATCATCGCTTTGGCTAGAGGGCATACTTGGAAATTTGGGAGTAATCGAACAATGAATTGCTTCCTAAGACATTTTTGTAGGTGTACTCATACGAGACAAGCCTACCGCATTTCATGTTGCGAAATGAAACTGGCTTCAATGGCTCCATTTGAAAGAAATCTCATGGTCAAGTACAACTTTGAAAGACCTTGGAACTGTTCCGATTCACATTGAGATGGCTGCTTCCTGGGACTTTTCGGGCATGACTTCTTGACATTTCTTAGGGGGTCTACTCACGACAGACGTGCCTACCAAATTTCCTGTTGCTAAGTGAAACAGGTCACGGGAGCTTAATTTTCCCACATTTCCAGCACAACGCGCTAAATTTTCCTCACTTGGATCGCAGATGAGTTGGAGTTTATACTACCTGCTTCAAAGCCCTCCCGAGAGGAGGTGGACACACTGGACAGATTGCGCCTCCTCTCCCGCTTCTCTCGTAAGATCTGCTGGAAAGTCCTGACGCATTTTAGCTTGCGTTCGTCCATCTGGTTTATATCAAAGTTTTGCTCCTCGGCTTGGAGGCCTGACTTGACGTCCACGTTTTCACCTTGTTCCTCCAGGTCCGCAACCGACAAGGATTCAGTGGTGGTGCCTTGAGACAGCTGACTCTTGCTGTTTTGCTCCCGAGGCCACTCCTCAGGAACGGCTGCGTGATCTGGTATAATGGTGCACTCGGACTCAGGGTAGGCCACCAGCTCCAAACTTGGGTAATGCTGACTGGTGGCTGCAAATTCTTCAGACACTTCAAGGGGAATGTTTTGGCTCACAAGGTCCCAGCTAAAAGATTTCAGAGGCATGTCGGAAAGTGTGGATATGTCAAAGTCCGTAGCATCTTCCAGATCCCGGTCGGGGGGGACCTCAAGTTTGCGCAGCGCTCCACGCAAAGCAGAACTAAAGTCGGAAACCGCTCGACTTATACGCCTGACGTTGAAGCCCATATGGGGATCTTCCCGACCAGGTTGAGGGAGTCTCTTTTCAGTCTCTGGCACAAAGGGTTTCTCCTGCGACATCCACGTCCCTGCTGTCGAGTCTTCGTATGGCAAATAAGTTCCATAATGGCTTTCAACCTGATTGTTTGTTTGTTCATAGTCGAACCCATTGGAGTATCCGTAATGTCCATCAAAGGAATGGTAACCAGAACCTTTAGGGTGGGGACAATCTGCGTTGCAATCTCCGAGGTTTGTGTGAAATCCCGGCTGCGATTTTGATCTCCGTGTTTGCCAGTCCTCCCGAAGTGAGGATCTCCTGGCTGGCGAGTTAGAGTAATGTTGCCGGGGTCCAACCAAGGCATAATCTGAGGAAATTCTGGTGAACTCGTGATCACAACCAAGTACTTCGTCATATGAAGCCTCTGACTTACGATCCTGCAGGTAGGAAGGTCCCCGGTTCCAAAGACGCTCACCAGCAGCTTCCTGCGGTAGTGTGGCGGTCGCCCAGTGATCTTTGGCCTGATCGGTAGGTCTCTCCAAATCCGACTCGGATTTAGAGCTTTGAGAAGACAAAGAAGTGGTGCTCAAGCAGTCTTGTCCAAAGCTCAGCTTTCTGGCAAATGCACCTTCTGGGATGTCTGAGCTGAGGTCCGAAGTATCCTCAAGTTCCTCGGGGTCCTGATGATTCACTGCTCCTGCAATTGGAGATACCGAGTAGTCCTTCCCCCTCGGTCGTCGCAATTCCCCTCGGTCGTCGGGGAAACGTTTGGACTTTGGTGCTGCGCTCCCTAAACTGCCGTACGCACTAGTCGGTCTCCTACCAGCGGAGGGCCCATCTGTGCGTGCCGCACCGGACCAGGTACCACCCCGCGCCCCTTGACCCCTCTCCCCCTTCCCACTGGAGCGAATACCCTCAATTTCCAGCAAAACAGCATCCACGCAGGACGACACCTCCTCCACAGAGCCCTTCACCGAGGTGAGGTAATCCCTGAGGTCTGAGATCTCCTCCTGGATCTTGTTGATACCCCTCAGCTCTTTGAGAATGTGATCAATGATGGCACTTGACTCCTCCTCGCCCAGACGCCCTTCCTCCTCCCGTGCCGCCGATGGTCCCGGAAGAGGCGCGGTGAAGTCATAATCCAAGGTGTCCCCGGCAGAGTAAGGTCTCTTGGGTCGAGCACGGGGGGAAGCGACCGAGATGCCGTTCTGGTCCGGTCCGGCGGTACCAGAGAGGAGGGCAGTGGTGGGCGGCAGCTCCGGAGACAACGGGAGCAAACCCTCGAAGGAGATCCGCTTCCGATTGGTGTGGGATTTGCCGCTTTTGCGCTGCAGAGTGCAGGGCATACGCAAACACCCTTCCCGAGTCAGCTCGACTTCACCCACACGTGGTGGCCCTGATGGTCCCGCGTGTCCTTTTGACATGACGGCCGAAGAGCTGGCTTCATCCCCCGGTGCTGTTTTTGGATAGAGCTGTCTGTGACCCTTGGCGCATTTTTCCTGATCAGCTTCCTCCTCATCATAATGCTGGGGATCCACGGACCCTTGCAGCAAGCGGTGGATTTTGCCCCGGATGACCAGGGCTACCTTGGGGTTGGGGGCTCGTTTCTTAGTCTTGGTGCCTCCCTTAGGGGGCACGCTGGCTCCATGTGGCCCACCGGAGCGATTCCTGGAGAACATGTTCCTTATGGTGTTCCGCGCATTGTCAAAAGGCGGCTATCATTTTTCCGCTAATTATACCTGCAGGAGGTACGCTCGATATCCCGACAAGTCAGCATGATGCAATTGGGCTAAAATTTTTTTTAAAAAAAAGACAAAACGTTGGAATATTTAGTGAACATTTTCATATTCATATCATCATGTAAAATATTGTATTTTGTATGTAAAGACTTCAACAAAACAAACAAGAAGGATTGAGACATTTGAGGAATGATGATCCAGATGAACTTCCTTTCAAATTTGAGCAATTTGTGCCAAGTATACGCAGACGCGTGTCATGCACTAGACAAGGTCTTCTCCTGTCATGATTATGCGAAAACGTGCCGTGGATTTGGTCACGTTAGTCACAAATGTCAACCAAAATGATTCCAGATCACCGAAAAATGTTAAGCAGTGACAAATCATCAATTTGTAAAGACCGACGGCGTTTTCAGCAAAGCAATAAGCAGACCTCCAGTTTACAAAATGGCCGACATTTGGTGGTTCACCCTTTTCTCACGTTTTTCCAACCTTTGTACCATGAAAATTAGGAAATGGCCTAGTAACTAACAAACAGTCAAATGTCATTGAGTGTACCACAAACCGGGAAGTAGCTTGCTCGCTCACAGAGGCACGAACACACACGACCATCGAGTTTAAATTTACAATCGACTAGCTGGCGACTCTTCTTCAATTAAATGCATGCATAAATGCATTTTATTCCGTTTCATGACGATTGTTGAAAGCTCCCGAACGTGGCAATGACACCCAAGGAGGGAATATTGGGAATATGTCACGTCTTTTTACGCGACTGTTGACTCACGGTCCTAGCATAATACTCTTTTATTATCTTCATTGACTGACACATTGATTGGACGTCAGCGTCGTGGAAGTCCTTCGCTGTCAAAAAAAAAAAAAAAAAAAGGGGGCGAAGGTAAATCACACCAGTGGTTGTTCCAACATACGCAAATCCTTGACGCGCCGCCTTCAAAAGAGAAGCGAAAGCAAATGCTTCCAAGCTGATAAGAAACATAACCAACAGTTTTATTCCAAGAGAACTCATTTCATTTAAAAAGTTCACGCACTCTACCTAATGCGCCGTGGCGACAGCCACACTTTTCTCGCTTCAAGGGTTCGGCGGCGCTTTTCACGTCAAAGCACTTTGACATCGTTTAAACAGATCCATAAAGTGCCTTAATGTGCTGACTGGCGTTAGCTTCAGGCTAACTTTGATTCCCGTTGAAATACATTTTCATCTCGACACTCGACGCTCCCCTTTGATGTTCCACATTTGGTCATTTTTCAATTTGCTGCGTCTGGCGCTGAAGGCGTTTTGGTCTCTCTGGGAATCGCTCTTAACTTTAGGATGCGCACTCAGCGGCCACTTCACTTTGGCTCCTTTTCCAATGGATGACATTAGCACTAGCAGAGAAGCGAAGCTATGTGATGACTGTTTTTTGGGCCGGGGCGCAGGTGGTTTGAAACGCGTTGAAATCATTCGCTGCTTGTCATTTTCAAAGCGGAGTAGCCCGTTCTCGACTGATCTTTGGCAACAGCAGGAGGACGTTGCACGGTTTCTCAACTCAACTCGATTGCATTCGCAGTTGAAAACAACCCCCGTTGTCAACAAAGTGCTCGACATGGAGCAAAAAAAAATTCCTACAAACAACAAACAAAGAACAACAAAGACGATAGAAAGCACAAAAAAAATAAACCAACTAAAAATTAAGTGTCATGCGGAGTCAAAAGACAGACTAAAAATGAGTTTGAAGACCAGTTTGAAAGACGGGCAGTGCGAGGGGGGGTCGCCTAACCTTCATTCCAAAGAGAGGGAGCGGCAACAGAAAAGGCTCCATTCCCTTGGAGCCTCCGCTTGGTTCTCGGCACCTCGACTAGTGTCCGGTCCGCAGACCAGAGGCACTGGGCAGGGGCGGAGGAGCTCCGAGGAGGAAGGTGGGGCCAGGCCCTTTCAAGATTGCAAAACAAATAGGATCTTCAGATGCATTTGACTTCTCCCCCCCCCCCCCCCCCAACATATAGACCTAGAAATCCATCGGTCAATTGACGTTTCATTTGCAGCTTTGAGTGACAACAAAAGCGCTCCGTTTTGACATGTGGCGGCATTACCAGCCTGTTAGCCTGTCACGCTCTCGTCACGTTTCCGTTTCTTCATGTAGAAAAATTGCGGCTGTGAGGGGGCGCGGCGAGGGCAACATTCTGACACTCAAACGAATCGCAACTGACACTCCGATTTGCCTCTACCCACGATTTCCTCCTTCCGAAGACATTATTGATCGGCACTAAACGGCGGCCTTGCTCATGCGACCGTTTCACGTCGAGACGATCGATGGGGGAGCTTTAAGACAGCGCGGCCGCTAGCCATCAATCTGACTTTTTTTTTTCTCCTTCTGTTGGAGGCAATAAAGAAAAGAACGCGAATGAAGAGAGGCCCGGCGTCAATAAGAAAACGTCCTCTGCTCACCTTCAATTGAGACAAAAACAGCCCTCGGTGACAACTGCACGCCATTGGGGAGCCGCTACATCTCCGAGATGACAAGAAATAAGGGATTAGTTGAGGGGAATTTAGTGAAAGATCACAAATCGTGGCAGAGGTGGAACCAAAAAAAGTGGCAGAGTGCTGAAATGGGCACACACGTCATGGTGGAGTGACCACAGCCAGAGTTTAACGGGAGTTTTAAGTTGATCCTTGATTGGGACTTGAAACCTTTGAGTGCGCCAGGAGCCTTTACAGTGGGTTAGAAACACACACACACACGCACACACATGTCACAACTTGGACAAAAACAGCACACCAACACACACACGAATATGGGACTGAGTCATGTCTGCCGCCTTCATTAGCCTGGTTGTCCCACGCAAGCTAATTGAGTTAGCATCACCACCACACACACACACACACACACACGCACACACGCACACACGCACACACACGCGCACTCAAGGCGTGTCCGTCAAGAGTGCATTCTGGGAAGTGTAATCCAATCAGCCTTCTCTTCCCTCTTGGCGCCACTCAAGTGAATGACAAGCAGTTAGCCTGCTGGCGCTAGCGGCTTTAGCTTCCTCTCACCAAAATAAATAAAATAAAATACAAGCTGGCAGCGGTTCAGATAACGGATGGACAGAATGATATATTTTTTTGAATCCATCGGCCAATTTAACGGTTATCGGAATTTTATTCTGACGATTATATGAATCGGCCTCCAAAGAAATCAATTTTAATTGGTCGGCCCTCATGAGAATTATTATCTGGTTCCAGAGAAGTTCATCAGGGACCAAAAAAGGCCTTGCTGGGACGGTAGGACTTTTAAGTGGTCCGGGAACTTTTGAGTCGACACATATTGGACTGGAACCATTAAGTTCCATGAACTCAAGACGGAGAATCTCAAGTGCCAGGAAGTTTCAGTTATTTGCATTACTTCCTATTGCGGCTTTCTTATTGGCTGCCTCCCAAGTTGTCGCCCTTTTAGCACCTGCCAAAAGCCTTGGCAGAGGTCTAAGCCCCCCCCCCCCCCCCCCCCAGGGCTGACTTTCTGTATGTCATGACTTTCTTGCCCGTCTTCCCGACTGCTGGGAATCGAACCGCCGGGCCATCCGATGCAAGCCGCGAGACAAATCCGCGGGTGGTCAAAGATCCCGTCAGTATGTCTCACTCTGCTGCTAAGTGACGGATTCGCAGGAGGGTGAAAGTGCAGCGTGATTGGTTAAAAATAGAAAGCGCTTGGCATTTGAGGATGCAACAGCGCGTCGGGTGGGAGTGGGCGGGGGGGGGGGGGTCTCCCGTAAGGATGTGCAACTTGCGTTTGTTCCTCAAATGTCTCCTCTCCTTCATGAATGAAAGGTCGCCGTGCACTTACCCGCAGCGCGAAGATCGGCACGAGAGTTGCCGGACAAATCCTCCAAAGTGGATTTTGTGGCATGTTTCTGTTGGGCTGTCAATCAAATCCATTTCGACCCGTTTCTACGTCCGATCGGGATCATGGCGAGGCCCATCTTCATCCTCATCCTCATCCTCATTGTCCTTCCTCCTCCTCTTCCTTCTTATCACTGATGGAGCTGCTCAGTACTCGCTGTCTCTCTCTCTCTCTCTCTACCTTCCTCTTTCTCCGTCCCTGCTTCCTTCCCTCACTCATCTCATCTCATCTCTCCCTCCTCTCTCCCTTTCTGTCACCCTCCTTTCCCTCTCTCTCTCCCTCCCTCTTTCCCGCTCCGCCTCTTTCACCCTTCTCCATCTTCCCCCTTGCCCTTTCCTTTCCTTTCTTGCTTTCTCGCTCCAAATTATTCTCTCCTCTCCCCCTACTTCCCTTCCTCTCATTTCAGTCCATTCTTTCCTTACTCTCTTCCCCTTTACCCTCACCTTCCATTCTTTCTCTCTCTCTCTCTCTCTCCAACCCTCCGTCCCTACCTGGCGCTCTCACCCTCTGCCTCACTCATTGTCACACACTTCTTCCTCCCGCTTTCTCACATTAAAAAAATAAATAAAAAACAAAATCAACCTCCACGTGTAGGTTTTAGTTTTCCGCTCGTGCCAGTTTCACATTTGCTTTTCACGGGTCTGCACCCCCTCGACACCTTCGATCTCCTGAAAATGTCTTGAAATAATGCATAAAATCTCTAGGTGGGGGGGGGGGAAAAATTCCATGGCACAAGTGCGTGTCAAATACACGTGTCAGACACTGAACTGGAATTCCCTGGAAATTGGAACTTGTTCAAGAAAACCAACGTAGCACAAAACAGAAATGGACTGCAAATAAATAAAGTCCTAAAAGTCAGACGCTGGGACATGTCTGCGCGGGATGAAGACTTGACATAGTCTTGCAAGTTATTCATGTTGCATAAAACATCGAAGAATTCAATATGAAGTCTTCTATGAAGGCTTCACGCCGCCCTCCTGATAGAAGGAATCCATCCATCCATGCAATAAAATGACTTATTTAGAACAAGAGCACTCAGCCGTGCACCGCGGACGTCTGCCAAGAAGGAAAAAAAGTGAAAAAAAACCAAAACAAAAGAAAAAAAAACTTGGATCCCCACCAAAATGTAATGGCTTGTCCCTTGAAGCCCTCCACCCTCGCGCCCTCTCTCGTACTGCACCACCGCGCACCTCCTCCCACCTTCCTCCTCTCTCAAAGTTGTTCCAGAAATTAGTAAAGTCATTTTGTGTCATCCTGATAATAAGTCAAACGCAAAAAGAACATGACAGAAAACTCCTTGGCGGAGAACCATCCATTTTATAAAGAGTGGCTTTAATTGCACGCATTCATTTCATCCTGTACGATGACAGAACACGAGACGTTGTTGGCCACTACGCACCTGTCACATGATTCAACAGATCACTCCTCTGGTCAGTGATGACTGATGACGGCCATCTTGCACTCATTGAATGGAAAGTGACACTCAAGCGCACAAGACAGCAGGTGAGGAAGCAAGTAAGAGAATAAAAGTAGAAAGGCTGCCTGCCACAAGCAAGTCGAGGGGCTACAGAAATGTCATATGGTTGCCATGCCGATACGGACCATGGAGACAATAAAAAAAATAAAAATACTATTTTCGATCATGCCGAGGGGAAAAAAATACCCCCACTCAATTCTGATTTTCCGACGTAACAAGCCATGAACAATGAAAGAGAAGAGCACACACGTAGAGCGCTGCAATCAGAATTAAAGCCTGGAACTAGCATCCCCACAGTTGCAGCAAAATAAATTATGAAAGCAAGGAAACAACAGCATTAAAGCCAAAAACTACCCTCACACTTTCAGCACAGCAATCCACACTGAAGTCAAGAATTCTCCACACACTTGCAGCGTAGCGATCGGCATTAAAGCCAAGAGCGACCCATCCCCTTTCCGAACAACAATCAGCATTAAAGCCAGGAACGTGCCACACATTTGCAGCATAGGAATCAGCAATAAAGCCTGGAAATAACTGCTTCAAAACCTGAAACTATCACCGCACGTACAGCAATACGGTTAGCATTAAAGTTTGCAACCGTCCACTCACCGCACAGCAATAAAAATTAAAGCCTCGAACTCTTTGCACATCGGCAGCGCAGTAATCGGCGTTTAAGCCGGCAATGACCCACCAACTTGCAGAAGAACAACCGGCATTCACGTCTGAAACGATCCACAGACTCGCAGTGCAACAATCGGCATTAAACCCAAGAGCAAACGTGCGCAAATCGCTGGCAGAAAATCAACCGAGCCACAGCGAAGTCGGGATGAAAGCAAAATCGGGTGGTGGGGGAAAATAATGGAGAGTGAGAGTCGTCCTACCAGGAGGAGATTGGCCCTGACTCTGAAGTATGATTTGAGCCAGTGGATCCTTGAAGGAGAACACTGAGGAGGATCGTCCGGCGACACGCTGATCAGGAGAAAAATTAATTAATTAATTGGCTGGATCCAGAGTATCACCTCGCTCATTTATCTCATAGCAGTTTTCCTCCACAGTTTCGACTATCACATCATTGCTTTGGTTTGAATTATATCAACAGATGGTATCGTTAGCTCTCAACGTACAGTAGCGATACCGTTGGAATGTACAGATTCGTCCCTCGGGGTACGTTGTGACGACGTTCGACTGCAATCGTTGTGTTATTGTTGACCAAATAATGCAATAGCATTTCGCATCGCTAGCTCATACCAGATGTCGGTCGTGGTCTTGTTATCGTCGCTGTCCCAGACGGGTTTGGATGGCAGGACGGAGGTGTCCCTCAAGTCGAGGTTGGTGTCCGGGGCGAGACTCTCCGCCTTGTCCTGCTCCCACGTGGGCGCTTGGGTGCCCTGGAGAAGGGGGTGCAGGCACCCCCCCGGCGGATGGCCCGACTCGAGTTCGGAGCTGAGCTGGGAGCTGCTCGGGCTGACGTTGTCCGAAGAGTCCAAGCGACTGCTCTGAGTCACACTATTGGAAAGCGGGGATCAGGTTGTTTAGTGTCATGCTGAATAACATGCTGTATATTCAGGTTTTTTTCGGAACAGAAATACTATTCAAAGAAATATCAATAAGGGCCAAATACAGGGAGCTAGGCTGGTTGGATGGGTAACTTCTATTGGAAGTTGGGGTGGGGAGGGAGGAGTCAGCTTTTATCCAAAATGTCAGACTTCTTGTGTCTCTTCAGGCATAGCTTCTTGAGACATTTTTGCCTGCCAACCAAACTTCAGGGTGCCAAATTAAAGTGGCTTCAATGGCTCAAAAAAAAGAAAAAAGTCTATTTCCTTTTTGATGCAAGCCGAGAAATGACAACATTTGCCCTAACGAGCAGACTGCCCGTTTCCTTTAATGAGACTTTTTTTTGTGGGTCTACTGCTGATGGACATGACAACCAAATTCCACGTTGCTTAATGAAACTGTTTCTGGTTGCTGAATGATCAGACATTTCAAAATCCCTTCATTTTGTTCAGTCAAACTGTCTCGGAAGCAGGAATTTTTTCTCCCCCCAAGCTGTGGAACAACTTTGTTTTTGAAAGACCCCTAAAAATGACCCCATTTAAACTAAAATGTTCACTTCAAATCACAATGCCAGACTTCCTGTGTCTTTTGAGCCATGGCTTATTGAGGCTTTGTTGTGGGTTTAACTCATGATCGACATCGCTCCCAAATTTCATTTTCCGATTTGAAAATGGTTTCAGGGGCTGAATTTCCAAAACATCCTCAATGCAGACTACGGTAGACTTGCTGACAACATGTGAATGTTGGGAGTAAAGCTTTAGAGGTGAAAGCCAGCAGACGTCTGCAAGGCTGGGCCGGGATGCCGACGGCTAACGAGGAAAGTGGCGGTGATTTACTTTGTCTTGGCTGCGCTCCAAACAGCCTCTCCCGCCCCTCCTTTTATTCCCGTCTGCACCGCCACGCAGTCGTGAATCTATCCCGCCCGCATTGATTCATAGAAGAAATTGGCCGTCACTGTGCGCAGCAATGTACACGTCGGGCGAATTACACACACCTCACAAATAAAAAGATCCTCGGCCTCTTCGTCTCTGTCAAGAAAGCTGTGACGCTCTCATGTAAGCGCTAACTGCTGTAGCTGGACACGAAATGCTGAGCACTTCCCTGGCAGAGGTTCTCATCTGCACTCCTCATTTGCAAAGGCTTTGAGCAGCTAGCCCCTTGAACAAAACTTGAACGTTAACCTTGAAATTGGCGTCAAACCTTTAATTCATGAAAGCTTAAATTGTCTTCAGTGTAAAATGAACCCCACTATGTCGTCGATTTCTCCGCTCTATCGTGGAATTTCAAGATATCGTCCCTAATAGGTTTTTAATGCAGGCCTTAAGCCTGTGAGTACTGTCGTTCGCTCTATTTGTACGTGGTGCTACTCCATGCGTGTTAAAGTAGCTGCTGTTTGATGATTTTTAATGAGCATACGATCATTTCAGATTATGTTGACGTTAAGATTGCGGACTTTCAGTGGAACAAGTTACGTGGTTTGGTTGAACATTTTGGTCTAAACAATATTTCATTATCTTTTGTTATTTCGTGTCAGTTTTCCAATACATTTCAACTGAGTGACAAAAAAACCCAGCTTGAAGCAAACAGGCTTTGCGTTTCTATAATAACAGAGCTTTTGGTACGGTTCCTTCTTTAAAGGCTAATTGCTTCAAAACTTTTAGTGTTGAATTTTTTGTCTTGCCAGAGGCCCAGTCTTTACTTAGTGACATGCTAATTTGTTTATGGCTGTGAAGTTGATGTAAAAAAAAAAAAAAACACTGACATCTAACCAAAGGATGGAGTAAGTCAGGAAGGGTAGAAAATGAAAAATAAAAGGAAAGGGACGCTAGCATTAGCATGATGAAAAGCACTAGCCTTGGAGCAGTTTTATTCATCAGGAGGTTCTTCGGCGGCTCGGTGTTCAGCGGTGTTGCAACGTCGCCATCTTCCTCACATGGAACCGCTCGTACCTGGGGTTCATCCGAACAGTCTGCCAAGGACACTGACTCGGAAGCGAATCTTGTCTGCGGTGACTCCGCAAGGCTGTCACAGCTTCCGGTTTTGGAAGTCCCACTAGGCCCTTCCGTGTCGCTCTCTGTGTCTCCCGAGCATTGGGAGAGTTTGTCCACTATGTCGGCGGGTTTCGGGCTTTGGGGCTGCGGTTGAGCAGTGATAACAACAGTAGACTTGGGAGAATCTGAAGTTCCGAAAATCGAACCAAGTTTCGCGCCAAACACCGATGATGGTTCTTCCTTTCCCGGTTGCTTCGCATCCTGGAAAATGCCCACTGAGAGACTTTTAAATCCAGAGAAGAGACCCCCGTCTGTCTGAGGGGGCTGAGAATGTTTCGCATCCACAGTTGGAGATGTCAAGAACAAGGATCCTATTGATGATGTTCCCTCAGTAGCAACGGACAAAAGGCTAAATTTAGGTGCAGAAAGGTTTGGCATTTCAAAGGTGGTTTTGGTGTCAGATGCAGGGTCTTGGGCTGCAGGAGGAGGAAGTGACATTGCTTTGTCAGAGACCTCAGAGTGTTCCTCATCCTCTAAATTTTTGGGTGATACTTCCATGTCTTGTTCAGGGATAGGACATTCCTTGCCATCTTTCTTATCTGCATGTTCTGCTTCCTCTACTGAACCCTTTTCAGGGATGGAGTCCTCTGTGATCTTCACAAGTTCTTCTCTCTTCTCCGATGTAGGCTGTGGTTCCTCAGATTTGGTCGCTTCCGGACCCTTGAACATACTGAGAATGTCTCCTGTAAGGGATTCGGGGGCAATGCTGCTTGGAAGGCTAAAAAATGAGCTTTTTTGTGGTGGTGGTTGTGTTTTTTGGTCTTGACGAGGAGCAGATGACTCGAAGAGAGAAGCCGGTGACCTTGAAAAGAATCCACCAACAGTTGCTTGTTTACTTGGTGTGCTAGGTCTGTTGGAGAACATAGACATGAAGCCCGAAAACGAAGTTGGCTCAGACGGTTTCGAAGGCCCTGGTGGTCTGGGCCCAGGCATTCTCGGTGCCCCCATCTGTGGCGGGCCTCCCAGTCTTGATGCTGCTATTCTTTGTCCTTGTGGGACAGGTGGTCTACCTGAGAGAGGTCTGGGTATGGGCTGTGGTGGAGGCAAATCAGGACCCAACGATGGAGACTTAATATGCACCGTGTCTGACGGCATAATTTCTGGGAGATTTCTTCCAGGACTTTTATCCTCAGCTGTTGTCAAAACCGCTGGAAGAGAACTATCAGGGGGTTGGTCTGGTACAGATGGCAGTTGTGCTGAAGATTCTGCCTGAATTGGTTCTGTTGCAGTCGCTGACATTTGTAAGGGTGGGAGCAAAGTCATTGGTTCTGTGGTGGGTTCCTCTGCTTTGACGACAGTTGCTTCCTCCACCAAGAAACCACCCTCATTGCCAGGAACGCCAGGCGATTCACTGGTTGGTTTTTCCGCATCGACTGTTTGTTCTTTCAGATTTGATTGCTCAATGTGGGGTTCTTCATCTTTACTGAGAATATTTGGCGTTCCTTCAGATTCATGTTCTCTTTTTAGCTCAGAAATCAGTATGTCTTCAATACCAGTTTGCAAATGCTTCACCCCACACATGTCAGGTCTGGCATCATCATTGCAAGTCATAGTTTCAGATTTGAGAAAATCGTCTTTCATGTCTGATAGTGAAGGGCTTTGGATTTCTGTTCCCATGTCACCAACTTCTTTGCTGCCATCTCTACTCATCTGGTCTGATTGTTTGCCCAAAACCACAACTTCTTTATCGTGTACCAGCTTTGGTGTATCTGACCCTAGATCAGAGTTATTTTCAGTGCACAGTGGAATTTTATCAGTTACATCTTCTTCTGTTGCTGGAACAGTATTGTCAAAAGTTTGTTTTGGGTAGTCCTGGTTTTCTTCACGTTCCTTTTCAGTTGAAATGTCATCCGGGTGTGAAGGGGGAGGCATAGGGTGCACATTACCTGTGGTCTCAGGGGGTTTTACATCTTGATTTGGGCTTGGCTCCGCCTCAAGACCCCTTTTCGTTTCTGTGGGTTTTAAATCATCACTTGGGCTAGGCTCCATGACGAGAGGCTCTTTCATTTCTTGGGGTTTTACGTCTTCATTTGGGCTAGGCTCTGTCGGGATAGCCTCTTTTTTTTCTGGAAATTTTAGATCTTGGCTTGTACTACTCGCCACCTTCCCAAGAACAATTGATTGTGGCTCTTTTTTGGACTCCTCCGCGAAAGACATTCCAAACATCCCAAAGCCAGTTTTGGCTTTGTTTCCATCAGAACTGCCTCCAAGAGAGAACACAGAAGAAACTTTGAAAGTACTCTCTGATTCAGGTGTCTGATTCTGCTGATTCTGGCCACCAAACATCGAGAACAGTCCTTTTCCAGGGGGCTCTGAAGCTCTGAGTCCTGTTGGTGCCGTTTGTCCTTCTGCAGGCATTCTTGGACCACTCTGAACGGGGTAAGTGGGGCCTCCAAATTTGGAGAACAGCCCCGTTCCTGGGCTTTCTTTATTCAAAGAACTTGGTAGAATGCCGCCGAATAAAGAAGATCCAGCACTAGCTGGAGGAGGACCTCTTGGACTTGGCCCCTGCTGGGGCACAGGTCCGCCAAACATGGAAAACAAGGTTTTTCCTGGAGGTTCTTTAGGTGGAGGACCTCTTGGTGGCACACTTCCAGCAGTTGGGCCTCTTGGCCCGGCTGGTGGATTACTATTGGAGGCACCAAACATTGAGAACAAAGCTTTTCCTTGTGATTCTTGTTCGGCTGAAGAAGGAGATGGTGATTTGGTTCCAGGAGACGCTGGTACGTTTGACCCTCCAAACATGGAAAGTAACGTTTTCCCTTGTGTTTCTTGTGGGGTTGAAGCAGGTGGTGGTCCTTTGGTTCCAAGGGATGATGGGATGTTTGACCCACCAAACATTGACAGTAAACCTTTTCCTCGTGGTTCTTGTGGCGTTGAAGAAGGCGCCGCTCCCTTTGTTCCAGTGGACACTGGGACATTTGACACACCAAACATTGAGAGGAGTCCTTTTCCTAGTGGCTCATGTGGGGTTGACTGAGGTAAAGGTTCTTTAATTTCAAGGGATGCTGGGGCAGTTGACCCACCAAACATGGAGGATAAACCTTTTCCTTGTGGTTCTTGTGAGGTTGAAGATGGTGATGGTCCTTTGGTTTCAGAAGATGCGACATTTGACCCACCAAACATTGAGAACAGACCTTTTCCTGGTTGCTCTTGTAGAGTTGCCTGGGGTAATAGTCCTTTGGTTTCGGGGGACACTGGGTCACTTGAGCCACCAAACTTTGAGAGTAAACCAGCACCAGCTGTATCTTTGGTAGCTGAAGCAGGGAGAATGCCTCCAAGTATTGACAGTCCAGCATTCTGTTCTGGGCTTAGAGGAGAGCTCCCAGACATGGAACACAAACCCTTTCCTTGTTGTTCATTGGGCGGTTGAACAAGCGAGCCTGCTGAACCATCTTCCTTGGGAACTTCTTTGACAGAACTGAATTCAGAAGCAGGAAAAGAGGTATCGTTTGCCGTCTTGTCATCAAGTTGTTGGATGTCTTCAGAGGGTTTTATGTCCGACATTGGTTCAGTCAGTTTATTGAGAGACTCGTCATCAGGTGATACAATTTCTGAAGTTGTTCTTTTGTCCTCAACAGGAGATTCTGCACTTTTTTCTGCTTCGTGGGCTGATGGTGTCGGGCTACTTGGTGGCTTATCTGGTTCTGGTTGTGCGATTGGTTTGTCAACAGGTGGTTTACAGACGGCATGGCTCTCTGCTTTGAGATCAGCTTCTGAAATGAAGGCTTCCGTGAAGGAAGGTTCCTTTTCTTGGCTCTGGTCACCTGCATTCATATAATTTATTGTCGTCTGAAGTAACCTGTCGGAAAAGCAAGGTGTGTTCTCTGTGCTAATGACATCTGTAACTCCATCAAACTTATCTTCATCAGAAGGTACAGAATCCTTCCGAAGCTCTGAGGGGGTTACAGCAGCTGCAGTGGTTCCTTCATCAGCGCAGACTTCTTTGGATTCTTTGGAATAGTCTTCAGTCGACTCTTCTTCGGGTGAACTTGCAGCTGAGACAAATATGTGGGGAAGTCTAACATATTGTATTGGCTCGCTGGGATCCATCTGTTTATCAACAGGTGACATGTCTGGAGCACTAATGCCAATGTAGATTGATCTGGGCAGGCTCATTTTATCCTGCAATTGGTCACATCCAGTGCTTTGATGAAGGGACTTTGTGTTGGGTTCTTCTGGCATGGCTTCAGATGATTCCTCAGACAATTTAAGCAAGGGTTCCAATGTAGTGTCTCTATTGAGGGTGACTTTGGAAGGTGTGGTGTTGCCTGGTTCGTATGATGAAGATTCTGATCTTGGCAAGCTTGATATTGAGGTGTTTTGGGCTAGCTGAACTGTGACGGTGGATAGTGATGTCAGGGATCCTTGAGTGGTCAAGCCTTTGGATGTGAAAATGTCAACTTTGCGATGTGATTCAGAAGTGAGTGATGGTCGAGGAGGCCAGTCTTTCTGCGGTGTTGCAGGCTCAGATGATAACCTACTAACTACCGACGACAGACTCGCATCAGGAGAACGTGCAACATGCCCACCATAAACATTCTGCGTGGTAATCTGAGACTTCTGGTCCACGAGCGTAGAGCCGGTTATAGTGGGGTGGGGTGTCACTTCTGCTGGTTTTTCACTGACAGGAAGCTGGGAACCTTGACCATTAAACAATGAAACCAATCCCTTGACACAAGAGGATTTTGACTGGGGTGAAGGCATTGCTTCCTGTCTTTGTAGTTCCGGTCTAATACCTTGTTCGCCTGTTTGGAGATCAGGTCTAAAACTTTTTTCCCTTGTTTGCTTTAAAGGCTCATTTTTTGAGGCCATTGGTTGTGAGATAAGTGCTGTTAATTCTGGTGCATCCTGAGTAGAACTGGTAGAAGTTGAAAATGCATTTGGTATATGACTTTGGTCCACACTGAAAGGGTATCGTCTCGAGTCAGGCTGTTTTGATAATTGGGGGGGTGTGATTGACCCCACAGGTAGAGTATCCACAGAGTTCAATGAACTATCGAGTGTTGGTTTTCCAGATTCTTGAATAACAACGGACACAGGGGACGATTGACAATTCAAAGGTTGAGAGGTCTTGATAGTTTCAGGAACATGTTTCTGGGGAACTGATGGCCTTTGATGACTTACTGTGACTCTTTGCAAGGTGCTTTCCTCCAAAGTAGCCACAGTCGGCTGCTTGTTGAGAATTTGGGGTTTCACAGGAACACTTGGTTCTTGTCTTTGCAACATTGTCACCATTGATAGTGGAGTAACTGAATCTACAGGTGTCCCGTAGCCTTCAAGACTGATTTGGGTTATGTTTGGATCTATTTGGTCAAGTTTCTTGGCTTCAAATCTTTCAACTGTCTTGGCCTGTTGATACATGCCGTCGAGCTTTGGTTGAATACTGGATTTTGGTGCAAAGTGAAGCTGTGTTCCTGAAAGGTCAGTCATACCTGGTTGAGTATTGTGATCATAAGGTGAGTGTTTAAAGATTTGTTGAGGGGTGTGAGCTGTTCTGTACTCCTGTTGCTGGTATTGGCAGCTTTGATACAAAGCAAGTGCAGAAAGATCGCTCACACTCTGACTATTTGTGGTCTTACTTTGAGGAGCCATAGTCAGGTCCACTAAACCTTGCGGTAGCTTCTTTTTGATTTGCCCACCAGTTTGTTCTATTTCTAAAGATTCTTTCCTTGGATTGAAGTTCATGAAATTTATGGGCAGTCCATCTTCTCGTTCGGTGTAAATACTGGAAATATGTGTTGTGTTTACGCTGTCTTTTGCAGAGAAGTCCACTAGTTTGTTTGCTTGCTGCACTTGCTTGTACATGGAGGACAAACGCTCATTGGTATGGCAGTTCGATATCTGCCTGTGGTGGGTCTCTGTTGTGTTGAGTCCAGTCAGAGAGACCCTTCTTTGTTGAGATTCGGCTGAAGGTATCTTATGGTATGTAGATTCTATTTCCACTATGAGTGGGAGGCCAACAGAGTCTTTCCTGGCCATTGCTCGTGTACTTGGCTTATTAATGAGGGAAACAGCTTCATGAAACCCGAATGAAGACTCCGCAGCTTTTATTGTTGTGTTCTTGGGCGGCTTGGGTGACATATCCAATGAACCTCCCCTGGCGGTAATTACGGAAGCGGATGTGTGGGGCACAGCTAATGATACGGCATCTGAATACTTTAACTGGGGTGGGAGGAAAACTGTGCTCTGCCGTTCCAGACACTGAATCCACTCAAAGGATTCTTGAGAGGGAAGGTCTTTTATAAGTGCAACGCCAACAGAATTGTTTCGTGCCCTTTGGCGGTTGATCGGATTTCCTTTGGTTAAGGGAATTCCTTTAGTCAGAAAGTCATCCGTTCTCATGTCGGGTACCAAAATTTTCATAGTTGGTTTCGAAGACATGTCAAGCACAGCCTTGATAGAATTGGCAGGTGCTGAGGCTTGGTCAGGGGATTGATCGAAAGAACGCCGGGGCTTTAAGAGGACCCTGTCGCGGGCTCTTTGAATATCCTTTCTTCTAGTCGATTGTTTTTGATGGTTTTCATGAGAATCAATAGCGAGAGGATCTCCCAAGACCTCTGGTACTTCTCTATATGATAGGTCAAGAGAGTCCTGATGAGTTGCACTTGGGTGTTTTCGTTCCAGACTGACAGGTTTTCTCTTTGTCAGTGCAAGTGCTTCAATGATCTGCTCTGGGTGTTTTGATAGACTTTTGTGTCCTTTTGGTGGGGGTTTTCCTGTATTAACAGACATGTCTTGTACGGCTTTGACAGAGTTTGCTGGGACAGTGGGTTGGTTTTCAAGAGACTGACTTGAAGCGGATGTAAAAGATGCTCTTCTGCTGTCAATGTGAGTCTGATGAGCCAAACAATCTGCAACTAAGGTTCCACATGGTTGCGTCTGAACCTTAAAAGCGTAATTCTGTTGCTGTTCCCCAATGTGGACTTGCTTTGGAATGGGGCTCATTTGAAAAGATGAGGCAGATGGTATTGATCCAGTCTGTGTGGAACATCCCACTTGATTTGTCTCTTTACTTTGCAACTTTGGCTGGGCTGAGGTCTTTGCAGACATATCTAGTACAGCTTTAAACAAGTTTGCCGGTGTGGTAATCTCCTGGTTTTCACGAGATGGGTGGTTAGTGGATGTAAAGGTTGTTCTGTTATCCACACAAGACTGCTGTGATGACCAGTCGCTAATTAAGGATATGTGTGGTTGCAAATGCGCATTTAAAGCATAATTTGGTTGCTGTTCTTCAATGTAGACTTGCATCGGAATCTGACTCATCTGAGGAGAAGCTGCTACGGACTGTATTGAGTTCGGCTTTGCTATCAGGGTGACACAGTCCCCTTGATTTGACTCTTTCCTGGGAGATGATGTAATGTAATTATGTGCATCCGCAGGGATAGCGGTACTTTTGGACTTAGAGAGACTTCGGTCATCCATCTGATGACTGGATGATCGCCCTCCACGTGTACAATGTAAATCAGCTGGTGCGGAGGAGGTCTGCGGGGGTCCTGAAATAGTTGCAGTTTCTGCAAAATGCCACTCCACCTCTTTTTCCTCTTCCTCCCTCTGTTTGGTAAGATTGACAGCCACCTTGTCAGTCAAGACCACATCTTCCTCTGATTCCTTGGATCGTTTCGATTTGTGTTTGGAAAAGTCAACCACCTCCATTTTTTGCTTCAATGCTTTCATTTGGAGATGTTTTTCAGTTGAAGGCTTATTGTTTTTGCTTGCGGTGGAAAAGTCCAAAACTTTCTCACCCGACCGAGGGCCAGTCGATGAGCCGATGTAACGGTTTCTGTTGTAAAGTTTGGATTCAGCATTTGTGCAGGGATTCAGAATGTGTAACTGCGGTGCTCCTTTGCAGGAACCTTTCAGAATGGGAGCTGGAGCATCTGCGGAGGGGATTTTGCTGACATTGCCAGGGCCAGAGACCGCAGTCTTTGTTGATTGCGGTGATAATCTGGATTTGTCTGCCTGAGAGTGCTGCCTTGCTAGTCGAGGTCTCAGAGAAGAAGACACGGTGGTCGAACTAACTGAAGCTGTTGGTGACAAAGGAGCTGAAGGGGGGAGTTTCCTTTGCATCGGTTCAGGTATCTTTGATGCTGATGAAGTCTGGGGAAGGGTCCTGGTGACATTTGAGGAGAGCTTGCTAGATGACGGAGTTGTGGTGGGCCGAAGTGGATGAGACTGATTCAGATCACCATTTGACTTGGAAAGGTTTCCTCTTGAAATGACAGATCTGTTTTTTTGTTGAGATTGGTCCACAGGTACATCATCCACGTGTCCAATCTTAATTTCAGGGATTTGGTGATGTTTCTTGGGTGTTGTTGGCAGGAAGGACCTCAGGGAAGGTGGATCTGGGGATGTAGGCACATCTTTCACAGCTTGATTCATCCAGTATGGTCGCCCGTGAGCCGCTTTAAAAGAGTTGAGTGTCAGATCGGCGGCTTCCAATGGAGGGTTGCAGTGGCTGTCAAGGTTCTCTGCCGCGCCCACCGTGACCTTTTTGAGTTTATACAACGTGAAGTCCACGGGGGATTCTAATTGTGAACACAGGGACTCCTGAAACATCTGAGAGAAACTTTCCAAGTTCATGTTCATGATTTTCTCGCCTTTACATAGGGCTGAGGTGAGATCCTGCGGAGCATACGGGAGCCCCAATTTGGTGTTCAGTTGCTCTGGAAACCAAGGAGCTTTTTCCTCCGTGCAGAGCGGGATTTTAAATCCACACAAGGTTACTTTTTCCTGTTCTTTCTGGGTCAGAATGTCTGCAATGTTTTCTGTAATGTTACTGAGTGTCTGTAGGTCGTCTGGCGCGGCGCAAGCATAAAGGTGTCGACCAGCTCTGTCGGTTAAAAGAGAAAAAATGAATTCTCCATTGGTGTACACGTAATATCCGCAGTCCCCAGCTTCTGCTGGCCACCAGAGCCCTTGTTCCAGTAGTGACAGCCACTGTTGGTACCATTCCGAGTCCCCAAAAAGCATTTCGTCATCTCTGAGCCCCAAGCTCACGGCTGATCTGCTTAAATCCATGGCGCCACGAGTTAGATCCACCGGACCTTTTTTGGTGGCCAGTTGTTTTAAAAAGTCTGTAGCTGACTTCAAACTAAAGTCGGCGACTGTCACATCTTTTAATGTTGCTGCCTTCTCCGCTACATAGTTGAACTCTGTGAGGGACTGACATCGGTTTAGTCTGTTTTTTGACTTTTCACTAGACAGATTTAGACCCCCACCCTGTGTAATCCAGGGTTGGCGCTGCCTGACAAATTCGTCCAAGTGGTCACAGCTGGTCCACGGCATCTTTTCCCTGCAGCTCATGTCGAACAAAACTAGGTCTTCATCCGGTTCCAGGAAGCGGTTTCTGCTCTCAAAAGGTTGGGCAACAGGATCCTTCCATGGATGTGACAGTACATTAAACTGACTAATATCCATTTCTTGAGGACTAAGCCATGGGTGGCTGTCACACTGGGGCGCTCTGCCTGCAGCTGTCAAAGGTGCTTGGCATTCCCGGTAGCCTTCATGAGAGGCATGAGAGGCAAGAGCCTCGGCGAGTGCATAGTCATTGAGCTGCTGCCACAGGAGCGCCTCAATGAGACACTGGTGCTCGTAGAGCTCAGGTGGAATTACGCCATGCTCTGTGAAGTTATACAAAAGATCCTTGTAGCCATACTCTCCTGCTGTCCCGTACAAGAGACGCTGAATTTCCTCAAGGTATCGCTGGGTGGGGGTCACCGTGGGAACCTGCGGCGGCAGTTCTTCTGAGGGGTTGAGACCCACTGAAACGGTAACAGAAGAAGATGTGACTGTTACTGTGCTTAAAGGTGTATCCTCCTTAGTCTTGGGCAACAAACGGTTAAGAAGGACTTTTTCTTGTTCCTTTTCATGGGCAGAAACACTCTTTTCATTGGGGCCGGTTTTAAAAATGCTTGACAACAGACCAGAGGACGTGCTAATCGTATTGGGTGGTTTTGATTCACCCTTTATGAGGATGGAGGTTTTTGAGGAGGACTCCTCTGAGGCACTGAACAGACCTAGGAGGAAGCCCTTTTGATCTTTCGAGTCCTCTCCCACCACATCAGGTGCGGAATGTATTTCCACTGGTTTTGTTCTCTGAATTTGAGGATGTCCTTGTCCCCCGCGCAGTGGCTGCTGCTGCTGCTGCTGAATCGTTTTACGGTTTGCCTGGTCAGACGCAGGTGGTGTTTGCTCCACATTAGCTGAAATTTTGTTGAGCAGGCCAGAAAATATGCCACTCGATTCAGATTTGGTTGTACGTTGGCTGGGTTGACTGCCCTCAGTTTTGGGTGCATGATGTTCCTGAGCTGCATTCTCACCAGATGCAAGCTTCAGAAAGCCGGAGAGTAAGCCTCCACTTTGATTGGGTTGTTCTGATGGGGCAGGTTGAACATTTTTACTCAACGGTTGCTGCTGCGGAGACGCAGTTTGACTTAACAGCCCAGACAGGAATCCTCCCTGGTTACCAGCTGGACCTGTATTTTGCTGAGATCCAGCAGTGTTTGATTTAGCGCCCGGTTGAAGCACCCCCTGCGGGGTCGGTTGTTGTGGTGTGTTTTCGGTGGTAAATTTACTGAACAGCCCTGACAACACACCACCTTGTTGCGGCTCTGCCACAGGGGCTGCAGATTGTTGGGGTATCTGTCTTTGCCTTCGTAGTGGTTGTCTGTTTGAAGGACTCACAGGTGGTTGCTGCTCCTGCTGAATTTGAGTAGAAGGACTTGATGAAAAGAGTCCGGACAAGAAACCTTGTTGATTAGAAGGTTGCTGGGTTGTTTTAGGACAAGTTGTTTGTGTTTTTTGCTGAGTTTGTTGACTACCCGACGGAGCGGCAGTCGGCAGAGTTCCCACATCTGCAATTTTGTTCAAAAATCCAGTGAGCATCCCTGCGGGACTGCCTGGGGGCTGCTGTGGGGGAAGTTGGTTTTGCCTGTGTAAGTTCGGTCTGACGCCTGGTTGGTGAGACGGTAGCCGTCCCAGTGTGCCACTTTGCTGCTGATTCTGTGAATTTTCAGGGGCCGGGTCTTGGCTCCCAAGTCCAAAAAGGCCAGAGAGTAAGCTTCCTTGTTGAGGGGTTGCTGGCTGTGGTTGAGATGATGCAGTGGGAGGTTCTACAGTCTTTTTAAAAAGCCCAGACAACAAATTTGCTGACTGTGCAGCCTGGGTTGGTGAGGTTCCTTTCAGTGGCTGTAGTGTTGCCGCTGTGGATTTTGCTGGTGGTTTTTGTTGATGATCTGAGGCAACTTCTATTTGCTGGTCCAGCTTGTCAGGGGTAGAACTTTCCAATGAACCTATTTTGATTTCTCCTGATGAACCCAGAGACTCAGGTGTCCCTTGAGAAAAGTCTTCATCGTTTTTATTCATTTTAGTTATTTCATTTGCCACATCTGTTTTCACTTCCTGACTAGGCTGAGTAACAGAAGAATCTGTGGGTCTTTTTAAGAGGCCAGACAACAGTCCACCAATTGGGGGTTGCGCACCTGCAGCTTGTCCTTGACCAAGTACTTGGCTAGACTGGCTTTGTGGCTCTCTTGCCGGTGGCTGATTTGTCGGGGCCGACATGTTATCAGAGGCAAATTTTAAGAATCCAGATAAGAGTCCTGCCGATGGTTGAGACACAGGGTTCTGCGTCTGAGGTGAAGGTGAAGACGATGAGGAAAATATCCCTGAAAAGAGTCCACCCTGTTGAGGCTGACTTTCCCCTCCTCGGGTCTGTTTAGACTCCTCCGTAGGGCCGAGTTTCAACAACCCAGACAAAAACCCTTGAGGCTGTGGAGTTTCTGGTCGTGATTCTAGATGATCCTTAGTTTGGAGATCAGTCTGACTCTGGCGATTGTTGTCCAACAATGTTTCTATCCTACTAGCAGAATCCTCTGATTGCTCAGTGTGTGGTTCCGTTAGGCCGCTAGGTTTGGTGAGTGTCACACTGGGAGTCACCGGAGATTTTGCAGGTTCCTTTGCCGGTTCACTTTGAGTGACTTTGAACAGATTTGAAAACCAGCCTGTTTCAGTGTTTCCTTTTGGGGCGCTTTCAAGCAGTGCCGCGCGGATCGGTGAGGGAGTTCTCGCGGGTCTAGGGGATGGACTCTTTGGCTGCACACTGGTGTCCTCCCCGGTGGCAAATTTAAGAAACCCAGAGAGAACCCCTCCTTCGGGTTTTGCTTGGCTTGTGATGGGAGGATCTTCTGCGGAGAAGAACGGGATCTTGAGTTTGCCGCTTAAAAAAGATTCCTCTGCTGGTTTGGGGTTTGTTGTGGAGCTATCAGAAGGATTAGTGGATATCAAATTGGAGAGAGATTTCCTAAAAGGACTGAACAAGCCTGTTTCTTCTGGGGCGGGTTCAGGTTTTGGCTCTGATAACATCGGAGTTGTTTGCACAATATCCGCTAACTCACCAGATGATTCTGTCTCTGGAAGAAGCTCTACTGATCCACTTCCTGTGTCTGGAAAGAGCTCAATGGATCCACTCCCAGAATTAGATCTTGGTTGTGCTTCTGAACCATTGTTAGGACTTGGGACTGGGGTTGCACGGTCATTGCCGGCAGCTGATGTACTTTGTTGTTCTAATGCTTGAGGAGAAGACTCTCTGGATGGTGATGGTTCTCTTGATGGTGGTGTGCTGGAAAACAGCCTCATTGGACTAAGTCTCCCTAGCACAGATTCTAAACCAGAAGTGGTCTGATTAATACTTTGAGCCTCTGTACTTGTAGAGGTCTGGCTAGCTTCAGCTTGCTGAGAGGAGTCTGATGATTGGAAAGGGATGAGAGACTGCAGGGAAAACTTCTTCTCGGTGGTGGGCTCCTGGGAAGCGGGGGGAACGATGGCCACAGGCGGGGACGTACCGCCGCTTTTGGGGATGAAAGAAAGCAGCTTGGAGATGCCAGACTCAGCCTGGGGGAAGACCTTGGAGGACAGTGGGTCTGCAGGCAACGCCCCGGAGGTTTCCGTGGCTTCGGGGCTACTTTTTGGAATCATGGATAGCAATTTGAAGAGACCACCTTCAGCAGCGGGAGCCTTGGGAAGCTGTGAAGCCTCTGCTTCAGTTGTGGTTTTGGCTTCAGTTGTGGTTTTGGATCCTGTAATTGTATTGAACAATGACGTCACGACATTTTTAACGCCTGCAACGTTCTCGGCTTCGACATCCTCGGCTTTGACGTCTTTGCTTTTACTTTCCTCGGGTGGCACAACTGGCAGTGACGGAAGTTTTCGCCTCACCGGTTTCTGCTGTGATTCATAGCTGATGAGCTCCTCCTCTTTCACGGCCAAGTACTGCGAAACTGAGTCAACCAAGCATTTGAGCTCATCCATCGGGTCAATGTAGTCCTCACACAACTCATCCTCGGGCAACATGCTCGGGTCTGGTCCCATTGTGAACCCTCCAAAGTGGGGCGCATACCCGCTTGGATATTGGTACGAGTCATACTCGTATGTGACATCCGTCTCGCTGAGCATCAGGTCTTCAAGTTCCTCATCTGATCCGAAGGAGTACTGCATTTCGTCAGAACCCACAGATCCAAATTCACTCCTGATCCTGGCCACTTCTAGGGATGCCTCCTCCTCACGGAACGCTGCATAGCTGTCCTCCAATGCAGTCTTGGCCCACAACCTGGTCTTAAAGAGCAGACCTTCCCGGTCCACATGCTGGTGGTGGCGTTTGATGGACGGGATGATGTCGATCTCGGGAGGTGACAACTCGTCTTCAAAGCTGCCGGCTTCCCGGTAAACCAACCGGACGTCTCCAGTGTCTAAACTTGGTGGTCGGCGGTGCACCTCGCGGTCTTCGGGCGAGAGCGTATTGCACTCCACTGTCTGGTAGAATCTGCTGCCTCTGGACTCATGCGCTGCTGGTGTATCTGTGAGGCGATAGATGATGCTCTCGTCCTCGTCCTCCCACATCTTCTGCTCCTGGTCCAAATAGTCATCCAGAACTCCTGAGTCGGGCACTTTATACTGGCCCTCCCAGTCCTCTACGCCCATGCCTGAGTCCACCGGGACTATTCTTACACTGCGCCTGCTGCTTGACCGCCTGGGCGGGAATCCAAAGGGAAAGAGTGAGTGTGACAGCAAAGAAAGATGACGCAAAGAAAAGAAAGTGTTTAGCATGGAAGACAGAAAAGAAGAAAGCAGCAAAGGAAGACCAAAAATAAATAAAATCACGGTACTTCATGTTTGTTTACCTGGAACCCCGTAGGTTTGGGTAGTCCATCTCAAAGCTGTGCACAGAGTCCGAGTCTCGCAAGACCTGCTGGCGCTGGACCCGGCCCGGGATAGGGTACTGGTGGGCCGACGAGTTGATCTGCGAGGCATTGTGGTAGCGCGGCGGCAGTGCTTGGACGCCCGCTTCACTGTCATGGTCATCCATCACGCTGTCGTGGTCGTCGAAAGCTGTGTTAAAGACAACAACAAGCTACACAACACCTTTGGGAAAAGGTCACGTTTGCCGAGTTGCTTTCTTCATTTAAAAAAAAAATCATTTTTTTTCTTTTCTGATCAAATTTGCATGAACTACTAAACCATCTGAACAAGTGTTAGTGATCTTGCAGACTACTGAGAAACGTGGATGAAAAGCGTGTTTAGAGAAATGCTTCTCTCTGCTGGTGAAAATGTGTATTGCAACTCCAAAACTTGCATTGTACCCATGTGAAAACCCAAATCCTTGTTTAAAGCCATAACACCAGAAAACCACATTTGGAAGCTATTAAACACCCAAATTGAAGCTTGAAACCCTAATTTCAAACCTTTATTTGAAACCCTAACCTTGGCTTCAAAACCTAGTTTGAGACTCATACTTCAAAACTCAATCCTGACAAAGTTTGAAGCCCTAATTTGAAACCCTAATCCAGATTGGAAAGTTTCGTTCGCAACCCTAACCAAAACTTTAAAAATATACCGCTTGTTTGAAATCATTCACTGTCTTGAGAGGCTCATTTGAAAGCATCAGGCTAGCTTGCAATCCTGCCCCTTGTTGAGAACAAGAACACTGACTTGAAAGCCGATTTTAACATGTAGGTACATACTTTGCTGGTCAGTCCATCCAAAATAAGTCCAGTTGCCTGGGGGGCCAGCAAGCAGGAAAACCACAAGAACAACAAGAAAAGTCACTCCGCAAAATAAAGACCACTGATGAAGATGAAGATGATGACTGAGCAGATATGATGTTGACAGTGAGGCTTTTTTGCAACACTCCCTCCAAAAGGAGGAGCAAGAGAAGAAGAAGGGACACAGGACATTTATTCTGTGAATTCATTCAATGGAGACATTCTGTTTTACATGAGTGTGACAGTTACGACTCAAATTTGAAACCCAAACCCAGAAAAGACACACTTATTTGAAGAATGTTTCACTCATGTTGGAAACTCAAAATTAACCTGCCTTGAAACTGTCCTTTGAAGCCCCCAACTCTGTTTTCAAGCCCTCGTTTCAAACCATAATTTGAAACCACCATTTAAAACTGTAACATGTCTGAAAGCCTCACCCATATTGGAAACCATGAGACTAGCGCGTGAAGCCCTAGTTTTAATCCACAACCCTGTTTTGAAACGCTAACTTCAAACCCTAACCCTTACGCAACACACTACACCAAATTTAAAATGCAAAATTGAAAACCGAACCAGGCTTCAAACCGTAATCTGAAACCCTAAGTGGTCATAAAAGTTTGACGATTGTTAACTGTGCTTAACTTTTTTGTACGCTTGTAAGAAGATGGTGAGAAGCAAAACGGTGATGTCTTAAAAAAGTGATGAAAAGTGATGAAATAAAACAATCGTCAGGCACCAACATAAACAGGGAAACAATGCAGACGTTCACTGATAAATAAATTGACACTCAACACAAGAAGGAACTGCACTGGAGCTCAGGCAGCGGAGTACTTAATGAAGTGGCCGGTGAGTGCGGATTAATTATTACGAATTAAGGATGTTGGACGTTTGCTACTCACAGCACGGCGAAGGCGCGGAAGCCATCCGTCCCCTGTCAATGGGGTTGTCAGGAGGCGGATACTGAGGCAAAATTTTAAAAAAAGGCACGTTTCATATTCATGGCACATGTCATGAGCCGTGTTGGCCTGTAGGTGTCAGCAGAATGCAGCAAAGGAAAAAGAAGCGAACTCACGTCCTGCTCGTCCATGTTCATGTTGTTAATGCGATCCAGTTTGCTGGTCCAATATTGGGCTTCGTCCTCTGGAATGTCTGCGAAACAACACAACCATCAAAAAAAAAACAACTAAACAAATAAATGAATTCCATGACCAAATACGGTATAGAAATACGATGAAACAAACCTGTATTGAAACTTAAATTTAAACCCCCCAACAATGTCTTAAATTCCTAATCTCTTGGTGTGAAACCCTTTCCCAGGATCAAAATCTTCATTTTGCAACTCTAACTCTTGCTTTAAACCTTAATTTGAAACCCCAACTTTGGTTGGGGTTTCAAATTCCAAATCCAGACTTGGAAGACTAAATCAAAACCGGAACCCAGGATTCAAACTCTACTTTGAAACCTTAAACCAGGTTTAAAAGCCTAACTCAGATTTATAACCCTACTTTAAATCCTAATTTATCCTCACTTTAGATGATAAGACGTTTTTGCAGGTCATCGCGCGATTTATTTTGACGGTTGACGGTTGAAATGGATTTTTCCAGTTGCCGACGCCTCTGTTAGGGCAACTGACCGAAAGGCATCTCGAAGCGTGCGTCCAGCAGCACTCGGTGTGGAGTTGGTTTGGCGGTGCCGAAGATCTCGTCTGCCCTCATCAGAACCTCTGAGTCCAGACAAGTCCACTCGCCAGGACCCTCCTGGAACACACGCAAGACATTGGAAGGCCCTGTGTGTGTGTGTGTGTGTGTGTGTGTGTGTGTGTGTGTGTGTGTGTGTGTGTGTGTGTGTGTGTGTTACCTCATTGGACTGGTGAATGGCATCAAGCGGTAGGAGCGCCGTGCCTATCAACGTGTCCCAAATCAAACCCTTGTTCCACAATTCTGCCACCAGGGGGGAATTCTGATGACGGATCTCACTACACGACAAACACAAAAATGAATACGGCGCTACCTGGAAGCAGTGGCGGTTCGGGGGGGGGGGGGGGGGGCAACGGGGGCCAGTGCCCCGTAGCACCGATTCTGGCCCCCCCTGTGGCCCCCCCTCCGAGCGCAGATTACGCAGTCGTGCCGAGTCGCCGACGCGAAAGGTGGAACCAAAGTGCGTGATTTAACATTCTAGTCGGACCCTTTAGTGCGCTGCGCCATTTAAAAATGAGCGGGAAAATGAGAAGCAGTCCGCAGAGAAGGAAATTACCACGACACGAGTGCTATTTGCGTGTGTGCGTGTGTGCGCGTGCGTGTGTGTGAGCGCGTGTGTGTGTGTGTGCGTGTGTGTGTGCGCGTGTTTGCGTGCGTGTGTGTGTGTGTAACTTTTTTAGTCTCCCTTTTTATTTTAATTTTTATTTAACAGGATCAATATATAAGACATTGCCTTTTAAAATTTGGATACTTATATGCATGTAAAACATCTAGCTTCAGTGTATTTGCAATTTTTGTCCCCGGCAGGCTGGTACCATATCATCCCCTGGCTTGAATATTCTCAACAGATGGACACAGCGTATTGTTACGCTTGCAGACATTTTAGCCCTCCTAATACTGTTCTTTTCTCATCACTGTAATGTTATGACTACAATTTCAAAGTCTGAAGAAATAAAAAGTCAAATAAGATTTCGAATCTGTCTTTTTAACCCTGGGTTGAATGTGCCCCCCCCCCATCAAAACCCCTGGCCCCAGCCCGGCCCCCTCAGTGAAATTGATCCAGAACCGCCCCTGCCTGGAAGAGTTACTGTTAAAAATATCGACCAATTTTTCAGGCAGGCCATAATTCCAAGACATCAACGACTCCAAATTAGCGTCATCTTTCAAACGCCGACACTTGTTCTAAAAGGTCAAGTCAACTAGCGCAGATTGAAGATGACTGTTTGGCTCAAGCACTGCGTTTTGGTGCAATTTGGTGGCCCAAAGTACAATTTGAGGTTTCAAGACAGAAGCAGCATCCAGGCTGTGACCTCTTCATTTACATATTTAGGACATTCACATCATCTAACTTTGGTTGTCAGTCATCACAGCTCGTGTGCGGGTGCGCGCACTCACACAAAACATACACGCACACGCATTTCCCTAGCTTTTTTGTGCCGTTGTCAAGTGTGATTGACAGCTGTCATCTGCAGGAGGCCACTCACAAAAACAGCCCCCGCCAACCGCCACCCACCCCTGTCGCGCCCTACCGCCGCTAATGAGAGAAGCGGCGATAATTAGCATGTTAGCGCCATGTAGCCACAGGAGTCCTCAGAGCACAACCGACCGACGTCTGGACTCGTCAACGTTATCAGGAAGTTATCCGAATGTGTTTTGACAAAGATCAAAATCATAAAGAGAAGTGGCACGTTAGCTGCTGCTACCGTTAGCGTTTAGCATCTGTTTTCCACTCACAACATGAAGTCTTGCTCCCAGCACGGCTGGTTGCCGCGTACCGCGATGGTCGTACTCTTCACATTCTGAACCTTGAGGGTCACGTAGGCGTTGAACTTATCTGTCAAGATAAAAGATATCATGAAATCGTTACTTTATGATTTTTTATTTTTTCTTAATGATGATAAAACAGGTTTGCCAAGGGGCAAGCATAAAAATTTACTCTTCAGGCTGGGCTGGAATTGTACCGAGATATTTTCCCTGTCGTGCTGTGACTGCACTAGATTCTTATAAAATTAGGACTCAAATGCAGCAGGCTGGCGACCGGCGGGCGAATCATCCATCATTCACTTAGCGAATTTCATTATCTTGACACATCATGTTCATTTTTTCCTGGTTTGTGTATTTGACCAATAGGCACGCTCCTTCACTGAGCAGCAGGGCGTATCCCAGCGTGCAGTAGGCCTCTCTGGGGGCGCAACGGGCGTCAGTTATAATAAAGCTTCGATCACTTATGAAATAAGTGATATTTCGGTCACACGTGGACGTGTGCAGCGCGGCCCGCCGAGATGACATTTAGTCAATGCTCAGTGGGTAGCAAATGCTCCGTGACCAGTGATGGAAGATTAGCAAAGGGGCGGGAGAATCTTCAGATGAATTTCTGTATTTACTGGAGCCTTTTATTGCAAAACAAAACGGGCAAAACGACCCAAAAATGGCTCATTAAAACCAAAGTGACAGTCTTTCGGCATCTTTTTGGATATGGCTTCTTCAGACACATTTTCCAGGCCAATCAGCCCCTCTGAGATTTGAGCGTCCGCCCCCCCTGGGTGACCAAACATATCGCTTATTAGCAAAAATCAGATTAAGTTTGCTAAAGTGGAACAGCAGACTGGGACGCCTCTTTTTCTTCTTCTTGTACTCGTCCTGTCTGACCCAACTGCAAAATGTTTCCCACGAGGGGACACCACATTCAATGGCCAAATCTTGAAAGGACAATTTGCAGTTTTTCCCTCAATTTTTTTTTTTTTTTTTGCCGGAATAATTTGAAACGAAGCGCCTTGAGTCACAGGCCCTGGATGAGCGCTTTACGGATCTGCAAGCATGTTTTCGATACACCCCCGCATGATGACATCATGAGCAAAAATGTGAATTGGAACTTTGAATGTTGATTGAGGCCTGCGGTTTTAGTGACGTTATAGTTAGCCAATGCTAACGTTAATTTGATTCATAACCGCTTTGCCAGCTCGTACTCCTGGCCAAGTAACAACTGCAACAATACGAGATGATGGTTGTCTTCCTGCAAAGAGAGATGAAAGAGGAAACGAGCATAAAGAGCTCTCACCTGGAGGCCCGTGAAGCTTCGCTTTCTTCACTGTCAAAAAAAAAAAAGAAAAAAAAGTTATTGCTCCCATTTTGTCAATCAAACATGATCATTGTGAGATCAAGCTTAACGTGTGGTGTTCTCACTAAAGGTATCAAACCTGAAATGACTTTTGATGTGAAAAAGTCAATTGGCAATTGAAGCGAAAGTGCTCCTTTCAATGAGGTTTCCATGCAAATCCGTTTCAACATTTTATTCAATCATGGTGGAAAAGTGATGAACATGCTGAAAAAAATAAGACAAGCAAGCGAGCAACCCCCCACCCCCGAAAAAACAAAACTGTCTTTGATATCAGGTTTAAAATGATTCCGAAGCCCAAATGTCACCGTGGAAAGTGTAACATCGTCCCCGCCCCACCCCACCCAAAGATAAGGAGCCAGGGGGCCCAAGTCCGCAGGATTGGATTGCCAAGGGCCATTGCGACCAAACACATTCACATCGGTCTTCTTTTCACTGAAATTCAAGAAAGTGTGTGCCATCCACTCAGTGATCTGAATGAGTTTCAAAATAAGAGCACTAACAGGAAGTGCAGTGTGAGCAACCTTAACCTTACTGATTGCTGATCCCGTTTTGTCATTTTATCTTTGGAGGAAATGGTGAACCATTTTAGATTGATACACTAAGAAGGGTCAAAGTGTATTGTATATGTTCATTACCACGTGAACTAAAGCGCTGCGATTCGCTGCCGACCGGTTCAGGGGGAACGTCGTTTATCGCCTATAGAAAAGCGTTCCAGAAAATGGATGGATAGGCTAAAGTGAACCTGAAACTCCTGGGCTGAAAAAAAAAAAGTCCCTGGTTCAGACAGTAGACATAAATACAATAGCTACTGCAAGTGGCCACGTAACGACGTAAGGAAGCAAATAAGTAGGTAGGTTAGTAAATTGATACGTTGGTAGGGAAATAGGCAGGTAGACTCTGCGGCCGTGTCTACTGGCCACAGCCGTCAAAATTGAGTCGGACACTTGGTGGGAATCAAAGGTTAGCGTGGCTTTGGGCCACGCTGCGATTAGAAGGCGGCCGAGGCGGGTTACAAGCGCGCAAGTGCTTGCAATTGTGTGACAGCGGGCAAACGGATAATCCTGACAGGATAATGCCTTAAAGCGCCACACCGAGGCTAACGGCGAAGCTAGCCGGCTTGCTCGCGGACAGACTGCACTGAGCTGCGAGACCACAACGCAAAAGTCAACACGGACCCTCTGAGGGAGGGAATAACTGTAATCTGATCATGTGATGAGTCATGCAAGGGATTAAATGGTCAGAGAATTATGATGTTGTATTCTTCAACGCGCGCACGCTACGCTAAGCAAGTCATGCAAACACTGGGCTTCGGAAAAGATGGAAAGAAAAACAGGTCATGGTGGGTGGGTATGTTTTTCACACCTCCTGATTGTGCGGGGTCACTGCCCCGTTAAAATATCCACATTTATAAAAGGAAAAAAAAAAAAAAGCAAGAGTCATGGCAGACGCTCAGACAGGAGGGAATTTATTTTTAGCATCATCAGCTTTTGGCAACCTGCTGTCATGAACGCTCGAGAGATCGTCAGTAACACGGTGTGCGGGAATGACATCACTGACAATTATCATGAGACGACCGGGCCCACGTGAGCTCTACATTCCAACGCACACGTCGTATACTATGGAATGCGCGCTCACACACACACACACACACACACACACACACACACACACACACACACACACACGCACACACACACACACACAAAATAGCACGGGCACACAACAGCAGCAGATGGCCAAGGGATTACCCGCTGACCCCCTCCCACCACGCAGGAAGCTTACTTCCTTGTTTATTTCATCCTGCTACGACCTCACTTCCTGTTCTTCCTGGGGGTCATTTCCTGTTCGTACCTGTCACTTCCGAGTGGTCGCGTGCCACTTCATGGTGGTCTTTTCCTATTCTCACCTACCACTTCCTGTTCTTTTTTTTTTGTTGTTGTTTGGTTGGTTTAGATTGTTCTGTAGCTGTAACCGAAAACATTTGGTTATTCTGTGAGAAATGCTGCAGTTTCAGACTGGCCCAAGAGGGAGCACCTGACTTAGTAGATGATAACACTGACATCTAAAGGAAACTTAGGTACCCCAAACGCACATTTTGAGTTGAATTCGATTTGTTCTCAAGGTCCCCCAGACCTGAGAAGCCAGAAGAAGAAGGGGAGACCAAGTGTGAAGATGCCGTTTTTCCGGTTTGTCAAGATGGAGTTTCTTTGTCCCCACGAGGAAACATTTGAGACGTTTATAGCGTGATATCGGTGTCTATCAGACACTCAGAATGAAGATGTACCATACATATTTTATTGATCCAACAGCAGGCACAGCTGCAGTCGCAGTAGCCGAGAACGGACGAGTCAGGCAGGGCCGCGATCCGGCCTTGGGCATCAATCACACAAAGCTGACAAACACGACACGTTTTTGTCAGATATGACAAAGTGACAACAACAACAACAAAAACGCCGCCAACTCACCCTGGTGTTGGAGACAATTTGAACAACATGATAACCTGGGGTCAGATTTAATTGGATTTCATTGTATTTTTCACATTAGAAATCTTGGGACAGTGGAAAACGCGTACAAAAAAACTGAATGTACCTTCATGTTAGAAAACTTCAACCAATCACCACCAGAATGCACATGCACATCTCTACCAATTCCCACTTCAATCAAAACAAACGCCACGATATTTTTTTCTCATTCAGCAACATTAAGCTTGAGTGGGCACCTATGAAGAGGAAAATGTTAATGTCCATAAAATCTCAAATATTAGTGCGATCGTTTTGATATTTTCAGACATGGATGATAGGTAGAGATGTGCACATATACTCTGAGGGCGATTGGTCATAGTTTTCTGACATTAAACCACGTTCAGACTTCTTACATTAAGCGTTTTAGACTTTCCGGGAATCTCTGACTATTTCACATTAGTTGTTAGCCCCTACATGCTAATTATGTTAGCAACAGTTTGTTAAAATATGGTATTGTGAATGAATGGTGTCCACGCGTCAATGAGAGCACACACTTCTTTGTGAGAGTGTGTGTGTGCGTGTGTGTGTGTGTGGGGGGGTTGGCAGCACAAACCTGTTTTATGCTCTATAAATACAATTGAGTCGAGTCTGTCAGGGCGTGGTGGGAAAAAAACGTCAATCGGAAACTCGTCACATCGCTAGCGCTTTTTCTCAAGCTTTTTTTCTACTCTACGTGTACATAGTACAGCACTCAGTGGACAACACCATGAGCAATACAATTAATTGTATACACAATGTACTTTTACCAAGCAGACGCTAATGTGACGAGCACCAAAGCAAAAACAGTGGCTTACGGCTAGCATGAAGGCGACCATTACAAACGGCACATTTCTACAGACGTGACCATGACGCATCTCTCAGGCAAAGTGTGAGGAGTTTTACTTTATTTTAGTTTTCACCCCACAACTATGCTAATAAGCACAGCCAAAATTGAAAACGAGTGTAACAGAACCAGTACGCAGCCAAAACCATAAAGATATCGACTAGTGTGAAAATGGCCAATCAATCGGCACATTTGTACTGTCTATTACACAGCCGTCAAGTGCTGAAGTGCGATTACTTTGACTTGATTTTAAAAATCCGGTCAACCTCTCCACACGACTGGCAAATGGAACAGGTGGACCACTCAGAGGACAATCGGAGTTTTAAACTTCATCCTTACAACTAGCAGATTAGCCCTCCGTTATAACGATGACTTTAGCCGGCTGGACACGCTCACCTCTGACACACAGAAGCGACATCGCAGCGGGTTGTTTCGGGTGTCTTGAGGAGTTGAACACTTGCTCCTTCAGTCAGTCACTTGTTGCACATCCTCAGCATCCACACACGTTCGAGTCCCGCCACTCAACGTGGACTGAAAGTTGGACTAAAAAAGTCGACATTGTTGCCGCCTTCTTGTCGCAGCGGCTCTCGGCTGTCGCGGGGATGACTGACTGTCTGTCACACTGTGATTGACGCGCGCGCACACGAGCAAACGATTAAAAGGGAGGGTCAAATCCGACGAGCTGGGCGGTTCTTCTGTTGCATTCAAACGACGGCGTGAAGAGCTCGGAATTTGAAGTTTTGATGTGTTTCGGCATTTGCATTTTTTTTATGTGAACTGGGGTACGTTTATAAACATAGCCACCATGGGAAATAATACTTACCTATGCTGCATATTTTTTAAATTGTATTAAACTCTGTTATTATTAATCCAGACGTTGTGTGATAAAAAAGTGTAGTGTTCATTTTATATTGAGTTACATTATCATGTAGAGTTTCATTGTATGTATATGTATATATATATGTATGCATATATATATACTGTATATCTTTATGTCTGTGTGGATTCTCCGCGTTAACTCTCATGGTAATCTGCAAAGGTTGAACCGAGGCTGCTTATAGGTTGATTTTTGTGTGCGTGCGTTTTTCATTTTTTTTCAGAAAAAAGAAATAAAAATGACCAAGGCAATGGCGCGATTACACTGACAGTGTATAATCATATTACGCTGCCTTCTCAGTGAGCCAACACGTGTATTTAAATCACTCCTCTTGTTTACGTTGCATTTATTTTCGTATAACTCCATCTAGTGGCAAATAACGGGAAGTGACAATCACAGTCCTTAAACAATTGTGTTTCCTACATTCATTGCATTTTACACATTTCTACACTTATCAGCAATTTGCTTCGCCTTTTTTTTACTTTTTCATTTTGTTGGTATGTCTGAAATAGACCCACCCGTGACGTCAGAGATAAATGACGACATGGGCACACATCACACCAGAACATTCTGGAAACCGTCGTTTTTATATTGAAAGTTGTATGTTTTAAGTAACTCCTTTCACGCCAGGTTGTTATTATTACTAGGCACAATGACAATAAAAGCAATCTATTTCAAGTCTACAAGTGAATGTCATGATGCGGGTTAGATAAACCGGTCCCATCCTGGCGCATGCGCAATGTGTTTTGTCCACCAAGTCGACAAGAAGCATCTCTGTCGACGTCGTCCGGCGGGCAGCCGCACATGCACGCGCGTGTACACCCAGTCCAGTGACTCCTTCGCTCCACCGACGACCATCCGTGACAAGGTGAGTGTTTTCATTTTTATTTCTTGATGTCGACATCGTCGAGGGTAAAAGGGGTAGAAGCGAAGCACCGTTCGGGGCGGCTCGGCCCGGCAGGCTTGTGGACTCAATCGAACCGCACCGACGACGCCTCTCTCAGCTTCCTCCTCAAACGTCCCTTTCTCCACATTCCTCCATCTTCTCGTCTGGTTCTATACGACAACCTTTGTCATCGTGGAAGACGTCGGTTTGGTTTCTGTTTGAAAAGAGAGCAGAGTTCGGTTCTGTGGTGGCGTACATATTGTGGGTCTTTTTTTTAATCGCATTGAAACAAAGGAACGTTTGTGCCAATACTACCAGGAACGTGATTTGTTACGTTTTGTTGTCAACATCTTATGAGACGTAAACACACCGCTATCGGTTTATATTTAATTTCGGTCTTCGATTAATGACCCAACAGAGGGCCAAGACTCCATTTGATCACATATTGATCTCTACATGACAGAAACAAACAGCTGCCAAGTTGCATTGAACCAGTAAATAGTGCTTCCGCTGTCATCCTGGAAAATAAAAGCTTAGAAGGTTTCTGACGCATATTACCAATCATCTAATAACGATTACTGTATTTAGATGAACGAAAGTACCATTTCGTTCTAGATCAAATTAGCTTCGATTTAACAAGCTTTGAATGAGCTCCGAGTGTTAGGATAGTTTCGTCGTTTTCTTTTATTTTGAAATCAAGACGGACGTGCCACTCACATGCGTCTCAAGTCAATCTTGTGGACGTTCCTTGTGGTACAGGAATATTGTCTATTGTCGATGTAGGTTAATCCCTGCTGATGCGTGTACCTGGATTCTTGAGCAGCAGCGTTATGTCACTTCCACGTTACGTAAGGTCAACATTGACTACGACAACTAGTTGAGCAATGCGACTAGTGTAAATAGGAAACTAGTTGGAGATTTGACCATTTGGTGTGTAGCCTGTATGCTTTGTAGTTGATGGTTGCGCTAAATTGCCAAGAATGACCAATTCGACTAGTTGAGGATAGTAACCGGCCTGACAAATTGAAGAGTGTGCATAGCTGATGAGAACGTTACCAGTGTGACTCATCGATAAGTGAAACCTTGATGTAGTGACAAGCATGCCAACTTATTAAAGATGTGCAACTATTTGTTGTCAAGTGTGACTTGCTAACAAGTTCCAATTGTTTGACAAGTTTTCAGCGAATGTGACCAGTGGAGTAGTGTGACTAGTTTTTGCCGGGTATAACCAGTTGATGGGTGCGACTCATGCCCAATCGCTCGATGACGACTTGGTAACGTGTGACTAGTTGAAAAGTGCAACTAGGTGACGTGTCATCTGTGAATCTCTTCAAATGGTCTGCGTCTGTCTTGCAGACGGTGTCAAGATGCTTTTAGTGGCTGCTCGCCTCTTGAAGTATTTCTCCTTGTGTTACATAACTGCAGCCTGCACTGGGCGGATGTGCATACTTTCAATTTTGCGTGTGTGTTGATGTCACTCACGAAGGCCCGTTGTATGTCTACAAATAGTTTCCTACAGCTGCAGCGTGTCTCCCCGATGGCCTCGTTGTCCACGAGACAGGATCATGTTAACCCGGGGTGCTAGCCCATGGCAGCTCGTGACGACGGCGCTCCACTCTTATGTAAGCAACGTTAAGATAATCTACTTTAGGCTCATATTCAGGTTTGGGAACAAGACCCAAGGCATTTGGGAAATCTTTAGACCAGCGAATGGCTTGTTGCGTGTGTTGCTAGTCGACGCTAAGAGTAACTAATGGGCAGTTGTGACGGTTTGATGATTGTGATGGGTTGACTTGAGAGACTGCTTAATAAATAGACTAGTTGGCAACAAGACGAGTAGGGTGGAGTGCAGCTCGTGACTTGCAGGGCGTTTCTAAGTGCGAGTCAAGGTGGAGTTAACGCAGTGATGGCCAACATTAGCTCGGTATGTTATGTCTTTTGGCACTTCGCCTCGCGTCTTTTAGCGTCTTGTAGTGCTCCCTTGGTGCACGTCAACTGGGACTTCTAATCTATGGAAACCCTGTCTGGGGTGGTGGGCGGTGGGTGGGGTGGACTTGGCCCACGTCCCACTCTGCTCCTTTTCCTGGAAGTACATCCGCAGTGATGTAAGAGAGATTGTCCTCTCGCCAGACAGACCCTGCCAACATACTAATCAGACACCGCTAATTGTCTGGTGAGAAGGCTGGATTCTCTTCTTTTTGATTGAGTTTAGTTTATCCCGACAACTATTTGGCACTTGCGGCTGGACTGGCAAATTGATAGATGCATGCAACTAGTCATCTCGTCCAATTAGTTGACAAGAGTAGCTAGTTGCCCTCAAGCCTACATGACTATTGTGTCACTTCTGACTGAATGACGCGGGCGACTAGTTGACCCATGCGACAACTTGACCCGTGTGGCTGATTGGCAAAGTGAATACTTGACGAGATACTACCCCATGCATGTGAATAATTAACACATTTACTAGTTGACCCATGCAACTAGTTGGTGTGTATAACTACTGTAATTGAGGGAGGTGACTAGTTGACACGTGCAACCATTTGACCCATGTGATTGGCTGACCTGTGTGACTAGTTGGCAGTTAATCGTTGACAATTTGTGCCAATTGTTGACATGGTTAATCGAGGAGAGTGAGTAGCTGACAAATGCAATCACGTGATGTGCGCGACTGATCGGCGCATGACTAGTTGACACGCGACTACTCATTCAACACAGCTAGACGACATGCCGCGTGTGAGCAGTTGATGAGTACGGTTCGTTGATCTGTGCAACTCGTCGATGCGTGAGACGAGGTGTGAGGTACGCAACGAAATTAAAATGTAAAACTAGTGACGCGTCGTCTTGGTTTGTGTCTCCAGATGTCGCTCCCCGTCTCTGATTTCGTGTCTCACTCCGACCGTGCCCTCGACCTCCCCGGCATCTCCTTCCAAGTCGCCGGCGACGCTCCGGAGCTCCATCCGGCGTGCCGCCGGTGAGCCCGAGCGGCAACGTCGCGCACGCTCAGCTTAGTCCCAACCGCGAGTCCTTCTCCGCCATGGACGGACACCCGAAGCTGTCCGGCGAGACCCTGATTGTGCACCACATCCCCCTGGTGCACTGCCAGGTGTCGGGACGGCGGCAGGGTCTCTGCGGTGTTGGGGGGGGCAACCCGTTTAGCCCCCCGGAGAACTTGGGCCTGAGTCGCACCACCTCCCTCCCAGAGAGGGACGTCCTCCAGAGGGAGGCGCTGCTCTACAGCAGCCTGATGCAGAGCCGCGCCCGCAGCGGGGGACCCGAGAGGAAGGGCGGCGGCAGCACGGCCAGCGACGACTCCTCTTTCGCCTCCAGCATCTCCGACGAGCAACCGATCGCGGCTCACACGTTACCCCGAGTCAAAACCAGGAGCCGCCACCCTCTACGTCGGAACCCGTTTCTGATCAAGACCGACGACGACGACGACGAGGACGAGGACGACGAGTACGACGACGACCTGAGCGGCTACCGCGAGGACTCCTCCTTCCACCTCCACGGCCGCACCGACGGCGCCGCGCCGCCCTTCCGCCCGCGCGACCCGGGCTTTGCGTCGCAGTCGCGCTATCGGAACGACGCGACCCGAGACTCGGACCCGCCGCGGCCGGGCCGGCGGCACGGCAGCTGCGGCTCCAACATGTCGGTGGACTGCGGCGAGCACGATTGGGAGGCCGACGAAGACGGAGATCATCCCATGCCGTGCGGTCGGGGCGGCGAGACGGGCTCCGACTCCTCCGGCTCATCGACGCGGCGCTGCTCCTGCTGCGCCCTGACCCGGAGCCTCTGCCGGGACTTGCCCCGGGACCTCCCCGACGCCTTCCCCGAGTGCCCGCGGGGCTACAGCAGCGACTCGTCGTGCAACAGTTCGGACGGCGTGCTGGTCAACTTCAGCGCCATTTACAACAAGATGAACAACGGCGTCCCAGAGAAGCCGGGCAATCTGAACAGCCCCGCTGAGTGCCCCCCGCCGGTCGACCGGCGGGACCCAACGAGTGGCGCCTTCTACTTGGACCTCCTCACATCGCCGGCGGAGCCTCCGCCGGCCTTCCCGCCGGGCCGAGAGCCTCCGCGATCCGCCTTCTCCGCTTGCTCCTGCTCGGCCGAGCACCAGGCCGGCCCGGAGCTGGACGCCAACTGCAACTCTTACCGCCCGCCGCCCTGCGGGTCCGCGGGGGGGCCGCTGTCTTGCCTGCAGAGTCGAGCCCGCCTGGTGGTGGCCACTCAGAATTACTACAAGCTGGTCACCTGCGACCTGTCGTCCCAGTCGCCGCCCAGCCCCGCCGGGTCGTCGGTCCACAGCGGCTCCGAGGAGCAGAGCGGGGAGAGCCCCCCCAGCCCCACGCGGCCCACTGAGTACTTCCTATTCCGGCAGAGGGACAACCAGGAAGTGGAAGATGAAGAGGAGGATGAAAAGACGATGACGGTGGGTGGTCTGTTTTTATTTGGACAATTTCATTTGTTGCTATTAAAACAATTACGGGGTACTTTTTGATTTTCAAAGTATAGAGAGATATATTTTCTTGGACTAAAGCATATTTTAATTTGTCTTTGTAGTTCATTCTTTGCTTTATTTATGACTTTCAATTTTTATTTGAAAATATTTTAAAGTGGTTTTTTTTATGAAACTAAAGCAATTTTTGCTTTCTTCATTTTGAGTTTTTTTTCTCCTTTTAAATTTTTATTTCATTTGTATCTTTTATTTGAATTTTGATTTGTTTCACTTCTGTAAGTTGATTCTGATTTTTGTTTTCATTTTTTAATTCTAATTGTGATTTTTTTTGATATTGAGTGTTGCTTAAAAATAATGTCAACCTGCCAACTATTAGCCAACCTGCATTAGCATGCTTGGCTAATCGAGTGGGCAAGACATGTTTGTTGTTTTTGATGAATAATAATACGCCTCCACTACTTTATTAGGCCGCCTGCGACTTTTAAAAATCCTGCTAGTTCTCTTTCTTTTCTACTTCCTGACTTATACTTTGTTTAGATTGTGTTATTGGCGTTGTTATCTACAAATTGGGCGACTAAAAGGAGTCGGCGCAAGGAGAGAAGGAATTGGCTTCTGCTTTTTCTTTGTCTCCTGTCACACGACGCTGCCTGTGATTTCTGCGCGACGGACGGATGCATTTATTTTTAGATCCGTGACGCTTGGTCACCACATTTGGGCAACGTCTGTTGTGCCAAATATTCGCGTGTGATTCAAAATCACGCGAAATGTTTCAGAGTGTCGCTTGCCTTTGATGGTCCTAATGTGCACCTCCGTACCTGGGGGGGGGGGGGCGGGGGGGGGCTCACAGTGGTGGCAGAGATAGACGGAGTGCAACGTGCCGATAGATGGACAGGGAATGGCCCTAATTGCATTTCACGCTCTTCTTCCAGCCGCCTGGAAACATCCGCACGAAAGATGATGAGGATGAAGAGGAGGAGGCGCTCGAGGAGCCAGACGCTCCTCCCGTCCTGCTCCAAGGCCAAGTGTACGTCAACGCGTCGCCCCCGCTGACTGAGCGGGACGCCCCGGAGGCCGCCGCCGCCGCCGCCCCCGCCCCCGCCCCCGGCCGGCCGCGCTCTCGCAGCTATGACCGCAACCTGGACAAGTCGCCGGCGCGGCGCCTGGGCTCTCTGGAGCGCATGCTGAGCTGCCCGGTGCGCCTCAGCGAAGGGGGCGGCGCCCCGGCCGCGCCGCCGCCGCCCCCGCCCCGCGTCACCTCCTTCGCCGAGATTGCCCGCAGCAAGCGGCGGCACGGCGGCTCGCCGTCCCTCAAGGCGGATCCCTTTTCCTCCACCGAGTTCTCGCCCGGGCGGGAGGGTGCGGCGGCGGCCCCCCCCGCGGCCTGTTGCGCCCAAGACGCCGCCAGTGAGACCAACGCTGAAGGTTTGTCCTCTGTGATTTCTGCCTTCCTTTTTTTTCCCCTTTTTCTCTTCTCTCTTCCGTCTTTCCTTTTTCCCCCTCCTTCATTCCTCTTCTCCTTCCCTCCTTCTTGCCTTTCTTTCTGCTTCTTTTTCTTCCTTCCTTCATGTCTTCCTTCCCTCCCACCTGTCCTTTGCCCCTTTTTGTTCATCCTCACTGCCTTTTTTTCCTTCATTCCATTTTTTCGTAATTCCTTCATTCCCTCCTGCTTGACATTCTTCCTTCTGTCTTTCCTTCCCACTGTTTTTAATTCCTTCCTTTCCCATCCCATCGGCCTTTCTTCCAGACTTCCTTTCTCACTTAAAATATTTCCTTCCTTCCTTCCTTCCTGCCACTTTTCCTCTTCTTTCGTTACTGCCGTCTTGTAATAATTCCTTCGTCCCCGCTTTCCCCCCTCCTTCCTTTCTTTCCCATCTTCTCTCCGTCCTTCTTTTCTTCCACCCTTCCTTCTGTTTCCTCCTTCATCCCTTCAATCCTCACTTCCTGGCTTTATTCCTGACATTCTTAGTTCCGTCTTTTATTTCTTACCCTCCTAACTGACTTCTCTCCTTTCCTCCTCCCCTCCTTCCTGTCATTTTTTTCCCTTCCCTTCTCTTTCTCTCTTCCACCATTGCCACGTTATCTCAACGTTGCCCCCTTGTGGCAGCCAATCGCGCCGCACCCATCTCAAGTGATAGCGGCTCGGCCTTTAGACTGACAAACAACTTGCGCAATGCCGCGAGGCGTCTCACACGCGCACGCATACGCGCTTGTTGTGTATCGAGAGAAGAAATTCTTCCGATGTTGGGCCCTCAGGTCTGTTTGTTTTGTGCCCGTAGGTTTTTCCGTGCATGCGTGTTCGATGTCTGAGCAGTTTCATGACTTCTAACGCGCCCCCCCCACCCCGCCTTTTTTTGGATTGACATGTGGCAGAGCGAAACTAAGCGAAGCTAATGAGCGTTTCCTCGTGTTCGCTCCCGACTGTCAAGTGTTGACATTGCTTTCATGCTACTGATTTCGAATGGCAACCATTTCACTTTTCATTTGTTTCCCTTTTAGGATCTTTTTTCTTTTTAATCTGATCTTATCGCTTTGCGTCCTTGGACTTCTCCCCACTTTCCTGCCTCGAACGCTTTCTCGTCATCAAGTGTGCGTCCACGTGCGGCCCGCGAACCGACCGTTTGTGCTCCCTTTGATGCAGGCGGCCCCTCGAGCTGGTCTGACGTCCATCCAGCTGTGGTGCGCTACAGCAAAGACCGGCGCCCCACCTCCCTCCCCATCCAGCCCTTCACCTTCCACCACCAGCTGGCCTCCAAGCCCCCCCAGCCCAAGCCTCCGCACCCCCTGCTGACCGGCTACGTGCCCGGCATGCAGGCCCCCTCCGGCTCCGGCTCCGGCGGCACTGACGATGACGAGGGCGAGGACGGCGCTGAAAACAAGCAGCATCGGGGGGGCCTAACCAGATGCGCAGCTCCCCCCGGGCCCGTCCGGCCGTCGCCCCTCGGGAGTTACTCGCCGCCGCGCCTTCAGGAGGGAGCCGCCAGCTCCGGGACCTGCTCCACGTGCAGCCCGACGCCGCCTCCGCCCCCCGAGCTCTCCCGCCGCCCGCGCAGCGCGGCGCACGCGGGGCCGCCGCCGCCCCGCACCCCTCCCCCCGCCGGCCTGGCTGCGAAGAGGGGAGCGGTGCCCCCCACCCTGCCGCCCGTGCACCGGGACACTCTCAGCCCCCTGGGCTGCCTCATTGCCGGGAGCGTCGCGGATGGAAGCAAAGCTGTCCGGATGCAGAACGGTAAACTTGTGCGAGCTTTCACGCCGCTTTGCTTTCTTACCTCCACCAAGGAGAGGTTCTCTCTCTCTCTCTCTCTCTCTCTCTCTCTGGCCTTCTTGCCACATGAACATCTTTGCATGAATGCCAACCCACTTTGAAAATCTCAAGTTGATCATCCTGCGGCCCCAAACCGTATTTTCGAACCTAAACCTCAAAGCCATTCTCGTCACTCGGCTTGGACTCGGAACATCTTTCCTGTCATCTTTTGGCTGATCTCATCCGTCCTTCTTCTCACCGTTTGTCTTTTTTCTTCTTCTTCCTCTTCCCCCGGTCACCTTTTTCCTCCTTGAACACCCCCGCAGCACACCACCTTTCCCCCCAGGCATTGAAGTGGCGAGAATACCGACGTCAGAACCCTCTCGGCGGCGAGAGAGCGGCTAGCGTCTCCTCCTCGGATTGGCGTCGTCCTCCCCGACGCAACGTCTTCAATTTCCCTTCCGCTCCCCGCAGCCAGCCGACGGGACGCCATCATGGTGCGGGGGGAGCCTCGTGTGACCGTCCGCTTCCTGTTTGCGTGTGTCATTGGTTTTTGGTTTTTGTGTGTTCAGTCAAGCAGACGCAGCAAAGTTACGGCGACTTCCTGCTGGATTACTTCTCTCTGACCGAGAGGCCGCCGGAGGAGTTTTGCCTTTCGCCGGACGCCTCGGCTGCTTCGTCCTTCTCCTCATCTTCGGCTGCCTCCCAGTTGCAGATCTCCGTCGATATGACGCACAAGAGAGGTGAGATTTCACGCAGGATTGGTATGGAGGAAAAACCCCAAAACAGCGTGTAGTCCCGAATGGGTTCCTAGCGACCAGAGTGAAGCTCTGCTACATCCCAGCATGCTTTGCGGTGCTCTCTGTAAGTCGTACTTTTTTTTTTTTTACTTTGATTTGTTATGTCGATGCCTTTCCGGCAGGTTTGGTGAAGGCGGTCAACACAGCCGTAGACCTGATCGTGGCTCACTTTGGCACAAGTCGAGACCCCGACGTCAAAGTAAGATCACACCGCGCCGTTCCTGACGTCCGTCCGCCCGCGCTCAAGTTTTTTTTCTTTTTCGACGGGACCAGGCGAAGCTCGGCAACAGCTGGGTGAGTCCCAACGTGGGTCACCTGATCCTCAAGTACTTATGCCCGGCGCTGCGCGAGGTGCTGCAGGACGGCCTCAAGGCCTACGTGCTGGACCTGATCATCGGGCAGCGCCGCTGTCATCCCTGGAGCCTGGCGGAGGCCTCCGCGCAGCTGGGTAAAAACGAGCGGGCCCCCCCCTTTTGCTTGCCGCACCCCTAAACCGAGCGCGGGTGCGTTTTTGTCCCTCAGGCCCGTCGACGCGTGTCCTCCACAAACTGCTGAGGAAGGTGAGCCAGTTCTCGGAGCTGACGAGCCACAGCATGAGACTCAACGCCTTCATCTTCGGCCTTCTCAAGTCAGCCTTCCTCCTTTTCCTGTTTGTCAACGCACGTTTTGTGCCTGGCGTTCATCTCGCCTCTCTTCTTTTCCAGCATCAAGTCGTTGGAGTTTTGGCTCAACCACCTCCTGAGCCACCAAGGTAAGTGTCGAACGTAAAACGGGTGTCCACGCCAAAGAAAAGAAAAGAAACACACGCTAATTGTTAGCCGTGGCTAGCTGTGAATGTGACCCCGATCATGCACTGCAGTCGCTTCTTTGTTCCCCGACAACGTTGGTCTGATTCCAAAATCCAACGGCCGTTGCAGACGTCATCGGCGCCCACTACAACGCATGGGGGCTGGTCCCGCTGGCTCAGGGTGCGTGTCAGCATCTGTTCAGCGAGCTCCTTCTATTGCTGCAGCCCCTCTCGCTCCTCCCGTTCGACCTGGACCTCCTGTTCGAACCCCGACTCTTGGCCACGGGGCTCGAGCAGCAGAGGCGACGTAAGGAGCTGCTCTCCTCGGCGGGACAGTCCAGCGCCCGCTCCACCGTGCAGCTGATGCGGGGCTGGGGCGCCGCCGTCGGCGACATGGTCAGCGGGAAGGAGAGGCCGGCGCCGAGGCAAGGCGGTACCCGGCCCGGGACGGAAGCCCCCAGAAGGGAAAGTGCCCCGATGGGGGGCGATAACGGGCCCGAGGACCGAGGGACAGGCGGCCGGAGGATGAAGGGAGTGGGGCAAGAAAGCGAGGAAACGGATGTCGGGAAAGACCCCGCAGCAACGGACGCGGGGCGGCAGCGTCAAGACCGCCAGGCCGGATGGTGGTACCAGCTCATGCAGTCCTCCCAAGTCTACATCGACCGGTCCGCGCAGGGTTCCAAGTTTGCCAGGACGGACAAGCGCAGGACGTCAGCGGAGCGCCGCCCCTGCCGCCCGCCGCCCGCCCGGGAGGGCGTGGTGGAGGGCGCCGAGTCCGGATCCGGGGGGCGACCCTCCTGGATGGGGAGCCCGCCCGAGTCCATCCTCAACCGGGAGGCGACAGCGGGCGGCGGTCCGGCCGCCGAAGTCCGGCTGGAGAGCGCCACTCGGGACCGGGGGCTGCGCTGGGGGCGGCTCTTTGGAGCCGGTGTTGGCTCTCCCACCAAGACGGACGGCGGTGAAGCCGGGGTTAAAGCTCACAAGAGCAGGTACCTTCAAAATGAACCCAAATACGCCGCCGAAGCTAATCGCTCTCCTCTAATGATGAAGCCTCGGCAGAGGCAGACTTTCATTCCAACAAAAAGCAAAGTCTTTGTATTTTCCAGGCTGCCGTCGGGCTGGCTTGGCCTGGACTCATCAGTTCTGGGCCTCATGGCCCAGACCGTCGGTGCCGGAGGTGGGCAAAAGGTAGAGTCTGTGGCTGCCGACGACCCAACTGGGGCAGTCTCGCCCAACGACACCCAACCCAGCGAGATGAGACTCTCGACATGGTATGAACATCTTCCAAATCCAAAACTCTCGACTTGCTGCCCCCCCCCCCCCCCAAAAAAAAAAATTGCATCAGAGACCGAGGCCTAAAACCTTCCCCTAATTCCCTCTGCTCCTGAGTCGGTGTCACATTTAAATCATCTTTTCTCACCCCTCTGTACCTGGCAAATACGCGGGTGAGGGCCAACCTCCCCAGTTCCATGACTGTCCCTTTTAGAAAACTGTCCGTTATCTTTGCCTTTCACACAGTACCCAGAGAAGATGGGACATTCCCATTTTTAATTCATTTTTAAAGAGCAATTTCTTTTGCGGGGCAGAGGGAATACTTCATTTTTGTTTAGTTTTCCCATTAGTATTGGTTTTAGTTTCAGCTTTTTTTTAATTTGTCAGGTGCAATATTAAAATCCAAAACACAACACTTCCTTGTGGTCAAGCGTTGGCAGCGTTTACACGGTGACCTTGGAACGAGGTGGCACGAACGAGGGCTCAAGCGGTTCTTTTCCTCCCTCAGCGAAGTGCGAGCGCTGTGCCACCACATCGCCACGGAGGCGGGACAGCTCAGCTTCAACAAGGGCGACATCCTGCGAGTGCTGAGCAAGGCCGATCCCGACTGGTTGCTCTGTTCTGTCGGCGCCGCTCGGGGCCTGGTGCCCATCGTCTACGTCTCGCTCTGCAGCACGGGAGAGAGCCGGGCCGGCGGCGGCCAAGATGGTGCCGGCCGGGGCGGCGGCTCGAATGATAGCTGCGGCGCTGCTGGGAGTTCGAGTGGCGGTTATGAATGTTGATCTCGGAAGTCCCTCCAGAGGAAATAAGAAGCGGTCTCCATTGACACACGTGAGCATGCAAACATCCGTAACCCAAAGACACCCGCACACCAACTGGACCTGTCATCGTGCCCACCAATATTATTATTATTATTATTATTATTAATATGGTGAATACAAATACATCAGGTAGTCACTTCCGTGAGTGTGTAAGTGGGATGGGCCATCATGTGATGTCACAGACTGAGGCTGCTATACTCCGATTCTCCACTAGAGGACAGCACAGGAATGGGCGTCAAATGTGCGGTTGTCAATTAATCGTGTCTTCAATCATCAAAGTCAAATGAATATGAATGGTCATGCCTCCATCAAGGGAACGTCGTACTTCCTGTAACGTCACTGGAGTTAGCCCAAGTAGCTTAGCATGCTACGCTAAAACCATCCTGTGGCGGGGTGGGGCGGTAGTTGCTTGCTGACGATTCCTCGAGTGTTTGAATGTGTTTTGTTTTGTTTTTGTCAGCAAAAGTTAGCATACAAGCTAATTAAGGTTAGCGCTTTGGTGACAAAGTGCTCCGGAGGAACAGCTAACATCAAAATGATGCAGAGGAAAGTTCATAGTATGTTAGCAACATTAGCTTACCTGTTTATGTTTACACTTGACTGTGAAGGAGCCGGCTTCCCTTTACACGTTTGAAAATTAAGAACGTAAACAAAATGGGATGCCTCAGCCATCATGAACAAGGGTATTTCTAGGCCTGTAAAATGCTAGCACGTTACCATGAAACATTGCGCAGTTGACCGTTTCACCCAGGATCAGATCATTTCCAATGTATCAACGTTAGATTTTCTCCTGGATTTTCACCTCTCGGCTCCCAACCGGTCACCCGGTTGTCACAGTAACGGCTCAAAGTCATTTTTAGCAAGCTAGCATCCAAGAAAAATAGAAGGGAATTTTGCACTGTTCGGACACTTTATCGAGAAGGTTAGCTTATTTGCTTGCTTTTCTTGTACAGTTGAACCTATTTAATAATGCCACCGGTATTCAAGTGTAAATATGTTATTATCCAAGAAGCGTAAGAAGGCGACACTCGTCGGTGATTGGTCGCTGTGTCTTGGCGCCGCCTGCCCTGCCTGTAAATACTGTATCTTCATCATCTTCTTGTGTATGTATAATGCTAACCGGCTAATGTGGCTAACTAAAGTGTGACCACGTGACAGTGTGACTCCTGCGTGTATGTCGGGGTATGTCTTGGTGTTTTGGTGGTAAAGTTGGACATTTTGGACCGAAAAACATCTTCAATACCACCTTTGACCTTGCAGTTAGAACAAAATGGCACCACTTTCTTGGAGCCTGTTACAAAAAAATTGGATCAGATCCTCAGCCAATGCTGTGACATCATTTTTATTTCTTTATATTTTCAGACAGAAAAAGTCAGGTATTGCAGCAGGAATGCCAGAACGATAATGTGGCGAAAACATTGTAATAGCTCTTGAGGGATGATGGCACATCATGAAATATTGGGAGGAAAAGATTTTCGGAAGAAAAGAAATCATCACCATCAAACACCATCTTGTGTTGAGAAAATGTCATGACATTACTCCTTATCACATTTTCGTTAAATCAAGTTTGACGCCCAAAGTCCACTTTACAAATGTCATTTTTCAGTTTGTCAAACTAGTTGGATAATCAACTCAACCGTTGTTGTATGGAGGCCTTGAAGGGACAAAAAAATGACAGCCATTTAATTTGGAAAATGATTCTCATTCAGCATCTTCTCATTAACTTCAACCGAGCCCCCCCGTAGTTCTTGTTCCGGCAGACTTTCTTGAGGCTGTCCACACGTCGCATGGCTCGTCGCACCCCGGGAGCATCGGTGGCTATGCAAAGTTTGGCTCCGCCCCTGCACACAAAACTGAACCGCAGTGTCGCCTCGCGTCAGGATCCGTTTGCCACAGCAAGGTCAAGTCCGAAAAGCAAAACTCACACGATGGCGTCAATGGGGCAGCCGGAGCCGGCCACCTGACGGTCATAGTCCACCAGGGGCGCTCCGATCGGCATTTTCTCACCCGGGACCGACAAGCAGCAGTTGCTGAGCATCTGGCTGTGCGACACTGGAAATAAAATGACAGGAACGTGCGATTAGAGTCAGAATAGCTTCCTTGTCGTTGCACCATGCCGAAGAAAAACAAAAAACTCAGCAAACGGGTATAATTAATACACGACACACAGACGAGCACATCTTCGTATAAGTCTAATAGAATCATTACAACATTAATGATATCCAAATTCATCTCAATTAAAAACGTCATTCAATAGATTTCTTGAACAAAATTCAAATTACGACTCAATTTCAAAGTTAATCAAATCACTCCAACAGAGCATGAGTTCCATTCAACAATTTTTCATGGAAAATGACGTGTAAATGTCATTGCAAGTTCAATTACTGTAAATGCCATTCAACAAATCTATAAAATAAAGAATTCAATCCAATAAAGTCCCAATTAATGTTATTAAATGAACAAGGCAAATATTAACATCTCAATTATATAATGCCTTAAAATGATGTTATTAAACAAATGCATTTTTTAAAATACCATTAAATAACATGATCATTTAAATACAAATATGTCATGTTGGAATACACCAATGCAGTAAAAAAATGTCATGAAATATTGTACTGTCATACAACTAATTCAAACAGTAACACAATGTACGTAAAACATATACTGTCATTGATTTAGACAAAAGAAATCATTGATATTGTATTAAAAATACATTCAATTCATTAAAAAGTTCTGTTACACATCAAATGATTTCTGACTATCGGTTCAATAATTTGCGCATTGTATAATTTGCAGTGTAATGAATTAACACGCAAGTGGCATTTGAATGATTTCTGGTTCCAGTTGGCCTCGCACTGCGGCTTTTTAAATCAATAAAAACTGGGAGAGCGGACTCGAGTTGTCCCTAATAAACTGACCTGTGCAGCAGCAGCAGGAGAAGAAGAAGAAGAAGAAGAGGAGGAGGAGGATGAGGGAGAAGCCGACGAAGTCGTTTGGCGTCATGACTGCACCTTGTGACCCAAAACGAGATGGCGCCGGCCCTTAAATGGCCGTTGACGCCAACTTTCACTTTCACTTCTTTTCACTTTCCTTCCCACTCGACCAGCCCTCGGGGCAAATCGCTGCCATGTCATGTTTCCACGACTGCACCAGCTGGCCCGTTTCCACATCCCGGATGGGGGGCGGTGGAATTTCCATCCCACGCCGCCTTCTCTCGAACTCGAGAGAAGACTCACAAATAGTCAGTAGGACTTAACCCACCATTCTACTCTGCCGTTTTTCATCTCATTCCAGTTTGCAACTAAGTGGGGTTTCTTCTCGGCAACCGAGGTGATATGGAGCATTGAGAACGAGTGTGGGAAGGGTCCGTTTTAGCATATTTTTAAAAGTCAAGTCCAGAACTGAATCAAGAGGAGGTCGCAATCAAAGTTGAGTTCCCGCCCCGATTCGTCAGTCACCGAGCCAACATCGCCCAATAAGTCTGGGTCACAAATCAGTAGACGAAAAACGATCGGAGAAGCATTCGCTTGATGTGCAATTTCTTCGATCAGCTCAATTTTAGTGTTTTATTTTAACCACTGCCCGCTTGGACCGTCGTTCTCTGGTGGGGCGCATTGGGTCCTGCGTCGCGTAATGACGTCACTGGCAGTCAAAACCGATTGGAGCGGTTCAAACCGAGACGCATCCTGTCCAAAACCGATGCGATGGCCCCCCCGAACGTGGCCATGGTGCTTCGTCAATACCCAACCTACAATTCAGCTATGAAAATATACAACTGGATATTTTTAATTGCCCCCAAACCTTATTTAAATAATCTCAGCAGCATAAGGAGTGACAGGTGACGCACTTCAAAGGCAAATACAGTAGCAGAATATTTTTGTTATCATCGAAAATAAACACGTCATTTTAAAGGATGAAATTTTTTTTAAAAATGTTACATAATTGTGAAGTGAGAACACGGAATCAAAACTCATTCACGGCATGAATTAAGAAGAAAACTTTATTTAAACCTACACTCAACAGCAGAAGCGTGCGAAAAAACTCAACGTCAGATTTTTTTCACGAAATAAACAGAAACCAGTCACATTTAAAATGTGACTGGATACATAATCCTTTTTTTCTCTTGTACGTCTTATTGCTTTTTGCTCTTGCTTCTTTTGTCCAGGAAGGCAACCAGCTCTTGAACGCACTTGCTCTTATGAGGCGGCGGGGCACACAGTCTTTTGCCAGCCTTGGACATAAAACTACAAGAAGAAGAAAAAAAGACAGAAGAATGTATTAAGATATAATAATTATAATAATGACATTTCACTCGGCGGCCCGGTAGTCCAGTGGTTAGCACGTCGGCTTCACAGTGCGGAGGTACCGGGTTTGTTTCCAGCTCCGGCCTCCCTGTGTGGAGTTTGCATGTTCTCCCCGGGCCTGCGTGGGTTTTCTCCGGGTGCTCCGGTTTCCTCCCACATTCCAAAAACATGCATGGCAGGCTGATTGGACGCTCTAAATTGTCCCTAGGTGTGAGTGTGGGCGTGAATGGTTGTTCGTCTCTGTGTGCCCTGCGATTGGCTGGCAACTGATTCGGGGTGTCCCCCGCCTACTGCCCGAAGACGGCTGGGATAGGCTCCAGCACCCCCCGCGACCCTAGTGAGGATCAAGCGGTTCGGAAAATGGATGGATGGACATTTCACTCACTCCACATATAACAAAAAAAAAAAAAGCTTTATGACTGGATCGACGATGCTAGGTACTGAATAGAAGACCGCATTTTATTTGGTGGAAAACACCCAAGCTTTAGTTTAATAATAATATAACGCACAAATATTTTCATGACTTTTTTATAATAAAAGAAAACTGTTATCATAAAAGAAAATAAAAATATATAAAGCAAATATGTTTTTTTAAATGACAAAAATATTTGCAGATAATACCAAAAAAATGATGAGAATATTTAAAAAGCAAACATCGAAAGAAATACCGCATTTAAAAAAGAACTTACACGGTGGCACCGTGTTGGCATCCCTTGCCGGCTTCCTGGTGGTAGTAGCTGACCACGATTTGCCGAGGGAAGCATTTGTTACTGGTGTCCAGACAGCAGCTTATCAGCTTCTCACCTGCCCGAAGACAAAAAAACAAAAGGAGGCACGTCAGAAACGGGAGGACGCGGACAAACGTGGTCTCCCGCCGGGCTTACCTGCTGCTGGCTGAAGGCAGACCAGTGCCAGGAGGAGCAGAGCGACAACTTGAGGCTTCATCCTTGACTCTTGTTTGCAGGTGTGACGCCGCGTGCCGCTCCGCGGGGCGCATTTATGCAGCAGGTGCTCAGTGGAAAGTGAAAGTCGCATTCCTCATCGCAAACGGCGGAACGGAAACATGTGGGCCTCGATCTCACTTCCTTGCCAAAAAGTGTTCTCCTCCAGGATATTCCCTCGCACCGAGGGCACCGTCGCCTCACCGGAGACATATTTCAGGTCACAGAGTTGAGTTGGATGCCCGTTTCACTTTGCAACATTTCTAGCCTAAGTAGACCCCACAAAAAAAAAAAAAGAGTCTCAAGAAGCCAAGCCTGAAAAGAGATCGGAAGTCTGCCGTTTTGATCTGGAGCGGGGTCAATTTGCGCGTTTCCAGGAATATTTCAAAAAATGATCAGCCTCTGATGCCCGTTTCACTGAGCAACGTGAAATCAGGGAAAAAGATGGTCAATCACGAGTAGAGCCACAAAAACTCCGAACCGTGACGTCAAAGACACCCGAATGCTGCCATTTCCATTTGATGTGGGCTCCACTTCTACGTGGGTCTGCCCACTTAGGCGCATCTCACTCTTTTATTTTTACTTCTCCCATGCGAAAGGTTTTGCAGTGCTTTATCTCGATCTCTCTTTTTGCCCACAAAAACACCTGGAATCGGAGGGTATCGACTTTTCACAGCTGCTGTCCACGAACGAACTGACGTCTTCGGCTATTTGCACGTTTGTGCTTGCCTGCCACCCAGATAACAATCATTAAGCAATACAAGAAGAAAAAGAAGAGAGTCTTGCCAAGTCTGCTGAAACCGCTCAATAAATCAGTCGGGAGCAAGGCGGTGATGATGAAGACAAAATCTGGTTTTATGGTTTGCTTTGGCAATCATGTGATTTTCACTCTATCGCTTGTGTTTACTTTCACTTCGGAGCAAACCAAGCGAACGCGCGCACACACAAAACAAACAAACAAAAAAAAAAAGCAATTGAGGAGGAAAAAAACGTAATACCGAGATTAAAAAATACAACTTGCGAAAAACAAGTTCTCTATATGCGCTATGCAGCGATCTGGAAAAACAAAAATATGGTCTAATCTATGGAAATGAAGTTAGAATGTCACCTTTCTTCTTCTTCTTCAAAAAAAAAGCTTCTTTTCGTAAACAAGAAATGAAACCGCCACGATGTGTTTTTTTGTTGTTTTTGGTTTTGCTAAGTTTGAGTTTGGTCACATTTTCTGTGTGCTCGGTGTCTTTCCTTCAGTCCTGGTTGGGTCGTCCTCGTCACGTTGCCTCTCATGGCGCGTCTGTTGCCAGTACAGTATCGCTTTGCTTGCTGTCCAGAGTCAAGTTTGATTTGTTCTAAAAAAAATGTTTTTAAAACTACTTTGCATTTTCTATTTTTTTAATAAAACTTTTCCCAAGTGAATATATCCTTTGTTCCTCAATGAAAAAATATCTAAAAGAAAGGTGAAGGTTATCTTTGAGAAAGTATTAGAGGTAACCGTTTTTATTTTTGAACATGTATGTCTTGTGAAAAATTGTCAATATTTTTTTCTGCCGCCAAAATAGACCATTTTTGGTGCGGAAAAAAAAAATTAACTATCGAAAGTAGTGACTTTTGGCTCAAACAAGAACATCTTAAATCTCCATCTGTCAAAGTACAAAATACACTGCAACTTTTTTCAAGGCTAAAAAAATCTTAAAACCAAATACAGATGAAATGTACTTTTCTTTTTGTCAAAAACAAAAAATGCTGACAAGGTTGATTAATGTCACATTTAAGACAGAAAGACTCTGAGAGGAAGCGTTTTGGGTTCAATGGAAAAATCCACTCGAAAAGCGCCCTGAGGAGAGTTCGGTCATTATCAGCATCAACATGAAGAGTCATGCGCTGCTCCCGCTTTCAAAAAACAAATGTATAAATAAAGACCAATTTCTCTTTCATTTCATATCAATGTTTTGTTCTTCTATGAAAGTCAGCATCTCTTCTTCCTGTTGTGCTTGTTGGCAAAGATCCCAAAGAAAGCCTCGCGTGCAAGAAACGTCATGTCGCAGCCAGTGGGATGATTCCTGGAAGTCTCCAGATTTCAGGGAAAACGGTATCTCCTTGTATCTTTCCACAAAATCAACGAGAAATTTGGGGCGGCACAGCAGGAGCCCCCCCCCCCAAAAAAAAATCTGCACTCTCAGCCCTGTCAAGCGATTTCACTGATCGTCAACAAATTTGTTGGACGCAACAGGAGCCACCCAAAAATAAATAAACTCTTCACTCTCAGCCGCAGCGATACCGCTTTCACTGATCGGCATAAAATTTGGGGGCTCGCGTCAGTCATAACATGACACATGAAAACGTCTCAAGGACTCCGGTTGAGAACTGAGCAGAGGGTCGGCCATTTTGATTTTGAATTCCACGGCTTGTACGGTTAGAAAGTTAGACAAAAAAAAAAAAAAAGAATCTGCCTGGGAACCGGTTTCACCGATCGACAGGATATTTGGCGGGCATGTCAGTCCTAAGGGGGCCAAAAAATATATACTGTATATCAAGAATTCAACCAGAATTTGGCCATTGTGCTTTGAAGTGTGTAGCGCAACTTAAAACATGATGTGGCTATCAGCCTAATGTTTACATAACACACAAAAAAAAAATAGAGGGCGGGTGGGGGGCATTTTAGCGTAGCCCGCTGAAAAGTCCCGACAAATATTTTGAACGAGAATGTAAATATTTTATTACAAATGTTTGTTCCGTGTAGGAGAAGCCAAGTTTACGCGTTTTCATCCAAATTTACGTCAAAGTTGAGGTTTACAAATGAGGAATACTTTTTGCTAGGTAACTAACATGACGTTACAAACTCACTGTGCATATAAAAAGTCTGCACGTCTTTGTTCAAATGGTAGCTTTTTGTGATATTGTGATTGAATATGTCATTCATTGATGGCGGTAACAAATCCGCATATCAACAGGAAGTGGCTGGCCAACAAAACATGGAGGTGAACACATCCAAAACTGTAGTGATGGTCGTGGACTTCAGGAAGCATCCTTCGCCACGGCTGCCCCTCACATTCTCGCTGGACCTGAAGTGGGAGACCAACATCAAGTCCGTCCTGAAAAAGGCCAAGCAGAGGATATGCCGGTACTTCCCCAGGCTGTTGAGGAAACGCGGCCTGCCACAGGAGCTGTTGAGACAATTCAGTCATTGAATCAGTCCCGTGTTGATCCATCGCAGTCTGCTTTGGTGCTGCTGCCACAACAAAAATAGGATCAAATCCGACTGCAACAGAGCTGAAGAAGAACATTGGTACTCTCTCACCCACTATCGTGGTGCAAGAACTAATGCGAGGGCAGGTAAAATTGTATAAGACCTTCTGCATCCTGGTCCTCACCTCCTCAAAATAAAACAATTCTGCCTTCGCAACTGGACGGTTCCTCCTCAAAACACGAGCAAACATCCATCCCTCCAATATCGATTGTCAAACAATCGCGAAGAGGGGGCCCAACCGCGAGTATGCGGGGGTCCACTTGATTTCCTCGGGTTCGGGATCTGGTGGATTGGCTCAAATGGAGCTGGCCGTCTTGACTCACAATGATGCAAAGGCGCCCTCTTGTGGTTGCCCGTGAACGTCCTTTGACCGTTGCTTCTTCCTTCCCACCGGCAGATGTCAGCTTCGCTCCTCGGCCTGTCGTCCCAGGCTGGCTGCCTGGCTGCTCGCTCACTCAGTCTGTGCTCGGCTCTGCCTGAGGGATGCTCGCCGACCGGATGGGGCCACCGGGAGCTCCGCGCTAAGCTTTTTTTGCGTGTGTTTTTTTTTGTTGTTGTTGTTGTGTGGATGTTACGCGAGGAAAAAATGGCCACCGGTCGGCGGTGAAGCATCAGCAGCGGAGGTCCGAGGCGTCCCGTGTAACCTTATGGATGTACGTGGAGGCCGCCCGCCCGGAGCTAATCGACGCGCCGACGCACTCCTCCCCTCTCATTCCGGGCCAAGTGTTTTACTGTGACCGCGACTTGGCCGGTGAGTACTGCGTGCTAAACGGAGGCTTAGCCGGTAAGCTAAGTGCTTAGCGGGCGAGTTAGCATCAAAGAGCGCTGTGCATCTCGGCTACTTCCCCACACCCAATGTCGGCCTAAATGGACCTTGTCCCTCGTCGACTTTACATTTTCCCTCAACCGTTCACGTCGTGATATCTACGAGTTTATTTTTCATGTCGGAGGGTGACAATTTCATGTGTCGCTGGAGATGCTAGCGGGAATCAGCTGGTGGCTAACAAACGGACCTCGGTGCACTGGGACACCGCCTCCGGAGCCGCCTCGGGCGGGGAGGCGTTTTGGGGTTTGACGGTGCCCGAATCGTCGCGACTACGGAGACGGTCGAGCGAGCAGCCGGCGCGCAGTGACGCCTCTTTGATTTACCAGACAAACATGACTGGTGGTGGGTGGAGGGGGGTTGCGAGTGGGGGAGGGGTGCTACGCTCACGGAACCGGATTGCTGGCTCGGTTCGGTTCGAGCGTGACGTTCTAGAGGAAATGACTGGCATTTTAGTCCGTTTACGTCGGGCCCCGTTGCGGTTTCATCGCGGTGGCGGTGGGGCGCGCTGCGGGATTTATCTGCGGCGACGAGCCCCGGCCCGGTGGAAAATTGTGTGCGGAGTGGGGCGCACGAATGCGTTACGTGTGTAACAGACACGGCGGGATTGTTGACATGCGTGTCATAAAGGAAACACATGCGTGACGTGCACACGGTCAGCTATGCGTGACAGGCGTGTGATTGCTTACATGTATGGTAGAAACGTTTTATTGGTCGCGTGTGCGAGGTACAATCACATTCCAATGAGCGTTACCAACGCATGAGTGAGCTGTTACACGTGTAACAGAAGCACGTGATCGTCTGCGTGCATATTTGAGACGACTGATGTATTGTGAAAAGAAACATGGGTAGGGGCATATCGCCCGCCAACATACGAAGCTCGACTTACGACACTACGTGCGTAACAGAAAGGTGATTGTTTCCATGTATGTTAGCAACCCGTGATTATGTTCAATGTGCGTTAGGAAAATAATTGTGTCACAAAGACACAGGGTATAACGCACGTGCATGTAAGCGCTTACATGGTATTAAATACACATGGTGTGTCACGTGTGTGAAACCTACGTGTATGTTGTGTTACACGCGCTGTTAGACATGATCTTACTTTTGTAGAATAAGCATGTGATTAACGTGTCATAGAAACATGTGCGACATGTGGGCTGGAAACATGGTGGGGCGTACATTGCAAACGCGGACCATTACATATGTACTGTCTGAAGCTCTACGTGTGTAACAAAAACACTTTTTTGACGTGCGTACTAGAAACACATACAAGTGTTCTAAAAACATCCTATGTGCAACGGCAACCTTTCGTAGAAACACGTGTTAGCTCCACAATGCAAACATCGTCACAGATTAAGCTTGTTCACGTTTACTGTAGTTGAAACGCAAGTTTAATAAATGCTCTCATGTTTCCGTCGACACGTCGCGCCCGATACAATCTTCCCTGGCGCGTGTGTGTGAGTGAACTGCTGCTTGTTGTGCTCCTCGAGAAGAGGCGTCCATGAAAGCGTGAGAGGAAGAAAAAAAATTAATTAGTGCCCAGGGGAACTCGTTGTCCCGCTCGTCACCGGAGCATAAATAAAAAAAAAAAGCAAAATATGTGTTGCAATGTGCCGCTGCAACGAGTTGTGTTCGTAATTTTGTTTGGTGGCGGTTGGAATCAGTTTCGATGACAATTCAGATCTGCAAGTAACTGATGCCTCTTTGGAAAAAAATGTTGATTGTTGCTGATTTTAATAGTTTTAACTGTGAATATATGATCCCAAAAGAGTTGAACATCATTTCAAACTCATCTTTGGTGCTCAGAAACAATCCTAGCTGCTGCTAACAGACTGGCTAACGTTTTGGTTTTGTTTGGATTGTTTAGATGGCGAGCCGGCCACTGGGATTTTCCGGAAAATGTGTTGATTTTCCCCAACGGCCGATCTATTTCTGACCCGGTAGAACCGCGTGACGGCCGCACCCGTCGCCGATTAATTTTGTAGTGTCAGATCCGCCGAACGAAAGGGTGTTTATGTTTATTATGTTTAGGTGCGGCACGGCCGCCGTCCCCGCCAGCCCCGGCGTCGATTAAGGGTTGTCGCGCGCCGAGTGCGACAGTGGCTGGGAATCACCGCGATATGCGTTGAGTTTGTCTTTGCTGAGATTGAGATTTCACCTCCAATCACAAGAAAGCAGCCTCGGGTGCTTTGTAACTGGTTTCTCTGGAGTTCCGTGCTTTTTTTTTTTTTTTTTTTTTAATCATCATGACTATTCAACATGAGAGCGCTAGCGAGATCAGCAACGCAGGTGAGCGCCAAGGTTCGTCTGACCTCATTTCCTCTCTCGGTTGTTCAGCGCTGGGTTTAGGGAGCGGGTGTGGCCCGGGCTTCAAGGTACCTGCGTGCGAACGGGCCTGACGGGCGGCGCCCGAGTCACATGACGGGGGAGGCCAACGCGCCACAACAAAGGCGAGAGCTGCGGCAGAAAGCGGCCACAGAATCTTCTGACTTGCTGCGAGGCTCCTCAGGGGGCAGCCGATGCACGTACGGATCCAAGTCAAAGTCTGGAACTGCACCGACAGTCTTAATTACCGTTTAATTTTTTTTTATACTAATGCGACGTTGACTGGATTGCACTCACCGGACACATGAAATAAAGCAAACGACACACTGGTCAAGAAACGTAAGCCACTACACAGAAGTAAACATTCCATATCGTTTTGTCTAGTCTGGATCGAGTAGGCTTTCTCCAGGCTATCGCCACGGCAACGGACACCCGGAAAGTCTCAACGACGCGAGTTAATGGTCTCCTGCAGGGGTCACCGACCTTTTGAAAGCCGAGAGATACTTCTTGGCTGCTGATTAGTGTACAGCGTACCGGTTTTGATACGCACGTCTGAAATGGCACCGTTGCTCAAATTCCCTTGAATCACCGATTATTATTATTATTAGTAGTATTATTTTAATTGTAATTACTGCCGCAGGAGCGTTCACTCAACACGCAGATTGACGGGTTCGCCAGTTTACAACCAGCCAGCTCTGCACTCTGATTCGCTGATGCCCAAGTCGCTCACCATAGCCAGGGCCCGCCTTTTAAAGACACACACACACGAAAGTCACAGATACGACAGTAGCATGTGAGGATAGCAACTCAGAGTGGAGACAAATAATACCTTCATCTGCCATGCATGCTGTCATGCGTCATGATGCAAAATCAATTTTTAATCCAATGAATCGGGGAGGGGGGGGGCGATGCTGATTCTGATGTTTGGCAAAATGGTTTTGGTCCTTACTGCTTACAACAATAAAGATATGAATTACAGGGAGAACGTTTGACACTACTTTGTACTTTTTAGGATTTATTTAACTTTACAACAGAGAGAAAAAAACATCATGTTTTTGGTTTTTTTTTTTTACTTTTGAGAGGGGATGTGTTAATGTCATTATCTTTGTCCGGTGTTATAACGTGTGAAAAGAAAAACAATCGGCTGTGGCAAATTGCTATGGCCATTACAAAAACACTTGGACTCATTTTAGCTCTTGAAAGTGACCATCACCGTTCTTTTGGGATACTTTGTGGATAATTGCACTTCAAGTGCTCCACCCCCTTGTTTTGCCACCTAAATGGCCCATTCGTCCGGGCGCACTGGCGACTTGCCTCCAACCGTTCTTATTCCAAAGCCGCGAGTGCGCCCCACCGGTGTCGGGGAGGGATCAGCTACACTGGTCCCTGCAGGCCACACACACACACACACACACACACACCACACACACACACACACACACACACACGCACGCAGTGGGCTGGCTGGCAAACAAAGCCACTGGCACTGCCATGCTTCTCCCCCTTCTCACGCTGCTGCGAGGGGAAGGCATGACACCGCCGTCACCGAAAGCTCTTCTCGTCGAAAAGACATCGCAGAAGGAAGGAAGGGAACGGAAGTGAGCCTCTTTAAAGGAAAAAAAAAAAAATTGTCCACGTGTGGAGATGCTGGCCGGGCACCTAGAGAACAGCAGGTAGGGCGGCCCAAAAAACAAAAACAAAAACCCCAACAGGCTGTCTCCGCGGTGACCGAGGTGTTTACTGTGGTTGCGGTGCGGGTCCGCCGTGGATTTTGTTTTTAATCGGCTCGCTTCTCGCGTTTCGACTCTGCCGCACCCATTACCGTTGGTCCGACATTAACATGGGCGCAGCGAGATGGTCTGCTTCAGCACTCCGGCAGTCACAAACCATTACGCTGATGATGATGATGATGATGTGCGCCGTCTCTGTAGCGAGGAGCAACCACCAGTCACTGTGTTTCCTAGACAGCCTCGTATTGTGCTTGTGGTGGAGAGGACAGTCACGGCTATAAAATGGTGGCAACAAATGGCAGCCGGTTTTGTCGAGGTCCAAGCAAGTAGCCCGCGCGCCAACTCCGGAGTCTACTCCGATAGAGAGCAGATGCTCCCTCCATCAAAGTGGAAATTAGCTATTTTTTTAATTTTTTTTTTAAACTGTATTACTATAACACTGTCTTCAAACAGAGTTTCCAATTTCTCAGTATGAAGAATGCAGAATACGCAACTTGCTAAGGAAGGGTTGGCTTGCTGCTGAAAAGTTTCAACTTGAGTTTGAAAATCTCATCAAGGCCGAGGGATATCTTGCCCAGCAAACTTTTAATCTGGACGAGACTGGACTTGTGTGGATAAAGTGCCGTAGCGTAGGGTTGCAGAGAGAGTCCATAGTTACAGCCATTACTTTAGGATTTATTAGTTCAAGGTGTAAAATAATGTCATCTACATTTGTCACGATGAGAGAGAGAGAGAGATTATTTGAATTTTTATGTTACAGTGTTAATGTTGATGTTAAAATTGGTAAAAATAAAATGTACCAAATGTTTGTACAGTATTTTACATATTACCTGCTCTCTTATTACATGTGTATGCAGTTTATGGTGTAAAATAGTTTTTAAAATGCTTTAAAAAAAGTTGTTTTCGAGACTTTGAACGGATTAAAATTGATTACCTTGACTATAATGGGAAACATGGTTTCGGTTTTTGAACAAATCGGTTTTCGAACAGCCTCCTGGAACGGTTTATGGTCGAACACCGAGAAATGAATCTCGGGGTATTTCCAGTCTATCCATCCTTGGCTTAAGCTAGCTAATTGAGAAATAGCTAAAGACGTTCGACTCGCTAGTGAGGCAGGTAAGATTGCAAACTAGCAGGGCTAACATTAGCTTATTTCCACTGTTTTACTTCACAAAGCAAGGCAGCGGAGTGGCTACTCCATTTCCCGAGAACTAAATACTCTTACTGCCGAAAGGCATTTTTATTTTGTTTTCGAAAATGTCAACGATTTTGACGTTTCTGCACTTTTCTTTTGTTAGCTCTTCCCTTTAACACCGCCATCTTCCCGCGGCCCGACCTACAGTAACTTCTTCAGAATGTTTGGAATGGTTCCCAGTCAGATTTTGTATTGTTTTGCTCCAAAGTCAGCGTGCGGCTCCACGTGGCGTTCGTACGTGGCGTGTTCATGAATTTCAGGTTAGTCTTTTATCCCCGGCGTCCACATTCTCCCGGCGAAGCGGGAGACCTTCCCGCGATTACGTCACACTTTCGCTCACTCTCGCGCCCCTTTGAAGACGTCGGGCTTTTCCGGGACATTGCGCCGCTGCCTTCATCTTGCTCGCAAGTTGCCGCTAACTCCGCGGGAGACGCTCATCGCACTTGACGTCCACTTTGAACAGCGTCGGGAGGCTCGCCGAGGAGTTTGCATTCCGCAGGCGCATTCAGCTGACTTGTTTTGATTGCTGCGGAACTTTTAACAGGACCAAGATCAAAGTCATTTGTCCGCAACTATCTTGAATTTCCCCCCAAAATAATTTCTGCCAGTGTTATCCGTTTATTTGGTGTGCAGCATCGCAAATTCATGTCAAGCCAGCCAGAGCAGCGATTGTTCATGCACTGCATGATGGGAACAGGCCGCCAACTGGTGTGAAAGCCAATTTCAAAATAAAATCTGTCCAAATATTGCAAAAGGCTTTTATTTTGAAGCTGTTACTGGCAGAACGTAGTGGCGTAGCGCCTCACTTGACCCGTTGACCCGATAGTTGGAGCCCAGTTGATATTGCCACCAACGTCAACATGACGTCATCCCCAAACCATGTCCAGTCGCTAACTAAGAACGCTAAAAAAACTCAAGTTGATTACGGTACACTGACAACGTATAATACAGCGCCGGTTGCCGGCGTTAGCAGCTAGTGGTTAGCGGCTATCGGCTTAGCGTGTCCCCCTTGCAAGAACCATTGGACTCCTTTTCGAAGGCCATCGAATAGGCGAAAAGGACCCTACACACTTTGATGCTGACAACCTGACGCAGTTTCAGCTCCTACTGAGCAATTTTTAACACGTTAGGTTTACTCCAATGTTTTAGTTGGCTGCGAGGTTCTGATGTCACTTCATTTAAAATCTCACTTTCTCATCTTTCTAGAATAGAAAGTACGTTTTGCTGCTCTGCACGGTTTAAAATCAGGGGAAACAAATACTTGGGGATCTAAAACCAAAAATCACTTGCTGGGTCAAGATTAAGTGAAATTTGTTATTTTATCGCGTGTATTCGTAATTGTTCTTTAACCAAGCAAAATACAAGCAAAAGTGTGTGTGTGCGTGTGTTTATGTGTGTGTGTGTGTGTTATTTATTTATTTTACCGAATACTCGATTTTATATACTCAAAAAGAGCTTTGTCCGTATAGTATCATTCACGTAGCGTTGATTGCGTAGCTTTGGCCGCGTAGCTTTTTCTGGATAGCTTAGCCCACCTGCCTTCACGCGTCGAGCTTTGGCCACACGTGTGCATTTATCCGGCGGGCTGCATGTGCACAGCTTCCCTCGTTTAGCTTCACCCGCGTGGCTTAATCTGCCCTTTACCTCTAGGTATTACTTTTGTGCATTGATTATTTCTGTGCACAGCTTTCGCTTTCTCTCTCCTTTTCTTGATGGTCCACGTGTGGCGTCTTGTGTAACATTTGTTCGGTCCCGGCCCGTTGCCCGGTGTTGGCGCTCGTGTCGTTATTTATGGGCAATGTCTGCGTCTGCGTGTAGACGTTTGTTATCGGACGCATCGCTTGAAACGTCTCGCGCGGTGCCATTCGGGAGGGATTTTCTTTCGTCTGAATCAGGGTCTATTATTAACATGCCACCAGGTGCCGTGACGCCAGTCGTCCCTCTTGCGCCACGTTCTTCCCGCCGTGACTCAGGAAGCATCATGTGGATTTTTTTTCTTCCCCCCCTGGTTGTCATAATTTCTTTTTCAGACATTTTGTGTTGAGCTGGCAGCCTTTGCAACTTTCTATTTTGGCCCCAGTCTGGCTTCTGTCACGCTAACTGCTCAGCTGCTTGGCTTCTTTGTGTGTGTAACATTGACGGATCTGAATATGAGATTTCATGAGAACATGAGATCTTTTTTGATGGGTCAGTCATTCCCATCCTAAAGTTCACTTGCTGTCCTTTTTATCGATTTGAGGAACTGCGGACCACAATAGCAGCGGATTTTTTTTTTTTTCACATCCTCTTTCAAGCGTTTCCTGTTCCTGAGCCACTGCGGACGCAAGCATTAAGGAGCCACGCGTGGACGCCGTTCTGTTGGTTTAATGGGTTGAGCCCCACCTGGGATTTCACAAAGGCAGACAAACACAAACGGGCCCTTTTGTACGTTGCCAAGATTGTACGATGAAGTGAGACTACCCGTTGGTTGCTTTCCGTTCACATATACGCTCAAATGTGCAAAAACCTCTCCCCTAAATTTTCATGACCCTTCCTCGGTGTCAAAGATTTCGCGCAACAAAATCACAGAGTGACTTGCTGATACAGCGTTGTTGGGTGAAAGCGTGCAGCGAGCATTTTTTTGCGTAGCCTTCCGAAAGCCTGGCGTGAGTCTAACGGGCGTCTTGCCTTTGCGTTCAGGGCGAGCTTCGTCCTGAGCAAGCCTCTGAAGATGAACATGGTGAAGAGGATCATGGGGCGGCCGCGTCAGGAGGAGTGCAGCCCCCAGGACAACGCCCTGGGCCTGATGCACCTGCGCCGCCTCTTCTCCGAACTCTGCCATCCTCCCCGACACATGACCCAGAAGGAGCAAGAGGAGAAGCTCTACATGATGCTGCCCGTCTTCAACAGGGTACGCGAAGCGAGATCCGTTGCCCAAAACGCGCGTGCACGGTGGCCCCAACTGATGCCCAGGCTGGTTAAGGTCAGCCAGTTAACAGCCAGCCGCTAACCTGAGCTCGCAACAGCCACTGCTTTTATTTGGTGACACCCACGTCACTCACCGGGGTGGCCGGTAGCCCCAGCGTTTTAATGCCACGTGCGCTCAAAAGTCACTGATAATTCTGTACCGTGTTCAACGTGCGGATGGAGACCCCAAGTGGACTATAATTCTAATACGTGCACCTCACCAGCCTGAAAATTGCTTTTTTGTTGTTGTTTTATACTATAAAATTATTTTTTTTAATCGAGTCAAATAATTGTATTGATTTATTCCCCATAGTCTTTTATCTTCCTTTTGCAGTCTTCCTCTAAGCAGCGTTGCTTCCAGTGTTGATGTTGGATGATTTTTTTTGTGGGGGGGGGGGGCAGCTCCAGAGCCTATTTGTGGCACAGTGCCGTCTGTGCATTTTGGTGGTTTCTATAAATTTGATATGATTTATTTAATGATTATTTATGTAATTTTTTTTCGTGTGTCCGCTCTCAGGTGTTCGGCAACGCGGCGCCCAGCAGCATGATGGAGAAGTTCTCGGACCTGCTGCAGTTCACCACGCAGGTGTCCCGTCTTATGGTGACCGAGATCAGACGCAGGGCCTCCAACAAATCCACCGGTCAGTGAGTCGTAGTGCACCCTTTTGGTCGCCCGCCAATCGCAGGGCACTTATAGACAAACAAGCATCCACGTTTAAAGCTAAGGACAACTTACTGACGCAAAAAAGTGAGCAGCATTTTGGCGAATATTGAACAATTAATTAAAAAAAGAGGTTTGAATTGGTTTATTGCCACTCCCAGTTGAACTTGCGTAACCTAAAACGGAGCAGCACACGTGGAAAGACAGTATAGTACTCACAGTCATATATTCTTTATCCTCCGAAAAAAAAGTAAGATTATAACTTATTGAGTCACTCGAGTAGTGTTGACTGTGTCATTGTATTATACTGCCCCTAGTGGCCAAGGCAGGCACACCTGAAGGACTGCACGTACTCTATGAGACATTGCCGAAAAACCAAAAAGAAGTTTCCCCTCATTTTTTCCCTATTTTATTTATTTTTTAGATATAAAATGTGCTTTGGTACAAAAGAAATGCTGTTTGAAGATCCACAAAACAGTCCGGCACATTAGCAAGCTGTAATCCCGTTTCACTTGATCTAAAACTGCTCAACCCAGGAGCCGAAAGGCTCCTTGTTCCACACGTCACATTTCGCAGGATGATTTTCCGCTGCCGAGCCAGCTTTCCTCCACTCAGATGTCCTCCTCCATGCATTAAAATGCGCGCGTTCGCGTTTGTGTGCACAGAGGCGGCTAGCCGTGCCATCGTTCAATTCCTGGAGGTGAACCAGAGCGAGGAAGCCAGTCGCGGCTGGATGCTGCTCACCACCATCAACCTGTTGGCCTCCTCGGGCCAGGTGAGCGCAACACCACCCTTCGACAAGGCTGAGCTTAGTTTTGGCCGTAGGACGAGCGAGAGCGCCAAAGACGGCTCGGGACAAACGGGCACATTTCAAAAGAAAAGCTGCTCGTCATTCATCGGATGCGAAGCTAATGTTTGCCCGTGCGCTTTGTTGTGTCACAACAATGTGCTTGTGTGTGCGCGCTGCAGCGATAGCGCGCCCGCTTAGACAGATGGCTCGGTGTTTCAAAGAACAACGACGATCTTTTTCTCCAGTCACTCTCGGACTCTGTGTGTGTGTGTGTGTGTGTGTGTGTGTAAAACCAACAAAGCAGTCTGTCAGCCTGTGGCCTGATGTCACTGCCTCCTTCCTTCCTCACTCATGACCAAGCAACATTTTATTCTGTCGTCCATCCTTTGTAAGGCGCGTGCGTGCGCTCACCCGCGTGTTGCTTTTTCTTTCAGAAAACGGTGGACTGCATGACGACCATGTCTGTGCCGTCCACCCTGGTCAAATGTCTCTACCTGTTCTTCGACCTCCCGCACATGGCGGAGGCCCCGGTGGGCCCCGCCCCGCCTCCGCCGCCCCCGCCCCCGCCCCCACCCACCTCCCCGCCACCCTCCCAGGACAAGACGGTGGGCCCGGGCCAACCCCCCACGGAGCTGCCGCTGGCCGATCGCAGGGCGTTGCTGCAGAAAGTCTTTGTCCAGGTACAAGAGCTGAGTTTTTCAAGACAGGGTTAGGACCCCAAGACAGGTTCAGGCTTCTAATGAGGATTTGATTTTGTGTGGTTTTCAGATCCTGGTGAAATTGTGCACCTTTGTGTCTCCGGCGGAGGAGTTGGCCCAGAAGGATGACCTGCACCTGCTGTTCAGCGCCATCACGTCCTGGTGCCCGCCCCACAACCTGCCCTGGAGGAGGAGCGCCGGAGACGTGCTCACCACCATCTCGCGACACGGACTCAGCGTCAACGTGGTCAAATACATACACGGTAGCTTCCATGGCTTCCCTCTTCTTTGGCAGCCCTTTAGACCGCACCCGAATGAAATTGCTCCCTCTTGTGTCCACAGAGAAGAAATGCCTGTCCACCTGCGTGCAAAACATGCAGCAGTCTGACGATCTCTCCCCGCTGGAGATCGTGGAGATGTTTGCCGGCCTGTCCTGCTTCCTCAAGGACTCCAGCGACGTGTCGCAGACGCTGCTGGACGACTTCCGCATGTGCCAGGGTTACAACTTCCTGTGCAACCTCATGCTCAGGTATCCGTACTGCGGATGGGATTTTGCTGCGAAAATGGGGGAGGGGGATAATTTGGAGACATTTATGCCACGTTATGGGAAATTAGCAATAGGTGAATTTTTTTTCTGCAGAACGTTAGCCCTTCTGCGGCACGATAAATTAGCATTAAGCTAGCGGACGTGACCTGAGTTAATTCAAAATGGTTCGGTTTCCTTTAAATATTGCCGCTGTCGGCGTTATCTTGATCGACCAAACACTGCGCTGTTAATATCATACTTGCTATCATTGACTGCTGCAAACCAGCATAACCCCCAAAAACATTGTTCAATTGCTGATCCACGCTTTCTTTAATTGTGCTTACATCGTCTTCCTCAACCCTTAGAGTCATTAGTGATGCAGTACAAAAACAAAAAATAATGCGCTGACTGGCTGACCATGAGTATGCACACACACGCACACACACACACACACGCACGCCTTGGTTGCAATCATGAGGTGACATCATACGGGGCGGTTCCCGCAGAGTGACAAAAGAGGCGGAGTTTCACAACACTTCTCCGACACGTTCAAGTGTTTTTCAAGGGTACGTTTTTGTTGTCGTGGGGTGACACCAGGCTGGAGCAGGCCAAGGAGGACGAGTCCAGGGACGCCCTGAAGGACCTGGTCAACCTGGTGACGTGTCTGACCACCTACGGCGTGACGGAGCTCAAACCCGCCGGCCTGACCACCGGAGCGCCCTTCTTGCTGCCGGGATTTGTCCTCCCGCAGCCTTCTGGAAAAGGTAAAGGTGAGGCTCTCGAGCCACGCCGGAGTTTCAAATTGGCGTTTCCACCGTGTGGTAGGGTTTCAAATTAGGATTTGGAGCCAAGGGTGCGGTTTGAAGCCTCGGTTAAGTTTTCAAACACTGACTAGGGTTGCAAATTGGCGTTTCCAACATGTGGTAAGGGTTTCAGTTTGTTTCATTTGAAGATCAGGCGAAGATTTTAAACCAGAGTTTGTGTAAGAGCAAAGATTGGGCCTCAGTTACAGTATTTTATTTAGTTTCTTAAAATATCAGAGCGTTTCAAGCATGACTTGCGTTTGCGATGGATTGAGCCACCAATCGATTATCATTAGTCTTCATTTTTCAAGAATGGTTTCGAGCCATTGCATTGCTCACACTCTGACCGTAATATGCGTTTATTTGTGAAATGAAAACGAGACGTTTGCGAACGTGCGGTCTCACTTTGAGCGAACCGGCCGCCGAATCCGTTCCAAGCAGGTTGGCGAGTGCGGCCAGATTGCTTCCTTGTTGTTGTTATGTCGGAGTGACACCCCCGCGTGGCGGTGTCGCCCGCAGGCCAAACGGTGCGCAACATCCAGGCCTTCTCGGTGCTGCAAAACGCCTTCCTGCAAGCCAAGAGCGGGCGTCTGGCCTGCGCGCTGCTGGACGCGGTGGGCAGCGTCTACGCCGCCGACCCGGCCAACTACTTCATCCTGGAGTCGCAGCACACGCTGTCGCAGTTCGCCGAGCGCGTGGCCCGCCTGCCCGAGGAGGCGCAGGTCAAATACTTCCGGCTGCTGGACTTTGTGGTCTTCAGTCTCAACTACGTGCCGTGCAAGGAGCTGTTCAGCGTCAGCGTGCTGCTCAAGGCCAGCGCCTCGCACGCCTGCAGCGTGACGGCCGTGCGCGCCCTCCTGAGGATGGCCCGCCACGACCCCGTCTTCGCCGACGTGCTGAGGGAGGTGGGCCTGCTGGAGGTGCTGGTCAACCTGCTGCACAAGTACGCCGCCCTCCTCAAGGACCCCGCCGCCCAGCACCAGCAGCAGCACCACAACGACCAGGGTGAGCGCAAATCTGGCGGCATTTTACACAGCGCTCTCTTGGTCCTCGTCTCTTTGGGCAAAAATGCTCATTCGTTATCGTCACATTTTAGTTGTTCCGATTCTTGATCGTTTCCATCTAGTTTTAGTCCACGAAAAGTCCAAAAGGTTGTCTGGTTTGAGTGCATTTTCGTTAAAAACAGTAAATATTGTGGGTGCAATCGAATCAATAAGACTCAGACAAAGCTGCTTTTCCACTTGTGCATGTGTCGCTAATAAGATAAGATAAGAAATCTTTTATTAGTCCCGCAATGGAGAAATTCCCAATTCACGGCAGCAAAGTTATGAAAGGAAGAACAAAATATCGGAGCTGCTGGAAAGGCAGCGCCACTCTCGCAGCGCCATCTTGAAGTCAAAATAATACAAGACAACGCGTAAGACATAATTGTGATGTTGGGGATCTTTTTGTGTGTGTGCGCGCGCAGAAGAGTGTAAAAACAACTCGGTGGCCGAGGAGCAGAAACAGCTGGCCTGGCTGGTCATGGAGACGCTCACCGTGTTACTGCAAGGTTCACACACCATGAACACCAACGCAGGTGACACATTATTCTTATTATTATTATTATTATTTATTTTTTTTTTTGAGGGAGGGGGGCAGGGGAAAAGAAAAAAGAAACCGTTTTGGGGTCATCGTACTTAAGTTTATTTACCAAAATAGAGAGTCCTCATCAAGGCCTTTAATTTGAATTTTTTATCTTTCCGCTTGTGCAGCCTTGTTCAGGGAGTTTGGGGGCGCGCGCTGCGTGCACAACATCGTGAAGTACCGGCAGTGTCGCGAGCACGCGCTGCTCATCATCCAGCAGCTGGTGCTGTCGCCCAGCGGCGACGACGACATGGGAACGCTGTTGGGACTCATGCACTCGGCGCCGCCCGCCGAACTGCAGCTCAAGGCCGACATACTCAGGGTAAGCCATCCAAGCTTCCGTTTGACGCCCCGGTTTGAAACCCGCAACCTGAGTTTGAAGCTTGAAAGCCACATTTTAAACCTCAAGTCGAAATCGAAACTCCACTTTGAAACCCTATTTAGGTTTGAAGCCCTACCCGTGGCTTGAAACCCTATTTTGAAACACTAACCCAGGTTTAAAACCCTACCCCTGGTTTGGGATCCTACCGCGAAACCCAAACCCTATGTAATTGAAAACCCCAATTCACACTTGAAACCCCATTTTAAAACCCCAACTCAGGGCTTGAAACCAGACGTTAAAACCCTTGCCCGGGGTTTGAAAGCCTTCTGAAACTGTAAGCCAGGCTTGAAGCCCGAAAGCTGACTTGGAACCCTACCCTGAAACCGAAACCCCTACCCTAGGCTCACAACCCTACATTGAACCCCCCTCGGCCGCCGCTCCAATACATGCTAAGATGCTGCCGTTTTTTTTTTTCACCCGCAGGCCCTGCTGTCGGTGCTGCGCGAGAGCCACCGCACGCGGACGGTCTTCCGCAAGGTGGGCGGCTTCGTGTACGTGACGTCGCTGCTGGTGGCCATGGAGCGCTCCCTGTGTCCGGCCCAAGCGCCGCTCCCCGCCTGGCACGTCGCCAACCACCAGAACCACCAGAACCAGAGCCAGTCCCCCATCCGGAACCAGAACCAAGTGTTCGAGCTACTGCTCACCGTCTTCTGCACGCTCACCGCCGCCATGCGTTACGAGCCCGCCAACTCGCACTTCTTCCGCACCGAGATCCAGTACGAGAAGCTGGCCGACGCCGTCAGGTACTTTGGCCCGGAAAACGGCAAACTTTTTTTTCCGGACAAATATTATACTGTCGTGGCTTTGCTTCCAATATCTACTGTTGCACTCTCGTGCCAAAATACGACCCTTTGATGCACTTTTTTTCAGACCGATACCAGTATGAGTAATCAACTCTTGTGTACTCACCGATACCGATGCCAAGCAGCCGATACCGCGAGTACTTTTGAAACGTAACATTTCCTTTAAACCAATAAGAGAACATTTTAAAGGAAGGATATGGCCACAAGATATTGTCGCGAGTATAGCCGACACCTCGAAATTATTTTGGTACTGGCCCCACACCGAAACCCGGTACGGGCGCCAAGCCCAACCCCCGCCACCTTTTCTGACGCCGGCCCCTCCGCCAGGCTGCTGGGCTGTTTCTCCGACAACAAGAAGCTGGGCCCCACCGCCGTCTTCCCGTCCAACTCGGAGCCCTTCCAGAGGCTTCTGGAGGAGGAGGCCGCCCCCGGTGGCGACGGCGTGTGTCCCACCCTCAGACACTGCGCCAAGCTCTTCATCTTCCTGTACAAAATGGCCACAGACTCCTTTGACAGGTACGCAAGCGCGAGGCTTCCTTGGTCGTGGTCTTTTCTTCTGCGCCGCTAACTTTTCTTCTTCCTCCTCTTCTAACCCCGTGTATCCATGTCCACCTGTCACGCCGCGCGCTCGCGTGCTCAGTCGCGCCGAGCACGTTCCCCCGTGCCTGACTCACGAGACCTCGCTGCCCTCGCCTTGGGGCACGCCCGCTCTCGCCCGCAAGAGGTAGCTAGCTAGCTGCTTGGCTCTGCTGCTTTTTTCCCCCCGCCCCCTCACCCTTTCCTTCTCGCCCTTTTCACACACCCTCAGCCACCAAGCCTTATGCACACAATTCGGACCTGACCGGTTTCCCGACTAAATGGGAAGTTTGAGGGCTTGAAACCAAAGTGAATAAGAAGAGTGATATGCGATTAACATTTTTAAGAAAATAGAACGGTGTTCCTTGCAAGTGCAGACCCGACTAGTTTGCTGTCCTACAGCTTGAAATCGATGTATGACGGAAAGAGGGAGATGAAGAAGTAAGAAAGTAACAGTTGGTTGTGAATGTTGGAAATGAATTTCAGACCTGACTGATTTGCTGACTGATTGCTCAATTGATTTGGAGGGAAATGATCCGTTTTTTAAAATTGTTGGTAAATAATTCCAACCCGACCAGTTGGCCTGCCCGGACGGGTCGCCAACTAGCGTGATATCAACATAAACATGAAGGGAGTGAGGTTTGATGACTTTTTTTTTTTTGTATAGATGAGTGTGCCGCCTAAATAGGTTGATTTAAATAAACAATGAGATGTAAAGCAACAGAAAAAGGAAGCGAGTGATGTTTGATGACAACTTTTGAGCAAAACAAACAAACAAACAAACCCCCCCCCCCCCCCTCCAAAAAAAGGAGGAAATAAACGCAAGCCGACTTGCCCTGTTCCTCGTCAGCAGGCACGGCTACCACGGTTCGTCGGGCCCCCCTGCACCGGTCAAGCTTCTGACAGAGCTGAAACTGCACGCCTCCAACCCCGTCCATACGGCCTCGTCCTCGGGGGGCGACATGGTGGTCATCCACCCGGGTGCCGTGCTGGCCATGGTGGACCTGCTGCCCTCTGTCTGCTCCGAAAGCCAGCCCGAGGTGAGGAGGGCGCTGCGGTCTCTGATGAATATCGCTGGACATCTTGGAAATGTTGCGGATTCAATTTACCCGACGGCTATCCGCCTAAACGGGCTGCCAAAGAGCGTGCTCTGTGGCAGTAATACGGAAAGCGATGTCAAGTAAGTGGAATGAGGTTGGCAGGTCTTTGCTGCCATGTGAGCAGAATGAATTCATACCGGACTCGTTTTCCGCCTAAACGGGCTTTTCAATACCTCGAAGTGAACGGAAAGAAAGATATTTGATGACATTTTGCCTGTCAATGTTGGAATGTATACAATGCGCATAGCTTCAAACCCTAGCGGATCAAAAGGCACTGATATTTTTTGGGAATTAATTCACACCCGACTAGTTTTCCGCCTCGATGGGCGGGAGGCCAGAGGGTAGCCCGATAGCTCTCGTAAGGTGAAGGGAGTGTGTAACCCGGCGAGGTTGGCGCCTCGCCGACTTTTCTCGCTCGCGTACATCTTGAGCTCATGCCCGACGAGTGACGCCAGTCCCCCGGCCTTGTCCTGGCAGCACGCGTTGGACCTCCAGCTGGCGGTGGCCAACATCCTTCAGCTGCTGGTGAACAGCGAGCGCAACCAACAGGTGCTATGCGAGGCGTCTCTGCCCCAGCGCTTGCTGCAGCGCTGCAGCCAGGCGCTGGGCGACGAGGACCACCCGCTGCACCCGCCGCTGCAGCGCATGTTCGAGAGGCTGGCCTCGCAGGCGCTGCAGCCCCTGGCGCTCAGGTACATGCATTTACATTTTGTTTTGTTCACAATTTTGGGGGAGGAATTTCAGTTATTTTGTTATTTCGTTCGTTTCTAGTGACTCATGAAGTATCGACATTTTTGAAGAATTGGCATCATGAATCTCCGCCAACATTATCAAGAAACAAAAAATTTAAACCTGGGGAAAAAAAATTCATTCACGAAAGAAACTATAACCGAAAATGCTTTCAAAATATAAGCCACATTGTACATTTTTTAGACTAAGCACAATTAGAGCCAACATGTCCTGTGTTTTTATCAATATTCGATTGATCCCATACTTGAACTTTTGAAATTCATTTTGAGTGAAACAGATTTGGGTATTGCTCGGCCGCCATACAAATGAAGGAAGTCAAACGTCGTGGCAGAGTTGCACTTTACTTTTTTGCACTGCACCCCATGATCTGAAAACTATTCGAACCCTGATGACTGCCCAGAGTGGAACAGAAACGCCGATCCCAAGGAGGGGGTGAATGCTGACTTTTTATTGTTTGTGTGTGTGTGTGTGTGTTTTGGGCAGGGAGTTCCTGCGTCTGGGCAACCCGCTCAACTGCGGCGCCTGGGACAAGAAGCTGCTCAAGCAGTACCGCGTACACAAGCCCAGCTCGCTCAGCTACGACGGCGACGCGCGCGGTGAGACACCCGCACGCCGGTTGAAGTGGGCGCCCTGCCGCCCGCGTTAAGTCAAAGGCAGACGCTAACGCTAACAGCTGTCGACGTGGCTCATTACGGAGGCAGCGCGTCTTAATGAGTTTGCGCAAGACGCTAATTTGCCGCCGCTGAGCAGAGATTAAAATTTGTGCTAATTAGCACTCATTCGCACAGGCGGGGTTGCAGCTTGTGGCGCCAGACTGCAACCGAAAGGTGGCATAGAAATGACTGAAAGGTGGCATTAAAAAAAAAAATAATAATATTATGTTCATAAAAAACAGACCAATATGGATTGTTTGTGGCCAATTCTGATATTTGGCAATAACGCTAAATGATTTTTGGTAAAAAAAAATTGATAAAATGATCATTTATTTTTTTGGTCCTGTCATGTTTATAACAATAAAGACATGATCAATGGTTTTACAATATTTTGTTCTATACCCTACAACAGAGCAATTTAGAACTTTTTTTATTATTAATTAATGAATTTCTGTTGGCAATTTTTTTTTTGGGGGGGGTGATATTTGTTTGAATGTTTGTCTTAGATTTTAATGTGTGTATGAGGGGGTGTCAATAAGTAGATGATATTAATGTTTTTATTAATTGATGTATAAAATAATAAAGCTAATGCTGGCCGGTCAATTAATCTGTCAGTGAATAAGATTACGTATTTCTTTTCTTTTTTTTTTTCTCGAAATTGAATTACTGACAAAAGTTTTTATTTTATTTTATTTTTTTACCCAAAACAGGCAGCATGACGACGTCGATGGAGGGCTTCGGCGCCGACAGCGTGTTCGCCACGCCGGCCGAGGACGGCGACCAGTACCGCATCAGCCGCAGCCTGGTGCGCTCGGCCGAGGCCAGCGCCGTGCCGCTCACCCGCGTCAAGTGTCTCGTCTCCATGACAACGCCGCACGACATCCGCCTGCACGGCTCCGCCGACACACCCGCTTACGTCGAGTTCGACGCCTCGCTTGAGGGATTCGGGTACGTGCACGCACATACGCACCGGAAGCTCGCGTAAAGCAAACACGTTTTTTTGTTTGTTTTTTCTTTATCGTTTTTTTATTTTATTTTATTTTTTGCTGCCGTGCGCGGGTGCGTCAGCGTTTTCATAGCCACCGAATGCGAGATAACGTTTGGAGCAGCACCTGGGACACGACGGCGCTGGCCCACTTTCTGCGCAGCAGCGTACGCACACAAAGCCCTTCCCGCTCTCCCATCTGGCAGCATGAAATATTGATGCTCTCCTCCGCTAATAGCGCGAGCGCTGCTTTTCTTTTTTCTCTTGTTGTTCCAGTTGCTCGATTGACTCCTTTTCACTTGTGTGCGCGCGTGCAGGTGTTTGTTCCTGCCCAGCCTGGCTCCCCACAACGCGCCCGGCAACAACAGCAACTCGTCATGCGTCAGCGACGGCGACGTCATCAGCGGCATGGGGACAGGTACTGCCCGGCGCGCCTTGATGACATCACGGGCCGGCGACCGCAATGCACACCTTTCAGCCGCTCCTTCATCCCATCCCCTTTGCTTCATCTTTCCCTCTACCGCCCTCGATCCATCATCCTTTGCCGCTTCTCTGCTTCGTCAACTTTTCCGCTTTGCCGCCCGTCTTCTCTCCATCGTCTTTTCCGTCTCATCCTCTTGTCTTCTCTCCTTCATAACGGCCTCGATTTTCACTCCTCCAAGTTATTCTCTTCCTCATCACCTCTGTCCTATTTCCTCTCTTTTCTCCATCCTCCCTCATGCGAGACACTTTTTCTTACCCTAATTCTCGGAAAAACAAAAAACGAGTACCTGGGATTGAATGCGAGGATTCTGAAAAGACGTCGAAATATGTCTTTGGGAGTGAATGAGTTATGAGTGTGCAGCTTTGGCGGAGTGCTGACGAGAAGCTTTGTCTTTTGCGCGTCTGCCTTCAGGAGAGCGGCTGTTCCCCCCGCCGTCGGGCCTGAGCTACTCCAGCTGGTTCTGCGTGGAGCGCTTCAGCGCACCGCCGCAGAACCACCCGGTGCGCCTGCTGACGGTGGTGCGCCGGGCCACGTCGTCGGAGCAGCACTACGTGTGCCTGGCCGTGGTGCTGTCGGCCAAAGATCGCTCGCTCACCGTCTCCACCAAGGAGGAGCTGCTGCAGACCTACTGTGAGCTCAGCCTTCGCTTCAAACTTTTATCGATCGTTTTGACTTTTTTTTTTTGTTGATTTCGTTCCATCTCAGGGATGTAATGGAATAGGTATTCATTTTAAATTGTGTTTAGTAATAATTCTGAGTGAAGTCACCGTGTCCATGCCTTGCTGTTTTTTTCCCGGCTCCCCCAGCGGACGAGTCGAGCGAAGAAGCGTCTTTCTACGAGATCCTTCCCTGCTGCGCCCGCTTCCGCTGTGGTGAGCTGATCGACGAGGGCCAGTGGCACCACCTGGTGTTGGTCATGAGCAAGGGCATGTTGAAAAACAGCATGGCCTCGCTCTACCTGGACGGGCAGCTCGTCAACACCGTTAAGGTACGCGCCCCAAAGAGTCTTTGTTGGTTGGCCGGCGTGGACAGGATGTGTCTTTTGTTGTCTCCCGGACAAACGGCGAGCCTCCGCCTCCTGTCGGGACAAACTGAGAAGAGCAACATGCTGACAACCCGTTTTTTTATGCCATCCTGTTCATTTTCGCGCCGCGTTTTTAACGTTTTTTTTTTTTTTTTTTTGCGAGTGCCATCAAGAATGAAGCGCTTGCTGAAATCCTGCTTTTTACACCTACAGAAAGTTCCGTTTAGAATGATTACCGATTTCGAGATAACCGTGGCGGTTGTGTTGCAGCTCCACTACGTGCATAGCGTGCCGGGGGGCTCGGGCTCAGCCAACCCCCCCGTGTCCAGCACCGTTTACGGCTACGTGGGCACGCCGCCCGCTCAGCGCCAGCTGTCGGGCCTGGTGTGGCGTCTTGGGCCGTGCCACTTCCTGGAGGAGGCGCTGCCCGCCGCCAGCGTGGCCGCCATCTTCGAGTTGGGCCCCACCAACGTGGGCAGCCTGCAGGCCGTCTACCTGCCCTGTGAGTGCCGTTCCCAACCCCTGCCTTCAGGTTAGCCCCCTTTTCCTTGACGGTCCCTCACGCCCCGCGTAGGTAAGGAGTCCAAGGCGGAGGTGGCGCCGCCCGCCCCGGTGGCGCTGGTGCCCGAGGAGAAGGTGTCATTCAGCCTATTTGCCGTCTCTGTTTCCACGCTGACCGTGGCCAAGATCAGGAAGGTCTACAACAAGCTGGATAGCAAGGCCATCGCTAAGCAGGTGACGCTCGCTACTCGCCAGCAAACTGCGTTTCTGATTTATAGACTACTCGTCCACAATGGTAGCACTTCTGGCGCTTCTTCTCCTTCCTGTAGCTGGCCGTGTCCTCACACGAAAACGCCACGCCGGTCAAGCTGATCCACAACGCGGCCGGCCACCTCAACGGACCCGCACGCACCATCGGCGCCGCTGTCATTGGCTATTTGGGTAGGCCAACCGAGCTCATGAAACTTGCGACGCTAACAAAGCGAATGACGCAAACGGTGCTAATGAAGCTAACAGGCTTTTTTTTTTTTTAAAGACAAGTTAACAAGCTGACAAGCTTTTGGTTGTGGTAACTTTATTTTTTCCCCAGGGGTGCGCGCCTTCTCGCCCAAGCTGGTCGCCACCAACCTGCAGTATGTGGGCGGGGCGGCAGCCATCTTGGGTCTGGTCGCCATGGCGTCGGACGTGGAGGGTCTGTACGCCGCCGTCAAGGCGCTGGTCTGCGTGGTCAAGAGCAACCCGCTGGCCAGCAAGGAGATGGAGCGCATCAAGGGATACCAGGTTGGGCCCGCAGCGCCATCAGTCACGACGGTGGAAAACTCTTCTATGTTGCTTTTCATCAGGACTCATAACTTTTTACTGTAGTGACCGATGCACAACATTTGACACAAGACTCATCATGAATAGCCACCAACCATAGTGACTGCTACCAAAGCTTTGACAAGAAGACTCAGAATTTGGAGTAGCTGTCCACTGTAGTGACTGATGTGCAACTCAATACTAAACTGTAATGACTGCGTAAACATCTGATCTTATCGCTGATTGAATACTTTTTTTTTCTTCTCAAACTCGCTGGTTGGGTAAAGTGTAGTAGTGACCGATGCTCCGTGAGACACATCAGTCACGCCTCGACTTTTGGTGCAGAGAAGCTAGCTGATTAAGAACGAACGCAGTGTAGTGACTGATGGGCCCCTTTTATTTTTATTTTTTTTATTTTTATTTTTTTTTGCAGCTGCTGGCCATGCTGCTGAAGAAGAAGCGCTCGCTGCTCAACAGCCACATCCTGCACCTCACCTTCTCCCTGGTGGGCACGGTGGACAGCGGGCACGAGACCTCCATCATTCCCAACTCCACCGCCTTCCAGGACCTCCTCTGCGACTTTGAGGTGGGACCACGCAACTTTTCAAAAATGTTGTCAGAATACTTTTGCAGGCATCGACTGCTCGAGAATAATTTGAATGGTTCGAAACAAACCTCACAATGAGAGCAGTATTTTTATTTGTTTATTCCCCCACCCCCAAATAAATAGTTGTTTTTGTCTTGTCTTGTTCAAATGCTAATTTGCACAGCAGTACTTCTAGTATAATGTAAGATTAGTAAGAGCGGTGATATTTAATCCAACATAAACTAATGTATGTAATGCGTCATGTGTTTTGTCTGCAGGTCTGGCTGCACGCCCCTTACGAGCTTCACCTTTCTCTCTTTGAGCATTTCATCGAGCTTCTGACCGAGTCCAGGTGCGTCTCGCTTCCACGATCGCATGCCGTCTGCGTTTCTGTTCTTGATCGGAGCGCCATCCGCTCGCAGCGAGGCAGCCAAGAACGCCAGGCTGCTGCGTGAGTTCCAGCTGGTGCCCAGGCTGCTGCTGACGCTGCGCGACGCGTCGCTGTCGCAGCCCACCGTGGCCGCCATCAGCAACGTGCTAAGCCTGCTGCTGCAGGGATTCCCCAACCCCTACGACCTGCTCAGGTCAGACGCACGTTTCGACACCGACTCAATTGTCATTCAGAACATTTTGTTTCATTTTCATGTACAGTATTTCTAAAAGATCATTTGTAAAGATCTAAAAATATTATAAAAACACAAATTAAAACTCTTCAAACAATAATATATTTTATTAGTTCTTGTAATTTATTGTTTGTCTTAAAAAAAATCTGAAAGCTCTGAAGAATTTTTTTTTAAATGCAAAAAAAAAACAAATGAAAAAATGCAACTTATAAAATCAAATATAAAAAGGAAAAATAAAAGGGGTCTGAAAAAAATCTAATAAAACAAGACCTGAATCAACACGATAAAATACTTTTCACGTATGTTTTGTCTTAAATAAAAAGTAAAACAAATAAAAATAAATGAATTAAAAAGAAAATAAAGTTAAAAAAGCAGAAAAGTAAAAAACAACATTAAAAGCAGCAATAACTTTTGGGATTTTACTTTTCAATAAGAATAATTAACTCATTCAGTACCAGCCAATTCTGGACCAAGTCTGAAAAGACGTTTAAAAACGTCTTTGGGAGTGAATGAGTTAAAAAGCTCTAAAATATTAATGTCTTAAAAAAATCCAAATGTCTTTCATGTTAAAAAAAAAAAAAAAAAAAAAAAGTCAAGAAATGATCCATTAGCTGGGCATCCTGTTAAGCCAAGAACCCAACGTCGGCCATATCAACCTCCCAAAGACATTGTGCGTTTTCCGCGGCAGGTTCGGTCAGTTCCTCTCGTCCACGCTGCCCACGTTCGCCGTGTGTGAGAAGTTTGTGGTGATGGAGATCAACAACGAAGAGAAGACGGACGCGGGCGCCGAGGACGACTTTGGCGGGCTGCTTTCGGCCAACCTCATCCTGCTGCGCAACAGGCTGCTAGACAACCTGCTCAGGCTGCTCTTCACCACCAAGGACAAGACGGCCGTCAACGCGCAGTAAGAGCAATCGCGACGTGCGCGGCCAGAAGGAACGAGACTCGCCGCACCCGAAGAGATCAAATGCAATTCGTTCTAACTACGATCATTCTATCGTCGAACTGGGTTCATTTCTCACCACTTACGATCCGATTCACTTCACTTGGAATGCAGTTTGACTCACTCGGGCTCTGATACGGTCGACCGCAATGATGTGACACAATAAAATCGTGAGAATGTCACCAAGGCAATATGATACGATGATAATGTCACGTCATAGGATACGATCTGATTAGAATGCCACCCACACTAACGGTGATACGATTCACCGCAATCCTAATTTGAAATCCAGAAATGAATTCCAATGACCCTACTTAGTGAAATGCGATATGATTACATTGCAGCCCTCTCCAGTTACGATACCCGAATTAAATCCGCAGTCCCAGTTCCCTACAAGTGCAATACAGTTCACTACAATTGTGATGTGATACGAGCCATCGAATTGCGATGGCAGCAAGGTAGGATTCACCTCCATCGCTGTTTGATGCAATACGGTTCAGTTGCAGTTAACTCCAAAAGGATTCGATACGATTGACTTGAGTTACATTGCGATCGGGAATGTGATTCATCCCGGGGAGGGGGAAACACGCAAAAACACGTATCCCTCCGTCTGGCCTCCTAGGGCGTGCGAGGACCTGGTGCGCACTCTGGGCCTTGATTGGCTGCTGATGTTCATGGAGGAGCACCTTCACTCCAGCACGGTGGCGGCGGCTCTGTGGATCCTCACCGTGCTGCTGTCCAACGCGGCTGTCCTGCACCGCTTCAAGGAGGGCGCGTGCGGCGGAGGCTGGCTGGACCACACCGACTCGGTGCTCACCAACAAGATCGGCACCGTGCTTGGTGAGTGCGTGGCGCCCTGCCAGGTCTCGGGGGTCCGCTTTCGTCGGAGTTGGCCTTCCTTGGGCTCCCGGTTTGTTCGCCGCATGGACAAGGGTTGGTTTCTCACTTTATTTTTATTTTTTCCCAATCCCGCCGTAGAGCCCCGATGTCAGAGTAGAAAAGTGTTGCTTTTCATCCCGCGTAGTTTCCTGCTGTCGCGCACTTAAAATAGACCCCCGTGACAACGTGCATTGAGCAGCGACACTGTGACGACGTCATCCCTCCCGAACCAAACTTTTACGTCCGTCTAATGCTTGCGTTGAGTGTAAATGGCTGAGTCGCGACTCAGCCGCATCTAAATATCAGTGGCTAGCGCCGTCTGAGACCAACATCTTCATTTTGTTGCTAGAAACCACATCAGAAAGCAAAATAACATTCACGTCGGCTAAATCGATCGAGAATTATTTTGAGTATTTTTTTTTATTGCTACTGTAGTTTGGAAAAATTCACCCCCGGGGCCAGTTTAGGAGCGGGGCTCTGTAACCATCCTTATGCTTGAATACGTTGGATGTTGCCTGTGCGTTCCCCGCTAGCCGCAACCTCACGAGCGACTCAACCCTGAAACTCAAGTCAAAGTGCGACAGTAGCTAACCCCGCGGCGGCGTTTCCAGGCTTCAACGTGGGTCGCAGCGCCGGCGGCCGCTCCACCGTGCGGGAGATCAACCGCGACGCGTGCCACTTCCCGGGCTTCCCGGTGCTGCAGACGCTGCTGCCCAAGCACACCAACGTACCCGAGCTCTACTTCCTGCTGATGGCGCTCTTCCTGCAGCAGCCCGTCACCGAGCTGCCGGACAGCCTGCAGGTACATGTCAGTACCACAAACCTTCTTTTCTACTATTTTATTATGACGCGGGATGTCCAGAGTGGAACGCAAACTAAAGCCAGAAAAAAAAAGCGAAAGCACAAACCGTTTTCAAATAGAGCCAAACCGTCCATCCATCCATTTTCAACGGCGCTTATCCTGAACAGGGTCACCGGGAGTTGCTGGAGCTTATCCCTGCTGACTTCGGGCAGAAGTCGCTGGGCACATATAGAGACAAACGACCATTCACACCGTAGCTGGGCGGGACCCGTGCGATTTCAAATGATTATTTTCCTTATTATTTTGATTATAGTCCTCTTCTCGTGTATTTTTGGAACAATCACAATATCAGGTCTGTTCTTTTTCATCCATCGCAAGCCCAGCCCTGCAAAAAAAATGTCCCTGGCCGTTCAGCTTTGGAGGTTCTGCGACATAGTCATGTATTAGATGAATGACCCTCATGAATATTCATGTTAAATATTGCGCACGGCTTTGTGCCCCAGTTTGACCTGGACTCCATGTGGACGTTCATCTTCGGCGTGCCGGCGTCCAGCGCCACCGTGGTGGGCTCCATCCACAGCGTCTGCACCGAGGCCGCTTTCCTGCTGCTCGCCATGCTGCGCAGCATGCTCAACCTGGTGAGACCAAAGTACACACGAATACATTTGGTGGCCACTTAAAAAAAAAAAAAATGGGGGGGTGAATCAGAATTTGAAAAAAAGAGCTGATGAAATGGTTCCGGAATTCATTTGCGGCAGCCGTGGCAGTCGGAGGAGGAGGGCTCGTGGCTCCGAGAGTACCCGGTGACTCTGATGCAGTTCTTCCGCTACCTGTACCACAACGTCCCCGACTTGGCCGCCATGTGGCACAGTCCCGACTTCCTGTGCGCCCTGGCCGCCGCCGTCTTCCCCTTCAACATGAGGCCGTACTCCGAGATGGTAATGTTGACTTTGAAGCACGCGGCAACGTGGCACGCAGCGCCTCGCTCCTCTTGACGATAAACTCTGCGTGTCGTACGCGCGTTGAGGGGAGGGGGGCGCTGTTTGTCTTCCCATCACGTTTACAATAATATAATATATGATTCCGTTCAATTAGTTTTAAGATCAGATTTTTGTCGGGGGGGTTTTATGCTTTGTTTTATTTTTATTTTTATTAGTTTTAGTATTTATTGCATAATTTTTGGGGTATTTGTCAAGTGCGAGATGAAAATAGGTCACAAGATATTGAACGTAATAATAAAGTCAACGACAATTATCCAACTGTGGTTCTCATTCATTCTTTCCTTCATCTTCCAAGCCGCTTAAGTCAATGCTAACGCAGCGAAGCTACGCACAAGCAAGCGCAGTGGTACTAAAGATGCGGACTCGCGCTAACGTGCGGCCGTTTTCCAGGTGAGCGACTTGGACGACGAGGCGGGCTCGCCCATCGAGGAGCTGAAGGCCTTCGGCTCCGACTCGGGCATGAACCGCAGCCAATCCGAGTACTGCAACGTTGGCTCCAAGACGTCGCTCACCAACCACCCGGCCAAGAAGTACGTCTTCGACTTCATGAGGGCGCTCATCATGGACAACATGTGCGTCACACCCGCCACCAAGCAGACGCCCGTCATCGACCTGCTGCTCGAGGTGAGCCGCCTGCGCAAATGTTTTTTTTTTTTTTTTTCACTCCATTACATCTCTTCCACTTTTCATTGCACTTTCTAGTTCTGAATGGTTGACATTGACGGGGTCTGCCTTCTCTTAAGTTCCCTGATTATTGTGTGTTCCGAAGGCATCTCCGGAACGTTCCACCAGAACTCAGCAAAAGGAGTTCCAGTCCAACATCCTGGATGGCGTCATGGAGCACCTGCTGGCCGCTGACGTTTTGCTGGGTGAGACGCAGTCGACACGCGAATCGACGTGCAATGAAATGGTCTTCCCTGCCCCCCCCCCCGCAGGGTTGTCTTTGGGCACGAGTATCCCCCGCTTTGCCCCGAAAGACAACAAGTTGTGACGGGAATCCCCTTGTCGCAGGCGAGGATTCTTCCCTCCCCCTGAGCATCGGCGGCAGCTACCAGATCCTGGTGCACAACGTCTTCTACTTCTGCCAGCGTGTGGTGGACAAGCTGTGGCAGGGCATGTTCAACAAGGACTCCAAGCTGGTGGTGGACTTCATCGTGCAGCTCATCGGACAGGTGCGCGCAACACAAGAAAAACGATATCTTCACCCGAGTTGTGCACACGGTTGAACATTCTGCAAATGTTGTTTTTGTTCCTCAGTCCAAGAGGCGATCTCAGGGTCTGTCCCTGGACGCGGTGTACCACTGCCTAAACCGCACGGTGCTCTACCAGCTGTGCCGGCCGCACAAGACGGTAACGCAGCAGGTGGCGCTGTTGGACGCCTTACGGGTTCTCACCGTCAACCGCAACCTGGTGCTCGGCCCCGGCAACCACGACCAGGACTTTGTGGCCTGCCTGGCGCACTGCTTCATCTGCCTGCACGCCGGCAGGTAAGGCTGATGGGAGAAGGCCGCGGCAGATTGCTGACACGTTTGGGGCACAGGCTGTGCTTCGCTTGAAATTCCTGCATTTCCCGCAAGGTAGCTGCAGGCTTATCACAGCCTCCTCATTCTTGTCATACAACATGAAATACTGCTAAGTTCTTTGGAGCTATAGTTAAATAAAAATAAAATAAATTGCATTCTCATTGGTCATTGGTGCTTGAAGAATTCTGTGCTATAAACCAGTACAAGCGACCTGGTTGGTGTCACAACCGGCATTTTTTTTTTATTGGTCTTTGGACCACGAATGATGGCGCTTGCGCAACTGTGCTGGGCAACAACTGACTTTTATTATATGTCAAGTATTTCTTGGTCTTTCGGGGCGTGACACATTTTGCCGAGCAACAAGCTACCTAATGGGCATGAGTAACTCGTAAATAATATTTTATTGGTCAGTGGGGCATGAATGATGGTGCTCAACTAATTCTGCCTAGCAACAAGTGACATTGCGGCTGAGAGACTGCCAAATGTATTTGCTTATTTTATACCAATTTATTGGTTTTGGGAGACAACTGACCATGTGAGCGTGACTGGTAAATGTCCTTTATGTTGTATATTATACCAAAATGATACAAATTATTTGTTTAAAAAAAATACAAAGAAAATAAAAAAAAAGAATTTGAGTGATTTAGTGTAATTTTGTAAATATTGCTGTAAAAATAAAATCAGTGTTCAATCCTACATCGTATAGTTGGACATTCCCATCTCTGGTCCGGTTCTAAAGTGTGTATGTGCGCGTGTGCAGCAGCGTGGAGGGCTTTGGCCTGGAGGCGGAAGCCCGTATGACCACGTGGCATGTCATGATGTCACCTGAAAATGAGAGCGACGCTACGCACAACCACGACGTCAGCGAAGGTAAGACCGTGGAATTTTGAGAGCACAGTTGGCCTTAGTCCCGTGACCCTTGTGAGGATGAAGCGGTTCAGAAAATGGATGGATGGATGGAGTTGGCCCGAGTGGGGGTCTCGACGGGGATGAATTGGCTTTTTGCAGGTCGGCAGCTTTTGCTGAAGGCGGTGAACCGCGTGTGGACGGAGCTAATGCACAGCAAGCGTCAGATGCTGGAGGACATCTTCAAGGTGTCGCTGCCCTGCAACGACCGCGGCCATGTGGACATCGCCACGGCCCGGCCCGCCCTGGAGGAGCCCGCGCTCAAGAGCTGGCAGAACCACCTGGGTGAGGAACAATTTCGTATTTTGGAAGACAGTGGTTTTCAACTCTGGGACCCGTGTTTTCTGATTGTCGCCACCTGTAGTGTCGTGTATAAATCGGTCGTTCAGTAGCCAGTGGAAATTTTAACTCGGGGCTCCACTCAATTAAGAAAAAAAAAAAGAAGTCAATACTTTTGAATAAGTTGAATGATTAGTTGATGTTTCAACACACAAAGGGCGTCACCGGGTTCTTTGTACCAAATGGAAAAAAAATTAAGTGAGTGAAATGTTTAGGAAAAACCGAATCAACACAGCTGCTGAAATTGAGGAGGTGAAAAAAAAATACCCCAAAAGCTAAACGTATCCGTATCGCAATATAGTGGGGGAGCGAACAATGAACCGCGATATGGCCAAGGAAAGGAAAGCGAAGGTTATGACACGAAATAAAACCAAAATTGAAAACGCATGTTTCTTCCTGAAATAAAATGAAAATGATAACGTCGAGAGGGGTTTCACCATACCTGCCCAGCCCCTACTCAGTCATAGGACCTAAATGTCGTCGTTTTCAGTCCACGAGAAGAAGTGCATCAGCCGCGGCGAGGCGGCGGCGCCGGCCGTGGCCACCCAATCCAAATTGTCGCGGGTCAGCAGCGGTTTCGGCCTGTCCAAGCTGACGGGCGTGCGCCGGCACAAGAAGGAGAACAACCTGAACAAGAACAGCCCCTCGGCACAGGCCAGTCCAAGTCCAAATCCGAATCCAGCCTCCAAAGTCTGGAATGTCACTCGGCGTTGTTTTGTTTTGACACCACAGGAAGCTTTCCAATGGATGTTCACGCACATCGCCGTGGTGAGAGACCTGGTGGCCATGCAGTACAAAGAGCATCAAGAGGTATCTCCTCCGATTTGAACGACTTTTATGAATGTGCAAAAATACACAATGGATCGTGGAATACCCCAAAATTCTTGAAAATATGCTAGTCGCTTATTTTATTTTTCCTCTGGGTCACTTATTGCTAGGCAGAGTTCGTTGAGCTCCACCAAACGACAAATGGAAAACTGACACATATCCGTCACCGCTAGGTCACTTGTTGCAAGGCGGAATCACCATCCTTTGTGCCCCAAAATTGGAAGATACTCGTCACATCCTCCAGGCCTTTTCCTGCTTGGCAGAATTTGTCCAAAATGGCCTTTTTAACAACAGGCATGCGGCCAGGCAGAATATGTGATTCGCTAATCTGAGGTGTTTGCGTCTTGTCGTCTCCCAGCGGCAGCAGAATGCGCTCAAGTACGTGACGGAGGAGTGGGCGTCCATCGAGTACGAGCTTCTTCGCGAGCGAGGCCTGTGGGGGCCGCCCATCGGCTCACACCTGGACAAGTTCATGTTGGAGATGACCGAGGGGCCGTGCCGCATGCGCAAGAAGATGGTGCGCAATGACATGTTCTACATCCACTACCCTTACATCCCCGAGACGGAAAACAACACCAACTCGGCACAGGTGCGCCTTTTATGACTTTCTTCTCACCGTCAAGTAACTTGTCGCTAGCGTTACCATTTGCGCGTCCCTCGGTTGCTCCTTCTGGCTAGGAAACTCTTTTATAGACCCAAAATCGTTGTCATAAATAACATACTGTATACCACTCATCTCTTTGTTTTTTTATTTTACTTTAAAAACCTCTAAAACAATCATTTCAGCTATGCCCAGCTAGCCACTTGTTGCTAGGTACCATTGTTGGTACCCCCAAAGAACCCAAAAAAATGGGCACATTCCAATCACGCCCACTAATCCACATGCTGCGAGGCAACATTTGTTGAGCCCCAAGCGCAGACCAAAAACAAATATTTGAACCACACCAGCAGCATTTGTATCAAATATCAAAATTAAAATAAAAAAATGAAATGTGATGTCATTATGAATAATAATTGGTTTTTAAAAAAAAATTCGAATTGAATTTTTTTCATTCTCTCCTTCCTGAGCAGAAGCCGGTTCGCTACCGTCGCGCCATCAGCGCAGACAGCAAAGAATACTACATGCGCCTTCTGTCGGGCAACCCGGGGATGTACCAACACTCGGTGGAGCACAGCAGCGAGGGCGAGACCACACGGCACGAACCCGAGCATGGAGAGGACACCATTGCAAGGGTCAAAGGTCAGGCGCTTGAGACCGGAAATGAGCAAAAGGGCGACTGGTCCGTCTATTTTAAACAAGAGCTTTTATTTTCTCAGGTCTTGTGAAGGCGCCGCTGAAACGCTCGCGATCAACGGCGGACGGCGGCGACGAGGACGCTCAAGATCAGATCCAGGATCAGCCACCGGAGTTGGGCGGACCTGAGGAGGAGCAGCAGCAGAGGACTGACAATACCGCTCTGCTGCGACTGCTGGAGGAAGGGGAGAAGGTCAGCTTGGCAGCAACAACAAGAAAGGATTCTTGATATATTATGCCTGAAAGAACAAAACATATTATTATTATTTTTTTTTGTGCCAAACATGGCTACGAACTTAATTCAGAAATTACTCTTGATATTCCACGCCTTTTCTTCTACAAGATAAAATTTTTTTCTTGGTATATTCTGCCTTTTTCTAGGGGAAAAAAAAATACAATTTATTTTGGCTGTATTGTGCCAATTTACTAGAATAAAACGTAATTTTATTGTTGTAGTTTTAATATTGTGTGTGTGTGTGTGTTTAGATCCAGCACATGTACCGCTGTGCCCGGGTTCAGGGTCTGGACACCAGCGAGGGTTTGCTGCTCTTTGGAAAAGAACACTTCTACGTCATTGACGGCTACACTATGACCGTGTCCAGAGAGATCAGGGACATCGACACGCTGCCGCCCAAGTACTTCTGCACTTGACTACTTTTTCCCCCCCCCAAACATCGTAAGCATGTGGCGCACCACCTTGCCCCTACTCACACCCTGAAAAAAAGCATGGCACAGTCCTTCCCCAAAAAAACGTGGGCACCCTTTCGGCATACCAATAGATTTGATGCACCCATTCCACTTAACTGAGCTTTCAAAAATGTCTCGTAGTCTTCCCGAAATGGTGTTAGCCACAAAAGCTGTCGGTGCACCCCCTGTCTCCCACGCGCACCTGGCGAAAAAGCCAATCTAATGCTGTGACTGTCATTGTGCGTTAGCTTGCACGAGGCCATCATCCCCAGGGGTGCGCGCCAGGGCCAGAGTCAGCTAAAGCGCACGTGCAGCATCTTCGCCTACGAGGACATCAAGGAGGTGCACAAGCGACGCTACCTGCTCCAGGTACGACTTGTTCTTTGGCTTTATGGGGTGCGCCATTTCTGTCAGGGTGTTGACGGGGCTGCGTGGCTTAAAAAAAGGGTCTTACGTTGTTCTGTGGCAGCCAATGGCAGTGGAGGTGTTCTCCGCTGACGGGAGGAACTACCTACTGGCTTTCCAGAAAGGGGTGCGCAACAAAGTCTATCAAAGGTACTGAACGCACCCTTAATTTTCCACTTTGAGTGGCCATTGTATTATTTATAATACCGATCCCCATAGGTTCCTGGCAGTGGTGCCGTCGCTGGCCGACAGCTCAGAGTCGGTATCAGGACAGAGGCCAAACACCAGCGTGGAGCAAGGGTGCGTTTTATTCATATTTATGAGATGGAAGGGGGAAAAAAATATCCAGCAAACTGCACTGCAGCTCACTAACAACTGAAATTATATTGTAATGAAGGTGTCACAAAACCACGACTAATGTTGCAAATCATTAATGGTAACTAATGCTAATATCTAATGCTAAAACTGGCACATTCGTTTGCATAAGAAATGCGCCCATCGCAGATGCTAACAATAGAAAAACTGCATCCATCGCTCGTGCTGGTATCAGAAAAGGTACAACCTATTTTCATGCTAGTAACAAGAAAATATGATCCAGATGCTAATGCTAACATCAGAAGAACATGTAAATGCTAACTCACAAAACATAAGAAAACAGCTTATGCCAACAGAAAGGGGTAAACAGACCTGGATTTGAAACTGAATAAAAACTGTCACTCATACAAAATACGGCTACCGCCTCTAATACTAACACAACAAAAACTGTTATGTCACTCATACTAACATCCCAAAACCACTACTGTTGCTAATGCTAACATCAGTAAAACTACAACTGCAACTACTGTAATGCAAAATCCTGATACGGTTCCTATTGCTCGCAACAGAAAAACTACAACTGTTGCTAATGCTAAAATCAGGCTAACCGTCTCGTGTGTCTGTCATGTCATCAGGTCTGGTCTCCTCAGCACTTTGGTGGGTGAGAAGTCAGTGACTCAGCGTTGGGAGGTAAGAAGCCTCTGGTGTCTCATGTCAGAACCTCATCCTCGGTCCTGTCCCGACCTGACTTGTTTGGGTTTTTTTCCAGCGAGGGGAGATCAGTAACTTCCAGTATCTGATGCACCTCAACACGCTGGCGGGACGTTCCTACAATGACTTGATGCAGTACCCGGTCTTCCCCTGGATCCTGGCCGACTTTGACTCCGAGGTGTGCTATGCGGCGGCGCAGCCGGGCATCTGTCACGCTGACTCCGGTTTTCTGTTTGTTATGTGACGAAGGAGCTGGACTTGAACAACCCCAAGACCTTCCGCAATCTCGCCAAGCCCATGGGGGCACAGACGGACGACAGGCTGACGCAGTACAAGAAACGCTACAAGGACTGGGAGGACCCCAATGGTAATGACTGACAAGTACACCAACCATTGACAGGATGAACACCGAGCGAATGAGTGACACATAGACCGTCCCCTTACTTTTTTCCCCATGCAGGCGAAACCCCCGCTTATCACTATGGCACACATTACTCGTCCGCCATGATCGTGGCCTCCTACCTGGTGCGCATGGAGCCTTTCACGCAGATTTTCCTTAGACTACAGGTGAGGAAATCCTTATTTGGAAAAACCGAAGATAACACTGCTAAGCTAACACACCGGGCCCCACACCCCAGGGCGGCCATTTTGACCTGGCCGACAGGATGTTCCACAGCGTGCGCGAGGCCTGGCTGTCTGCCGCCAAGCATAACATGGCCGACGTCAAGGAGCTCATTCCCGAGTTCTTCTACCTGCCTGAATTTCTGCTCAACTCCAACAACTTTGATCTGGGTCAGTCGTGGCTAACATGCTAACAAACAGCATCATTGATGCTAACGGCTATCTCTTTGACGCAAATAGGCGCCAAGCAGAATGGGACCAAGCTGGGCGACGTCATCCTGCCTCCGTGGGCCAAGGGCGACCCCCGGGAGTTCATCCGGGTGCACAGAGAGGTGCTCCATTAGCATATTTTCAATCTCACGCACCCTCACAGTTCAGGATGCCTGTTCTATGGCAAACATTTGTTTGTTTGTTTTTTTGCCTGTGATTATTCTGTGTTCATTCTCGCATCTTTTTGTACAGGCGCTGGAATGCGAGTATGTGTCGGCGCACCTCCACGAGTGGATTGACCTGATCTTTGGCTACAAGCAGCAAGGTCCTCCTGCCGTGGAGGCCGTCAACGTTTTCCACCATCTCTTCTACGAGGGCCAAGTTGACATCTACAACATCAACGACCCTCTCAAGGAGACCGCCACCATCGGCTTCATCAACAACTTTGGGCAGATCCCGAAGCAGGTGTTAATGCTAATGCCAACACCTCATGACTCAACTCAACTCAACTTAACTCAACCGTATTTCTCGAGCACTTTAAAACAACCACGGCTGTATACAAAGTGCTGTACATAGAACAAAGATCATATATGCAACAACAAACACTCAAACAATCAATTAATAACAAAGACAGTAGAAAGCACAAAAACAGTTAAACTAAAAATCAACTCTCATGCTTAGTCAAAAGCCAAAGAATAAAAATGAGAATGTAGCTAATAATAAGGAACTATCACTAACGTGGCTAATGCTATGGCCACTGCTAATGCAGCTCATAGTAAGTACCATTTTAAATTACAGAAAGTAATGTAATCCGGCCAGTGTCAGACAATTGCTATTGCCACTAATGCTAGCTGCCTAAAAAACATTATTGTCGCTAATGATAATGTCATGGAAATGTAATCAATGCTAAAGTGTTGTTCAATGCTAAGGCCATTGCTGGTTGACACTAATGGCGCAAAATGCCGCTGCTGCCACAATATAAATGCAATTTTAGCGAATGATAGTGCCACAGTAACTGTATGGTGGCTAATGCTAACCTCCAAACACTGCCGCTCTGGCCAACGTTTATGTCACAAACGTGTGTGTGTGTGTGTGTGCTGCAGCTCTTTAAGAAGCCCCACCCACCTAAACGGGTGCGCAGCAAAGCCAACGGTGACCCCATCAACATACCGCCGAGCTCCACCGGCGAGAAGATCTTCTTCTACCACCTGGACAACCTCAGACCCTCGCTGGCCCCGGTCAAAGGTACACATACTCACGCGTATGATACAACAACACAAATATTCCAAATGTTATTGTTTGTTTTTGTTTCAGAGCTGAAGGAGCCGGTGGGTCAGATCGTGTGCACCGACAAAGGCATCCTGGCCGTGGAGCAGAACAAAGTGCTGACTCCGCCCACGTGGAACAAGACCTTCGCGTGGGGCTACGCCGACCTCAGCTGCCGCCTGGCCAACTACGAGTCCGATAAGGTCAGTGGCGGGTCTTTCTTCATATAGTATCCATAAAGAGAGAATAAGTAGTAAAAATATATGAGCATGGGACACAATCTGAGCAGGCACTTTGCTGTGGAGCTCCAAAAATTATTTTTTAACATTTACATATGCGGCGCATGGTGTTTTTTGCCCCAAGGCGTTGGTGGTGTACGAGTGCTTGTCCGAGTGGGGTCAGATCTTGTGTGCCATCTGCCCCAACCCCAAGCTGGTGATCACAGGTGGTACCAACACGGCCATCTGCGTTTGGGAGACGGGCACCTCCAAAGAGCGAGCCAAGACGCTCACGCTCAAGCAGGTAAAACTTGTGATTTTCACAACGTGATGCCACGATACTATACCCCCAACCCCCCATTCCCTCCCGCGTGTCTTCGCAGGCGCTGCTTGGCCACACGGACGCCGTCACGTGTCTGACGGCTTCGTCCGCGTACCACATCGTGGTGAGCGGTTCTCGGGACAGAACCTGCATCGTGTGGGACCTCAACAAGCTTTCCTTCATCACGCAGCTACGGGGACACCGCGCTCCCGTCGCCGCGCTTTGCATCAACGAACTCACGGTGGGCGCAAAGACAAATACGGGGGAGACCATGATTTAAAGAAGCCTGGGCTTAATTGCATCCCAAAACCACTACTGTGGCTAATGCTAAAATCCACAAACCGCCACTACGGCTAATGCATATTGCACGCTAACTGTTATGAAAGTTTGTATCATAAAACTGTGACTATTGCTAACATGCTAATGCTAGCTCGGTTGTGCATGTGCAGGGTGACATTGTGTCATGCGCGGGCACGTACATCCACGTGTGGAGCATCAATGGCAGCCCCATCGCTAGCGCCAACACCTTCACCGGACGCAGTCAGAACATCGCGTGCTGCTGCGTATCCGAGATGAACGAGTGGGACACGCACAACGTCATCGTCACGGGACACTCGGACGGCGTCGTCAGGGTAAATGCGTGCAAAAACAGAATGAAAAAAAAATGCCCCGCTAACACCGGAAGCTAATTTGGAATTCCTCTTTCCTTATCGTATTTTCCACCTGCGTTTGGGTAGTTCAAGGTGCCTCCGTAAACATGAGCGCTCTGTTGTTGTTGTAGTTCTGGAGGATGGAGTTCCTCCAAGTGCCAGAGACACCCGCTCCCGAACCTGTCGAACCCGATGTTCCAGACTGCTGCGGAGACGACAAGCTCGGTCAGTCTGGAAACAAAACAAAACAAAACAAAAAAAAAACTTTTAAGTGTTCACCTTTTGGCAGCGTGTATCATGTGATTTTTCCCTCTGGTCCTTCAGAGGGCGGTGATGAGGACAGCAGTGAATCGGACGGAGAAGATGGAGGAGGAACAGGAAATAGTCTGAGCCAGGAACATAAAGCGGAACGCAACCCATCGAGTCAGCCGGGGAGCCAACCAAGCAGCACCGTGCACAGACCTCGAGGTAACACCCAGCAAAAAGCTCATCTCTGCGATTAGCGGGGGGGGGGGGGGGTTTGGGGGGGGTGCACCCCCACTTTCCCTAACAACCCATGTTTAGGAAAGTTTACACTTCCGAAAACAAACTTTTCCAAAGTGTTTACGTTGTGCACCCCTTTAGAGTTTCCACGCACAATCCCACAGACACAAACAAAATAGAAAACAATGATCAAAACCTCTATTTTGATTTCAATTTGTAGCAGTCTTTGCTAGTTTTAATTGCACGCCTGCTTCACCACACCAACGGAATTGGCGCACCCCTTTCCCTGTCACCACAACCCACCTCTACCCACAAAAATTCAAAGAAGCCTATTTACTAGATCATATGTAACATTCCAACCCCCTGGGGGTCGGTCCTTGACATACTCACAGCGGTACACACACGACAGTTGCCTGAAACTAAGCATCAGCATTTTTTTTCCCTCAAGGTCCATCCACACGAGGTGGTGCGTCATGGTCGATGGACAGCGGCTCGGACGACTCCCACCGCTGGTCCGACAGCCTGAGCATCGACGAGAAGGACGGCTTCGTGTTTGTCAATTACTCGGAAGGCCAACACAAGGGTGCGCACCCCCACCACGTGCACCCCCACGGTCTTAGCAGCACCAGCAATCAGCTGTTGAACCCGCCTGCTGTGGAGGCGCGTGCCTTCAACCAGCTCCGGGCAGGTAGGTGTTGTTATTGACTTGTCGGGTGTGCGCGCGCTTGTTCCCAACCCACCAAAAAATAAATAAAAATAATTCATTATATAGCTATGAAGATTTTAGGTTCAACAAACACAATTCCCAACAATTTTAAGATGCGCACCCCCTTCATCACTACAACAGAGTTGCTGCAACCTTTTTCCTCCCACAGCACAGAAAAATCATAACCGATTTCTAAAAATTCGGGATAGCTGTTATTTTTTCAAGTTATCGGAAATATGAAAATATCTTTCACAGCCCCTTCAACAGTCAGTCAAAATTGCTAACCTACGACCTTGCTAACATGTGTCGACAGGCTACAGGTGGGAGCGACAGCTGGTCTTCCGCAGCAAACTCACCATGCACACGGCATTCGACCGCAAGGACAACGCGCACCCCGCCGAGATCAGCGCGCTCGCCATCTCCAAGTGAGCCGCCGTTTTGTCTCTGAGCTTTCATTCCATACCCATGAGATCATGCACTAGTCTGCTTTTTGTCTTCGCCAGTAAGACAATTCGGCACACTCGTGGAACAACCAGGTGTCACTAGTTTTGTCTTTGTTTTAACACTACTCTATCCGTTTTTGGCTTCTTACTGGACGCAATGAAAACTAATGTGCACTGGTAATGGAAATAACAGTGCTGCTAAGACGCATTCGTTCTAGCGGTGTCTTAGTCATGAGGACAAAAAAGCCGTACTAGCGCATGGATGGTTTTGCATCTGCCACTACTCACCTTTTTCGTTCTTTCCTTACAAGGGACCACAGCAAGATACTGGTGGGCGACGGGCGCGGTCGCGTCTTCAGCTGGTCGGTGAGCGACCAGCCGGGGCGCTCGGCCGCGGACCACTGGGTGAAGGACGAGGTGGTGGACAGCTGCTCGGGGTGCGCCGTGCGATTCTCCCTCACCGAGAGACGCCACCACTGCCGCAATTGCGGGCAGCTGTTTTGTCAGAAGTAAGTTTCGCACAAAACCGGATGGAAAAGCCCCAAAATTTGAAATAATCTTTCTGAATGGATTTTCTTTTCCCTCATGAGTTGGCATATCCCCCGCTCCGTCATAGCCACCCTCAATTTTTGGGAAGGCTTATTTTTTTGCAAACCCCGAGGCCCTTGCGCACGCACACCCCTGAAAATATGATTTGGAAATTAAGTCGTCTTTCCAAGGAGAAAATAACATTGAGAAAAAAGGAAGGAAGGAAGAAAAGCACTGTAAACATTTCTTTTAAGGATTTTTTTTTCCTTTGTCAGTCATTAAAAAAAGTACTATTTTCAAATCACATTTTTCAAGAAAAAATAAAGCGTTTAATAAAGTTGAAACAAATTTGCCGTTTTTCGAGGGGAAAAAAACATTTTCAATTAAAAAAGTCAAAATTTTCAAGGAAAAAGTATGTCTTATTTTGAAGGGAAGTCTTATTTTTCAAGCAAAGTACCGGTAGTCACATTTTGGAAAGCGGTTGTGCTGGGGGGTTGATTTTAACACGTGTGAAACTCTTGCAGTTTTTGTAAAACTAGACAACATTTGATTGGTTTATTTTTTTTATTTGAGAGAGAGCGAGAATGTCAAAAGGCACATTTAAAAAAAAAACGTCTTATTTTCAAGGGGAACGCAAGACATGTCACTTTTCTTAGGGGGGCAAAGGAAGTTGGCATTTTCAAGGAATAAGGTCACCTTTTTCAGAAAGTCTCATTTTTTTGTTCTGAAAGAAAGTTGCGCACCCCGTCTCACCCCGCACACAGCCCCTTTGTGACGCGTTTTGACCTCCCTGTTTGCAGGTGCAGTCGCTTCCAGTCGGAGATCAAGCGGCTGAAGATCTCATCCCCGGTGCGCGTGTGCCAGAACTGTTACTGCAACCTGCAGCACGAGCGCACGGCCGCCGGCGACGAGCACAAGAACTGAGCGCGCGCCCGCCCCCAATCCTCATCCTCATCATCCTCCTCCTCAAGGTGTCTATAGTGTACATACATGTATCCACGGCCTTTTGAACAACAAAAAAAAAAACAAGGTCAAATGTAACATAGCAGCGAGCAGGCGGACGTTAAAGAGATATGAATGTCACCCATGAATAATAATGTCACTCGTTATGCAAAAATTGTGTCCACCATTTTTTTCTTTTCTTTTTTTTTTTTTTTTTTTCCAAAAATTGTTGACTTGCTGCTTCCTGAAAAGACTGGACGGACATGTTGGAGTCTCATATCTTATCTGTTGAAATAACTTTAATATTAATCAGGTCTGGTCAGTCTTGAGTTAGTGTACAGGATTTTCTACCAAAAGGGATTTTTTTTCTTCCGCGATGTATTTTTTTTAAATTTTTTTTTAATATAAAAATATAATTTGTTGACCGGGCCCACGGGCAGGATTCTCATTGCCATCATCATCATCATCATTATCTCGTCATGGTTCAAAACAAACATGTTGTTTAGGTTGCAAACAGAAGGAATGACCACACATTTAAACACGTCATTCATTAGGTTTTATCATTTTAATCTTTTTTTTTTTTTTTTTTTTTGCGAGGGGTTGGTTGCATGCTTGGAACCTGGTTGCTGCAAACTGTGAGTGCCAAAAAAATCAACGAAAGATTCCATCCATCCATCCATTTTCAACAGCATTTATAAGAGGGTCGCAGGGCGGGCTCCACCCTAAACTGGTCGCCAGCCGTAAGGGAACATAGCGAGACGAACCACCATTCACACCCACATCTGCGCCGTCACCGAGCTGGTGTGCCATCCAACGCTGTACGCACACGAGTCAGGCCAGTGGACCACAACACCATCAGTGACTAGAATGACACAAAAGGACAGTGAGAACAAAACATCCGTACTGTACAAGAATAAAGTATTAGCGAAAAATAGATCAATCCCCCCCCCCCCCCCAAAAAAACAAAAGTTTGGATTTTAGCAGTAGAAACTCAGATTGTTCTTTCGAAGATAAGAAAACCTTTATTTGTCTCACGATGGAGAAATTCCCAATTATCTGTATTCATCTTACAACGAATCATGTCACGAGTCTTTTTTTTTTTTTGCTCTCAAAATGTCTTCTATTTGTATTCGCTTTTTTTTTTAAACATAACTTGGAAAAATCGAGCTTCCACGTTTGTTGAAAAATGTGGCTTTGATCTCATTGTGACATGCCGATTTTGATTCAAGAAAAATAGAATTCATCTTGGAATGTTACAATTCTATTCTAGGCAAATTTTAATCTTGTAATATCACAACTTGTTTTCCTCTGAAAAATCTCACTGTAATCTCATACGATTCAAATGTTTTGAAAAAAAGAATTCAAGGTGTCGCCAGATCACAGTGCACACTTGAGCCTCTTTTTAAATCGTGTTTCTCAGCACAAAAAGCAGATTGATGGTTTCACCCCATCCAACACAAGATGCGGTGGTCACCTCATAGTTTTGATTGGCAAGACGAAATGACCAGGTTCACAAACACGGTGGCGGTGGCCATTTTTGATGATGTCATAGCATTAGGCGTCCTTGTCAATCAGCAGTGTACAAAATCTTTATTTTTTTTGTTGTTGACTTTTTTGTTTTTATATGAAATATTTGCGCAGTCCCTGATGACATTTCACTGTACAAAGTATTTATGCAATGACTGTTTTTTTTTTTTTTAAAGAAAGATTGTTGCATGAACATTGCATACAACGAGACTTTCCTGTCGCCATTGTCGTCTATTATTGTGTGTGTGTGCGTGTGTGTGTGTCACATTTTTGCAAGGAAAAGACACTTTTTGGTGGGCTGGGCCCGACACTTGACACTCACAAGGACTTACCCCCTGGCCCGCTGGAAAACGAAAAAAAAAAAAGACGGTAGCGTGCGGCTTGTGAGGCTTCTGCTATTCGAACACTTTGCGAGTTTCTGCTGTGCAATCCGTGCTACATGAATGTTTCTTCTTGTGTGTTTGTATTCACACACCACAAATCATGTAAAAACAAGAACAAATCTTACTCCCCTGTCATCATGGAAACAAGATGTTACAATAATGCAATAGAGCTGATACTTATTCTTTAGCCTTTCAATAAATAATTGCTGTTTACCACCAAATGTCTCGTTCATTTACATTTTTCAACAAAAAGTCCAAATGTTCAAGAAAAAAAAATACGCATCACTTTTTAAGCAACGTAGTTTCAAAGAAAAAGACGTTTACAAGAAAAAAGTAGAGCATTTCAACATTTAAAGGAAAGATGAATTTTTTTCAACTCACACTTTTTTTTGTTGATTTTTTTAAAGAAAGTCGCATTTTTAGGTAACCCTTATTTTCATTGGACAAAAACATTTGAAGGAAAATACTTTTCAGGAAAAAAAATCTTAAGCCATTTTCAATAAGTAATTTTTTTCGGTAAAGAAAAAGTTAAATTTCTTAAAATACAGTAGTACAGTTCCAAGAAAGTCCACCTTTCAAGAATAAGTACTATTTGTTCAAAGTCTCCTTAAAAATACTTTCAAATGAACCCCAATGTTTTAGTTTTTAAGTCATTTTCAAGTCGTTGCGTTTTTTTGTTTAACTTTAAGCGGTCACATGACCAAAAATTCTCTTTTTTTTTTAGGAGAATAAAACAACTTCCTCGTAATTCATATACCTGAATATAATTATTTATTCTGGTCATATTGTTTAATCAAAGAAATAATCAATAAGCACCAAACATTTCCGTTCATGAAGGGTTTTGATTTGGTTGCTAAGTGACGTCAAAAGCGTCTCGCGCACGCGCATTTATCATCTGCAGTCAGGATTAACTGCCGCAACCGCGGATCAAGTTAACGCTTGTAGCGCCATACTGGAAGCGAACATTGTTTCACACGCTAAATGAATTCTGCGCCCAAGGCATTATCATAGCCGGTTGCTTTACTTTGAAAGTCCGCATATTTAGGGTTTGGTTTCCGCACAGTGACGCTGTCTTGATGACGGATTGCAGTGATAAACACAAACACGCAGTCTGAGCCCAGGCAGCGGGGACGTCAGTGGAGCTTTTTTGGACGTAGTTAGCGGATAACCTCTGGTTCCCTGACTTCGCTTCGCTCGCTCGCTACCCGTGGCCTTTGACGCCGCGAAACCTTTGACCAACCGTTCAAGAGGAACCCAGGCGAGGGCGAGAAAGCCGGTGACCGTCCTTGCGAGCCTACTTTCCCGCGTCCCCTCACATCTCCTCGGGGGGCGGTTTACTCGAAAGCGGCGGAAGCAATATGACCGAGCTCCGGCGACGAGGGGGCGGCGGGGAGGACCCGGACAGCACTGACAACATGACTGATAAGGTGAAAATAATTATTTTAGTTATCAAAAAGCTTCCCGTCGGCTGGACGAGTTGGTGATCGAGTTTGTCAAACCGAAGTGGGACGGGAGGCGAATTATTAGCCTGTTAGCTTGTTAGCGAGCTAAGTGGCTAATAATCCCTCCGCTGGTTTAAAAATAGCCGCACTCGCTTTGATTCAATGTTTACAACACATCCTGCTCACAAGTATGGAAACGCCTGGTGAAACTGCCAAACTCCACACCATTTACTCACAAAACTTTACATACCAAGAAGGGTTTTTTTTGTAGTTGTTAAAATAAGAAAACAAATCTCTGAAATTGTTGTCTCAGTGCAGTTCAGAACAACAATTCTCCACTAAGACTCCACTAAACTTTATTTTTAAAAAATAAGTAGTGTCTACCACCGTTATTAGTGAACATTCGTGCCTTATCATTATCTCATAAATGGAATCTTTTAACTTTAAGATCATGTTTGCAACAATCTGAATCAGAATCATCTTTATTGGCCAAGTATGTAAAACACACAAGGAATTTGTCTCCGGTATAACACGCTGCATTAGTATCATCATAAACAAGGACATGACAAATAGGTATGGAAGGACATTTTCGTAATGTAAGTGAACCGTAGTGCATTGGATTAACTTGTTTCAACCCCCCAAAATTCTTGAATAAAATAATGTAAACCACCAAGTATCGTTTTTCATGAAAAACTCCTGTTGGAAAACCAAGCAAAAAAATGTATGTTCAGAAAAAATCTCCGACTGGGTGGATTCACAGGTGCCAAACGTGAGCATGCAGGGGCCCACTGTATATCTAAACAGTGCAGTACAATTGAAAAAGCGAAACAATAATAAATAATAATAATAAATAAACTCATGCAGCGCCTCTGCTTTGTCTCTAGCCCAAACTGTCACAGTCATGATGTTGGCTGCCTTTTTTTTTTCAAGTCACAATTTTATCAAATTACAATCATTCCCCCCCCCCCCCCCCCTAAAACCATATCAACTATCCCCAGAATAATTTCTACTTTTTTAAAGTCAAAAGTAAAACTCTTCTAAGTAAGAAATTGCAACCTTACAATTATTTTTTGGGCTAGAAAAGTTGTAAAGTCATATTTTTTGCGTTATTTTAAAGGATTAAAATCGTTTTTGTAAAAAGTGTGCAATCATGCAAGAGAAAAAAAGATTTATTTTATGACAAAATCCATTTTTAAAACAACAACAACAATTATAATCTAACGTCACAATAGTCAGCTCCACTTTGCTGCTGGAAAAGCTGAATTGCGCCCCTAATTAAACCCTATTCCTTCCTGTCCTAATTTGCTCTATTCTGTCCTGTCCTGTCCTGTTGTCACATTGTAATGATAAATGAGCCCAGTGATCATGAGTCATCGATATCAGTGAAACGCGTTCAAGAGTTGGCGGGATGCTGAGCGTTGACCTTTTACCCCCGCTCGGGAGGGTGTGCTGCTTGTGCCGCGTTGACTGAATGACCTTTGTACCAGTTGGATGAGTGAGGTAGACTCTTGAGGAAGATTTCTCTCCTTCCGTCCAAACCGCAAGCGTCCGAAATCCCTTCTGTGATCATTTCCATGCGGCCCGTCATGAGGAGCGCGCGCGCCAAAATTTCGTCGCAGTTGGGCACATCGGTGTCAGATGGTCATTATTTTCAGATAGGAAGCAACATCGCAAAAAAAAAATAAAAATAAAAACTTTCCTGCATGAATGCAAAAATGTGAAGTGGATGAAAATCCGGAGCGTCGTCCGTGAGCCGACGGCACGCTCTTTGGGGCCCCGAGTGCTTGTCGTCATCTGATGGCTGTTTGTGTTGAAACTTTGGTGAACATGTCATGTGATGGTGGCAACATCATCGGGGATTTGCACTCTTCATTTTGGAATGAAAAGACTCCAATGTTTGAAAGAAGGAATGAATGAATAAGTGCGGTGGGGATTGTATTGTATTGTAACAGTTGAACGATCTTTGACTTGATTCCATTTTTTGCGGGAGGAGTATCGTCGCAATGTTGAGACAATTCATGTATTTTTTTTTGATCAAGTTGTTTTTAATTTTAGAAATTAACCTTTGAATAATGGTTTAAATGTTTTGTAAAAAAAAAAAAGGTTGAAATAATCTTTATTTATTAATTTATTTTAGAAACAAAACAAGTTGTATTTCACAAGCAAACATGTATTTTTTTCTGAAACAAATTGTGATTTTGGAGGGGGTTTTTTTTGGGTGTTTTTTTTTTGCATGGGAGTTTTCACCCAAAGGCACTTTTTTTTAAGTTTGTGTTTTGCGAAAATGATGCAATTTAGTCATAACATTCATGTTTTCAGAGTCATATTTTTCCAAGAAAAGTTTTTTTTTAAAGCAACTAGGACCTTATGAATTTGAAAGTCATCATTTTACTCTTCATATTACAAATTTCTGGGGTGAAAAAAAATATTTTTCAGTATCAGCAGGTCAATCCAACCTTTTTTTTTCAGTCAGAAATTGAAACCCGTGGAGACAAGAGTTTTAAAATATGTATTTCTATATTTAGTCAGAGATAATGTCATCCATCCATGCGCTAATTCCCTGGCTCTTGCTTCACCTCCCTTTTTGGGTTGGCTCTGGCCGCCCGACGCGATCCCGACGGCAGTCAAGCGTTAGCGCTAGCTCCAGTGAGTGAGCTAATTTGTCAAATGTGACGAGCCAACTGGACCTGTTCCTTCGGTGTGCCTTTTTTGGACACGCTTGGTGCAAGGGAAAAAAAAAAGTGTTGAAGGAGTCAAAAGCAGAGGCTCGTGTTTGCTTTGTTATGCACATTACTGCCACCCGCAGGAGTGGAGTGGAACGGTATTGGGCGCAACCTACCACTTTTCGAGCGAGGTTTTAAAAGTACTGCTTATGTCTCGATGAAAAGAATCAAACATTATCTGCTTTATTTAGCACTTTATTCGATTTTTTTAAATGATTTTTTTTTATCTTACCATGCTAGGCAGTTCATGGCGTCTTTGCAGCAGCCAATCATATTGCAGCGGGGGGCGCTCGCATCTTAAATGAAAGCAAAAAAATAAATAAAACAATCGTCGGAAAGACGGCTGCAATCTCAAACGTCTTGACTGAGTTCATCAAAACAACAGGTTTTGATGTTGTGGCACCTCAAACTATTTAAAAAAAACGACACGACACAAGATTACCCTTTGCTGTAACGCAGTTCCCGCAAGGCAACTGGAACTTTCTCGGCCCGGGGTTGCTTGCCGCTGCTCAAGATGAACGACTTCTCACCTCCTTTAGTGATAAAGACACGCAGCGCCATGTTTAGCCGCACGAGCGAACTGGCCGAAGCTCATAGCCAGCGCGGCGCAAGTTAGCTTGGGGCCTATTGTCTCCCCATTCGTTTCCCAAGCAGTGGCGAATAATATCGTAGCCCAAATTTCTACCTGATAGACCGCGCACCTCTGTATGCCTTATAATATGGAATATGGCTTGATGTAAGAACTGTTACTGAAGTTGTGACATGTTGTGACATATTCCTTCACACCAAGTAGGACCATCGCAAACCGGATCTTGTATCAACATGGGAACCTCGTGCTGCTCGCTGCTGTTGCTTTTCCGTCATGTGTATGTAAATGTCAGTCACTCAAACTTTGGTTTTGTCTGGGTGGCAAGGAGGGCGAGGACGACAGGTTGTTGGGCCTGCAGGGCGACACGGAGGCCGAGTGCGACGTGGACACCAAGGCGGACGCCGCCGACGTGCCGGCATCCACGGCGGACACCGACAACACGCCGCAGTGTCTCAACAAGGCCCTGGAGGGACTGCCGCCGAGGTACGCCTCGACGTTTACATTTACGACCCGGACATGCGGGGGAGGCATCACAAACGGACAAACGTCGGTGGCCACAATTTTGTCTGGGTCAAGGTCTGTGCTCAAGACACCAGACCATTTTTCACCGCACGTGTGAAAAAAACGGGATCGTTTTGGATCTTTTCATTTGTTTTGCCTGTTCATGCAAATGCATGAAAACAAAAATTGGTGTTTTCACCTGTTTCTTTACAAATCGCCAACTAGTGGCCTGGCATGCACATTACACCCATGCCTTTTATTTCATTTTTTGCTAGCTTTTAGTGTGATGCTGATTAATCGACGCTAAGCTACTATACTGACAGCTTTTTTTTTTTTAAATACGCGACCAAATCCAAAAACGTTCCAGGAATTATTTTACAGGACAGAAATGTCAGCTCGCTTTGTTATTGCCCTCTGGAGTGTAAATGAATGACATTTCTTGTTTTTGCGCTGTCCACAGATGGAAGAACTACTGGATCCGAGGAGTTTTGTCTCTCGCAATGATTTGCGGCTTCTTCCTTATCATCTACCTGGGACCAATCGCTCTCATTTTGATTGTACGCACCCTTTCCTTTTATCATACTGGAATTGCTTTTTTTTTTTTTTTTTTCCTTTCTTCGGCCCGACCAGTGAATCTCTTTTTGGCAGGATAAAATGCTGTTAAAAAAACATGCAAACCAAGAAGATGACCATTTTTGATTTAAAATCACCATTTTGTAGGGGGAGTCGAGTGGGGGTGGGGGGTTCATGTGCTCTTATATTGGTGACCAAATGCCCTTTTGAGGGGGGGCACGTCTGTAACTCTTAACATTATTCAGGCAACTATTGTCTTTTTGGGGAGCTTTATCTCTTTTTATTCTGACGCCTAAATACAATTTTTTTATTATTCAAAACAAATTAATTTTTGTGGGGACTGGTGGCGCTTTAATTATTACACCTCAATCCAAATGGCTTCTTGGGGTGACTTTAACTCTTTATTCCGATGACTTAATTACATTTTGAGCTATTGTTAGGACCTATTATTTTTAGCCACTTTTGGGCCAATTTGAAATCTTATGACTGTTGCAACTAAATCGTTTTGGTTGGGCTTAACAACATGTTTGTTTGTGGTCGTAGGTGATGACGGTGCAAATCAAGTGTTTCCAAGAAATCATTACAATCGGCTACAAGGTCTATCGCTCATACGACCTGCCCTGGTTCAGGACTCTGAGCTGGTGAGGAGAGGAGCCCTCGCACACACACACACACACACACACACACACACACACACACACACACGTACACACGGTAGTTGTGTGTGTGGCATTGTCTGCTGGTCAGGTAGCATCTCAGCCCGGGACAGAAAGAGACTGGAGCGACTGGTCAGGAAGGCCAGTTCTGTCCTGGGCTGCTCCCTTGACACTCTGGAGGAGGTGGGCAACAGAAGGATGCTAACTAAGCTAAAAGCTATGATGGACAGTCCCTCCCACCCTCTCCAGCCCGCCCTGACAGCACTAGGTGGCTCCTTCAGCCAGAGACTGTTACACCCGCGCTGCAAGAAGGAGAGATACCGACGCTCGTTCCTACCAACTGCTGTCGGGCTGCTGAATAAAAAATAGCAACAATAATATTAATAATAATTAATGATGTGGAAAACAACTGTAAATAGCACTGCGATTTATCCATTTTGTATTTATATTGCACTTAATTGAACGGTGTTTGTTGGTTTTTTTCTTCTTCTTTCTGCCTACATTCTTGCTGCTGGAGGCTGTAAATTTCCCCAGTGTGGGACAAATAAAGGATATCTTATCTTATCTTATCTTAGTGTAGCGTGTAGCAACGGGTTCAAAGATCACTTGTTGTGTTGGAAGTCAAGGAGAGTGTACAGATGATGTCCACGTAGAAGATCCGCCTATTGTGTGTGCGCATATGTGTTGTTTGGCGAGATGGTTGAATAACTCAAATCACCGCGTTGTCTTGTGGGAAGGTTGATGTGGCTGATTATGTATGTCACACGTGTCAAAGCCAAGGCCCGGGGGCCAGATCTGGCCCGCCACACCATTTTATGTGGCCCGCGAAAGCAAATCAAGCATGCCAACTTCCATGATGCTCGCTAAAGTCTGAATCAAAATTTCATATTGTCATATCTAATCCATAACGACAATATTTGAACAAGCATTTATTCTTGACTTGCGATTTCAAAACAAACTCTCCCATCAATTTGTTGTTCGCTGTGTATATATGTTGAGGTGGTTCAACATTTATATGCTTTTACAAAATTCACAGTCATGACGGCCCTCCGAAGGGAAACCGTAACGACAATGTGGCCCCTGACAAAAATGAGTTTGACACCCCTGATGTATGTGATTGTAAAGGTGTACGTATTGTTGTGTTGAGGTACTTCCTGGTGTGCGTCAACTACTTCTTCTACGGTGAGACGCTGGCCGACTACTTTGGCGCGCTGGTGCAGAGAGAGGAGCCCTTGCAGTTCCTATCTCGCTACCACAGGTTTATCTCCTTTGCCTTGTACCTGGCAGGTAAGCAAACGGTGCACACCCGTTGAACCCTCACGCCCATGCCTGCATTTTATTTAGTTTTACAAAAGTAGCAAGGTAACTTTTTTTTATCTGACTTGATAATTTTAAGTCAAAATGTTCACTTTTCACGCTTAAAAATCCTTATCTACGTTCTCCAAATGTGTAAAATAGAGGTGCGCTGTGGTTATGGTAGCTAACTAATGTTAGCTAACTGTATGTAAATTCGATGTATGTTGTGGTCATGCTAGCTAGCTCCAGTTAGCATGAATGATGTGCTACGCTGTTGTCATTGTATCGGTCTCAAACTACCGGTGTATGTCAGATCGATAATCACTGTGGCTATCTAGCTAATGCTAATGTAAAAAGTGTGTTGCGCTGTGGTCATGCTGGCTAAAGCTAACGCTGACAATGTACACTCTCTAAATACAGGTGCGCTGTGGTCACGTTATGTGAAATAGAGATGCAGTGTAGCTAAAGCGAATGGCGTTGTGTGCTGTGGTTGTGCTAGCTTGCTAAAGCTAACGCCAGGGGTGTATGTAAATCGGAGGTATGGCTGACTGAAGCTAACTGAACTGCACTTAGGCTAACTGGCTAATGCTAATGCTTTTTCTTACTTAATGGTGTGCTATGCTAGCCGGCTAAAGCTAACTTTCCCGTTAAAAAAGTATGTTTCATCTTCTCAGATTACAAACATGATACCGTGTGGAACAGGCTCCACGAGAAAGAAACATACATCATATATTCTGTCATTAATGTTGTCACATATGTCATCTTGGACATATTTGAGATTATCTTTGTTGCTGATGGCATGTTGTTCTTTTTCTTGTTATTGTTGTTGTTTTTAGGTTTCTGCATGTTTGTGCTGAGTTTAGTGAAGAAACATTACCGCCTCCAGTTTTACATGGTGTGTATACAAACAGCAATACATAGATACATCCATCTTTATTTCGATCGCACTTTGACAACAGTTGCAACTGTAACACTAAGCGCTAACACCCAACTCACAGCATTTGTTATGATAAAGCAGAATTATATGAGATGTCATGAATTATAACAAATGAAATGACTAATTGATTGGCAAAGAATGCCCTCCGACTCCAGCAAATAATTCATTCATGTGCAATCTGTATATCGTCGTGCTTTTGATATGCTTTAACTCATCTGTCTTCAAATATCGGGTCGAAACCCGTGTTGCCACATTCCAATGTTGTGACACTTTGTGTTTGTGTGTGATTGTTTGGATGTGTGTTTGCCATTCCAGTTTGCCTGGACCCATGTGACGCTGTTGATTGTGGTGACTCAGTCGCACCTTGTCATTCAGAACCTGTTTGAAGGAATGATCTGGTAAGCTCGACAGAATGCGAGAGACCTGCTGCAAACAGCAAAAAGTTACGAGTCGTTGACTCCTCCCACAAAAAGGGGGTGCAGCCGCCGATCCATGCCCCAAAATGGCTTCAAAACAGCACTTAAAACGGAGAGTATCAGAGAGCAGCGTCACCGTGCTTCGAGCATGTACACAACTATCCATTTTAGATAACGACTGTATTCACAAGTGAAATCATTCAACACGAACAAACCATCTTCACACGAAGGCTCATCAAAATTGATAGTTAGCATAATAGCGCTAGCACAAACTGACGTGCCGCCGCACAAATGCGCGAGCGAGCATTTTACTCAAACAGAATAAAGTCAGTAAACTTGGAGAATGTGAGGGGGGGGGGGTCACGCTACGTGGCTTGAACATGGCAAGAGTTGATGAAATTCCGTTTTTAGGTTCATCGTGCCCATCTCCATCGTGATCTGCAACGACATTGGCGCCTACCTGTTCGGCTTCTTCTTTGGACGCACGCCACTCATCAAGGTGACGCGATGACGAGACAACAGCGTGTTGTGAGACAAGAGTTTTGAGTCGGGACATACTTGGGAAAGTAGCAAAACCCTGAAATGGCATGTCGAGCGCACCGGCAGCCCATGCGATGACTCCCGATGATTGATAATTAGAAAATCGATCAAAACGAACAGTTTGTCAAAAAGAAGCTCGGGGGGGAAGATCAAGATTGCCCCGAGAGAAAGAAAGAAAGAAAGAAGCGCAGTGTTTGGACAGGAACGCACAAGACATGAAAACCACTGTCCATAAATGTGTGTCTCTGTGTGTGTGTGCGCGTGCGTGTGTGTGTGCAGCTCTCGCCCAAGAAGACATGGGAAGGATTTATCGGAGGCTACTTCTCCACCGTCGTTTTTGGATTCATTGTGAGTGCAGATTGGCAACGTTCCGCGACCAAGCGACACCATTTCTACAAAATGTACCCCTTGACACGCGACTGACAGAAACACGCAACCACATCCCACCAGATGTGCATGCGACAAAATACGAGGGTCATTCAATCAATAAGGTGAATTTCTCGTCATAAGGACCCCCACCACCATCCCCCATGTCGTCTGCCAGCACTGTCACGCGCTTTTCCCATCTGCACTAGCTTCCATTGAAATCGTTGGACTGAAGTCTCAGTCAGTCGCTCACAACACTTTTGACTTGATCGTCCCTTTCAAAGTCGATGCCGCTGGTGAACGCTTTTGACCTGCCTCAGCAGTTCACAGTAGTTGGCAGTGCTGGGAGACTACGTTGGGGGGGGGGGGGGCCGTGGGGAGAAAGCTTCTATCTGTACTGGAAGTCCTTATAGCGAAAACTTCACCTTATTGGCCCTCGTATATGCTACCCACTCTACGGCCGATGGAAACTGCCGGCAAAATGTTTTGAGCGTTGTGTTTCCTGCATCATGAATGCGTGGCATTGTGTTGTGCAGTTGTCGTCGCTGCTGTCCCAGTTCCAGTACTTTGTGTGTCCGGTGGGCCTGAGCAGCGAGAGCGGCAGCTTGTTCACGGTGGAATGCGAGCCGTCCGACCTGTTTGTGCTGCAGCAGTACAAACTGCCCGCGCCGGTCCGCAACGCGCTGTCGTGGGTGAGCTCCTCGCGGCGGGCCGCCGCTCCTCTGCCACATGTTGCGGCATCGCTTTCTCGGCGGGCGGAACTCAACTTGTTGAAAATGCTCCTCGTATCTCGTTGATAGAATGGGGAATGGACAATAAAATGAATGGGGGGGGGGGGGATAATCAAATGATCAGTCAAAAAGTACAAAAGACAAAATGTTAAGAAGGTAATGGACACATAAAAATAGAATAGAAAGAATTTTAAACTTTAGCAAATAGGTCAAATACTTGAGGTGCTAAGTTGACTAAAGTAGATATACTTGAAGTAAACAGAAAATGTAATTAAAACAAATGTTTTGAAGATTTAAAAATGATTAAGGTAACCTTTTTTTCAAATTCGATTTAAAAAAAGATTAAAATTGTGTCAAAGCAAAATATTTCAATGTCATTTATTCATTTCACTTTTTCGAGTAAATAAATATTGATTTTATTAATGATATGCCCCCCCCCAAAAAAAAATGCATAGTATTTCAGTCAATCAGGGAGCCAAAATGTTGCAAACAGCACTTGTTCTGATCAAGCAGAATTAGATGAAATATAATCCATTCTGAAAAGGTAACACGTTTTTTGTTGTTGTTGTTTTTTTTTTTGGCTGGTCTTTCCTTCTCAGGAAACGGTGACATTGTACCCGTTCCAGATCCACAGCATTTTCCTGTCATCCTTCGCGTCGCTCATCGGCCCTTTTGGCGGCTTCTTCGCCAGCGGCTTCAAGCGAGCCTTCAAGATCAAAGTAAGTGACCCGCTCGCTCCGTCTCGTGCCATTACGGCATGAAGTGTTTATAGTCCGGTGTCAAGTGTTGTGGTGCTGAACGTCATCGCCACGCTAGGATTTCGCCAGCACCATCCCGGGACACGGAGGCATCATGGACCGCTTCGACTGTCAGTACCTGATGGCCACCTTCACCCACGTCTACATCGCCAGCTTCATCAGGTCAAAGTCATTTTTATTTAGCAGCTTGAAATTTGGTCGACGGATCTGCCTTGAGAAGGCCAAAAAAAAAAAAAAAGTCTCAAGAAGCCATGTCTTGGAAAGACACGCAGGTCTTCAAAAGATGAGCTTTAGAGTGTTTATTTTATTTTTTTATTCCACACAAAAAGTGTGTTTCATTTAACTGCGGGAAATTTGGTAGACATGTCTGTCATGAGAAGACCCACCAAAAGTCTGAAGAAACTGTGCACTAAAAGACAGGAAGTCCATCAGTTGGGTCGAATCTTCTTCCTTTTTGTTCCAGGGGCCCCAATCCCAGCAAAGTCCTGCAGCAGCTGCTGATGCTGCAGCCGGAGCAGCAACTTAGCATCTTCAACACGCTCACCTCGCACCTGAAGGACCGTGGCCTGCTGCCCCCCACAGCATGAAGGGGGGTTGACGCAAGAGTGTGTGTGTGTGTGTTTGTGTGTGATGGTAAAACTACGTACACAACATAGACACAACAACAACAACAACACATCTTGTGTGATCCTGGTAACTCTTCATCCGACTTGAAAAATAAAAATGGAGGGAGGGGGGCGGGGGGCAAATGTAGTCTATAAAAAGTCTTCCGCCGGTTTTGGAGCATTGCATCCGACCGCCATCTTTGACCAGGAAGCGGTCAAAGCCCACATTGCACTGACCCGCCAATGAATCAAGTTCGTCGGTTAGCGGCCTATCACGCTCTAACCAATGACGACCCGCTTTAGCCTGTGTGCCCTTAAAGTCAACAAAGTAGAACACACACATGGCTAATGTACATAAGGAAATGTTGAGCTAATATATACTATTGATGATGATAATAGCAAAAAACGAATAAAACGTATATACAGTATGTAGCAAGCTAGCATGGACACATTTAGTAGATTTGAACATTAAGAAGGTGGAATTTTTAAAAATATATATTTTCAGAGTAGCTCGATGTGGGTTGGGAAAATTCTTGCATATAGCTTAGTCGCTGTGCGCGTGCGTGTGCAAGGCTAGTCTAGTTGCTAACCGCTGAATTCCCCCAGTAGTATTCTACTGTTGAAGATGCAATATATGTTCCTACTTAAAACGACGCTAGTCACACCGAGCACTAAAAAATGCTAACTATCAGTAGCCATGCAAAGAGGATATCAAGCAACTCGAACTATACAATTTTTTAGAAGAAAGAAACAGTCGCTTGCGTTCGCAATTTAGCACAAGGTTGCGCTATGGCTTGCTGTCCCGGGTGTTAATAGCGAGTCACGGGTGTGCTAAGTTAAAAGGCACTTTTTTCCGCAGTTTGTGATTTGCAGTAAATAACATTTTCTTGGCCGCTAGTTTTGTCACTTACAACCCCAACACGCTAATTTGTTCAGTTGAAAATATTGGGAGTTTGTGTGTGTGTGTGTGTGTGGGGCATAAGGCTATTCTGGCTGCTAACTGCTAACCCGTTAGCATTGTACTACTGAAGAAGAAGCACTAAAATGTCCCTACCTGCTAACAACGCTAACCGTACGAAACACCACTTCTTGAGAGGGTTTTATTGCGTTAAATAAGATGTTTTAAGGATGTTTTTGAATGTTGTTTGCCATGAAAACAACCTTTAACGCAAAATGTTTTGCAGATATTTTACGCAAATTTTCTCCAAATGTTCGATTTGGGGGGCATGGAGAAAAGGTTTACCAAAGCCTTTTTTGTTGTTGTTGTTGTTATTGTTTTGAACTTCAGATGCTGTTTTACAGATGGACTGATTTTTTTTTCCTCCAGGACCTTTATTTTGAAAAGTGCTACTGGGACCAGATGAGGGGCTTTTATTGTAAAAGAATGCCGCCTCCTGTCACGATTGCCCATTGATTTGATTTTGAATGTGTGGCTATTGATGTAAAGCAGGGTGGGGCTCTTCCATCCTGTTCCTGGAGTGCCGCTGTCCTGCCAGTTTTTCACATCTCCCTGCTGTCACATATCTGTGATTCAACCAATCAGGTAATCACAAAGGTCTGCAGAAGTTGAATCACCATCATGATCATTTGAATCGATAAGATAAATATAAAGCCTTTATTTGTCTCATAATGGAGAAATTCCCAATTTACAGCAGCAAAATTATGAAAGGGACAAGTAGAAGAACAAAAAGTATATCACTAAATTGGGTCTTTACTGCAGGGAGAGATGGAAAACGGGTAGGACGGCAGCCCCCGAGGAACAAGATTGCAGACCCCCTATGTACAGCAGAGCGAGCGGGCTTTCCTGACCCAAATTAGCATTGAAATATTGAGCCAAAAACATTACGAGATGTGACAAGAAAGAAACAAGACTCGTGACTTTAAGCCAACTGCCGGGCACATCTCGCCAGTTTTGTTTGCATCTTACGCTACGCTTTGTTTTCAACAAACAAAAGCAGCAGAGGCGGGCCAATAAATACCATCGGTGTAACATTGTTTTCACCTTTGAAGCAACTGATGCTTAACACAAACGGTGAAGCAATACATGTAGACATATAAAAATAAGCATCGGCGTATAATCTTTTTCTTCTCTACGAATAATATTGCAGTTTATGAAGGTGTTGTGCCCATCTCCATCTTTACCTGTATGTCTATTATTTTGCCCCTGGATGGCCAGGGTGTCCACACCAGAAACAGCATCATGAAATGAAGGAGAAAAAATAATTTAAATGTCATTATGGAATGTTTTTATAAAGTACATTCTGCTGTGACATAAGCGGTCAGTCAATAGACACTGATGTAGTCTTGTTTCTTGCTTGTCACAACTCCCACATAAACTTGAAAAGAAGTGACAGCCGGTTCTCTGTGATATTAAGCTTGGGAAGCTCTTCTATCAAGGAAAAGTGTGTCTTTGCTGGGACGAGGAGGGTATGTTATGGACCCAAAATGTGCATTTCTGTTGTCCTGACAGACTCGCACAATAGCAATGAAGTGTCATTGGGCGTGACATGTTTAAGTGTATCAGTTGACTTGATTATTCTGTCTAATTTTATTTTATTTTATTTTTTTCCCTCAGACAGAATAATTTTAGAACACGAACTGGAACATTTAGAGATGGTGTTGCTTTTTATTTATCATTGTGAGCATTTAATTTGAATATTAAGATGATAAAAAAAATGATGATGGGTTTGTGATGAACACGGGGTAAATTTTTTAAAAAATCACTTGTGTTTTGTTGTTTACTGTAACATTTTTATTCCACACAAATAAAAAAAATAGATTCGAAATGTAAACATTTCAGAACATAAACATTAGACACATTTCGTGCTTTAACAATGCCACAAAATCTGCAAATTCACTTTGAAAAACATTCCAGATGCCTGAAAATTTAAATAAAAAAAACAAAAAAAGCAAACATTAAAATTACCTTGTCAATTTTAACATCGACCAATAGCGTCTGATATTTAAAGTGCTTTTTGATCTTCAAGTCATTTGTGGACGACTTCACTGAAACAACAGTGACTCCTACCGGTGGACGTTTATAATTCCGCAATTTCACCTCAAAACAAAAACGGAAAACAAATTCGGCATATTTCACCGAAAAGTGCAATTTGATGCGATAGCGTAGTGACATTTTTATGGCGCCGTCATCATTGTGTCAATTCTTTAGTTTCAGCCATCAACACAAAAATTGGGCGGACAAGTCGATTGTGACAAGACATGAAAAAGTCTGAAGGACCCTTTGTCGGAACTGAACAGGAAGTCTGCCCTTTTGAAGGTTAGCAGCCATTTGTAGCAAATTCCAGGGCTCATACTTTGTACGTAGTAGAACTCGTTAAGTTGACAGGATTCGTGTTTTGGGGTTGTTTTTTGTTTGTTTATGTCATAACTATTTGGATGTCGGTGTTTTTACATGGGAGGTAAATGGAGAGACACCCCCTGCAAAAATCTACAAATACTTTTTCAAATATTAGGGGGGGTAACAAATATGCAAACTTATCTGTGCCAAAACCGTGAGTAAGCGGGGGATCAGCTGTAAATTTATTTTGTGCACTGCATTTATCGGAAAACAAATATACTCTGCTGATAGCCTTATTTGTACATACCATATTGTCCTGACTTTTCTTGAAGCGCATTTCTTCGACCTTATGCTTGCCTAAACATTTAAATGTTTTCGTAAATATAAATATCGCTTAGTGTACTAGCGGTGGTTAGCGGTGCCACGGGTTTCAAAGCGCGTTGCGTTTACATGGTTTAAGCCTACGGAACGTGTCACTGGATTTCCAGCGGATTAAACGGCACCCTCGATTGGACGTTTTCCTCGCCGTTGTCCGGTTGTCCGCTTTGCCGACAAAACGGGTGTTTGAGGAGTGCCGAGGCGAATCTCACCATCAACCGGAGTAGCAGGAATGCGAGCGGCGTGGCGATCTCCATGAGGTGGAAGATGGTGACGCTGAAGCGGCTCAGCACGCACGTGAGCAGGAAGGCGGCCAGCGCCACGGCCGGGTACAGCGCGAGCTTGGCCAGCATGAAAACGTGCTCGGGGCCACCGTAGCGCACGGCCGGCCGCAGCGTCCGCCGCCCGCCGCCCTGAAGCGCCGCCACCCAGGTGGCCAGCTGGAACACGCCGGCGCCGAAGACCAGGACGCAGCTGGCCTGCACGGCGCGCCGCTCGGCGCGCAGCGCGGCGAGCGGCAGCTCGTGAGTGAGCCGGAAGGCCAGCGGCAGGCCGCCGACGAAGGCCAGGGACAGCGTGTTCAGCAGGCCCATCGCGCGCGTGGCCCGAGACACCTGCAGGAAGAGCGAGTGGTGCGCGAACCACAGCAGGCCCACGGTGGCGAAGGAGCCCAGGTAGGCCAGGTACTCCGACCCGTACGAACGCAGCGCCGCCACCAGGCTGCCGTTGAAGCGCTGCTGCACCGAGGCCGGCTCGGGGACATTGTCCTCGCTGCAAAACAGAAAAAAGATTTGGGGGATGAACAATCGACAATCGAGACTCTTATGCGAGTTCATTGGATTTTCGGTACCAACCAAATGTCCAGGATGAGCAGCGTGGCCACAATGGCATAGACACCGTCGCTGAAGGCCTCCACGCGCTCTTTACTTAGGGGTTCGCTGGGTAGGAAGGTGTAGAACATAACCTGCTCCGGATCCTCCTCCGCAGGACCTCGAAAACATCCCAATCGCACACTTCAAATGTGACGGACATTATTTGAAGAAAGTTGTCGTCGGGAGAAACAAAGATGGCGCCTACCGAGGAGTTTGTCTCGACACCACAGGATGGCCTGGGAGATGTATGGAAGGAAGATGACCAGAGCCAGCAACACGTACGACTGACAAACGCACAGAGAAAAACCTCACAGCGTCAGGGACAACATGACACGGATAACATCCAATCGAGAAAAAGAACAAAAATCACATCCTGAGCAGCAACCTGACGTCAGGAACAACATCAGGTCAAGAACCACAAACTCATCACATCAAGAACAGCCTCGTATCAGCACACCAGGAACAACAAAATCCTCACGTCGGGTACAGCCTCATGTCAGGAAAAACACCACCACAACTTCACATCAGGAACTAAAGAGAGTCAGGAGCAACAACAACCTCATGGAAGGATCGGGACCCTCACATCAGAAGCGACAACCACAAGTCTGAAACGACGACATCCCACCAGAAACGGTAACGCATCAGGAGCAACAAGATCACGTTAAGAGGAGCGACATATCATCAGGAACAGCAACCTCATGTGAGCCGCAACAGCAACATCGGAGCCACCTCACTTCAGGAAAAAGAACATCACATCTGGAACAACGACATGAGGTCAGGCAGGCGGGACCAACCAGCTGGTAGCAGAAGAAGGAGCAAACTGCAGCCAGGAGGCACATGACAGGAACCCTCAGCAGGACTTTGAGGATGTGATGTCTGTACACGGAGCGATCCTCACATGATTGGATCTGATGCTGGAGCAGGAATGGACGGCCGAAGGCGTACAACACAATCACCGACTAAACAAAAACGACAACGACGGCGTCGGTGACGAGGCGGGATCGAAGATGCTCATGCTAACACCAGACCTGAATGAGACCGATGACCATCACACAGCCGCAGAACAGAAGAATTCCCAGAACGTGTGCTGGAAAGTTGGCCATCAGCGAAAACTACAAGGACAAGAAAACCTCTGCTATGATGTCATCGGCGATGTCATTTGTCAACAAATGGCGGGACCGAGACTGACCGTGTACGGCAGCAAGGTGATCAGCATCATGCACGCCTGAAACACCAAACAGGAACATCAACACATCAAGAATATTGCGTCAGGGACAACAACAAGCCTGGAACAAGAACTTCCAGTCAGGGTGATGCACAAAGTTGTTCTACTCACAAGGTTAAGCAAGGCGAGAGTGTCGTCGATGCGCACGACCACCTGGAACAACCTGCAACAGGAACAAGAACGGGTCAGACAGGAGCTGCAAAAGGTTACTTTGGGTAAAAAGGGGAGACAAATAGCTGGACAGGAACAAAAACAACTCAAAGTGGAAAAAGAACAAGTGCAATGGCAACAAGTCAAATGGAAATGATAAAAATCACACGTGACAGAGTTGGACTGGACAACAATGAAAGTGTGAAACGGGAAGCTGCCGTTGCTGCGATGAGGATTTCTTTTTTCCACCTGATGTGCGCCGCCCAGGCCACAGTGACAATGAGGAAGGTCATCAGATAGACGGCCACCTTGGTGCCCAGCAGAAGCTGAAGGTTGTCATCTAGCTCCTGAAATGGAGACAACGTTACCGCGGTAACATTTGACAACATTGATGATGTCATGCATTACCTCGTCGGCCTCCATCTTGGTGTGGGCCACGGGAAGAATCTGCCAGCACACACACATTTGTCAGTGTTGCTCATGTTGGCTACACTAGATGTCAAGGAAGCAAAAAATATTAAAACAGAGTTGATGAATCGTCAATAGTATAACAAAAGTGTCATGACACACAGCTCATGTGAACCATTTTGGACGTACAGTCAACTGAAACAAAGAATGAAACCATTATATAAAACGAAGTTATAATCATGATAAAAAAAAGTTTGATATTACTCAAAACAGCACATCGGCCATTTTAGGTGGAATCTTTGCAAGAAAACGTTTGACTCTCCCGCCATTGTATAGCCACCCCTAAATATACACATACGCCTTTCATACGTCACAAGCACCTGCTTCTCGCCATTGGGCGGCTTCTCCATTCCCTGACACACTTCCGGGTCTGTGCCCAGCTCATTGTCGTACCATGACGGTGGCGATGATGGAGAGCAGCGCGTCGCTGTAGGCCAGCAGCCGGTGCGAGGACTGTGTGCCCCCGTGAGCTTCCTCCACTTCGACGTCGTCCGAGGCGGCCAGGAGGCTCTCTGTGGACACGGCTAAGGCATCCAGCTCCTCTTCAGGATGCTCGCCAACGTGCTGCTCGTCCTCCGCCGCATGGTCGTCACCTTCCTGTCTGTCCATCGCGGAGCTCGTCAGGCGGCTCTGTTTGCAAACAAACTGTTGACAGTCAGGTGACTTCAGGGGGCGGGAAAACCTGATGCGGAAGTATGAAACGTCATACCAGCGTCCGAACAGAGACCTTTGTCTTACTCATTTAGTTCAAATATTTGTAATTGGCCCACTATTAAATAAAAGTGTTTTTATTTACTAAAAATCAAATAAGAACATTTGTGTATTGCATATGAATACTGTATTTATACCACTTCTTGGTAAAGAGTTGTAGTCCAACTTCTGTGCCTCTAGAGGGAGACAGCTGTCTGTTGTCCGTGATCATGTGGAGAGATTTTTTTTTCAACAAAAAAGTGATTAAAAGTGAACTACAGTACTCGGTAACAAAAAATATTCTACATATATTCATAACCATGTAAACACAGCACTGACCACTTGATTAATTTAATTCTTAATATTAAAAAGTCTCATATACAATAAGAGTAACGTAACGAAATCAAAACCCCTAAATATGTCGAGGTTGCTGTGACATGCTAGCTTGAAAGAATAGTTGGTCGACTCAATGATGTCATCCTCATAGCTGTGCTCTCAATGCTGCTTCATTTAACTTTCTCTGAAGCAGCTACACGCGCGCGCACACACACACACGCATGCACGCACGCTCACTAACACTTTATGGCAAACGGTGAAACCAAGATGTTTTTAAAATAGGGGCAACACAGGCAGAGTTTAAGGGTCATGTCAGGTTCATTTAAAAAGGAGTATTGAAATAGATTTGATTCAGGTCAAGCCACTTTTTTTTTGGTGGGGGTGCTTTCATTCTTATTAGCATGCTTTAAGTGGTGTTATGTTGGCCTTTTGGAGGCTTTAAATAATATGATTCAAGCAACCAAATCACCTTTTTGGAGGCTTACTGTTCAACCCATCTTTGGGTTTGGGGGCTTTCATGCATATGATTCAACAACTAAGTCACCTTTTTCGTGGGCTTTAATTCTCATTATTTTTACAGCCTCCTGCCCCGCCCGCCCCCTGTAGGTTTACGGCCCCACCCATAACTACCGGGGAGGATTTGACAGATGCTCTTCATCCATCATCATCATCATCATTATCACGTTGTCGCTCTTCCTGGTCTTTCTCGGGTGCTCCATGATGGCAAAGTTTCTGGCAGAAGTCTTGGGATGTGCACTTCCCGTGCCGGAGGTAAGGACTCCTCCGCACACGCCGATTTGTGTTGGTCTTTGTTTGGCGATGCTGAAGTTGTCGCCATGGCAACATGAGAAGGATGCAAGAGGATGCCGATCGACAGCTCTTCTCTCTCGATGTGCTCGCTCGCTCGTCCTTGTGGCTTGCGATTGACTTCTTTTTGAAAGAATCCAATGAGGCAAAAGAGAAGCTGGTCTAATGGAGCGAAGAAAGCCAAAGAAAAAGCAACAGGCTGTTGTGAAGATTGGATAGGAAGAGACGACGTGTCGCTCCTTAGATTGTGTTTTTCTCGTTTGTCATGTCTTGACGTGGAATTGGAGTGGCTGGACATTACATAACCACACACACACACACACACATTAAAACTGTAATCCATAAACAGCACAGGCAAAGCTGCTAATCCGTCAGGCATCATCGCAATCTGCTTGATTTGTGGCATGCGTGTGCACACACACGAGTGTGTTTGTGTGAGCGCGCACATGTGCGTGGAGTATGAAGTGATGAGGGAAATGAAGGATGTCCAACCAGATTAAGGTTAAAAAAGCTATCAATCAACCAATTAATCAATCGCACATCTACTTGCGCCACTATATGTTAGCATACATATAACGATGTGTTAACCATCATAAAAATGGTAAAAATTGCCACATGGGGAACCAGTCAGTGGAACGGCACGGCGAAGTGTAACCGGGTGAAAGGTGGGACGGGGGTAGAGAAGGTCCACAACTACCCTCAGCTCCAGTTGGAGTCGTAGATACGTCTGTGAGCGTTGCTGCTCGCGTGTGTGTAAAGTCGCGGTTTCTCGGAGGTCATGAATTGCCATAAGGTTGATGCTGAACAATACAGAGCTTTCTCGTAATCTGTTCCTGGGTCAAACTTTGTCCAACAATCTATTGGCGTAATATTGCGATTCAGCATCGCAACAGACGTGGTAACAACATCTCGCCTCTGTTGTGTTTTGTGGGAAAGGCAAAAGGACAGAGTGGTCTGAAAGCACAGGTTATGTAACGGCCTCAAGCTGATTGTGTCTGAACAAGAAAGTACCGTGTGTGTGTGTGTGTGTGTGTGTGTGTGTGTGTGTCTGCATATAAACACTCAAACACGAGAAAGGAATTAGCCAGCTGGGAATGTCACATTCGTACACTCTGTGCATGTGTGCGTGTTTGCTTGCAAGTGGGCGTTTTGCAGAAAGACGATGCACAGAAATAGATTTCTCCATGTTTTCATTTGTGATATTTCAATTTGGGGAAACAAAAACCAACTCTTTATCCCTTCAAGTGAAGGAAAATACGTTATTCTGTCTTCAATCTCCCCTTCAATCCGGGCGGAAAATGAATTTGCTCGGGCGACGTTCGGCCGTCCGCCTTAAAGCGATTAACCTCGATAACGCGCGGCATGCTAATCTCATTAACGATCGGCTTAGCGTATGAATATCGAGCATGATTCGTGTTAATACTCGCTTACGTAAGAATGCGGGCGTGCGTTCCGCGAACGTCCTCTTCCACTTTATGGACGCTTGACCTTCTTTCAACTTTCAAGCGACAGTCACGCGATTCAATTTGCCACGCTACGAGCTAACATGCTAACGGCGATTGGATTTTGGTACAATTGCTTTTGTCAGAATTTGTTCGTTCCACCTGCCAGGTTTCAAAAGTCGGCCAGCTTTGTTGGGCTGAGCTAACATGCTAAGAAGAAGATAAGATCAGAAAACCTTTATTTGTCTCCCAATGGAGAAATTCCCAATTTACAGCAGCAAAATTACGAAAGGGAGAAGTAGAAGAACAACATGGTTCTAAATGTGAAATAAATCAATACATAAATAATTTTTTTTTTAATTCCTTGGAAATTATACGACTAAACGAGCTTTTAAAGCATTCTTGACAAAAAAATAGGGGCAAATATTCCTTTTAATTCTTAAAAAAAAACATTTTATAATATATTTATATACACGAAGGAAAACGTTGACCGCTTTGTGCCGTGTGAGCCGCGAGCGTCGAGTCTGGCCTTTGGTCCGACCTACATTCCTCAATTATGTAAAGGCTCTTATGTAAGAAAGAAGATTTTTCTCCAAACATGGTGACGTTTCTGGGGCCCGGCGTGTAAATTTAGAACTTCTCTTTCCCGTTTTAGCCTCTTGCAGCGCTTCCTCTTTGCAGCACATGAAGGAAATGAGAAGTCAAGATGGAAATTCCTCGACGTCGTCTTCCAGGGTGGTGAGGGCGGGGTGGGGGGGGGGGGGGCGCTGTCTCGGTGGGAAGATTAGATTGATGGTGGCTTTTTGATGGGTCGATGGAATGGTGGGCGGGTCGGTGGTGTGCCGTGTGTGTCGTTCGCGACGTGGAGTTAGAAAGCTGGGCGGGGAGGTGACATTTGAGAGATCGATGAGATGCTTGGACAGGCTTCATTCATTCCGGATGGATTTGAAGCGGCCGTCTTTTTTGTCCGCTTGATGTTCGCCGTCTCGGTGGGAGTTGGTGCGCCGCCGACCGCCGCGCTGTGAACTTGGAACACCTGCCGCGGCTTCCTCACCTTGCCGCCGCTCTCTTGGCCCCTGCGACGGACTCACCCGTCGCCGGACTCTGTGGCGCAACGGTAGCGCGTCTGACTCCAGATCAGAAGGTTGCGTGTTCAAATCACGTCAGGGTCATTTTTGAAAATTGATTTTTCAATTTCTTCGCCCCCAGACTCATAGTTGCTCGTGTGAAAAGTCTGTGAGGTTCGAAGAGAGCAAAAATCCCATTTTAGCTGCTGTTCAAAGTTGCTTGTCTCAGTCGCATCGAAAATCCGAAACGATGCGCTTTGAACATTTTTGATCAGCTGCCAAAGAGGACATTTGGATTCCAACCAGAGAATTCTCGAGCGCCCCCCCCCCCCCCCCCCCCCCCCCGTCAACAAGAGAAATGACCCTGACGTGATTTGAACACGCAACCTTCTGATCTGGAGTCAGACGCGCTACCGTTGCGCCACAGAGTCCGACGAACGTTGCATCTGTACGGGGAAAGTCAGAGCGGAGATGGTGTCACTTCAAACCTGTAATCCCGAGAAAAAAAGAACAAATTGTCGGGAGAATCTTCGTCCCGCTGTGAGGAAAAAAACTAAACAATAAACATCAGCCGTCCTCCCGCTCCTCGGCCCGCTTTGGATCCAGTTTCCACAACAAACAGCAACCAAGACCCCTCCGCATTCACGGAATTCTTTCACAGGGCTCGCCGAGAATTGTCGAGTTGCCCGCGGGACGGCCTCATGCTCAATTTGGCTTGACCACCCGACGGGGACTTTGCCGTGGTGACATCAGAAAGGGTCAAATTGGATCGTGAATAGTCGGAATTGGATCAAAGTCAGACGACTTCGTCCATCACCGCTCACTTTGACGCGCCCCCAAATTTGATGACTGGAGTCTTTCCCAACCTTGACAGAGCTGAGGCATATCTTGCACATTTGCAAAAAACATGTCATTGGCAAGTGCGGTTTTCACTTTGTCACTTCTGGCTAAAGGGGGCATCCGGATTTGAACCGGAGACCTCTTGATCTGCAGTCAAATGCTCTACCACTGAGCTATACCCCCGACAGTTTAGCTGGAGGGTTTAAACACCGACATCTAAACAATTAATGCACAGAAGGATTTTTTTTTTTTTTTGGGGGGGGGGGTCACTGCTTGGGTCACAGGCCGCATTTGTGATGACCGGACATTCATTTGAGGGTCAGTGCCAGGAAATGGTAAGCGCAACGACCCCGATGTGAGTTGCACACAATCCGGTGGCCCTCGGCGTGAATGTCAGCGTGAACGCTTGTTTGTCTTTGTGCGCCCTGCGACTGGCTGGCAAACAATTCAGGGTGCCCCCCCCACCCCCCCCCCCCCCCCGACTGCCGCCCCATTTTAAAGTCAAGCCGGGCCTGCCGCTTGCTTTCAGATTGCTCCCTGCAGATTACGATTGTCCGTTTGGTGTTGCCTTAGAATTCAATTGAAATTGCGCGTGCTAAGCCAAGCACGTTATTTCATGTCAACATTTTTTTTTTTTTTAAAGTAGATTCACCTGCTGATCGACAAGATATGCGGAATGGCGAACACGCAAATGTTCCAGCGGGAGATCAGACGCGCTCGCTTAATTGCGCCTCCCCGCAGGCGAATTGTTTGTGGAAAGAGGGTCTCGCTTTTTGGGAGGTTGTGGTGTTGCAAGCGGGGGCTTGCAGCAGGACACGTCTCAGACATCGAGGGACGAGCCATTCACACCCCCGCGGGAGACGTTTCCTCCGCGCGTTTCCTTCCTTGATATTCAAAACACGCATTTGGAAGTGTGTCTGCGAGCACAGTTTCACACAAAGAAATGTAAATAAATGCGCATGGCCGGCATTCTTGCGGCTTTGCAGTTCGCACTTTCCTTCCGGCCTGATTTTGCTTGCCTCGTGTAGCTGAATATGAGAAATTTGACAAATGCCGCCTTTTGGCATGTCATTACGATTGTATTTTTATATGGCATACATTAAAAAAAATATGTATTTAATAATAAAAATCCACACATCCACTAACCTTTAAAATGCGGCACCAATAAAATCGATATCATCTGGAATAAATTAGGAGACCCAAACACCTTTTGTGGAGTATTTTAACCACTTTACATTTTCCGTAAATACACGAGGAAAAGTTCTGAAGGAAATTCCAGCGGTACGTTTATCTTTAATACTTGCTAAACTAACATTAATTAGCAGAAGACAGGATTATTCTCACTGAAACAATTTCAAAAAGATGGTGTTGAGGAGATGGGCCTGCAGCCTTTTGTGCTCAATCTGGCAGAGGGTCCGGCCTGACCAAAATGATTCCTGTTCTTCTGTCTTAGATGTGCCCCCGCAGGGAGCGATTTTGCCCTGCCAATATACCGCCACGGTGTTACCTGGATTCAACTAGTACGTGCGCCAGAGTGTCATAAGGAAACATTTTTATTTGGAATTTGGTTTTCAGTCGTTTTTAGAAAACAAGAATGCTAATTTTACTCAAACATCTATGTTCTGAAAACTTTGCGGTGGACTCCCTTTTTTCCAAGGATGTATAGAATAGATATCTGAAATGAATGAAATCACTCTAAATTGTCCCGAGGTGTGAGTGTGGGCGTGGGTGGTTGTTCGTCTCTGTGTGCCCTGCGATTGGCCGGCAACCGATTCAGGGTGTCCCCCGCCTACTGTCCAAAGACAGCTGGGATAGGCTCCAGCACCCCCCCGCGACCCTAGTGATGATTAAGCGGTTCGGTAAATGAATGGATGAATTAATGAATAAAGCAAAATATAGTAGATATGAAACACAAAGTATCTTAACATGGAGGTGGCAGTCACTATATATTTGAGTTATTAGAGATAAAAAGACGAAGGCAAACATAAAGGTTTCTTGTTTGTAAAATATACGTTCGGGCAGATACAGGACTGAAAAACCATTTTCACTTGACGTATTCGTGTGCGTTACTGGTTCCGTCGCATGTCTGATGACGTCATATGCTCGCCTCCTTCACTCGGAAGTAGCGGCGCTGGTGTTTACTTTCCCCGGAGCTCGCCGTCCCAAAATGAACCTACCGACCATCAACGGCACCACTTCTGTGTGCAACACGAGACGTAAGCATGTCTTTGATTCATATATATGTTTCATCATTATTACTGCAAACTGAACACTTAATGTTTGTTCCGCCGACTTATGCGGCTAACTATGCTAACAACTGCTAGCACCGAGACTTCTTGTTCCGCCGATTTATGCGGCTAACTATGCTAACAACTGCTAGCATCGAGACTTCTTGTTAGTTTTCTCGACATTTTGTGATTAATATTCCCCACTTCCACCCCCGAACGCTTTATTAAACGTGATCATCACCCCCGTGTTTTACGCAATTTGAAGTAGGTGTTTTCCTGTTGGAGTTGTATGCGGATAGTCTATTTGTTAAAGTACTACTAATAATGCGTGTTTGTTTTTGTGCCTTAAGGTAAAAGATTTTTGCTCGGATATAATAGCCCAGATTTTGCTCGATATATTGCACTCGTGTGTAATAGGTGGTCATTCCTGTTTAATGTGGATGTGAGGGGTCGGGGAGATGCATTTTACAGCATTGCTGTAAAGAAAGGTTGGAAACGCCTGTAACCATTCCAGACCTTTTTTTTTTTTTAAATTAGGGAAGCGTGAGGCAGAGCGCTCGGTCAACTGGACGGCAGAGGAGACGCACGTGCTGCTTTGTGCCTGGAGCGACCAGCGCGTTCAGAAGAGTTTGTCGGAAAATCTGCGCAACCGTCACGTCTTCAAGCACCTGTCGGCCCGCATGAGCGACATGGGCTTCTCCCGAAGTCCCCACCAGTGCCGCCTTCGCGTCAAAACGCTGAAGGCCAACTACGCCAGGGCCAAACTGCAGAGGAGCTCAGACTCATCCCAGATGTGCACCTTCAAGTACTTTGATGAAATGGACGCGGTGTTGGGGAGGCCGGCGGATAGCTCGCGAGGTGATCCTCGCTTCCGTGCGCCGGTGGCGGAACTTGGTGATCACGAATTGAGAGAGCACCTGAGCTCCTCCTCCGAAAAGGGAAGCCGCCCTCCGTGGCCGTCGTACTTCCACGTCAAGATGGAAAACGGTGAAGATTCAGAGTTCAGCGATGCCGGATTCCAGGAGCCCCCGCAAGAGAGACAGCGGGATCTCGATTTGGGTGCGATTGTCCTTCCTCCACCCGCTGGTACGTCCTCCATCCTTTGATGTGTAAAAAAAAAACAAGACTTCAATTAGTTTCATTCGGTGGTACTTTGCCTTATGAGACAAGTAGTTAAAAATTGAAATAAATAATATTAAATAAAGCAAAGCGGATACTACGGATCATAAAACTCCAGCGGCGTCCAAAGCACGAAGCGCAGCGAGAGGCTAAGGAGAACGAGGGCCGACGGTTTTCACATTTGCTCCAAACGGCCTGTTTAATGAATAGCCAACGTCACAAGGCCTTGTTGTCGATGACAAAAATAATAACGAATGATGTCACGAGTTTTGTTAGCGATGACGTGTCTGTTTAGGAAAGAATTAAAGCACTCATCATCCTTATAAATACCTTCGCCGTTCCAAATTAGTTGGAGTAGAATGCGGACTACTGAGATGATCAGGGCGAAGGCAAAGAAGCTCGGAACCGGCACTGGTACGTAATGGCCGCGATGCGCTGACTCCCCGTAATGTTGACTAGGACAAATAACAAGTAATTGGCATACCTGTCAACTCATACGGTTTAGCCATAGTTCATACGGATTTTGTGGTGAATCTTTTACGTATATGGCCGTATCGCGCAAATCATACGGATACTGAAAATTTCCGGCGTTTTTTCCCCCCTAACAGGTAGTTCCGTTTGCTTTTGCCCAGAATGGTGCTAGTCTACTCGAATGCTTTCATTTCCGGTAACTTTCTCTTCACACAGATTTCCGAAAATCGCTTGCACCAGAAACACTGACAGCATTATTGCAGGTCAAAGTAAATATGAATGGATGCTGTAACTTCGAGCCGATGGGTCAGTATTTGGAGTTGGTGAAAAAAGTAACGCAGGAATACAACTCTGAACACAGTAATGCCACTAAGTAGAATGATGATTAGACATTAACCAGACATTGTATTATGGAGATCTACAATAAAATACCATATACCATATAAACCGTATAAAACTATACCATATAAAATACCAACCAACCATAATCATATAAAATGCTTTGGTATGTTATAAGGATTTTTTGCTCTTTATAAGGATTTTTTTGGTACTTTATACAGGTTGGCGCTCCAAAAAGTTGACAGGTATGAATTGGTATCAGGTCGATAGCGCGTCTATTTTACGATACTCGTGGAAGCTTTAGCTCACGCAACTGGCAAAACCACAGACATCTTGCTTTGCCTCACGGCTGAATGAAAATCGAATTTCAGAGAGAGAACAAGGTCTGCCGACTCATTCTTGTACTCAAACCCAAAAAATGGAGGTTGTGATTCACATTTGGCTGTTGGTCAGTGACCCGACCATGTTTAATCCGTTTTCTACCGCTTATCGCTCAGCCTTAGCTTGGAAGCCCAGACATCCCTTTCCCGAGCCACCTCCCCCAGCCTTTCCCCGGGGATCCCAAGACACCCCTTGGCCAACGGGGACACATGGGCTCTCCATCGGACCCTCCCCTGGCCTCCTGCCGGCGGGGCGTACCCAGAACACCTCCCCGGAGACGCCCCCTAATCAGATGCCCAAGCCACCTCATCGAGCTCCTCTCGACGAGGAGGAGAGGCGGCTCGACTCTGAGCCCCTCCCGGATGACCAAGCCTCGCCTTATATCTAAGGGAGAGCCCGGACACCCTGCGGAGGCAACTCACTTTGGCCGCTTGTATCCGGGATCCCGTTCTTTCCGTCACGACCCGCAGCTCTTGACCAGAGGCGAGGGCGGGAACCCACGATCCACCGGTAAATTGAGAGCTTCGCCTTTCGGCTCAGCTCCTTCGCCGCGGCAAACCGATACAAAGTCCGCAAAATACTTCCAACTCCTCCGCTTGACGGAAGATCCCATCCCCGACCGGGAGAGGGCACCCCATCTGTTTCTGACCATCGTTTCACATTTGGAGGTGCTGATTTTCCCGGTTAAGTGGAAGAATTTGGAAGAAGTACGGCTGAAGAAAACGATTATACTTAAACGGAGTTGCGAACCCATTCTTGACTAACTTCTCAATCTCTGCAACTCGGAACCAGAATCCCGACAGCCGTATTTACCTGGCCAATGCTACGCGGGCTTTCACTCGTATCGCGCTTTTCGACCTCGGGTACGACTAAAAGCGCTTGAACAGCGTTTTCCTCCTTCGCCTCCTGATGATGCGGCCTCAGCGGCAACTGAGGCTTTAGTATCGTGCCCGTACAGTCAAACCCCAACCGCTGTACCACTAAGCCCTGCCACCCCCTCTCCTCTTGTGAGACACTTTGTCAAAGGGTAAAGTGGAGAATGTGGAGCTTACGAGTGCAGTGTCCGCAGCCGGAGGGCAGCGAACGAGGAACGGGGGCTCTCCCTCTGTCTGTTAGTTGCCATTGTAGGAAGACCCGCTGTGACAGAAAAGGGGCCACCGCTCCCTCATTTGCTTCCGTTTGTGGTCTTCTGCGCGAGGGCAGGGCGGAAACCGGGCAACGCGGCAAATTGGAGACTAGGGGGCAGAATACTCATTTGTCTCCTTTTGTCTCCTCGTGTCTCAGCACCACCCTTAGAAGTTGCCAGCTCTCCTCCCCCGGCCTCCGTCGTGGCGAACGCGGCCGCAGCCGCCGCCGACGGTGCGGCGGCCGCCGCCCGCCACCCCGATGACTTCCGGCTGGAGCCCGCCCTGCAGCACCTGGCGCATTGCTACCAGCAACTGCTTTCGGAGACGCGGGCCCTCCTGGCGCAGCTGGAGAAGCAACGGCAGGAGCAGGCCACCTGGCACCAGGAGCTCCTGAGCCAGTGGCTCCAGAGGCAGCGGGAAGCCGCCGAGAGGGAAGAGAGGCGGGAGAAGGCCCACATGGAGCACCAGATCCAGGTGCTGGAGCTCCTCACCTGCCTGGTCCGCAAGCAGGTGTGCAAATGCCCGGGCGGCGGCATCACCAACACCACCGGCGCGCGGGCCGCCGAGGTGTCCAGTGAACTCCACCACATTTACACCAAAGGCGAAAACTGACATTTCAATTGCCTCAAATGTCCCCTTTGAGCACGTGGACGGACATTAAACGCCACAAGCGCGACTGACTCCACCGCTCCTGTGGTTTTGTTGCCATTTTCGACTCCATCCGGATCGCCGTGTCAACACGTCGATGTCGATTGTCGTCCGTATTCTCGTCAAAAGTCAGCAGCAGCGGTGTCGACACCACCCAGAGTTTTCAAACTCATTTTGGTTCCAAGTCGCCGATTGAGGGTCATTTTTGGCCGCATTCCACTCGGCAGGCGTGTCTATGGGGAGTAGCCCTCCAAAAATTCTCATGCCTGGCGAAAAACGGCATTTTAATTTGCAGCAGCCGTGTCACGGTCACTTTAGCGCTCCAAGAAAAGCGAACTCCAGTTTTTGAAAACTCGGCCCCTGGAGCCAGTTTGTCTTTGCAATGTGATATTTGGTAGACTTGTCAAGCGTAGGACCTACCAAAAAAAACTCAAAAAATAATGCCCAATGAGACACGCAATTTCTGCCATTTTGGTTTTGCAGCAGCCATGTCCTGGTCATTTTGGTCATTCTCTGGTTCTCATTACCCACCAAAGCCAGTTTCACCTAGCGACTCCAAATTTGTGTGTGTGTGTGGGGGGGGGGGGTCTGTGATGCAAAAGAGGTCCCCACCCTTTTTGCATCACAGACCAGTTGAAACAAGCGTATGTTCGCAGCCAGGCAACTGTTTTTTTTTTTCCTATTGCTTTTCATCAGTAGTCCTACAAAAAAAAATCTCAATCAAGATGTCTGCCGTTTTTGCTTGGAAGTGGCCATTTTATGGTCACTGACCATTTTTCGGTATATTTTGAAGCCAGTTCTACTTAACAACTTGAATTCTGGTCGCCACGTCTTTCACGAGGAGACCTTCTCAAGAAGATGCAATAGCCCAAAAGACAGGAAGTCTTCATGTTTGTTTGAAGCGGCTCTTTTTTCATCCCTTTCCAGGTGTCCTTACTGACGGGAGGACTCGTCTAATATTTGTTCTGTCTGCCGTACGTGGGGGGGTTTCTGCGGTGATTAATCTCTGCCGCTTAATACCATTTTATGCAACATGTACACTGGATGCAGCAATGCCTCTCCTAAATATGAATGAAATGTGTCCAGATTAGGATTAAGTCATCTCAGTTTGTCATCACTGGGAACCAAACCCCCCAAAAAAACACCAAAAACAAAGCAAGCATGACTTTTTTTGTATTTTTCAAACCATTTTGCAGAACCAATTCTTTCGGAATTAATTTTTGGTGAAACAGGTACTGGCGCGTAAAGGAAAAGTGACGCGAGAGTGGTGGAAAAACCAACCGGAGGGGAAAAAACACCGAGACAATAGACCGAAAGAGAAACCAATTGGCGAGGGGGGAGGGGGCGTGGCCGGACGGCTTCCCTCTCTTCTGATTGGCTGCCGTCCTCGCACTTAAAAGTCGGCGGCGTCGCGCTCGGCTCACAGCGAGCGCGAGAGACGCACGGGAGGGCGCCATCGCTCCCCTCACTCAGCCGCCGCTCTTTCAGCCTTGCACGCCGGACACCGCGCACCTTCACGTGGCTTCCACTTCGCGGTCACCACGCTGACTTTAGCGCATCTTTTTTTTTTTTTTTTTTTTCTGGTTGCATTGTCGGCCTCGCAAGTACCCTGAGGAGTGTTGGGACACTCGGAGGGTCTTTTTGGAGGGGGACAGGACGCACGCGCTACCTGCAGCTGAGGTAAACTGATTACACGTATTTGTGTGCGTGCGTGTGTGAGTTTGTAGGGAAGAAAGTGGAAAAAAGAAGCGAAAATATGCAATGAACGGAATGGAGGGAAAAATGCAAATAAACAATACAAAATAAATAGAAAGGCGCAGTATACAATTAAGAAAAATAGGGACAATAAAGGAACCAAAAGAATGTACCAGGGAATATTTTTAAATCATTTAAAAAAACATGAAATAAAGAGGGGAGAAACCAAAATTTTTAAAAAGGAAATGTAAGCAAAGCATAAATGCCAAGAAAAAAACAAAATAAATAGCAAGTACCAGGGTGAAGGCAAAAAATGCATTTTTTTAATGAAAAAAAATCAAATTAAGGTTTTAGAGGAAAAAAAAGTCCAAAATCAAATAAAATGATGAGTATCAAGCACTGGGTGGAAATTAATTTTGATTTTAATTTTCATTTTCTCCCCTTAAATTAATAGCATATTGATTATGTGCCTTTTTGGTCACTCTGGGCCTCCGTAGTGATGCAAAATCACTAATTTTTAAGCACAGTTCCCTTGAATGACAAATTACACACGTGTACTGTAATTTGAATCAATGGTGGTGTGTTTTCAATGCTCGTGTTTGTTTGGAGACACACACACACACACACACACACCTTCTGGCTAAGAGGATTCCCGCCACCTCGCCTGCAACTTAATCCCCAACGTCCTATCGACTTGGGCACATTTCATTTTCTATGCGGTTGCAAAACGCTCACTGATGTGGTCGGCCATTAATTATTTGTTGCTTTTTTTTTAAAGCAAAAAAAAATTTTTTTTGTACTGCTTTGCATTACAAAGTGCCACAGAGTGTACCTTATGTTGTGGCCTGTGACCTTCATTGTTGTCATCCACCTCATCTTTCTCTGAAGAAAATGGACTGGCTTGGAAAAAAAAAATTCGACTTGTTCAGTGTTAATTAATCCTCTTCCAAAAAGTATAATGGATGTTCATTTGCCATTTGAAAATGGATCCGTTTCACTTTCGGATCAGTTGCGGTCCTCAATTCAATTCAAATGATTGGCACATTTTCTGCACTTTTCACTAACGTGAAAAAGTCAACGTCATCATTTGTATTTTCCAAAATTGAGTATGTGAGTTGAATTTTGAAATTTTGAACCCAGGCGCTAATCACAATGCTTCCAATTTGTCAGATGGCTAAACACACACACAATGTAAACACCCCCCCCCCAACTTGTTTGTTTACTTTCAGCTGGCACCCTGCAAGCTAGTATGCAAAAGCAACAACAGCGTGCCGAAACAAAGCTTTCGTCAATGTTGAGGGACCCCCCCCCGAAACCCATTATAACCCCCACCGAGCCCCCCCCCCCCGAACACCTGGTAGCCACATGCTAATTAGTTAGCACCCGTTGACTCGTTTTAATTGCCATTTCAGTTTATGTATGACCACAAAAGTAGCAACATTAGTCTGTCACTTTCATTTTTAAGATGAAAGAAAAAAAACCCTCCTTTGACCGCGTAACGTCGGACTCAAACAAAGACTTTTGTTACGGTCGTCTCTTGGCGCTATTGATCTCCACTCGATGATGCCTTCGATCAAGGTACGACACCTGATCCAATCCAAGGAGGTGGTGTCGCGTGTCCAAAAAGCACTTTTATCTTCACATGAGATCATCCAGCCTCAGGCGCTTTGCGATCGTTCTCCGTCCAGAGTGATGTCACACACGACATTCCCTTTGCGGTTCCTCCACTCGGCCGGATCAAACAAGCACAGAACAATGCAACACCCGAGACCTCGTCCCAGAAAAATTTGGATCCAAGAAAATTCATCCCCACCGCAGCCAGCGTCACTCGGCAGCGTGAGATTTGGTTGGCGTGTCGATCATGAGTTGAGCCACCAAAAAGTCTCAGCGCGCCGTAGGCTATCAAGAATTTGGGTGAAGCGGTCATGTTATGATCACATTTCATTTTGGAAAATTCAGTCTAGTCCAATCTAGTTTCACTAAGCAACATGAAATCTGGCAGGCGTGGCTATCATTCACAGACCCACAAAAAAGTCTCCAGAAGCCGTGCTCCAAAACGCTCAGGAAGCTGTTTTGAATCGAAGCAGATTTTAGGCTCAAATCACATCACTGTCAGGAGTCCTTAGGGTGTATTAGAAAGTTCCGTTCTCGAAACCACTTTCACATCGAAACAAGAAATGTAGTAAATTTGTCATGAGTAAACCAACAAAAAGGTCTCTAGGTGTCAGATTTGAAGACACAGCAAATCTGCCATTGTTTGAATCGGGCACTTCAGGATCACTTGCTTTCTTTCTTTCTTTTTTGGGGGGGGGGGGTCGAACCCCCCAAAGTCAGTTCCACTTTGGAACATGACATTTGTTTGACATTTCTATCATGACAAGACCCACAAAAAAGTCAGCAAGCCATAGTTGAAAAGACACATGATGTCGAGCCTTTTGGTTTGAAGGTGTCATTTTAGGGCCATTTTCAGTTTTGTTTAGTTTTTTTGTGGCTATGTTTTGAAAACGCAGCCCTCACATTTAGGTTCACTCAGCAACATGAAATTTGGTCAACGTGTCTAGTAGAGCAACAAAGATGTTGCAAAAAGCCTGAAAAACACAGCAAGTGTTAAGTCATGAGTGTTTTTGTTTGAAGCCAACCAATGTACCCTTTCAAAAACAAACAACAACGTGATGAACGCCCCCCCCCCCCCCCCCCCCCCCCACACACACACCACCCACATCTTGAAGTCCACGTGCGTCTCCACTATTTATGAACTCGAGTGCGGGACATTTCCATGAGAAAAGGTAGCCAGGCGGCGGGAACATCTGCCATGTCATGTGGCAGCTACGCTCGCACAAACTAGAACGCAATGTTAAAAAACAAAACGGCGCCTCTTTGTTGACATCCTAACATTTAGCATGTTAGCATAGTCGGATCACAGACACGGTTTATCGCTGCTGCACCAGTGAATGAAAAGCGTAACAAAGCCCAAAGAGACAGCCGGACACCCGTTGTTGAAAATGTTTCGGATTACGTCCCGTGGTTCTTGACTCGGAGCTATCTAGCTAGCAAACTTCATCCGTGCTTAAAGTTATCGTACATGAAACGCAAGACTGTCAGACGGATTGTTCGTTGGTCTGTGAGCGATCAGGATTTTTGAATTTTCGTCTTCTGGATTTTCTCTGTAACGTGTACGAGCGAGATTTGGTTTCATCTTTGCTTGGTTAGCTGTCACCATAAACAACAACAAAAAAAAAGATTTCCACAATTTGGGGCAAAATCTGGATAAAAACATTTGTGGCATGGAAACAACTTTTGAGTTACCTTTTTTTTAAAACTCTAAACTTTATCGGGTGTGTTTATCGGGTCTCTTGTGCCAAAGAGCAAACAGTCATTTGTTTGGAGTCTGTTTTGCCTTTTTTTGGCGCATCAGCTGGTGCTCGTTAAGCTTCTAGCGGAAGTTGCGGTTTATCGAGGAGGTCGTAGAGGGTTCAGTTTGACTGGACGGCTGCGAGGCGCAATAGTGGTCGATCTCTAATCTGGTGTGGCATTCCTGCTCTTGCAAACCGCCGTTTTCCAAACAAAGCAAAGCCGAAAGGCCGTTAGCTTGAACACGGTCCACTGTGCGTCCCAAACAAAATCGTCCACGCTGGCTGTTCATTTTTTTTTTTTTTTTTTTTGGACCGTCCTGCGTCAGCGTCTGCGGTCCTGACCCCCGCTTGTCTTGCTTTTTTGCAGGACGACAACAACAACATGCCTCGGACACCGCACAGCGCCGGAGGCTACAACAAAAACTTTTACCAGGCCAAGGGGGAGCTCTATTCTGGACTCTATTACCATGACAACAACCTGGCATCCGGATCCTTGGAGGCCCTCATACGGCACCTGCTGCCCACAGTCGACTATTATCCAGATGTGAGTATTATCGGATTGCAAGATTTTTGGGGAAAGTTCAGCCCCCGAAGCCTGTTTGATTTGGCAGCATATTTGGTAGACCCAACAAGAAGGCCCAGAAAAAAAGCGCTGCCCGAAAAGACACGGCAAGTCTGCTATTTTGGTTTGAAGCAGCTGTTGCGAAACTTGGAATGCAACTGCAGTCATCATTAAAAAAAAAAAAAAAATCTGCCTCCAGTTTCGTTGAGCAACATGCCACTTTGGAGCCATTTATATTATGATCTGAGCCACAAAAAAGTCATAATGACCAATCCCGAAAAGACGCAGGAGGTCTGCCATTTTTGGTTTGAAGCGGCCACGTGTGGCTACTTTTCATCCTTTTCAGCTGTCATTTGGAGGATTTGATCATGCAGCCCCCAAAGCCGGTTTCACATCGCATCATGGCATTTGGGAGACATGCCTCTCGTGTGTGGACCCGCCAAAAAAGTCTCAAGAACCCGTGCTTGAAAAGACGCAAGAAGACGGCCATTTTAGGTTCATTTTTGTCGTATTTATGAGTCGTTTCGATGGCTCTCTGCCCACAGTTTTTGGAAATTCGACCCCAGAGTCCATTTTCACTGGAAAAGTGTCAAGAAGCCATGCCTGGGGTCAGACAGGAAGTCTTCCATTTTGACCATTTCCAGGGCTCCGTCAAAAACGGGCAGCGTTTTTCCCCTTGCGGCTTTGCCCTTTGTGACCCGATTTGTTTCTTTCTCCGCAGAGGACCTACATCTTCACATTCCTGCTGAGCTCTCGCCTCTTCATCCACCCGTACGAGCTCATGTCCAAAGTGTGCCACCTGTGCGTGGAACAGCAACGACTCGGCGATCCCCAAGCGGAGAAGGTGGGCACTGCGCTCGGGATCTTGGACCGACGCCGTTCCCGTTTAGCCAACCCCACGCTCACGGAGCTTGGATACCGTTCCAGATACGACTCGGGAAGATCGCCCCAAAGATCCTCCAGCTATTGACGGAGTGGACGGAAACCTTCCCTTACGACTTCCGGGACGATCGGATGATGCGCAGCCTGAAGGACCTCACGCATCGGCTCTCCACTGGAGACGAGGTGGGGGGGGGATGCTAATGCTAAGCTAGCCTGCTCGCCAAATGTATTGAAAGCCATATAACAAATAGTCTTTGCTCTCTTCAGCGCAGTAGCATCCGCTAGCCACCTGTGATGCTAATGCTAAGCTAGCCTGCTCGCCAAATGTATTGAAAGCCATATAACAAGTAGTCTTTGCTAGCTTCAGCGCAGTAGCATCCGCTAGCCACCTGTGATGCTAATGCTAAGCTAGCCTGCTCACCAAATGTATTGAAAGCCATATAACAAATAGTCTTTGCTCTCTTCAGCGCAGTAGCATCCGCTAGCCACCTGTGATGCTAATGCTAAGCTAGCCTGCTCGCCAAATGTATTGAAAGCCATATAACAAGTAGTCTTTGCTAGCTTCAGCGCAGTAGCATCCGCTAGCCACCTGTGAGCATCGAGTCACCGGTTAGCGTCGTGCTACTATTTAGCATGACGCGCACGCGCTGTGCGTTTCTATCTTGGGAGCCGCTTGTTTGTTGATCGCGTGTGTTTCGGGGGTGTCGGATGAGAACAATAAAGCAGCAGGAGGAAGTTGTAAAGAGCAGATGGGGAAGGCAAACGTCCATCTGTCAAAATAGGGGACCTCCCCCCCGAGCTCCCCGGACAACCCCCCCCCCCCCATCAGCGCCACCAAACCGACCCCCCCCCCCCCCCCATTGTTTGGCGAGCAGCTTTCACATGACTCGTCATTTTTAATCGCAAAATCAATATGTGACACATTAACAGCCGGACTCTCATTCCCTGAGACATCAAGCTTGTCTTTTGTCTTTTGTTTTGACACGAGCATATATTTTTTTCATCATATAGATGTGCGTAGTAAAAAAAAAGAAGTATATCAGCACACGGGCTGCAATGTGCTCTTTCCAATCGTATGTTCATGGAAAAGTGACTCAGCTTTAAAAAAAACACGGTGAGTCACAAGACAAGTAATCTGAATCAAATGAAGGCGCCCTTCCGAAGATGCCCCCCCCCCCCCACGTTGGAGTGAAATTCTCCCAGAAGCTCAAAGTTAGCTTGGAGCAAATCCCGCTTTTGTTGCCGTTGGCGACTTCTTTGGAAGCCGTTTTATGCATCTTGCGAGGATGCGCCGTCGAACATCTGCTGCGATGTGCGGCCAGACCGCGACATCCAGTCCAACCCGTAGTTCCCATCTTGGGAAATTTGACCCGCTTTGAATCACGAAACTCTCCTGCCTTTGATGGGAAAGCGCAGAGTCTGGCTGTTTTTCCGCGCGGGTCAGCTCAAAGTCATCCATTTGTTTTGTTTCACGGCGCTGGAATCCAACCTCGGCGCGCTTGATTGGCTCAAAATGTCATCGCGTGGTCACACCCTGGGAAGGAAAAAAAAAAAAATATGTTGCAGCCGCTCCTCCCCGGTGGAGGTTGTCGTCTCCGTCGTTGCGAGGGTTTGTTTTCGCAGACTTGGGAAGCCCGACTTGGCCTCCGAGTTGGGCAGGATGTGGTGGTGAGAAATCCACAAAGTCAAACATATGTGCGGCCCCGCCCTTTTTTTTATTTTTCCGCTCCCCCCCCCCCGCTTATGTAAGCAAGTTAAGTGTGTCACCGCGGGAACGATTATCTAATCTTGGCCTCTTCAGAGTCCGGGCCAGCAAAGCCTCTTAGACCCCCGAGGCCGCGAAGCCCAACGGGGCCGTCCGTCCACCGACTATCATGAACCGTTTGACATGCGCACGAGCTCTTCATTATTGCGATAGGTCGGACCAAGGTGGGGCGCAACCGCCTGACTGACTGGATCCCCCCATGTGGCAGATTTACAGGAAGGCGGCGAGCCAGCTGAGCCAAGGTTTGATCCGGAGGCTGACGGTCCTCAGCCAGTACGAGGAGGCTCTGGTCAAGATCAACGCCACGGTGGCTGAGCGCCTCACCGTCCTCAAGGCCAAAGCCCACGTCCACAGGGACATCCTGTCCATCTGCAACGACCCCTTCGCCCTGGCCCAGCAGCTGACCCACATAGAACTGGTGAGAGACAAAACCGTAACAGTAACCGTGACTACCCAAATCGCAAAAGCTTTACCAGCCGGTTTTCAATCGTTCATGGAAGGGACCCAAATGCCGTTAAAAAGACGGTTTAAGTTTTATTGAAGGCTGCTGTTCTTCCTTTTCTCAGGAGAGACTCGGCTACATCGGCCCCGAGGAGTTTGTCCAAGCGTTCGTCCGGAAAGACCCGGTGGACAACGACAAGGTAAAGAAGGCCCCCCCCCCCCCAAAAAAAAAACGCCTTTCCTTGAATCACTCAACAGATACGGCATCCGTTATGCAATGTCGTGGTTGTGCTTTGACCCACTTTTCGGGGTCCAGACACATGTGCGGTTTACGCAAACGCAGGGCGAGCGTCTCGGGTTCACGCCGGGGTCGGATGACACCGACGCACCGAAGAACGATCCGCTGCCGAGCTCGTACAAACAGAAAAGAAAAAAAAAAACAATTTCCTTCCAGCCCCGGCGGGATCTTGGATTACATGGGCATCGCTTAGCAACCACAGTTTCCTCCAGGGGGGTGGGGGGGGGGGGGGTGCGCGCGCTTGTCTGGTCAGGCTGTCGGGCTGCTAGGCAACAGGCTGATTTGGGATGCGAGGTAATGAAGTGGGAGGAGGGGTGGGCGAGGTTGCCATCGTGACTCAGGCTAGCGTGCCTCGTCGCCCCCAATGAGCCCCACAAGTGAAGGGTGTCAAGAAAAGGCAGGTGCCCCCCCCCCCCCCCCCCGTGCCCCACAAGAGGTGCGAGGCCAAAGAAATGTGTGCAGTCGGACTCTTCACCCAAAGGAATGAACTCTGGTCTCTATTGTTCTTCCGATGGCACTTAGTGATGCTAAGCTAAAGAAGATGAGCAGAAATTCAACGTTTGTGTCGCTGTTTTTGGTGCAGGGCCACTTCAGTGACCGCAAGAAAGCCGCCAACCTGGAGGCCTACGTGGACTGGTTCAACAGGCTCAGCTACCTGGTGGCGACGGAAATCTGCATGGTGAGGGACTAAAGATCGTAACGCCCACCGCTAATGGTCAATGCCCAGATGCTTAACTCATTCAGTACCAGCCAATTCCAGACCAAGTCTGAAAAGACGTTTAAAAACGTCTTTGGGAGTGAATGAGTTAATTGCGGCGCATTGACTCGTAAGTCGTGGCTAGTCTTAGCGGATGTTTAGCATTACCTTTGAGGCGTTCACTTTGGAGCTAATGTTGAATTGCATCGCTAAGTAGTCAAAGAACTTGATCCTTCCAAACGCTAGCTCGTTTTCAATCGGACTCGTGACCCGCTTAAATGTCTCATTTCCGTTGCGGTTAGCATTTTCACAGACAGTCAACATAAACTTTAGAGGCATTAGCTTTCAAGCTAATCACGGTCTTTAAAACGTTTTTTTAAATGTGATTGTAGTTGCGCTTAATGTTTGGCTAGCATTGCTAGCATTAGCTTTGAAAGGCTAGTGTCGGACTTTATGGCCGTTTTCTTTGCTAACCGGCTGAAATGTTTCAACATTTACGATTTATTATTTCTGCGGACGAGTCTCATGTTGACGTATCAGGTCTCTTGAGTTTGGTTTGTCGCTTGACGCTCTCTTTCTCCGATGTGTTTTTTTTTTTTTTGCGTCATCTTCCTGGCAGCCCATGAAGAAGAAGCAGCGCGCGCGGGTGGTGGAGTTCTTCATCGACGTGGCGCGCGAATGCTTCAACATCGGCAACTTCAACTCCCTCATGGCCATCATTTGTAAGTTGCTCATCAGCCCTGTACTCATCGGGAGGGTTAGCGCACCCCCTCCGGCTTTTGAAAAAGGGCCAAAGAACATGAGATCTACACTGTTGGCGCTGAGCTCACTGTTTCTGGAGGAAGGGGGGTGTGACTGCGTTGGGCATCTGGACAGCCTGCGCCGTGTGGCGTTGGTGCGGGGGTGCGCAAACAATCAAAAAGCAGATGGTCAACACTGCTCGGAGAAAGTCCGATCGCACGGAACAAGGGGTCAAGATGTTTTTCTGGGGTTTTCTGGGTGGGGGTGTCAAGTGGAGGCGGGGCCGCGGACCCCAGCTGCCTATTAGTGACCGAGTGTGCGAGACACAAACAAAATGTCTCTACCACCCCTATAAAAGCCATTACATGACCAATAATGTGCACCCCCGGGTAGTCTCCAACATGGCCTTCTGGAAAGATTGTTTTTTGTTTGTTTGTTTTTTGAAACGCTATAAAGTGGGAAATGAGGCCTACCTTAACGCCATTGTATTTGGCGGCAGAAAAGGGGTGCGTTGCTGCGCGTGGAATGCGATTCCTCCCGCTGCTTGACACGCTCTTATCTCTTTTTATTGTTCACGCCAGCTGGGATGAATATGAGTCCCGTGTCCCGCCTGAAGAAGACGTGGAGCAAAGTGAAGACGGCCAAGTTCGACATCCTGGAGGTGCGCCGTTTTCGTCCGTGTCACGTCGACGCGGCGGGGGCGTCCCGATACTTTTGTCCGCAACAGTGCATTTTGTCCCTGCGTCTCCGCAGCACCAGATGGATCCTTCCGGAAACTTCTACAACTACAGGACGGCGCTGCGCGGCGCCACTCAGCGCTCCATCACTGCCAACAGCAGCAGGGAGAAGGTGAGGTGAAGTCCCAAACGGAACGCGGCGCGTCGGATATTTGACAATTGGGAGTATTCTCGCGACGATCCCAAATGGTCGGGAAATAAAAGTTACGTTATAAAACCGAAGCTCATTGAAAATAAAGATGGATGGTGCCCCCCCCCCCCACCCCCCTCACTGGATCACATGGCGTTCCAGAGCGGCGATTTTGATTTAAGCCGCGACGTGAGGAACACTTTGGATATCTTGTGCCTGCGTCCCCCACGAGGAATGTGGGCTTTGTTTGAAGAGATCAGGTTACGCAAGCGGGTCAGGGGTCAGGGGTCGCCAGGTGGAACGTTCCAGCATGTCTGCTACGTTCCTCTTGCTGTCACCCGAGGGGATTGGGGGGGGGGCGTTGGGGCGGGGGTACTCTGCAGTTTCTTCTTCGCAGTTGTCACGACCACATTATCTAAAAAAAATGTTTCATTTTGTCAAAAACATTCACAGATATAAGACCATCAATTTATGTGTCAATCTTCTGATGAATAGTTTTTTCAAATAATTAAAACTTTTATCTGTAATTTTCCACATTTGTAATGTTTAAGGTTAAAACATTTTTGACATAAATGTTGACTCTCATATTTTTATGTTTAGTGATTAGAAAAAAAAGTGTAATGTAAATTCTTTAATAGTTTTAATTTTGTGTTTGTTTAGATTGTTTTAAATCATTTATTCTGTCAACTATTTTTTTCTTCAATGTTCTTTTAAATAATTACAAAACAGAGCTGTGAACTCACTCTTATTGTTTTTGTATTTTTGATTATTTGAACAAATTATTCCAGGTTAAATTTGGTAGCTGTGTATATTAAAAAAAAAAAAAGTTTTTATAATTCTTCCGTTTAAAAATCTGTTTAGCATAATGACCAATGTATTTTTACACACAGAAATCCTAACAGTTTTACTGTATGTATAATTTTAAGCGCATGTTCATTATTTCACATTTTAAAAAATACTGTACTTTGTAAAAAAAATTCAATTATATGTTTTAAATCGTTGATGGTAACAAAAAAAGTTTTTTTTTTTTTTATTGTTAAAAAGAAGAAAAAAGGAGGAACGGAACCTTTGCTCGTCCCCACTTTGACATTTTCACATGATGAGAATCGGCAGTTGTTTTGTTTTGTTTTGTTTGTTTGGTCGTGCGGCAACGGCCGGCCGGAGCGACCGCTCCGCTTATGCAACGCGCTGTCCTGTCATGCTGCCTTCTCTTCAAAATAACTACAACGTGGCTCTCAAACACGCCCGCATGACCTCGCTGTGACGCAACCCACCACCGTGACCGCCAACACTTCAAGCTGGACTCTTTATTAGACCTTTTGGGGGCGGAAGGGGGGGGGGGGGGTCCTTCCTTTTTGGGTCCCGCGGGGAGAATGCAGTGTGATGACCACGACGGTTTTCCGCCCCTGATTTTTGTTGCGTGTGACTCTCGCCCGTCCGGCCAGATGGTGATCCCGTTCTTCAGCCTGCTCATCAAAGACATCTACTTCCTCAACGAAAGCTGCGCAAACCGACTGCACAACGGGCACATCAACTTCCAGGTGACCACACAAAACAAAACAAACCCCCCCCCCCCACCCCAAAATGGGGCTTTCATTGGGCTGGGGGCGGAGGGGGTTGATTTCCTCCCGTCGCTTGAAACGTCAACTTCCCCGAAGAGCGTCTCCACGCAGAAAAGAGAAGTCCTTCGTCTTTTCCACTCGCGTGTGGACTTTTTTTTTTTTGGTGACGTTTTTTCCAGTCGTCGTCATGTTGCTGCTTTGCAGCTTCCGTTTTCGTTTTATATGGCCTTTATTTTGTTCACAGAAAGACACCAAAATCAGACATTGTACCTACGTTGAGGCACAAGTCCTCATTTTACAAGTGGGGGGGAATAAAAATTGTCATTTGCTCGGCAGTTGTAAATTTGAAAACAAATTCTAGACACACACACACACACACAAGACTGAAACGAGGAGCGCAACGTCCCGCACTTTTCTTTTTACAAGACACAAAAGCTTGAAGTGAGGACTCCTTAATTTGATGGCAAGAGGTGGAATCTTACAAGAACGCCATCGCAAAAAGTTCGGCATTAAAGAATGTGAATAAAATTATTTGACAACAACGCGTGTTCCTTGATTGCGGTCGAGAGTCGTGCGATCGAATCTTCAGGTGATGAAAAAGTCCTGACGGCGTTGAGAAAACACACGATTCATTTTACATGAAGGAAAAAAAACAAACACATTTCCGCGCATAAAGGCCAAAGATGATCCGAAAACGGCTCCGTGTTATGCGTTTTTTTTATATCTATTTATTGAGTTGTTTTAAATTTTGATTCTGTGCTTTGTAGAAATTGTGGGAGTTGGCCAAGCAAGTGAGCGAGTTCATGAGCTGGAAGGCCGTCCAGTGTCCTTTCGACAAGGACCGCAAGATTCTGCACTATCTGCTCACCGCGCCCGTCTACAGCGAAGACGGTACGCACACGCGCAAACACACCGAAAGTCGTTCTGCCATTTCATTGGAAGAAACAACAACAACAAAAAAAAAGGCGGGCTTCTGCTCGAAGGCAAACACAAATGTCCGGAAAAGGCTACTCGAACATCCGAGCTTGATTTTGGGGTTGGAGTGGTGACGGGGGGGTGGGGGGGGGTGACGACAAATAACGTTTTCCCCCGTTGTTATTTGTAGCGTTGTGTCTGGCGTCGTACGAGAGCGAAGGTCCCGACAACAACGTCGACAAGGACCGATGGAAGTCGCTTCGGTAATTATCGTCGGCGCGACTGCTCTCTTCATTCTCCCATCCACGCTACTGTAAAGCGTACTCAAAATCATCGATTTGTCGAATTGACCTGGATTATTTGTCTCGGGTGCTCTTTGCAGATCCACGCTGCTACGTCGAGCGTAAACGTGAAGGCGACCCGAGATGTCATCCCCCCCCCCAAAAAGAAAGGAAGCAAAGTCTTCGCCTCGATGCGTTAGCGCGCACGGCTGCGTTGGCTAACGGCTGCTTTTTTCACCTCTTTGGAAGACTTTTCTCGTCCGCTTTTCGACGAGCTTTATCGCTTTGCGAAGGGCGGAGCCGCACGCTAGCCGCTGGTTAGCTAGCGCGGGCCGCGCCGCTGCAGCTAAAACCAAGACCGGCTGTTGTTTTTGGCGGTTGCCGTTTATTTATTTTTTTGATCAACGAAACGCGCGGGCTGCATTTCAGAGACGCCTCGGATGCTAATCTAGCATGTTAGCGTCACAACACGGTGGATAAGCTTGAGCATCTCGATGCCAATTGTGGCGGTCGTGTTTTCCGCCGCTCGTCGAGTTGTTGCGAAAACGTCCTCGATGTCCAAAAAGTTTTATTTATGCATCTTGATGTGGAGTTACCGTGTTGCCATTGACCTTATTTATGACCTCAATTGAAAGATTTGGAGTTCACATTTGAATTCCTGTGAAGTTTGTGATGTTTTTGTGTTTTCTCTTCATCAGCCCCACAAACGCATAAACGATTTTGTTGTCACCAAGAGTTAATTGAGAAAAAAGATGAAATGACTTTTTGGTGGTGTTATTATTAAATGCTATAGTTTAGAACAGGTACATGTAATTTTACAGCCAGTCGTTTTTTGTTTGTTTGTTTTATCTTCATATTTTACGGTTTTAAAAGGTGATCATAAATGATTTTCCTTGTTTATATGTTGCCTTTTTTCTTCAGTGTAATGTAAATTGTGGACATTCATGTACTAGAATGGAAAGTGATCAGAAATGAAATGATGACCTCATTTTTGGGGAAAGTTGAGACATTTACATGTTCATATTTATCATCTGGATATACGTTCTCTTGGAATCAAATGCAAAAAAATTTTTACGAGCAATTGAATTTGGTATTATGTGCATGACGGTTTTATTTTTGTGCGTTTAAAATGTATCAGAAGATTAAAAAAAAAACATTTTTAAATAAGCCATTGTTTTCGTAATTTGGCATTAACATAAAACATCGAAATGTGTTTATCAACGACGTGATATGACGAATGTGAAATTCTTTTTTTTCTTCAGGAAGAAAAAAAAGAGCCATTGGAGCGAGTAACATTTGAATCGACAGATGGCTATTTAGCGCCCCCTGTACCTCCAAAATATGTCACTGCATGAAACCACTCGCAGCTGCCCCCCCGCCCCCCCCCCATGCTGTGACGAACACGCCACATGCCGCATATGCGCCCTTATTCTTAATCAACGTTGTTGTTCTCGACAGGTTGCGTTGGACATTGTTCGGGAATACTTTTTCCCCAATATTCCAGGCCGTGCTTGTTCCTGGGAGGTGACTTCAGCAAAGTTGCTCAGCATGCGCGTTCGTGGCCCGTGACTGTGATCGGGCGCGTATTGATTGAACGCCGCCCGCCATCTTTGGTGGGCTCATTCAGCGTCTGGCGGTAGCGCCACATACACACGGACAGTCGTCGACACATACGCAGAGACTTATGGAGACGGCGCACGACAGACAAAAACAATGCGAACATGCGCCTGTGCACACGCACGGACGCACAACTATCGACAGACAAGCAAATTTTGGAGAGTGTCTTTCAATGTAGTTGTGAATGTGTGGGTGTGCTTTTTGTGCTGTCTGTCTTTGTTTGTCTGTGTCCATTTGTCGTCTTGCCAGTCTGTGTGGTGTGTGTTGTGTGTGTAAAGTATTGTATCATTTTAATGGTCCGCCCACTTCACCACACACATCTACCGAGGCCGTATGTGGCCCACCATGTGAAATGAGTTTGACACCAGTGATGTATAGTAAGGCGTTTTTAGCCGCAAAAAACAACCATGTACAGAAAGACGTTTTTAGCCGGAAAAAAACGACCATGTATAGTAGGGCATTTTTGGACGAAAATTTTAGCTGAAAAAAACGTCCATGTATAGTAAGGCGTTTTTAGCCCGAAAAAAACAACAGTATAGTAAGCCGTTTTTAGCCCGAAAAAAACGACATAGTATAGTAAGGCGTTTTTAGCCCGAAAAAAAACAACATAGTATAGTAAGGTGTTTTTAGCCCGAAAAAAAAACGACATAGTATAGTAAGGCGTTTTTAGCTCGAAAAAAAAACGACATAGTATAGTAAGGCGTTTTTAGCCCGAAAAAAAACAACATAGTATAGTAAGGCGTTTTTAGCCCGAAAAAAACGACCATGTATAGTAAGGCGTTTTTAGCCGAAAAAAACGACATAGTATAGTAAGCCGTTTTTAGCCCGAAAAAAAACGACATAGTATAGTAAGGCGTTTTTAGCCCGAAAAAAACGACATAGTATAGTAAGGTGTTTTTAGCTCGAAAAAAAAACGACATAGTATAGTAAGGCGTTTTAGCCCGAAAAAAAACGACATAGTATAGTAAGGCGTTTTTAGCCCGAAAAAAAACGACCATGTATAGTAAGGCGTTTTTAGCCGAAAAAAACGACATAGTATAGTAAGCCGTTTTTAGCCCGAAAAAAAAACGACATAGTATAGTAAGGCGTTTTTAGCCCGAAAAAAACGACATAGTATAGTAAGGCGTTTTTAGCCCGAAAAAAACGACATAGTATAGTAAGGCGTTTTTAGCTCGAAAAAAAAACGACATAGTATAGTAAGGCGTTTTAGCCCGAAAAAAAACGACATAGTATAGTAAGGCGTTTTTAGCCCGAAAAAAAAACGACCATGTATAGTAAGGCGTTTTTAGCCGAAAAAAACGACATAGTATAGTAAGCCGTTTTTAGCCCGAAAAAAAACGACATAGTATATATAGTAAGGCGTTTTTAGCCCGAAAAAAAACGACATAGTATAGTAAGGCGTTTTTAGCCCGAAAAAAAACCGACCATGTATAGTAAGCCGTTTTTAGCCCGAAAAAAAACGACATAGTATAGTAAGGCGTTTTTAGCCCGAAAAAACGACATAGTATAGTAAGGCGTTTTTAGCCCGAAAAAAAAAAAACGACATAGTATAGTAAGGCGTTTTTAGCCCGAAAAAAACGACAGTATAGTAAGGCGTTTTTAGCCCGAAAAAAAAACGACCATGTATAGTAAGCCGTTTTTAGCCCGAAAAAAAAACGACATAGTATAGTAAGGCGTTTTTAGCCCGAAAAAAACGACATAGTATAGTAAGGCGTTTTTAGCCCGAAAAAAAACGACATAGTATAGTAAGGCGTTTTTAGCCCGAAAAAAAACGACCATGTATAGTAAGGCGTTTTTAGCCGAAAAAAACGACCATGTATATCATAAGGCGTTTTTGGACGAAATTTTTAGCCGAAAAAAACGACCATGTATAGTAAGGCATTTTTGGACGAAATTTTCAGCCGAAAAAAACGACCATGTATAGTAAGGGGTTTAGCCGAATAAACACAGACCAATTTTGCTGACTGGGTCCCCTGTGTTTGTGGCGTTTTTGCTCCCCGTGTGTGCGGCAGTGTGAAGCAGCAGCTGGTGGAGGCTCTGAACAGGAACCAATACCTGAAGCGTCTGGAGCCTCAGCAGCTTGGAGACACGGTGGAGTGCATGTACCTGCGCACGTACCAGCAGGGGGATTACGTGGTCCAGCAGGGAGAAGCTGGCAGCCATCTCTTTGTCTTGGAAGGTACCACCACTCCGTTCTTGTTCCTGTCCGACAATATTGAGCAAAGTTATGGTGGCTTTAGAAGAGTCCCATTTTCCGATTGCGGACATCAATCATCCTGACAGATGACTTCAGTAAATGTTCTTGACAAGTAACTTTTCAAAAGTCCTTATCCCTGATAAGCAGCTACACCCAACGTCCCTATTCCTGACAGGCAACTTTCTTAAAGTCTCTCCCTGTTCCTGACAAGAGACTTTTCACACACACACACATTACATAAAGGTGTACACAGGCACCCATTACATAAAGCATGATTATGATGTGTGATACTGTAATGTAATGTGTTTGTGCGCGCGTGTGTTGTGTGATACAGTAATTTATTTTGTCTCTCTCTCTCTCTCTCTCTCTCTCCCGCGCGCGCACGCGCACGCAGATGGAAAGTTGGACGTGTTTGAGCAGGACACGCTGGTGTCGTCGATGGTGGCGTGGACGGCGTTTGGCGAGCTGGCCATCCTCGACAACTGTACACGCACCGCCCCCGTGCGAGGTAAGCGCCGCGCCAACATCTCGTTCAAGAGGCTTTCATGCGCCGTCGACGCTAACGCTAAATTCCTTACAAACTGGCTGAGCGTCTGATGTAAAATGCGGAATTGCAAAAGTCTTCACACACTTCTGAGGCACAAGCGACACGTTTATGCGCTCGTTGGCAATTCGTGTCGCCGCTAAACGAGCCAGTTACGATAAATCCAAATCAAAGTCGTTTGTTCAGAAAAAAAAAGAAAGAAAGGTTTCCATCAGTCCTCTGTATCCGTTTCTCAAATATTCATGCGAGATCCATAACAAACAAACCGAAAAAAACTTTATTCCGAACCGGTCGAGGATGATGCCTGCAAACAAAATGTCTTTCTTAAAACGGTCAAGATCCAAATCAAAGTACTTTGTACTGAACAAAGCTCGATCAAAGTCCTTTGTCCGCAAAAAAAAGTACACAAGCTCCAAGTCATTTGTTCATTCTTCAAACCTGGTGACGGGGAAGATCCAAATGAGAGACCTTTTATCACAACATTGGTTTTGCATCGAAGTTTTCCAGTACTATGGATGTGTAGGAGGTCGGGGAATCCTAAAAAGAAAAAAACAGACCCCCCCCCCCCCCCCCACAACCCCCGCCCCAAATAATTTGCGTACCGCCTTTGTTTCCGCGGCAGCTGTGAACCGAGTGTGCGCGTGGGCTCCGGAGCGCGAAGCCTTCCAGAATATCATGAGGAGGACGGCCGACACGCGCCACCACGAGTACCGACATTTCCTGCGCAGGTCGGTGCAACGGCTTAGATGCCACCTCGAAATGTTGTCGAAAAGCACTAAACCTGATCAGATGGGCCAGACGTGCCAGTATCTGTGTGGTTTCATCCCACTGTAAATGTTACGTCACACTGTGGCCACATGCGCAAAAGATCTGGACTAAATTTGGTTTGATCGTTTACACTTCAGCCAAATCTGAATCAGATCCGGATTAGACTTGGTAGCGGTGGCGTTTTACGGTTCCAGTGAAAGATTGGAAAGTTGCGCCAAGACTTGGTTGCGAGGATGAGGCTTGCAATCAGGTTTTCAGGTGGCGTTTACATTCCATGCTTCCACGACGGCCAAATCTGGATCAGTTCTGGATTGAACTACATTTGACATTTTTGTGTGTGTGTATACTGTATTTGCATCAGTATTGCACTTCTGCCAGAATTAGGCGTTTCAATTAGGGTTTGAAGACAGTGCTGGCATTTGAAGTTTCAAGAAAGATGAGCGTATGTTAATGCGGTTACGGTTTCAACCGGTGCTCAAATAAATAGTGCGTGTTACCGTTACGCCGCAGCTACAACCGGATCAGATGTGGAATAAACTTGGTTTGACATTTTGGTTTGTGTGTTTTTTTTTTCCATCAGCGTGACTCTTTTGGCGAATCTGCCTGATGACAAACTCAGCAAGATCATGGACTGTCTGGAGGTGGTAAGGTTCTCACGCAGCTCCAATGAAGCAATCGAACCAGGAACAGTTAGCGTTTCCAGCCACAATTACTCTACGGTTTTTTATATGTTGATTAGAATCTTTTTTTTGTAATGCGTGGGGCTCCTCGTGCGTCCGTTTTTTGGACAAAGCAATGGTCACTCGCACCGTGATTCTAGTTGGGAGGTCGAGGTGAGGGAAGCGGTTAGGGGTTAGGGTTTCACACCAGGGACCCTATCTTAGCATGGGGTAGGGTTTCAAGACAAATATGGCTTCCAAGCCTGGATTCGTGTTTCAAGCTCGGGTTAAAGTTTCGAAGTAGGGTTTCAGGCCCGAGTTGGAGTCTGAAATAAGGGGCGTGTCTTCTTCTTGATGCCTTACCTTGCCCTTCCCTGCAGGAGTACTACAACAAAGGCGACTACGTGATACGCGAGGGCGAGGAGGGCAGCACCTTCTACATCATTGCTCAAGGAAAGGTAAGGCTTCAAGCGCTACTACTACCTACTTCCTGTCAACGCCCTACCACAAAATAAAAAGCTGCTTTTCACCACGCAGGTAACGGTGACCCAGACCACGCAGGACCACAAGAGTCCTCAGGTCATCAACATGTTACAAAAGGGCGACCACTTTGGGGAGAAGGCGCTCATCAGGTAGCCATTCGTGTCCACATAAGCTAAGCGCTAATGCGGCTCTTGCTCAAGCTAATGCTCAACTTTGCTTCAGCGATGGCGTCAGGTCCGTGAACATCGTTGCCGATGAGGACAGAGTGGAGTGCCTCCTCATGGACAGACGGTGAGTAAAGCACATGATAAGCGACGGGGTTAGGGTTTTCAACTGGGGCTTTGACCAAAGGTTATGGTTTCAAAATTGGGGTGAGCGTTTGAAAACGGGGTTTAGAGCAATAGTTTGGGTTTTAAATTGGGTTCCGAGCCAGCCTTTTGGTTTCAAATTTGGGTTTCGAGCCAGGGTTAGGGTTTTCGCACGAGTGTTAAGGTTTCATATTAACTTTTGAACGTGACTAATTTGGGTTTTGAGACGGGATCGGGCTTTTAAAATTGGGATTGCAAAATTAAGTATGGAGTTTCAAATTAGGATTGAAGACAGTGTTCAGGTTTCAAATTAGGATTTTAAACTATGGTTAGGGTTTCAAATTAGGGTTTAGCGCTAGAGTTGGGGGTTTTAGAACAGAATTGGGGGTTCTAAATAAGGTTGAGAGCTAGGGTTAGGGTCTCAAATTAGGGTTCCTAGTCTCTGTTGGGGTCTAAATTTGAGCCAGCGTGCTCGTTAGCATGCTAATGCTGTTGGCGGCGTCAGGACCTTCGACCAGACGGTGGGCACCTTTGACGAGCTCCAGAGGTACCTCCGAGGCTACGTGGCCACGCTGGACCGGGGCGACTTGAAGCGAAACGCCGGGTAGGGCGCCGGCTCGCTGGCGCGCCGCTTTGGTCGCCGCCGCTAGCTCTGCACGGTTGCCGCCCCCCGCGCAGGAAGTCGCTGTCGCGGCGCCCCGGTCAGACGTTGCCCCCCGACGTGCTGCGCCTGAAGCAAATGACCGCCGCCTTCTCGTCGTCCAGACCGCTCGACCACATGGACGTCGTCGCCACGCTCGGCGTGGGCGGATTCGGACGAGTTGAACTGGTACAAACACTTTTACTCGCCATTTCACCTAAAAACAAAAAAAAAGCAAATGGTCACCAATACTGTATTGTCATACACAGCCATTACATTTTTTCCAGAGGGGAAAAAAAAGTTTGTTTTTTTTTCCTGCAAAAAGAAGTCACCCATATGCAAATGGGAGGGTCTTCTCACGCTCCAGCCAAAATGTGGTCAAATATTTTAGGATGGAAAACGAAACGCCTGTTTCATTTTTTTGTTTTCTTTTTTTTTTTTTTTGCTCAACTGGTCATCGTCATCATCGGAAATGTTTTTTGTCTTTGGGCAGGTGAAGGTGAAGGGCGAGGACGTGACGTTCGCCCTGAAGGTGATCAAGAAGAAGCACGTCGTGGACAGCCGGCAGGAGGAGCACATCCACTCGGAGCGCCTCATCCTCGCCGAGGCCAGCTCGCCCTTTGTCGTCCGGTCGCGACCTCGTCTCAAATTTGCTCTTACAAATATTTGCACTCACAAAATTCACCAGTTTGTCCTTCCTTTGTCTTAAAGTCCGTCCAGAAATGACGCCACGCTGGTGCTTTGAGATACGACTTGAATGTTCTTGATGAATGTCACTTGTTTCATTTATTTTGAATTCAATATTATTCATCATGCTTATTAATGATGTATTTTAGTTTAACGATTAATCAGGAATTGAGTAGCTCTCAAAGTGAAAAATGAAAAAAAAAACTGGTTTTTTTTTGCCTCCTCTGGTGAGCGCACCTTGGCCACCAGGGGGCAGTAACTATACTACATGAAGTCCTGTCAACAGGCATGAAGTCCTCAGTTAGCCACAGTCATATTAGTCAGTCTTTGCAGAGGATAAATAATACATGGCTTGTAAGTGTTGCTACATTGTGTGTCTCCCTGTGTTGGCGGACCGTTTTTTTGTTGAAATATCTGTTGCTTAAAGGGTTACCGCACCGCAATGTCAATGCTAGTTTTGTTCATCAATATCTCAAGGTACCACTGGGGGGGGGAATTAGACAGACTTTGTCAACTGAAGACGCCACCGCCTTTGGCGTCATCGCTAACCCCGAACATCATTTTGTGAGCCAACAAACTGACCGTGCGATTCCTCCTCTCCAGACTGTTCCGAACATTCCGAGACGACAAATACGTCTACATGCTGCTCGAGGCGTGTCTTGGAGGAGAGGTCTGGAGTCTTCTCAGAGACAGGTAGACCCCAGAGATGGTCCTTGTTTGTGCTTTCAGTGACTTGGTCTCTCCCGTCGCCTTCTTCAGGGGGAGCTTTGACGAGACCACCGCCAAGTTCTGCGTGGGCTGCGTGACCGAGGCCTTCAAGTACCTGCACCGCAAGATGATCCTCTACCGGGACCTCAAGCCGGAGAACCTCATGCTGGACTCTGAAGGTTACGTCAAACTGGTGAGTGGACCGCGCACGTTTTATCCAAGGGGAGACTGCGGGCAAAGATGAGACGGCGGAATGGCGTTTTAAGCTCAGGCACAGCCACGGCATCACAAAACATTGATGTCAAGAGTGGTTAAGGAGAGACATTGTTATCCTGAGAGAAGTCTGAGGGCAAAGTGCAGCCAAATGGAGACTGCGGAGTCAAGGCACAGCCACATGACATACAAACATTTAGCATGGGTCAGCGCTTAAGGAAACAAGTTTGATCCAAAAAATCAAAGTTAATTGTTTTTGGCACAAGACCAATTAAAATGATGGTAAACTCAATTGAGATAGAAAGATCGTATGAAACCAAGTTTCTCGGATTAGTAATAGACTCAAAACTACGTTGGAAGCCACATATCGATAACGTAAAAAGAAGAATAGCCAAAACCGTAGGGATCCTCTACAAAACCAAGGAAGTGCTAAATAAGAGATCCTTGTACACATTATACTCTTCATTATTATTACCATATACGAACTACTGCGTGGAAATATGGGGAAATGCCTGCAAAACAAACACTCCCTATTCTAAAACTACAAAAAAAAAAGCAATTCGAATTATTAATAGATCAAAATATACGGAACCCACAAATCCACTATTTATCAAATACGATGAAATTTTATGACCTGGTTGACTTTAAAATCGCCCAATTAATGTACATGTGGATGTATATAATCCCGATACAAACCAAAAGTTGTAAAAATATCACAGTTAAGGGTAAAGTATGAGCCTTAATGGAGACTTCTTTCTTCTTACTTTCTTTCTTTTCTGATTGATATAAAAATGATTCATTAGATATAAACACATAACGGGGTAGGACTAGATACGTTTTTTACTTCTTCCTACCCTCTTGAACATAATAACTGTGTTGAATGAAGACTGATTTCTTTCTTTTTACTATTTTATTTACCTTATTATTTTCTGTCAAATTATTACTGTATATATTTTATGTTCAATATAGACTGAGGGCTATCTGAATGGGTGACCAAGAGTGATTAAAAACCAACCTTTTTTGCCCCACGGACCGGTTTATGTCAGACAATATTTTCAGGGACCGGCATTTAAGATGTGGCGGATTAATACAACAAAATAGTATGGTATGAGCTGCATGAAAACTTTGGTGTTTTCGAAATATAATAATAAATACAAGGAGCGTCTAATGTGGCCGCAACGCTGATCGCGATGGTCGTGTTTAATGCATTCAAAATACGATACAACGCAAATTCAAAGTGCATGAAAATGACGACTCACCACAGCCCCGAGCTTGATTTTCTGCAACCAGACGGTCCCATCTCGAGGTAATAGGAGACAATGACACCTCAAGTGTGTGGTTTATGTCCGGTCTACTTCGTAATTTTGTTTTAGTCGCCGTTGCTGCAGAAAACCCCCGCCTCACACAGGTAGGATGTCGGAAATAGCAACAGTACTATTGTGGCAATCTCAAGAGTATTCAGCCATAACTTTAATCCAGTTGTCTCGAACGTGCTTTTAAGGCCGCCGTCATTTGCGATCTCCAGCAGTTTTTTTTAAACTCATTTTGCGACCTCCAACGTTTTGTTTGTAGCGTAATCGGTCACGTGACGGAGAAGCGTGGTTTGACGTGAGTCAAGCGTGACACAGACTGATGTAACGGAGAATCCGGTAATTTTTCAAAATAAAACATCTTTCGTATTCCGAAATAAATAAAACGGAATTTAGGCAAGTTCTTTCTGTGAGGCCCGGTACCAAATGCCCTGCGGACCGGTACTGGTCCGCGGACCGGCAGTTCGGGGCCCCTGCCTTAGAATTAGGGTTTGGGTGATGGGTGGAGTTAGGTTTGGGTTTGGGGTTAGGGGGTTATGGTTAGGGGCCAGGCGGGGTTAGGGGCCAAGGCGAGGGTTTAGGTTTATGGTTAGGATCAGGCTCCTAACCCTGAGGTGTAGGGGCTAGGATTAGGGATTAGGGTTAGGCAAAAGTGAGCCGAGTGGAGAAAGCGGAGCGTCACGCTGAGCACGTTTTTGTAGGTGGACTTTGGCTTTGCCAAGAAGATGCACGGGGGTCAGAAGACCTGGACCTTCTGCGGGACCCCCGAGTACGTGGCCCCGGAGATTATCCTCAACAAGGGACACAATCTCAGTGTGGATTTTTGGTGCCTGGGCATCCTGGTGTTTGAGCTTCTGACTGGCAGGTGCGCCTGTCAAAACTTCCCTCCCGTAAGGCAAAAAAAGACAAATAAATGGACTCGCTGCTCTGGGCAACCAGCCCCCCCTTCACAGGAAGCGACCAGATGGCCACGTACACCAACATCTTGAAGGGCGTCGACAAGATGGACTTCACCAAGAAGATCGCCAAGCGGCCCGAGGACCTCATACGCAAGCTCTGCAGGTGCCGCCGCCACCAGTGCACACACGCACACACACATGCGCGTTGCTGTCAACAAAGCATTTGGGCTTCTGGTTGGTCTTCCTCAGGGGGAACCCGGCTGAGCGGCTGGGAAACATGAAGGGCGGCATCGGCGACATCAACAAGCACAGGTCCCGTGGATTGTTTTTTACACGAAAACTTTTTAAACACTTCTTAAAAATTATTTAGAACAACATATATTGATACTTATTTTCAGGCTGAACGTTGTCGAATTGCAAGGTTCTTTTTTTCCTTTTTTTTTGTGTTTTTACAAAAGTATCATTTTAAGATTTTCTGATGAAAAAAATAGTATTACAAGAATTTTTTTTTTTTTAGGAAAATCAAATTTTTAGAACTTTTTGGAAGAAAGTTGTCATTTACAGGACTTTCTAAAGAAACAGTAATACGTGTTTCAATTATGATAAGAAATAATATGAGATTAAAGCAAGAGTATATTGATAGATATTTTTTTTTCTGGAGAGGATCGTAATATTACAAGATTAAAGCGGTATTCTTTTTTTTTTTTTGTAACAGAAAATGAAATGTTTTGGGGTTTTTTTAAACAATCTTCATACCTCCTGATAAGATAAGAAAACCTTTATTAGTCTCGCAATGGAGAAATTCCCAATTCACAGCAGCAAAGTTATGAAAGGAAGAAGCAGAACAACAAACGAATGTAAGCTTGTGTGCAGGTGGTTTAATGGCTTCGACTGGGCGGGGCTAAACGCTCAGACCCTGCCGTCGCCCCTCAAGAGACACGTAAGTTGGCCGTCAAACAACATCGACACTTTTTTTTCAAACTCACAGCCTGTACCGGAGTCAAAAAAAAAAAAGAAACGACTACTAGAACATCTGAACTCGATTTGAGGTTCATCAGAATCACTTGAAATGGTGGCAGCTACGTTACGTGGATTGGTTGCGTCACTCATTCTGTCACAAAATAAAGTAACACAGAGTCAGGAAAATGATTGCAGCGGGAACAACGCACCTGAAGTTAGCGGCCGTCGGCTTGCGGTGGCGTCTTTCAGGTGTCGGGGCCTCTGGACCACAGCCACTTTGACGCGTATCCTCCCGATGACAAAATTCCTCCCGACGAGCTCTCAGGATGGGACGCCGATTTCTAAGCTCCTCGATGCTCGTCATCCCGTGACGCCGCCGAAAACAAGAAGAAGAAGAGAAATCTTATCTATGCGTCATTTCGCCTCTTCTGATTCCCTGACCATCGGAGTGGATTGTTTTGTAAATATGACCTGTTCATTTCAACAACAAAAAAAAATAAAAAAATTGAGAAGGGAAGAAAAAAAATCATCAGACACAATATTTTGTTTTCATGAGGAAATGAACTCCCCCCCCCCCGGATAAAATACATCAAAATGTGGCTTTTAGTTTCCTGGAGAAAATAAATCGGATCATTGATGTGGAAATTTTCTTTCCAGATTGATTTTCTCCGTTGGCGCGCACACAACAAACGATTTGAAAGTGAACATTTGACTTTGGCATCCTTTTATTCATTACTTCGAATACTTTTGAGAGGCCAAAGTCATGTGGAAAGACCCCGCCTCCCCGCCTCCCCGGGCCACGCCCCCTCCACCAGATCGACAAAAATAAATAGCTTCGAGACATTTCCATGTACAAATATACTTTAGCAAGCTTATTGTACAAGCGTTTTCTTAACATTTACACAAAAGAAAACAAAAGGCCACAGTGAGTCTTTGGCATGCATCGCTAACAAAACATACAAAATATATAAAAGTTGTATTTTTGACTTGTCAACAACCAGTCAAAAGCTGCAGTATGTACACCGACATGTACAAGAGAGCGCGCACGGGGAATGTTTGGTCTGCATAAATAGCTGTTTTGGTGTTGAGCTTTCAATACAACCCGAGGATGTCTTATTTTGTGAAAAAAAAAAGGGGGGGGTGTGTGGGGGGGCTGATGATGTTGGCGAGGGTGCGATGCTTTAGCAGTTTAACAAAAGAGCTGATAACCTGCCTGGTTAAGTTTGTTTCAGTGAGGAAAAACTTTTTGTTGTTGTTGTTTTTTTAAGGGGGGGTGATGGTGCGTTAAATTATGGTGGTGCATGGATGAGTATTTAAAAAAAAAAAAAAAAAAAGATAAGAAGAGGAATCCACCATTTCGGAATTTGTTAGATGATCCAATAAAGTTGAACAAATGAGACATGAGGGTTCCAATTGGTGGAGCGCACCTCACCGAGGGGGTGTGGATAAAATGTCTCTGTAAATTGTCGTTTTGAATTGCACACGATCACTTTTACGGGATTGAATGGGATGTCTTGATTCGGGCATGGGGGGTGCAGCAACCATAAGGCTAAGCTAGCAACGTGAGGTGCACCTCCGCAGAGGCAGTGGCCCGACGTATCAGTTGAATCCTTGAGGTTATTCGATGAAGTTAGGTCGCGATGAGTGGGAAATACATTCTTATATTGAATAAACTGGTTCAGAACTCTTACATCGGGCAAACAGTAGTGCGCCCACGACAAACATTTTCCCTCCGATGTTGGGGAGGAGGGGTGTGCAGTGGCCAAGGGGAACCGCGGGTCTTGTTTTAAGTTTTTGAAACGATGAAATTGAGCGATAAAGTGATGTAACAATGAATGGTACATACTTGCTGACGTGGCGAAAACGGAGGTGCTCACACATCCGGGCGGGTATGTAGGAAGTATGTCAAGGAAAGGGGTGTGCGGGTTTAAAAGAATGGAAATATTTGAATTCTACTTGAGCATGATACACCAACTCTGAATCTGGTGCGTCGTTTGAAAACTTTACAGCTGGATTGGCGGTTGTGGCTTCAAACGTTGACAGCCGATATGGTGACGCGCACCCCCTTCGGGGCATCGGTCTGGGTCAGCGTTCGAATCAGCAAAATGACACAATAAAATAACATAGTGTGAATGGGAAACGCACACCAAAACAGGGTTAACTGGGGGATGCGTACCCCTGGAGGTGCAAATGATAAAAATGGTTATTTCAGGTCCACTCGATCATCGTTGCATAATCAAAAGGGGTTTGTGGTTTTTAAACTTTGGGGTAAGACGGACGTGGCCGATGGGAAGAGGTGCGCCCTGTCCAATGGATTCATCCTTCAGTGTTCCTCCATCCTGTGGCCGCCTTCCTTGAGACGCCGTCGCTTCCCGCCGCCGCACCCCAATCACCCGGAACCACATTACGCACCACCTTGCGGTGCCCGGTCAGTCGGGTCCTTTGTTGATGTGAGGCATTTCAAAAAGAAACGGGAGAGGAAAGAATCTTTCCGGGACTTGCTTCCGTGGTGACGGAGGGAAAAAAAAAAAAAAGGGGCGGTGCACCAAGGGAACTATCGGCACGCGCACGAATCCACCGTCATGTTGGGGTAGACTTTGAGCACCACGTTTTTGTCCTCATCAAAGAAGAGGATGCTGAGGGAGGACATCTTCTCCGGGACGCAGCACGGCTCCGGGATGCCGGGCACCACGCCCACCGCCCGCACGATGCTCTGGATGGTGGCGTGGTTGGAAGGCTTCAGGGCCTGAAAGTAAAACGCACCCCCATAAGAAAAGGTTTAGCGACACGACATTTCGTACTCATTTTGTGTAAGAGCTCGATCGCCCAATCAACTCATTGTTTTCATGATAAAACTTCGGAAAATTATGAAAAGAGGGACTCTCATGTTGTGGTGGTACGAATCCCCCTCTTTTTTTTTAACGGTGTGCGCCAGCTCTAAATGTTTGCGAAACGCTACTAAAGTTGGAAACAAAACTATCTTGAGTGTGTGCGAATGGTGCGCCAACTTTGTTGGCCTGTCGAAAGGGATGCATGGATTCAAGTGTTTGGGAAAGGTGCGATTAACATACATGTGAGTTTCAGGGTCTGCGGGGAGAAGTAAGGGTGTGTGTGTGCGGGTTATCGATATGCGAAATTTGTGTGACGACGCACCTTGAAAGATAAACTATCGATTTTTTAAAACTGTGAGCAGCAGAGAGGGGGTGCACCAACTCGATCAGTGCGCTTTTCAGGGGGCGTGTCCACTCTTTGATACAGCAACCCTTGCGGGCGTGGAGGAGCGCGACGCCTCAGGCCACTCCTGGGAAGAATTAGCGCACACTACAAAGGCCAGGAACTCCAAGAGGGAGGGAATTAAGCGGCGCACATTCCGGCCACGTTTCAAATGTTTGCCTTCTTATCAGATCGGAAGCCCGTTTGTGTTTTTTGACTTCGCTTAACGAGAAACATGACACGATGCCTTCGAGGAGCGTTCGATTGGGGGCCACATGGGCTCAAAGCGGAAACATGGTTGTTAGCATGATGCTACATGCTACTGTTGTCCAATATAGCAGCGCAAATGTATCATTTTCTTGAGCACATGTACAAAATCTGAATATTTCAGGTTAAATGTGTGACATTGGTGATGCTAACATGTAGCTACCTAGCATTGTGACACCAAGTAAAAGTGGGAATCTCCTGAATGTTAGTTGGCGCGACATTGACCTGCCTACCAACCGCCTCGCTGTTGTACCGTTCGACGGATCAAACTTCCAAACTACCAAACAAGCTACCTACTTACCCACCTATCGACGCACGGTAGTTCAACCTCCCTATTTACCAGGCTACCCACCTAGCTCCCTCGAAAATCCACCCACCCATCATGATGTCACGTCAATCATGCTAGCATGTCGTCACTTAGCATTGCGATGCAAGGTAAAGGTGGGACTCTATTGACATTTAAAAAGAGTCGGCATAACCTTTAGACTTCCCCACCCACCAACCGAGTTGCTCAGTGTCGCAGTACTGTCAATTGTTTGCCAGAGTCCAGTTCCGTCGAGTTCAGACATGTCGTTCGGTGTGCGGCGCGTCTTAAAATGAGATATCATCGGTAGACTGTGAAGTACAGTATATCCGATCGAGACGCAAAATCGTAGACCAGCAATGTAAAGTCAGACAGGTCCCCAAAAGAGGTACCAACAGGGAACTAGCAGGACCCACAGCATCACACGTGATAAGTCATAGCAACCCACCTTCCAAACGGGTTTCGAGCAATTTTGACAGATCTATCTACCCACCAATCATCTTCCAAGAAGTTAAAAAATGTTTCGGTGTCATGTGCAGTCGTCCGCTCGCTTTTCCGTCACATGAATAAAAGATCTGGACACTAAAAGGCAGGGTCAAGCAAGACAGATCCCAATGAGGGAGACTGGCAGAAAGTCCCACCTTAGGCATGGGGAACTGGCAGGATCCGGCACAGTAGTAGGCGTCAAAAGACTTTGGCGAAATAATCCACTCGCTCCAGCCGATGTCGGCAAAGTCCACTTTGAGGTAGCGCCGCGCGCAATTGCGGGGCTCGTTCCACTGCTTCTTCCGGGCCTTCTTGATGGTATGCTCATCGAACCGCAGCAGAGGCATCTTGTGCCTCAGGTTCTTGCGGCTCTTTTTCCGAAGCGGCCGGCGGGCCTGCTTGCTCCGGAAGGGCTCGTAGGGACTGGACTCGTCCCAACCGGTGGTCTCGTAGGGGTACTCGGGTCCGGGGAGCTCGTTGTTCTGCAGGGGGAGCGGGACGTTGACAGAGCGCTTGGATCTGGAAGAGCTCCGCTGCGGTTCCGTCCCGTTCCGCCCACGTTGCCCCGCCTTCGGCTCCCCTGCCGAGGGGTTCCTCCTGAGGGTCGCCACCACGCTCTCGGGCTCCGAGATTGCAGAGTCGTTGGCGTACACCAGGATGTAAGGGGAGCGGTCAGCCAAGAGTTCCTTCCAGGGCCGGGGTCCCCCCGAGGCCACCTCGATGCCGATGAGGAGCTGCTGGTGCGCCTTGGCCTGGTTGACCACCCGGGTGATGTCCTTCCACTGCCAGGAGATAAAGTCCCGGTAGTGCGTGGACACGTTGATGCGGAACTGGCCCAGAGTCCTCATCCGGTCCGCCTCGGGGGCGAAGCTCCAGATGACGGCCTGGATGTGGCTGCGCCTGCGGGGGCCGTGAAGGACGCAACCTTGGGGTCGAGTGCAGGACCCGCTGCCGTTGCGGAGGTCCCCGATGTAGTAGTGCAACGCGGCAGAGAGGACGTCTTCGGACTTGGTGAGTGACGTCAGGTTGAAGATCTGAAGCTGCTTCTTGTTGATCACGCCTGAAAGTACAAACGGGACGGTCAGAGATGACATCCGGGACAGAAGGACCGCGACAACTTTGCTTTTTGGCTTCTTTTAGGTAGCCGACACGGTGGGCAACTGGTTAGCATGTCCACCTCACAGGAAAAGGCTCCGGAATTCGATTCTGGGCTGCGGCCTTCCTGTGGGGAGTTCGCATGGGTTTTCTCCGGGTACTCCGGATTCCTCCCACAAAATCCCCCAAAACGTGCATGGCGGGTTAAACGAAGTTTTGTTTTGCGTGGCCTGCAATCGATCGTCTGACGTTCCTCCGCCTGCTGCCCGAAGACGGCTGGGATCGGCTCCAGCACCCTTGCGAACAAACCAAGATGACATTTTGACCACAGTCATAATAAAGATTAGCAATCAGTCGCTTCATTGTCAGATTATAAAACAACCTCCTTGGATTATCTTCACAAGGGCACTTTTTTTTTTCATATTAGGACGTCCCTGAGAGAAGCAGGTGTCCCGAACAAAGTGCATGTCTCGTAGCATTCAACAGGGGGCAGCAAACGCCAAGAAAACCAAAAGCAAAATGACTTGAGAAGCCGTCGCGACTGACTCCACTTGATTTGTTTTCACAAAACCCAACGTGATATCGTCAAGAACACATTTTCTTTGGAAAAATATATTACATCTAGATTGAAATCAATAACATAGAAAATGAGATGAAAAGCTTTGCGGGGGAATTAACGTGAAAGCCTTTTCAAACATGCCCCAAAAGATGTGAGGGGAGAGATGGTTCGAGAGCGCTTTTTGTCCTCCTGAAGGCAACAAACTGCAACAGGTGGATGAGCGTCCGTGACTCACGACTACATGCACGTCGCAGAAAGAGTCAACTCGTTGTGCATTTGTGGACTTTAAAATGCATTTTGCGGCGCGTGTTGTACAGCTTTTTTTTTTTGTGCGTGTGTGCGTAAAAATAGAGCTTCTGCGACGTACCCCAGTGCGCCTTGAAGCTGCGCACCGTGTTGCCGTCCTTGAAGGGGAATCCCGCCTTGTTGTACTTGTCGTACAGCATGTGCATGTGCTCGGTCACCGTGTCCTGGGGCAGCCCCCCCTGGCTCCCCGCTACCACGACGGGAGCAATCGGGGAATCCGCCACCGGCTGCCTCCGCTCCACCACCGCGCGCGTAAAATCCCCCTGGGCGGGGAGCAGGGCGCAGTATCCGAGGCGCGCGCAGCAGGTCCACGCCAAGAGCGCGAGCGGCACCAAAAAAGCCATCCCGGGGAGGGGGGGGGGGGGGCGGACGCGGACGCGGACGCGGAGACGACCTGAATGGCTCTCGAAAAGTTTCACACAAGTTTCGAGAAGGAGCTTCCTATCTCCGGCAGGGCTGGGTATCACCCGAGCGGGGAACCATCACAAGCGGGGTGGAGTCCAGTGCGGGTGGTCGCAAAGCAGACGCGAGGCTGGGCCGCGTGACTCCCGGGCGGCTGCGCGCTGATGTGAGGAGCGGCCAACCGAGCAGCGAGGCAGCCGACCGGTCCGAGGCTCAGCTTTCGTTGAAACTGCGCGATCTTCAGCTCGCTATTATAAGGCTGCTGGGACCAGCTGGGTAGTCCGAGCTCCCCCCCCCCCCCCCCCCAACTCTCTCTCTCTCTCTCTCTCTCTCTCTCTTTGAAAAGCAGCCGATCCGTTAAATTGAATTCAATATTCTGCAGAGGACATGTTCACCCCTTTCCACATGCCTAAATATTTGGCGATGCATGTCGCTCCTCGCACACAGTTGTGCAATCAATAAATAAATAAATTGCAGATTCTGTGATATTTTCTAAAACTTGAACATCTTCGACATGCTGACAGAGTTAGCAGCGCACCCCCTCTCCCATTGAAACACCCTCCAAGAAATTTCGTTGTTCTTTTCAAACCATCTTTAATCGCTGACAGAGCTGGCAAACCCCTTCATCCCTGCACACCCTTGCAAACATTAGGCGCACCACCTCTCATGCGGGCAGTCCCTCAAAACGGTGCACTACTTCACTACTTTAACATCCCGACAGAGGTGGCGCACCCCATCATCCCCACACACCCTTGCAAACATTTGGCGCACCACATGTCATCCGCACAGACCTTCAAGAATGTTTTGTAGTCTTTTGTGTAGCCCGTTCAACTTCTTACAAAGCGACCCCCCCCCGCACACCCTCACAAACAGCATTTGGCGCAACCCGCATCAACTGAACACACCCTCCAAAAATGTTTCGTAGTCTTTTCCAATCCCAGTTCAACATCCCTTGTCCCATGCAACACACTTGGGAGAAATATAGATGTCCTTCCCACACAGCATTTGAATATTCATCCAGAGCTGGTGCACCACCTGATCCTTGCGCATACCCACAAAAAAAAAATCTGTACAATCTTTCCAACACCAGCTACAAGATGCCAACAGAGATGTCGCATCCGCCCCCAACATACCTTCTATTATCTACACCACCTATCTACACGGATGTTGAAAAAATGTTCAATAGTCATTTCGAAACCCCAAACCTGATGAGTTGGTGCGCCGCCGCACACGCTGGAGAAAAAAACATTCAGCGCACGACCTATTATCCACAGACACCCTCAAAAAATGTTCAATCCAATCTTGAGCAAGTTCAACATTCCGACAGAACTGGTGCACACCTCTCCCAAACCTTTGGCGCACCCACTCGCAGACACTCCCAAAAATATTTAGTGCAATCTTCACACACACACACACACACACACCCTCAAAAACAACAAAAAAAACCCTCCAAAGCAAGCATCTTTATTGGCAAAAATTATGACAACAATTGTAGTTGTCACACCACACTGACAATAACTTTGAATCTATCAATGGCACCCCCGCCACCCCCTTTTAGTGAAAACAAGCCATGGATGAGTCTACATTTAGAGTCTGAGCCTACAGACAGCCCCCCCCCCCCCCCTCCTGACGCATGTGAAAGCAGCAGCTTATTGTCCGCATTAAAGGCTCGGCCTCTCATTTAGCGCACCTCAATGGCATTAAGCACACACATCCTGCAGCATCACACTCCTGTCCGGATGCCGCGAAGCCCCCCCTGCCCCCCCCCCTCCCCACGACTGGTGTTCACTTTCAGGGGCGCCGGGGAGGAAACGATGAGGCCATTTCTCCGTCTCTGACATCTGATTGCAATAATTTGAACATGCGACGTCGTCCACACACTGAACGCGTTTAGGACCCTCGCATGCGGGGGCTACGAGGAGGAGGGGGTTGAAAGGAGGTTTGAGAGGGGGTCCAGCTGGAGCAACTCAAGCGCATCCGTCAATGTTGTACAACAGTGGAAAGCCACTCAGCTTGTGGAAAACAGGCCTGAAAATGTCACAACAAAGTGCGCAGAATGTCACCATGACAGCTCGGCAAGTTCACTTCGAGGAGCAACTCTGCAGCGTCTTTTTTGTTCTTCATTCTTAATTGCAAAAGTCAGACAAAGCTAACTGGCTTTTACGCTAACTCACGAGTGAATTGACACACTAACCATAGACCAAGTAGATAATGGACAAACCGGTGAGCTAATACACTAGCCAGCGAACAAACTAGCCAACGAACCGACCCATACATAAAAGAAAAGCTAGCCAATGAACTAGCCGATAAACTCATGAACTAGCAAAGCTCACTGGCAAGCTAACTGTTGACCTTGTGAACTATCGATGGCTATCAGAATTAAATAATTAACGAGTGAACCAAAGAATGACTAACAACTAAAGCACAAGCTAACTAAAGAAATGACAAACTATCTAATTGATAAATTAATCAAGTAGCTTATTGAAGAAATGACTAACGTTACGAAAACTCATGAAGGGAAAACTAATTCAGTGGAAAAGGTATCTTAGACAATAAGTTTGCTCGGCGACTGACAAAGGAAGTGACAAAACGAGCAAACAAAGCCGTAGTCAAGTCGAATTAAATTTAAAAGGTGAACTTTTCTTGTAAAGCAAAAGTATGTGAACTGCATCTGTCGTCAGTGTCATTAGTGTCACTCAGTCAAAGTGACCCCCCCACCCCCACAAAAAAGAGGCAATACAAGCAAAACAAAAAAAGACTTTATTGTCCAATCATGACAATTTACATCCACGTGAGACGGACTCTTTCCGAGCGACGACCCACAGATGCTTGTTAGCCACATCAGACGATTGACGCGGGAATTCCAAATGCGCGGTGACCAGGAAATGCCAGCACGGAGGTTTTCTTTGTGGTGCTGTATTTAAATGCACCGCTCAGTCTTGTTGCTCCAGTTTATCGCGTTATTCATCGAGAGTTGACTGCGTCGGCTGCCTTTCAAAGACTTTTCAAACTTCTAAGGACAGCAAAAAACCACTCGGGGGAGGGGGGGGGGCTAATGAATATGTCGCACATGGAATGCTATTGCTTGGACAGTTTAAGACAAGCAAGAACAAATTTGAATGAGCTCGCGGAAGCACGGCGATGTAAATCCATCTGACAAACTTGAAAGAAATAGCGGACGAATGAGCCAATTAGCGAACCAACCAACGAGCTGACTAACTAACTGATAAACTAGATAGCTTACTAACAACCTAGATGACTGAATGAACTAATAGCTAACTCATAAACGCAGAGCAGCTAGCTAAATGGTGAACTAACACAAGCGAATAAACAAACGTTTGCGATGAACTACTTCCTAGCCGCAAGTGTTGCTAACTAACCAAACTGACAAACTAGCTGAATGAACCGACTGACTAAAGAACAACAAACAGATTTGATTACTTGAACCAACCCCCGCCCAAACAAACAGGTGAAATAGCCACATTTTTTTTCCCCCCCAAAATCTGAGTTCCTTCCTGGACAGTCGCTGCGTCTCACGGAGAATGCCAAGAACATGCGGGATGCTTAGAACATTCTTCATCTTCTTTTTCTTCGATCAGGGGTTTCCTAAAAGCAGAGCCCCCCCCCCCCCCAACCCTTTCCCCCTTCAGCCATTCTCACAGGGCACTTTGGTCTTTAATTTTTGTAGAGACAATTCAGCAGGAACAGGCGAGGACGGAAGAACAAGACGGACGGGACGGAGGAGACTGATCAATACGCTCGCAAAACAACCACAACAGCGCACGCAATGCGATGTTTGTCTTAAATTGGGGCTAAAAAAACCCCCCAAAACAAACAAAAAACTTGACATTGATTGAGTGCACTCGTTTTAATTGCAGGGGTGTCAAAATTAAACAACTGAATTAAAACGTCACCAAATGACAAATCAATTATACTTTTTTTGACTTGGGCTTTGCTTACATTGTTTTGAGTAGTTTTGTTATTTTGATTAATTTTATCATCTCCATCCATCCATTATCTGAACAGTTTATCCTCGCAAAGCCAAATGTCCTAAAGATTGCTTCTAAATTCAAACGTGGTATCGTAGCTAGCTAAATGACACAAAATCATCTCCCCGCCGACAAAAACAAAACAAAACATTTCTCATCATTGCGTGTGAGTGGAGCAGCGCGGGGGCAAGCTTTGATGACTGGCTGTAAAACATCCAACTCAACCCCGCGGGGTCCGATGGTGACTAAAATAGTCAAATTGAGCTAAAAAGGGGCGAAAAGATGAAAGGCGAGTCTGGCTGATGCTAACTTCTGACATTGTGGAAGTAACATTGTTGACGATTACGTTGATATGCGAGTTAAAAAGGGAATGTTGCCGTGCCTCCGCCCAGATGGCAAGCGTGATACGTCTGCCCGCCCGCCCGTCCGACCTTTTCCTTTCTTACTCGTCAAATTATACTGCAGGGCGTGTCCTTGCGCTGTCGTGGTCCAGGATGACAACATGCTCATAAAGGCCCGACTGCACGGCGCTCCTCCGCACGCCTCGGCCGGGATGGACCTGCAACACAAAGCGGGCACAGCGTCTCCATCAAAATGAGTTTGCTTCCACGCAGGGAGATGTCAGGACATATCAAAAGCAATGAGTTTAAGTTTACACGATGAATCAGACGAGTGGAGGTGCACGGGAGAGATTCTTGTCAAGAAAATTTGGGGGGGGGGGGGGGTTGACTTCCCCTTTAACTTGTCTAAAAAGCCCACTTTAAAAGCCTGAGCAAGGCCTCAAACCCGAACACGAAAGCCACCTCCCGCACGTGTGTTTGATGGCGACGCTCACCCCCGGGTCCACGTTGAGGATGCCGCCGTCCGTCTTCCTCCTGAAGAGAAGCGCGCGGGGCCGGTCGTAAACGACGTCGTAGTTGGAGCTGGACGTGGAAGCCGTCGCCTGATTGGTCCAATTGTAGTAACTGCGAGCAAAAGCAAAACAAACAAGCAAACGTACACTTTCAAATACTTGTTTGAAGATCAAACGTAACGCTGCAACGCTGCTCGGTTTGATTCCCAAAATATTGCTTGAAAGCCCTCATTTAAACCCCTAACCCACAGGTGTCAAAGTCAAGGCCCGGGGGCCAGATCTGGCCCGCCACATCATTTTATGTGGCCGGCGAAAGCAAATCAAGCATGTCAAATTCCATGATGCTTGCTAAATTCTGAACCAAAATTTCAAATTGTCATACGTAATCCAAAATAATAGTGATTCTTTTTGACTTCCGATTTAAAAACGAGTTATCCATCTCGATAACTATCATCCATTTGTTGTGCGCTATGTACTGTATGTAATCTGTGGAGGTGATTAAACATTTCTATGGTTTCCCAAAATTCATAACGGCCCTCCAAGGGAAACCGTAACTACAATGTGGCCCGCGGCAAAAATCTGTTTGACACCCCTGCCCTAACCCGTGTTTGAAACCCGAAACCCAAATCTTTATTGGAAACGCCCTAATCTTGTCTTGAAACCAGACCTAGACACCCAACTTCTAATTTCAAGCACTAACCCCATCTTGAAACCCTAATTGAAGACCGTACCCATTCACTGGAAACATGTTTCTTGCGTGCGCGCGTCTCAAGTTCAAGCTGGTGTCACTTGGCCAACGGCGGGCCGCGTGAACTGCCGACCTTGCACGTGTCAGCTAAAAAATCACGTCAGGTGGAAACACTTGAAACTTTTTTTTGGGAGGGAGGTGCGAGGACAGGCCAAAAAACGTCCGACACATTCCGCACGGGAACGCAGAGAGCGGCCCGACGCCAACATCTCGCTAACCTGCTAAAAATCCCACCGAGGTCAAGTGCCAGTTGGCAGCTCAGAGTTCAGCCAGACGACAAGGCGCGCGCGCACACGCGCACAGTTAGCAGTTAGCCGCTAGCCAGAAGGCTATTGATTTTGGAGCTGCCGCTGATTTTTGTCGGCTAGAACAGAATCTGAAGCAGTTACATGGTTCTCGCCGTCTCTCAAGTAGCCCTCGAAGCCCTAACTGTTGCTTGTAACCTCGGTTTATTTCAAAGCCTAACTTAAACGCCAAACCCCTGTCTTGAAACTGTAAACCCAATCATGAAATCGGAGGAGCCCTTATTCGAACTTCGAAATCCTAATTTCAAACCCTAATCCTGTCTTCAAATCCTTGCCCCTGGCTTGTACCGTGACCCAAAGCAAGCTTGACGCGCTAAATTCAAAGACTAACTCCGGCTTGATACCCGGTATCAGTACTTGAACTCCACGTATGAGGAGGTAGCCGGTACCAAAAATGGCTTTTCAACAACATCCCAAATAGATTCTGACAATGACTGAGGACATTTCTCAGATAATGAGATCAACACGATTGCTTCTCAAGTCAGGGAATTGTCATCAAAGCTTTTTCACCTTGTGTTCGGTCCTCTTTCCAATGCTTCTATGTCAACTTCCCCCCCTTCCGAACCCCAACACCCCCTTAACCCCCCCGCCCTCCCCCCGCCTTGCCCCTTTGGGGAACAATAACAGTAATGTGGTTGGCGCTAAGAGGGAGCAGATGCTGCTGGATATGCTGCCCACTCGCTGCACTAAACTCCACCAAACCGCACGCACTCGCAATCCCGTCTCTCCGCCTCTTTCCCGCAGCCACTAAGAACGCAGAGCGAGAGCCGCACCGGCGCGGCGGCCGGCCGGATCACTTCGCCGCTGACAGGCTGACGCCGGCTTGTTAGCCCTTCACACGCCGCTCCTTCTTTTGAGGAACGCCGCTGGGGAGATGGACTCCAAATCAACACCAAGAAAGATGATCCACATCTGAGTCAAGTTGTAAGCAGCGAGCGTATCAAGCTAACGCGACAGAAAAAAAAAAAACACTGTGCCAACAGTTTTTGGGAGCCAACGGGTGGTCGAAATCGATCAAAGTGAAAGCAGTCACAGCTCCGAGTATGATTAAACAACTGGAATACACAATACCCAGTTGTAAAGAACCCACAATCCATGTCTTTTCTACACAAAATGCTGCTTCACATATTGACTGAGAGCGTAAGAAGCTAACGTAGCGCTGTACAACTTCACGCTAGACTAACGTCACAGATGAGATGGACTCAAATGTATCAAACCATTCACACGACATCCGAGAGTCTTTCAAAACCAGACACGTGAGATCCAAGATCTCGTTTTTTTCCCTTTTTTTTCCGTTTGTAACCATAAGCCATTTTGTCTCCGGCCTGCCAATCTTGTGTCGCTCTCATGACTTGCGTGCGTGCCTATCATCAGCGTTGTGTCTTTGGTGTTTTCTGAACATCTGCTTATGCACTCGCTGCCCACTGGCCGGCCAGTGAGCAAGCGGCGGCTGACGCCCACTTGGTCGCGTCGAACCTAAAACCCTTTCCTTCTGAGCAAACAATCGCCCCGCCGACTATTTTGGTCTCTCGCTGAAGATTCCGCCAAGCAGGCAAAGCAAAGCAAAACAAAGCAAAGCGAAGCAACCTCCGTGAGATTCCTCTGGGTTGTCGGCAGCGGTAGGAAGTATCCATCCATTATCCGAACCGCTTCTCCTCACGGGGGGTCGCGGGCGTGCCAGAGCCTATCCCAGATGTCTTCAGGCAGCATGTGGGAAACACCAGCAACTGGTTGCCAGCCAATCGCAGGGCACACAGAGACAAACAACCATCTGCGTCACCATCACACCTAAGGACAATTTGGAGTGTTACATTAACTCATTCACTCCCAAAGACGTTTTTAAACGTCTTTTCAGACTTGGTCCAGAATTGGCTGGTACTGGATGAGTTAACCTGCCGTGCAATGTTTTTGGAATGGGGGAGAAAACCGGAGTACCCGGAGAAAACCCACGCAGGCACGGGGAGAACATACAAAGTCCACAGAGAAAACCGGAATCGAACCCACGACCTCCGCACTGTGAGGCGAGTAAAAATACTATGTTGACTTATGACCAAGCCCATAACCGTTTTCATTGATCTCAAATCAGTGTTACCCACTGAAATGAAGTGAAATGCCATTGATCAATTCCAGGTCTTAAAAACAAAAACAAAAAAATAAAACCCCACCACTCCATTTTGTTAAGCGTTTCACATCGGAAATTCGGTCGGCATGTCTAACATAAAAAGAGCCACAAAAATGTTTCGGGAACTCCTGCCCGAAAAGACATGGGAAGGCAGCCATTTTGGTTGAAAGAAGCCATTTCGGGATTTCCAGGAGTCCTTTGAATCTGGAAAATGGAGCCTCCAAAGCCAGTTTCACGTAGGAACGTGGACTTTGGAAGGTACGTCGACCATGAGTAGAGTCACCAAAACGTGTCAAGAAGCCACTTCAAGAGGCACAGGAGGGCAGCCATTTTAGTTGAAAGCCGCCGTTTTGGGGCCATCTTTTAAAGCCAGTTTCACATGAAGAACACGAAATTCGGGAGGCCTGGGCTAGCGTGAGTGGAACCAAAATAGAAACATACTGGACTTGACTTGACCGACACCCAAAAAAAAAAGTTGGGCTGAATTGACTCCATTTTGCTTCATCAAGTTGATTTCATCAGTAAGTAAATGAGTAGAGTTGATATTTCTATTTTTACCTTTTTTATTTTACTACAAGTAGCTTTACTTCCACTTAGGTATAGCGTGTAAAGCAGTTTTACCACTTCTGGTCGTTGTGGTCGGACGGAGGGGGCCTGGGGGCTGGGGGGGGGGGGGGCAGCTCACTTGCTTGGCGTGAAATTTGGCCGCTGACAAACAGCACATGGCTGCAGTGCACCTGCGTGCCTGGCTTCATTCCGCGCTGTGAAAACATTTGCGCCGCTGTCCTCTCGCATTAACTTTGCAAGCGATGGCGGATCCCGTGGGACTCCGGCGTTGCGCCACGGCATTAATGGGAATATGCGGCCCACTTTGTGGCCCCGGATTGATAAATATTTGCCGGGGAGGTGAAAATATTCCACATGCGGAGGAGCTTCTGAGTTTCGTGTTTGAAGGCGAGTTATCAAAACGTGGCGACCAAAAGTCAACATTTTGAGGGTAATTTGGCATTGTCCATATGTCGAGTATACAAAGTTTCACGGCCAATACGAACTGATGCTTCTTTATATGAGTATTTCTTACACAAACGATGATTCGATTACTGGACACCGTTCAAAAGTTGACTTTGATCGATCACACTGCCTAAAAAAAACTGGTGAAAATGTGCAGGTGTTGGGAACAATAGAGCTCAGGAATCCTCTGTGTCATTGTTTCCACCAAAACGGTCCCGTCACATTTTTTTTTTCCACCACCGGGTGTGGCGCTGCCCAGCTGCGGGAGCGTTTCCGGTGGTTGCCATGGTAACGCCCCATCCGTCCAAATGCCTCGCACGGCAGAAGCGGTTGACCGTCGAACAAAAGTAGTCCGGCCGAAGAAATGTGACATTTTCGTAGATTCGGACTCGGCTTCCAAGTGTGCGTGCGTCCGCGTACTCGTCGCAGACAATATAATTTTCCTTGAAGGGGAAAAACCTTAATTAGTATTCCACAATTGGGCCAGTGCAGTGCAAGCATTCTATTCCCGAGCCACCCGAGCGAGTGCGCTGGGCCAGCCAACCTCGACTAGCTTATAATTTCATGCGTCAGTTTGCTGCGTCAGCGTTCTGCTTCCCGGCCGTGTTTTCACATTCTCTTTGAGCCTTCTTGGATTTCCATTGGGCGGAGGAATTTTGGTGAAGCGCTGACCATGTGGAGTGGACTCGTTAGGGCGTCGCAATTTATGGCAAGTCATCGCCGGCATGCTTCGCCCACAAAATCATTTTTCATAATTTGGTAGCAAATTGGACCGAGGTCTTCGCAGGGCCACTGGAAAAGACGCATTACGGCTGCGTCCGACAAAAACGGCTGACTTCCTGTGTCTTTTCAGGGACGGCTTTCAGATACTTTTTTTGTGGGTCTATTCATGATAGTCATGCCAGCCAAATCTCATCCTGCCACTTGAAACTGGCTTCGGGCTGGCTGGATTTACAAAAAACTCTTTCAGAGGAGTTGCTTTTTGAAAGAGTTCTTGTGTGGTTTTGGGCACGTTTTCGTAGACTTTTCATTAGTCTTACCTACCAAATTTCCTTTTCCAAAGTGAAAAATGCTTCAAATGTGAACTTTTCAAAAACTTGGTCTGAGGAGTTTGCCTTTGGCAAAATAACTTTTAACAGACACGGGGGACTTTCTGTGACTTTTTGGGTGGGTCTACTTATAGACATGTCCACCAAATGTCATTTTTTATTGGCCCAGAATTTTCCAAAACTCTCTTGGGTGACCTCTGCAACTCGCCAAAAATGACATTTATTCAATGAATCAGAAACTAGAATGTTTGCTTCATACTAAAATGGCAGACTTTCTGTGTCTTGCCCCGGATTGTTTCATGAGACTTTTTTGTGCCGATGTACTGACCAAATTTCATGGAACAAAGAAAAGCTGACTTCTGGGGCTGAATTTTACGAAATCGAAGAGGATTTTTTTTCTTGAAGGACCCCTAGGAAAAGGCCTCCTGAAATCTCTTAAAGGGCCACTTCAAACCAAAATGGCGCCCTTCCCATGTTTTTTTCCTAAAATGGCCTCTTGGGACTTTTTTTGTGGCTCTCCTTGGAATAGACATGCCTTCCAAATGTCATGTTGCTGAGTCAAAGCGGCTTCCGGGGCTGAATTTTCAGAACCTCTGGAGGAGTCTCTAAATCGTGACTCGGCAATGACGTGTCTCCAAACGACAGTGGACGCGAGGCAGAAGAAATGTTTCATCCTTCAATTGTTCCCCGAAGACTAGTAAAGTTTTCTTGAAATGAATCAAGTTTTGGCGTCCAGTGATGAAACAAGATGGCGGCAGGCCAGAGAGCAGCCGGTTATTTCTTTGCGAACGCGACACTCGCGATTGTTCGCCGCTCGGCGGGGAAGGGTCTTAAGCATCCATAAAATGCTTTTTTTCAAAATTGCATTCTACTCCACTGAAATGTCAATTTGAATTCGATTAATTATTCATCCCTCCTATCAGGTTTCCAGTCGTGGGCTGTAAAACGGAGGCGGATTTATTGAGCAGCGGGAGCCTTTCTTTGGTTTCGTGCGCTTATTAGCCGCAGCTTAGCTTTAATGCTCGCCGCGCCGCGGCCCCAAATTGGAAGCAGACCACGTTGTGACCTCTCCGTGCAACCGAGCGAGCTGCCGCTGCGCCGCGTCGCACCGCTAGCTCCTTGAAACGAAAAGAGCAACCGGCGGCGATGAGGTAACGGCGTCACGCTGAGACACGAGCGCTCCTTCGCTTTTACTGCTTCAAACAACCGTGAACTCGACGTGAACTCGCGCGGGACTCCATTAAAAGAATGTGTTCACATCCACACGTGAGATTTGAGTTCCGGAGTAGGGTTTCAAGCCCGCGTTATGGTTTCGCACAAGGCAACCATTTAAGGTTTGGGTTTCAAGTCAAGGTGAAGGTCTCAAGTTTGGGTCAAGAGGCAGTGGTAGGGTTCCAAATAAGGATTTCAATTTCAGGTTTCAAGGCAGGTTTAGGATTTCAATGTAGGGTTTCAAGACGAGGTGAGAGATTCCACTTAAGATTTCAAATCTGTGTTTAGCTTTCAAACAAAGGTTAGCGTTGAAAATGTGGTTCCAGGACAAGATTTGGGTTAAAGCAAAGGTTAGCGTTGAAACCGTGGTTCCAGGACAGGATTTGGGGTATTTTGGGTTCGTGTTTCAAGCCATAGTTAGAATTTGAAACCTTAGTTCAGGTTGAAATTGCAGTTTCAAACCAGGGTAAGGCCTTCAAAAAGGTAGGCTTTCAAATTTTCGGTTTCAAGACAGGTTGAGGGTTTCAAAGTGGTGTTAAACTGGAAAAAAATTGGGGTTTCAAATATGACTTTCAGATTTATGGTTTCAGTTTCCAATTGGGGTTTCGAGACAGGGTTGGGATTTTAAATGAGGGTTTCCATCACTGAGCCGGTGTTCGGCTTTCAACGTACGATTTCGAATTAGGTTGAGGCTTTTAAGTTCAGCTCGGAAATTCCTATTTCAAGGCCGGTTTCGTCGAAGGATTTCAAATCTGTGTTTTGGATTCATGGAAAAGTCGGCGTTTTAAGACAGCGTTGGCTATTCAAAGAACGCTTTCAAATTCGGGTCTTCAAATAGTTCTTGGCTTTCAAACAAGGGCTAGGCTTTCAAATGTGGTTGCGGGGCAGGAGAAGGCTTTCAAATTAGGAGTTGAAACCACTTTGAAGGTTTGAACATCCCACGATTGGAGATTCAACAAACATTTCAATTTCAAGAGAAGTAGGCTTTAAAAGTAGGGTGTCAAGAATGCCTCGTAAGTAATTGGCTTTATATACGGCGAAAGAGCGGCTGAAATTATTCGAAACTGTGCACCCCCCTCTCGCATTTTTCCGAGCTGCGTCCGCTCCCTCCTCGCATTCAATGTCCACTAATAAGATTTCCTTCCTTCCCTTCAAAGCCGGCTCGCCACCCACCGGCCCCTGCGGACCCCTCGTCCGAGCAGGACTCACCATAAATCCCGGGGTCCTGGCACCAGTTTCTTTCTGCCGCTGAAATACGGCGCAAAGTCTTGCATCTGCAGTCTGTGGGCGTAGTCGATATAGCCAGACACTTCCTGCCCCGCGGCGTTGACGTCTCGGATGAAGATCAGCGACTGCGGACACGCAAGGCAACGCAAGGTAAGAAGCGGAAGATGGGACGAGGGGGGGGGGGGGGGGAGAATGACAAAAGGATGATTCAAGACATGAAAAAAGGAGGACGGGAGAAGAAAAGCCAAGCAGAAGAAAGATGGGGGACGATAACGGGAACAAGAAAAAAGGATGGGCGAAGCTTAGGAAGAAAAGGAAGAAAGAATGAAAAGGAAAATGAGGATGGGGAACATCAAAAGAACAATGACAAAAGTAAGGAAAAAAAATATGAAAAGAGAAATGAAAATAGAAGTTTAAAAAATGGAAAGAGAAAAATTAAAAAAGCAAAAAGAAATGTGATAGACAGGAGAAAAAAACAGGAAAAGATAAGTCAACGTGAAAAAGACAAAGAAGGCAGACAGAAAAAGAAAGAGCAAAAAAGAAGAAAGAACAGGTGGACACAAATCAAGACGGAGGAAAAAAAAAAAGACAAAAGGGAGGAAAGACTTCGGGCCCAACGAGTGCACAAAGAGCAAGTGCGCAGGTGGCTAACGAGCCGTGCGGGGAAGGGCGCAGGAACCTGCCCACGATGGAACAACCTGAAGGAGGCGGCTGGGAAAAGATGCTTGGCTTGCTTCCAACACGCCCACCCGCAACCAGACCGTCGCTCGCGCCGGACAAAAAGGCCGCGGCTGAACGCAGATTCGCCACCAAAGTCCCCAATCAGCATTTAGCGATGCGACCATCGGCCCCGACCGCCATCGCGCGACAGGCTTCCGGTTAGGGCTTCGAGGATTTCAAAATCGGATGGGGTTGGACATGAGTCTTTCAAGGAAGGGGTCAGGTTTTAAACCACGTTGAGGCTTTCACGTTTGGGTTTCGAGCCAAGTCTGCCATTTCGACCAAGGCTTTCAGGTTTCGAGCCAAGTCTGCCATTTCGACCAAGGCTTTCAGGTCGCTGGTGGCGTTGCAAACAAGGGGTCGGGTTTTAAGTGGTTCAATTTGTCTTTCAAATTAGGGTTACTCGCAAGGGGATAGGGTTTCAAGTTAATGTTTCAAACAAGGGTCAGCTGTTCTAATTGAGACGCCGACAGTGGGCTGTCTATTCTTGGAGGCCTCCCTTTTAGGAGTTAGCCCACTCTACTTCTCAGTGGTTTGATTTGTGTTTCTATGGGATACGCTTTGAAGTTAACGTTTCAAACAACGGTCAGGGTTTCTAATTTAACCACTGCCAACTAGAGAGGGCTCATTCAGTTTTTGCTGGTCCACTTTGCCAATCGGCGCAGTTTTTGCACTCTCTTGTGAAATGCGAAAAATCAAGTTAGCCCATTCTGGTACCCGGGAGTTCAAAGTAGGGTTTCAAACAACGGTTTGCTTTTCAAGTCAGGGTTCGAAATGAGTACTTCAAACCTGGATTAATGGTTCAAACAAGGGTAAGGGTTTCTAAATGAGCCAATCAGAACTAGAGTGGGCTAACTCCATTTATTACAGGCCACTCTTTTCCGAATTGCTCGGTGCAGTTTTTGCACATTGCGCAGAAAATTCACCTAAAAAATTGGTGTTTCAAATTAGGGTTGGGTTTTAAAGTAGGGGTTCGAGCCACAGTTAAGGTATCAAGTCACAGATTCAAGACAAGTTTAGGGGATCAAGGTAGGGGTTCAAAGAACAACATTAACAAAATGACTTGATTACTGTTTTGGAGTCTTGTATGCGTTGCATGTTTTGTGGAGTCCGCCGGGCCGTCGTCGCGTGTGATGACTTTTCAAGACGGGAACGACTGGCCGGCGTGCGTGCGTGCATCCGTCTGTCTGCACGCGGGGCATTACGCTACACTCATAGCATCTGCTTTAAAGGTCTGCTGGCCGGCAAGTGCGGCGGCAGACGCGTTTGACGGCTCGCGTCGGCGAGGCCCACTCCCACCAAAAAAAAAAAAAAAATGGAAGAACATCAATCCATAAATAAAAACTCGAGGATTGGGAATGCTTTGGGGGATGTGAGGTGTTTTTCCGGACCATTTAAGGGTGCATTTCACTCACAAGCTTTTAATCTCAATTTGTGCTCATGCTTTTGTTTTTGAAAGTCATAATCAAACGTTTTTGTGTCAATTCATGCTCAAATGTCTGTCAAATTTGTGATATGAATTCATGCTCGAGAGTCTCTATAGTTTTCGTTTGCCATTCAAGCTTACAAAAAAAGTTGTACAGTTCGGTGCCGATCCAAATTAGGGATTATTTTGCCTTTGGCTGAGGTCTGCAAAACATAACAACAGGGTCGGGTTGTTGTTTTTGACTCCCTCCCGTTACCATGGCAACACACCTTACGTCACCTGCCGGCAATTAACTCAAACAGGTGCAGTGACCTCACAACCTGCCCAGCCCCCGTCGAGGCGAAGGTCCCAGGTGGACTTCTCGCTCTTTGTGACACCCAATACAAGATGGCCGCTCGTCTTACACGCCACAGGGGCCGTGACCTTCAAGATGAAGGTTACGTAAACCCCAGAGACAGAAGGCAAACATGCGCTAACAAACACAGAAATCCAACACTATTGACTTGTGAGGGGGAGTATACGTCACAAAACGTTGGACATTAGGATTTAAAAAAAAAAGGTTTGCAATCGAGATAAAGTCTAAACACAAATGTGGGTAAAATAAGTTGGGAATTTAGGTAACCGACTCGTGAGTGTGATTTGAGACAATAAATTGTTAATTTGGACATGGAAAACTTGTGAAACACGTTTGAAAAAAAATCCTGAACCTCGACAGATTTGTGAGCGTGAATTTAGAAAACCCAAACTTATGAATTTAGATCATAAAAAGTCGTGAGCACCAAAGTTAAATTCACTGACTTCTTCCTTGCACTTTCCATGTATTAACTAGCAAACTAAAACTAATACTAAAACTACTAAATTTTGGTGATCACAGGTTTTTGTGACCTAAATTCACAATCACATTCCATCGAAATGAATGGTCACAGGGACAGTATATCTTATATTATTTATGATTGTGTTTTTGTTCGCTAAATTTGTGGGCACAAGTATTTGTTACCTACACTTAAGCTTTTAAATGAACATATTTTTATTCAAAATCATGCATAAAAGTCTGCCAATTGAATCCACAACATTTTGCTGTCTAAATTTGAGCTCAAAAGTTTTTGCAATCTGAATTTACTACGAATTTTGTGATCGAAATTCACTTTTTGTTGTCTAAACCCGGGCATCTAAATCAACATGTTTTCATGTAAAATTACGCTCACAAATCTGTTATTTGACTTCAACTTGTTATTTAAACGGACGTTATTGAAATCATGAGTCGAGTCTGCCATCTAAATTCACAACTTTTTGCAAACTAAAATTTGAGTTCCCCGAGTTATTTTGACTTGAATTTACACGTTTGTTATCGAAATGCGCTCTTTGTTATCTAAACCTGGGCATTTAAATTAACACCTTTTTTATCTAAAATGACATTCACAAATCATTTTTCGAAACCGGTCTTATCTAAACTCACGCTCACGGGTTTTCGATCTCGACATTTTTTGTGATCTAACCTCCCCCGCGCGGAGGCTGGCTCTCTCAGGCTAACAACAAGCGGCATCAAATACAGAGTGCGTGTTTTGTCAACACAATGTTATGTTAGCCTCCACACGACTGCAAAAGCACATTTATTTTCTACATCTACAAACAAATTCAGAATGAGTTTGCATTGTTTCACTTGTGGGCCAAAATAAATATCTAAATAAATAAATAAAGTATTTGAATGACCAACAAAAGTATTCCGCCTGTGCGCCGGGAGAGTGAAATAATGGGAGGGTATTTTTATCCGGGCATTGGTAATTACAGGGTGTGTCCGTAGACAGATGTCTTGGCAGCGCACAGAAAAAATGCGGACCAAAAAAAAAAAAAAAAAAAAAAATTAAAAAAAAAAGATGTTTCAAAAGGACCTCGCTGCTCGTTGCCAAACGTTTTTATCTGCACTCCACACGTAGCGCACACATAAATACTTTCACACTTATTTTTTCATGCACTTTCGAATGCGTTCCTTTGAATTTGCATGCATAAAAAACAAGCAACACGACTTAAACGCTTTTGCGATGGAAATTCAATCTAAATTCAAGTTTTGGATCAAAATTCACAATGCCATCTTTGTTTTCTATCCGCGCTCGATTTTATGAACTAAAATGACTTGCATAAGTCTAAATTTAACAGAATCAAATTTTTTTATTTCCGGTTTGTTATTTTTATTTTAACATTTTTTCACCATCACAAGTTCCGGTCTAAATTTGTGCGTACAAAGCGTTATCTAATACACAGGTCTGTTATATAAGTTGACACAAGTTTTGAACTGAATTCACAAGCTTTTGTCCTCTAAAGTTGAACTTACACCTCTGTTGTCTAAATTTGTGACGCAAAGTTTATATTTGTGGCGACAAGCTTTTATCTAAACGGAGACTCACGACGTGTTTTTATGCAAATGTACATTTGCGCCTTGATATCGAAATTGTTATTGTTATCAACATTTGAGCTTGCACGTCTTTAGTTTCACGTGTGCTCAGTGAGTTTTTCTCAGCGAAATTCACTCGTAATGTAAAGCCACATTGACCAAAATTCAATCGAATCTAAATTCGCACTCGAGTTGTTGTCATCGAAATGTCCTTTGTGCCAACATAATACGGGAGATCCGCTGACTTTAGATGATGTTGTGTTCTGGGAGCAACTTTTTGCAGCGCACTTGTGGATGCGTGCATTGCGTCTGTTGGGCAGGTGTCCTGCTGAGGTTCGTTAGCCTGCGGGGCTGCCGTGCACGTACACCAAAAAAAGACATTTGGTGGATCAGACCCCGCTCTTTGCCTTTGAGCGACCCATCAAGTCGCGGTGAGAAAATAAGAGACTTGAACCCACACACTCCAAATTACAGGCCACTCGCAATCACTAATTTCTAGATGGCTTTTTTTTGGAACTTTTTTTTTTTTCCTGCTAAAACTTCCACAACTTCTTCCTCCACCTGTGTCACGTTTGTGGGTCCGTATTGCAACATAATAGATCGGTGAAATCCACTTTCTGCCAACATACGACAACCTTGTACGGCAACACATCAATACGATACCCACATAACGGATGGCGTAACGCCTAAGAGGAACCTTCTAAATATGTTTGACGACAACTTATCAATATGATGTAAATTCACTTCATCCACTTTATTACAACGGAACTGATATGGCAACCCGGTAAATCCACATCATGACCGCATGTGATGAAGGTGGGAAATTAGCGGTAGTGCTCTCGAGTGATTTCGATTCTACTTGGCAGGCGGGACTTTTTGTGTTAGCCTCGGTCAGTCTGAGTCCCGCTCTGCCCCACTGTCTTATGGTGTTCCACAGGGTTCAATTAGGGGGCCCCTGCTGTTTTCATTGCAATTGCTGCTCCTTGGTTCCGTCTTAAGAAAGCAGAGTATTTGCTTTCACTGCTCTGCAGATGACAGTCAGATCTATGTCCCGCTGAGCCAAACGGACTCTTTTTCCTGAAGGCCACTTTTGTCCCGCCTGGAGGAAATCAAGGTCTGGAGAGTAATTAGCCTCTTGAATTTCTATGAAAAGAAAACAGACATTATTGTGTTTGGTCCCAGTTGTTCATCCCGCTCTGTTGACTTGGGCCTCCTGCTGCCTTATCTCAAGCCAACAGTTTTGAACTTGGGTTTGAAAGTGGACAGTGACTGTAATGCACTTAATTTTGGAGTCAGCCAATACTCCCTCAACCGTGTCCAGTTGCTCCAAAATGCTGCTGCTCGCATCAGCTCTACACACCTGCCCAGTGCCTCAGGTCAGCGTACCGGACACGACTGGATGGACCAAGGACTAAGTGGAGGCTCAGAGGGGACGAAGCGCCCCTCTCTTTCCATTTTTTAAAAACATGTCTTAAAACACTTTCAATCGATGACTTTTGACTCTTTTTTGTTGTTGTTGTTTTTGCGTATCTGAATTTACTCCATGTACAACACTCTGTATGCAGCGAACGTTTGCTTTTAAAGTGCTCCAAAGTTGAATTGAGAGCTGAAGTGAGCATACGATCGTCTGACGGGAAAGCTCGGTAAGTTCACAAGTGTTTTGGGGCTGCCAAATAAGCTGTCAGGCTGACGGGCGGCATCATTTCCATTCTGGCACCCGAACAGAAAAAGAGGAGAAAACAGTTCCCGCTGCAGTAAATGTGTGGCATGCCCAAGTCGTCGGGAATAGCAGGCGACTTCGGCACATGCGGTCCCTGCGCAAAAGCATCCTACGCCATTCGCCGCCGTATCTTTTTTTTCTTCCCCCGCCTCCGATAATCATTCCCACATTCCGCTGGCTTTTAAATTACCAGTGGGAAGCCGAATACGAGTCCAGGGACCAAAATACCCGCTCCGCAGAAAAGGGAAGGGAATTATGGCGGATCTTTTCGATGGATTTACCCGACGCGTGATGGGGCTGCGCCTTTTCCTTTGAACGTGGGGGGAAAAGAGCGGGAGCTGTGCCTTTGTCCCGCACGTGTGTCGATCGCAAACATGCAGCACATATACCTCGGGAAAGGCCAATTGAAAGAGATGCAGTTTGTCGCTTTTTCGGGTAGGAAAAAAGGCCTTCGACTTAACGGGAACTGCCTCGTGATTACAAACACACAATAATTTACAGTTACTTGGAAGAAGGATCACAAACATTTTTCTCGAAATTTCAAAGGCTGCAGTTATTCACGCTCCCATGTTTTCAACTCATTCCCGCTCAAGCTCTTATCGAAAAAACCCCAAAACATTTTTACAGTGAGGTTTTGGCATGCTCGCGGACCTTGTGGACAACGGTTGCTGTTTTCTGGCTCCCCGCACTGTGGTACACGCATGTGAAAAAGGGGGCGTGCCGGGCAGGTGCCGCACTGCGGTTTGACGCCAGCAAAGCGCCCGCCTTGGCCGACTCCAGCGCCGCTTGTTTGCACGACGTCGCCAGGAGCGTCCATCATCCGGCGGACCGAAGTTCCCTGCACACGTGGATGACAAGAGACAGAGAGAGGACGACTGGACCTCGCTCGTCTTTCCTGGCTCGCAAAATTTATTGACCCTACGAGGGTTTTCGTACACATTCTTTCTTTGATGCGCGCTAAAGGTAGCTGCGTTCGTTGTCAGTGCTCATCTATTCTCATCCAAAAGAAGTCGTTTATGACTGCCTGAAAAAATAAGATCACTACTCTCACTGACAGCAATATTTTCACTCTGTCCGGTATCAAATATCGGTGACCTGGTGGAATGATCACACTTTGTCATTGGTTCTTGCCATTCCATGTCCCTTGACATCATTGCAACTAAAATTACAGTTATTGTCAGACTAAATAACTAGTCCCATGCAACTAAACTGTTCCCACTTGAATACACTTGTCAATATTTTTCAACGCTAAAACTTGTCTTTTTTGGGGTTAAATTCCACAAAGAACCAAGTTGAAATAACTCCCCTTGTCAGTGTCACCCCGTGGGCAACACACACTCATAAAGCCATCAGAGGCACTTACCCACAATGCAGCGGGGCCCAAATTACACGGGGGCACCAACACACATGCGCACGCATGCACGCACACCGCAAGCAGTGCACTCCCTTCCTGTTGTCGCAGCGGCAGATGTTTCGAGGCGGACAAACAGCTGCAAGATTGTTAGCCGGGCTGCTAACGCTCGCTTACTTCAAATGTAAACACATTCCAATCTGCGACCAAGAGTCATTTCAAAGGGTGACCTATCAAGTGTGGAACTCCAAACGGGACTGTCACCTGGGAGCAGTCGCCGCAATTGAGGAGACGACGACATTAAGTTTGCTATGACACATCAAAGGCGTCAATTAAAAGCAGGAAGCTCTCGCCGAGTAACCGACATCGTGCTTCTCCATTTTACATACCGGTACAAGATGTTAACGTTACCTTGACTTTTAACGCCCTCTAATTTGCATACTCTTAGCTTTGGACAGCGGATACAACAAAAGCACACTTCTATTTTCCATAGGCTAGCATGAGTTTTATCCAACTCACATAAGTGGTTTCTCGGTCTTGTGAACCATTTTGATAGCCGTGTGAAATGCATCTTGGGATATTTTGCCAGTCAAGAATTCACAAGTTACCAGCTCGCGCATCCATGGTTTAAGATGGCAGACAAGTACTACATGCCTCTGCATTCTTGGTAGATGTGTACGTTCAATTGGAGCAGGGCTTGGTTTACAACCGATGACGTTCCATGAGCTCGCAAGGACGTAAGAATGAACAGGAATGCCATTTTAGAGACGGATATACCAAACACACAATTAGCTTCAGCCGCAAACCTCTGTTACAAACACAGTTAGCCGTAGCCAGCTACTATGACCGCAGATACAACTTAGCATTAGCTAATTAGCTGACACGGTAAGCGATAGCTTGAGGCAGCTGGCATGACACAAATGTTAACTTTAGCCAGGGAACTCAACGCTGTCACAACGTAACTGTACTTTACATACATGGATACCGTTAGCCAGAGTGACCACAGTGCAGAAACTGTTAGCATTCGCCAACCACATGACCACTAAGGACCTCTATTTTCACCTGTTAACTGATAGCGTTAGCCTTAACTGCTTGTCAGTGTGACCGTTCAGCACAATGATCTTGCACATTTGTGGCACGTTGCGACGACGATGTCCTGATGACACGTTATTTTCGATGACAGCAGATTTTTGGCGTTCGCCATCTTTTAGCAGTGGTGCGAAAGCCTCCAAACATTGGCCGGGCGTAGGTGGACCGCAACAGTTTATGTGAGAAAATGTCGGACAAACAGCTCAACAACGCGAGGAAGGCGGCCAAGGTGTAAAAATCTTCCCTGGAGCACAGGTGTGGAAAACAGAAGCAAAGAGAAAGAAGGAGGGGGGGGGGGGGGAACAGCAGCAATGATGGGAAGGACTCGACCTGCGGTTGACCCGTGGTTTACTTCTGCTCAAACACGGGTACTACAAAGCTCAGCAAGGTGCACCGATTTGTCTTGGACCGCGTTTTGTGTCAGTCAAGACTTTCCAGGATTTAAGGACTTAGGTTGAGTTTGTTTTTTTTTCTTTGTAGATAACTTTGAAGCACCACATATTCTTCCATATTTTTTTTTTTTTTAATGATGGAGCGGTACCTTGTATGAGACGCAAATACAAAATGAGAACACCTGTAAAGCGCATGGTGAAGTAGAAACTGGCCGATGGGAGCCGAAGTCCGGGCTCCTGATGACACTCCTTAAAGGCAAAAAGGCAGGCTTGGTCTAAAAGGCCTTTGATCCAAAGACGGGACACCGGGTCCAGCGATAAACCGTTTGGTCTGCAGACTCTGTTTGGTTTGAATCCCAATCCCGAAGTCCCAAAAAATGACCAGTTTTGTCTAAAGACAGATCGTCGAGTTGAAATCATGATCCCCTAGATTCAAAGACCAAGTGTTGGATTTGCAAATCCTGCCGTGACCCAAAACAAATCCGACTTCAAAGAGTGCGGGCTTGGTCAAATTGCCAACTGAATGTTTTGGAGATTATCCAGACGATCTCAAATTGACCAAAACATCATTAACACATCAAAGTGGCTAGTTTAGCACGCGCTAAATCTTCACACTACAGACAGTGTGTCTTTCTCACACAGACACACTCAGTACCACCTCAACAGTGAAGCACGGTGGTGGTAGTGCTGTGATGCGGGCCCGTATGGCTGCCAATCGAACGGGTTATCTTGTAATTATTGAGGATTCGACTGCTGACAAAAGCAGCAGGATAATTACCGAAATGTTTCGGGGAACATCTGGATGTGGTCATACTTAGCCAAATGCTTCAGAACTCATTGGACGGCGCTTCACAGTACAGATGGACAATGTCACCCAAATATTTATTCATCGACATTTAAGCAGAAACCAAATATTACTGGATGCAATAATCTGTCAATAACTGGAATCGAACTCGGTACCGCTGCACTGTGAGGTTGACGCGCTAACCACTGGACCACCGGGCCGCCCACGGTCAATATATGTGGGGAACCCCCCCCCCCCCCAACAATAAAAGCATCCTCATGTTTTCAAACCAAATGTGGTGAGCCCAGTTATTCCAGAGTAAAAGCATCCACTCTTTTGCCGCCACCAGCCAACTTGTGGCCACACTTGTCGAAAGAATGTGAATTTCAAAATAAAAGATTCGCGCTCTGTAAAACTGCTTGCAGTGCGGTGGAACGGGTGAAAGTGCAAAAACAAAGAAAGCGTGAAAGAATGCCAAGTGTGCTTTTGTGGACAAACAAGGAAATGTCAAACATACCAAAGCGATCTGCCCAAAATCAAGTCGAGTGTGGGCGGAGCCTCAAAACAAAAGCGCTGAGCTCCAGGTTAATTCTTTTGACCCATCCCTATGGTGCACCCGCGTTGACGGACGCTTTAGCTTTAGCCTTAGCAATGGCAGCGTTACGCAGGAAACAAGTCGCAACACCGACCAAAATCTAGGGGGGTTTTTTTTAGCTCATATTTTTCATATGTTATGCTGGCCGTTTATTTCGAGAGGCGGCTTGTACTTAAAATTTTCTTTGATGTCTTTGATGTAGGCTTGGTTCCACTGTCCCATTAGTGTCATTGAAGACAAAAAAAAATTCAAATGTTTACATTAAAACAAAAAAACTCAAAAAAATACATTCTGTTTCATCAGACACTGAAAATAGACTTGTTTGAAAAAATCATCTACTAGATTCAAGTGTTTAATGTTTGGGTCATTGAATGTTAAATTGTCTTTGATATTTACAAACACTGACGTTGGTTTCATCAAAGGCTATAAATTATCTTTGATATCGGCAAAAAAACATTTGCAAGGAAATGAATCCCGACTAACAGCCGTTACACTTCCAACAGTCCATGTCAAGGGGGTTCTGTACCCCCCCCCTCCCCCCACAGAACTCTTAGAGGGAAACGGTCAAACGCCTTCTCCAAGTGCACAAAAAACACGAGTCATGCTAGGGTCTCCTCCAAGTCCACGCCGGTCAGCTAGCCCTTTTAGCTACGCCATTTTGTTTTAAAGCAAGCGAGTGTTTATTTGGAGTGGCGGCTATTCGTCGCGTTTACTCGAGAGGGCCCCCTCTTCTCCTCTTCCACCTCCTGAGTTAAAACGTTACATGGTTGGGTGAGCTCCCTCTTTAACATGAGGCTTAAGTTGCAGCGGAAACATTTGCGTAACAAACATTTGCGTAACGAGCTCCACGAGAGCAAAAAACCAACTTGAGCTCTCTGGACGCCCTTGTTTATCTTAGCAGAGAGAAGTGAAAGGGGCCAATGCCAAACATTTGCGCATTGGAGTGATGGACGGCTTGCAGCTGAAGTTTGGAGAGCAAAAAAAAAACAAAAAAAAACGAAAAAGTATTAAATGATCAGCATCTGATTCATTTGTCACAGTTTAAGATTTGCGGGACCCAAACATATCTTTGATATTTCCAAAGATGCATACAGAATGTTTGTTGAAGACTTCGAAATTGTCACTGATGACCGAGAACAAAGACGGTCAAGTGTCTTTGACGAAAACTGTCATTTGTGAAAATGCGCATGCAGTCTTGGTATACGAAAAAACATTTGCTGAAGGGCGGCCCGGTGGTCCAGCGGTTAGCGCGTCGACCTCACAGTTCAATTCCACCTCCGGTCTTCCTGTGTGGAGTTTGCATGTTCCACCCGTGCTTGCGTGGGTTTTCTCCGGGTAATCCGGTTTCCTCCCACATTCCAAAAACATGAAGGGCAGGCAGATTGAACAATCCAAATTGTCCCTCGGTCTGTGTGACCATGTGGAAGCGTCCTTGAGCAAGATATTGACACCCCAGTTGCTACTGATGCCGCGTCATTCGTAGGTACTGAGGTAACGATGTGAAGCGCTTTGCGTACTAAAAGTTGAGAAGCGCTACATACGTGACAGTCCATTTAGAATGTTGACAAAAGGGCCTTGATTTTACCCCCATACCTCCCAAAAAAAAAAAATGTTTATTTTTTATGTTGATAAAGTTTCTATCACGGTTCCAAAAATGACCATCTTGGATGTAATCAACGAGCAAAGCAATAACTTGTTGCTAAAACTCCGGAGTGACGTCCACTGACGGAGGGCCCTAAAGCGAGCGTAAACAAATACGTGGTGGCCATTAATGAGCGGCTTAAAATTCTTTGGGGATTTGACCCAACGGTGCCGTGTCAAGTGGTCCCACCTCTTGAGCAAACACAAGATGGCCGCTGCGCAGCGTGACACAAAGCAGAGCGCCTCGACTCGACGCCGCCACCCTCTTAAATTCTCCCGTCCGGCATCATTTTACGATCGCCTATGAGCCGGCTAATGAGTGTCAGCGACCGGCGTGTTGGGCAAGGAAACGGCGTTTGCGGTGGGCCTGCTTAACGTAGCTTAGCGTCGCTCTTTAATGAACAAGGCCAGGAAGTGTCAGCTCAACCCAATTTATCATAATGAAGCGCAGGAATTTTTAATCTTCACCTTGTCATTTTCATCTTTGATGTATGCAACTCTGCTCCCATGAGATTTGATTTGTAAAAACATGTAGAGGACGTTCACAGGAGAGACCGGTTTGTCTTGAATTGTTGAATTGAAAAGTTGTGTCAACAATTTGAAGTTTACAAAAAAATGCATACGGGAAAGAAAATGACAAGGAAGGACGTCTCAGTGGAAATGTTTGATCAGCCCAATCAGACAAACGTGTCTTTGATGTTTCCAAACACAAATACGGTAGCTATGTCAAAGGCGATAAAACATTTTCAATCTTTATTAAAAAAAAAAAAAAAATGTAAAAATGGCTTACGAAAAACTAAATTCCTTGATAATTATAAAAAGACATATGCTAGGCTTATTAAAGATTTAGAATTGTCTTTGATGACATTGAAGACAATCTTAATGACGTTAGTGTAGGGGATGTTTGATTGATTAAAGACTAGATTGTCTTTGATGTTGATAAAAACCTCTTGAAGACTCCAGAAGTCATCCATTAGTATTTGACGACCAAAAAACTAAACAAAACGTTGTTTTATCAAGCCCAGTGGGTCCGAGCACTTGTCAGCATTATCGCGGAGAACTCGGGCATGACGTTTCAAGGCAGAAGGCCTCGCCGCAGGGCCTCATTGCCCAGAACGCCGCCAAGGCAAATATCGTTGCCGGCCAGGAGGGCAGCGGTCTCGCAGTCCAGTGATGGCCCGCGGGGGGGGGGGGGGGGGGGGGGGGGGGGGGAAGGATGTCTACTCTGCTGGTATCATCAAAGACGGAGACGTAAGTGAGCCAGGAAGAAGATAGCGTGTGTCGCCCGGTGTCCAAACATGATTACCTTCGCCGAGCACACAAGCGAGAGGATTCGGCAAAGATTCCGCATAAATTGCTCGCAAGAACGAGCCTACTAGCCTGGCAAAAAGCCATTTCATTTCAGTAGGAAATTCCAAAGATCTAAAATCATGTTTTTTGTTGACTTTTGTCAACATCAAAGAAAATTTTGAGTCTTCAATCGATCTCTCATTCACAGCTGTTGTAAGGAACAAAGCCAATTTCACCTTGAAGGACTCAAATTTCAGTTGTTGAGGACAAGGACAATTTAGCATTTGATGAAAATAAAACATGTTTTGTATACATCAAAGACACCTTTGTCACTTATTACCCTGATGAATGCATTTTTACAAAAAATAAATAATAATAATAAATCCCAAACACGTTTTTGGTTAACATTTAGCAAATTAAAAGAAGAGCGTAGTCTCTGGATGATGCTAAATGTGCGATGCAAAGCAAAGAATCACCTAGCATGAATCTTTGAAAAGACAACAGATTTCTCAACAAAGCTAACATTTTTTTATTTTACATCAAAAACAGTTTGGCTTCTTAAAGCATAACAGCTTTTTATCTGGTCCTTCCCGAGCTATCGACACTCGGACGGGGAGAGCATCGCGGTAAGATAAAGTTCGGGATTTCCATGCCGTGAACGGACGCCGCCGTCATGCTATCAGCGAGCCCAGATGGCGTCGGGGCCTACGCCACTGATAAACTAGATGGAAGCAGGATGGATGCGAGCAGGAGGGCGCTTGGAGCTTTATCGGAACCGTCAGGTGGCTTGCGGAAGGGAAGTTGGCAGTTTTTCAGGATCACAAGTGGGGAAACATCAAAGGCGAGGAAAGAGTCGCGGTCCAAATATTCATCCGAACGTCCAAGATTACGTAAAAGTGCAGCGCTTCCTGTTTGAGGATTCCTGAGAAGGTGTGTTTGGAGCAATGCGTAAACACTACATGAGAGCACCTGGACACACGGCGTTGACACAGCAAATACAAATACATTTTTTGGGGTCAACTATTTTCGCCTTTTTGTGAACAAACATGTTTTTAATGGCTAACTAAGCGTTAATTCCAGAAACTAGCCCGTACATCGCAGAATAGGGTCTTTTAAAAGCCCATTAGGACAATTTATGTGGTCAAATAATAGCACTTTTTGTGAATAGTGTTTTAATTGCAAATAATGGCACAGGTGATTTTTTGTTTTCTACGATGACCTGTACTAACCCATAATCGTTTTTTTAAAAGACCAAATATATCATTCAATACACAGAAAAACCTACCGCCACATACCGCATCTAGCATTTTAATGGAAATAATTTTGTCAAGCAAAAAAAAAAAAAATCTTGTGGTCAAATTAGCCTTTGCACTGAATCGTCTTTTTGTGAACAAATATTTTTTTTAGATCATAAACCATTCCAGTATAGCAAAAATCAAACTTTGTAATAACAAAATGTTTCATTTTTAAGGCAGACTATGGTATATTATCTTTTTTTTTTTATAGTCCAATAGGGTCTTGTATGGGCAAATTGTGCTTTATTTGTTCCAATATTACCCTTTGCCGCCATGGTGTTTTTGTGGTCTTTTTTGTGACAAAATATATTGTAAATTAGCAACTTTCATCTTCAATCCAGCATTTTCATGGTGAAATATTACTATTTAAGGTCAAATACATGCTTTGAAGCCTAGCATAGCCTTTTTTTTTGTGATATAAAGCGTGCGCACATGATTTGGTCTCAACAGACTAGATAAATAAGTGACATATTGTTGCTCTGGCAAACACAGGCGTGCGCTAATCCACCTTTTTCACAGCTCATTTAAGTTTTATCAGTTTTAAAAGCTCTATTTCAAAGATAAGATGCAAGTCCCTTTGTTCTCAAACAATGCAAACAACGACATGAGGCTATCGTGGCTAAGAGAGGCAAACACGTGACATCGATGAAAACACAGCGAAAAGGGGCTAGCATCAGGCTACCTCTCTTCGCTGTGTTGTCACCCATTTTAGCCTCGTCTTAACCCCTGGCCGGTGTCTCAGCCTAACATTAATATGGGCTAAAGTTCGACTCATAGGGCTAATGGAGACACACAGCAAACAAAGATGGATCATAACTTGACTTAAATAGCTGAGCGAGGCCAACACAAAGCTTGCAACAGTAGCATACAAATGCGCGGCAAACAGCGCAGCTGAGAGGCTAATACGGTACTAACTTGGGAGAGAGTGAGAGAGGCTGACGCATTGCTAAAATGGACTAAAAAGAGTAACACAGTCAACAAAGCCGCAAACCCAAACAAAGAAGCTAACATCGGCTAAAGGGCCACGCTGCCCGCACACAAGTCCAGCGAGTGTACCACTACAGCATCAGTGATTTAAGACAGACTAACAAAGGCTAATTAGCTGAGCTTTTGCCTAAGTGAGAAAAAACACACGAAACAAAGAGAAAGGCTAACAGGCAAAAACAACGTTTCCAGGGGGAAAATGGTTGGGTGAGAATGACGAATGTTGTGACAGATTTTGAAGGTGAAGGGTTGTTGAAGTCAAACTTAGTGTCCATACGTATTGCCTGCGAGCAGCGCGTGCGTCCGAGTGTGTCAATAAAAGACGATCTGGACAATGTTTCACGACAGGAAGTCTTTGATGACATCATCAAGGCCAGACCAGCAAGCACAAATGTGAATCCAATGTGTATTTTTATTTTCCTTAATTTGGTCTATATGGTCATGCAACAGACGCGATGTGTCTTACCCTGTTAGCACCGTTTGAACCTTTGTTGGCCTTTCTTCGATGTGTTTTAGCCTGGTGTCGCTAAGGCCTGGCCTTTGCTCGAGTCTGGTAATGCCGGCTAAGGAATCCATTTGGGGGTGAACACAATGACATGCAATCGGCCACCTGAGCCGCCGCCGATTTGCTGTGGACAACATACGGAGCACATTCTTGGGAATCCGCTTTTGTTTTATCACCACACGCACCGGAGTGTATTATTCCACCTGAGTAAATAGTGCACAGCGCCGCTCTCTCTTAAACACTCACTCACTCCCAACGCACATGTAAACACGCACACACTGTCTCACACACTCAAAACACATACTCACCCCACTCAAGACACACGCGCACACACATACACACGCGCACACACACACACACACACACACACACACGCGCGCACACACCTGCTACTGGGGTTGTCAGGTGAACGTGGGTGCCCTTGTGCTGAAATACCAAAGATTTGAGCTAATGGTTTAGCTTTTAGATTCTCGGCGTGTTTGCGCGTAACCGTCATGAACGCTAACACGTGGCCGCGAGGCAGATGGTTTCGCTCCGCCGATAAATAAGACATTCCTCCATTTGGCTGTTTTTTTTTTCCTTTGCAGTCATCTATTTTGCACAGGAATGGTTAATTACAGTTTGCCTTCAAAACAATCGCCCCCCCCCCAGACAAGTACTGGAATATTCTGTTCAACGGTGTCACCCAAGACGCGTCACGTCCAGGAAAGCGCGCAAAGCAGCAAATGATGGAGAGGGGCGCATCGAGGAGCGCCAAGTGGCACGTCGAGGAGCGTAAAGAGGCACCCGAGCATAAAAAATGATGAAAGTAGCGACATTTGCTCATTTTGTAGAAAGTGAGTGCAAGTGAAAGGAAGGCTAAAGATAACAAGAGGCTAAATGATGATGGATTGCAGCGGCGGACGCTTCCAAGATTACATCTGCACGCGACCTTGATGCGTCCGGGGAAAACGTTCCGCCAAAGACACGTCGCAGGCAGGCCCTCCATTTACCCTTCCTGGCCTGAGGACACCTGGAACTTGGGGGCCAGACGCACGTCAAGTCGATTGAAAACCCATGATCCACAATCACGGAACACTTCTTTTCCCAACCCCCCGGTGGGACATCATGGAAATGGAAGTAATTCCATCCACAGGCCATCGCGACACCTGTATCCACTGTTTGGTGCAGGAAGGGTTTTCACATTCATTTATTGAATACGTACGCCTGAACTTAAATCAGCAAAATTAGGGGGATGTTTTTCTTTTTTTGCTCTCGAAATTATCATTTTGATCTTGTAAAAATAATAAAAATAAAACGTTTTTTTTATAAAATAGAAATATGCAAAACAGAAAACACAATTTTGCAAAAAAAGAAAACAGAAGAAACGTAAAAAAATGGAGAAAGTTCTAAATTTTTAAAAAACTGAAAAAAGTCCAATAAAAAAACTTTTTAAAAAATGATTATAGTATATAAATATATATATGTGGATAAGTTGGATCCCGCCCACTCCAGGATCACTCCATGATGCTATTCAAGTCAAGGTCACATGATAGCCCTGCACCTTTTCGCCTTTGAAATCAAACTTGCCATTGTTGTTTTTTTACTGCTCATGGCCGCCGCAAAGGACAAACACACACACACACACACACACACACACACACACACACACACACACACACACAGACGGAGGGGCGTGTAATGCAATAGCGCTGGGAATTCCTCTTTAATTTCAATGCTACACTTGATCTGCGGGCCGCATGAGCGAGCAGCTTATTATCTATAGTGACAGGAGCTTATCAATACACGACTGGCCGCCAGGCGCACAGCCTCCCTGAAAGACAAACACTTCTTTTATGCGCCGCGTCCCCTCGGGGCACGGAACGCGCTGCGCAGGCCCAGCTGACAAATTCCTCGACGGGAGACCAAAAAAAGGAAAATCCCTACAGTGGTCAAAGCAGAACAAAAATACATTTTAATCAGAGGAAATTGACCTGGTAACACCAACCAGGATTTTTAGAAAATTCATGCCCGAATGTATCCTTTAGCAACATGAAATTTGGCTGGCCTGTTTATGATGGGAAGACCCACGAAAAAGTCTGAAGGAACTATGCCTGAAAAGACACTTTAGGCTTTGATTTCATTTTTTTTCCCAAAGACAGCTTCCACCGAGAGATTCTTCAAAAATAGAGCCCCTGAAACCAGTCTCACATACCACCGTGAAATTTGAAAGACGTGTCTATCACAAGTAGACCTTCGGTAAAATCTCAAGAAGTCATGCCCAAAAAACCCACAGGAAATCTTCAATTTTGGGTTAGAAACAGTATTTCCAGGGACAAACATCTCCAAGAGATTGTGAAAACGTTGCCCCGAGCAACATGAAATTTTGTGGGGATGTTGATCACAAGTAGAACCACCAAAAACTCTCAAGAAATAACAATGCCTGAAAACGTACAGAAAGCCTTCTCAGAGAAACTCCTCCAAGAGAATGTTTGGAAATCCAGCCTCTGATCCACGTTTCCCTTTGCAACAGAAATTTGGTAGGCAGGGCTACCAGGAGTAGACCGAAAATAAAGTCTCAAGAAGCCACGCCAAAAAGATGCAGTAAGTCTGATATTTTGGTTCAAAGCAGATATTTTATAGAACATTTGGTCGTTTCCACGTGTCCTACAAAGCTGATTTCCGCCGGGAGAAATGTTGAAAATTCTGCCACCGATGCCAATGTCGCAACGTTGAAATTTGGCAGGCAAGTTGATCAAAAGTAGACGCACAAAAAAATCTCATAGGAAGTCTGCCAGCTTGGTAATTTTGGGCCTCTTTCAATGAGAAAATGCGTCACAAGAGTGTTTTAAAATGAAGCCCCAGAATCCAGTGTTACTTGACCAGATGGAATTTGGTCGAAATGTCTATCAGGAATAGACCCGCAAAAAAGGTTCCAAAAAGACCAACCTGACGACCACAAGAAGTCAGCCATTTTGTTTTTAAGTAGCGATTAATTTTTGGCCCTCTTCCGTGGCCCTTGTAAGACAAAAATGTCACTTTGAGTCGAGCCGCACAAAAAAGGCTCGAGAAGCCTTTCCCCAAAAGACTCAAGCAGAAAGCTATTTTGGTTTGAAGCCGAGTTGCTGTTGATCAAGTGTTTTTCAAAGACAAGCACAAAACTTTGAAAATTCAAACCTCAAAGGCCGGTTCAACTTAACATCAAGTTTGGTGTGTATGTCTGTCATGAGTAGACCTGCAAAAAAAAAAGTCTCAAGAAGCCATAGAAAGGCAGCCATTTCAGGCTCAATTTACATGTGTTGACTACACTTTACTGAGGCTATTCAATGAAGCCGAACCGGCTTTGAATGTGTCGTTCTGTCCTGCTGGGAGGCAAGCTCACCTTCAGTTTCACACGCGCACCCCCGCCTTCCCTCCCGACAACAATGGACACCCCCTGGGGCACCCCGCGCAGGTGCAACCTGAATTGATTTAAGAAGAATTTTAAAAAGGAAAACGTTTTTTTCGTTTTCTTTTTTTTTTTAAGCCGCTTCGAACCTTGTGCAAATAAAGCCGATGTTTTTCAGGGGTAGCTTTGTGTACGAGTCAAAAGAACATCAAATATGATGTCAATATGTACAGAAGATTACACCCCACTGAATTATGATGCACACATGTACATTACAGACGACAACAGTGATGCGTACATGAGTGACCCATCCATCCATCCATCCATCATCCAAAGCGCCTGCCTATCCTTCCCGAGGGCCGCTGGCGAACTGGCGCCTTTTCGGTAAGTAGTGACCATACATCATGATGATGAACCAAAGCCTAAAAAAAACCCCAACACATTAAAAATGATCGTCGAACCTCAAATGTGTACATTACGTGACATCATAGAACATCCGATGTCAATATCTAAATTAGAGCTTCCAGCCCATGAATATGAATTCGCTGTGTTGGAATGAAGCTTTTACGGGGGAGGGGGTAGAGGGCGCGGGGCGCTGCACTGAGGCAACGGGTGAACTGACAGCTGTAATTTCAAACCGGCTTGTTGAAAGGCGGCGGGACAAAAGTGTGACGAATGACACAAAGCGGCACAATGGCAATGTCCTCGGCGGCGAGGAAAGACAATTATTGTGCCTCAAAGTCGTCCTTTGTGGACACTCAAACGGAGGCTTCATCTGGCTGTCAGTCCCGAGAGTGACTGATGGACTGGCCACTCGACATGATCGGCGGTTGGAGTTTGCAGCACCCGCTACAGGTGATGTGTCAAAATTGAAAAGGAAATGAAATTGGTTTAAAAAAAAAAACCTGTCGGAAAATGATTTTAAAAATTAAAACTAAATGCTAAAAATCAAATCAACAACATTGGAAAATAAACAAAATGATGAGACGTTACATATAATTTAAAAAATAGTAAATTGTTTAAAAAAAATTTAAATTGTAAAAATGTGTGGAAAAAGTGAACATTGTAAAAAATTAACAATATATTTTTGAAAATTAAAATAAAAATTGTAAACATTTGTAAAAAAAAAAACATTTAAAGAAAATTTGAAAAACTTGAATCAGAAACATATCGGATGAAACCAACCCATGTTCCACTGATGATTGAGAAAGGATGCAAAATGTTCTTTTTCCCCCCCCCCCTGGTAAAAGAAAACATTTCCCTTTTTCAGAATATTCTGTGGGTCTTGAAAGATCACTGAAAATGCTTGAAAACGGTTGAAAGCAAAATGAAGCAAATACCAATATGTACAGTACGGTAGAGATCATAGATATGAAAGAAAAATTTAACAAGCCACACAAGTCAGATAAAATCTGCTGTGATTGGCATCTTGCACAACAGAAATGGGTGAAGAAAAGTGACTCAAAATAGTCCACGCATTGAACTAATAATACATAGATACAGATAATAAAAATCACCTTGCCGAATAGATTTTTTTTTTTTTTTTAAATCAGCCATGCTAAAGGAAATCTCACTTGCCGAGTTAACAGCTACGCTCGACGTGCATCAGGAAATCTCCCGCCACCCGGGAATGTTTCCGGAATGTGCAATAAGAGGCAGGCGACCTCCAATGTCCTGCGGGCAGTCCTTGTCCCAACAGCAGCTTTCCAATGTTGTTACTGGCCACCTCCAAATATGCGACTCCCCCGCCTCTCGTGCCCGACATTCTGTCCGGAGCTTTACCTCCACTTGGACGCGTCGCGGGCATCCCGTACGGCGCGCCGGAAGCGGCACGCCGGAAGCGGCGCACCGCAAGCGTTTCCTTTAACAGAACGGGAAGTTTGCGACTGCGAGGTGACGCCACCTCCCCCTGAAGGCACTCCAATGCCAAGTTTGCGCCGGTTAGCACTGAGGCTACGTAGGCCCGCGAAAACGGCCTTGGGCCGTCACATTGCGTGTGGAATCAAAATCACCATGTCGACCGCAAAAAAGAAGCGACACTCTCCCGCGCACGCTTATTCAACGATAAAACTCAATTTTCCTGAAACTTATCATTCAATTTTCAGAATTATTGGTGCGTTAAAGTGGCCCGTTCCAACCACACTCACAGATCTTGTCACGTATGCTAGTGTTTATTTTGTTCCAGTTTTTCCAGTAAAAGGTGGGATGAACAACTAATCTTATTAAATACAAACATGCTTTTTACCTTAAAAACGCAGCGACAGCTGTCACCTTCCGTCGGCGTAAAAAGCGGGATTAAGGAGGAGTGCACATTCATTACTCAAGATTTAACATTCAGCAAAAACTAGGATGAGCTTGACATGCTTCCTCTTTTCACTCTTCTTCTTTCAAATGTACACAGCGGCGAACAATGTGTGCCATCTAGTGGCCCAAAGTGAAATCACACCTAAAATAAAACCGCGCGAGTTTTGCATAAACTGTACAAAAAATATATATATACCAGTATATCTGCAAATCTGGAAACCACAACGGAAGGTGGTTTACTGTAGTTGGGGAGGGGTGACTCATGCAGCCCCCCCCCCAAAAAAAAAACAACTGCAATGGTGAAATACAGTTTAACGCTGTATCTCAACAATTCAATGCTACATAGTTGAAACTGTCAAAAGTTAAACCAAAACGAAAAAAAAAAAGTTCACGAGACAATTAGAATGTGAGTGTACTCACTGTCATCTTCCCAGTGCGGTTGGCTTCCTCACGCTGGGCTAGCTCCTTCAGGAAGTTGTCCCGGATGTCACATCCCGAGCTCGCCAGTGTCCTTGAAGAAGTACAAAGTAGTTAGCATGTCGGAACTGAATCAATTCTCTTCTTAGTATCAAGCAGTTGAACAGCAGCTGACGCAGCATTTGGTTCGTCGCTCAAGGTGAACGTTATAAGTCAACACTTGCGTGTTTGTAATCACGACGTGCTAACATGTTTTTTAGCATTCGTGCGACAGCTGCTACCGCGCGAGGTCGAAGGCGAGCTGCAGCTACACATTTACGATAGTTCGCACAATATTTCTTGTGATTTTGGTGGTAACAAACCACATATCATTAGACATCTTGGATCAATAAAATTTCGACAGGAACAGATTATTGTTGAATCTGCTACATTTCTCCCTCCACCTTCCAACAAAAACAAGCAATCAAACTACTTTGCGATTTATTTGCGTGTTGTGTGTCTCACGCTGGTTACAAAAAAAAAAATTTGAAGAAAAAATGAGAAAAGGAAAAAAGTGCAGTGGTAGCAAATAGTTGCAGGCTGCATGCGTACGCCATCTTGTTGTGGGTCAGGCGGGGGCGGGCGGGGGTGCGCCAGGTGGTGCTCCAGCGGCCCCAAAGTAAACACAGGTGTTGAGGAGGCAAGGTGGTGGGGGGGCCACTTCTAAAGTCACGGCCAGTGAACGGCACTGGTGCAAAACACCCCCTTTTCGCTTCTCTTTATTATTTTTTTAACACAGGCTCATGTTGACTCGCTTGGTTGTTATTAGCATTATTAACGGCTAACGACTTGCTAATTACCTTGCCGTCAAAGCAGATGGCCCGTGAAATTATTACGGAGGGGGGGGGGGGGCGAGGGGGGGAAGCCAAGGGAAGTCAGCTACAGTCAACGCCATCCGCTTGACGTGGCACAAATGTGCCGCTGCTGTTCAGCTTGAGGCCTGTTGGCGTCACTAGTGACACTTTTCAACCGTTGCACAATGTCAGAATGAACCGAGAAGAAGACGACCGAGCACAACCCAGCCTGCGTCACAGATGTGATCTTTGCGGTTTTGCGCCCCGTCAGCTCGTTATCTGGCGACACCCGATTTCATTTAGAGCCTGATTTTAAAAAAAAACACACACACAAAAAACCTTCTCTTTTATTGGCTGTCACCCCCACTCCTTGGCCCTTAAACGCCAACACTTGAAACCCAATAAAAACAACAAGGTGGCAATAATTACGCACGGCGTCAATCAGTCATACTCAATCAGCAGCACTTGAAAGACAAAACGCAGAAGAGGCCGCGAGCCGCTCGTCCGTTATAAAGATGTGGAAACCGCTTCCTGCCCTTCATCCAGACCACTGAGGCCGGCGCGGGATTGCGGGGGCGCGCGGGCTGAGGGGGGGGGGGGGGGGGGGCTTTGGATTCTGCTGATTTAGGAGGCAGCAGATTTTGGGAACCATAAAAATAATCCCTGCTAAATCACTACAGAAAAAGAGGGGGAGAAAGAAATGGAGAAGGACAAGTGGAAACATGACAAAGAAGCTTGAAGAAACACGGATGGAACAATCTTGCCGACCGTTCAACATGGTCTTGTCCATCATGAGGAATCTGCTTGGGGAGCCTGGCCAGATTTTCAGACTGCGGTGGAACGGCTCCAGTTGAGCCCTACCGAATGGATTCGGGGTCACAATGTGGATTTTGCGTCAGTCATGCCATGATTACACTTCGACTTCCACAGTGGACTAACTACACCGGTGCCTGTTTTACTGCCCCTTCTCCTCCTCCTCCTCTAGAGGCGGGCTCGGTGAGGCCCAAAGGATTCCACATCCACCGAATGGAACAGGATTGGAGGAGGACAGCTTCCCCAGAGGTATCGCTGTGGAGGAAAGATGGACTGATTGCACTAGGGCCTGTTTGAATGCTGCGTCCCCCCCCCCCCCGCCCGAACCCCGCATGCTGCTTTGGCGAACATTGCACGGCGCCATACCATGCAATGAAGAATGCATGCATTGCAGACTCCTCATCCAGCAAACCAAAAAAAAATCAACCAAATTATCACTCCAAACGGCGAGCAAAATAAGGTTAAATGAACCAAACAACACCGTGGAGGCCTGGCTGGAAACCCAATCGAGAGACTCAAACAAACAACTGTTTGAGCAAAATCAATTAAAACAAAACAGATGACCAAAGCACACAGGCAAGCAACAAAAAAAAAAAAAGAAAAAGAAAAACGTCTGGACTGAGCAGCCAAACTACCGACGCAAGCCACCAAGAAATGAACCAAACAAGAAAACAAAACTCCGAAACCAGAAACATCTCGTCAGTCACCGTGTTGGTTGCCGCTAAACGTGCGGGCAGCGTGTTCACGCCTCTGCTTTTGCTTTGCACGCCGAAATGATGGTGAACGGGAGCGAGCGGGAAAGTTTGAGGTGGATGGAAAGAAAATGAATCGCCGACAAAGCGGCTCGCCTGCGGTGCGGACTCACGGGCGAGTCGTGATGGAAACCCTCGAAACCACACCAGCGAGCCGAAAAGTGAGGGATGGGCTAAAAGTTCATCGAATCGATCACTGATATGTCAGACTGCAACAGTATTTTGCCAACTACTGCCGAGGAGGACTCACTAGATGAGAAAAGTTTTTGACCTTTTGTATCGGTGGCCGATATCGGCAGCGTCCATGAGTGCCCGATACCGTAAAATAAGGCCAGTATCGGGCCTGAAACCCGATTTTGAAACTCCAATCCTGGCTACAGAGCATCGTTTGAAACGCTTAGCTTTGTCCAAAACCCCAACCTAGTTTAAAACCCTCTTGAAATCCTTTCACCAGAAATGTCTGTCGATTAACACCCCCCCCCCCCCAAAACAAGAAGAGAAACGACGCACGGCAGCTGCCGTCAGCCTTCTCCGTAGCCATGGCGACGCCTCGCGATCACAAACATACGTTCGTTTACAGCGACCTGTCGAAAGACGTGATTATCCGATCGCATGTAGCGGCCCGCCGTACACAATTTCCATGACACGGCAAAAAGCTGCCGGGGGAAGAAATGCGAAACGTCAGTCACGCTAGGTGGTCTCCAGGTTGAACGTGCCTGGATAAAAAGTCGGTGGTATTTATTTAATTCCAGCTCCATTTCGGGCTCCCATCCCAAGTCGAAGCAGTGAATTCCCGTCGCAGCCCTCCTCTCTCTCTCCTTTTTTTTTTTTTTTTTTTTTGCTAACCAAATAAGCACACGACGACGACTAAGCATCCCATTCATTCCCTGCTATTGAATTTCACTGCCCTGGAAGCTTCTTTGTTTTGTCTTTTTTTTCCTTCTTCTTCTTCTTCATCCACTCTTTAGCGTGCTAGCAAAAAAAAAAAAAAAAAAAAAAGTGCATCGTCCTTGAGAGGAGAGAAGAGGAGAGCGGGCCAACGCCGGGGCAACGTCTCCACTCCCCCGCGTATTTTATTACCACAGGTGCAGGGGTAAAAAGAGGGAGGGAGGGAGCAGGGGTGGGGGGGGGGGGGTGCACGCATTGATCAGATGCACGCTACGGGCCGGCTTAATTGAAAACAGCTCTATTTATACACCTGCAGGCACTAAAGGTCTCCGGGAGAGCACGATGGATGGAAAGGGAGTGTGTGTGTGTGTGGGGGGGGGGGGGGGGGGGGGCAGGGAAAAAAAACTGTGACAGAATGGTGAGAAAAGACACCAGGCTGGAAGGTGAAAGACCTTCCCCGAACAGCGGGGCGGAGGAGGGCGAGGAGGTGGAGGTGGAGGGGGGGCGGGGGGGGCTTTGGGCTTCGCAGGTGCAAAAGGCTTGACGACAACAACAACAACAACAACAACAACGTGGACCCATCAGGAAAAAGTTCTCTTTGTGTTGGAGCGCTTCGTGATCCACTTGGCAGGTGCTACGAGGGAGCTTTGCCGGAAGGACAACAAAAAAATATATATAAAAAAAACAGCAGTGGTTCCTGGTGAGTCAAGTCAAGTCAAGTACAACTTGATTGTGAAATTTCCTCCCTCTTAAACAGACAACAAGAGGAACCGCCGCGTGTGCCCGCGCCGGCATCAAAAGAAAAGTTAACATAAAATGACAAAATAATACGCGACAACACATGTTGAAACGACACGTTGCCGCTTTTAGAGTGCCTTGTTGTCAGCTCTAAGTGCCCGCACGCCACAGTGAGGAAGGCAAAAGCGCGTCATGCAAACTAACTAAGCAACCGGTCGCCCGTTTTATTGACTGACTCAACTATTGACGAACTGGATAACAAAGAGATTGATTGAGCGAAGGCCTAACTGGCCGGCCGCGAATAAAAACATCTCGGTCTTTTCCAAAAGTTGTCCATGGACAAACCAACCAACCAACAAATGGGGCATACTAAAGGCCCACAGTCCAAGAGTGTTACTGTATTTTGTATTTGTAAACCAATTTGTCCATTTCCTGTCGTGCGACTGGATTTGGAAGCGAAAGAGTTGCGGAAACTGATACCCGGCAGCTTCCTGCATCCGCACACGCACACACAAATAGTCAGCCACAGCCACGTCAAGATTTCACAGCGTGAAAGCGCTTCCAGATATGTCACGGGCGGTTTTCCGCGCGTTAGTCACAAGGCGGACGACGCCTCGCGTGAGAGTAAAACTCACGTGGTCCGGTTCCGGTGGTCGCGGGTCGCCGATGCCGATGCCGCTTTCCGTTGCTCAAATTCCTGCCGACTCAGCACAGTGCCCTTGTGTCCGTGCTCCACCAGCTTGCGAGCTGACTCCTTGCTCTGGAAGAGAGTAAAATTGTCCATTTGAAGCTGTATTTAACAAAACATTAACTAAAAAAAAACAAAAAAAAACAATCATAACTTTCATTGATGAAAAAGATGGCGGTTTTATGAGTTTCTTTTGGGTTAACAAGCGCTACGTGCAGTCCGTTTTTGTTCCACAAGAGGTGACAGCGAGTCGCTGTGGCCTGTTCATGCCACCTCGGCTAACTAGCTGGCTAGCTAACCAGCTAATGAATCAAACACATCTCATCTTACATATTCACCTATTTTGGGGTTATTGCAGACACGTAAAAGCCCCCCCAAAAGCATAATCTTTTCCAAATCATTACATTCAAAGAAACCAACAAATTCTCAGCAAGGTCTCTATTTGAAAAACGATTCAATACGTAGTACAGTTAGTGTTGTCATATCATAAATTTTTTTCCACCCAAAAAAACATTGTTGGTTGAATGAATCCGGGTAATCCAGCTCCTAACTACAAACCAAGTACGAACTGTCATCATACAAGGCGCGAAGTATATCAATTTTTTTCCTTTGTGGAGTAGTTTTATGAATCAGCGACCTCACATGAGGCATGACTTTCTAACGTTATGGAGCTTTTTTTTTCCGCCAGTTTGATCCCCGGAACCTGAATAAATCTTTTTACACACATCATACATTAAAAAAAAATGCTGGGGGCGCTAGTTTTAGTTGGTTTGCAAATTACCTTTAACTTCCTTTGGTAGGTTGCAGGCTTATATAGACACAATTAAATTTTGTGTTTGCCTTCAAAAATGGGTCAAATGGTCAAAAATGTAAGGAAAATGGCTGGCATTAAATGAGTTAAACGCACATGCCTTTGAGGTGATTGCTCCGGTTGCAAAAGTTTTTTTTTTTTTTTTGAAAAGCATTCTGCCGTTTTTGGCTGATTTCTGAAACGTGTTAAACACACTCTGGGCTTGTTTGTTTTCCAGAATACAAGAACTAATAGCGCTATTTTCCCCCACAAACTGTACTTTCAAACCCTGAACGGAGCGCTTTGTTTGCCTTTTCGTGCAGGTGCTCTGGGGGCCGAAGCGTCATTGACGTCGGCGCCCAAACTGCAGACCGAGCTGTCAGTTTGACTGCTGCGGCCTGTCAGCTTGCTGCTCCCATCCGGAAAGCCCGTATCCCCCCCCCAAAAAAAACTGCTCTTTTGATGCGGCCCAGCAGAAACGATCCCTTAGTCCCAAAGTTGGCCCCAAACCTGCTTCCCCTTTATGCTGGGTGCCTACCCGCAACATCCATCCTGGCGCAGCAGAGGTGATGACTTTGTAACGTGACCTCTCCCGCCATCTGAAAAGCCCCAAAGAGCGGCGGCCAGGAAAAACAGGTCCGAGGCAGTAGGGCCGACGTGTCAGAGGCGGCCATTCGTCGGCGTGGTGGTGACCCGGCCGACCCGAGCCAGTTAAACAGTGATTGACGACAGCTGATTAACAGGTCAGATAGGGCCGGTTGGTGCCCAGTGTGGACGCAGGTGTTCAAACAAAGCCCGCCACGACATCATTGACGAGTGCGCCATCTCGTGGCAGAGGAGCTAAATGCACCGCAGAGGAGCCGTTCGCTGCCGTTCTGTTCCAATCGGACAATTGCTTCCCTCTAGCGTGTGAATCGGAAGATGACATCGACAAAACAGACTCGCGTTGCCAGAGTAGGTTGACAATCGGGGGGGATTTTACAGCCGCCTCCAAATTTGTAGCGTCTAACCACTACAGCGTGTACTATTAAAATCATTCCATCATCTTCTGTAACTTTTGTTCAATAAGGCTTACTTTATACGATAATTATATGTTTAAAAACTATCGGAAAATTATGTTCACGGTTCATGCCCAAGGATGGACGCAGAAGCTATTAGGCAACAAGCAGCTGGAGCTGACCTGAAAATGCTTTTTATAAAAGGCTCATGTGTGAGCATTACAGCCAGAATTTAAACGTGTCTTTTCAGAAAACTTCACTTTTCATTTTATTGGCAGGTGTATGCATCGTGAGATATTACAAAATGTGACTTCATCCCGCAGTTTAGTGAACGCAGTTTGGTTCAGGCGAGCAAACCAACATTAAACAGAAATACACGCGACCAACTTAACACGACGAAACACACGCGACTCACTGTGAGAAAAAGCAAATCCATCGGCGTCACCTTGGAGTCCAAATATTCTTCGTAGTCCTTAAAGGAGCTCACCGGCTTTTGAAGATGATCACTTGTGTTTGACTCCATTTCCCGGCGTGTGTGTGTGTGTGTGTGCGTGTTTGAGTTTTACAATTGCCATGGCAATCACTTTCCTTTTCTTTTTTTTTTTTTTACGACACTTTACGGCTTACCGGAAGCAGAAGTTGGATTCACCTGGCCCAATCAGGAGGCCCGGTCGAGAATGCAAAGTTTTCAAAACAGACAATCCAAATATGGGGTTCCTATCAATGTATTTAAACAATTAGGTCAGACCTATTTTTCATTTTACTGTTATTACATCTATTTTTGATATAGCTGCACTGTGAACTTTAATTGTGGTGTGAAACACTGAACAACTGTGACCGATTGTTAGCATGAATCCAGGCCTACACAAATTTTTTAAAAATTATTCTAATATACATAATGTTGCTTTTCTCAAGAAAATTATGTCTGTATTCTTGTGATATTTTAATTTTCTTTAAAGAAAATCTGAATCGACTCTTATTAAAATGGGAGTTTTTCTTTAAAAAGTTGAATCTTTTAATACTATGACTTTTTTCTTTTGAAACTGAAAATGTACTCCTGTAATATTAAAAAAATTTTAATCTCTAAAAATGACAACCTTATTTTTGTAATATTACAATTTACAGCAGCCAAACATTTTGATCCATGCTGTATTTGTTTACGATATTGTGCAATACGAACTTTTGGGGGTTTGACCTTGGGGTTGTTCAACTGCTGGTTAAGTAGATGAGCAAAAGGCGAACCCCGATGCGAAGACGAATTTTCCATGTGGCGGTGGCCACCCAAAGCCTGGATTTGTGTTTTTTTATGAAAGTCGTCACACCTCATTTAGGCCAGCTGTTGATTGTTCTGTGGGAAACGTTTCCATCTTGATGCTCTCAATTATTCTTTTTTTTTTCTGGGGTTGATTTTATCGCAAAGGTCTCAGCCACCATGGATAACAAAGTAAAGGCTTCCATCAACATCATCCGAATGTTTTTTTTATAAAACATGAGTACAAAAAAAAATCTTTCACATGCAGTTATCATGTGTCGACATCATGGCAGTGAAATTTTCACTTTGAAAATATAAAAGCTCTAAAAAGGTTGTTTACCTTCTTTCAGGCACATTTTTCTTGGTTTTCTATGAAGGGGTATTTGATTTTATTTTTTTAATTTGACTTTTTATTTGGTCTCCCATAGCAGTATCTGGACCAAATGAAGACAAAAAAAATCATGCATTGGTAAGAATATTGTCATCATTTTACAGTCCTATTAAAAATGTATTTTTTTTGTGAAGGAAAAAAAAAAGTTGTTTTTATTAACCCTTTCATGCACCAATATTGACAACCTGATTTGAGCTGAATGACAAATGCATATTTTTTGGACTGAAAAATCTCAATTATAGTTCTGTAATAGCAGTTTTTTTCCAAAAATATGAAATAATAGGAGAAAATATGTATTTTTAATCATATTTTTTTTTCTATCCCAAAAATATAAAATAATAGAAGAAAATATTTGTATATAATAATATTGTATAGTTATGAGTTATATAGTTATATCGGGGGGGTTCTCTCAAAGCAAAAATCCTTTTTAACATTTTTGGGAGGGGTGATGTAGCGAGTAAGTTTGATTTTGGAGATGAGAGATTTTCCTTATAGGATTTTTTTTTTTTTTTTGATGTCTTGACCCATTTATACAATGCCAGTTAGGACATTTCCAATTTGGGCAATTTCCCAAATTGCAGCAAAACAGTCCAAAAAAAACCCCATAGCTACCATTTCCACATCGGAGAGCGTCACAAAACTTGGCAAGCGTCGACACATCGGTCCTCGTCACAATCCAAAGACATCTTTCGTCGGAGCTTGACGATGTCGGGAATGCTGTGAAGTTTTTCTGAAGCCCCGCGTTCTATCCAAAGCGATACTTGGGCCAGTACTTGACCTGTTTGGGTCGTGTCCCCTCCTGGACCTTTGCTTTGGGCAACAGCGGCTCGGGCGGGGGTTTTTTCCGCTCGTCGCCTTTCCCGTCCGCGACGGCGAATCCCCGCTCGCCGCGTCCGTAGCCGTCGTCGTCGAGTCTGGGCAGGAAGTGCGTGGAAACGTGCTGGGCTTTGACCCGCGGGCCGGAGCCCATCTTGGCTTTGCCTCGCTTGTTGAGGGCCACGAACCACTGGCGGCCGGTCCTGCGGTTCCAGTGGAGCGCCGAGGCGTACGTGTTGTAGCTGTTCTCCTGGAAACGCTCGCGGAACTTGCAGTCGTCCGTAAATGACGTCTAGATCAAATCGCAGCCAATGAGATGAATAGAACAAGATTGTAATCATGTTTTTCAGGGGAAAAAGAAATCACAACAATGTCACTTTTTGGGGAAGGAAAAAAAACCAGCTAAACTTTAAAAGATTAACCTGGCTTTTTTTATTTTATTTTATTTTTTTAGCTTTAACCTTGTTCCGATTAGGACTTTTCATTCCCCATATATTCCTTTTATTTCTCATCCTAACGTACATTTGTGTCTTGTTTTCATCTCCAAGGCAAACTCGTGCTAGCTGCCCTTTTGCTAAGCGCTACGAAGTCAGGCAAAGACCACGTCCACGATCGCCACATTTACGAGGGAGCTCTGGAAGCTACCAAACACTCTCGCAAACATTTCCCTCCAAATTAACCCGCATTAGGCAAATTATCCCCAATCGTAAACAGAAGCTAATTGCGCGCCCTCAGCGTGCTAACCGCTAACACAAACCGCTAGAATCATCCCGCCGCGCACTCGTGTTTGCTATTTGTTTGGAGGCTAAAAATAGCTCCGGTGGGAACCGAACCAAACCGTGGGTGTTCTTGCCGTTTTGGTGCCGGCGTTGCGAAACAAAACAAACGTTTGCCGCTCACGCGCAGCCAAGCGGAAACTGAAGCCCGGGCGGCGGCGGAGAAACATGGCCGACGATATTACAGCGTTAAAGTCGTAAATAAATACATACATAAAAAATGAATAACATATTTTCATGAAGATGTTCACCTGCAATGACCGGAAAATGTCTTCTTTTTTTTTAAAGCAAAGGACAAAGTCAAGCTGTCAAAAAGATTAAATTGGAGCATTCACAACAAAATGTGACAAAATTTTAGTTGAATGAGAGCGAGAGAGAAAGTTTGTTTTTTACACAAGAAAAACATATTTGTTTTAGTTATAATGAAGGTTTTTTTTAAATCACAGCCTTAAAATGAGTTTTAGGGAGAAAATAATCCAGTTTAAGAAAAACGTAATTGACTTTGGGGTAAAAAAAAAAAAAAATGAAAAAAAAATCAAGCACTGATGGCATTCCATGAAATGCGTCCAAGCGGAGTTGCCGTCCAAATTCCCTTTTGTTTTCAACACTACCGATGACGTTGAATCGGCAACGACTAAACCACTTGAATTCATGCCAATTTGTGACCAGACCTTTGAAGTGGCCGCCGGGCTCCCGCCTGACGGGATTTGCTGCTATAAAAGCGGGATCCTCGTAAGGGCTCCTGGGCCCCCCCCCCCCCTCTAATCGTCTTTACTCGCTGTGTATTGACTTCCATTTTAGCCGCGCCTTATCAAACATCCCAGACAGGCCTTAATCTTCCTTGCCCGCAAATACAAGCTAACTGGGGGACCGCTCGCCCGACCATATTCCCGCCGCTATGCTATGCTAAGCCACGCTAAGCTACGTTACTCTACACGAGGTTTGAAGCCAAATATAGAATCATAAACTTTCATCAATTGAATGTGATCATTCCGCTTTTAAAACACTTTTTCTTGAATTTGCCGGTATGTTGCTAAAATGTTGCTTTAAGCCTGGGTAATACTTTCAAAGCAGGATTAGGGTTCCAAAATAGGGTTTCAAGCCATAAACAGCACACTAAGCGATCGACGTGTTTCCAGCAAATAACGGAGGACGGGCTCCAAAATAAAAAATGCAAATTCGTTAATGCCAAAAGCGAGAATATATGAGCGGAAGTTGCTGTAACTAGCCGATGTAGCATGTTAGCGTAGCATTGTGATTAGCACTCACAGTGGCATGGAGGCGTCCTTTCTTATTCATGGCCAGGAATCGGTCACTGTACACTCCTCGGATGCCAATCACGCCCTGGGACACGGCAAATAGCTCCAGAACACCTGCAATCAAAAACGATTGATTCGTTGATTGATCGACTGAGTGATTGAGTGAAGTCACATGACTTTTTTTTTATTTCTAGAAGGACAGACAAAATGCCACGAGATGACAATCTTGCTCTGTAAACGGCTTCTTGTTGAGATGTATTTATTTCTTTTTTTTGCCTTAAATTTCGGTGGCAGCCTCCAATATTGTAAAAATCAAAGCCCTCATACTGCTAACTTGCCCATCAAAGGTGAATGGGTTTTTAGGGTTTAAAACAAATGGTATGGTTTCAAAGCAGGGTTCGGGCTTCAAAGGGTTTCAAGACTGGATTAGCTGTTGAAAAAGTGTGTTTTAAAATTTGTGTTTTCAAGGCAAAGTTAAGCCTTGAAAGTCGGCCTCAAGCCCAAATGAGCTCTTCGTGAAGAGGTGAGGGTTTCAAATTAGGGTTTCAAGGCGGGGTTCGTGCTTTATAGTTCAAAAACCAAAATTAGTGCTTCAAAGAAAGGTTAGGGTTTCAAGGGAGCGTTTGGGCTTCAAAGTAAGGTTTCAAACCTGGAATAGTGGTTGGAAAAGGGTTGGGGTTTCCAAACAGGGCTCAAGCCTCAAAGTAGGGTTTCAAGCCTGCAATAGGAAGGGTTTGGGTTTTACTCAAGGGCTTGGATTCCAAACGGAGGTTTCGGGACATAGTTAGGTGTCGTGCTGCAAGCTGTGATTGCGGTTCCAAAGTACGGTTTTCGGCCAGGATTCAAGAGATTCAAACCATTTGGGTTCCAAATTCTTTTTTTGCGGTTCGGGTGAGTTCGGAACTAGGGTCGGAATTGAAAACTCGATCCCCACTTTGAAGTTAGTCTCGTCAGTGGGCTCCAAGTGTGAAGTACGTTTCGCCTCATGCAGGGAAACAAAACAAAAGACGTGGTGGGCGCATGTCACGCCAAAGGTTGCGCGTAACACGCCGACGCAAGCGACGCGCACGTCCACTCACTCAGACGGTCGGCCTCGTGGCTGCCGTCGACTCTGCCGTCCGGGTGGATCTGGAGGTGGAAGCCGATGCCCACCCTGCAGTAGAGCCGGCAAGTCCTGCGCCCCGAACGGCTCTCCTCCTCCTCCTCCTCCTCCTCCTTCTCCCGCCGCCGCCGCCGCTGCTCCTCCTCCTCCGCCTCCTGGCCCGCCGCCGCGGCCGGGCGACGCGCCGCGGCCACCAAGTGCGCGACGGTGAGCAGGTACAACAGCGGGACGTTCATGCTCGACCACCCGCCAGTCGAAGCCCTCGCATTACCCGGCTGAAATCCTACACGCGCGGGCGCACGCGCGCGCGCGCGCGCGCACGCACACTTGCCGAGCCGCCAGCGGATATTTATACCGCCGATGATCTCACCGCTCCGGGCATGCCTCCGATCGCGACCGCCGCAGGCGGCCGCCGGAGCGCCGCGCGTGCAAAGCCTCCCGCGCGCCAGGCCGGACGCACGGAGCGCGCGCCTGCGCGGGTGCGGAGGCGACGAGACCCTGCGTGCGCCTCGGTCTCCAGTTCATCCGTGTGACGTGTTTACTCTCGGTTGGACGCTGCGCCGCTGCGCATTTCAGGCGCGGAACACTTCTCAGAAAAGCGCCTTGACTTGACTGAAAGCTTTCAAAGATGCACAATGGACGCATGGACGAGAAACAACCTTGCAAAAAGTCAGCTTCAAATCCCAGGAAACAAAAATCTTCAAGCATTCCTCAGTCCTGAACTAGCGTAATGACGTCATGGTCACGTGGATGCACGGACTCCATGCAACGCGGATGGAAAGCAGCGTTTGGAATCGCAGCGCCTTACGCACGCACGCCTGTGGACCATCGAGTCCGACGACCCTGGCTCTGCGATTGTCATTTCGAGGCAACTGCACACCTTTCTCACCCTCTCGGCACCGGTGATGACACACCGGCCCGAACCACGCACACACGTTACATTTCCGCACTCGTTCCTTTATTTCCACCCAATCTGCAAACTGGACACCACACCATTCCCACTTCCCTGACAGTTTCAGTGGCACGACTGAGGGTGCCCACTCAGTTGTTCCTCCATGCTTTGACGCATACGTTGACACACACACACACACACACACACACACACACACACACACACACACACACACACACACTATTTTCAGAAATCTTTGCCAGGATTTACATTTTCAGATGATCACCAACATCCCAAAAAAATAATCCGCCATCACATTTTTTTGAACAGGCCCTCGGGCGACTCATGTTTTCCTTGGCGGGGGCTACCTGGTGCCCTGGAGCAGCGCGTTGGTGACCCCTGATGTCACGTGTTGCGATCTGATGTTTTGCACAGGTGTGAGATCCTAGTTTGGCCGTCATGTGCACGTCTCATGTTGCTCACGTTGAATGCTCAGCGTTTGTGGGAATGCTCGGACGCGTGGAAGACGAGAGGGAACGTTGTTGAGCGGTAGCATGCGTCGCAGGTGTGAAGCGGTTAATAAAAAGAACGTGACAAACCACACGGAGTGACAGCTCGCATGAAAGCCGGCAACGAATTGCTTTCTCGATCCGCCGTTGCTTACCCAATCTGACTTTATATGATGACGTAATCTCCTCAAAACTTGATTTCGTGACCTTGGGAAACCAAAGACCATCATGCAGTGTCACAAGTTGTTCAAAGTGGGTCACATCAGCGCTTTCACTGTTGTCAGCCAAGTTTCAATCCCCCACCCCCTGTGGTGGATTACAAAGCTAAACTAATTGTCCGCGGCCAGCTGAGCTTGGGTCGGGCTGGGTCGGCATCGCCCGCTATGTAAACAGCGCGCCACTGTTCCTAATGTAGCGTCATTCCGCTAGCCCCCGGGCTAATCCCACCCCGGTCGTGTAAACAAGAAGGGGCGTCCCCGCTTGAGCCCGTCATTTAACCCCCCCCCCCCCCCCCGCTGGCCGGTTTTGCATCCGAGCCCCGCGATGATCATCATGCTGCATTTGACTTTTTCTTTGGCTTTTTGGGCGTTGCAGGAGGCTCGTGTCGGGTAGAGTCTCAGGAAGAACTTGGGGGAATCTTGTCCAATCACATGAAATTGATCGAGCGGCTCGTAGCGTCTCCCCCCGCTCCGTCTTTGTCACGTAACGTAGTGGACCCCAAAAAGTAGGCAGGAGGGAGGAGCAGGGTGTATTTGAAGAAGTGTATTGATAAAACACAGAAAACTAAATCCCAAAAACAAAGTCAGGAAAACAAAATGAATTCAAAGCAACAAACAAACACCACGGCAGAAACTAAAAACTCTCAATAACAAAAAACATGAGCAAAACATGACTGAAGCTAAAACATAACAATGAACTCAACATGACTGAAACAAACGTGACAGTAGCATACCAACAGCCACAAACAAAAATGTCAGCAGCAAAAAGCAACAATGAGCCGACACTGAGTGTTCGGGCAGGAGTCCTTTTATACAACTCATAATTACATAATGACCAACAGGTGTGCAACTGCAGGGGGAGCCCTACAGTGCCACCTGTTGGTCCCAAACCAAATCATGACAGTCTTATTTGTAAAAAAGCCTCATCGTCTGAGGATTGTCAAAGAGAACAGGTGTGACATCAATCTCCCTCCGGCTTCCCACGTCACGCCGGGAATTCCGGAGCGGGAAGTGCAGCGAAGACAGGTAGCGTTGCCACCGCTCGGCCATGATGGCTACATCTGTGAGTGGGCGACAATTCAGTCTAGAAATAGAACATGGCCGCTCTTATTTATACAATACAATACAATACAGATTTATATTTTATTACATTGGAGAGAGATGACATAGTGCATTTCTATCAATCAGAAAAAGTATCCCGTTAAACCCAAAATACCCGACCCCACACACCTTAAATTTACTCATCATTCACCCAGAGTGTGTTTTGCTGATTCAAAGGTCTCTTCAACAAAAAACAAATCCTGACAACAAAGGGTTGTATCACATTATGAAGCCAAGCGTCACCCCACCCAAAGTCTACACACCCCGATTCAAATTCCAAGATTTGGTGATGTAAAAATATGACTCCCAATGCAACTCCGATAAACCACCATCCGCGCTCACACTCACAGCTAGGGACAATTGAAAGTGTTCAATGAGCCTGCCATGCATGTTTTGGGAATGTGGGAGGAAACCGGAGTACCCGGAGAAAACCCACGCCGGCACGGTTGAGAAACCTGCTAACTCAGCACAGGAAGGCCCGACCGAGCTCAGAAATGAACCCGTTGTGGAATCTGAATTAGGCCATAAAATGTTGCCATTTTGATCCATCTCAAAGGGGGCGGCCATTTTGTCACTTGCCGTCCACTGAAAATGACATCACGTTTGTTCGGGGCTCAGGTAATCACCAAACGCCACTCAGCTGGTTTCTGAGTTTGGTCATGTGACATTTGCCAGCTGAACAACAACAAATGCTAAAAAGGCGAAAAATGACTTTCATACTATGACATCACGATCTGACAGCATGACTGTATTGTGTGACATTAGCATGACATCATAGCACAACGTATTTTACTGTAAAAACAGGAACACATATCAGGACGCTTAATCACGTGTGTGCGTTGTCGCAGGTGTTGTATTTTTGGGTCCGGCAACCTGCTGGAGTGGAGACGTTGGGCCGCGTCAGCACAGTGGGTGGGTGGGTGGGTGGGAAGGGGGGGGGTTAAAAATGTAGCGTGAGCGGCCAGGGCCAGGGGCCAAATGGAAGTGCCAGCTTAGCACAGATAGAACGTGTCCTCGCGTTGGCGTGCCGAGGACGGACCATGACACAAGCCACAAAGCACGAGGTCACCAAATATCACCCAGCCGTGCGTGCTTGTGGGTGCGTCGACTTGAGGTTGCGACTTGGGAGATTGTGTGTATGCATGTGAGCATGCATATGTAATTGCATGTGTAAGGTCAGTAAAGAGTGACCTTATATATATATATATATATATATATATATATATATATGGTATAAGCACACATAAACTATAAATACCCAAATTATACCAACTTGCACATACTAGTTTGTATATTGGAAACCTCCAGGCGCCTTGCTGTATTTCCTTTCTTCCGCATGAGGACGCTGCTGATCTGTTTTTCCACTCCCTTCTTCCCCGTGCTTTGGTCGCCACGAACGTCGGTCACTTTGACGCCTCCTAAATGGATGAAAATGTATTTTTCCTTTTCTTGTCTGAACGCTGTTTTTATATAGTACATATAAAAAAAATGTTTATGGTGTCGTTTATCATAAGTGCAGGATGCGACCTTGCGTTTCTTTATAATGTGAAAAATAAATTCTGTCCTCAGCGTCAGGTTTGATTATATTGCATTTCTCGCTGTAAATAAACATAAGATTCGAAATGTTTAATGTTCCCGCTGCGCAACCTGCATATTGCATTATTTTTTACGAATGTGTATTATAATAAACATGTTTAATAGTGTAATAAAGACATATTTCACTCGCATAATATTTCATGATAAATGACGGTCTTTGTATGTGATTAAAAAAAACGACTTTTTTTTATGATACCTACGCATGCCTCATTTAGAGATGTTAAATGTTTGGTTACATTTTCAACGATGAGTTCACTGTATCTTTCAACGTAAAATTACTGTGCGATTATGATCACATTTAATATTATGTTTATTTTTGTATATTTAATCTTTTGTATATTTAATATTATGTATAAATTATGACGCCATATCATTTAGAATACATTGAGTGACGCATCATTTGTAACTATAATGACACTGAATGAAATATGTATTTCTTTTATCTTTTTTTTTCCTCAGCATTTTTCATGAATAAAAAACAGTAAATTAGTTTTGCAGCAACGTTTTTTTTTTGTTTGTTTGTTTCATGACATAAATGTCTCAAAATGCTTGAAGCGGTGGCTGTATCATCATTACAACTAATTGTATATAATGAACCATTAGAATCTAATGTAGCATTTCTTTAATTAGTCCCTGTCGCCGTGCAGTATAATTAGCTTGATAATTATGCATCGACAGGCAACAAGCATTTCCTGATTTTCGTCATTATGATTTTAATGGTTAACGATCTGTGCGTAATAAGTCAGAAAGAAGATGTCATAATTAAACAGAATTTCGATTCCTTTTGTGTCATAAAAAAAAAAAAGAAAAAAAATCAATAAATTCCTAAAGAAGAGGAAAAAAGAGCGGAGTGCCATTTGAAAATAAAGCTATTTTTTTATTGTCATTGCATTCAACATGATTAGATCAACTGTCATACGTAGTAAATTTTCCCGGCAAACGGAAATGAAACACCGAAATCTCCGCCCCACCCCCCCCTCCCCCAACACGGACACAAAATATGCTTATTATCAAGATTAATATCATTATCACACTCTGTATTTCAAATCAGAAGCCTTGGTATTTACCCATGGTCTGCGTGTGGCGTGGATAAGATTTGTCGTCGTCGTCGTCGTGCATGCACCCACTCGCACACGTGGTGTCGATATTCGTGTAGGATAGAAAATACAACTCACTGTACATTTACACATATTTCCATCTTCCCTTAGTAGACGTGTAAGTGCTTCATAAATAGATTCATTTTAAACGGGACATTTGGGTTTTTGTTTTTTTTGTTTGTTTTTTTTAAAAAGGAGCCTTCCAGAAAAGGAGTGCAAAGGGGGGAGGGGGGTGGGGGGTCGGGCAGGGTCGCCGTGAGGAAGGTGGTGAAGTCAGTGATGATGACGCTAAGGCAGTGGTTCTCAAATTGGAGTACCCCGACGCAACCCCGACAGTCAGCAAATTCATATGCCCCAAAAAACAGACACGCTCAACAAATGACCATTAACGTCTTCCGCTAACAACCCGGGCTAAATTTAGCTCCCCCTTGCCAGCTAGCAAACTTGGACCAGAGAGCTTTTGAAATTTCTTTGAGCAGCATGAAATTTGGTAGACACGCCGTACCACGAGGAGAGACGCCAAAAATAGCCACGACGGAAAAGTGTGCCTGACGTATTTTCGGCTTATTTTTGACTGCTGCCAGACAGTTTTTGACAATTCACCGCCTAAAACTTGTTTCAATAAATGATTTCGGGTTGGCGTGTCTTTCGCGAATCGATACACAAAAAAAAAGTCTCAAGGAGCCACGGCTGACCAGGCACAGGAAATTTGCTAATTCGCTTTTTCGTTCCCATCTCCGAGAGATAGTTCCAAATAGTCAAACCCCCTGAAATTGAAGCCAATTAGTTTTTGCTGTGTCGTCACATTTTTGAAAGCGAATCAAGAAAGCAAAGCGGAAAAAAAAACAGAGCAACCAAACGGCTACGTCGGCAGCGTCGAAATGCGCTTTGGTGCATGATCAGCGAGCGGCGATGGCTAAATATCACGTTTGGGTATTTGCAGTTTTCCACAAATATCGAAGTTAAATATTGACTGAAAAATGAATCGTGTCCGTGCCGTGGCACGTGACGCCGCCGCCGAGGTGCGCATCGCGATTGACGCGTCGGCCTGTCGGCCGATCTTTGTGCTCTTTCTTGCCAAGATGGAAGTGCAATCAGGTCAAACTTTGCTCCCGGTATCCCAACTGACACCAGATGGAGGAGCCACGTTTTAGCCGGCTTGTTCGGCAAAGAACTTACAAAAAGTCTTTGCCGCACGTACAGACGCACACGCTTTGGGTGCTTGTTTTTCCAATCGAATCAGATCGGCGGTCATTTTTACTCTCGCCTGTACCCCAAAAGTTTGAGAACCTCTCCTCTTAGGGCACATAACTGACAGGGGGCCATTACGGATTTGAGGGTTGTTGTTGTTGTTTTTTGTTTTGTTTTTTCGCGGCGGCAGAGAGCTGCGCCCCCCCCCCCCTCCCCCGCCCCCTCCCCAATCCCTGACGGCAGTTCCCGGGCCCCTGAGTCAGTTGTGTGAGGTCATGTGACGAGATAGGTGGTGGCGCTCTCGGAAGGACTCGTTACAGATGGGACACTTGAGCTTCTCCTCGCGCCGCCGCTTGACCAGGGGCTCCATGGCGTACTCCTTCTTGTGGTGCGAGCGCATGTGGTACACCAGGTCCGAGGTCATGCGGAAGGAGGCGTTGCACTTGGCGCACCAATTCTGGGCCGGCAGGCAGAGGGACGTGAAGGAGGGCGGCAGCAGCGTGAGCGCCGAGGGCATCTGCAGCTGGACGCCGCCCGAGTTCTTGGGCCAGAAGGTGGCGGCGGCGGCGGCGTACACGAAGGGGCTCTGCTTGGCCACGCCGCCCGGCACGGGGCAGTTGGCGCCCAGCTCGGCGCCCTGCAGCTTGGCGGCCAGGTGGTCGGCCTGGTAGAGGCGAGTGGACGAGATGGTGTCGCCCACCGCCGGGTGGCAGTCCAGCAGCTTGGGCGGCATCACCAAGGGCGAGATCTGGGAGTAGCTGGATCGGGCCGGTTGGCTGAAGGCGCTCTTGCGCTCGCCGCCGCCCGCCTGGCTCACCGAGGTGAAGGCGCTCGCCAACGGCAGGCTCTGGGGCGGCTGCGTCTCCGACAGAACCTGCCGGATGTTCGGGTGCTTGTCCGGGGGGCCGCCGCCGGGACGGTCTTTGTTCTCAGAGTTTTTGCTGCCGCCGTGGTTCTTGAGCGTCTGAACCGCCTTCTTGACTTCGGTGAAGGCGCTGCATTTGGTCTCGGAGGAACCGGACGAGGAGAGCGACCTGTGGTTCTCCTCCAAGCCGTACACCCCTCGGTAGTTCTGCGCCGACGTCGCCAACTCCTCCTTGGACTTGGACTGCGGCAGGCCCGGTCGTCGGCACTCCCGCTCATCCGCGGCGCAGAACTTTGGCTTCCCCGAGCTCTCGCTGCACACCTCGGCTTCCCTGTCGCTCGGCGGGCCGCCGGTCCGGTTGTTCTCCATGTCCCGAGCCAGGTTGTGAAAATCCGTGGAGGGTTTGCCGCCATCGCCCTCGGCGCGCCCGCGCTTGGGGCTGCCCCTGCCGGACGTCGTATTCTGCCGCTCCGGGCTGCGCTCCCTGCCCGGCTCCTCGTCTGCTCCCGTCAAGCTCTGCAGTCTTTTGGTGCAGCGGAAGCGCAGGTGCGCCAAAAATGGGAACTCAAACTGGAACCTCTGACTGCAGTCCGGACACGAGTGGTGGGATGAACCTTTTTGGAGACAAAGACGTCTTCATTACTTTCTGATGACACGTCATACTTTCACCGATCAAATCCAGAATTTCTCCTTCTTTGCCAAACACCTGAAACTACGGCTGCCGGTATTTTTGGATTCACAATCCCGGTCCTCGAGGGTTGGTATCCTGCATGTTTGATGTCGCCCCGCTCCAACCCACCTGATTCGAATGCTCTGATCATCTCCGGGCTCTGCAGAAGTGGGATAACCCTCCCGAACATTCGAATCAGGTGGGTTGGACCAGGGAGGCGTATAAAAACCACCAAGATACTGGACCTCCAGAACCGGAATTTCCTGCCCCCGCTCGAGAGTTTAGATCACAAAGTAACCAAAACCTCCACCTCCCAGCGGTATTTTTAACGGATCTAAACCACTTCCCGCTGTTGCTCTGCATGCACTTTGCAGTGGCTCCGAATCGCACCTTTGCTCTTGGCGGGCGCCCTGGCAGCGGTGAGCAGCAACAGTTCCACCAGGTCTTTTCCGTACCACACCAGCAGCTCTTCGTCCTTCTCGATGCGCCTGAGCGAGCGGTAGAAGAGTTGACCGTTCTTCACGTAGGCTTCCAGGTTCTGCTCGTCTTTGTCGCGGGCCGACTGAACCAGGCGCAGCCACATCAGGCCCTCCGATGTGCTGTTGGCGGCCGACGTGTCCACCTGACAAAAGCGAGACCAGGCACCTTATCGTTAGCGCCGTTCAGGTCGCCATTTGGAAAATTCACCTTTTTTTGAAGGGGGTGGGTGGGGAGGGGGGGGGGGAAACCCTATTCCCTGCTTATTCCCTTTTTAGTCACTACTAAAATAAGAGTGGAGGAAAGAAAAATAATGTAATTATTTTTTGCCATTTTCAGGAAGCCAAACCATTTCTATATGTGATCCACTTTTGGGACTGATTGGTGAAAATCCAATCAAGTCGATGTGGAACCACTTTTGGAGGTGACTTCTGTCGCCATCATTGGAGTGACCACCCCATGAAATACCAAGATTATAATTAGAATATATATTAGTTTGTGTCCAGTAGTTCAGTTTTGTTTAAAAAAAAATAGATGAGCTTCCTTTTATTTTCACGTTGCGAATTCATGTTGAAAGTGGATTTGGTTCTTTTTGTTCCATTTCAGTTTCTGGCGACTCTTCAGTAGTCCCCCCCCCCCCCCCCCCCATATGTATTTCACGACTTGACTTGAATATCAGGATTTTATTTTGTCAAAATATTGCAAAAATATCACAATTTAAACTTTATTTTTCCCTCCCCTAATATTGAGTTATTACGTTTTCCCTCCTTTCTTTTGCATCATATCATTCATGTATTTTCTATAATAAGATTGTCACCATGTCCCGATAACAGCATTGTTACATGAGATAGGTTCACTTATTTAAATATCCTGATGCCCCACTTCCCCTTCCCAAATATATTATTTGTCACTTATCATGCTACAATTCCTGGTAAAATATTTAAATACTTAATAGATGCTTTCCATCATCACGTCATTCCCGAGTCGGAATATCTTTGTCGGCAAACTATCCAAATGTCATAAAATGAGACTGTTTTGTTTTCTCACCTACTTATCATGATTGGATTTTTTTTGGGGGGGGGGGGGCTATACAGTATTAATTATCACAATACCATGATTTTCAGAATAGCAAAATCTTGTTATGATATTGTGGGTTTCTCTTCGATTTTCATCCCTGAGATTAAAATAGGCTTTGCCCTTCTTTTGCCGTATCTGATATCATGACTGGCAAAATATCGCAAGTAACTCTTCCGTTCCTATGGCAGGAAAAATAAAGTTCAACATGATAAATTGCATGTAACGTGATCATTTAAACAGTTTTCACAGTTTTCACATTTAAAATGTGATGCATTTCCATTTTTAACAAGACAATTTATCACGTTAAAACACGATGAAGTGTCACGTTAGTATTTGATTAGTTTGACTTCCGGTTCAGGTGACGGGCGGAGTCATTATTGTACCTTTTGAATCAAACTTCGGCGTTACGTAACTTTGCCGCGATTCTAAAACACTGTAAAAACACAAAAGGTACTGAGAAAGAAAACGAGGCTGAATGTTTAGAAATATTTAGGATTTAAAACAAGACCTCCGCGAGTCACCTGAACCGAAAGCAATTACTTCCTTTGATTTTTACCAAATGCGGAAGTGAAAGTTTTAACGTGAAAACGCAACACGTAAACGTACCATTTTAAAATGTACCGTACAATAATGAACTTTTGTGTCGAGCAACACGCTTAGTTAATGTTTCCCGTAAACACGTCTTGGCGGTGTGACGGTATGCTTTTTTTTTTTCCTTACCCGGAAGATGTAGGGCGCGGTGCGCTTGTCGGTGGCCTTGAGCGCGATGAAGGCGATGCTGTCGTACATGGACATGTGGCTGAGCACGCACGGCCCGAAGATGGCGCTCTCGGGCACGTCGCAGGTGGTGTAGACGCTGGTGAAGATGTCGGTCAGACACTGCTGCACCGCCTTGGCGTCGCCGTCCCACAGCTGCGCCTTGTGCTGCGAGCTCGACTCCTCCATGGCCGCCGACCTCTGCGTGGCACACAAGCGCGCGTTCACACGCATTTAGGAAGCGCAAGACAAAAATGAATAAAACAAAATAAAATAGATCCCCATTTGCGCGTCCACAAAAGAGAAACAATCATTTTGGTTTGGTTCACCTAAACACCCGAAAAGTGTTTGTATTTCCCTCCACGCCGAATAATGTTCAGAAAAACAATGACAATATTCACGAAGGAGACATTTAAAGCGCTTCTCCGGACACCCCAAAAGGGGGGGGGGGGAAACCAAACGTCACTGCAAATTCAACCTCATCACGGCATCACCGTGTTGCATAAGCATTGACGTGAATAAAATAATGAAAATATACTGATGATTTCGTGTCTTTTTAACCAACAACAACAGGTCATAACATTGGTTCCAAACATTCATTGAAAAACACACAGGTCGACGATTAACGTTACAATTCTTCGAGCTATTATTTCTGTTTTTACACGTTGAAAAAAAAGTCAGTTCAAAATAGGCACGGACGACGGACACAAACTCCTGAAACGGCTCTCATTTGGGATTTGCGTCACGTGTAAATTGCATCGCAAATCATAACTCCCCAAAAATGGGAGCAGTAAGCTGTAATGTGCGTCGGGGGCCCGGCGAGTATTTCACAGGATTTATTTTCTACTCTATTCGGTGCAATATTCTTCAGTTTAAGGCGAACTTTGTCTGCATTATTATCGCGTGCAATTTTAAATCAATTGCGTGTAGTTGCTGTTCATGGCATCCTGGGTGTATTTTTGCAATGAACCAAACATTTTTGAAATCACATTGCTGAATCTTTTTCCGTTTTATTTGCATATATACTGTATATATATATATATAAAAAAAATTAAAGGGATGTATTATTGTCGGTGACAGGGTTCCGTGCAGTGTTACAAAAGCACGTCCGGGATTTTAATTCTTTGAGAAAAATAAAAATATTACGGTTTAATCCTGATCCCGTCATAAAGGCATCCATTCTTTTTTTTTATCCTCTTTTCCTCGCTCCTTCCACCAGCCTCATTTGCATAATCCGCCACTTCCCACCCGACGTGGGAGAGAGTAATTAAAGCAGCACCGACGCTTCATTATGATGATGATGATGATTTATTTCTTTTTCTTTTTCTTTCTCCCCCAGCGCGAAACCCTTGGCGTAAACTTGCCCCCTAAAACACGCGCAAAATGTCATCACAACTACAAACAAGACATTTCAACGTTTCAAAAGAAACAACAATCATGGCTTTTATTTATTCGAGCGTTTATTTCAAACGAAATGAAACTCATTTGAATCGCGAGTGCCGAAATGATGCGGTTTTGTGTGAAAATACGATTTAGAATTTGCCGTTTTGCTGGGATTTCTGCACCGGTGGAACGGCGGAAAAATGTATCGATTTAAAACGCAATACACGAGGAAACACCGTCATTCCAAAAAAAAATAAATCTTCATCATCAATGGAATACTTTTCGTCAGCTTTGACAACAAATGAGGTCGAAAAAAAAAAAAGGATTCGGAATTTGATATGACTTCGCACGGACCCTGACTGCTTTTCGAGACGAGCAGCTTCCCCGCGGTGCAGCACAGCCGTGATCGGAATCACGGTTTCGGGGTGCTCGAGGACGAGTCGGACCCCTGTTCGGCCTATCAGCCTTTTGACACCCCCAACCCCATCATCATCCTATTATTATAATTATTACTATTATTATTATTTTTTTTATTTATCATAATGATGATGATTGTTGTTGCGTCTTCAGCCCCTACCTCTTACGCAGATTCGGAACCAAATAATCCACAACCCGGAGCGGAGCCACAAGAAGCGACGAATAAGTAAGTAGCAAAGCCTGCAAAGGGGGGGGGGGGTGAAAAAAAGGGAAGAAAGGACGTTGCGTTTGTTTCCTCAACGTGTCAGAAGCAGGACGCGTCGCGCTCTGTCCCGGTGGTGCGCGCGCGGGCGACGTGTCGGGATGCTGCGGACGACTCGCGGGGCGACGCGCGGGTTTTGTTGGCCGCGCATAATCTCCCCAATGAGGCGTGTCACTCCGCGTCTCCTCCTTTTAACTCTTCACTGGCCGACTGCCGCTTGACGCCTCTTATGATGGGAACCCCCCCCTCCCCCCCACCACACCCCCCGCCCCTCCGTGCCCGCCTCCACCCCTCATTATTATTGTAATTCTCATCAAAAGCCTTGATGCTTACTAACTCACTTTGGGGAAATGGAATTTTAAGTCTAATTTCACCCGGGGAATGTCTTCTTGCTCCTACTTATTTTCTTAACCCTCTCATAATGAAGACGGAGGTAAATAGACCTTTGATCAAGTCGGAACAACCTTCTCCACCTCCTTGCACCGGTGCCGCCCGCCAACGGAAGCCGGCTCGGGTGACTCATCAGCCGGCATGTCCTGCGTCGTATCCTGCCGGATTGGTGGTGGTCCACGAACTCCGTGCGTACCAATGTAGTCACTCATTACGCGATGCCAAAGCGTCAGGTGGGGTCTTTTTATATGAAGCTTCTCCGCCCGCAGGATCCCGATCCCGATCCGAGCGCCGATCCAGCCCGTGAGCGGCAGCCGGCCCAGGGGACTCCGCAAGCGGGCGCGTCTCGGCTCAGCGTCCCGCAGGAGTGCTACGGCGGCGGCCCGCTAAAGCCTATACTAGACTCTTTATTTATTTTCATGCGTTCTAACTAACGTCAACTCAAATGGGCATTTTCTCACTCTCAATTTGCCTCAAGGCATGACTGTGTACATCTCAAGTTTATTCGGGGTCCACCGCAGTCCACCGGCCGGCCCAGGAGCCTCGTAACGCAAGTCCAAGGCCACGTTTTTAGGTGCACTCCCTTCTTGCCAAACATTGAAAAACATAAGCCGTAAATAATAGTGACCGACATCGATCTTTTATTACGTTCGAATTGCCTCAACCTTCCCCATCCCGAACACCCGGAAGCTCCTCGGACGGCCTCGCTCAGCTCTGCATCTCGACACTTATGGACGGTGGCCCGCTACCAAGCAGTATGTCGATTTATTTTCATAGATCATTGTAAATATTGAACCGAATTGAGCGTTTATGACCTCTATCACACACGCCAATGGTCTAATTGCCAAACAATCTTCTCCTCCATCCCAGTTTCCACCTCCGGCCCCGCCCGCCGGCCGAAGCCGACTCAGGAGGCTCCTGACGCGGCCTTGCTCTGCTCAGCATCCCGCCGGAGAGGTAGAGGCGGCTGTCCGCTCTCCGGCAATACCCCGAGGCGCACTCAGGGGGCGCCAACGTATAATGCTCCCGGCTGTGTGAGGCGAGTCAGCCCCCCCCCCCCCATTCCTTTTTTTTTTTTAATACCTTGATGTCAAGTGCATGATTCATAAGCACTTTTAAAGGCAGGAATATGATGACAAATTGATGATGGTATTAAAGTGTAATCACACACTTTTTTAGCTCAATAATTTCCACTCAAGATCCTCTTGAGGCGACTAATGATACAATTTGAAGATGTCTCGTCCTTTTAGGTGTTTGCCCTTGTGTTCCATCATAAATCCATCAGATCAATGGCGGGGCCGCATAAACAAATAAGACCTTCATCTTTTGGGATTATTCTAAATAAATCAAAACGGCCAAACAAACAGAATGCTCCCGAAAGCGGCTCGTGTGGTTTTAATTATATGTAGAACCCCCCCCCCCCCCAAAAAAACAGTGCTACCGAAGCATACTTGTCATACAAATCAAAAAATATCCTCGTTTACTTCCTCAGACTCTACGAGGATGTTTATGTTACGTTGATTATGAAACAGTACAATCGCCGTAATAGACCTGTAGTGTGTCGATGTAATGAAATTCGATGTAAGGCCAATAGCATCATTACCAATATCCAATACGTAAGGCAATAATGTGAAATACAACACACACACATTGCAAATCATACACACAACAAAAAAAAAGTAGCCTACAACACACACGTACACCCGATACGCACTACCGCATATTCCACAATATGCTCATGTAGACCCACACATTCACACACCCCCATTCAAAACATGCACTGAGACAAACACTCACGCAAGAATGACACCATACAACACAACTCAAATGCATACATCTCACACACAATGCAGACAATGCAAATGGTACTTTCTTGATCTGACGGTGGCAAATACAAGATGTCAAAACGTATACAACACCCCCACAGAGCAGACAGAGAGTACAACACATGCACAGACATGCACAGACACACACAAAAAAAAAAGACACAAAGAGCACTCAAACTTCAAACAAACACCCCAAATTCAAAAAACAGTCTAAATAGAACACTTCCTTGTATGCTTTGTGTGGTTTGTCCAGCTGGACAATCCAAGTTCGTTTCACCTTGCGGTCACAAACAGACACCCAAAAACATTCACCGTCAGGATTTTCTGGTAAAGAGCAGAAATTCAGGGTTCCATCAATCATAGCACATCGTCCAGGTCCTGGAGCACAAAAGCCGCCCCGGACCAATGCAGGACCACCACCATGTTTGACTGTTAGTATGATGTTGTTTTTCTGGTATGTTGTGATCAATCAGGTACGTACTAATTGACCAATTGTCTACCATGATGGATCAACGGATGCCGTGTTAATAATACTGATTTAAAAGCAAATGGTTGCGTTTGTTTGCGTGTACAAACATGATGAACCCATCAAGGGTGACTGGCAGTTGTCGTGAGGCAAATCGTCGAAATACCTCAGAGGAAGGAAAAAAGGGGATTTAAGAAAAAAAAAGATGAATTAATAATAAGCCACTCAACCCCCCCCCCCCCACCACCCACCCCCGTTTAAACTGACGATTTATCCAAAATGGGGAACGTGGCCAAGAAATATTGTGTAGGGCACATATGGCACTTCAGCTGCCATATGTGCCACTTTTCACTAAAATTGGCAATGACGTCCGTGATGGTCAGCGGCAACTGCCAAAAACACAACCAGGCCCCAGCACGGTGGGGACGTGGGGGTGGGGGGGGGGCTCTGCTTGAGGAGTGAGGAAGGCTGGCGAGGGTTCATATCATCACAGAAGAAGAAGATGGGGGGGGGGGGTTGGTAATGAAAGACGCTCACCAAGCTCCAGTTACCACATTAACACAACACGCGCACACGCACACAAATCTATAGAACAGGCGCACGCACGCGAAGCGCACAAACACGGAACTTGCGAAAAGATAATACATACAGTACATAGAATAAAAGCAACGGACCCACTTTCTCTTACAGACAGACGCACTAAAAGAACGCAACACACATGGCATCAATGCAAATAACACACACAGACCCAACACAACACCATCATTTAACACAGAGGTGTGGAAACTACGGCCCGCGGGCCAGATCCGGCCCGTTGGTCTTTTTAATCCGGCCCACCGAAGGTTGGTCCACAATTAAGGTTCGATGTGAATGATTTCATTCATTTTATTTGGACTTGTAACGACAGGCATTTCACCGCCAGGTGGCGCATTGACTTGAAGTTGCAGAACACAAGGGGTGGGGGGGGGATCTTATCGACCACCTCGGACCTCTGTATCACTCTACTTCTACTGGTCTGATCACAACCCATCTGTAGCAATGCACAGGCTAAAATAGGCCATCAACAACACTGTTGTCTTTTAAAAAAGTATATTAATACAGTACATTCATGCTTTTGTTCTGTTGATGTTTGATATGGACTGTCAACAAATGCATTTTTTTTTTTATGTACCATAGCTTGCAGGCCCTTCTGTCAAATTTTAAAAGTCAATGCGGCCCCCGAGCCAAAAAGTTTGCCCACCCCTGATTCAACACACCCAGATTTTAAGGAATGCTCTCATCGGAACTAATACGGACAATCTGACATGTTAATTAAAAAGGATGAAAATCCAGATAAGGGATACGGGATCTAAAAAAAATGTGACCGCCTAAAAAAATCCGAATATCTGCTTTTTGGAAAGCACATTTTGCGGCACAATTGTGTAATGTGCAAAAAGGGTCGAGCGCATATAGGGACCTCCTTCAGAGTAGATTGTCCTCTTGTTGCCTTCCTTTTCGTTCCCCAAACCCGAGCCTCCATCCATCCCGCGCATCCCATCTTTCCCAGTCCAGCTGCCAGAGCGGCTCAAGGCTGAGGGGTGCACTGAGGCGCCGTGGCAACACTTAATGTCTCCAAGCCTCTCTGGCCTCGGGGCGTCCTCCATAAAACACACAAAAACACACACGCGCGCGCGAGCGCAAAAGGCGCACGTCTGCCAATGTCAGGACCGCCCGGCCCATCCCTGCCGTCGACTCGTCTGGCGCAAGTGGGCCGATTCGCTCCGACTGCGTTTCAAACTTTCTTCTTCAATGTCTTTTGGAAGTGGGCGCGACAACAGTGGTGGGAAGTAACCCGGTACAAATACTTGAGTAGATTTTTAAGGAGCAACATCAACATCACACACACACACACATGCGCGCACACACACACACACACACACACACACACACACACACACACACACACACACACACACACACACACACACACACACACACACATACACACACGCACACACACACACACACGCACGCACACACACACACACACACACTTCCTCATTAAAAGTTGTGCCTTCAAAATAAAAGCATACGATTCTAACGTCTTCACCACATTTTCTTTGGCCCCGTGGAAGCTTCTTTTGCAGTCGCCCTCGAGCTATTTGATGCCTGTTGATTGACGGCGACGGCTACAAACCTCACTTCGCGGCCCAAGAAAGTGTGGTGCAACTGTGTTATTATAATAGGCGCTTTTGTTTGGAAGGTCAGACTTTTGACAGGATGTACGATGCCAATATTGCAACAGACTGAGGAGTTGGTTGCCCTTAAGTTGAAATCTTTTTAGACAATTATTTAAGAAATGCTTGGTATTTATAGATGTTTTAGGTTTATAGATGCCATTTTGTCACAAAAATGGTTTGCTGGGTTGTCTTTGAGTCATCTAGCGAAACATTCAGGCTCGCCTCCAAGTTGTTTTTTTAATTGGCCAATCAAATTTCATGCTGTGTTGCCATGGCGATGTAATCTGCCCACGGCCTGCCCACTTGAACTCATTTGGCAGCGGGACTGTTTCTTTATTGAATTCCAGTTTTAAATTCCACCTCGCGCTGCCCCTTGATGACATCATCCTTTTTCCATCTACTGATTGGTTGTCAAGAGCAAACCTGTTCCACACCTGGAAAACACATCTGCGGCGATTTGCACACATGAATACTTTTCACAACCAGCATCTCTGGTGATTATGACGTATTTTATTATTGTTATTTTGACTCGTATATGAAAAGCGAGATAATATTCAGATGTGGGAGCTGCAAAAAAAAAAAAAAACACCCCAACAACTGCTCAAACCTACCAGCCTCTCATTGTCCCCTTTTTGCACGTTTCGTGTAGCGCTTCACGTCGCTGAGCTCATTTTCATGACAAAGCTCGTTTGAACGTGGCCGTCGGGGCCCCTGCGCGCCAGCCAGGCCTCGTTTTGATGCTGCGCCGGGACGCCGCGTGACACATGATGAGCCGCGCGGGCCTTCGGGAGGGGCCGGCGGCTCCTTGCCCCGGACGCCCCCTCGCGTACAACAACAACATCAGCTGCCCGAGCGACACGCCGCCCCTGGTAGCCCGCCGCCTCGTTCTAACCTGCCGCACACCAAAACAACAAATCAAAGCCATCTGACACACACACACACACACTACACACAGACCCTAGCTGCCGGCTGTGTGAGTGTGAGTGTGTGTGGTGGTGGAGGCTTCCTTTAAAGGAAGCAGTGGGACACAGCTGTTAGTTGGGGGCATGGAAGTTGTCAATGCGCGTGTGTGCGGGAGTACCTCTGTGTGGGTTTGTTGAAAGTGTGTTTTTTGTTGTCGCATGTGTGTCTGTGTGTGTAAAGGGCATTTGTCCACAGGTCTTTGTCTCGGCTCGACTCGTATTTCTCGAGCGCTTGAAAACAACCACCGCTGTCTACAAAGTGCTCTACATGGAGCAAAAATCATTCACGGCATAAAACAATGAATTAAAAGCAAAGACAGTAAAATGCGCCAAAAACAGTCCAACTGGTAGGGCCGGGCCATTTCAAGATCGGAAAACAAATGATAGGATCTTCAAAAGAACTCTCCAATGTAGCCAGTGACGCGATGCCAGAGTAGGAGCGATGCGCTCCCTCTTACGAGTAGCAGTTAAAAAAAAGGCGAGCGGCAGCATTCTGGCGCAACTGGAGACGCGTCATGGAGGATTGGCTGACTCCAGGGATGAATGACAGTTTCGTTGTGCTGTTGAGAACGCAGAGGTGTCATTTTAGCCAGCTGCCGAAGATGAAAGAAGCTCGATTTGACGACGGCACCAGTCCAGCTTTTTTTCATCCTGGGTTTGTAAATGTAGGTTTGGATGTAAAATGTGTTTCGTTTTTTTTTTGTGTGTGCGTGTGTGTGTGTGTGCATGCACATACAGTGTGCATGTGCATCCAAATCTGGTCCTGGAGGGCCGGGCGGGATCTTGATGATGATCCTGATGATTCGAATCAAATGTGTTGGAGGAAGAAAACGTAAAAGATGCAGGGTAGTGGCCCCCAAAGACCACATCTTCTGTTCTGTTGGTGTGTGTGCCTGTGTGTTGTTTTTTTTAATGTATTTGTGTAGTGCAAATGTGTTTTTTTCCCCGTCTGTGTACAAAGGCATGCACATTTGTTTGTGTGAGTGCCTAAATATTTTGCGCAAATGTGTATGTTTATGCAAAATGTGTTTATGTGAATGTGTGTGTGCAATTTGTGTTTCTGTTCAAGTGCGTGTGTGTCCTTGTGTGCGTTGCGTGCATGCGTGGCCTCGCAGCTTCCCTGCGCTGGGCCGGTCTTGTCCTTACACCAGCACTTCAGCAGGGGGTGGATAAAATAATGATTACAAGTAAAAGAAAACCACAAAAAAATAAATAATAAAAAAAAGATCATTAGGGAGGGCACGCAGGGAAGTTCTGGTAAAAAGTGACACACACTCAGATTCGCGTTAAGTTTTTTGCAATCGGGCGTTCAGGAGTTGTGTCGACATAACCGCGTAGTCCAGTGAGGGCCCACATCATTCTTGAGATGTCAGCGCGCGCACACACACGCGCACACGCACACGCACGCACACACACACCCACGCGCACACCCACAGCCCCGTTATCGTGCTCAGTGTGAGTCACGCTGCTGCCATTGGGAGCACATTTAACAAGCTAATTGATGACACGCTGACAGCTTTTATTTGTCCATTGTATTCCACATGTGTTTCTATTCAACGGTCGTATGCGACATTCTTCAGCGCTGTCCTAATTTCTCATCGTTTTGACTTGATACACAAGCACCATCATCTCTCCCAAACGCCGAATGAAAACATATTTTATATCAACAACAACAACAGCAAAAAGATCCTGAGCGATTATCCCGTGGTGTCCGTTGATAGGCGGAGCTGCGGTGTGTCTGGGGTGTGTTAAACTCGTTTCTACTGTAGGGTGGTTGTGGCGTGTGAGGTTGATTATCCTGTCACGTGGGAAGGGTTGAGTTCCGTGATCCTGTGTGTTGATCGCTTATCGCGTGATGCGTCAAATTTGATGACCTTGTGGCGCGGTGCGATGTGGCGTGGTGTGCGTTGCTTGATCTTCCTGCGGTTTGGGGTGCGGTAGAATGGATGATCCCCACGGCGAGATGGATCACCCTGTAATGCGGGTGTGCCGAGCTCGATCATCTGTGTGACGTGAGTCGCTCGATCATCTTATCGTGGGGTGTGTGTTAAAATTGATTATCCTGGGGTGCGAGAGAAAGACGTGGTGAAAGGCTCCGCTTACTGACAGTTGTTTGAATAAAGCAAAGCGCCGATTTCGAGATTCATATTTGAAGCGGATGATCGCCAAATGTGATCGCATTCTGTTCATCGGTAGCAATCAAAGTCAAATCATTTTACGTTTTTTCACTTAAATGTGAACATGATCATACATCAAACAGCTTTTTAAAAATAATCAAAATGATTTTTCATTTCCTGCTATTTTGTTTTTGTTGGAATATGTCACAACTAAATGCATTTGGCAAAAAAAAAATGCACTTTTTACCTATCAAATTGGTTGAGATTTTAACGGCGCACCTAAACAACCGACAATGTCAAATCAACTTCACAAGCTTGTGGTCATTTAGTATTTTCCATTCTGAGCCATTTGAACTGTTTTAGTAGCCAGTAAAACAAAACAAAACAAATCATATTCCTTTTTTTTTTTTTTTGGGACATCTTGAATTGGTTTGGCGTTAGTTCGGGGCCAGAACTGTGACCTGACACACTTTCCCGTCAGGCTTTCCCAGCATACGGCTGACGGGATTGGAACACGTTTAAGAGAAAGCGTCATCCTGGGGGCTTTGGGGGTTTTGTTTAGTTTGCTTTAATGGGGACGAGGAAGGTTAGGCGGAGCGGGTGGAGGTGTGGGGCGGGGGGGGGGGGGGAGTGCGCTCACCATCTCAGGACATGCCGACAGTCACCAGGGATCCTTTAACTTCTGACCCTGGCCGACATGGATAGCGGCGTCTGACGATAAGCGCTATCAATTCACTTTTCTTCTTTGGCAGGGGTGGGGTGGGGGGGGGGGTCTGAGTCCCTCTCCCCCCCCAACCCCCCAAGTCTTAACGAACCCGGCGATAGCCCCGCGGCACTTCAGGACCCTCTGGGGGTCGAGACCACCGCGACCTCATTCCGGGACAGATTTCACAGCAGATTTACCTCACGTGCCGCCGTCCCGCCTCCCGTCATGCCACCCTGCCATCTCCTTTGTCCCACTAAATGAGGCGCAGAGTGGCGAAGGATGTGCGAGCGGGAAGGATGCCAAACTCCGGGACCTGCTCCCGCTTTTAATTGCCTGCATATTCTCGGCCCCCACCAAGGAAAGTGTGTCAGGAAGGGAAGCCCAGGAGTGAACGAGTGAGGCGGGAGATGCGATTCTTGCCATATTATAATCACGACAATTCAACTACAGAATAACAGCTTGAAAAAAAAATTGAATCACCCCTTGAATCTGTTTAGGTTCATTTTGGAAATGTGCCGGTGATCCTTCAAAAGAATGGAAAAAAAAAAAAAGCCAGCCCCTAAAGCAGGTTTCTCTTAGCAGCATGAAATTTGGTATGGATGTTTATCATGAGTAGAGCCACGAAAAAGTCTTCAGAGGCCATGCCCAAAAATGCACAGGAACTCTGCCATTTTGATTCAGTTCACTCATTTCATGGTCATGGTGGCCATTTCCAGTGAAAGAATTTTCAAAAATTCAGCCCCTAAAGCCAGTTTTTAATTTGAGAAGCATGTCTATCGTAAAGAGACCCACAAAAAAAAAATCGTAGTCAACAGGAAGTACTGCCGTTTTAGCTTGGAGCAGCTGTTCCTGGGTCAGGTTCTTTCAAACGTTTTTAAAAAATGCCATCACAGAGCCGGTTTCACAACATGACATTTTAGTAGGCGCTTCTACGAAACAAAATTAGGAAATATTTTAATTTTTCGTTTGTGGTCGGAGCACGGTTAAGTTGATTGACTCACCATCAACCACAAAACTTGAATTATGTGTCATTACGTTTTTGAAAATTCAGCCCTCAAAGCGAATTTTGCAACATGAAATTTGGGCAACATGTTTACCACACACACACACGCACGCACACACAAAAAATCTTAAAAAGCAATGCCTTAATACAAAGGAAGTCAGTCATTTTGATTTTTAAAAGTTGACAATGTTTCAACCTTTATCACGTTCAGATTTGTAGGCCTCTCTCTCATTTTCAACGTCCCCATTTCCGATAGGCTAAACTGTTTGAAAATTTGAGTTTGACTAGCGTCCCGGCACAAATTGTGTTCAAAAAGTTTGTCACGTTTCTTTTCAAACTCGCAAACCTGACAAATGAATCGCTATTCCTTTTCAAACGTTCCTGCTCAACATCATGAAAGAAGGACAACGGACGGCGGAACGCTAAAGTTGGAGGCTGTCGGATGCTCGCTTGTCTTCTATCAGCTAACGAGTCCCCTCCCGTCCGACTTGCCTGGCTTTTCTCCCATCTCGGTCAACTTTTAACGCGATTACGCACCGCCGAGGCTGACGCGAGAGGCTCAGGCGGCCGCGGCGTCCGTTTTCCCAAAAGCCAACATAAGAACCTCGGATGGATGGGTGGATGGGTGGATGGGTGGTGGGCGGGCGGGCGGGGGAAACCCTCGCTCTTCCGTGCCCCCGCCCCATTGGCTGGTCCTGCTCTCGTCTCCAAAGGCTCGCTAATGTCACATTAAGGGTCTGCGCCGGTGCTGATGGCTGGGCCCGTGTGAGGGATTAATGGCCGCACTTAACGGTACCAGCACGGCCGGGCCAATCTCAGCAATATTTTGCTGGACGTTGAGCCGCCGCACCGCACACTCAAGTCGCGTTAGCTCAACGACAAATGCCACTCTGCCGCGACCGACCAAGGGTGGGGGGAACGTGTGGTGTGTGTGTGTGTGTAGTGTGTGTAGTGTGCGGCTACTTCCTAAAGTCCTTGGCTACAAGTTCCTCAGGCACTTTTTGCTGTCTTTCGACTTGCTGAAGGAGCATGCGGCTCAGTGCCGGAGGTCATTTTTGAACACCTTATTCCTTATCCGTAAACAACTATGTTTGCCGACTTCAAGTTTTCGTATAAAAAGTATATGGTTTAGTGTTTTCTGGTGAGTTGTCAAATTTTCTTGACTTGCTCTATTGACATTGAATAACAGAAGCTCAAAAGATTTGCATTTTAGTCTGGTCAAACTCTCCGGGTTCTGGAGACTTTTTGGGGGGTCGACTCATGATCGACATGGCTACCAAATTTTATGATGTTACGTGGAGCTGATAGCGGCTAAAATCACCCGAGGATGGCTGTTTCAAAGGAAAGCGGCAGACTTTGTGTCTTTTTTTTGGGGCTGGTTCTTGAGAATTTTTCGTGGGTCTACTTCTAGACGCGTCTCCCAAGTATCCCGGGTTTTGGGGCTGGATTTTTGAAGAATCTTTCAGAGCACTGTGACTTTGGAGGAGCCGTGGAAACAGTCAAAATCACCCTAAAATGACGGCTTTGAAAGAAAATGGTGGGGTTCCTGTGTCTTATCGGTCATGGCTTTTAGAAACCTCTTTTTGTGGTTCCACTCACGATAGACCAGCCCACCAACTTTCATGCGAAACAAGTTTTGCGGGCTGGATTTTCAAACAATTTCTAAGAGCGAGCTATCTCGAAAGAATCCTTGGCACGGCTAAACTGGCGGCTTCCAAACAAAATGGCCGACTTTAAACATCACGAAGGGTTCTCGCATGTGTTTAGTTAAGTGTAGCATAGCTGCAGTTGAATGCGAGGTCAGTCGAGAGAAGAACAATGCATCGATGCCGACTCGGTGACAGGCTGGCAAAAACATCGGCGAGATGAAGCTGGCCCGAGGCTCTCGCAATGGAGGTGACGAGCTTCCCAGGATTCTTTGCTGCCCATGTGAGCGCTTCAAAGACTTCCTGCTTCTCTTTAAAAAAAAAAAAAAGTCCCTCGGGCCCCCCGGGGGACAGCAGGGGACGGCGGTGGCGGTCGGCCTCCTCAGCTATCAGGCGTCATCAGCGCAGCGTGTTCTTGACACGTGACGCCACAGCTAATCGGCTTTTGCGCGCTCCAAAGTCTTCCCTTCTTGTGTCTCTGCAAGCCAACTTCAGGCCCATTGAGGGATAAATGATGTTTCTGCCTCCAGGGGGGGGGGGGGGGGGGGCCCGCGTCGCTGCGTGTTAGCAAATTTACAACATCATACTCAATATACGCAATCCAACTTCTTTCGCCACACCAGGTGGTCAAAAGGTTCGAAACTGCTTTGACCTGTCAATCAAGATTGAACAGCGTTCATCATGAAGTGGAATTGAAATGATATGATGGAATAATAACAATAACCTTTTCCACATTCCACCATTGGTAAATGCGATCAGTGATTTGAACTGAATCCTAAAGAAGAAAGTGAAAAAAACCCCCAAAACAAACAAACAAAAAGCTAGCATATAGGTGCGCTAGCTTGTTGCGCTAGCATTTTTATTATCGAATACAATGCATTGTATCTTGATTGATAAAGTGCTTTCGCAACAGCTGCAGCTCGAACAAAGCGCTTTACAGAACACAGAACCTAAAACAACGACAACGAAAACACATTTTTATATATTTCCATATAAAATATATATATTTTTTAATGTCTTTTTCAGTTTTTAGTTTTATTCAGTGTGCTCTCAGCAAGTGTCTGGAAAGGCGAAACTCGAGAAAGACCGTCAGCGCTCGGGATCGAACGTTGTTTCATTGTATCGATTGTCGCCACGGCAACAAGTAAGACGGTAATTTGCCGACAACTTCATCACCTGTGTCCCCCCCCCCCCACCCGCCCTCGTCTCGTATTAAAACGGCGCCGACTTCCCTCAAGTCCAATTTATGGCGAGCGCGGCTGTCACCGGCGAAGACGCGCGGCCGCAAAAAGAAGCTTCCAGACAGATTAAGGCGAAGTCCATCCTTAATTTGTTCATCAGGAGGAGACCTGTCAGCCAGCGCGTCTTCATACGCCCGCCCGCCCGCCGCGTCGGGGGGGGGGGGGGGGGTTGAGCGTGAAACACAAAGGGGGAATCAAGAGCAATTACTCCAGGACGGCGGCGAGGACGTCCAACGGGGACTTTAATGGACGCCGTTTTAGCCCATTCTCCACGCAAATTAAAAACACTTCCCCGGGTTTCTCCGGGGTCAGAATAGCACACGGAGGAAGAATCGCTGCACATTTGTCACCTTCCAGTCAGCCCGATTTTGTGGAGGCGAACCTTTACTTGTCTCAATGAGCCGCTGCCGCTTACCTTGCCCTCCTCCCAAGATGTTACGAAATGCTGAACATGTCCAAAAAATGGTTTTGATATTTTTCTCTGCTCGGTTACTTAACTTTTTTACCCCGACGATGTCCGCTCTTTGCCTTGGCCGACTCACAAAAAGTTCCCCAGTTCGCAAGCGGCGAGGAGTCGCAAAACAAATATTAGCGGCGAGGACAAACCGTAATGGCTTGCATGTTTCATAATTAGCCAAGTGGATGTTATTTGCCAAGCTCCTTGGAGGAAAGCGCTTGTGTGTCGCTAACGACGTCTTTAGTTGAAACAGAAGAGCCCGGTCGACGCATAAACACTGCCCATCCATCATGTCCCGACGTGTGCGTGCGTGCGTGTGCGTGTGTGTGTGTGTGTGTGTGTGTGTGTATATACGCTACTCATTAGCTGAGCTCAATGTTGCCTCGTCACTGCTGTGGTTAATGGTTCTTTTGCATTCAGCAGATGTTAGCGCTCCGCTAAGTAGCTTGTCAGGTGCTAACGTCGTGAATGTCTGGATTTGGAAAGTCGTGGGGCGTGGCTTAAAAAGTTGACCGTTGATCAATATCGTCTCAGGTCATGACCCCAAAAAATTTTAAACTATACATTTTTTACCTCTTGACTAGGTGAAGTCAGTGCCCTGTTGGAATTATGGCGAAAAAAATGCTGTTTTTTAAAAAATAATAATTTTGCCTCCATTTTATCAAGCCGTTTGAATGTAAAAAACAGCAGCAGGCTGAGGGAATGGGAACCGAGATTTGGCAGCCAACACAACCACAGGTCACCAGATTGACTAAAATAGGAACCAAAACCTTTACTGTCTCACAATGGAGAACTAGCAATGTTCAAACTTTTTTTTTTTTGTGAACAGACACCCGCGAGAGAGCCATGCTTTCATCAGTTGACAGCGAAATGGGAGTCAGTCAGAGATGGACTGAGAAGGCCCGTCCAGATTGACCAGGTTCGTGACCATTTCGGTGACGGATGAAAACCCGCTTCCCTCTGCGCTTCGTCCGTCAGTTTGTCAACATTTTCCCCATCATGTCCCAGCAAGACCGACCCTCTGTTTGTTCTTGTAATGTTATTACATTGTGCCAACTGTATCCTGGCTGCTCAGTCCAATATGGCTGAAGCGCCCCCCCCCCCCATATAAAAAAATAAATGGCCGCGCTCGACCTTTGTCAGTGCATCCGTGAGACAAGCGCACACATCTATTCTTTTTTTTATCAATTGTAATGTTCTTCCTCATCATTCAACTTCGGTCACTCGAGTTCAAAAGCCGTGTGCAGTGACCGAGAAAAGTCCTGAGAATGCAGGTGGCGCTTGGACACATGCTCATGTCAGGATGACCCGACCTCTGAGGGTACACGGATAGGGAGTGAAGCCAAGGACAGTGGGGGGTGCGGGGGGGGGGGGGGGGGGGTTAAAACAGGTTCATCAGAATAGAGCAAACAGTTCCAGATGTTGTTTTCAATGCTTCGATGTGATCTTGTATTGACGACGATGTTGTTCTGGTGGGACTTCCAATACAAGCTCAGGTAGGAGGAGGGACTTGCAGACATCTGAACCCGCTCACTGTTGGTCTCGACTCTCCTGGACAGAATTTTGACCCGGCTGTCCGTTTCCTCGGTCTCTGAGCTCCCTACTTGACGATCCGCGACACTTTTAACGACAAAGGAGCAACTTCGAAACGCGCAACGCTGGCTTTGAGTTTTGCGTTTCATCCAACTCATTTGGCTAATCGCGTGACACGCTGAGGACACGCTTTGCGATTGTTTGCATTGACATGGCTGTTGTTGTTCCTTCTCGACGAGTTTCATCGCCTCAACGGCGGCAGGAAATCGCAGAAAGCGTGAGGAATGCAGGCAGGCGCACGCGCACACTCGGCAGGCCCTTTTGTACGGTGGCGGCAGCGGCGGCGATTCCCGCTGAAAGCAAACGGCGTGCAGAGGAATTAACATTGTAATTAACATCCAATTAGACTTTGATTTGCCAGATAATTATACCGCTGTGTTGATGTTCACATTTGATGAGGTGTGTTAGCCGTAATTAGCTGCGGTGGAGGTGTGTGTGTGTGTGTGTGTGTGTGTGTGTGTGTGTGTGTGTGTGTGTGTGTGTGTGTGTGTTTGACAACTCCAGCACAGCAGAAGAAAAATAAATTTGCGGTAGAGCGAACTGTTAAAAGGAGTTTGGCTCACTCAAAGCTCGCCAACTAATCACAGAGGTACAGGTTTGGCATAATGCAGTCTCGTAAGAATTCTTGATTAAAAAAAAAAAATCCCGTTACATCATTTTTCGAGAAAAAAAAAATCCCCCACTGCATTCTCACTGTTCAACATTTTTCTTGATTTTTTTTTCTCGAAAAATCAGACTGTTAAAACAATACAACTTGAAAAACTTGTTATGTTTCGGTCTGGTTACCTTTGGTTTTGATTCCTCATGTGTGTACTTTTTTTCCATTCCAAAATATGACTCGTTTTCGGATTTTTTGTTTCTCGAAAAAAAAAAAAAGGCTTTATCTTTCAAAATCGGAATTAATTTGGGAATATTTCACAATTTGTGATGCGAGTTATTTTAGAAACCTACTCTTATTTCTTTACATTAAACTTTTTAAAACATTTTTGGGAAATGTGTTTGGATGGTCTCAGCGTACATTCTGATCCTTTTTTATTTAGTTTTCTCCGTTTTGCATCGAATGCCGTTCACGGTCTCTAAATCCTTGTCGGTGTTGTGTCTTTGCGTGAAGCACATTGAGTTACCTTGTGGTTGAAATGTGCTGTAGAAATAAAACTGCTTTGCTTAATTCACTGGACTCTTTTTCTGGGGAACAAAAATGCTCTCGAGAAATCCGTCTGCACTCGTAAATGTGGTGAAATCCGACAATGTGGCTTCTTTGTGTGTCAATCAAATAGCAAATAAAGTCGGTGTCATTTCACTTCCCCCTTTCAGTCGGCCAACAATTCTGATTGAAAGCAACATCAATGGCCCATAGCGTGCGGTTGAATTGCAGAAGCACATCAGGCAGCGCTCGCCAACGTGGTAGCCCTCAATGACCACACGAGTGGCCTGCGGGCCGCTTCGAAAAGCAGCTCATGTTATGTTTCGATCTGGTTACGTTTGCTTTTGATTCCTCATGTGCCCTTTTTTCACCACCTGTTCTCGTTATCGGTGTTTCTTGTGTGTAACCAATTAGCTCCCTCAAGCCTTTGTGTCTTGTCCAGGTGTTTCTCGTTGCCTCGTCACTTAGCTTGTAGTTAGTTCCCTGAGTTTCTGTCAGGCTTTATTGGGTCATTGTGAGCTGTGAGTATGTGAGCATACGTGTGCTCCTGTCATGTTTTGTTTCCTGTTGTAGTTTGGTTTGATACTTGTGATTTCCAGGCATTTTTTGGAGTACTTTGACTTAGTGGTTTTTTTCCCATTGTACTGCGGTGTGTATTTTTTGTTAAATACATTTTGGTCAATCCACCCTGCTCCTCTCTGCTTTTTGGGGTCCTACAACTACCATCACGCAGAACGTGACGGCTCACCCATCATTTGACATTGTGGTTTTCTAGGAAGGTCGTAGGTGCGATTGTTTGAAAATGTGAACACTGACAGTCCGACTTCAGACAGTTGGATAAGAAAAAAAAATTGTGTTGTGTATTAATATTGATGTTTCCCTTCTTATGATGAGAAATCATAAACATGATCACTGTCTTCACATAAATCAATGTCATTCATTATTAATAAGAACAGACAACATGATTAAAATTAGAGCAAACTTATTTCAGATGCGTGTGTCAAACTGGGAGCTCTTTCCATTCTTCAGTACTCAAAAAGTAGCTCGCGGTTTCGTAAAGCTCAGTGCGCCCTGACACAGAGAATCCGAAACACGTATGTTGAAATGCGTGTTTTAATTACAAAGCCTGGAGTCATAGCTTCTTTTTATCAGCGTTGCCAACTCTTGTTTGAACAAGATGGACGAGTGATAACGGTCTTGGAATTTCCAGTTTGCAAAACACTGAGGATAGGTATCCAATCACCCGAGGGGATGTCATAGAGACATCCGATAAAAAACGTTGCTGGATTGCATGTTGTGAAAAGTAACATGAAGCACATTCAGGATTTATTCCCTTTGGGGAAAAAAACGCGACAAAAGAAATGAAATACAATTTTTGTCGTGAAAATTTGGGAAAAATGTCATCTAAGTATGCAGCTATATTTTTCCTAGAAAAATATAGCTGCATACTTAGATTTTTCCTAGAAAAATATAGCTGTTTCATGGATTAATTTTCTTCTCCTTAAAATAGGCCCCTTGACGCCTTAAAAGTTTCATTTTCAATTTTATTATTTGATTTTTTTTACACTTTATTGAAGATTTTTGCGATCGTCATCTCTCCCAGCTTCCGTGAAGTTCAAAAGTAACAAATCCCAGTTTTCAGTGAACGCATCACTTGGTAAATTCGATTTCTGCCAACTTTTGTCGTGTATTGTAAAACGTCCTTTTCTCTCAGTTTTCCTCTCCGATTCGCACTTTTTCAATCAAAGTGGCATCCACCCGAATCACGGACTTGGTTTGGAGTTTATCGCGGCTGCAAGTTGGCCGACTGTGAGTCAACAACGATGACGTCTGAGCGGTAATTTCCTCTATTTCACATGTCGCCGCGGACTGAAGTGCGGTGATTCGACATGTAGCTAGCTTGTCACTCGTCGTCGCCGCCGTCTTCTTGTACACGAATGAGTCGAGCCAAACGTTACAAAATGTCCGGAAAGTCGCCTGACTTCTCCCCGGCGAATCAACTTTTACCCGGGCAGCGTTGGTGGCGTGCGGCCGCCTTCGGCGCGCTCTGGCTGAGCGTTTTCGCCTCGACGGTCTGGGCGGAGGAAGCATCGTGCCACGGAGCCTACGACCTCTACTTCGTCCTGGACAAGTAAGACACGCACACCCCACGCGCGCTTTTCAGCGGGTCTCTTGCGTGAGGAAATGAGCTTTCATGTCAGCAGAAATGCGGTGAGCACTCGTTAATACCATCACTGGTTATCTTAACAACACCGGGTGCCATGTAAATATGCCCCAGAGCGGCTGTGGAGGGCATACCAATCTGGCTTTTGGTCAAAAGTTCAATATTTTCCTTCCTTTAGAGCACATGTGTCAAACACAAGGCCCGGGGGCCAGATGTGGTCCGCCACATCATTTTATGTGGCCCGCAAAAGCGAACCAAGCATGTCAAATTCCGTAATGCTTGCTGAAGTCTGAAACTAAATTCCAAATTGTCATATGTAATGCACAACAACAATCATTATTCTTGACTTCTGATTTTAAAACTAGTTATTCATCATTTGTTGTGCGCTGTGTACGTAACATGTGGCGGGGATGAAACATTTATATGGTTTCCCAAAATTCACAACAGCCCTCCAAGGCAAACCGTAACTACAATGTGGCCCGTGACAAAAATAAGTTTGACAACCTTACTTTAGAGAGTGGACTCCGAAAAGGAAGAGCGCAGCTTTCCTGAACTCGCTACATTTTCCTCCTTTGATTGTGTTCAAATCTGGAGATGCCAATACACTCTAAATGACAGTTTGCACAAGAACAAAAATGTGGTTATGTCCAAACACAAAATTAATTGAGAGCTGCCTAATTTATCACATCATATCAAAACAACCCTAAGGTAGCAGTCAAATGTGTCCATGAATACTGTAGCTCTGGACGGCGTAACACAATGACAGGTTGTATCTGGCATAACAATGTTTTTTGTTGTTGTTTTGTTTGTTTTTTTGTAAGAGGTCAAATATTCCGGGTCCATCAAGTGATTGGACTTCCAAGAGTAATAAGAAAAAAAACATCTGTCCCGGACAAGCTAGCATAAGAACTACAAATGCTAATTGCTCAAACAAGCAGGGCATTGACGATGCTATGGGCCTGTTAGTAACAAATGTTTTTAGAATCGTCTGTAATATCTACTATGGCATTCTTTACGCTGATAATGGCATGTGCATATGTATGTTCAGTGCTAATTGAATTGAGTTCTTACTTATCGTTGTAAGTAGATGTCGTCACCACATGCGCCTCCAAGCTCTGCCAGCTCTGCTTGGTCGTAATTCCATTATTTTGATTTATTTTTGGTTCTTTTTCGTTAAAAGTCATCCCAAACTCCCCCTTTGTGGAAGTCTGACATTCGTTGCCAGAACATTGTGGCAAATATGGTTTGAAAATTATTAAATTTTAGTTTTGAGGCTGAATTATTTGTCTCAAACTATTTTTATGGTCAACTAAACCACCAAAAGAGACAAAAAAAAAAAAAAAGAAGGAAGTGATGAGAAATGAATATGCGTCACAGGACACAGTCAACTTTGTGAGGTTTCGAGAAAAATAAATAAAGAAATAAATTGGGGAGTGGTCAGCATTCCGGGGCCGGGCCGCCAGCTGTTGCGACGTGGACGGACGCCGGGGTGGGCTCGGGTCTGGGGGACGCAGCTGTCTTCCGCGTTTCTGGTGGAAGGCGGCACAACAAGTTCACGTTATGATGCAAAGGCAGGAAGGAGGAGTTACATCATCACATTGAAAACTTCCTGTCCAAGAACATGAGACCCCCCCATTTCATTTTATTGTAATCACTCCTTCAAGACTCCCCAGTGTTGGTCTTGTTGACCCTTTTTTTTTTTTTGCTGTCAGCATTTCTGGAGATTTTAATCAGTATTTCATAATTGTGTGTCAGAGTTGTGTTTTTTTATGCGGCTTTTGGATAAAGACTGAAGTTAGACTTTTTTTTTTTTAAACAGTTTTTCTCCATCTATTTATTTCATAAATCATTCTTGTGATATCCAGATGTTTTTTTTTTTTTGGTTTTGTTTTTGTAGTTTTTCTCTCAAACATGTACATCTTGTTCTTTGTGGATATAAATCTACCTGAGGAAAAGGACATTTGTTATGGAAAATTAAAAAGAAAACAAACTAGACTTTACTTCTGTAGCAGTGCCTCTTTTTAGAAAAAAAGAAAAAGAATATTGTATGCTTACAAAATATCTTATTTTATATTCATTATATATTTTATATTCTTTTATATTTTTCTCCAGGGGGGGAAAAAACACAACTTGCAGTGTTAAAAAAAAAAAAATCAGCGGTACTAAGATATATTTTAGCCTCATTTGATACCATTTGTGTTAAAAATGGAGATGAAAAAAATCCCAGAAAATTGTTCTCTCTTGCAAATTTTTTCTGACGTGATTCTTCGCCGAAGCAAACGGTGTCATGAGACAAAATGTAGCGCCACTTCGCGTTGCGGTGAATTTCAGCCTCCCTCTGTTGGTGTCTTTGAATGGTTCCCGGATTTCAGATGGGATTCTTGCTGACGTGTGCCACAAGATGACCAGCAACATTTCTATCTCCTTTCAGGTCCGGAAGCGTTGCCGCCGACTGGTTTGAGATCTACTCCTTTGTCCGCAATCTGACCGACAGATTTGTCAGGTGAGTGAGTGCGTTGGGTGGTGAGCCTCCCAGGTGGACAAACTGGCACGTCCCAATAGTAGCTGCAATCATATATATAATAATAATCATAATAATAACGATGACGGTCCATAAGTAACCGTTGAGCAGTGACAACCAAAATGAAAACTGAAAAAACAAAACAAAACAACAACTCTGTATCATTCCCCACAATATTTTGATTCGACTACATAACAGTTTGAACATTCACGTTGAACTCTGAGCTGCGGCTCTTTCTATTCTGCTTTTTTGTTTGTGGATAATATATTTATTCAGTCAGAAAAAAAGTCCTGCAAATTGGACCTTCATAAAAAAATGGCCTTTGTTTCACAAAGAGGACTTGATGCTCATGTAGTATGACTTTTTTTTTCTTCATGAAAATAATTGCAACAGTGATCTTCCCCCCCAAATTCTCCATTTTGTATGATATTCCCCCTTTTCCTCACAAATCTCATGAAATGACAACTTAGATACAACAAGATAAAAAGAAATACAATTCTTGAGAAAATTATGCTTTTCTTTCCTAAAAAGTGGTATATTACACTCATTTTTTCTTATAAAAACATTCACGAAAAATATTAGCATTTTTCTCAAAAGAGTGAAACTCTTTACATGAAGGGACAAAAAAAACAACATTATGGTCCCGACAAGAAACGTATTATGACAACTTTTTCTCTAGTCAGTAGACTTCACTTTCTCAGGATTGAAAAAACATCCGACTTAATCGTTAAGTGTTCTTCTCCGACATAAAGTCCCGTGGACGATGGTCACCAACTGGAGGCGACACAATCGGCGGTTTTGTTCCCGGTTGGAACCCTGTCACGATTTCGCACGTTCGCCGGCCTCGCAGCTCCGCTTCTGACTTTGGGAGGACGTGGCCGCGCGTCCTATTCAGACCAAAAAATTGTCCGTCTTCGAGGTGTGAGCGCCGCCGCCGCCTGCCGGCTGCCAGCTCAGCTACAGGACAGACGGCGCTCGCTCGCTTTGCCCGCCTGAAGAAAATAGCAAAGGCAGCAGGTGGGAGTGGGTGGCGGAGTCGGCCGCTCTTCTGGGCTGCGAGAACGGCCATTTGCCACGGGAGTGGCCGCCACACGTACACCCCCCTGCCGATCCCCCCCCCCCGCTCCCAAACTCCTGACTTCCACCATATCAGGCTATGCACAGTAAGATTCCAACAAAATTCTGACTTTATTTTTAAAAAATTCTCCTCCTTTTTGGGGGATGAAATTCAAGTGTTTTTCTCCCCCATGAACAAAATTTGGGCTCTTTTCCTCGGAAAATAATGTCTTTATTCCTCTAAATTCTTCAAAACTTGACAATTGATTTAATTCAAATTTTTTTCCTCACCATGTTTTTTCGTCTTGAATTTTTTTTCTTTCTTTTCCCCCCTCATAGGATTGTTACCTTTTAAAAGTATATAAATACAAATAAATTCACCTCATTTTTTCCCTCAAGACATATCACGAAAACCCCACTCTTAAAAATTTGTTCTTGCAAAATTGCAACTTTTACCAAAAATAAATAAATACAATTGAAACTTTTTTTCTGGCAATTTTTTCTTTCTCAAATGTAATTTTTATCAATACAAATGAAAGTCTCAGGGGAATATTCAAATTAAAAAAAAAAAAAGAAAAATGTTTAAATTCACATAAGAATGTCACTTTCCCCCCTCAAAATGTTTTTTTTCCATTAAAAAAACCTATCATAACATATATATGACATAAATATGTCAAAATGCGAAATGTTCCATTTGCAGCACTTTCCGGAAAGTGTGCATTTTTTTTTTTTTTTTTTGTGCGAGCGCTCAAAACCCCAAAGCCAATCAGCCACCCCCCCAGACACCCACCCCCACTGCAGCACAACATACACAACGTACAGCAAGACGGCCGGGAGGCGGCGAGGACAATCTGTTGAAGATGCTCGCACACGGCGAACACTTCTGTTCCGCCGTGTGTGGCTAATAGCGACGCTACGTCCGACCGATCTCGACAGGAAATCGTCCAATCCCCCCCCCCTCGGGGCGCGTATTTACACCAACTTCATGTATACAATCGGCGACGTCATTTAGTTGCTGTATGCACACCGCGGCCGTTTTGTCGCTTGCATTCGACAGATTACTTTGGACGGCGGCCGTGTGCAACCTGACGCCAAATTCTAAAGCGTTTCTTGCCACACGCTCAGTTGAAACCACTTCTTGTCTTTCTCTTTGCACCCAAGATGTACCCCGCTGCAACACGGGAGCAATTTTGGACAAAGGGACACACAGAAAAACATTTTGTTAAAGGAAAATGACAAAATGCCTTGCTCTGCGCCCATATCTGTCACCCAGAAGTCAAACAATGTTTCTTGTTCAAGAAAGATGGCATATTTTTTATTTTTCAAAATAATCTTAGTTTTTAACATGGTTTAGTTTTTTATTTTTATTTTATTTAATTGCTTTTTGGGGATTTTTTTTTTTTTTTTGGTGACGACGGGAGTTGAAATACATTTAAAAAACGCAGACAACAAACTCATGATTTTATTTGTAAAAAGTCAGGGAAAGAATGGGGAAACAAGTCATTTTCTGAGAACAAAGGTTTTCTTTCTTCTCGACCAAGTCATCACCATATTTTTCAAGCTCGAAATTTGTCGGACAAAGACGAAGATGCCTCTTTTCAAAGTCCTGATCTCACGAGTCATCAGACACCATTGTTCTATTTTGAAGTAAGTCATCAGAAAGGGTTTCCGAAGATCCTTCCAAAGTATTTGAACACGAGATTCCAAAACCCATTCCACACTGATCCATACAAGTGCTGCTGCTCAACAGCTGGACAGCAAACATATTTTGGCGTCAGGAAGATTGATTAAAAAAAAAAAACAAATTGTCGCAAAACCAAAATATCCCAAACTTAAAATGGAAGTTTCAAAAGTAAAAGGCTGTGCCAAATATGGCTAGCTTATGCTCCCACAAAGGCCTGTGGGAACACTGCAAGTTGGCCGCTGCGCTTTGCAACTTCACGCCCGGCAAAGCAAAAGTCTCACATTTTCTCCTTCCACCCAATATGTCCTCATTTGCAATTCCCTTTTACACTTTGAACACAAAGGAACAAAACATACAAATCAGACCGTGCCTTCCGAGATGATGATGATGATGATGATTCATTTATCTATGCGCCACTTTTAGTCCTTAATTCTGCCCTTCTGCGCTCCTACAACTGCGCAACTTTGCTTCATTTTCTGTGGACTTCCAAAATAATAAGGATAAAAATAGCACAGCATTTCTTTCAACATGACAATCATTGGAATATAATGTGGAGGCACACATCGACCGTTCCTCCAAATTTGATCGACAAAAGAAAAAGAAAATAAAATCAAACATCTGACGCCCTGCAGATAATCTACAGAGAGCAACTAAAGATACATTTTAAGCATCCAAATGTTTAAATCCACTACGGGGAAGCTTTAAAAGAACAAAACTATCAAATATGTCTAAGCTTTTCCAGTGTGAATGGACTTTTCAAACGTATCGTGTCCACCTGTGCGCTGCACGCAATCGTACACTTTTGCAGGATTATGATCACGCTGACTCCATCCGCGGTATTTGGATTAAACTCGTTTCTTTCTATTTCTTCAAAGTACGGTTATCTTTAGAGTCTACAAGCTAATATAAATCTTTTTGTTCCCCCGACATCAGCAAGGTCATGGAAACGTTTTATTTCAATGGCAGAAAAGCTGTCGGAACAACTTGAGCTCGGCGATCTTAATTTGGCAAGAACCAAGATCCTCTTTCCAAGCGGAACACGGCGTTTGACACCTTCCGACGTGTGAATGTCCTTTAAAAAGTGGTTAGGATGATGTCAAAATGGAGTTTCAACGCATATGTATGCAATGGACTTGATTTAAATGTATTCAATTTAGTCATGTCAAATGCAGCCAGCGTTTTCCTGTGTGGCGTTAAGTGTCAGGTACATATTTGTGTCCATATTTATGCCCTGCAGGACGTGACTCATATCGCAGCAACATCATGTTAGCTGCGACTTCCTTCGGGCTGACAGAAGCTGCGTATTAAAAAAAAAAAAAAGAGAGAAAAAAAAGGGGAAAAAAAGGCTAATTTTAGGACCATGCTTTCACCATGTGTTGAAAATATATTGGATTCATAGCCATCTGACTCTCCTAGAAGCTTTAAGTAATTGGCCACAGACGTTCCATGATGATGAGGATGATGATGATGATATTAATAATAATAATAATAATAATAATTAAGGACCTTCACAAAGTGCAAACATAACATTTTTGCACCTTTTAGCTACCCTCTGTTAGTGATAGCTGTGCATGAAAGTAAGGATGACCTTTGAACTATGGATTCTGCTCCCCCCTTCTCCCAAAAACATTGGGAAAAAAAATCACCCCCAAAAATATTTTTATCGCCACCCAAAAATCTGTTGTCCAAAATATATTTCCCCCCCAAATGTTTTTTCCAGTTACCCCAAAATAATTTTTCCATCAAAAAATCTTCGTAAAAGAAAAACTATATCCCACCTATTTCCCCCTCCCCCAATTTTTTTTCTTCCCCAAAATATTTTCACCAGTTTTTATTCGCCCCCCCCCCAGAAAATGTAGTTCCACCTAAAAGAAATGTCCCCAATCACCCCCACAAAAAATCGTCTTCCCTCAAAGTAAATAAAACATGCATTATTTGATGAAATCAATCAATTGCCCAACCTAACGTGTCATAAAGCACATAAACAAAACTTTAACAGTAAAAATGCATTTATCTCATGATGTTATTGTAAACTGAAATTAGTTTGTAATCCACTTTATTATAATGTTGTTCTTTTTTTTTTACTCTGTAGTCCCAGGATGAGAGTTTCCTTCATCGTATTCTCGGCCCAAGCTCACGTCCTCCTACCGCTGACTGGGGATCGGTAAGTTAGCATTCTTATGCTAGCACGTTAGCATTCCATGATTTCTGTGACAAAGCGGTGCCGCATTAGCGGACATTTAGCATAACCCCCCCCCCAAAAAAAATCACAACCACCTTTTTTGTCTTATAAGGTACGAAATCGAAGAAGGCCTGGAAAAGCTTCGTGCTGTCAATCCGGCCGGCGAAACATACATGCACGAAGGCATCAAAAAAGTGAGCGGACCTTTTGGCATGGAGCTGAGAGAAATAGACCTGAGTTTTTTGTGCTTTTTCACCCCATAGGCCACGGATCAGATCCAGAAGCAAGGTGTCAAGTCGTCAAGCATCATCCTGGCGCTGACGGACGGGAAGCTGGATGTGTTTGTTCATGACTTCACTGTCAAACAGGTATCCCTGGTCATATTCTTTTCCCTGGCTGAGATTTCGATTTTCAGGAATTTATGGTGTTTGGTTTTTGTGTGTGTGCGTGTGTTTGGGGGTCTTAAAGGCGGAGGAAGCACGGAAGTACGGCGCTCGCGTCTACTGCGTGGGGATCAAGGACTTTGATGAGCAGCAGGTGAGAGAACACTGAGCTCAATGCTAACATATAATGCAAAATGCCATAGACGAGCTAGAAAATAGCGTTGATGTCACTTGTTTTTCCAAACCTTTGAACAATGCCTTCTTTGCACACATGGGGCAGTGACCCATCCAAACAGAGCATACCACAATCCTCACGAGTGGGGTTGGGGTGGGGTGGACTTGTCTTGGCTGCAAAACAAAATGGCCCCTCTTGGGTGGCTGGAAAGCAGCATTGGCACCAGCTGTGTGCAAAAGTCCCTCCAGTAGATTTCATCCCTTGCGACTTGAGTGGCCTCCCTGACCCATTTTGATGCACCCCGCCCTGGCCTAAATGGGCTCAAATGACAGGATGCCACGTGAAATCATGAAGGCTTACTTTTGCTGCGTCCCACCGGGGCATCGCACGGAGGAGGAGCGAGATCAAGGTTTCATTCACTCGTGAGCTGAGGCGTTGCCTTCGTGGACGCTCGGAAATTCGACATTTTCCTCACACAGCGACTGGTGTACTACCTATGTTTACCGAAGCCACATAAGTGCTTTGTACCTACTGATACATCGACAGACCCGTGAACCTACCCACTGACCCACCTACGTAACTAACCCAACCAACTACTGAACACCTAACCAAAGCCTAATTGCCCAACGAGCTAGCCACAGTTCCTACTGAGCATCGGACCTACCTGTGCCTACTTGCAACCTACCTACTTACCTATCTACTTATTAACTAACCAACTACCTTAGCTACCTAAACAACTCACTTATTACCATCCTACATACCTAGCGAGCCACCGAGCTACTTGATATCTACTCTATCGACTGACCCAACTTGCCTTCTGAGCCAAACCTACCAACCTTGAACCCATCCAACTAACTACCGACATACTGAACGAAAACTAACCTAATCTACTGAACAAACGACCAACTCTTCGGCCTAGCGACTTACCTTTAGCTCTCATTGCGCATATATTCTTTTTAAGATATTGGACTAATTCACTGTCGGCACATTTACAAAGTAGCAAATCTTGATGGCTACTTTTGGCCAGCGTCGGCCCTCTGATGCGGCGTCCTGCCCTCAACACCCCCCACCCCCCTCCACCTCATAACCATGGCAACCGTTGGTAACCATCCGGCGCCTGCTAAATCCCAAACAAAGGCAACATTCGTCTCCCTCTGCGCCACCGTCGAGCGTTTGCCACAGTTGGGCCATCTGCTCCGTCGCCTGACGCTCGCCGGCGCCAAAGCCAAGGCTCCGTCCAGACTGGACCGCGCCGTTCTCAAACCTTTTCTCCTCCTTCGCAGCTCGTCGACATTGCCGACACCAAGGACCAGGTGTTTCCTGTCAAAGATGGCTTCCACGCGCTCAAAGGCATTGTCAATTCCGTAAGTGAGGCCTCCTCCTCCTCCTTCGTCTTCTTTTTCTTCTTCTTCTTCTTCTTCTCTCTCAGTTCCGGCGTTTTATTTAAAAGACGGAAACGGCTCATTTCCTGTCGCCGACTTCACTCGGGCTGCAAAAGGAAAAGCCTGCGTGAGGCGTCTCTCTCTCTCTCTCTCTCTCTGTCTCTCTCTCACACACTTGCACACAGACACACACACACACACACTTGCACACATCCACCAAGTTGGTTTACATGATGTGTGTAAGGCGAGGCCAGAAGGAACATCTGCTGGAGATGTTGCAGCTGTGTTTCGGCCAACGCACACTCATGCGCGCGCCACGCACGCACGGACGGACGGACGGACGGACGGACGGAGCTGCCACGTGTGCAGCCGGGAAGGACGCGAGGCCAAAACGCTTCTTTTCATTGTCACTAATGAAAGCAATCTGTGCACCTCTCATTGGAGCCAATTTCAAAGCGACAAGGTGTTATGATGTGGTCCGGGGTGAAAATGTCCACTAATAATCTAATCAGACGTAGTCAATAATCACTGTCATAACTTCATTGCCCGACAGCTTCAAAGCTGTCAAGCAATAAAGTTGATTGACAGCACCTTTTTTTTTTTGGGATCAAATGTAAACATTGGTAAATATAGACAAAATAGTCTGAACTTTCATGGCAATAGTTATAATGAATGTAATTTACTATATGTATTTTTTTAGATTACATTTAAAAAAAATACTCACTAAGTTTAAAAGTACTTAAGTTTGGTTGGTCACATTTTGCAAATGTAATTAAAAATAAGTTTTGGCAAGTTCAGGGAAGGGGAGGTTTCTGGCATGTTTAGGAATTTTCTTTTCTCGCCATTTTTTTTGTGAAGGTGAGTGATTTCTAGTTTTTTTAGGAAAGGAGGGATTGCAGGTAAATTTGGGATTGGTGCTTGGCTTGTTTCATAGTTTTTCTTTGTTTTGGGCATTTGCTGCGAAGTTTAGGGAAGGCCAGGGCACTGGCATATTTAGGAAAGGGAGGTCGCTAATATGTTAAGGGGAACAGTGAAATTGCATTATGTTTAGGGAAATTGGCTACATTGAAGTTTCCGGGGGGGGGGGGGGTGTTGCTGGCAAGCTTTTCTGGGGGATATATTTAGGAATGGGAGACCTGTTATGTTGTGGAAGTGGGGCGGCAAGGTTTGTGAAAAGGAAACCGTGGCATGTTTAGGAAAGTGGTTTTATATGAAAAGAAAGGGGGGTTGCTGAAAGAGCTAGGACGGGGAAATTGCTGATCAATTTCTAAAAGGGTAGAAAACTGCCAAGATTCGGAAATGGGGGTGTTTGCGAGCACATCTAGGAGAGCGGGGCTCTTTGGTCAATTTAGTCAATGCGAGATGGCCGGCATGTTGAGTCAAGTGGGTTGGCAAAGGGGGTGACTGCTGTTACGTTAAGGAAAGCGAGGTCGCTGCTAAGTATTCCTGACAAATGCAGTGGGAAGCTTCGACCTGACGGGAAACAAGGCTGACAGCTTTTGTCTTTATCTCCACTCTGTCAAGGAAGTCATTATCGGGGGATAAACGCAGCACTTCCTTTTTCCCGTGGCCTCTCTCCACAAATCGTCTTTTTTTTTTTTTTTTTTTTTTTGCAATGCATCCATATCCCGTTGTCACATTTATTTCCCACATTTGGCAGTAAATATTTGCCGCTCGTCAGATGGAAGCTGCGCGCAACCTGTACCGAAAGGTGCGAGCGTGCGTCCGATGCACTTTTTTTTTTCCCGAACCAGGCTCCATTTGCATACTTTGTCCTTTGTTGATTTATGGACTGGCGACAGTGGGACCCTCACAAGCCTCTTTATATGTTAATGTCGCATCCGCAGCCTTTTCAATACAAGCGGCGGATGTAATCGCCTCGCATAATTTGCCCATAAAAGCCGGCGTACCCCCAGCGCCCCCACCCAGTCGGATCCGTTTCTCAGGTGTTGCGCCTTCATCTGTTTTTCCCGAGCTGACCCGCTCGATAGGCAAGCGCCAACGTGCCGATAACGTGTCTCCGGCGTTCTTCTCTGTGTGCAGATTTTGAAGAGGTCCTGTACAGAGATCCTGAGTGTGGAGCCCTCCAGTGTTTGCGTCAACGGTGAGCGCATTTCAACCCAAGTGCCGGTGACGCCAATTCAGTAGCGCCCCCTGCAAAGTTGGGAAAAATTCAGCCTGCCATACTTGATGGTTAAGGCGAATTTTCTGAAAGTTACTTGCTGGTGCATTTAATAAAAGGTGGAAACCTGGAAAGTTTACAAAAGGCGAGTTTTGCTGCTACGTAATAGGAAAGTGGAAAATTTGAAAAAGCCGTCCGATGAAAGATGTTTTGCTTTGAAGTTGTTTTGGAACAACGACAAAAATCACCCCCCTGATGACCATTTCACAGATGGCCTCGAAAATTTGGTGGGCATGTCTATCCTAACAGGACAGATGGAAAAGTGTCAAAGACTCGTGCCTGAAATTGAACCGGAGGTCGGCCATTTTAATTTGAAGGGGACTATTTGGGCTATTTTGGGACTTGTATGTTCATGGTTTCCAACCAGGGAATCGTCCCAAACGCTCCTAAAACCTCCAAAATGTCCCCGCTGCAGAGTCGTTCGACATTGTGCTGCGGGGGAATGGCTTTGCGTTGGGCCGCAGCAGCGAGAGTGTGGTGTGCAGCTTCATCGTGGATCAGCAAACCTTCAGTAAGTGACTCCGGCATACCATGTACCGTCTTCGTGCCGTACCAAAAAAAAAAAAAAAGCCCAATAAATCAGCTGATTTTTGCCCGTTTTAAAGGTGCTAATATCGACTGATTGAATGGGCCGGTCGATTAATCGTCGGTGCCCAATCCCACACCGTACCATTAAAAAGGGTGAATATATCGTCTGATTTCAAGGGTTGTTCCCAAAAGCACACCGTCCCAAACCAACTTAATTTTTTTCAAGCATTATAAATAGCCAAGCGCTGTCCATTATGGATGAGTAAAAGACAAAACAAAATAAATAAGGTGACGCGAAAGTACAATATGTAGTGTGTGCAGGTCATCATCGAGCTTCTTATTTTGGCCTGCAATCTGTTTCCGGCACGTTTGGCTCATCTTCACAAACACTCGTTCGGTGCGTGCCAATGCCAACAAGTTATTTTCTGACTCTTGACTGAAATACTTGTGTGGCATATTTTCCCTGCTTTTTTTTTTAAGGCTCAACTTGTCGTCAGCAGATGTCCTCGTGCGTGTCCTTTCTCAGTTCCGTCGCCCACACGGGGGAAGGCCCGCCGTTCCCTCTCTTTTTTTGTTTTGGCTCCCCGCATGTGTTTCTGACGACCTTTTTGACGGAACGGACCATATTTTTAAATTACGGACGATGGATAAGCGGGGACAGGGTGGGCTGGGGGGGCGGGTCTTGACGGTTCTCGAACACGCGCTGCATATGCCGGGCAGATGCCACCGTCTTATCTGTCACCTCAGCAGTTGGAGGGCCAAACAAACGACCTCGGTGGCCGTAGACTCAAAGACACACACACACACACACACACACGTGCACAAGCACACACATACGCACGCGCACACACACACAAAATGGAGCAGTGATAGCGAAATGCCTCCACATGTGGGCAAGGAGAGCAGCAAGCAAACAACCAGACTAACCATACATACAAACAAAGCATGCCGGAATATTGACAGGCATTTATCTTCTTCCTTCTCAGTGCATCGTGACTGTATCGATTTTTTATTTTATTTTTTGCTTCCCGTCCAGATCACAAGCCGAGCGTCGTGCGTAACGACTACCTGCTCTGTCCGGCGCCCAAGCTCTACGATGTGGGACAGTAAGTACATTGCTGTGATGAATCTTTTTTTAAATTTTGGGCGTTGAAACTGTGTGAGCGCTAAGTTGTGAGTAATGTTGGTACGTAAATGAAACAGTCAAGGAAATTTTGGGCTTTTGGAGCCAATATAGCAAAACGGGAGGTGGCAGGAGATAAAATAACCTTTTCAAAATGAAATACAACATTTTCACGCCTCTGGGTTTTTTTCTTGTTGTTTTTGCTAACAGCAGAAGTGCTTGTGGGTCAATGCTGGATCAAAACAAACCTAAATTAAATATTTGTTCCTATTTATCCACCCCCCATTATTAAAAAAGAGAAAAATAATAATGAAAAACTAGATTTTTTTTTTTAATGGACAAAACTATCTGCTCGGTGGGTTTGAGTTCTTTAAATGGCATATTTTGAGGAAACTTTACTAATGGTTTTTATATCGTATATGCAGTCAGCCACATTGACCTGTTATAAATGTCAAGTCTCAAAACATGTACAGTATATGACATAAATAAAGAGAAAATACATGCTGTTCAAAGCTGCTCAAAATATGATTTTAAAAAAAACGAGTTTTGGGGGAGTATTGAAATATTCGGAAAACATTTTATCTATGCATCAATTCATAAGAGGACAGCGCACATAACGGGCACAAGTATTCAATGTGCTGTTAATATTCTTTCAATTTTTTGTGACATTGTGATTTTTGTCCTCTTAAACATAAAAAAGAAAAGTAAGAAAGAAAACAGACACGCGCACACCGTGAATGTCGTGTTATTCACAAAAAGCCGCTAAATTTACAGGAAGTCGCGTTTTTTCGTCTTTGTTGCGCATCGCCAAACTTGGCACAACACACATTTGACTGCAATCCAATCAGTCGCATACGATTGTAAGCGGCATTGCCCGATCATACTTATGCTTACCGTATATCTACTTAGCGTATAGTATTGCATGCTGATCCTCTGATTCGGAGACAAATGATTGGATCAAGGGGATTAATTGCAGCAAAGATATTTGTTTTGTGTTTCCAACACATGTTACACTTTTGATTGGAATATGTTTGTGCAGCGTTGGCGCTGAACCTGGAACCAAAACAATTTCGTTGTTGTCTTATGACAAATTTACGACTTTTTGACACTCAGTTCACCTTAGTACACCCAGTGGAATGCATGTAATTCCGTGTAAGATATAAAAATTCATCGTGCGTGAATTAAATGCTCAAAACTTTTAATTTATGGATATGTTTGTCATCTTACAATTTTACAATCAAATAAGGATAAATTGGTAATTTAGAACAATGTCATTTTATTTCATTTTAAATAAATGCTTTTTTTTAAATCTTAAAAAAAATCATATAAAAATAATACATATTTGTATATTTGATTTCCTATTTCCTCGAGATGCAAATTCAGCCGCCCCCAAAAGAATATATTTTCAATTTTGTTACGTGCGCACAAACATACAGGTTATATTTATCATGAAAATATAGCATTTGATTGGAAAAAGGATAAAGTACATATCTAATTGATCCCTCAATTGTATTGAATGCAAAATAAATGAGAGAGCGAAGGCCGAAGTGAGCGTGAATGTTTTTCCATCCAAAGGTGTGCTCCAATTTGCGCAAATCGAGTTGGCCGCGCACATCGGGTCAGCAGCCATTCGGGAGCCGCCTCCAAAGTTGAAGCCGCGGGACATTAAAGTAGCAAGCGAACATCTGCCGCCTCCGCCGCAGACGCCCGCCGCGTAGCTCGCGTCCGCTTCTCCTCGCTCGCTCGCCAAGCATGCCGTAAACCTTTTTTTTTTCTTTTTCCTGGGGCGCAGACATCTGTAAAGCTGCACTTGCCCGCCACGCCGCCGCCTGCCGCTTAATTAACTGATCGGCGGCCCCATTAAGGCGCTGACTAGTCGCGGGGCTGGCGCTAAGCACATCTGCTGATGGGCCTTGAAACAAGGTTGGGAGACAGATGACACCGACCCCTTTTGAATCCGCGACGTTACCTTGTTAGCTCTGCAGATGCTAACCACGGACGTTCAACCAGAGTCTTACACACAGATGAATTTCAGAGACAAACGCAGGCAACCGTGTCACAGTCATAGACGATGTGGAAAACCGCAAGGCTTTATCCCAAGCCAAATCATGATACCTTGATCCAGAACCAAATGACAATGCAGACAACCATATACTGTAGATTGTATTGATATCTCCATTAGCCGGAGCCAAATGCTGATGTACGCCTAGCTTTATCCCAAGCCAAATGACTATGCAGACCATCGCATAGAATGTATACTTTGGTCACGTGACGATGCAAAAGATGACATAGCTTTATCCAGAGCCAAATGAGTGCGAATGACTGCATAGCTTCACCCAGGTCCAAATTTGTGTGCATTTTATCCAACGCTAAATGACTATGAGAGCGACTGTATATTGTCACCTACTTACCGTTCTCTGAAGCCAAATTCCTATGTGGAAAACCTCATAGCTTTATTTGGATCCAAATGACTATGTGGGCATAGCTTTGGATGGAGCCAAATGTGGATGATCGATCGCATATCTTGTTTCAGTGTCAAATGCGAACGATCGCACATTTGCCTGTAAACTTTGACTCCAGTCATGTGAAGGAACAGCCCCATTTTCTCCCGCCCTTTTTCCCCTTCATCGCTTTTTCTGGTGACAAGATGTCAAATGGCAATACGTACAACAGCGTAGCTTTTTGCTACATCGCTTTATCCAGAGCTGATGGGCCCGTGTTTGTGTCGTTACAAGTTGCCCCCCCCCCCGTCCCCTTATTTGAAGCAGAGGCACTTCAAGTGTGATGCATGTAAGACACTCGTGAACGCTGTACCATCTGTGAAGAGTCCAAAGCGCACGTCCGTCAATCGGGAACATTCTGGAAGTTCTCCCAGCTGTCAGCAGAAGTCTCCGCCGAGTGACGCCTGCCGACGGCTCTCGCATATGCTCCGCCGTCAATTATTCAGCCTCCTCCATTTTCCCGTCTTTACGGGAAACTTTGGAAATCCATTAGCGCGCCCCCGATCCCTCGCCGTCGCATCCAGATGGACGCTATCGGCAAGGCGCAGCGGCTTCCGCGGCGTCCCGATCGTCTCCTGTCGCTTTCTTGACGGATCCCTCGACGAGTCCGCTTGCCCGCCATCGCTCAAAAACGCAAGCTTCCAGCTGTCGTCTTCTTCGTGGCTTCGGAGCCTTTCCCAGAAGTCTTTCGGCAGCAGGCGGGCTACACCCTGAACTACGCAAAGAGATCAAGAGTCTGAATTCAAGCTCACTTCAATTGAAAGCGCCTGCATGAAAGCGAACTGAATTTGGAATCAATCTACAATAAAGCACTTGGAAGTACAAAATCAGTCTACATTCAAGCATATCGACGCAGAAGGAGCTTTTCATATAGCTCACCTGAATTGAAACAGTCCGCAATAAAGCTCTCAGAGATTGGAAAGGATCCGCGTCGAAGTTCACCAAAATTGGAATGAAATTTGAAAGTTCTTTGCATGACAACTTCCCGTAATCAAAACATTCCACATTCATTCTTTTGCATGTTGAACCTCACCGAAATCGAAAAAGGACAAATTAAAGCGCTCAAAGCTCACGGCACTCGAAAGACATTGTTCAAATCTTATGGCACGAGCGCAATAATAATCAGAATACCGCGTTTAGACTTTTGCTTTGTTTGATTATAGATAAATATATCCATCCATCCATCCATCCATCTTCTACCGCTTATCCGGGGCCGGGTCGCGGGGGCAACAGCTTTAGCAGGGAAGCCCAGACTTCCCTCTCCCTAGCTACTTCTTCCAGCTCTCCCCGGGGGATTCCGAGGCGTTCCCAGGCCAGCTGGGTGACATAGTCACTCCAGCGTGTCCTGGGTCTTCCTCGGGGTCTCCTCCCAGTGGGACATGCCCGGAACACCTCACCAGGGAGGCGTTCAGGAGGCATCCGAATCAGATGCCCAAGCCACCTCATCTGGCTCCTCTCGATGTGGAGGAGAAGCGGCTCGACTCTGAGCCCCTCCCGGATGACCGAGCTTCTCACCTTATCTCTAAGGGAGAGCCCGGACACCCTGCGGAGAAAACTCATTTCGGCCGCTTGTATCCGGGATCTCGTTCTTTCGGTCACGACCCATAGCTCGTGACCATAGATGAGGGTTGGAACGTAGATCGACCGGTAAATTGAGAGCTTCGCCCTTCGGCTCAGCTCCTTCTTCACCACGACAGACCGATACAACGTCCGCATCACAGCAGACGCTGCACCGATCCGCCTGTCGATCTCTCGCTCCCTCCTGCCCTCACTCGTGAACAAGACCCCAAGATACTTAAACTCCTCCACTTGGGGCAAGATCTCTCCCCCGACCCGGAGGGGGCACTCCACCCTTTTCCGACTGAGGACCATGGTTTCAGATTTGGAGGTGCTGATTTTCATCCCAACCGCTTCACACTCGGCTGCGAAACGCTCCAGTGAGAGTTGGAGAGCCCCGTTTGAAGGAGCCAACAGCACCACATCATCTGCAAAAAGCAGGGATGCAATACTGAGGCCACCAAAACGGACGCCCTCAACGCTTCGGCTGCGCCTAGAAATTCTGTCCATAAAGATTATGAACAGAATCGGCGACAAAGGGCAGCCTTGGCGGAGTCCTACCCTCACTGGAAACGATTCCGACTTACTGCCGGCAATGCGAACCAAACTCTGACATCGGTGGTATAGTGACCGAATAGCCCGTATCAGGGGGTTCGGTACCCCATACCCACGAAGCACCCCCCACAGAACTCCCCGAGGGACACGGTCAAACGCCTTCTCCAAGTCCACAAAACACATGTAGACTGGTTGGGCGAATTCCCACATACCCTCGAGGACCCTGCTAAGGGTGTAGAGCTGGTCCACTGTTCCACGGCCGGGACGAAAACCACACTGCTCCTCCTCAATCTGAGGCTCGACTTCCTGACGGACCCTCCTCTCCAGCACCCCTGAATAGACCTTACCAGGGAGGCTGAGGAGTGTGATCCCTCTGTAGTTGGAACACACCCTCCGGTCCCCCTTTTTAAAAAGAGGGACTACCACCCCGGTCTGCCAATCCAGAGGCACTCTCCCCGTTGACCACGCGATGTTGCAGAGGCGTGTCAACCAGGACAGCCCCACAACATCCAGAGCCCTGAGGAACTCCGGGCGGATCTCATCCACCCCTGGGGCCCTGCCACCGAGGAGCTTTTTAACCACATCGGTGACTTCAACCACAGAGATAGGAGAGCCCACCTCAGGGTCCTCAGACTCTGCTTCCTCCAAGGAAGACGTGTTGGTGGAGTTGAGGAGGTCTTCGAAGTACTCTGCCCACCGGTTCACAACGTCCCGAGTCGAAGTCAGCAGTGCCCCATCCCCACTGTACACAGTGTTAGTGGTGCACTGCTTCCCCCTCCTGAGACGTCGGATGGTGGACCAGAATTTCCTCGAAGCCGTCCGGAAGTCGGCTTCCATGGCCTCACCGAACTCTTCCCACGCTCGGGTTTTTGCCTCGGCGACCACCGAAGCTGCGTTCCGCTTGGCCAGTCGATACCCGTCAGCTGCCTCTGGGGTCCCACAGGCCATAAAGGCTCGATAGGACTCCTTCTTCAGCTTGACGGCATCCCTTACTGCTGGTGTCCACCAGCGAGTACGAGGGTTGCCGCCACGACAGGCACCAACCACTTTACGGCCACAACTCAGATTGGCCGCCTCAACAATAGAGGCACGGAACATGGTCCACTCGGACTCAATGTCCCCCGTCTCCCCCGGAACATGGGAAAAGCTCTGTCGGAGGTGGGAGTTGAAACTCCTTCTGACAGGGGATTCCGCCAGACGCTCCCAACAAACCCTCACAATACGTTTGGGTCTGCCAGGACGGACCGGCATCTTTCCCCACCATCGGAGCCTACTCACCACCAGGTGGTGATCAGTTGACAGCTCCGCCCCTCTCTTCACCCGAGTGTCCAAAACATGCGGCCGCAAATCCGATGATACAACCACAAGGTCGATCATCGAACTACGGCCCAGGGTGTCCTGGTGCCAAGTGCACATATGGACACCCTTATGTTTGAACAAGGTGTTCGTTATGGACAGTCCGTGACGAGCACAGAAGTCCAATAACAAAACACCACTCGAGTTCTGATCGGGGGGGCCGTTCCTCCCAATCACGCCCCTCCAGGTCTCACTGTCATTGCCCACGTGAGCATTGAAGTCCCCCAGCAGAACAAGGGAGTCCCCAGCAGGAGTACTCTCCAGCACACCCTCCAAGGACTCCAAAAAGGGTGGGTATGCTGAGCTGCCGTTTGGTGCATATGCACAAACAACAGTCAGGACCCGTCCCCCCACCCGAAGGCGGAGGGAAGCAACCCTCTCGTCTACCGGTGTGAACCCCAATGTACAGGCACTGAGCCGGGGTGCAATGAGTATGCCCACACCTGCTCTGCGCCTCTCACCATGAGCAACTCCAGAGTGGAAGAGAGTCCAACCCCTCTCGAGAGAACTAGTACCAGAACCCAGGCTGTGTGTGGAGGCAAGTCCGACTATATCCAGTCGGAACTTCTCTACCTCACACACCAGCTCGGGCTCCTTCCCTGCCAGAGAGGTGACATTCCATGTCCCAAGAGCTAGCTTCTGCAGCCGAGGATCGGACCGCCAGGGTCCCCGCCTTTGGCTGCCGCCCAGCTCGCATTGCACCCGATCCCTTTGACCCCTCCCACGGGTGGTGAGACCATGAGAAGGAGGACCCACGTTGCCTCTTCGGGCTGAGCCCGGCCGGGCCCCATGGGTGTAGGCCCGGCCACCAGGCGCTCGCCAACGAGCCCCACCTCCAGGCCTGGCTCCAGAGGGGGGCCCCGGTGACCCGCGTCCGGGCAAGGGAAACTGAGTGCCATCGATTTTGTCTGTCATAAGGGGTTTTGTGAGCCGTGCTTTGTCTGGTCCCTCACCTAGGACCTGTTTGCCATGGGTGACCCTGCCAGGGGCATAAAGCCCCAGACAACTTAGCTCCTAGGATCATTGGGACACACAAACCCCTCCACCACGGTAAGGTGACGGCTCCCGGAGAGGAGATAAATATATCTGAAAATGAATTTATAATAATGGTTGTCTTTTTGTATTTTCCGTCAAGGACTTTGTACAGCCATACTGGTGTACGAACGACAATCATGATTATTACTTTCGTGATAATCAATGCTGCCGTTTTTCCAAATCCATTCATTGAACATGATGCATGTCCAAACATTAGAAGCGATTATCTTTGGATTTCATTCAGCATGTCCCGCATTTCACGTTGTCGAAGGAAAAATATGCTCTGCCGGTGACGCTCGCGTTTAGGATGTCCAGCTGTGACGGGAGGAGGTGGGGGGGTTGGGTGTTCATCAGTGTTTCTCGCATGGGAGCCCTCGTGTCTGATTTATAACCCAGCCCGCCATTATCACCCGTTTGGCTTAAATTGGCGAAATTGAGCTTCTGCCGTCACACCCAAAACGGAGAGCTCACATTTGCTTTGCACGCCACAGAGGAATGGACACCTTCGACACGCTTTAATATGCGCTGGATGGAGGCCAATTCCAAAATAAAAACTAGTCCATAAGAAGAACGAGCAAGCAAAAGGCGAGCACAACAAGTTTTATCCTCGATTCTATCAAACATACCAACATTTTTCTTTCGGTGTAGCAGGATGGTGAAATAATAAAATGCAGAATAGTTTCAACATGGATTATATCGAATCAAAATAAAAAAGCTGTGGTATGCAATTGGAGAAATTGAGGGGGAAAACAAAATTGAGATTGATTGATTGATTGATTTTTCCACATTGTTTAAGATGTTTAATATTGATAATGAGGTGAACATGGACAGTGATGATGCCAAAGCTTTTTAACCTTATAGAAACGTTTGCCGTTTATTTTGCTTCTGTATGTCGCTTCATTTGCATCCAAAAAGCTCCAAAAATCCGGATGTGGGTGTGGTGCGTGGCAAGTCCAAGGGCTTCTTGAGTTGGGCGGGGGTTGCGCGGCGTAATGGCCCGCAATTAGAACCCTAATGATGAACGGCACCGCAATTTCCATATGTCCATTACGGCCCGTCCAATTACCGCCGCCTTAATGAGAATTCCCCATCGCTCAGAAACGCCTCAAATCCTCCGCCTGACAAAAAAGGACCCGGTAGAAAAATGCGAAGGAGGAAGAAGGCGTGCCGTTTGGCGGCGAGGCCCCGGCCCGCCTGGCGTGCCGAATACTAACAAGGAGAGCTCTCTTTGCATTTGGATTTGGCCCGAGGCGGCCAATCCTCCCGTGGATCTCAACAGATGAGCGAACAGACCGTGTGTCCATTACCCCCCCATCAATATTCCGCCGCCTTGGCACCTTACCCCTTATTTACCTGCTAAATATTTAAGCAGCGCGCAGCATCCCAAGCCACCCCGCCCTCTGCTTCACAGTGCTCTCTGATGTTTTTTTTTTTTTTTTTTTTGCTCAACTTGTTGATGCCTCCCCTCTAGATTAATACTGCCTGCACAAGTAAAATGAGACTTCAAAATATCCCATTTGTATTCACTTTACTTTTTGTTCCATGGCCATTTGCAGATTTTTAAGCAATCTTTTCATTGTTTTTTGTTTTTTTTTTTAAAGTGTGAATTTGGAGTTGCATGTCTTCAGTGCAGTACCACATGATACCACAACATGCAGGGCAGCACTGAGCCCCACTGGAAGAAATGTCGCATTATATATATTTAAAAAAAAAAAAAAAGAGGCAGAGAGAATTGTTGCTGCTCCATGTGTGTTGAGTAGCAGTTTTTTGAAACTTTTGGAATTCCCATAACATTGGTAATAATTTTTGCTTGCCCAGTGTTCGTGGGGCATCGGCGAATCGCAGAAATCCAGCAATAATTGATGTTCCCTGGTAACTGCCATAGGACAAAAAGCCCACAAATACTTGCAAATTAAGTGTGGAATCGGGTAAAAAGTGAGTGTGTGTTTTTTTGTTTTTTTTTCCCCACCCCCCAAAAATCGAAGCACTGGCACTATTGGGACTGCTGTCCTTTTGAGATGGGCGTCTGTGAACTCATTTACACTTAGTACACATATTTTGCAATGTAAACATTTTAATCATTACAAAAAAAAGATTCATTTTGATAGAATTTCCTCATAGATTTTTTCACATTATTTTTTATTCAACGATAGTGCTGAGAATGTTCAACAATCTATTTTCCATGCTAAAACACATTTTTTTTGCTATTTGTCAGGTGGCGCTGAAAGGAATGTGAACTGTTCTTTTGTTTTTTTTTTGTTTTTTTGAAACATTTGAAGCATAGAATAATGTGTGTGTTCCCAGGAGCATGGACGTGCTTATCAGCTTAAACAACGGCAAGTCGTTCATATCCAGCGCGTATACCATCACCGCCTCCACTTGTGTGAGTATTTGCATGTAAACATCGATGCAATATGCAAACCCTTTAATGCAACATGAAACTTTTAGGAATAGCTGGTCAATAATAGGAACAAAAGTCAAGTCTACCTAGGAATGTAAAGTTGATCTCGGGCTAACTGAATTCATATGCTTTCATCCTGTTTACGGTCACTTGCCAAATTTAATGATGTCTAATCTTGCATCGCCCCCTGGTGGTTGGCTGACTTCTCCTCACAAGGGTCACGGGGCGTGCTGGAGCCTGTCCCAGCTGTCTTCGGGCAGTAGGCGGGGTACATTCACGCTCACACCTAGGGACAATTTAGAGTCTGCCATTATCCTGCCACGCATGTTTTGGGAATGTGGGAGGAAGCCGGAGTACCCGGAGAAAACCCATACAGGCCCGAGGAGAACATGCAAATTCCACACAGGGAGGAATCGAACCCTTCACCTGTGCACTGTGAGGTCGACGCACTAACCAGTCGACCATCGGCAGTAGCAAAAGTCCTCAATTAGATATGTAGTAGAGCCCGCATATGAAATAGAAAAAACAGGTTCATTTCATCATGGCTGCCAAAATTTGGAGCATGATTAAAATTGCATTAATTGTGCAGCCTTCGGTTGGTTTTACCAATTACATTGCTTTCTGACCAAAAAGCAGTGAACGTGACCTTTTTGTGGAGGAAAAAAAAAAAGACATTGACTTTGTGTGCTCATGTTTTTTGTCTTTTGTGACACCGGAAACTATGAAACAACAAATGGACTGCGATGTGTTTGCAGTCCAACGGTCTGGTGGTGATCATCGTGTTCCTGGTGCTTCTGGCTTTGGTGGCTCTGGCTCTCATGTGGTGGTTCTGGCCTCTCTGTTGCACTGTGGTGAGTGGAAACCCCCCCACAGAATTTGCCGACTGACGGCGTGAAAGTGGTTAAGGACCCCTTCAGCCCGCAATCATGTCCGTCTCGCCGTGAATGATAATTGTTGTTAGTGACGTTAATATGAAGAAGGACAATGGGGTAAAATGTTAGAAAATGTCAACCGGCGGGGCCAAAGGAGGTTTTAGGGTAATTTTCATATGGAAGTCTTTCACACTGAATCGCAACAACAATGCTATTCATACAGAAACAGTAACTTCAGAAAAAAATCATCTTTTTCAGGCAGTGTCAAAGGGGACTTTTGCTAAGTTTTTGCTAAGTTCCATCAGTCCTACCCTTCCATGTTGGTGCCTCTCATTCAAGAAAAGCCGAGTGACTTTCAGGACACAATTGCTGGGGTGACTTTGTACCCCCCCCAATCCGCATTGGTGCCGTTCACACAGATCATTGTGATGGGAAGCAAGAAGAAAAACTTGGGCTCTTTTTGAGGCGATGGAAATTCTTCGGGTCAGTAAGGTTTCCACCAAACAGTGACCTGGAAAAACAAAAAAACCCCACAAAACAAAACATGCTGACAGCTTCAGAGCGTTTTTTTTGTTTCTCCGTCCCTCACATTGTGACCGAAACGGTGCGAAGGACGGGATTAGCAAAGACACTAACAACAGGACAGCGTAGCGGCGGCTGCAAAGCCGACAAAAAGCATCACCAATCTCTGCGCTTATTATTAATCATGTTGGTCCCCCAGGTAGTGCCGTGACGCCGGTGTCTCGCAAACAAAAGATTTTGCTCGCAATCTGTCGCCGGCAGGCCGCTGCCATCTTTTAGTCGCCGTATCCGCTTCCTGTTTGAGCGTCTTTGTGTGCCGTTGCCCGGCGACGTCAGCGGCCAGCCGGCTGGGCTCCAAACGAGAGAGGCCATTTTGTTTCCTGTGTGCCGCTTTGATGTGGTAATTGTGTTCAACTTGTGCCTCAGCCAATCAGCTGTTGACAATTTGGGGCGAAAGCGCAGTTTGGCCCTCAAAGGCTAAACTCGGATTATGTGCTTGGTGTTTTGTCTTGGCCGCAATAAGATTCCTCGCTTTCAAGGTGGGTACCAGAGGCGGAAAGACAGCGTTGAACCAATTTGGCGATGCGTCAACTTCAGCACTGCAACGACAATTATGTCTTGAAGTTGATTCATTGCCATTCATTTGGTTTTTGGCCTTAACCGCACGGATGCTTCGCTGAAATCAACAGGTGGTTCGTGGGTGAGGCAAACTAGCAGCAGCACCACTTCAAGCATGTGGAAATATTTTGTTTGAGGAAGTGTCCTTGGCATATAGCGCATGAGTGGGCTGCTTTAAGTGGGGGGAAAAAAAAACTCCCCTGGGAGGAAACCGGAGTACCCGGAGAAAACCCACGCAAGCACGGGTAGAACATGCAAACTCCACACAGGAAGGCCGGAGCCAGAATCGAACCCTACACCTCTGCGCTGTGAAGAGGACACCCTAACCGGTCGACCACTGTCCCGCCTAACACCAGATCATTCATTTAACTTGTATGTTATGTATTTTTTTTTACCTTTCTGAGCTTTTGTTGCCATTCCGTTCTGTTACCACCATATACACTGAAAATACCGTCGATATCCATCCCACATTATCTGATCCGCTTACCCACCCTATAGTTATGGGACTGCTGCAGCCGTCGCAATCTGTAGGAAGAAAAAGCAGGACTGAAGAGGAATTCACATTCAGCAAAGTCATTCCCGGCTGTCTTCGGGCAGTAGATGGGGTACACCCTCAACTGGTTGCCAGTCAATCGCAGGGCACACAGAGACAAACAACTACAAGCATTCACACCCAGGGACAATTTAGAGCGATTGATTTACGTAACGTTTTTGCAATGTAAGAGGAGACCTGAGCCATTTGTTACTGTCAACAGGACCTGTGAATGGGGATTGAGAGAGCGGTTCTGAGCTCCGCCCAGTCCAGTCCATCCCTCGTAAGGAAGTTACATCTCGCAGCCCGCATTTTGGGAACCGTTCTCCTCACTTGCGTAGCTGTCATTTGTGTGCGAGCGCGGCCTCCTCCATTGTTCTCTTTGAGAGCGGCTTGTACTTTGTGCGAGAGTAAACTCAACATACCCTCGGGCCCTTTGGAAAACACTCGCAGCCACTTTAGAAAAATCCACAACAGATTAGCAGGGACGGGGGGCCGGGGGAGGGCATAGATGGCGCTCTTTTTTATTTTTATTTTTTTTTCCTTGCCACCAACGCAAAGCCCCTTCACCAGAAATGATCGACGTCACCTGGCGTGGCTGGAACCTGCAGGGACGGCGTCCAGCATGAGACGGAAGCATATTTTGGAGCGGCAACAAAGGCATTAAAATGTAAACCCCCTGCAGCATGTCTGGCCGCCGCCGTGTTTGTCTTGGTGCGGGGAGCTGCTGTCGCCTCGCACCCGGGGAACGCGGCACAAGAGGAGGGCCATGTGTGTCTTGTTAATATTTAAACCCCCCGCTCCTCCCCCGACCCTCTCCCCACCCTCACCCCACTTCCTTTATACCCCTCGCCAGCCTGCCTGGCTGCGGCGAGTCGGGATGAGACGCGAAATCCCGCCTCGGCGCCGAGCCAGCCGAGGGGGGTCACGCTCACAAGCTGCGGAGTGATGATTTTCTTTTGTTTGCCGTTTAGTTGGGGAAATGATCGTCAAAATGGCGCCGGAATCAAAGGCTCAATCTGCTGGGATCGCAATTTCAGATACTTTGGGAAATGTTTGATGAGTTGATAGCGGTATCGATGCCGTTTGTATGCGTTGCTGCTGCTCCGTGTGTGTTCAAGTTGTGGTGATTCGAAGGGTTCGCAATGAATGCAACGAATTTCCGTTTTGTTTTTTGATCCATCGATTAATTGACAAAATAATGACCCAGAATACATCTTTGTCAATCAATCATGGTAACTGTACTAATTTATTTATTAAAAAAAACATATCTGATTTATCAATATAATACATTCATTTGTTAAGGATGTTCGGCAGCATTTTTTTTGTGCTACTAACACTAAGTATCGATACCACTGAAAGTTTTGATACATACCTTTTCAATCAAGACAGTGACAGGTAATTGCGAACAAAGATTTTTTTCTTTCTGCCGCACGTGATGACGTGGTGTCAAACCGCCGCATGGTCATAAACATAATTGTTTTTTGCGTATTGACAGAGCTTGGCTGTTACAGACATTTACGATTTGGAGAATTCATTCCGTGCGTGTCGCTCGTCTTTTTATTGGATATTAATTAGGCGTCACATCTGTCCAGCAGGTATAGCCCGGATAAAGGCCCCGGTATTTATCCCACAATATGTCCCGAAAATCTGCTCGGGAGGAGCTAATCCGGCGAGCGTACGGCGACGGTGGGAACGGCGCCGGGCAGCGTATGGAGAGGTCGCCGGATTTGCAGACGAGCGTGTCAAAGAGGAATTCATTAAGCCTAATTGATGACTTTCGTTCATTATGCTAATGACTGCGCCGTCCGCGCTTTTTAAACGCGAAACGCGAAGCAGCTGTTTGCGTCGATGCTAACTTTCGTCGTTCGTTTGTTTGGAAAATTCTGTTTCCTGGTTTCCAGTCAAGGCTCTGGCTTTTAAAATAGGGTGAGCGAGAGAAAATTAAATAAGTCAAATTGATGTTGCTTCTTTGAAAATGCGGTGTGAGAAACAGCTGTTCGGGTCTCGCGTGTCCTCCGCATCAACAGGGGGCAGCGTTTTAGCGCTAGAGCACTTTTCCGCCGCTGGTGACTGAGCGCCTCAAGTACCGCAAACGCGACACAACGGGGGGACCTCCAACTCCTTCTCCTTCTTTTCCTCCTTTCAATTGGCCTCTTCCTAACCCTTCTTCTCATCCTCTTGTTTCTCTGAGCCTTTTTTCTTTCCTCCTCTTCCTCCAACTCCTCATTGTCCTTTTCCTCTTCCTCCTCATTCCACTCTCCCTTTTCCTTTTCCCCAGCTTCCTTTTTCCTGCTCAACTTTTCCCTCCTCCTCCTCCTCGGGTCTCCCATCTTATTGGAGTTAATTAACTCGTCAGGACTTCGGCCCACTCAGGCGCGCTGGACCTCGTCCAATTAATTGAAGACGCTTCCCCGCTGTCAACAAGTTGATGCTTCATTTTTCACTGGGGAGTGGCGGCGGGTGGTGGGGGGGGGGTGCTCATGTTGCAAAACAGGAACACTCATCAGAGTCAGCGGGAGCTGGGGGTAAGGTACGGAGAGGGCGTGTGTGGGGTCAGGGGGGGGGGTCTTTTTGACTCAGTGGCCTGTCAGCCGTCAAGCTCCCGTCACAACGCTGGTGGACATCATCTCCTGACAGACTTTCTGCTGACACTTTTTTTTTTCTCCCTATCCAGGTCATCAAAGACCCCCCGCCACCGCCACCCCCGTCAAGACCGCCGCCACCGGTGAGTACGCTCTCAAACGAGGGTTCTGCTTTCGAATTAGGGCTCCAAACAAATGTTGCAAGTGGCACGGTTTCATATTTGGGTTTCACAACAGGGTTAGGGTTTCAAATGAGGGTTGAAGGCCAAGGTTAACGTTTCAAGTTAGGGTGTTGAGCACATGTAGGGCTTTAAGATGAGTCTTTCAAGCCGCAGTTATGTTTTTAGGAGGGGCTTTCAAGACTGGGTCTCAAACAAGTGTTAAGATTTGAAGTGAGGTTTCAAATTTGTGTTAGGGTTTAAAGCCAGGCTTAAGGTTTCAAGTCATGTTAGAGTTTCAAATTACGGTTCAAAGACATGATATAGGTTTCAAATTTTCGATATTTTTCAAGGTAAGGTTTCAAGATGTTTCAGCCCTGGTTTATGGTTTGAATCAAGGGCTCAAAGAGGTCGGGTGAAGAAACATGTCAGGGTGTTCAGACAGAATGATGGTTTCAAGCAAAGGGTTGGGGTTTCAAAGTAGGGTTTTGACTCTGGTTTCAACTTTTACCTTCAAGCCTTGTTTTCCTTTTCAAGGTAGGCTTTTCGGGGTTTTGTGATCGTTTCAAATTAGACTTTCCATCCGTGGTTAGCATTTAAGGGGTAGGGTTTTAAAACAATTTGGGTTTCAGACAGGGACCTGATTTTGAAATTTGGGGTTTAAATGAATCGTTAAAGTCTTGGTTATTAGGTTTTCCAGGTAGGGCTTCAGCCTGCTCAGACTTTAAAACAAGGATGAAGATTTCAAAGTAAGGTTTTGAGATTCAGATTTCAAACCGGAGATAAGGTTTCAAGCCTGTGTTAGGCTTCGACTTTGTTGGGTTTTTGAAACAGGAGTTATGTTTTTCAAATCAGGCTCTGGAACCTGTGAGACAAGGCCAGGATATTTCAAATGTTGCCGTTTCCCTTTCAGGAGCCCGAGCCGGCCGGCAAGAAGAAATGGCCCACCGTGGACGCCTCCTACTACGGAGGAAGAGGAGCGGGAGGCATCAAACGCATGGAGGTCAAACGGCTTCTGACTCGTCCTCCTCCTGTTCCTCTCCTCTTGCTCATCCTCATTCTCCTCCCTTCCTCATCGGCATTTGGTTCTTACTCCTCCTTCCATCTTGATCTGCGTCCTCTTCTTCCTTCTCCTCCTGCCCTCTTCTAAAAGTCACACGGTCGCCTTGGAATGCGACGTGTTGTCGTGTAAACGCAAAGCGGGTCAACAGAAAAGCGCTTACATTCTTTTTTTTTTTTTTTTTTTAAATGCGACATTGCCATCCGTCCGTCCGTTTTCCCATCTGTCAATCTGCGCCTTGACAACGCTAACGTGACAGGCTGTCCTTCATCGTCCCGTCGTGATGCCGTCACGTCATCTTCGCTGTCAACATGTCCGCCATCCTTACCGCCGTACCCCCCCCCCCCCCCCCCCTCTCGACCCCCACCCCACATCATCTGTAAATCATCACAGGGATTTCCCAGCATCCTCGAGGAGTTTTAAGCGTAGCCTCTTGATTAGCCTTGTCAGGCCACGTCCTCGCTTCAAAAAGAAACCCTCACCCCACCCACCGCCAAGGCCTCAAACATCTACCTTTAAAAGCTTTTCAACAGTCCTAGTTTTCATAAAGATTTGCTCACAAAAGTACAAAATTTGTGCACACAGTTGCATTCTGGTATCCGTTATCTTGCAATTAGAACATATGTGGTCACAAAAAGGCTACGAAAATAGGGCAGCACGGCGGTTAACTGGTTAGCACGTCCGCCTCACAGCGCAACGGTCCGGGGGTTCAATTCTGGGCCCCGGCTTTGCTGCGTGGCTTTTCTCCGGGTAGGCCGGTGTCCTCCTGCATTCCAGAAACATACTTGGTAGGTTAGTGGAACGCTGTAAATTGTCGCTAGGCGTGATCGCGGCTCATTTGGTCGTCTCTGCAAGCAGCCAAAACAAAAACCCAAAAAAACTGATGCCGTCCCGCCCGCCCTACCTGGTCTGCGCAGGTGCGCTGGGGTGAGAAGGGCTCCACGGAAGAGGGCGCCCGTCTGGAGAAGGCCAAGAACGCCGTGGTGTCCATGCCCGAGGATGCCGAGGAGCCCATGGTCAAGCGGCCCTCATCCAGGCCCGCCGCCGCCTCCTTCCACGGCACCGAGCGCAAGTGGTACACGCCCATCAAGGTGAAGCGTCTAAAGCTGCGCTTTGGCATTCAGCCTTAGAGCTCGACGGCAAGGGTTTAACGCTCCATGTCCACCAGGGTCGTCTGGACGCTTTGTGGGCGCTGATGCGACGGCAGTACGACCGAGTGTCCCTCATGAGGCCCACCTCTGATGATAAGGTATGTGGGCGGGTCTTTGAATGGCAAAAATGTCATCCGAGTTAGCTTGTTTGCATAAACACACTAAGGGTGGAAATCATTTTACAAAATGCTGATGTAATTATAATGCTGAAATGAATGAATTCAGGTCAGATAGATCAACAAAAAAAAGCCAGCAGGGAGTGAGTGACTCAGCTGTGTGGCCGGACAATTTCTTCTCTCCTAGAATTGAATGCAACAGTAAATAAATTCTGAAGGAGTGAAGCAAAACAGATCAATCAACAAAACCACAACTAAAAACGTGCAGATTAAAAAGAAGAGACAACAGTCGTAAATGACACGGGTGAATATGACCCAACAACATAGCAGAGAAGTTAAAAAGTGGCAGAAATGAGAAGGGAATCTCCTGCCATTGTGGTAAAAAACTAAAGACATAGCCCCCAAAATCCCATCGAAGCAAAAAAAAAAAAAAAAAGACACACTTAACCAGATGGCCTTCTTGAATGTCAGAGCGAGACATTAAACAAAACAAACGGCAGCAGCCGCTTCGATCGTCCTTTCTTTTTCGTGTAAAAATCACTTGGGTGGCAAAACAGAAAATCCTTCGGGTCTCTTTGTGATATGATCGTGAAATGAAATTTCAATTTTTGTGAGTCCACGATAATCTTTCGTGGAGAAGTAGAGCCTGTGCAAAAACGATCCTGTTTCATTGCCGCCTCCCGCTTGCTTCATTCTCATGCGCGTCGCCTCACCAAAATCGCGAGGGAACGCGTCAGGATCAAACGGGCAGCGGATTGATGGGAGGTCGGAAACGGACCTCTTGCTGCTCATCCAAGACCTTTCACTTGCAATCCAAACGGGAAAGAAACAAAGCAACAGGTTACAAAATTTAAAAAAAAAAGAAAAAAAAGAAAAGACAACCGCCTCAAGGACCCACCCAGTGGGGAGCGGGTTCAGTCCGACTCCACTTAGTCAGCTGTGGGTGGTTGCCCTTTCTAAAGGGGAGGGGGGGTGGGGAGTACACAATTTGAGTTCAACTCTCTCTTGTGTCACCTGTCTCGAGTCGCTCAAACGCGATCAAAGCGCCAGGAGTCAGAAGGCGGCGAGGGCGGACAATGATGAATATTTTAACGAATGTTTCCCGGGACTTTTACTGGTATAAGGAAGTAGATGGCTTTTCTGTTTTCGTTTTGCATGGCGACTGTAAAAGCCAAATGGGCACTGTCCCACAATGTACTGCGGTCTTCCTATAAAGTTTGTGGAATATAGTTCCTGGGTAGTCGTGAATTCATCTACTGGACAAATACGCTTGGTAAATATGAGACGGTCCTCTTCAGAAGTTTTCACTTCATTATTTTTGTTGAGTTCTGGTACTTTGTCACTCCAGCGTGACAATTCCAAAGCGTCCCTTTGCAGGTGGCTGTCAAAGGTGGGACAGGGGGTGCGGCTTTTGATGGCCGACAGGGACCCCCCCGGGTCATGAATGTTTCAGAGAATGTTTTTCGGGGTTTTCGTACAGGTGTAAGGAAGCAGGTTGTTACCGACATCTGTTCGGCACGGGTCACGGCCCTCCAACTGCTCCCACGGTGGTATGAACACCCCCCCCCCCCCCCTCCCCATACACACACACCCATAGTTCCGTGCCACCGCCCTGAGCCACTACTGCATTTTCCAGCAGATGCAGACGCGCGAGACAATAAATGAGAGGGAAACTGTTTTTTTTTTTTTCTCGGGGTCTCACATTTAGTGCCCGAGGGCCTTCGACACCAAAGGTAGGCGGTGGCAGTGGGGCGGGGGGCGGCCACAGCTGCGGTGCCGAACTCGCCCCGGGCGCAAATAAAGAGATCTGATGCGTTTTGACTGTGTTGTCGGGCGAGCGCTGGGAACCAGGGAGGCACTTCAGAGCCAACTTGGCGCTCGCAACATCTGCCGCCAAGTTTTTCTCGGGCTCGGCTGGGGATGGCAGGTAGAGCAAGGTGGCGGGGTGGGGGGGGGGGGGGGGGGTTGGGGCGGAGAGGGTGGAGCGCAAGCTTTCGGGCAGCCCCTTGGAGCCGCGTGTTTAAAAATGGCGGCTATCGAGCAACCCCCCCCCCCCCCCCCCCCCCCACACACACACACACACCACCACGCTGTCCGACAGGAAGCCGAGCACGAGTAGGCGAGCTGCGATGAAACAGGCGGTGGACTTGCTCTGCTGTTGTGTGTGAGTGGGCTTACTGTTGGATTTCCATTTGTTCCTCTCGCTTCGCATCTGTTCCTCACCAGGGGGACGAGTGGGCCGAGTGCTGGTGGAGGTTAACAGTGCGAGCTGCCGGACCGCCGCGCTGATAAAATGGCGTTTTTTTTTCTGTGTGCCGTTTGTGTCTGTATTTGGGAAATCTCATGATGTAATTGTCTTTTGTTTTTTGTTTTTTTGTAAAACTCAGGTCTTATTTATTTATTTAGGTGTGCTATTTTATTTCCGTTTGCTCTGCTAGCGAGGGTCCTTGGTGAAGTTTATATGAGACGGCGTGATAGCGAAAACCGAGAGCCATTGACGATATAAATTTTTTTAAACCATAAATATATCACTCACTAGGGCCTCAAAACGCGTTCACATTTCATTTGAAACGCATCCTAAAACTGAAAACATCGCTTACAGGTGGTGTGATTTCCCCACCCATTTGGATGAACCCCACGTAAAGTTCAGATGCTCAGTTCAGTTGTACAGGTTATAGCTCACATTCATGACAATTTTGAAATTAGTTATTTCGGTTTGGTTTTTCTCCCATAAAAGAAAAAAAAAGGCATTTGAACACGGGTGTGTAGATTTTTTTGTATACATTGTAAACAGGTTGGTGTTCAAGAGAGCTTTGTGTTGGTGGCCATGTTTACACTGAAACTAAGACAATAATCCCCTCACGCGGCGGCACGCTACAAAGCCTGGAGACTTTATGGCTGACAGCTTCGAGACTTTTCCCATGCAAAGACTTCTGTTCTTTCCCAGAAAATATGTCCCGTGTTAAAGCGGAGGACAAGCTGTCGCTGGGATTTTGTCATCTGCTACGGACGTTCAAGAGTGGAGGATTGAAATATGGAAATAATGGCCTACCAACATGGGTATGCTAATCAAGGGCTTTCTGTTGCCCTACTTAAAAAAAAAAAAAAAAAAAGACTCAAGAAATTTGATGTACATAAAGTATGAATTGATAATTGATTATGAATTATATATTATACATGAGAATTAGTTATGTAAACACCAACATAATTAATTAATTAGTTACATTGTGGCATATGTTATCTTCAATCATTTCATTATTTCATCAAATACAGCGGACCAAGGTTTACACCAGTTCCTTGACCTGCATCAGGGTGTAGAACTGGCCCAAGCCCCACGACCTAGACCCTTACAGTTGCTACGGGCAGTGCCAAATGGCCGATTGGGGCCCTGATTTGGACCGAGCTCGATACTCAGACCAAGAGAAGTATTCAGAACATAGACCAGGACCATAGGCTAGGAATTAAGAGATCCTGGTCAAAGACATAGACCAGGACCTAAGGAACTAAAGGCCAAGGACTAGGACCAAGGGGCTAAACCTGGCCCAAGAACGAGAACTGGAAAGTTGATCGAGCTGGCTACTCCCTGTGATCAGATTAGCGTGTCTTTGTCTTGAGACTTGGTGAAGCAGCATGTGGTCCGTTGTCCGTGGTCACAATTCAACACTTGTATGTTTGTTATGAGGTTGATTTTCGCCCTCCCCTGACACTTTATTAGCTGCGCCGCAGCAATTTAGTAGCAATTAGCCCGGTTAATTATGGGATGTCACGCTCTCTGATCCGTAGGTGCATCATTAGCTAGCGTGTTTACTTCCCATTAAAAGCCTTTTATGGGGAAATCAGCGCTTCGCGGATTTCATGCGGAGGTGCGCATTGTAAACACATCTTCGCCACCTCTTGTGTTTTTATTCTACCTTAACGATTTATTACAAAAGAAGTTAGCGCCGCATTAGCATATTGTCCTCTCACACATTTAGCTAGCTAGCGTGGGTGAAACCTTGAAGATGTATCATTTGAAACAATCGCGCCTTCTATTAGACAAAAGGCGTGAAAGGACCGCTACATCTGTTAGCGCTTGGGGCTAACAGTTGCCAGTGAATGTTTGCATTTGAATTTACATCCAGGCGTAAAGGTGCCGGTGGCGCTTGTAATCGTCACAAGGCTATAATTATATTAGCATTGTTATTATTAAGAGTGCTTTTATTAGCTATTTGGGTCAAAGCGCTTAATTAGTTGTGAAATTGCTATTCCAGCACAACACATTGTGGAATTCACAAATAGATACAGTGGGACGTTACTTTTTCACAATCATCCTCTCTAGTCTGGCAAGGAATTCAGAAGTCGGGATAACAACTCGACGTGATCCTGGTCGAGCCTTTTTGGTCTTGATCCAAGCCCAGGTATTGGACGAGGCTCTGGTATTGCTATGGACATCAGTCCTGGTCTCGACCCTTACGAAAACCAACTGTGATACAAAGTAAGAACGACTGCAGCTTAGTTGTGACGACGGTCTTTGTGTTTCGTCCTCTGTTCAACGTGTATTATATGTTTACAGGGGACGCCCCCGCCCACGAGGAATCAGGACACTTCCAATACCTGTTACAAATGTATTTTTAAAATACACAAATTAATAATGAATTCTTCAATAAGTGAGGATAAATATTTTTTGTATGACAAGTCTCTGTAAATATGTCTTGCCGTGAACAAAACAAGAATTGTTAATCGCGAAGGAAGTGCAAACATGAGCGTTTGAGCCTTCACCGCGTCTCTCGTCGCCACCCAATAATGCGGCTTGACCGGCTGGCCGTATCGCCGCCGCGTGCTAGCGTTGCGCCGAGCCCTGGGCCTCATTAGTTCTATGGGTGGACCCGGGCCTCATTAGTTCTATCAGCGGGCGTCCTCGTTAGAGCTAACAAGTAGCCAGCTGACAGCGCCGTTCCATCGCCTCCACCCCCGCCTGTGCCGTGACAGCTTTCGCCGCGGCGGAAAAAGCAAGCGACCGTTTACGAGCGCCGACCGCTCTCTCTTAACCAGATGACTTCTTTTTTACATGAAGCCAGCAAAAGTAGGGCAGATGTCTGTGTGACTGGTTGTAAATTTGATAATGACCGCCATGTTAATCCTACCCCCCCGCACCCCCTTCCCCTCCTGCTCTGGACCTGGCTGGTAACAGGATTAACCTCATAAAGCAAGCAATATATTTTTTTGTTATTGCTGACTGCCGATTGGACGACGGGCCGATCCTGAGTGTAGAAAATTAAAATAACACAGCTAAAGCAAAAGCCAAGGTGCTCGTGCAAAGTAAAACTTGAAAAATAAAAGGCATCGAAAATGTTAATTAAAATTACAATGAAAGGAAAAGACTCAAGTTTTCAAGTTAATTGATCTATTCCAGATATGAATATTTAGGAATGAAATTACAAAGCACTGAAAATTTAATTAAAACCGTATACTCAAATTCAAATATACTAATTATGAAAATACAAAATAAAATGAACATCAGACAATAAAATGAAATGCAGATTAAATTTAGAACATCCATCCATCCATAGTCAGGTTGAAACATAATTATAATTTAAAAAAAAACAGTTGGAATTAAAATGTATGAAAATGTTAATAATAAATGCAAAATGGCCTCACAAATCATTTTGGAATTAAAAAAATAAAAACCAAAACATAAAAACAAGAAATGAAAATGAAATGAAAACTTCAGCTCCACGGGCATTTAAAAGTCAACTAAATATGAAGTTGAATGAAGACATTAGCAATCAAAGTAAAAGCCAAAATGTTTCTGGGTTTCATGTGCTCTGCGTATTTGAGTTTCTTCCTTTTTGTCGTGAGCTTTTCGCCTTTCCACTTTGTGATGGCTTAAATGACTGCACTTTGGTTCGAATATTTCCATAAAGCCTTCTTGTTTTTGTCGAGCGCAGCGAGTGTTTTTCCAAGTTGAGAGCAACAACAAACAAGTTTGACGGTTGCCCCTGTTCGATGTTAGCATGGATCCAGATTTAATGTCATTTATTTGTGATCCCTTCTCATGGAGTTTGGGATTACTTCTCTCCGCCCGCGGGACTTAATCCCAAATATGTTTTTGGCCATCCTCGTGGTTGCCGTGGTGCTTTGCGGATGCGGCCACGCCGCTCGTCTTTCCTCCCCATTAGCTGATGGCTCTTGTTGTATCTGGGTGGTCTGGGCTGGTACCTGCACCCCGGACAAAGACGAGGGGAGGGCGCTCGGGTCGGGGGGCCAGTTTGGCGGCCTGATCCGATCTGACCTGATGTTCCCCCCCCCCACCCCAGCCCGCCCCCTCGTCCTCGCTCGGACCGCCGCTCCTCTCTTGGCTTCTTTTCTTCATCGCCTATTAAAATCAAAGCGAGTAGAAGAGGCGGCGGGGATCTTGGCTTTAATTAAATTACATTATTGTTAACGTCAGCGTCGCAGGGGCCGACTCGGTCGCGTGCGCTCTGCCTTCCTCCGCCTCTTCCTCCTTCACCTCCTGACAGACGTATAAAGGAGGAGGAGGAGGGGCTGAGCGAAGAGGGGGGGGGGGTGTCACACATCCTGGCCGTAATGTATTCTAATGCTCCCCTGCGTTGATTTGAATTTTTAAAAGGGTGGAAGCGGGGACGTCATGTTATGCGGGGAATATGTTCACAGTGAATATTCAATGAGCGCATGCTTATTTTGTATACATGAATGTAACAAGGTGGCCGCGCAGCCTAATTCGGAGTGAAAGGCCCTCGCGTGCGCGCAAAAAGCGTTTTGAACACCGCCGCCGACACGGCGCTATGAATACACAAGCCAACGTCGACACGATGCGTTCATTACCTTCTGCGACCTTCTGTTGACAAACAGAGTTGACGCTCCTGGTCGGAGCAGAATGCCCGAAAGGCCAAAATGAAGAGCCCCGAATCCAGTTAGTAACGGGAAATTTGCTCGCTATGGGTGGACCTACAAAAACGTCCCCAGAACCCATGCCTGAAAATACACAGCAAGTCTGCCAAATATTTTGAGGTCATTTTGGCTGTTTCGAAACCCATTTTACTTAGTGACAAGAAATTTAGTTGGCAGGACTATCATAAGAAGACCAACAAAAAAGTGTGAAGGAACCATGCTCTCCAAGACACGTGGAAATCGACCAATTTTGGCGTTTCTGCCATTTCCACCAAGATGACGTCTGAGGGGCATTTTTAAGGGAGCTTACCCTTGATTCGTTTCAGTTAGTTTTATGAAATTTGGTCGTCGTGTCTTTCATGAGTAGATCTACAAAAAAAAAAGTACATCCCATGCCCGAAAAGAATTTTCGTGTGAGTTTTGGTTTCCAGATTTGCTAAGATGAACTGTTTTGAGGTATTTCAAAACTTCAGCCCCTGAATGCCTGGTTCTGTGAACAAAATGACATTTCCTGGACGTTCAAAAATGTTCAAGGAACCCCTGCCTCACAATAAACGTATAGCCTGCCATTTTGCTTTGAGTTTTGAGGTTGTGTTGGTCATTTGCAGTTTTCTGACTCGGCCAAAATTCTCCGGCGAGTTAAAAAATTCTGACTTCTGTCGAACAGAGCACCATGAAATTTGGTCTCATCTGTATACCCGCAAAAAAGCCACAGTGACTTGTTCCTGAAAAGGAACGGGAAGTCTGACATTTTGGTTTGAATTTGCGGGTAAAGCTAGTCATTTACAGTTTCGCTACAAAGATGAAATTCTGGAGAGTTTTTAAAAATCCAGCCCCCAAGTGTGTTTTTAGTTCTTGACATGGATTTTCGTGGCTATGTCTACAATAAGCAGACCCGCTAAAAGGCACAGGAAGGTCGGCATTTTCGTCTGAAGCGGCATATTGTCGGTTGGTGTCAGCCCGTCAAAATGACCCCGCATTTGACGGTTAGCGCGACACATAACGCCACTGGTGTCCCACTCCCGTCCCATAGCTGGCTGGTCCTCGCTTTTATTTCCAGAAAACAGCCTCGTTGGCGTGGAAACCTAAAGCCGGAGCAGATGACGTCTTGAAGGATGTTTCTTTTCGAATGAATAAATCACCGCCATCCATAATTGATGATGGAAAAAAGATGCAGATGTGACAATAGTTGGCGCGATGCGACCGCTTGTTTAAAACGCCCTTGGAGTCCTTCCAGATGTGCTTGTCGTCATTTTTTTCCCTTCCCGCACTAAAAGGCTGCATTTCAACTTGAATTCTCTCCATTTGCCCTCTTTTTTTTTTCTTTTCTGTGTCTTTGACGGATACCGGTAGAGTTAGTTAATAACGCAGCTTATTAACCCTAATGACAGTGTGATCTTTTACCATTGATAGCTTGTCGGGGACTTAATTAAAGATGATCCACTTTTAATTAAGCGCTCTCGCCGCCGTCGACCTCGCCTCCTGCGATTTGTCGTAAAAAAAGCCGACGCGGCGAAATCAGGTCGATCGCGACGGATGTCGTTCCTCCAGTAGCCGTCTTTGGCGAGTTAGCCCGTCAGCTGGCTAGCGGCTCTGCTCTTTTGAATTTTTCGCGTTTTGGGCGACGGCCTCGCCGTGCTTCCGGGTGGCTTCGGGGCCGACGACCCGCCGCAGTGCCTGCGCGTAATGAAGACGGCAAAGTGCGGGCGGGCGGCAGGTTTCCGGTGAAGGTTCGGCTGTCTGTTGTGGCGGCAAGCGATAAAGAATGGCCGCCCTGATCGCATGCGACGTTTTCACCGGGGGGGGGGGGGGTGATGCAAACCGCCGCTAATGAAGCCGCCGTGAAGGGGGACAAGTGGGTGTGTGGGCCTGTCTGCACACTTAAATGTGTATTATTTCGTGTGTGTGTGTGTGTGTGTTTGTGTTTGTGAGTTAAATCGATGGCGTACAAGCAGTTCTGTTTGGTTGCCAGAGCTTCAAAGCTGTTAAATCTCACCGGCCAAACGCTAAAGTTGACAATCATCGCACGACTTGATTTTGGTGCGAGCATCTGAGCCCCAGTGTGTCACACATGCACACACAGACGCACACACACACACACACACACCAGGCCATATGTAAGCTTTTTCAATAAGCCCTCATGCTTTTCCGTCAACAAACCCAAATTCTTGTTGTGCAAAACGTCTGAGATGTACGTTCCGATAAACGTTTGGGCTCGGACGAGTAATAGCACACAAAAGTTGTACCTTTTGGTCTTTGACTGCTTATAAAGCCAGTAAGTGACAGTGACGCTGAATCGAATTGTCTTTCAAAAATTTCGTTTTTTCCTTTTTTTTTTGTACAAAGACATCATTGAGATGTCCCCCCCCCCCCCCTCCCTCAAAACAATGACCGTGGCTCTGCAGACGAATACATCACAATATGTGATAACCAATGAATACGATGTAGCTAGGCCCCCTTGTGGTTAAAGATAGGCATGACATGACACATTCTTGGCATGAAAACTGACTTTAGACAGACTGTAACGAACTACAATGTTGCTTTGGTTCTTGGTGATTTTTTTTAAATTGTTTTTGTATTATCAACTTTACCCGGACTTGAACAAAATAGAATCCGTTTGCAATTCGGAAATTTGTGATTTGCGATGTTTGCCATTTTGGTCTTCACATCATCGAGTGTTGTACGGATAGTTGATAATAGAATCAGTTTCACCATCACTGAAGATATAGTCTGTGGTCACAATGTTACAATTAACTACGTTTTAGGATAATGCCCACACACACGCACACACACACACACACACACACACATTCTGTATTTAATCTCCAGCATCACATTCCAGCCAACCGCGTTGGTTATTAGCGTTCGGCTGGAGGATAGGCATATTTTCATTTTTTCACGTTTCTCTCACCCGCGCTCACCAGTGTTGCTTTACAACCTCGTAAATACAGTAACAACTTTGCTCCTTGTCGCAGATGTAAAGCTGTAACTGTTTATTCTTTTCTAGAAAATCACATTTAATGCTGATATATGACCGTGCACATGAAAAGTTAGATGTGAGTCAATAATGAATGTAGCACAAGTTAATGATACCATATCATGTAATCATATAATGAGTCAATTGAAAAGTCATGTGGTAAAAATGTGAAGGAATAACTCAACATTTTCAGAAGAAAACACAATTTAATTATATACAAATGATGTTTTTTGTTTGTCATTTCATTCCCTTCAACCAATACAATTTTCCCCACTTATTCAAATTGTAACTCGGCGTCTAAAAACATTGAAACAGGCCTCGCTGTGTTCTCACTCGATGCTAATCAAACGTTGAACTTGCGCACCGATGACCGCTCGCGCCTTGCTCATCACGTCCCGATGATGAGACAACAACGAGCTATTAACACTTTTGCACGTTCCCTTTTTTTTTCCCCCACCAAGCCTCGTTTTCCGCCAATCTTTTCCTTTGCTGATTGACGACACGCCCCTAATTGCGTCTTGCTTGCTCGCAGCCACGCCGAGACGCCTCTCGTCGACGCGATGCGTCTCCTTTCCAAAAGACAAAGCAATGGCGGTGGCTCGTAACGCGTTACCCTTACTTGACTGACTTTTGGGGAGAAATTCTACTTGTCTGTTGAGTCAAACATTTTTTAATAAGAAAAGTTATCCCTCTATAGTAATCCATCCATCCATTTTCGGATCCGCTTCTCCTCACGAGGGTCTTTCCCGGTTGTCTTCGGGTCATAGGCGGGGGACACTCTGAACCAGTTGCCAGCCGAACAACCATCCGCGCTCGCACTCACACCGAGGGACGATTTAGAGTGTTCCATCAACAAAATCCTACTTTAGTAATTCATTTCATTTCAAATGTACATACGTTATGCACGTTGCTTACACATTACGGAATATTAAACTTCGATCACAATAAAGATGTTATTTACTCACCACCAGTATTGCAGATATATACTGTATGTATGTGTATGTGTGTGTGTGTGTGTATATTTATATACCTGTATGTGTGTATATATATACAGAATATATATGTATATTTGTATGTACACGCACTATGTATGTTTATATATTTTCAAAATTAGAAGTATTCATGTCACGTCTTGTGTTCTTGTATTTGTAACGTTCTTTTATGTTGCGCAGGACAGTATGCGCCCGCTCAAATTGGCAGCTTATATGAATACTCGGCAGCGTTAAAGAGCTGCGGTGTCTTGTAAAAAAAAAAAGGTCTCCTAATGCTGAATTGCGTGTTTTTATGAGCACGCCTACACAAGACTTTTACGGCGCCCGCAGACATGCGAGCTTATGCTTTTTTGCTGCACTTCGGAAGCACATGTGACATCTCCGGCGGGGCCGCTTTGTGATGCCCGCGCTTAATTTAAAAGTACACATGAGCCCGGTGGAACCCCCCACCCCCCGACTGCCGCCACCGCCACCCTCGACGCTGATACGCCCTGGCACCCACGGGGGGAATTAACAAAATGTCCGCCGCTGTGTGTATTTTGTTGTTGTTTGGAGTTGTTGCATTTTATGGACGGCGCGGCTTTGGCGACACTGAGCAGCTGTGTGACCTCTGGCTTCATTTCTTTGGGCAGGGGAAAAAAAAATTGCAGTGTTTTAAAAAAAACATTTGAATATTTTGCACATATGCGGGGAGCGGGACAGTAAATGTGGGGGGGCGGGGGGGAAATCACTTTTGATGTGAAGGTAATACAGTAATACATTTTCATAACCAGACACACAATGGGTTTAGTTAGTGGAAGTTTGCAATTTCCTTTTTTTTTTCTTCGCCTTAATATTTCAACGTAACGTTCAGAAATGATGCCTTATCCTCATAATATGAACAATATTCATTCTAGTAAAATAATAATAAAAAAAACAATTCTTGTAAAATTCAGATCCTCTTTTTTTAGGATTGTTTTTTTACATTGCAATTTTTTTTTCTTTGTGGGCATATTATGACCTTAATTTCTACTTAATGATTACTTTTTTATTGTACTATGACTTGGTTTTCGTAATCTAATGAATTCAGTCAAGTAAAATAAATGAGAAAAATGTATTCAAATAAATTTAAATCATCGTTGAATACTCTAATGAATTATATCAAACTCAAATTAAAAAGAAATTACTTATTTTATTAAACATGACTCGGGTTGTCGCTATCAAATCTATCCTATCAAATAAGCGAGATCGAGGAATCCGATGAATTAGACTGTAGTATCAACTTTGTACCAATAGAGGGTACTAAAGAATGTGTAGCCTGGCAAAGCTTCAGGGCAAGAAAAAAAAATATGGTTGCCTTGTTGCCATTGCCTTTTTTTTTTTTGCCCCGTCCCTTCATGACATGAATCGTTTCTATTTGATGTGTTGAAGTTTTCCCGTCATAAAATGAGGTCTTTGTTCGTATTTCCAGTAGAACTGCTTCACTTTTGAACGCTGAGTATTTGTTATTTTTTATTTTTTTACAAACAGGCTAGCTAGCTTACTGCATGTGTAGTGCTAATTAGCTGCTAAGCTACTTGCACGAAGCAGAACAATCTTTTCTTGTCTGCGCTGGCCCCACTGCGCGCCGCTTATGATTATTTCATGCTCTTAAATTCTTGATGCGTGCCTCTGCGGCTTGCGGGAGTATTCGAGTTGGCCCGCCGCGGCGTTCAACACCGCGCAACGATTCGGACAGCGCGGTGGCGCGGCTCCGCCCGGGTCCCCTCGGTTGGATCCCGCTCGTCCATTAGCGCCATCTGTGCCATCCCCGCGCCGTCTGCGAGGGCTCCGCCGCCCGTGCCAAAACTATTGGCATTTCTCTGGAACAAGCGCAGGGACGGAGCCCAGAGCGCTTAGCTGCCAATGATGTGCACTTACTACCGTGCGCACACACCAAAAAAAAAAAAAATGGAGAGAGAGGGAAGCTTCAACTCTAGGGAAACAGATGGGCACCGAACATCTGCAGCCATGACAAAATGGCGGCAAACGGCTACTAGCTTTGTGAGACGACACTAATTTGAGCAGGTGAAAACAAGGTGATGGAATTTGACTCAACAGGTTTCAAGAGCAGAATTTTCAAAAGGAGTTTGTGTGGGACCACTGTTAACGTTGAAGATAACCCTTTGCTGGCTACTTCAATCCAAAATGGCTGACGTCTTCATCTTTTTTTGCGGTTTAATTTAAAAAAAAAAAAAGGAAAGGGAAAAAAAAAGTCCACCATGAGCGATTGATTGGTGCAGACGCTGAAGTTCAGAGATGCTTTTTCCAGACTGCTCTGCATATGCTGCTGCCGTTTGCTAACTTTTTAGAGCAAGCTGTCGCCGCTGATCCCGGGTCAGCGGATGACGGCTCCGACGGCGACATTCCGCTCTGTCAGCTTCCTCCCTTCCGAGTGTTTGATACTCACGCAGTGCATCACAGGCCGACGGTTTAATACCCTCCCGTAAATTGTGCCGCAAACTCAGGAGACTGCATCAGCGCTATCTGTTTGTGGATGCATCTGTTTAGCGTGACGCTAACTCAAAAATGACTGCCGCACGCTCCTGCTGAGAACACGACCGATTTTAGCATTTTATCACTTCTCATTGGAAATAGGACTTGACTCCAGGGTTATGAGTAAAAACCTTATTGGTCTGCCTCAGCACTTTAAAAAATATATCTATTTATTTATTTTTTGGGGCTATTCAGGGTGTTTTCAACTTTTGTTATGTTAGCCTTTTACCTGACTTCATGGTGTGGGCCAAACTGTTCGTGCTTCATCCATTTTGTTCGCAGATTACTATTGGTTAGCGTGTCGACTGTGAGCTGGTTAGCATTTTGTCAATTCTACGAGCATGATTTGGAATCATTATCGATCAGCTTCGGCCCTTGCGCTGGTCAGGTTGTCAGTTTCATGATAGCGCGTTTTCCCATTAGCGTGTTAGTTAGCATTCATTCCAGGATTTGTTGTTTACGTCACCGATACCGTCCACGTGCGGCAACGAAAAAGAAGAAAGGTCGGAGTGGTCGGTGATCATCACGCTTTTGGCCGAGTCTCGGGTGGCTGCCGTTTCCCAGCAGGCCAGATGGCAGCGCTGTGTGGGCAGTGTGTATTTGAGGGGCTAGCGTCAAGATGGCCAGCAGTCTTGTGGACGAGGGTGGATTGCTCACACACTCTGTCCATTGCAGATGCCTTCAATTTCTACTTTTAATGACCATTAACAGCTTTCAATTGGTGCATTTCAACCCAAACGGCAGCCATGTTGTGTTTCTTCAGATGTGGATTACTGAAACTTTTTGTTGGTCGAACTTGTGAGAAACACTCAGGCTGGTATCTCACTCAGCGGCGAGCATTAGCGAACGTAGGGACTGTTTTTTTTTTGTTTTTTTTTGTCAGGGTTCGTTAAAAGTTGCAGTGACGTTCGCTGGGTGTTGACAAATAGTTTTAACGGTCGCAAATCGTTTTTCTTGTCGCCATCAATTTTCTAACATGTGCAAAATTTCTTTGAGGCAAGAAAAATGGTTTGCGATGGTTTGTTGGTGTTTTTGCAGCTTTGAACACATCCTGACCCAAAAAACAAAAACAAAACATCTTCACGACATGTGCAAACTCTCGCAAGCATGCCTTTTTGAGACTCTGCTCAAAATTTACGTGCTTACCAAATTTCTGTTGCCCTCTTGAGATTTTTATTTTTTTTTGTGGGTCCACTCATGAAGGACAAATCAGCCAAATTTTATGTTGCTATGAGGGCTGAATTCTGGAAATGAGCCCGAAATGTCTGCTTGCAACCGAATGGTCGACGTCGGTCCTTTTTGATATCAGAAACGGTCATAAACTCAGAGCATGTTGCTCGATAATGCGGCAAAGAGACTGTTTGTGAAAGGAGAAGCGCGTTGAGTCAAGTCGCCATCAAGCTGTCAGCGCGGCAAGCAACACATGGCCGGCTAATTTACATTTGTACTTTTTCTTTGATTTGTAGAGCGGGCGGGATTTGCTCGTTATTGACCAAAGCGTGCGAGGAAAGTAACCAAGGAAGTGAAGAAAGAATTTGACGCAAATGTGGTGTGCATTTGGATGCCCTCCGTATCATTTTGCACTCTGTTATTCGGCAACTCAGTGTGTCATCAAACCCTTTTGATGTACTTGTAGTTGTAAATATTTAAAGATATCGAATTGATTTTTGTCTGCTTGACTTCATCCAAGTGACTGAAATCTTTTCTTTGCATTGTAGTTTTCAGCGAGCCACGGCCATCATTTGTACAGTAGTAGCTCTACTTACGAACGTCTCTTCATACGAAATTTTCAAGTTACGAAATGCCTCAACAGGAAAATATTGCCTCTTGTTACGAAAGAAATTTAAAGATACGAAATGTCAAAATACAGTATGGGCCACTTCTCGCAGCTCCGAGTTTCCTGAACGCAGCATACTTAGAGCTGCTCTGCCATTGGCTATTACCTGGCATCTTCGTGGCATCCCATTGGCTAAGAGGGACCTCAACCGTTTGTGTCTGTGTGTGTAGATCGCGAAATAGATAAGCGTCGATGCAGCGTCCTCGTCATTCGGCCCCCGATAGTTTTGCGTAAATAAACCGAAGAAAAGTGTTTCCCAGTCGGGCGATCGCTCACTATGCTGATTTTTACCTTGGATATTTTTGAAGGATTGTTAAAAGCCGACAAAAGCAAACATCCTTGGATCAGTTCTTTACAAAACGCCAGGCAAAAAAACAACACTCCTGAGAGGGAACATGAACTGAAGAGGGCAAAAAAATGATGAGGGCGCAGTTAAAAGTTAACTCATTCACTCCCAAAGACGCTTTTAAACGTCTTTTCAGACTTGGTCCAGAATTGGCTGGTACTGAATGAGTTAAATGAGCATCGTTTTTGTTCATTACTCTATTCTTTGATTTTTACATGATGCACAACTCTCATTTATTCTGCAAAAAAAAAAAAAAAGTGTAGTCCCCCTTTAAGCAGTGTAACAAAGTATTTGTACTTGGTTACTTGTCACCACCGGAATTGATTCCACATGAGCTCAACAATGTGAATCGCCGCACGACCGCACGCCGTTTGATTTTTGTGCTTTCAGCACGTCCGCTCGCAGTTTCTGTCTGCGGGTGTGCAGTCGAGGGATTCGCTGTGTGAGAGCTCCCTCTTGGTGTCGCCGCGGCAACTGTTGGCGCACGCACACACGCGTCCCCACATTCGCGCGCGACAAGAAAGACGTTCTGATGCCATATTTGCATCAGCTGTTGTCCAAATCTATTCTCGACATGATGGATATTTCAGTTGGAGTTTTGATTCAGGCTCAAGTTGCTTTAAAAAAAAAAAAATTCTCAATCCAATGTCCACTTTTATTTGGGGTTTGTATATCGGGCATTGGAAATGATTCACGTATGACCTTGAGTGATTTCTCTATCCGAGCGGCTTTATTTGTCCGACTGGATTGCAGACATCCTTTGTTCATTCTTTGGTCGCCTTTTTTTACAGGGCGACGGAGCTTTATTTTGAAATTGTTTTGTAGCCGAGAGACATGATTTATTTGTACTACTTTATTTGGATTCTAACCAATGATGCGGACGTCTCATAATGTGGTATTGGATGTATGATAATAATAGTAGGAATAATAATCATGTGGACAAAATGAGTATATGATTGCGAAGATTCATTTTTTAAAATTTGTTTTATAACGACACCCATAGACAATGAGTCATTTTTTTTTTTACATCAGTTTTTCAACACAGGCAGGATGTTTTTTTATTTTTTTGTTTGCAATATTTCAATATTTGTATTGTACAATTTTTTTTCCCCGATTCCCATGTGACCGTAACAAATCACAATCACAATGATTTTTCTCGGTTCTTCCTAACGATATTATTTTGTTTGTGTTGCCTTCAGGGTCGCTGTGTAAATTTCAGCCGTGTCCGGCGTTAGAGGACCACGCCGATGACGTCCAGACGCCCGCCGCCACGTATCAGAGAAGAATTTCTCATATTTTTTCCTGTATTTATATTGACTTCAATATTCTTCCAGCCCCGTTTACGATGATGATTTTTATTTTTATATTTTCCCACAATCATTCACACTGAACGCAGTGCAAACATATTGAAGGAAAACAAAAGAAGAGTTTGTCAGAACAATCCCGGCGGGGCGTGGGGAGTCGGGGGGTAGTGGGTCAGGGGGCGGGGCCTCCTGTCAATCCTGCTCGTCTTCCTCTCGGCGACGTCTCGTCAACGTGGAACTCGCCCAACCGTCCGTTTTTTATTTTTATTTTATTTTTTTTGTCCCCTTAACACGTGACGGGTGGGTGACAAGACAAACGCCCCGAGGTTTTCGGACCCCGGCGAGACTTTGCCGTTCCCAAGATACCTTCCCGCCCGCCTGTCGTCAGGGAGTTAATAGAGCGTAGCTCCCGCTCTGCCGCGGGGGCCACGACCGTACCCGTCTAATTATTAGCCTTCTTTTTTTTTTTTTTTTTTTCCAATCTTCCAAAATTAATTTCACGTCATTTCAAAGAAATGTTGCACTTTGTACAGATTTTTGCCTTGAAATATTTTCGCCACCAAAGATATTGAAATCTTGAATGTATTCGCTTTGGCACACTTGAAGTCAGCTTACACATCCTTCAGTTGGCAACCAAATGAGCATGCGCCGTTATTATCCGATCTTATAATCAGTGTTTGAAACTTTTGTTTTTTAATATAGGAAGACTTTTATACTATAAAAAATATTTTGGAAATAAATATATGTTTATTTAATGTATTAGATTTTATTTCTGTACAATCCATAAAAAGAAATATTTTTACACCCAGTATTTATCGTTATTCAACAAATTACGAAAAAAAAAAAGAAATAATTTCATGACTTGATTCTGAGTATTTGTTTGAATGCTGCTGTACAATTGAAGACAACATGTTTGGCCTCTCCGTTTGTCGCCAGGAAATTAATAGAGCATATTTCAGCCGCCGGGCCCGACCTGCCTGGGCGGAGGGAGCAGGCGATGGACGGACGGTCGGGCGGACGGACGCTTGGGTTTGTGAAGGATTGATGCCTCCAATTTGTCTGACATTAGCTGGTGCTCAGCAAGGCATGAACTTTTTTAAATTTTTATTTTTTTTAAGGATAACAAAGAACAGAAATGTCCATTAAAATAATTCAACGACTGTGAAGTGACTCGTTGCCGAAAAACGAGGGCAAGTGAGAGAGAAAAATGAGTCTTACCTGCAGTTGCGATACACAATTTTTTTTTTATTCTATATTTTTATATATACCTGTATATATACAGTATATACTGTATATACACAAGTCACAATCTTGTTGATAGAATTTTTTTTGGAGGGGAGGGGGAGTACAACTTTTACGACAAGCATTTTGACTTTTACAATTATTGACAACATTTTGGGCATTATTTTAAGCTCGTGGACTCTTGTTGATTGTTGAAGACGGGACGGTCTTTTGACGATGAAAAATGAACTTTTGTTTCAATCTGAGGAAAGCTTTGAAAAGTTCCTCTCCCACAGAAAACGCCACTTGCCTCCGCTCAACTTTGGCCGAGTCCAAAAGACTGACAACAGACGAGACGAAAAAAAAATAAAATAACGGGGTGGGGGGGGGGGGGGGGACACGCCTTGTCGTCAAGCGCGTCCACAGCCCAAACGTAAACCCAAAGTAACAGATGCGACGGACGGATAAGTATTGTTCATTTCCAGAAATGATGTAGCCTATTTTTCCTTGGCGTGCCTCCGCCCCGATCCCAAAGGGGAGGGTGGTTGTGCGGCTCGAGGCGGGGGGCTGGGGGGTCGCTTGTTGTTTCTTCTTGGTCATGTGAAGGAAAAGGCCGGAACGACGCAGTCACTTTGCGAGCGGCCAGCGTGGAGATTGGAGTGGAAAAGCTGACAAGGCCGCCGCCCCTTTGACGGCGAGCGCTATGGACAATGACCGGTGGCGGCTGGCCGACCGCCCCCTCGCCCGAACGCATGACACCAAAAATAAGCTCAAGCGCCGTCAACGCCGACATACCCGTCTAATTATTATTCCTTTGTTCGCCACTCGTCGAGACGCTCCCGACGTGCGTCCGGCTCCTTTTTAATCAGGAAAAAAGAAAAAAACGATTTCATGACAAATTTACATCATGTGACATCCTTTTTTAGAGTGGACGGTATCGTCCATTTTAATGTTTTTTATTGTGTTATATTTTTTACTGCGCCATTAGATTGATTTTTTAAATTTTTTTTGTAATTTAACCAGCAACGGTAAAAGCATTTCTACTTTGAAAACCAATTTATTTGCGGACATGAATATTATTTGAATTATTGACAGTTGTTATCGGAGTTATAATTGTTTCTAAAAAGACAAAAATATTTGAAAGTATCCAATTTTTTTTTCCTCAAAATTTGAATGCCAAAATGTCTTTCCCCTTCCTCGAGCACCTCGTGATGTTGCGATACACCAGAGGAATCTGTGAGCCCGAGTGACGCGACGAAGGAGCCGCTTTGCTTTCGCGCAATAGCCGACAGAAAAGTCATGTGCTCCTTTGTCAATTCGTGCACGTCTTTATCGTCATCGCGATTTTTTTTTTTTTTTTGCGCACGTGAGCTTTCCCAAATAGCTTCGTTGAAGGCATTTGTATCTGCAGAATTTTCAAAGACGGCGCCTGGAAACCTTGATGAAGCTGCTCGGGTTTTTCTGCACTTTTGTCTTCACCCTCATGCGCGAAGTGTTTCTCAGCCCCCCACCCCCCCACCCGCCGCCATTTGTTCACAAGAATCGCGTTTCCTAGGAATTCCTACAATTTCAATCATCTCAAATCAAATCATCTCTCGCTTTTTGCAAATAGGACGTGAAGCCTGGCTGTTTCAGCACCAGACACATTTACACATGAAACCAAGGTGGCAAAAAAAAAAAAAATCCAAAGTGTCTTTACCGTTATTGATTTAGCCATATGAAAATGGCACACCTATTTTATCTACCTCAGTTTTTTTTCACCTTGCCCAAAAACAACTTTTTAAAATTTATTTTTGAAATTATCTTGTAAATTTAGGGCAGGGAATTATCCACGTGACGTTGCTTGTACCGTTTGTCGTCCAAACACGTTTCACCAAATGTTTTCATTTAAAAAAAAAAAAAAAGGCAAATTGTATTTCAAATACAAAAGGAGTGTAAAGCAAGCTATTTGTATATGTGTGTGTGTGTGTGTGTGTGAGTTTTTGTTTTGTGTCCATATTTACACGCATGTGCTGGTGGTGAACACGCTAAAGGGGATCTTTAATTGGGCCCTTGCAGATTTATGCGGCCCGACAGGGAGCACCATTATACACTGCTGTGTGTGTGTGTGTGTGTGTGTGTGTGTGTGTGTGTATTTGGACGGAGTGGACAATGTGCAACCTCTCCCTCTGTCCAGTCACCGGAGGCGTGGTACAATCACACACACACGTATCTGCACATATGATCCCTCCAAGGTCTTCATTGCCTCAAAAATCAGGTCTCGCATTTACAAAAAATATGCAGTCGCGCACCTTCTGCTTTGTCTGCATTTGCGTGGTGTGTGTGTGTGTGTGTGCGCGTGTATGGTGAGTGTGAGTGACTAACTCTCTCTTGAAACCCAAACCTTGGTTGGAAAGCCAAGTGTGCGCTTTCAAAATAAAATTAGGATTTCAAACTAGCGTTAGGTCTTCAAAATTAATACGCCACTTACTGTATTTTCCAAAAAGCTTTAGTGTAACATGTCAAGATTGTCAGCCTGGGTTAGGGTTTCAGGTCAGGTCTCCAGCCGGTGTCGGGGTTTCAAATTAGGTTTTTGCAGACAGGGTGATAGTTTCAAGTTCAATTTTAATTTGGGTTTTGGTTTCAAATTGGCATATGAAGCTGGCGACCGATGCGCCATTTTTGTGTGTAAGTGGTAGAATTTGGTAGGAGTGTGTTGGTGTTTACCCGCCTGGAAGCCACGCGGCACATGAGGGCGGCGGTGCGCTCGGGACTTTGCCGGCGTCTATTTTCAAGACGACGCAGGCGGCGCGGCAGCTAACAGCTAGCCGCTAAATCCACCGCTGAGCTGGTGCCACAAGGTTGTGTTTTGACAGCGCGACGCTCCGCTTCCTCTCGCCCGCCCCGGCCGTCTGGCTTGCCGGGTTGCCCTCGTTTGCACAGGTGCCGGCGGGAAAACCAAACTTGGCGGACCTCCGCCAAGGCAGAGGGCCGCGGCACCTTCCAGCTCGTTAAGAGTTAAGACTCAACCGCTACGGGAAAATATCCACATCCGTGGACCATCTGTTTATGTTTCAGTTTCATCCTTTGTCGTCCATCCGTTGTCCAGCTAAGTCTTAGCCAGCTAGGCTAGCTCCAGTTGCCCATTACCCGCAAAATAATCATACCCTCTTAGCTCGTTGAAACAATGATAACGTTACCCTGCTAACTAAGACCTTCTTGCTGGCCGGGGAGCAAACTGTGTTTGTGTTCCCTGTTAAAATAATTTTGTTAGCTTGCCATCCAAAATGCTTTCAACGTTAAACTACTAATGCGAGGCCTTGCTACTTGCTATGCGTGGTTACTGGCAAGTTTGGCCAACTGAATTAGCTAGGCTAGGCTAGCTGTATGCCCGTGTTGGAATTTCCGTCTAATCGGTCTATCTGTCCGTCCGTCATCCACCTAATCCTCTATTCATTTATCTAACAATCCATCCTTCGCGCTAGCCATCGTAGCGACATGCTAACAGAAACCACCTTGTGTTATTGGCGCAATGCGTTTGGAGCCAATCTCAGAGAGCTCACCTGTCGTGGCGAGGTTGTGTTCCAGTGGGTGTCAATGCTAATGCTAAAGCTACAACATCATTCCGCCCATCCGCCAGCTCCCGGCGGGCCTCGTTTGCGCTTCTGCCGCTAATCTGAACCCGAGCCGACCCGAGCAGGCAGCTGACGGAGCGGCCCGTGAGCCAGTCGCACTGCAGTCGGCGGGGGGCCGCAGTCACCTTGCCGGAAGCTCTCCGCGTGGCGCTTTAATGAAGGCGGAGGGGGAGCGTGTCCGGAGGTGTTGTTGATGAGGATGAGGATGATGTCACGTCGGGCTGGCGCGAGAGGCAGCAGATCGCTTCTGACTCGGTCAGCAGATGTTTGGAAATGGCGCTAATGTGAGTACGCTGCCGCCTCCATGGGTGGCGGGGGAAACGGATTGTGAGCACAAGTGAAATGCAAACAAGGCTATTTTTACTCCTTGGTCGTTGGCCAGTGGAAAGCAAGTCGGCAATTATTAACATTTTAATCGCTAGCCTTTTTGGTAGGTGACCTAGCTTAGTGACGTTGCGACATAGCTTAGCAATGTACAGACGTCGTTTCGGAACATAATTTAGTGACGTTGTGACATAGCTTGCAATGCAGTGACGAAGACCGACCGCGTTCTTCCCACAAGGTCACCTGACTTACTTTTCGACTTGCGATGTCTTGAATAATCACTCCTTTTGCCACTTTTATATAGCATGTCTTTCATAAATGCTGCGTCTGCTGGTCATTTTTTTCTTTTTAATTGAGTGGGGCCTTTTGATGAGCCCGCGAGTCTTTTAAGGCGTTCCGTTTTCATTTGGCCCAATGTCGCCGATCAATCTTGACGCACGACTCGGCGCTTGACACTTTTTGAAAGTCTTTGTCAAGTATGCCTCACATTGTTAAATCATTTCGACTTTTCATGACGACTAAACACTTTGTGGCAGTTGAAGTCATACTTTTCATCCATGCGGCCTCAAACGCTGAATGGTTGTGTTTTCAATCTTTTGTGAGATATCATCAGAACATATGACAAAAGAGAAGAACATCTGACATTTCGTTCCAGTGGTAAATATTGCAAAATTTCGTTTTACGTAATGTAGGTCCATGAAAAGTCGGACTTTGACTGATAACATATGGCCAGACATTGAAATTGTGTATTAAAAAACATTTTTAGTGATTGATTTCCTAAAGGAAAAAAAATCTCTCTCTCTATTGTAAAATTCTGTAAAAAGTAATTTCAACAAAATAAATGTACAAAACAAAAAAATTAAAAACAGTAAATTCACAAAAAATATATAATTCAAATGGTATTCATCCATAATACATAAATATTGAAATATGTCATGTGTTGTCCACGTATGCAAAAAAAATCATGGCTTCAAAAATATGTCTAATTTTGGGGGCATTTCCTTCTTAGCATTCTAAATACATGGCACGCGCACACCCCCAAACCAGATTGGACGTTGGGGCAAAATCCCGCCATGCGGGCCTCCTTTGTACCAACAATCGTATTTGATGTATGCATTATAATTGAGATGATGTTGATGATCCCGTTTGTTGGCTAAAGGAGATTCCGCCACGCAGGATTAGCAGGAAGTTTGGAGGCTTACCAGGAAAAAAAACAAAGAGGAGGGGGGGAAAAAAACCAATGAAAATCAGTCACGTTAAAATTGGAATAGAGTGAAAGGATCGCATTTTTCGAATTAACTTTTGACAACGGCCTCAGTTAATAATGTCACAAAGAGAGCACAACAACTCATTAACAGTTCAGATGGATGAAAAAACAAGATCAAGTAGATTATTGAATGAAAACAATGGATCCACCTCAAAAAAAAAAAATTGTAATTATTCTTTTTAACAATATTGACATGACTTAACACAGTCTGTGTTTCAGTTAGATAAATGAGGTTTTTTTTTTCCATAAAGCGTTTGAGCAAAGCTATGAACTTTTTACGTCAAAAACTCCGCTCATCTCTCTTCTGTCACGTACTCACCAAATGTAGAGACCTGATTTCAAGTGTTCAATGTTAATAATAGCCCCCAGTGAACAACAAGCTCGTTTCATAAGAACAACGTAATGCAGCTTGAAGCGACTCATTTCGTTGGAAAAATGTTTGGCGCGGTCCCGCTTTGGGCTAAAACACGCCGCCGTTAAAAGACATCATTAAAAATATGCACACTTTTTTTTTCTCAATGGGCCTCAGGGAGACAAGCTTCTGTCAATCAAAAATGGAAAGAAAAAAAACCCAGCACAAAACTCATTTTGTAATTATGCAGAGTCAGCAGATGATTCCCATTACACGATAAATTCACGTGATCATCAAGTTCAGGACGGCGTGACGAAGAAGACAAAAACGGATGCGGCAATTGAAAAGACGTCCATTGATCGCATTTTTCAGACACCGCAAATGTTTCTTTAGCTGTCAAAACATCAGGTCCCCTCACACAAGCTGGCCAAGGTCAAAGGAAAAAGTAACAAACAAACAAAAAAAAAAACACAATGTGAGAAAAGATCCACCCAAAAAAAGCTGAAATATTTTGATCTGAGGGATAAATATCCATACCAAATTTTTGTATAAGTTGCAAATATTTTGCGTGTAGAACTATTATGGATTTTTTTTTCAGAATAAAATATGAAATGCGAATTGTTAACCAAAAATAGTAGGCTGGAAAAAAATGGGATGAAAATAAATTGACAAAAATGTGCACATACCTAAAAGGAGATACTCATACATTAGATACAACAAAACTCCAAAGCTGTTTTTTTTTTAAAATCCGATATAAAATTAGAAATACAAACGTAACTAAAGTGCCAAATGCCAAATTTTGCACTTGATTTTGCATTCTATATATAATACCCATCCGTTATCTGAGCCGCTTCTCCTCAGGAGGGTAGCGGGCGCGCCGGCACCTATCCCAGCCGTCTTCGGGCAGCAGGCGCGATACACCCTGAGCTGGTTGCCTGCCAATCGCAGGGCACGCACAGATGAAGGACCATCCGCGCTCACACTCATACCTTGGGACATTAACCTGCCATGCATGTTTTGGGGATGTGGGAGGAAACGGGAGTACCCGGTGAAAACCCACGCAGGAATGGCGAGAGCATGCAAAAACTCTCCACAGAATCGAAGCCCGGCCATCTGCACTGTATGGTGTCATGTGATTGATATATACAAGTGCTGTTCAAAATAATAGCGGTGTAATGTGACGAACCAGAATATCTCCGTTTTTTTGTCCATTTTTTATTGTTACATAATTGTTACATTACAGATTCTCAGAAAACAAACAAGACCCGACATTCACAGTCGGCACGCTCCGAAGGCTGTGCAATTGGGCAAATAGTTCAAAGGGGTGTGTTCAAAAAATAGCAGTCTGCTGTTGACTGTACAAAACTAGTTTGTATTTCCCCCCCAAAAAAGGGAGAATTTAACAATCCTAATATTTAGTTGCATGACCACAGTTTTTTTTTTTATAACTGCTTCACATCTGTGTGGCATCGAGTCAACCAACTTGTGGCAGCTTTCAGTTGTTACCGTATTTCACTGCACATGATTGCTTAACAACTTTCCACAATTCATTTACATTTCTTGGTTTTGCTTCACAAACAGCATTTTTTTTTTATATCACCCCACAAGTTCTCGATTGGATTGAGATCTGGGGATCGGGCTGGCCGCTCCATAACATTAATTTTATTGGTTTGGAACCAAGACTTCGCTCGTCCACTGGTGTGTTTGGGGTCATTGTCTTGTGGAAACACACATTTCAAGGGCATGTCCTCTTCAGCACAAGGCAACATAACCTCTTCAAGTATCTTGACATACACAAACTGATCCATGATCCCCGGGATGCGATAAAGGGGCCCCAACACCAGAGTAGGAGAAACATGCCCAGACTATAATACTTGCACCACCATGCTTCACTGTATTCAATGCGCACTGAGGTTTGAATTCAGAGTTTGAGAGTCGTCTCACACACGGTCTGTGGCCCCTGGACCCAAAAAGGACAATTTTACTTTCATCAGTCCACAAAATGTTCCTCCATTTCTCTAGAGGCCAGTTGATGTGTTCTTTGGCGAATTGTAACCTCTTCTGCACATGCCTTTTTTTGTAACAGAGGGACTTTGCGTGGGATACTTGAAAATACATTTGCTTCACGCAGACGCCTTCTAACTGTCACAGCACTTACAGGTAACTGCTTTGATCATCCTGGAGCTGATCATTGGCTGAGGCTTTGCCATTCTGGTTATTCTTCGGTCCATTTTGATAGTTGTCTTCCGTTTTCTTCCACGTGTCTCTGGTTTTAAGGCATTTTATATATATATATATATATATATATATATATAAAATCTGAAGTTAAAAAGGAAATAGAACTGGAGTCAGTGGATTTAGAGTTGAGCTCTCCCCCCGTTGCCACGGCAACAACATCCCAACGTTGCGAACATGTGCTGATGTTTAACACCAGCGCGGTATTGGCACCCGCGTGAGTGCCATCACGTCCATTTTTCATGCCAACCCATGAAAAATGAACATTTCCTCCCGGCGTGAGGAAGATGCGACGAGACGTCCTCCGCGTCTTCCTCACATCATCATCATCATCATCTTCATCACGGTGGTCCTCATCTTTTGACGCGGTCCTTCGGCGTCACCCCGCTGTGGGGCGCCGGCGTTGACATTGAGAGCATGCGACAAGGCCCGCGCCCGCCCGGGCTGGACGGCGCCCCCTGCAATATGAACTCTCATTTGCGCAGCAGCTGTGCCGAGCTGAGAGCATCAAACATTGAAGGAAACAGCTGCCCGCCATCCGCCGCCGCCATGAACATGCCCGCCTCGTCGCCCCCCCCCCCCCCCCCCCGCGCCATCGCCGCCACTCTACACTCTGGCCACACAAAAAAAAGCCCTCGCTCTTTGCCAATGGGGTGCCGCAGGGGGATTTTGAATCCTCCGACAGTTGTAAAGGTGTGACCTCACCAAATATTTGGACGAGTAGTCGTGAAAGGAGAGTTTGAGGCCTTCCGAGAACCGCTTCGAACAGCAAGGCATACCGAGGACTAGTTGTTACCGTTGTAGCGTTGTCGATGTTTTCTGTAATGCGTTCTGTTGCATTATTGTTATTTTATGTTCAGTGATTATGTACATTAGAGATCATAGACCAACAAATATGAAGTAAACACATACATGATGTCATTGAATACGATGTAAGCACGAGAGAGATGAACGTTAGAAATCAAAGAAAATAAAATGTAAAAACTAACCGTATTTGCCATTGAGGCCGGGTTGCGGTTAGCCTAGCCTCACTTCGAGCCCAACGTCTCTGAAGTGACGAATTTGTCAGACAGGCGGCGGCGGCATCGGAAGCCATTTCCTCGGAGACGCGCTCACTAATTCACGTTGGCTTTAACGGCAAGTGACGCTTGCACGAGCAGGGGAGCATGAAAGGTGGTCCGTTATCACGAGCGACTGCTCGGAAGTACGGCAACGCGACATCGCCTGAACCTCCGCTGGGGCCCGGACCTCCGGCTGGCCCTCGGCGCCTGTCACCGATGAATAATGGAGCACAGCCAGTGTACAGTACTTGGTGATATTCAGACTGTAGATTATAAAACAAGACAAGAAAATAAGATTATATGATCTCCAACTTACATTTGTAGCTTGATACCTTACTTTCAAACCCTGACCATGAGCAAGATCATATTTTGACGTGACGTAAATGAAGACGTAGTGAGACACATTCTCTTTTTGAACCTGACATGATAGTAGTACAGTACATTACAGTGTAGTCTTCTTTTAATTGTATTTTTCTTAACATTTGTAGAAAGAAGTCATCGTTACAACATGATTGGGTTAGCTGCGTTGCTACGAACGTGGCACCTGAGCTCTTCATACGAGGCTCGACTAATTCATTTACACTCAATGTAAGCGTTGTTAAAGTTGTTTTTGGTTTGAGTGACTACGGCGGGAAGCAGGTGCCATACTGTACGCTGTTGCGTCACTTCCGTCATAAATTAATATCCTTTATTCATTACTCCGCGACAGATAGATGGATAGATTTTTTTTTTTTTCATTCACGCACTCTTCATTAGCCCGCTGTGCACGCTTTGGCCTCATCGCCGCAGTGTGGTTCAGAGCATGCAGACAACATACCTCGTCTACGTTCATTAAATGACCAGAAGAAGACAGTAGCCGACATGACACCAACGAAGAAGAAATGGCCGCAGCCGCGCCCGCGCAAGAGAGAGCAGGATCGAAACGTTTGGATAAGAACATTGGAAAGAGTTGAAGGCTTCGTACATGGAAAAAAAAACTGAGTGGTGGCGCTTCATGGAAGGCGAGGATTGCTAATTGACCCGATTTGGAAACAACCATGAACGAAGGAGTTAACAGGTAAGCACAGCTGGGCTGCGAATAGTCAATGTGAACGAAATTAAGGAGCGGATTTGAAAGGGGTTCACAGATGACAAAATGAATAACTAAATATAAAAAAAGAGATATTGATCAGGCAATACTGTTCATGAGCGTAAATCAAGATTTGTATGTATTTCAGTGGTAATTTTTTTATTTTTATTTTGTGTGTGTGTAGTTTTACAGGACTACACGTAGGGAGGCCAGAGAGATGGTATTGAATATATATATACTTTTTAAAAATATAACTTCAGTAGTAGCAGTACCGACTATAGCGCGGGGCTCCCTATACCCTTGAGAACGATGGTATATGAGAAATTAAATTTTAAATCTGTCATGACTCACAAGATATACGTCACACATGCAAATGTAAATATGTATAAATGCAAAAATGTAAATGCGTATAAATACTACAATAGTCTAATCTTAATCCTTGGATTGTATGGAACGGGTCTAATCTGGTCCACGCGTATGATCATCATCATCATCACCACGGCGATGATGAATTGATAAATCCACGTGCAGACAAACAATAATAACACAAATGAACAAGCGGATGGTCGGCTACCTTGACTATTCTAATCCTCATGTTGAGTGCGCCACATCTAGTTTAATTAAAATCTCGACAAATAAATATGTATTAAACATTCATTTTGATTAGTAAATCGAAAATGTGCACGTAAAGAAGGCGAGAAAACATATTTAGCAGCATCACACAAGCTAACAACAAGTTCTCCAGCTAGCTTCACGCGAGAAATAATGTAGCTTGCGCATGCTAGTGCTTTGTCTACATTGCAGGACTGACACCCTAATTCAAATTTAAGGCCTTAATTTGAAACGCAAACCTTTGCTAAAAATCTCAATCTTGTCTTGAAACCCTCATTTAAATTTATTGTCTTCAAACCTTAACCCTTGTTTGAAACCCTAACCCTGGTTTCAATCGTTTTTACGAGTTCCAACTCTAACTTGAAGCTCTGTCAGTTGTTTAAAAACCTAACCCAGGCTTGAAATCCGCAACATCTCTTAAATACTTGAAACCCGAATTCTGGTGCAAAACTCAAACTTCTGCTTCCCTCACGAGCATGAAAAAGACAACCAGACACTTCTTGGCGACCATTCATGCTCTCTGACATTGTGATATCGATTTGTGCGGCGTGAAAGCGGTTTAAGATCAGCCGCTTAAACCGGTCGTTGGTAAGTCGGTTGCTACTTAGTTTGCGAACACGGTTAAGCCCGGGTTGGGGGCGGGGGGTCCCCAGGACCAATCCCACCCTCGTTTGTGACATGCCACTCGCTTTACACTAAATGGGGATTACCTTGCACTCCCATTTGGAGCTTTTGTTCACAAAACAATGAAAACCAGCAAGTCAACCTGCCTCCACCCAGATTTCTACTGAGCATCACGGCAGATTTGCGCTGGTCACCAAAATGGGAGTTTCCATTTGGGACATGTATGTGAATGGACAAACCAAGGGACAATGGGTTGTTTAGTTTTATGCATGTGTAGCACGTGGGTGGAGAGCAAGTGTGAAAACATCTGTCAGCGGGTAACAAAGCAGCGCTTGCAGATGTTCCTCTACTGCGACCTTGCGAAAGGAAAGCGTCCCCCCCCCGCTCGCGGAAAAAAATGTGGCATTAAGCGCCACCTTCTGCTTTCGTCCTGACACAAGATGGACTCTAATGCATATTTAGCCTAGCTTAGCTGAGTTTAGGGCCTGAATGAAGATGGAAAGTGTAACAATAAGCCGCGGATTTAGCGGCAACAATAGGGGCAACCTACATTTGACTTAATCTTTGCTGGGATTAGCGCGCACGGCTAACGGCGGAGGATATCAAAATGCATTTTTTTTTCTCTCTGTTGCGGCGGGATCACGACTTTCCTCATATGCTGCCGAATTACCCGCCCGAACGGTCGCCATTAAGGGCTGGGATGTCATGACTTTTGTGTGCTAATGGCCTCCTTGTGTTTCCAAAGGGCTTAGCATATTTTATTTTACTTTCCATTGTGTGTGTGTGTGTGTGTGTGTAAATGGAGAGACACATGTTAACATTTTGCATGTCTGTGTGTAACAGGCAAATATTGACTTTGTGTTGTAGTGCCAACATACAGAAAAAAAAACAAGGTTGGCCGGTCATTTGAGATTTGTAATTTACTTTATTTCTGACTTTTGTTTTCAGATTTGCACTGGAGATATGTGTATGTATGTATATATATATATATATATATATATATATATACCCCCCCCCCCCCATAAAAAACCCCCAACTGAAAACTAACTGAATGTAAGAAACAAACGTTAAAAACAAAGTAAAAACAACTGATGAAAAAATGAATAATAATCTAAAACGACGGTGATCCTGGGCGATATTCATGTAGTTATGAATGGACAGACAGATGATTCCAGAATTATGTGAGATGACAGACACGCATGTTGGGATCAGACGCGTATAAGAATGGACAGACCTTCACTTTGTGTCTTGTTTTGTGGACGGACTCACTTTTGGTGAAATAATATCCAAACTGGCAAACATTTTTACACGATATGTGAATCGACATCCATACGTTGCCATTTCACACAGAATGGCAACGTTGGAATCTCATTTGCCGGTGACATGGCGAAGCCAACAAACGCCCAGCTTCTCCCTGCTTCCTCTGCCGCGCAAGCTAGCGAGCGCGAAGTCACGGAAAGGACAAGCCGCCCTACGCGACGCTATGCTAGGCTAATTGCTCATGATGAATCAAATGGGGCAGCCCGCTCTTATTATTACAAGGAGATAAATTGCGCCAACACTTCGAGGCTGCCGGCTAGCGATAGCGTGGCTAACGGCGGCGTAGCATCCGTCACGCTAAATAGCTCGCTAGATTATTGCGGGGCAGCGGCGGCCATGTTGGGGAGATAAGACGCGGCGGGGGAGTCGGATGCCGAGGATCCCTTCTCGCTGACGGCGCAGAGCCAAGGGCAATGACGGCTAAGTAATGTGTGGATTATTGCAATTAGCCTGGCAAAGTACTTACAGGGATCAAATTAAAAAATTCATTAAGGTGCACAGTTAATTAAGGAAGACTTTTCGGGGCGTACGGGATAAATTATGACGCCTATTAAATGTGTGACGGGCCGCCCGGGCTCCCTGGCGGCAAGCGCGCTGCCGCTTAGCAGCAATAACGTTAGCCTGCCTACTTTTTTCTTTATCCCCCCCCCCCCCCCCCCCCCCCCCACTGGTTTATTTTGAGTGCTCGTATTGTGCGGGTGGACTGTTGGCCAAAAGGAGTGATTGCGGGCCTACTTTGATGGGCTCGGTCGATGGATCGCCCTCCCCAGCCGTCAAAACTGGAACCAAAGCCGGAATTTGGGTTTTAAACCTTGCCAGTGGGCTCGGACACGAACTCATATTTGAAAGTCTAATCCAGACCGTAATTTGAAACCCTAACCTTGGCTTTACACTATAATTTAAAAGCCTAACCCTTTGTTGCAACTCTAACCGAGTCTTGAAACCCTAATTTGAATTCATGAACCTTGTTTAAAACACTCACCAAACGTTGAAACCCTACAAATGGCCTGAAACCCCAGAGTAATTTCAAACCCCAACTCTTGTGTGAAACCTGAATTTTAAACCCTAAATTTGACACAATAAATGGAAACCTTATCCCCGGAATTGAAACTCAAAGATCGATCTGAAACCCTGATTTTTAGTCCGGACATTTTCTTCAAACTATTATTTGGAACCCGAACATTTGTGAATTTGAAACTCGACCAATTTTGAAACTTGAACCCAGACTTTGAACCCTAATTTGACACCCCACACTTGGGATCACACTGTAATTTCCAACCCTAACCTTCAAATCCTAATTTGAAACCCGAACGCAAGCTCGAAACCCAAAGATTGTCTTGAACCGCTACCTTTTGTTTGAACCCTTACCCAGTACATTTGGTGCGAATCAAAACAAAAAGTTTTGCCCCGTAAAAAGTCCTTTGGTGCCCGAGTGCATCGGAGTCAACTTAAAAAGCGAGCAGGCCGTCAAAACCGTACCGAGCGCTCGTCGCCGGGGATCCGCGAGGGCATGAAAACTTTGGTGCGAGATGAAAGCGGCGGAAGCTTTTGTGGTAATTTCCCTTCCGTCTGTCCCCGGTCTGCTGTCTCTCGGCTCCGTAATTAGAGTGCCGCGGCCGCGTCTCTAATCCTGACGGCGCTTCCTGATTCGGGCGCCATTGTCTGAGCGCCGCGACGCGCTCGTCCGCGTCCTTAAACGGGCAGATAAGGCTCGCCTAAGCCTTTGAAATCGGCCCCCGCCGCACGTGACCGACGTAGGGTAAGACCTTATTCAAGAATAAGGTCAGGATTTTGTGCATTTCATCATAGTTATTATTATTTAGGAATGGGCGAGCACCAATGTCAGCTGTCGGTTTTAATCTTATTTTTCGGTACAGGTACGATACTGCCCATACCAGCCACCGACTGACATGGAACGAGTCCTCCTCGGCACGATCCTGCGGCCGTTTGACACACGAGCGAATCATCATCTGCGCTGCAAAGAAAGGTCATCATTTTTTTATGATTGTCTTCATTGAAATTTGACACAGTGTATCAAAAAGAGAACAAGAGGTATCGGTACTTGGTATCGGGGGCGGCGAGAGTCACTCGTCGGGAAGTTCGAACGCGGCGAAACCAAAGCACAGCGGCGGCATCCGAGTTGTGGGCATGGAGCCGCCGGCCCCCGCGCCCCTGGACCCCCAAACACCACCAACAACCCCCCCCCCACCCCACCCCACCCCCTTTTTTTTTTAAAGTAATGATGAAGTTCCCCTTGAACATGATGTCAATATGTTGACGTGCGGCCGCTCGTGCCAATACGCTGCCGCCGCCTCCTGCGAGCATCAATAATGAGAGCGGCAGGTGGCTTAAAGACCCCCCCCCCCCCCACAAAAAAAAAAAGAAAAAAAGTAAAAGGAGCCATCTGTTCACCACCAGGGGAGCTAAGGAACATGTTGACATATTGCCACGAACGTTATGAAACACACGCTTCATCATTTCACCGCCGCCGCATCGTGATTCATCCGTTAAAAAAAGAAAAAAAGGGGGTCGGCGCGCGACATTTCTTACTTTGACGTGCGAAACGTTGAATCACCAAGCGGACGCCTTCTGAGACGAGTCGTGTTTTCCAGGAAGGCGGATCTTTGATTTTCAAAGCGGATCTTTTTGAGAACGGGCCTTAGCCTGACCCCGCCCCCTCTCATTTGGAAGACGGATTTTTCTAGAATCTTTTGTCGTCGCAACGCGGTGGTCGGGGCTGTCACCAACAAATCTTCTGAGAATTGTGAAGCTTTTGACTTCGATCAACATTTTGTGGTTGTTTTTTTTTTTTCATCATGAGTAACTTGACACCTGATCGAGTGTGTCATGGACTTTTCCGGATGATTTCAAGATGTTTCGTTTACTCCGGGTGCCAGTTGTAATTCTGCGTAATCAAAACAACACCACTGCCGCGAGTGGTTGATCTCAATTTGTTTTGGGGGGAGGAGGGGGTGCACAGGATCATTTCCATTACATTTTTAGTTAAAAAAAAAAAAAAAGAAATCTCATTTACTCAGATACTTCCTGCTTCGTGGCTCGCTCGCAAGTCGGCCGCGGCGCGCCGAGGAACAAGCTGCAAGGTTATATGGATGTTGATGGGGAGAAGCTGCATAATTAATTTGTATATTCTAGCATGACAGATGTTTGATTTTGGCCCTAAAAGTAATTAATAATAAGAGAGTGCGGCGAGAGGCAGATTGCCGCAAGATTATTTATGAAGACTCCTCACGGAGCAATTTGAGCAGCGTGTGTGTGTGTCACCTGCTTCCTTAGCGGTCCCAGCTGTTAGCCTAGCTTTTAGCACTCTCTTGGATGGAGATTAATCTCGAGAAAGGGGCGGGGAGAGAAAAAACGCAAAACAAGGCTGTAATTGTCGACAACAACGTGGCGGGATTTCCACTAACGGGATGCAATTTAGATCAAAGACACCATCAAAGACAATCTACCGTTACTTGGAATGCAAATGATGGACTTTGAAGATCATCGACCATTGAACGGGACGCAAATGTGACACTGTCTTGTCCAGGGAAACCGAGACAACGAAAGTGTTTATAAAAAAAATGATGAGATGTATTTAAGAAAGAAAAAAAAAAAACACCGTTCACAGATCTGTCGAGGGAGCCTCCCCCCCTCCCCCCTCACCCCTCCCCGCGTCTTGCGCTCTCATCTGATCTTGTTGGGAGGTGGTGAAGGTCAGCGGAATCAGCGTTTTGAGCAGCTACACAGAGTACAGACGGGCGCATGTGCAGGCAACTTTGCTTATCCGCAAAATAACTGGTCAGCATTCAATGGTGCAGTTACTTCCGTTTCGCGCTTGTCAAATTGCCGTCACGACACCTTGAAAATAGTTTTGCGAGATCATGGGGGCGACAGAAATTAGAGACCATAAAACATGGCAAGTGCGCGTGAGACGTCAGATCAATAAATGCATGTCCACGCGAGATCACGGGCCTTTCGACATGGCAAACATTGAGTAGGATGCAAATATGCTCCCGCGGTGAGAGCCGAGTGTTGAGCTTCGCTGTGAGCGCCGTTATGAAGCTCCGCCTGACTTCAGATGATTAAAAAAGGAAAAGCAATGCATGGCGGAATGTTGACAAAGGGCTGAAAGTCATCTCCGTAACGAGGCTGTAAATCAGCCGCGGAGGCAGTTAGCGCAAAGTCGACGTGATTGTTTGAATGTGCTGTGCTGATTGAAGCCGTCACGCCGCGTGACGCGTCTCGTAGCGCCACCACATTGTCTTCGCAGCGCAGCGAGGAATCTTTTCTTATTTATTTATTACTTAATAGCGCCTTCGTAGGCCAAGACTTCAACACCGGCCTCTCTCTCTCTCTCTCTCTCTCTCTCTCTCTCTCTCTCTCTCTCTGTCTCTCTCGTATGCTGGAAAAGGAAACTCAACCGCCAAAGCCAGTCTCAAATAGCAACACGGACTTTGGTAGACCTCACGAGAAAAGCCACAAAAAAAAGAAAAATAAATAAGCCTCAAGAGGCCAGGGCTCGTTTTGGCTGTTTCCAGTTGCCCTTCAAACACAAACTCACGCAAGTTTTTGAAAATTCAGCCCCCCGAGGCCGGTTTTACTGAGCAACGTAAAATTTGGTCGACATGTCCCTTATGAGCAGACACAAAAAAGTCTCATGAAGCCATACCTGGAACGAGACAGCAAGGCAGGCGTTTAAGTTTGAAGAGGGCCTTTCCAGGACCACCCCCCCCCCCCCACCCCAACTTCAGTTACCAATTTAAGATTTGGGTTGCATGTCCATGTGATGAGAAGACCCACAAAAAAAGTCTCAGGAAGCCATGCCTGAAACAGGAAGTTTGAAGCGTCGATTTCAGGGGACATATTGAACACTTCCGGTGCTGCTTTCAAGGAAAACCGTTTTTGAAAATTCTGCCTCCCAACCCTACGAAGCGTTTTGTAAAACGGTCGAGATGTTCTGTATGAGCCAAAACCCACAAAAAAAAGTCTTCGGAAGCCATGCCTCAAAGGGCACACAAGGCAGCCATTTTGATTTGAAGCAGCTATTTTGGCCATTTTGGGGTCCTCGAGAAAGGGACTACTGTCTCATTGTGCTCATTTTTTTCATTACCACCAAATTTGAACCACAAAGAGTAGACAAGTGGGTGACAGTAAATTGTTTTTTTTTTTTGTTTGTTATTGTTTTTTTTTGTCAATGCATGTGGCCAAAACACGCAACAAAATTTGATTCCAAACAAAGACGAGACAGTCATCCGGAGGCGAAGCGATTTATTCCCAAATCAATCCCTTCCTATCGCAGCTTGTTTCAATTCCGTCAGCACAGATGAACAAATAAACAAAATGATATCCATGAGGACAAACGATTTTTTTTCTTTGATGAAAGTGTGAATGTTTGCCAGGGAAGGCTCGTTTACGGCGGATGCGCACATAGACGCTATACGAGCGGCCGTTTGCGTGAGTGATGGGCCACCGCCGCGTCGGTGTTTATGACAGATTTCCGGCCTGCATTTCCATTCCACTTATTTTGCCTTTAATGCATGTGTGAATCAATTAATTCCGCCGTCATAAAAAGGAAGGCCGCCGTAAAGTGTGCGCCGGAGTTAATGAGTCCGGCATTACCACATCATTACACCAGCTGGCATAACGGAGCATGTGTTGTTTGTCATAATATGTGCCGACACGCTTAATAGTCATAAATTGTTTGCTACGTCGTGTTTGGTGACAAAGACGGAGGGCCTCGCGCACTGATTTCAGCCTGGCGCCGTCACCCCGCCGCACGCCCAAAATGAGCTTACGGGGATCAACGGGCAAGCCGCAGCACCGAAACGCGTAACATCCAAAACGCGGCTGCAACATTTAACGCGTGTTCCGATTTCCTGTGCCGCAGTTGTCTGACTTTTTGTGACCCCTGAGGCGTCGTAGGGAGAAAGTAGAAGGCTGATTGGTTGGGAAGTCACTCCGATGTCACGACCATCCCTGGAAGGCTGTCAAAATCAAATCGCTCGACAAAAACAAAACCAAAAGCGCCCCCAAGATTTGAGAGAATTTGGTCCATTTTGGTCAGAGTTGGCCCTTTTAGGGCAATTTCTGATATTTCCAATTGTCCTAGATATTCGTTTTTGAAAATTCAGCTCCCGAAGCCTGTTAAACTTGGCAATGTGACATTTGGATCGTGTCAATCGCGAGTCGACCCACAAAAAAGTAGCAAAGTGAAATTTGGTTTGTGTCAATCGTGAGTAGCCCCACAAAAAAGTAGCAAAGTGAAATTTGGTTTGTGTCAATCGCGATTAGACCCACAAAAAAGTAGCAAAGTGAAATTTGGTTTGTGTCAATTGCGAGTAGAGCCACAAAAAAGTAGCAAAACGAAATTTGGTTTGTGTCAAAAAAGTAAGACACTCAAAAAAGTAGCAAAGTGAAATTTTGCCTGCCAATCACGAGTAGACCCACAAAAAGCAGCAAAGTGAAATTTGGTCTGTGTCAATCACAAGTAGACCCGCAAAAAAGTCTCAGGAACCCCATGCCTGAAGTCTGACACTTGGGCTTGCAACATCAACATTTGAGGCCCGTTTTAGATTCTTCCAGGTGCCCTCCAAAGCCGACTCATCCCACTGAAGTTGCGAAAATTTGAGTATGGGCCGTTTCGTGTGGATAGAGAACCGCTGTGATGCGAGTTAAATGCCATCCTTTTGATTAAAGAGAAAAAGAAAGCGTCCGTATTTCAGATCAGAGGCGGCAGCATGCGAGACAAATGAGTCCGTTTGATTTGGTTAACATCCGGGCCAAAACGAAAGCAGTTTTTGTCGGAAAATCTCTGTGAGAAATATCGACACATTTCATCCAAGAAGGACTTCACCTCAAAAAACGACGTTTACTTGCAATCGAAGCCATATGTTTAAGGATGCGCGCACGATCTTTGGAGATGAAATGAAGGGTTATGTTCGGAGAGGAAAACAACCAAAAATCTCCATATTGAGAAAATGCATTTCATCTCTTGCCCCCGTGATGAATTCCTTAATCCGCATCTCATTGTGACGAGCCATGTAATTACATACGCCGGGATGAATAATCCATCTTTTCAAGCTGCTTGTAGTAGCAGACGCGACATCAGTGGATTACGCCGACTTTCGCTCGCAAAGTCAGCGTCAGGCGGGGGGCTCTTGACCCGGAAATTTCCTGGATTCTGAGGTAGCGTCAGAGGTTGCGACGTGGTCGGTGGAGTCCCTTTGGCAGTGCCCAAAGCGCACCTGTTTTTGACCTGCTTTGCGGTTCGGTTGACTGCTTGCCGTTTCACGAAATAACTCGATATTTGGGGGGGAAAGTCAGAGCACGTTTCACTCTGCAACATGAAATGTAAGCATTTCTTTCACGAATAGATTCACCAAAAAAAAGAAGCTGTAATCGTAAAGGCATCAGATGTCTGACGACTTGGTTTTAAGCTCTGATTTGAAACTTCTTGAACTCAACCACAAAACTCTATCTGAGGATTTTTTTTGGGGGGGGGTGACACGGGGACTGATTCAGACCCTGCATCCAGCGTTACTGGGCAATTTAAAATTTGGTACGTTTGTCTCTCAAGAGGTGACCCACAAAAAAGTCTCAAGAATTCATGCCTGCATAGACACAGAAAGGCTGCCAAGCAATTATGGAAGGATCATTTCAAGGAGTCCTTTCAAGACAAAAACTCCTTCTTGAGAGTTTATGAAGATTCAGCCCTGAAGTTAGGTTTGGTAGACATGTCATGCCACAAAAACATCACTGCCTGAAAGGACATGGCAAGGCGACCAATTGGGTTTGGAGCGGTTTTTCAGGTACCCCTTGCGATTTCCAAACAAATTTGGAAAGCATGTCTATCATGAGTAAACCCACAAAAAAAAAAAGTCTCAAGAAGCCATACCTGAAAAGGCTTGCAATTCAACCATAAGATTTTTTCAGCAACATGAAATTTAGTAGGGGCGGCCCGGTAGTCCAGTGGTTAGCACGTCGGCTTCACAGTGCAGAGGTACCGGGTTCGATTCCAGCTCCGGCCTCCCTGTGTGGAGTTTGCATGTTCTCCCCGGGCCTGCATGGGTTTTCTCCGGGTGCTCCGGTTTCCTCCCACATTCCAAAAACATGCATGGCAGGCTGATTGGACGCTCTAAATTGTCCCTAGGTGTGAGTGTGGGCGTGGATGGTTGTTCGTCTCTGTGTGCCCTGCGATTGGCTGGCAACTGATTCAGGGTGTCCCCCGCCTACTGCCCGAAGACGGCTGGGATAGGCTCCAGCACCCCCCGCGACCCTAGTGAGGATCAAGCGGTTCGGAAAATGGATGGATGGATGGAAATTTAGTAGGCATGTTTATCATGAGCAGACCCACAAAAAAGTCTCAAGAAGCCACGCCCGCAAAGATACAGGAAGTCTGCCATTTTAGTTCGAAGCATACATTTTGGCAATTTCCAGGTGTCCTCTAAAGGAAAAAGCTCCATTTCCTTCCGGCTCTGTCCGCTTCTGCGTGTTGTGCAACGAAGCGACGCGGAAGCCAACACTTTGAGGAGTCGCGTCCCGAGTGCCGCGCGGCGACTCGAGGAAGCAGATGGAGTTTCGCGCAAGCTCGCTCGGTCAGCGCGGCTCATAAGCTGCTCAAGATTTCATGTCTGGGCCCATCCTTGTCACAGCTTGTATCACCTCGGCGACAGATGTCACCGACAGCCGATCTAGCCAAGCCCCCCCCCCCCCCCCCCACCCCGCAGCCCCTCTGCCCTAATCATGTGTGATGATCCCGGCGTGACTCTGCGCTGTGGGAAATATGTCTGTCAATATTTCCGCCGCGGGCAGATGCACCGGCATAGCGCCTGCCCGCGTCCGTCTTTTAAAGTGCTGACTGCGGTTTCTTCCCCTCCTAGCGTAGAACAAACAAACGGGCAGTGAGGTGGGCTGGCCGGTTGGCAAGCGCGATGTGGAGCGTGGGTGGACGTTTCCGCCCCTAACTTTTTGCTAGTTGGGACTCTCAAGATGGATTCTGCGGCTTCGTGTAAAACCTCCAAATACGGCGCAACGTTGTCCAAGTTACTTGGATATTTGACCATCTTGAATTTCATTTACATTGTATGTTTCTTCTCATTGTATTTGCCAATATCTAGTCATCTATTTCATGTTATGTGTATTTGTTTGCCATTTATTTTCTCAATAACATCTTTAATATTTTTTTTCATCCATTTTCCGATCCGCTTTATCCTCACAAGGGTCGCGAGGGGGGGGGGGGGTGTGTGTGCTGGAACCTATCCCAGCTGTCTTCGGGCAGCAGGCGGGGGACACCCTGAACCGGTCGCCAGCCAATCGCAGGGCACACAGGGACGAACAACCATCCGCGCTCACACTCACACCTAGGGACAATTTTGAGTGTTCAATCAGCCTGCCATTGATAATTAAAGCACAGTTGTAGAATAAAACAAATGTAATTATTTTGTATTTATTGCTGACCTTGTTCACGTTGATGGCTGTCATTAAGTTCTATTAAATTATAATTAAATTCTATCTATCTATATATCTATATATATATATATATAGATATATATGTAAAATTTTGTTTTTCCTTTAAAAAAAGCCTAGTTTTCACAGCATGCATTAATCGTGATGTGAAATTCTCTCTGTTGTTTTTTCCCCCAGTCTGACCCCCCGTCTGCAGATGTGGGTCACGTTGTGAGTGAGGTGAACTTGCACGGAGTCCTTGTTTGTGCGTTTTTGCTTACCTTGCGCTTTGAGACGGGTCACGCATGTCCTGTGACATCGTCGTCGGCATGTTGCGCCACACCGAGCGCGCCGTCCCTAAAACACAATGTGGCATATGCTCAGCTAAGGTGGCGCCGTCAAGTATTTTTGCCGAGCTCAGCAACACAAAGAAAAAACCCTCGGGGGCCAAAGGTTTCCAAACGGTTTCCCATCTCGGACCATAAAAGGGAGGGAGAAAAAAAAAATGGTCGCGTTGCATATTTGTGTGTGCCACTGGCTCGCGAGCTCGGGCGCCGGAAATGCCCCAAATTCCCCCCAAATGGTCGCTTCCAAGGCAAATGGCTGACTAACGGGTGTCTTTTATGGGCATTGCGTCCTGAGACTTTTTTGTGGCTCTTTGTCACGATAGACAAGCCATCTAAATGATCTGTCGCAATGTTGCGACTGTCTTCGGGGGGGGGGGGGGGGCAGGATTTTCGATAGATTGGCTGGCCAGTAGCTGGCGTCCTCCTGTGTAGCCCTTCCGACATATGCTGGCACGATAATAAAAAAAGGTGGCATTAAAGATGGCAGCAGATTGAGTTTTGCTGGGGTCCTCCACGCGACGAGTCCCTTCCTTCCCCTCTGGAAAGCTTTTTAATATAAGGCAGTTAACGCCGGCGGCCGCAGTGATGATGATGTGTCTTCCGCGCTGTAATTTACAGCCACCGGTGCTCCATAAATGGGGGAAGGCATTGTTAAATATTTCCATTATGCACAGAATGTCGGCGGGTGGTTGTAAAAAAAAAAAAAAAAGAAGAAAAAAGACTGTGCCACTGCCTTTATGGCTCTCAATCTGTTGTTGTTGCCAGCCATTTTGAAATCTGTTCAAATTCAGCGAATATCTTAATGCGCATGTTAAATATCAGCGCAGCTTTTTACAAAGTGACTCCGGAGGCCGCCGCTCTTTGACCGGGTATTAAAAAAGCCCGCCGCCGGCGACTCTTCTCCCCATAAAGACTGCCGGCTTTTTACGACTTATCCCCCCCCCAACACCCCTCCTCTCTCTCTCTCTCTTTTTTTTTTTTTATATGCAGAAATGATACATCTTTCTTTAACGGTGCCGTAAAGGTTACACAGTCATTTAAGCAGCAGTTGCGGGCAGATTGATGTTGATGTCGCGGACGGCGGCCAATGAGAAGCGGGCGCCCGAGCGGACTGGATGACATTGGAGATACGCAAAGGAGTCAAAGTTGGTGGCTCAAAGTGCTCCGATAAAGACAAACGTCTCCTTTGGCAGTTTGACGAGCTTCGCCGATTAAGCGTTTGCTTCTCGCGCACTTAACGTCTTTGTCGAGTTTATGTGGTTCACATTTGCAAGCGATCCGATTAAATCTCTGGCGCTCCGTCGTTGAAGGATATCGGGATAGGATCAAAATGACCCTAAAATGGCTGCTTCAAATCAAAATGGCGCTCTTGCTGTGTCTTTTGGAGCCCGGCTTCCTCTTTGGATAATTGGAGTTCAAAACAAGAATTTCAAACCATATAAATGATTTGAAACCCTCATTTCAAACCCTAATCATGGCCTGAAACCCAGAGCATATATGGAGTTTGCATATTCTCCCCGTCGCTACGTGGGTTTTCTGCGGGTACTCCGGTATTCCGCCCCCCCCCCCCCCGCAAAAAAAAAACAAAAACATGCATGGCAGCTTGCTTGGACACTCGAAATTGTCCCAAAGCGTCATTGTGAGCGTAAAAGATCGGCAATTGGCTGGCGACCGGTTCAGGGTGTGCCCCGCCGACTGCCCCTCGACAGCTAGGATAGGCTCCGGCACGCCTGCCACCCCGGTGAGGATAAGCGGATCGGAAGATGGATGGAAGGTTGTGAAACTCGAATTTGGAACCCCCACCCAGGGTTGGAAGCCACAATTGAAACACAAAGCCGCTCTTTAAAGCGGCATTTTGAAATCTACATCCAAAATTTGTTTCAGTGGGTGTCAACGCCCATCAAACAGGATGCTGCTCAGTTTATTACAAGCAAACGTGTCTTTGCCTATTCCCCTCAAATCTACCCCCTCCCAGCACCCGCCACACACATTTCCTCCACTGCCCCCCCTACCACCACCACTATGCCCCCCATTAAAATGATCTCTCCCATTGTCTGCGGATGCATCAAATGTGGTTTCAGTTACTGAGCGCGGTGCAGATTAAGAGCTCAAACATCACTTTAGTTAAGGGTCAGAGGATTAGGAGGGGAGCGGGGGGGGGCCGGGGGGGGCTCCCATATCTAATCTAATCTAATAGCATCACTACCCCCGACACCAACAATGACATCTTCATCATCATTGTCATTATAATCATCATCAGATGTCTATATATATATATATATATATATATATATATAGACATTTTTTTTTTATAAAATCTGAGTCAAGGCTGAAACTTCAAACTCGACTGACTTGAAACCCTAACCCAGCCTTAAAATCCCAATTTTTAAACGCAGCATTGTTTTGAAGCCCAACTGTGAAACCTTGTAGAAAACATTTCAAATTGGCTCCAAACCCTCATTTCGAACAAACCGCTGGGAACTTTCACAGACTTGAAACCTAACCCTAATTTGAAACCCCAACCCTGCCTTCAACCCCTAACCCAAGTTTAAATCACGGCTTTGGAATCCTAACCTTGGCTTCAAACGGTAGTTTGAAACAATTTTTTACTTTTTATTTTTTAACATCCCAACCCAGGCTTGAAACCCACTAGTGAAATGCAGCAAGGAGATCTTCAGGCACCACAGAAACTTAAAAAAAAAACATGTAAAAATTATTTCTAATAGATATAATATGGCTGAATAAAAAAAAAAAAAAAAGGGATTTTAAGAGGTGCTAAATTAGACAAACAGCGCGTGTGCAATTAGGTATGCTAATGTAGGGGTTCAAGAGGTGCGTTAGCATTAGCATAGTGTGCACGCATATCAATGAGCGCTAAAAGTAACGTCACCGACTAATTACACAGAGGCTGAATAATCGTCTGAACGCTGGCGCAGGTTTGGCTTTACTGCGATGATTCTTGCCAAACGTTGGCTAACATTTAGCATTGCGCCATGCGAACACTTTGATTCTGGTGCAAAGAGTGTGCAATGCGCTCGTTCAAGATGCTACATGGCACCAAGACGAGCACAAGATTTAAATTCACTTGTTAAAGTAAGGTGGTTTCTTTGTTAAATTGCGATTAAAATTTTTAAAAAATCTGAAAAAATATATATTTTGATTGATTTCAAAAAACCTTTTTATAGTAAAAATTGAACTTTATTGTTAGATAACAATTTATTTTCCTTGAAAAAAATCGATCTCTATTCTTGTAATTCCAGACTTTTTTCTCAACGGTATGTGGCGACCACGATTGAGAAAACATGAAAGTCGCAACTTAAGAAAAAGCCAACTTGATTCCCGTAACTTTTTTTTTCCCCTCTCAAACATTGTAAGGCATACCCCCCCCTCCAAAAATCAACTTATCTCCAAAACTTTATTCGAACAATAACAAAACTTTAAATATTTAAATATTTTCCGTCTAAAAAAAAAAAATCTTGATTCAATTTCCATTTAAACTTTCTAAAAAAACAAATTGGACTGTTTTCATGTCCACCTTATTTTTTAAAATCTGGCTTGACTGCGATTACATCCTGACTTTGTCCAACATGTTTTTTAATAGGTTTAACCTTTGTAAAATCTCCGTTACGCCGTGATATTCGGCAATGTCATTTCCCTTAAATCTGTCTGTTCCCTCATCACGTCCAAATCTAATTCCATTATCATCACCCCCCCTGCCCCCCTAAAAAAATGTGCTGATTGGATGCACGGTGAGCCGTGTAATCCAATCTGAAGACCGCCTTGGAAAAGATATTGCATTTTGGAATTTGAAGCTTGCCGGGAGGTCATCGAAGATCAGGTTTTTAATAGTGGCGACGACATGGAACAAAAAACCAAAACAGGAAGTTCAACTAGTGTAAACAACACAGGAGGGATCGTCATGTCATCTGTTAACAGGCACCGCTGAGGAAATGAAGAGTCTTGGTTCTCCAAAACTATTTCTTAAAGGAAAAAAATAAAACTGGCTACAAGATGACTTTTTATCCTCTCAAGCTTTAAAAGTACAACTTTATTCTGAATTGACATTAAAAAAAAAAAAGTTTTTAATGACATTTTCATTATTTTCGTCGTAGTGCATTTTAAACGTTTTAAAATAATAAATTGCAACTACTCGCCTGAAACCCCTTTTGTTTTTTTCTATTCTCCTAATGTGACTTTTTATTTATTTTTATTTAAAATGTTCCAGCAATTCTTTTTTTTTTTTTTAAGCTTCTCGTAGCAGAAGGGGCTGTGCTTTAAGCAGCTGCTTCACTAAGTGTGGCGCAAACATAAAAAAAATAAGCCCGGCAAGGTCTGGCGGCGCCCTGAGGGGAAATGGTGGGTTGTGGGGTGCGCCCGTGAGGTTGATTGATGCGGGACAGGAGTGAAGGTCTTATACCTGAAAGCGAGTCGCGGTGAGAGTGATTCTTAGCGGCCTGATTAAAGTTTAAAGTTGTAAGGACGCATTAGCGTGCTCATCCCGGGATTTACCGCTGCGTTCCCTTGACTTGACTTGATTTAACACTTGCCGTTTTTGAATAAACATCCTGTGAGGTTTCATTAAACGCCCCCGAAAGGCGGAACAAAAAAAAAAGTGCGGTCCAGTTTGTCAAAATATTTACGACAGGCCAAGGATAAACGCGTCGTTTCCCAAATGACCTCAAACACCGACAAAATACAAACGCTTTTTTTTTTTTTTAATATTCAAAAACTGCACCAATTCGAGAGTAAAAATTTGCGGTGACTATCGTACAGTCAAAACATAACATAACATAAATCAGCCTAGCATATCATAGCCTAACATAATGTAACGTATTGAAAGCTATCATAACTTGCCGTATCCCAGTCACACCTAGCATATCATAGCGTAGCATAATGTGACATCACCTTCTCTGTCATATCGTAGCATAGCCTAGCAATACGTAAACCACCCTGATCTGGCTTGATTTAGCAGAGTACAAAATAATTCATAAAACATGGTAGGCCTAGAGTGGTACGCGGATAAAGACTAAAAATGTTTTCACTCTACAAATACAAAAGAAATACATTCAAAACATCGAATATAATCAAACACAGGTGGAGGTGACTGCGCGATGAAGAACTCCACCAAGCTACTATCGTAGCCTGTGAGGAACATAATGGATCAGGAAAGTGATCTAAACTGGCCTAGCATAGCATGACCTTCATTCGTCCTAAATTGGACAGATGTTAGCAAGAGCAAAGACAACTGCGAAAAATTGTCAAATCAATCCTGAAAACGCTAATAGCAGACAACACAGGCTAACAGACATCACCAGTTAGTCAAAGGGTTCATATGTGTTTTTTTTTTTTTCTTCCTTTAGCATACGCTAGTCGATTCTTTTACCGCTCTGTGCGTGTACCCGAGCGTCCCAGGTGAGGGAGCGTGCGCTCACTGAAGTGTGACGACCATCTGTCGGGGGCCTCGCTAACATGCAGGTGCATCGCTACGTATCTTAGCACGCGAGCTACAAATACACATTAGGTGTGTGTGGGGGGGCTGGTGACGTGACCCTCAGAGATTCGGGTGTTAAGTCAGACCTCATGGTTAAGTCATGCTTCATTTAAATGGGTCTCAACAGAAGCAAAATGATGACTAAATGTGGACTAAAATGACCCAGGACATGAACTAATTTAGCCTAGCATAGCATTGCAAAAAAAAACATTTGAACTTAATCCCAAAGTAGCACAGAGCAGTATGAAATGGTGGCTCCTCTGAGTGGCGACAAGGAATGCATATAAAAAACTAAAAAAAAAAAGTAAGAATAAGGGTTTATGTCAAAACGGGGGAAAAAATCTCATTCGTGCAACTTTCTTTGAATCATAAAACACAAGTCTTATTCTTAAAAGCAATACAACTTTTTTGGTTGAAAATTACAACTTTATTCTCATAAAGTTTAGGTGGTGCTCATAGCCGAAAAGATGTGACGGTTGTGTCCGTGTCTCAGGATTTATGGACTCGATCGTAGCATAGCGAGCTCGCGCTACGCCATATAGAGCACATGCTCAACCAATTAGGTTTGTCGTTATTTGCGCGGCAACCGCTCTGCCCTAACTCTCTTCCTTTTGATGAATTGCCGCGCAGATGTTAGCATGAAGGCATGCTCTAATCCTGCGCATGAAATTAAACCGATATGCTGATCTCAAATATTTAATAAAGAAGCATATAATCCTAATATGGAAGGATTGTGGAAGGGAGGGCGTACTTTAGAGGGGCTACGTGCAGAGGCTAAATCCAGGTGTATGAGGTCCTAAATCGGGCAGGATTAGCAGAAAGGTTATTGTAATTTTTTAAATAACACAAAAGCAGATTTGATTATTAAAAAAAAAAAAAGGCCCAGTGGGACCATCTGTAACCACTACTTGGTGGACTCATGTTGATTTTGTTGTTGTTGTTGTTTGATTGCAATTATGAATATTGTTTTTCATCTTGTGGGGCCAGCTGGGGGCACGTAGCGTGATTGATGTCCTGAAGGCAGGCCATGAGCCCAAATCCAATATTTACAGTCAACCGTAAACCTTGGTCATTTGGTTTGGGTTCACGGTCCCACGATTTCCCCGATGTTCTTGTAACTCTCTTGTTCTGCCATCCATTCATTTTTGGTGTAATTCCACTGTCAATCACCAGAAAGCAGCAGACTTTTTGAAATGGTGCAAATTGGAAAGAACGAAAACAGGAAGTATTTTCAGCTCAGACAAGTTTTGGTTTGAGTTTCTTGAACGTCGAATCCTTTTCAGTCCTGATTTTTATGCCTCCGAAAAGAGATGGCTGTCAGTTCATTTTTATAATTCTACATAATTATTCATGGATATCGTGATAGAAGTTTGTTAGTTTCATAAAAGGAAGATTTGTTTCCTGAAAAATGAGGAGTCTCAATGTGTTTTCAAGTGTGTGTCAAGACTTTTAAAAAAAACAAGTGCCGTAAATGCAATAAAAACATGCCTGGGGAGTATTTAAAATGGGTATTTTTATATTAGTGATTTCACTTATTGCCGGGGTACTGTGAAATATAATTCCCGCCGTGATGGGGGGGGGGTGGCGTTGTTGTATACTGGCAAAAATAGCATTGGTTAGCGTAGCATAACATAACATAACATAACCCAACATCTAATTTATCACAGCACATCCACACAACAGGACATATTATGAACAAAAGTATGAAATATAAATGCCGTACAGCGTACCATGACTCAACCGGCCAATTAGCCTAGCCTAGCCTGGCATGGCATAGCATAGCATAGCATGCGCTGACTGCATTGGCTGCTGGATAGCCAATAGTGAAACGGAGCTTTTTCTTCTTCTGGTAAATTTCGATTGCAGTCACAAAGTGGCAAAGGCATGTGAGGACTAGAAAGTGCTGACAGTGACGCACCGCTGTTCTCGTGTTGGTTTCCCCTCCCCGAACCCCCCCACTCACCCCCTCCATGCCGGCGCACCCCTGGGCGGACTAATGTGACACCAGCCGCCTCGTTTTTGAAGCTAGGCTCGCAGCTTTGGGTGACAGGTACGCCAGGCGGCATCAGCGTATCCCGGCGCGCCGACGCCCGCCCGCCGGCCCTCAGGTTCATGCGTTGTGACGGCTATTCTCTGCCGCTCGCCCGCCCGCCCCGGGGGCCGCCGACGCCCAGTTGCAAACAGAATCATTTGGTGGGGAGCGCTTGTCTGCTCGAGAACAACTGGGGAGCGCCGTGCAAACGGAATAACTTCTTTTGTTTTTACGTGGGAAGCAGATTGTGTGTGTGTGTGAACCGACGTCTCGCGTTCAGTCGTGCGGAGTCCACGTCGTCATTGTGTGTGTCGTTGGAGTCGGGATGCATTTGCGTCGCTCCTCGCTGTGACCTTCACATTTGGGGACCTTCTTGACGCTTTGCAAGCTGTCGCCTCCCACAAAGTGAGCCCGCAGTTTCCCACGATGCACTTTGGGTTGATCGCTGGTATTTACAGCTGATGAGCACAGCGCAGCGGGGTGGCCGCGCCTCCAAGTATGCGCCCGGTCACGGTCGTGCTCTCGCGGACACCAAGCGGTCGGGGGTCTTTTTTTTGGGTGGGGGGGGGGCAGACAAAGGGTCAGCGGGTCCATTGGTCACGGAGTTTGCCACGTGACTGGCGCTACCTTTCCACCGCGACAACAGAAGCCTCCCGTTGACCTTAAAAAAACCCCAATCAAGTGGATTCACAGCTTCTTCGAATTTACACGGCGGCTTCAGGTTAGCTCTGCCTCGACGGGTTTCAAGTACAATGGTGGTTTCGGGTTGCGGGTTGGCGTTAGGGGATAAGGGTGAGGTCTGATAAATTTTGAATTTGAAGCACCACACAACCAACGAGTCTTGAGACCGCATTTCCGGTCCAGCATTTCTCTTACGTGTCTGTCCAAACATCTTTGTCTTCTTGGGAACATTCCGGAAGAGAGCGACAGATCTCCCTGCGTATGCGTGCAAGACAGAATACATTATCACCAAACAACAAATGTCTGCTGTCCCGCTTTGTGGGAGGAAGTGCTCGTGTGACGCTCAGACATTTGGAGACGGAACACTTTCGCGGCGTTTCTTTACACTTCGGACTTTTGGCAGGGAATTATCTCCTCGTTCTTCCCGCGCGACGGACCGACGGGAAGGAAACAAGCGGCCGAGTTGCGGCCGCAGATGCTCACCGCTGCCGAGTCTTGACGGCTTTGTCAGCTCGCACCTGTCAGGTGCGTCGTGCCAGGCGTGCCGCACTCCCATCACTTCGTTACAAAAACTCCTTTAATTCACACGCACGGCACACGCGCGCCGACATGCCAAAGCGACAGGTGGCACGAAAACGGAAGGCTCCGAGTTCGCTTGCGCAAAAGAATGCGTCTTCACACCAAACCGAATGTGTTCGTCACGGATCGACGGCACCGCGACGACTTTTTAAAAGAGATCGGTTATGAGATATTACATCACCGGCGAACCAAGCGACCTGTCAACAGATTCAACCTGTGGCCAACCAACTCGCCGGCTAACTAACTCGCTCACCGGTCGCCAAACGGGCTAGCTAACAGAGCAACGAGTTAACTCTCATCAACCAACCGTCAAATTCGCTGACCAACTAACCGGCCAACTGAAGAACTGACAGACTGAGGCCAAAGTGACTGACAAACTAAGTGAGTAGCTCCACAGAAAATCAATTAACTAAGCAAACGCATGTCGGTAATTCACTCAGGATCTGTCACAGCCATCAACCTACCGACAAATCATGAATGACCGAAAATCTCACCTTTCCAAACACCCGTCGACCAACTCCAACAGACTCCCCGACGACAACCAATCGACGACAACCAATCGACTGTACGACCTTACCCACTACTAGTTAAACATTCAACTGACCAACCGACTAAGACATTATCAAATTACCAAACAACAACCAATAAACAACCTAACCCAACAACCACCTACCAAAAACCCAAATGGAACTGACCGACCGACTGCCCAACCAAGCGACCGCACAGTGAGCAACCGAACCGAACCCGCCAACCAATTCACAAACACTCGTAATCGGCCCCGAACCGATCGGGACGCTCGCTGCGGGTGAACAGCACACGCGTTCGGCCTTACTCGGCACACTCGAGCTCAGCCTCCCACTTTGACCCTTCAACCCAAAGGAGACACGATCGGACCGGCCGAGGGGGTGGCGTGTGTGTGTGAGTGGGGAGGGGCGGGGCCACGAGGCCGGCCAATGCCGACCAGGTGGGAGATGTTCGCCAGTAAGTCTGCTGAGTGATGTGCTGATGGATAGAAACAGCTGTTATTCTTGCTAATGGAAAGCAATTAGAAACATCTGCACGCTTGGCGGCCAGCGATGTGCGCCGCCCTTCCTCCCCGAGCCCCCTCCCAGGTGCTGCTGGGAAATCACGACATCACCGGGACACAAGGGAAGGGGGCGGGGCAGTTTTGGACGGAGCCAGAAGATGGCTGATGATCTGTGAAGAGCAAAAGCAGCTCCCGGATCGGCACCAAGTACTGTACCTGTGCTCAAACCGCTTTGAAAGCGTCGGGTTCGTGCAAGCGCGGCGCAGGGCTTCAAAGTCCGGTTTGAAGACGGTGTCGAATGGTTCGGGTAGGGTTTCAAAATAAGTGGCTATTCAAAATACGGTTAGAATTTGCAATTAGGGTTTCAAAACTGGGTTAGAGTTGCCGACTGGGGCTCAGTAGGGTTTACTGACTGGGGCTAGTCTTTGCAGTTGGGGTTGAAAAAAAATTTCAATTAAGGTTCAAAGATAGGGTTTGAAGCCAAGGTTATGGTTTCATACGAGGGTTAGTTAGACTTTTGAACTCGGGTTTCGGGCCAGGATTAGGGTGACAAAGTAGGGGTTCAAGCCTGAGTCCGATTTTCAAAATTCAACGAGGCTCTAAATGAGGGCCAAAAGCCAAGTGAAAGGGTTTCAAGTAAATGTTTTAAGGCAAGATTCGGGTTTAAGTTTGGTTAAGGATTTCAAAAGAAATTAGGGTTTCAAGCAAAGGCTTCTGCATGTGTCTGCGTGCAGTTTTGAGGGTTTTGTGTGTGCGTGCGTGTGTGTGTTTGTTTGTGTGTGTGTGTGACACGGTGCCAAGGAGAGCACAATGTCATCAGCGCGCCATCACGGCAAAGGGGAATTCATCAGCGCTGCTGATGATGCTAATGAACTCGGCCGCAAATGACTTTGGATGAGCGGCGCCTCATTTCTGCCGCTGGCACGCCGTCGTGTTTGCGCCGTACCTCGCAAACCTGACCGCAGGCGGCCAGCTGGAGGAGGCTGTGATGATGATGCCACCGGCCATGGGCCAATCACCGACTCCCGCAATTTTTAGGGGCAGAACACCTTTGACAAGGTTAGGGTTTGGATACAGCGTTAAGGTGGCAAGCCTAGGTTTGGGTTTCAAGCCTGGGTTTGGGCTTCAAAAAATCATCCGTGTTACAAGCAAAATTAGCCTTCGGGTTTCAATCAAGGGTTAGGGTTTCAAATTAAGGTTAGGTTTTAAAACTTGTCTTGGGGTTTTATCATGGTTTGAAGACAAGGTTAGGGTTCCAAATTAGAGCATTAAGCGTGGGCCTGGCTTCAGGTTTGTTTCAAATAAATGGTAGGGTTCTAAGAATGGGTGAAAGTTCCAAGAAAGGGTTTCAAATAAATGTTCATGTTTCAAACCTGAATTAAATTTGAAATGAGTGTTTCAAATAAGGGTTGGCATTTTCAACTTTGGCTTTGCAGCCTGCGTTGAGGTTTCAAGTTCGGTTTTTAAGGCAGGTTTAGATTTTCAAAATAGGGTTTCAGATTCCCCTTCACAACATCTACTGGGATTGGTCGCCTTGGTCCGGCAGCCCAAGTGTCCTCTCCGGTGGTAACGAAGCTAACGTGGCTAGCGTGATGCGGCCATGTAGGTCGCGATGGCGCTGTTAGCCAAACGGATGCATATTCATGCAGCCCTTGCCTTGTCGACTCACTTTCCTGCGGGGCGCCTTTCCCGAACATATGCAATGCAAATTGAGATGATGGCTGCTAACGGATGCTAACAGCTAGCTCGGGTCCCCCCCCCAGCACTGTTTTTCTGAATCAAAATGCGCTATGTTTTGTGCCCACCACAGACTGCCATCGCAACATTGTGTGTATCAGAAAAGGTTTGTAAAAGCTGCAAAAGTGGTGAAGGCCACCATTTTGGTTTGAAGTCATCATTCATGACCGTTTCCATTTCCATCACTCGGCTTTGTTTTGACGTTTGGTGTCAGGTGTGTGCGGGCGAGAGAAGGCCGTTGCGCCGGCCGCGGGTTAGCTTAAATGCTATCAGTGGGACAATCGTGAGCGGTCAGGATGTTGTCGTGAAGTCTCCCCACCATGTGGTGGCAATCTTCAAGCTCGGTCTCCCCATTCGGCTGTCGCCATGTCAGTCAAGTCTTGTTTACGCGTAGCCGCCCCAACCCCTCCTCCCCCATTTCCGAGAGGCGTGATGCATCGTGGGTAATCGGATAAGTTGGGTTGCATCCTTGCGCTTCAAAACGACAAGTCGGCGTACGCTCCGGCGAAAGCCAGAGTGCACGTGTCTGGAAAGATGACACATGATGGTCCACCAATTAAAATGGCACAGCAGGGTGCCCATTGGGAGGAAGCGTGACAAAATGGCGCCTTGCCGGCGCGGCGAGGAATCGTTGCGCTCCTTTTGCCAACTTGAGGCTTAATGCTTGAACCAGGCATTTCCCTGAATTGCTGCTTGTGTTGTTACACTATTTTAAAAATATAGAAAAGACCCCCCCCCCAAAAAAAAACCCCAACATCTATTTGAAAGAAAATACAAAATGATTTAATATAATTACATAATTCATTCATGTTATTTTTAAAAATTGAAATGAAATAATGAATTGTTATTTGATGCTACCCAGGAACCGATTACTTTCATTGTCATCGTTTCTCAAAAATTCAACAAAGAACAAATTTACAAAAGATGATCAATTCAAACAAAATACTATCCATTAGAAATGATTAAAATAGAAAAATTTGATTTGACCACATTACCAGAATCAAAACATTAGAATGAAAAATACAACGTGAACTTTTTTTGAGAAGGTTTGAGATATATTGCCAGTTAATACATACATTTAAAGTATAAAATATATAATAATTTTAACATTTTCAGAAAATTATATCAATGAAGTGAAAGTTTAAATATATAATTACAAATTTTAAACTACAAATAAACACCTTACGTTACAAAAAATGACGGATTTTAGATGCGAAATGAAGTTGAAAGACAACAAATAACAATTTAAATGTTAAATCTAAAAAATTACACATTTAAAAATAGAAAGAACCCAATAAATGATCAAATATAAAATCGAACAAAAATTCAAACTGACAACAATTACATTTTTTAAAATAAATACAATTTTAACAAATACAAAAAAAAGTGAAATGTTCAAAGGACACAATTGAAGCATTTTTAAAAATGTCTGAATTTGATTGCTTGTTTGACTCAGGAAGTGTTGATTTGACCTCGCGTCCTTTTGGCCAACGCAACGTATCGTTTTCTTGCCTGCTCAAAGCAGCGGCGCTCTCGCTGCCTTTTGCGCCCACCGCCTTGCAGCCTCAGGCTCCAAAGAGGCTCCAAATTAGTGCAGCATTTTCCCATTTCGTTCAACCCCCCCCCCCCCCCCCGCCCCAAAAAAATCAAACAAAAACAAAAACAACAACAACAAAAAGACCTCAGCGAGCGCTGCGGGTCCAAAGTGTTGTTGACGCTCACTCCCCTTCCGTCTTTGTCAAGGCGCAGATTAGCATTCCCGATGCTAGCGGACAGCTGCTGCTGGCAGGCCTCTTTTTAACCGAGCGGCCCGGGCGGGAATCTGTCAGCCGGGGCGGCGTAGCCAATGTGCTCCACACGCCCCCGCGGTGGAGTGCTGGTGGGGGAGGGGGGGGGGGAGGCGGGGATTGGTGTGGGGGCTCGCTGCACAGCAATGAGGGCGGACAGATGTAAAAGTCCACTGTGGTTTTTTTTCCAGCCTCAGTGCTTTTCCCCGCTTGCCGATCATGCAGCACTCTGGCAGCGGCGCATTAATGCCGTGTGAGTGGACGGATGCCTTCGCCGGGCGGCTCGAGTCCAGCCGCGGTCGCGCCTGGCGTATTGAAAATAATGAGAGCGGGCCTCCGCGCTTCTTTTGAGAAGCTCTCACGCGGGAGGTCCGCCGCTTTGCTTTCAAGCGGACATTTTGGGATCATTTTCGAGCGTTTCCAGGGGTCCTTCAAAAGCCCACTCGCCTTGGATATTTTGGCCAATTGCTGCTACCGAATTGGAACCGTGTGTACACGAGACAGATGGGCCACACTCGATTGTGAACATTCTCATCATTTGCATGTGGGCAGAGGATGATGACCGCGCAATTTGCCATCTCGCACAAGACTCGCAACCGCAAGAATTGTTTGACAAATTCAGCCGCCCCAGCCGACTCGGTTTCGCCTGGCCATGTGACATTTTGTGGATGTGCGGTGTGGTTTGTGGCAGCCATTTTTCAATGTGCATGAAATTGTCAACATTTCCAAGGGTGTTTGTCTTCACCTTGGCATGTCAGTCACGAGTAAAGCCACAAAACGGTGTCCAAAAGCCGTGCCTGAAAAAACTCGGACAGTCTGCCATTCGGGTTAAAATCGGCCATTTTTTGTTTGCAAATTCCGACCGGCTCACCGAAAGGCCTCAGGAAATCATTTGAATTTGAAATAGGCAATTTAGGATGGTTTTGGACAAGTTCAGGGTTACTTAGAATTGTTTAGAAATCCAGACTTCAGTCATGAAGCTTGGTCAGTGAGTCTTAACGTAAGCAGACCCACAAAATAGTGCCCACAAGCCCTGCTCTGGAAGTCACTTGAAGTCTGCCATTTGGTTTAAACCAAACGACTTGGGGTTATTTCGTTCTTTTCCACAAGCCCTTGGAATTGCTTCAAAAGTCAGCCCTTGAAGCCAGTTTAACTTAGCTCATGCAAGTCTAACATAAGTAGAGCCACAAAAAATGTCAAAGACACCATCCCCTAAAAGACACGGGAAGCTCAAGCAGACATTTAGTGCGGCTATTCCGGCCACTGCCATTTAGTCCGAGTTTTGCCTCATCGCGCCAGATAATTATCAGCAGCGCTCCCATACCTTTTTCCGCGATGAGCTGTCAGTTTACACGCTGGGGGATTAGTTAGGAAGCTAAACAATGATCAATCCACGGAATGAGCGCAAGTTAGAACTGTCAGTCAAACTGAATGCTCACGAAATGTCGGCACGGAGGGTCGCCTCTGCAAATGAGCTAGCTAGTTTCACGAAATATGCTAAGGTCGTCCTAATTGTCTTCCTCCGAGTCTCGAACGGAGAGTTCTTGGCTGCGCCGGATTTTATCAGCTGTAAATCACCATGCTGGGTTGCTACATGTTAGCATCAATGCAAACGAGCGGCGCGAAACTGTAAAAAGTGAAACGCTATGGCCGCGGCCTTGATCTTTACTCGATGAGAAAAGATGACCGGCAGGAGGAAACGCCTGCACCATAGCGGTTGCACCAAAACAAAATAAGTACTTTGTCCACAAAAATCAACTCGACGCTGGTGACAAAATGCTAATGTAGCTGTCGGCATATATCTTTGTGTTCTAGTCTTTCTTGTCAAACACTGAAATGCTCCTTTGACACAAATATCTCGAAGTCGACACATTAAAATGTTCCCCCGCCAGCCGTACGCTAACGCTAACAAAGCAGTCCGTGCTCAAGCACCGTTTATTGTCAAACGTCAAGCAAATGGACCATTGCGGGTTTTCCAAGACTCGGCTCAATGTGGTTTGTGTACAAAAAGCTGCTGGATAAACCGATGCTGAGGTCTGGCGAGGTCCTTCGTCAGCCTCCTTGCGGCCGACTTTGGATTGTAGTTGACAAATGGGAGCCATTAGGGGCTCACCGCCTTCATGAAGATGGACTCCTCTGCAAGTGACACCATGAATCATGGGGGCACATTAGGATAACCCCCCCCCCCCCCACACACACACCAGAACCACCTAGCCAAATGCTAACGAGGTTGCTGTTGAGACGTCATAGGAACCCAATGGTTGTCAATCATTGTGGCAGAGCCCCTCATTGGGTGCCTCGTTATTTTGTTGATTTTAATGTTGTGTAATTCAAGTGTAAAACAGATTTCAAATGTATTTGTCTTTTTTTTATGACATTGATGTGAAGCATGAAGGGGGGGAAAAATAAAATAAAAATTAAGTTTTAAAATAAAACCATATATGTATGTGTATGTGTATATATATATATATATATATATATATACAGTATATACAATAAAATATGATTTTATTTAAAAAAAAACAAGCTCCATTTTTTTAAAAACTAAATAAAGCTATTACACTTCAAAAGTAAGTATTGACATGAGGGCTGAGCAACTTGTGTTGTTGGCCGCCTCCCCGACGGACGTTTGGCGGCACACACGCGTCAGCGGCCGGCCGGCGTTTTGTTTCCAAGCATCTGATGACCACTCGAGATGATGAACAGGCTCGCACTTCACACATTTGAGTCCTTGGCACTGACGGCCCCGCAAACCAGATCCAGAAAACATGCTCCTTTGGACGCGGACGCGGCGAGGACAGATGGCGCCGCCGTCTTTGGGGGGGCAGGGGGAGGTTGCAGGGGGGACGAAGACAGGACCGGACCCTTCGAACCGGCAAAAACGCGACATCAATACTCCCCTCGGGGTTTCATTAACTCCGCTTTTTTACTCGTACGAGACTGCGCTTGTAATCATATGTCGTCACGATCAGACTTGACATGATCGAGAGTTTTCGGAGACCAATCAGCGAGTTGAAGAAAAGCGATCACCGATCTCATCACAAGATCGGAAGCTGAGATATTTTCAGAAATGAGGTTTTGATCTCACCTTTGTCACGACGTAGCAACCGTTGCGCTCGGCTACTTCGGTGATGACCCCCACGGTAGATGCGACTCGACCTTATGAGCTCTCCAACGAACGGAAATTAGCTTGCGCATAGCGACCGTTCCTGGGGGATTCCTTATGGAAAATCCTGTCGATTCCCGGCCTTAATTTTAGTTCATAATGTTATGGAATTATGAAATGAATCCTGAAGCGGCAAAGCGCTAACCTCGGTTTGATGGGGATGCCACCACGTACCCGGCGTGGAAATCGATGACAAAGGCGCGATAACGAGCGACAGTTTTACGACATTCTGCGGAATTACTAACCAACTACTTGGTGGAGGACGATTTACAAAATGCAAATTTTTATTGATTGACGTATTCTTTATCTTACCACTTCGCAATGTTGATTCCATGAAAAGGAAACATTTAACAGATGATAAGAGGTCCAACTTTTACTTCCTAAAGCACAACTGGCTCTTTTCACCCAATCTATTGTTGCTATGCCCTTTGAAGGAGCACGTGGGTTTTTTTTTAAACCAATAAAAGCAATTTAATCAGAATACTGCGCTCATAACGAAGAGTTTAAGAGACGGTGCAAATGGAGAATTGACCAGGTTGCCGTGCAATGCAATGCGCGCGTGGTGCATAAAATCCCGTCACCACCCCCCCAAAAAAATGCTCTAACTTCTGGCCCGTTATTAGTCCCATCAGCATGTGGAAATGCTCCTCACGGCCGCTGATACGTTCTCATCATTTCATTGAATGTTGACATTCGGTTGTCGCTGAGTGTATACGAGACAGGTGTGCCATCGTCCCGTCGAGTCGGCCGATCATCGCCAAGATTTGTCCGAGGAGGTTGCTAATAACACGTGTAAAACAGAAAAGGGCTTCTTTTTTTTAAGCAATCGACTTTTCAACTAAATTGTACCGAAAACAAAATAGACACTTTTGGTGGCTACACGTACGCTCACAAGGCATCAGGCAGAAGTAGCCGATCGGCACGAAGCAGATGGACGCAGGCTCTGATGACAACCAATTAAGTCTCTGATCTGAATAACTTGTGTGTGGCTAATGCACATATTTTACACATCATTAGTAGCATGCTGATTGGCGCTAGAAGAGGAGAGGGGGGTGGGGGGGGGGGGAGATTCGCATGGCACAATATGCGCGGTGTTTAGAAACAAAATCTCCAAACACTTGAGGCCACATCTGTGACGCGCTCGGGGAGGTGACAATTTCATTTTGGTCTGTCGAATGTTTGCGAGTCGACGCGTCGGTCACTCATTCAGTATACTTGTTTCGATATATCAGTATATCCAATTTCGGTTTTCGACGGGGATGCGTAGCGGCGTGTCTGATGCCACTCCACTGTCAACTTCAAATTTGGAAACGACTGCTGCACGACCACCAGTAGATGGCCTCGCTGCTCCATTTTTAAAACGAGATCAGCGTACACTGTCGGGATATCGGATCGGGATTTGGTGTTGGTTGATCTTCCAAACCAGGTGGTGAGAACTCGAACATCGGGACATCTCTAACAGGAATTAAACAAGATGATGAAATAGATCGGACAGTTGGTCCACCTTCTGATCGGATCGTGATATTTATTTCTTGATTTGTTCATCGCTGGCCTTGGTACAGAATCCTGATCATGTACAGCCTACTTACTGATTGGTCACGACTCTATCACTGTGCATATTTTACACCTCATTAGCGGCAAGCTGATTGGCGGTAGAAGGGGGGGGGGGTGTGGGGTGCTCATTTGCATGTTACAATATGCGCTGCATTTCTAAAAAGAAAGTATCTTCAAACACTTGAGGCCACATCTGTGACGAGCTCGGGGAGGTGACGCATGACTAATTCATTTTTGCGCATCACAATGAGGGCACCCCCCCCCCCCAGCCCCCCACCCCCAACCGCACCACCACGCTTCCCCCCCCCCCCCCTTTCCCTCCTCCCCCCATCCATCTTGTGCCGAAATGTGCATCACGGGGTGAAATGGGCAAGATGTCGGCTAATTTTATTTTTAATCTCTTTTTCTCGTGGTGGTGGTGCGGGGCCATCTTGTGAAACGTCCTCGCCTCTTTGATGGAAACATATTGGGGCGGAATGCGCCAGCTGTCGGCCTCCTCTTCCCCCGTCTGCCGCCATTATCCCGGGGCCCCGCCCCGCCTTATGGCCCGAACCCCGCTCTGCCAGTCAGCCCGGCTTCGGTCCAAAATCAAAAGGTGGCTCTTTTAGATTCAGGCCTCCACCATGCGAGCGCATCCCCAGCCTCGCACCCCCCCCCCCCCCTCTCGCTCCCCCACCAAAGCCCCCGTCGCCGCCGCCCGCAACCAGCCGTGCGGTTGCGTCCAACCTTTAGAAACACGCCATCCGTGTTTGTGGACGCCACGCGTATCATCACACGCGAGGCTTTTTGGCTCTCGGGCAGCTCGTCATGCCTCTCATGTGACCATATGCCAACTTCTGTCACCCCATGTGACCCCCCACCTACCCCATTTTTCTTCCCTAAACATGGAAAATTGTGATGCAGTAAATTTTCTAGAATCTTAAGCGTCTTCCTTTTGCAATCGTATGTATTTGAGTGGACCAGCACTGTTGGCGCGGATGCGGACGTGGCCGGCGTAGCGAGCACTTTTAAAAAAAACAACTGCAGCTGCAATCAAATAAAACTGGAAAAAAAAAACCAAATACAATAATACTCATACAAATAATAGTTTTATTAATACAAAAAAAACGTTTTTTTTCTACAAGGGTCCCTGCATGCAAGCAGTCACATAACACACAACAAAAACAAAAATAATTGAACATGATAGAGATCGTAAAGGAAAAAAAAAATATATATATATATATATTAATAATTACACTTTCCAATGAAAGTTTAATCAGCCCATCACCATCCCCCGAAAAAAATAAATAAATAAAATAAGCAGTCACGGAAGAAAGTCAAGTAAAAAGTCAAAGTTTGCTTCTATGTGGTCGGAATGACCTGACAGGAAGTAGCAGCCTGTTGGCAGATGAAGTCTGGGGAATTCCCTTGACCTTCTCCCGTCAAATGTCAGCACGCCTTCAAGGTGGCGCATGCTTAATTGGATCTGATTTGCTTTCTAATCTTTAGTTTCCTTTACCGATTGTTGTTGTTCATTAGAGGACGGATAACCTAATACCGCTTCCCGCCACTGTTCCTCCATCTTGCTTCCAAGGGAGCCCACCCCATGACCCCTCCCCACCTCTCTTATCACACCCAACCCCGCCGTTAATGAGGCCTTCCCAAGGACCGCTCCAGTGACGCCGAGATATTAGCGGAATGATGCGCTCTTTCTCTTGCCGACCAATTCCCGGTGACATTTGCCATTAGCTCCTCGCTGAATTTAACGGGCGACAAAAGCCGAAGAAAAAGCTCAAATCGTTCCCAATTAACGGGGGGCATCAAAGACGAGGGGGACAAAGTGCCACCTAGCAGGAGACTCGACGGCCCGCGCGACGAGAAAGGTCACAAACAAAGCCGCGGTGTTTTGCAATGACTAATGAGCGCTTTCGTTCGATAGAATTAACGACTGGACGCCAGACAAACAGCAAGTAAATAACGCGCTCCAGCAGCAATAACTGACATGCTAGTGAAACGTTGAATGTTTTCAACAAAACAAAATTATGTTTTGGGGGGAAAAAAGGACATTTAGTCATCAACAAAACTAACATACATTTTCAAAAAACTGATTTTCATAACTACAAAGAAAATTTGGCATTTTCAGCAACACTTTCATGTCATTTTGTAAACGCCAAAGCCAATTTTAAAGCCTTTTGTAACATTTTTTTCAGTTCAATTCAGTCCAACCCAAAAAAATCTGTTTTTGTTTCACAAGAGAACCTTTAGCGCATTTAACAAACCAAATGTACATTTTCTGTTAACATCAAAGACAAGTTAGCCTTCAAGTGAAGCTAAAAATGTTTAGCTAAAAAGCTAAAAAAAAAAAGGCTCCAAACTTAAATGAAATGATTTGGTCACGATCGCAATTTAAGTAGCAAGGCAATTGTTTGTTTGCTTAAGATGGCATATGGAAGCCACAGAAGACGAGTCTTCAAAACAATTCCGACAATTTTGCATTTTCATTGAAGTTAGCATCTGTTTGACAGTTGAGCTAATATTCAGGCATTGCTAACGTCCTTTATTTCATGAACAACAGCAAAGGTAATTTACAGCGTCAAATGACAAAACGCGTCCAGAAATAAGTCACGTGTTTGCCATTTGTGATTTATTTATTTTGAACTGAAAGAAGCGGTCTCTTTCCCGGGGACCCCCGGGTATCCCCCGCTTGACGACGACTGTCTCCGCGACGAGACAGCCAGTCCGTCAAAGGGCACTCAGCTCGTACCCTGGTGACACGGCTTTTACCAATTCTGGGCGACGTCCTATCGTGACAAGCGTGACACGGAGGAGGATGGATTCCATTAGAGAACAACTGGGACCCCCATCGCCACCACCCCCCACCCCCCTTTCCCACATCGTAGCCCCCATCATCTGCTTCCCCAGAGCCCCAAGCGGGATATGACACACAGCCCGAGGCCGGGAAGTCGGCCTCAAATCATCCACTGGACCAGCACATCCAACTCGATCGCTCACTCACTTGAAATCATCGACTTTACATTCTTGTAACCAGTGTAAATAATCCAGCTCGGTCTCGCACTTAAAATCGGCCTTCACTCTTCATTGACCCTTTCCTCAACTCGAATGGCTTACTCATTGTACTTTTGCCGGAAAACACAACGTCATCCAAAATAAAAAATCCACAATATGGTCCACAATATCATCAAAACGTTTGGGGAAATAGCAAAGGCAAAAACCAGAATTGAACGTCTGTGACCTTCCATCCCTCCGGCGGCACTGCATCAACGTGGAAAGGAGAGCATCACACGGGCTCAGGAACCCTTGCGAAAACCAATAGCAGTAAATATACTTGGGTGCTACATGCCTCAGTTCAACTTCAGCGCGACAATGCAAAGCCAGAAGCCATTTGTCAACAACACCCAGAAAGCCCCCCCCCCCCCCCCCATCCAAGATGGATTGTTGCCAAGTGGAAAAGAGTTCTGCGGTCTGACGAGTCCACATTTCAAATTGTTTTTGCAAATTGTGGACACGGTGGAGGAAAAGAACCATCTGCACCGTTACGGACGCAAGGTTCCAAAGCTAGCATCTCTGATGGTATGGGGCTGTGTTAGCGACGACGGCATGGCATGTTGAAAGGTACGCCACAGCGTGCTATCTTTCCAAAAGATCGTCAGGAAAAAATTTAGGGAAAAAAAAGTACATTTAACATCAACAAGATTCCAAATTGTCTTTGACCTTGACAATTAGCATCTGCATGCATCACCAGATTTGCACCCAAAAATGCTCATTTCCTTCTTCGCCCCTTTGACACGCTCACAAAAAGTTTCCTATAAGGTGCTGACATCATGTTTTGTGTCATACTCCTTCGCGGCTAACAAACGGCTCTAAACTCATAAGCCGTCTCTTGTGTTGTCTTGTTAGGAAAGGCCTCAGATTGCAGTCATTCATCCACACTCCACACGCGCACTCGTGTTGTTGATTTCCATCCAGGCGACTCGGAAATGTTGACGGGCCATTTTTAAAATGTGCTCCTCACCCATCATGTGCTGAAGACGTCGTCTGTCACCAAACTGATTACACTTTGTCTCCATTAATGTGGAATGTGGTGGGGGCTGGGGGGTGGATTGAGTGCGCTTGTGTGTGTGTGTGTGTGTGTGTGTGTGTGTGTGTGTGTGTGTGTGTGTGTGTGTGTGTGTGTGTGTGTGTGTGTGTGTGTGTGATGGGAACAAGCTTGATTAAAGTGAGACGTGTGTGTGCGCCGCCGTGAATCCGTCCCCAAAATCAGGAATCAATGTGGCGAACTGCAATCCCAGCAGGCGGCCAGTAAACAGCCCATTAGAAATTTCCCAGCATGCTCTCTGCTCCAACGCTCCAGCATGCTGACTTTCTGCTTGACTTCTGCTCAGATGTGACGCTAAATATGTCGCGTTATACATCCGCGCCTTTCCCCGGGCGAAGGCTGGGGGTGCGCTGTAAGAAAATGTGTTTGTCAGCATGCTTAATAAGGGCAGTGTGACAGGGGTGTGTGCGTGCGCGTGCGTGTGTGTGTTGACAGTGTTGTTGTTGTTGCTGTTGTTGTTGGGTGTCTCTTCTCTGATTCACCGGCACAAACGCATGCCCTTTGGGCGCATACCTTCCCCCCCCGCCCCCAACCCGAGTCTTCAACGAACCTAATGTACGTTTTCTGAAACCATCAAAGACAGTTGAGTTTTCAGTGAAGCTAATGCACATTTTCAGACACTGTAAAGACTGTTTATTTATCTCCAACAAATTCGACATGGTTTTTCCCGGGATCATCACACAGACGTGCATCGACATCACAGACCATTTCGTGTCGTTGATGCGCCCAAAGTCTGTTTTCTGTTCACTTCAGACAATTCAGTCTTTGACAAGCCGAACGAAATATTTTTGTAAACATCCAAGATCATTTCTAGTCATCAGCGAACCTGACGTTTTTGGCTGGGGTTGTTTTTTTGTTTTGTTTTTTCGAAATCGTCAGATGATTCGGAGTGTTTCTGCGAATGTAGCGTATGTTTTGCGTTGAGCGCGTGCTCTAAAAGAGGAAAAAGCACTGTTTGTCAGCACGCATAATCAGCTGCCGTTGACGGGCGGTGTCGCGGCTCTCTCGGCGGGTGTCTCCTCGCCGCCTCGTCCCCTTCAAGCTGATTCGCCGGAGCAACGGCGGAGCACTTAGGCGCGCCCCGGCGTCCGCTTTTGTCCGCATCATCATCACGTCAGGCGGGGCCGGGCGGCGGCAGCTGGACCGCAAAAGATGCGCGTTAAAGCCCGAAGAAGCGAGCGGACGTTCCCGCTCGCCTCCGTCTTCTGCCGCACGTCCGGTCGAGCGCGCGTGTCGTCCCGCCAGGCTTCGCGAGCGGCAGCTGAGCCGGTCGCTACGCTCGCGCCGGCTCGGGGGCTGACATTTCCAGAGGTGCTAAGTCACTCGGCATCTCGTTACGCCCGCTGACAAGTCGGGGAGGGACTCCGGCCTCGAGTGGCGGGGGCACGGCGGGTTATCAATAGCGCCCCCCCCCCCCCCCCCCAACAACCTCCCCGTCGTCCACCTCCGCCCGCCGGAGGTTGCGAGCTCTCAAGGTGTTTACAGGGGATTGGTGGAGGTGTCGATCACGCCGGCGGACCGGCACGCTAAAGCCCTGGTGGGTGCCGGTCAGGTGCCGAGCGGGGGGCGGCGGCGGGACGGGGCGGCGCTGTTTGATGGAGGGGAAGGTCATCGGGGTGGCAGCTCGGCGGTGTCAGCGGTCAGATTGCCCAAAACCAAACTTCATGGCTGATTTTCTTGTGACACAAGTCGCCGCCGCCCCGAGGTCTCGACGGAAGCTTGATTCCCTTGTCATGTTTGTCGCATCGCGTGGCCGACGAGTCTGTCACGCGGCGAAAAAGGTCACTCGACTGCTGAAGTGCGAGTCGCCGAGGCGGCCGCTCGTTACTGCGACGGCTCCAGACGAATCGTGCGCATCAAACATCAAAGACGGTCAGGAAATTGGTGAAGACGGTCTTTTGGAAGGGGGGAGGGCGGAAATCTTTCCACAATGTTTTTTTTTTTAACTTCTGAACTTTCCATGTTTTTTGTAAATATAAAAGGGACGGTGAATAAAGTATTAAAGGCAATCAAGTGTACCTGTCCGACATTAAGATCCGTTTTTGAACATTTCCAAAACAACTTTGCTAAGACAATTGGCGCTTGCGCGCGGAGCTACAATGAAGCTAGCAGTCGTGTTTCGGTAAATGTACGAGTCCGTAAAATTATTTGTGTTGAACATCAAACACTATTGAAGTTTCCAGAGAACCAACATTTCGTCGCTTTCATGGGAAAAACACGTCCGTCCATTTGTGTCATTAAAAAAAAACGTTGACAGCAATGTCGGTGTTTGTCCCAAAGCCAACTCAACTTTGATGTTCACAGAAAACTGACAGATGAGAAAGCATAAGTTACATTTGTTGAAGACCCGGAAATTGTCTTCCTGCGGCCCATTCAGACGGCCGACTAGTCGGGAGCCAACATTGGCGCCCTCTGCTGGTGTGCTGCCATGAGGATGCCCCCATGACAGCGAGGCCATTTTTTTTTTTGCCTCCGTCTTTGGGGACGTTGTCACATTTGAAGGCCGTTTGCTCCACTTTTGGTGTGAGCAAAGCGAGACAACAGCTGTAATTTGACGCCTCCCCTTCGCTAATTCCTTTGAAGCCAACCCACCCGCAATGATGGGGGGGGGGGCTTTCTATTATGCATGTGCCGCCATTAGGCCTGTCAAGGTGGCGTCGTGAATTAATCAAACCGCATTCAGAGGTGACTTTGAAATTTTTTTTTTTTTTTTTTGGAGCACTTTTAAATCACACTCGCACTCTGTTTTCGAGCACTGTGCTAATTATTCAAGCTGAAGTTTATACAGTGCGTTTAATGATTCCATTTGCGAACGCGGTTTGTCTTCCACTTGTGCGTTTTTGCCCCAAATGATATTTGGCTGATTTGACACGATTCGGTCTGATTTGAATCAAGATACTTGGCTGACAGAGAATAATAATTGGCTTCATCTCCGTCGCGATATTTGGCTCATGTACAACAATTGGATTCACAACAACTGATTATTATGTCAAGTTCAAGATAAGTAACTTCATTCTTCTTGCCGCAGTTCTGTTTTGATTCCAAAAAAACCCCAAAAAACATTGAACTTCTCTATTCTATTTTTCAGCCATAAACCGATGCCATGTAATCGATACTTGTGATGCAATTGGATTTGCTGTGACTCCCTTTTTTTTCGACAATAAAAATGGACTCATCACAGAAGAATCAGTTCAGGAACGAAGCACTTTTAAGATTTTCACGATGCAATTTAATTCAACGATAACTGATCGTAAGATGCCTTTCCATTTTTTTATGAAATGATTCAGGAATGATAACTGATTTGTCTGGAACGATTCGATTCAAGATTGACTTTAAACTCATTGCCGATCGTATTCCGAAATGATATTTGCCTTTACTCGTCTGTTCTCGTTGGATGCATTTCTACGATTGGATTTAAAAATTCCAAGATGACCGAGAACAAAAAGATTCGAGAGTATGCTTTGCTTCGCTAACTCTATACTTGTTCTCTTCATCAGCATTCATTTCAAATTGCGAGTCTAACTCGCTCAAAGCATTTGAAAATGTATTCCAATCATATTCTCGGCCTTAACGACACACAATAAAACCGCACATTCTTTTATGTTTCGGGTTTTTTTTTTCCTCGCCTCACAATCCCTCACTTCATCCACTCTGTGATTTTATTTGAAGCGTTTTCCATTTTTATTATTATTATTTTTTTTTTTAAATCGCTCTGGCCTTTGAATTAGCGGCGCTGCGCAGCTGCCTGGTGGAACATGTCACAATTAGCACTTGCACGCAAATATTCATCTTTTCCAAAACATTAATTTGGTAGAATGAGGCTCGGCCACCTGATAAGATTCGGCCGAAGATGGCCTCTCGCTAAAAAAAGAAAAAAAAAGAAAAAGATTTTTGCCTGGAATTTCTTTGTTACAGGCTCGTTAACACAAATTAGTTTGATTTAACAAAGCTAGTTGATTCATCTCGGAAGATGCGGTTCAAGAAATATATTTGGATTGGATTAGCCAATATACTTCTGGAAATATCCTCATTGCGGATGAGCCAAATATCAGCCTCCAATCGAATCGTATCATTCTTGAGTGCCCGGATATCAATCTTCAATGGTCTCTTTGTAGATGGGCCAAATGTTCTTCAATCGACTCAAACCGTTCTAAACGAGCCATCATGTCGTTCTATATGGGACAAAAATCATTCCTGAATCGAATCTTACTATTCCCGATGAGTCAGACCATTCTTGAATCGAATGATATCGATTTGCCAAGTATCACTCTTGAATAACGTTGAATAATCGTTGCTCTGTCAAATCAAATTCAAAGTATTCCCGTGACATTCTGTGGCCTCTTGTTTGTCAGACATTTTCTCCTGTGATCGTGTTTGCGTCCTTTTTGTGCCCCCCCCCCCTCACCCCGCGCTGGCTCCCGCTCACAGAGCTTCGTTTTGGGGGTAAGAGGACGTGGCGAACAGCTGGGGCCCCGTCTCCCGTCGGTGGGGCTAGCGCGAGCCACGCCGGGGCTGACAGAAGTGATGCACGCCGCCTCATCCCGCCTAATGAGCGGCGCCGTTCTCCGTCATTATGGGCCATCATTAGGAAATTAGGGGGACAGAAGGTATTTACTGTAAAGCTGCCACCTCCCGAGGAGAGATAAATAGCGGCTGATGAATGCTACCCGTCCATTAACCTTCCCGTTTTCTCAGCGCCAGCATATGCGTACGGAAAAATCATTAACGCTCGCCGCAACGATCATTAATAGCGGCCATAACAATCATTAATAGTCAGCTTGACAATGATTGTGTGTCTGAACAATCATTATTAGTGGGCATAGCAATCATTTGTAGAGGGCACAACAATCATAAATTGTTGGCTTAGCAATCTTCAATAGTTGGCATAACAAACAGCAGTTGAGGGCATAACAACCAATGGCGAGCATAACAATCACTTCTGAATAACGATTAAGAGTTGGTTTAGTCGTCATTAAGAGTGGACATAACTATCATTGCCGTCTTTTAACAAACGTCGGTCGAGGGCATAACAAGCCATGGCGAGCATAACAATCACTTTAGCTTCGTTCAAGATGTTTCTAGAAAATTGACATGAGAAGAAAGGTTTGTTAGCTACAATGGAGATTCGATTTTCTTTGCTGTTGACCAAGCACTTGTGCAAGGTTCGCTGAAGGCTGTTTAGTCAACAGGGGGAGCCATTCCTGAACATCGTCTTCACACCTCCGTTCAAGCTTTATCACCTGTCTCACACACGCACATGATCATTCCCTCACGAGACTTCCCGGGTGTCCTTGGAAGTCGCACTTGGAAAGCAAAAACAAAGAATTCCCCTCCAGCCAGCGTCCATCTTATATCTCCTAATTGATTTGAAGGCTGCAAGGTGAAATTTCACGCATCAGACTCGCTGAATGCAGTACGGCAACACGTTTAGGTTCATTTTTTTTTTTTTTTGCTCGCCTGAAAAGAGAAACGGCGACACGAACGCGCCGCGGCAATTAGCGCTTGTGCTAATGATGACAATTTGAGGTGTAATTGTCAAAGCGCCACTTACGCGGGCACTCCGTCAATTAGCGCATTAGCATGGGCCACAGCTGCAGCTTGCCACATGCTTGCGTGTGTGTGTGTGTGTGTGTGTGTGTGTCTTTGATGTTGACAGAAATGTACATTAGGCGGCGTCAAAGACATGAAATCATCTTCAATGTGGCCGCAAACACTGCATTGTCTTTGATGGGTACAAATCGTTTTCTGTGTTTACATTTGGAAAAAATGGAGGTGAAGTTAATCGAGCATGTTTTTAATGTTCACTCGAAACGTATGTTAGGTGTGTTCAAAGCTAAATTGTCTAAACAGAACTAAATTGTAATTAGTGAATAACAATGTGTTCCGTTTGTTGAAGAGTTTCTGGAAAACGCTTGTCAGTGTCACTGAAGACAAAATTGTCTTTGATATCGACAGGAAAAATTAATTGCACTTAAGACTCGTAATTATCATGCATATTTACGGGAAAAAAATGAGGTTGGATTAGGTCACGACACTAAATTGTCTTGGATTTTTATAAGAAACGGTTGAAGTTAATTGAATGCATCCATGTCTGACGTTTATGTAACTTGGATTTGTTAACGATTTGTCGATATTTATGGGGGGGAAAAAAATCTGTTAGGCTGATTAAAGACGCTAACTTACCTTTTGCAAAATTGCCTTTGGTTCATTGAAGATTTGTCTTTGGGCTTCACAAAATATTCTAAGTGAGGTGCATGAAATGCCGGCGATCGAAGTTAGACATCAAATTGTCTTGCGTTTGCAAATCTGTTTGTTGAGGGAAACCATACATGAGGTATGTTTAAGAATTCACTTTTACGTCCGTCCATGATCTGAACCGCTCTTGACCCAAAGTAGCATTTCAATTCAGGAAAAAGCTATGTGCCTTTTTGACTTCTATAACCGTCAATGGCAGAGAAAGGAGTTCATATTGGCGTGTGTGTTTGCCTACACCGTTGACCAGCCGCGTGTATAACGAATGCGTATCCACAAGATCTAGAAAATTTAATATTGAAAAAGAAAAGGAGTAAATACGAGAGGCAGATCGAATCGTCGTGTGCGCATTGTGACTTGCTCCGCGTGAAACAGTCTCGTCTTCATGGTCGTCGTACCACCAGAGGTGACTTTGCTTTTTCTTAGCCGTGTGCGTGACATCATGGGTGACGGCGTGCGTGTGGTGTTGGAAAGGGGAGGGCGGGTGGGGGTGGGGGTGTAGACGCCACCCATGGAGAACCGTCGACGTGTCACCTTGACGTCTTTGTCCTCCAGAGACGACCGGCCGGTCGCCTCCATCGAACGGTCAAAACACTTTGAATTCAATTCAGGACGGCCACAAAATTGCCCGATCAAAACCAACACACAATGAGAAAAAAACAAAAAACAAAAAACATTGCGACGTAAACAAAAAGTCAGTTCAACAAAAATCCATGGCACGTGACGTATGTCATATGAAAAACGATGAGCCGCCACCTTCCTCGACGGATAGAAACACAACTCGAAATAATACACAACCAAAATGTCAAGCGGCCTTCGAGGGGCAGAGCGTCACGCGACCGCTAGCATCTGTTGTCGTCTCACCGCCGTCGCCGTGGCAACCGTCGTCGTCAAGATGTTTCCCCGTTTTTGCGGCTAACATCTCACTGAGGGTGACCATCTGCTTTTGCGTCTCGGTGGACGGGACAGGAGGGAGGGAGGGGGTTGCAGGGGGGGGGGGGGGGCGACGGCTGCCGCTGGCCGGCCCGGCCGCCTTGCGTCCTTGTCCCGCTAGTATGATGTAACGGGAAGTAACGATACGGAGGCCGGCGCCCCCCCCCTGCGAGCCCCAGGTGTCCTCACAGCTGAGCAGATGTGGCATGATGGGGGCAGGTGAGGGGCGGTCCTCGGCCCCCCGCCGCTTGCCTGACCCCACTCATTCTCTTTTCTCACCTGCTTTTCATGGGCCCGATCCCACTCGGGCCGCCACCCCTCCCATCAACCCCACCTGGACCCACCGCTTCTGATTTCTTCCCCCCCCCCGCCCCCCCGCCCCCCCCCCCCCCCCCCCCCCCCCCCCCGGGCAGCCTACCCCACCTGCTCTGCACGGATCCACAACTTGCGTCTCCTTTGCCGGCACCCTTTTCTTCTTGCTTTGCCCGTCTCGCTCTCTTTCCCACCGACCCCCCGCAACCAACCTTCACACTCTTTCCCTTCCTCGTGGATATCTGACAACCCCGCCCCCACCCACCACCACCACCTGCCCCCATTTCTTGCCTACCTGTCCCTGCCTTAATTAATGAAGGCATCTCATGTCAGGGTCAGAACTAAGGCTCGGGTTTTCCCCTTGTGGAAGAATGTGAATGGAAGCGCACCATCATTGGACCTCTGCTTCCAAGTAATGCTCCGTTTTCCCACCGGAGGAGGAATTCTAAATTCCAAGTTCCAAGTTCCAGGAAAAAGGAGTCTCCATCGACCTCCCGACAATGAGCCCAACGCTGTTCGAGTACGGCGTCCTGGAGGTCGGAGGTCGGACTTGTTGACAGAGCCAGCTTTTTGGTCTCAGGGGGGCCCGGTTGGAGTTTTGGGACGAACCCCTCGACAGCACTTGAGCGGGTTGCGTCGATCATTCCCATACCCGACGTGGCTGGTGAGGTCCGGCGGTGACTCCACGCTGCACGCAAACTGAAGAGCCTCGGCACTTTCAGCGTGCCTCGCATAACCTTTTTGAAAAATTTCCAAAATGAACTTGCGTGGCCTGATTCCTTTCTCTTGCACCAGACATCTGCCGCCCATGCACCTGCCCCCCCCCCCCCCCCCGCCTTATTTGCCACTCCCCATGGCTCTTTCCCAAGCAGAAATCCGAATTCCACCTCTGACTTGCCCCGGCACTTTCTTGCCTTCCTCCGCCTGGCCCCCACTCTTTCCCGCCAACCCATCATTGCATCACCGCCAGTCGAGCGTCGCCCCGGCCGCCTGCCCCACCTTGCCCCGCCCCGACTCGGCCCGTCCTCGCCGCCTACCGCTCCCTTTGACAAGCCGAGCTGTCGGCTGACCGCTTCATTTTCGACGTTGGCAGCCGCGCGCGGGCAAGCACTTAGCGCGCGCGCAAGCACTTAGCGCGCGCGCACACGCGGCGGGTTGAAGCGAACGGCATTCCAAGAGGATGCGGCGCTTCCAAGTGACCAAACACAGGCTGCTCCCCGAGTGTTTGCTTCATCTCGTCTTTGTTGTCTGGAGGTCTTGCGGCGTGTTTGTCTTCTTCATCTTCTTCTTTATTGTTCCCCACGATCGTCTCGTCGCCTTCTTGGTGGCCATCTTGACTTCCCTTAAGCCACCGCTGTCATCCTTCTGATGTTCTTCGCGCACGTTTAACCCACCCCGCAGCCAAATATCCCTTTTTAACACACATTTATATATTTATATTCGCATCACGTGTCAATCCATTTGAAGTCAGCCATTTTTTTTTCCGGGTAAAAAGGGCTACGGAACTGCAACAAATCTAACAGGCCTGGCGGTGAGGTCGTTGCATATTTCCATGATGTGGGACGCGTAAAGAACGAGGATTATTTGTCTTTTTTTTTTTTGCTCGTAGTTGCCCGAGGTGCGTCTCGTCCCGGTGACCCTTCGTAGAAAATCAAGACATAGAGCAGATTAAACGGCGGCCATCAGCGTGACGACAATTACCCCCCTGGTCTGGTGTGGCGCCGGGGTTAGGGAGCACTTGAACCCTCCTTCAACTCCACACGCTGGAGCGCGGCCGCTTGTTTTAGCTCCGTTTCGCCAGCTAATGCCGCCATTAGGCTGATCTACAGTCCAGCCGCCAAGCGGCCCGCCGGGCTGGAACTCATCCCTCCTCAACTCCTTCCCTCCTCCTTCCTGGTACTCACGCACTCGCTCACTCACTCCGATGAATCAACCAACAAATGAATTGAGAATGAGGACAAACCAACTAGCCTAGCTAGCCTGTCTGCATATTAATCAAACAACTCGCGAACCTAGGTACCTAGCGAGCTAGCTTTTACCTGCTTATCTACCGTCCTACTTACTTACTGACTTATCTTTCTGTCTGCCAAGCTTCCAGTCTACTTACTGACCCATTACAACCTTTTCATACCAAGCAGCCGTCTTGGCTACAAGCTACCTATCTGATTCCTGACTAAGCAATCCTTCCTATCGCTACCTACTTAGCTGACCACCTGCGTGACTACTTATGAGGCAATCCTTCCTTCCGACCTACCTCCTGAGCTATCCTACCTCTTCCTACCTTCCAGCCTTCTTGACTAGCTGACTACTGATAACCAATTTTACCCCCCTACTTGCCATTCCTACCTCCTCGGCTACTGACTGATCATCCCTACCTGACGATTTACAAAGCCCTACCAATTCTTTGCTACTTAGCTAGCTACTTAGTAACCAATCCTTCCTCCCCGACAGGCCCTTAGTACCTCCCTATCCCCAACTCACCTACTTAACTACCGTTTCACCTGCCTATCTACTGGTACCTACTTACTGTTTTTATTGGCCCGTCTGCCTGGTTTCTTGTCTAGCTATCTTCTACCTCCTTCCTATCTGCCGACGAACACGACCTTCCGACAGTTACCTTCTTCCCTGTTCACCGACTTGCTGAGCACCGACGGGCCTGTCGACTGACTGACCCGTCCTCCCGACTACTTCCTGACCAAAGCTACCTACTTGTCTACCTACCTTTGCAACTGCCACGGCCGGCCCGGTGTTCCCGGTCTTGATAGCGCCGGGACAAACGTCAGCTGTGGCAGTCCCACGTCAGCAAGGCTTCATCAGCCATGAAACCAAATGGAGCCACTGCTGATTTATACAGCAGAAGGAAGGATTGGGGGTGGGGGGAGCGGGGTCTTGGGGGCATGGTAGAGAGGAGGTGGGGGGGTTGGAATTATCCGGAAAGGTCATCCTCAATTTCTGTCCAGAAAATGATCTTTTCCCGCTCCGTAATAAACATTTATCTGATCCTTTTATTGGCTTTATGAGAGCTGACAGTTTAGTTAAGCCGTTTGCCGCTAGCGAGGGTCGGGACAGTTAACGTTCCATTTCCGAGGAGGGGGAGGGGGGGGGCGGCAAGGGCGGCAGGTCCTAAATGGAGGGGGGGGGGGGGGGGGAAGGTGTCGCCATGCTGTGTTTAAGGTCGCTGGCGTCGTCGTAGCAGCTGCGTTTCAGCACTTCAGTGTTGGCGCAGGGCACCTTAAAATGTCCCGCCCAGAACTTGATTTCTTTCTTCTGAGTGACAGCAGCGCCTTGAGATACGTCTTGAACTCAATCAGTGACCACGATCAAAACATTTCGATCTCAAATCAGCTGCCCACATTAAAATGAATGCAAACGTCTTTCAGTCGTTCCCGCCTCCCAAAAACAACAAAAATGTTTGTCAATCAGTGTCTGTTTTTGCCTTTCTTTATTTTGGATGGCCATACAATTTAGCAGCGGCGTTTTTTCTTTCCAAGTGGAAAAGTTTGAAAGATGGAAAAATCAAAATGAAAATAAAATCACAATATGACTGTCAAACTGTAAAAACAAATACTTCAACAGCCACATTTTAAATAAAATACATGAATAATCCGCTAAATAAAAAATGTCCTAAAAAGTGTCATTAAAAACAATGTGATTTTTTTTTCCAATAAAACTGAATGAAACAATGATGATAATAATAATTATAATGATAATAGTGATGATGAATAATACAGTAAGTAGGCAAATACATTAGAAATAATCCAATACATAAAGAATACAATAACGACATTATGAATGAATAAAATGCCAATTTTTTTTTTTGTTCCATTTAATGAGAAACTTTTTTGGTTTTTTTTTTTTTTTTTTTACATTGATCATTCTGAGTGTAAAAAGAAGCTAACCACTCACCTTTGAAACTCTCGGGGCTTAATTTGTCTGTCTTTTAAGGATATATATATATATATATTTTGCCCTTTCTTCTTTTTTTTTTTTTTTTTAATTAGGTGAAGTGCGCGTTGGCTGGCGACGTGCGCCAGGCGGGCTAAGTTAGCACGTAAAGTGAACTTGTCACTCGGCGGCGGCACCGGAGCTTGGCGTGCGGGAGGGCAAAGCGGGAGCTTTGCCTCGCCATCCAGACCATCTGCGGCCCCAGCTGGAGCGCCGGCGTTGGTCTGGCACTTGTACGCCGCCATATTTACAGATCTAAACACAAATGGCGACGGCCTGATTGTTTCACGATTCATTAGTCAGACAAGCTCGGCTCGCGCGCCAGCCCAGCTGTTCCAGAGTAAACCTTTATGGCTTCGGAGGGCCGCCCCGCCATCAAATGTATTGATCTGTGGCCTGCTTTGCCTCGGGGGGGGAGGCGGGGGGCGGGAGTCAGAAGCAAGGGCTTCGTCAGATAGTCCTGCCTTGACTTGTGAGTTGACTTCCTTCCCTGTCCATGCTCCTAACTTAAGACCGACAGCGGTTCTGGAGCATTTGGATGCAATTTCCAAGACTCGCGGAATAATATTGTCCTCTCTGACAGTATAGACACCTTCCAATAGAAAGAATGGACTCTCTACTTTTACCGGGAAGAAAAAAAGTTAGTTTCTTTTGGGGTTTTTTTGGGGGGGGGTTAATCAGAAGTAGAACATGAATTGGTTTCATCAAAAACATGGATTTTGACCCAAAAGTGGAGAAAACAAGAAACATGTCGAGCTGAACAGTGATTTTGACACTACATATAATTGTTTTTTTAAAAATATATTTTTAGGGTTAGGTGACACCTCAGGCTATAGAACAACAAAAACAAGACTGAGATTTTGATCCCCAAATCATTTACCGTGATCACCTACGTAAAACTAAGAAACGCAATGTGAGGTCATTACCCAAGACAAAAAACTCAGAAACTTGTTCGGGTCAATTCTAAGTCCAGGCACCACAGAAGTCACTTGATGAAATCTTTTGTGTGTGTGTGTGTGTGTGTTGAGTAGCGTTAAGCATGTTTTCTAAATTAAGCATCAGTTTAGCACGTCATATGACAATAGTCAAAAAACTCGGGGGGGGGGGCAGCAAAAGGTGCATAACAAAGATTATTAACGTTTAATTCTGCATGAGATACATAAAGAATACATGTATTTGTTTTGGTTGATTTCAAAATGTATATCTATTATTAAGCATTATTTTAATTGCACATAGAGAAAGTTCATGAACCCAGAACCGGCACCAACAATTGGCGTCATTAATAATCCCGAAAAGGATTGTTACAATGATAAGCGCGAGGTAACCCAAACTTTGCTGACGTCGACTTGAAAGAGTCCCACGAGTCCACGAAGGAGAAGAAGAATCGGTACTCGGCTCGGGTCAAGTTAGTGTATTGATTTCCCGTTAGCGCCGGCAAATCATTCACTGATGCTTATTGGCGTTCTGCCAGCGGGGCTAAGCGGCGCCATTGATCCCGCCGCGTCGTGTCACCGCTCGCCAGAAATTAGCCTTGTAGAGGGCCGAGGTGGGCGGGGTCAGGCGGCACGCTCGGGGGCGCGGTCGGCTTGGCGCTTACCCGTGGAGACGTTTCGAATGGACGTCGTCGTCGTCGCGCGTGTGCTACGACGAGCTTAAGCGGGCCTCGCAACCGCCTGATTTAATTAACGGCTTATTAGCTAATTAGCATGTTGATTAACGCTCCATTAATCCGCCGCGGAGCCAATTGAATCTTGACTGGCTACGTTGGACATTAACGCGATAAACGCTTAATTAGCAACGCGGGCAGCCGTGCAGGTAGATGCTGATGAAAATTGCACGTGGAGAAAAAAAAAAACGTGATTGCAAACTTAAATTTGGTTGACATGTTTCGCATAGATCGTAGAAAGAACCACCCCCCCCCCAAAAATCTCTCAAGAAGTCTGGAGCCATTTGAGGACGATTGCTCACTTGCGAGGCTTGAAAATTCTGCCCCCAAAAACAGTTTAATATTGCAACATAAAATGTGATGAACATGCCCAGAGAGTCGGACAACAACAACAAAAAAAGGCTCAAGAATACATGGATGAAATCGCAAAGAAATTCTGCCATTTTGGGTTGAAAAAAAAAAATTCGAGGCCAATTTTGCTTCGAAACATGAGATATTTGGTAGGTTTGTCTCTCACGAACAGATCCACCAAAAGTCTCAAGAACCCATGCTTGGAAAGGCACAGGAAGTCTTCCATTTTTGTCTCAAGCGGCCATTTGAGGGGGATTTTGGTCCTTCGAATGGTTTGAAAATTCAACCCCCAAAGCCAGTTTTTCAATAGTAACATAAAATTTGGTGGACATGCCCATCAAGAGTAGGTCAACAAGAAACTCACGAATGCATGTCTGAAAAGACACTTTGGATTTGGCCGGTTTGGGTTGTCGGATGGTCAATTTGGTCCTTTCCAGAGGCCATTTTGCGCAAATGTCTACAGTTATCCTCAGCAGACCCACAAAAAAAAAAGTTTCAGGAAGCCATGCTGAGATTTTGGTGTGTTTTTTTTTTTTTTTTAGGCTGACTGACTCATTTCCAAAGGCTCTCCTCTTATGAGGCAGCGGCGGGTGGACCGAAATATTGCAGCACGCTCCTTTGAACATCTGGCGAGCGTCAAGAGCGCCACGCGGGGCTTCTCCGCCAGACGCCGGGGTCATCCGTCAGGCCGCTGACAGCGCCACACGCTGTTCAGAGTGAGATTTTCAGTATGGCTGCTTGGCAGGTAATTGATGAAGCCATCTTGGTGTTTTTCAGCCTTGCCTTTTTCATACACTGAATGTTTTTTGTTCAGAAACAATCGTCGACCGGGAGTTCCTGCTAAACCTGCGTAGCACGAATATGCGTTTGCGATGTTTCTTGAACGTAGCCGGCCTCCAAAATGGGGGCGCTGCGGAAGTGAGAGTCGCGCTGACACGAGTGGGAGTCGTTTTAACCCCCCGGGAGCCAGGCGGGACCGGATTATTATTTTTTTCGATAGGAGTAGGATGACAGAGGAGGGAAAATCCACTCTCGTGTCACCCTCTCATGCCCACACGGACGCAAAACCCTTTCTTGTCTTGTCAACATGTCGTCTTCGGGTCCCGACCCGCACGGCCGCCAAAATCGTGTCGTCAGAACCCGGCTTGAAAAACCCACATTTCTTTGCCGCCGTCTCGGCACGCCATCTTCCCGTCGGCTCCCTCAGAGCGACACGTTTTCCACCCCGCCAACATCTGCACGCCATCGCTGCACTTGTCGTTTTTTTTTTCCCGCCTGGCGCCCAGAGCCCACTCGTACGCCTTGCCGGCAGATGGACGGCAAATATGGCCTCTCTCGTTTTTTTTGTTTTTTTTTCCTCTTCTCTGGCCGGGCGAGAACGCAACAGTCAGGCGAATGTGTGCAGCAGTGCCCGAGGGGGGGCGTATAGCAGCTAGCGCGCGGAACGCTAATATATTCGTGAACAAGTAAAAAGAAGAAGAATTGGGATCACGGCAGCATTTTTGGCCGCGCAGAGGATGAGTCGATAAAAACGCTGGCGAAATAATTGACAGACGCCTGTTATATGGACAGCAACCGCCATAACAGATGGAAAGGGGGTGTGGGGGGGCGGGGTTGCGAGAAGTGGGGTGTACGCGGGGTGTGCGCGCGCGTCATGATCACACCGTGGGGGGGAAGTGTTAAAATGTTACACAACAATCGCTTCTTTGACGGGAGTTTGCCGCTGATTCCGTTGCGTGTTCACTTTTGATGAGGTTACAAGTGATGACGTCACACGTCAAAGTTTTTGTTCCCACCTCTACTTGGACGCGGCTCAGACTGAGATGAATGTCGGCCATTATCGCAGGCGGCCATTTGTGCTGGTATTTGACTCGCTAATGATCGTCTTCCAAGTTCATCAGTTTATGCGCGCGTGCCCACACACACACACACACAGTCCACACATGTGGGTGTTTTTTGTTGTTGTTTTTTTTTAACAAATTATTGACCAATGTCAACAGTTGAAAATGGTTTGCGCTCTTTGACGATGCGATGTTACTTTTTAAGAGTCTCATCTCAATCTCAAGCCACTTTTAAACAAATCTCAGGCACAGTCGGGCAAGTTTCAAGTCCTTTTTTTTTTTGATTCCCTCAAGTTCCTAGCATGGTAAAAGTCTTGGGAAAGTCTCGGGTCATTCATAAAAGTCTCAAGCAAGTCCCAAATACTCGCAAGCATCTTACAAGCGTAAAGTCAAGTTTCATTTGAGTCACGAGACGTTTTTCAAGTGCCGACTAAGTCCTCAGTCATTCTTGAAAGTCTCATACAAGTCTCAAGTTGTTGTTTTTTCCCTAAAACTCATGCTGCAAGTTGAAAGGGAGTTTGAAAATTCCCATGAGTGCCTCAAGTCATTTTTAACTCATTCACTCCCAAAGACGTTTTGAAACGTCTTTTCAGACTTGGTCGATAATTGGCTGGTACTGAATTTTTTTATAAACCTCATGCAAGTTGAAAGTGAGTTTGAAAATTCCCGTGGGGGTCTCAAGTCATTTTTTAAAAAAATCTCATGCAAGTTTAAAATCATCATAAATCTCATGCATGTGCCAAGAAATGAGTCTTGGTCTCCAGTGAGTCCCAAGTCTTGTTTTCAAGTCCCGCGAAAGGCCGACGTCAATGACCGCGGTCCACGTTTACAAGCTGAAAAGGCCTCATCGCACCAGCGTGTTTTGGCTCAAGTTTTAGTCGTATGAAAAGGGCGGAAAAAAATGCTTCAATGAGCACAATAGGAAATATGAATATTTAATTCTTCAAGTGTTAATTATGCATCAAGGGTGGCACATTTGCGAAGAGACCCAATTGATGACGTTGATAGAATGGGACGAAATGTGCGTGCGCGTTAATATCATAACGTTTGGCTAATATGTGACGTCCTGCGATGGATGCTCACACATCACTTATTCATGAATCGGATGGATGATCCGAGACCGCCGAGTCGTTCGCGCCCGTCGAGGCTCGACCGCTTTCGACTTCGGATGGCTTGACGCGTTCACTTCATTTTCGGAAGACGTTTGCCCGAGTCCCAAACGAGTTGGAACGCGGCCATTGTGAGTCCGCTGTCATTTGCGCACGCCGAAGTCGTGTCGGCATTAGTTGAAGCCTCGCGCAAAGTCTCGAGCCATGAGTGAAAAGTCCGAATCCTTTTCCGAAGTAGCATGGAAATCTCAATGTGTTTCACAAAAAGTTGTGGGGTTTTTTTTCTTCAAAGTCCTGAGCCACGTCCGTCTCAATCGTTTAAAAGTCTCACACGAGTCCCAAATAATCAATGCAGAGCGCAGTCCGATTTCGAGGGACAGAGCGAATCGGTAGTTCCTTGTAACCATCCATCCATTCATCCATTTTTCGATCCGCTTGATCCTCGCGGAGGGGGGGGGGGGTGCTGGAGCCCATCCCGGCCGTCTTCGGGCAGTAGGCGGGGGACACCCTGAACCGGTTGCCAGCCAATCGCAGGGCACTCGCAGACAAACAACCTTTCGCGCTCTCACTCACACCTAGGGACAATTTAGAGCGTCCAATCAGCCTGACATGCATGTTTTTGGAATGTGGGAGGAAAGCGGAGCACCCGGAGAAAACCCACGCAGGCCCGGGGAGAACATGCAAACTCCACACGGGGGAGGCCAGAGCCGGAATCGAACAAGGTCAGAAGTCCTCCAGTCCGTTGGACGAGTCCCACGCAAGGTCCAAGTCATTTTTTACAAGTCAAATGCAAGGTGCGAGTTTTTTTTTAAACGCGTCTCGTGAATAACTCCGGCCTTTTTTATTTTTTTCATGCCAATCTCAAGTCATCCCTCAAGTTATGCCAGCAGGCGATTCTCTCAATGAATAGCGCTGCATCTTGTGAGAATGAATCGAAATGAAGGATCGAAGAGCAGCAGATCCCGAGGTGCGCCGCTCGCCGAATGAAAACGCAGCCTGGGTTTCACCCGCATCCGTCAACGTCCACTTTGGAGTGCCGCTGCGCCGTCGCCCCCTTTCAACGATAGCGCCTGCCCCCTCCCGCCCCGCCGAGCTCTACCTCTCCCCTTCGACTTCCCTCCACCCCCCCCCCGTCTGATATTGGCTCATCACACTTAATCTGTCCTGAGATCTGCCGTTCTGTGCTAAATGACTCGCAGCCCGCGGGCCGGGGCGCCCGCGAACGAGGGGAGATATTTATTTTTCTCAGGGCTAATGACCTGTCGCCGGGCCCCGCCCACTGATGGTTATTTACTGGGGCCCAGATGCTGGCGCTCAAAATGAGTGGTCATGTCAGCAAGGGCCTCCATCCTTCACAGAGCCACCTCCACCCCTCCCGCCCCACCGCCCCACCCCTCGCACCCCCCGCCCCTGATTGAATCTCGCGGATCCCATTGACATTGACTCCATGACTTTTAAGGCCATTACCTTCCTCCGCCCACCATGATCACCTCGTCCTGGCCAGAGAGCTGACAGCTGATTAGCAACAAATTACTGACAGGAGAAGGCTGTGTAGGAGTAGGGGAGCGGGCTACGCTGAAGGGTCGCGGGAGGTGGTGGTGGGGCGGGGCCCCCCCCCCCCCCCCGCTGCGCTCATGGTAATGTAATAAGCACGGAGGGGCTCATATGCTGACGCTCGCCACCAGGAGGACACCAGCAGCTGCTGCTCATTGGTGGAGCGCCACGGCACTTCCTGTCTGGTCCAGAAAGGCGCCACGACGAGGGGGCGCGGCGGTGAAGGATTGGTCGCCAAACTCCAATGTGGGCGGGCGTTTGAACGCAAATCAACGTGGACGCTACGACCGCTCCCGAGGGCCACGGATGCAAAAGTAAATCAAGATGAATGCTGGGGGGATGAGAATCGGGCTTTGGTTGGGGTTTCAAGGGGGGGGGGGGCGACTTTTCCAGTGTGCGTCCATGAGAGATGAGTGGCATTGTCATTTAATTTGTTTAAATGGAAGTCCTCCTGCTGCTACTGATGGACTTGCACTGACGTTAGCATTAGCCGGCGCTAAATTGGCGTGCCGCATGACGTCGTTCCTGCTCGTTTACCTCCTTTGAATGTGCCTTATATCTGTTTGGCATTAGCATCCAATCAGACACAATTCTTCTCTCATTCTCAAGTCATTTTGAACAACCACGAGTTCTGCGCTATTTCCAAAGTCGTGGCTGAGTGTCAAGTGTTTTTGAAAGCTTGACAGTACATCCGGTCCACTTTTCTTTCCGGGTCTCGTGTTCTTTTTTTTTTTTTTAAATGGCTGCTCGTTAGCTTCGTTTGACAGCATTGCATTTTGTTCAGCTTGCCCGGTTTTGCTTTTTGTGTGTCTTAATTGTGCCGCTGTTTGCTTGACATTTGTTTTGTTTTGTTACACTGACAATAAGAATGTTAAACTCGAAAAAAGCAATAATCTTTTATCTATTTATATTTTTAGCGGAATGGGGGGGGGGCAGAGGGGACACAAATCGTCTTGTGTACACCACCCCCACCGAGCGTTCTCCCTTCTGCATTTTGACATGTCAAGAGGCCCCTAGATTAACAGCCGCACGCCCTCCCGAGCCCCTCTTCTCCCTCACACACAGACGCACGCGCGCGCACACACTTCCTTTTTATCCCCGCCGTTCCGGGGTGCCACGCTCATTTGCATAACCAGATAATCCTTGATAAAAATTTCCATTAGACAAAGGTGAAATGGATCAATTTCCCGCTGCCAAGATAAATCTCGGGTTTTTACACCGACGGGGTCATTTCACAAACCGCATTTGCCGAGAGAGCAGGGGGTCCCGGGCTCCGATGGCGCGAAGGAGGGGCTCCATTTCCCGCTTTCCAATTACCTTTAAGAAAAGCTTATTCTGTGGACAATAAAGCACATTATGGCACAATATGATACAGTCCATAAAGATCAGCGTGTTTGATGAGAGTTTAGCAAAAGCTCAGCATATTTCCGAGGGGTGGCTAGGGCGGTTCGGGCGGGGTAGGGTGGCGAGGGTGGGCTCCGACGGTGTTATCGCTGACGCGTCGCCTGTGCCCGCCATGCAAATGTGCTATTAGGCAAAAGTCGGCATGCATTAAGACGCTAGCCGAATAGCCTCCACCCCCAACGGGAGGAAGATTGGGGGTGAGGTGGTGGTCTTGACAGGACGATGAGGCGTTCAGGGGCACGGAGAAAGGTGGGAAAACTCATTACTTTGCTCGCCCCGATTTGACACTTTGACCTTGACCTTCAGACATGTACCCCCCCCCCCCCACACACACACACACCATTCTGACAATTTGAGATGAATCGCACACAATTTGGTTGCATTAGCAGGCAAATTCGTCCAGTGCTAAACCCGATCACGCGGTAGCACAGGAATGAAGGCCGTTCAAGTTTCCACATGGTTTTGCGCTTTTATATGGCAATTTTAAAATGCAAAATCGTGTGCTAACAAATACTCGGAATGTCGCTACTCTGCCATTAGCCGAAAATTCTGCTAAGCCGTCATTTAAATCCCGTCAAAACTCAACTGGCAAATCTCTTTCTACCTCAAATAATGCTATGCTGTCGTTAGCTTAGAATGCTAACACCGTGGTGCTAATGTATGGTTCTCAACTCATGGCATTTCGTCAAACAAACAATTATATTAATAGACCTGAAAAACACGGTTTTGTTGGTGAAATATTATTTGCTGATTGTTGATAAATAAGTATCTTTTTTTTTGAGGTGTCAAAAAGGTAATTAAGCTACCGGATTCATAAATAAGCTAATCATGATTTAACTCCCGCAACAGATGATTTATTTGGAGTGGTGATGATCATTTATTCAACGAAATTCCACATTGGATTGTTTTAATTATTTAAAAAAAAAAGTGAAAGCCCCCATTCTATTTTTCTGAATGCAAAAAAACCACGATGTCAATTATTAGCTTCAGCGAACGCAATCACACTTAATAAATCATCACTACTTAAAAGAGCGCTCACTTTGCATCTTTTTTTATTCGCAAAACCACTGGAGTCCTCTGTCACGTTGCTTCTTCTTCTATGGTTTATTTACTGCATCACTAGCACACGCTAAGGCCGGCTAGCGTAGAAAAGGGTTTTGGCAGGGGGGATGTGTCAAAATGGATGCCAGGAGCACATTAGCAATAATTCACATGAGTGAGTCCAGTAAATGGAGGAGGATGTGATTTATTTTTCATGGGTGCAAATGTCACATGGTGGACACCGGCGCCGTTAGCGTTTAGCAATAGCAATAACACATGCCGATGATTTTGCTCCATTAAATGTGGATATATTTGGCTCTATTTCTGCTTTGTGCAAAATGCGATAATAATATCTAGGTATATTTTGAAATGATAAAATAATTAGTTTTTTTCAAATTTATTTACACATTTGGTCACCTCAAATCGGTGCCTCACGGCTGCGTCAGTGTATTTAATAATACGACTTTAACACGCATACAGGTACATACTTATGCACATGCTTATAAATATATGCCAAAGTACGCCCACATCATTAAAACACATTTTATCAGTGTATCGACGTAATAAAAATAATCATAACGGTTAAAAATTTGATTCGGATAGTTGTTGAGAAGACCAGTCATTTACTCGAGCATTGTTTTTTTCAACGTAACGTCTAATCCACAATGAGTTAAATAACCTTAAAGATGACATGAAAACAAGAAGCGCGTGTTCCGTGCAAAGCCGGTAAACAGTGACCTCTGCAGGGCTATCGGAGAACTGCACCTACTTCCCGATCGTCACCGCACACTTTTTTTAACCCCCCATCCCCACTAAAATAAAAACAGGAGACGTTTGTGTTTGATGTGACCGCTTTTCAAATGATTATTTTACTAATTTAAACAATTTTTCTAATTTCCATAGGTGAATAATATAGTATACTGTAGAACAAATTAAAGGTCCTCTTTTGTTTTAAGTGTTACTAACAGCACCCTCGTGAAGAAAAAGCGTTTTAGCTCATGGCTGGATGGATGTTACTCATGGCAACTGTACTTAAGGATACGTTGTTTGTTTTCAGTCTTCAATTCATTTACATTTTAAGACCAAAATATTTGATTCGAATTCCATGAGGTACATCTTTAAATGATCGTTATGGTGTTTTTGGAGGTGCTCCTGAAAAGTTGGAGCACCATTTGCTTGGAAAATGGCCTGGACGCCGCATATGGGGCCAAAATGGCGAGGGCTGAGAATTTCGGCATTCTCGGAGCAGTGCTAAACTAGCCGGCGGTGTGAGTGCCAGGGAGGTTGTTTTTTTTTTTTGCGATGCTAACACGACATGTCAGCGTCTTTAAGTATGGCCAGCAGACATCTGCCTCTGTCCTCCACATGTCCTCAAACGACCGTAAGACAGGCGTAGGCTTCACGCTTTGTCTCGTCTCGTGTTGTTTACACGGAGCCACATTCGCTCGTTGTCTTCAGTCTGCTCGCCGCACGGACGCGACGTCTGACGAGACCTTTCGCCCTCACCCGCCGCCGTCTCACACCGCGCGCACTTCCTCCACTCTTTGTCTACACTGCAAGTGTCTTTGACACAAAATGGCGGCGACAGTGCGGGAAGAAGAAGTGGTCGGAGACATTTTGTGTTCCTCAAAAGAAGAGGATAACACCTTCACCCAGAACATCCGGAGGAGAGCTTTGTCTCGTCCATATTGGCGTCCCAGTCGAGGTGGTGTGTGTCTTTCAATATTATCGTCATTTATATGATTGTTTTTTTCGGCATTTTTTTGCCCTCCACTTCAAGGACTTTCGATTTCATGCGAGGTGTCCCAATACTTTTGCCCTTGTATGTTTTTGATGATTGTTGCCGTTTATAGTTGTCGCAAACATTTATCATCAATCCAAACTGTCTTTTGCTATTATTGTGAACAACCTGTCACGTACGGTAGATGTTACAATACTTTTCTTTAAACGTGTATTTGATTGCGATTGTTACTGCTTGATAATCATCAAACATGTTTGCGCCGTCCACTCGTTGACACCTCACGTCGATGTCCCAAGACTTTTGCCCATGTAGCTACTTTTGAGCGTTGACGTCTGTCAGCTTTTGCAGCCAGTGGGTGTCCCGATACATTTGTGTCAATGTGTCTTTGATCGTTGGAGATGCTCTATTGCACTGGTGTCGAACTCAAGGCCCGGGGGCCAGATCTGGCCTGCCACATCATTTGCGTGGCCGGCGAAATACAACTCAAACACGTCAACTTCCATGATGCTTGCTAAAATCTGTACCGAAATTCATATTCTCACACGTAACAAATAAGAGAGATATCGGAAGCATTTTCTTGTTGGCAAACCCCTCATTACAGGAACAGTTGAATAATTATTACTTATTCTTGACGTCTTTATGTGGCTTCAGTCATAACGGTCCTCGAAGGGAAACGGTCACTAAAACATGGCCCGTGACAGAAATGGGTTGGACACCCCCTGCTCGATTGTAAATCGCTTCCCGTGTGCTGTCCCAATACTTTTGTTCACATTGTCAATCCTTTGGTAGCATCTGGCCTCGCTGAGCTCTTTCAGTCTTAGTGTGTGCTTGTACCTTTTTTTTAAAAATGTTTTTATTCCTTAACGGCAGTAAAGTTTCATCCGTTCAACAATATTGAAAAGCATTAGTAGAAGTAGTAATAATAATAATAATAGTAATCTGCGTGGCATCTTTTGGACTCCATCTTAGGAGATACATCTGGTTGCTTGTAATTCCCAACCCAAGAACTAAGCGGCCAAAACAAATTTGACAAGAGCTCCGGGATTAGCGCAGATTAACGTCCTAGCGCTTGCACTTTTTGCAGCTCGACACAAAAAGAAACTTGCCGCTAATCCCTCGGGGATGAGGACGTGTAAAACGAACAAAGCGCGCACTTTGTGGGAACGTTTATTAGCGAACAGAGCGTAGCTTTGGACGCGCATATGCGCCGTGATCCGCTTTCCCCGCCCGGGTAACGCGGCTCGCAGATTGCTTTTCTTCAACTTGTTTCAAAGAAGATTGGGAGCGTGTTTAGCGTTTATAAGTCAGAGAAGAAGCTTTTAGTGATTGTTCCGTGCTCAACAAACCGGCGACCTCTTCTCCTCTTGAACAACGCACGACATGGCAAATGTTTTGGTTGATGTAAACAGAACGAAAAAGCACTTTGCATTATTAACCGTCACCAGCGTGTCATATGATGTGAACCGTCGCTGTCGGTACAACATAAACATTTCAACGACGGCAGTCGGGAAGACTTCTAAAATTATTATTCAAGCCATTTTCCTCACGTTTTCTTCATCACAATCTAATAATTCCAAGCCTCGGACAAATGGCATAAAAGTCTTTGTTTACTACGAGTGGTTTATCTGATATCGATTGGGCATTTGCTAACCGTCATGGTCAAATGACGGACGTAAATCGGAATCAAACGAGCGCTTTGATGTTAGCACAGAGAGTAAACATTGTCGCGCCTCACGGAGATGTCACGTCATGCCACCTTTCGCCGCCCCGATCGTTCGGTCGCGTCGCGCTTCCGCGCGTCCGACATTGGCGCCATCATAGCGCAATCATCGCACGCGCCATATTTTGTCATCGCTTCCAGCTTTTTACGAGAAACGTTGGGAGGAGAAGCGGCTTCCATTTCATGTTCCATTACACGCCGCCTTAGCGCGCAATTACACCCTCCGGTAGCGAAATGGATGACGGGAACGATAGGTGCAAAGAAGCGGGACAAAGGTGGACGCTGAATAGGGATGAAGTGGCAACCGGGTGCGTCGGATGGGACTCATCCCTTAAAATCATTCGAACAATAATTGATGCGAAGCTTCATACGCACAATGCCGCACTGGAGGCTGTCAAAACGAACTGCCGGAATCCTTTTCACTTGATGCTGACATTGATGACTTAAAGTTTTCATTTACTGAGTTCACTATTTATTAAATGAGCTGTAATTGCTTGGCTAGTTGGAGAAATAACGACTCCGTTTGCCACAGCTGTATCTCAGTTTGTTTGTTCGTTAATTCCGTCGTTCCTTCATTCTTTTGTTACTTAGTTTGAAAGTCGGTCAGTTGGTTTGTGATTGAGTTAGCTAGTTAGACAATTTGTCCTCTGGCTATTCAGCAAGTCGGTCGATATATTGAAATAGTAATTAGTTTGACGCCGGCTCCCTTTGTTAATCAGTTAATTCGTCAGTAATAGGCTAGTCGGTGCGTTAGTCAGCCAATTAGTTAATTGGTCGCAGTAGTAAGTTTGGTAGGTCAGGTAATGTGTTAGTAATGCAACTACGCTAGTTAGCATCCAAATTCACAACGGCTTATGCGGAGGCTACATGAGGAGGAGCCTTTCAAGAACCCAGCCTGCAAAGTGTCCTTGAGGATGCAGCCTACGAATTTGGACGCTTCGAGGGTTGTCTTTTGATGAAGAAGAAGGAAGAAAAGCAGTTCTTCCAAGAAGACTTGTGTACACAGAGCCAAATGAAAAGCAGTAACTGTCTCTGCGAGCTCATGCAGTGAGTGCGTCTTCACTTTGTCAACTCGTGAGTGCTGAGAGGTGAATTAAACGTGATAATGAACAACACTCCACAGCGAGACGCTTAATGGAGCGGAGGTGTCAACGCAGTGTGAGGGAGGACTCGTCTCTTCTCCTGCGGGAAGCTTTCGGCTGACGTTCCCTTCACATCTCAACGCTCGGACCAACATCCCTGTTGACAATCCCCAAATTTTCATGACTTTTTCCTGTCCAGTTCAGTTAATTAACTAACAAGGTGGATTAAGGTTTCTAGATAGTCAGACAATGAGTTATCTAGAAGATCGTGAGGGAATTACTTCACAACCTAGCTAATCATTTGTTCGTCGCCTATTTAGAGAAATATTGAATTAGCAAGTCATACTTAATTAAATTTTCAGTTATCAGGGGGAACAGTAAATGGACAATTCGTTTTTTAAATGATCGCACCACAAAGATCTGTTGTTATGATTCAAAATTTTGATCTTATTTTAAAGATGTGTGTGTTCGCCAAAGTGAACTTACCCTGTCATAGTAATTAACAAAATAGTTTTTATTTGTTTGACTATTTTACCAAAGAATAGAGCTTTTTTTGTCTGTAAAATGTCTGTCACACACAAATACAGGTATAATATAAAATACAGTATATTCATTTTTACACAGGCATTCTTTCAACACGTCTGTCGCAATTTACGGATTTACTCAACCGACCATTTGTGTATTTTTATTCAGGCACTTTGAGGACGCCCCTTTGTTGTGGAGGCGGGGTCGGTCCTTTTGTCAATGACGTCGTACCTGATTTGGAAGATGGAGCTGCAAGTTGAGCGTCGCAACTCTGGAATTTAATTTACGGGTTAACGCTTTTATTTTCAAATGTTTAGTGGGTTATATAGGACGCCCAATGGAACAACGTGTGCATATGCCAAGTTGAAAGGTGAATTAATCTTCATTTTTGTCGGCGGAACTAGTCGACATTGAGCTAGCTTCTCGTTGTAAAATCCCCAAATAAGAGCCACTCGTCGCCAAACTCAGTTTGAATTTCGTGTAGATTTGCTTACGCTTTGGTTATTGAGGCTTGTTTTAATAGACATTGGAACAAAAGTCAGTTTTAAGGTAAACTGGATCGGTGGTCCAATTCGGCACCGAGTCGTTCGAAAATAAAGAGCTTGGTCATGTCGATTTCATTGTCGTCACTGGCGGCTTACGCCGCTTATTCAGCCGTTGTTTAATTGGTGATTATTTTTTTTTTGGGGGGGGGTGACTCGATTAGACTTGATCTTAATTGTGGAGTTGTATCACACACACACACACAAAGACCCCAGTCAAAGCAGAAGTACACCACCCAAGTTAGAATTATGATGGAACGCTGACTTATGAATTTTGATAAGAGGTTAGTCATGACAATAAATGACCAGTTTGCCCTCTGTTAGGTCCGAAGAAAGCGCCCCCCCACTCCCGTCATGCCTCAGAAGAGCGCCCAGACCACCCACTACATCGAGCTGGGGGGCTACCAGTACTGGCCGGTGCTGGTGCCCCGCGGGATCCGCCTGTACACCTACGAGCAGATCCCGGGCTACCTGCGCGACAACCCTTACATCACGGACGGCTACAGGGCCTACCTGCCCTCCAGGCTCTGCATCAAAAGGTAAGTGGCGGGGGGGGGGGGGGGGGGGGGGTTACGTGAGTTGTCAGCTCGTTGTACTATTCATTAGTCACTCAACTCATCAGCTACTCAGCTACTTTGACATCAAAGTAATGCGGCTGGTTTGCCAGTTCGCCTAATGGGACTGCGAATTAGTCTGCTCGTTAGTTAAAGAAGTGAATCATAACTTGGTTTTCAGTTAGCGAGCGAATTCATCAGCGTTATCATAATTGCCCCATTTATGACTGTAGGAACAGCAGGCTGTCGAGCTTGGTCGCAAACGAGAAGGCAAATGACTTTGCTGTTGTTCGGCAGCCGGATAGTCAGGAGTGACACAACTACTTTAGTTGTTAGCTCCTTGGTTTATCAAGGAGCTAGTTGATCTGTTCTTCAGCCAGCTCACGGCTGATTTCGATAGCTCGTCAGACTATTGGACAGCGAATTAGTCTGTCTGTCGTAAATTCTATGGCTAATGTACAGTAGCCAGTCACTCAGGCGGTCAGTTGCTTACTCAGCTCGTGAGTTGATAGTCCGTCTGCTGTCTTGTTAGTCAAAAAGGTATCCGGCTAATATGCTCGTTGGAATGCCAATTCAGGTTGCACATTGGTAAGGTCTGCGGGTTTAGGCACGTAGTTAGTAACCGGTCAGGTAGCCAGTCGGTTATTCGGCGTGCGAGTCGATCGTCTGCAGGTTTGCTTGTTAGAAAATGAGACGGCAAATCAGCCATTTAACCGCTTTAGTTTTGTCGTCAGGATCATTCTGAGCCGCTTGCGCAAGTGTGGCATGAACATGATTGATCGGCGCCGAGACGACACGTTGACACGTACGCGTGTGCGTCCGTCAGCCTGTTCGTCCTTTCCAATGAGACGGTGAACATCTGGACTCACCTGCTGGGCTTCCTGTTCTTCTTCTTCCTGGCCGTGTACCACATGGCGCACGTCCTGCCGCAGATGGGAGTCTCACGTGAGGACTACGTCATCTACTCGGTGGGACTCTTCTGCATTCAGGTACGCGCGCCTTGTTGACGATTTTATTTCTTTTCTTGGCCACGCCATTGTCTTGCCGCTCAATGAAACACCCCCAAGACGGCGTCCCAAGCTAATCCGTCGTCGCTGTGCGCTCGCGCGTGCAGCTGTGCCTGCTGTGCTCGGCGGGCTACCACGTGTTCTGCTGCCACCGCTCGGAGAAGACCAGCCGACGCTGGATGGCCTTGGACTACGCCGGCGTGTCGCTGGGCATCCTGGGCTGCTACGTGCCCGCCGTCTTCTACGCTTTCTACTGCAATAACGTGAGGACGCCACCGCGGCGGCGGGCGGGGGGGATGCTTATTCGTGACGAACACCATTTTGGACGTTTTAAAATGTTGATTCGACCCCCGCAATATACTCGTTGATCGTTTCCTCTAAAAATGAGAAAAACTGAAGCCGTGTCCATTTTTGAACGTTGTCATGTGCAACAGTTTGCTTGTTTTAACTTAGAAGATGGAAACTATTGACAGTTTTTCCACCTTTCAAAACCAAGCCCCTTGAGGAAAGGAGTATTGATTTGTGTTTGTCTCAGTACTGGCGGCAGGTGTACCTGGTGACGGTGCTGGCCATGATCCTGGCCGTCTTCCTGGCGCACATCCACCCCAACTTCCTGAGCAAGCAGTGGCGCCGCCCTCGCTGGCTGGCCTTCTGCGCGCTGGCCTCCAGCGGCCTGGTGCCCGTCGTGCACTGGGTCTGCGACGCCGGCGGCTTCTCCTCGGAGCTCGTGCAAGTGAGCTCGCACGTGTTTTCATTACCCCCACGCCCCCCCCCCCCTCCCTTTTTTTCCCCCATTATTATTGTTGCTGTTGGTCTCCCTCAGGCGTTCACCCCGCGCGTGCTGGTCATGTATTTGATGGCGGCGGCGGCGCTGCTCTTCTACGTCTCCAAAGTGCCCGAACGTTACTTCCCAGGTCAGCCACAGACCACTCATTCATCAGTTGTTTACTGTGCTATGAAAAGCGTGCAACAAATCCCCCCCCCCCCACCCCCCCAATACGATTTTCACGTAAAAAAAAAAAAAAACGGCAGAGGGGGAATGAAATTTGTTATTTATCGTCATTCTCTTCAATTTCTCCACGGTCGGGTCGCGGGGGCGGGGCAGCATCTTAAGCAGAGAAGTGGAGCGCATCCCGGGTCCTTTTTGGGGCCTTGCATTCCCCCCCGATGAAATGTTACGATTGGGCAAGACGTGAGGTCAATTTCATGTGATGTGTCGTTTCAGGGCAGCTGAACTACGTGGGCTCGAGCCACCAGCTGTGGCACGTGCTGCTGCTGCTCATGTTCTACTGGTGGCACCAGTCGTCTTGTTTCATCATGGCCTACAGACACAGCCGGCCGTGCCCCGCCGACCTCGTTGACAACCACGCGCGCTCGTAGCCTGCGTGGAAGTCAACCGCAGGACGCTCTTATTCAGAGTAAGGGGGGGAAAAAAATCTAGTTTGTGAAAGATTTTGTGATCAACCGGCCAATCGTAATCGGCTCGACCAAAAATACAATTGCATTCTTGTCGGAACTTGACCATCCGGCCAAGTGCTCGACGAGACCATTTCTGACAGTCGGTCTTTTCTTCCCGCGCTCCCATGCGTTTCTTTTTCTCCTTCCAGCATGCATGCCTGCTGCTTCAGAGGCCGCCAGTTCATCACAGGAAGACCATCATCATGTTAGCATTTCACATGCTAGACAGTCATTACACAGATTAAACTGCATCTTGGAGATGAAACTCAGACCCGGGGAGGATTCGGATCAGTTTGGGAAACAGCGAATATGTTTGTGTTCTTCTCCAGCCGGTGGGCATAGAAAAAAAAAAAGAATGCAAATGTGACAATTGCATGATGCTTCGTGGCTGAAACAAGACGCGCATTCCCCTCGCCCGTGACGTGCTTGAACGTTTGCACGCACATGCACACTCTTAGGGAGGTTATTTGTTGACGGTCTATCTAGAAAGTGTCATACACAGTGCATTAAAAACAGCCATATGTAATTTGGACTGCTTGAATGCACGCTAGGCTGTTTGCGGCAAATGCATTATTTTGTACTTTGAGACCGCACTTTGAACGCAACTAATGTCCGAGCTGGCTGGAACTAAAACACAACCTTTAGTCAAAACATAAGACCTTGACCCAAAAGTGACTAACGGTTTTAATTTTCTCATCAACACGCATACACCTGTTTGAGACCAGCCTTGACGCACCTGCACGACACATCGGTCTGCTGGCGTGACGCTTTTAGCTGCGAATCCATCAGGACATTTGTGGCATCCGGGGGAGGATGGACCTTGCCAGCAAGATGGAACACAACACAGTAATACAATCTGCATTAGAGTTCGGGATGCATTATTAATATTGCAATGTACCAGTGCGATCCAGTGTCAGTGCAGCAGCCTCAAATATCCGGATTGTTGCAGTATGATTACCACAAAGTGCTGCGTGGACTGTCAACACTGCTCAATAAGGCGTTTTGGGCCGAGAAAACTACCATGTAAAGTAAGACGTTTTCAGCCGAAAAAAACGACCATGTAAAGTCAGGCGTTTTAACCCGAAAAAAATCGACCATGTATAGTAAGGCGTTTAACCCGAAAAAAACCGACCATGTATATATAGTAAGGCGTTTTTAGCCGAAAAAAACGGCCTTGTATAGTCAGGCGTTTTTAGAAGGAAAAAAACAACCATGTATATAGTAAGGCGTTTTTGACCAAAAAAAACGACCATGTATAGTCAGGCGTTTTTAGCCCAAAAAAACGACCATGTATATATAGTAAGGCATTTTTGGATGAATTTTTTAGCCGAAAAAAACGACCATGTATAGTAAGGCATTTTTGGACGAAATTTTTAACTGAAAAAAAGGGCCATGTATAGTAGTTTTTGACCGAAAAAAAAAACGACCATGTATAGTAAGGCGTTTTTGGACGAAAAAAAAGACCATGTATAGTAAGGCATTTTTGGACGAAATTTTTAGCCGAAAAAAAACGACCATGGATAGTAAAGCGTTTTTAGCCGGGAAAAAAAATGACCATGTATAGTCAGGCCTTTTTGGACGAAAAAACGACCATGTATAGTAAGGAATTTTTGGACAACAATTTTTTAGCCGAAAAAAATGACCATGATTAATAAAGAAACTCTGTGTGGTGCTTTGGGTCAGTGGTAGAGTGATGGAGTGCCACACCAGAGGTTGAGTGTTCGATCCCTGTTGTTGCAACAATGTCTACTCTTTAACCACCATATTCAACTTATTTGAGGAAAAACACAAAACAACCCAAAGGTTCATTGTGGTGGGTTAGCTCAGTGGTCGAAAGCTGAAGTCCCAAATCCAACGATTGGGAGTTTGATTCCCAGTGTTTGCAACAAGGTCACATCTTTCTTTAACCACCATTTGCAGCTTTATTGAAGACAACACAAAACAAAAAAGAGGTTATGTGAAGGTGTGGCTCAGGGGTAGAGAAACCATGTCCCAAACTAGCGGTTGGGTGTTCAATCCCCGGAGGTTGCAACCATATCCCTTTTTTCTTTGACCAGCATGATAAGTAAGGCTTATTGAAGTCATTTTTGGTATCGTAAGGCGTTTTTAGCCGAATAAAACGACATAGTATAGTAAGGCGTTTTTAGCCGAAAAAAACGACATAGTATAGTAAGGCGTTTTTAGCCGAAAAAAACGACATTATAGTAAGGCGTTTTTAGCCCGAAAAAAACGACCATGTATAGTAAGGCGTTTTTAGCCGAAAAAAACGACAGTATAGTAAGGCGCTTTTAGCCCGAAAAAAACGACATAGTATAGTAAGGCGTTTTTAGCCCGAAAAAAACCCGACCAAGTATAGTAAGGCGTTTTAGCCCGAAAAAAACGACCATGTATAGTAAGGCGTTTTTAGCCGAAAAAAACGACAGTATAGTAAGGCGTTTTTAGCCCGAAAAAAACGACATAGTATAGTAAGGCGTTTTTAGCCCGAAAAAAACCCGACCAAGTATAGTAAGGCGTTTTTAGCCCGAAAAAAACGACATAGTATAATAAGGCGTTTTTAGCCCGAAAAAAAAACGACCATGTATAGTAAGGCGTTTTTAGCCGAAAAAAACGACATAGTATAGTAAGGCGTTTTTAGCCGAAAAAACGACATAGTATAGTAAGGCGTTTTTAGCCCGAAAAAAACCCGACCAAGTATAGTAAGGCGTTTTTAGCCCGAAAAAAACGACATAGTATAATAAGGCGTTTTTAGCCCGAAAAAAAAACGACCATGTATAGTAAGGCGTTTTTAGCCGAAAAAAACGACATAGTATAGTAAGGCGTTTTTAGCCCGAAAAGAACGACATAGTATAGTAAGGCGTTTTTAGCCCGAAAAAAACCCGACCAAGTATAGTAAGGCGTTTTAGCCCGAAAAAAACGACATAGTATAGTAAGGCGTTTTTAGCCCGAAAAAAACCGGACCAAGTATAGTAAGGCGTTTTTAGCCCGAAAAAAACGACATAGTATAATAAGGCGTTTTTAGCCCGAAAAAAAAACGACCATGTATAGTAAGGCGTTTTTAGCCCGAAAAAAATGACATAGATGACGTATGCCGTTTTTAGCCGAAAAAAACGACATAGTATAGTAAGGCGTTTTTAGCCCGAAAAAAACCCGACCAAGTATAGTAAGGCGTTTTTAGCCCGAAAAAAACGACATAGTATAATAAGGCGTTTTTAGCCCGAAAAAAAAACGACCATGTATAGTAAGGCGTTTTTAGCCGAAAAAAACGACATAGTATAGTAAGGCGTTTTTAGCCCGAAAAAAATGACATAGATGACGTATGCCGTTTTTAGCCGAAAAAAACGACCATGTATAGTAAGGCGTTTTTAGCCGAAAAAAACGACAGTATAGTAAGGCGCTTTTAGCCCGAAAAAAACGACATAGTATAGTAAGGCGTTTTTAGCCCGAAAAAAACCCGACCAAGTATAGTAAGGCGTTTTTAGCCCGAAAAAAAAACGACCATGTATAGTAAGGCGTTTTTAGCCGAAAAAAACGACATAGTATAGTAAGGCGTTTTTAGCCCGAAAAAAATGACATAGATGACGTATGCCGTTTTTAGCCGAAAAAAACGACATAGTATAGTAAGGCGTTTTTAGCCCAAAAAAAACGACCATGTATAGTAAGGCGTTTTTAGCCCGAAATAAACGACATAGTATAGTACGGCGTTTTTAGCCGAAAAAAATGACATAGTATAGTAAGGCGTTTTTAGCCCGAAAAGAACGACATAGTATAGTAAGGCGTTTTTAGCCCGAAAAAAACCCGACCAAGTATAGTAAGGCGTTTTAGCCCGAAAAAAACGACATAGTATAGTAAGGCGTTTGTAGCCCGAAAAAAACCCGACCAAGTATAGTAAGGCGTTTTTAGCCCGAAAAAAAAACGACCATGTATAGTAAGGCGTTTTTAGCCGAAAAAAACGACAGTATAGTAAGGCGCTTTTAGCCCGAAAAAAACGACATAGTATAGTAAGGCGTTTTTAGCCCGAAAAAAACCCGACCAAGTATAGTAAGGCGTTTTTAGCCCGAAAAAAACGACATAGTATAATAAGGCGTTTTTAGCCCGAAAAAAAACGACCATGTATAGTAAGGCGTTTTTAGCCGAAAAAAACGACATAGTATAGTAAGGCGTTTTTAGCCCGAAAAAAATGACATAGATGACGTATGCCGTTTTTAGCCGAAAAAAACGACATAGTATAGTAAGGCGTTTTTAGCCCAAAAAAAACGACCATGTATAGTAAGGCGTTTTTAGCCCGAAATAAACGACATAGTATAGTACGGCGTTTTTAGCCGAAAAAAACGACATAGTATAGTAAGGCGTTTTTAGCCCGAAAAGAACGACCATGGATAGTAAGGCGTTTTTAGCCGGAAAAAAAAACGACCATGTATCGTAAGGAATATTTGGACAAAAATTTTTTAGCCGAAAAAAACGACCATGATTAATAAAGAAACACAACTGTGGTGCTTTGGCTTAGTGGTAGAGTGATCGAGTGCCACACCAACGGTTGGGTGTTCGATTCCCAGTGTTTGCAACAAGGTCACACCTTTAACCACCATTTGCAGCTTTATTGAAGACAACACAAAACAAACAAGAAGTTATGTGAAGGTGTGGCTCAGGGGTAGAGAAACCATGTCCCAAACTAGCGGTTGGGTGTTCAATCCCCGGAGGTTGCAACCATATCCCTTTTTTCTTTGACCAGCATGATAAGTAAGGCTGATTGAAGTCATTTTTGGTATCGTAAGGCGTTTTTAGCCCGAAAAAAACGACATAGTATAGTAAGGCGTTTTTAGCCGAAAAAACGACATAGTATAGTAAGGCGTTTTTAGCCCGAAAAAAAAAAAACGACATAGTATATATAGTAAGGCGTTTTTAGCCCGAAAAAAACGACATAGTATAGTAAGGCGTTTTTAGCCCAAAAAAAACGACATAGTATTGTAAGGCATTTTTAGCCGGAAAAAAACGACATAGTATAGTAATGCGTTTTTAGCCCGAAAAAAACGACATAGTATAGTAAAGCGTTTTTAGCCTGAAAAAAAAAAACGACATATAGTAAGGCGTTTTTAGCCCGAAAAAAACGACATAGCCGTTTTTAGCCCGAAAAAAAACACATAGTATAGTAAGGCATTTTTAGCCCGAAAAAAATGACATAGTATAGTAAGGCGTTTTTAGCCGAAAAAAACGACATAGTATATAGTAAGGTGTTTTTAGCCCGAAAAAAAACGACCATGTATATTCATTCATTCATTCATCTACCAAACCGCTTCATCCTCACGAGGGTCGCGGAGGGTGCTGGAGCCTATCCCAGCTGTCTTCGGGCAGTAGGCAGGGGACACCCCGAATTGGTTGCCAGCCAATCGCAGGGCACACAGAGACGAATAACCATCCACGCTCACACTCAGACCTAGGGACAATTTAGAGTGTTCAAACAGCTTGCCATGCATGTTTTTAGAATGTGGGAGGAAACTGGAGTACCAGGAGAAAACCTACGCAGGCCCGGGGAGAACATGCAAACTCCACACAGGGAGGCCGGAGCTGGAATTGAACTCGGTACCTCTGCACTGTGAAGTCGACGTGCTAACCACCGGACTACCGGGCCGCCGACCATGTATAGTCAGGCGTTTTTAGCCCGAAAAAAACGACCATGTATAGTAAGGCGTTTTTAGCCGAAAAAAAAAGACATAGTATAGTAAGGCGTTTTTAGCCCGATAAAAACCGACAGTATAGTAAGGCGTTTTTAGCCGAAAAAAACGACATAGTATAGTAAGGCGTTTTTAGCCAAAAAAAACGACAGTATAGTAAGGCGTTTTTAGCCGAATAAAAACCACATAGTATAGTAAGGCGTTTTTAGCCGAAAAAAACGACCATGTATAGTAAGGCGTTTTTAGCCGAAAAAAAACGAAATAGTATAGTAAGGCGTTTTTAGCCCGAAAAAAACGACATAGTATATATAGTAAGGCGTTTTTAGCCCGAAAAAAACGACATAGTATAGTAAGGCGTTTTTAGCCGGAAAAAAAGACATAGTATAGTAAGGCGTTTTTAGCCCGAAAAAAAAAACGACATAGTATAGTAAGGCGTTTTTAGCCCGAAAAAAAAAACGACATAGTATAGTAAGGCGTTTTTAGCCCGAAAAAAACGACATAGTATAGTAAGGCGTTTTTAGCCCGAAAAAAACGACAGTATATATATATATAGTAAGGCGTTTTTAGCCCGAAAAAAACGACATAGTATAATAAGGCGTTTTTAGCCCGAAAAAAACGACATAGTATATAGTAAGGCGTATTTAGCCCGAAAAAAACGACCATGTATACTAAGGCATTTTTAGCCCGAAAAAAAACGACATAGTATAGTAAGGCGTTTTTAGCCCGAAAAAAAACGACATAGTATAGTAAGGCGTTTTAGCCCGAAAAAAACGACATAGTATAGTAAGGCGTTTTTAGCCCGAAAAAAATGACATAGTATATATAGTAAGGCGTTTTTAGCCCGAAAAAAACGACAGTATATATAGTAAGGCGTTTTTAGCCCGAAAAAACGACCATGTATATGAGGCGTTTTTGTTCAGCTAAAAACGCCTTACTATACAGTCGTTTTTTTCGGCAGAAAAATTCATCCAAAAAACGGCTTACTATACATGGTCGGTTTTTTTTCGTCCAAAAACGCTTTACTAGACATGGTCGTTTTTTATCAGCTAAAAATTACGTCCAAAAATGCCTTACTATACATTGTTGTTTTTTTTCCAGCTAAAAATGCCTTACTATTTATACATGGTCGTTTTTTTCGGCTAAAAACGCCTTACTATACATGGTTGGGGTATTTTCGGCTAAAAATGCCTTACTATATGGTCGTTTTTTTGGGTCAAAAAACGCCTTACTATACATGCTCATTTTTTTCGGCTAAAATTGCCTTACTATACATGGTCGTTTTTTTTCGGCTAAAAACGCCTTACAATACATGGTTGTTTTTTTCGGCTAAAAATGTTGTCCAAAAATGCCTTACTATACATGGTCGTTTGTTTCGGCTAAAAATGTCGTCCAAAAACGCCTTACTATACATGGTCGTTTTTTTTGTCCAAAAACGCCTTACAATACATGGTCGTTTTTTTCGTCCAAAAAGGCCTTACTATACATGGTCGTTTTTTTTGGCTAAAAATTTTGTCCAAAAAGGCCTTACTATACATGGTCGTTTTTTTCGGCTAAAAACGCCTTACTATACGTCGTCATTTTTTTCGGCTAAAAACGCCTTACTGTTCATGGTCGTTTTTTTCGGCTAAAACGCCTTACTATACGTAGCCGTTTTTTTCGGCTAAAAATGCCTTACTGTTAATGGTCGTTTTTTTTTGTCAAAAAACGCCTTACTATACGTGGTCATTTTTTTTCGGCTAAAAACGCCTTACTATACATGGTAGTTTTTTTTCTGCAAAAAATGTTGTCCAAAAATGCCTTACTATACATGGTCGTTTTTTTCGGCTAAAAACGCCTTACTATACTTGGTCGTTTTTTTCGGATAAAAACGCCTTACTATACATGGTCGTTTTTTTCGGCGAAAAAAATTGTCCAAAAATGCCTTACTATATATGGTCGTTTTATTCATCCAAAAACGCCTTACTATACTTGGTCGTTTTTTTCGGCTAAAAATGCCTTACTATACTTGGTCGTTTTTTCCGTCTAAAAACGGCTTACTATATATACTTGGTCATTTTTTTCAGCTAAAAGTGCCTTACTATACTGTACGTGGTCGTTTTTTTTCCGTCTAAAAACGCCTTACTACACGTGGTCGTTTTTTTTTCTCGCCTAAAAACGGCTCATCGTTCACTTCAAAGAGCCGACTCTTTGTACCGGCTCGTTCGCGACCGACACATCACTTGTGAAAATGTAGGTGATTGAACAGTCAGAGGTGCTGCCAAAAAGAACCCTTTCTGCACTGAAATACAATGAAATTAATTTTGATTCAGTTTGCTGCAATACAAACCGGATACTTCATACTTGACCATAAAGTTAATTTCAAACTTAGTACCTCAATTCAAAAACAAAATCTGACGTTGAAAAAAAACGTCATTATTCAATATGATTCAGAGTAAAATATACAAATCCTTCCATTAATCCGAGCCACTGACCTTCAATTCACGTAATTCAAATTCAGTGTAAACTATTTAAAAGTTATTCACGTTTAGTTTTTGGTGGCAAATATTCCGCCCCACAGCGTCACACCTAGTTTAGTTTTGGTTGTAAAGTGTCGTAGAGTGTCTCGAAAGACGCTTATAAATGAAATGTATCATCATTATTATTATTGCAGAAATTGCAGGGGTTATTTTTACTGACCATTCATTGTTCATGACATGTACAAATGTTTGTTTTCCTAACACACTGTCCATTCTTGTTTTCTTAAAGTTCTTACAGCCGCCGTGAGACCTAACAGCCTAACATTTTGGGCCTCAGACCAGGAAATTGATGTCACAATCAAAAGATGGCTACATCTGGCACCTGATCGGGGTGGTGACAGGAAGGAGAGCATGAGAAGAAAAGAGGACATGAAGAGCGCAACAATTTGATGGACAGAAAAATACCGTTCAAGAGTAAGCTGCATCCCTATTTGGACTTTGTGTTCACTGTTAAATAAAGAAAAGTGCATTTTTCCAGTGTATGTGGAGTTATATGTGAGGTTCACAAATTATGACATTAAACATATTTTTATAACAGTCGTTTTTGAGACTTTTTTTTTTAATGTGGGTCAAATATGGCTCATGAAAGATGTGGCTTAGTTGAGGTTGAATTCAGGCTGATATCAGGAACCTGTTCTGGCCCAGCGTCGGGCCGGAGTAACGCCAGATATGGTTTTACAATGCGGCTCAGATCTGGGCCGAATGCGGCCCACATCGTGGATGCCAGACGTGGGCCACTGCAGGACCGTCATTCATTGAGGTATATGGTCCGAGTGTACGTGTCGTGTCTGCCCCAGAGCTGGGCCAGACCAATTTTGCTGACTGGGATCAATGGCAAAGGCCGTGTTAAAGTTTATGTGTTGAAACATTTTGCATTAATAATTTGCTTCACTGTTTTTGTGAGAGCAAAAACATGTTTAAAAAAAATCATTTCAGGCCGATTTTTTTTTTGGTCTTGTATTATATTGTGTACCTCCAAATAAAAAGTGTGAGAGAGTTGTGACATGCTCTAAAAGAAAAAAAAAATCAGTCACATTTCTCAAATATATTTGAACTCAAGCTTTTTCCATACAAAATCGAAAAGGAAAAAAAATTGCATCAGCCTAAAAATATCAGATTGCGTCTTACAATCAAAAGAGAGCACTTAGGAGAAGAGCGGTTGCAGAAATGTGTCCAAATTCAAAAAAAATAAAAAATAAAAAATCACCACAGTGCAGAGTCAGAGTCAACGTGAGAACAAAACCAATCCCTTCTGGTCCACGGTGACATGCATAGAAAGAGAAGGGCTTGAACAAGAACAGAATCAAAGTGGTTAACAAGGTTTTCCCCGAGGTACTGTGCAGCAAAGGCGCCCCCCGCCCCCCACCCATAGTAATGCTAGTAAGGCTTTGCGGCGCAAAATACTGTGGTACCTTGCCTTACGAGTTGAGTGGGTTGGAATTGCTCAGTAAACGGCCGCTCTCCTTGCCCAAATGTGAGGGCACGACAGTACCTTCGTTACTCATATTTTGGATCGCAACTCAAAAGTCAACAAAAATGACCAAGCTATGGCTTCTGACTAGAAAAAACATTACGGCACTCATAAGTCAAGGTACCACTGTGGTATCAAAAAAAAAAAAAAAAGTGTGCAGAACAGTCACACAGAAATCACAGTTTGGAGAAGGTCGCTTCTGCAGCATCAAAACAGCTAAAACGATATGCAAACTCCAGAGTGCCTCAACAGGGTTTCAGGGGTGTCGTCAGTTTTGGTTGCCCTGCCAGAAAAAATGGGGCACAGGAAGACTAACGCAAGAGTGGGAAGCAGTTTAGAAGATGTACGCCATACCTTTTGTGAGGGGAAGTGAACCAAGGAGTCCTTGCTGGAAGTGGGGGAGGGGCTAAAAATGCATCTGCAATTTCTCTTGTGCCATTTCTGTGAGCCCACCCCCCCCCCCAATATCAGTCCATGCCCAAGACTAGGACTTCCCAGAGGTGACGGTTCACAATTCTGTCTCTGTTTCAGGGAGACGGGTCCAAAAGAGAATCTCATATCTGTAAAGTGGTCTTGCTGATCTCGCTACTACTTCAGTTTGGTGGAGGAAACGCCCCCCCCCCCCCACCCCCACCCCCCAAAAAGAAATTGTCCTTGGTTTTACATTTCCTGTGAAGAGCCGAGAAAGGACTTTCCACTGGTGGGGCCCAGGACATCAGGATTTCCCCATCGGTAGCAGCTGGGAGTCCTCCCCTTGGGGCTCTCCAGGTCTGCCTTGTTCTGAGAGAGCCGGCCGGATACCTTCGCCCAAACGGGGACCAAAATAAATCTCGGCAGTCTTGCATCCTCTGGTCAGCGTTGCAGTGCTACTTTATAAATAAAAGAAACAGACCGGTAGGTTAGCGCAGTACCAGTGGAACAGTCGCAAATTAGAGAGAAACTCTTTGTGCTACGAATGAGTATTACAAAAGAACCCTGCCCCCCCCCCCCCCCAAAAAAAAAAACTTCAGTCTTGTTTTAGAGAGCCGCACAGAACTTGGAATTGCGGATCATGTCGAGTGCTGCCTGATCAACAAAATGAGCCCACATTGGAACAGTTGCGCGTAACTTCAGATTTTCAGGGCAGTGCACCCAAAAACCCGTCTGAGTTGTCACCATGCGAGACTCCGCCCAGCACGATCTTGTTTCTGTGGAACGAAGGTGCTTGCCTGTTCAGGCCGGTCGTCGTCGGGTATTTGCACTTTCGAGATCACATTTTGGGGTTTGCTCGACGGGAGCGCCAGCCAGGACTTCCCACCGGCGGTGACCCGGATGGCCCATGCCCAGACGATCGAGCCGACGGGTTCAAAATCACCTTGGCAGGAGGTCCGTCGTCACCAGCATAAGGTTGTCCTCAACAGCACCCAAATCGTCTGTGGTTTGAGAGAGCCACCTGGGAACTGCGCTAGGGCCAAGCTTCAGAAGCCCTGACCTTGGGCATGGACTTGCGTGTTCTGGTTGAGGTGCCGATTGTTGGGTGGGGGGTGGCTTAATTCGAAATCACAGTTTGTTGGGTTGCCCTTGCGCTCAGTGATGCGGTGCCGTTGTAAGTGGTCACGCATTCAAAATCAGTTGGTTGGATTGCCAAGGTTTCTCTCTCATTACGCCGCGGCATCAAAACCGCTTCGGGGGACTTCAGGATTGAAGTGGTCTCAAAAAGTCCGACGCCGTCTGTTGCATAGCCACTTCCGGGCTAGCGGTCACAAAGGGAAGACGTCCTAGTCACTGCTTGGATGGAAACGGCGCGGCACCAAAGGGGTCCAGTTCTATCGGCTGCTGCCGAGGTCCGCCGGGGACCACCACTTCCGTGAAAGGCACCGCCCCAAAATCGTCTGTGGCGTCGCAATCCCCGCGAAGAGCCACCGCCCAGGAGGTGCCCAGGTCGCTCTTGCTTTCGGGGAGGCCCCCCGGGTAGCCGCCTCCGTTCCGCCCTCCGTCCTGCGGGTGGAAAGGTTTGGCCCCGAAAGGGTCCAGAACGTCGTCCTTTTGGATTTGGGCACCGTTGTCCTTCCCTTCCGCAATGGTGACATCCACGCTGATGTTCTCTTTGGAATCACCGAGGAACTCGTTGCTGCTCTGCGAGTCCCGCCGACCCACTTTCTTGTGTCTGCGGACCCACTCCGGGGTACGGAAAGCGGGTTTGGCGCTTTTCCTCCCGCCCGTGGGGGTTCCGTGGTGCCGCTTGCCGCCACCCGTCCCGGCGGCGTCCTGCTTGCTTTTCCTCTGGCGCGACGACAGCTTCTGGAGGCTGCGTTGTTTCAACCTCTGTTGCCGCGGCGAGTCCTCTGCGGACGGGAGAAAAATGTCCTCGGCGCTCCTGGACGCGGTCGGAAACGGGGCGCCTGGCTGGAAGGGGCCGAAGCCGAAGACGTCCACGCCCTCGGCGGGGGAAACGGGTGGCGTCTGGCCGCCGGCGTTCTTGGAGAGGTTGCGGCCGAACGGCGCTTTGGTGAAGACGTCAAAATCTTCGGCCGGCGCCTGTTGGGGGCTGACCTGACGAAAAGGCGCTTTGGCAAAGATATCTCCCACGACGGGCTCTCCGGCAAGGAAGGGGACGGCACCGAAGATGTCCACTGGGGCGAGCGAGTGCCGAGGGTCCACCGGAACCGGATCGGACCGGCCTTGATGCCTCCGCCCGGCGGCGACTTGCTTCTTGGAGACATTTTTGGCCTTGTCCTCGGAGTCCAAGCTGCGCTTGTCGTCATCCTCGCCGTCTTCTTCGGACTCCATCAAGAGCGGTCGCTGACCCAGATTCTCAGGCTCGGTGTCCTCGCCGTGTTCGCTGACGGGGCCTTCATCCTCCTCGGGCTCGTCGGGCTCTTCCTCCTCCTCCTCCTCTTCGCTGCTTTTCGGCGAAGGTGGGTCGGACTCGAAGTCGCTGTCCGAGTCGTCGCCCCTCCTGGTGGACTTGTGCTCCTTGCCCGTCGTCGGCGGCGACCGATCGTCCAGCGAAGCGGAAAGCGGAACCATGCCTTCGGGTGTCGTCGGATCGCTCGTCGCCATGTCGGAACCTGCCGGAAGGACACAAAAGGTTCAAGTTGGGGAAGAGGTTTCCTTTTCTTTGGAAGCGTACTCCAGAGCGAAAGCTTGTTAGCGAGTCGATCTTCTCCGAGAAACTGTTTTAGGGCCAGCGGCTAACATTGCAAGACACGGGCGAGAGTAGATGCAAGAAGCATGTTTTTAGTCCAGATGAGATTTAGTCATAGACTGCAACCAAAGTACTGGCGAGCAAAAATCTTTGGTTATTTTTGGCGGGGAGCTATGTCAAAATCTGAAACAAAATAATCCCCTTGAAAAAAAAGTCTGCATTGCTCCTAAAATGAAGGCAAACTATTCATGTTGCACTAAAGAAACGATTGTGATGTGTTTAATTTATTTAAAAGAAGACAAGCTGTTGATGTTGCACTGATTGAAAAAAAATTAATTCAACATCTAAAATTAAAAACTGTAATTTTTAGAACAGTCACAGATGTTAATGGTAACGACAATTTTTTTTTTCACGTCTCAGGACAGAAGCGGCGGAAATCTCTTACCTCCACCAGGTCCAAAAGTGAAAACGGCGTCATTTTGGTCACCGCTTGTTTGTTGGCGGGCTGACGCGAAAACTACGCGGCTTATTTCCGCAAGACACCGAAGACGGTTGGATTCCGGAATTTATATTTGCATTTGTTTTTTTTTTTAAAGCAATTATGATCAAAGAGTTTTTGCCATTTTTGTTGTGCTGAAAGTTTGCTAGCTGGATTTGAGCGAAACTAAAGGAACTTCCATGCGTACTGATTTTGTCTTTAGGTTGCAGTGAAATCTTGTTCTGCCTTGGTAGGGGGGCCGCCTTTGGTTTGTTTCGACGGCCGCTTTTTTGGTTGGCTTAACGCAAAACGAAAACGGCTTCCTTCATTTAAAAAAAATTGCGTAGGCACGTGGCTAATTTTTGTTAGCAATTGTACAGTCTTGACAGAAATCAGATGATTCTTTTTTTCTTTCCCTTGAGATCAGGTTTCTTTTAAGTAAGATTACACACACAAAATGAATCATGTAAACCGGGAATGTATTTTTTTCACCGGGGCCATCCAGCACACCATCCAGCATGGTTATAGCCTTCAACGCACGCATTTCAAACCATTCGCCCTTGGTGGAGGTCTGTTTGAAAATTATTTTGATCACCCGTTTGTTCGGGGGATTTGGCAAAGATGACAAGGCTGATTTGTTCACAAAATGTTCGTGTTGGGCTCAGCCCTGGAATCGTCTTCCATTTTTGAGCGCACTTGTTCATTAGGTAAAAAACGAGATGATGGATTTCGCCAAACCTTTGCAAAGGGGTGGCACGTGAATACGATTTTTCACGTTAAGGCTTTGGTAGGGTTGCCGTAGCTTGGTGTTTTGCCATTTTTGAACGTCACCCAGGTGGAAAAAAAAATGCGATCAGTACTGCTTTGCTCGCTGCTTTTTGGTTCGTTCATTAGCAAGATGAGCAAAAAATAATAATACACGATCGACTTTCACACAACGCTTCTGTGATGATTTCCCAACATAAAACCGACATGTTTGGGAGAGTCGAATATCGGCAAAAGCCTTTTTTTCCCCCTTCAATTAGTACTTTTTTTGGTGACTTTTTACTGGCGGCAACGGAACGACGGTCAAGCTAGCACGTCAGGAACATCTCGCTTCTTGAAGTGTGTAGTGGTGGAACATTCAAAAAAGGAAATCTTTTTGATTGGTTGTTTGCTTTTTTCAATGTACTTTTATTTCTCAGTAACATTCTGGCCCTTTACAGTAAGATACAAGAGATTACTCCAAGCAAACACACACACACACACACAAAGACAGGCCTCGTTTCTTCAACAGGCCACGCACCGGCTGCAGTATGTTTTCGGAAAACATTTAGCTTTTTCTTTGTGAGCTTGGAAAAAAAACAAAAAAAAAAAAACAACAGACAAAACAAAGACGCACAAATGTAAACAGCAACAAGTGGGTTAACCTAGCAGGTTGTTTTCATGGCTCGTCCTTCTAGAATCTTCCACCAGTACACGTGAACAAGATGTTTCTGAGCGTGGCTGTTCGGACGCATGCGAGGAGAAGCAAAAGATAGTCGAAAAATGTCAAAGGAAAAAAAAAAACAACAACACACCTTTCGAAAAAGCAGGCGGTTGGATGAGGAAACGATAGGAACGACTTACCTTTCGGGGGGGGGGTGTACAGTGGGGGGTTTGGGGGGGGGCTGTGGGTGTGATTAGCGATGGTGGCGACAGCACAGCGCTAACACTCATAAAGCCCTTTTGGTTTGGATGGACAAAACTTGACAGCGACAACAAAAACATTTCAATGTTGCCATCAGCCAGTCGCGACCAAAAGGAATCAAAAGTAGCCCAAAACGTGTTTCCTCAACGACATTCAAAAAGCTTGCATGATTCATCATTGGCTCGGTTTGGTCCACTGAATAAAATGGAGCATAAAAGGCACTTCATGACCAGAAACACCAAATAAATGCGCTTAAAAAGAAAAAGTGTTGTCTATGGAGTAACAGAGCAGTTCACTCGTGGTTTTCCTTCAACTAAACTGTCCCATTAAAATTCAGATTTTTAGAAACGTGTTGAGGCCAATGACTTGTCCCTCCTAATTTATATCATCGATGGACGATAAAATTATTATTGGTTACAAGCGAAGGAAGAAAACGCACCTGCCATGTATATTTAAAGAAACAAAAACAAAACATTCACATTGAGAGCAGGAGGAGGCACACAAGCTATTATTGCATCCGCCCACAACGTGGCCGGCCCGGGTGGAGGGAAGAGCTCAGGCCCTTTAGCGTCGGCCTTTCAAGGATTTTATTCAAAAGTTCGTAAGCTAGCCGGAGGAGTTTGTCGTTAGCGAGCGGGGTGAGTATTTCACGTCAAGCTACGCTAAATCAAATACAAGTTCTGGAGGCCGTTAGCGATGAGGCGCGACGGCTAAGTTAAGCGACTTAGCGTGCGAGTAGATTTCGTCCCATCGAAAATGTTCCAAATGTTAGCGAGCGGCTTGCTGTGACTCTTCGCCCGGGATATCGAACGGCTTAAGATGCAAACTGTCAACATTGTTCTCAAGCGGTTAAAAAAATTGTACTACGTTTTGTTTGCGCTCAAGAAAACGCACGCATCTGCGAATTTTGACCGTGGCCATTTGCAACTGATGAACTGACTAACTAACGTGTGCTTGTACAGAACAATTCACATTTGAAAGCAATATTTCACTTCATAGATAACAATTAGCGACAACAAACCTTGAGCGGAATGGATTCAGATTCCAAAGTTTAGGTCCGATGAAACCCGCGACCGATCACGGTTTTCAAAATGCGCGAATGATTGATTGACGATGGCCAGGCGAACCGAATGTCCTTTGCTCGAATGGTCCCGGCTACATTCTTTGGTGGATTTTTTTTTTATACCAAGATCGCCTCTGTTGACCTATAAGGTTAATTACAATCAAAGCAGTCACCGTCAAAATTGTGAAAATAATATTCAAAGGAGTTGAAGAAATTGTGTCCAGGAAGTGCTTTTTCGACAGCCACCAGAGGAGGCGCAAGTGAGTCAACTTAGCGGGAAGACGAGCACAGTTGATCTAAAAGCAAAGACTCAGCCGCGGACGGTAGGAGAGGTGGTCGGTCTGGCTCAGAGGGGGGGGGGGGGGGGGGGGGGGGGGGGGTTAGGGGTGTGAGGGGGTCCTTGCGGCTGAAACTCCTTAAGACTTGCCTGCGTTGGCCACAAACGGCACCGAGCCAAACAGGTCCTCGGTCGGGAGGGGCTTGCCGGAGGCGGGCGGGGGTCGGTCGGCCTCCGCGCTGGCCGTTCTCTCCACAGGTTTGTCTGCGTTGAACCACGGGGACAGGAAAACGTTGGTACCAGACTACAGCTGCGGTGCATTTTCTCATCGGTACGCTTGCTGTTACTGAGAAGTCATTCTTCATCATTCCATCCATAGTCAGGGTTGATGGAAAAGGACTTTTACTCAACACATTCGTTATACAATCGGGGGCTGTCAAAAGCAACGCTTTGGTGAGCCCAATGTGCTAGATAATGCCATTTTCTTTGCTTTTTGTGTCCTATCTCTCGTTGACTTCTTTTGTGAGAGGCTAAGCGAAGAAAAGCGTCACTTGCTTGCTCGGAGCAGGTCAAACTCGCGGTTGATCAGCTCCTCCTCGGTCAGCTTGGAGAAGTTGTCCTCGCCGAACGGGTTCCAGCGCGACATGTCGGGAGGGTGGCTGGCGCTCTGGGAGGGAGGGCTGGCGCCGTCTGAGACCAGCATGGGCGTTCTGCGCGGGGGTGGGCAACCAAAATCACTGACTGACTTTGAATTTTGGACGTGATTAATATTTTCAAGTCTGTCATATTATTTTCATGGTTATCTGCCTTAAGTAGATTAACACGAGTCAACTTTTGTTGTTTTTAAACCCGCTAATATTTTATATTGTTTTTGTCAAAATGGTATTATATATTTTTCTAATGTTTGTAAATTTTCCCGGACATTTTTCTTGTAGCAATATAGGTGCTTGTCTAATGTGTTTAATGTAATATCTTTCTGGATTTGGTGTACTTAGTTCCAGATGATGCAACATGTTTCTAATAATGTATTTTAGTAATACATACCTCTTCACTTTATTTATAATAACTAATGTAAAACGTACCTCTTAACTTAATATTGGGATCGGAAAATTTTAATTTTTTGACTATTTTAATTTTCTAAAATTTGTATATTTTCCATTTGATATTTGTATACTTTTCTTGGAATGCCTTTCATGTTTCTAATATTTTATATTTTCTAATATTGCTGGAGCATGCTGATAATATTTTTGTCGGCACTTTGCTTTGGGCTGTCGTAGCTAAGATTTGGACATTTCTTTTCCGGTGACAATAATTCCTATTTTGTGACGGCATTACCTGGGATTGGAGTAGGACGAATCCGCAGGCGAAGGCGTCCCGGCGGCGGGCGTGGTGGCGTTGTAGGAGCCCGGATGCGCCTGGAAGTCCAGCGGCGAGGATATGTAGGTGGGGAGATGATGATGATGTTGATGTTGTTGAACGAAAGCCTGTTGGTACTGCTGCAGCTGGGGGCGGTGGGATGTCAAAGAGAAAGAAAGAAAGAGTAGGGCGGGGGAAGAAAAGGGGGCGGTGGCAATGATTTGGTGGCACATGGCGATGAGCGACAAGATGGCGGGATGCTGTTAGAGAGCAGTTCTGGATTTGGGAAGCTGGGGGTGCAGGGGAGGGAAGTGGCGAGGGGGGCCAAAGTCAAAGAAAATCAGCTTCACCATTTTCTTTCTCTTCTTCTTTTTTTTTTTTTTTTTTGGATTTGTTCCCATTTTTTTTTCCCCATTGTATTTTGTTATTCTAATAGTAGGCCACTTTTTGTCCAATACGTATTTTGGGGGTATTTTTGTGTTTTACACTTTTCTATTTTATCTCAAACATTGAAACATTTGCCACGATATTTTAGTGTTGATCTTTTAATGTGTATTCTTCTTGTATTCATTTTTCTTTTTTCCTTTGTTTCCCCCCCCCCCAAAGATTTGTGTTAATTTCTTTTCTACTTTTCTGAATTATATTGTCATGTTTCCCTGAGTATTATTTTGACTACAATCGTCCTATTTGACCCCAATATTTACACGTGGCGCGGACGCAAAAGAAAGTCACGTAGCTGGTGTTTTGGGGGTTAAAGGCTGCGTCTTGCGCAAACTTGGCAGCACACGGAGGGAGGAAGGGAAAGCCACCCTGGCTTTTCAGCCTCTGTTCAATCCCTTCGCCGCCTGGTCGCAGCAGATTGCCGTCCGCCCCAAACAGATGGCGGACGCCGGCGGCTAAAAATTGCCGCCAGTCTGCAGTTAAGTTGGAGCGTCTGCTGGCGCCGTGCAGTCGACTGTTTGCGCTGCGAGTGTGGGAGGACGAAGACGACGTCGCGTGTCTCTTTGCAATTTGGTTGTGTCCTACACTCTTGTTGGATATCTTTCTGACCTCAATAAAATCTTATATTTTGATCACAGTAATTGTTGGTTTCTTGTATTTTTCCAAATATGCTTCGACGCTCGCCCCCCAAATTGTTTTATTTTACACTGAAAAACTACCTACATCTTTTCCTGGTATCTCATTATTTTTGACAGATACTTTTCATTAATTTGATAATATTTATGATATTTTATTCATTTGTCATGGACTAGTATTCATTTTCTTCTTCTTTTTGAAAAAATAATTTTGTATATTTCATCAGTCTTTCGTTTAACATTGATTATTTTTCCTCATTGTGTTAGTGACTTTTTTTTAAAGAATATTTGGGGTAATGTTTTGTATATTGTTCAAGCTATATTTTGTAATTTGTTTAATGTTATGTATATTTTTTGTGTGTTTTTTTTGTAAAAATGTGTCAGATTTCCTGATATTTTTGTAACTCCCCCCCTTAATAGGTATTTTTTGTAATACCCCCCCCCCCCCCCATTTAATTTCGGATTTTACATTATGTCCCATTACCATGGTATTTTTTGACTAGCAATTGGTGAGGATCAAGCGGTTCGGAAAATGGATGGATGGAATTTTTCCTTATTTGATCATACGTTAGGTACCAGTGACATTTTTGTTCAATGTTCTTGTATATTTTTTTCCGCCTCATATTTATGTCCTCTTTATGGGGTGCTATTTTGTGTCAGTGTTTCGATCCATATTTTTTTTCCTTATCTACTTCAACTCGTTTTACCTCATATTATCCTCATTTTGCCCCTTGCAAACTGTTGTATTTTTTGTCCGGGTTATTTGCCAGGCGTCATAAAATGATTGTGGGTCGCTGGGTCACGTGTCGAAACCAAAAGGCGAATACATGTTACAGTCACGTGTCTGATGCGGCAATTTCTCATAAGCTAGGCGTGAAACTGGCTGCTGTGTGTTTATCCGGGAGGAAACTCACCATGGCGGCGTACTGGGCCTGAGCGGCGTGAGCGCCTCTCTGCTGATGATACATGGGCTGATGCTGCTGCATCATCATTTGCTGCTGTTGCTGCAGTAAAGCCTGTTGCTGCTGCTGCTGCACAGCCTGTTGGTACTTAATTCAAAAATGCAAACAGTAAATAAATTGAAATGACGCAGACTTGGTCTCCATGACCCCACGTTGAGCGTTACCTGGAGGTATTGAAGTTGCTGCGCGTTAATGTGTTGCTGCTGTAGAGCTTGTTGTTGTTGGTGGAGCTGCTGAAGGCGCAGGTCACCCGGCTGCAGCTGCTGTAGCACTCGGTGCTGCTGACTGCCAGGCTGCGGCTGTACGCATGGCTGTCCTGGACCGGGAGTGGGAGCTGGCAACACAAATTACTCGGTGGCAGTCCTTAAACCATATATTCTTGAACATTGGTTGGTTTCTTTCTTTTTTGTTTTTTTGCCTGACAGTCTTGTTTGTTTTCTAATGTTTTGCTAATTTTTATGCCTTGTATTTCAATATAAACTTATATTTTTGTCGACTATTGTTTTTTTATTCGATATCCTGTATTAGGGCTATTTTTTAAAATTTATGTATGGAGTAGTATTGACTCTTAATACTTCTCTTATTTTTCTTAAAAGCCCAAAATATTGATTCTTTAACCCCCCCCCCCCCCCCCCATTGCATAGTTTTCTACTTCTCTTGTAGTGTTTTTGTTCAATTTTTCTCAATTCAATGTGAATATTGTTTGCACCAGTATTGTCATTTAATACCCAATATCAACTACCTAAAGTACTATTTTTATTAGAATGTATTTTTTTGTAATATAATATTTTTGAATTGTCTCATTTTTTGTGTTTTCCCAAATAGTACTTAATCTATTTGGGTTTTTTTTTTCATTTACCACTTTTGCTAGTTTTATTACTTTCTAGTTTCTCAATGTTTTTCTTTAACGAATTTGTCAGATGTAAGGATACATGGATGGATAGTTTCCTTGCCCCGCAGTATTTCGCACAATTTTCACTCGTATTTTTATTTTTATACTTCATACCATTTGATGTTCTATTTTTTTGGGCTAGATCTTATGGATTTGTTTTTTTCAAATATTTCCTAAATCCATTTTTCAAAAATATGTCTGTATTTTACACATATTTACTGCCTTCAACATTTCTTTTTAAGAATGGAAACAACATAACGAGTGTGCCTTCTCTTCTTGCAATCTTTTGCTTGTTTTTGCCGCACCTTTCTGACCGTTGCTGACAGGCGCAGAAGGCCCCGCGCTCATCTTGACGGGCGTGACGGTGGCCAGCGGCAGGACGTTACTGTTGGCCGCCTTGGGCCTCTGTCGGGGGGCGATGGAGGTCTCTGTCGGGCCCACCGAGTCTCGTATTCTGAATACGGAAAGAACATCATCGGTAAGATGCGATTTGAAATGACGTAATCAGGCTGTCGACAGGTTTAAGGAAGCTCGAAGTGAGACTTTTTAAGACCGGTCGCATTTCACAATGGGATATATTTTTAAGGTTTTTTTCATGCAAGTATGAACACTGGTTTTATTTTGTGTATTTTTCCATCTCATATTTTTCTGGATTTCCTCCAAATTAATTAGCATGTTATTGAGATGTCTTTTCATTTATTTGTATCAAATATTTTTTCCCATTACAATGGTGTTTTTTTTTTCAAAATATATTCATAGTTAAAATGTGTTTTTGAATATTTTGAGGAGTATATATTTCCAAATTTGCAACTAAAATGTGTTATTTTTAACTACGGGGTAATATTTTGTTTTACTAGTTGAGTATTTCTGATTTTGGAGGTTTTTTAACCCCCAATATTCATCAAACATTTTTATATATTTCGAAGTATATTTTGTCTAATATTTATCTATCTGTCGCTTAAAAACATTTTTCTTATGTTTGTATATATATTTTTATTCGATACTTTTGCCCCCAAAAAGTAGCAGTACCTTGCTTTTGTCATACTCTTCTTGGCGGCCACTTCGCTGGCCGTGAGAGGCTCCGGTAAGGACGTGGGGATGGGAGAATTCTGTCAAGACAATCATTCCGTCACTATGCAGTCATTGTCAAGAAAATAAAAAGTCTGCGCTGTACTTACAAAGATATTTGGCACAGGACAGTCCCTTCCTGCAAATTTAAAGGCAAAGTAGGACACTTGGTATATGTCGGGTCTCTTCTCCTGGTCTGGTTCGAGCATATATCCTGTAGGGGAAGCATGACCGGTCAAGAACTGTGGGATGCGCTTCTCCTTTTGGCCACTTGCTGGAGCCATTGCTCCGCTACAATAAGGGCAAGGGAGAAGAGCGGAAAACCAGCAGGCAGGCAGGCAGACAGTAGTCCTGACTGGTTTAAACAGGCTCAACTTGTGTACAGATGGCTCTGTGCTAGAACACTCGCGCGCGCGCACACACACACACAAAAAAAGAAGGCTGAGTGTGCAGATTAGCTCATGAAAAACCACGTCAGCCCACATTCAGTCAATGGCCAAACGTTTGCGAGCGAATATAAACGGACTCACGGATTAAGCAGTGCAACTTGAGGGAGAACTTGGAGTTGTCGGGAACGATAAAGGTTCCGTCGCATATGGCAACTTGACTCTCGCCGAATGGAAGAGAGAAGAAACACAGCTTGTACAACAAGCATCCCAGGGCCTGCGGGAACAAACGTTTGGCGGTTACGAACGCTGCTGCCTCTGACACAGAACGGACACAAACACACACAAAAAAAAGATGAGGGACACTTGGGCCGGACACCTGGAACTTGACACCGTCCCTAAAATACCTGCTTCAGTTTTTCGTTTTTGATTGACACGCTGACTCAATTTCATGTCACATCATGAAATGGTTAATGCCTTAAATGCCTAAAAATAATCACAAATAATCCAAAAAGGTTCCCTTCAAACAAAAACGGCAGGCCGTCCTGTCTTTTCAGGGATGGCCCCTTGAGATGTTTTTGCGGGACACACCACATCGCATTTTACCAGGTGAAACTAACATCAGTAGCTGAAGTTTCCAAAAACTCTTTCGGAGGATTTTGTCGTTGAGGGATGCTTACAAAATGTCAAAGTGACCCTAAACGGCAGCTTTCAGACAAAAATGCCAGGCATTTTGTCCTTTCGGTTGCGGTTTCTTGAGGCTTTCTTGTGCGTTTACTCTTGATTGACATGCTTACCAAATGGCGTCATCGGGGGCTGAAAGTTTAAAAACTCTCGAGGGCCGTCTTTGACGGATGCCAAGAAATGATGCTAAAATGGCTGCTTCAAACTATAAAAAGCAGACCTCCTTCTTTTCCGGCATGGCTTCATGAGATGGTTTTTGTGGGTCTACTCATCACAAATGCGCTTGTCAAATTTCAGGTTGCTAGATGAAACCGGCTTTGGGGGGCTGATTTTTCAAAAACAAGTGTCGTTGAAGAACCCCCCCAAACGGCAGAGTTTCTGCATTTTTTTTTCTGGCGTGGCTTCCAGAGACTTTTTTGAGGGTCTCTTCATGACAAACACGCTGAACAAATTCCGTGTTGCTAAAGGCAAGTAAGTGGCTTCGAGGGCCGAAATTTCAAATTGAGACACAACTGAAGCCACTAGGGCTGTTTGTTACCGAGTTACGGACTCAGGCGGTGAGTATTCCGCCCCGAGCAACGTGGCCGTCCAAACAAACAGATGCAGGCTTGCTTATGAATGATGCAATGAAATGTGCCGACACCGCAGTTGAGGAGATAAACCACTTTGGAATGAGTCAGCTGCCTTTAGGACTTCTGCCTTAGAGCACTCATCTTGTAGCTAATAATCAGGCGTGTGCGTAGAGACACGCTCCAAACATAGAACAGGAAGGCAGTGTGCTGGCGGCTAACAGGAAGCACGGAGGTGCTGGGGTTTGTTGCCCAACAGTTTTCGTTTCACATTGTGAAGTTTGTTGACGTGCTCAATTAATTATTTGAGTTGCCCCCTACACCAGCTAACTTTGAGTGAGAGGGCAGTATAAACTCCGGACTGGTCGCTGGCCATTTTCCAGGGCATGACGAGAAAAACGGGTTCACGCTTAGGTCCACATTTTTGATAAAAACAACAAAATATTGTGAACGTTGATATTTTCCATTGATATGGTTGGCCTCATAGCATACCTTCTGGTGATTTAACATCCTGCCACAATATCAGAAAAAAATGTGCTGGCGAAACATTCCGAAAATGTTCAAATGATTCGGCGAACTTGGTAGAAAGTGAGAAAAACAAACAATTCACGCCCAGACACTTACAATGGACAAACACCCGACTCGAGCTCCTGACATCACTTGTTTGGCCACACCCCCTTTCGTTTTATCTAGAATAAATAAATACGCTGCTGCTTTTCCTGAATACAATGTAATTTAAAAACTGTAATGTTTTTGAGATGGAAGAACAACTTAAAGGCATTTTATTTAACTACGATCGGCAAAACTGATTGGACATGGGGAGTAAATGGAACCGCGAGCTTGGTGACGGAACAAATTCAACCGCTAAGTCAAGGTGGCGCTGCATTATCGCGGTAACAGACGAAGTTGAAGCCGCGCTCGTGACGCTGGCTGCGGTCCAAACTCTGCTCTCACCTTCAAATCCGAGTCCTCACCTGGGACTCGTGATCTCAAAATGGAGGCCTGACAATGTTGTTGCCAGAGATTCTCCGCAATTTTTATTTATTTAATTTTTTTTTAAAGAGGGGAGGCGGGGGGGAAGCAAAGGTAAATAAGAGTTGGGCGAGGCCGCAAGGAGGAAGAGGAGGAACCTGTCGGGGCAGAGTAACGGCAAGAGGCGCGCATGCGGGACAAACCTGCCTTGCAACACCACCGCCACACACAAACTTACCCATATATCAGCCTTAGTGGTGATGGCTTTCCCCGCGTACAAGTTAATCATCTCCGGCGCCCGGTACGACAGTGTCGTGTACCTGTGGCGGTTAAAAGGAGGAGGCGCTGAGTGACACCAAGACATTTTAATGGACAAAGCAACTTATTAATGATTGGACAGAAATGGGCTTGCCATTCTTCTACATAATTTGCACCCCCCCCCCCCCCAAAAAAACCCAAACCCTACTCTTAATTCAGAAGTGTTTGTGACAGACTTCAATGACATCTTTGAAGTAATTTTTCAACGGGAGGCGAAACAGAACGTGTCAGATAAATATCACCCTGCCTGCCGCGGCTTTAAGATTTATTGAGCTCACTTTTTTATCTCGTCCTCCACAGCGGTCACGCCATCTTTGTGCGGCTGCAGAACTTTGTGGGTGGCGCTGCCAAAGTCGCACAGCACGTAGCTGCCCTGGTCATTCAGCAAGATGTTCTCCACCTGCCAAGGAGAACCAGTGTTGATTCATCACAAGTATTTATAGAGAGCGAGAAGATGACAAGGGTGTAGCTAATGGTGCGCTCGCTCAGTTATATTCAAGGGTTGGAGGGGTGGTAACAAAACAAACATAAAAAAAAAAAAACAGGTGACAAATCATCATCAGTAGGAGGCGTTGGTATGCAAAGTTCCTCGGGAAACAGCCCTAAAATGGACACGTGTTGCATCTTTTGGGACGTGGCTCCTTGAGAATTTTTTGGTGGGTCAAGCCATTTTCAAAACTACACTTGAAAACCGAGGTCAACTGAAGGCTTCAAAGTTAGGCCACTTAGTCACCAAGGAACATTTGTGAGAGCAGAACGAGGAGCATGTGGGAGGCTGGCTGGGGGTTTCTGCAGCGGAGGAAGGAAATAAGAGCGTGACAAAGGAAGCGGAAAGGGGGAGCAGAGGTGCAAGATGAAGCGGATGTGCTGGAAGAATCCGGAAAGCTCTCGTGCTGACAAAGCACATTTTTTTTATTCAATTCATGTTTGGTCGGGGACAACGCACAAGCTGCACTCTGCTGTTTTTATTGACATTTCGGCGTCTGGCTGGGGGAGTCAGTCACACTCGGTTGCTAACCAAAACAGCAGCATCTAGTCTAACTGTAACCGTTCGTTTCTGGTGGCGGAAAATAGAAACTTTTTCCCGACGGTTTGTAAACGCTCAACTCGTGTCCATTCTTCAAATCGTCGCTGAGCCCCAATTGGTCTCTGCGTGCGTCGCACACTTATGAAGAAACACCTTTCTCATGTACCTATGAAATAAATGCTTCCTCATACACCGACACTGAATTACAGACCAAACGGACGGACGGGTTCCAGCGACTATTGGCTGCACTTTCAACATCACGAACGAGATGCCGCACGACCGGCGGGACCTCCGTGGAATGTTGTCAGGCGCCGTAGTCGGCGGAGCCAAGGTAACTGATTAATAAAGTAATTAACCAACTAATTAATTAATTAACTAGTTAATTACTAAATAAAAAAATAAATCAATAAATAAATAAGCGTGCCGGCTGAGCCGAGGCGTGTTGCTCAGCTCAACGCTAATAGCGTGGATGCTGTACATTCGTCAGAAAATGGACGGATGAGGAGCAAATGACATCACGGCTCATTCACGTGCGGCGATGGCGAGCGATATTTTTCAAGACGGCGTCTTACCTTGAGGTCCCGGTGGATGACGGGCGTCTTGCACTGGTGCAGCCGCGCCACCGCCTCGCACGTGTCGCAGAAGATGTGCAGTACCTCGGCCTCGCTGAAGCCCACGTTCAGACGCTGGTTCATCTGCTTCACCACCTGGCCCGCTAAAACGCAACGGCAACAACCCAGTTGAGCTGTCGCAGTTCACACCGAGGCGCCGTTTTGTGAACGGGAAGTACCTTTGCAGTACTCCATGAGGATGAGGACCTCCCACACGCTGTCTGATACGGTGTTGACGGCAGAGTCCAGGTAGCCCACAATGTTTTTGTGGCCCGACAGCTCCTTCTGCGCGGCGCATGAATGACAAGAAAAGTTTTCGGGAGCACTTCTTTTGCACAAAACGGCTGCCCGTCTTGCGAGAAGTCATCTCAGTCACCATCAAAAGGATTATTGCTAATTTCACCTGCGCGCCTAGAAACTAAATCCAAAATGTTTAAGCCACCGGTGCAGCAGATCAGTGCACAAGGCGCATGCAGCAGACGCAAAAAACTCTAACCATGGGGCTGCGCCGCACTTACTTCATAGTTCATACGAAGAACGCGTTTGGTTTTCCATGTCCAGAAAAGCGCAAACGAAGTCTGACGCATTATAATTATTATGATTCCTGACCCGTGACGACATTTCTCCGCAACCTAGCCAGCCAAATCAAATGTGAAATTCAGTGGAAATCTTTGTGCGGTTCTTTGAACGGGGAGATGACATCATCCTTTGGCTATTTTTTTTTTATTTTTTCATCATCACACTTAAGACTTTGAACGGAGCCGAAACTGCGCGCGTAGCGCCGCGCGGCTCTCACCATGATGGTAATCTCCCGCTTGTGGACGTTGAGGTCGGGCACGTTGTTGACGTACATGCGCTTGAGGGCGCAGCGGATGCCGCTGTGCGTACGGGCCAGGAAAACCACAGAGAAGCCTCCTGAAAACACACACACACAACGTTTTTTGACATACGGGCATATATACAGCCCCCGCTTACAGTATGCGCTGCTTATCAGAAGCTACCGCTTCTAATTGGGTCACTTCCAACCTTGCTAGGCAGTAGGCTAACTATGCCGGCGGTTCAAATTAGGACGAGTTCATCGAGATTGCAAAGGAGTCAACAACGGCGCGTTTGTTGTGCAACAAGTGAGCTCGGGTCAGCTCGAGGGAAGACGGACGGGGTTGATGGGGGTTCGAGCGACGCTCGCTGTCACAACGGCGGGAGTTGCCGCTGCGCGGCCTCTCCGCGTCGGCCAACCGAACGACAAAACACGCAAAACCGCCGATAAACAGCGCGAGGCGAAGGCGTCACGTGGCGTTTTTACGAGCGAGAGTAACCCGTGAGTCATCAAAGGTGTCGTAAAGATCCAACTGGAGGGAAGGGGCGGATGGAATCCAGATGCTTCAGGCCAACGCGAGAAGCGGTTTGTTACCAAAGGGGGCTCGTTTACTCGCGACGTAAAGCAGCAGCTCGACTCCAACTCGACTTGAGTATGCAAATGATCAGGAGAGTCAATATCGGGACACGTGTTCATTGCTTGTCAGCAAATATCGGACGGCGGGTCATCAAAATGATGTTCTGAAGCATTCGCAGGTGTCTCAATAGCCCTCGAGGGGGCGATGCTGTCTCACGTGAGCGATTTTAATTGTAAAATTTGCTGCGTGGAATGGTCGAAAGATTTTACACCTTAATCGTAGTTTGGATTGTAGAAATGGTAGGTATTAACTGTCGATTTTAATTGTGACAATTGAAGCTTTGAAGTGAGGAAATGGTGGCAATCCCTCGTCGAGGTATTGGCGTTTAGTCATAAAAAGGTCCATTTTTTTATTGTAGTGATGAATGCCGCACGATATCGGGAAAAACAAGCGACGCGGATGTTGACCGCAGCAATTGATAGTTTTTTTTTTTTATTATCTAATGAAAGAGGTACTTTTTTTTTTCACGCGGAAAAATAAGCATCCTAATCCAACCGATAAGTAGGCAGGATGAACCTCATGGCGCCGATATTCTGTGCAGCCTTCGTAGTGACCAAAAAGTCAGTGAGCAGTCACGGTAACTCAAGTTGAGCTCCGCTCCCACATACCGGCGGCGAACGCTCTTTGGTTTGAGCCCAACTCGCGATGTAAACAAATAGTTTTCAGCTCAGACGGCCGTGTAAAATGTCCATTAGGGTCCATTTGACTGCCGTGAATCCAGAGTCCTGGAGGATGTTTAGAGAGAGAAGCTTGAGCCGTGTCCGCTTTTTTTTAAAGCTTTGGTATCGAAAAAAAAAAAAAAAAAACCAAGCATCGTCTCAGAATGAAATCCAAGCGGATAGCATCACTCTGCCGGTCTCAAGAAAAGACCCCGGCGACTCCTCGCTTCGAGTTCGTCCGAGGCCACCTGCTGCGGGATCAGGTTCTCACTAAAAATCGCCGCTCCAAGCGCGTGGTGGCTGGAAGGAAACCGGGGGGGAGGGGGGGCACCTCACGCATACCAACGTTTTACACAAAAGGAGGGTCCCCCTCGGAACCCCGGCGGAGCCCTCGACTCGCTGGACGAGACTCCAATTGAACCGGCGACGGTGACGTCAACGCTGACCCGGGCAGCGCAGAGGCTGCTGCTGCTGCTGCACGTTGACGCCAAGGACAGAAACAAAGAACGGATTGATGGCGCGTCATGTCTAGAAGCCCTCATCTTGGTTATTTGATGAGATAACGTCAGCCGTTTGTCCAACAAGCAACTGACAAATACCCAGCGGCCAATCGGGACGGTTGGCCAACGAGGCCACACGCACATGAAAAAAAAATGGGGGAGGAAGAAAAAAAAGGAATGGATTTCCAACCTCGGGGGGCCGGGGGGGGCATTTGGCCGGCAGCCGCTTGCCACTAAATAGCGCCTGTCGTCGTTTGAAAAGTCGCATTTTGCAAATCTGCGAGAGATTTGTCATGATAGGGGCTAATCTGCGACCCAGAAGTGGCCCGGCACAAACTGCAAAAGTACAAACGTTTGCGGTGAGAGTATAGCTCAAGCGTTTGAATTGTAACAAGGAGTGAGGTGTTGATTTTGACACAAAAAAAAAAAAAAAAAATGGGGCGGGGGGGATCTGTCATGCTCCAGTCAAAGGATTTACCTCCTGAATTGACTTCAAACGTATTCAATCCCAGGTACGTCTTTTTCACATGGTGGTGTCAAGAAGGGTCGCAATTGAAAATGGCCGGCAATGAATGAGCAGCCTCATCGAAAGGCTTCTCATGCATGAAAAATGTCCAAAGTCAGGCTCGTTTGTTGTTGTTGTTGTTGTTGTTTTAAATCAGGAAAAGATGATGTCACACCCCTCTAAGAGTCTATTCCAATTCAAGAAATTGTCAGTCGTCTTGGAGCGGCCGAGCAAGCGGGCGGTCTGCAAACGTGACCCACTCCAGGCTGCCTCAAGCCTTGACAAGTCACACCACAGTGACAGTCCGGATGCGGCAGCGGCAAAAAAGTTCCGGACGTCTAAAAATAGCCATTAGGGGTGTGTGTGTGTGTGTGTGTGTGCGTGGGGTACTCGGGGGAACTGCTTTTCCACAGGCAGACGACACATTTCGCACTTTGCGGGGGGGGGGGGGGGGGGGGGCGCATCGTAGCGGCGGCCTCAAAGCGAATGTTTTACCGTCATCCAGGGGTGTCACAAAAAAGGGGCCATAACTGGCGGGAAGTCACGACGGCAACTTATACAGAGGCGCCGTCCGATGACATCACTTGTCGGCGACGCAGCGGAATGAAGGAGCCCTATATCACTGAACATTTGTTCCATCCCGGCGACTGTTCATAAGTTTCATGAAACGTGCGTAGGGGAAGACTGTACGGTTAGCTTTAGCATAGCACACCCGGAGTTAACATCCATGGTTAGCGTCGGCATTTTGGCCCCGCTCCCTCTTGAGACGGGCTCATCGGGACTGGCGTGGACTCAACGAGCGAGCACAAAAGGCGGCGCTGACGCTTGTCATGGGAACACAGACTACGCTCCCCCCCTCCCCCCATCACGTTGGCATTCTATGAGTCGACAAAAGAGCCACAATGCGAGCATTCATCAGCCATACAGTATGCTAATCATGGCCCTTCGCAAGGTTTCTACAGCGCGCAGGGACAGACGGCCAAACCGGTTTACTCAGACCAACATCGGCATGTACGCGCACACACACGGGCCACTTCAGAGGCTAACGCTAACTTTCACCAGGATTGCGCTTTGTTTTGTTCAACTCTGTTATTTTTTTGCAACGCGCTACGTATGCAGACCGTTTTGTTTTTATGATGACTAACTTCTTTTACACTTCACCCCCTCTCCATAAATCTCCATTTTGGCTCTTAAAATGTCTATTTTTGCCTTGTCACTTTTTTTTTTCACCTATTAAATTACTACTTTAGAATCGTTCAGAACTACATACAACTTATTTGTTACATTCGTAAAATTTCACTCCCCCCCAAAAATGACATTTTTCCACAGAAAAACTTCCCAACATCTAAAAAAAAAACAAAAAAAACCAACCCGTTTCTCAGTAAATTTTCATTCACATTTTAACCTCATCAAGGTCTATATAGTTGGACTATTGTCACGACTCCCGTCTGAAGTACCATCAAAACGGCAGCCTTGACTTGTCCTTCCTAAAAGAACAAATTTATCTCTGTGGATAGAAATAAAAACATAGACACTTTTGCAAACTAATTTCCTTGCCAATCCCCTCGCGAGGCGGGCGACCAAAAAGACGTCGCAGGCTGGCGGCTATTTGTGGCGACCAGTCGATGTTTGCTAGCGAACGTAAACGGAGCAGACTGCGACGCGAACAACGGGCGATGAGTCAAAAGGTCAGCGCCAAAAGGGAATCTTGTGATTTTCATTCGACAGCCACATGGCTGAAAACATCACATGATCTCTTTTGGTACCTCGAGTGCGCAACCAGCACACAAGAGAGGAAGGAAGCTAACGCTGTGGAGACGGTGGAGACACATGAGATGGTGGAGGGTCTAAGATGCTAAGCTAACACGTGCCGATTACTACGTCTTGAAAAACAAACATTATGTGATCAATCAAGCGAATGTCAAATACTAACACAGCAACTACGGCCGCTAATGCTAACACAACAACCCAATACCAAGGTTGGGTTGCCACGACGATGGCCAATCGTTCTCGAAGCTGCATTGATTACAATCTGAAACAAATGGAGCATTTATTTCCGAGATGAGCGCTTTCTTGGCTCAATCAGCCACAAAACGCACAAAAAGGCCGAATGTCATGAAAAGGAGAAGCTGCGGGTGACAGGCTGTCACTTCCACCTGCCAGGCGACGCGTCACATGATGGAAGCGTCGCATGACTTTTCTTCTTTTTTGAATCTTGATGTCATTACAACACAACTTTTCACAATCGCTTCCTGTTGGGGCCCCAAAACCCAACGGAAATCTTGACATTTTCAATGGCTGCGCTGTTGCTAGGGAGATTTACCGGCAAGCCTACGCAAAGCAACCAAAAACGACGGCAGGGCCGGTGGTCAAACCTGTCAGGTCACATGACCACAGGGCATGACAGTTTAGTCCAGGAAGTGAGCAGGAACAGGTTTACCATGTGACCCAACCGCATGTTGACAAGGGTACGTTGGGAGACGCCATTCAGTAAAATGATACAAAAACTTCATCAAGTTCATCAAAATTGCCGCCACTTGATTCTGTCATCTCTTGTACGACTTTTTCACAATGACAATTTTACTCGAGATCTTTACCCTATGATTTTTTTGTAAATCGCATTTGTTATGATTAAAGATGACAACATTTCGGTGTCACATTACAATTTCACCATAAGGGCATGACAACTAATTTGGAAGCTTCAAACTTCTTATATCTTGACTCTCTAAATCCCGACAACTTTACTCACAAACAAAGACTCTCTTGGCGTAAGAGAGCAACTTGAATCTCTTTTGACTTACAGCCTCTGGTTCAGTGACAACTTTTACAATGTTACTCTCTGAAATTCTTTTCTTACCCCAGTGTGTTGGTATGAATTGTTTTTATTGTCAAAATGGTAACTCACTCAGTGAAATATGGCAAACTTTTCTTGCAAGTCCAACTTTACACGTCAGTACATTTCACACGTCTCCAATGTTCTTGAACAATACGCAACTTGCAAGGACCGCCTTATCAGTTGTCCTTACGAGAGGTTTCCAAGTGTGTTTCTATGTGCAAATGTGTCTCAAAAGCCCCCAGCGTGTCCAATAGGAATCCAAAATGACACTTTTTACCTCACTATGGGTGTGTGGGGTAGGGGTGGAATAAAAATGTTGCTTTTATGCTTCAAAAGTGTAACAAAGTGCAGGCTGCTCGTCAGTTGCAGTGAACCTTGACAAAGTGCTTGTTGACATAAGAGGCTTGGGCGTTGTGATCATTCCCCCTTAGTGAACGACACTACAGCTGTTGCCGATTTTTCTTCGGGGGGGGGGGGGCGTTCGGAAAGTTGCTTAAAGTTGATGATGTGTTTGTGTGTACGCGTGTGCGTGCGTGTTTATGAGAGACGGGCGTGTCCAGCAAACTTACCCTCGGCTACCAGCTCCTCCACAGTGACTTGATACCGGCCGACGGCGAACACTTTGCCGAAGTAGCTGCTGAGCCCGGAGCCGGAGGCTCCGCCGGGGCCCCCGCCGCAACTCTCAGACTTTGGCATTCTGGAAAACTTCTTCATCTTTTCTTGTTTTTAATAAGTCCTGGCGATCAATTGAAACTGGAACAAAACGCGGAAGAAAAACTGGCACAAAAGTGCAGTCCTATTTATTTATATCGGTTCTTCTCTCCTCCGAAGCGGAGCCTTTTCTGGCTCTCGGCATCGGGGAGGGAACCGCCGTCCGACCCCGCCACTTTCGGGTAGGTCGTGCAGGTGACAGCGTCCACCTTGACGGTGACGAAGAGGCTGGGTTGGCCGCTTAGCTTACGTGACACTAGCGGCTAACTCGGATGGGGCGCTGCTTTTATAAAAGAAAAAAAATACAAACTAAAAAAAACAGCGGGAAAAAAACAGTGGAAATTTGAAAAATATATCCGCGTCCAGTGGTTAAACCCTCCGGTGGCTGATATATACCCAGCCTGGTTGTCCTCCGAAGCGGCGGCGTCGGGGGGGCTTTCCACGCCGCGACGAGGCGTTAGCCACCAGCTAGCCAGCAAGCAAGCTAACAGGCTTAGTCAGGGAGATCCTCCCGCCACCGTATGAGCGCAGGTAAGCCAAAGTAAAGCCGCGAACGGGGCTCCTCTTGGCCGGCGGAGCCTCAGGCGAGGCGGCGTGGGGCGGGCTCGTCCGCGCCAGCGGCTCGTCGCTTGTTCGTCGCTGCCATTTTCGCAGGTTCGTGGCGACTGGCTCCAATTGTCATGAGTGCACGGAGCCGTCCAGAGTAAAGGCGAACCGTGCTGCGAGAGGGCCCGGCCCACGGGAATGTGGTGCCGAGTGGGCGGCTGGAGGGGTTGGCCAATGAGAGACAACCCAATTTGACGTGGCCACGCCCCCTTCGTCCCAGTTGTTGGGGCGAGTGAGCGAGGGCGGAATGAATGAACGGCCGCAAAACAAAACAAATAAATCCCATCGTTTCGTCAACATATTCAACAGGTTTGGCTAGTACCCACAGTAATTTAGGTCTTTTTTTTAACCCTTAATATACAAATTTAAATATTACAAAAAAAGTTATAGTTTCGCGATGAAAAGTTGTTTTCAGTAACCAGATTTTTAAAAAATATAATTTTAGGTGAGAAAATTTAGAGATTTACATGTAAAAGGTTGGACGACAGGTTTGAGTTGGTAAAAATTATATTTTTTTACAATAAAAGATGATCATTTAAAAAAATTTTTAAGTGTTGCACCAACAATGGGTCTTTTTGGGACTTTTTTTCTCACAATAACTTGTATGAGGAAGAAAAACCTGAAATCTTGTGAGGTAGCAAAGTCAAAATTTGGTAATGAAAAGTCGAATTTTAAGCGCAATCTTATTTCACAAGAAACGTAAATTGAATAGCAACAAAAGTGGCATTTTGCATAAAAAGTAATTTCTCAAGAAAATAGTTTAAATGGAAAAAAAGCTTTATGTAAAAAAAATTGACATTTTGTGGTGGCAAAGTATTTTTTTCTTGCTAAAACAGTTGAAAAAGAGTAATAATTTAACATTCATCAGAAAAAAAATGTTGACATTGAGAACATTTTGAAAGTGTAAAAAGAAGTGAACCACTTCATTGTTGACATAAGTGTAAAGATAAGACAACCAGCGTTAATATCGAAACGTAAAAACGATACATTATTCGGCAGAAGAAAATTGCGTGCGGGACGGATGCAAATTTTTAGAAACGTAACTGCTGTGCAAATGCAAGTGCAAAAATACATTAACCACTGTCAAAGTTTGATTAAACCTGAAGGTTAGTGGCAAAGGTGTCACATGAAGTTACCTTGCCTCACACATCTCATTCCTCCAGCATTCTTGACTGTTAAAGTGGGCGGAAAAAGTTCCAGATGAACACAAAGGAGGTCAGAGATGACCAGGGGAGCACGTGTGACATTACATAAGATGGGACGTGGCTTGGACAGGTCACATGACTTCCACTTTGCAAAAAGAAAGGGGGGTGCTTCTTCTGCATGGGGGGGATTCTTCTCCTTTTTGACACACTTCTCGCTCGGGGGGGAAATGGATGACATCTGTTGGTCATTATATGCAACTTCAACGTGTTGCACACAACGTCTAAGATACTCACTTGCAAGTCATGTGGGGACGATTTGGGGCGTTCAAACAACCACATTTTTGGAATATGGGAGGAAATCGGAGTACTGTACCGGCAGAAAACCCACACAGGCATGGGCAGAACATGCAAACTCTCCGGGCTCAGATACGAATCCACGACCTCTGCGCTGTGAGGCAGACGTGCGAAGCAGTTGATCACGTGCGGCCCTTTATATCTTCTTTGTTGGAGATAATTAAAAAACAGCACCAAATATTTGCTGGTCCTGTTGGTGTTTAAGTTGTAATATTAAACAAGTTTTAATGTTAAAAAGGTGCAATTTTAGAACAATTCTTTTACTGGGGGAGTGGGGGGGGGACGCTACAAGGAAAAAGTTTCACAATAAATCTAAAATTGGATGAGGAATTTGACAAGAAAATGACTTTTTAGGGAATTTTGGGGTAATAATAATATTAATATAAAGAATAAAATTGTCATTTCATGTGTCGTGCATGTGTTTTTGTTGACAAGGTGTAATATTCAGATCAACACCTGTTAGCTAAACACACAAGGCGACAATGCACCATTGAGCTGGCTTTCACATTTTATTGACTTAAAAAAAAAAAAAAAAGCACCAAATACAGGTGTCCGTCCATCGGATCAGCAAAATAATCATAGCACCAAAAATATGTGTGATTCCCAGGATTGCTCATTCTGGAGGAGTCTTTTTTTTCCTTCCCATAGGCACACAGTCAAATGAAGACAGGAAGCGAGAGCAGTCAAGTTGTTTTTGTTTTGTTTGTTTTCGCAATGCCGGTGGGTGTCTCACACTTGATTAGGACAGCAGTAGTATCACATCAAAACAAACAAACAAAAAAAAAGCATAGTAACATGACGGGTTGCGGGGGATAAAAAAAGATTCCAAAGGCACACACACAAACGCGCACACACTTGATTGTTAATAAGGCGACACTTCCGATTAGTTACCATCGCGGGGGAGGAATAAAACACTTTGGATAATTGTTTTTCCAAATATTAATCGGCACTTGTTGGAATATCGGCAGCGGTGTACAAATTAAAAAGGAAAAACGAACAATCATGTCATTGTACAAATATGTCTTAATAAGGCTTGAAAAAATATGTTTTATATTAACATTTCATCTTAGCTCAAGTTCAATTATACATACGCAATTTTACATGCTGTTTTTAATGAGAAAAAAAAAAAGGAGTGAAAAAGTGACATTTTCAAAAGAGTTGGAATTTTATTGTAACTTTAAAAATTGGATTAGGAGTAGAAATAATGTGAATGTTTATGGAAAAAAGTTACATTTCCACAAAAAAAATTGTTGCAATTGTACGTAATTTTTTTTTTTATGAGCAAAAGTCAAACCTTGATGAGAGATGCAATGAAAGTGTGTTTAATAATTGGAATTTTACAAGATAAAAAGTTGTAAAGCGAGGAGAATTCATTGAAATTTGGCAAGAAAATATTTTTCATATTTCATGAAATTCAGATGAAAATTTTACAAGAAAATCGTTTTCCTCTATAGTTTTTTAAAAGTTATAATTTACACATGTTCTACAAAAATGAACAAAGAGAATTAAGAAGATGTAATTCAGTCAAATGTGTTATTCGACAACCAAATAGTTGAGAAAAAAGTTGCCATGAATGACAAAACTTTTGAGAAAATTAGCTCTGCAAAAATGCAGAGGAGAGCATCATTTTCGCTTTCTCGTCAAATGCCGGTCGAACGCTAATGAACGTGGACATTAACTGCTACGTTATGTTGATGTCAAACATTTTTTCACACGAATGAAAGACAGAAATAAGTAGAAAAAGTCAAAGCAATTGATAGTAATGGCACAAAGGAAGATGTCATAATTGCACTTGAATCTCATCGACACTCGGCAGCATAGAAGGTACTTGATGACAAATAGTACATCTGATCTAAGGTTTGTTATTTTACAGTGACATGACTGGATACAGTAGAATCTGAGCTAACAATCACCAATTCTGTGCTTTTATGTCCACACGAAGAAGGGTATTAAAAAATAATAAGAATATTAACATATCTGTCCGTATAAAAATGGCACGACAGGCTGTCGCTAAAAGCAACAAGTGAGGCTCTAACCCAAAAATAGTTGTCCTTTTTATGGGAACATTTTTTTGGGGGGAGAATGAATTTTATGAGGAAAAAGTTGTACATTTACAAGATATTAATATTGTCATTTTGTAAAAATAAAGTTGAAAAGATTTTTTTTTATTAAAAGAAAACAAATATCACGTGGAAAATTGTGATTTTCTTTCCAAGAGAAAAAAAAATTGTACATGAAAAAGGTAACATTTTCGTAAAGAGTTCATGAAAAAGGTTCAATCATTTCAGCACAAAAGCTTATTTTCAAAGATACATTTTTTTCACGAACATTTTTCACGAAATTTAACGAGCATTTTTGGTGTAATTTCTCTCAAGTTTAAAAAAACTTCTCTCTTGAATAATTATGATTAGTACCGGGTTGGAGCGCCTTTTGTTGCTTGGAAAAAAATTATAATAAAAAAATGTTAAGTTCATTTCAACTCATGAGGCTGGCGATAACTGTGAGAGTTTTATTATTAATTATTAATTAAGAAAAGTTTTACAATAGTTTGAATTTTTAAAATGAGAAACAGATTTAAAAAATCATTTATGGATTTTTTTTTTTTTTTTTTTTTTAAAGAGAATGTTTTGTTGCGACTTTAACATTAGCTAGCGACTGCAAGTTTAAAGGTTAAATTTCAGTTTGACTTATTTTTTTAAAAATAGCCGTCTTGGTGTGGACACAGCCAACAGGTCCATCAAAGACAACATTAGCTTTCGAGTGCTTTGCGCATGTGTGAGGTAGCCCAGTTGAATGAGCAACAACAACAACAACAAAAACTGCTGCCGAGTTCTTGACACATCACACGCTTTCCCTTTTCAACGTGGTACAAAAATACATTAGCAAATATGTCATTCCGATATGAAAATAGCTTAAAAAAAAACAAGACAAACAAACAAATATCTGTTTTCAGACCTCAGTGCCGTCGTTGAGGTTGTTGTGGAGTTTGACTTCCAGGTTGACTTGCTTGACTTTGGCCTTGTTGGCGGCGGGCTGGTGGTTGCGGTTGAACACGTTGACGTTGGTGACGGTGCAGTGCTTGCTGCTGAAGTTCTTCTCCACGCACTTGTCCATACACACCTCCACCTTGGTGTTCAGCGGGTACTCTTCGTACGCCGCCTTGGCTGGTGCCTGAATGTTATTGTTTTTTTTTGTTGTTTTTTTTTCAAACAAGGAAAAAAATGTCACCAAACAAGAATTTGTGTGTTGTTTTTTTTATGATGACCAGTGTTGTCATTTTATAAGGGGAAAAAAGAGATTTGACCTCTTTTCTTCTTATGAGAATGAGTTTACATTTCACAAAAAAATATATTTTTTAGCACAAACGTCTGATTCCTATGTGGTAAAAAGTTTTATTATCTGATTAAATCTAAACGTTAAAATTATATTTTGTGGAAAAAAAGCCGAAATGTAAAAGGAAAAAAAAGTTTTGATGAGGAAAAATAAAATAAAATTCAAGGTATACAGGTATGCCTTGACTTTTTAGAAAGATTTCATTTTATGATCAAAACATTGCACACATTAAAAAATATATACTTCTTACTATTTTTTTCCATGAAATGAACTTTTAATGAGTTAGAAAAAAGTATAAAAAAGATTGATTTCACGGAAAAGAATGTGGAAAATGTTATGCAAAAGTAGCAGGATTTTTTTAAGAGTTATTTTACAAGAAGCTATTTTTTTTGTCATTCGTGACCCCTACAAAAGATAAAATAATATAGCCCTTTCTTACGAAGAAAAAGGCAAATTTCCTCCCCACAATCCTCAATTTTTTTTGGAGCAAAATTTGATACTTTTTAGACACATCACACAGCATGCAGTGACAGCTCTGTTGGTAGCAACAGCGAGAGAACTTTTCTTTACCGCCCGGCAAAACAAAAAAAACCTATCCATCTATATTGATCGATATCTACCGATCCATCCATCGATAGAAACACAACAAAGGCCATAGATCCATTTTGCAATTTCCCAAGTAGTTGTGACTCACTTTGGCCTGCCGGTGGCACCGCCGGAAGAGGAGACAGGTGGCCAATGCGGCCAGGACCAGGAGGGCCAGAGCGGCCACCCCGCCCCCCACCGAGCGGCCCACGTGGGCGTGGAAGGTTCCGCCGGGCCCTCTCTCCAGACGCAGGGACTTCATGTTGGTGCCGTTCTTCACCTGGTCGCCCTCGTTGTCGTAGATGAGCGACTCGTCCAGTGTCAGGCGCCCGCTGCGGTCCACCAGGTCGCGCTTGGGACGGCTCGGGCGGGAGGAGAGCGAACGCTCGATCCTCAGGCTGGATCGCGACTCCGGACTAATGACGTAGATCACCTGCAGGTACCACTGGTGACCCGCCTCCACCTGAACACCATCGTCAGTAGTGCTCCGAATTGAGTCATCGCAACAAGAGATCGAGATTTGCCGATACCTCTCTCATGTGAATCTGTATGTAATTGAGCACCCCCCACCCGCTTCTTTTGTCTAAATGAAGCTTCTCTCCTTATGCACCAAGATAACTGAACACAAAACTGGCAAATATGCACCGAGAAGGAAATGTGCGCTCGCTGAACAGCGAATATGCAGGAATACTCTCGTGGAAGGACTGAGGTATAGACAAAAAGGGCCACGGACCTTGTAGAGCGCATCAACCTTCATGGTAAATCCGTCCACACCCGGCATGGCGGCCACAGAGTTCAACTCTGGGAGGTCCGAAGCAAAGTTGGCCTCGAAGGGGACGTCATGGAAATATTTGTCGCACACATCCGGCTGCTTGCGATCCTGTTGAAAGAAAGAGATCATAGCGAGGAACACGGATGCCAGAGAGGTCTCGGAGGTCCGAGGCAGTGCGATTCTCGGTACCAGGAGGAGGAAACGGTGCTTGAGGTGTTTGTTGGGCTGGATGCAGCCGTACTGTGGACCCTCGTTATACAGGGTGCCCGTCGGGTCAAAGAAGGGAACGTAGCCATCCCTGCCGGTGCACAGGTAGACCTTCTCCAGCTGTAGTTTGTAGGCGGCGTGCAGGTTCTGCTCCGGGTTCCAGAGCACACGGCCATACAGAGTCTGACCTGGGGGAATAAGCAAAGAGCTTCCAAACGGCAAATGTAGCAGCGGTGACTCTTTCAGAAGAACCGCGGCGGTCCAGTTTCCAAAAATGTGAATTTGCTCTCAAGCTAGGGTCAAGGTCAGGTCTCCCGGTGTTTTTCTAGGTGTACCGTACCCATTGAGAATGCCCCTTTGTAGTCCATCTCTGCCATCGAGACATCTGTACTGGCCGGGTCCATCACGAAGACCTTCTCGTTGTTACACAGCTGGAATTCTGTATTCAGCGAGTAGACCACAGGGACCGGGCGGTTGGTCTGTTGGAAGGCAATAGGCACCAAGAACCTGCAGGGGGAAAAAAAATGGCCGATGAGGATCAACGGCAACAGGTCTAGGTTTGTGTCGCTGGAGACATACTTTTCTGGAGCGTGGGCTGTGCAAGACAGGGGTTTTTCCCCAGGGTCAATCCACGGTTGAGTGGGCTGCACCGTGCACGGGATCAGGAAGACGGTGTACTCTCCGGAATAATCCTTTCTGCAGGGTGCAAAACATCCAAGAATTGTTTGTCATCCTTTCAGCGGTCCACAGACCATCCTAACTATCAATCATTGTAATAATTGAGAATTGTACCCCAAGATTTCAAGGCCTGAGTGTTCTGACAGTCCCAACCCATGTCCTTCTGCGACGTCAGCTTTTGAACAAAGTACTTAATTCCCTAACACGTCTACGGATGAGCTTTCAGATGATGAATGTCAGATCAATTTCAACAGTCCACGAATCGGTCTGGGTACTGTTGTGTGTCGGTCTGTCGTGGTGAAGAAGGAGCTGAGCCAAAAGGCGAAGCTCTCGATTTACCGGTCGATCTACGTTCCTACCCTCACGTATGATCACGAGCTGTTGAGAGGAGTCAGATGAGGTGGCTCGGGCATCTGATCGGGAAGCCTCCCGGACACCTCCGTGGCGAGGTGTTCCGGGCATGTCCCACCGGCAGGAGGCCCTGGGGACGACCCAGGACTATGTCTCCCTGCGGTTCACAGTCTTACCAGTCTTATGGTTTTTGTCTACAGAGTGTACATCCAATCGACTTGTACCACCGTGAAGAGGCTGACCTGCTGTAGGAGCTTGTAGCCCTCCACAGCTGGTAGGGTGAGTCAAAGGTTTGGGCGCTCCACAGCAACTGAATGTCAAACTCGATGCCTCCCAGGTGCTCCGGCGCCAGCAGGTGTGACTTGTGTCCGGGAAGAGTGTGGTGTTCTGGGACAAACTGGCCTAAAGGAGGGGAGAAAAGCCCAAAATAGCACCCCGGTGACAAAGCCAGGACCCTCAAGTTTTATTTACTGACCTCTAAATTTAGCGTGCGTTTTAAACTCGATGACCAGCCGCCCATCTTCGCGGATGTAGATCCTTATGATCTGGAGTCTGGCGGAGAGGACGCTGTCAGTCTGGATGCCTGAAAAAAAAAAAATGGAGTCAGCACAACACAAAAATCGGTTTGGGTTGGTCGAAAACCGCCTCGCCAACCTGTCCTCCATAGCACGGTGTCGTAGAAGAAGGAGAACTCCATTTCCGTGTGATGCTCCAACGAAGCCCAACCACGCGGAGCCGTCACATAGATGTAGGACACGTAGAGCGGAACTTGAACAGTGAGGAAGGACTGGGCCGAGTCTCGGACCTGGAAAAACAGGCAAGGCTTCAAGTGTAAGGCCTACTGTCTCCATGTGGTTTCTTTTTAGATAGTTTGCTAGTAAAATTGGACTTTTTGGTAGGAAGATTATGGAGGCGTTGCAGGACTTTAGTTCTCGTCTGGCACTAACAACACAATTTTCATTTTCATGTTTGTTTTACGCTGGCAGGAGTAAAGGAAAGAGAATGTCTGGCAAGTCTTCGAAACTGCAACTCCGCCGTTCTTGAGGTCTAGCGCCATCGGCTCATCTCCCGGTAAAAACGGATGCGTGCCTGGAAGTCGGCGGTGACGGAGCCACCGCAGACGTCGATGAGCTCCGTCATATCGTAGTAGGCGTCGAAGGTCCAGATGCAGCTCTTGAGATTGAGGTGCTTGTACAGCCGGATGCTTCTGGCCTCACGCACGTTGGGGTTGAACTGATACGGCCGGTCGTAGCCTGGACCGAGGGAGATGCTGTCGTAGGACACGTCGTCCAGGAAACCCGTCTCTGCAGGGACAAATGGAAAATGAAGGGGATTTTCCTTAGGAGGCTCAAGAGGGGCAGAGTCAAGTCTCCACATTTTAGCACTTGGGTACTTGCTTGGCTAAACCTTGTGAAAGACCTGACTTGAATTCCTTGACTTGGCGAGACTTTACGATGAACATTCCAAAGACTGCATCTTGAGGTAGTTGTTTTTTCACCCAGATTTTTAACCTTTCTTTCAGGCAAACTCACACTAATCATCAAAGGCTCAATTGGACTTCTGACTTGTTGAACCCAAGTCCTGAGTTGATCTGGTTGATTTTTGCTACGGTAACTTGGGAAATGCTCCCACTTGCGACTTGCACGCGCAGTGCGTATGCGACTTACTCCAGCATCTGTTGGAAAGCAGGTGGGTGAAAGGTGGAGTTTGGATTTACCAGAGAGACCCTGCAGGTCTTTGAGGGTGACCAGGTTGGAGCAGACGTGCTGCTGCCGGTAGATGGACTCTGACAGCAGGAAGTGGAGGTTGTGCAGGGGCATGGTGGACACCAGAGGCAGCATGCCGTCCTGGTGGGGGATCTGCACCGAGATGTGGATCCTGAAAGCAGGAGATACATTTGGACACTTGGACATGACCTGTCCCATCTGTTCGTTTTAAGAGTCCAAAGTGGCTCTTGAGCACAAAAGTTTGCACGCCTCGTTTACTTGAGCCGGTTCCAATCCCGACACCCATCTCTCACCGGTTGGGATGTTCTTTGTGCTTGACGTCCAGATATTTGAGCGTGGCGACGAAGGACTGAGCCTGGAAGCCTCGCGCGGTCCCGGTGGTGACGGGCGTGTGGCAGATGGAGCCGTCGGTTCCCACGGTTACAATGTTGCTCCGCAGCGGCGTTCCCAGGTGCCCCGCCTTGTCGCGGGCTTGCGCCACGCAGCGCACGTGGAAGCGGCGGCTGAAGTAGATGCTGTCCAAGACCTGACAACACGAGCGCGAGATGCAGAAGCAGCACCGTTGGCATACATGGAGGTAAAAAGTCTCTGCACCCCTGTTCAAATGTCAGGCCTTGTTGTTTTCCAATCTTGAAATGGCCTGGCCCCACCTGACCTCTCTGAGCTCCTCCGCCCCTACGCTCCAGACACTATTAGAGGTACCGAGAACTAAGGGGATGGAGCCTTTTCCGTTGCCGGTCCCTTTGGAATGATCTCCCGCTGTAGCGTTTTGGCAGAGTACTGGTTGAGACGTGAGACAAACGTTTGGATGGTCTCACCATGTGATTGACGCCGGTGTACGGGGTCGTGTCGGTCACCGTCTCGAAGGGCGAGCGTGCCCCGTTGGTGTCAGTGGGCGCCGCAACCTCCCAAGAGAAGTGCACCTGGGTTTGGTTGATGCCCGCCTCCTCGCAGCGCTCCTTGATCAGCGAGAACTTGGGGTAGTGCGGGTCACAGGGTGTGACGCACACCAGAGGGTAACCTGGCGAGGGCGTCTTCTTGCTCCCCTCCTTGGTCACCTCGTGGACGTGGTCGTAGTCGGCCAGGGAGACCGCCTGAGGACGGCGGCGGGGTACATTTTTGAACACGTTGTTTCAGTATGCAGGCAAGCGTAATTAAAATAAATAAATAAATGCACAACTTTGGTGCAGTACCACGTGGTACCACTACCAGGCAGCACTGAGCTCTACTGGTAGAGATGCCAGCGTGATTAAGAACAAGAAGAAGTCTCTCTGTTTCCACAGTGCGGAAAGAATATATGGATTGGATTATTGTTATTTGTTCTGTTTGTATGTCAGTTACTGTAGGAGGTGAAAATTACCGTTACTTCGATGCTATTTTCAATTAGTCTGTCTGTAGCGTTTCCATTTGTATGTTAGCATTAGGCTAGCGTACTACTGTATAAACACATTTGTTAGGAATAATGGCAATAATTTTTCTGACAACCTTCCTTGTCACTTTGCCCACCTTTTTAAATTAACCTTGCGGCCCATGTTAAATGTCTTTTTTTTGGTCATGTCGCAAGCCGCTTAAAAAAAAAAAAAAAAAAAAAAAAAAAAAAGAGGATGGCAGATTGCATATGGCCCGCCGGGCTGTAGTTTGCATACCCCCCCACATCAAATGTTCGCATGAAGTTGGCAGACTTTCATTCAATACCGCAGGTTTGCTTACAATGGGCGGGGCCGGAAGGATGAGACTCCCAGCAGCTTCCTGGTCTAGAATGGTGACGGTCGCCGTGGTGATCTCGCCCAGCACCGCCTCCACGGGGTCGTCGGGGCCGAGGACCAGGGAGAAGGACTCGTGCCACTCCCTGTCCTCATTGGACACAATCTCCACCTTGAATAGGACGTGGTCCATCCCTGAAGGGATTCCACATGTAAACACCATATGGAGAACATCCTAGCATTTTTTTTCCCTTCAATAACCCACCCGGCGTGAATTTGAGGACGCGACTCTTGGGGTTGTAGTCCACTCCGGACTGGGCCGAGCCATCTCGCGTGCTGCAGCGGATCTTGGAGGTCCGGTCCAGGTCCCCGCGCCGGATCACTTTGACGTTAAGGACCTCCACGCCGTCCGGACCGGGAGGTTCTCGAACCTGATACGACGCCTGCTCCAGCTCAATAGTGGGAGCTTGAAATTACAAGTTAAAAAAAAATAAATTAACCAAAAAAATACTTTTTGTTCAAAATAGTTGAACAAAAAGTATTTTTAATTACAAAAATGAGTAAAAACAGTAACAGTAACAGTGCAATCTTTAATATTCATTTTTTTTTAATGTGTGGCCACAATAACAATGCATTTTTGTTCACATTTTTAATGATTTAAATTTAACAATTGAAATACTATAATTTATACAAATACTAATCATTTTAAATGTACCGGTAAAGTATTACCAAAATAAATAGATGAATAAATAAATAAGTAGATAAATAAATAATGCTGACCAAAATCCTAATTGTTTCACAGTTAAAAAAATGTTTAAAGATGAATTATGGAAAAGCATTCAGCTATTTTAAAATGACTGATTCCGAAAATTATTTTTTTTTTTCTTTCAAGTGAGCGATTTGAAAATAAACTAAAGAGAATGTTTGGAACAAATATTTCAAAATGTAGACAAATATTCTGTCTGTGCCACTTACCATCTTCGTTGTTGGTGATGGTGACGGTGACGACGTCCCGCTCGCCGATCATGGCGCCGCTCCAGTGGTCCCCCGTCGGCGTCCCCAAGTGAACCTGGAACTCCTCTTCGGGCTCGAACACCGAGTCGTCGTTCACGTGAACTGTGCAGTTCTTCACCTAGCGCCCCCGCAGAAAGACAGAGTGGCTTGAAAAAGTCAACACACCCCCTTCTTCAAGTGCAACGTTTTTGTGAGAGTGAAAAAAAAAAAATCACACTCAAAAACCTTTCTACCGTTTTTGCCGCATGCACCCTGTAGAACTCAATTCGAAAAAGGATTTAGGTATTTGCAATGGAGAAGGTCGAAATTCAAAACTGAGAAAATGCGGTTGTGCATGTATGCACACCCTCAAGTAAATGGTATTGTTTGGGTGTATTGGGTGTGTAGTCTTTTTCTATCCACCGAAGTAGACCGGCGGGCGGGTGGTACCTTCTCGCCGCGCAGGAAAGTGACGCGCGACTCATCCACGTTGGGGCGCTCGCGGAAGTCATCCATAACGGCGGCCGACATGGTGCGCGTGAAGCAGCGCGCCGACGACGTGAAGGAGAGGTCGCCCGTGCGCACCACAGGAAGGTGCAGGTCGCCGTCGAGCTCCTTCACCGTGTAGGCGCTCTTCTCAAACTGCATGCTGGGAACTGACACGCGCCCGCATTGACGGTCACAAAACTTTGCTACCACGCAGATAATAAAAAAAATGCATATAATGGAAAATAAAAATACCAAAGTTTAAAATTACAAATTTTTCAATTGTGATTTAAAAATATTGAAATATTAATAACATAACATGTGACTAAAATATTACATGTAATAAATGTTGAATATATAACCGTTCATTTTATTTTAGAGATGCAATCTCATTAAATGCTAAAACACAGTAAATACTGTATTAAATATTTTACAATTTAACAGTGTGAATAACATTCAAGAAATAACTAGAATTTTTTTCCATGTGCAAAAAAAGTGAAATATCTACAAGAGTAAAATTATTGAATAAAAAAAACTTATATAAACGTATTAATTTCAACTATTAAAAATGAAATGAAATCACAGCGGCACGGTGAGCAACTTGTGAGCACGTCTGCCTCACAGAGCAGATGTCACGGGTTCGAGTCCGGTCTCCGCTCATGTGAAGTGGATGTGCTTCCCAATCAACCGCCCTGCTGCCCAAAATAGGGCAGTTGTGTGTGTGCGCAAAATGTCAATAAAGTTAAATTTAAACACAATAATGCTCAACATTCTTTCTTTAAGGACTGTTTTAAATTCAACAATTACAATTATTACACTTTATAAAGTAAAAAAAAAAAAAAAGTTAGAAGTAAGAAGAAGCGCTGCGGACGTACTGTCCTGGAAAGTGTCGGCAATGACCACGTTGGCCTCGTAGGGCTCCTGAAGGACGGCCCCTTGCGGAGAACTCAGGAAGACCACGAAGGACTCGGAGCCCTCAATGGACGGATTCTGGACGTCGTCCAGGATGGTCAGACTGCACGTCTGCCGGGAGAAAAATCGCACACCCGCTGAGGCCGACTGACACTTTGGACCCGTTTCCGAGCAAGCGCGATCGTTTCTGACCTCCTGGGTTCTCCCGGGCTTGAACTCCACCTTCTTGGAGCTGGGGATGTAGTCCATGCCGGGGGTGGCGGAGGGCGGGTCGGACGGCCGGGTGGCACACCACACCGACGTCACGGAGGACAAGTCGCTGCCGTGGCGCAGCACCGGAATTTCGATGGTGCCTGTTAGTCGAGATGGTAGACATGATGCGGATCATCTGGAGAAAGCACTTTGGAATCCTGGGGGACTAAGATGACCAAATGTGCAAAAACTATTCCGACACTTTAAAAAAATAGGTTGCAAAAAAAAGAACCCAATTTGGTGTGACAAAGGGACTGACCCACTACTGGGGTCAATTTCACCCCAATGTTTTTCCGCAAAATGGGGTCGTTTTATACAAAACACCCGCAAAAAGCAGCAACCCATAAAGTTGGCTCAGTCCCTTTTCAACCCGACATGCATTAGTTTTGAACCAAGTGTCTATAGAGTGTACACTTTAGTTTTTGTAATAAATACTCTAAAAACAGTTGGGTTAAAAATAATCCATATCGAGTAAAAAAGGGACTGGTCCAACCTTATGGGTTGTTCCTTTAAGACCCCAAATAAAGTTGTGTCAAATGAAATTAGCCACAAAACAACCAATTTTTTAAATTGTTCATATCAAGCAACTTTTTTTTGTTGTCCAAAATAATTTTTGGGGTTGTTTTGTCGTTTAGTCGTTTGACCAAACCCCATTGGATGACCTAAAACGTGAGTCAGTCCCTGTTTGAGCTGTTTTTCGAGTGTACCGTTTTGAAATGATGCAATTTTGATAAATGACGACGAGGATACCGGCGTCTTCGCCATAGGTGAAGGTGTCGTTGCCAAGAGTGACAGCGGAGGCGTCGTTGGGCCCGTCAATGACCACCTGGGCCACGGCCACGCGTCCGATGCGGGCGTCGTCCGAGGGCTGGGACAGCACCAGTTGCAGCTCCTCGGAGAGCTCGTACTCGCTGTCGTCCACCAAGGTAACGTCGCAGGTGGCCACGGCCACGCCGGGCCCCAGCGCCACGCGGCTCTCGGGCCCTGCGCCGCGACTCTTGTAGTCGGAACCCGACTCCAGGGCGTGAGGGCCGCTGCCCTGAGCCGACTTGGACACCGTGTGGCACAGGGCCGACACCGTGCTGGACGTGTCACCTGGGCGCGGGACAAGCAACTTCAACAGCAGCAAAAAAATAACATGTAATCTCATTTTACGTAAAAAAAATAAATAAAAATGAATACAAATCACGGAATGGTTTAAATTATGTTCCATTATTTTTTTTATTTGACTCCATTCATTTATTCATTACATTGGATTGAAAAAAAAAATCATTATTTCCTTTCATTTCATTTTAATGTACATTTGAATAGCATCACATTTATTAAAAATAAACAAGTTTATTTAATTGAATGAGTTATTCGTTTCAACAAATTCAAATTATATTTCATTTACAAAATTATAAAAATCATTTGTTGATTTTTTTTTTTTTTAATCATTCACCGATACAGCATAGGCCAGCAAACATAAAAAAACAGTTGGGTAAAAAAAATAGCCCAAATTTAGTCATAAAGAGACTGAGTAACCCAAGAAGCTGGGTAAGTCCCTTTTGGACCCAATTTGGATTCCTTTTGCCCCAACTGTCTTTAGCGTGTACCTTTTCTCTCAACCGGCACGCGTACGACGCCGGCGCTCTCGTTGACGTGGAAGGTCTTGCGCTGGAACTCCAGCGTGGGCTCGTCCTCCGTGTCGTTGACGTTGACCAGAGCGCGCGTGTTGGCGCCCAGCAGCGCGTAGACGGGCATGCTGAGCTCCACGTGGAAACTCTCCACGCCCTCGAAAACCGCATCGTCGTTCAGCGCCACCGTGCAAACCTTCGCCTCCTCGCGTTCGTCAAACTGCACCTGAAAATGCAAATTGAGTCCGAGGAAATGAGAAGCCCAAGATAAGTAAGTCAATACACGTGAGAGTGAATGAGAATGAAATACAAACAAATAAAATATTGGCCAATGGTATCGAAATTAACTTGTGACGTTTACCTGTCCGGCGTACTCCACGTAGTCGTGCTGGCCGGGGCGCGATCCCGCCCCGCCACCAGAGGTGGCGCTGCCCTGCTCGGTGCGACACAGCACGATGGCGTACTGGTTGAGGTTGCCCGTCCTCTTCACGGTCACCGCCACCGTGCCCGCCTTCTCCGACACGTTGTAACTGCCGCCGCGAAGCGGAGAAATAAAGTCCAGTGGAGCCCCGGTCAATATTTTCAAGCGTTCGTCTTGGCGATAATCACAGAGGCTATCAAAGCAAATCCAAATCGGGGGGGTCGCCTGTGGGCCGCACGGGTGCCATGCAAACCTTTTGTGCTGGAAGCTGATGAGCGACCACTGGATGTGGAAAACGTTGTCGCCGACCACGTTGGGCTTGCTGTCCTTCACCAGGAAGTGGAAGTTGTCCATGGTTTCCCCCGCGCTCTCCTCGCGCAGCACGTAGCGGATCAGGCCCAAGTTGATGTCGGCTGCGGGGTCAACGGGGGACACCTTCTTTCAGTTCTTTTTCAGGCTGCTACTTCCAAGGTGATTTTTGCATTGATTTGTGATGATTTTTCATTATCATACAGCGTGCTGACATAATAGCGAATGATGCGGAACGCTCGTGTCAAGAGCTCTATTTCGAGCTGCGACTCAACAGGGTTCGTGAAAATAAAATGTTTGACCTTGTTTCTGAAGGGCAAAGTCCGACAGAACCATAAACGAATCAGCAAACCAAGATCGAAGACAATCAGGTGGAAAATGGCCGTGATTACAGTTTTGGGGTTTGACCTCTCTGTGACCTTGACTTTTAACCGCCAAGCCTTGCCTGTGAAAAGCCCTCGAAGGAAAGAATCTACTCGCTAAATTTCAATGTTTTTGTTTTTTGTTAGCGCAGGGCAAGGCAACAGCCAAGACGGAGATTGGCCACCACCTTGCGTGAAGGAGCCGACGCGGGCGCCGGGTGTCGCTTTGCTCTCCAGGAAGCCGTGCTTGGGCTCGCCCGTGACCTCGTAGACCAGCTGCTCGTCGTCCGTGTCCGGGTCCACGGTCAGCAGCTCCTTCTTGGTGATCAGATTGGTCGCCTGAGGAGGAAAAACGTTCACGACAAACACATCACATTCAATAAAATCTGGAAAAATAAAAAGCAAAGCTCCTCTTGTAATGACGCGTTTGTACCAACAGGGGGTGCTGCGACACAGTCATTGTGCAGTGACTGAATACCAATTGCAAAGACGACTGGAATGATTGAAGGTGGCATTAGGGTTCCGATTAGGGTTTCAAGGTAGGTTTTAGAGTTGCATTTAGTAAGCCCCCCCCCCCCCTACCCCAAAAGTTGACTTTCAAAGAAGGATTGGGGTTAAAATGACAATTTCAAGACAGGGTTAGGGACTCAAGCCTTTGTTGGAGTTTTAAATGAGAGGAAGAGTTTTACAGTAGGGTTTCGAACAAGAATTATGGTCTTTAGCCTGCTTCAGGGTTTATATCAAGGACTAAGGTTTCAAATTATGGTTTATGACAAGTGTTGGGGCTCTCAATGGGGGTTTTAAACAAGGTTTTGTGTGGAAAATTTGAGGTTTCAAACCGGGTTAGGGTTTCAAGTTAAGTTGTAAAACTGTATTTGAAAATTAAAGTTATGGTTTTTAGTCCATACTGAAAAGAAGGGTTAGAGTTTCAAATTATGGTTTGAAGTCTTTCAAAGAAGGATTCATGTTTCAAATTAAGGTTTTAAGCAGGGTTTAGGTGTCAAGGAAGGACTGGGGCTTCAAATTAGGGTTTGAAAATTGTGCCTTGGTTTCTACTAAAGGTTGCAATCAAGGGCTATTATTTCAAATTGGGCTCTTGAGACAGAGTTAGGCTTTGGGGCAACAATTCGGGTTTCTAACGAAGTGTCGAGTAAGACTCGGGGTTTCAAGCCACGGTTTGGATTTCAAGCCAGAGTTTTTAAGAGCTCGTTAACGGCATTAAATTTGGGTTTCAGGAATGACTTTTCAGTGCACGCATGGATTCCACCAAGGCTTGGGGTATGAAATGAAGGTTTGGAGCCCGTCGGACCTTGTTGTCCATGTACTCCAGCCACTGCAGTCCGAGGTTGGTGACGATTCGCGGCGTGCCGTCATCCACGGGAAGAATTTCAATCTTGAACTTCTGCGGGGCTGCCGTCACAATCTGAAAAAGACGCCCGGTGTCATACTCGCGCGAACGCATTCCAACATTTCATATTCACGGGACCAAATTCGAAAAACGTCATTCATATGACCAAAGGACGAAAATCTCCCTTTCATATGAAGTTCAGATGCATATGTTGAATTTTGCATGACATATTTAAAGATATGTTCCGACTGAATGTACAATCACAACTTCCAACAAAATCTAGATTGATTTCATTTCACTTAGCTGATTTTTGGTCGGCATTTTGGAATGCGCATTTGCGCGCGTACTCGCCTCCTTGCCGGCGCGGTCCCGCAGCACGAAGAGCAGATTGGTGCCGTCGGCCAGCGTGAAAGCGAAGCTGTCCTGCAGCGAGTTGGAGCCGTCGTGGTTGTAGCTGACGCGGTTCTGGTAGACGTCGTCCATGGTGAAGGTGGCGGTGGGCCGGTAGTGCTGCCCGTTGCCCGTGCGCTCGATGGCGCCGTGGCGCGGCGGCTGGACCACCGTGAACACGATGGACTCGGCCTGCCGCACGGAGGACGGAACCGGGGCTAAAATGGAGGACCCTTCCACGCGGTGTGAAATGCAGTTTTCCTTTACTACTTCCTTTTACAGTGGGTATGAGGGGTGGGGGTAACCTTTTGACACTATGCCCCGGGTCCACACTCAAATCTGTTGCGCCTCTGACACGATCTGCAATACTGGAAATTTTGGGGCCAAACTTCGTACCCACCCCCCCCTGTCTCCGTACCTTTCACCCATCCCCAAAAAATCTATGCGTCACCAACCTCTGTGTCGGCATCGGTGGCCTTGAGCTCAAACTCGGTGATGGTTTTCCTCACGCCCTCCTGAACGCGCATACCGGGAACGGTGAGAATGGGTAGCGAGTCGTCCACGGGTCTGATGGTGATGTAGAACGTCTGCGCCACCTGGAGGCCAACGAGGCGTGAAATTCAGCCGAGCAGTCAAGAGGAAGATTATATGATGTCAAAATTGAGATCTCACCCCGAAAAAATAGGTCTTACTTGTAATGGCCTTAATATTTTTCCACTTGCACTTTGATTCCTTCAAGGTACAGTGGGTAAATGTTTTGGTGACATCTAGTGGCGAACCAACAGAATGCAACAAAGTAACCTCGAAACGCGAGCGTTTTGAAGCACGTCCGCTACAGTGCCTCAGAGAGAGCATGCAAGTATCCCATCAATAAGTGCATGAATGACATTTGCGAAGTTTGTCTCCTTTGGGAAGGCAGAGCAGAAAGATGGCAGCCTGCTGCCTTACTTCATCTCCAATTACACACAAAAAAAAATCTTATTATGTTCATGTGACAGAACCTTTTTTTTCATATTATTGAAATGAATACTGTGGAAAAAAACTTTAGAGATTGTCCCTTTAACGTCTGGTTCAAAAAAAAATATTAAAAACATTTTCATACAGATTTACATCTTGCACTTCATTTACTACCTTTCAATACTTACAAAAAAAACCCCAAATTTCATTTATCTTTCCGTTCAATTTTTTTTCCAGTTTTAATTGACTTCTTTTTAGTGTCTGTAAACTTAAATTGAAAAAATAGCTTTGTAAAACGATTACCTTTTGGTACCGTCTTCATTTTTGCATTTTTTTTTAAATTACGACCTTCACTTTCAAAAAAGTAAAAACAATCCCTTGGAAAATGTTATTTAATACCCTTGAGCATATTGACATATTCTTAATATTTCCAACTTTCCTTTACCTCGTTGGTGCCGTCAGATACGGTGAAGGAGAACTGGTCGGCGTGCTTTTCTTCTTGGCTGGTGTGAGCGTACTGGACGCTGCGGGACGCCAGGTCGGCCTGCGTGAAACTGTCGATTCGCACGCCTGCAAGACGGACAAAGAAAACGGTGCTGCGTCGTCAGGTTGGAAAAAGATTCAGATGCCTCTTCATGTGGATTTAGACTGCGCCGACTAGAACAATAGCGTAAAACATTCCATTTCAACCCTTCCACAATTGATTTGATTTTTGCAATCGTGCGTTCAATCTCCAATTTTCGGCCAGAAACCGCTGTTTTTGGTCAAACCAAGCTATGTTCTCTTCCTGATTATTAAAGTACAGTGATTCCTCGCTACTTCGCGGTTCGTTTATCGCGGGTTCAGTGCATCGCGGATTTTTTCAAACATATAAAAAAAAAAATATATATATATTTTAAGTTTTTTTACATATACATGGAGTACAGTACTGTATATGTTGCTCTATGTGGCTCGCTGTTGTTTTGCAGCTTCTCGCGGGCCGTTTGTGGACTTTAAAAAAATAAATACATTTTTACCCGTCTATGTTAATTGGACGCTACTCCGCGGATTTTCGTTTATCGCGAGTGGTTTTGGTCCCCATTAACCGCAATAAATGAGGGATTACTGTATATAAAAGTTACATGAAAGTCTGGTATTTTTCTATAGTGAAAGGAATCCCTTCTCTTTTTCGGGGGGTAGTTTCGGGTACTTAAATTGTGTCAGAAGATAATATTCGGTGGGTCCCGAAAGACCAGCAAAGTTTCCTCTGTTGGATTTCAGCCTTCATTTTCCCCCCCTTTTTTTTTTTCCTCATTTGCAAATCAATTTCCTTCCGTGTCTTCATCCTCTTGCGCCCGCCGTCCTTCATCATCCTAACGAGACAATCAAGTCGTCTCTCGCTCAAACGAACACGCTCGCTTATAAACGAGACAATTTGAAAGAATAATCATCTTTAATTGGGATCGTAATGGCGCCGCATCACTCTGCTATTTAGGCACAAGAGGCTACAAGAAGCGTTTTCACGGCCCGCTAATGAGCTGCAAGCTGGGTGCCGAAATGCGCTTTGAGGGAGCCGAGAGATACTTCACAAGATTGATGGTGGGGCTGCACGGGGGGGGATGAGAAAAGACAAAGAAATGAGAGGGATGGCGAGTTTTAAAGCAGAAGAGCAACTTAAAAACTCGTTCGATGCCAAAGACGTTTTTTTCACGTTTTTTTTTTTTTGTAAGAATCGAAGCTTTCATTCCCAGCTGCGCCCCGGAGGATTTATTTATTTTCACGTGGTGAGGTAATGAAGGGTTTGAAAACGGCTGGCACTGAGTCGGTTTATTGCCAGCTCGACTGTTCCTGATAAGCAGCCTCTTTGGAAAATCTCCGGCAAAAATTGCTTGCAAGTGTGTGTGTGTGTGGTTTTTTTTTTCTTGCTCATCTTGTGCCTTCAAAAAAAAAAAAAAAAAATCATTCAACCTTATGAGAAATGTGGAAATGCCAAAATGACTTTTTAAATGTGAAACAAGCGAATGGATGAACGGGAGCGCTGAGCCTACCGGGGTTGGCGGCGAGCTCCAGGTGTCCGAGGGCGGGCTGCTTGGTGAGGCGGTAGAGCAGCTCGCCGGGTTCGCTGTCTTGGTCGCTGGCCGACAACTGCAGCGTGGTCACTTTCTTCACAGAGTTCTCGTCCAGGACCAGGCCTTTGTTGACCCCCACCGATGGAGGCAGCCGGTCCTCTGGGGGGGGACACAAGAACATTAGACATAAAAAAAAAAACCCACACACACACAAGATGTTCTTTGCAATCTGTCTTCCACGTGCACGTGGTTGGGATTTGGCAGCGATTGCAACAAATCTCTCGGGGTTTGATGGTGAAATGAGCACCTCAAAACAAAATGACTTCCTGAGTCTTTTCTTGACACGGTTTTTGTGCGTCTCCTCATCATTGGCATGCCGGCCACATTTCAGACTTCCAATGGAAAAGAGCAGAATTTTTTTTTTTTTAAGCATTCCGAGGAGCCCTCACAATGACCAAATTGACAATTCAACCTGAAATGATGGCCGACTTTCTTTGACAGTTAATGTTTGGCTTCCTGAGACTTTCCGGCGAGCCTCGTGATAGACAGGCCGACCGAGTTTCATGTTCTTGAGGCTTCAATTTATCCCAGGAGGGCCCCCCCCCCACCCCTTGAGTTTGCGTTTGGAAGCAAAGAGGTGCGAGGGAGAAGATAAATGCGGACTGACACAAGCTGCACAAGAGCAGAGAAGACGGACGGACGCCCGCAAAGAGGGAGAGACGGCCGGGCGGTGTGGGCGGCAAGCGATCCGACAGACGCGCGATTACGGGAGCGAGGAACGATAAGGGGCAATCCGTTCCGGTGACTTGCGGCCAGAGGAGTGGAAATTTGAGCCCAAGCTACCGAGCACGCTGATGAAGAAGGACTGCTCGATGAGTTTGTTGCCTTCCGGGTCCACCAGGTTGAACTTGAACGACAGGCCGCCTCCCTTCTCGCCTTTCTCGTGGCTGTACTGCACCAGACCTGCAACCGGAAAACACAACAGAGCGCTGACATCCCAATCTCAACGTGCCCGCCGGAGCTTTGAACCCAACCTCGGTTGACGTCCTCCTGCGTGAAACTGCGCACGGGACCCTTGGTGGAAACTTTCTCGAAGCCTTCGCTGCGGCTCAGCTGGACTCTGCCGCTCGGAGGATCTTTCGTCATGACGTAGCGCAGCCTCAGGATGTCCGAGTCCACGTCGGTCGCCTTCAGGTTCTGCACGGTGATCCCGGACGAAGAACCTGCAGCAAAGGAAAAAAAAAAGATATACTTCTTGAGCTTAGTCAAAAAAAAAAAAAAAAGAAAAACTTTGCGATTCAGCGTCACCGACTTGAGAGACTCGAAACTTTGTTTGTGTGTCCTGTTGTGACAGAAATTTTTGGTTGAGCAGAAAAACTGGAGACAGTGGTTGGACTGTAAAAGTCTGCTTCAAACCAAAATTTCTGCTCAGGAAGACGTTGAGATTTTTTTGAATGCATCCTGACATAACAGACACACGCACCGAAAGTTTGTCTATTGATACGTTTTTTTTTGTTTCAAACCTTCCGATTTAAAGCAAAATGGCCAACTTCCTGCTCAATTTGTCTGCTCGATTTCATTTTCCTCAGAAAAACTGGCGTCTGGGAAGAATGTTTGCGAACTTTCCCAAGGTAGCATTTGTGGAATACAATTTCAGTGTCAACTTCAACCTCAGGCGTATGTCGGTGAGATTTTTTGGTGTGTCGTGTTATACTGGACGTTTCCACCTCATTTATTGTCCATCAATAAAGCCGGTTTTGGGGGCAATTTTTTTTAAAAATTCCTAAATTTTTTTAAATTCCTAAAATGCACATTTAAAACGTCTGCTTCAAAAACAATTTTTTTTTTTCGTGCGTCCTCTGATGATGGACATGTCCACCAAATATGTTGATCACTGAAATTGGTGTCTGGTGCTAATTTGTATGTGCGCTTCAAACCTAAACAACTGACTTCCGACTTTTTCATGTGAAAAAAACGTCCACCAAAATTCACGCCGATTAGCGAGACTGGTGCCAAACTTTCCCAACCGAGAGAATAGGCGCCTCGCTCACCGGCCGGCAGCTGCAGGCCCCTGTTGACGGTCATGCGCGGCCCCTCGCTGCGGGTGACGTCCATGGTGAAGCGCAGGCGTCCGCTGGCGTGCGCGTGGACGCCGTCGGCGACACTGAAGGCCAACTCGTCCACGCCGCCGCTGACCGTCTCGGGCGTGTAGACCAGCAGGCGGTCCAGGACGTCCTGGTAGGTGAAGGTGGACCCCTGCGTGAGGACGCGGCCGTTCTCCAGCGGCTGCGAGTAGAACTGACGCCGGCGGAGTTTACCTGAGGAGGTAGCGAGAGAACATCACGTTGGCAAACCTAAGCCTTTGCGCTTCTGCTGCAATTCAAAATACAACCCGACGGCTGCTGTCGGAACACATAATGGAGTCTAATTTGGTAGATTGTACAGTTTCGATTTTCTACATATTCAGACGTAGAACTGATTTGCAAAATTTGGTGTCACTGGGTGAAAACGGATGCACCTTTGCTGGTTTCTGTGTGAAAAAGAGACCCCAAACTGCAGAGCTGTATTTGTCCTTATTTCGGGCAAGCACTTTGTTTTTGCTGGTCTCACTGTGTGGCAGGAAGAATTGAAAGCACAATTTCGCTGCGAAAACACAGTGTTTGGAGGTCAGCTAATTTTTGAGTGCATGTGTGTGTGTGTGTGCGTGTGTGTTTGAGAAATGGCTGCAGTCAGCTGGCAATGGATGTCTTGTTTTCAACTTTGCGTGTAAGTGTTTTGTTTTTTTTGCGCTGTCCCAGCCATTTACCATCCACGCTGTAGAAGCTACACGCAACAGTTAAGTGTGTGTGTGTGTGTGTGTGTGTGTGTGCGCGGGCGCAAATAATAGCCTGAGCCCCACTGCAGTAGTGCGCAGACCTCCACCAAGGCTCGGAGTCAAATTTGCTTTTGGAAAATAGGAGGCTCAACCAAGATGGTTTCCTGTGATTTCCTGTGCGTTTAGGTGGCTACTGTCATGAAAAACACGCCGAACAAATTTCACAATGTTAAGTCAAACTTGCTTCGGGAGCTAAATTAAAAACAAAAACTCTCAAGGAGGACCACGGAAAATCACCGGAAAATGGTTTCTTTAAATCAAAAGCTCAGACTTCCGTGTCTTTTCCGGCATGGATTGTTGAGGCATTTTTTTGTGGCCGTACTCATGTTAGCTATGCCTACCAAATTCCTTGCTGCGAAGTGAAATTGGCTCTGGAGGCTGAATTTTCAAAGTGTCTTAACAACTGCTAGAAAATGATCCTAAAATGGCTGTTTTGAACCAAATGGTCGACTTATGTGTATTTTTGGAGATGGATTCTTGAGCTGTTTTTGTCGGGGGAGTCATGAAGGACATGCATACCAAATTTCATGTTGCTAAGTGACACAGGGTCCAGCGGCTGAATTTTCAAAAACTCTCTCACAACCGCTGGAAAATGATCCTAAAGTGGCCATTTGCAAAAAAAATTGCCGACCGCCTGTGTCTTTTTGGACATTGATCCCACGAGACTCGGGATCGATATGCTTGCCAAATTCCCCGTTGCAAAGTTGAAAAGAGCTTCAGAGGTTGAATTTCCCCCAAATTTGACACCAAAACAACCCCATCGCATTGGCCCCAACGCGTTGCGGTGCCGACCGTAGGACGGCTTCCGGACGACGGTGAACACAATCTCGTTCTCCGGCGTGTCCTGGTCCAGGACGCTGAGGGACGCGTTGGTGACCACCACTCCGGAGTTCTCCTCCACGTGGATGCTGCTGACCGACACCAGCGGTTCACTCTGCCGCTTGCCCTGTCCAGTGAGCGAAAGAGAAAGAGAGGACGGAATGAATTAATTCATCCGGGGAGGGAAGGTCACGCTTGACAACACGGAGGAACGAAGCCACCTGCGCCAAGACTTCGTTTGTCAGGGCTCGAATCAATGAGTGGCCAGCATCTACGTTCATTTGGGGTTCCGGCGAACACAACATAGTCAGAGATGCACGGTTGGAGACGAAATTCAGGTTTGTAACTAGCAGATCCTGTCGATGGCGGCATTGCATCGCGATGGATTTGCGATCAGCACAGCTTTTGAGTAGAAGATGAAGCTTGGGCGGTGAATAGTGCCTCGTCATGTCCGCCATGTTTACAGAGACCATTTTGTTGAAACTGGATCATAGGTTCACTCATCATCGACAATTAGAGACCTTTTTTTTTTTCAAAGTTGGGATCATTATTCGGGGCGATATTTTCAAAATGGATGCATCACAAACAATCAAAATGCATCATGAGCGCGTCACCTGGATGTCGATGTGGACGTTGAAGGCCTCCGTCTGGCTGTGTCCGTCGCTGACGTAGAAGCTGAAGGCGTCCTGCCGCGCCGGCTGCCCGGCGCGCTGCACGTAGAAGACGCGCTCCGACTTCAGGTCCTCCACGGAGAATGGCGTGTCGGGCGTGACGGCTTGCGAACCTCCCACCGATCCGCCTGCGCGGGTGAAACATGCATGGGGGGGGGGGGGGGGTGCATTGAAAAAAGATATCTATATTTTGGCGCGCTATTTCTGCAGATAATGTTAATTACTGATCATTAATTGTTTCATTTCTAATGATTAAAGTGCTGCTCTGCCTCCTTGTGATGACACGATTTTCACCAGCAGATTTTTTTTTAGGGGGGGGGGGCTTTGTCTTGGAAAGACTTTCTCAAGTCTGAATGTCTTGAATCTGTCAAGACACGTTGAACAGGGGAGCCAATTCTGTAAAAAATCTCTTCACTTTGGGAATCGCATCCAAAATTCAACATTTTCGTGTCACGCCGTTCTTCCTCAATACTACGGCAAAAATCAATACATAAATGCAATTACAAAATAGAAACCCTTAAAGCTCTGTTGATTGTTAAAAGCCCAAAGTCTGTACTCTTAATTTTGTTCAAAATGTTGGTGGACATCTGGCGAACCTTTCCCAAACATTTGCGACCTTGAACGAACCCTGACGAACTCTGACGTGAACGTGCGCTGTTCTACCTTTGTCAACAGTCGACGGTGTAGGACCCGAGTGGGACGGGGGCTGTGATGCTTTGGACCGGCTCAGGTGAGCGCTAACTGACTGCAGAATCAGCGCGCATTTATCAGATACGCCGGGGCCGGAATCGGTTACGGCATCCGACAGCCCGAATGATGGCGGCATTCACGCATCGCTTGGCGAGAAAGCAGATGGAAGCGAGGTGTCGGTGTCTTGTTTTGACACGGGGGGGGGGGGGGGGGGGGTGACGTTTAATGGCGACGCGTCACGTTGCACTTCCATCATGATGTGACTCTGAGAAGGTGAGCGAGACGAGTCTCTTATCTGAAGAGGAACCTGCGCGGAATCTCAATCAAGACCAGTGTGGTGTTAAGGGAAGCCAACAAGGGTGGGGGCGTGCCGAGGCTTCTGCGGGCTTTATATACAATAAGTAAATCAATAAAATCAGTGCTTTCGAGCTAAATGACAAATTTTGTGTTTGTCAAATTTCATCTGGCTAAGTAAAACTGGCTTTGGGGGATGGATTTCCAAAATTTTCAACGACAATTTTCTGACAATGACCAAACTCCCCTTCAAGTCGCCACTTCAAAGCAAAATGGTCATTTTCTTGTGTCTTTTAAGGCATGTCCTATTGAGACTTTTTGGTGCGTCTAGTCGTGATTAACATACCGACCAAATTTCATGTTGGGATGTGAAATTGGTTTCGGGCCCGAATTTTCAAAGCATTCAAAGGACCTCGAAAAATTCACACATTGACCATAACGTGGCCACTTCAAAGCAAACTGGCAGCCTTCAAAGTGTCTTTTTGGGAGGGGCTTCTTGAGAGCTTTTTAAGATAAGAAAGCCTTTATTAGTCTCGCAATGGAGAAATTCCCAATTCACAGCAGCAAAGTTATGAAAGGAAGAAGTAGAACAACAAAATATAGGAGCTGCTGGAAAGGCAGCCACTCTGGCGGCGCCATTTTGAAGTCAAAATATTTTTGTGGGTCTACTCGTGATAGGCCTGTTTACTCAATTTCCTGTTGCTAGGTAAAACAGATCTCGGGGGCTGAATTTTCCAAACCTTTGAACGACCCCCGAAAAATGACCAAATTCAGCCTGAAATAGTCAATTCAAAGCAAAACTGCAGATTTCTTGCGTCTTTTCTGGCATGGCCTCTTGAGACTTTTTTTGTAGGCCTACCTGAGACAGGTGGAGCAAATTTGCCGTTGCGACAAGACAAACTGGCTTCAAGGGCTGAGGTTTCCCCCCCAAAAATCTTGTGGTTTGCTTTTCATGGCCAATCATCAAACTTGACATGCAGCGAGACCTTCCTCAAGTGCAGTTTCTCCAATTTTGTCGCCAATAATTTCACTTCTAGCCTGCCACTGATATATTCCATTTTCCGGAATGCAATCTTTTCCCCGGTGATGGACAGCTTCACATTTAAAGTAATGTCACATATTTTTCTCCAATATTATTTTTGGGGACGTCGGAGAAGCATTCAGGGAAAATTGAGGAAGGCCTCAGCTTTGAATGTCGCCATGACCGATGACGGCCATGAGCAAGAACCGAGAAGGACGAGGAGGAAGATTACTTACCTTGCTTGGTGTTTTCGATGAATCCGTACTCGGGCGGGCTGACCAGCCAAACCAGAAGGTTTTTCCCCGGCGTGTCCGGGTCGGATACAAAGATGTGATTGGTTGTCAGCTGCGCACGACCGCCCTCCTGGACCTACACCGCCAACAACCATTAAAATACATACAATCGAGTCGCCAGACAACAAACATTCCCCGCGTAAGCTTGAACACAGCCCAAATGGTGCTCCAATAATCATCATCATCCTAAAAACGGAGTTGTCATGTGCATGGTAACCTCGATTCCGCTGCGCACGGCGACGGCGGGCGGCTGCCTGGCAACGGAGGTGATGGTGATGGTGCACATCTGGTTGTCCAGACGATTGTTGTCGCCGTCGTAGACGACAAAGTGGAAGACGTCCGTGATGGGCTGGTTGCCCGTCTCCAACGAAGTGATGTATCTGACGAGACACGGAAAGCATATCTTCTCGCATCACAGTTGGGGGGGGGGGGGGGGGTGAATGGTCTTAAATTTGGAGTGAATCATTTCGATGACATCATATGGAGCGATTGTACAAGATTGTTATTGGAGTGAATGTTTTTTGAGTGAATTGCATCATAGAAGGAGCGAATCGTATCGTAACGTCAATTGGAGTGAATCATATTTTATCTTTGGGCGTCATCCATCCATCCGTTTTCTAATCCTCTCGATGCGCTGCATCTCTCTATCGTGGCTGCGCACGCCGTTCTCGCCGGCGACTTGGCGGCCACCTGATGGTTCCGCGGTTGATGTCGTCCATGGAGAAAGTGGAATATTCCTTCAGTTCTTGCGCTTCTTGCTGGTCCGGAGTCCTGGTCAGGATGCCGTACATCGGCACCGACACCAGCTGGATGCGGATCTGCTCGTCTGGCGATGAGTCATCCTACCAAAACAAATGGAAAGATATTACCGAGGTGCAAATAATCACACACACACACACACACACACACACACACACACACACACACACAGAATCTCATAATAGATATTCACATGACGGACTCACCGTGTAGGCCAGATGCGAGCGTCTGACGAGGGTGCTGCTCATCTTGCCCACCTCCATGGAAAGTGCGGCGTGAGGGTCTCGCTGTGGTCCGCCGGCCCCGCCGCCGCCGCTATGCAGCACCGCGACCTGCACGGCGACGGTCGCCATGGAGATGCCGTCGCTGACCGAAATTGTGAAGGCGTCGTCGTCGTGGCCGGAGAGGCCGGCGTGGCGGTAAAGCAGCGAGTTGCGGGTCACGTCGGCGAAGGTGAAGATGTCGCCTGACCGAGGGGAGGAAAGGCTACTTATGTCCAAATGATGCTCCTCAACTCACTTCGACAAAGTTCCTTCATTGTCCGTTATCACAATCTACCTTTTTGTGGGTAGTGGACAGTACGTTTTAGTGATGAACGTCTGCACGCGGGACGCAAGGTCTCACCGTTCGTCATCCTGACGTGGGTGCCGGCCTGGCTTTTCAGCAGCTCCCCGTGGACCGGAGCCTCCACCAGCTCGAACTCCAGCTCGTCGGGGGAAGTGTCGGCGTCGCTCACCGCCAGCTGCTGGCCGCCTTGGTTTTTAATTTAAAGTATGCTTTCGTGATTCATTTCTTTGGTGTTTTAATGTATTTTTCATTACATTTTTTTAAATGTGTGCGTGTGTGTCTCTCTCATTCTCTCTATATATAGTTTATTCCAATTCTTAAATTTAAAAGACGAACCCCCCCACCACCCCCACTTCCCAGATTTTGATGCAATAACAATCTCTTTTTTTTAGTACCCCTTTCTCTCTTTTATTTTAAATGAAGCTTCCACTCTACTTCTACCAATCATACTTACCGGAAAAAAAAAAAAAGTGTTGTTTTTGTGTCTGTCGTGATGCGCAGTTCCTTACCCACGGCGGCCTGCCCACCCATGTCGACTTCCAGGAGTGGGTCCAGAACCTGGAACATCGGCGGCTGCTGGTGGTTGGAAAGCAGCAGGATGGCAAAGTCTAACTCGGGAGTCGTGTGCTCGCCATCGGTCACTTGACGCGCACACAAGAACACACACACACACACACGCGCCAAAAAATGAATTGCCTTTCATCACATGCAAAACGTTCGGTCAAGCTGCTGCCTTGTGGGGCTGACTCGATCGAGATTTGTGTTTTATGGAGCGTCGTCAAGCAAGAAACGGAAAAGAGGAAAGAGAAAATTAACATTGATTGAAGGCAGACAGCAGGTGGCGCTCTTTTTGATTTACCTGTGAAGTAGACACTCAATGACTCGGGCAGACCTGCAGGAAATCAGAGAACAGTCGATATTCATGTGGACTAAAAACTGCCATCAGGTATCACCACTCATTTGTTCAGAAACTCAGCAATTCTCTCAAATTGTTGTAAAAATATCAGACGTTAATAATTGTAGTGTTTTAAAGCTTCAAGTTGAAATACACGTCAAATGTGAATTTTGATTTCTTGCGTGTATGACGAATGGATTGGATTCATAAATGCCATTGAACACAGGCATGCTAATTAAATTAAATTTTTTTTTAAATAGGTGACAAAAAATCCATGCTAATGAAAAGTAAATATTTTTTTGCACTGGAGCATATATTTTTTTAATTCTATTCCACACAGCAACAGGTACATAAAATAAAATAATTAAAATACATAATTTTGCAACAACAAACAACATTATTTTTGTACATAAAATGTGTACATAAAAAACGTTTTCAAATGCGTTAAGTGTGAGACCAAATCTATATGCAAACTTATTTCCACTAACCCTCTTTGGGAGCTTTTTTGAAAAGTATTCTATTCGGAAAGTTTTGCACTGAGATATTATTAATATTTGACATAAAATATACTCCAGCTTAGTAGCCTAGCATTAGCATTTCATACGCAGTCGTGTCACAGCAAGAGGCAGATAAAAGGCGAATAAAAAGCTGATCAAAACGTGAAACCAGTGATGGCAAATTTTGCACAAAATAATTGCAGGGATGAAAGTGAATATTTAATGTGGGTATTTAACACCCACAAAATGAAAAATGATCAAATACATGAGCTGTATTTAAAAAAAAAAAAAACAAATTGCAAAAGTAATATTTTTAATTGCAGGGTCTCAACTTTTAACACTGTCAAAATATTTTCCACCCCACACAACTGAACTATATCATACCGATGCCGTTTGTAAAAATTTAATCATGTTGCAAAATGACGCATGGTCGCATGGTTCTTACCGATGAAGGAGTACTGGTAGAGTTCTTGCAGATGCGAGGGGGCCGCGGGCGGCCTGTAGAAAATCTTGCCGTTGTCCACGTCCGCCTGCGTGAAATGTCTGACCGCCGTGTACGGCCTGTCGCGGTGTTCGATGGCGCCTGGTGACCAGAGGGGGAAAAAAAAGGGAGATGATATGGACTGAAATAGATCAAAACTATGTTTGTGAGAGACCTTGTCCAGCCAGTAGCGGTTTTGTGATGTTGTAGATGAGACGATCACTGGGGGTCTCGGAGTCCATGAAGGAAAGAGCTGAGGGCGTTATCTCCGTCACACGATCCTCGAGAGCCTGTTTCCACATGTACACGCGTTACAAGGTGATCAAATTTGAGGTAATAAGCCTACAGGTCTATTTTAGCCTACAAGCAATCGCACAAAACCACAAGGAACATGACCCCAAAATGGCAGCAGACTTTCAGGACTCGAGACTTTTTTTGTGGTTTTGTTCATGATAGGACACGCTTACAAAATGTCAAGTCGGTAAGTGAGACAAACTTTGCGGGCAGTCTCATGAATGACATTTGGTGACGCGTGGCCTCACCGTGACTTGAAGATCACAGTCCGGGTTGAGCTGAGGGAATCCGGGGATTTGCGGTAAGACTCCGATGCTGAATGTCTGCGGTTCACTTTGCCTGACAGCAGCGGCTTCTGTGGAAACCTGAGGAGATTAAAAAAAAACATACGTTGCTAAATAAAACACCTACCACAAATAACAGAAGTTATTTGCATCTCGTAATGACAAATAAACTTTATAACTAAAACTGACTACGGGGGGGGGCTGCAATTTCAAAATTCTCTCTGGAGGAATTCACCTTTGATTATGTGTGTGTGTTTTCTTCTCTGTGTCCAGGGGAACATGGGGTCCCACAGGGCTCTGTAGTTGGCCCGCTACTCTTTTCATTCTACCTAGCACAGTTCAGCTACTATGGGAAATGGCTCTGCCATTGACAAACTCGTATCTTGTTTGACTGCTGTGAGGTCCTGGTTACCGTTCAATTTTCCACTTCTAAACCAAGCAAAGACTGAATTGATTGGACCATTAAAAAGCATGTTAATCATTAAAAAAAAAAACCCTGTCTCCTGATGACTGTAGGCTTGCCGCAAGGATAAGATTAAAAAAAAAAACAAGAGTGTTAAGCATCATTATTGATCGGTGCAAAGGCTGAATTGTTTGGATTGAATTCCAGGTAAGGTCTGAATGGACAGAGAAGTGGTGGTATTTTGTATTATCGTAGGCAGATTTCGAAAGGAAACTCATGGGTGGATTCATCTAATTAAGACACCTTAATAACACTTTTGCCCACAGTGGTGAACATGATCATCTTTGCAAATGCTGAACTGTGAATTGATTGCTTTGGAGGGACGGCTGCTTATTGAGTCCTGCGGTGCATTCTGAAATCACTCCATTAAAAACCCCCCAACTCTGTTTAATCACCTTCTTTTCCAGCCCAGGCAAGGATTGCGGGAATTTGACAGCATCAAGTTGAAAATGCACTCGAGATTAGTCGTTTGAATGGCGCTGGCAAATAATTAAAATCAATTTGTGACAATAGACAGAGCCAAGAACGGGTGTTGACAGATGCTTGATTAGATGGAGCTGCAAAGCTTTTTTGGCTGCTTTGTCGTGTTGATAAGGAAGAGATTGATTGGAATACACTCACTGCCCATTTATAACGTGGACACACAATAGAACCAAGAAAGGTCTGGAAAGTATCCCCCGCCTTGAAAGATAGCGCTTATACTTTTTTTAACCACAATGTATTTACCCCCCCCCCCCCCCCCCACCCCCCAAAAAATATATAACACACACACACACGCACAAAATCTGTCAACATTTTCACCGACCTGGAAGCGGAAGGAGTCGGCCGGCATCCCACTGCCGAAGTGTCGGTACCACACCGAGCCGTCGTCTACGTCCTGCTGGGTGAATGAGGTGGTGGCGGTAAAGCCTCGGTTGTCCGTCAGCGTCGGGTTCCAACCTTCGGGCGGACCGTCGGCAGGCATGGACGCCAGTACTATTTCACCTGGATGGAGAAAGGGGACCACTTGTGTTCTATATTTAATCATCCGATTATGCTGCGGGTCAAACTGACCCCCCCTTAAGTCTAAAATCAAGATGACATCATGCATCCATTATCCGAGCCGATTATCCTCACGAATTCCACATGTTTGTGGAAAGTAGAGTTTCTCATCACATTCAACCAGCCTGTTATGTCCTTGTTTTCCCGGGTCATTGTGACCCACAACATGCCATGAGAGTTTAAATGGCCTTAAACCTTTGATGTCCCATACTGATAGTATATCCTTGTTTTGTTCGATCTTGACGAAAAGCAATAATGTTCCTGGGTCAATTTGACCCGCAACATAACAGAAGCCTATCATCGCCGATAAACCTCTACTGGACCGAAGCATATTAGCACCCTGTTAGATGTCTCCAGACTTTCAATGTAGCGTGTGTTTTCTTACCGTATTTGGGTTGCTCGTCAGAGTCCAGGATGGTGAAAACGATGTGGTCTGCGCCGACCCCCTTGTAGTGCGCCTGCAGTTGCTGGCGGCCGAGTCTCACCATGCCGCCCGCTTTCACCCACGTTACCGGGGCCGAGCGCAGCTCAGGCGAGTCATTCGCCTTAAACACAACCGTCACACTCAAGTTTTCAACACACAACGTAGAATCATTTCGAGGGTTTTTCCACAGAACTCTGCAAATGGTCCAGATGGTGAGAGTTGAAAAAAAAAAAGAAAATAAAGTCGAACCTTCTGGTGGTGTGCTCATGAATGTATCCTAGCATATGGCACGCGCTGACATGTTGTCACGCGAAATGTTCATGAAGCGAATGAGCAGGAACGACTTTCAACCAATCAGGACGAAGTTGGTTTTTAAGTTTCAAGACACAGGTCGGGTTTCGAGAAAAGTTTACCGATGACAAAGGATTAGGGTGTCAAATTCCAAATTAGGGTTGGAAGCCGGTGTTAGGATTTCCTACCTTCTGATTAATGCGCACTTGAAGCAGAACATTCTGGTAGCTGTGTCCGTCGTTGACCTGCAGCACCAGGTGGTCCTGCGCCTCCCGCGACCCATCGTGGACGTACTGCACGCGCTCGCGAGAAAGCTCCTCCAGCTTGAAGCGGCTCAGCGATTGGTCGCCGTGGACACGCGTCAGACGGCCGTGGCGAGGAGCCTCCAGAAGCATCAGCAAGACGTCCGCCGGGTTGTCGGGATCGTCCACCGCAAGAGTGGACTTGGTGATGGTTCCAGCCTCGCCGGGACCCGCCACCGATAGGGGCGATAACACCAGCACCCTCGGTGGCTGCAAGTCACAAACAGGACGCCGGGGGAAGATTATCTATTGGGTAAACTTTGCTGACACCCCCTCCCCCGCTCTCACCGCAGTCTTTTCCGAGCCTTTCTTCGAGTTTTCCCTCATCTTTCTTAGCCTCGACATACAACATACTGTACCGTATTTTATTTAATATTTTTAACTGAACCACAAAATCATGGTGTGATTGTCAAGGAAGAAGCGAATTGCCAGAGAGAGAGAGGGAACCGCTGAGAATACCAAAACGGTGTACATATTTTGAGGCTGTTGGCTATCGATCGCTCAACCACTGCACCTGTGCATTTTGGAGACAGATGCTCTCCACGCTTTGCTTTCTACCCACAGGAAGAGATGAAATGATATCTTCATATTATGATTCTAGCGGGTTTTTTTCCCCCCTGGTGTTTCATCACCGTTTTTCCAAGTCTTTCGCAGCATTTTGGATTCCCGGTCCTTTATTCTTGGCCTTTTCCTGCTGATTTGCAAGTGCCTTGCCCTGCTGTTCCCATGCGGGTGGCGGTGATGACAGCTTGAGCAAAAAGGTTCACGCAGAGACAAACAAGCTGGCGCCACAGAGGGCGACGATCGCAGACAAACAGCGACTGAGCCACGAAACAAAGCAACAACTCAGTTAAGGTCCGATGACAAATTTCTTCACTTTGGAGCAATTATCTCCAGCAGACAGACAACCGAGCCCCCCCCCCCCCCCCCCCCCCCCCACCCCTACCACCACCCCCCGGGCGACCACGAAAATCCCAACTTGTCTTCCCACTGCAGCAAAACAAAGTGTGTCAATGTGTGTGTGTGTGTGTGTGTGTGTGTGTGTGTGTGTGTGTGTGTCTGCACAAAGACACGCCAACTCACAAAAAGGCAAACAAGTAAATCTCCTCCTGAGGCAAACAAACACTCAATGCAGGAGGCTTGACCTTGTCTCGCGGAGCTGCAGGTAAGTGAGGGAAGAGGAGGGGTTGAAGCTTGGGAAAGTGCCGTCATCGGCCCTCATGGGGGTGCAAAATCCTTCCGGTGCGTACTGCCGGCTTTCCGGGATGTTTGTTTTTCTTTGCGTGCAAGCTGTGAGGTCTTTCAATGCACTGCAGAAGGACTGATTTACACTTGCATTTTCGGCACTGTGTGGTTAACGCACTCCCCAATAAGGACACCGTGAACGACTGTCGCAAAAAGACCAGAGTTCCACACCAAGTGCTGTGGACATCGACATTCCTCAAGTGGAATCCAACCGTTTACTGCCACCAAACATGGATGTCTTTTTTCAGCACAGCTTTTGAGTAGAAGATAACGACTTGGCGGAGAATCTCGGCCTGTCACGTCAATTGTCAGGGCAGGAAATGCCAAGACAATATCAGGTCAAAACCATGTTGTGAAAATTTGGTAAATTTCCCATTTTTCACAAATTTATCTGCATGTGGCTGTGGTCATTTTATAAACTATTGACCATCTCTTTTTTTTTTTTTTTGTGTCTCCTGAATAGCGATTATGTTGAGGGATTCTGCCCGACCTCAGCGATATGCACACATAAGGTATGAAATGCATGTGTCACTGTATGTAACAAATGTGAGAAAAGATTATTTTGTTCATGGACTAAATGGGCGAATGTCATCTAAAAAAAAAAAAAAAAAAAAAAAAAAGCAGTAGACATTCAACCCAAGTCATGCAGTGAGTCAGGGTCACTCACGGCGCATTTTTTGTTACATAATTTCCATCTTATTTTTCCCCAAAAATCCTTTTTTCAGTCTTGGTTTGACTGTTTTAAAGTTTGAGATGTCAAGACAAAACAATAATAGCAGCAAAGTCTGTTTTGCTGAACATGTTTGTTTTCCCCAAAAGCTCATTTTCTCTGCTTTTTGGTCAGACACCCGTATTTTTGGTGGCACCGATCCACGTTCGATTGCTGAATGGAAACATTTGTTTTATTTTCTGGCAATTTGATAGTCTCAGTTTGGTGCTGTTATTGCCACAGAACACAATATTCTGTGGGTCAAAATGCTCTGAAAGAACCGGCATAAAAAAAGTGCCTTGAAAAGATCTGGTGGTGAGCTTACTCCCCCCGGCACGCAATTTAAATCGTAGCTCCTTTTCATTCTCCAAAAGTCCCAACTTGCAAGGTAAATTTCCGTCACTTACTCAGCTCGGGGAACTTGAGGGTGTTGCTCGGTTATCAGATTGTGAGATCATTTTATTCGCTAAAATGGCTGCCGGCGGAGATTTCAATCAAGCCTTTCTTCTTTCTCAGGCTTGTTTCTGTGTTGTAGGCGTGCTGCTTGATTTTCAATTTTTCTCAACATATCCATCTTGGTTACGTTCCGTGAAACGTTGACCCCGATTCGCATCCTCCAACAGGCCGGCCGGCATTTACATGCTAAACGAAAGTGTCGAGCGCGCAGCCTTTGCCTTTTTGTTACGGCGGTTGGCGAAGTGATGAAAATATCAAGAAAAATACATCCGGTAACCTTCCTCCAGTGGAGAGCGAAGGTTGCGTCACTGCTTGTGATGTGTGGTGCAAGAAGCACTCGCAGCCCTCCAGTGAGGGTCAACACGCGCTCAGAAATTCCAACGGACGCAAAAAGACACGCTTGGGAATCCCGTCGGAAAGGCTGCATTTCCTTGCTGTATTTTGTATAGACACGAGACGGGAAATTTGCATTTCCAGGGGAAAAAAAAAATCAAACGGGAGATGGAGATGACAATCATTTGACTTTATGAAGGCTGCCCAATTCAATTCCTTTTTTCATATTTCACAAGCGCCGCTCGATAAACTCAAGACGTGTGTGCATGCGTGTGGCTCACCCGCATTGAGAGTGCTTGAACTTGAATTGTTTCTGCTTGAGACGCCAGCTGAGGGTCGGCCACTCGCAAAGTGAATTCACCAGTCCTGTAGAGGATGAAGGAAAATACTTGAATTAGTTGGCGCAAGCGAAGAAGAAAATTTGGCCAATTCCAGCGAGAAGGAAAACATACGCATTGAAGCACGGGTCAGGGAGAAATTACATTGATTCGCCAATTAGAAAAATTGCTCAACACTTTTAGAGAAGAACGAAATGCAACGATTCACCAGTTGTACTTGGGGGGGGGGGGGGAACATGGTCCATTTCATTTTGTTAAACCCCCCTACCACCCCTGCGCTGTTATTTTTATGCAATATGAACTAATTTTAAGCACTTGTCCCCAATCAGAAAAGATGCTAAACATTTTTAGTAAAGAAGGAAATGCAAACATTCACAAATATGGTCTGTTATTTTTATGCAATATTCATAATAAAATATTAAAGCGCTAAACATTTACCAGTTTTAGTGAGGAAGAAAGAAAAAACGAACAAAGCTCTAGTGAGTGGAAAAGTGCTGTACGTGCTTTCAACCATTCTGGTGCCGAAGAAAACAAACATTCACAAACTCAAATGCACAAAAACAGCAGTTGTGGTGAGGAAAAAATAGACTGTTATTTTCCAGTTCTCGAGAATGCCAATTTGAGTGAGGAAGAATAAAAAAACTAATTCACTGGTTCCAATGAGGAAGAAAAAGAGGAATTCCCCAGACGTAGTGATGAAGAATTCATCACTGGTTCAAATGAAGAAACAAAAACATGAATTCTCAAGTCACAGTGATGAAGAATTCATCTCTCGTAGTGAGGAAGAAAATAGCGTCCATGAAGCTTCCCGTCCGTCCCACTGAGCTTTCTCAAGATGGAACTTTGCCATCCAAAAACAAGGCGGAATGGCCTCACCTCGCCTTGCCCTTGTGGTGTCGAAAGTGAACTCGGCCGCTTGCCAACTGGGCCCACGTGAAGCTGTCCTGGTCGCTCAGCTCCCGTTCCCCCGCCGCCTGCTCCTCCTCGTCCTCCCGCCCGCCTCGGAAGACGAGCAGACGGCCGTTGGCGGGTCGCCGGACGAGCTGGACGACGAGAGCCTCCAGCGGGCTGTCGGCATCTTTCACTTGCACCAGAGTCGGTGTCAGCGGGACTGAACCGCCGAGGGGCACGTGGAGGGAACCGTTGATGTGGAGCGTCGGGGGGCTGCTGTTTGCTGAAAGGGGGACAACGTCCACAGCATATTAAACATTCATTTATACAATTATTCTCAAATTGCTGCAATTATTGTAACCCATGTCGATATACATGAGTTTCAAATCTGTGAGTTAAATTCGACGAGCGGTTTTGTTTTTGAAGGTGTGCTGTGTGTTTCTTGAGAGGGTGACCCAAAAATGGCAGCTCAAGGCAAATTTCTGGGACTTTTCGAGCATGGCTTTGAGAGTTTTTTTGTGGGTCTACCCATGATATAAAAGAGGATTTGGGCGGGCTAAAAAAAAACAAAAACAAAAAACAAAACCTCGAGGACGATCTGTCTTTGTAAAATACTAGAAGCCCTTTACCCTAAAATGGATCATTTTAGGCTCGGCTTCATTTGACTTTTTGGTAGGTCTACTTGTGATAGACATGCCCACCAAATTTTTATGTGAATAAATGAAATTTCGGTCAATGGATTTATAAAAATTCTATTGGTCGACCTCTGGAAATGACCCTAAAGTAGGAGCTTCAAAACCGATTGTCAGACTTGCACTTTGTTTTCCGGCATGGCTGCTTGAGATTGTTTGGTGGGTCAAATGGATGATTTGAACCAAAATGGAAGATGTTATGTGACTTTTTAAGCATGGCTTCTTGAGACTTTTTTGTTTTAAGGGCGTTCCTGCCGATTGTTTTTTTTTTTAAACATCAAACGGGCCAATTTGACTCCAAACATAACGTAATAGCTGACTTCAAATAACATTTTAACCTCATTCCCAGTCAAATGCATGTCCAAAAAAGGCTTGGAAGAGTTGCCTTGCGCCAGACTTAGCGATGGTGGCAGTCTCCGTCTTCACATTCATTCTTCCGGTCAAGTGATGCGCTTTAACCTTCCCCTGATGAAAGTACGGACGGAAGCTAGTCCCCCACCATCACCCCCTCCCTCCAACATTCCCTTGTTTCACCGTCTTCATTGTTTATGTCTTGTGACCTGTTGTAACTGTCATATGCTTGTGCAGGAGTTTTTTGCCTCACTCAAATTATCCTCAAATGAGGGTAGTTCGAGCGTGGGGTTTTTTTCTCCCCCTCTCCCTCCCTTGTTTCTTTCTGACTTTCGGGTTGAGTGAACGCTGGCACGTTTTGGCTGCCGCTGCTCAACCCGTATTGTTTTGTGTTTTTTGTTATTGTAAAGTGTCCTTGGGTGTCTTGAAAGGCGCTTATAAATAAAATCTGTTATTATTATTATTATTATTATTAATGTATGCACTCTCTCAGATCATTTACACGCTTGATTTATTAGATCCTATATTTATTTATATTTTATTAGATGACAATAGTGGGAAATTCATCCTATGGCTCTGCATGCTTGTAGTATTTCTTTCGTGAGCGTTTTATTTGTTGTTTCGGGTGGGTGGCGGCTAAATATTGCCGACACACTCGCCGTCGTTAACATTTGACGAGCGAGGTGGTGTGCAATTTGTCTTTCCTGCTGACAGTGACGACAATGCTTTATTTTTCGACGCGACGCGCATCAGCACAAGCTGCACGGCTTTGCTAACCTGTCCGTCAACCTTTTGATTTATTCTTTCATGTGACGCGTTGAGGTCGTCAGGGTAATTTATGACAGCGCCTTGATTAAATTTGCATACGCTGCATCATGAGTAACTCATGATTTCCCGTGTGGGGATTATTGTGAAGTCTCGACATGTTTTTTGGGGTTCTGGCAGAACAGATCCGAAAATAAAATAATAGTAGCATCAATACCACGAGAGTGATGTCCTTATTTTTTTCCAGTGCTTTTATCTTTCTTGTTGCAGTGTTGTACCTTTAAGGCTGAGGGAAACCACGGATAGAGCTTGGTTTGTGCGATGATTTATGACATGTTATGCAATGTATTTCTGCGGGAGAAATGTACAATCTTTCACTGTCCGCTCAGGGAATAGTGAAAAATTGTCAGCCCGCGGCCTTTAAATAACACATCAGTTTTAAAACATCTTTTCGTTCTTTCTTCGGAGGGGGAGTGAGGATGGAACTAGTCTGCTTTTACATGACATTAAATGACTGAAATGTATCATTCGAGCTTTTTTTTTTTCTTCAAATCAAAGGCTAACACCACGTAGAGAGGTCTTGCAAATTTGGTAGACGTGAGCAGATCCACAAACAAGTCTCAAGAAGCCAAGACCCAAAATACACAGAAAGTCTGCCATTTTGGGTCAAAGACAACTACTACTCCGGGCGTTTCGAAAATTCGGGTCCCGATGCCCGTTTCACTTAGCAACGTAAAATTTGGTAGGCGTGTCTATCATGAGCAGACCCGCAAAAAAGCAGACCCAAAAATATACAGGATGCCTCCTGTTTACAATCACAATTCCTCGGAGAGAGTTTATAAAAATTAATTCCCCCCCCCTCCCCCCCTTGGCCAAATGAAATTTGGTAGACATCGTCATCATGAGGAGACCAACAAGAAAGTCTCAGGAGCCCATGCTGTAAAAATGGCGGGGAGTCCGCCATTTTGGTTTGAAATGGCCATTCAAAGATAAACCCTGACCAGAGTTTCTGAAAATTCAGCCTGTGAAGCCCATTCCGCTGGTAGGGATGTCTATCAAGAGTAGACCCACAAAAAAAGTCTCAGGAAGCCTTGCCGAAACGACAAAATTGTCAGTTTGATTTGAAATGGCCATTTTAGGATCATTTTCCATTGGTCCTTCAAAGACGTACTCTCCCAAAAGCTTTTGAAAATTCAGCTCCCAAAGCTTGTTTGACTTAGCCACATGAAATCGGCTCGGCAAGTTTATCAAGAGGTAGACCCACAAAAAAAGTCTCAAGAACCCATGCTGCCCAAGACACAGGGAATCCGGTATAGAAGCAATAACTCCGCATTAAAAAAAAAAAAAAAAAAAGTGTTGTTACCATGGCAGGTTCTACTTTTTGGATGGGCGTAGTAACTCTGTCCACAGTCGGGGGTGCAGTATCCTTCCATGAGGTAACTCTGTTGTCCACAAGCTCGGCAACGTCCGACTCCGTCGCAGAGCACGCAGTCGGTGGAGCAGGCTGAGAACCCAAACGGCAAATGTTGATAAATAGGCTTTGTCGGAAAAAACGAGCAGGGAAGCTCTCACGTTGGCAGGAGTGCGCGTCAGCGTCCAGGAAGTAGTTCCTGCCACACTGGAGCACGCATTGACCACGCAGCGCGGCGTAGGGGGGCTGGCACTGCTGGCACTGCCCGGGACCGCTGCACTCCACACAGGCGTCATCGCAGCCTGAAAATGGCAAGTGTCATTTCATTGTCATCGCGTGGCAGGGAGAACAAGCAAGCCGAATGTGACACCCTCCCACGCCCCCGCCCCCAAAAAGGATGACATCTGCAAAACACTGCCAAAAATGTAACTGAAATCATTCATTGACATTTGTTCTGCTGTTTTGCCTTTTTGTTGTCTCTACGTTTCCGTGGCTACTTTCTCCCGGTGACATTCGCTTCGTCCGTACGACGGGCAAAGCACGGCCGATGATGGGCACGGTTTGTGCGCTTGCCAACTGACCGAGGCATCTTTCTCCATCCCGGTAGGATCCCGGTGGGCACCCGCGGGCGCAGACGCCGTCGCGCAGCACGTGGCCCTCCATGCACTGCAGGCAGTCGGTGCGCAGGGGCCCTCGGCAGGCGTTGCAGCTCCAGTCGCACTCTGTTGGTGGAAAGTTCAAGTTTGCCCATTTTATTTGTTGTGTAATTTTGAAAATACGATCACATTTTAAAAAGTGACTTGAAGGACTGAATGTGTAGTTTCGATTTCGGCTATTGTGCTTTGATGTTGACATGAAACATTGGCGCGGGAATTTTTGAAAAGCTTGCCGCAGTTACCCGTGCAGGTGCGCGTGGTGGTGTTGAGGTAGTACTGCTGGGCGCAGCCTTCGTACTGGCACTCGCCGAACAGCAGCACCTTGGCGGGGTCGCGGCAGGAAGTGCAGGCGTCCTCCCCCTCGCAGGTCAGGCACTGGTGTTTGCACGCTGTCAACGACAACGACACACTTGCAAACTCGCAAAACGACAAAACCATTGTGAGCTCAGAAGTCTCACATGATAGAATAACAGAATAAAAGCAGAATTAAAACCGTCCGTGTGTCTTTCTGAGAATAAAGTCAAAACGTCAAAAAGGTCAGCATTCTACAAGAATTAAACCCCAACAATTTCATAGTGTCACTTTTAAAAGCTGCAAAATCTAGAAAATATATAGTTTTCCAAAATGTCATCCACAAAATAAATTCATACATGTTCAGAGAATTAAGTTCTATTAATTTTGATTTTGGATTTTAAAGACAAAAAAAAAAAGTAGAAAAAAATGCATAGAATGTAACATTTGGTTTCTTTGGACATACAACAATAAACAAATATTGTATCTAGAGTCTTGGGGTTCTTTTATGATGTTATTTGTTTTTATGTTATGAGACTAAAGTTTTTTGTATTTTTGTATCTGAACATTTTGATGAATAGAAAATATGTCCAAGATAAAGACTGGAGATGGTTGCCAGAAAATCCTGCATCTGAATGCGCTCATTTTTTCGATCCAAAATCGGCAAAAGAGAAGGTATGGTGGCCTGTTTGGGTTGGTTGTATGGACTGACCTTCGCAGACCCCACGGCCGTTGTCGTAGTAACCCAGCGGGCACTGGGGGGCGCACTCCCCAGAGGCAAGCAGAACGCTGAGGGCGTGACAGGAAGTACAGGCATGAGGCCCCGCCCCACTGCACGCCTCGCATGACTGGTGACATCCTGGGGAATAAAATGAGATTCTTACAACAGGAAGAATGTAAACGGGCACATGTTTTGGGAGAGGAAAAAAAAACATTGTGAGAAGAAAGTCGAGCCAGAATTTTTCGAGGAAAAAAAGTTGTCCTTTCCGAGAAGAAAGTCATATTGTTACTAACAATTAAATATCTTTTATGAAACAAAGAAGCTTGTTTTCCGGACAACTGCGTTGTATTTTAATGACATAGAAGTCACCGTTTTTTTAGACAATGAGTTTTATTTTTTCAGACAATGAATTCAGATTTTTTTGCCCCAACACCTAAGTCACATTTCCCAAGGTAAAGAAAGTCGTATCTTCTTCGAAAATCGGATTTTTTTTTTTTTTTTTTTTTTGCCCAACGATTTTTTTAGTGAAAAGAAGAAGTAGGATCTTACCAGGAGAGTCGCATTTCTTCTGACAATTACATCCGATTTTTTTTCGGAAGGAACGCCTGGATTTGCAATCACGCGCCATTGCCATTTCTTACGTATGCAGGCTCCGTGCCGGCCGTAGTGGTCCCGTGGACAGCGAGGGACGCAGTGGTCGCCTAGCAACAAGGCGCCAGCGCCGGGTCCTTTGCACCACAGGCAAACGCTGCCGACGCCTGTCTGGAGGTCGGCCGTGCACCGCTGGCAATCGGGGCTGCACTCTGGCAACAAATCACATCGGTCAAGCTGCAGCGAGAAGGCTCATTGAGTCGAATCGAAATAACCTTGTCTTCAAAACCTCATTTGAAACCAGAACCTGATCTTGAACCCCAAATCTTTGAAAATCTAAACCAAGTTTCAAACTCCTTCCTTCAAGCCAGAATTTTGAACCCAAACTTGTCTGAAATCCTAACCTTACCTTAAAAGAATCCTTTTTTTTTGTTGTGTTGTGCAAAATAAAATACAATTAACATCACAAAATCAATTGAAATACAGAAAACGTCTGGTCAAACTGACTCAACTATGGGATCGGTCCCTTTTGACCCTTTTTTTATTCTTTTTTAAACCCAAGTTTCAAAATCTAATATGAAACCCCAATCCTATCTTGAAACCTTAATCCAAAACCCTTTGTTTCAAATAGCAACCCTGCCTTTCAACCTGAATTTAAATCCTTAATCCTGTCTTCATACCCTAATTTGAATTCCGAACCCAAGTTTCAAACCCTACTTCGAAACCCTAAACCTGATTTTAACACCTACCCTAGTTTCAAACTACAACCCTGTCTTGAAACCATAACCCAAGTTTCAAACCCTAATTTGAAACCTAACCTTGTCTTGAAACATTCATATGAAATTCTAGCCCTAGTTTGAAATCCTCTCAGTCTTGAAATCTTCCAACCCTGTCTTTAAACTCAAATTTCAAACCAGAACGCTCGATTCAAACGCAATTAGCAACCCCAAGTGTAAATTTGAACAAGAACCGTTCAAAACTTGAAGGCTAGCTACGTAGCGATGTACAGGTAGCTAGCTAAATAGCATACATACATAGTGTACCAAGATGTATGTAGCTATTTAGCTAGCTAGCCAGACAGACAAGCATAAATTGGGAGGAAGGAAAAACATAGGTCACGCATGGATAATTACGACAAAAGGTGTTGCTTGTAAAATAAACTACAAGTAGTCAATGTGATGAGAGGACAATGGAGTGTGTGTGTGTGTGTGTGTGTGTGTGTATACGTGCCATTGGAGTGTGAAGGTGGAGGCGGCGGTGAAATAATGACTGCTGTACTTTTATGACCCCACAAGGTATCTTTTATTAACTACCACTTTGGCTGCACTTGACCCTGGGCCCAATCTCCTGATGCGCGCCTGAGTCCATAAATCTGCGCAGGCGCATCGCTTAAACGAGTGAGAACAGCGCGTCATCAGAAAGTGTAATTAAAAGTCTGTGCATTGCTGGCGGTGCGCCTCCGCAACCTCCTCCATCTCGTCCTGATCCTCTTCAGACTGTTTTCCATCTTCAGCGAGCGGTCCCGATCAGTAAAATGTCTCCCCCCCCCTCCCCCCACCACTCAGCAAGGATGTAAACAACAGCAGCTGCCGAAAGCAGAACTTCAGAGCTTATTTTATTTTGCTACAGTGGTGCCTTGAGAAAATATAGTACAAACACCAACAATGTACCCAGTCCTCTATTTGTTTCCAGTAACCAAATCCCATTTTTCCCCACCAAGCAACCATACCATCTCACAACATACACGGACAATCGTGCCCAAAGACTCACTTTATAAAACAAACCTAAAGCCGTCGATTTCTATAGGCATAAAAAGCTGGATTGAAGAGGTTTTGACATTCAATAAGCTTCAGCAAAAACGAGGTTTTCCTATTTTCACTCTTTTTCTTTCATACGTCCAATATTAAAACAAAATAGTGTGCTGCCATCTAGGCATCAACAGAGGAATTACACCCCCCAAAAAAGAAGGCGTATGTGGATTTAGCGGTAAACATGAAGCTTACCGATGCATTGGGCCGTGGAGGCATGGAGGAAGCGGCCCTCCCGGCAGCCGGTCCGGCAGTGGCCCGCCTGCAGGTCGGCCAGCGGGGGGCACGAGGTGCAGTCGGCTTGGGAGGCGCCCGAACACGTCTGGCAAGACGGGTGGCAGGCTGGTGGAGTTTAGGCAACGGCGGAGGAAAACATCAAAAAGGAATTTACAACCCTAACATGGGCTCGACATCAAAGGTTGAATGCCTAAAACAGTGTTAAAACCCTAATTTACTACGTTCGTCCTGGTTTCAATCCCTAATTTACAACCCTTACCTTGAGCTCCAAACCTGAGAAACTCTCATTTGAAACCCTAATCCAGGTTTGAAATCATTCTTTGAAAGCTTGTCTTGAAAACCTCATTTTAAAATCTTGAAATTGAAACTGTCACCCAATGTTCAAACCTTAATTTGAATCCCTAACACGGTCTTGAAACCCGAGTTCCAATACCATAATCCCGGTTTCATACCTTAAATTGAAACCCAACTTTTGTTTGACATCACAAACCTGCCTCAAAATCCACATTTGGAACCCTTAACCTTGTTTCAGATCCTCATCTGAAGACCAAACCCTGCCTGGAAACCATATTTTCGATCTTGAATTTGAAAGCCTAAACTTGTGTTGAAAAAACAATTTCAAATCCGATTCAAGGCTTGAAACCACAAATTCCAAACAGAAGCTCTTGCTGAAATCCTAAAACAAGCTTTAACAAACGTTGAACTACCTTGAAATCCTAACCTGTAACCCAAACACAGCATTGAAACCGTCATTTCAAACAATCTTGAAACCCTAACCGTTGTTTGATGATCACAAATTTGGCTTCAAACTCAAAAATTCGAAACCCCATATTAAAGTGCAAATCTGGGGTCTTGAAAGTCTCAACCCTGAATTTACCCCAACATTCGAAACCCTAATTCTACATCAACACCTTTGCAGCACATCCACAATTCGCCCGAATCTGATCCGTGTCAGTTGAAAACGGTAAAGACCTTGACACTGGCCGTCCTGTACGAAGAATCCTTGCGGGCACGCGGGCACGCACTGTCCCTCGTGTAGGCTGGACGGCGACGGACACGACGTGCAGTTGTCCGCAGACGGTCCTGTGCAGTGCCAGCAGGACGCGTGACATTCTGCAAGAAGAAGAAGAAAAAAAAACAACACGTTTCGGCCAAGTTCTACGATGTGTTTTCATAAATATCAAAGTCAGTGATGCAATGTTCCCGACCTAGTAGCTGTTTGTGAAACATCAAAGGCAACTCGGACATCAAGACGGTTTTGAACGTTTTTGAACAAACCTAAAATCCATTTCTGTGTCAACGTCACAGACAATTTTGAGTCGGCAGTTCATGCAGATTTCGTAAATATCAAAGGCAAATAATTCCACGACGTCCGACGTCAAAGACTTTTTCCAAGTATATTTTGATGTAACTCTTGGAAATGTCAAAGAGAACTAACTACGTCATTGGTGACGCTAATGCCCACTTTGTAAACAAAGACTATTTTGGTCATCAATTCACCTGACTGAAAATCAAAGACGAAAAGCATTTGAGTCAAACCTCAAAGACAATTTCAGACTCTTCGATGACCCTTGTGTGCATTTTGTAAAAGGCCGTTTCAAGTGTTCAATGAACACGGCACGCATTTTTGTACGTATTAAAGACAATTTAGTCTTCCATAAACACAAACGTGTTTTTTTTGCTTTGTTTTTTTGTAAGCAGCAAAGACAGTTTCAAGCCTTCAATTAACACAACGTGCATTTTTGTAAACATCCGACAATTCTGTTTTCCGTGACCGTGAAGTCTGTTTTGCAAACGAGGACAACCAAGACACCAAATCGCAGATGAGGGAGTCTTCAATGAAACCTTTGTTGTCCATTAACTTATTGTGCATTTCTGTAAACATCAACATCATTTTTTTTTTTTGTTGCAACAATCAAAGACAAGTAGGTGCTCAATAAACCCAATGTGTTTTCCTGTACAGCGTAGCATTGAGTTGTCAACCCAAGCGCCAACTCGATTCCTGGGAAAGAAAGAAAGCTGACTGAAAGTTCAAGTAAATGATTTTTCTTGGGACCGCGGTACGAAACGGAACGTTTCCAGATCGCGAGGGCAAGCTTTTTGAGATTCCTCAGTGCGCTCTCATCTCCCACTAAAGTGTGATACATAAAGTCGGAGCGCGTATTGATTAATACGAGCATTCGCTGGCTTGACACATTATCAAGCGCGACGGAATCAGCCTCATTACTCACTTTCCCGCTGATTCTGGACATTTTTTGCCAGTCGATGAGGCTGATTTTGCAGCAACGATTGCAACGATGCATTGAGTTCAGTATCGAGGCGGGCGGCCCTGATTTATACTTTTTATGCCAGAGAGTCAACTCACCCGTGCATGCAAAGTAGTTTTTTTTCCCGCCGGAAAGCTCAAAGACAAGTAAGTCTTCCAAACACTTGGTGCGTTTGTAAATCTCAGAGACAATTGTTTTTTGTCTATGTAAACATCAAAGCCAAGTGAACACGCAACCAAACTGAGATTTCTTTTTTTTTTGGTCAATATTATACAATTGATAAACCTGACATTTTTGTCAAAGCCAAAGATAAACTTCCATTCAACGATACCGACATTTCTGTAAAAAAAAATACATTTTAGTCTTCATAGGAACAGATAGACGTCATCATCAAAGGCAATTTGGAGAGCACCTAACGCTCATTTGTAAAAATCAAACGTGAGTCACTGAAACCACCGTAAATATCAAAGACAATTCAGTTTTCAGTGGAACTAAGGTGCACATTTTTTCAAAAAAACAAGAGACGAATGAATCAAAGACACGATAGAATACAATGAAACTTGCATATTTTCCAAGATATCAAATAGAAGTTTATCGTCCAAGAAATTTTTTTTTCATTATCATCGCGGACAATTTCGCCTTCAAAGAAAACATCAAAGACAAATTAATCTTTCATTGAACCTTGTCACGTCAAGGACAATTTAGAATTCAGTAAAACAAACACCAAAGACATGTGCATCCCCCAAAATCAGTTTTGTCAACATTAAAAAAAACACGATTTTTTAAAAAACAATTTTTGCAAATATCAAAGATCATTTTCAATCTTTGGCGAACCCCCTGTCGTATGTTTTGTCAACACCAAAGAGTGTGGAGGCGGGAGGGCGGCAAGCGGAAACAATAATTATGACACACGTGGATTTCTTTGTCTCTGACAGGAGACGAGTGGGACGTGTAGCCTGGAATTTGCGCTCTCTGGGAACTTGTCATCTCCAACTCGTGCGCAAGTGTAAATGTTGGAGTCTGACAGTCTGGTGTGCTTGTTAAAGCGCCATCTCCGTACATCGCTTCGGGGCAGTGGAGGAGGAGAAGGGGGAGTACACACGAACGCACGCACACACAATTGTACAGCAATACCGGCAATTCTATAACTCAAACACAGTTAATAATAAACATTAAAGACATTTTAGTCTTCAGTTGAGCATTTTTCGGAACATCCAAAGCAATTCAGTTTTCAAGGAGCCAACACGACGTTTACTTTGCAAAGGCAAAGACAATTTCGACTTGAAGAACCTCAAGAACCCAGCAGGCTTTTGTAAACATCAAAGACATGTTTTGGTCTTTGGTGACCTTAGTGGGTTGTTTTTTTTTTGTCGTTGTTTGTTTTGGGTTTTTTTGTGTGTTTTGCAATAATATGAAAGGCAAACGCAGGAAGCAAATCCAAGTTTTGATAACCTTCAATGTCATTTGGGAGCAAAACCTAACGGGCATGCTTTTATAATGATTGATTTTGTCTTCAACGAAGCGAACATATGTTTTGACAAACATCTAAGCTAATGTAACATCTTCAATGAGCCTCATGCCTTTTCATAAATAGCAAAAGAGATTTTAGTCTTCAAAATAGCCGAACAAACCAAGACCAAACGATTGTGTCCAAACCAACTTCAACAGACATGTTTTCCTAAGTATCAATGGCAATGTGGTCTTCGATGAACCAAATGTTTTTTTTAGGGGGCGGCGGGGGCCCCCCCCAAAAAAAATTATTGTCTTTGTTCATTTCAGCTAACGCACGAAGGCCGTCATTTGGGCAGTTTGGCCTCCCTCGATCACATTTGGAGGACTTTTCTGCTCTTTTACAAGAAGAAACAACAACAACAACAACAACAATTGAATGTGATGCCACGCCGGCACCATGTTTGTCCCACAAGGTCACCGAAACGAATGAAGGCGAACAAAGCCAAATGCTGCCCATCGATTTGCAATCATTCCCGGGGCGCTCTCTGTCAGAAAGAAAGCTGCCACAAAACAAAAAAAAAAAAAAAACACCCACACAGCACAACTATTCGTACCTGACCAACACAGACATTTATATGGAAGAATAACAATCTGTTTTTTAAACGGTAATAGCAAACAGTTATTATCATTTGTTATTGGCCCGTGCCGTGTGTGGCTGTTGAAAAAAGTTGTGTGGTGGTACGAGTGGGGGGCGGGGGGGGGTGTCATATAAATAAATTTACAAGCTAAAATAGAATTTCTCTTCATAAGACTGGTGATTAAAGATAATTCAGCTTGACAACAAAAAAAATTGTGATCTCAAGTACGGTCAATTCCTTACACAATACGATGTAAATAAATGATATTTCATAATAAGTGGATTATAGAAATAATGCTTCATTGATTGTTTATATACTGTATATATATAAAAAACAAAGTGAAAAACATCGGCTGCCAAAAAGCGTATTGCTGAACGCGGGATGACCCTCAAAGGCGGAGACGGCTGCTAAGTGGATACAATTTCACACCGTCACTTAGTGGACAAACAAAACACACTCCACTGACTCTTTGTTGTCGTCCTGCTGAATGTATTGGGAGAAAAAAAAAGCTGTCGGGAAGGAGCTGTTAGTGTGTGCGTGTGTGTGTGTGTGTGTGTGTGTGTGTGTGCGAGCGCAGTAAAAGTACCTTAAAAATGAGGCCATTACAAACAACATTTCACAGAACCCCATTTTCAAACGCACACAAGCACGGTGACGCCGCGTGAGAGAGGGATTGACGTTTCCATCAGCAAACCGGTGTTTGCATATCGCGCGATCGTAGACGACAACATTGCTGGCCGGCAGACTTCATTTTGACAATTTTCCTGCATTACCTGAATGACGACAGCGACCGGGGTAAATAAAACACTCCAGCGCGAGGATATTGCTTGAGCATATTTTGCCGAAGCATCTGATGATTTGATGACTAACTGGCTCAGGGAGTGGGGCAGCGCAACCGAATACTGGCGACATATCTCAACAAACACGCTTGTAAATGACCATTTATGGAGCCCGAAAAAAAAACCCATTGTGTCCGTTTGCAGTCATCCAGTCGACCAATTGCATGTTTGTACGTTACCTGTGCAAGTGCGCCGGTGGTCGGCGTAGGAGTTGGCGGGGCAGGCCGCCGCGCAGACCCCGCGCGGAGGTCGAAGGTCACGCGACCGCGGGGCGAGCACCTCGGCGGCTTTGAGGCAGCGCAGGCAGTCCGAGGCCAGAGGGCCCACGCACCGGCGGCACGACGGGTGACAGTCTGCACGCACGCCAAGTGTAGCAAATTACATCAGCCAACGTCCCAGAAATGGATGACGGATGTTACCGGACGCGCTTACTGTGGCAGGTGTGGCCGTGAGGGTACAGGCCCTCGCCACACGCCTCCACGCACTGCCCCTGGTGGAGGAGGAGGCCCTGTGCGCACGACGTGCACTGAGACGCCGACGGACCCCAGCATGATGCACACGAGCTGTGGCAGCCTGGAGGCACACCAAGAATTATTTTTGAAAGAAAGTGAGAAAGCAGGAAAGTCGTGTTAAACAAATTAAAAACCGAATCCAATGATTTGCAAATTATGTTGAACCACATTTGGCTGAATACACCCCAAAGACAAGATATTGAATATTAGGTGTTTTGAAGGAAATAATCATGAACTGAGAACTTTATGGCTGCAACACGTTCCGGTTCATGTTTACCACCATGACATAATTTTTTTTCTTTTAACAACATTTAATAAACACTTGGGAACTGAGGACACCAATTGTTGGAGCTTCGTAGGTGGAATTTTTTCCCCATTCTTGCTCGATGTGCAGCTTCAGCGGTCCAACAGACTCCGCCGTTGTATTTTCTGCTTTATCAAGCGCCACACAATTTTCAATGGGAGACGGGTCTGGACTGCAGGCAGGCCAGTCTCGTACCGGTACACTTTCGCTACTTAACACGTGCAGAATGCGCTCCGCCATTGTCTTGCTGAAAATAAGCAGAGGCGTTTAAGAAACAGAGGTGTTGTCGGCACGTTACCTCTGCACCTGCTGCTGTGATCGCCGTAGTGCTGAGCGGGGCAGGCCGGCAGGCATTTCCCACGATGCAACATGCCGCTCGGCGGACAGCTCACGCAGTCGGGCTTGTCGGGGAAGCAGGAGGCGCAGGACGGGTGGCATGCTGCCAAAGTCATCGAGGACATCAAAGACTCACGTTAAATGAGAAGACACCCGCGGCGTCCGCCTCCACGCGATGCAAGGCAGCGATTTCGGCGCAGCCGTCGCTCATTTTTGCTGAGGCTAATTGGAAAAGTGTCGCATGGCGCAGGTAGCGCCGAGTCAGAAGCGTTGAAAGTTGAAGCGCGTTATGCGTGCGAGTCTTTGATCCGCACGCGGACATTTCCCGTCCTTCTCAATTTAGACTCAAACTTCAATCTCCCAAGATCGAAGGCAACTAAAAATGGAAGCAGTCATTTCTAACTGAAGGTCATTCTGGTAAACTGGACACTCCATACTCGCACGCTGACTCGCTGCACCTGTGACTCTGTTCACCGTGGCCACTTGTAGCCCCAAAATGGGGTTCTCATCTCATATAAGTCAATTATGCCGCAGAGCAAGAGGTGAGAAAATAAATGTGGAATTTAAGTTTTAATAGGAGACGAGAGTTGAAATGGACGCGGCCTCAGAGACCGCGAGGAGGACGAGTCAAGAAGAAGTCAAGAGTCCTCCGGCAGGGAGCCGACTGTGACATTTTCACTGCGACCGCTCTGGTGACTGATAACTCTGACCTTTGCGATGGACGCTTGCACAAACACACACACACACACACACACACACACACACACACACGCGCGCATGCACCCGCAGAGTGTGCGAGACGTTCTTAATGCAATGCAAAGCATCAGACATTTCCAGACAGAACCAGAATCAGAATTATCTTTATTCAGCTACACTGAAGTCACCATCAACTAAGCAAAATGCTTTACAAGACATCAAATGTTGCCTCACAGAAATGTGTCATCAACATTTCAGAACACCCAACTTATCAACAGACTAACTCACTAAATAATTGACAGACTGACCAACTGCCTAACTCAACAACTAATTAACTTCGGATGCACAAAGGACTGATTTTTTTTTAACTGACTTGGTAAATAACTATCAACTGTAAATTACCAACCAAATAACTACCTAACTACTTACCTTGATTTTTGAACTATGTTGCTCTATGTGACTCGCTGTCGTTTTGCTGACTGTCACTGCCTCTCACGGATCTTTTACGGAATTTTTTCGGCATTTTCGCATTTTCTTTCTTTCTTTATTTTTTTGATGTGGCAAAAATCTGCGATAAACCAACCGCGAAATAGCGAGCGATCACTGTAATACTACCACTCCCAATCATTTCCCTGTCAAGCTCTTGTAATAACACGCGTCGGGTTCCATTAGCGACAAGTAGCGGGCGGGCGCGTTACCTTCCATTAGCAGGTAGTAGCAGGCGCGTTAGCTTCCATGAGCAACAAGTAGCGGGCGCATTAGCTTCCATTAGCAATAAGTAGTGGGCGCATTAGCTTCCATTAGCAACATGTAGCGGACGCGTTAGCTTCCACTGGCAAAAAGTAGTGGGCGCGTTAGCTTCCATTAGCAATAAGTAGTGGGCGCATTAGCTTCCATTAGCAATATGTAGGGGGCGCGTTAGCTTCTATTAGCAGGCGCGTTAGCTTCCATTGGCAAAAAGTAGCGGGCTCGTTAGCTTCCATTAGTAACACGTAGCGGGCGCGTTAGCTTCCATTCGCAGAAAGTAGCAGCCGTGCAGATGAAGAGGTGAGCCGCACTTACCGTGGCAGACGCCATCCTGACTGTAGAAAGCCTCGCCGCAGTCGAGAACGCACTCGCCGTCCTTGAGCAAGGCGGCTGGGTCGGAACATGACGAGCACTCTCGCGGGCTCGCACCCGCGCAGTCGGAGCACGACTCGGAACAACCTGGCGGTACAAACACCCAGACTTGATTGATGCGCAAACAACACGACGCGAGCTCCTTAGCTTCAAAAAGTTAGTCGGACATTTCTTACCTCGTTCGTATCGCGAAAGCAAGGCTTTAAAAGATGAGAGCCTCGTGTAAAAGAAATGAGAACGCGAAATCGAGCATCCCGAGGAAACGTGATTACAAGAAAAGAGCATCGCTGTAACAAGAGGTGACAATTTAAAACTTTTTCACATATCTTGGAACCCCCCTTTGACTCGAGAAAGGTGGACTTGACTACAGCCTTACTTGGAACTTCACTCAAATGAGTCCAAATTCATAGCAGTCGACGGCCGACGCCGTACCGTGAAAGGTTTTTGCCTCCGCCATCCAGCATGGGTTCAAAGCATGGTGTCAAAATGCGATGATTGCATGAAAACCGAGAACACCACGGCCTTTGAGCTTTAATATAACATTGCAATGTATTATTTATGACCGTGTGTCTTGTACACACACCCCCACCCGACGTTGGTTGTGGCCTACGAGGGGGATTACGCGTCCTTTACTTTGCCCCTTTGCACGGAAAGCAATTTATTTTTCCTGTGCAGCTGCAATCCAACACGTTATCAGCATGTGTAATCTGAGTAGGCCCAAGGCCCCCACTAACCAAATTATCCTGGATGAGGTGAGGACACAAGATTATCCCCCCCCCCCTCACACACACACACACTACTACCACTACTACAAAGCACCAAAGCTGAATCTCTCCTAATAAGATCAGAACTTGGCCTATTAAAGCGAGCGCAGACAAAGCAGCTTTGGAAAGAGGATCAGAATCCATCCACAATAATATTAATAACCGGGACTATTTTCCTTTTCCTGACGGAACTGATGATTTAAATGATGCAAAAAATAATAATAATAATACAGTGACTAAAATGTCCAGTTGTGTTTTGCTTTTTCTTGGGCTTTTTCGGCCTGCCCTCACAGGAATGGTCAACATCGAATAGGAAACGCTACTGACGAGGCTAATGGAGAATTCTGTCGAATAAACCTGGAGTTGTCCAACTTCCATAAGTGTGAACCACATGAGCTACAAGTTGCTTTGTCTTCATCGGAACAAATCCATTTTTCCACAACATGCAACCACGGTACATAGGTGGATTCCTGTTGTTGAGTAAAATCAGGGCAAACCGGGCCTCTGGTGACCTGTCAACTATCACTATGAAAAATAGCAAAGTAGTCCCGCTCTCATTTACGGAATCCCGACATAAAAGTCAAAACATTCAAATCATCGCTTCATCAAAAAAAAAAATATATCAAAGAGTTTCCTCTTCCTTGTGCTACTTTTGTCTCGTCTCTGGGAGTTCTACTTGCAGGCTTGCGCGTCCGGATGCGTTTTATACATCCCACTTATTTGACTTTGAAATGTATGTCATCTTCACTTTGCTTCCGTTTCACCTGTGCTTGCTACATGTGTTACCACCAGGGTAATTATAGCCCTCACCTCCAGAACGGTCCACAGTTTCGTAGTCAGGTCAGGCAAATTGTTGGCGTCATTGAACCGCCGCGCTCCATTCACACGCGATAAGGAAAAATCTCATTATTTGTCATTTAATCTCATCCAACAGTCTATCGCATGAATAGTTTGTCTTTGGGGGACCTTTGGAAAGAGTCAAAGGACCGTTTGAAGCCGAAATGGCAAACCTCCAATGTCATTTCAGGCTGGAAATCTTTTTCGACGTTTTTTTTTTGGTGGGTTTATTCAGGATAAAAATACTGATCAAGTTTCATGTTGCTGAGCGAAATGGATTTTGAACGCTGGATTTCCAAAAACTCTCCGGGAGGTTTGTCTTTCAAAGATGCCTTGGGAGTAAATGAGCCTAAAATGGTAGCTTCAAGTCAAATGTCAGACTTGAGACTTTTTGGTGGCTGCTAAATTTCATGTTAAGTGAGACAGATTTCAGGGGTTTTCGAAACGAAAGTTTATTTGTCTTTGTCGGACCACTGTAAATCAATCTGTGTCAAGCTTTTTTTTCCTGATGGTTCTATTTTTGATCGACTGCCAAATTTTATGTTGCCGAGTGAAATAAACCACAGGCTCAGGTTTTTCAAAAACCCTCGAAGAGGCAATCGTCGTCTCAGAGGGCGGCCTCAAACCAACATGGGAGACTTCCCCTACTCACTCTTCAGGCCGGGCTTCTTCTTGAGACCTTTTGGTGAGTCTCCACATCAAGGACATGCCAGCCAAATTTTATGTGGCGATTATTTTCCTGGAGATTCTGCGCAGTCTTTTCGGTTGCAGGCTCCTAAATGCTGTTGCCGGGTAAACTCCAGAGTGGGATATGAATAATGTTCTTGCCCCAAGAACAAAAGCGTCTCCTAGGCGACGCCTCCTCAGTGTTATTAGCATGCCAACATTGTATACATGCCGCAGCAGTAAAGTGTGAGCCAGCGACACAACCACACCACGGGGGGTCTTCTGTACGAGAACGTCTTTTTTTTTGTTTTTTTTCTGGGTGGTCCTGCCCCTTCTGCCAAGATAAGCTACCGTCTGCTGGGAACCTTTCCAGGCGCATCCTCTCACATGCACCGCAAGACAGGACAAGATCATAAAACTCTCTGAAATCGAAACGCTCCGCATTGAAGGTCTTCAGAGTTAGAAACGGCTCACATTAAACGTTGGGAGCTCACAGTCCGCATTAAAGTTGAGCAAAACAAATGTCTATCTCCATTGCCTTCAGCTTAAAATCAGTTGTGGTGAGATTTAATGCAGACACTTTCAAAGTTCACTGCAAAACAGTCAGCATTAAAGCCGAGTGACCATGAGAGAGTTTGCCTGAAAGCGGATTAAAATTGAGACTCAAATGGAAGGTGAGTGCATAAAAGCTTTCTCGGATACAAAGGAGGACACGGTAATGCTCGCTCAAATTGAAGCGACCGGAATTAAAACTCATTGAAATTGGAGTCTGCATGAAAGGCCACGAAAACTGAAAAAGTGTTCAAGGATGTAAAGCGAATCAGAAATTTGAAAAAGTACTCGATCAATTCTGCCCGAATTGAAAGCGTTCATAACAAAGCTCGCAAACTTGAGAGTTCATTAAAAACAAGAGTTGGTTATTTGAGCTCAGTGAAATTAAGAGCCCTTATTAAAGCTCACTGAAATGGAAATAGTTCACATTGAAACGAAAAGAGTGCATTCTTGTTCGCCAACTTGAAAATAGTTGGCACTGAAGCTCACCGAAATGGAAAACGCCCCCATTAAAGTTGACAAAGTGAAGGAGTCCGCATTGCAGCTCACCGAGATGAAAAGAAAGCTCAGTGGCATTGAACGGCTCCGCACTAAATCTCACAATCTGAGAGAGTCCAAATCCATCCAGATGGCGTTGGACCTTCGACGGCTGAACGGAGGGCGCGAGAGCGCTCGCCGGGGCGATCATTTGCTCTTTGCGCAATATGATTCGCATTAAAGGCGGCTCGATTAATGCCTGAGCGGGGAATTACGCCGCAGCGCAAATGCGCGGCGTGGTGCCGCGGCAATGTGAGGCTTTGCCACATCAAGCCGTACGGGAAAACCTCAACACGCTGCAAAATACAACCCCGAAGTCGCCTGCCCGTCTCGTCTCCCAGAGACGTTCGGAGCACGTTAGCATATTAGCGCGCCCGCGGGGGCTTGTCCTCCTCCTCCTCCTCCTCAGCCGGCTTTTACTTATCGCCCCTGGCCGGATGGTACGAGCGGACCTCCGGGGCAGATTGCCTGATTAATGGCGGCGCGGACGGCACGAGAGCAAACGAGTCTCCCGCCTCTCTTGCCGCCTCCTTCTGTCAAGGTTATAAAGCCGATCCATCATGCGGCGCTGCAATTTTATTGTTACGTTCCCCGAGGTTTAGTGCGGGAATTCAAGCCGTAATATTTAATGCCGCTAAGTCATCCAACATTAGATTGGACTGCATTATTAAACACGCTTACTTCTTGGCCTGTGCCTTTCACGCACAATCCGAGTGGATGATTGCCGCCACCGCGCACGCTTTCATGCCGTCACAAGCTTTGTGGGTAAGACTGTGATACCGGGTAAATCCCTCTGCAAGAAAAAGGAAAATCAGAGCTGCAATTTGATATCTTAATCAGATGGCTTGCTGAAAACGATAGAACGTGCATTAAAGTTCATTTGAATCGAGGGAGTCTGCATTAAAGCTCCGTGAAATTGAAAGAGTCCACATTTAACTCATTCACTCCCAATGACGTTTTTAAACGTCTTTTCAGACTTGGTCTAGAATTGGCTGGTACTGAATGAGTTAAGTTCACTGAAACCGAATCCCCCCCCCCGCTTTGAAGCTCATTGAAACAGAAGGGATTCGGGTTTGAGATAAGTGAAACTGCCGAGAGTCTGCGTTGAATCTCAAGAAAAACGTCTGCATTAAAGCTGACTGAAATTTCGAGGCTCTGTGGAAATGAAAGAGTCCACATTAAAGCTCGCTCAATTGAAAGAGTCTGCAATGAAGCTCGCCGGACTTCGACGGTTCTTCTCCGAAACTCATCAGGAATTCAAAGCATCCGCATTAAAGCTCACTGGAATTGAAAGAGTCCGCATTTAGTTTCACTGAAATGGAAAGAGTTCAAATGAACGCTTGTCGAACGCAATGATGCAAACTGGAACGGAAAGAGTCAGCATTAAATGACCCTGAAATGGGCCTGCATTCAGGGAAGCTCACATAGTCAAGAGCCGAGGTTAACGCTCGGCTTTTTTCAAAGCCACTACATGAAAGCTCGCCGCTATTGAAAGAGTCTGCATTAAAGCACACTGAAATGAGTCCGCACGCGCCCGTCGTCAAGCTCACATCGTTTAAAGAGAGTCTGGTCCCCCGCCTACTGCCCGGAGACGGCTGGGATAGGCTCCAGCACCCCCCGCGACCCTAGTGAGGATCAAGCGGTTCGGAAAATGGATGGATGGATGGATGTATTCAAGCTTGCCAGAATACAATGAGTCTGCGTTAAGGACTCCAAATTAAAGTTCACCAAGTCAAAAATCATTCACATGAAACCTTGCTGAAAAGCACTTGACGGCGCTGGATAGCCTGCGTCAAAGCACTTTATGGTGCCGCCGGATGCTCTCAGTTGCTAACCTGCGGCTGTCGGTACCTCACGTCCTACTTTCCAAATAAAAAAGCCTCAAGATCAATAAATGACGTCGGGAACCCCCGGCGGACGAATCAATAAGCAATCAATGCAACGGAAACAAGGCACAGCAAGTTGACGTGACTCATCCAAGCACCGCTTCACTTTTTGTGGAATCGTGACCCAACCCCCAAAAAGAAAAGAAAAATCATCATCATGATTAAACAAACAAAGGAAAGCGAGCAAAACCGGGACAAACACGAGGCGAGTGCCGAGTCGGGGGGGAAATGCAAAATGGAACTCACGTCTGCATTGCTTTTTACGGTTGTCCGGGTAGGTGCCGGCGGGACAGGTCGCCAGGCACTGATTGCCATCGGCGCTCAGCAGGGGGCGCTGCGGGCGGCACGCCTGACACGACCAGCTGCTGCTGCACACGGCGCAAGACGGAGGGCAGTCTGCGGGCACGAAAAGGGCAACGTGAAAAGACGCTTGATGACACCGAGAGAAGTCGTCACCCGATTTTGGGATGTCACGCCACAACTCAGTTCATTCGGCTTCAAGTGTAAACTTTTTCGGTTGTTGTTATTCCTTGGCTTCTGTTTTTTTTTATTTTATTTTTTTTGTGTAACAACAAGGAGCAGATGAGAGAAGGTACAAAACAAGTTGAAGAATAATCATAAAATAAAGAATAATATTCAAATAACATTAAATAGCGCCAATTAAAATATATTAAATTAAAAAATGCACGATACAACATTTTGAATATTATTATTTAACATGAGTTATTAGTAGTAACACTACTGTACTCCTAATATTAATTTGTTAAAAAGTATAATAAGAATGAATACACCAAAAAAAAGAGACAAAAATACAAGGTAGTGTCAAACAATTAAAAAATAAATGTATCAAATATTTACATGAAAAATCATTCAAATAATTCCAAATCGGATAATGCTAATTGTGACAAGGCGAAATGTGGTTATATTGTTGATAATGATGTGCCGCATATAACTTTTGCCTTTTGCGTTATGATGATTTGATTGCTTCTGTTTTCTGTGCGCGTTACCTTTTTTTGTCAACTGATGGCGACACTTTTTCGATGATTTCTCTTCCCAATGATTTCCTCCGGGAGCAATTTTAGTTTGATGTGATTTGAAGTGCAGCGAGCCACGACGAAAACTTGTGCATTCCGTCTGCAAACTTTGGACTTTTACGACGCATTTAAATCGTCTTTTATCGGCTTTATCTGCGCCGGCGAGCGGAGCCCACAGCCATCTTTGAAATTTAGTAGTCAACAAAGTTCACCTTTTTATTGATCCGAATTTTTTTCCCCCCCCACCCCCACTCGCCGCCGCCGCCACCCGAGGTGCACTTTACACTATTTCAGAGCTGACATTTACTCCCAAACAAGTTTGGTGAGAAAAATAGAGCTTTTGCTTGTATCAGAAAAGCGCGAGCGGAAGAGAGATTCGGAGATGAACCGCTGCGCTGGAATGTCCGAAAAAGGTCGAGGTGGACAAGCGGCGTAGAAGAAAAAGTCTAATGGGTGAAAGCTGAGGCCATGGAGTTGTTGCACTTGCAACTACTTGGTGCAGAAAATTGGCTAAAAAGCTCATTCATGATTTGTTCTGATTTTGTTTTTTTGTTTTTTTTTTAAATGTCCGCCATTTTATTTTATTATTTTACATTTACTGTTAATTTGCAAATTTAAAAACTAACAATTTTGTGGTCGACTAAAGACATTAGGACAGGGAAAAAAAAAAGGGGGGGGGGCGGGCGAATTCAGCTACATCCTATGCCACTGTCGTGAAAATGACGCATAATATTTGATTGTTTTTACACATCGATAGTAACGATGTTTACGCTCGTATGAGCACGTCGTGGCGCAAAAATCACTCGCTGGAAACGTTGAGCAAAGCGTCACCGTTTCATTAAACGCGTGTCAAGCGAGGTGCGCAGTACAAATCCCGCTGCGATGGCTAACATGAGCGTCTCGTTCTCTCATTTGCTTCGGCTTTTCCCGTCCGATAACTTTTACGGCGCTGCTATTGATGGCTGAACGGGTCATAAAAGTCAAGAGAGCTGCTGCAAAAAAAGCAAAGATCTCAAAGACGCCCCCCCCCCCCCCCCCACCCACCCCCCGTCCGGGTCAAGGTGGGACGAAGACGTAGCATGGCTCCCCCCCCCCCCCCCAATTTCCCTCTGAATGTCCGAGTCGAACGTTGAAGGTTGAAGGTGCAACTCAGCCTTCTGTGATGTCGGCTGAATAATTGAAAGACGCGAACTCAGCCAAGCATGATGGATGCCAGGCTAAATGATGACTTAAGTTTGCATTTATGCATATTCATCAGGTATATTCAGTGCGTGGGATTAAAAAAAAAAAAAAATTGTGCAAATATATTGACTTTAACTGGCCCAAACATCCACGCGTAGCGCAATTCCTCAAGGGTGGCAGGAGAGTTAAGAATGTCAAAGAAAAATTCAGGCGTAATTCAACTCAAGTAACTTGCGGAACAGTTTATGTAGTTCGAAGTATTTAAAAAAATTAAAATAAAAAAACAGGATGAAAGAAAATGTTTAGTCACTGGCAGGCTGTGCTCTTTTTTTTTTCCTTTTCTTTTTTTAAAGCGTGACATGGTTAACAGCGAATATGTAGAATCGGAATGCGCATGATTTCAGTCACGTGTCCTTTTTCATCCTCGGCAAATTTGCCAATATTCAATTAAACGCTTCAATGTGATGATGGTGTTTTTTAAACCGAATTGATTACGGGGAAACTCGCTGAGATGTCAATTTATCAACAAAATGAGAACGTCAAGTGCGTCCGACTGAAATTGGAGGTGGAAGATTGAGAAGAAAAGAAATTGAATGCAATTTGGAAGAAGGCGGTCAAGTCAGAAAATACCTGCGCACTTCGGGCCGTCGGGGAAGAAACCGTTGGGGCAAACGGACAGACAGTGACCAAGATGGAGGACGGCCTTCGGATCCTTGCAGCTGTCACAGTGATCGGGGGTCCCGGAACATGATTGACAGTCTGCGTCACATGGAACTGCAAAAGAAAAAAATCCAAATAATCAACTAACCGATCCTTCAAGCAAATAAACTACCACACAACCAATCAATCGATTACATAACCAACCAAAAACACAAGCAAAACTACTAAATACTTCTTCCTTTCATAACTTTGCTGCTGTGAATTGGGAATTTCGCCACTGCGAGACTCATAAAGGTTTTCTAATCTCATCAAATCTAAATGCGCCAACAACCAATCGAGTACAACAACAAGAAAAAATTGTTCAAATTGTGGCTTTCCTTGATATTATGCAAAGTTGAAAATAAATCTTAGAATGTAAATGTTCACCCTCCAGTAGCCCTTAAGCAAATTAAGAAACATTCTTAAACTGATACACAAGTACACACTCACACACACACACACTCAGGCAGGCAGGCAATAGAGAACCTTCCAATCATTCATTTAAAGCGTTAGTTAGCCTGCCAAGCTAAAGCTTCCCGAGGAGAAATGATGAACGGCCAGTGTCGGCTACCGTCGTCTATTAGTCTGCGGCAACTAAATGAATGAATGCTAGGATGAGCACACTGTATTGTGTTGTGTTGTGTTCCCCCCCCCCCGATATACTGTTATTGTGGGCAAGGACATCAATGCTGAGTTTCCGTACACTCGACGATTGCTGGCCGCGGGGATAAATCAAGTTTTCTGAATCTGAATTTCTGAAACAAAGTGTGCGAGGCAGTCACTGGAACGTACATGGACAGCTACGAGCACACGCTTGACAGTTTCTGCAGTGTGGAAATGTGCGCGACAGCTATGGGAATGTCAAAAAACAGTTACTGGGTGCAAGTTAGCAGAATGCGCAAGGTGCGCTAGGCAGTTCTGATTGCTCAACAATTAGTCACTATTACCTTTAAGCCATCTCGAGGAAGAGAAAAATCAATAAGCGGATTGCTCATTAAGAGTTTTGTATATGGCCTCTCTCCGTTGTGGATTTTCACCTATCTGTCGTGTGTTTCAGCATCAGCTGAGCACGGTGACACGGAATGAAGCCTTAAGTGATGGAGAGGGGAGAAAAAAAAAAGTTGTCTCAGGTGTGGTGTCGCTGCCGTGAAAAATGACAAAGAAAAAGGTCACACGCCGTTTATGTGATGGCGCGTTATTTGTTTTTGTCATTCGGTGTCACCACAAGACGGATGACCAATCGTACACACAACAACTTTCAAACTTGGCCTTCAAACTCAAATGCGAAAAGAGACTTCTAAAACCCTAACACAGGTTTTAAACTCAATTATGAAACCTATACCCCAAATGTGTTTCAAATTGTCATTCAAAACCATAAACTGGCTCTAAACGCTGATCTGAAATCCAAAACTCAAAACTCAATCTGAAACTGTCACGTTTGTTTGAAACCCCAGGCCAGGCTTAAAACCCTAACTTGAAACCAAAACCCTTGTTTGTAACATTTCCCCAGGCTAACAGAAAACTTTAATCCTTGTCTTCCAGTTTAAACCCTAATTTTAAACCCCGATCAAGACTTTCAACCCCAACCCTGGCTCGGAACCTCAATTTGAAATTCTGACCCTTGTTTGAAACCTTAATATTTAACCCGTCTTGAAACGCTCATTCGAAACCTTAAGCTTTGCTTTAAACCCTAAGCAGAGCCTTTTTTTTAAAAAATACTCTAACTCTCTGCGTTAATGTTGATTTGCCAGGGTGCAAATGAACATTTCAGTCAGGCATGCGTGCAAATAATGACATACGCTCGCAGTCCACGCATGACCAAACATGACTCATTTGTACACATTACGCTCTATATACAACGTCTGGAAAACATGCGATGTGCCACATAATTCACATGTGAGATAAATGTGAGAATCAAGACGATGTCACTGAACATAATGCTGCATTTATCGACTTTTTACCGTTTCCTGCGTAGTGCGGTTGAATAACAGGCGTACTGTACACAGAATAAGAGAATTCATTAATGAGCATTGCTGCTAATTTGCCGAATAAATCAGCGCGTTGGCGGTTCGCCGAGGCTTTTGCTCCTAACAACAATACGACGCAACGCTGGAGAGATTTAGCCCCTTTGTTTATTTTCCGTAATGAGGCTGTGTTTAACTGTTGAAGAGCTTCATTTCAAAGGCGCCAATAACTCATAAAACCAAATAAGCCAGGGATAATTGTGCGGATGTTCTAGTCTGGCTGTGGTGGATCGCTCCAGCACTCCCTTTCAAAATGGTTCCCAGTTTAAAAAAAAAGAACAAAGATAATGGTACAGTGTAGTTTACATATGCTAGCTAGACCAGGGGTGGGCAAACTTTTTGGCTCGGGGGCCGCATTGACTTTTAAAATTTGACAGAAGGGCCAGGTCAGCACAAGCTATGGTACAAAAACACTGCATTTGTTGACAGTCCATATTAAACATCAACAGAACAAAAGCATGAAAGTACTGTATAAATATACTTTTTTAAATGACAACACTTTTTGCGATACAGAGGTCCTAGGTGGTCGATAAGATCCCCGCCCGCCCCGTGTTCTGCAACTTCAAGTCAATGCGCCACCTGGCGGTGAAATGCCTGCCATTACAAGTCCAAATGAAATGAATGCAATCATTCACATCAAACCTTAATTGTGGACCGACCTTCGGCGGGCCGGATTAAAAAGACCAACGGGCCTGATCCGGCCCGCGGGCCGTAGTTTGACCACCTCTGAGCTAGACAATAACCAGAATGTGGAAATGTGGTCGAGAAGTACCAGCACGTGTTGGAGAGTTATCAAATGCGGTGGAGAGATACCAGGACTTGCTCGACAGTTACCAGGTAGTAGACAAATTCCAAAGTGTCTGAATTAGTAGAATGTGCTAGCTAGTAACTGAAATATGCTAGACAGTTACTCGTATGTAGGAATGTTCAACACCCTTATATCACAAGTAAAAACAGCAACTGGGTGCTACAGAGTTACCAGAAACGACGAGACAATTCATAAAGTGCGGCAGAGAGTTACCGAAATCTGCTACATAGCTAGCGGCGGAACATGCTACACTGATACTGGAACATGCAAGATGGAATGTATAGCTCTATGCTAAGATGGAATGTAGCTCTATGCTAAGATGGAATGTAGCTCTATGCTAGAGAGTGAGCTGAGTTACTGTAACAAACTAGAAAGTTATCATGTGCTAAACAGTTACAGCGTACAGGACTGTTCGTAGAGAGCTCTCGTTAAATGCTAAACAATTAGCAGAAAGGGTTTGAAATATAAATACGACTGTGCCAGACAGTAACAAAATAGACAGTTTCCGTATCATGCTAGACAGTTAACTTTACAAGTCAGGCATGTTAAATGGTAAATGTTATTTATGTGCCTCAAAAGGTACCATCCATACATGCCAGACACTTACTGAAGGTACCGAAATTTGCTAAAGAGTGACCGGAACGTGCAAGACCGCTAAAGATGCACATCGACATTTATTGGATTGTGGGAATGTGCTCGGCAAACAGCAAGAAAGCGCAGTTACATGTTACACAGTACCATAAGAGAATATGTGACAGCTAGCAGAATGTTTCTCGACAGTTCCCGGCATGTGCTTGACGGTAACTTGAGCCCGACACCGGAACAGACGAGCCGAGTTGGCGCCTTCCTCTTTCTCGTCAAGGACAATTGTCTTTTTGTGCGTGTTTTATCTCCAGCATCAACTCTACCCGACGATGTCCTTTTATTTATCCTGCTCGCTCTCCTCTCAGCTCGCTCGCACACACACACACATACCCTTCTTTCACTAAGGTTATTTACACTTTTTTTGGACGGCGCTCAAAGCAGATCCAGGTGCGTGTGCACAAGCATACACAAACACCAACACCCACACACACACACACACACATTAACACTCCGAACTAATATTCAAAGCATTCCTGTTTGGCGTCTGATAAGATGCAAGGTTGAGATTTGGAGTGAAAAGATTATTTTTCCTCTTGTAATGGGGACTGACTGACAAAAAATGAAAATACATTGACACTTCCACTACCTTTGACAGAAATTAACAGTGTTTCTGTTTAGAACTGCAATAGCTGCTCCAGTAGAAGGTTCCCAAAACGTGTTAGACAGTTACACGGTCATGTTCGACAAATGACTGGAATGTGCTCGTTACCAGAACGTTCTAGACGGTTCCTGGAAGATTCTAGTCACTTACCAGAGAGTGATAGATTGATAACAGGATCGTACGACAATCGACCGTTAGAAGAGTATACTATACAATTACGATAATAGGCTAGATGTTTACCAGCGACTGGAAGACGTTTCCCAATTACTGAAACACATTAGATGGACCAAAATGAGCGTGACAGTGACCAAAATGTACTTGAGAGTTAACGGAGCATGCGAAAGAGTTGCGTGCTGAATAGTGAGCAGACCGCACTAGACGGCAGACTAACAATGTCTGGCATTTACCACGACACACTAGAAAGCTACCAAAATGTGCTTGACATTTACCGGAATATGCTAGACCGGTACTGGAATGTGCTAGCTAAACCAATGTTGGATCACCCACGACAGTTACTAAAATGTGCTAGACAGTTATAAGAACATCCTAGACCAGGGGTAGAGAACTCGGGTTCCTCGAGAGCCATCTCCTGCCTGTTTTAGATCCATCTCGACTTGATCAGCTCATCAGCAAGTTCTGTCGAGGCCTAAAACCATCATGAACAATTGAATCAGGGTGTGTTGGAGTAAGGAAGGATTGAAAACAGCTCTTTCAATATATATATATTTTTATATACTGTGCGTGAGTAGCTCCTAAACCTGCTGCGTCGCCTTCAAACGACCTGCTCGAGCCTTGATGTCGATGCAGGAAATCAGCACATTTACTGCGCAAACCGCAAATATGTAAAGTCGACCTAATCCCAAGGCGCGTGGCGAAAAGTTCCTCCGGGTTTTCACGCGGCGCGACTATCGATAACGGCACCGACCTCCTTAAAAGACTCATTATTATTTACCATGGCTGCTGATTTGCATAACAAAACGACCACGGAGAACAGACAAGGGACCTTTCGCTGTCAAATCCAACTTGACAGGCAATCCTTTGTGGCACACGCACACGCACGCGCATACACTCGCATGTGCAATTGACCTTGGCGACACTGGGGGCAGCACCGTCCCTCCATGGCGACGACCAAGGTGCCCGGCGGGCAGCTCGGGCAGGACGGCAGGTAGCAAGTCACTCGGGTGTTGCGGCACTCGCACTCGCGGCAGCTGGCATCGGTCCAGCGATCCAAGTCCTACGGCGACGACGGGTAGATTCAATATTTATGGAGAAAAATAAGCTTTCACACTGACGAACATGGTAGACTGTTGCCAGAATTTGTGAGACGGTTACACGAACACATACGACGGTACAAAGGACGATGCAAGATAGTTACTGGCGGTTTTCAGTTACCGTCTTTTGTTTTTTTATCCGCTTTATGTACTGCTCTGTAAAAGCAAATCAGTCATACAGTAAGGCCATTGTCCTTTTACCTTGTAAGATTGTCCTTGGTGCAAACAGGACGCTTTCTGCGAGGAACACTGTGGACAGCACATTGCTGGAGGGTGAACCAACTCTGACCCCTAAAGAAAATAAATAAAGAAAAAGAGAAGTTTCGGAAAAATGTGAAAATTTGCCTGGCAATGAACGACCTTCAATACACTCACCGTCCTAAGATCAAGTCGGTGCAATTTGACAGCTGTAATTAGCACCGCAGGATTAATGAGATCAATTAACAAGAACAATTCTCTGGATAGAGAAGCCAGGTGGTTAAAGCTACTGTAGGTCCCAAGTATGCAGAAGAATGGGAATGTTTTCATCACAAAAGTAAGAAAACATCTTCATATGAACAACAACTATCACACATTCAGAAAGGGAAAATAAATTTAATTCGGATATATATTTTTTTTTTATATTAGACAGTTCCAATGACCAAAAGTCATCAGACGTGAGGAAATAAATAAATTTTAACATCTTAGTGGGAACCAGAAAAATCCATTTATCACCGACATTTGAGTTTGTCTCCGTACAAATGGCAAAAAGAGCCCAAAAACCAGAACTTTCTCTCATGAAAAACACAGCGAGCAAAGGAAGAGGAAAAATCCACCTTTCTCGACTTACAACGTTGCTAATATTTGTCAACTGTGCGCTTGTGAAGCCTTTTGAGACTTGTCTGTGATTAAGGGCTGTCCAAACAAACTTGGCAAAAACATCGGAGGAAGCTTTGACTTCAAACTTATTTGCCAGCCAAAATTCACGCCTTCCCTAATCGTCTTAACCCGCTTGTTTATTTTTCCTTGCTAGGCCTCTTTAATGATGCTAAACGTCATCTTCATTTGGCCGATAAAAAGACACGCATACAAAAAAAACAAACAATAAAAGCACAGTGCACTTGTGCATAAAATAATTTTTGTGCTACCTAATGGGCTTTTTGGATGAAAGTGCGGCCGATTTCCTCCCCGACACACACACACACGCGCACACACAGAGAGAGGCACAGGTTTCATCCACTCTCTCCATTTGAGTCACTTTGGCTGAGTTAATTAGCCGAAGTGGAAGCGGCCAAGCGTTTAAGTGCAAATGATTCCCCGTCCGTCCTCCCGCCGCAGCGACTGTGTAACACGGGCCGCATATCACGGCTAAGACTAAGATCATAAAATATCAGATCATTAAATTGACACGTTGACGCGTAAAAATGACGATGATATGACACGTTATTGATCCATGAAACATGATGTAAATGTGTATGAGAAATTTGTTACAGGGACACGAACCAATCAACCAACCGTCAATGTGACGAACTACGATCCACTTAGATTGTATTGTACATGCCAGACATTTCCTGGAACCGTGTTAGACACTTACCTGAATGAGCTCTTTCCGTTAGTTACCGGAAAGACATAACTGCAATTCAGTTAACGAGCGTACTACACAATCAACTATAGACAGTAACTGAAATGCGCTGTACGGTTGCTAGACAGTTATCACAATGTGCTAGACAGTTGTCAGAATGCGCAAGTCTGTAACCACAAAATGCTTAAGACATTTACCGGAAGTCACAAGAGGGTCATGAGGAGCGTGCCATACAATGACCGGGCAATCATCTAGTGAAATGTGTTAAAGACAATTAGCAGAATGTTCTAGGCCACGAATGAAACATGCTTGAAAATGACAAGAATGTGCGAGGGAGTAATGTGCTACAAAGCCAGCAAATGTTCTCTACAGTAACCAAGTACAACTCCCCGAATGACTGATTGACTAACCAAATGGATCTGGTAACTGCCCCGCTGCGAGCTGACTTGTAACTTGTCTTGTGAACAACGCAAGCAACTGTAGCTAGCTAGAACTGGCTAGCTAGCTAGCTAGAACTGTAGTTGACTGCAACTTATAATGCAACTAAAAAACTAACCACCACGCCACGCGATCATTTGACCGAATGGCAGTACATAACAGGTGCCTTCATATTTTCAGTTTAATTTTCAGATTACATTAAAATAAAAAAATAAAAATGCGTCTTGACTTTGAGCAGGGGGTGGGGGGAAGGTAATGAAAAGCATGAAAAGGTTTGTTCGCTAATCCCATCTGAGGCCATAAAGAAATACATAAGTTGAAATGAGCACAACAAATCGAATAGTCGCTTGAGAAGGTCCTTGGGCTTTGTCGGGAGTTCTCACTTGTGTGCACAATTGACAGGCGGCGCGTGTGCTCTGACGCCACCCAAAAGGCTGGATGCAACGTTTCAGAGGAAGATGACGGAAAATAGCCCTTGAAAAGCAGCAGCTACGACTTGACCTCCATCAGTTCATATTTGGAAGAAGCGTCATCAAGTTGCACACTATCTCTCACTGCCAGTCCAACAACGCTTCAACTTATTTCATCTCGCTGGACACGCTTTTTAAATACTATTAACATTGTGACACAACGTGACCTGCGGTGGTGGAAGTTAATTTATGAAGCCAAGCTCATACTTTCCATGCAAAGCAAACACGCGGACCTCTGCCAAGGCCTAACAATCCTAAACATTGAATCACAGAGTCGTTTGACAATAAACAAATAAGTAGACAAGGATTTCAAGCATCCAATCTTCAGCCGCCCAAACGTCCTCTTCTTAGCAACCACCGCAAAATGTTTAAAAAAGGACATTTACCTGCGGGCAGCGGAGGCGAGCGCACTCGGCCTTGTGGCAGAGGACTTGACCGCGGCTGCACGTGCAGAATTCGCAGCCGCTGGCGTTCCACATGTCGCCGTGGTAACGCACATTGCCCTGGTAGAGGCAGCTTCCCCGGGCGGCGGCGCACTCGTCGCAGCACCGGCCGGCGCGCCTTACTTTGGTCTCACCCTGCCAAGAGCAAAACCCCGTTTGAGTGACAAAATCACCCCGTTCGATATGATTCAAATACGAGTCAATCTAATTTTCGCTCCACTGACGATATATTATTCAACCCGGTTCGATTACCTCCAATTGTGATGTGATTCAATTCTGTTACAATGTGATGTGATTCACTCAAATTTCGATTTGATTTCCTCCAATTATGATATTGTTCATGCGATGTGACATTATTAACCATTAACTACTGGTAATCATGAAAAAAAAACCTCGGATTCAATCCGATTCTACTCCGATTCTACTCCAGGTTTGGTATCAGTCACTTCCAATTGTGAGGAGATTCAATTCGAAAGGGACGGGATATGATATGATTCACTCCAATTCGGAGACTGCACAGTAAACTTCAATGACTCCGTATTCGATATGGTCCGATTGAATTTTAAGTTTCACACCAATTGAAAAACGAATCACTGTAGTTGGAATGGGATTCGTTTCACGAAAATCGTGACACGATTGAACACAATTCACTCCACATGGGATACAATTCACCCCCCGTTAGCATGCATCGGTTCTTTAACATCAATTCAACATTTCTTTCATGATTATAATGACTGATTTTCAGACATTAATGGAAGCGATTTCTGCTTTTTCTTTTTTCTTTTTTTTTGTTGTGGTTCTTTACATGCGTTACGTGATGTACAGCAGTGGCAATTCATTGAAGTAGCGTGACATTTTTAGAACATTTCTTGTCACACACTTTGATGGACGACAATTGCGGCTGTCGCAGTGCCGGAAAGAAGAAAGTGAGATTGAAGTCGATGCACAGCATGCGGCCACGTTCTGAATTTTGATTAACGCCGGCCAGCCGGCCGGCCTGCCGGGCGGCAGGCCAGCGAGTGAGCTTGTTAGCAGCACACCCCCGCCACTGATCTCCATCATCCCGGAGGACATTTTCACACATGTGTTGCACGCGTAAGAGGACATGATTGAAGCTCCGCGCTGACTTCCAACCCTGAGTTCTACTTCGTTAGTTTCGCATCTTTGATATGGCACACAAAGTTGGCACTCGAAGGATAGCTAGCTAACTAACTGCGCGAATGACTAACGACCTGGAACTAATTAGCTAGCCAACTAACTGCACGAATGACTAATGACCTGGAACTAATTAGCTAGCTAAGTAATTAGTTAGCTAACTAACTGCGCGAATGACTAACGACCTGGAACTAATTAGCTAGCTAACTAACTGCGCGAATGACTAACTACCGAAATGTATCAATCGATTGACTTGCAAACAAAACAACGAACAGAAGAGCCCGTTTGAAGGAGGCGTTGTTTTGATCTATTTCCAAAGCTGAGTTGTCAGGTCATGGCAGTTTGATAATAATAATCCAATGAATAAAATTAGGAATTATGAATGAATAAAATCCGCCCCAGAAATTATTGTGTCAGTTGTTGTGTGACAACATGTAAAACTGCCTCTCTGGCGTAACTGCGTCTTTTTATTACATTTGATTGCGTGCTCATCAGCGTGCGCCTTCCCGACGCCTTCCTAACGAGGTACCGATACAGACAAAATTGCTTACAACTGCAAATTAAATGTCAACTGTTGCATGCGTGTGTGGGAGAGGGAGAGAGACTGAAACAATTCCACAAGGGCTTGCACCGCAATCTATTTGCAGAGTCGCTGTGTGCATCCAAATGGAGGAGGATCTGCTCACAGCTGAATGTCAATGCGCATCCCTGTATAGAGTGTCTCTATGTCCATGGTATGTTTTTTTTTTTTTTGCTTCCATTTGGTGTCAACACAGACTTACATTTCACGGAAAGATGCCATGAGCGTGAGCTATGGTAGGCCATATATGTATGTGTAAGGGGGGGGGCAAACACCCACAGCAGTGATACGGCAAAAAACACGGGGGTCACACAAACATTAAACTTGAGGGCCGCAAAAGTCATCCTGCAGGCCACAGATAGCCCGCTGGCCATGAGTTTGAAACCACCGGTCTAGTACCTTGCGATACTTGTTCAGTGCATACTGTACTGTAAATATCAAGCGTGTACTGGTAACTATCTTGTCTTGCACTGACCATTGATTGTTCAGTGCTGTCTAGTACAAACTGGTTTAATCACAGAGTGTCTGCGTGTGTGTGTGTGTGTTTGTTGTGGAACATACGTTGCAAGGATAAACAATTGTCCGCTCTTCACCGCCTCACCATCCTGTTTATATTCCGATCTGTGTGTGTGTGTGTGTGTGTGTCTATAATTGTGAGAGTGCATTCATGTTTGTTTGTGTGAACACTGTGTACACACTCACCATATCGCAGGTGACCGGCCGGCAGGTGTGCGTGTGACATTTGGACTGACCACGCTGGCACACGCACGTGGTGCAGGCGTCCTTTTGCCACTGCTCGCCGTGCTGTCAACGCGCACACACACACGCAAACGCAAACACCATCCCACGTTAGATTTTGCGTTCTGAGGGCTACCGAATGAAGTGATTTTACCTGGTACTGCTTGCCGGCAGACAAGCACGGGTTGGAGACGCACTGAGGACAGCATTGACCAGGCTGGATCACCAAGTTTTCATTCTGAGCGAGAGCATAGGTTTTTTTTTGGGGGGGGGGGAACGACACAAATTTGCCGACGCCTCACAATTGGCATTTGCGGCAGACGACGGCAACAATGATTTTGCATTCCAAATCGACCGACGGACGGCAAAGTGCGAAAGGGGCTACGGCAGCTTGTGTGGGAGACTCACGTGTTGGCAGACAAGTCGCGGGCATTCGACCACCGAGCATCGGGCGTCGCCGTTGTGGCAAACGCATCTGGAACACTGGCCGGGACGCCACTCCTCGCCATCCCTGTACTCGGAACCCTCCCAGGAGCAAGACTCTGACACACGCAAACGTGGTCATGAGAAATGGAATTTGGTAGTCAAGCCGATCACGAGAAAATGCCGGGCCCGAAAAAAAGACACAGGAAGTCGATCGATCATTTTACTTCAATGATGGCGTCACTTTGTCCATTTTCGGGATCCTTCAAATCGTTATCAAATTGGACCGATGTGGAATTCAGAAGGCATGCCTATCATGAGTAGACCCACCGAAAAAAAGTCTCAAAAAGCCTTGTCCAAAAACACACAAGAACTCTGCTATTTTGATTTGGAGTGGTCGGCTTCATCATGTGATGCCAGTTTCACTTAGCAGCATTCGGATTCGTTAGGCATGTCTTCCATGAGGAGACGCACAAAATGTCTCAAGTGGGCCATGCTGGCAGGAATTCTGCCATTTTGCTTCAAAGTGCTTATTTTGGGGTCAATTTGGCCCTTTCCGGCGTATTTCTTATTTCTAATTGTTTAAAAATTGATCCATTGAGGCCAGTTTCACTTAGCGAAATGGAATTTCATCGGCATGTCTACCATGACGAGACTCACAAATATGCTTCCAAGGGCCATGCTCAAAAACACAAAAACATGAAGTTTCTCATTTGGAAGCAGCCGTGTGGGGTCATCTTGCCACAAAAAAAGTCTTAACAAGCAACTCCCCAAAAGATACGGGAAGTCTATCTTTTTCGACTGAAAGCATCCATTAAGCAGGAAATTGCTTCCCCGTGAATCAGAAGTCATTAAAATGTTCTCAAACAATCTTTAAAGAAAAAAACCAAACAAACCACAAATGTGCTATACAAAGAGCTGCAAATGTGGATGAGTCATCCCAGCAATGAGAAGTAAAACTGTTTCGCATGCAAATGACGGACGCGAGTTTAAAGGGAAGTTAAATGTCAAAACTCGCTATTGTTGTTAAGGTGAATGTGTTGTTGAACTCCTCAAAGCTATTTCGAGCGCAATTTGCCCGCACTCCCGCCTGCGTGTGGAAACGGCACAAAACAGCCTCCTGCCTCTTTTCGGCATTAGCATATAAGAGCTCGACTTTGACTAAGAAACGCGAAACTGACGCGAGCAAAATGAACTTATGCGAACGCGTGTCGTCTGGGGTGTGATTTCGATGGCCTCGCAAGTACTTGAGCGGAATAAAGGAAGATTGCTAACCTTGTAAAAAGCGCTGCTAAGGATGAATACGCTCAATGAAAGCCCTTTGGTCATTTTTACTGGGTAAGAAAATATGATGACATCATCATCATCATCATCAGAGGTTGCCAGGAGATACGATGGTTTTTGGAGAATTTTATTCCATGTTTGGAAATTCAGTCTCTGAAATGACCAAGGTGATATTTAACCCCTTCGTGTACCTTATAACCCGATAACATGGTAAGCTGTCCACTGTCGTAAGCGCTGTCCCTAAAAAAAAAAAAGCCAGAATGCCAGTTTCAACTGGCTAACCGGGTGCGCTTACCTCCATTGCGAGCGCACTTCGGGCAGCATTCCCCGGCTGGGGTGAAAGCGTAGTGGTTGTCGGGGCAACTGAGGGCGGGGCAGCGGCGGGGGCCGCAAGATGCCACACTTGCGGAGCACTCGCATATCGTACACGGCGAAGGACTCCACTGACTGTCATGCTGAGAGAAAGCGACAAAGGCACACGGGAATACGTAAGAAATGCGCAGAAAGAACTTCAGCGCGTGTTGTCGTGACTTACGGCGTAAGTGATGCCCTGGTAGTTGCACGATCCCTCGATGGAGGAAACGCACTCCGGGCAGCATTGATCGGCAGGAATCCTCAAGCGCTCGCCCTTTGGACAACACACACGCACACACACATCATCGAATGCTAGACGGCATTTTGGCTAGTGTTGATGTCTCAAGAATTTGTATTTGAAAATACATGAAGTCTACGTTAAGTTTCCCAAATACACGTGCGTTATGTTGTACAGTGTCATTTAGACGTTATTTTACCTTTAAGCTTCATTTATTTCTAGTTTTGGGTGTGACGTGGTGGTTTTAATCGTCAATACTGGAATGGTTGTAAAAGGTCATCTTACTCTCTGGAAGTCACACTTTGGGTTGGCGCATTGGACGGGCGCACAGATGACAACCTTGTCGTGACACGTACACTCCCGACAAGACTGCGGTCGCCACGACGACTTGTCCTGTTGGGAAAGAAAAAATGGGAGAACAATTGTTAAAAACATGGGAAAATATCACCGTTACACACGATGGACAAGTATCGATACAACATCAAACGGGAGTTCAGAACATTTCAATCAATCAATAACTTACTCAAATGTATCTAACCCAATTAATGTCACTTGTTAGTGTCTAGTGTCTCAATTATTAAAAGATTTGTAGGACCGAAACTTTGAATATAGTTTGAAATGAACTACCGTGTGAATAAGCGCAAATACATCCATCACAATTTACAATCCTAAAATCTGATATTGCCGCTCGATCAATAACGCCCCTCGTGACAGCCGTTATTGTGCCCCGTGGACTTTTGTGATGGACGCCGTCTCAAGAGGGCGAACAATCATCTGCAATTCGACAAACCCGCCGATGAATCGAAGCGCCTGGAAACCTGCGCCCAGGCCGACACTGGGATCTTCATGGATGTTTTCAACAGACACAAAGCACGCGTGTGCGCAGATGTTCGCCCTCAAACACGCAATTAAATCCATGTCGATGTGTACATAAATAGAACGCATGGCGTTAGCTTCCCCTCTGCCGGCTCATTTCCATGATTAATTGTCCCTTGGGGGCGGGGGGGGGGGGGGTCCAAGCCCGTCGAAGACGTGCTGCAATTATATGCGTTCACTCACAGGTCACAGCCGCCGTTTATGGAGTTTTACAGAATTGCTGACACCCCAGAAAAAACAAACAAACACTGAATATTACGTTTTAATGTGAATAGAGTTGTATTTTATAAGTGATAAGTTTGGCTCCCCTACAAAGATAGTTTAAAAAAAATAAAAAAAATCACGTGAACAGCGACTTTCCCCTCGCGTGTGTCCGAAAGATAAAAACGGTGTAATTAGAAGAACAGATCAGATCAACGTGCTCTTTAGAACAAAATTATATATACAAAAAAATCGTAAATACAAATGGTGGGTTGCCTACATTGAGCCCTTGAGCATACCGATCTGTAATTGGTTGTTAAGAGTCACATTCATTTACTCATTCAGTACCAGCCAATTCTGGACCAAGTCTGAAAAGACGTTTAAAAACGTCTTTGGGAGTGAATGAGTTAAAGACCAACGATGGGGGGGGGGGGGGGGGGGGGGACGCATGGTTGCCGGATTCATCAATTTCTTCCAATTTAGGTCACTGGGCTCTACGTCAGAATGCGGGTTTTCTTTTCAAATCTTAGAGGGGAACTCAACTGAAAGAGTTTCTTTACCATAAGTTCCTGTACGTTTAGGTTTTAGGCTAGGTTAGGGCATAGGGCTGGAATTGGGCTCGAGTTTGTTTTTAGCACTGAGACTGAATTTAAACATAAAGATAAGGTTAGCGATATGAAGTTTAAAAAAAAAAAAAATCAACCCACTTGGTTATATTTGCATGATTAAAAAGTAGCCCTTACTGAGTCTGGCGTGAAATTTGATGGTGAATGGTTTGGGTTAGAATGTCTCCATTTTCATCACGTACAAAAGAATGAACCCTTGATGATGATGTCATCAAAGGCGCGGAAACCGTTTAAGTGCATGATGAGGTCCCGGGTTAATAATAAGCTGGCTGCTCACGAATCGCTTTCCTTTGCCGCGGCTCAGCGCTCTCGTGTCAAATTAGCGTCGCGGCTAACGGCAGGTGACTGCCTGAGAAAGTCAATCCGTTCCGGACAAAAAGTCCAGAGGACAGCGTTCCAATTACTTTCCCTTGCTGCAAAATGCCATTGACCCTCAAGTTGACCGCAAACACGGACCACCAAGGCGCCAATTACTTGACCTCCGCACCGGGGGGGCCGTAGAGTGGCAATGTTGAAGGCCATACGTAGCTTGCGCCCAATTAGATTGTCCCCACCCGGGACCCGTCACCGGGCTGCGTTGATTAAAAGTCGTCCAGGGTTCATCTCATTTCCCACTCGGAGGACCATTTCTGTCATGCGCTTGATTTCGAAGATCAGCGGTTCGGACAACGCGCCTCCGCACGCAAGCGATTTCAATGGGATAAACAGATCAACAAACGCGGTTGAAAAGGCCTGACGTAGATGGCGTCGATATTATTGTAATTTTTAATTTATTATTTTAATCAGCAAAAAAAAATATGTTTTTTTCAATTCATCGAGGACGTGGAAAAAAAGAATGAAAGCAGGGCATTATTTCAAGTTGGCAGTGCAGAAAATGCACAAACAAATTGATGATGATTCCGTTTCTGGTTTGGTCCGAATCATCTCAGAAAATCGGCAAATGTTTGCAAATGTCTGAATGGGACTCAACACAAAGATAATCACCCTGTTCGTGGAGGACAACAGAAATCGGACAATATTTACTGTTGAAAGACTGAAATGCCAATGATTTGTACAATTTAAAGTTAAACAAGGTTTCCAAATAATCGATTATCAGAATAGTTGTCAATTCATTCAAAAAACATTGAGCTGCCTCATGAACACAAATGTACAATTGTTTACACTTCCTGGAATAACCTCGCGTAATGAGCCACATGGCCCTTCAGCAAGTTAAAACCAATTCCGATCTTAGCGTGGTCTACGGGGTCTTCAGACAAACAGGGAAGTTGTTGTCACGCTACGTATGTTATACGTCAGCCGCCCGGTGGTGATAAAGATATAATTGTTGAGCGTTACCGTCGATTCACTTGCAAAAAACAAAAAACAAAAAACGACTAAGACGACAACACAAGCTCAGGTCTGTCACGAAAGGCGAATCACAAAAATCAGATAACCTGGCAGGCGAGCTAGCAAAAATCGAATCGGCCCAAAATTGCGCTCGGGGGGGGGGGGGGCTGACGATACCTAAAGTTATTACTGAAGCAAATTCAATCAGGGGAAGCGACGGGCAGCAGAATCACTCCAGTTCCTCCCTGTGGAAACACTTGGTCTGTCAAGACCGTTTAACCTGCCCGATCAATGTCAGCAGACTGAAGCTCCCGAAAGAAAGACTCGAAACAGTACAGGAATAAAAGTTTGCTTGGCAGCCCATTTAGGCAGGAAATTAGTTGGCTGTGATTGAAACCAGCCATCTGCTGGTTGCAATGTAGTAAAATCCACAATGTTTCAATCGCCTTCTCATTAACTTGGCTCCGTTCCGAATTTCCTTTTTTACAATTTGCTTAGCCCGATCATGCAGGAAACTGGTTGGGTCTGAATGAATCCTACCGCCAGCTGGTTGCCAAGTGGTAAAACCCACTCCGTTTCCGAAAGGCACGGCTTGCACTTTTCCCGTTTACCTGATTTTCCACATTGCTTGGCAACCCAACTAGGCAGGTGATGCGTTAGGCCTGACTGAATCCCACAGTTGGCTTGTTTCAAAGTAGTAAAATCCTTGTAGTTTATTCTTTGGCAGCCTATCTAGGAAGTTAGGCCTTATGCTCTTGGGAAGCAGTAAAATGACCCCCCCCCCCCAAAAAAAACATAGTCTCCGCCTCATAAATAGACTTGAGGAGTGAGATGATTAATTCAGACGCTATCGTAGAGAAACATCTGCTTGCGTGGTCCTATCAAGTGTATTTATATCGGCGCTCTACACTGGGAGCCACACAGATTATTCCGGTCCACGCTAACCCATTTACCGGGACACAAATAAACACGCGAGACAAGCCCGCCCGCCCGCTCAAAAGAGACGAATGGCGGCTCCTCCACGTTGTCTTTAGAAGGACCGCACTGTACAAATAACGTGACAAACAACCGGGGGAGGGGGAGGGGGGGGGATCTCACTTTCCACCCTTCATTGTTTTCCAATAAAAATGAATCTTTTCTTTTCTAAAATAAAATGCAACTTTCTCATAATATTACAAATCATTTTCCAGAAAAAAAAAATGTGCGCATCACAAACCAAATACTGGACACGGCCTGATGTCAACTCAATTCGTTCCATTTGCTGAGGAGTTGTCGACTCAAGATGGCATTTAACAAGTGTCAAATTGGATACGATGATGTCGTGTTTGGACAACTCTGGGACTCACCTCCGCGAAAATGTGCCACTTGCACCCGCAGGGCGACTGATCTGGCTAACAGCTGCTAGCGTTTAGCTTTTAGGGCTAACAAAACAAAGGCTTCATAATTCATATGCACGGGCAGCTTTTCAAGCAAGGTTTTTCTGTTGACGCGGTGCCTTCGAGGGGACCCTTGAGCCCCCCTGCTCTTTAATAATGCACGGCCCTGCTGCTGTTGGGTCGTCTGAGTCTGGGCAGGAAACGTTTTTTTTCCCCGACTCACGACAATACCATTCTTGCTTCATCTACACCATAACGTAATTTCTTTCGTAACCATTTTCTCTTCTAACTTTCACACAAGTAACTCCTTTTTTCCAACTCATTCACTTCCATGGGCGTTGATATTCATCCACTGGAATCCAACCGGTTACTGCCATAGACGAATCTATACGTCAGTAAGTGGATGTTGAAGAGGGTCTCGCCCAGCTTGTCTGCGAAGTTCAGATTTATGAACAGCTGTAAAGACAAATAGATCCCTGTAGCTGCTTTGGAAATGACATCAGCACAGCTTTTGAGTGGAAGATCAAGATGCTGTGGTGACTCGTGGTGATTATGAGTGCGAGAAATGTCAGACTAAATTAAGCACCCGGCACTTGAACAGAGCAGGTACTGTACATATAGGGGACGGACAATGTGTCATGGTTGCTGGTAGAAAGTGTGGGTGAAAATAGCGAGAAAAGATGATGCAGTTCATGGAGTAAATGGAGAACCCCATGTCAAAAAAAAAATAGCGCTTGACCTGTTTCCTTTCATGTAAAAGCTCTTTTGTTGTTTTTGATCAAGCTAACCAACGTGCTAAAGCTAATTAACAAAGGACAGTCAAAGCTAGAAATACTTTTTTTTTTCTTTAAAGTCACAAATTTCTCAGAGAATAAAACGGTGTCAACTTCCTACACGTCTTCTTTAACTCTTTCCTCCAAACGTCCTTTTAATCCCCTGCTTTCCTCCCATCCACCACTTCTTTGCTAATCCATCCTTTGGATGCTTTGCTTGTCGCCATCCTTCGCAACTTCCTACCTTTCCGCCTTCAATCCGTCTCTCTCAACTTCCTACCGCCCCCATTCCTTTTCTTCCTATATCGCTAAGGCGTCAACATTCTGCGTCTGAGGCGAACGGACTGTACATGGTCATTAGCGGCGCGAGACTCAATCTCGCTCCCGGGTGGATCAACGCCTTACAGAAGCTCAACACGCTCCGGGCGGTTGAGGGCGAGGTGTTCAGGAGCGGATGGCATATTTACATTAAAAAAACAAACAAAACAAACAAACAAACAAACAAAAAAAACCCCCAGCAGTGAGCGTCGGTCGGAAGCTAACGCTGAGAATGGATGCGGAGCTTAAGGGGGGGTGGGGAAGTCTCCATAGGAGGGTGCTAAGAGGATTTAAATTCACACGTTAACATTGGTACATTCGGAGTGTGGAGACGCCCGCGCGCACGCACACTAAACACGATCCATCCTTCCTGCGGGCAGACTGTACACAGTGAGCGATGATGTTTTGACATGTTTGCGATGACGGACCAAAGTATGTAAACGCATCCGGTATTTGGGCCCCAAGGGGAGGTCCGCATTTAACTGGAGTGGCGCTCGAAGGAGACCGCCGCCGAGACAAGATGGGCCTAAATTAGGTGGAATGGATACACGCCGACTCTACTGTACTGTACGTGTCGAGAGGAAGCCTGCAAAGGGCCGCTTAGTAGGAAGGCAGCACCATTATGGTCGCAATGAGAATCCCCGATCATTTTGATCGCTATCGCTATCTCGACCGTTACTTATGGCATCAGGTTGGGGAAAACGTCGGTATTGTCATTGCACTACTCGACTCCAAGTCCCAAACCATGCTCGCATAAGCCGAGGGGCACGGTGTGGGTATTTTGGAAAATGAATATCAAAAGTGGTTGGCCGACTATTGGTTGACAAAGCGCTCGATTCGATATGCGGCAAAGCTCACATCTGACTCGTAATCATCGGCAATCGGGTTAATTTACTCACGGCAGCCGAAATCGAACGAACAAAAGACGTGTCTGTTGTTGCCACTCCAATGAGACCAAAAGTGTGGATGCTCTACAGTTCGTTAAGTAAGCGTGTCCAAGCTTCCCTCGGTCGGGCTGAACCGTCACGCCGCAGCCAGAGCCAATCGAGTGGCCGACTTCCTTCCGAGAAGGCTCGCAAGCTTGTTGGAAGTAAGCGGAAAGGTCATCGGGCCTCCCAATTGACTGACAGCTGTCACCTGTCAAACGCAAGCGACGAGGAACCAGCGACAAATTGGAACGCATTTTGCCTGCAGGGTTTCTTCGCATTCATTTCATGTATTTATTATCATTATTTTCATTATATTCATGTTATATTACACAGGCTGGTTCACACCTTTGCATTTCATTTAATTCATACATTTTAATAATTAAAAATGTAACAACATTTTCTTATTGTATTTTTTTACATCAATTTATATCATTCTTACATTTGATTGGGTTTATTGGTGTAATTTGAGGGTAAAGAAGATTTTGGTCATGATACTTCTTTTCTTTTTATTTTGTATGTATTTTTTTATTTTATTTTTAATCACGATCTTAAATTTGTTAAACGGCATGAGGTGAGGGCATTTTATTTAATTCAATTAAAGTCTGACTTTTTTTTTTCCTGAAATGCTTATTTTGAGAAACCCGTATTTGCCGTATCACATTTTGGATTCATTCATGACATGGTGTCAAAAACAGTTCCCCGCTGTTTATATAAAAACAACAAAACAGAAGAGGTGAAGTCAAAGTAAAATGGAAAATGTGTGTGTGTGTGTGTGTGTGCGCGCGCGAGCGCGGACGATGCGTCGGTAACACAACACCGGTGCGAGTGAGCCTGCAGTAAATCAGACAAGTGCTGAGTGAGGAAACAATGAGGAGGAGGAGGGGGAAGATGAAGGGCTTTTATCGCAAGGCAAGAACAAATGAGAATGCATTAGTGTCCACCAAGAAAGGTGGAGGGGGGGGGGGGGCGGGGGGTAAAAGGGGTGGATGGGAGTTGATAATCACCTCCGGCACAGGTGAGACGAGGTAGTGAAAAAGACCAGAAGTGGACTTGCTGATACGACTTCTCTGATACGCCATGACTGCAAACGTTCCAAATGGATGCCTTTCACGCAGACAATGACACCATGAGGGGGAAAAAGGCTCTGGCGCGCAGTGTGAAAGGGGCCATTGACACAACATTACACTCGACGACCTCTGAGCCCAGAAAATTAGCCTGTCAATTACACCCACCCATTTTGCGTGCCTTTTGCACATCACTTATGACACCTGAAAAGCAACAACTTTGACTCTGTGTGAAAGGGGCTACTGACGTGTCATTCCACTCTGACTTACTCAACTCTCTCCAGGGAGATGAAATTTGACAGGTATTCTTTGTCACCACCTTTCTATGTCTGTGACTTTCACACAGAAAAAACAGGGCCGTGGGTAAAAGACGGCTTGATATGGCAGCGTGAAAGGGACATTGACACCAATTCCTGCTCTGACGCGACCTCTCTGTTGCTCATATTATTCATACCCCAACTTCGTGTCAGTGCCTTTCACACAGAATAGTGACGGGAGGAAAAAAAGAAAAGTCCATGCTTTCCAGGCAGTGTGAAAGGGGCTGCTGACACAACATCCTGCTCTGATACGGACCTCCCTGACATTCTATTACCCCGGAATTGTTGGGTTCACGTCAACCGCCGGAGCAGTTGTTCCTGCGACTCCATGACAGAGGCGTCCATATTTAGTGAGGCTGCGCACAGCGGATTATTTTAGCAGCGAAAAACAGCTGCAAACACCGTCTGCAGCTATTTTGAATTTGTAATGGAATATGAAGATGGCAACATGCAGGCCAAAGGCAATTGTCCACATTTTGGACAACTCGATACTCCAAGACCGCTGTGCACGACTATTTATGGTCCCCATAAAGGAAAATGCTTTCTTTTTTAGTACCGGAAGAAGCGGGAACATGACACGACACCTCGACATTGAAACGGCGAAACTGGAAACTGAGGGCAAAGTGCGGCCAAGAGGAGACGGCGAAGTGCGACATACACAGTTAATGCACAACGACATGGTCGGCTAAGGTCATCATTTCCAGGGTTGGTTTGCGATTTCTAGCAACCGCTGATAGTTAACGTGACACGTTTTGTTGAGGAGGAGACTGAGGGTAGAGTACAACAAAATTGAGACTGTGGAGTGTAATGCCGTAGTGTCCAGAGTGAAGGTACGAAAACATGTTCAACAAAGGTTATCATTTGTAGAGTCAAGTTGTAATTTTTAGAAATTAATTCTGTAGGAGACTGAGGGCATAGTACAACAAAGCGGAGACTGTGGAGTGCAACATACTCGTGTCTAAAGTTAAGGTAAAATAATGTGCTCGGCTAAGGTTTTAATTTCTAGGGTCAGGTTGTCATTTCTGGCAACCAGCAACGGTTAATGTGAAACCTTTTATTCGAGTTATTTTATTCTTTCGATATTTGACATTTAATGTGAAAATGTTTGCCGTTTTTGAAACTCAGTTCAACATTTATATTATGTAATTGTAATCAGCTGTTTTGTTTACTGATTAGTGGAATCATTTTTCAACCTACTCCAGGGCACTTTTATTTGTTTGTATTTAATTGAGTGCCCTCACTTTCACAGTACCAAATATTTATTTATTTGTTTGTTATAATCATTTTCAGTTGAATGAGTTTGTCATACTTTTTCACATTTCACTCAGCTACAGTTATCTATTTTAAGAATCAAACGACTGCTCATTGAAAACAAATAAGGGTACAGATTTGTTTCTTTTGCTGTTACGGACTCGTTGCAAGGGTGGCCAAGTGGGGCAGTAAGTCATCATGACTTTCAAATGTTCATTACTGCCATCTGGAGGAGCGGAGTGGAACAGCGTCTGCCTTGTTTCTTTTCCTTTTGGGTTTCTTTCTCTCTCTTTCTCTCCCCAATCTACCAGACATGTTTCAAACTTGCGCCTTGGCCGAAGTCCGTCTCACTCAAGCCCACGTCGCCCCCCTCCCCTAGCCCCCCATCGCCTTCATCATCTTTCAGCGCGGCTACTCGAGGCCTCGTCTGACACGATCCAGTTGCCACACATCAGCCGAGAGACTTAGCTTAGCGCCCGCCGGCTACTAAGTGCACTAGTTATGTTAAATATGTAAACAAGCCAAAGAGCTGAACTCTCTTTGGCACTCGGGGAAAATCAATAAGAATGCACGAAACATCCCACACACGCTCACGCGCGTACACACACGCGCACACGTACACACACACACACACACGCCAGAAGTGGGAGTAAGTCATCGGTCTGGAGTGTTGACCTTCAAGTTTTGTGCTTCGAATCCAAAGCTAGTATGGCTAAAATAAAGCAAAAGAAGAAGCCCGACGTTTTTCATACGAGGGATCAGGAGGATCTTTTTTTTTTTTCCTTCGACTCTCGTGAAAAAATGTGAGATACGCATGCGGCACAGTGGCAATGAACTATACTCAAGTCATGTCACAAGCGGCAGCGACTCAGGAAAAGATTCTTTGGTTAGTCGTTTTTAAACATTTTTTAAAAAATATTTTTGAGAACCAACACAGAAAATTGATATCTTGACAGAAAGTTCAAAATGACCTCACTAACTATGCTGCTGTGAAGTGGCTAGAAAGATACTCATCATCATCATCATCATCAAGCTTGGCCTCTTTAATGAAAAAAAAAACATTAAAGGGGGAGCTCTCAGGTGGCGCATTGGGGGTAGGGAGGGGGACATGGGGAATGAGTGAGCGGGGGGGGGGGCTCTTTTAACTCGCGTGGCGAATAATTTGAGCCTGTAAACGAAGGCGACGGCCTCGCAACGGAGGAGATGAAAGCGGGGAAATCCGACGTCGGCGTGCGCCCGAGTTCACGGGGGGGGGGGCGGGGGGGTAGCGTTTGAACATCTGCCGCTGCTTTTGAAAATGCAGGATGAAGTATGACGCGGTGGCGGGAAAAAAAAAAAATCAGTGGATGAACGGAGAGGAATTGGACAGAGCAATGCGGCAAGCGAGGGCTGCACGAGCTCTAACACGGCAACTCTTTGACTCGACGACAAATCACTTTGGCCTCTTCCTATTTAGGTGTACGCAGCCCGTTTAGTTGGCATGTCCCTATTCTCTAAAGATAATAGCACACACCTAATATTTGGGGATAAAATGTTGGCCCATACCAACATGCAGGGAAATCACTTTGCTCAAAGACCCATTCCAGTATCCACAGCAACCCGTTTAGTCAGCAAATGAAGTCGACTCGTCCTTATTTTCTAACAATGATGCACACGCAACGCAGGAGAGTAAAACGTTGCCCCATAGTGGCACGCAGGAGAATCATTTTGCTCAAAAGGCCATGTCAGGACCTACAGCAGCCCATTTAGGCGGCAGACGAAGGTAGGATGTGCTTTTCTTACAATGAAGGAGTAAACTTCAGTTATGGGGTAAATGTTACTCAGTCATGGCAGGCAGGGCAATTACTTTGCCCCTCTTCCTCTTTTTGTATCTACAGCAGCCCGTTAAGGCAGCAACTAAAATGTGTGAATTTATTCACTCATCTAACAGGTATGGATCAAAACGATAAAGAACAAACTCACGCGTGACTTGTCCTGCCTGTCCTACGAAGCACCATTTCATGAAAGTACAAACGAAATGAACAAATTTACAAATTGTGTTACTCTCTCCATTCAAAACGCTCGCCAAACAAGGCTCACTTGCTGATTATTTTTCTATTTCCAGTTCTAGCGCAGCCCAATTAGGCAGGTGTGAATTAATGGCATCGTGAAATCTATTCTGCTCCAGTTGCTTCAGGACATTGCAACGACAGAGCACAACTTTGTTGAAAGGCTGAAATCAAATTACCATCGTATATATCATGCCTGTCCTAGCAGGTACCACTTTCTGGCTGATTCCCATATTCACAACGACTTGTTATTTTCTTCCTCCTTTTCTTTGGGTCTGAATTTTGAAATATGCCGATTGAGCAGCGCCGTGTGAACTATTTTTGTGAGTTTGTGCAAAGACAACATCACCAATCGAGCACGGCAGTGATGACAGCGTCGACATACAGTACAGTCTCCGCCCGACTAGGCTTCCCCTTCAACCGTGTGTGAACTTGACTTGTCTTGTCCTCGGCACGCTCTGGACCAGCTGACGCGCCCGCAGGCTGTGTTTTGATGGCTCTTTGCAAACACCAAATTTCAAAAATGACGGGTTTTCAGCAAGAATTTCAAAGGTAATAAAGCAATAGTGCACAACAGCCCGTTTGGGCAGCAAATGAAGTTAGAATCCTTCCAATAAATACAGACAACTTAAGTTACTGGCATGAATGACAATCATGTTTGATGTCTTGCTTATGCCGTCATCCACTGCAGCCCATTTAGGTGACAAACAGAACGACTTTGTTTTCTTGCATTTCAATCTTTTTCTGGTTAAATGTTGCCGTCTACTGCAGCGCAGCATAATTACTTTGTCCTCTTTCCATTTCCACCTCCAATGCAGCCCGTTTCAGCAACAAAGGTAAAATGAGATGAAAAGCAGACATGACTTTTTCCGCTAAGTGTTTCTGTCTGTCTAATAGAGAGTACAACCACTTTGTTAACGTCGTCTTTTGACCTCCACTGCAGCCCATTTAGGCGACAAACAAAGTTTGACGATCGCTTTGTACAATAAGCATTTTTTTTCCTAATAAAATATCACAAGCTACTGTGGTGGAGAATGATCACTTTGTTCTCTTTTCAGTTTGACCTCCACCGCATCCCGTCGAGGAACCAAAAAAGTCAAAAAGCTAAAGTATCCTTCTTTTCTTAGACTATAGGCAGAAAACCTGACTTTTTTTGGGAGGGGGTGCTGCATCTACTACCGAATAGGACAATTCTTATTCTCTATTTCTATTTAGGCATTTATTGCAGCCCGTTTAGGCAAGAGGTAGAGGTAATCATCCTTGTTTTTTGACAATAACAGCAGACACTTGACTTTTGTTGGGTGACATGTTTCAGTCCACCGGTAAGGTTCTCTTCCTATTTCGAGATCTATTCCAGCCCGTTTAGGCGACAAACAACAAAAGTTAAAATGTCCCTCTTTTTCCCCCCCCAATGAAGACAGTTTATCAAGACGTGACTTTTTCTGGTAAAATGTTGCTGTCTACCGGCGAAAAAGACTCATTTGGAAGAATAGTACCACCATGGCTCATGGCACAATAAGTGCCAAACTCCCCCGCCACCCCCGAAAGAGGCCCCGAGCTGCGGGGTGAACATCCTAATCCGCCAAGACCATAAAGCCGTGAAAAGAAAACACGGCCTTCCTCCTCCCTCTTCTTCCTCGTCACCGCATGTCCTCGGTCACGCTCTATAAAAGCCAAAAGTTCACCTGCTCCACTCGCGCAACCTTTTGTTGCTTGCGGGGGGGGGGGGGTTGACGAGCAACCCTGCCAGAGGTCAACTTGCATTTTAAAGCACTTTGGGATTCTAACTGTCGGGTCTGTCGGCCGGAACCAAGCGCGAGAACTTTGGGGAGGTGCTCCTCTGCCTCACAAACAAATCAAATTAGCCGCTTGGTTGCTCACTTTTTTTGCGGACGCCAATACTCATGTGGCTCCAAAGTACAATTAAAAAAAATACATCAATCAGTCATCAATCATCAGTTGTTCAACTATCAAATGGGTATGATTTTGAAAATAAAAGTGTACCTCTGAATAACCTGTACATTTGTCAGTGACTTGTGGTGAAACGTTGCCACCCGAATCACGTGGCGGGCAATCGCTTTGATTTTTTTCCCCGTGTTACAATCTTTTTCTATGGACCTGACAGCAACCCATTTAGTCGGCAAATGAAATCAGCGTGTCAATTTCTGCATACAAGACAAGCAGAATAGCTTTTTCAGGGAAAATGTCCACTACTCAAATGGAGGGCAACCACTTTTCTCTCTTCTTCCCTCTTTTAGTTTCTACTGCAGCCCATTTAGGCGACAAATGAAGTTAGCATGTTATTTGCTCACAATTAAGGGCAGAGGCTTGACTTTTTCAGCTGAAATGTTTCCCCCAATTCACATGGATGACAGTCACTGTGCTCTCTTCTGATTTCAACGACTACCGCAGCCCGTTTAGGCAACAAATTAAGTTCGCATGTCCTTCTTCTTTGACTCCAGAGGAATTTTTCTTTTGTTTAGTGGGATGGACGAAGATGGCTTTGCATTCTTCCCAATTCTTACCCGTTTAGGCATACAATGAAGTTAGCGTGTCTTTATTCTCTCACAATAATGGCACACAGTTAACATTGGTGGAGGAAATGTTGCTCAGTTTTGGCAATGATGTTATTTTTCTCACAATCTCACGGTCACATTTTCCGTCATGTCAATCTCTACTGGCACAGAGCACAATCTTAATTTCAACCTTTCCCGCTGCCCATTATGGCAACAAATTCAGTGAGTGTTTTCTCACAATCAAGGCATATACTGAATTGTTTTGGGTCAAATGTTTTCTTTTGCTCATTCGGAGGACAATACACTTTGCACTCTATTAATCTCATTTTCAACTGCAGCCCATTTAGGCGACAAATTCAACGAGCATATTCGTATTTTCTTACACACGACATTCTTTTAAATTCACCTGGAGGAGAATCGCTTTTGCCCCGTGCCTTCTGCAGCCCGTTAATGCGCCAAATGAAGTTAGAATGCTGATGTTTTCTCACATTTCGGGCAGACAAGACGCGAGCGATATCAAGCGAGAGGATTGCGGGCCGCTGGCCGCCATATTGCAGCCTTCAAAGGTGGGATGCCACAGGTGGCTTCCTTCATCAAGCTCCCCGTCGGTGGCATCTGGAAGGATCTGAAGGACCTTTTTATCCACATTAGAGCCTTCAAAAGTTCTCCTTGAACTTCCCCAAAAGTCCTCCTCCGCTCTCTGATCGTCTCCCACACTCGTTTTATCAACGTGAAAAAATATAACTTTTCCCTTTCATCTTTTCTCTCCCTCATTTGCACTTTTTTTTTTTATGAGCCCAAAGCGATTTTTTTTTTCGGGTGGAAAAAAAGAAATCCCAAGTGTCCCGCCGGTTGCCAGGGAAACAACGGCCCATTCCCCTCATTGTCTGTAAGTCACCTCATTTCACTTTATTAGGCACCCTTGAACAATCAAACACATCCGAGACAGGAGCTGCGTGTAAAAATCATTCATTGCCAGCTGCATTGCTTTGCTTTTTTCCCTTCCTCTCTTGCTCACGCACGCACGCACGCACGCCGGAGGGGCTAAAGGGCCACGTTCGGTCGTAATGACAGCGCGAGTCACCTTGTTTTTTTAATGGCGCTTCCCCTGGCTAATGACAGTGGAGACCACCTGAGAGAAGCGAGCGCCAGATGTCGCACGAAGGCAGACGGCCTCCGTGGCGACGCCGGCAACGAGGGCAACGGGGACGAATCCAAGATCGCAAATAGGATTTTTATTTCGGCTATCGTTCAACCTAACCGACGCGTTTTCGTCAACATCAAAGCCACTTGGAAATCCCCAACGAACACCACCACCGCCACCACCACCACCACGGTACCACGAAGGCCCACGCCACCCCCCCCCCCCATCGCGGGGTGGTCGCGACCGGAACAATAAGGGCCTGTCGTCGACATCCGACAGCATCGCCGTGATGTCAAAGCGCCGAGGGGGCGGGCGGGCGAAAATGGACGCCGGCTGTGACACGCCGTTACCATTGTTAGCGACCGCCGCTGACGTTAGCGTCGCTGCTAACGTCACGTCGGCGATAAGAGCGGCGGCTACAGTGATGCTGTGTTTTGATTTGAGGTTTTGACTGTCGGTTAGCGCGGGCGAGCATGGACACACACACACACACACACACACACACACACACACACACACACTCTGGGGACATTCATTTCACGCTCTGGCTGCGAGACAAATGGCAACACTCCTGCTTGAGAGAGTAAACTGCTTATCATCCACCTGTTGGCTTATAAAGACGATGAGCTAAATGTCACTCACAAACACACACACACGCACACACACACACACACAATTAAAAGCTGAGGCTATCCTGTTGTTGCGTGAGTGTTTTATATATATATATATATATATATATATATATATATATATATTTATATATAAAGCCTGGAGGAAGGCTTCAAACCCTCATTTGAAGCGCTGACCCTGTATTTCAACCCTAACCACGGCTTCAAACCCCAACCCAGACTTGAAACCCTAACTCGATCCCATCCTGCGGTTCCTCATGTTAACACCGATTGAAGTGTTGTCTGAGACGCGCAGTTCCTTTTCATCCAGTCAGCACAAAAGTGATGGGAGCCAGGAAGCAAACTCGACGCCGCCGCTGCCGGAGATGCAGCAGCAGCGGCGGCGGCGGCGGCACACTTTTAGCCGAGAGAAAGCTTCTTCTGTCTTTTTATGCTGAGGGAAGACAAATCTTGGCTTGCACTCGGAATGAAGTCATCAGCATCCCGAGGCGGTAACTTCCTGCGTGCCCCGAGGCCAACGTCCATCACCGTCGGCGGCAGCGAGCCTTGAGGGGGAAAAAAACCCCGCACACACACACACACACAAAAAAAAATAGGCAGGAAAACAAGCCCACTGCGAAAAAAAAAAAAAAAACAACAGTCAAGAAGGAATATACACCTTGTATTAATGTGTACTACTTTTAACTCATTATTTAATTATTGATTCACTAAAATTCAAAAAAAGCCTCTAATATTTGATTGAATCATAGATTTGGGAACAAGATGAACTGCAATCCACGAATGCATGCCATTTCATGACCATTTATGTGGTCCTGTTTAAAAACAAACGCTTTGTTTTTAAGAAAGTTTGCCGTCCGTCTTATCCAAGCAAACTGTCGACCTTGAGCAACGTATTTGCGATTTTTTGCCGGGTAAGACCTGCTCATCAACAATAAAAAGAGAGCACTCTTGTACAGAACGTTTTCAGAATGGTCGTTCAAATAAATCATTCCCATTATTTGTAAAAGTGCTTTTTTTTTTTTTTTTGTTTTTAAAAAGACTTATTCCAAATAAAAATGTGTTCTCGCTTGCCACTTCAAGGTGCAGCTCTCACCCACAAATGCACGCGCCCCCCCCCCCCGCCCCGCCTCCACACACACACGCACGCAAAGGAATCAATAAAGAAGAGTGCCTTTTCGCGAGGACGTAAACCCGACTGGGAGACAAGACGTGCACGCAAGCGCCTGTAGCACAGACGTAGCCTGCAGGCACCCACCAAGAAGACGACGAGGAAGCAATGGAAACTAAAACAAGACCTGGCAGGAGGTTGGGTGGGGGTGCTGGTGGTGCATGTGGAGGGCGGGGGGGGGGGGGGGGGGGCTCTTCGGACTGGCGTTCCCAGATGAGAGACGCTTGAGTGGTGTGAATGAGGCGGGAGACACAAAAGAGTCGGAACGGCCCGCGGAGTTGTTTACCCACCCACAGCGCGCTGGGTGCTTTCCAAAGGACGCCTCAATGGGAACCCCTGAATGGAAGCGGAACGGCAAGGGGGGGGGGGCTTAGTTCCAGTCCAGGGAGCATCGGCATGATGGTGGGCCTCTGAGACGCCCGCCACAAAACCCAAAAACAGCCTCTCAAGCGCCTTCGCCAACTCAGTAAAAGCAATGCGACATGCGGTCTGTCTGATGGCAAGCTTAAAAAAAAAAAAAAAGAAAGCATAACTCAGCAAAAAAAGGTCAGGATAAGCCCACTCGAACAGCTGAACTTTATTTAGTGTTAATGAGAAGCCCTTGAAATGGTGGCACGAATGTGCTGCTTCACGTCACTTGGGAGGCGATTGGTTAATATTCAACACAGCCACGTCCCGTGTTTGGAACTGAGTGACTCCAACTATCTGTAAGTCGGTAACTTACCGACTTACAGGAACTAGAAAAAAAAATTATGTTCTAAAACAACCTCCTTCCATTTACGCGTTGCAACAACAAAAAAAAAAAGGAATTTTCAAAAAGACACTTCCTGTAGGTCCTTTCGCAACATTGCCATCTAGTGGCCCGGCATGCACATTACACCATTGCGCCTCCGCGTTCGGATGAAGCGGGAATTGTCCTGACATTATCGGCCGTGTGTAAAACACTCCCGTTGGTGCCGTTAGCGTCAAAATCAAAAATGAAGACGAGCAAGGAACTAACATTGCAAGTTTGGAAGCGAAGGGGAATGTTTGGCGAGCTTTAAAAGCATCTCGAAAAAGGGAGCAGCACTTCACAGCCTCGAGATGCTTAATAATTCACATGTGGCGACTTTGCTGGTCCTCAGATGATCCATTTGTGTGTGTGTGTGTGTGTGTGTGTGTGTGTCCTGGACCACTTTAATTTTTTGAAGGGGGTGGGGGGGGGGCATCTTCACAAAATAGGTCTCAAAGGAGCACACTGCAGCATGTGTCATCTTGTCAGGAGTTCACGTTGACTTTTAAACATTGGAAAAGCATCGTGGCACCTTGAGATACGAATTGAATTTATCATTTTATTTTGCTGTGCTTCTCGTTTCAGTATTGACACCTACTTACTTACTACTACTAGTACTTTTTACAAGATCTAAACACTAGTTTTGATTTTTGTCCCAAGCAATGCAAAAACCCTCTGATCAGATTGTCAAAATCAATCTGGGTTTTAGTAAAAAATTAAAATTAAAAAAAAAAACTCCCGTCATTAAATTAGCATCCAAAGTAGCTTCTCATCAAAGCCGTGCGGAATTGCTAATCTGGCCCAGGAGGGGCAAAGCAAACGAACACTTTTGACTTTGTGGATTCTCTTCCTCCCAGTTTTCCCACCGACCTCCTCTTCTCCCAGCGGTACTCCTCACCACTAATCCGGTTTTCCCCTCGCTTGGCTTTCATCGACACGCCTGCCAAATTTCATGTTGTTGCCTGACGTGTTTGGTCAAAATCGGATCTTTCGGAGAGCATTGATTGGATGGCTTGAAATTTTATGGCCACTCATCAATTTTTTTATTTATTCCTTTTTTTTAATTTGTGTTTCTACTAATTGAGCAGAGTAGACTATTCTACTAAATAAAGGTCCCTAAAATGGTGTTTTCCAAAATAGCTTCTTTGGGCATTTTTTTGTGGGTCTGAGCATAAATAGACTTCTCGACTGAATTTCATGTTGCCAAGTGGAATTGGCTTCAGGGGCTGAATTTACAAACAATTTCAAGGACACCTGGAAAAGGTGAAAATGACCTAAAATGGCCACTTTTGGTGGGTCTACTCTGCTGAATTTCGTGTTACCAAGTCAATGTGTATTTGGGGGGTGAATTGGAAGAGTCCAGAACGACCTAAAATGGCCTATTAAACCCCAAAATGGCTTCTTTTTTTTTTTTGTACATCTCCTGGAGATGAACATCTCTACCAAATTTCAAATGTGCTCAGCAGCGGTGTGGAATGAATTGCCAAACAGTTTGAAGGTAAATGGTCCACAATGACCCTGAAATGGCCGTTTCAAAGCAAAACCTCCCGTGTCTGTTCCAAATATGGCTTCTAGAGACTTTTTGTTGACCTACTCATAATTGACTAGCCAACCAAATTCCATGTCGCTCCTGAGTCTGGCAACGGAGGCTGAATTTTCAGAACCGAGTAGGCAGATGTTCGCCTCTGGCATGATAATCACGGCTTTCAAGTAACATTGACTGTCCTGTAAGTAGGAAAAATGATATGACCAAAAAAAAAAAAAAAAAAAAGCATCATTGTTGATCAATCAGTATGTTCAATCCGGTAATGTGACACTTTTACAGTCTGTCGGGAGAAGTAACGACACGCGACGCTGTGCCTGACGCCATCGCGCTGGAAAAGAGAAAATGTGCTCGTAAAAGCCCCACTCAGACTTTAATGGCGGCGCGGCGTCCGTCGCTTCATCACTTTTTACAGCAGCCACCTTGTAAATGTTGCACGCGGGCATGGATGGGATGCGTGCGCGCAGAAGAAAAAAAAAACGGACTCGACGGCAAAGTCACCTTGACCCCGTGTGAACTTGGCACTTGGGTGACCTCAGGATTGTTGGATCATTTTTTTTATGTGCTGGATTTTTCTGTTGGTTGCTTTATAAGTATTACGAAAGGGCATCGTTACGAATGGATTATACCACTTGCAGTTGGGAAAATAAAAGCCTCGATTTACATTTTTAGTGGGATCTTTGCTTTGCATTTCCGTGGTTCCAACATTTTATGAGGAAAATTCTGCCAAACTTCATTGCTTTTTTTACATGATTATCTTTAAAAAAAACAAAAAACATGAAGCAACACAAAGAGACCTAAAGTCATGTAGCATAAAGTAAGATAAAATGACAAAAAGTAATGTCCCTGGCAGCGGGGCAAAATTTCCCACGTCCAAATTTGGTCAATCTCATCTTTTCCTCCACAAATCAATATGTGGTTAGTAACATAAGGTGACAAAACATCCCCATGTAACAGGACGTGACATCATGCAGCGCAATCTACCAGAAGTAACGTAACACACGGTAACTCCATGTGGCATAACAAAACTAGCGTAAAACATACTTTTACGGAACGTTACTGAATGTTACGTAGCGTAACAGAGCAGTTTTGTTTTCTGTTACGGAACGTGAACTTACGTAACGGAGTAGAAACGAACACAAATTATAACGTACCGTAGTGCAACGTCTTGCAACGAAACGCGTCGTGACGTAACGTGACATACGTAGCGCAACGTAATGGGCTGTAACACAATGGCGCCATCGCAAAGTGTCACCGAGCAACACGTCGAAATGCGACGCGACTACGTCACGTGTCTTGATGTAACGCGACTTGGCGTCACGTATCGTTCCGTTTCTTTAACGGGACGTGTTGAAACGCGGCGTTTGTTGATGACAGTTCCTGTCCCTTGGCTCATATTTTCCACTTTGTATAGATCAGACAGGCAGTCGACAAAATAGATCCTTTCTTCCTCCACGAGGGAAATTCACCAAGGGTCGCAAAGGACAAAGTGTTACATTCCCTCAATCTGGCACCTGTGGTGGCACGTCGATCGCCGCCTAAACGGGTTGTGCGTTTAAAGTGCTCGACATGCGTACTGACAGACATCCTCACGCTGCCGCGACAGCAGCTTTAGCGGCTTTAGCAGCTCCAGCGTCCAAATATATCAGCCGGGCGGGAATTCCCGGCATGGCGAGTCGCCGCTCCCGTTACGGCATTCAAACGGAGGCCGCCGCGCAACTGAGTGTCGGGTGCAGATGCCACCGACGGGCCTGACGTTGGACTTGACGTCGCTTCCGGCTCGTCGGCGTCGCCGCCGCTCCGCATCTGCTGAAGTAGCAGTTGTTTGAAGGATCGCAATTAGCGACATATCTCCGTCGGCTCTGGCGTTTCTCATTGCACGATACGTAATCACAAGAGTCTCCAGGGTTGCGCAAGCCCACCGTGAACAAACGTTAGCAGCGCCTGACCTCATCGGTTCGGTGGAATTCGTACGGACAGACGAGAGTCATGACCCGCCCACCGGCGAAACGCCGAAAATCAGTTTGGCACCGTATCGTCGCATTTCAGTCCAACTTAGTTCTCAGCCTTTTTAGCAATTATTTTCAAAGACGTGTTTCGAAACAAACTTCCGCCACGAATGAGTTTTGGTTTGTCGTTGATGAACTTTTGAGGACTTGGCCCGGCTTCCATTCGCATTCATCAGGAAGTGGCTGACATTTTGCGCAAATGTCAGCGTGTCCATCTGAATGCAAAGTCCCGACTGCTCTGAACATCTGCTTTTGCTCCTGTCACTATTGCACACCAACCTGTGATGTTCTCCTACTTTCATCTCCACTTTTTTGGTTTTTTTTTGTTCCTGTCCCCACTAATGGGACCGCCAAAGGGGGGGGGTCGGGGGGGGGGGGAAGAGGCTTCTTCCTTTTGAACTCTAGAATGGCCCTTTGGACCATGTCGGGACATGCTGGGACGTCGCAAGCGCAACAATCTCCCCACCCCCACCCCCATGCCAAAAAAAACAAAAAACCTTCTACTAAAAACATTGACTGAACATGTTGGCCGTGACAAATGATCCCCTTCATCAGGAAGCATCCGGTCGCGGGTATGTCATGTCCCGCCGCCGTTTCCGCCTGTAATTACACGGCATCGCAAGGGGGCGGAACTCTCTTTGGAAACTCTTTTACGGTCAGATGCCTCGTTGTTCGGCGAGAACACAAGTGGTGGTTGCGTACAAGTGCAAATTTCACTGCTGTTCCCAAAGTTACAAGCACGAGACGACCCCGCCCCCTCTGAAAATGCAGACTCATCAACATGCCAAATGTCAGGATTGACAGCGAGCAACATCTGGTCAACATTTCAAGCACTCAATTTTTTTTTTTTGCTCTTTGAGGCAGTAAGTGATGGCCAGCTACAAAATAAAGAATCGCATGCAGCAGTCATGCGGTACAGGGACGAGGAACACGTGCCAATCTAACCCAAAGAGACAATTTTCAAGGGAAAAAACGACTCCGATTCCATTCGACGGCCAGCTCGCAAAATCATCTGGACTTTTCTGTCTCTAAATCGTCATTCGTAGTCTCGCCGTGGCACGCGGAATCCATCCATGAACGTCGGCCTGCAGTACGGGTGACAAAGCACAAGTACTGATCTAACATTGAGAGCTGCTTTGAAAGAAAACTGTACTCATTTGACGATTGTCGGCCAGCTACCGAAAGTATCGTGACTTGGATATCGGTTCAAAATCAAAAGCAATCCCATTGCAACAATCATGCCTGAAAGTTTGCTTGCGGTCAAGGTGACGGGGAAAACGAGTCCTGATCTTACCTTCACAGCTGCTTTTAAATAACAAAGACACACATGAGCCGTTTGACGGGCGACTACAAAAAGCATTTTGACTCTGATATCTCTTCAAAAATCAATGGCATTCTTGATCGGGCGTGCAACAAACATCCTTGAAAGTAGGATCAAAATCAAGCGCCATTTGCCAACGACGCAGACTTAAGGAAGAGAGGCGCAACTTTGGTCCACCAGTAGCAAGAATGTCAAATCAGACACCTGTTCAAAAATCTAACGGACGCACCGTTGTGAAAGCGCTATTGCAATAAAGCTGTATTGTATTCAAAATCAAACAAATATAAGGATCTTAAAAAGAACTCTAAAATGTTTCGTGAGCCAGTGAAGGGATGCTAGAGTAGGAGTGCTGTGCTCCCTCTTACGAGTACCAGTCGAGGGGCGAGCAGCAGCATTTTGGACCAACTGGAGACGCTTCATGGAGGATTGGCTGACTCCAAAGTCAAGTGCATGATAGTAATCCTGCCGAGATGTGACGAAGGCATGAAGGACTGTTTCAAAGTGCTTTTGAGAAACGAGAGCTTTGGCCAGCTGCCGTAGCTGCAAGAAGAAGACAACGGCACCGATTTGCCGCTCCAATTTCAAATGACTGCCCAGGATGGGATGTACGAGGGCCACTCTGGGACCAAACACCATCACTTGTGTCTTCTTTTCATTGAAATTCAAGAAATTCAGAGCCATCCTGGTCTTGAGTTCCTCTAAAACAGGATCAAATTGGCCTCAATCTCGATCGTGAAAATCGAAGGCGATGAGATGAACTACTTTCCTCTACGATGCACTTCCTGGTTCCTGACCAATAAGGGCGGCTCAAACAGCAGAACAGAAAGTTGGGCTGCAGTGATCATGTACTCGGTGAATGTGTGAGAGAGAGAGAGAGAGAGAGAGAGAGACAGAGAGTTGCATGTATTATAAATGACACTCGTCCAATGAGCTCATCCGGCACACTCCTCTACTTCCTGATCCCACATTAAGACGACACCCCTTTATGAATAATTTATGAGCAAGTAACCCATCGGCCTTTCTGTGAAATAATCGGAAATATTCCCGTCTCAATCTTGGCACGGTGAGAAAATAAGGAAGAGGAGGATGAACCTACCGCGTGGACGACTCCCTCGGAGACGCACGCACCTATACACACACACACAGAAAGAGAAAGAGAAGGGACATTAGTATCAGTGCACATCTGGGTCATGTTTCCAAGCACAAGGATTATGTGTATGACGGTTTGGGATTATCACACAGGTCAAATTTGCTGCACATGGACTGTGAGCTCATGACGTCGTGGTGGCTCGCCGTCATCCCGCCGCATCTCCTTCTCAGACCCGTAAGGAATTTTATGGGATTAGGATTCAATTCTAAAACATTTCTAGGTATTCAAATCCAATATACACCAATCCCAGTTTGATATAGTGAGATTAGACAATCGGGATTAGACATGCTTTGACTCTCCACCGAGTGATACTGCATGCGAAATCTGATCGAATACGTGAGAGCATGTAAAATGGATTCTTACGTTTACATTGGGTCCAAGTGCACAATCTGAACCTCTTGATCAAATCTGGATGGAATTTAGGGTTCATAAAACAGTCACATGTAACAAATATCGAAACTAGGTGAGAATGGGATTTCAATTGTACTGGCACCCAATGTGAAATCTGGATCCAGTCGTGATTAAATTTGGTTTGGGATTCAGTTCTGTAATCCAGCATTCACATTTTTATGAGATGAGACAGGCGGCGCGAATGATCATGACGTGTCATTTTCCACGTTCACTTTCAATCGGTTCAAATCTGGCTCAAATCCAGATTGGATTTGGTTCCCGTTCATGATACACAACCTGACGAGAGTTGGCGGCGAGATCCCTTTGAGAACGAGTTCAAGATTGCCAACGTCTCAATTCATTTTGATCTGTTCATGCGTGACTCATTTCACCAACTTTTCTCCGCTTTCATGCGGAATTTGCACACGAGGGAGAAAAATCAAATTAGTGTTTAAATTCTCAGTGGCGCCATCCATAATGGCGCCACTGAGAACTAGAGCGGGCTAACTTTTTGTTTTTTTGTCAAGGCATACCTATCAGCTGAATCCTGATCTGAATCAAAGTTTTCCAATTGTTCTATGTCGGGGGCACTCAATGACTGCACCCTCGACTTTTCCTGGTTGACGAGTGCAACAGTGGGCCAACACGCCAGAGAAGAAATCCTCATTTTCTGGCACTCTGCGCTTGTTTTTAAACACTTTCCAAACTCTTTGCTGTTGTTTTTGTGTCTTTTCGCCACTATTTTCACAATGACTTTCCCATGTGACGTTTTGGTTTGACCAAGTTTGCTGCGCTGTCTTTTAGAATCCAATCTTGCGACCCAAGTGCAGAACAGAAAGAAAGAAACATTCTCGCTTGCTGCTCCAACCGCGTTTTTTTCCAAATCTGCATTCATGCACACACAACTCGGCAAAAAACAACGCTGCCACTTTTGCCCTCTTCGAAGCAAGCAGGTGCAAAGTTAGCGAGTGACCTCCCTCGGGGTGCACCAAAATGCCGGAAAAGTCTCCCCGCGGGCTGGGGGGGCTCCCGATCAACCCTGACCCACTTCACCAACGCGGACAAAAATACCCACCGTGTGTCCCCCGGGGGGCGAGCAGGGCTGCGGTCAGGGCGCCCAGCACCATCCAGCGAGCCGCCATGGTCGCGGCCAAGCCGGCTCGTAATCCAAACACTGCGGTCCCGGTAGTCGTTTTGGTGCTGCTTTTTGGGGGGGGGCGAAACTGTCTCAAGGGATCCGTTTCCAGCGTGGCACTGGCGCACGCGTTTGAGGAAGGAGCGATCGAAATTGAAAGAAAAAAAAAAAAAGGTCCCCCGGTAGGTTGCGGAATGTTTCCCCCGAGCGCAGCGTCCGCGCTCCGGCCAGGAAGACGACAGGCGAGGTTCGGGGGAGCCTGCAAGCGGGGAAGTACAGCTCCGCCCCTCCCTTACACGCACTCCAAGGGGGAGAAAAATGGGAAGCTCACGCACATGACGAGCGGGCGGCACCGTCCTGCAAACATGCAGGTCCTCCTCCTCCTCCCCCAAGGATGCACGCCGCGCTTGACTTTCCAAATGCCACTTGATCAGCTGTTGTGGCCTCAGAAGGCAAGTCGTCAGGGAGCAAGTCATGACGCTCACCGGTCACCTCACCAGGCACACCTGGTGCACAACGTCATGATTGGATTCGCCCCGCTACTCGCGGGAAAGGCCAACCGCGAATGGCGAAAATCCGCGGATGGACGACCCATTCGAAACGCCAGCATGCGGTTCTCCACTCTACGATGTCACGTAGATTCCACCGACATCGTGGAGTTTGAGAACCTGAAACAATATAAATCTGTTAAAACGTAGGACAACCATCTGCCAAAATGCTTGGGGAACGTTTTAAATAAAAAATGAATATTGTCATGTTATTTTACTAAAAAAAGAAACTGCAAACTTTAAATATTAAAACAAAAAAAATGTGTTTCACCCTCAAGATTAAGGATGTGGCAGTTTTTAATTGTGAAAAAAAAACTTCAATAACTCAAACTAGAGAAACCCAAAGTTTTCTGCTTATGTTTGCAGCAACAAGTGAGGAAACCACATCTTCGATCAACACTGTCACCTGGTGGCCACATGGCAAATTACACCAGAGAAATCAATTTCTGTACACTTGTGTACAGTATATGTTGTAATATGATGTTTGGAAAAGTGGACAAACGTGTTAAGATGGAGCGCACTTTGGAATAAAATGAAATCACATGAATGTAATGCCGGATGCTTGTATGGCCCCAAGGCCAAATTGGGCAATGAGGTTTGGTGCGGGCTCCCGGAAGCAGCAACCATCTGACATGATCACATTTATTGTTTAGAATAATACAAATAACGATGAGCGCAAGATATACACGGGAGGGTGTTATTGCTGTTGGTCGTCTTCGGGCGTTTGCGGTAGAAGGCTTTCACTGTTGAACCACAGAGCTTCACTGGTGCGACTGGACAGGATGGCGCGCTCGATCAAAGGCCCTGGAAAAAAGGCGAGTTGGGCGGGGGGGGGGGGGGGAACAAAAAGACAAAATAAGTGAGGGTGATAGTCCATCTTAAATTTTTTCAAATGGGGGGGGATGATAGTTAAGGTGACAAAAAAAGTAAACGCTATTTATTATTTAAGTTTTGCCAGCACCATCCACACAGAGACAATTTGTGTTTGATGGCTTTTTAATCAACGTCACATGTTTAATCCTCGCCAATTTGCTGTTTTAGTTGCGGTTACCCATGTCGGCGGGCCGATGCGAGCGCACGTCGGTCAGGACGATTTGCAGGTTGGCCAGGATGTGTTGAGTGGGAAAGTCCAGCTGTGGGGGGAAAGCGGGAGAAGTGGGCGTGAAGCTCCGCCCACTTGAGCTCCGGGCGTGGCGGAGGCGGCGACCTACCGTGGCCACCTGCGTCCGTAAGTAGCACTCGCTCTCCACCCCGTACTCGTGGCCCGTGCGGAACAGCGACAGCATTTTGGAGATATTGATGCCGATTGAGCCTGAAGAGGGGCGGGGGGCGGGGGGCGGGGGGCGGGGGTGCACTAGAAAGTTAATTGTGCGTGTGTGTGTGTGTGTGTACATATTTTGTTTTATTTTTGGAAGAAGCTTCAGCGCACCCCTCTTGCTCTTCGGAAACTTCTTCCGTAGTTTGTTTTTCAGCGGCGTCAGTTTCGGCAGCATTTCTGGCACAGCGACGTAGAAGTCGGCCTCAACCTCGTCGTCTAATATCTGGGGGGGGGGGGGAATTATCATGAAAAATATTTTTTTAGTATATGTTCATGTTTACACTTTGCTCAACCTTTTTTCTTTATATTTTCAGAAGTACTTTTCTGATATTTTTGTAGTATTTCTTTGGTTAAAAAGCAATTTTGGACAAAAAGGGAATTTTACGCCTCTTACGTCACCTGCTGAATGAGCTCCGCGCCTCCGACAAACGCAGCTCCGCACTCCTGAGCTACTCTCGCTTGGTTCGCATCCTGCGATTGAGAATACACGACATACTTGTTGGACGTCATCAAAACATCATTTCGTCATATGAAATTGTCTTCTTGCAAATGCCGGAGAAAAAGAGCTGACCTCGGTAAAAACCAAAACTTTGTTCACATCGGTCTTGAAAGGATGCGGAAGATGCAACATGCCCACAAACGGGTCGATCTTTTTCTGAAAGTAGGGGAAACAAAGATGTGTTCAAATCAAACATTTTCACCAGAGCAATTTTACCTTCGGCAGGGCGGTTGCGTGTCTGGACTGCAGGTACTGATGTCTCAATTTAGTTCTTGGGCCCAAAAAAAAAAAAGAGGATCCTGGTAGTACTTTTTAGAGGGCCGGGAATATTTTAAGGTGGGACATAGTTGACCGGCATGTTTTGTTCCAGAAACAAACACTGACAAGTTCCTCGAACTAAAGGAGGAAATGCTGCTTCGGAGGATCTCTGCTCGTGGATAAACTTAGTTCCAAGGTGATCTGGGAATATCGCTTTGGAGAAATCCTGGAACCTTTTGGGAGGGACACATCTAATTAGAACCTTTGTGTTTGAAGACCTAAAAAAAAAAACAAAAATCAAGTCGTGAAAGTTCCCAGAACTTTAGGTGGAAATGTGGCGTTGAAAAGTGGGCTGGTGTACTTGGGCAGAAGAACCCGGGAGGTGATACCTGGCAGTTCCAGGAACCTTTGGGGTACGACATTATGGTTTGGAACCTTTTAGTTGCAGGAAAAACGGACAGAGGGAGGGGTAGGTAAAAGTTCCTTGGACTTTAGGTGGAAATGCAACTTTGGAGGACCTTTATGTATTTGTGCAGCACAGGAGGGATTTGCCTAAATGAAATTCTGGGGGCCAAACTTGGAGCCCCCGCTCACCTTCTTCTCCAGTTTCATGTCCAGCTTGAGGTCCACATATACGGGCTGGTCATGCGGCGTGAAGTCCAAAGCCTGATAGCTCTTGAGCAGTTCTACGGCGTCAACGGCGCTATAGATGGTCCTGGGGTAGTGCCTCGGCACGTAGACGTCATCCACGGGCGCCCACGCCGTCTTCCCGAAGGGCTTGTGTCGCTCCGAGTCATTCACCACCCTCTTTTCTTTCTTCACCTCCGGCGCAGCCGCCTCTGCCTTCTTCCCCTTCTTCAACGTCCTGAGAGCACAAATACAGCGTGCACATTTTTTTTTAAAGCGATTGACTTTTATGGAGTTTTTCCTGTTGCTTCCATGCATATGATTCGCCGGTTTTGAATGACTGTGTCATGAAGGCTAATTTCCGACAGCAGATTTGTGGTGGTTCATGTTGTTGGTTAGCATGAAACAAATGGACTCGTGTGTCAAAATTAAACTGTGTGGTTGAACACTTGAGTGTTCGCTGTTCCTTTTTCACAGCAGGGTAAAAGTGGACAAAACGGCTGGCCGAGAACTCACTTGAGGGCAGCAAAAGTTCTCACGGGAACATTGTTGGAAGGAAAAGTAGGCAAGGAGGAAACGCCACCGCTTCGGAGCTGCCGCTGACATCCTGTGACAACTTGGGGGGGGGGCAATGAGAGTGAAATGGGAGCAAATACAACCTGAACTGATCTTTTGATTTATGGTCTCAGACAGAGCGAGGCTTGTAACCTAACGGCCATTATGGGACATTTAATACCGAGAGACTTTGGAACCCGTGTCAGCCGAGAAAGACAGACTCCTGGTATTCGGAACAGTGCATCAATAAGGCCGGGATCAAATCTCTGTGATGACGTAAGAGGCTTCATGCACGCCAACGAGACCTCGAAAATTACGTGGCCAATTCAAATACTGAAAAAACTGTCAATTGCCGAAATAATAATACAATGCTCGACAACGTCTCCCGTACGTTCTTCCATGTCACCTAAGGTGCTTGATAGAAACCCGATTTGACGACTAGTTGAAATCTTGTCATCTCGAGTCACAGTGCATCTGTTTCAGATCCAAATCATGTTTATTCAGATTTAATGGGTAACAGGACATGGAAGCATTTTAGTGATACAATGTCAAAATGCTGCAACACTTACATATGCACATGACGATCATTAGACAGACACTAGCGCAAGACTGAATGTTTCGGTACAATGTAAGGATTCAATGTAATCAGCTATGAATCTCGCTAACCAGCAGATGTCACCGGTGTGGTCTATTTTATAAAGCTTTGAGGCTTGGAATCTTTTTTTTTTTTTCAAATCTATATGACAAGGATTCATTCAATCAATCTGTACCACTAGTAATAAGATGTAGATTGTAAATAAAAAAGGAAGCAAAGGCAAAAGATAGCTGACCTTTCCATACGGTACGCGCGTAAGTCGCCATCTTGGCGGAAACCGGAACAAGTCCGGGTGAAATATGGTCACGCGAGATTGTTCCGTCCGGGAGTTGACACTGAACTTCCTTACCAGATTGACCTGGTAGCAATACAGTCATCTATCGTCAGCGTGATTCTTATTAACACTTTTGCGTTCATTATTTTCAGCCGTTGTTAATCGTTGTTCATATGAATGCAAGACTTGTCCTTTAGTTCTGACACTTCCCTCAAAACTCCGCCGCTGTCTCAACGCAACTTCGTCGCGACGTCGCAATGTTGTTCACGCGAGAGTTCTGGAAGTAGGAATTAACCAATTAAATTATTAGTCCCGCCCCTACCATTTCCTCTACGTCCATTAGAAAATCAATAAATATAAGATAACAAATGAACGGACAATGTAATTATGCATGAATCAATCACAAAAACATACAACTGACAAAGAAATATATTGACCGAGTGCAGTCACACATTTATTTTTTATTACATATTTTCCTTTTTTTAAATTTATGTCTGCTGTAAAACGTTTGTGTGTTGGTTGTATTTTGATGTTTTTCCAACATATCTCGTTGAAGAAATGTGTATGGAAACATGTCAAATACGTTCCATAATCAGACACTATCAAAGTGGCAGTGGTGTTATTAAACCAAGAAAAAAAAAATCTAAGTGCCATCAAGACTTTTCATGTTGTGTACTTTTCTATACTGGAGATGTTGGCGTTGAAACATTCCATCCAATTTTGTGCCTTTGAATGCAACTTAATACTTGACTTCACATTTGGCCTTAAAGTGACAACAAAGCAACTTGAAATGACGCATTCAGGAACTGCCATGAAATAACAGAACGAAAGAATATTTGGGCCACCCTGGAAAGAAAACAACTCTTACAATCAAGTCAAAATCTTACATGATTTTTAAAAATGTAATGTGAGAAAAAGTTCTTCCCAAGAAAAACGTAATTTTTCCAGTAACAGCTAATTCTGGGAAAAAATGGAACCATTTTATCCTTTGTACGATTGCCCTTTTTTTTTCTTTGTAACTTTGACTTCTTGATCAGAAGATACAGCCATGCTCTTGTAATATTACAATGTATAATGCAATTTTATTCACGTACCGTTGCGCCCTGTTAAAAAAAAAGTTTCTTCTCATAAAAGGACTTGACTCTGAATAATCATTGCATAGGCCTCGAGTCTGTAACAACGCAACTCATTCAATCGTACTTCATTGCGTAATGTCTTCTGTCTTGCTCAAAACGACTTCATGTCTTCACTTTGCAACTTTTTCCTTGGAAGAAAAAAAAAATCCTGTCACTTTTTACAGCGGATATAAAAAGTTTACGCACCCTTATTCAAATGCCCCAAAATCTTTTTGAGAAGGGAAGTGAAACCCCAACAACGGCGATAATGTGCTTGTGCACCCTTTCATGATTGAGATGTGGACGTTGGGCCAATCACATTCAAACGCTCGTTAAATGGCAGTCGACCGCGGCTGACGGCGACACCATTTAAAGTGCCTTCGATGAATGGAGTGGAAAAAGTTCAGAAACCATTTGTCTTGGTGTCTCACAAAAACCTGGCATTTGAACAGCGGTTCGTGGACTTTTTATACCCACTGCATATTTCACAATAATATTGCTCGTTTGTCCACTTTGTTTCGTATTGTCACCACATGTAGTGTTTTATTCCCAAAATCTACAAACTGATTTTGCGTCGCGTGGCGAAGACAAACGGCATCATTTCAGTGTTTGTTGAGAAACTGCGTTTGCAAAAATACGACTGAGGTCACGGTGGCAGCATTTTTTGGTTTTGAACTTTGATGACGGGGAGAAAAACGGAAAATGAAAAAACGGGGGAAAAAAAATGTCGGTGTGCAACATCAGGCAAAGACTTCCAAAAGATGGCTTGATATGAAACTGTACAGCGTCCTTTAGGTGGGTGTTTAAAAAAAAAAAAAAAAAAATCGAGGTGTCTTCTTCCGCTTTGAGCAGCACTACCTGTGGACGGGGGGCAGGTGGAGGCCGTTGAGCTGGCGGGGGGGCGGCGCGGTGGAGGAGGAGGCAGCGGGTGGCGCCGGTCGCAGCTCCAGCTGGGCCAACAGGGAGAAGTGGTCCGAGGGCACGTGGGGGTGCGGGCAGCCCGTCAGGTTGTTGTCGGAAAGCCAGTTGGCGTCCAGCGGGCCCAGCACGCCCAGCGCGCTCATGTGCGTGCGCGAGAAGAAAATGTAGTCGATCACGCCCTAGTCGGGGAAGGGGGGGTGGGTGTAACATAGCCCCAACAAATAAACACCATGCAAATGAATGAAAATTAATGACTTTGATTTGTGTGAACATTTTGTTGTTCATGTATGATAAATAATATGTAGATATAACAAAAATGAAAAGATGTAGATTTAACCAATTCAAAATACAAATGGAAAAAAAAGAATGAAATCTCTCGAAATTCATAATCTAAAATTTATGGTTTCCCATCATTACGATTATAGATCATTGCTGTCACGAAAATGAATCTGTCATTTACGATGAAAAATAAAATATCAAGGCAATTTTCAAACGGCGAAAGAATAAGTTCAGAACTTCACCATAAAAAAAATTCCAAAACAATTTTAAAAACGTTTTCAAAGAACGAGCTGAACGACACTTTTTAAATGTTATTAATTTAGCCTCTTATTTTATGATCAATATTGATCAGAAATCATCACGAGTGTAAAAGAAAACAACTGAGGCAGTGTTCATAACATCATTTAAATTCAAAAAATTGTCCAAAATACAAATAATCAATTTAAAACCTTGAATAAAGTCGAACCAAATTGTTATCATTTTATGTCTTCGCTATTTTAATCGCCATCATCATTTTACTTACCTAACTGTAGTTTTATCAAAATAAGTAAATAACATATAAATGAATCAATAAGTCCATTGAAAATCATGAAAAGTATCCCAAACGTCACTTTTAAAACGTACTCTAAATCGAAAGCAAAAGCAAAAACGTGTGTCCTATTTTCATGGAAGCGGCAAAGGTGAACGTGTCCGAAAGACGTCCCAACCTTGAAGTCGTACGTGTAGTTGGTGTAAGGCATGACGTGGCTGTCGTAGGCGCTCATGAGCTGAAAACTGTGCGTGACGCTGCCGCCGGCGCCGGCACTGGCGCTGCCGCCGTTGCCGCCGCCGCCGCCGTTGCTGCAACTGAAGTTGCTGAGGCAGTCGTTGTAGCGCAGCTCCTTGAAATCTTTGTGGTTGTCGGCCACGCCGCCGCTGCTCAGGTACTCCACCACGCCTGCGCCGCCCAAACAGCAAAATCAGCAACTTGTCACCCACAGTTGAGCGCGCAAGTGCCCCACCGCACGCGCAAGTGAACCTTGCATTTCAATCATCTTTCTTTAAAAACACACTTTTTTAAAAAATAATCTGACTTTTGTAACAGCTCATTTTTTTTACCACCGCCCTATTAAAAAAAAAAAAAAAAGTTAAAAAAAAAACAAACATTCTACAATCGTTACTGGAAAGCGTTCGTTTCGGAGTTACTCATTCCACCGACATTACGCTTGTTCTCGAAATTTCTCCCAAATTTTTTCGTATCCTGATTTTTAAGGATATGCATGTAGCTAACCAGCATTTTTCTTAAAAACAATTTTCGCAATCTCATGACAAATCTTCTGTGATGAGAGTTTTGATATCTATTTCTTTTTTTGACCACTTTTTTCCCCAAAGTGTATCCTGGCAGCTTAACCAAAAAAAAAAAAAAAAAATCTTTCTCTCTTTTTTAAAATTAATGTAACTTTATATTAATTTAAATACTGCATTAATATGACATTCTGATAGCTTTACAGTTTTTAGAGAATTTCTTTTCTTATAAAATGGCAACATTATCTTGGGGTACCTTTGGTGAAACGTGCATTTGTTTCTTTCTTGAATATTTTTTTTCTTACAATAAAAAAAAAAAAAAAAATTCTTGACACATGTTTGGCACTTTTTGCTTCCATTCATCCTGAAAAGCTTCCAATCTAATTGGGGCATCTTGGCAACTTGTTTGCAAAAGCATGGCTTGATCTCTTAGAAATGAGGAGGGGTTTTTTTGGGGGGAATATTCTGACTTGATCATGTAATTTTTTTTTTCTACAGTCGTGCAACATTTTTCTCTTGCCTATACGAGCTATGTTTTGTAATATTCATTCCCTAAAAATAAAAATAGACCGAAATTCCTTTCTTTCGAACTACTTTTTTCCTTTTGGAGATTTTCATAATATTCAGACTTGGCTCACGTCACCCGCTTCACTCTTGCAACCTAAAAACATCTTTGACCAACGGCGCGAACGTAAAAAGATCCCGACGGCGCTCCTACCCGAGTCGGGCAGCGAGTTGAGGTCGGCGCACAGCACGATGGGGATGGCGGAGGCGTCCGACTCGCCCGCCGCCCTCTCGGCGATGCTCTTGAGCTCTGACAGGAACATGACGGTCTGGATCAGCTTGACGTCCGAATATTCGGGGTCCCAGTGCATGTGGGCGTTGGCCACCAGCACCAGCGATCTCGCCGGCGCCGCCTTTGCGCCTGAACGCAGACAACATCCAATGGTTCTTAAAAAAAAAATAAAAAATTCATTCGTTTGCTCATAAGACGGGTCACTGCAGAAATGCTCATCATCCGCCCGTTGGTTGGTCAAAACAACGTAAGGGTGGCGCGCCTCCTTCTCACCCCCGGAGAACGAGTCCTTGTTGACCTCCAGCAGCACGGCCACGCCGATGTTGTCCTTGGTCATCACCCTGTTGAGCATCACCTCGGAGCCTTCGGAGTTGGCCATGGCCACCTGGTTGAACTCCACCGTGTGTTTCTGGACCAACGTAAACCTGCGCGCATCAATCGTTGCGGCTCAACAAAAACCATCGAGAGACAACAACTGGAGACACGCGTGCCAACGCTCACTTGTCCGTCTTGAAGAAGACGGCGCAGCCGTCCACGTGCTTCCTCTCCTGTTCCGACACCAGCTTGGCTCGAGATTTGGGGCAAAAATAACCGTCGTAGCCTCGTGACTTGAGCGTCTCCAGGAAGAAGGCGTAGTACTGCTCCGTCTCCACCTCCTGGACACGCACGCGAGAGGCGCACCGATTTTTCCCATCCAAAGCCATTGGCGCACTCGCATCAGTCTCGTGGCTTTCCAACTTTGTTCGCGCGAGGTGACTTTCTACTCGGGAGTTTCTATATCTCCTTTCTTGTAGGAGTGCAACGCTTTCCGCTATGGCGGTTTCTACAAAAATAAAAAAAATGCAATCCCATAACATTACGATTACGCCCTTGTTGAGTTTGTGTCGAAAAAAACCCAAACCCATACTATAGACCGCAGGTGTCAAACTCAAGGCCCGCGGGCCAGATCTGGCCCGCCAGATCATTTTATTTGGCCCGCGAAAGCAAATCAAGGATGGCAACTTTAATGATGCTTGCTAAAATCGCAACCAAAATTTCAAAATCTATTTGTACGTCATGTTCTATCATGTACATACAAATAGTTTTCTCTTGAAATTCACAACTCTTGACTTCCTTCACACACATCACCACTTATTTGAAAATGTCACAACTTCATTCTCGTGTCTTCCAAGTATCACAACTTGGGAGCTTTCCAATGTTGTATCGCCGTGATCCCCCCCACGAGGGCGCCAAGGTCGGGGGCCACGCGTCTCACCTGCAGGCTGACGATGTCGGCGTCGCAGCCGTTGATCTCCTCCATGATGCCCTTCTTGCGGTACTCCCAGCTGAGCGCCCACGAAGGGCAGTAGCCGTACAGCTGCCGCGTGGCATACTTGTCGCACAGCACGTTGTAGCACATGACGGTGAAGGCGGCTGAACGCGGGCAAAAGGGCGGGCGGCGGCGTCACCATGACAGTTTGAAGGAAAAAAAAAACAAAAAACAAAACGACGCTAGCTTTGGGTGGCGCGCATCTAACCTGTGGGGACCGACTGGTCGCGTTCTTGGAGGGTGATCCACGGCCTTTGGGGGAGTTGCTCTGGATGCACTGCCAACAGAGCGGCGATGATGAGCCAGGCAAAGTCAAAAGTCCCATTTGGAGTTTTGGAGGCCGATGTTGATTTTGGGGAGGAAAAAAAAAAGTAGCAATTGACGATTAATTTAAAAAGATGTACATATAATATATATATTGGAAGAAATAATATTATTTTCTCCCCTTCGCTTCCCAGAATGCATTGCGTGACGCAATGCATTTGAGAAATGAAGGTGTTAGTCCTTATCGCGTGTGCCTTTGACACATTTATGGTATTTTAGTTCTTTTTTAACCAACGGTGACTTTGGATTGTTTTTAAAATAGTCCCATCCAAGTCGATTCCTTGCTCATTTTGCATTGTTTGCCTAAGCACTGTTTGGAAAAATGAAGATTTGCTTTGTTTGGAACGGCGGGTCCATTGAATGACCCGCTTAACAAATTTCCTTTTGTACGGATTTAAGGGAACAAAAAAAAAAAAAAAAAAAAAAGATTGCGCTCTAGATCAGCGGTCCCCAGACTACGGCCCGCGGGCCGGATACGGCCCTTCAGCACATTTGGCCCGGCCCTCTAACCGTCCTGTTGTCCTCGGGTCAAAATGACCCGTCGCTGTGTTAAAAACGCCCCAAAAACCCCCGAACTGCAAACAGCGGTGTCTACAAGCCTACTGGAACCTACAAAAGGATTATAAGGAAGGAACACAAGAACTTTAAGAGACTGCTCATATGTGTGAGAGAGATTCTGCTCTGACAACTGAGCTGAACTTTTATCTGTTAAGATTGTGCATGGCAAAACAGAAAGTTAATGTTCCATGGCTTTTTTTTCTATGAAGAACCCAGAGAGAGTTATTTAGTTATTATTTATTTCCTGTTTTTTCTGTAAAGAACCTGGAAAGGGTTATTTGGGTGTGTGTGGCTTTCTGGAAAACAATAATTTTTTTAAGCTCCCCTACGAGAAGGGAAAAGTTATGTGGCCCTCACAGGAAAAACTTTGGGGACCCCTGCTCTAGATGAACGTGTGACAATGGGAAACGTTCACAGCAAAAACACAATTAATGAAGCCTTTCACGCACTAATAATGAAAACCTGATCACCTGATCGTCTGTCCCTCAAAGGATTCATGTTGAGGTTTAAGCGAAACGTTTTTAAAGGTTTGCGGCGCCTTGGTTCATTAAAACTAATCTCGTTCTTAGCACTGCCGCAAGTCTTCACTCTTGCAAAAAAAAAAAAATAAATGTTGCCGTCCTCTGTCGTCAATCCTGCGCTTAAAAGGTGACGAGCATTTTTGGAAGGTTTCCTGAGACAAAGTAACAACAGTCGTCTTCCCGCTCGGCGCGACTGAGTGCCTTTGACCTTCATCCAAGCGGCGACAATCTATCCTTCGTTTGCTTCAAACTTTCTTCTTTTCATTTTCAAAAGTTATTTTGAAGACAAAGGAGGAACCATCATAGTTGTTCTTGGTTTTTAGTCTTCATCTAAAGAGAGTATCTATTTTTATGGCCCATCAGTTGCTTACAACGTTTGATTTTGAAGGGTGTCGGCGCTTTGGTTCGCGAAAACTAAGTCATGACACTCGTCCAAATTCTTTTTGATGGTATCGCAAGTCTTTGCCTTTCATCCAAAATAGGGAATATTTCCTCACGGCTCATGACAACGGTCGTTAGGGCGTTTTCTCATTTGAGATGCCAATGTTTGCTTTTGTGTTTACCGGCGAGATTGTCGAGCATGTAGTTTAAAAGCTTGCGCGTTCCGTCGGGCTCTTGGTACAAGTTGAGGATGTCTTGCGAGAGAGGATTTCCTGCAACGACAACGACCACACCAAAAAGCAGAGTCAGCCCGATCAAAGATGTCGCTGCTACACGCGCTCGAGGTGGGACGTGAAGAAGGAGCGGACGGCGGAGTGGGCGCCTGACCTTTCAGTCCCAGCGTTTGTAACTGGAAAAGCTTCCCGAGTTCATACGGCAGAACTCGCAAAAGATTGTTGTTTAAAAGCAGTTCCCTGAAAAAAAAACAAAAAACAAAAAAAAAACTGACATGACTACCAAATTTCATGAATTTCTGTGAGCACATCTGAAGAGGAAACGGCCTAACGCCACTCAAATGATTTTTTTTACACTGTGCGTCATGGAACGCTGGGCGCTGAATTTGGGGTTTGAACGGTGGTGCGAGATGTCCAAGATGACCCCAAAATGGCTGAAACGGGCGTCCTTGCGCGTCCTACCTGAGAGAGACCATGTTGCCCAACTCTGCGGGCAGGCTGCGGAGCTTATTGGACGACAGGTTCAGGTAGGCCAGACGAGACAGCTTGGCGATGTCGGGGGGGATGCGCGTCAGGTTGTTGTCGTTGATGTGCAGCGCCGTCAGGTGGGTCAGCGTCCACAGCGAGCTGCTCAGACTCCGCACGCGCCCTGCCGACCAAATCGCATTCAACCCTTTCGGTTATTTTCAAATCAACATTCATATCCTTTGGCCTTTTTCTTTTTCTCCAAATGTGCAGTTACGACTCGTTATCTATCTCACAGAAGAATATTCACAGCGCCGCTATATCACGGTGCGAAATGGCAGTCCGTGAAAAGTGCTTTATAAATAAGGTTTGATTGATGGATTGTATTTAAAACATGCCACGAACCGGAAATCTCGAGCTCGGCCCACTGAGACTTCTTCCCGTTCGCCGCGTCCTCGGCTGACATGATGGTGTAACATCGGCGAGGATCCGGAGGATCATATTTGTCCTTTGGCATACCGCACAATCTGTTAACTTTAAAAAAAAAAAAAAAAGTGAGGGGGGGGGGGTACAATATTCATTAAAGGGCATACATACAGGATATACACCTGGCTGTTGATAATCAGACAAAAAAATAGGTCACTTAGTTAACTCATTCAGTACCAGCCAATTCTGTACCAAGTCTGAAAAGACGTTTAAAAACGTCTTTGGGAGTGAATGAGTTAAAAACCATCTATTTTACGCTTTTTTTTACACGGACCAGGAAGTAACGTATCAGCTAAAAAAAATCAGACAAAGACCAATTTTGGAATGATATTGTCTTCACGTCACATTGTCATTCTCCGTGAACCAGGAAGTACCGGTCTCACCAACAAAAAGACATGTTTTTGCAATTTGATTTGCTCTTTTGTGACACAAGTAAAATCCCACATTCCATTCTGTCAGTCATATCATATCTTAACCAGGAAGTAGCTTCCTAGCTACGTCTCTGAACACAATACAGGAAAACATCACTTTACCATTTTTCAAATTTGTTATCCAACCCCAGAAGGAAAAATGGTATGGTCCGGTTGAAACGTTGGACCTTATGCTCGATAAAAAAAGTTGTAGCCTGCTAGCTAACACTTACATGATGCTGGGTTTTTTTTTCTCCACTTTAATTAGCTAACTACACAAGTGGAAAAATGCGACAGTGCCACTTGTCGAGTTGTAATGCTTAAGGCCCCAAAAATTTGTCGGTCGCCCCCACAAAGGGAAGAGGTTGCCGGTCTCCTGGGGGCGGGGTTTAATGACAAAAAGATAAATAAATACCACGGATTGGCCACAGAACAGCAGGCATTGACGCTGTGTCTGAAGGTCACTCCAGCTCTAGATCCAGTTCAGTCCTCTCTCAAACTAAACTCACAATGAAACCAACAAAAACACAAACTGCAATTTGTTGCCACTTCACTCCAACTCCAGAATTACAAAACAAAGTTACAGTCCCATTCCCGATCCTCCAGTCTTAGAAAGTCATCCATTATTCTCAGTAAACCAATCGGACAAATTGACACTTTACCACCCTCCGCCAAGTTGAGTGTCTCAAGCTCCGTCATGTTTTCATAACGTCAACAAATATAAAGTTACGCCACGTGGTTACAGTGTTACAGTCGTGCATGGGATCACGTAGCCGCATGAGGTTCGCAGGAGGTGACAAGTTTGGACAAAGTCTTACATAACCTGTTTACACACACGCACGCGCGGCCCAGCGCGCGCGCGCTCACACACACACACAATTATTATCTCTTGAGGAGTTATTTGAAAAGTAGGTTGCAAAAAAAGAAAAAGGAAAGAGCTAATGGAAACTATGCAGCGTGTCAACTGCGGCAACAGCTGAGGCACGCGCGCATGAATATACGCATGCGCATGAGGATCCAAACATAGCTGCCCCCACGTGAGCACCAGCTGTCACTCACCTGGCAAGGCAGGTATGGCCACGCCCTCCAGGCTTGCAAGTGACTTTTTATTTACATGAGTAGAAAAAACCCCGGCAGAGAGTAAAATACGAAGGACAAAGCGGAGGACGCTCATGGGGGATATTTTGAAGTTGTAAAACAAAGTCAGCCAGTCAGCCATGAACGCGCAAAGCAGGCGATTTGACCGGTCAACATGTGAGTGCTTTCCATAAACAAGCGCCCGGACGGCGTTGACAACATGGCGCCGTAAAGCGACAAACACCATCAGGAAGATATTACCTTCATTCGTGGGCGGTGGCAGGCGAGGTTAAGACGCGGGTGTGATCTGCATCGGCGGCGACATGTAGACACGACTGTTGTTGGTGTGAGTACGTCCGTCCACACCAGACCCTGAACGTCTCGGAAACAGGAGGGCGGAAAAACGTCACTTCCGGCGCATATTCACCTATCGTTTATACGCATGCGCGTATTAGCTTGCTACCGTGAGGCTAACGCTGCTACCGTTGACTAACGTGGAAAATAAGTTTCATGAGCATTATTGTGACGATACTTTTAGCAGGTGGTAAAGGAGGCAATATACGTTGTTGTAGTCAGCGAGTCGTTAATTTTCACCATTTCCCACCCAACAAACATGGATTTCATGCATTTATATTATTAGATCAAACATCGTTACACGATAAAGAAAAAATAATGTTGGAATATTTGGGAATTTTTTTTAACCATTTATTGACAGCCATGCATCTTTTGAAACACATCGAGATAAGGGTGAACAAAAGTGCGTACTGCTTTTCATTTAGTCAAATAATCACCGCTCAAAACAATAGTGGTTCAGTGATTACAGAAGGTAAACGAGCAGAACTAAACTGACGTTGATCCGACATGTTTTGTAACTATGCGACAGCATTCAAGTCACTGAGTTTTTTTCCCCAATACATAACTTGGTGGAAAAATATAATGGTCCAAACGAGTACTTTTCAATTTAGGAACCATTCAGATTTTACTCTTGACTTTTCCTGTCTTTACTGGTGTAAGTAATTATTTTGTCACCTGTACTGTTCTGGTTCTGCCAGATTTTATTGAGTAATTTGTTAATTTGTGTGCGCGTCCGAGTTTGTGTGACTATTCGGGCTCGTGACACTACTGGCGGATAAAAACACTTTCTCCTTTGGTTTTTCTGGTCCTCGACTTAATACGTCTCCACATCCGCCAAAAGAGGGCAGCCGCGTCATTTAAAATGTTTTTTTTTTTTTTGTCCTGAAACGGGAGTTAAAACAGCGACAGGCAGCCAACACCGTGCTCCTGCTGTCCTCAACAGTTCAACAGATAAAGTTTGCAAATACATGGATGTGAGTGTATATTCTTTGTAATTTGAATCAATAATGCTGGTCCCATATAAGGACACAAAACCGAACACTATGGTTCACACCATCTTTCATGAACTGAAAGTTTTGAGACTTTTTCTTCATACGCAACCGGCCCATTTATCTCGTATCTTGTTCAGAAATTGAATTAAAATTCTGAATTCGTTCTCCTTTGCCGAGATAATCCATTCACCTCACAGGTGTAGGATATCAAGAAGCTGATAGATAGCGTGAGTATTGCACAGTGGTGCCTTAGATTCCGTTTTCAGAAAAAAAGCCTAGTTGTAGTTGTTTTTTTTTTTAAGTTGTCTTACGTGGAGACTTGGAAAAACATATGCACAGTATACATTAAAAACCACGAAGCGTGGAACTGGCTGCCGTGTTCAATCTGGCCACTAGATGACGCTTCAAGCACACAGCTAAGCTTTGGCCAGGGAGGGAATAGAAAAAAAAGTCTACGTTTTTTAAATCAAAATACAATTAAGTGGAGTAAAACGTGCTGGGGGGGGGGGTGACTTGTGATAAAAATAGAGTTTTTTTTAAAATGTCCTTTTTGGTCCTTGGTGGTTTGAACAGTCACAGAGGGCTGCAGTGCCCCAAACACAGCACCTGCGTCTCCCTGGCAGGCATACACACACACACACACACACACACACACACATATATATATCCGTGTCGTCATGTGATGCCAGTTAGTGCACTTTTTATTTATTTATTTTTTGCGCCAACGTTTCATCTTTCTCGCCCCCTGGAAGTGTCTTTCTTCCAGGCGATTTACTGCATCCTACGTTTGACTTAAATGTCAGGCCGCCGTCGAGCTTAAATTAATGGCAATCGCACTCCTCGGTGTTGAAATTCTCGGCGCATTTGTCACGGCGAGTGCACGGGCAACACCTCAAATGTCAGGTAAACGCGACGCGAGGATGGTAAATGTGGTGTGTTGACTCAGTTAAAAAGGCACTTGGTGGATTGTCTCCTTTGCAGCGGACTCAATTCAGACTCGGCTTGAGGCCCCCGCGGGCAACCTCTGCCGCGATGACGCGCCCACTCGACATCTGTCTCGTTGCCAATTTGGTATCCATTGGGCCAAGTTCTCTTGTGAAGGCACATTACAAAAGACCAATATGTGTCATATCATCTTCACTCCTATCTGTATATTGCTCGCTAATTAGCTTTCAGGTTAAGTCGTTTCTACCCAAGTAATCTGCCTGTTAAATTGACATTACATGTTATGGGATGGCACGACTTAATGGGATGGCACGACCATTTTGGACTTTGTTAAAAAAAAAAAAAAATTCAACATTGCCACTGTGGTTGAAGTCATTTTAATTGGACCACTGCATACGTCAGCAGCGGGTGTCAGCCCCCCAAAAGACTTTTTGTGCCGGAGTCATTAAAGCATAATAGGAAGTGTAAAAATGTATAAACAAGCCACATAATGTCACACCGTATATGCACGCTGTCGGAATCCTCGGGAGTGCTTCAAGTTGGCCATGTTTTATTCATAGCGCAGAGAAAACAGAAGGCGCACACGCCTGTCATTTGCATGTTCACACCTAAACTCGACGCCCCCACCCATACTGTGAGTCATTCCCAAGTATGAGTGTGCGTGTGAGAGAGTGGCGGGCTTGGATGGCTTTCTTGGCCCAAAAAAAAAAAAAAAAAGCAGGCAAAAAAGTGTTGATGCGTGATGAGTGCCAAAACAGTTTCTGTATTCAAGCAATATTGTCAGTTAACTTTTTAAACATGTTTCTGGGTATGATACCAAAAGGAGGAAAAAAAAAATTGTCAGTGAGGTTGTGACTGTTCTCTTAAGAAAAAAAAAAGATCTCAAAATATTAATAAATAATACTTTTCTTACCTAAAAAAAAGTGAAAATTTGGTGGCAATTGAAATAAAATCTTACCTCCCCTTGGGTTGAAAGAATCATTGACACGACCAAAGTATTATATATCTATAGATATATATCTATATCTATAGATTTTATTTGACACCCGATTCATCTTTGAAGGACCCCGAGAATTTACCAAAATTACCTTAAAATTGGGGCTTCAAAACAGCAACTTCCTCTGTGTTTTCAAGTATCATCTTGAGATTTGATTTGATTTATTTTTTTGTGGGTCTACTCATAAACGTTGCTTTCATTTTTTTCATTTTTCAATTTTTTTTTTGTTGCAGGTCTTCAAAGGGTGCAATGAAGAAAATGTACATTTTCCTCACTTTACTCCCCCCCCCCCCCCCCAACTGTTTAGTGTAACGTGGTAGCAGTTTGGCAACTCATTTCAAAGCGGTATCTGTTTTTGGTATGAGGGCGGAAACGAACAAAATAACCCCCAAAATGCTTCAAACCACAACGACAGGATTCCTATTGAGGATGTCTGAGGGCGAGTCATCAAACTTTGCAATGACAAAAAACTCAAATTTTTGGTAATTTAACATTATCCCTCTGCCTCATACATGTTGTTCAAATTTGGTACAAATTTGACAAATCATCTCTGAGTGTGTTTTTGGTATCGATATTGTAAATGTCCACAATGACACTAAAATGGCCCCTTTGAACCAAAATGGCTGACTTCCTTTGTCTTTTCGGACATAGCTTCATGAGCCTTTTTTTGTGGGCCTACTCATCATACGTCACGTCGACTAAATCTCATGTTGCTATGCAAAATGGGTTTTGGGGTCTGAATTGTCCCCCAAAAAGTTCGAATGAGAGTTGATGATCGTTTGTGGCTATGAAACAAACGTTCAATCACAACCATACAAAATGAAAGCACTCACGATGAGCTGCTGTATATGCCACAACTGGCAGCCGGAGGCTCACACGGAACCTCCCTGCTTCGGCTCCTCTTGCCCCTTAAAGGCACGCATACAACATACTACAAGCACGTACACTAATGAGACTTTTTTAATTCTTTTTTTTTACCTTGAAGAAATCATGCAGCAATTTATTTTGAGGGGGCTGGAATGGATTACTAAAGCCGATGACGCTGATTCTCCACTTTGCAGAGTTTTATGCAGCGTCGGTAGTTCTTCTAATGTCGGGATTATATATACATAGAGGGAATATTTTGAGTCGATGATGCGTCTGCCTTCTTGCCGCCGCCTACACGGACGGCATTTACATGCGAGGATAAATGACGCGGACGTCTTCTGGTAGACGAGCGGTGGGAGGAAGAATGTCTATCCGGTCAAAATGTCATGACATTTTCTCAAATGAGAGCACGCACGCCGACACGCGTCGCGCGCCAAGCCAACGACTTGACGTTGACTTGATTCACGTGCCGCATGGAATCGTTATCGTCCATTTAAAATCAAAAAAAAAAAATGTATTAATCGCGACAGTCATCAAAAAAAAAAAAAGAAAAAAAAGAAACTATTTACGATTTGCATGCGACAATTCAAATTCAAAGGAATGGGGAAAAAACAACAACACAATGGAGAGAAATGAGTCTATAATAAATAAGATAAATGAAAGAGAACCAAATCATACTGTATCCTAACAAAAAGCTGTTAGCTCAATGCTAACATTTGATGCCAAACACTGTCGGCGGGCTAGCAGAAATTAGCATCGACGCGACTGTCATTCCAAATCTTTGAACTGCTGCTACCTCCCACACTTGGGGCAGCAACACATACAAAGCGAGCGAGCATTCGACAGGGGCATACGTGGACATAAAAAGTCAACACCCCCCCCCGATCAAAAAATGCCATTTCACAAAGTGAGTCACTTCAAAATGTAAACTGTCAACTTAAATTGAAAAACATTTTCCATGCGGTGAAGTAAGAACAAGTGTGATCATATCCTCCTATTCAGACTTCATAAATTACATTTGTGTTAAATGGGAGAGCGCTTACACCTGCCAAAACAAACGTCCACGAGCTTCATGCTAGCATATCATGTCAAATGCTACGTGACAAGTTTCTCAGCAAACTGAAAGTAGAGATACCGGAAAATGGAACAATAACGCTGTGTTTCCCTCTTTGGAATGGCCTCCCGCTGCACGTTGAGTTGAGTTTGTACACGGTTACTGCCCCAAACTGATGCTAATTCTTATTAGCATGGTGCGCTAAACAGCGTAAGTGCAATAAAGGCCCCCTTTCACGCTTCTGCTTGCCTTTATTTGCGTTGTCCGTGGTTGTCTCCTCCGTTAGCGACACGCCACTAATCGGCGTGCGAGTGCCACGCAATCACAGCCAATTAGGCCCCTCTGCTGTCGCGTGTGCGCGCGAGCGCGCGGGTCTGTTCTAGCCTATTAGCGAGTGATCCCGTTGATTAGCCGTCGAAGCTAATGCCAACTGTCACGTCTGTGGAAGCAAAAAATAAAAAATAAGAAACAACCGTTAGCTCACAGTGAAAACAAGACCATTAAAGAGCCCAGGCGATAATTATTATAGACTTTTATTTTTTGGAAAATATATATCATGAGCGTTTTGTTTTGAAGCCTATTTGGGTGGGTGTGCGTCTGTGCTGAAGGTCCAAGAAAAGCACAAGCAGAAATAAAAATCCTCCAAAAAAGTGTGAGTAAAGATATTTTGGGGGAGAGGAAAAACTCATAGTATGGGAATAAAGACAAATCTTTGTTTTTTTCTTTATTTGAACCCTTTAGGCTCCTTTAGTAAATCTTCATAATTTATTTATTTATTTTACATTTCAAAAGGTTGTAGCTCGAAAATAGTAAGAGATAAAGGCAGACTGTAAATGCCGCATTTTCGAGAAAGTATCCGTTGTCGAAACTGTTTCTTGCGGCCTCTGTTTGGTTTGGATTGTCCGGCACTGTTGTGGAAGTCGCAAAGCGGCGGTGTGACTTACCAATCAAGTCGAGTCGGCGTTTGTTTGCGAGCGACGGCACGGCGCGGCACGACGCGACGACGCGACGACGGCGGCCCTCACGCGGAAGGTGGACTCAATGGCACGATGCCAGACGAGCCCGTCGCTCACGTAGACGAGGCGAGCGTCGGGTTCAACTTGAAATCTCGTTGGTGACATCCTCCATGCACATCTGCATTCTTGTGACGTGGCTGGGAGAAAAAAAAAAAAAGCAAAGAAGCTTCTTTCACTTGTGACTGACACCTTGAGGCGACTTCAACTCAGCGAGACTCTTTGGTAAACAAAATGTTCAGAGCTGCTCGGTGACTCTCTCGTTGGGTTTCGAATGAGGGTCACTCGCTTGAAATTTGGGTCCCAAGCTAAGATTTTGTTTTCAAGCTGCCAGATTTCGAGTTTCAAAGTAGCTTTATTGTTTCAAAGGATGGGCTTTTGTGTTGAATTTACAAATCCAAGGGTAGGTTTTTCGATTCGGGTTTCAAACCCGGGTTCCAGTTTTAACCAGGGTTACTGTCTCTGGTTTGGCTTTGGGTTTTAAACTAACTCTAACATGGTTTAGGGATTGAAAAAATGATTATAAACAAAGATTAGGGTTTCAAAGGAGGGTTTTGTACCAGGATTAGGGTTTCAAAATCAGATTTTGAACTCGGGTTAGGGTTTCAAAGCAGTTTTCAGTACTCGTGGGTAATAATGAGGAGGCGAAGAACAAGTCCCACGTGCCCAGTCCCACTTATTTCATCTCGTCATGACTTCAAGTGCACCTGCGCACCCTTTCTAAACACCCTCCCCATCTGCGCACCACCTCAGGTGAAGTTTGCGACCGCTCAGCACACATGAAAGCAACGCCGCAGGCGGCCGTCAACAAAGCTGCGATCTTGAAGATCGTCACGCTCTTTATGCGCCCGCTCGTCGAGTCCTTACACCAGGCGAGAAGTTGAGCAGAAACGCACCTGAAGGCTTTAACGGGGGATGCAGCTGTTTACTGCCCTACTTGGCACACTGAGGTGTGTGTGTGTGTGTGGGGGGGGGGGGGGGGGGGGTTCAAAAAACACCTTGCAATGAACATGTAATGTGGAACCGGACTAAATCACAAAGAATCAGGTTCCTCATTGTTTACTTACAAGGGAGGCACCATTATTTTATTCCACAAGAGACTAAGGGCAAGGTGCAGCAAAGTGGAGACTGTGGAGTGTAGTGTCTGGTGTTAAGGGACACTAACAGGTTAGCCTAACTTGTTGTGTTTAATTATTTTACTTTTTTCCCTCGACTTGGATTTTCAAATACTTCTGCAAGTTTAACTCGGAGGAGACTGAGGGCAAACGGAGACTGTGAGCTGTTTTTCTCCATTGTTCTATGATGAAGCAATTTTATTCAAGAGGAGGATAAGGGCAACGTGCAACAATGTGGAGTATGCAGAGTGTATATGTACAGCGCGATAGTGCAGGCAGAGGCTAAGCAAACTATGTGTTTATTTTTGTCGCTGCATTTATATTCAAGACGAAACTCATGGGAAAGGGCAGCAAAGTGGAGATTGTGGAGTAGAAAACGACAGCGTTCAAATCTATGACATGACAACTGAGGAAGCTCACGTTAACATCTGTTTTTATTTGTTGTCATCCTCAAATTTAACAATGGCACAGCAAATGTATCCGAGGGGAGACTGTGGGCAAAATGCTCAGAGTTGTGACTGTTGAGTGATACTACTGCAGTGTTCAGATCAAAGGCATAGTGTCTGAGGAAGCTAACATTAGAATCTATCAGGTTACAGGGCGCATGAAAGGGTTAACAATGATGCAACACATTTATCAGAGTGGAGACTGTGGGCAAAGTGGAGACTGCGGAATATAATGCCACAGTGTTCAGCTGTAAGACACGACAACTGATGAAGCTAACATTAGCATTCATTGTTTTTTCATTGTCATCCTCTAATTTAAGAATGACGCAACAAGATTATCCCAGTGGAGACTGTGGGCAAAACGGAGCAAACTAAAACGTGAGCATATGTGGCTACTACTTTGCCGTACTAAATATTTGCTCTTTGTTATTTATTGTGCGTGCGTGCCCAGGCTTTTTTTGGTTCAACACGCACCACGCGTGTGTGTACGCGTGGTGCAGGTTACACGCTGTCAACAAAGTGGGGAGGATGAGTTTCGCATGAACGCTTCAGCACTTAGCTTTCATCGGGCTTTTGCCGCCTAGGCGTCTGTTTTTGTTTGCCGTCGGTCTTGTGTTGATCTTTTTGTTTCCCCTCACGAATGCTAAGTCGCTTTGTAGTCATTCAAGCCGCACAGGTTGGCCTTTGCCGCTGTCTTCCGATACGCACTCAGAGTAGGATTGCGTCAGATTATCGTCATTAATTATGCACTGACGTTAAAACACACTTAAATTGAATAACTTTTGAAATAATTAAATGAACACACGCGGGGCAGCAACACAAGCAAACGGCGCACGGAGAACAATTTATTTTTGTTCTTAATTATGCTGCATCTAGGGTCAGTATAACTCAGTGCTGCCAGGCAAGTTGTGGCACAAAGTGGTAATACACTAAATTTGGACTGACCGAATACAAAAAAAAAATCATTTGGGATGTTGAAGGGGGTGAGTCCTAAAAAGTTAGGCAACGCATGATCTACACTAAACAACGAATTCCCCAACATGGGTGCGTGAATGCCCTCAAAGGAGATGTGACTTATTGAAATGACACATTTGCATTTTTTTTTTTGTGTGCAGGGCTGGTGGTGCGCCAGCACTGTTCGGATGTTGAAGAGGATGCATGGCCTGAGAAATTCGGGAGGGTCATCAATGGAGGTACGCAAGATTAAAATCGCACATTAAAATAGTTCATTTGAGGTTAGGCACATAGGAGGGGAGGTGCGCAAAGTCAGTTGGGATTATAAAGCCGGTGCGGAGTTTAGAAGGGAAAGGCAGATTCAAATTTAGGAGTCCCAAATTTAAATAACCACTTCCATTGCCATATTTTGAATATCATTTGATGCCTATGAGAGGGTGTGCGCCAAGTCAGTCGGGAGGTTGAAGAGGGGTGCGTATCTTAAAATGTTTTTTTTCCTATTTCCTTTCCTTGTCTATGGGGAGTAATGACGCCTCCTAATATGAAATTCACAGTACAAACACACACACACACACACACACACACACACACACGCACACGAACACGCACGCGCACACACCAGAAAAATACCTGAATTTAAATTTTCGCCTTCATCTCTCATTCCTAAATCGTGCACACACCTCCACCCCCATTTGTGTGTGTGTGTGTGTGTGTGTGTGTTTTTGCTTTGTCTTGCACTGCTGCACTCTCGCCGCATGCCAATCTACACACCCCCAGTAAACTCGCTCGAACGCACACGCGCACAAACACGCGCGGGCACGCTCAAGCGTGATGTGCACCCACCTAGAGCTGCATGGTAAACCAAATTCACTCTGCGCTACGTTGACAAAAGTATCCGGATAAATCAGAACGATTAATAAGCGGCCATAGATTGATTAGTAGTCGATCGGTGAATCGGTAGCGGTCTAGATTCTTTTTTCCGCCTGTAAATAAATACAAGTTCCTGTAAAGATGTCAGTGTAGCGGTGATACTTGACTGCTGACTGGCCACTGGGGGGCAGTAGAGGGCTTTGGCACTGCTGTGTAGCTTAAGTACATTGAAGCCCCCAAGTGCGCGTGCGTGTGCGCGTGCGTGTGCGCGACCAATGGCTAGTGTAAATGTAAATGAAAGTCGTTGTCGCCCTGTGAAATTGAATCTGAAATGTCCTCTCATGTCGAGTCCATGTACTGTATAGATCAGATATCATACACCATAAAGGCTTCCACAACCAAAACGGGTCAATTTAGCAGCGGAAAGGCCCTTGATTCTTCAAGAGTGGTGCGCACCACCCTCCTTTGGTTCGCTCTTTGGGTGTGATTGATTTCATGCTGGCATGATGGAAGGTGATGTCAATGGGCTTGATTTGGATTTTTTTTTTTCAGGGTGCGTGCAGGGAAGAGGGGGTGCGCCAATTCTTTTGCGATTCGAATCATGCAGGCAACAAGACAAAATTTTTCCCATTGATTACGTGTTTTGTCTTGCTGTTGGCATGTTTTTTTTTTTTTTTTTAGGATGTGTGAGCGGGGAAAGCAGTGGGGTTACTTTAATACGATCTCCAACCAGGGTGTGTTCAATAATTTTGGATGAGACTTGTATGAGGCATGGTGTGCACACCCCTCTTTTAATGTCTATAAACTTTTTTTTTTTTTGTGGGGTGTAACTTTTTTTTGTGTGGTGCGTGGGTTTAAAAGTTTGGAAAAGTATGGTATGTCACATCCTAAACCACGGGTTACGAAAGAATGATGCGCGCACCCCCTCTGTTGGTCTGTCAAATTTATGTACTGTGACATTTTGTGCGATATGTGAGGCGGATTTTAAGGTGAGCCTGCCATTGTCTGTGTGCATTACTTTTTTTATATCTTGTCATTTTTAAAGTCTGTACTTCGGGGTGGGGGGGTGCACCTACTCCTTGGCAATGTAGAAGGTGCTGCGTATCTTAAAAAATTCGGAAAGGGAGGTATAAGGACTCATCAATCAAGGTGTGTAAGGCACACACGCTCCTTCGATTTTAGCAACAAAGAGGCTTTATTTATTATTCTTTTTTTTCCCTAAACCAAGGATTTCCAATGTGTGACGTGCGCACCCCCCCTGCACCGCCATTAAATATACTCATTCATCTTAATCCAAATTGAAAAGTATTTTGTCACGTTTTGGTTAAGTTTTACGACTGTGTGCTAGTTGGAGGGGGTGCTCCTACTCTTTTGGAATGTTGTTTGGGAATAAAAAGGCCTATCACTTCCAACATAAGCAAGTATGTGTGTGCGCGTGTGCGCGTGTCTGTGTGTGTGAGAATAGAGAGGCGCTAATGCACAAAGGTGTGATTAACACCCGAGCACATGGTCTGATGGTGCTCGCCATACTGCTAAGCGCTATGCTAGCCTCAGCATGCGCCATAGTAACTAGTGCGTGGATGTGTGTGCGTGTGTGTGCATGTGTGTGTGTGTGTGTCAGCTGAACGATAACGTCCTTGAACGCATCGTCCAAACTTGAAAGTCGCGGGAAGCCTCATTAATGAAAATCAATCAGTTCAAAGTGACTTTAACAAACGCACGACTAGGTCATATCATCTCTCTTGTCTTCATTTTTACATGTGTGTAGATACAGAGGCTGTCCAGCTGAAGTCATTTTTTCGACAAAATAAGTTGCCATTTCCCGTAAAATCGAATTAATTTCACATTGGATGAAACCGCAAGACAAAATCACGGTTAAATGCGAGCTTCTAACCAAAATGGCCGACTTCCTGCATCTGTATCATCCGTCACGTCACGTCTCTTCAAGCATGGATTCTGTGGACTTTTTGGTGGTTTGACTGTTCTTGAAGGAGCGCTGAAAATGGCCAAAAATTGACCCCAGATGGCCGGCCGACTTTGTTTTTTCAGGCATGGATTCTCCTTTTTTGTGGGTCTACTCATGAAAGTCATGTCTACTAAAATCCATGCTGCCAAATGAGACTGGTTCAAGTGGCTGAATGTGACAAAAATTTCAAGGAGATTGTGCTTGAAAGAGGAACGGAAAATTCAAAATGACCCCAAAACGGTGGCTTGGAAACAAAACGGCAGCCGTCCCGTGTCTTTTCATGGATGACTTCTTGAGACTTTTTTGTTGGCCTATTCACTATTGACAATTTCTACTAAGCCTTATTTTGTTGAGTAAAACGGGCCGAGAGGTCGAAAATTTCAAAGGCTCATTCAGAGAGTTTGTACTTAACAGACTCACTTTTGCACTTATGTTTTTTTTTTTGTGGTTCTACTTATGATCATTTCGCCAAACTTGCTAAGTAATTCCCCCACGGGGATAAATAAAGTTTTCTGAATCTGAAAGTAAAAATGGCAAAAAAAAAATAATAAATAAAACGGGAAAGCCCCCCACCTCCATCTTCCTTTCATGTAATTTGGTGAACTAACAAAGATGTTAAAAGAGGACCTTTTAGAGGACGATCTGTGGCCTTGATAACTCTTTTTTTTTTCTCTCTCTCTCTCTCTTCGCAGAGTATTCCGAGAGAAATGATTTGACGCGAGCGGGCCGCTCTAAAAGGGCGCTTGTCACTCGGCGTCCTTGTCAGCGACGTGTCAGAGCGTAATTAGCAGGCCGGCGACGGACGAGCGTCATTTCACTTTGAGACCAAAACCGAGGCGCTCCGAGGGTGTCATTAATGAGACGACTTCTTCCGTGCGTGCACAGGAAATGGACTTTTTGGAGAGGACCACGAGAGCCTGCCGGTAATTGCAGGGGATGGAGGAGGGCTGGCTCAGGAAGGGGGGGGGGGTGTTTGGTGGGGGTGGCAAGGAACTTAAATATATTTCAATAAAAAGAAAAAAATAAATAGTGGTTGCTTAAGAAAGCGCGGCAGTCATGAACTCCCCGAGTGCTGAACGACACGCGCGCGCGTGTGCATTTAAAGACCGTTTAATCACACGTCCGCTGAGAGTGGATCTACTGAACACACAAAAACGAAAGCGCTCGCGGGCATTTCGAGCCGAGAATAGCCATCTAAAATCTCAATGGCTAAAATAATCGGATCAAAATAGGAAATAATCCAGATCCGCGATGGCATGAGGGAATATATGAAATCCAGATTCGATTTACGTGGCTGCCCAATTTTCGCCACGAACGACATTGCCGAGACGCGGGACGGATCGCTTCGGCTGCGATTGCCACACCGGAAGTGGTTACGCAGACCAATAGCGTAAAACAGGAAGCGATTTGTTAGCTGAGTAAATGTTTCTACCTTAACTGTGTTTTTCATGGATATCTTAATATTTGTTCTTTTTATAATTCAGTAAAAAAAATATAGATATATCTTCCTCACTCCAACCCTGGACTGTGCTGTATGTCGATATGGTTCAGAGTAGAGGAGCAACCCCCCCCCCCCCCCCATCAGAGAAAATGTGTCTTTGATGTTGCCCGTGCTATTTCCTTGAGTGAATCAACGTTTATTGATGGCGTGTCAAGTCCCTTGCGGACTCAAATGGACCCCCCCCTTCGGCATCTGTCTTCACTGTACGGAAAGGACTCGACAAATGAAATAAAGCCCAAGAAATTCAACGTGACACATTCAGCCTGCGCGCGCATGTGTGTGTGTGTGGGGGGGGGGGGGCGCGAAAATAGCTCAAAGTAGGAGGACACGCGGCAGATGTTAAATCAGCACGACGACCTCGGCATTGATTTGGACACGCGTCTTCTGCTGCGTGTTGACGTGATGACAACCCGCCCAACGGCCGCGCTGCAGCGATTGTCGCGCGAGTGTCAGATTGCTGACCAGCTTCATGCATTTTGATGCCATATTTGCTCTTCTTCCTACCGCCCGCTCGCAGCAAACATTGCGGGTGACATCTCTCTCTCTCTCTCACACACACACACACACGTTTATCCTGAAACTACTGCTTTGAATTTAATTGAAAAAGTTTGATGTCTCTTTTTGACTGAAATGGGAGCCCCCCTCCCCTCATTTTACGATGAAATAAAAATAGCAGGAGTGACATGGTGTACGACTGGTTCGCATGTCCGCCTCACAGTGCAGAGGTCGTGGGTTTCGATTCCGGCTCTGGCCTTCCTGTGTGGAGTTTGCATGTTCTCCCCCCGTGCCTGCGTGGGTTTTCTGCGGGTACTCCAATTTCCTCCCATATTCCAAAAGTAGTCCGAGAAGACGTTTCGCCTCTCATCTGTGCAGGCTACATCAGTTCATGAACAAGGATGGGTTCGGATTGTGCCAGCCTTGACTATCAAGGAGAAGAACCAAACAAAAATCCTCCTCTCCTGTTTAGAGCCATTTCATCTTATTCTATTTTATTGGTGAAGAAGGAGCACTGAGTAAATACAGACTACGACGTTAGCTTCTTCGCATTAGCGAGCTAGCCGCCGACTGTCGATCTGTGAATGCCTGTCACTTCATCTCCGAAAAGGTCAAATGTTTTGGGCGAGCGTGTGCTTCACAACCCGCGAGGCACGACCGGCCAATCAAACGATGTCATCGGCGAGACAGGAAGTGAAATATTGCCACCCTGCTTAATGACATCACACTGGATTCCGCTTCTCATTTAAAGGCAAAGCACGAGTGAGACGAATGGATGGGCACGACGCCCCGGCGCGCCTCGTCGCGACCCGTTGCCTCGACTCGGTGGCTGAATGATCGGACGCTGTGACTGGCTCCCTGCGGCATCAGAGAAATGTTCTCACAGAAGCGCCTCGTCCTCCTCCTCCTTCTCCTCCTCCTCAATGTGGACTCCATGGCGAAACAAGTCAGCCAGTAAAAAGTCCAATAAAAGTAATAAACGTGAATGTTGGTTGGCTCGCCGCATGCGTGCGCGCGATCATCACTCAGCACGCGGCTAATGAAAGCGGAGGCCACGGAGATGATCTGCAAATGAGCCAATCAGTCAGCTGGGAAGAAAAGTGAGAATTAATTAGAAGCGATGATGATGATGATGATGATCATGAAGATCAATCAGTCCAAAAAAGTTTCAGCGTTTACTTCTTGAAGTTGATGGGGTCAGCACCGTGAAATTTGGTGTATGTGTGGCTCCGAGTTGACCCACAAAAACATTTAAAAAAAAAAACTCGAGAAGCCACGTGCAAAAAGAGACTGAAAGTTGGTTTGAATTGCCAATTTTGGGCTGTTCCGGTGGGCCGTCAAGAAAAAGTTTTGAAAACTCAGCCTCCAAATTTGGTAGACGTGTATCATGAGTGGACCCACAAAAAACATCTCAAGAAGCCTTCCACAAAAAGACACCAAAAGTTGGGGAATTTTGCTTTGCCTTTGTCATTTTTAGCTTACTTTGGCCTGTTCCAGTGGTCGTTCAAACAAATTCCTTCTTGAGAATTTTGGAAAATTCACACCCCAAATCCAGCATCTGTGAACTGAAATATTGGCAGACTTGTCCATCATGAATAGACCCGCAAAAAGTCTCAAGGGTCCATGCCTAAAAAAATTCAGCCTTCGAAGCGACTTAAATTGAATTTGTTTGACAAGTCTATCATGAGTAGACCCACAAAAAAACACAAATTTTTTGGCTGTTTGTGACTATTTCCAGGGGCCCTTAAATGACAAACTTCTCCATTTGAAAGTCCCCCCCCCCCCCTCTGCAACCAGTTTTCCATAGTACGAAATATTTTTGGTCAACATGCCTGTCATGAGCAGAGCCCCCCCCCCCCTCTCCCCCAAAGTCTCAATTTTGGTAGGCATGTCGAGTTAAAAAACGCCATGCCCAAAAACACACAAAAAGTCGGCCATTTTGACTCGAAGTGAGCATCTTGGGCTCATTTTTGCCATTCCCAGTCATGCTTCGGTTTTTGAACTCTCAGTCACTGAAGTTCGTTTGACTTTGCAACGTGACACGAAATGTTGCAAAAAAAAGATAAAAAAGCTCTCAAAGCCATGCCGCAAAAGTTGTGGAAAGTTTTCTGTTCAAACATTTCCAAGGGTCCTTCAAATTTGATGCACGTGATAGCGAAAGATTTGACATTTTGTCTTTGGGCGCGTGTGGGCGGAGCTCAGCGGCAAACTTCGATGACTCGCCCAAAAAAAAAAAAAAAAAAAGCAGGAAATTCTCACAACTCAAGCAACTTTGCGTTAATTGCTCCTGGCTTTGACTATCTGACATCTCAGCCGAGCGTCTCCTGAAAAGATTCTCGTAATCCATCGTTGCCATCAAACGTTTTAATTAGCGCCGCTTCTTCCTTTTGACAAAGCGGCGAGCGAGATACGCGTCGGCGCTGCCCTCCCGCTTCCTCTTCCCGCTCGCCTCGCCCTCGTTGCCCCGCCAATCATTTTCATCATCATCAATTTGTGATGAAGAAGCCACGTCCTTGTCAGCTGCGCGCAGCCGCCTCCTGCTTTCTGACATTTCGAAGAGCTGCAGTATCGGTTACGTAGGCTCAACGTCGCTTCCATCCGACCGGAACCATGTAGCGATTTGGTAAATTTCATATTTAAAAAAAAAAAATTAATACATAAAGTCGATATTATTGGTCAGTCCAGACGTGCGTGCGCTATTTCCTAATTATGATATGTGATTATTTTTGTCTTTATTATTTAATTTATTTACAAATCATTGATCAATCTAAAGGTGAGCCACAGTGGAGATAAGTCTGCACACCCCTGTTGAAATGGCAGGTTTTGTGACACGAATAAAAAGGAGACCAATGCATTTAAAAAAAACGTTCATGTGGACTCAAATCAAAGAAAAAAACCAACAACATCTTCGCGCACTGAAGCAGTTTTGCATCCTTCGCATGAAATGTTCTCTCGATATATTCGGCGCGCGTTTGTTATCGTCAATTTTCAATTCCAGCACAAAGGAGAGAAAAAAAAAAAGAAGAAAAGCAGTGTCGTGACGCATTAATTGGAAAGTCTAATTGTGGCGATGGCATCTCGCTAATTGAATTAGCAGCGAGAGGAGACAAAAAAAAAACCCATGGATGTTAGCTGGTGACATTGAGAGAAGAAAACGAGCAGCACTTTGAGATTTTTACACAACCATTTAAAATTTGCACGTTACTTCTAATGCAAATCTGGAGTGCATTAGAAGTAACATCTATTACTGTGTTATTGTTATTATCATTATTATTATTAGTACAGGAGTGTGAAGTCAGCGAGTTCACATACAAACTGTATGAATGCACTGCACTGGATCTATTGCCTGAAAACAACAAATAATAACTTTAACCGTCAGGAGCAGCACCCCCCCCCCCCCACCCCCACCCCACACACGCGTCACTCGGGACGGGCGCACATGCTCGCATTGGAACACTGAACAGCAGACATTGCACAGGGCGGGGCGGAACGCAGTACGTCGGCACGGTCTCCCGGCTTGACTCGGAAAGCGGAGCCACATGCTGCTTCACCAGGTCTAGAGGGGAATCTAACAGTGGAATGTAAGGGAACGGGTTAGGTTGTGACAGTAAACAAGTGACTAACTGACAGTGATCTGGTTCACCAACTCACTAAATAACTGATTGGAAAAATAGAGTGTGTCGAAACATGACACAATGTTGAGGCAAAACAAAGACACCACGAATAATATGAAAACCCCCATTTGCATACCAGTTACTGTGCGAAAACAAACAAACAAAACACACACACACAAAAAAAAAAAAAACAGGATCCAGGGGAGCAAGACGTGGACGAAATGAGGAAGCATTTGCAAGACGAATAAAACAAGTTATGGAATAAAGAGAGAGAGAGAAAAACAAAAGCGTATTAAAGAAGCAACTCCAGAGACGTTGACTTGTGGTTGGCGGCGTTGACAATCACAAATGCACTTCTTCTTAATAGCAATTGCCAATTTGCCTCACGGGCTGTTCGGTCCAACTGGCTATTAGCGCCAATAAGGTAAACAGTGTGCACAAGCGCCCGGATGACTCGACAAATTGCCTCTTTTATCACCAAAATTGGGTGCCGAGAACGCAAATTCACTCACACGCGCACACGTTCTCACTCCCTGCGGCGAGCGCTATGAAAACACATCCTGCCGTGAATGGCAATCAACTCATCCGGCTTTTTTTTTTTTTTTTTTTTTGTCCTTGAAAGATTCGCAAAAGATAACACGCAAAATAAGTCAAAAGTTAAAGCTGATATTGAGGCTGCTCCGCCAATGGGATTTTCTTTTTCTTTTTTTTTTTGGCGGGGCGGGGGGGGGGGGGGTGTTTTGTCCAGGGCGGTTTCCTCCCACATTCCAAAAGGGGTGTCCCCCGCCTATTGCCCGAAGACGGCTGGGATAGACTCCAACACCCTCCGCGACCCTTGTGAGGATAAAGCGGATCAGGAAATGGATAGTTGCTATTGTCCATATTTGGTGCAAAGTCAGGCCAGGATAAGACTCGGCCCCAAAAGCGCCATCTGGTGGAGCTGGTGGGCACTGCAGCATTTAGGTCCAATCTGAATTCATTCTACTTTGTGTGACCTATACGTCTGCGGGAATCAATGCTTTTACATTTCGGGGGGCAGAATGTCTCTAAACAAAGACATAAATGGTCTCTTCTTCTCATCTTCAGATACGTGTGTGTGTGTGTGCGTGTTTGTGTTGTGATTCATTGTTGGGCAGCACAGATTGCCAAACAAGGGATTGCAAAATGAAACGTTCCCACCAGCAGGCGACGATTGATCAACCCCAAACTTTTTTCTTTTTGTCCTCTAGTCCTCTTTCTTTTTCCATTTCCGCCCTCCGTCCTTCTCCTCGTGGTCTATATCCCCCCCCCCCCCCCCATCACGTGATGCTGCACTTTTGTCTCCTCTCATTAAGGATTGCAGTTTTATATTGAATTTATTACTCTTTAACATATTTACGGTTCATCAAAAAAATATATTGTATAATGTCCCGATATGTGTAAATAGAATACGGGAAAGCAGGACTTGAATGGAAACCAAAGCCACAGCAAAGTGGAAGAATACGCGCTGACTGATGATTTCATTGTTTAATTGTTGTATTATTTCTTCTCCTGATGATAAGTTTGACTCTTGTTTTAATTTCAACCCAAAAAATGACAAGTGTGTTCATGACATACAAAGCTATCTCCCCCACCCTCCCTTTTTTTGTTTTGTGTTAGCTTTGCTACTTAGCATGATGGCACACAGCCACTCTCGCAGGTGCGCGCGCGCACACACACACACACGCACGCACGCACACACTCATAAATTAAACAAAAAACACAGTTTTAAAAGAGATGTTACGCCCTGCATGAGATGGGATTGAACCTCTGGTATGAAGTGTGTGTGTGTGTGTGGGGTGTGTGTGTGTGTGTGCGTGCGCGTGCGCTTTTGTTCACTGGCTTGTTTATTATCTGTCAGGTGCACATTTTTTGTGAATGTGTGTCCCAGGTGTAGCGGATGCGCCTTGAACGCTAGCGGCTGTCGCTATGCTAATGAAGGTTGCTTACATCACACCGCGGCCTTCAACACACCCACTCTTGATCTCGCGCGCGAACGCCCGCACATACATACATACATACATACATACATACATACATACACACACACACACACACAGAAAAACAAAGGAAGAGACATTGCATAGGGCAGACGCAGAATGCGTTATACAAAGTCTTCTATTGTGCTCCACTTATACGTAACGGTGCAAAATAAGTTTGGGAAATGAGCTGCATGCTGCTTCACCAATGACATAAATGTAGCTTGGAGCTCCTCTCCACTGGTAATTTTCCACAGAACAACTATTGTATTTTTTTAGTTTGTTTGTTTTGGGGGGGGGGGGGGGAATAATGACACCGTAATGCTGCTATGAATTTCAAAGGCGCAAACTCCATTTTGAACTAAATTAACTCATTCAGTATCAGCCAATTCTGGACCAAGTCTGAAAAGACGTATAAAAACGTCTTTGGGAGTGAATGAGTTAATAACTTCGAATACCTCAGAGGACTTTATGGAGTAAATAATTCACCGTAATAGTATGAATGTCCATTACAATGCACAATGACAGTCTATAATCATTTGGGAATGTTGTTCATTATCCCCCCCCCCCAAAAAAAAAGAATGAAGACACTCGATGTCGCATTATCATCAGTGTCATCGTAAAAACATCAAAACCCGGACGAGGCCATCAGAATTGAATCACAACCAAATTTTAAGAAGCCTTCAATGGAAGTTTGGTGTCGAGATGAAATCATAATGAGGAAAATAAGTACACAGCGTCTGCGTAAATAAATCAGCTCACCCGAGTCGGAGAAAAGTAACTTTTCCGATGCGTCACGCTGTGCCTGACGTTTCATGCGCGCCATTAACTTCGCCGCTCGACACGCTCGCAGCGGGAATTCTTCAAATAAATAAATGAACGCGCGGCGCATGAACATCAAACTCAAGACGCAGGTACGGACTTTCTCTTTCCTGCCGGGGCGGCAGCTTTCAATTGCATCCCAACGTCCAGCAGGGACCGCGCGCGGGCGGGTTGGAGATGTGGCTGAGCAGCTGTGTCGAGGCTTTGCTGAGTCAGCAGAAGAAGAATTAAGATCTGGACAAACACACACACACACACACACACCTACCTGCGAGGGAAATAGGATTAGATGTAGCTGAAGTTATTACAGGAAAGTGTTTTTGTTGCTCTGCACTCTTACAGGTCACGTTGTCCTAGTGTGTGTCTGTATGTGTGTGTGTGTGTGTCCTTGTCCAAGTGACATTTTGCGCATTTTGTGACGAACTCTCTTGCCATGTTGTGCTTTCAATGTCACTGATGTCATCCAGAAAGTAACATGCACTTTTCAGGTCCCAAGGGGATGTGTGGCATCCATTTTGAATTTTAACGGCTCGGGGTGACTTTGGCGGATGGTCTCCATTTTGAAGTTCAAAATACACGGTATTTTATTGAAATTTTGAGTGCGTAGGATACAAAGTGAGTTTTGAAAATGAGGGGGTCTGTTTCGACATTTTCTGTTTTGGAGCAATTTGGGTTTTGAGTGCGCAGGGGAGGGGCCATTTTGAATTTCCAAGTGTGGGGATGGCGTCCATTTTGAATGTCGAGTGTGCGTGCGGTGTCCACGTTGAATTTTGAGTGTGCAGCGGTCATCTGAGTTTCAAGTGATCTCTCTCACACTCGCCCCCCGCCCCACACACACACATCTGAGCTAAATTGCAAGGAGATTTATTTGCCCATTTTGTGTTTTTTTGACCCCGCACGCTTTCCCTAAGTTATATTTGTAATTTGAGTTGAGTGCGCCAAAGCGTCGTCCGCAATGAATTTTAACTGTTTAGGTCGAGAAAAAAAATATATACTGTACATAAATGGAAAAAATATATACAAAAGTATTATCTGATATTCGTTTTTGTAAATGAAAAGAAAAAAAACCCAAACAATATCAAAATATGATGCCACGCAAAGTGTCCCCCGTAGTAAAAGGTGCACGGACGATCAATGGGATCGTGCCACACAAAACTAGACAGACAAGAACACGTGCGCGCAAACGGCACCGACTCACGCACGCCTTACTACTTACTTCTTTGTCCCGTTTCACATCTCATATTCTGAGACGTAAACTTTGCCTGCCACCTCATCAAGTATTTCAGTCGAGTGGAGTAAAAATCTGGCCTGTACGTTCTTGCCTCCCGAACTGAGTGTGGCTCTACCCTGATTCTTTTGGCATGTCCCCACGAGAAAATAAAAATGCAAACAGAAGCGCCTTTCAGCTCTTTCCTGTGTGTGTGTGTGTGTGTGTATAGAGGCCCTAATTTGATGTCTAAATAAGTGGTCCCTGCCTTCCGGGGCTTTACCGGCAATACATCACGGCGGCAACAATGGAGGCGTCCCCGGCGGAGCCACCGCTTGGCTACTCACGCACGGCCTTGTGGGGAATGCGAAGAAACACGAAATGACACACATGCGCGCACGTACACACGAGGTGTCTCTTTTGGTCTTTTTGTCATTAGTGTGTAAGGGCGCCAGAGTGAGTCGTCCCCACAAGAGCAAACACGCTCATGAATAATTGAAGTCGCCTTCATGTCAGCGGAAGTGACACCAACAAGAGTCATTTAAGTAATAACACACACACACAGCACACTGTAATGAAATGTAAGCGAGTATAGTGGCCCGAAAGGGACGCGCATAGGCCTTGTCAGCGCTCATTTGAAGGCTGAAGGCTCCTCGCTGGGGGATTTCATGACGCAGCTCAAAGATAGAATGATATCCGACCGTTTGAAAGGACGATGATCACGCTCCGTAAGCGCATTCAGCATGTCCGAAGGTACAAACAGAGAAGAAGGCGCAACTTGTGAAAAAAAAAAAAGGCAAGTAAGGCAGCGACGCCATTTTGCATTGAAGAGTGAACGGTCACGAATTCGTGGGTCGCATTTTTGGGAACCTCTTTGGCCGAAAGTCTCTTTTTTTTTTTTTTTTTAATGCTCGCCAAAAGCAACGGCTTACGCAGATAGTAGTGCTAGCCTCATAACATAATTGTCGATGTCATTTTGGAATGTTCTGGAAAGGCAGAAAAAAAGGTCGCCCTCTGCTGTCGGCCCTCGGGCTCGCATTGCCGACGTCGCGTCTTTTGGGGTTTGATTACGCACAATTCATTTAATTATTTTAGAATACTTACTTCCGAATCATTTCTCATTTTGTGTTGAATATTTCAGGATTTTCACGCCGTGCCCCCGCTATATTCCCCCCCCCCCCCAATTCATTTTCTTCTATTTAATTTAAAGTTTCATCATTTTTCAAAAATACTTTTTGATCAGTATTGCAGTGTTTGCCGAATCCTTTTATATTTCCTATTGAATTTGGTTTTCTTGTATTTCACCTAATCATTTTATTTATCGCTGGTATTCAAAGTCTAAACTTTTGGATGTATATAAAAATGATTTCTTATATTTTGTGTTTAAAAACCATTGTGTTTTTTGCTGTCATCATAATATTTGTAGTTTATCTTCAATGTTATACTTTTTTTTTAATCTAAAAAGTCCAATATCTGTGAATTTTCCTAATATTTTTCCATTTTCAGATTTTTTTAAAATAAATTTTGTATTTTTTGAGCATTCTCTCTTTGGCTGCATCTGATATGATGAGCGTGCCTTTTCGTCGTCGTTTCCATCTTCTCCACTGCTTTGTTTAACGCTCAGCCAGTGCAGTTGGCTCGGCGATCAATTAGAGCGCAGGGAAATCAATTAAGGCCGCCGGCAAGAAAAAAAAAAAAGAGAGAAAAAAAAGCTGATGCCATTCATTAGGGTTTAACACGCATAATGGACACGAAATGAAGAGGTACGAGTTGGCGTTGACTCTCTTCGCTGGGGCCGAAAGGCTTCGTCAAGGCGCCAAAGGGGGCCGGCGGGAGACATTTTCTGCAACCAGGCGAGCCAAAGCGACAGGGAGAGTCCATTTGGAATAAATTATTTATTTGGAATAAATTGAAATATTTTTTCGGTTTTTTTTTTTCTGTTTCTGTCCATTTTTTCCCTTTTAGTCATGTAGTTCCTAAAGTTGCGTGATGCCTTTTTGCTTTTTTACATTTTTTAAATGTGTCCAAATATTTTAATATTTTAGTTTTTTTCCAAATATTTTAAATTTTTTTCCTCAATGTTTCTGATTTAATCCCAAACTTTTTAGCTTGATTTTTTTTGGAGCAGTATTTGTGAATTTCTTTTGTGTATGTCCTTTGTAGTCATCCAATTTGTATGTTTTGAAATTTGTAATTATTATATCTGTTTCTTTTTATCTTTGTAGTTAAATGCATGTTGTGTCGCTTCTAATGTTTTGCCATTTTTCCTCGAATTTTGGGTGTTGTCATCCGGCACAGAGCAGTCGCACTATTTTGAATGATGGCGTGTCTCAAATAAGCAAAAAGATGCTAACGCTAATGCTAACAGGAGCGTAGTTTTTTTTCACGTTCTTTGTCCGACTCGAAAGCGCAGCTCACTTTATGACTCAAACGCCCGTTCTGAAAAAAAAAAGGGGGGGGGGAATGTTACACAGACTTGCGTGGAGACTTTGTCGGCATTTTTTTTCCTTTCCTGTTTCAGTCTGAGAGGTTATTTAGGCCACTTTTCCGTGCGGTGGTCGCGCGTACCACATTAATATTTCATGCGATTATTTTTCTGTGAAGGCAAAGTATTCTCTTTTTCATCTGTCCTCTTTTTTTATCTGACACGCTGCTATTTTTCTTCTTTCATTCGCTCCCCATTTTACTCCTTCATCATCCGCCGCCGTGTGACAGCAACACATTAATCCTGGCACGCGCACGCGCACGCACGCACATGCACACGCGCGCACGCACGCGCACAGACACAGACACAGACACACACACACAGGTAGGAACTAGTTTCAAGAGAAGCAGACTAGATTCTCAAATGGGAGCCAAACCAAAATGAGCATCTCAGAACAAGAATGGGCTAACAACATTTCTGTTGTTTTTTTCAGTCAAATAATTATCTTTTCAAAGTTGCTTTCATTCCCCTGAAAATCGGGTATCGCTTGGATTCATTTTTGCCGAATACTGTGGGCGTTTTTCTCACGTTTTTATATTCTTGTCCAATATTTTATTTTACATTCTTGTTCACTTTGTGTAGTATTTTCTTCATTATAAATCTTTTATAATCAATATCATATTCATAATAAATATGAATGATGGATCACAATCAATATGATAATGCTTGTTGCATTGAATGTTTTTCAAACTCTGTAAACCCCCTCCGTTGCAGGTTGCGGGATTGTACTCTCACTAGTTTGTAGAATTATTATTACTGTTATTATTTTTGGCACAGAAGGCAAATTTATTCGCTGCCACCATTTTTTGGGGGGTGCAATTCAAGTGTCGAACACCAGTTGGCGGCACACCATTTCGTTTAGCGCCCTGTGCATTTGGCAAAAGAAGCACGATTAAAAACAGGACGTTTTTGCTGAGGAGTCAATCCTCTTCAATCCTGCTCTTTACGCCGACAGAAAGTGACGGCCGGATGTTGATTTCCGAATGTACATGTTTGAACATTATTGTAAGGGGTCATTTAGAACACAGGTGTTTCTATATCCCAATACTTTTCCTCAAGCATAATCTGCATCTCCATGCCCCCACCGGCCTTGGCAAAGTTTTGTAGAACTCCGTCAAAATGGAAAAAGGTTTTTTACGTCATCCCTCATATTCACAAATACATGCCAATGATAGTGCGGCTTCCTTGGCAGAGGTAACAAATGAGCCTTTGCGCGGGGACAATAAGTGTCCCGGCCAGCATTTAGCAAAACACCTTGTGCGGGTCCAACTTGTGTCGGAGAAATCGCCTCCATTATTCAATTGAGCCTCGGCACCAAGACGCCGGCGGAGCGTGACCGCATATCGGTCGCAACCGCCGCGCTAACGGCCGTCATTGTTTGTTTCCGCATCGACTTGATTAAGCCGCCATCATTATCCTGGTAGGGAGAGCGCCGACGCAATCAGCGAGCGGGCCGCACAAATAAACAAAATGCACACAATATAACACATTTGGGGTGGGGGGAAAAAAGTGCTCGAGAAATGCAGCCCGGTTGAGTTGATGTTTGTGTGAGTCGACTCATAATAGACATGATTGCTACATTACATGTTGCAAAGTGCAACTGGCTCCAGGGGCTGAGTGTTTTTTTTTTCTTTTCAACTCTTCGGTTTCCTCCTATGAAGGACTCTCACAAATGGACGAAATAACTCGAAAATGACTACTCCAAACCAAAATGACTTTTTTTTTTTTTTTTTTTGTGGGTCAACTCACAATGTCGACCAAATTCAACGTCAGTTGGCGAAACCTTTGTGCGCGCCGCATTGACAGGAAGCGCATCGCGGGCGCAGCTGGCGAACCTCTGGGTAGCCGGCGGAAGCTAAGATAAAACCTTCCAACTTCCCAATGCCAGTCCAGATTAGAAAACCCGGCAGGAGTGACCTCGGCTGTCACTGACACACATGCGCGCATCATTAAAGCAAAGTCAACGTGCGCGCGCTCCTCTCGTCAATGCGCACAAATAACACGCAAGACAAAACATATGGAGGTGTGAAAACACATTACAAGATGTTTACATATAATAATGTCGGCATTTAACTGTCTCTCTCTCTCTCCATCCACACACACACACACACACACACACACACACTAAGGTGTTAATTAAACATTGTGACAGGTGATGTCGCTTCCAAATACCCCACCAGAAGAGAACCCACTGCGTCAACCAGCTGTCATGTCTCACACGCATACACACACACGAACCAAGTTATCGCCCCTATTTTTTTTCAATCACCCCCCCCCCCTCCACATCATTTATTTGTCAATGGAATGTACGAAAACATTTTTTCAGTCAAGTATTTGACTCAAGTATCAAGTATTTCCCATCCGCCCCAACAGATTATTGGCAGTTTTATAATTTATTAATATGAGGAAACATTTCAAGTTTCAAAGTAATTTTTTTTTTTTTTACTATTGATTTCTTGACCCCCCCCCCCCCACAACTTTATCAGTGCACGTGGCCCTAATTCTTTAAAAGTCATTTCTCAAATACATGGAAGAAGTATAGTTTCTAAGTAACATTTTCTTGATATTCTTTTTACTCTAATATTTTGAAAAGAATTTGAAAATATTTATTCAAATCACAAAAAAATGATCAATTTGAATTCTTTAAAAATACTTCATGTAAATTTCATCTTTTAAAATTGTAATTTTGGGGGAAAAAATTAAACCGTTTTTGTTTCATTTTTTTGGAACAATGTCTTTAATTTCTGTGTATTTGGTTTCCGAAATCATCGAATCTTTTTTTTTTGGTGCTAAAGCAAACCTAGCATTGTAAACAATACACCCCTCCGACTGTTTCCTCCTAACTTTCTCAACGATCCATCTAGCGATCCAACTTGAATGATGAACACAATTCATTCAAGCAAGACCAAGAAGAGCGACAAGAAGGAGTGAGCTCGTCGTCGACGTTCTCCCCTGCCTGCCAGCTGTTGACATCATTGACATTTCTGCCTTCACAATCGGTGGGCGTGCGCGCGGGTGTCGGGGCATGCTGCGGGTTGTCTTTTAAATAATCTGCCGGCGGATAAAATGAATGATGCACCTGGAATGCCGGACGGAGCTCTTGCGAGCTTACTGGCCAAACAAACTTTCTCCCGTCTTGGCCGCCACATTACAGCGATGTGTGTGTGTGTGTGTGTGTGTGTGCGTGTGTGTGTGTGCGCGTGTGTGTGCATCCAGGTGTGCGTTCACGCCTCTCCATGTTAATAAAGCCGGGCAGATACAGCCGTCAGCTCGCTCTGTTGATTCAGGCTGGAGGCCAAAGCGCTTCCGTATCCTGGCTCGCTGGCTGTCGGGATCCATCAGTGTCTTTCCATCTGTCCCAGAACCCCCCCCCCCCCTCACCCCCGGCCCCCGCCCCATCCCCCCGCTCGCATCTGCTCGTGTGTCTGCACCGGTATCGCCGATCTGTCACGCCTAATTCCGGGGGCTTACGTTTTCCGAGAGGCTCCGGTCGCTCGGTACACGGCGGGGCAGCGGAGAACGTTCGGGGCCTGGGTGAAGCAGCATGCGGTTCGACCGGTACGCGCTGCTCTGAGTAGATGACAATCGGGTGTTTGTGATGACCGGGCGGGCGGGGGCCATACGAAATCTGCTGTTGCTGAGTAAATTCAATTTATTGGATCGGCTCCAGCACGCATGCGACCCTCGTGGCGATAGGCGGCTTGGATGGATGGATGGATGGATCGTTTTAATTCGTTTTTAAATCTAGATTAAATTAAAAAAGAAAAAATACATAAGTTAAAAACAACCCAATACTTTCGCTATTTTCAGTTCAACATATTGCAAATAATAAGTCAAAAAAACAATGCAAAAGAACAAAAATTGTTCAACGAGCAATACAAAATTTGCGAAAAGAAATCAAAATAATATACCCGTTTTTGAAAAAAAATTGGGGGGGAGAAATTAGAAAAAAATGGAAGTACTGGACAAAAAAATATTTTGAAGTAGAAAAGAAGTGTGAAGAAAAATAACACTGGGAAAAAATCCACTGAACAACAAAATAATATGATTAAATATGAACTATTATAGCAAAAAATCCATCCAGTTTCTAAATCGTCCATCCTCGCGAACATCTTCTACTTTCACACATGCTAAATTCGGTCTCACCCACGATGCCAACTTGAAACGGAACGACTCCTCGTCTGAAATGCTCCCAACCTTTTACCGTTGAAGCATTTCGGCGCTAATCATAACAGACGGCGACATTTTGTCTCCTTCCTGCTGCCGACTGCAATTCTGCCCGAGTCAAGTCCATTCAAAGAAATCGTTTTAGCCAGCAGACAAATGTCAAGCCGAGAGTAAAAAAAAAAAAAAAAAAATCTCACGTTCAAGGGCACTTCCTTCAAAGTCCACTCGAAACGAGAGCCGCGTTATTCTTCGACCTTGCCAGTTCGGTCGAGAGGCGGCGTTGGAAGAAACGGCAAATGGTCAGGGCGCCTTGCAATAGCACGCAAGCGAAGGGTTAGGTGAGACATAACTCCAAAGTGACCCGCGAGAAAAACTAGTCTGACACCCTTGGTCTAGATCTTGAGAAGTATCAGATATTGACGAGTAATTTGTCGTTCCCTGACCTCGACCTTTTTTTGCTCTTCCGAACGCTGTCATTCTTGTTTCCGATCTTCTCGATGGTTTGATCCACCGGGCAGTTCTTGCCCAGCCTCAGGACAACTTTGGTTGTGTTGTTCCTTGGATCAGACCTTTTTTTTTTTTTCTTTCTTTCTTCCAAACGCAGTCGTTCTTGTTTTCGATCCTAAACTTGCCGATCTTCTCGATTGTGACTCAGATGATTTGATCCGACGGGCGGCGGTCTTGGCCCAGCCTCGCGACTCTCTGGTGATTGGATGATGGAAATGCGGTTTTGACATGTGTGCAACGCGATTTCCCTTCTCCTTGAGAGACTTCTTCATGTCCGATCCCGTCTTCAATTTGGCGATCTCCCGATCCTTGACACGCATGTGCATTTGGACGGAGCCTCTAATAAGACCCCCGGTGTCAGAGTCGGCCCTTTTCTCGGACCTTGCGTTTCTTCTTCCCAAGGCCTTTGCAGACATGTCTGGAAGCTCTTCTCTTCCTCGTGTCTTGACCTTGCGTTCAACTCGGAGATCCCCCGTGTCCGATGTTGCTTTTCCTCCGATGTCCGGCTCCTCTTTCGCCTTTCGTTTGCTGTGTAAATCCCTTCTGATCCACTTCACAGTAACAACTGGTCACACCCCGCCCTCTTGTTCTCTCGCCATGGATATTTGTTCTTCGCTGACCTTTCTACTTTTTCGCTTTTCATTCATCCCTCGCACATTGCTCTTTTTTTCCTCTCTCTCTCCTTCCTTCCTCTTTTTGCCCTTCCTGAGCTTTGCCCTAGAGAGTTGTGTCATCAACTTAACTGGCAGTGTCGCATCCCACCCAATGAAATATATATATATATATATGCCACCAGCCCGTCCCACCCGCCCATCTTTCTCCTCAATATGTCTCCCATTTGCACAGGAAAGAAGTACAAGAAAAAAAAAAGGCAAGAGGAAGATTCTGATGAGGCCCTTGGCCAATTCCCGGGGATGACACGCATGTTTGTGCCACGCGATTGCCGTTTGCTTTTCATCTGGCGGATAGATTGGGCTCTTGACCCACCAGCGCGACTGCACGTCCTTGCCCCCGAACACCCCCCCCCCCCCACACACACACACACACATCTTTTGGAAGACAGTCATCCTTCCTTATTGTTTGCTGATGGATTCTCCAGAGGAATAGAGGTGGTTGGTGATTTTTTTTCTTTTTTGGGGGGAGAGGGGGGATTCTCTCTCCGAGAAAATATAAATGGATGGGTGGGAAATATTTGTAGTGGAAATTTACCTGGCTCCTACTACACCCAGGCCCCTCCTGCTCATTCACCCGTTGCCAGATTCTTCTTTGCTCTTATGAAAAACTATCCAGCATTCTCTCTTGCATTGATCTCCCATTTTCAACTCTGCCTGCCTCTAAGATCGCCGCCTCGTCATTTTTTTTTCTGTCAATCCCCTCAGCCTTCTGTTTCCGATGACAAGTTCTACCTCGGCTCTTCCTGCTCTCTGTTTGCGCCGCCCCCGTGGCTGTTTGGTGTCGCGCCGCCACGACACGGCCGTGTGAGCTTCCAGTGTTCAGTGTCCGTCACAAACGGTCACTTTGTGTCACATCGGTCACGACCAAAGACTGCTGTGCTCAATTTGGGTTGCACTCGTACTTGCGACCGACTGACCGAAACAAAATATGAATTCATTTTGCCAACCGGAGAAGCAACGCTATGTCTCAACAATGTCAGAGCTCTTATCCACCCAATGTTTATACAAATGAGAGTTTTTCCCCCCGAGATTCTTGATCTCGGTCATCATTGTTAACATTTGTCTCTCGTCGTAGGAACAAAAACAAAAAGCTGCCAGTCGCAATTCGGTCAAAAACTAAAAAACACGCCAAGCAAACCTAAGCGTCGCTGCAGGATCCTAAGTTGTGCCCATCGTTGTTTTGAGAACGCAACCGTCACCTGACAAAGCATGAAAGCGGCAGCACAAACAAAATTGGTCAGTTTACACCAGAGGTGTCCAACATATAGCCCGCAGGCCGTAACCGGCCCCCAAGGAGATTCGATCAGGCCCGCAGGATCATTTAAAAGTGAAAAAAAATACATAAAAGACACGGAATTAGTATTTTTAATAAGCTGCAATTCATGGATCATCCGCTAGGGGTCACACTATTTTGCTCAGAGGAGAAGACAACATTGTTTTGATCAGAGAAGAAGACATCAGCAGTCTCAAGTCGGTCACTGAGACAGACACAGCAGTAAAAGCCAGCTACCTAAGCGCTAGCGAAATAGCATTAGCATCAAAGCCGTATTCCGACCGTGACTTTGTTAAACGACGCATGATGAAGGCGGCTGAACTTGTACGTCCCGAGAAGCGACAAGCTTTTGCCAACAAAGGAAATACATGATATTTTGGTTATTTTTGGCAGAGTATGGTATATTTTAATGGTCCGGCCCACTTGACATCTAGCGAGGCCGTATGTGAATGAGTTTGACACCCCTGGTTTAAACCAACTGATGACTCTTTCCCGAGAAAGCGTGACAACACTCTGGGGAATGTCGCCTTTTGGCGGTACGTTGCTTCGGTGTTTCTCCCGACAATTCATTCGTACTCTTCCAAAGACTGATTTGGCGTTTGTGTATGTAGCGTTCTTAACACACACAAAATAAAGAAATAAATAGAAATAACAGCGAATAATAACAGTTGTGACTTAAGTGAGTGCAAATCGGGAATTTGCACAGATGAGCCCGAACGAGAAGGCAGGTATCCCAGACAGATGGGCCGCGCAACGCTGCGAAGCTTTTGGAGCCGACTCCGTCGAACGTGGGCGCTCAAGTTTGATCATTTCAAGGATTCGCCATGAAAAGTGGCGCGAGGGCACGTCCATCGCCGCCGCCGGCAGCTTTAAGTTTGTTTTTGTCTTCCTTTGCCGCGCGCCACGCGCGGTAATGCCGCTCTAATCGTCCATCTGCATCCGAATAACGACCAAAGTCTCTCCGACAGACGCTCGCGATGAGCCAAAAAGCAAAGAAAACAAGACTCGGAGAAAGACTGGATCGGTCTCAAGTGGGATTCGTATCAAAAAGCGGGAAATAAAACGAGCAGACTGTGATGACCGGTCGCCCTCTTCGTCTTCCTTCCGGCCTCGACTTCATCTCACTTGTGGCGGACAAATTAAAAACGGATTTTTTATTTTTTGTCTTCAGCCGCCCACTCTTGGCTGCTGTGCGCAACAGGCGGAACAGCACGTTGTCAGCTTGTTGGACACACTCTGTCAGGGTCTTTGGATCGTTTCGCTGTCGGAACGCAATTATTTCCGGCCACGCAGATGACCTCGCTCCGTTTTAACGTTTGGGTTTTGCATGATTGACTTAAACGTGTATTCATTGTGCGAGCGAGCGGAGACGCGTCTCAATCATGTCAGCGTTTTTCTAAGGCTTTTTTTTTTTAAATTCACCCCAAGTTGAGACGAGCGAGAGTTTAAATGAACCATTTCGCCACAAAGCACAACAATCACAATGAAATCATCGAGAAGGGAGATAACTGTCAGCATGATAAATCTCGTCAACGATGGAGCCGACTGTTACCTGGTTTTCATAAACTATCGCCTGAGAATACGTACGTTAATTATCACACTTGCTCCTTTTAAGAAATGTTTCAGAGGTGGACGCTTCTCACCATTGAGTCAGTGCTGTTGTTGTAACTTGGTTTTAATCAACCTCCTCTTTCCTGACAAAATGCGTAAAAGTGAGATTTAACGCTTGTTCATTCACAAAATAACCGTGAGATAACCACGTTCACATTTGATTAAGGACCGTTGTTACTTTGTCTTTATGCGCCGTTTGCCGACAAAACGTGTGTACATTATAGCGCTCGTTCCTTCAAGAGACGTTCCTGAAGTGGATGCTTTTAACATTTGATTGAGGAGCATTGCTGTTGGCTGCTGTTACTTTGTGTGTGTGAGCTTTACAGCGGGAGGTTAATCTCAGCGCACGACACCCTGGGCGACAAAGGGGAGAGCGAGCGAGAGAGACAGAAAAAAAAGAACCCTCTCTCCTTGGGAAAAGGGAAGACGAGTCGTGAAGGGAGCGCGCCGGTATTTAATTAGCCTCGGATGACTAACTGACTGGCTGGGCAAAGGAACTGGGGGTGGCGGGGGTCCACTTTCGCTGGCTGTCAAGCAGCCTGTTAGCCAAAACCCGCCGAGAGTGACGGATGGCAGAGGAGGAGGACGGATGCTGATGGACGGGCAGAGTGGGGCCGAGTGACGGCTACAAAATGACAAGCAGAGCACAGAAGAAAGAATGGCCGCCGCCGACGGGGATGCCATTACAGGCTTTCCGTTGTCGACTGCGAGTGCTGATGCTGTCTTCGAGAGGCTCGGGGGGGAAGTGGGAGACAGGACACCTGGAAAATGACCAAATAAGACCTCTGAATTTAAAGGTGGACTTTATAACAAAGCGGGACCATTCCACATTGAAGTAGCGAGTGGCTCAAAGCCACTTAGCGGGTCGCCTGTAACCGTTTAGTGTCCGACTGGCAACCAGCTAGGAAAAAAAAATGCACGCAGCTGATCACTTGCTAACACTCAACGTATTATTAGCAAACAGCTAGACGGCATTTAGCTAACCACTCGCAACCTATTAACGTCCGTCCAGATACAATCACTCAACAAACGGTTAGCATCCACGCAGTCACTGCTCTACGTCCAGTTAGCGACCGTATAACAGCCGCTTGAGAGCCGGCTAGCTTGCTACTACTCTTTGTCCTGTTAGCATTCAGCCAGATAACAGTTAGCTGGTTCCGTGCAATGCATCAACATCCTGTTAGCATCCAGCTAGCAACCTCTCAGAAACCAGAGAGCATCTACTCAGGAACCACTTAACATACAGCTAGCAACCATTTAATAGCCACTCGGCACAAGGGCTAAAAAACAGTTGGTTGGTCACCTGTAAGAAGTGTAACTAGCCAGACCAGACAACAATTAGCAAGTAGCAGACTACCATTAAGCAACTGGAAGACCTTCAGTGCTGCATTCCTTGTATACGCTCGGCATAATTTCTCCCGAATCTCTCCAGATTAAACCTTTGTATTTGTCTCATACAACCGATGGTTCGTTCAAATGTAACAAACCCTGCACATCATCATTCCTCAAACACGCCAACAAAAAGGTTATAAGGCCGTAAAGGAGGATGTTCTTTTTCTTCTTGTGTCATCTCCACGGAAAGAACAAACTCTCAAACATACTCGGCGGGTAATAAATCTAAAACATCTTTCATAGGATTTTGGGGGCGAGGGCTTCAATCTATTTGAGTGGAACCAGATTAAATCTGCGAGGCCTTTCACCGCTATTCAAGGTAATATATGCTGACCACCTGCTCTTGCAAAAAAAAAAAAAAAAAACTTGTCCAGAGATGCCTTGATGAAAGTGTTTCAGCTGACATTTTCTCTCATTTATGAAGGGGCCAATTTGATACACCCCATCCTCCCGGGAAGCCATTTTTGTTTTACCCTTTATAAGATAGGAAAAAGAATCAAAATGATTTTGTTTTCAATTGGACAACGGACAGGTGAGGGGTGAGACAGTTGAAGGGGGATGGCGTAAAATGGCCCGCTCAAAGCAAACATGATTGACTTCCTGTTTTCTGGAATGAGACTTTTTTTGGGGGGAAGTTGACTTATGATGGTGACCAAGTTTCATGATGCTCAACAAAATTAATTTTGCGGGGGCTGAATTTGGAACCAGAAATGTTCAACAAAATGTTGACTGAAACCAAAATGGCAGACTTCCTTTGTCTTTTTGGCTTTTTCCTTCCTGAGACTTTTTTTACGCGGGTCTTCTTGCGAAGTGAACTTGGCTTTTTCTAAAAATTCTCCCAGGCAATTTTGCTTTTGAAATGGCCAAATGTATTCGTCAGTAAAGTTGCTGCTTCAAACCATAGCGGCAGACTTGTCTGTGTATTTTTAGCCTTTGCCTCTTCGGGCGATTTTTGTGCGTCGTCTCATGATAGACACGTCTAGCAAATGTCGAATTTTCCCATCCAAGTGTTTGTCTTGTTCTCCGATCTTGCTGGTGGCTTCTCAACCTTCCTCATCTGCTTACCTTGATAAATAAAGCGGCTTTTTTGGTAATACATATCCCGGGGGGGCCGGGGGGTGGGGGTGGGGAGATAAACATCCAGATTGAGTGTTGGGGATTCGCAATCTTCAGACAGCAGCCTGGAAAGAGCGCCTTCACCCCCCCGAGGACACACTTTAACGCTCTCCTCGTCTTCCTTGCGCTCGTATCTGAAGACGGTCGTCTTACGTCAAGCACCCGAGTGTCCTCCAGTCTTCGAAAGTCATTCAGCGCACTTCTGGAAGCTTCTGAGTCAGTCGCGCTGACCCAGACTCACTACAAACGAATATTTGTGGAAAATTCTTCTCTTTCTTTTGGTTGAGGGAAAAAAAACATTCTGATTGAGAATTTAATTAATTGTGTCTTTGGCATTCATGGATTCACCTATTTGCCGAATTTTCTTTTCATTTTAAATATTTAAATATTGCTAAATATTGATGTGCTATCTTTTAGGATTAAATTACATGTGCATTAAATTCATGTACTTTTTTGAGGGGGTTGAATTAATATTGTGTTTTTAAAAATGGAATTATAATGGAAATCAATTATTGGAAATGAAATTGGACGAAAACTACGTTGTAATTGAATGAGTCACACTTTTGTTGGGAAGGAAAAAAAGGATCAATTTTCTGAGAAATTTAGATATTTTTAGAGTACACGTGTTTTTGGGAGAAGGAAGTCATTTAAAAAAAACTGATTTTTGAGTAAAATTACTTTATATTTGTTCCGTTATTTTTCCACATTGCAAGAAAATGATTTCCTGTCGTCTGACTCCATCAATTTAGTCTATTTCGAATAGCAAAACAAAGTCAAGATCACTTTTTTTTTTGGTTGGAATTTATTCTCCAACCTAAGGTCATTTTAACAGCTGTTTGACATTTTTCAAAGGACACCCGCACCTTGGGGGGGGGGGGGGTCGTACACACGCGCACGTGCATGCACACACACACACACACGCACGGTAGCGAGCGCTGGGAATAATTTTCAATCCGAGAAGGTAAATAGTCACCGCGTTTCGACGGCTTGCAATCAGTGTGCGTCATCTGCGCAAACGCACTCGCACACACCTGCGCATGCAGAAAAGTCACACGCACACACGGATAGACAGTTAAGGGTGTGTATTTGGATATCTACACACGCAGGAGTCTATTAGAGGCTCATGAAGGCTCACGCAAACAAGTCAGAAAAATGATATTGGCGCTCAAAAAAGTATTTGGACACACCGGTGATTTCATGAAATGAAATTTATTTTAAATTAATTCATTATTACACAGTCATATTATCACTATAATTATCCAAACCCAAAAATGTAAACCACCAACGTTATTATCGTCCGTTTCCGACTTTATTATCATCTAGTTCTTGTTTTCCACTGCCTGCCCTCGTCGAAATTGAGGCGGCGCAAACGTAAACGCGCTTTTGAAGCAAGAAATAAAAAAAATGAAAGAGAGTCTGTGTGCAAGCATGTCGATAAATTACCCGTTTTTTTTTCCCTCTTTCCTTTCCATATGTTGATAAGAGAAGGCATGAGCAGGCATCCAATTACATCAACCCACAAAACAGCTCATCACTTTTATTCTGCGAATGTGTGTGTGTGCACGCACGTGTGTGTGTGGTTGGGTTTACATCGCTAACCTTGTTAGCCGCGTATGACTTTGATGTATGAGTCGCCGGGTGTAAAATAAAGGGCCGGGCTTAAATGAGGCGAACGCCAGCGCTACGCTAGGTGCTACATCACCATCTGCACTTATTAAGTTGCGAAAAGTGAGCCAATCACGGTTATGTTCGCGTGACTTCTGCATCCTGGATAACTACGACTACACAGCTTTTATTTTATTTTTTTGGCGCATACAAACGACTCATTTTATTCATGTTTATATCATGTGATTTGGCACCATTTCTTTTCTCAAACCTTATTCTTGACATTTCACCTGTATGCGGGTTTCTTGCACCAATTGTGTGTTTGTTTGTTGAAGAATAATGATAAATCAAGTGAAACCTCTCTGAAAATGTGAATCCGTGGGCGCCGAACCGACTGTAAGAAAAAAAAAAAAAGAGAGAAAAAAGTCAGACTATTCCCAAAGAAATGTCGCATTTTGTACAAAGCAGCAGCGATTTGAGGTAACGCACGAGTGCTTTTTGTAATTTGGAGCCCCCAAAGACAGACAAACACTTGAAATTCCGGAGCATAGTTTCCCCCTCCTAAATTTTACTTCAACTGCAAATCGCACAACCTTGGGGTATAGGGTGCTTGGCTTTATTCCTTTTTTTATTTTGCAAGTCATTTATAAGATGCAAACCGGTTCCCCTGCACGAGGAAGCCAATTAAAGAAAAAATTAAAGAAAGAAAATATCAACAAGCGAGCGCCGAAACGGAAGTAGCGACGAAAAGGATGCCACTTGTTGTAATTACCAGTGGACTTTTTCTTTTCACGCTGATAATGAGCAAAAGCACTCAAACACGCTCGCGCCAGATAAAAAGCTGCATTTGAAACGCAAACACACGCGCAGGCAAATGAAAAGCCCAAAGGTCCACATTTTAATTGAACTTTCAAACCCATCTCGCTGTTGAGATTGTTTTTTAAACATTTTTTTTGGGAGGCTGTATTTTTTTTTTCCAGCTTCATTCAGTCGTTGTCAAGCTCGCAGAGGCAACGGCAGGAAATGAAAATCTAAAACTTGAAACGGCCACACGGGTTTGAGAAAAGAAGCTAAAGCGAAAGATGAGGCACTGCACGGGAGAAAAGCGTCAGTGAGCTCGGGACAAATGGGCTTGCGTGCTAAATGCTAAGGGCTGAAAAGCCAGCCAACGGTACCAATCAGACTTAATCTTGTGAATTTTTTCCCATCAACATGCCATATTTTTTCAGCTTCAGACAAACAAAACAAAGCCAAAGAAAAAGCTTCGATGCTCGCATCCGAGTGGCTTAGTCAGGTTTGCATATGCCGGAGTTGAGTTTGTCCCACTGTTATTCCCTCAGCCTTGGTTTGCACTTGCACTCTTTCAGTATGCTGCCGTATTGCTCACCAAGCAGCCTTACAGTGGCGGCGCTTCTCGCTCGCTCACTCACTCTCTTACCCTCGCTCTCTCTCACCCTCGCTCTCTCGGTCAAAGTCCTGCTCGCTCGCCCCTCTCCGCCATTAAGAAGATTTATGGTCGCGAGTTTCAGTGCGGTGTCTGAAATATGAACGACGGCAAGGCGACTCTGGAGCCAATTAAAGAGAGGAGATGTCGTCTTTAAAGTGATTTGTAAAGTGCTTTACGGCGTGTTGACGCCACAGCTTGCCTTATAACCTCACCGCACATCTAATAAACACACACACACACACACACACACAAACCTTTGCAGGAAAGAAAAAAAAGTTACTTTAAAGGTCACCGGAATGTCCCATACATACCGTATGAAGCGTAAAATGCCATGAGGACTATGCAACAGTGTAATGTAGCTCACGGCTGCTATGCTAACATGTAGCAAGTGAGAATCTCTGGCGCACAAAATTCCGTTGGTCAAGGAGTGCGTTGCAAGAGGAAAGCTTAAAGGCAAAACATTCCAAATGCAAACAAAATGGCTGCCAGCAAGCTCAGTTCGTGTTTGTCATTTCTCTTTCCAAATTCTCTTTCGTATGGGGAATCAAAGGATTTCCGGACACAAACAAAATGGCTGCCAAGCGGAAAGTGTCAGGGCGAGACAGCGACTCGGTGAAGTAGGATCGAGCGCCAGTCGTCCAAAGCCGCCATTATGTGTCACTTCCTCACTACCGTCTGTGCAGAAAGCTAATAAGCTCATCCTGTTAGCCGCTACGTCAGCGCCCCGCTTCGGTGCTGACCAGGCGGAAAGGCGCTCAGGTACAAGTGAAGAGCAATTACAGATGCACACATGCACGGATGCACGCGCGCACGCACCCGCGCAAACACCGTCACTGTCCTCTGTCAATTGTCACCTTTGCAAAGTCAAACGAGGCAGAATCACGCTTGCCTCACTGGACATTTCATTATTAGGTACATTAGATGTACACCAGGACCAAAGAACCTCCACATTTTTTTTCAATGTAAAAAAAAAAAAAAAAAAGTGCCGTGCCGCCCCACCAAGTATTTCATAAAACAATATATTTATTTATATATAATGCTGGTGACAAATATTTTGACTGTATTATTTCCACCAAAATGAATGAACAAAAATTTCAAGACAAAAGTCATCAAAACTTGACACTGCAGAGGCTTTATTTTCACTCGTTTACTATTTTCTGACAAAAAAAAACCAAAATGTGTCAAAAGGTTGCCTACACGGATTCTACACAGCTCGCGCGCACCCCGCAAAAAAATCACTTGCGTCTTGGCAATAGCAACCTTGTGTTCGCCGAGTATTCAAACGCTTCATGCATCCATCCATCCATCAGAAATAGTGCGCCACGACAGGAGTGATGTCTCTGCCATTTACTTTGATCTGAGGCCGATAAACATTGATTTTATTAACATTTGTCCGTGTCGTGCCACACGGTGGCTTGACATTTGGAAAATTGTGTGCGTGTGTTTGTGTCATCATCCAACATCGGCGATTAGCATGGCCCGTTTCAATGGGCTGTTACTCTTGTAACCATAGCAACATCCGTTTCAGCCACTCATGGACACCTCAGGGTGCATCGTGTGTGCTCCCATGTTTTTTTTTTTCCCCTGGGCTACTTCATTGCCACACATTCTGGTCATCCCCAATTTGCTGTCTCTTCAAATCCACTGCAGCCTCTATCATCAGTGGAAACAAATAGCTTTGCGCTGCCCGGACGCGCACGGACACGCTGGTGTCTCCTCAGACTCACGACCCACATTATTATTGTATTTTTTTTTGTTGTTGTTATGTCACCTTTTACACCGACGACGCCTTTGCCATTTTTGCGACATGACACCAACCATCCAAGATAAATTATGGACACTCCAAGTAGCTCTTTGCACACAAATCAGGTGGTGGCCGCTCTTTTTTTTGTTGCTTGTTTCCTTTTTGAGGGTAATTTTTTTTGCGGCGGCGGGGAACGGGAAGCCGGAGCTCTGATTGGTTGCCGCGGTGATAGATGCCCGGCCAGTTTTCTGATTACGACGTTCTTCGATCTCCCGGGGCTCCGCGTAATCAGAATAAATGTCCCCCAAGGGTGGAAGATGTGTTTTGAGTGTCTCGGCGTGTGTGTATGTGCGTATGAGATAGAAAACTGAAGCAAAAGTAGGTAATGAGTACCGTGGCCCGAGGTCGAAACGCATTCTGAAGTGCCATACAAATCCAAGCACGGGTGAACAAATGGAATATTAATCCATTCGAAATGATTCAAGGATCTCCCAACGTTACGGACAAAAGTAACGAATGACTCATTTGTGAACATTACTGTGCAGGTTTCGTACGACACTTTGCATTTTTTTTTCATGGTCATCTAAGTGCAAGCACCAGTTAGCCAGTCTAATATTATGTACAAATTATTCAAACCATGTCCGGACTTGGAAGGCGAAGCTACGATGGGTCATGAAGCACTCTTTTCATTTTTTTTTAACTTGTTACTGTTTGTTTTCAGTAACATTTTACACGTTTTCATGGCTATGCAAGTATAAGCATCAGTTGCCCGGTTGTTCAGGAAATGATAAGGGGTCGTATGATATTCTGCTAGATTGGAGTGCAATACACATAAACTTTTTTTATTTTCATAGAACGGTGCAGTTAGAAAAGGACGTGAAAGCAGCAGTTTTACTGGCCAATTGAAGAGGCTCGTCTTTGCGTTCAACAACAATGATTCTGGGGGTTCGATGTACGCTGTTGTCATATTCATGAATGAAACGCGATCATATCCACCACACACATTCACAAAAGCTGAGAATCCGGTCGCCTGCACCTCGAGCAAATCCACTTGAATCGCGCCACAACTTAGACCTGCTTTTAGCGTTTCAACGAGCCCCTGGATTTGCTTTGAATCTGGCTTTAGCAATAATGTATCCATCCTCACATACGCAAAATGCCGCTCTTGCTCTTTCATGCAATGCATAGATACATACATTGCATGTTGCTATATTATCTTTTGAAAAATTGCGACAGAAAAGTGATGCTATTAAGTGGTGCATCGAATCTGCAGTTCTGAAATGTACCGCCCACCACTGAGTACACATGACTTCTTCATTTTATTTTTTGAATAACTATACAAAAGCCACATTGTTCCACATTGTCTTTGTGATGTTGTATGTAGACCTCTGAAGGCGGGAAGCAAATTTCATCCAAAATGTCGAAAAAGTGAACTCCAAATTTCCCATGACTTGAAGTACAGTACTGGACTTGGGAGGTTGTCACCATGAGGGACACCTTGTGTTGATGCAAAGCATTGCATGACTAATCCATGTCTTTTCATATTTTTGCCACCTTCAAATGACAACAGATGGATTTTTCCCCCCCTTTTTTGTAGTAGGCTAGACCATTTAAATAGATTTTTAATGAGCCAAAGTCATCACAATTTTTGACGCGGCGGCTATTATTTTTCTCGATTTCCTGGCCAGAGGAGCATCCTCATTCATCATGCGTCTGCAGTCAATTTTCTTATGAATTCAAAAAGCCGTGCATACAGCCGTGCTCGGGAAATTGTCTACAGGCAGCAGAGGCGTCCCGGACATCCATCATCAGCAAGAAGAAGCGGCGCTGAAAGTGACTCGCGCTGACTGTCTGAATGAAGTTTACGCGATGACTTGTCATTTGACCTCAACGTTTGCTTGCCGTTAGTTTGACGTTACACAACTCGGCGCCTCAAATTGGCAATATCCTGATATTTTATTAATTGCAAATGGGATTTGATCAACACTCAGACGATATTTTTTCTTCCTGCGGACTGACAACAAAATGAAAGTCAAAAAGCATGAGTCATTGTTCTTGATATAGTGAGGACGCTAAACTGACTTACTAGCATGAGTCAGGATGTAGTTGTTAAGTGGGAAACTAAGTCAGTAGGATTGAAGGTACAGTACCGAGGTAGGATTGATTGGTCACTCGGTCGGTTGGGATGATCGCATCATTCGATATGTACGTATGTAAGTACAAAGGTGGGTTGGTAGGAAGGTTGGCGAATGGGTGGATTGGTCTAAGTTGGTAGGTAGGTTCTAGGTGGGTTAGTTGGTCGGTCAGTAGGTTGGCGGGGTGTAGGGTAGGTGGTTAGGTGTTGGTAGTTGGGGAGGTAGGGTTAGCCAATAGGTAGGCGGGTTGGTAACGAAGAGGGTACGTGTGTAGTTGGGTAGGTAGGGTAACTAAGAAAGCAAGTATTGAAAGTAAGAAGGTCGATTAATTGGTGGATTAGTAGAGGTAGGTAGGTAGGTAGCTAAGTAAACTAAGAAAGCAAGTATGAAAATAAGTCTGTTGGTGAATTGGTGAATTAGTAGAGCTGGGTACGTGGGATGCTAAAAAGATACCAAGTGAGTTGAAAGGTTGGTCAGTAGGTTGCTGTGTTGGTAGGGTAGCTGGTAGGGTAGCTAAGTCGGTAGCTAGTATGAAGCAAAGTAGGTCAGATGGTCGGCAATTTGGTGGATTGTTCGAGGTCGGCGGGTAGAACACTGAAAAACATTGGGAATGCTTTGGGCTAAGTGTTGCTGTCAAACCCCTTTGTGTCTGTAAACTGCACATCTAAGATTGGTTCCGTTTTCCAAACCGGTGTTGACGTGGTTTCCCTGTTGCCTATTTTTACTTGAGAGAGCAGATATTCTGTTTGCTGATGTGCTCGGTGTCCGTGCGTGCGCGCGTGTGTGAAAGCAATTTAGCCAGGTCTCTAAATGACCCATTTGGACAAGATGATGATGTTCGGAGGGACTGGATCGCATTCCATGGCGACTCCCCAAGGCTTTCCAGGCTGGACCCCTGAGGGACGCGGAACCCGCTCCTTGCACGCAGCTTCGGTCTTCTGCTGCGCGTGTGCGTTTAAATCAAAATTGGAGGCCATCATCTCAGCTGGATGCCTTCTCTCGTGCTGTTTGTTATCACACACTTTCAGCCCAACATTCACATATTTTAAAAAAAAAAAAAAAAGCAGAGTGAGAAAAATGTTGCTGTTGGACGTGAAGGTCACACAGCGGTTCAGCTTTGACTTAAACAAGTTGCGCCAGGAGCGAAGCCACCGTCTTCCCGTCAGGACTTAAGCTGACTCTTTGGAGGAATTGAAGTCAAGAAAGCAGAACGGACATTGGGGCTTGACAGAACACAATGACGCTAAAGCGACCAGCCAGATGCGTCCGGCAGCAGCTTCAGACTCGTGTGGTTCAACGGACCTTTTCAGGAGGTTTGTAAACAATAGGCAACTCTTTTTTTTTTTTTAATTTCCTTCAAAACAATCTAAATCCATCCAGTGGAAAACCCATCTGGTGGATGTCATAAATTGTTGGACCAGAGCCACAACACATCTGTGCATTAATCTGAGCAACAGCAAGGTCACGCTCAAGCCTTAAATAACAATCGAATACAGCCTAAAAGATTGGAAGTCAGAGAGCATCGGTCACCAAAAGAACAACTCAAATATTTGGCTAGGCTCGGCTCCTTTACAAATAATGCTAGTATGCTAACGCTAAATCAACCTTGGCGAATATCACTGAAAACACACGTCGGAAATGTTGTGTGTACCCCGAACACAAAATTCGGATTGATTTTGCATCCATCGAATCAGCATTGGGAAAAATGAAACCACCCATTTGCATCGCTATTCGGAGGCGGCCATTTTGACGCTCAATCGCCCTCTGCAGTCGACTGAACTCGATGGCATCACGTCCGCAGCTCGCACCGAGAACATCACTTGAAGCAAACCGGGGTTATAATATTGAAGGAAAACAAACAAATGACAACTAAAATTGTGAAAAAAATAAGAATATATATATTTTTAAAATCAAATGAAACTAAATAAAATATAGGGTGTTTTTTTTAACTAACGAAACTACGATGACTAACTAAAAACAATAAAGGTAATAAAAACTAACAAACCATATGTCGGACACCGACCCCCCCCCCCCCCCCCCCCCCCGTTACATCACCAAATGATCCGACAAACACCACACCTCACCCCGCAGATGAATATTCACCGGCCAAATTTTGGTCCCAGTACGTCCTTGGTATCGGCTATCAAAAATCAATTAAAACGGGGTCGGACCCCGGACTGGACACCACTCATTTCTGTTGCCGGGTTAAGGAAAAATATTCCGCTGACCAACCTGGTATGACGCTGATGGAAGAGACTGACGCTCTGTGACTGCACCTGCCAGTCATCCATCTGGGAAACGTACTCGTCCGCTGCCGCTCGTACTTTACAGTTTTGTCACTACACCTTGTTGTAAAATTTGATTCATGTATTTTATTTTTTATTTTTTTACCCGCTTTGACATTTGTGTATGTTAGTTGCCAGGCTACGGTATAAATCTATATTGATGATACGGCCATCCCCGTGGGACGAGGCGGATGAGAGCCAATCCCGCTGCCTATTGACTGCTGTAGAATTGCTTTTGTAATATTGTTTGGGAAGACAGACGACTGGAGGGGGAAAAGAATGGGGGGGGGGCATTCTACCGAGGTGTGATTTTTTTTTCACCCCCCCGTTTCTTTTATTGTACCTTTCTTCGGAAGATGGAAAAAAAATCTCAGAGGGCTGAAGAGATGAGAGATGACAGGAAGTGTGGAAAATTACAGTGCAGAATCAATAACAACAAAAAAAAAAAACGGGGTGGGGGGACAGTTGCGAATGGAAAAAAGTTGAGCAAGAGAGAAGGTGTGAATTAATATCCATACAAGAGGTTAACGGTTGCACATCGAAATAACTCCAAAATACGCACGGCTGATTCAATGACTGTGACGCGACTTATTCCAAAGACAGAAAATATGATCTGATGTACACGCACAACGGAACAAGACAAAGTCTAACATTACAAGTTAATTCTTGGCCAACCAGCGTGGATAACCCAAGCATTTATTTCTATTCCCTAATTCCTAGCCCCTACACCAACTCTATTGCTAACAATCCTGAAAGACTGCGAATACATTTCTCAATGAGTCATCGGTCCATTTCTGGAGCTCGCTCAAGACACATAAAATGGTGCTGCAATTTTCATAACAAAATGTCATTTCAATGTTGTCTTCAATTAAAATAGATCACTAAACCCTGTCATGAATCCAAAACAAATACATCAACAAGAAGAACAATATCATTTTAATCATTTCATACAGTTATCCCTGCTTTCCCGACCCAAAGCCAACTCAGGCTGTTCATGACCAAACCCTTCTGGCTAAGACACTAAAGTATTGAATCCTCCAAGTCGTACAACAATCCGCAATGGACCTAGTAAGCTAACAACTTGCTTCATCATCATTTTTGTTTCATTTTTCCAGCGGTCTCGATGCCCTGCCACCTGTGTCCAGTCCTGGTACTGCACTTGAGGTTATAGAGCACATGACTGTTGATTGCTGGTCGATGGGTCGTTAAGAGTAGTGAGCCTTGACGATTTTGTGCATGTGTGGGTGTGTGTGTGTGCGCGTGTTTAGCCTGCTTAAGCAGAAGCACTTCCTGTCTGGGCCTGAAAAGTTTCAGCGAGACGTTGCCGTAAAATGGTAAGATTTACATCCGAGTGGGACCCAGCTTTTTGTTTCCAGAATGCGGCTGATAAAGCAGAGTTATGTGCCCACAACAAAGATGCTTGCACAGGCACACACACACACACACACACACACACACACACACACACACACACACACACACACACACACACACACACACACACACACACGCCCAAATACTGTTGCAGAAAATCTCCAGCTATTGTTGTTGTTGGTCATGTTGTTGTTGTTGTTGTTGTTGTTGGAAATCGCTCTGTCAGCACAAACCGAGAAGCGTCAACAAGACACAAGGCAAGGAGGCAAGACAGGCAAGTGTGTGTGTGTGTTTATTTGTTTGTCGGCGTGTGTGGCCTCGCCTCGCCTCAGCCCTGTCATGTGGATTCATAACCCAATCCCCGCACCAGAACTTTCTGGAAAGGCTTCACTGCAAAAGCATATTCCGCAAAATACATCTGCTCCAAAAAGATGTTTATGGAAGCGGGCCTACCTTCGAGACGAAACCTATTCGGGCCGCACCGAATTAGCACAAAAAGCCTTGGTTGATGTTTCCCAACATAAAAGCCTCTGGGGAGTGAAATGGGGGGGGGGGGGGGGGGGGGGGGGGGGGAGAAGAAATGCAATTTTGACATGTACAAGATTGCAGCATTGTGGAGGTTGTGGATAAACGGTGAGGTGTAATCAATGGCGGCGGCGAAAGGGAAGTAACTGCACTCGATGGCACAACACTTTTTACAATCACACGCTGGGGCGCCATCATCGCCACATTTTCCGTGTAAACAAGCACAGCGGTATGATGGCTCACTCTTTTTTTTTAACCCGGTCCTGCAATCACCCCCCCCCCCCACACACACACACACTAGCGTGCGTCTTGCCATCGCACAATTACACTCCCCAAGCACAACATTCATGACAGAATCTAATGAGCTGTGTCCAATGTCTGCTTTTACTAAGATAACAATGCTCCGTTTATATTGAGGTAGTTACTGAGTGCTGTACAACTTTAATGCTGGAGACTAGGAGCACGTAATGATATTTTCACCCTCTCATGGAGACTCTCGCAAGATTAATAAACAGACGTTCCCTTTTTGGATTGAAATTGCAGCATCGTGACTCGCACCGACGTTCCACCGCGCTTGCACTAGTGCTAGTTCCGGGCCAGTGCCTCGGTTAGCACCAGTTCTTTCTTTTTCCATCACGGAAATTGGCTTGAGCTCTGGTGCTTGAAACTGGTGCTTAAACTGGCCCCAATTATTTATCGGGCCAGAATCTGGCATCAACTATGTCAGCGGGTGAGGGCCAGGGCTTATCATGATGATCGCAAATTTAGAGGAAGGACTCCACCCGAAGAGCCACGGCGGATGTGCCCGGCCGGCTAGCATGCGATCTGCAACTCGCGACCGAGACAGTAACTCAAATGACCCCATTTAAGTCAGTGCTAGAGCACTGAAGAGAGTGAGGCGCTAACTCTGGAGTGGGACATCCTGGTCGTCCAGGGGCCGGTGTCCTGGATTTTATTTTTTATGTCTCCTGGCCCAACACACCTAATTCAAGTGATCAAGTGCTGGCGTTGCCCATCTCTGCCCTAACCCTAACATTGTAACCTCTTACACGAACTCTTAGCTCCCTACCCCTAACTAATGAACACATACAAGAGTACGAGACTGTCACGGGCAAGGGGTTGGACCCAAGTGCGGTTTAGCAAATTATCGAAAATGCTCGAAATGGCTTTTAATATAAACCGTGACAGGCAGGTGCCAAGCTTCACAGTTCACTTGGATGTCCTGAGACACTTGAAGTCCCAGTACAAAGTAGTTCGGGTCACAGTTTGGATAGAAAGGCTTCGAAGATTAGGAATTGGTTTTTTGGACCAAGTGCCATGAAAAGCTCTGCCAGCTCCAGGAAGTGGAGGGGTGAAACTGACACTTTGTTGTCGTTTTAATCCATAATTGACAGAAAGCACGATAAGGAAACTCGGGCTTTATAAGTCTTGGCCACAGAGCTCCAAGCCTCCAAGGGGACAAGCAAACATGCTAAAGTACAAATCGCGGCTGAGGCGGTTCCAAAGCAGAACCGTAGCTGGGCGGGTTGTGACTGGCAGTGATGCGTGTAGCAAACTTGCTGGTCCCGATCCAATCCCCCAAGCATGAGACCCCCAACTCTACCAATCAGCAAACGCATCACATCAACCCCTTAACACAATACTTAGCAGCTAAGAATGTAAAGAGAACGAGATCTACTTTTTCAAGTCAACCAACCTTCCGCGATCGAACGTTACGGCACGCGCGCATGTTATATTGATCAACAGCCGAAGGTGAATGAAACATAAAATAAAGTAAACACATTAGTTTATGAGAAGGGAATCACAGCCTACCTGAGTGGGAGATCTGACGCGGAGGCATCGGACGAACTCTTGCAGCCAGTTCAATGCATGAACATCACTGTCGTAGCTCACGAACGGTTTAAAATCCTCCTGATGCTCCATAGTTCCATTTTTTTTGTCAGTGCCATCGGTGAATCGACGATGAAACGAACGGAAAGAGGGGAAAAAAGGTGAACGATATACAGTATCGCAACGGCTCTGATTAGCAGCTGCAATTGCTCACCGCGAACAACTTCCGGTGATGGACGTCACGCCCCACCGTAGGTAAAAGGTGACCTGCTTTTGATTTTTTTTTTTCAAAGACTTTTCTTCTGAAAGTGAAACGGATTGGATTCTTTAGGTACAGTGTACATTAACACAAAAAATATATATTATTAATATCACGCACACAAACACACAAGCCCCCCCCCCCCCATTTCCTACTCCCCCCCCCCACGCCGCGTCGATTTGCCCTAACCCAAATCCAAAAGCAACCCAAAATGTCTAACAAATTAAAGTGGGGAAATTCTAACTTAGTCCGGAACTGAAAATGATATCTTGACCTGAAAATGCTAAAAAAAGAATCCTAACTAGCAAACAATATTGAGGAGGAAACCCCAACCCAATCCAAACCCAAACCCCAAATCCGATCCTGAACTGACCGAGGTACAGAGAATGAGACGCTTACCCTACTTCAGACCGTTATAAGCTAAACTGAACCCAAACTAAGACACTACAGCAAGTGAGAAAAAAGCCAAAATCGGAATCCCTTAACACAGGCCAAAATCAAAACCGGGTAGGACACTTGCTGAAGTGAGACCCGATCCCTAAATCAAACCCGACGCAACGTCATAACCCAACCTACCCGTATACCAAATCTAACTGGCTAAAATGTGGTTTACATAATCCTAACAGGCTTGAAGAAAAAAATTCAGACCCTCAGCCAACCCCCTAAGCCAAAACTGAATGACCAAAGCATAACCTCTAACCCAATCTCAACGAGCTGATCCATTAAAGCGAGTTCATGCAGGTTTGTGGCAGAGTTGCAGTTTGAAAACCATGACAACAACACATTTGCTGTAAGTACGAAAGAAGCGAATGCGCCGTTAAGTGAACGAGCCTTTTCAGAGAGCGCAGATAAAATCAGCAAGGTAGGAACAAAGAAAAAAAAAAGAGTAAATAGAAAGTTTGGATGTGAGTGAAGTGTGTTGGGGAGAGGAGGGTGTGGGGGGGGGCAACAAAAGGTTTAAAGGCTTTTTGTAATCTGCCATTAATTTGGCCTGCGCCAAACCACAAGGGGATGCGGGGAAATCAATGTGGGCTGATTGCTACATTTACAGAACAGCACAAAACGCACAAGCTGCCCGTTTTCGTTCGCTCTGCTCTTGTCGCACCGCTTATTTCTCCAAGCCGGTGGTGAGTTGGGCCAATATTGGACAAATGCAGCGGTACACTTGCGCGCTCCGGCTCAATGTTGTTATTACTGTCGCTGCTGTGTGACTGATTGCACAATGTTGGATTGAGTGCCCGAGTTGCAGTGGGAAAACAAAAGCAGCAAATTCAAGTTTGAAGATGCGTACAGCACATTTGGACGCCCGGCAGCAAAAGTCGACACCATTTCCGATTGACACGGCTGGGAGAGCGATTGCGGGGAAACGGCTTCAATGATGCTCCATATTTACTCGACGAGTCTTCGTGCTGGATGTGTGCCTTCAAGGGGCGTGGCCTAGTGCGAGTGGCTGGACGTGAGCCGCGGCCTACAGCACTGTCTCCCCTTGCCGACGCGTGAGGCCATTACAGCATCCCTATTGCTCCGTTTTTCTAAATTAACTCGAGCTGTGGAATAACAAAATCCTACACTACAGGCATACAACTATGCATGTTTAAACAATTAAAACCAAAGTTAATGTCCCATCATTTGTCCCCTTTAATGACGAGATGTCATTAAAAAAAAAAAGGCAATCATTATGAAAACTTCAAAAGTTGCTTTGGTCTACCCGGAGGCTTTGGAGTCAAACGGGAGGGAGTGTGCGCAGCTTCCTACTTTGGATGGTTACGGCAGTAAACGGGAGGGAGGCGGCGAGAAGCGACGCGCCGCAAACCCTTTCACAGTTTTCATCAGGAATTCGCCTCGCGTGGGGGCGGCAGAGAAATTACACCCAAACGCACCCGTCACATTTGAATATATTCATCGTATTTTTGGGATGCGGACGCCTCACACGGTCGTCCACAACTTCCTCACTATAGCGCCCCCACCCACCACCCTTTCCAAACTCTCTGTCTCACACACACACACGCACACACGCGCACGTGTTCTGCATGCCGGTCATTAATTCCAAGCAGTGGCCAGCGAGCTTTAATGCACGCAGATGAGATTTAGAGGCCGGCTTCTCCCAACAAAGAGTCAAAAGGACAAAGCGTTGCCATTGTGAGCTCGGCCAGGCAATGAAAGCATTAAGATAACTGTTCAATATTTATGAAAGGGTGCTGCTCGGCGTCCGCACGCACGCGCACGCGCGCACGCACAGGAAGACGGCACACAAAGCAAACAGCTTCCAGTTGACTCATTCATTACATGAATTGATTTAGTTGAAGTCTCCCTGGTGGTCCTTCTGTGTTATTAAGCTTCTTTATGCCATTCTGTGTGTGTGTGTGTGTGTGTTTGTGCGTGTGCGTGAGAGAGAGAGAGAGCGAGTGAGCGAAAGCAGAGGAAGTAGTTTGTGAATGTCAGCTTAAGTCATATCAGCACGTGCACTTGCTCTGATGTCCGATGTTCTTTGAAGGGTTGAGTACAAAGGATAAAGCAAGGTGTCCAAGTTATTCGGTACACTTTGCCAAAATAACCGCAATAAAAACAGTCCATACGAAATTAGCGATTCAACGTGATTTTGGGGGCGTGTGTTGTGTTGACGTTAGCGCAGTATTTTATAGCAATACAGTGTAAAGTGAAAGTTATAATCCCACCCCAGACATCCCATGGTGTAGTTCCACGGTGAACCCCTAGATGGCGGCAAACGGTTTTGTTTGACACTAAATTCTAAACAAGTAGAAGATTGAAAATGGGAAGCATTTCAGATCAGCCTGTTTTTTGCTGAATATTATTGAATGTGAAATCCTCTTCAATCCTGCTTTTTAGACCAACAGAAAGCGACACCTGTAGGTTTGTTTTAATGAACATCTTTGGCATGTTTATTGATGGATATTGTCAGATGTTAAGTTTTTTTGTTTGGAAATAAATGTTGATTTTTTTACTGGAAACACAACGAGATATCAGATGGTGACGATCTCAAACCTCTGAGATCAGAAAAATCTTTTAACATCTACATGATGAAGGGCCATTTCTTTCATCTGCTGCCTCTGGTGGGTTACGGCAGCAAGTGGCCCTGACGCATGCGGACTGTAATGGACAGAAAAGTGACAATAAATCAGAAATGCTTTCTTCTGCTAGCTGATGTATTTCTGCCAAAAATGGTGGCCATAGGTCTTCATTTACTCTGCTTAACGCATGACATCCCATAATGCCTGGGAGTATTGGTCTACATTCTGTCTGCATGCGTTGCTGCGCCGTTTGTGTTTCCATAGTAGTCGTGTGAAGGGTTAAAATCACTGCAATTTTGATGCTAAGTTTTGCTCGCCTGTCAATAGTGTTGTGCTTTGAATGTTCAACATAAAACTCAGCTGAAAGAAACGTTGTGTTTTTGTTTTTCTCGGCAAAGCCAGAGATGGTTATTAACAAGAATGAAAATCCACAAAATTATCAGTGACATTGCTTCGATTTCTGCGTTTTTATGTAGTAGCTTTCAACTGTTTCAGACAGAGAGAGTACTTGCGTCAACCACCGCAATTGCGGTTGAAAACCACGCTGGTTTTTAGGACGTTTGAACTTTTCAGGTCCGAGGAAAACCAGAAAAATCCCTGGTAGCGAAAAATTACAGTACGATAACAAAATGGTGACCTGGCTTGTCCTCATCTCCTCCCTCCTCTTCCGTCACGCTGCCCCCCCCCTTTTCTTTTTTATTATTATTATTTTTGTGTTTTTACAGCCGCATCAGTTAAAGTGCCTTCTGACTCAATTCTTGCTTTGCCGGGGGTGCTGCGATTTACACCCCCATTCCAGGCGAGGCGCAGCGGGGTGGGGTGAAGCGGCGGCGGCGGGCGGAGCGGGGCTGTGATGGGATGCGGCTGGGGCCGAGATGAGCCATTACTTGTCATATTTACAATCCTGCAGACTATCTCCCCTCCTTCCAACCTCTGAAGGGGTCAAGGTTCAATTTCATTTGGAACCTGTTAAACTAGAGAGCATCCACTTGCTTCTCACGCTGCGCTTGGCGTTTCAAGCGCGGCGCGATCGGGCACGTACGTCTTCGGCAGCTGCCAGACGCCGTGGCGGGAGATTTACGAGCCCGCCGCTTGACAGGGGAGGGCGCGATCGTTCGATCTCCGCCGTCGTTTTTTACGTCAGGACGCTCGACCGACCCCTGTCTACCTTCAAGGAATTAAAAGGGGGGCAAAACACAAATGGGAAAATGAGAATCAGGAATGATGACTGGGAGAAGGAGTAAAGCTTTCAGGCATCCATCAAGCCAAGTGGTCGATAAATTGATGAGTAAATCAGACAGCAAACAGTAAGTCCGGGCTAAAGCTCCATTAGGGGAGCGCTATGTCATCATTACACTCCATAGTCCACAGGCCCGTGGCGAAAAATCGGTCATTTATTTCCAAGCGGGCCGCGAGCATGGGCTGTCAATCACCCGAGAACTGGGACACCGCTTTTGACTTATGTCCGCTGTGCCTAATGACGGATTTGCCGTCAAAGGAAGCGCATTAAAGGCAAGCGATGTCGTGGGAAAAAAATGATGCTCAATCAGGCTTGACTCAAGTATTTGAGCCATGTAAACACGTCCACCTGCCCAAACAACAAGTCGCCACGACGTCTGCGCGTTTTAAATAAACGACCACCATGATCACATTAAAAACGAGCTCGCTAAGATGGAAATTTGAAGCATTCTACACACCAAAATTGAAGCTTACTTGTCGTCATCAAGGACTGTTGCTAACATTTGTCCTCCACGCTTCAATAAGCTATAAACACGACATATCCACTCATTTAAGTAGTTGGACAAAGTAATGTTGTGGTTAATGTGGATAGCAAATCTACTGTACATTCCTTTTCTCTTTTTTCGTTTGATATTGTAGAAGAACCACAGCTCGATTTTCGCGCTGCTAGCTAGCGATGCCTTTAGCTAGCGATGCCTCTAACTTAACTTAACTTTCAGTCAAGTTATTATTATTATTATTAAGTTGCCCGGTAAGACCAGACAGAAAAATGATTGGACAAAACCTTCCTTTAAAGACAAGGGAAGAGGAACTTGGTTTGAAGTTTCGGTTGAGCAACAGACTACTTTGACTGGACAGCAGCAGGTTGAAATCTTAATGGACAACCTCTTGCACGGCCTTGGAAGGTAAAAAAAAAAAAAAAAAACGACAAAAAAAACTTTTTCTATATAAAATAAAATAACATACGTATAATAATTTCATATATATTGATATAAGGTAGATAAATATCTAATATACTATTTAATTACGCCACATTTCCCCCTTCCTGATCAAGTTAGGTGGATATATGGAAGAACATTTCAAACAAAAAAAAGAGAAATCTACCTTAAAGAGGCAGTAATGAAAATGATTCAGTATGGTATTAAATGTATGGCAGTAATTGAAAAGGAGTTTTAGGGAGCCAATCTAATAAGTGTAATCATTAAAGAATACATATTTTCCAGTAATGTGGTGCTCACGACCGTTTTGAGGCCACCAGAGAAGCCGAGGCCGGTCCTGTTTGTTTCGGCTTCCACAGCTTTTGACTGCCATCCAATACAATACGTACTGTAAGCCAAGGGGATTTTACATTGCATTGTGTGAGCGTGGTTTTTTTTTTTTGGCACTCCAGGCTTGTCATCCAATATAAAAGCGGACACCTTCTCGCACGGACATATTGATCATTGCATTAAACGGGATTTAGAGTTTAAGAGAATGGGAATGTGCTGAGTTTCTGTGCGGTGGCTAATGGACTGTATGACTTATATAGACATGCAGGCGCGTACAGTGTATAGAGTGCCTATGTATATAAAGGGAAGCGACAGCTGGAGCTCTTCGAAGCTGCTCGATGCTTCCTGAGGGACTGCTTAGCCCGGTGATAATGTGCCTTTTTACATTTTGCATAAAAGGTGTACAGTGTAATTTATGAGCGTAAACCCTCATACAGGTTCCCGTAACGCACGACTGCTGATGTCACATATGCGCAAGGAGATAGCAGCAATGGCCAATTAGGTGGCCCGGGAAGGACTTGTCATCTTGTTTACTTTTATTTAATGAATGACTTAAGCGAGGCCAGTCATGGCGGCGGACGCGTTGGACTTTTGCGGCCGGCTGCCATCCTTCTGCCGCAGATATTGTTAGTTTACCTTGTCTTTTGCATTTCGCCCGTCGCCATCTGTTTTTGTTTTCTCTCTGATTGGCCTCCATCTCCCATTCGGCCGCGCCGGTGTCTGTTTGCAGTGAAGGTGACCCGAGAAGAGCATCTATTGGGAAAGACAGCGAGAGAGGGGCCGCCTGACAGTAAATGACACTCAAACTACATTCTCGGGGGCGGAGAAGACATTCGTGACTCTGCGGTTTTAGTTTTGGTCAGTGTGTTTCGTGAGCTAGAAAAAGTGACAATGGTGAGCAGCGCTGGCCGATGATGTCATCAAATATCTGAAAACCTGTGAGGTGAGTGATGCGAATGTCATTTTGTGAGGCGAAGTAAGTGTGGTAACCAGGTAGAAATAGATTCCCGTTTTACTGCGTTGAACGCAGTTAGTGAATTCTTTCATCAGCCAGTCAGTCACTTAGTTGGTTAATCATTCAGTCAATCGGCCAATGGATGGTGGAACTGTCAATAAGATGGTCCGTCTGGTTGGTAAAGTCGTTGCTTGTGTAGTTGCTCGGTGATTCGATCATTAATTCTGTTCTTTAGGTAGTCGATCCACAACCCAGTCACTAAGTCGGTCAGTTAGTTGGGCAGTTAGCCGATTAGTCAGCTCGTTTGTGAGTTAGGTGGTTGGATAGTCACTCACTCACTTCGTTGGTTAGTTAGTCAGTTTGTTAGTCCAGCACACCTCAATCAATAGATAAGTTAGATACATGTTAAATGATGACTGAATTGCTTAGTTAGGTAATTTCTCAGTCAGTTGGTTGGTCAGTTGTTGGTTAGCTTGTTGGTTGACCACTCAGTTAGTAAGCTGCTCAGTCAGTCTGTAAGTTTGATGGTCGTCCACTTTGTCAGCTAGTTTGTTAGGTAGGTGCTTGATTGGTCAGTTGCTCGGTTAGTTAATTAGTTAGTTTGTTCGTTAGTTTGTTAGCTTGTTAGCTTGTTAGCTAGTTAGTTCCTCGGTAGTGGTCATCATTTCGTCAGTTTTCTGTCACTTGGTCTGCTGATCAGTCAACTCCTGGTTATCAGATAGTCTGCTGCTTAAGTAGTTTGTGACCACGTCACTTAGGTCAGTCAATCTGTTCGTCAGTGGCTCAGTCTGTCAGTTAGTTAGTCAGTTAGTTGGTCATGCATTTAGGCGGCTGGTCAATAATTCTCTTAGTTAGTTAGTTTGGAATCGTTTTTTTCCATGTTAGCCAGTAGCTAAGTTCAGTTCTGTTCACGCGCAGGATTTTGCAAGAAACAACTTCAGTTCTATGGAACTGTTAAGTAGCCAGAGCGATCCATAGACAGTCAATCTAACCGTCCATGCATCCATACGATGGTACACATTTCTTGCAGAGAGGTGTTTAATAACTTGACACGCCGGCAGCGACACAAATAAACCGATCCGCGGAACACATGCATGTTTCCGGTTGTTGTTGTTTTCCGGCGGCTCGGGAGAGCGTGAGCTTTAAGTGGGTCGAACGCGAAACCCGATATTCCTTTTCAAACAGCCCCGAGGGATGCTATCTGTGCTCCATTGATACTGGCTGTCTGTCTTTCGCTGAGGGGAATGGAAATAATCCCGTTGTTGTCTGGGAGCTCACCTGCGACAGCGGAATTCACCAGCTCCAAAACGTTTTTCTTTTGAATTCATGATTACGCGCCTCAGACGATATTTTACGTCAAAAATGTTGCACCCGCTATTCGGTATGCCTGCACAATTTGGCCCGTCTCCTGATCATCGCGCGGGCCTCTCCGCTTGATCGCAAACCGCCCTGTCGTTTTGCATTCCGCCATCTGTCATTGGTCCGAACTTTTACAGGAGCAGGAAACAACAGACCGAGAAGACTTTTAATTGGCCTACAGAGAATAATGGACTCGTTGAAAGCAACCAAAAATAAATAAAAAATCAGAAAGCGGGGTTGGGGGGTGGGGACAGCAGGTGTTAACGCTGGCTCGCAAGCTCTGAAGATGAGTGCGACTCCCCCCGGGCATCCCCTGGGGGTCTGGAGAGGGCGCCAGTGGGTCGGTTGAAAATATGCCAAATGATGTTGTTTAATCTCGTCGTGTTTTTCTCCACCGAGAAGCTCATCATTTGGAACGTTCCCAATAAGACTACACACCTTGATGCGAAGGAGAAATGAAAATGTTCTTATTGATAGTGATGACTTTGAAATTTGGATGCCTACATTTCTTTTAAGAATTAAACCAGAAGATCAAAATGTTTAAACTCACGGTCCAAAATCTATGTGCGTTTCTTTTGTACTGTGGCTGGTGTTGTGTGTGTGGCCCGAGTGGTCTGTTAGCCTGGTATATCGAGGATTTTGTGATTAAAGAAGGCTCCCTGATTTTGATCAAGCCAAAGTCACATCTGGCCTGACAAGACTCTCAGATGGGTATATCGAGGAGTTTGGGGATATTTGGATTAAGCCACTCAGATTTGGTTCTTGTGAGACTCGTGTCGTGTATTTGGCATCACAGGACTCTCAGCCTGGCGTATCGAGGAATTTTGGGTGATGAAAGCGCTCTGATTTGGATCTTCTTTGACTGTTGTTCATGTGGCTTGACTGAACTGTGAGCCCGCTATGTTAAACAGTTTTAGTTAATTAAAACGCTCTGATTTGGTTCAAGCCTGTGGTGCATTTGGTTTGACAAGACTCTGGGGATGGGATCTTAAGGAGGTTTGGGTTATTTGCGTGATTGTTGGTAAGTATTTGGTTTGATCGACAACTCACCCTGGTTTATCGAGGAGTTTTTGATGATGAAGAAAACACTTCAAATTGGATCTTGGATCTTACCCTGGATATACCGAGGCGTTTTCTTTTCTTCAGTAAACAAAGGACTCTGATTCTATCTTGTGAAATGAATGAATTTGAGTCTGTGAAACTGTTAACTGCTAAATTAGCATTTTGACACTAGCTCGCGAGCCACACGCTGGCTGTACAGCGTTTTCCCTTGTAGCTGTCGGTTATGAATATTTACTGTACTACATTATTACACGGCGAGACATAAAAACAGAGTGGCGCGGGTGAAACGTGTTCGCCACTGGTTGTGCGGCATAGCATTAGCGTCGGTAAAGAAAAGATACCTTGAAAAAAAATCGGTGCTGTGTTTCATGTTGGGTGAAGTGTGACTTGGCAGGGGTGCAAACGACGAGGCAGACAAGTGAAGCCGAGCCAGCTGCCACGCTGACATGTGGACCTGGTTTAAAAAATAAAAAATAAAAGCTAAGATAAACATCAGCGCCATCAAACGGCAAACAAGGCGCAGGAGGTGCCATTACGGAAACACGGTTTCAAGTGAGTGCAAATAATAGATAACAACACAGAATGAACAACAAAGACTGACTTCAGTTGACATTATCTGGCCAAATAAAAGCCATCAGCTGGATGAACTCAACAAATTGGATTTTCAGGGCATCCATGCTCAGTTGGTAGCAGTACCCAGACTGCCCTGTGAGAGGCAGTGCAGTGACAAAGACCACGCGAAGAAAAAATAATATACTGTACAGTATATGTATTTTATGTATGTTTCATTTTCCATGTGAAACCGTTTTTTTCTTCCACATCATACGATATTAAACTTATTAAAAAATAAATAAATTGTTTTTCTGAAATGGAATCTTTTTGGCATGTCAAATTACTTTTCCCATGTGAAATTGTGATTGTTCGCCAAAAATGATACTTTTCCACATAAGGTACATATTTTATTTTCACGCAAAAGTAATCACGATAAATTTTGTCACAAATTCAGACCAATCACGTCCATATTCTTTTTACATTTTCACCTCACGTTTTGCTTTTTATGCATAGACAATTTTCACGTCACACAAAACCACATTACGATTATATAAATTTAAGCGAAACTACAACAAAAAGTGAGCGCTGTTCCCAAAAAAAGGAATAAAATGTCAACATTGATGGCCAAGTGTTTTTTGTAATACCGCGGTTGCTAAATTCTTAGCGCCACAAAACGAAGACTTCACATTCGGCCGCGGATTTTTGTCAGGCTCGAATTTGACTCGTGATTCGCGCTAACCAGCGACGACAACGAGAAGCCTTTCCAACCTCTTGGGCGGTAAATCCTTAATGCCTTTGCTGAACCACTCAGGGAATGCAGGAAAAGGCTCATTCTTTCTACAATTTCTCACTCCGTCGCCCCTGCGCTTCTGGCAGTCCGTCAGCAACTCGCCGGCGTATCGGTCACATGCCGACGCCCGAGTAATCCCGCCATCGCCCGGGCTGTTAAGGGGCTAATTACAGACTATATTGGCCGTCACGGGCTCCTAATCCTGCCGTGCCGTTGGCGTTGGCCCATTACGGACCTCCGGGGATTATGCTAACAATCGCCCCGGCTCTTTGATGCTGTTTGGGGGATTAGCATTAGCGTGCGTGGCCGGCGTCCCTGAGGCGACTCGTACGTTTTTACAAGAAAAGGTTGTGACACCGGAATTAAGCCGGATGTTAGGCCGATGGATCGGTCGCCCGGTGCGCTCGTCGCTCGCTGCCTTTAACGCGGATCAGGACACGTCAGCAAAAGTTAACAAAGTAGCTTTCTGCTTGGAGAGAATTACAAGCAGAATTGGTTCATCCCGATCAAGTTGATGGTCCGAGCTTACGGTTTTGGATGCCAATAAATTCCAAAATTTGTAATTTGTCCACATCAATTGAAAACACCCCAAATGTTGTTTGACAAAAATGTTTTTTTTTTCCTTTCAACATTCTTGGCCAAATAAAGGTCTTTCTTATTCTGAAAACAGTTCAACCTTTTTTTTTTTGTTGACAGTCCTCATTTCAGATGGGAAGAGTTCAAATTTAACACAACCCCCCCACATGAAAACCTGTTTCTATGCAATGAAAACTGTTTTTCACTGCATTTTTTTCTTGACACATTTTCCCGCATAAAAAGTATCAACTTTTTCAAATGGAAATAGCTTGTCTCACATCGTTCCCCACGTCCCCCCACCCTCTACAGCGATGACAAAAAAGCTTCGCTCAACATGATTTCAAGTTGCAGCCAAGTTGTAAGTTGCCTTTTAAAAGCCTATCCTCCCTCCAGCTGCCATTTTGTGCACAATGGAAAAGTGCTTAAGGAAAGCAACCATTTTGTTTGCCATGAAAACCCATCTTCCACAACCATTGCCTTTTCTTAGACAGTAACAAGTGTGATGTGTGACAATAGAAGCCCCCCGCCCCCCAAAAAAAAATCACTCAATGCACCAGCACTGAAGAGAAGGCGGACAGTGAAGAAATCTTGGAAGTAGCAAAACTAAAGCGAGGAAGGCGAATTAGGTACGGAGAGGAAATGTGAGAGATCTTTGGGTAGCCAAGCAGCGGGGCAAAATGTGCAAAGAGGAAGAGGAGGAGGAGGAGGAGGTGACTACAGGCTCTCTGGTGTCCTCCATCTTTGATCTAAATGTACTTTGGCATCTGCGCTCACACGCAATTAGAGTCCTCGCTAGGCCAGCATGCGCACATGAAATGGCCGCTTAATGACTTCCTCGGCAACGGCGGCCTTCCATCTGGAGTGTCTTGTTAACTCTCCTCCTCCTCCTCCTGCTCATCCTCGTCTATTACGCCACCTCTTCACCGTAACGTGAGGTGCCCGCTTTCTTGTGTCGCGTCTGTGCGTGCTTTACGGGCTTGGCCGGCCGGCTCACTTTTTGGCAAGCGAACGGGTGGCACATCAAAGTCTTTGTCAGCGTATTTTTTTTACCACAATGACAAAAAAAAATAAAAAATAAAAAAAGCGACGGCAGCAGAAAAGTTTCCAAACTCAATTTTGAGGAGTTGTTTTGTGGGAGGGTGTACTGAAGTTCTTTGTGTACAGCCGTAGCGTGAATGGACCGATATATTGCTAAATGCTATGTGGGTTGCCGGCTCAACATTTGTCAACAAGTCAGTACACATCTGGATAGATGTGCCACCTTCTTCACTCTTAATTCTCCCTTTTTTAGCTCAGTGCTCATAGACTGCAATGGTCTTGTCAGACGTTGTTCAGAGGAGCAACTACACAATGTAGCTTGTCGCTAGCTAGCTTGTGCGGCGCAAGTAGCTACATGAGCCTTGACCTTCGGCGCGTGTGCGTCCAGTCAAGCGAAATATATTGGGGTCCGCGGTTGGTTCTCAGTTTAGCTCCTCAATGTGTTTTGATGAGGCGCCAAATGCTAATTTTTTGGTGATAACGTGTGTAAATGATCACAGATTTGTGTGCACCTGCGTGTGTGACGAGTCAGACATGGCCTCTTCATGGACGTTCTTCATTCCACCGACAGCGGGGGCGGGGGGGGCTGTGACTAGATGGAGGTCCACGTGCCAGCTTCTGCAAAACCTGCGTGTGTGTGACATGCGTGTTAAGTGTGATGGATGGATGTTTCTTCGCACGCACACGCTATCAAAACATTGACACTAACACACTTTTTTCGCCACGTAGTTGGACTACGCATGCACCGTTTTAGCGGGCTGGCCTTTATGTTGGACTGTGACAACACACGTGCATGCACACACACACACAATTACACTGTCAGTTGTACTTTACCGTGCTATTTGTCTCCAGTTTATGGATGCTCACAAGTGAGGAATGACACAAGCGTGCTCATTCAACAGATCTTCCCATGGAAAGCATTTTTTCCATTTTCTGGTTGAAAAGTTGCCGGTCTATATGTTTGAATGGGAAGCTATTTTTGCCGAGGAATGTCCGTCTATTGTTTTCTTTGGTAAAGAACACTGTATAGCATTTCACATCATAAATGCACATGTACAAAACAATAACAATAACAAAAATGATACATGAATTCACAACAACACTAATAGAAGAGGTTTGGAGAAATTAAGAGTGTACTGTAACCCGTTACGTCGACATACTACTATCTGTAATTCCACTGGATAACCTTAACAGCAATATCCGCCCGTTTTTACCCAACTCAAGGGGGCGGCCATTTTGCCACCTGCTGTCGACTGGAATGACATCATAATTGCTCAGGGCTCAGGTAACGACCGATCACGGCGAGGCTTGCGTTTGTCACATGACCAAACTCAGAAAACGTGTTGTTGTTGTTTTTTTTTTCTTTCCACCTACAAGACCTGCTAACTTCTCCACGAACACTCAAAACTGCATTTTCCTTTGCGATATTTGCGTGTCGTTTTAAAGGTGGAGTTCGCGACGTGAGCGCGGGAAAAGGGAACACAACCCGCCGATGTAAAGGCGGAGGGCCCGTCCGCTCGCGTCTTTTCATCAGCGCGGCGAGCGTGGGCGACCACGACGATGACGCCGCCGACGCCGTCGGCGTCTGATATTGCCACTCACTGCCTTTATGAAGACACTCGTGAGTTTATTTATTCATTAGCACGCTCATATTTTATTCATCTACTCTCGCCTTTTTTTTTTAAAACTTTTATTTACGCCAAAGCTTTCCAGTCGACTCTGTCAGTGACGGAGTTTGATCAATTCGCGCAGATGCTGCGTGCGTATGTGTCTGCCTGTGAGATAGTCGAGGAGATCAAATAAAATGAGGAATGGGTAGGAATGGAAGCTAAGTTCCTCCTCGTTATGGACACGGCGGCAGCAAAGTCGTTTCCAAAGCAAGTCTTTCTGGCCACAGCGCCAGTTGGCAACGCTCTCCGGTTAACATCGATGCATATCCGTGACTTTCTGCTTTTCTTGGCTTTCGTGATGTCACATGACAACGCGAGGGGGCTTCGTCTGGCGGCAGGAAACGACAAGTGTGGCGAAGGCTCGATTGTTAGCAGCCGAAACTGTCAGCAAGGTAAGAGATTTTCACTTCTTGTTACACAAAAATACATATTTGAACACAAGAAATCTCAAAAATTCCTATGCGGGCAATACTTCCATTTTTGAGCGTGGGTGCCACCAAATCGTTGGAGCCCATAATTCATGAGTACAGAGAAAAAAAACTACTTTTGAATAAAGCCATTTCGGGGGGATATTTTGGGGGCTGGTCTGAAGAAATGACATGTATGTAAGGCTGGTAAAGTGGTATCTGTGTCATAGTATCGGACTCCTTTGTTTTCCTCTATCAATTAACACGAGTTTTCGGGTTTCGTTTTCAATGTCTTGATTTTGGTTTTCCAATTATGAAAAAAACCAAAGGTAATATTAAAACCAGTGAAAACAAAACTAAAATGAACAAGCAAAATAACAAGAAACCAGAATGAAAAGTCCAAAACTATTAGAAGCTTGCGGTGCCTCGCTGCTTAGTCGACCCCAAAATACATCCTGTACATGTTACATGCACGCGGATGTTCACGTGGATGAAACAACAACCGCGTGAACTTGGGCGACCCGTTTCCACTTGATTACATTTGCACTTTTTCCTCCATTTTCACTCTTTTAGGATGCACTAAATGAAATGAGTAATGACTCCGCCAATAAAACATGAGCATTGATTGGATAAAGCGCGCATGCACACACACACACACACACGCACACACACACACACACACACACACTCGGATCAATGACGTGCAAGCTAATGGGTTGTCATGACCCGTTCATCGAAGCGAGAGCGCGAGGGCCTTGATGTGCACGCAAAGCCTCGAGGGATCAAACCCACGAGCAAACGCCCAAGTGCGCATCAGTCAACTCTCGGCATTCCCGCTTCCCAATTTCCGAGGAGGCTTCAAAATGGTGGCCAAAAACCAAGATGGCCAACTTCCTCGGGCCCTGAGCTCATGCGTGCCATCTTCCCAAACAGAGCTCGAACATTTTGTGTCAATCAACGAAACTGGTGTCAGGGAGTATATTGATTTCCTTTTTTTTTTTTTTTTTTTTTTTGTTGTTGTTACTTAAAATTGAGACGTAACTGAGTCAATTTCAAAATGGATGACTTCATGTTCAGTTCAAGGCGTGGGTCTAATTTTCCAGGGGGAGCTACGGAGTCAATTTTGGAGGTGGCATGTTCAGGACCCGCAAAACACCCAAGAGCAAAGTAAGAGTTTTCAGGTTTCGTGGCGTACACAAATCCGGGTTTTATTGGTCAGCAAATTAAGATCCCTTGTTACGAGGCAGATTTCATGGGTCTCCAACGTATTTGCCCATGTGGCCACTAGGAGCGTTGACTATTTCAGTTTTGGCATCCAATCTGCTCGAATGACAAACTCGGGGCTGAGGAAGCAGTGCCCCCGACAGGAACATCAAGTCAAAAATATGAATCACGACAATGTAAGAAATATGAATGACATATCACAAATAGGCGCCACTATTAAAATGCTTCCCAGTGGCCTTTTTCTTGTCATTTCCTTTACGGAAAGCTTTCCCCCCCCCTCCCCTTCGATCTGCTCCCCACAAGGCCGCGATTAAATTTAGTAGCCGTCAACAATCCGGATGATGTCGGTGTGAATAATGCAGTGTCATAATTGAGCTGTCATTGTGTTTAAAAAGCCCCAAAATGCTGCTTCTGCCCTTTTGGGAGATTGCCCTTCTCCAGATAATTACCTCCACCAAGGAGCTTACGTTTTTGTCACCTTGGCTTTGCGTTTCCAACTTCCTGTTTTCTTGCCAGCATTCATATCCCGGTGAATATTGATGTGCTTCAAGGGGTGCCCAACACGATGCTCCCCAAATCACCCAGTTCTGCCTGGAGATTGTGTGTTCCCTGAAAAAAACAAAAACAAAAAAAAAACATCTGCAACTTTTTGCTCACTTTTCTTCCTCCTCTCCATCCTTTCCAAGTTGTGCAACTGATGATTTTGACCTTTTCCTCACCATGTTTACAAAAGGTGTCACTGAGATTCATTCGGATTCAGATTCGTTCATTCCCTGAGGAGCACCACAAGGGGGCGCAAAATATCTCACCCAAGCACCAACGATTGACGTGTGGAATGCCAAGACGAGATAGAAAATGATGTCATGTTGCAATATTTTGCCGCCCGAATTTGTGTGCGTTTTTTTTTTTTAAATTGGCGACTTAAAATAGTCAATGACAAACCTTCTATTAAAAATGAGGCATTGGTCATTGAGATTTTTTTTCTTAAAATGCTGCCATTTATCCAATCCCACCCACTGCTGTCGACTGAAATGGACACCAATGTGCCCTCGGGCTCGCATTGCAAACGTCACGAATCGAAACCCAAAAATGCAATGCGGCTCCGAGGCCACTTTCATGTCCGTTTCAGTCACCAGGAGGGGGCGGTAAGAAGACAAAATGGCCTGGCACCCTGAGATGAATGAAACTGGATGGATTCATCTGCTTGGCTGTTATTCTTATCTGGTTAGTTCTTTTTCTTACTGGCCCGCCCAACTTGGAATATTTTAGGTGGAGCACGGTTGTTTTCCCAACTCTGAGAGTGCTTGATGCCCTGCTAATTGCATTTTTATTCCCCTGACCGCGAGTGAAATCAGGCGCCACTTCACCGGCATTCGCAAAGGACCAGTGTCAAAGGACGCGCACTGCTCCACCAGCACCTCCGCGAAAATTAGGGACGGCTCGAGAGACATACAAAAAACAATTTTTTAAATAAATCTTGAGCGCTCCTTTCTTTCTTTTCATTAGCCACGCTCGCCTCCGCCGCGCGCGTCTTTCTTCCGCCCACGTTTGTTACATCTCGCCGAGCAGGTGTGGAAGCAATGAATAGAAAAAGTCAAGATGAAGAAACTCGCCGACATCCGGTAGCGGACCATAAAACGCCTCTCAGCGCTTTTTTTCCCCCCGTCCTGATCCAATTTAGCTTTCCGACTCCCTCCCCCGCCCCTCCAATTTTTTTTTCTTTCTTTCTCCACCCCCACCCCACCTTACCTCCATCTTCCCCTCACCTGCTATCTTGGGCTAGCAACATGAAAGGCTAAGCTGCGCGCGCGCGCCCATCGCCAGGGGAGACGCGGGGCAGAGAGTTAATTAAGTTGCGATCTAGCGCTCACTCTCAGCGCAAATTGGAACTCTTAATAAGAGTACAGCAATATATTAGGGCAGCAGTTATCAAACCGGGGTTCCCGAAGCCCCCTGGGGGCCGTAAAAATAATTTGCGATATACTGAAACCCTGTAGTGTAATTGACGCCCACCCAAGAAGGTTTGGAGTGAATTTTTTTTTTCTGTTAGACAAGGCTGTGGCCTGACAAAGTGAAGCTCCGCCCCTCACTTATCAGAGTTTCTTGGCCACAAGATGGCCACAAAGAGATACTTTTTTATATTAGACATGCCTTTGATTTGAGGGACTGGTAAAATATCATTTTGTCAAGAAAAATAGGAAAGTCTTGTTCAAAACGTAAATTATAATACAAGAGAAATAAAGAAATTAACGTTCGTTTGAAGCAAAATTAAGGTGTGTGTGGCACGTGTGCCTTTAGAGGTGTGGCCTAGTGAATGATGTCAGGAGATGGAGTCAGTCGGAAAGGTGGGTTCACTGGAAGCGTTGCACTTTTTCTTGATTAGGAAAGGTGATGGTTCAATTCAACCAAATTCCACAAGTTGGCGCCAATGTACTACATTTATTGCTTTGGCTTGAGAACAACGAATCCGCAAATTGCAAAAATGGTTTGGGAATAAATTCGCTCTATGGTTCGCAAATGCTTTGGGTTTGTTGTATTGAATCCTGACAAAAGTACTTTTTTTTTTTTGTCACGTCAGGATTCCAACGATTATTTTTTCTTGACAGTTATGCGACTGTGTCGTGACATTTGAACTTGGCATTTGTCATCGTAATATAATTTTTTTTTCCTCGGTTACAAAAAAATTCTTCGGGTATAAGCGCATGTAGTCAACTTTAATTGCCGTTATGATTTTTTATTGAGAAAAAAAACGGAACTTTTTTTTTTCCGCAGCGGATGCCTGCATGCTAACGGGATGGCACCCATGCATGGAACTATTTGCGCATTTTTGTCGAGAGAGAGAGAGAGAGACCATCTTTTTTTCCAAATGCTGGTGTTTGCTAATCGCGCCCAAGCGTAATCCCAACCTGTAAATGGGACTTATTTAAATGCCGTTATGGTTATGAGCCATGATGTGAAAAATGTCCCCGTACCCTGAAAGTTAGCGGACCCCTCGTATTATGAGGCGCTTACATTCAATAATCCTCTTGTTGGTGATGGACTCGGAAAGAAAAAAGTCTTTTTAAAAAAAAACGATATATTGCAGCGGTAGCGCCTCGGCAAGGTGTCAGGTGTAATTTCACGCGTTAGAAGCCGGAGCCCACCTCGCTCCGTTTGCCGTCCCTCTGGCCATTTTCCTCCACGCGCCGCCCAAACCCTTTGAAGCCAACTTTTTCTTATTAGCTTGGCACAAAAGGGGAGGCGAGGGACGCGCTTTGGCGAACGCTCGCCGCCTCGCTTGTACCTCCCCCAGGGAGGGGGTGGCCAAGGCGGAGGCTCAAACGGAAATCGTCAGATGCTTTTCTGCCCCGACCTCTCTTAGCTTTTCGCTGATGACAGGACGCCGCGCTCCGTTCCTCGCCGACTGTTTACATCTTGACGTCTCAAGCCCCCCCCCCCCCCCACACCTTCTTTTTTCTTGCAGTTTGAGACCCGGGAAGTGTTTGCCCTTTGAAGTGAAATTGGACACTGGCAGGGGGCTTGGCGGTGGGGTGGCTATGAGCGGCAGGAACGAAGGGAAAGAGCAGCGGTGGCAGCAAACAGCTGTCGGACAAGACTTTGCCTCGAGAAAGGAGTTTGCTTCGGCCGCTTTCACAACGTTCCATTGCCATCGTCCATAGGCTGCATCCGCCGCCCCCTGCAATTTCAGTTTGCAGGTAGTTTTGACTGGCAGCCATTTTCAAACATTTTGACACATCTCTTAATTGCAATCCTGGATGATCGATGATTGAGATGTGCGGTTTCTTTCGCTTTTTTGAATTGATGGATATTTTACATCTATTTTAGATTGCCGGTCAGGCCCTAATACTACGACTACTACTACTGTTAATAATAATGCATGAAATCCAGCCATCCATGTTCAAGTGTCGTGGGGGGGTTGGGGGGGGGGCCTGTCGCAGCCATCTTCGGGCAGTGGGCAGGGGACACCTGAAGCGGTTGCCAGCCAATCGCAGGGCACACAGGGACCAACGACCATCCGCGCTCACAAACACACCCGGGGACAATTTGGAGTGTTCACTTAGCCTGCCATGCCTGTTTTTGGAATGTGGGAGGAAAGCAAAGTACCCGGAGAAAACCTATGCAGGCAAGGGGAGAACATTATTTTTGTTATTTTGACTTCAAAATGGCGCCGCGAGAGTGGCTGCCTTTCCAGCAGCTCCTATATTTTGTTGTTCTACTTCTTCCTTTCATAACTTTGCTGCTGTGAATTGGCAATTTCTCCATTGCGAGACTAATAAAGGTTTTCTTATCTTATCTTATCTTATTATGTCAGGTTATCGTCATTTTATTCTGCCAAATTTTGGATTTTGCATCGTCCTCCTAAAATCCGTACAATACATCCTATTTGATGTCGCGCTTTCACGACAGCTGCAGCCGTAGCAAAACAGTTAACATAAAGTAAAATCTCAACCTCTGCATTTGCGATGCTTTTTGGTTTTGTAGTCGTAGCAACGAGCAAAGCCTGAAGGTTCTGAGCGTGAAGCAAAGTCGAAGCATGCAAATCCACTTTTCGTCCGGCACCAAGGTGCCGAGCTTCGGGCGTGGCTGCCCCCCCTCCCCGCCCCGGGGGGATGGACTGGGCGCATAGAAGGCCTTCCGCTGTTAAATGTGACCAAATACACGGCGATGCTCGTCTGAATCAAAAAAGTGACGCGGGGAATTTCTTTTCTGCGGCTGCTCCCACAGGAAGCGTCACCGTCCTCTGCGTTGCCAGTGCAAATCAAATCAAATCAAATCAAATGCGATTCAGTTGGTCAGCCGGGAGTGTACTCGTTTGCTTTGAGGCCCTGCCTTGCATTCCAAATTAACCGAATCCTTGAGTGATTTGTAATTGAGTCGTTTGACTCGCCAAGATGGGAAGACGAGGCCGGCGAGATGAAAGGAGCTCGGCTAAACGACGACTTCACGCGCCACCAAAGGTCGAGCATCCATTCCGATGAAAGGAAGTGGAATTCCATGAAAAAAAAAAAAAGACCAATTTCCCGGAAGAGGCGCTGCGTCATTTGGTTTGAATGCAAATTGGTGATTCGGTGATTCTGATTTCACTCTCAAAGACAAGAACGCCAGGGAAGAAAACTCAAAAGATAGAAGCTTGCAAAGTTGAGGGTTTTGGCCTTGTTTTCATCGCAGTCTTGTTCTTTTGTTGGTGTTGTTGTTATTTTTGTGTAGGGTTTGCGGTTAGGGTTAGGGGTTAGCATTAATGAATAGGGGTTTGGGTTTGGGGTCAGGGGTTGGGGTTAGGGAGTTCAGGTTAGGGCATTAGGGTTAGGCTAGGGTGTCAGGTTTAGGTGGTTTTAGGGTTAGGTTCGGGTTTGGTGTTTAAGTTGAGGATTAGGTTGGGTTCGGATTCGAGTCAGTGACGGAAAAAAGTCATTTAAAACACAGTCCTGCTCCCATGAGCCGATGAGACGTGATTTTCCTGGGCGACTTCAAACGCATCATGCAAGTGACTTGCTGCCGGGGCAAAGTTGCTTCCTCTTCTTCTTCGAAAACATTAGAAATCAATTTTGCTGTATGGCGATAATCTGGCATTTCTAGCAAGCGTTCAATTATCACTGCGGCAGTTGTTGCGACCCAACAACTTCCAAAAGTGAAAGAAGCAAGGATTCACTCCAAGTCGAGTATTTTTCACAGCCTTAGCCAAGCAAGTCCGAATATCGGCCACGGAAATGCGACTGGCAAAATCTTCCTGCGGTGAGTCGATGACACGCACGCGCACAGACGACTTGCAATGACCGAACGGGACGACGAACGCCAGCAGCGCGCGTGGCGCTTGTCATGACAACAACGTCGTCAAGGTGCGACACGACAAGCAAGCCTCCGGCGCATTTCTTTCGCCATCAGCAGATTTGAGAAGCTCGGGGGCGACCGACGTCCGTGTCCGCATTGATCCGATGCGCCGCCGCCATCCATTATACGTTCCGTTTTCAACTTCGGACACGCAACTTTCTGACTTTGCAGGTAAAATTACACCGTGTGATACATTTGATCTCCGAGAACTTTCTGGATTGGAAGTGTAATGAGCCAGCGGGCCTGCAAATCAGTGAAGGGAAAAAGTAATTTAAAACACAGTCCTGCTCTGAAATGCCGATGTGACATGATTTCCTGGGTGACTTCAAACAGACGCGTCGATTTTATTTTAGTTTGGATTTTTTTTTTTTTAATGAAACATTTGCTTCGCGACGGCGGGGTGACGATCGACGGAAAACTCGCGTGATTGGGAACAAGTTGGTTGGAATCAACTTATGGTCCAAGACCGGGGTCGCCAACGTGGTGACGGTGGGCACCAGGTGGCCCCCGAGGACCTCATGAGTAGCCCCCGCGGCCTTGTTTCAAAAATAGCTCAGCAGTGATGGGACATGGCAATTTTCTCGGACTGTTGTAAAAGTGAACATTCGAAAATGTGGTAGCTTGTGTTGCAGATTGAGATCGAGATCGTCGGCTGCAAGAAAAAGTGTGCGAACCTTTCAAATATCTGGCAACTATGCTTTAAAATAATAATAATAATAATAATAAAATACTCCCACTCAAGCAGCGTTTTTGAAGCTGGCCTAAAAATTTTCCTTGCACCAAAATGCAAAACATCTTGACCACAAAAAACAAACAAAAAAGACCCACCTAATATTTTGGGGTTAATCTATCAAAGTCAAAATGATAACAAAATGTCATGTCGATTTTATATCTGGATTTAATGAGCTACATTTTCTCTGTGTGGGTGTTTTTTGTTGACGTTTCAAGGTGATTCGCATCAGCTGGCTTTCAACTACAATCAACAAAAAAAAAAAAAAAAAATCGAAAGTCTATTTTTTTGAATGTCCTTCGGAGCAAAACTTTCCAGCCTTCGGATATCTTTGCTCTTCTCATAATTCTATATGGATGGCATTGTTTCCAGCGCTGCATCAAATATTCGCCGCCTTTGTCTTTGCGGGCCGCGGATGGCGTCGGGGAAGCGTCGTCAGCATTTGAGGCAGACGGCGTGATGAATGAGAGTGATTAATGCCACCGACGATGGCGGCGGGCCCAAAGAAAAAAAAACAAAAAAAAAAAGACTCTTTTGTTCCTGTTAATTATTCACGCGGCCCCTTGAATAACGATAATGTCATCAATTCTTTATCCGCGTGCTAGAAAAGTGAGAAAATGTACAAATTGCAAGGTGAGCGTGCGGACAAAAAAAATAAAAATAAAACTCGGGCAGAAGCTCTCGTAGACTTTGGGGGCGGCCAGCTCGCGTCCCTGACAAGGGGGTTGCGGATTCGGATAAAGGGGGTTCGGGATCAAGAGGTGGGATCAGGTTTTAGGTTCATAGGCAGTTGTGGGCTCGGGTTGTCAGCCAGTGCCTTGGCTTAGGGGTTAAAGGTGACAGTCACTGCGTTAGGGTGATGAGTTGGGGCTTTGGCTGTTGGGTTATGGACTCAAGCATTTTCAAATAAATGTTTTTCGGAAATGCTAACCCTGCTTTGAAACCCTGAACTTACTTTGAAACCTTTCACCTTACTTCGGAACCTGAGGTCAGACATTTTGACAGTTGACTTGTGACATTGAAACCCAAACCGTGCTTTAAAGCCCCATACTTTGAAACTCTAAACCTATTTTGAAATTCTAGTCTTGCGATGACAGCGTGCCTTACAATCCCGCGCTACTCTGTTTACAGTGTGTGCGACCTTTAAGTATTTGATTGCTGCATCTCCCACTTTGTTGCCCTGCTCAATAAATGACAAGTGTGTCATATTAACACAAGAGGTAGAGATGAGGACAGCGAATAGTTTTGTTCTCAAGAGGGAAAGTCAGGCCCAAATGCCGATTGATTCTGGCACGCCGGCCTCACGACTTTGTTTCGTGTCGCCGTACTTTTGGAATGCCTCACACCCTGTCTTGGCTCCGGACCGGTCCACGGATCACAAGTTGGCAGGCGAGTGCAAAGAAGGATCTGAAAAGTGAGAAGCTCCTTGGCTGCTCTTGCTTTTCTCAACAAACTTTTGATTTGAGCTGTGATTGGATTAAGATGGAGGCGAAAAGCATGATGATTCTCACTCTTCTTTTGATTTATATCTCAGTTCCCTGGACCCACAGCAAAGTACAAATAAATGACAATCATGAAAAGGTCTCATGAATTTTCTTGAATATTGCAATACAGTTGCCTTGTATCCTTCTTAGTTAGCTCACTCGCTCCCAACATTGTCAATTAGCGAATCCATTAATCAGTTAGTTTGTTAGCTCCTTTGTTAGTTAGTTCATTTAAGGTAATTACTATAGTTTATTAGATCGCTAGTTTATTTGTTATTATTGCCAGCAAGTAAGTCCATCACTTCCAGTATTAAGCTAGCTTGTTAGTGGGCTCTTCATTTATTGCTTTAGTTAGTTCATTTCTTAGCTTGCTTTATTCTTTGTCTCTGTTATCAGTTCGTTAGCTCGTTCATTAATTAGTTTGATTGTTCCTTAGTTAGTTTTTAGATTTCACATTAGTAAACTGGTTCCTCAGTTGTTTGTTAGCATTGTCAATTTGTTAGAATGCTAGTCTGTTTGTTAGATAGTTCATTAGCTAGCTGGTTTGTCAATTATTAGATAGTGACTAGAGTTCACTAGTTTGTTAGTTAGCCAGCTACTGAGTAGTTGGAAAGTCCATTCGTCATCTCCTTTGTTAGCTTCATCCACGAATTAACTGATTCACTTGTTAGCCTGTGAATATGTTCACGCATTGCCTTGTTTTTTGGGGGGGGTTTGTTTTGTTTGTTTGTTTGGGGGGGGGGGGGGGGGGGGGTCATTCGCTAGCTCCGAAACTCCTCTGTTTGTCAGTTAGCCAACTTGTCCTTTTAATATTTCTTCAAATAAAACTTGAGCTTTTTCTGTCCTTAATGTTGTATGTCTTTCTACATGGAGGGACTATTTTTTTTTCCTCTCCTACTTTCTAAACAAGCGCTAATGCCAATGTGTGCTCAGAAGCTTAGTCATTATCTCCAAGTAATGTCATAAAAAGTCATCCCAAACTCTTAGAGGGGTGATAATTTAAATCCTTGGTGTGCCTCCTAAGTGCTTTATCGCAGATTAGAGCAATTAACACTCAACAATTTTTACATTCTCTGAGGCTTGATAATTATGTTTTAAGACAAATTACGATTTTATGATGTGCGTGTGCTGGAGGGGCTGGGGTGGGAGCACATGAGACCACCCAAAACAGCCCAGGGCTGATTATTGTTATTGTTATTGTATATACATTTTTTAAATTATGGGCAGACTGTGATTTTTTTTTTTTAAATTGGGATCATTTAGAAGATAAAAGCTTTTGCCTTTTTTATCACATACCAGCAAAAAGTTTGTTTGTTAATTGACTACTTTATTAATTCGCTGATTTGTTTTAGTTTGAAACTATTTATTTTTTTGTTAATTGATTAGCGAGTTCCTTTGCTAGTTCATTAGGTAGTCCATTAGCTTGTTGGTAGGCTAGTTAGATATTTAGTTTTCAAGCTTTTTCTGAAGTTTAACAGTGATGTTTGTTAATTTACTAGTTTATTTGTCAGTTAGTCTGTCAGTCAGGTGTTTTTTTTTTATTTGTCACAGCTAGTTTGTTTAATTGTTTGTTTTCTACTGAGTTTGCTACTTCATTTGTTGGTGAGCGCGTTGGTTGATTCATGAGATTATTGAATCTTTTTGTAGTCCTTATCACAATTAAACATTGCGATTGCCTGATTCCAAGGTCATGTGATGTTTCCACGCGTGCACTTAAGTGATTTGGCATAAAAGTCATCATGGAGCATATTTCTTCCTGGGGTCTAAAAATAAAAGCACTCAGTGTGCCGCGCAGAGTCGTTTTGGATGAAGGTATCTGCTAAATAGCATTTAGCAGACTGGACGGCTACCATTAGTGTCGAGCCTGCCAACTATCTGTCCGTTGAGCGCCATTTAGGCTGCAAGTCGTCAGGCCCGATGACGTTCAGACACTCAGTGGATGCTTGGCCGGGCCAAGGGTGAGAAGACTGCGAAGGGGACACGGCGAGTTTCATGCTAGCTTTACGCTTTTACTATGAAATAATTCAACTTGAACCTATAAAGTTTCAAAAAAAATGTATATAATATATGATCTGATATATAATATATACCTGTATATATATATATATATATATATATATATACCTGTATATATATATATATATATACCGTATTGAAAATAAGTGGATGTGCTGCTTTATCCTACTATGCAATCAACTTTAAGGGATTTTTTTTAAATCCTGACTGTCACTTTTGAAGTTCTGGAGAAACGTTCAGGTGTCCAAGTCAAGTGGCCAGAAGTGTGAAATGCATTTTTGTTCATCCTAAACTGCTTTTTTTTCTCTTTCGATCTATTTTTATAAATATAAAACGAAATGACAATCCAATTTGGCTCATTGGCTAAGGCGGAAAGTGCAGGTGACACACACACACACAGAGGCACTGCCCGCAGGCAGCTCAACACATACAAAATTGTCAAAAAGATAAATTAATCAGCTGAATTTCACGTCTGGAGATGACATTAACTCCCCTTGTTTGATGTCTGCCTGCCGGAAGGAAGAGGAAGAAAGAAAAGTTTTGCAGGAGGTGCTTCTTAAAAAGTTTTCCAATGGGAAAAGATAATTTGATTTTAGAAGCGCAATTTTGCATAGTGATGAGACAGAGAATGTGTGTGTATATTATATATGTGTACATATATATATATATATCCATCCTTTTTCCGATCCACTTAATCCTCACAAGGGTCGCGGGGGCGTGCTGGAGCCTATCCCAGCCGTCTTCGGGCAGTAGGTGGGGGACACACTGAACTGGTTGCCAGCCAATCGCAGGGCACACAGAGACAAGCAACCACCCGCATTCACACTTACAACTAGGGACAATTTGGAGAGTTCAATCAGCCGGCAACGCATATTTTCGGAATGTGGGAGGAAACCGGAGTACCCAAAGAAAATTCATGCAAGCACGGGGAGAACATGCAAACTCCACACAGGAAAGCAGGAGCCAGGATCAAACACTACACCTCTGCACTGTGAGGTCGACAAGCTAAACACTGGACACACACACACACTGTATTGGTTGTTTGCGATTAGCCACGTGTGGTGTCGTCCCCACGTGCTTTGTCCATAAATCCGCAGCACAACTCCATTTGAAGGCGATCAGCATCAATTGACTGTCAGCTTCTCCCGCGGGACAATAAATTATCCAATTAACACTCAGCTAATGGGCAGCAGTGTAATTAGATCTGTCAAGCGCCCCCCCCCCCCACACACACACACACCTTCCGTGATTCCAACGTGCGGAGTCTACCTACTTCTCTTTTAGCGTGACTCATTTCGTCGTGCTGATTGCTTCGCCTCCGGGACTTGTCGAAACACACCCACCCGCACGCACACGCTTGGGTGGGATGATCTTAAAAGGAAGTCGCATGGGGGGGTTATATGGCGTTTCATGACCATCGCTTGTAAACAGGACCATGCTAGCATGTCACTGACACTCAACCGCTGGAACGAATTTCGAGGTAAAAAGAAACGCCCCCCAAAATAACTTCATCTGATATTCATGGAGGAGCTGGATTTGGACAAAAAAAAAAGCTGCATTATGGCTTTCCGCATCGCATGTGGTCATTTATTTTCCCAATATTTTTGTTGTCACACTGTATGTTTCTCATACTTTTTGTTATTGTATTTTGTCGAACATTTTTGCCATAGTATTTTAAAACTTTTTTCCCAAATTTAGTTTTTTTTGGGGGGTAATACTTTAGTATTTTGTCAGAATATTTTTGTTGTACTTTCAAATATTTTTTTTCAGATATATTTTCACATTCTTTTTTTATTTATTCGTTTATTTATTAATTTTTTCCAAAAAGATTTTTAAAGAAATGTTTGCTAAGGTATGTAAAACGTTTTGGGGGTGGATTAAAAGAGTCTGTAACTATTTTATTTTATTTTATTTTTTTGCCTCGGCGGTTGCCCTGCACTCACCAGATTGTCCCGGTACTTCATTTGCCAGCCCGCACGAACCGCCGCGGAGTTGCGTTCGAAATCAACATTTGCGACGAACCGCGCCTCATTGTTTTGACAAAAACACACATAAGCAACGATGTTTTATTCATCAAGTCGACTCACTTAAGCAAAACAAAAAGTCATGAGAGCAATCGCTGGTGGCAGTCGCGCGTGACGAAAATTTGGGCTGTGTGGGCACCAAACCGCCGGAAATTTAAGAAGCCGCCGTGTAGTATCATGTTTTTAAAAATAATCATAAAAATGAGAGATTTATTCAGAGATGTCAAATGTTAGGATTCACGTTGCATCCCACAAAAAAAATAAGTAAAAATTGGGGGAATGGGTTTCTCTGCGAAAGTCATTTTTATCAACAAAAAATTATACATTTTGTTGTATACATAAAACAGAATTTTCGTTGTTGTAATTTTTTTTTACACAGAATAGTATTTTTGAAGAAAAAAAAAGAAAGCGAAGCCTTTTGTACAAGATTTTTTTTTCAGCGGGTGGCGGGTGTTGGGTTGTCATCATGAGGTCAATTGGTCTTCAGTCATGTTTTAATAAGAAAAAAAGTTTCAATCTCACACACAAAAAAAATATTTCATGGCGATATGCTTGTGCATAAAGTCAGAACAAAAAAAGAGAATTTACTTTGGAAAAAATGAGACTTTTTAAACGGACAATTCCATAACAAAAACAGTATTTAAACAAATAATAATTAAAACTAGAGGCACCCCAGACTTTTTTTTAATCAATGCAATTGTATTAGTCATCAATTATTTATTATTTGCGGATTTTTGTGGGCCCGTCCAGTCGCAGTCTCGTTAAATCTTAACTTCAGTGTCATGTTACCGTGTCAGGACTTTAGAATGGAAAAAGACAGCAATTCGTGACAGTCGTGAAATCAGTTATGTTCCCGCCGAACTATTCTTGATCATTTATCAGCGGGACTCGGAGCTCTTTTTCTCGTCATTCTGCAATGAATGTCAAGATTTGGTCTTGGCTGACGAAAGGGAGGCAATTTCTCATGTTCATCTGCTTGCTTGATCACATTTCAGCTCTTGACGCAGGTGTTCAAATTACCCGATAAATGTTGCAGGTTGGACCAAATCAAAACAGCGGGGTGAAGTCGGGTGAAGGGTTTTAAAATGTTTTTTCTCTTTTTTTGAGGGTTGTTGTATTTTTGTAGCATTAGCATCGAGCCCTAGCCTCATAGGGCTCTGTCTGTTTCTGTCTCTCGCTCTCTCTCTCATCCCTAAATTCGGATGATCCACGCGAAGCATTCTTTTGCGTTTAACTTGCAATATGCAACCTCGAACAGCACATGATAGAATATCCTGTAACAGGTCAAGCCAATTAGGGCCGCTTCCTTTCTTCTATGAATACAATCTTTTCTAGGTCAGAGATGGTCTTAAAAAAAATGCATTCCATATTTCTTGCGAGATTGTATAGTTTGGCAGCGCAGGATGATGTGATTTCAAGGTGACTGCACGGTGATATGGAAACCAACCTTTGAATGCATCAACCTTCCCTCCCCCGTCCGTCCGGCCGTCCCTTCGTGTGTGTGTGTGTTGTCTTAAAAATAGTTGGTGCCATAATCCAACAGTGAAGACACAAACGCACCTCTCACTGCGTTTGCGCGGAATACGGTGTTCAATGCGTCGCATAGCAAAGGCAGCAAATTTTCCTCTCCATCGCATTCAACACGACAGTTTTATCGCTTGACTCGCAAAATTACTGCCAGGCTCTGTTGACAAAAATTGCACCGGAGCAAATATGTAATATTTGGGACAGAGGTCGAGGGAGTCACTCATAATTTGGAAAGGCCGGTGGCAGCGGTGCAACCGTTGAGAAACGAGTTTGCCTGGCCACCAAAAGAGCCGCACTCTGATTCTTGTGCCCCCCCCCCCCCCCTACTCCCGCCCGGAGCGGTGATGGATCAACACGAGTCACCACACGCGTGACCCAAACAAGTGTGCTGCTGTTATCTAGCCCGTGATCGCGTTTAAGGCAAACTAATAGCGCCGTGCCGCCAGCATTAATCTCCACGCGGCTGATAAAATAAATAAATACATCACAAAGACGGAGAGCTCACTGCTAGCATTTTGCTGTCCCGTGAGCGCTTGCGTCTGTGTGTGCATGTGACAGTTTTTGAAGATGACTCAGATGAAGCCTATATCTCTTGAGAACATTAAATCTGGTGGACATGTCTTTCGTGAGTAGTCCCACAAAAAAAAAAATCTCAAGAAGCTACATCAGAAATGTTGGAGGAAGTGTTGTCCTCGAGGTTTGAATTGGCCATTTGAAAAGATCATTTGGGTCGTTGGCAGCATTCCTCCCAAAGACAAACTCCTCCAACAGATTGTTTTTGGAAACTTAGTCCCGCAAAGCCAATGTCACTTTCATTAACAACATTAAATTTGGTAGACAAGTTAAGCATAAATAGGCGGCCCGGTAGTCCAGTGGTTAGCACGTCGGCTTCACAGTGCAGAGGTTCCGGGTTCGATTCCAGCTCCGGCCTCCCTGTGTGGAGTTTGCATGTTCTCCCCGGGCCTGCGTGGGTTTTCTCCGGGTGCTCCGGTTTCCTCCCACATTCCAAAAACATGCATGTCAGGCTGATTGGACGCTCTAAATTGTCCCTAGGTGTGAGTGTGGGCGTGGATGGTTGTTCGTCTCTGTGTGCCCTGCGATTGGCTGGCAACTGATTCAGGGTGTCCCCCGCCTACTGCCCGGAGATGGCTGGGATAGGCTCCAGCACCCCCCGCGACCCTGGTGAGGATCAAGCGGTTCGGAAAATGGATGGATGGATGGAAGTTAAGCATAAATAGACCCACAAAAAAGGTCTCAAGAACCTACGCTTGAAAAGACACGTGGGCGCCATTGTTGCTTTAAATTGGTCTTATCGAGTCCGTTTGGGTTTTTCTGAGTCATGTTCTCCGTGACTTTCGCCATATTTTCTGTTGACATCCCATAAAACCCGAGACTTTAATAAGTCAACCCCACAAGGTCAGATCTTGAGCAAGTCCAGCAACTCGCAACAAATCTGCCAGGTTGCAGGCTAGCAACAGTTGCAGGTGGGCCCGCTTCAAAAACGACATGTCAAGGCAAACCAGTGAAAGGAGAGAATGGCACCAATTCAAAGGAAGGTACCAATTGATTAAAAAAAAAAATGGGAAAAAAGGAGGGGGGGCTGTAAAGGTAACAGATAGAAGCGAGCACACACAGGATGACTTGCTGTGACAATAAAAACTGGCGACAAGCGCACAAATCGACACACAACAGCCGTGGCGACAATCCATCCCATAAACCACACTCACAGACACACAAGAGTCCACTTTTTTAATCCTAACTAGGAAAAAAACCCCCGACAACAACTCACCTCTTCCCGGATGACGTCTTCAACACAACCAAGAGCCAGTGATTGGTGACAGGATTCCCATTCAAGTGCAAAATGAATGTAAACAGACAAAATGTCCTCCTTTCCTTTCTCTGCTATCTGGCACAGTGGAAACTTCTGCAAGAATGAGAACACAAAAATTTGTCATTTATTGGCTAGTCTCAATAACATTGTGAGAAAAAAATGGCAGATGATTTCATGAGAGGAAAATGTGTTTCTTTCAAGTGGCATGGCGGGGTTCATTGTGACCGCGTCTGATTTGGCGTCGCTTCACCAGAAGATGGTGAATGAATAAACGCGGACCCAGAATTGACCCTTGAGGCACCCCGCACAGACGGAGCCTTGGAGAAGGACCTTTTTGGCAGATATCAACCAATCCGCAGGAGTCCAGCTTTTTAATTTTTTTTTACTTGGAGCACAGTGGCCCCTAACATGACATTTTAGGGATGCTAGTTGAAAAGTTAGCGGCGCGTATTGCAAATCAATTCTTAAAATAGAAATTCACATTTCCAATCATTTTTACTATATTTTGATGAACGGGCTGAAATGTGGAGGAGAATTATGTGAGCAAAAAAAATATTGGGGGAGTTTTTTTTCTTTTTGTTAATCGCATTTTGTCAAGAAAAGTCCAATATTTTCAATTATTAATCTTTGCAGGGGGAAAAAAAAGTCAGTTTAATGAATTGTATTTGAATTCCTTGTGCATCGAGAAAAACGTTGAGCGTTTGCGCTATGCTTGCAGAGCTTGGTCAAGTTCATTAGCGGAGTCAACACGTTGCGCCGATGAGTAATTGGGCGTGAGCAATGTTAGCGCGCCCTTGGTGCCCTGGCCCCGATCAATCTGAGCAGGAAGTGTTGGCTTTAGCCCCGCCCACCTGCCAGGGGCAAGGGAATTTGTATTAGTATCGAGCATCGATTCCGCCCCGAAACACTGTCCGCGCGTTACTCACCATCTCGACGTCCTTTTATGTGCTCCTCTTCCTCCTCTTCTTTTACATCACATCCTCCTCCTCCTATTTTTTTTTTTTTGAAATTCTTTTAGCGCCATTATCCCATTATCCATCATCAGCCGCCTCGCTTCTTCTCGTTCTACATTTCCCCTCTTTCATTTGCGCTCTCCCGTTTGTCGCTCGGCACACGGTGCGTTCCCCTCCATTCATCGGGCCTTCTTTACGGCCACGCGCAGGAAAAATAAAGAGAATAGCGGTCAAGAGAGGAGGAGGAGGACGAGGAGAAGGGCTCCATAAAACACAATGGCCCTTTGTTGTTGTGTCATTCCATTAGTCACCTGGACGCCAGGATGGAGAGTGCCGAGACTTTGGGACTGAATCGGAACAAAATCAAGACTCAAGTGAGAAAGAAGGAAAGGAAGACCAAGACAAAAAAAAGAGAGAGAAAATTGCATTTTTGGTGAAAGTGATTTTTCTACCCCCAGAAACGGTCATTTCTCAAGAACTTGAAAAAACTGAAAATAAGTTTCAATCTTGCTACTGTTTCATTCAACAGATGTCAATTTCATGTTCAATTTGAATAAAAAAGGTCTTGATTGAGAAATTCTTGATCATAAATAGTCATATTTTTGTAGGGGGGGAAAATGATTAAAAAAAAGTCACTTTTTCTGTGAAGATAAGGCGTAATCTGTGTTTTTGCAAGCCTTTTTTTTCAGAAAATAGTACATGTTCAAGAGAAAAAAAACAACAAAGTAACAAAAAACCCTTACTTTTTGAAGAATTTTTTTCCTGAAAAATATAGTTTCAAGAAAAAAAAATTGTGAAAAAAGTTTTCATCTTGCAAGACTTTCAATTCTCAAATTCAGAATTCATGTTCAAATTTGAAAAGACCGGTATCGAAAAAAAAGGTCATATTTTTGTGTAAAAAAAAAATCTGAATCTTAAAGGAGGAAAGCATTTCTATTTTTTTTCAGAAAAAAAAATCATTTTGGAGTCATAATCTTGCAACCTTTTCACACCATGATTGAGAAAATATTCAATTTTTTTCTCCTTTTTCACGCGCAAACATGAAAGTCTTCCAAAGGAATAGCGTTCCATTTTGGACATGTCGGGGGTCCGCAAGTTCAACTTGTCTCGTCGCGCCAGGAGCGCTTGACATGTTTTGTCACGTGTGCACGATGCAGGTCACTTCCGCTAATGAAGTTGAACGAGCATAATGACGCTTTCAATTCGATTTGAAAAGCGACGCCATTAAAGAGCCTTTTTCAGCTGACCTGTTGCCATGTTGCCATAGCGACATGTGCGAGAACGTCGCCAATTATTACTTTTTCACAATCAAGCTCGTGTGATATAAAAACAATCATGTTCAGGTTAGCTGAGAGCAGAACAAGATCAAAATGAAAAAAAAAAGGTGATTTCAATTATTACCTTAAAAAAAAAACTCCTTCTGTGCCTTCTCAATCAAAGCTAGTGGCTACATATCGCTTTTCCGTAATATTGTCTTTGAAAAAAAAAAACGATGCAATTGCAGCTATCAAACTTGTTGGCATGTTTTAAAACGTGAAATTCATCACTGAACATGATAGCATGAAACATAAGACATAATACCGGGAAACTTATCATGTTAACACGTGACCGAACATGTAACGGGAAAACTTATCACATTACAACATGAAGCTTAACATGTTAAAGCATGACATTTAGAGCGTTCAAATGTGTAACATTAAAACGAGAAAAGTGAGTCAAGTTGCTTTGTTATTCTCACCGCTTTCCAAATTAGATGCAAGAAATGCTTTCTTCCCCAAATCGAACATCTTTTCGACCCAAACTGAGATTCATTCACATACGTGAGCACAAACAGAAATAGGTGAAAGTTTCGGCAATTAACGGAATCGCTTCACAAGAATGTGAAGGTGTGGACGCCAAACCACCCAAAAGCGGAGAAACAGGATATGTGGGAATGAGCGAGAATAAAAAGGCACTTTGGCCCGACCCGGGCGGGTGCGCCTGATGAGCGGCTCCACCTGCGCACTTATGCTGCAATTAACTCGGAAAACAGCCGCGGCCGACTTGAGTTTACAACACAAAATTGCGCGGTGTAGAAAGCCAAATCACCATGCGAGAGGGTCTAGGCTGGAGTGTGTTTCAGGAGGGGGCGGGGGAGGGGGGTTCCATCAGTTCCAGTGCTTGCATCCGGAAAAGTACTTGCGCTGCTTTGAGATTTTTTTTTTTTTATTCCCCGGGACCGACGGCGGCACAGTAGCAATTACTGGACCATCATTGCACTGTCAGGCGGGGGTCTAAGGGTGCTCTGAAAGCGCCCTGGCACTACTTTTTTTCAGATGGTCTTTACTGCAGTCGGTGTACAGTCAACCACAGTTGCAGGATTGTCAGCATTGTTGTTGTTGTTGTTGTTGTTTTTTTTTGAAGGGTCTTTACAGGAGAGAGGTGAGCCCTAATATGGAGTTGCACACTTGTAACGTAATACCGCGTTGTGCCACAAAATGCCTGGCAGCACTGAGCTCTACTGGAAGGCATGCAGCGTGTGTGAGAGAAAGAAGAAGTGGTTTTCCGTGCTCTGTTTCTGGAAGTTGTAAAGTAGCACTTGGTCGGAGGTTGGTTATGACAGTCGTCCATCCGTCCATCCATTAACGGAAGCGCTTCTCCTCGATGGCGTTGCACATTGGATGTTAGCATTTAGCTCGTGGCCTGTAGCTCGCTTTAAACGTTTTGGTTTCTGAATATGTTTGAGTGGCGCTGCTTGCATGTGCTACGGCTTCATTGTTTAAAAACAATCACATCAACGAAATCGATCATTTGCGTTGCGTCTGTGACTGTGTTTTAATGGCCGTGAGAAAATTTGTCTGGGGAAAAAAAAGGGTGCCATTTTGTCCACGCCAAAAAGTTGTTTTTGTTCAATTTGGAAAATAAGTTGTTTCCTCATGAAAACGTTTTACATTATTTCTAAAAAAAATGAAATGTATACTATTTTTTAAGGGTGAGGAGGGAGAGTCATACTTTTTGTGGAAAACAAGGAGAGGGCATTAATTTAGCGCGCTTCTGTGGTTCAACGTTTTTGGGAAATTTTTGAATCATCAAAACAAACATGCATCACAAAAATGTAAAATCAAGGATTTTTTGGGGTGGGGGCAAAACGTTTTACCACTAAATTGTAATAGACAAAATAACTTGTGTCGTTGACAAAAAACCAAATATGTGCACTTTTGCTGAAAAAGAGTATTAAAAGGTTGCCTGTCCAGTTTGAACACGGCAACAGTTAGTCCCGGGAATAGGTTATTAAAAATATTGTGGCATCCATTTTCTCTCTCTCTCTCTCTCACACACACACACACACGCACACACACACATACATTCCTGTACTTGTATACAGTGAGGACCAAGTAAAAAGGCCATTTTCTCTCTCTCTCACACACACACACACACACACAGAGTCATAAATCACGATGGGCTTTGCTGGACTCTTAATGGCGAAGGCGGAGCTGATCGTGGAAATCAACTGGGATTTACATAAAGTGTGCGTGCGTACACGTGTTCATATATGTGTTTGCAAGCGTGTTGTGGAAATAATAAGCCCGTGCAGCTCACCTTGTGCTCTGACCTGCTTCGTAAGTGTGTGCGTGCGCATGTGCATTTCATGATCCTTGTACACGCACACACGAGCACACACATCTATATCTATCTATTGATCGATCGATCCATCCATCCATCTATCCATTGATCAATCGATAGATAGTTTGCTATTTTGCAGCATATTTGCATGAAAATTCCTTACTGACACGCAGGTTCACCGTGTGAAATGCTTGCAGAGTCTCTGTTGTTAAACAGGCAGCTGATTTCACACATTGTGGAAATGTTGATTGTTCTGAAAAAGGTCCGACTCATGATCTCTTTGAAGATCCTGTTTATTTATTTACAACATCTGATTGATTACATAGCACTCTGACTCAATAAAGTTTACAAATAATAAATATTGCCTTCTTCAACAATGTGGTCATCGCTTTTTATTGTCGTTGTTCTCCACGTCATCACCTGAGCTTTTAACACAAAACAACAAAGGTGAGCCCCTCCCCCCATGTGCTTAGCCCCGCCCCTCAAGCCCGTCACCTCTGTGCTTCATTTCAATAAATAATCAGAATTCATTCCTAAAAGAAAAGTCGAACACACTTGCAAAGAACAAAGGGAAAAACCAGACTATACTTCAAAATAAACTAAAAAGAATTCTAATGGGCCGTAGTCCAATGTCTTGTCTACAGGAACCAGGAAGTCTTTCCGCCCAATGGGAGGAGTCGACAGAAAGACCTGTCATTGGCTGAAAGGTTGTTTTTTTTTTTTGTAAAGTTTGAAACAATACGAAGTAAAATCATTTCCTGTTGCTAATTGTGCAAGTTTGAGTCCAGGCTCATTTTCTTCCAACTCTTTTCCATAGTCTTTTACTTTGTAGACAGGAAATGATCCCATTCAACAATTTTGTGGACAGGAAATGACAAAAGCAAACAAACACACACACACACACACACACACACACACACACACACACACACACACACACACACACACACACACACACACAAACATGTTCATATGTAGATATGAAACCCGACCTCTTGTACAGAGAAATAAATACAGTTAGAAAATAAAGCCTTCGAATGGAGGTGGCAACTCTTCATTGGAATGGCAACAAAAAAGCCAATCGATGGTTGCTTGGTACACATTACCCACCACTGCCTACAAAATAAAAGCTTGTCATGATTTAGTTTTACTTTCACTTCCTTCGCGAGTTGTGCAAGTGCCTGTTGTGTCGCATTTCCCCACTTTTGACGCCCAAGGCTTTTACTTTGTAGTCAGGAAATGACTCCATTCAAAAACTGTGGAGAGAGGGAATATGAAACATAGAACCAGAACCCGACCTCTTGAAAGTGACAATAAATAAATGTACAAAATCTAATTGGTTTTATTGTGAAAAGCACAATGGTTTCCTGGCAGCGGCCACGGACATGGTTTTGTTTGACTGATTCATTTTGAATTCGGGTCTCTTATTGCATGAACTTGCCTTCGACTTCCTGTTTGTGTGGCGCAACATTCTTGGTCAGTCCTTTGTGTCCGTCCTTCATCTATCGCGCTTTCATTCAGAAAGCATCACAGGCGAGCTGTCTTCATGGGTTCACCCAGACCCACATGCCTGGTTCCTGCTGGGCACCAGAACCACTTGCGCCCCCCCTTCCAACCCCCCCTACAAATAGTCATCTCACTGACCACAATGTGACCGCTCGTCCCCCCCCATCCGACAACAGACAGTCACCAATTGTTTCGTGGCCTTTCCATGTCGCTCCTGATTTCCGACTGGCCCGTGTTCAAATTGTGGAAGATTTTCTTGGGCGCCCTACCCCCCCGCCCCCCAGACCTTTCTCAGCCCCCCACCCAAGTCCGCCGTGCAGTCACAAATTGTCTTGTAGCCTCTCCATGTAGCTCCTGATTTCCGACTGGCCCATGTCTACGTCGTGGCAGACCCACTTGATGTCGTCCTCGCCGCCCTTGCCGAGCAGGACCGAGGGGTCGGCGTAGGGGCCGCCGGCCCCGGCCCCGCCCTGGTGGCGGTCGTTGGGCAGCACGGTGGCAAACGAGGTGAATTTGACTCGCTTGCGTTTGCCGGACGCCCTGGGCGAATTGTTGAGATGCTCGGCGTCGCGTCGGGCGGCGGTGATGGCAGAAAGGCACTGGTGGGGGTCCGGGAGGGCCCGGGGTAAGGTCTGGCTGTGGGAAACGCCCCGGTGGCCCGCGCCTCCCCTGCCGGCGGCCACGGCCGAGGCGGTGCCCGCCCCGTTCAGGAGGTACTTGCTCTCCTCGTAGGCGTCCTCACCGCGGTCGATGATGGTGGTGCATTCGTCGGGCGGTGCCGCCGGACAGGGGTCGGCGTGGTCCGGGTGGTCCCCCAGGAGGTCGGCCTCATTGCCCAGCCAAACCCAGTCGTGGGCGTGGTTCATGTTGCCGCCCGCCTCCAGCACGGGCACCTGCTTGTGGCGGTACCTGAGGGTCCCCGTGCCAGAAAGGCAACGAGAAAAAAGAAGCACACTCGAATGGGATCGGGCATCGTTGGCACTTTGGAGGCGTTCACAAAGACCTTCTGTCGTCCTCGACGCCGAGCACTTTTTCATGTATTCCTCCTTGTCGGAAAGGAAAAGGTTACCTGAAGGCAAAGCTGACGCAGTTGATGAGGAAGACGAGGATGGCCAGACAGAAGACCCCCAGGAGGGCGTACATCCCGATCTCCAGGTCCGAGAGTCCCCTGGTCGTCTGGCTCAGCTCGCCGTCGGAGGGTCCGGGCACCTCCACTTGGGCCGGGTTGCCGGCGTTGTCCTCCGCCCGGCTCGGACCTCCGCCGCCGGGTTTGCCGGCCGACGCCCGATGGGTGACGGTGCTCTTGGTCGTTAAGCTCACCTGACGATGTAGCGGCAAGTCAGCTTTGACCTTTTCCATTTCAGGACGCATTTTTTGTCGTCGTCCCACCTTCCTCATGGCGCCTTCCTCACGCTCCACGGCCACCGCCACACTTTTGGACTCCCGCTCGGCTCCGTCTGCGACTCTCAGCTGCTCGGTGTCGTTGTCCGCCACTCCCCCTTCCGCCGGGGCCCCGCCCTCGTCGCCGTCGCTGCGGGCGGCTCCAAACTTGACCGCCACGTTGCCGACGCCAGACGCCAACACGCTCTTCCTCTTGGACTTCTGGCACGTCTCCGAGATCACCATCTCCACGCGCACCAGCGCCCCCTGGCCTTCACCTTCTGCCACCACCACGGGCCAGTGTTGCTCCTGCCGGTGCCGCGCCGCCAATGAGAGAGCGTAAGGGAAAGGTGTTTCCCTTCCTGACTCATAAGCTTACCGATTGACGAGCCAGTTGGCTGCTTGAGCTAACTCACAAGTTGACCGATAAACTAACTGGTTGCTGTTGCTAGCTATGTGTGTAAGTAACAGATGGACTAAATTGCTGACTCACTAACAGGCTGGCTGAGTAAGCAACTTGACGGGCTGACTGACTAACAAACAAAGTAGTTGTTGACAATTCACTACTGACCTAATTGACTAACTAACTTACTGACGAAACAGATGAGTGACTCACTGAGTTGCTGTAAATAATTGGATGATCCACCAACTGAATAGCTACTATCCATTTACTACCGAAATAAGCAACCTTCGATTCACTCGCTCGCTAAGAGCCAAGCCAACATCTTATTTGCCCAATCGTTGACTGAACTAACAATTAAATTAAGTGATGAACTAGCTAAATAACTCATTGAGCCACTGACTAACAAGCACACTGACTGGCTGAGTGATGAGCTAACTAAATAGCAAAGTGGCTAACCAACAGAGCCACCCCGACGGACCCGTGGTGCAACAACAATTCGAGCGGTTGCGGGGCAAAGAGCGCAAAGAGAAGCTCCCACCTGATTGGTTACGGAGACGACGTCGTTGTCCAATGACACCACAGACAGCAGGAAGTCTTTGGGGTCGTAGATGTCGAGCGGCGTAACGGAGCCGTCGCTGTAGTGGATCCAAGCGCTGATGGCCGCTTCCTGAAATGGAGTCCCGAGCGCTTGAAAAACATTGACCGTTTTCACCGCAGCGCCACCTGCTGGAGATATCACCTCGCTCGTCCCACTTGGACCCGATGCAAACCAACATGGTGTCGAACGAACGAACTAACGAACCATCCATAATAATACAAATGCAGACGTGGTTTGTCATGGCGGCAAGCTCCTTCCTGCCTCCTATTGAGGTAAGCGCATGTCGCCTCAAATCATAGCACAGATGGGAACAAGATAGGAGCGCAAATTTGGCATTGCTTGAACACACACACACACACACACACACACACACACACAGGTAAATAAGTACGTACACGTTACACTCTCACGCAGTGAGTTGAGTAGTTGAGTGTGTTCGCGGCTGCAAGTTAGGCATGCGGCTAATTAGGACGTGATTAGCATGTAAGGCAGATAAGCAGCGTGAGATGTTCACAGTGGAGGATTACTCTTCGGATTGGCTGATTGCGACCTCGGGCCTTTTTCTTCCACACCAACCTGCCATCTACTCGTGTGTGAGCGTCTGTGTTTGTGTGTTTTGCTGGAAAGATATGAAAAGCGCCGTAGGAGAAGTCAGCTCTTCCGTTTTTTTTTTGTCCCCCCCCTTGATATAAAAACAACAGAACTGCAATAATCCGATCGCGAGAGCCGTACGAAGTGCACAGGAGACACATTTGTAAGGGTTATTCTCATGGAAAATCAAGATGTTTTTGACTTGAATGACTTTTATCAGTGAAGAAAATACAACTTTGTCATGAGATTGTGAAAAATTTCCTCCCCCAAGAATTTTTTACTTTTTTCACACAATAGCGCTTTGCTCTGGAAAAACATGATCTAAGAAATGATGTGTTTTATTTCCCCAAATCACAAAAATATATTTTCTTGCCTGAAATCATGTTTTTAATGTTAAAAAAATGCATTTTTTTTCATTATGGAAAAATATTTTTTACTTTTCCACACAATTAAAAAAAACATCTTATAATCATATTATTAGACTCTCTAAAAGGTTTATTATTTGTAGCGTGAAAAAAAAAGATATATTTTTGTTAACTTTCTCCATAAAGAAAGTAAAAAAACATATTGGGATCATTTGTAATTCAAAAGAAGTGAATGCGTCGTGCAGTGATGGGAAAACGAAGCTTCATGAAGCACTTGGGATATTTTTTGACTCCACCAGATAGTGCTCTTGGTTTACATATAAAGGTTAGTGCATTGGAAACGTATTCAAATTTCCACGGCATCTTTAAACCAAGAGCGCCCTCTAGAGGAGTGAAAAACAATCAAGTGCTTCATGAAGCTTCGGTTGTCCATCACTAGCATAGTGTGCGTCTTCCTACCTGTTTGGGCGCCCGCATCAGTTGGCTGGCGGTGGCGGTCATCAGGATGGCTTGGCAATTGCCGCCGGCGGGCGCCACGCTGAGCGACAGCGAGGCCACCAGCTGGACTCCCATGTCGACGATGGTCACCTACGCACAGGAGGAACCGCCGCTTATTCCGACCGCCCAAAACCCTGCCTTCTATTTTGATTTCTGCACCGGCTTGTCGGGCCCGAGGTCACGCAGACCACTGGGCTGACTGCCGTCATTATGACGTTGGTGTCCCAGTCAATATTACAGATCATCAGCTATCACAGGAACACTTCTCTCGCGATCATTTTGTTACCTTGTCGTCCAACACCGTCACCGTCTTCTCTGCGAGGATGGAGTCAGACAGAGGCGACAACACCTGCCGAGCAAAAGACAGGACAACTTTTTTGGGGGGGGTTTTGTAACGGAAGGTCCGCGTTTCAGATCACTTGGATTCAATGCCAAACTCCAAAGTGGGAGAATGCCAAGCGTGATATGTATCTTCACAAATGGACGGGATGAGCAAAGAGTGACACGAGAGCCGACGTATAAATGGAAAATGGAAATGTCAGGCTCACAAATGTCAACAGGTACAAACGCTGGCGAAATTCTTGGCGGCACGTACTTGGATGGTGGTGATGCCGAGGTCTCGGCCAATCAGAACGCGCCCGTCGACCAGCCTGGCGATGCGTTCATCTTCCACCTATGTAAAAACAACGGTCACTTTAGAAGGTAAACCCAATTTCATTTGGTACCTAATGAAGTGGCCAGTTGAGTGGACAGGTATATCCACCATACGTCGATACCTTTAGATTTTTTTTTTTTTAAATCCCAGAAAAATCTCTGCAGTTTTTAGCCATAATCCGAAAACAATAATAAAACTGACAATGAACTCATTCACTCCCAAAGACGTTTTTAAACGTCTTTTCAGACTTGGTCTAGATTTGGCTGGTACTGAATGAGTTAAAACCAAATATAAATGTAGTTAATTTCTTTGAAAAAGAACGGTTGTCCGACTGCAGTCGACCTTGAGCTGATCAAGGACCAAGTGAGTGATGTCGGCCTGCCAGTCGGCGCCCAGCATGCGGACCACCTCCCCTCCCGGGTCGGACGGCTCGGCCACAAAGTGCGTAAGCACTTTCACCAGGGCGTACTGGTACTGTAGAAAAAAAAAGACGTGTCAGCGCTTAACGTTGTTTTCTCACGCGTAACGTCGTGAAAAGCAAGCAAAGAGGAGAACCTGCAGGGCGCATCCTTTGCCCTTCCTCTCGTCATCCTCGTCGTCGTCGCTGTCTCTCGTCGGCCTGACCAAAAAATAAACAAACAAACAAACAAAAAAATTATCGATTATCATTGCAATGTCAATGGTACTTGAAGCTCGCATCATAACACGGTGTTAAAACACACATTTGGGTCATTTTTGCACCAAAAACAACGTTGGAAAGATTTTTACCTTTTTTTTCCATCCAAAATTGATTTTTTTTCAACGCTTGTATCACAAAAAATTTATTCTCGTGAACAAATTGTTGAAGACATGAATAACGCATTTTTTTAAAAAAAAAAGAGTCCCCGCCCACACACACAAAATTTTTTATTTTTAACAGTTTCACCAAAGTCTTTTTTTCATGAAAAGCTACCTTACCTGGATGAAGAAATAATTTTAAAAATGCATCTTATTTCTTCATGAAAAGTGTTTTCCAAAGGACCCTAAAAGGTACCTGAGATTTTTTTTGTCCAAAAAAAAAAAGACGTTTTCACAAAAACAAGCATTTTCTTTCCCCAATAACAATAATCTCTCGCTCTCTCTTTTTCTTTTATTAAATACAGATCTCATGTTTGTCATTTGACCTTGGAGCTAAGACCCTTTTCCCCCACACAATGTTTTTTCCACAAAAATTGCAACTTTTAAAAATGTACTTTTGCATGACAACTAAAATCGCCGCCACCTTCGACCAAAGACAGCATTTTAATATTTTGAGAATGTTAAGCGGCTCCCTTGATAATGACGCCGAGGGTGCGAACGTTTCCGAACCGAAGTCCTCGCGTGTTAAAATGCGGCGGTTACCTCCTGCTGTTGGCGGCGCTGGGGGCGATAGGCACCCGCCAGCCTTTGACCTGGCTGAGCTCGGTGTCGGACACGTGGATCTGCAGAGGCAGCTTGGGCACCCAAACGTTGAGCGACAGGCTGGCCGTCAGGTGCATGTACGCGAAGGCCACCGACACGCCCTGACGTCCGCGCATCTCTTTGCCGTTCACCAGAACCTCGTCGCAGTTGCCGGACACCTGAGCCGCAAAAAAACAACATGGACGCTTGAAGGGGAACTCAACAAAAAAAACTTTTTGGTTACGTGATGCTCGCCATGCGAGCCTGTGGGCACTTTTAAGTCACTTGGGGTTTATGTGTGCACGTGCCTGCTTTGCTGTGCAGTTACTTTTCCATGTACTTTTATTTTGAACATGTTGATGATAAACATATGATGAACATATAATTGCGAACCGTTGATTTGAAGCACTACTTTCATACCGAGCAGGTTGAGTGACTTTTGCAGAGTCAGCACTAAGATAGTGAACAGAAATCAAGTTAAAAACCTCCGTCCAATAGAAGCCACTCACTCACACACACACACGGTGATCGTGTGCCCGCGTGCTGAGTGTGAGTTTTGAGGACACTGAAGAATGGATTTAATCTGGGTTGCTTTGCCACAGCAACCGCCACGACAAAAGCGAGATGTGAGGAATCGCGAGGCGAAAAGCGGCGGCCTCAGCAGTTCAACAAGTGTGCGGTGGGGGAAAGAGAAGAAGAAAAAAAAAAACAAACTGTCAAACTCCATCCGGCGGCGCCGCAAAAGCGATCGCGGGAAAACTTTTGGCTAACTTTTCGACCGCTTCAAAACAACACGTTTGCTTCGTTGTCATTTTTTTTTTTTCGCCACCCCTCAAAAGAGAGCAACTTACTTTCGCTGAATTGAAATAGAAACGTCCAATCACACGTGTGGGTTGTTTCCTGTGGCATGCTATACAATTAGCGCGATATGCTAATTAGATGCGACGCCGATTCGCTCCCTGCGTGGGTGGGCCACTTCATTAGGGACACAAGGACTAGATGCAAAAAGAAAAAAGCCCAAAAAAATCATTTAACGAAAAAAACTTGGTGAAAATAGAACGGAAATGCAAATTTCACAAACGTGAACAATTTGAAAATCGTATCCATTTTGTGGTTTGTTTTAAAATCTTTATTATTATTTAATGAAAAAACAAATATTAAAACGTGAAATTATTTACTTCAAGAAAGCCAATGGGAATCCAACGGTCAAATAAAACCAATTTTAAATATTTTGTGAACATTTTATTCTACCCCAAAATATTGTTCAAGTAAATTTTATAAAACATTTTGAAAATCATTTCCACTTTTTAAATTATTTAAAAAAAATTTAATTAAAAAAAAAAGTATAACATTAAAATGTTAAAAAGATAAACTCTCGTGTCTATACATAGTTAAAGAAAGTACATGGGCATACAATGACCAATGTTAAATAATTTTTGAACATTTTATTCCTAAGAATAAAAAGGATCAAGTAAAAGCCAATTTGATGTAGCGTCTTATCGAACCTTTTGAAACAGTGTTCAAAATCGCCTTTCATTGAATACAAAACCAAAGCTCGAATGTGTGACGTTGAAATGTTATTGGGGTTTTTTTCTGGTATGGCGGCAATTAGCACATAATTTGATGAGCACATTCACTTGACTTTTCTCCCAAAAATGTCGACCAAAGCCAAAGTCAGGCTGCCCCGTTTTGACTCAATGTGGGCGAACTGCGCGTTTTGCAAAAAAAAAACAAAAAAAACGTCTGTCCTCTCCGCGAGGCCGCGCATCCGTCTGCATTTGCTCTCGCCGCTCATCCGTTTGGCCGGCGCCGGCGGTAAAGCCCATCCATCAGACTTCGGGGAGGCTCTCATCCAATCAGGGAGCCCCGTCGCTCGGAAAGGGGGCGGGCCCTCAGGGGGGCTGGATAACAGGCCCGCTGATGAGATTTCGCCTCTCACCTGTCCGTCACTTGAGAGGGGCCACGCCGAGGCCAATCGCCTCCGAGCCGCCGTGTCGTATTCAAAGAGAGGAATCGATCAGTTCCGCTTCTGACACCAAATAGCTTTACCCTTGAGGCGACCACCCCAAAACGGCTTCAAATGGAACCCTTTTTTGTTGTATTTTTCAGATTAAAATGACAACAATTTTGGAATCCCACTTCAGACACCAAATATTCTTAATCCTTGAGGCAGTCGTCATCAAGACACTTGAAACCAAATCTCTTTTTCCATTTCGATTTGCATTAAATAAGATGAATAAAAACGGTGTGAGGTTTGAATCCCACTTCGCGCACAGTGGCTTTCACATTTCCTTAACATTAACCCCCCCTGGTAAAAAAAATATTTGACATTATGTCTTCTGTGTTTTCATAACTGGATGTGGGGGTTCAATCCCATTTCCGACATCAAAAACATTCCTCTTTGGGACTCCAATAATGAAAGTGTGACTTTTACCTGAACAAGAAAATGTTTTTAAAGCAAGTCACATGACCCCCCCCCCCCCCAATTTTTGTGAAACACCTAAAACTGATTTCTGAACAAGAAAAGTTTTTGTGTCACTTTTTTGAAGGATGTGTACGGTTTTCAATCCCACTTCTGATATCAAATAAGGAAAAACAATTTCCCATGTGCATTGCGCTGAACAAAAAATGCTTTTTGAATCCTTTTTCTGACACCAAATGTCAGCGTCAATGCCTAAAAGCCTTTTGTAAAATCTGAAAGGTAGAAAAAAAAGTTTTTTTAGCCTTCATAGGATTTTTCTTAAAATGGTTCCAAACTTTGTTTCCGGAACAATAAGAACCGGAAAAATACATCTCTCCTTTAACCGGATAAAAAATAAAAATAAAAAAAAGAGAAAAAAAAATGAGCCTGAGGTTGAAAACTCACTCCTGACACCAAGCACAGCCACCGTGAAGTGGACTCGAACGTCAGCTCTTGTCCCAACTTGAATCCAATTGCAGTTGGGGGACTCGCTTAATTGTTTGGGACTGTGCTGCACTGTTGCATGCTGAGCGGAGAGAAGGAAAAAAAAAATCGCCCAACTCTCCCTCTTCTCCTTTTGTGTGAAGTCGGCAAAAATACAATCTACTTCTTGGTATTAGCTTCAAACACTTCCTCTCGTTTGGCTCTTTCTCAGACCTGTCAAGTGGGCTTAAATAATAAAAGGTGTGTGTCTATGTGTGTGTGTGTGCGCGTGTGTGTGTGTGCGTGTGCGCGTGCGCATGCACGCGCGGGCGCGTGTGATTTAGCAGCCTTATTAGCATAGGGATATAAGTCAACGCTGGCCCCAATATGTCTGTTTGCGTGGCCTCAGAGTGTGTGTGCGCGTGTTCAGTTTTAACTTTACACGTGTGTCTGTTGATTTGTCACGCGGCGTTATTTAAATGAGACAAAGAGATCAAAGAATACGGAATCGTCCGAGTTGAAGCCGGTCCAAGCGGACTTTTGTCGTCATACAAGTTGGGAGAGTTGAAGCGTGCTTGCGTGGCCGCGAACACTCGCGTCCCTTTTGAGGCAACTGAGGGAAAATAAGACACCCGAGCTAGGAAGTTTGCAAACGCTGGGCAAAATTGGAGGAAAGTTCGGTAAATTCCAAAAAGGAAAAAAAAGGAAATTATATTTTACGGCCCTTTATTCAATTTGTTTAGTGTTGATGACTACTGCTGGCTGCGTAAGCTAGCAGGCTAATTTGCAGCTAATTAGTTATCGACCCAGGCGACCATGTTTAATGGACCGTGACAGGGATCACACTCGGCGGCCAGACCGGACTTCACACGCGCACACATTTACGGATAGTGAACGCTTTTAACGGTACCGTCTTGACGGCAGATTTCATGTGGATCGTCGCTAACGTAGCATCTTTACATCATCTTGTCAGGTCATTTCAGAGATGCCATGACACATGTTGGAAGATATATTTTGACAATGTGAACATTCGGGACTCCGATGTGGAGCATGAATAGTGCTTTTCACCGTTTCAGATTTTTGGGAGTGGCTAAAACACTGTCCAGTCACACAACTAGCCACGCCCCCACAATGTAATCATGAAAGTTGCTTTCTTTCGCGTCAGCATTTGTCTGGCACGATTGCAACATACAGTGAGCAGTGGAGCCCTACTTCGACCACCAGAATGCGTCTTCATTTCAAACAGTCTGTTGGCATGGCTGTTTTAGAGCGCCCCGTTGTCAGCCCTGAGTGCGCGCACAGAGAAATGGAAGAGCAAGGAGGGGGATTTTTTTTTGTTGTTTTATTTATTCATCTATTTTATCCGCCGTGACAGCCAGCACGTGGACGGGGGCTTGGCACTGGTGGCCGCTTGAGAGTGTCTCACTGTCTGCTGTGAGTGCGTGCATGTCACAGAGAAACCGGTGGAATAGCATGTGGGGGCGAAGCAAGGAGTGGGGTTCAAAATCCGACTTGGGAGCTAGTATGTAGACCGGGGCAAGCGGACAAAAACTGGGGGTGACAGCTCGCTTCACATTGGTTTGAACATTTTAGAGTGCCTCGTCGTTGGCTGCAAATGTTCTTACGTCATGCTAAGATGGACCAAAGAGTGATGAGGGAGAATCTTTTATTTGATTATTATTTTTGTCTTTTAACATCGTGACACCGAACGTGTGAGCTGGGGCTAGCTACTATATATACGTGACAATTTTTTTCGTCATTCGAAATACGGCGGGTTGGTTAACAACACTCTTGTTGGTGGTTTGTCACCTTTGCAAGGCATTTGTTTTCACTTGATGATCTCGAATGTACATAATTATGTCACAGACTGTAATGTACACAGTCGACACTCCCAATGTACGAATTTCTATCCCATTTCGGGTTCTTGACACCTCTATTGTATTGTACATTTTTCCGTGAGGACCGCGCGTGCGTGGACACAATGAGTGCGCGGCACCACCGGGAGTGAAACTTTTGGGTCACGCTGACAGTCGGCGACCAGCCTGACATTGCGTGCGTCCGCTCGGCGGACTTAAAAGCGGCGTTTGATGCGCGCTTAGAAAAAAAAAAAAAAGCTGTCAGCACTCCCGCCGCACTTTAGTGAGGAGTTATGAGCTCATTGCGTTGCCGCTTCGAGCCGACCGGCGAGAGTCAAAACAAAGTCAAAATGTTCAATAGGCGAGCGGGCTGGGAAAAGTTCCACAGGAGAGGAAGGCGGGCCACAATACAAATGATCCGAACAACTTGAAATATTGTTGTCGGTCCGGATATGCCCGGAACACGTCACCGGGGGGGGGGGCGTCCGGGAAGCATCGTAATCCGATGCCCGAGCCACCTCATCTTCACAGATTTTCAAAACTTCTGCACATGTGCGGCATGACGTGAACTCCAACTAAGAGTGACTATCAAAAAATCTGAAGCGAGCACCCTCTCAGGTGAAGAACTGCACCAGTGAGGTTTTCTTTTTTAGTGAGGTTATATGATTATCCGCATTGACTGAAAACACGAGCGTGACAATCAGCGATGAGGAAGGCATACTTCAAAAAGTAGCCCAAAAGAAATGCTCTTAAACGTTCAATGCTGTTGGTATGAACTTTATTTTTTTTCTTTCTTTTAATTTTTTTTAATTTTTGTGGACCAGCGCAAGGAGAAAAAAAAACGCACTGGCTTGAATGCTTCGGGGTGCCTCGTTGTTGGCTCTGAGTGCTTTTGCATCATGCAAAGAAAGATGGAAGAGCGAGCGATGAGGGAGAATCTTTTTTTTTTTTTCTTTAACATCTGACTTGACATCCAACGTGTGAACTGGGACGACGTACCACTGCAGGTGCTTTAGAGTGCCACGTGGTTGCAGCGCGGAAAAGATCCAAGATTAGCCTGCCCACGAGACCCAATAAAAGGGAATTTGCGCCTCCTAGTGTAGCAAAGACGTAGGGCGGCCGTTTCTCGGGGACTGACGGAATTGTCAACGTTATTTATCGTGGAGAGGAAAAAGTCGACGCCATCAAGAGCACAATTGCAAAAAAATAAAATAAAAGGAAGAGAAAGCAGCAAATGATTTTCTTGAAATGACTTCTCCTATGTTGTTATTTTATGGGGGAAGGTGGCCATGGGGGGGGGGGGGTAAGGTTACAATTGGAAATTGTCACCAACCTCTCGTGTAACCATCAGGTCTTTAATGAGCCCTTGTAATTTTCCTCACAACTGCCACCTTGCACAAAAACAAAAACGATGTCAAACAAGGAGGGGGGGGGGGGGGGGTGCAAGTCGTGGAATGATGATGAGGCTTCCTTTCAACTTGCATTGCATTTATTGGGCGGGGGTGCGAAAGTGACGAGGACTGTTCCAGTAGGTGAAAGGTGTGTGCAGACGCGCGCACGCACACGCACGCACGCACGCACTTTCCAAGGACACGCGCGCGTGTAAAGATCACGCGTGTCAAAGCGGGCGAGTGCCTTATTAAAAGTCGCTCAGATCAATTCTTAATCACCCGCGTGTCCATCCGTGCACAAACAGCTCTCTTAAAGCGCGCGCGCGCACGCATCAACGTCATCCAAGCAAATTAGTCACGACAACGCGAGAGGAAATACAAGCAAACGAGTAATTAGCACAAGGACGCCCAAATGTCGAGCTTGCTGCGCGTCACTCTTGAAATTCACGCCACGATACCTCTTCACTTCAAAATCAACCCGGGGTACGCGACTTTGCCGCCGATTTTTTTGGGGAGTCTTCAAAAAAAGAAAGCCACCGGACGGTGTTTTTGTCCACATCAAAGCCACTTCTGAGTCCTCCAAAAAAACAAACCAAAGTGTTGAAGTAAACCAACACGTTTCAGTCCTCTGCAAAACTGGCATGTTTTTTTTTTTTTTGGTTCATTAGTTTTTTTCCTCCACCTTAGTACCAGCCAATTCTAGACCAAGTCTGAAAAGACGTTTAAAAACGTCACTGGGAGTGAATGAGTTAAAGGTATTTGAAGTCACCATATAGACTGTCAAGAACGTTTTATTCTCGACATCAAAGACAATTTGGCTCCCCTCGAATAACTCGGAAGTCCAATCAGGAGCGAGAACAGGCTTCATGTTTTTGCGGGCGTGAGGAAAACATGGACTCAATCTTTAGCAGCAAGCGCACACTCAAAGACGCGCATTGAAATGAGTGTCCTCTGTTGCCGGCGTTATTGATCGCACTTAAAGAGCGGGGCTCCTGTCGGACGGCGCGAGGAAATCATTTCGGCATTGAAAGTGTCACAGCGAGCGCGCGTTTCATTTGCGCTTCCCGAGGACAAAGGCGACGCCGCGTCGGGGGAATCAATCTTCTAACTTTGGCCGCACCGGCACATTCCTCCGCTACGGCGGCGGCGGCTAGCGCGAGCGTTAGCGTGGCCCGCCGCCACTTTAAAGTTTTTACGGCCGGATGAATTTGCCACATTTGGGCGCCATAAACACGACGGCTTTACCGCGCGTATAGATTTTTAACTTTGTTGTCTTTGTGCACACTCGAATTCTTTCATTGGATTTGAAAAGAGAGCCTGTTTTCAATTGAGCCACTCTTGGAAGTGAGCGCACTTTTTTTTATTTTTGTACACATCAATGAAGAGAAATGCTGCATACTTGATTTGGTAAACGTTCAAAGGCAGTTGACTCAAGATGATCAAAATCGGGCATGTGGGGGTGGGGGCGGGGGGGGGGAGGGCGATGACAATCCCAATGTGTAATGTTTCGAAATATCAAAGACAATTTGCAGTCTGAAGCATCACAGACAATTGTTGAGTCGGCATCATTTGTTTTGTGAAGACATGTTGCGGTCGGTGATTGACAATTTCAAGTCTTGAATTGACCTAATGGACATGTTTTTTTTTTTTTTGGATGCAAAAAAAAAAAAGTAGTGTCAACGTCGGTGCTTTCAAACGCTGACTATGCTAACAAAGCTGGCATACATTTGTTGTTTTGATCTTCAAGGAACATGGCAAAGATGCTTTCGAGTCTTAATAAATGCCCCAAACATTTTTGTCTTTACAAAATTCAGATTATTTTTTGTTTTGTTTTTGCAAACAGAGGCACTTTTTAGTCTTACAAATTAACATTGCTGAAAATATCAAAGACAATTCAGAATCAATGTAAAAAAATTTTTTTTTTTTTAATAAACACCAAAGCAATGTTGATGTTTCGGTAAGCAAAGATAATTTAGTCCATGTTTTTGTGTATAAAAGACAATTTAGATTAAATGTAAGTTTTTCTTTGTCTGCAACAAAGATGCAGTTTTGTCAATGTCAAAGAATGCGTAATCAGCATCCGTGTTTTTGTCAACATCCAAGAAGTCTTTCATTTTTACTCCATCGACAGCACTTTGTATGCACCGATAGTTGTGTTATTTTTATTTTATTTTATTCTTTGAAAGAGTTGAGTCATACAAAGACAAGTTCCGAGTTTTGACTGAACCTAACGAAGCGATTGCACGCGCTCCAATACTTGCCGGAGTTCAATCTCGGAAATGTGAATCAGTCAGGAGCCATCAGTCGGAAAAATGAGCCAAAAACAAGCAGCGCCGTTGGAAACTTGTCAAAAGAGGCCATTTTTAACCAAGCTTTGGAAATTTCCGCCATCGTCGTCGTCGTCATCATCATCATTACCGAGGAGGCCAGTAACGTAATGAATGGAGTCATTAGAGGCTCCGCTGCTCAAAATGAATTAAAACCACACAGCTCTTAGCCCAGTAAAAGTTGAGACCTGGTCTACATGGCACAAGGACAATAAAAAAACCTGAAAATAAAAACACTTGGCCAACAAGCCCGTCCTTCACAAGCTGATGTTACATCTGTTTTTTTGTTTTTTTTCTTCCATCGCAAGCCTTACGAAAGTTTGAAGAGAATTCAAGCTTCAATTAAAACTCATTCACTCCCAAAGACGTTTTTAAACGTCTTTTCAGACTTGGTCCAGAATTGGTTGGTACTGAATGAGTTTGAGTTAGCTTTTCGCCACCGTCAAAGGCACTGATGCGACGTTTTTGTCAACAACAAAGTCAATTAATTGAGAGTTGCAAAATACGTTGTCCTGAACTTGAACCATTTAGTCTTCAATTTTTTTATTTTTTATTTAATCGAGTCAATCATACAACATAACTTACATCTTTGGAAAAATGACAAAAGTGCAGTCTTTGATGAACCCGTCCTGTGTTTTTGGGAAACATCAAAGACAATTTAGTCTTCCACTTTTTCCACGTTTTGTAAACATTGAAGAAAATGTCATTGATTTCCGCGAACCACTTTTGTTCGTCGTCGACAAAACGAGCAGACGTGCATGAAAGAACCCAAATGTTCTTTTTCTCAACGTCGCAGCCTTTGATGAAAATACTGCGGGCATTTTCCGAAATATCAAAGACGGATCAGAGTCAAAGAACGTGGCTTCTAATTTCAAAAACGGAGTCTATGATGAAGCTATTCGGCTGGACATCAAAGACACTTACTTTGAGCACGTGGACGTCGGCCGAGCTGCAGCTGAGCGAGTCGTCCACTTCCCTCACCTGGCCGTCCGTCCCCACCGTCACCAACTTGACGGGCAGAGACACCCGGCGACCAGTCAGGATGGCCGTGTTCAACACCTCCGTGTCCTATCACACACACACACACACACACACACACACACGCATATGTTACAAACTACGACGAGACCTTGCGTGTGTCGTCATTCTGCGCTCTGGCTCCATTTTTTTCAGGTGACTGGAACCGAGCTTGCAAATTGAATACTCTGAATTTCCTAGCAGTCGCTTGGTAAGTCGAGGCACGTTCGACAGCCTGAACTCGAGCTGAGCTGCAACAAACGATTTTTCATCGAATAAATATTTTTAAACATCAGGCAATTATTGTGTCGTCAGTGATGAATCGGTTTCTTCAAAACGTGACATTATTTCAAATCGACAGTGGAGAGAAGGCACAATTATAAAGAGCGAATGTGTTCTGTGACTGACTTGGTTTAACGTCATGAAATCAGCAAAAATGTTGCTAGTTGCTTTCCGAAGTAAAAGCAGATGCTTGCAAAGGCCTTATTTTGAAAAACACCAAATATTCAGCCTGGTCTGGTTTCATGGTGAATGGCAGGATTCGGGTTTCTTCGTGTCAAATGGCTGTCACTCTGAGGATTTGGATCATTTGACGTGAAACAAGGTCCCGACAAAAATGAATTGATGATCAAAATAGCTTTCAGTTCATTTCATGATTGATTAGCTGTCGATGAATCAGTTGGCGGTTCCATCGCTAGACCTCGGGCACATGTTTTGCTCAACACGAGAGGATCAAACGCTGATGATTATAATCAGAGTGCTGGAGTGCGATTAGACGCTGGCCGACCTGCCGGCGTCCATCTCGATTAGACGCCGCCACTCTTTCAAAAGGGGGCATTTATCCACACGCAAACACACACGCGCGCACTCATGATTATGGGTTATTGTTTGTGGATGGCAGCTTTGTGAGTGTTATTAGACCCGCCAGGGCAACTCAGCCATTATAAATAACCATAAAAATACAGAAAATGAACTGCACTGCTTCCACAAAATAGTCCTGCTTCGTTTTACAGGGTTAGCGTGCGGCATAGCTTAGCATAGCTTAGCATAGCAGTGCGTCGCATAGCATTGCAGACGATGTATTTCTAAACATTATGTAGAACCTTTTTTCTGTGCGTGTGTGTGTGTGTGTGTGTGTGTACATCACTAACCATTTAACGCTGGAAAAAACCCCGATATCTTCAAAGACCCGAGTGTACGTTTGTTGTGACGTCAATACCAATGCAAATACCCCAAAATATGTGCTTTTGGGCACGTCAAAGATCATTTAGTCATTTCATGACCCCAAAGTACACACTTGAATCCCGTGGAAAAACAACGGCGAAATGTTTGGCACGCTACAAGCAGATGAGGAACAGGTGAGGAGGAGGCGGCCAGGAGGGAATAAAGAGGATTAAAAGCATGACAAAGACAATTAAAAAAAGAAGGTGGGCGAGGGGTGTGTGTGTGGGGGGGGGGGGGGGTGAAAGAAGATATCAAGGAAAAGGTTCTGCCTGCAGGCTGAGTGGGAAGAGAAATGTTTACCCGCCGTGCGTGCGTCATGTGATGAAATGTGTCGATAAGATCACATCCGCATCGTCGCTATCTTGACTGCGGGCTGCAAGTGCACCGTGATGTCACCCAGTGGCTACTCAAGGCGTCGGTTCTCGTTGTTTTTGTTGTTGTTGTTGTTGTGTCCCCAGACACACTGATGCACCAGATTAGCAACACACACGATCAGTGCGTTGTTGACAAGCATCGCCGGTTGAGATCTTTTTTTTTCTCTCGGAAAAATGTCTCAAATGTATTCAGGTGCATGCGTGTACGCACTTGAGTGAGTCTGAGAAAGACGGCGCACACAACCGTTAGCATGCCTGCGCGCCCATGCGTGCGTGTGTGTGTGTGTGTGTGTGTGTGCGTGCTGCTGAGAAAAGTGACTGTTGAAGGTAGCGATCTAAACTCATTTGGTCCCAATTAAAAGACTGTCAAAGTCTTGTTAAGTATACAAACTTGAATTTGAATTTCAAGTAATTATGGTCCGATTGACTGCGGAATAAGTTGGACAAACAAAGTTTCGACAGAGACAGAATAATACCCCATTTAAATTATGGTGGTTATTTCAAAAGCAAGCTAAATGAGTGTGATGGGAAAATGAAGCTTCAAATTTGCTTCATGAACCAATTGTAAATGTTTTTTACTCCTCTTGATGGCACCGTTGCTTTACATAAGGGGGTTGAGAAATGGCGGTGTGCTTTTAGCCCAATGTGCCATCAAGAGGAGTCAAAGAAGTCTGAAGTTTTTGGATTATTTTTGCTAACCCCGAGTGCTGTTTGCAACTGTTTAGAATTCCCCCCAGTTGCCGATCACAATATAATTCACGACAGGATTGAGCTTGTTTTGTTTTTTTTTAATTATTAAAAAAAAAAACTGGCAATTGACCAGGGGTGTGTCGACTTTTACATCCTTGAAAATGTATCTGCTCGGTCTTCCGGTAGCCCACATAAAAAGCAGCCTCTTAAATGTTGTTTTATCACACAACCGTGAGACCGTCTCACGGCCTTTTATCCCGTCGATTCGTTTGCGTGATTTACCGTCCACTTGCCGTGCGCGCTCGCTCGCTCTCGCTCCTCCTCTCATATTTGCCGCTCGCACCGGTCGAGATGCTCGTAAAAGGACAATAATAAGAATCAAATCAAAAGTGCTTTAATTTGTGCGCGGCCATGCGGAAAGATGTGAAGCCATCTGAAACATATGGCGCCTCACGCCTCCTACCTCCTTGTGGGGACGTGTGTGTGTGTGAGTGTGTTTGTTGTTTACGGCGTGACATGGCATTAATAAGCAGTAAAGTCAGCGGAGGGGCACGCGCGTGCAAATCTGATGTGCAGCTTGTTAAAGGACCAATTGCAATTTTTTTTTTAATGAGCACGGAAATGTCGAGATGTCAAACGTGTGATTCACGGGCGGCCGAGCGCGCATGCTCGGCAGTCGCTTCATTAGGTACACCAGTACGAAACCCGTTACCACGAATGTTTTTTTTTTTTTTTTTCATTGTAGTAACAATTCACTGCAAGTGCACGGCGGCGTACGAAGATGATTTGACTGTGGGCGGAAGGTAGCCAATGGGAACGGAGCATTGCCGTGATCCTTGGGCGCAGCGCCCTCGTGGTGGATTGGGTCACATTTGGGTTGGAAAATAACACAAATTTGAATTGACAAGAAATTAAATGATGTTTAAAATCGATGCCCACCACCATCATCATCATCATCATCATCATCCTCCTCATCAGTAGCACAGTGAGCTAACTTGTCACACAAAAGACACAAATTACTATTGCGGTGGCTGTAATTTAAAACCTCGAAAGAAGTGCCGCTTTGTGCTCACAAGGAAAATGCGAAACTCGAACCCCGCTGCGCACCCATCGCCCAATATTCCCATTTTAAACGATGACTTTGTTTGTATCGTTCAGCGACCAAGTAAGAAAATGCCAGAAAACGCTGTGCGATCTGTCAGGGATGAATGCCTATTATCACGACGACAATGTTCATTACCATCAGATTATTAAACCTCAGGCTTGTTGAGTTGGCGGCGGCGGTGTGTGTGTGTGTGTGTGTGTGTGTGTGCTGTCATCAAGTGTGTTGTTGGACAGAGTAATTAGTTGGAGCAAACAGTGACACGCTGCCTGCTTGTGATCTGTCAGACTCCAAATGAATCACCACCACTTGGACAAAACTAACGGGACACTTTTTAAGCCCAAAAGAACGGGCGGTGTCCGCAAACCTTTGTCCTGAATGTCAATCGTGTTGCTCGTGCAAGAAGCGAGCGAAACAGTCTTCGCTTTGCGCTCCCTTTGGTCAAAGAGGACATCGGGAATTTACGCGCCCAAAGTCCGAGATCCTCAGCTTTTTGCAAGGAGCGGGATCGAGACAGAACTAGATTGTAACTTTTGCGAGGTCACTTTTGTTTGAAGCGCGGCGAAGAAGCAGGAACGGGTTAGGCAACGTTGAATAAATAAAAGATGGCCGACAAGAACAGCATTCATTCTTTCCCTCTCAGACCCCCCTGTGGGACGCTTGGGCTTTTACTTTTAGCGGCGGGGGAGCGAGCGAGGACGCATAATGGCGGCGGTCGGAGACGCGATAGAACGTTATTACTCATCCAGTTTATGTGCTAAAACACCATAACAGATCCTTTCCGGACCTCCCTTGGCTTTGATGTAGCGTAGCCCCCCCCCCCCCTCCCAGCCCCCTGCTAACAAGCTAACAAGTGGAATGCTCTTTACCTTGTTTTAGCTTCAGCCACTCAGAGGCACATCCTGACCATTCCCTTTAAAGAAGAGGAGCACTTTTCCATTATGTCTATTTGGATGATGTACTTCCTCTGGGAGGGGGGGGGGGGGGGGGAGCTATTTTAAAACCCAAACGAATCACACGAACATATCAACAGACCCAGCGAAAGACAAACTGACCAACCGATCGACTGATGACCAACATGATCAGGAGACAGAACTTTCATTGTCATTTGAAGTCTTATCACATTTTGTGTGTCACATTTGAACAAAAACAAAACAAAACCAAACCCTCCCCCCAAATGGGACAAAAACAGGAGATTCACGTTTCTGATTGTTTTGGAGTGCAGGCTGCAGTGATGTTTTTTGTCTGTGTGGTGTGTCGCGACGGCAGATGCCCCACCACGCCAAATTGGCTTTTCTCACCGGGGCTTTGCTGTCTGAAGGAGGGACTATCAGGCCAGATTAGCTTGCCGCTAATGGAAGCGAGAGAGCTTTCAAAAGCATCTGCAGCAGCTCGATGCCCCATTTCATTCTCTTGTTTTTTGTTTTTTTTTTTTACCTCTCGGTGACGATTTTTTTTTTGCTTTGGGCAGACAGGATAGGTCCCCTTTTAATCCACGAAAATGTAAGGATTCACTTCTTCCTGTTTGTTGAAACACTATTGCAAGATATGGAAGAAGAAAGGGAAAAACTACGTACAGAAGAAGAAAGAATAGTTTGCTCTATAATAAAGTCAGCCAGGTATGGAAAAAGAAAATGAAAAGTAGGCCATCTGGTACAGAAAAAGAAGGAATGATTCGGGTGGAGATGAGGAGATTAGGTGAAGAAGATCGATTCAGTGGGTGTGGAAGAGGAAGAGGAGGACAAAGGAGTAAGTTTGGAAGACTAACAACCGGGTAGATAAAGAAGGGAAGTTTACCTGCGCGAGCGGTACGATGCCCCGGATGTCGGCGTTGCTGACGTAGAGGTGCGAGACTCTCTCGGCGGAGGCCGGCGCTCCCGACGCGTATTCCACGCTCCAGTGCAAAGTTTGGGTGGGAGCCAAGGTGATCACGTTGTCCACCTCGAAGTCCAACTGCATCACCTCGTAAGACGGACTTTCCAACCTGGGGGAGGGAAAATGGCACGGTGCAATTAGAAATTATCATGCAACCAGGATCCTGCCTGTTAACTAAAACACAGACTTGTTTTGTTTTGGGGTTTTTTTTGTCAGTAGTTTTATTTCTTGCATATATACTGTATATATATATATATTGCATGTCTCCTGCCCAAGATGATAAAACAAAACAAAATTGGTACATTCGAATTGCAGGATCCCGAGAAACAGGAAGTAACCTCCTAACATACGTATAAATCCACAAAAAAATGTTTGTGGGGGATGCTTTTTGTTGTTTAGATAACCGTAGACATGTCTGAATTGTCAAAGAACAACAATAATAATATCAATAATGATCAAAAAAGTACACTCCGTTCTCCTCAGTCAACCAGGAAGTAACCTGCTAGCTAAAATACAAGCTAACAAAGCGTTTTACAATTCAACATACAAACGAAATTACAATATTTATTTTCCCTTTTTTCTCATTTCAGTAACAATAACTTCCCAACAATCAAAAACGATACATTCTTGTGCATCTTACGTCATCTTCCAAGTCTTGTCCTGCTAACATGCGCACCTAGGCAATTTTCCCCACCTTTTAACAGTTTTTAGGCATCTCGAGAAGACTTTCATCAACTTTCTTTCTTCTTGTGTCATTAAAATTAAGGAGAGAAAATAAAGAGCGTAAACTCTTTCATTGATTGGTTCTCGCAGCTGCGCCTCAGTGCTCCGCAGCCTCAAGTCAAGTCATCGTATTCAGAAAGTGACAAGAACATTGATGAAAACACAGCTGGATATCCATATAGCGTGTGAGTGTATTGTGTGTGTGCGCGCGCGTGGGCATGGCAGGGGCAGGAGTAGGAGTCAAATAACTTAACGGCACATTTGAGCAGCGTCACAAGCGTAATCACAGCCTTTATTGTTATATCGCTAGCAAAAAAACAACAACAAAAAACCCGCTTCGCTTTAACTGTGACTTTATGTATCAGTTTAAAAAAATGTTGAAAAATGATAGATGGTTACAATCTGTCCCCGTCATTTCCACGCATAAGAAAAGCTAAAAGGAGAGGCAGCGTGTTAAACGCGCGTCTGCGGGGGAGCTGTAATCGCTGGAGCGAAAAAAGCAATGTGTCCACACTGACAGCTGCATCCAGGTGTTCGCCATGTCTACAAAACAACACTTTTACAACAAAAACAAAAAAACGAAATGAAATCTTTCAAGGGAACACAGCTTGGCAGACTGCTGTTTGCGTAGCATAATTAGCTTGCAGTTACAAGCACGGAGTCGAGTACTCAGTTGCTAGCATAACATTGCTAGCTCACAGTTGGTAATACGATCATTAGCACAAAGTAAAGGACAAATGTCCCTCGTTATATTACAGTTCGCTTAATGCGTTGTGCACATCACCGAGATATATATATATATATATAGCTCAAAAGTTATCTAATAAAATATAGCCTAGTTTAAAAAAAAAAAATTGGCATCCACAACAGGTGATGTAGAGGTTAGAAAAAACTGCAGGCTCTCTTTTAATAGTTTTATGAAACAAAACATCATAAAATATTGCATGCAGGAGCCAACGTCACTTGACACCGAGCACAGCTTGACCAGCTAACATGCGATGGTTAGTTTAGCATGGTTAGCGACACAACAGCCTGTTTTTCGAAGCTTATTATTCTGGAAAAAAAAAAGAAAAAGAAAATCGTGCCCATGAATGATGATCACTTTTGACTGACAGCTCTGACGGCAGATGACAATTTACATTTTAATGCCTTTTTGATGCCTTTAATTTACGTTTCCATCTCCATTACAACAAAAGTGGCAGACAATATTTTTTATATTTATATGTCCATTAGCACAAATTAATTTTACGGCTCACATTTATCGAGACAATTTGCCTTGATGATTAGTACACCCCCCCCCCCAACCCACAGTGATCAGATGGCAGAAATACAAGTGTTGCTTTTTAAACTATATTATCATCATAATTAGCAAAAGGAGCTGACGGCATTTTTAAAATGTTAATTTTAATAGCTTTTCAGCATTCCCATCACTTCTTTAATGACATACCAATAATTAAAAACTGAGAAAATGGACTCGCAGAGGAAAGCGCTTGCCATAAAAATAAAAAATAAAAAATAAATACACCCTCCCAGATTTCTGAGCATTTAATTCGTATCAACACTTAAGTTATATGTATTGTTGTTACTGTAAAACATAAAAACTTTGGCAAATACGACATACACAGAAACTGAAGAAAAAAAAATAGACACTACTTGGCAAATAAATACAGAAATAAAAATGTAACTTTGGCCATAACTAAAACATAGATGAAAAAAGAAAGTAAAAATACGTTGTCAAGTAACGTGTGAAAAAATAGCCATCAAATAAATTAATAATATATTAATAAATACAAATGCACAATTTTCTTGTACAAAATAAGACAATTACAAATAAAATTGAAATATATAAAAAAAAATCAATGAAGCTGAAAAAGATAAGAAAAAAAATGAAACAAAATTGCAAACTATAATCGTAGCAGATATTTCAAATGAATAAATGTGAACGTGGCAAGCAAATAATTTCTTTTAAATGGCCACGTTAAAAAAAACAGATTTAAAACGTGTCACTAATCCCTAAAAACAGGCTGAGACACACACACACACACACACACACACACACACAATTTGTGGTAGGAGGAGTTGGAAGCAAGGACCAGTCCACCTACCAGTCTCACACAGGCACACACGCACACAAGCACGCACGCACACAGGGCTGTCAGAAGTGTGTCTGTGACATGAACAAGGAAAGACGGTAAAATGACATCAGGCAGAACCACAAGTCGACAGCACCGTCGCACAACAAAGTGCGTGTGCGCATGCGTGAGTTTGTGTTTTTACGCGCGACATAGCTGGTCACAGCCATGCCGCGCCTCCTGTCAGTTTGTGCTAACGCAAGCTCGTCAGGGTGAAAGGACGCGCGCACACAAACACACACTCACCATGTTGCGCATTCTTTAACACAACTGAGTGGCTGACACATGCCGTGTTGAGTTACGTGCGTGTGTGTGTGTGTGTGTGTGAGGAGATGTTACACACACACAGCAGAGGTGTCACAGCAGCCGCTTTACATGGAAATGAAATCAGCATGTATGTAAAATATATACGCGCATATATTACATTGTGTGTGTGTGAGTGTGTGTGTGTGTGTGTGCGCGTGTGCGTGCGGGAGTCCAAGCTGTCAGTCAGCTTGCACGTAAAAGACAGCGTGGACATTGGAGGAATGATCTTGCAGAAGAGGAAGGACATGCACCCACGCGGATGCACATGCACGCACACACTAGAAAATCAGTGGAAGGGGGCACTGGTAACAGAAGTACATGACCGTGCTCGAATGACTTAAAAAAAATATATATATATATCTTCTGTCGCTAATCACCCAACCAACTAGCTATGGATTTAATCACTAAACCTCACCAAGTTGATGACTACCTTCTTATCTACATAATTAACTAAACTTCAAGCAAACAGATGGATTAAGCAACTAGCCACCGATATCTACTTACCAACGAAGCAACTCACTAATCAAGTAACATATTAACTCATTCACTCCCAAAGACGTTTTTAAACGTCTTTTCAGACTTGGGCTAGAATTGGCTGGTACTGAATGAGTTAAACAACTGACTTAGCGACCAAGTCAACGAACTAGCTAATTGACGAGCCAACGATCTAAGTGAAATAATGTTGTCCTTGTTGTGTTCCGTTGTGATTGCCGGCCTCCAATTTCTCCTCTTGTGTTGCTGTAGCCCACGAGAGGACTAGCGAGTAAATGTAGTCGTGGGAGAGCCTCGAATGTCCTCTTCACCCTCCACTATCACCATCTTATTGCACATCACACATGCTACGACATGCGCATCCCCCCCGCCCCCCAACCCGCAGAAACCCCCAAGCGCGCAAAGGTTGTCTCCTTGCATCATCCAGCCTATGGAGAAGCACCCCCCCACCCCACCCCCCCCCCCCACCACCACCGTACACGTTAGCAAGTGTGACACAAACTTAGACAAGCAGCACCCCCCCCACCCCCCGCACACGCAACATGTAAATGCTTTTAGGGGGAGGCCGCCGCGTGCGTGTGCATGCATCAAACATCTCCCACTGAGATTTGTTTTTTCTTTATTTTTCTTTAAATGCAGACGAAAGCTTTCACGAGCGCGGCGGGGTGCCTGCGTAGCAAAGATGAAATTGTAGAAGGGGGAGGAGAAAAAAAAAAGCAGAGAAACAATGGCAGGAGATGGTGAAATTGGAAAAATGTGCGCTGGTTTACTTGTTAGGATTTCAAACGGGGAGGAGAAAGGAAAGTTTTGCTCCAATGATGACGCCATTTTTGTGCCCCCAAAAAACTTGATATGTAGATCGATAGAAGCACAGAAAATCAACAGGGGACTTATTTATTTCTTTTCCCCTTTGGGACTTTTCTTGTTTTAAAATGCCATTTTTCTTGAACAAAATGTAATAACAAAATCAAACTTAGTGGACAGTTGCCTCATGTACTGGCACAACATCATCAAGACAAACTTGATGCTATTTTGCTACAGGAAGAGATTTTCCAGGTGTCATCTCAGCGAGACATTTTTCCACCTCTGGCCGCACGCGAAGTTTGTAAATATGGGCTAAAAGTAGCGGGTCGGGCGCGGGCCGGATTCGCCAGCGTCGCAATGGCGGCGCAACGGCCCGCATCCCCGCGCGCCTCCAAGAGACGAGCATTTTCCTTCCAGGAGAAATAGCCTTTGTTCAAATAAATTAAAGAAAGAAATCCCATTTTTGTCCCGGCCAGAGGCCCATAGCTCACGCTTTGTGTGCGTGTGTGTGTGTGCGCGTAATATCATAAAAGCAGGGAGGCATCAGAGAAGATGGAGAAAAAGCAGAGATGGATGTCACAGCGAGTGGCGCATTAAATCAATATCTGATTACACGCACTGAAACGGGGCGATGGGGGGGGGGGTTACAGTTTACCTGTGTGTGTGTGTGTGTGTGTGTGTGTGTGTATGCGTGACGGATGCTAATGTGGATGTTGTGACCTATTCGCGGCATTCCAAATTGGTGAAGGCAAAAAAAAGTCAAAACGGGAGCCAAAGCGAAAGACAACTTTGGCCGGGCTCACTGCGTTGTGCAAAGTCGTGTTTCGAACAGGATTACGTCAGGTCATATACTTCAAGGATAAAGTCCAGAAAGAAGTGACAGTTTTCAGAATGACTTCTGATTTATTTGTTGTTGGTGTTGTTTTAGAATGTCCTATTTTTGGATGAAAAGGCAGATTTTTTTCCTGAAGAAATTCTGACTTGTGGAAGGATTTTTTATTAGATTTTATAAAGGCTACATTTTTGAGGAAACTATTTTTTTGTTGGACGTCAAAAACGTTTTTTTCTCAGATAATCCATATTTTTAAAAAAAATAAAAAAACAAATACAACACATTCAAGAATAAATTTGGAATTTATCGTCATTTAATCCGTTTTAGAAAATGTAACGCTTTTAATCAAGGCAAAAATACACCCAAAAATCCTCAAAACAATATCATGTTATATCCAGAATAATATATCTTTTTAAAAGGATGTTTTTATGATTTTTTTTAAATCAAGAATAATGTTATTTTGAGGGAAAACCGGCAGTCACATTTCTCCAGATATTTTTCAGATACTTTCTAGAAAACAATGATTTAATGTTTGAAGAAGGCAATATTTCAAAGAATAATGTTTGATGCGTTTACATTAATAGGTGTAAAAAAACTTTAGAAAAAGTCTTCCCCCCCCCTCCTTTTCTCAAAAACTTGATTTTGAATAAAAACATGTTACATCCAGAATATTGTTTCGGAGAACTTAGATCTTTCGAGAATAAAGCCTGCTTGGCAGATTTTTTTTTGTTTTTCTCCGCAGTCAATTCAAATCGGCGCAAAATGATTTCACAGAGCAGATGCTAATACAAATAGCATATAGCTAACGAGGGCTTGCAGAAGAAATGAGCAACAAACGGCCAAGATGGTTGCCATTTAACCCCGACCGCGACAAACAACATTTTTTCAGTCGACTTTGTCCGACAGGCAACTTTGGTCTTCAAAAGTTGCAAACGTGTCAAAAAGTTGTGCGAGCCGTGTTTCCTCTCGTCTCTCAGTTTTTGGGGTTGAAATCTATTTTTGAGTGAGCGCCACAGATTCGCGGCTGCAGTCTGGAAAACAAAACAAAACAAAGAAAACGAAAAGTCACTTTCCAGGCCCCCCACTTTTTTTTTCCTCGTCTTTTTCAACGTGTTCTTTCCAAGACGCACGCGGCGGGCGCGGCGACATCTGCACGCGGGGAAAAAGGTCATTATGGTGAGATGAGAGCAAGCTTTTACTACTACGCATTTCATTTTTATCATTTTTGTTTGCCTTGCTGCGGGGAACACATTTACTTACCCCCCCCCACCCCCCCCCCCCACCCATCCCTATAATTGTATATCTTTCATTATCACCAATGTCCTCCAGCAGCAGCAGCGTCACGGATAGGCTACACTGACTATGATGATTATTCTATGCAGGTTGAGCTTAAAGCAAATCAGAGTTTGAAAATCTCGAAGTGGAGTTTGTCTAGTGGTCACCTTGGAAATGGCCAAACTAACTCCACAGTGTCCCATTCAGACCAAAATAGCAGGCTTCTTGTGTCTTTTTGAGCACCGCCCCGCGTGATGTTTTTGTTGGCTCGCTCATGGCAGATATGGCAACCAAATCGTCGGCTCTGAAATCAATCTGGGTTTGGGGGAGCTGGATTTTCAACCGATTGGAATGACCACTGGAACCTTGAACCAAAATGGCTGACTTCCCATGTTTCTTCAGGCACAGCTTCTTGAGATTTTTTTGTTGGTCTATGCATGATATACAACCAAATTGTCTTTGTGGGCTCAAGTTTTTAAAAACACTCTCAGTGCAATTTGTGCTTGTAGGACGGATAGAAATCAACCTAAAAAGGCGGACGTGTTTCTTTCCTGGCATGGCTTTTCAAGTTTTTTGGGGGGATGGGTTCCTACTCATGATAGACATGCCCACCAAATTGAATGGAGCCAAGCGAAAATGGCTTTGGGGGGGGCTGAATTTCCAAAACCCAAGAGGAGTTTGTATTTGCTGTGTCTTCATGTATGGATTATTGAGACTTTTTTGTTGGTCTGACACTGCACAATATTGTCGTGACTACCAAATTTCCCATGAGTCAGTGAAACTGGCCTCAAGGGCTGAATTTTCAAAAGCTTAAAAGTGGAATGAGCTATCTGACATTTGGAAATGACCTTAAAATGGCTGATAAAAACTCAAATGGTGGACGCTCTGAGTCTTGAAAGGCAGAATTGGTCCAAACATTTTTGTGGGTCGTCTCATGACACTGAGAGAAACCGTCGCCACCTCTGGAAATGATCAGAAAATGGCCGATTCAAACTCCCAACGTCTTTTCAGGCATCGCTTTTTGAGACTTTTTTTTGTGGCTTCCTTCATGATAGATATGCCTATCAAATGTTCTGCCCCTCAATCAAACTTTTTTTCGGGATCAGAATTTTCAAACAATTTGAAGGTCCACTATAAACGGACAAACTGTGAAACTGGATTTGGGGCTTGAATTTATTAGAATTTTCAGCCACCAGGCCGACCAAAAGTTATTTTTCACGAGGATGAATCCATGCAAAATTGTATATTCGTGTCACTGGTTGTGTAACTTTTCAGTATTTATTTATTTACTCTGGGACACTAGGTTACTATTGGATACATGCTTGGGGAGAAAAAAAAAATCGCTTTCAGCGTTTCATTATTATTTTTTCTCCGAAAGACAGAGCAATTTCAAAAGGTGTCAAAAAAAAGGAGAAGGTAATAATGAATTATTAATCAGACAGTCTAATTATGGCGTGTTTGTGTGTGTGTGTGTGCGTGTGCGTGTGTGTGTGTGTCCCTGAGAGAGATACGATCCTGGGGAAATTACATCTAACAGTCATTTATCACAACAAATAGAGTGAAAAACAGCAGTTAGCCAAGAAGCCGTTTTCACACAAAAGACGGCAGCACATTATTAAAATATTATTCAAATATGCTAAAGACGTGAAAACGAGCAGCCACAAGAGACAATGAGGAGCTTCTCGGGGACCACCTAAAAAGCTTTTAGTGGCTCCACAAAGAGCCACTAAAAGACAAGATACAGTACATGTGTGCGCGCATGTGTGTGTGTGTGTGTGTGTGTGTGTGTGTGTGTGTGTGTGTATCTGGAGATATGTAATCGGTTGATGGTCTTCCCGCTGGGGTTTTTTTTTTCTTTGATGCCAAGTTGAATTCAAAACCCACTTGTCAGTATTCACTTTCTCACAACTCATTGTTTGGAAAAATGTGTACATTTAGCAAAATTCCTATTCCAAAAACTGAGCATTTAAACACCAAGAAATGGAAATAGTACTTTTACTGCTGTCTTGAAATCAATGTTTGCTAACCAAATAGGAGAGTAAGTCTAAACTCAGTGAAATAAATGGCAGAGACTCACTACGGCGCCGCTAAGTAACTTCCTCGCAAGCTAGCATAGCCGGCGAGTTTCATTTCTGCTCTGCTTTGACTTGACAAAGCGGCAAACAGCAGAAGTAGCCCCGACAATTACCATGGACATCAATCACTCGCTGATTTTCACTCTTTGCAGTCGGGCCAGCGTAATAAATATTTGCTCAAGGTCGTGGTCGTCGCATTAAAATGTGAGACTGAAAAAGGTCGAAGTTGTGACGCTTGGAAGTCAAGGTAGCGCTGTACAGAGTTTTGGTCTTCTTGGGCACTTTTGATGTTTTTAAATATGAACGTGTCATCGTCTGTGGTAACCTTTGAAGCGCTGGGACTTGGCCCGGCGTATATTTAGCCGCTAATAGCGCACGGCGCCGCGCTGGGCCGGGAGTGACTGAATCAGGCCAGGTATCAAGCCTGGCCTGTCAGCCATGCCGACCGCCCCGGCCGGCCCTTTAAAAAGATAAATAAATCAAGTCCAACTCCCGCAAGGCCTCGTACTGCCTGCTTCGCTCGCTCGCTAGCTGACAGCAAGGAAGGAGGCGGAGTTTGGTACCTTCATGCTAATGCCTGGCTAAGGAAGGAAACATGGCAAGGTGGGGAACATGCCCCAAAAGTTCAGCGTCAAGCCCCTCAAGATGCGCACATGTCAGATGGTAAGCGGAGCGGTCGCAATGTGAAGCGCCGGTGACCCCGTCAATCACGGCTATCCAGGGCGCCTGGCAAGAGGATTCAGACCACAAAGCAGAAAAAAAAAAGCAAAATGTTCAAATAAATAAATAAATAAAACAAGTCCAGGGTGGATTTCAAGTCTGGTTTGAGGGCGAACGTTTATCTTAGCAATCCAAGAGATCATGTCGACGCAACAAAAGAAAACAAAGGAAAAAGGAACAGGATTTTGGATCAAAGGAGTGTCGAAATCCGGTCCTCAAGGGCCCCTCTCTCGCATGTTTGAGATGATTCCAGTAAAGGAAAACATCCAAAACATGAAGGATAATGGTGCCCCTTGAGGTTTAGACGCATGCGCATTCGTCAAAACCTCGTGGAAAAACTCTGCCTCATTCTTAATGTTTAAAATCGGAGGAGGCGGCCATTTTGTCCACCGCTGCCACCTGCCGTCGACTCAACTTGACGTCAGGGTGCCCTGACGTGTCCAGATACGCGACTACTTTTGATGGCACAACATTTCAAACATCATGACAAAACATTTCCTTTTTTCTGACGCACACGATTATTTTATTTGTATTATTATTTATTTATTATATAAATATATTTATTATTATTATTATTATTATTATTATATTTCATGGGCGGCCCGGTAGTCCAGTGGTTAGCACGTCGACTTCACAGTGCAGAGGTACCGGGTTCAATTCCAGCTCCGGCCTCCCTGTGTGGAGTTTGCATGTTCTCCCCGGGCCTGCGTGGGTTTTCTCCGGGTACTCCGGTTTCCTCCCACATTCCAAAAACATGCATGGCAGGCTGATTGAATGCTCTACATTGTCCCTAGGTGTGAATGTGAGCGTGGATGGTTGTTCGTCTCTGTGTGCCCTGCGATTGGCTGGCAACCGATTCAGGGTGTCCCCCGCTTACTGCCCGAAGACAGCTGGGATAGGCTCCAGCACCCCCCGCGACCCTAGTGAGGATCAAGCGGTTCGGAAAATGGATGGATGGATGGATGGATGGATTATATTTCATAATTTTGCTGCTGTAAATTGGGAATTTCTCCATTGTGAGACAAATAACGGTTTTCTTATCTTACTTGCCGGTGTGTCAAAACACTGCAGTGGTGCGCCAACTGGTGGACACAAGTGATTTTTTTTTTTTAGGGGGGGGCTTATGTTTCAGTGGCTGGTATCAAAAGTCTTCACAAGTAGTCAATACATTGAAATAAGGCCGGTATCGACCCGACAACCTGATATCGGTATTTGAATTCCCTGTTCAAACCTATCAAAGACGTTTTTACAACGGAAAATGACAAGGCTTGTAATTTAGAAGTATTTCTGATCAATTTATCGGTTTTGGAAAACGCATGACCGGCATGGAAAATTGTCGCACTTCTGTTGGGTTTGTCTTCGAGAAAAGCGGAATGGCAAAGGTTGGCGAAGACTCGAAACGGTCGTTGATGCTTGAAGTGACAGCGTGACTTTCATCTCACTCTTGTCAAATATGGACCAATTCGAGGTATCCGCCTTGACAAAGTTTCTCTTTTTTATCACTTTACGTCCGCGGGCCGCTTCCTTCGCCGAGGTTATAAATGTTACGTTCCCCGGGAGAGTTCTCCCGCTCAGGGTCACCCGCCGCCGTAATGTCTCGCCATTTGTCCCGTTGTTGCGGAGCCGCCGCCGCCGCCGCCGCCTGCGTGTCGACATTACTCGTGTGCGCTTCCCTGGATGAGGTCTTAAAAGAAGGCGTCGCCCTTCGACAACATTCCATTCTTTTCCGCGTCTTTATTAAATGCAAAGAATCCCGGCGGCTAATGAATGCGAGCTCGCCGCGTGTCCATAAAATTTTACTGTACATCCTTTTACGACAGCCAGCCGAGACCGTAAACGGGCTTTTAATACGGCCCGCCGTGGGCCCGGCGGGATATTTTCTGCAACGAGACTGGAACGGTGGAGATGCGTTCGGGTCATTTGTGTCAAAGCGGCATTTCCAGATGACAGCGGGAATCCAACATGAGAAACGATGCAAGGAGCGAGGTGGCGAAGAAAGACTCTGAATAAAACAATTGTTTCGGATGGATTTTTAAATAAGACAGCGGGCAAGTTGGAATTTTGAGTTGAGGGTCAAGTCGCAGTTTACACTCTAGGATCAGTCTCTGTAATCGGGTTCTTTACAAAAACATGATGACACGTTCAAAGGATGTCAAGAAACAATCCATTTTCTTCCACATTAAAAAAACCAAAACAAAACTATTTCAATGGACATTGCACTGCTCCTTCTGGCGTGCGTGCCTTCACCACCACAGACACACACAAAGACGAATGTCACAACTTCACAAATATTTGTCTTTCTTCACAGAGGATACAGAATTTATTACCGTGAATCTTATGTGTTGCTCCACCATTTGTATTCAAAGGTCTGGTGCCCAAAAAAAAGCACGACAAAACCGCAGCATTGCTGCTGTACGTTAGCATTATGCTAGCCAGGCAGGTCCAGGCCAATTCTTACATAGAGTTTGTACTTTGTACATCCTGGCTCGTCTGCCTTCCCAGAAAGTCAAAACGATGCTGCCAGCAATTAACAACAAAAGGGAACATTGGCCCAGTAGTCACTTTGGATTGAATTATGACAACTCACAAAGATTATCGTTGATGAAAACTGAGCATCGCGGCAAGCCCAAGTGGGGCTGACGACAAGAAGAAAATGAGCAGGAAAGGCGGAATGAGTTGCGGAAATTACAGAGGGTTTGCATCTGCTGCCCCGCAGTTTGGCGCACCCGCTAACTGTGAAATTGCGTGCTAACTTTCGTATCTCAGAGCTGCATTTCCTGGCAAACAACCCAAAGAAGTGTCCTAAACTAAATTGAAGGGAGACATTGTCATTTGAAAAACAACAACAACAATGTTGAGCCGTGCACCCCCTTTACTATCCCAACATTGGCAGCGCATCCCTCTTTCCTGCACACACCTTGGAAACAAAGGCAGGAGCCAATGAGGGGTGCATGACGCTCTTCCGTGGGGTGCAGGACAACGCCTACATGCACACAAAAAAAAAAAAGAAATCAATACAAACGTAGCCTTTTATGTTGAGTCATGTAAAGACGCTAATTAAACGAACACCACAACATTTTTAGTCACGCATTAGGCAGGGTGCGTGCGCGCATCAACAACAAAGTTTAAAGACAAAAAGTGCAAATGCTAGCATCAAGTCACAACGCGAAGGTCACCCCCTGCAATGACACGGCCCCACTCAGTTCCTGCGTGACCTGGGGGCGGGCGCTTTCCTAAAAGCACATTATCAGCCACTTAGCGGCGCTTAGCATCGCATTGATTAACGATGCCGTGGCGCAAAATGTCGCCGCGTGCCCCTTCTCGATGGCCTTTTTCCGTTAGCTCCCATGCTCATGTCCTCCGCCATTTGTCGGGACATGCTAATTTGCTAATCAGAGCGTAAGCAACATTGAGCCTTGGGGTCTCACTTTTTGGCCCCGCTCCGGCTCGCGGCCAGCTAGCGCTGGTCATACATTTTAATGGATCTTCACAAACAATGTCATCGAGGAGCGAAAAGGGGAGGGGGGGGGGGGGTATTTTGTCAGAGGAAATTCAGCCTCTGGTGCCAGGGTCACTTAGCAACATGCAATTTCGTAGACATGTCGATTATGAATAAACACCCTAAAAAAAGTCACCGGAAGACGTGCCCTAAAGGGCCCCAAGTCAGTCATTTGGCTCTGAAACGGCCATTTCTACTGTTTTAAAGAATGTACAGTATACCATTTATTTAGTGACATGATATCTGCTAGGCATATCTTCTACGAGTGAAGCCACAAAAACGTCTCAAAAAGTCGAGCCCTAAAAGACATGCGATGTTTGGCAATTTTTGGGCCATTTCCGGCGAAAAACAAACCTGTGCAGTTCCTTTGGGGTAGAGGGGGAATTCAGCCATCCGATTTCACTCGGCAACACGAGAATTGGGAGGCCTGTTTCTCATGCATAGAGCACCAAAAACGCCTGAGAAGACGTCGTTTTACAGATGTTTCAAGAGGTGCCACAATGAAAATTCAGCCCCAAACGCCCAATTCACTCAATAACATGAAACTTGGCTTACTTGGCGATTGCGAGTAGGACACAAAAAGTCTCAATAAGCCATGCCTCGGAAAAACACACACACACACACACACACACACGCTTCAACCAAAATGGTTGAATAGCCATTTTCGAGTCAATTTGTCCACTTGCAGGTGGATGGCTCCTGATTTTGTCCCAATTCCTACCAGATTAGAACCGAGTACACTCGACAGATGGCCGATGCTTGATTGCAAGGATTCCAATGTTCCATCAATGTATGTGGGCGGAGCATAGCGGCAAAGTTTGATGCTTCGCCATGACAGATGAAAATGCTCGGACCTTGGCCAGACATCTGGCGGACCGTGACGCTACGTCTATGTAAAATTATTCAAGCTCATACACACGTACACATCTGCACACCCGCACATGTCAGGGACACCATCCCCCCCCCCCCCGCCCCATCCCGCCCCGCCCCGCCCACTCACACACACACAAACACATTGTGTCATGACACGGAAGCGATGCCGACGCCGGAGGGTTAACGATAAATGACCTCGTTGTTAAGATACTTGCGTTGCACATCTGGCTGCTCTCGTGTGAATGTTTTTTACATGCAAGCAAAATGAATCGAGCGGATGAAGTTTGACGGAATCTTCAAAGAAACAAGTAGGGAGCAGAGAGATTGCTGGGTGTTGCCGGTGCGCAAAGCGAGGGCTGTGAAGGCAAGCCTGGATGGGTTTGGCGTGGAAGAACGCCTTTCAGATTACAAATGGTGGAACGAAACGGCCCGAAAGTTTCAAATCGTGACTGGAGTGGCAAAACCATTTGGCGCATGGGTAATTGAAAAGATGATCCAAAATTTGCAGATTTCAAGGAGAGCTACAGTACATACAAAAAAAAAAAAAAAAAATAGTCGGGGAAATATCGAAAAAAAATATTGTGAATATTTGAAAAAAAAATGTGACCCAAAAAAATTCCCCAAAAAATAAAATAAAAAGTGCAAAAGTACAGGATGCAAAATACGCTGGACGAAAAAAAAATTCCAACATATGAGGCGAGACCCCCAAGTGAGGTTGGCAGATGACGCGGTCACTTCGCAACAAGTCAGGCCGCGCTCAGCGACTCCATCGAGTGCTGACGCAAAACATGGCCGACGCGCGACTTGTTGCTTATTCATGTTGGTCACGCCGCTCTCGGCCTGTTTTGTTTGCTTGCCGCAAACAAAACAGCGCCTCTGTTCCCTCCTCATTGGAATGCGCCGCGCCACCTTCGTTTGCGAATTCGCCACCCTCCGCCGCCGCTTCGCTCGCTTCCGCTTTCTCATTCGACGCCGTCGCCACGCACCAAAGACGGCAGACAGATGGCAAAACAGGGAAGAAGGAAAAAAAAAAAAGCCAACAGAAACGCTTGTTAGCGCCCTAGCGGCCCAAATAAACGCAAGATGACACACCTGACTGATAATTAGTCTCGGGAGCTTTCGGGCTGTCAGCGCACACACACACACACATACAGAGTGCCACCTGTGTGTGCGTGTGCGCGCGGAGGCTAATGGGCATCCTGGCACACATAATCACGCCGTTAATCACCGGCGGTTCGAACTGCGCCCGCTTTACAAAAGTCAATAGCGGTCCAAAAGGCTAAAATGGGACACATCAGTCAGTGGGGTTAATGAGCGACCCTCATGAGCGCCGCAGACCCCACCACCAAGACTCCCACCCTTATCCACATCGAGAAATCCCCCCCCCCCCCAAAAAAATTGTGGATTTTACGCAACGTCAGCTCACGTCGTATGGAATTTTTTTAAAGAGCAACGAAGAACAAACTAAAGTTTTCATGCTATTCTTAAAAAAAATATTGGGGTAAAAAAAAAAATACACAAATGTCAATTCAAAAATTAGTGTAGACATGTAAAAGTCTTCCAATTAAGGCTGCTATGAACCATTACTTTCGTCATCAGTTAATCTATTATTTTTCGATTCATCGATGAATCGGAATGATATATATATTTTTTCACCCTATACAAAAAGAGGACTTTATTTCAAATTGAAATTGCAGGAAATGTACAAAGCGACTGATTGTTTTCCAAATTAAGTCGTGACGGTGACTGACATCGGCAAACGCACCGCAAGTGGCCAAACGTTGCAAACAAACACAAAAAGAAGAGACAAAAAATGCTGCAAACGCGGGAAAGATGCAAACAAAACACATCAACACATCAATTCAGGAAAGAAAACAAAACAACAAAGTGGAAGCGAAGGAATACAAACCACGTGAAAAAAAGAAATACATGTTCCCGTTCCGACAATATCTTGAGACTTTTCATTGTATTTTATTAACGGGCTACTCGCAACGGCAAAGAGCAAAGTTGCGACGACGAGCAAACAGAAGTTATAGCGACGTCTCTGCTCTGCAAGGCCTTGGCAAATCTCTTGAGACTTCATTTCTTTTTTTTTTGGGCACTTTTTCTTTGGCGTAAAATAGATATTAAAGCGATGGCACGTCCCACCCGGCTACTGATTGCAAACAGTAGATACGGAACGCGGCCTGGTTCATCTTGCTGCTCTCCCTTGTTGCCGAGTGTGTGTGTGTGTGTGCGCGTGCGGGTGTGCGCACACCCGAGCTAGTGAGGTAATTAGGTAATCAACAGATGCGCCAGACAGACACACAGGAAGCAGCTTGTTAGGAAAGCCAAGCGGAGATGGAAATAGATAACGAGAGAGACGGCGTTGGAACAGCAAGAAATGAAATGGAAATGGAGGCAGGGAGGGAGGGAAGAAGAGATGTGACGTCCGGGGAGGGGAAGAAGCGACGAGACATGAGCACAGGTGTTGTCGACGGCGCCCAACGGCGCCTTTTAGTGACACCGGCCACCGGCAAGTGACAGCGACGCGGGGCGGGCTGTTGGAGGCCAAGAAACAAGCGTCTGTAATTGTGCTGTCAAACGATTAAAATATTTAATCGCGCTTCAATGTATAAATGGCATAGTTAACTCATAATTAATCACAACTAATCGCACATTTTATGTATTCTGATTTCTTTTTGTCCTATTTTTCCCCATTTTAATGCTCTCAGCAACATGGAATCGTGGGTCCGTTTTCTTTGTGCAAAATGCAACTATTTACTGAAACAACAATTTCGATTTTCAATTTTACATGAACATAAATCTCGTTAAAGTTGATTTCAATTAATGCCGATAATAACGCGTTAAACTGACAGCACTAGTCTGTAATCAATCAAGTGCATGAAATGCTACCGCGCAACTCAGGAAGGACCTCCTCCCCCCCAAAAAAAAGATCCAAAGGGGAAATAAATTAGAAATAAATAAATTAAATAAATTTTAAAATTATTTTTTTTTAAGTCAAGAAAGTGCATGATTATGCTGCACTGCCAAACAGGGGCGATATCCGTCGATATCGCATCACATGTCAATCAAGTCGAGCATACTTGGATGCTACAAAAACGAAGACCGACTCCAAATGTTCACAAATCTCCTGGCAAATCGATGCGACACGCGGGCGGGCGTTAGGCGCTCGGGCTCGAGCGTCACGGCGATAGGATGCCTGGGATCGTCGCGACATCCCCCTGGCAGGCGGCTCGACGCCACCGCCCTCCAGCCGCCCTCTGGCTCGGCGCCGCGAGTTTGTTTTTCACGGCGTTTTCCCCCTTTGAGCCTTTGAGGCGGGCGCCGTCCCGGGAGAGGCCGGCTGGCTTGTTTGCCGGCGTTCATGCATGTCGAGGCGCTCTCCGCTCAAGGACGCCGGAGCTCGGCTTTTTGATTAACGTGATGAAAAGAATCAATTAAACAGCAGCGACGGGACCTCTCCGGCAAGCACGCCGGAGAACACACGCCCACCCGAAAAAAAAAAAACAAAAGCACAAAAAGAAGGATGAGAAAGAAGATTTACAGGAATAAACAGAAAAAGAATTTATTTGAGGGAGGCGTTCATTTGAATCGACCCGATGCACACAAGGGTAGAGAGTCTGCGTATGATTTTATTCCGATGTGGTCAATGTGGTCCAGTTAAATGCGGGACTAATGACCCCTTTTCATTATTCTCAGTCACGTTTTGGTATTCGTGAGGGCCGTTGACTTCAATCGCCCAAGTGAGGCTTTTGATGTTTGAATAACACAAATGCACTTGCGAGGGCAGAGAACATGGGAGTGGCATTTGAATCTCGGTTCCTTTCAATATACGCGCCGCAGTCAAAGGTGGGACGAAATGACAAGTTTGTTTCCTTGCCGTCAGACTTGGATAATTGAGGGAGGGCTTTATTTTCAAAGCACAAATGCACACGTGAAGGGGAGAGACGATTTGAGGATTGTTTTATGCTCGGTTGCGATCAACAATGCCAGCAGTTCAAGGCAGGTCTAATTTTCCGGTTCGTTTCCTTGCCATACGATTTGGATAATCGAAGGAGGTGTTTACTTGAAGAGGTCTGCGGGTAGGCTTTACTTTGGAGACGATTGAGACGTTTTCAAAGTGCAAATAAATATTTGGTCGAACGCGAATCAACATGACGTCTCGGGCTCAGTGTGACGACACGGCTGAGTCATCGCGTCCTGCCGTACGTTTCATGAATCTTACATGGATTTATCATCACTTATTTATAAAAGAGGCGACCGCGGAGGGTTTGCTTCATGTAGACGCGCGCACGTGTCAGCTGGCAAGAAACGATTCGCTTTCAGTCGGGGCGATATTTTTTGCCAACGCAAAGCAACAAATCAGGTTCAAAGCTTGATCTGGTTGAGGACATTTCTTAACTCATTCACTCCCAAAGACGTTTTTAAACGTCTTTTCAGACTTGGTCCAGAATTGGCTGGTACTGAATGAGTTAAACAAGGGTGGGCCAGAACTGTGGTTTCAAACCAAAATGAAGGTTCCAAAATCGGAGTATGCTTTTCAGAGTCTTCTCACATGGACACACACAGTAATCCCTCATTTATCGCGGGGGTTACGTTCAAAATAGAACCCGAATCCATCCATTTTCCGAACCGCTTTATCTTCTAAAGGGTCCCGGGGGGGCTGGGGGGGTGGGTGCTGGAGCCTATCCCAGCTGTCTTTGGGCAGTAGGCAGGAGACACCCCCAACCGGTTGGCATGCATATTTTTGGAATGTGGGAGGAAACCGGAGTACCCGGAGAAAACCCACGCAGGCCCGGGGAGAACCCACGACCTCTGCACTGTGAGGCCGACGCACTAACCCATGGATCATCCGGCCGATCTCGCTCTCTCTCTCTCTCTCTAGACATCATTTAAGTCCCTTAGCCAATCAGGATGCAGAAAAAAGCATGAAAAAAAAATCTGAGAAACAGCGAAACCGTGAAAGATATGAATTTTTTATATATATATATATATATATATATATATATATACAGTATATATATATATATTGAGAGAGAGATACAGATATATTTAAGTATGTATATAAGTACATATTTGTCGACATCTATTTATGTTCATATGCACGTTCGCATGTCAGCAGCCAAGCCTACGCGGCGCTCGCACTAATTAGCGGAAAGCGGCTCCATTGTGCGCGTCAACAAGTCGGTGCGTGGCGTAGGATTTTTTTCCTAGCGGGGATGGAGGCATTTGATCAATTCCCCACACTCATTCATAAAAAAAAATGTGCTAATATCTCATTAGAGATTAATACCCATCAGATCCATTTAATGAGCCAGCCAGCCCACACGATCGCACTCACTGGGTGTGCGGGTTGCTGTGCGCGCGTGTTTCACTCCTACCTCCTCGTCAAGCTCTCGTAATAATTACGAACGTGGATCTGATCTGTTGCATGTGTGCTTGGCTGCTTGTGTGCGCGCGTGTGTGTGTGTGTGTGTGTGTGTGTGTGTGTGTGTGTGTGTGTGTGTGTGTGTGTGTGTGTACCCTCCCACCTTGTCATCAAGCTCTCGGAATAATGAGCAATTTGTATCTGTTCTATTGTGTTGTATGTGTCAATCTTCGATTGCCGGGAATGAACCGTCGGATCAAGAATGCAGATCTGAAACCAGTCGAAGATCCGCGTGCCAGTTTCACATTCTTGGGCCCCACGCTTGATGCACATTTTCCCATCCACATCCTAATTTGGCCCACCTTTCAGAACCCGAGAATCGATCTAAATCCCGGACTCTCTTGTGGCACAGGCTGAAGATCCAAGCGGCCTGTTTGCAACATTTGGCGACAGCGAGGCAAGAACACGACGGTCGTTGCGGGTTTCCTACCTGGCGGTGGCGGTAGACGATGACTTCCTCTGGCACGTGACGGCCAGCGAGCCTCCGCCGGGCGCCATTTCCTGTTTGATCTCCCAGGCCACCAGTTCGCTGGGCTTTACCGCTAGGAAGCCGATGCCCGACTGGAACCACACCCTGCGCACGCAAACAAAACACATGCTAGTCACTGCTCATGCTAATGCAACGCTAATGCGACTGGGTTTTAAAATTAGCATCTCGAGCCAGGGTCAGGCTTTCAAATCAAAGTGTGAAGACAGGGTCCGGGCTTCAAAGATGGCCCTTAAGAAGGGATCGAAGTTTCAAAATAAGGGCTTCAAGCAAACATTGGCTTTCCAAATGATGGTTTCAAGGTAGGGGCTGGGATAGGCTTTCAAAGTAAGGCTTAAAGGCAGAGTTATGCTTCCAAATGAGGGGTTCAAATCACCACGATGCTTTCAAGACCGCTTTTGGCTTTCAAAGTAGGATTTGAAACAACAATTGAAGTTTCAGACCAAGTTAAGGATTTCAATTCTGGGTTAAGCTTTCAAAGTAAGGTTTGAAGGTAGGGTTAGGGTTTCAAATGAGGGTTTCTCATTTCATGCTTCAAGCCAGGGTTCTGCTTTGAAGCAACGGTCGGGGTCCCAAAGTAAAGGTATCTGTGTTGTATCTGTGTATCTGTCAAGAAAATATTTAAGGTTAGGTTTCCACATAGGAATGGGGTTTCAAATTGGGGCTCCGAGCAAGCTGAAGGCATCTTTACATATCTGCGTCAAACATCTCAACTTGGACGTTGCTGGCAAAGACGGAATGCCTCCACCGACTCGGGACTTGATTTGGATTCAAGACAAGAAAAGGCAAAACAATGTCATCATTATTCTTCCTCTTCTTGTTGTTATTTTTACGCGCTTGTTGATTCAAGTCTTGCCAAATATATCACAGGCGCGCCGTCTCCCTCCTACTTGGAGTTAAAACAAAAACAAAAAAAAAATGGAGTTGTAGCAAGTCTGTCATTTGGGTCCGAAGCCGCCATTTTTGGGCCATTTGTGTCATTTCAAGGAATCAAAAAAAAGACAAATTCGTCCTGGAGATTTTGAAATTCCAGGCCTCAAAGCCACTTTCGCTTAGCAATGTGTTATTTGCTGGGCTCATCCATCATGACTAGACTCAAAAAGCCATGTCGCCCCCCCCCCCCGCAACCCCCCCCCCAGAAAGTCTGCCATTTTGATTTGAAGAGTCATTTTTATCTCCACCGGTAATTGAAAAACCAACTCCTCTCACTGTTTTGTTTTGTTTTTAATTCAATGCGCAAAGCCAATTCCACTTCACAACATGGAATTTGGTGGGCATGTCTATCATGAGAAAACCCACCAAAAAGTCTCCAAAACCCAAAAAGACAACAGAATTCTGCCATCATGCTTTGAAGGGGCCTTTTGTTGGGTTGTTTTGTCCGTTTACAGGCTAACCCAGTGGTGGGCAAACTACGGCCCGCGGGCCGAATCCGGCCCGTTGGTCTTTTTAATCCGGCCCACCGAAGGTTGGTCCACAATTAAGGTTCGATGTGAATGATTGCATTCATTTCAATTGGACTTGTAATGACAGGCATTCACAGGCCAGGTGGCGCATTGACTTGAAGTTGCAGAACACGGGGGGGGGGGGGGCAATCTTTTCGACCACCTAGTACCTCTGTATCGCTCTACTTTTACTGGTCTGATCACAACCCATCTGCAGCGATGCACAGGCTAAAATAGGTCATCAACAACACTTGTCATTTTAAAAAAGTATATTAATACCGTACTTTCATGCTTTTGTTCTGTTGATGTTTGATATGGACTGTCAACAAATGCAGTTTTTGTTTTAATGTACCATAGCTCGTGCTGACCTGGCCCTTCTGTCAAATTTTAAAAGTCAATGCAGCCCCCGAGCCAAAAAGTTGGCCCACCCCTGGGCTAACCTATCAAAAAACGTCCATGTAGATGCAAAAATGGTCACATTTAAAGGATTTTTTTGTTGTTGTTTCGGTGGGGCCGAATAACATGACGTGTTCATTTAAAGAAAAGTTTACTGCTCTAGTTGTACTTCATTGTCATATCATACCAATAGCTCTCACTAATACAAAGAAGAAAAAAAAACGGGGGGAAAAAAAAGTAAAAGCACGAGTCTTTGTGAGTTGCTCTGTATGCTAATGCGACACCGCTAATCCAAAGCGCAGCTCAAAGGTTAAAACAGTCGCCGCCTGCGGGAAACGATGCAGCGCATCGAGGTTCCATTTCAGTCATTTAAAGTAAAAAATCAAAAATCGAAAAAGCCGCAAATTCTCTCATTCGGTGGCTGTTCTTCAACGACACTTGAAATTTGCTTATGCGCTCGCACACGTCGCCTGGCAGCTGGCGACGAGCGTGCCCTTAACAGGCGCACGACACGTGCGTAAGTGGCGTACTTCAAAAGGCTGGAAGATGTACAGAACTCAAATAACACATCCTCCGTTTTCCATGCAAAGAAAAAAGCATCACGGCGACTGAAAGTAACGCCAGCCAAAGCCTCGCAACACATCAGAGCAGTCGAGTAGACGCCGCCAAAGGCACTTGGGTGAGATGCGAGCGATCCGATGGGACGCTGACGAGAAAAATAAGACCTCAGAAACTGCCGAGAGCACACCGCAGACAAGGCCCCAGTCGCAAAGCAAAATGCTAACAAGAACGACAATGGTGAACATCCAGGGTCTGAAGATATTTATCCAATAGGAGAACAAGAGCAATAAGTCAAGATTCGGTGAAGAGGAGAGTGCCTGGATCGGCATGAGATATTGTAAATGCTCAACCAAACAAACAAATAAAAAAATTTTAAAAAATCAATATTTGGAGAGAAAGAGGGTTAGTCGTGATTTTTATTTTTTAATCCAAGCTGAGACTACGGGCAGAAAAAGAGTAAAACGCCATTGGCGTGCACCTAACGGGGAAAGCAAACTTTATCATGCATTGGCATAAGACACATTAACGAAAAAAAAAAAAGAAAAAAAAACACCACTCGAGTATGAGGTTTGCCTCGGATATATCCAAGAAGAGATTGAGGGCAGTAAGGGCATGGAGCAATTCAGCAGAGCCGAGACTTGGAAGTATAATACTGAAGCTAAAAGTGGAGGCTAAAGCGATGCACTAACAAAAAAACGACAGCTGACAAGATAGCGCTTATCCACGAGGAGACTGAGGGCAGTAAGACAATGAAACACTGCAGGAATGCTGTGACTACACCGTGTATTACTGCGGCTAATGACAACGTGTCAAAGCGAGACATGCAGACAATATTCAGGAGGAGTAAGGGGTTATCCCAGAGGAGAATGAGGGTGGCAAGACAACAGAGCTTTTCAGAAAAGTGCTAAAAACAATCACGCAGGAGAATGTCTTTGATCGAAGAGGAGATTGAGGTCAGCAAGGCGGAGACTAAAGAGTATAATACTGCTACTAACACGGTAAGATCCGAATTTGTCGGCAAACGAATACAAAGTCGCAATAGATGAGAATGAAGATCTCCTGAGTTTGATCCTAGAGGAGACTAATTGCATTTGCACAACATCAGTGTAACAGAAAAGTGGAGAATGGACAGTCTGATCCCGAGACTAAAGTTAGCACTGTGAGACCGACAGATGCACGCAATCTGAAAATGAAGGTCTGCTGAGTTTTAGCCAAGAGGAGACTATGGGCAACAACATTAGCTCGCATGGTAGTGACAAACGTCTGAAACAAGTGCCATCAGCTGTGCCCACCCTGCGGCCACGAAGCACTTTGTGAAAGCGCGCAAGGCCAAAAGAAGCCTTCTCGCGTGAAGAGGGCGGCAAGTGACAGCGAGACGAACGGCGACAGAAGAGAATATGACAGCCCGGCGGCAGCGGCGACCTTTCCCAGATGCACCAGCGGCGGCTAAACAAATTGACTCGCTGCTTTTAGCTCTGCACGCCGGCGATTGCGTTTGACGGACGGGCCGGTCCCTCCTCCCGCCGTCCGTCCGTCCGCCTGCCGTCCAGGTGCCGCGCCGTGATAACGCACGTCTTGTTGCCATGCTAACGTTTTCTCCACTCTATTACTCGAAACGCAGATGAGTACATGAGCACAGTGGACCTCCGCGGTCTGTTAGCCACATGTCGTGTACATGCTCGGGAAGCTAAATGCTAACTGCTCCAATGGTGGTCTGAATCGAGTCATCGTTTTTCAAGTGGATTGGTTAAAAACCAAATTATGAGCCCTAATTCCAACCCGAACAAAAAGGTAATCTTGTTCGGATTTTTCAAGGAATTTTTGGGACCGCTATGACGACCAGGTCGGGTTGACATTTAGGCCTGGTTGGACTTTCTCGGAGGCGCTTTTCAGATCCTGTTCACTGTTCCATCTTCAATTCAAGATATCGAAGGAACAGATGTGCATTTGAGGCAAAGTGTTCCGTCTCCAGAGTTGGGAGCCGTCTCCTCCTGGAAGGTGCACTTGGCGTCCTCTCGCCGCTCCTCCGGATTCCTTTCAACAGACACCTACTCGCTGCTCTCATCTCCTTTCCTCCTCCCTTCCCTCTGAGTCCCTCACTTCTATTTCTTCTTCCTCTTCTTCATCCCCCGTAACTCTTGCTTCCTCCCGCTGCGCTGCTCTTACGTAACCGCCGCACAGACGCTTCCCGATCCTGTCGCCGCTCAGTCTGACAGGCTGACAAAGCAATGACTTTTCTGACGGGGTTTTCTGGACGTGCCCGGACATCCCCTTTCACACGCAGCTGGTATCGGGCCTTCCCTTTGGACCAGGAAGACATTTGACGCTTTTCTCAAGTCGGGGAAAAAAAACAAAAAACCTGTGCTAATTTTAGCAATGAGATGTACTTAAAACAGCAACAATGGAGGAGGACGAAGAGTTTTATCTGAGAGGAGCTTAAGGGTAGAAAGGAACACTGCAGCAAGGTGGAGACTGTGGAGTGTAACACCGCAGCTGACAAGTGAACCGATATTAGCATGTGTTGAAACAAAGCATGAGCCCCGCTCCCCAAAAATAAAAAATAAAACAATGGAGGAGCATGACACACTCCAAGAGGAGACTAAGGGCAGCAACGAGGAGACTCTGTCTAACAACACTGCAGGTAATAGTGCAGACCAACACAAAAAGAAGACAGGCCAGCAAAAGAACAATGGAGGCGGAAACGAGGGTCTCCTGAGTTTTACCAAAGAGGAACAACACAGCAAGGTGAAGAGTGGTAACAAAACAAACAATGGAGGAGAATGCGGGCCTTCTGAATTGGACCAAAAACCAGAAGAGCAGCAAGGCAGCAGAAAACTGCGGCAAATTGGGGACTGTGGCACAAATCAAATGCTGATAATAACATGGTAAGCTAACATAAGAACACGTCAAAGAGAACGAGGGTCTCTTGAGTTTTACCAAAGAGGAGACTGAGGGCAAGAAGAAAAAGGAGGACTGCTGAGAAAGTGGAGACTGTGGTGTATAAACGTGCAGATGTCAGTTAACCGGGCTGAAAAACAACAAGGAAATGGAACAAGAGTGCACTGAGACTAACAGAGAAGACAAAGGGCAACCACGCACCAGAATAATGCAGCAAAATGGAGACTGTGGATCATAATACTGCTGATATGACGGCTAAGCTATCAGAACAAGACACATGAATAGCGGAGCGCCCTCATGAGTTTGGCCCATGAGGAAGGAAGCGACGCACTGCAGCCAAGTGGAGACTCTGGAGTCTAAAACTGCAGCTGCAAGATCAACTAACAACAACTACATGTGCTTTTGAGGCAGGAAAAAAAAATAATCTCCTGTGGCTTGCGAGCCAATCTTCCAGTTTGTGGCCCGCGATGTCGTCCAGTCGTGTCGGGTGGCGTCCCGCCATGCCAGACAGCTCATTAAAGCGGCCTGCCTCTTATCGCTCTCCACTGGAGGACTCATTATCACATTCTTCTTCTTCTTCAGCTCTAATCTCTGACTAATGGCACACACACACACACACACACACACACACACACACTACAACACACGCAGCTGTACAGCCAGATCAAACCTCCGTTTTGTGGTCTCAGGGACCGTAAGTGAACATTTGGCGGACGCTGATCAGCCGCGACGACAGCGTGGCCGCGCAACCTGCTAGGGCGGGGCCGCGAGGAAGCAGAGCAAGAACCGGGACAAAAAGAAGAAGAAACGGACCGTGGCGGCAGGAAATAATCTCGTCCCGTTTAGAGTGACAAAAAAGTTGCCGAGCTGCATGGTTGCGCTTATCCAGGCGCCGCTCATGCTAACCACTGACGTGAGCTGTACAAATAGACGAAAACGATGACTACAAATAATGCAGCGTGTGCCTGAGGGTGTGAACGTGTGTACGTGTGCGCACATCCGTGAGTGTCTCTTTGTTTTGGGTTGCGCGTGTGTGTGTGTGTTGAAGTGTACATTTGCTTGCATGCATCAATGTGAGTGTGTGTTCCATTTTGTGCGCGTGTGTAAAGTATCGGGATCATGTTCCGCGGAGATGACTCCTTCCTACTAATCACAAAATGACGACAGTACAGTACTTACGTTAATGAATTAACCGCATCCCTAATAAACACTAATCAGGCTAATTGGAGGAGGTGGGCGCGTGTGTGGGGGGTGTGGGGGGTTGAGGGAAGCAAAGAATGCGAGAAGCCAAATAAAGACGGGATAAATGAGCTTAGTGGCGCATATAGACACGGACAATAGCCACCAGCCATCTTCTTTCAACAGAAAGGACGACAAAGACGGCGTCAAAGGACTTGACGCGTGAATCTAAGATTAGCACGGCAGAGGTAGGCGCGAGGGTTTCACGCCTGTGTTCACCAAAACAAAAGCCGTAGCATCGGAACCTCAAAGGCGGAGTTGTTATCATCCCACGACCGTCACATTCTTTCATGTCGCCTTGATGTTAGCATGTCGCCATTTTACGCGCTTCGTTAGATACGCGCACGAAGTGTTCCGATTCCGATGCATGCAGATGCTACATTTTGCGCAGTCGTCAAAGCGAAGGAAGCACCTTGGTGATTATCAGGTTGCATATTGGATTGAAGCTCGTAGCGAATTAGCCTAGCTTTGGCGAACACAGTTACCAAACACTGTGGAATATTACGATTAACTGTTCTGTTGATTTCCATTGTTGACGTCCGGCGGGTGACATCCGATAAAAGGGCCGAAAATGTAAGCAGGAGGATGAAACCCAAATAAAGCGTAACCGCAATTTTTTTTTTCTTCCCATCTCGGCCCATTAGTCAGTCATAACAGCCGAGCTAATGTCCTCTCCTCACCGAACCTAATGGGTACATTAGTGCGGCTAATTAGCTTCAACGAACCAGCCAGCAGGAATCAAGGTGGTGGGTCACTTGTTTGGTAACGGAGGCGAGACGAGCGGCTGTTTCAAATAAGCTTCCGGTTCGAGATCAACGGTTTTACACCCCTGTTGGCAAAGGCAATACAGCCCATAATGAGAATAAATAGAAACATGAGCACAACTGAGAAAAAGTACCAGTGACAGCTTTCAATCTAGGGAAAATTTGTACATGCCAACGGCGTCCCTCAGGGATCATTACCAGGTACTCCAATAGGGCTGCTTCTAAGGTTTGCAGGTTTTCCATCTCTATAAAAGTGTACACACTGTACAGTGAGAGTTCACTGGTGTACCTCAGGGTTCCTGAGTGACTCATCTTGACTTTTTAGGTCTAATTTTCTTGAAAATTCAGATTAGGCGCTTTGTTGGACCTGGACTAGTTTTTTTTCCCACAAAAAAAAAAAAAAGAATTATTTGAATTGGTGACTTAATCTCTTCAGTTAGTTCAAAATGTCCACCTAATTCGCTAAGTCAAATCCTGAGGCTTGATGTTAGAAAATGATTTTCTCGAAATGTTGGTGTTTAAAAACAACATCAAATTTTGTTTCATGTGTCAATTTTAGAGTAAATTTCACCAGGAATTCTGGAAACTTGTGCAAGCTCTACTCATTCTGGCATGGGATACACTAAATGCTTATTCATAGCTATTTTGTTCTGCCTTCCGTCTACTTTGCGTGTAATTTCACTGTCGGCCACAAGATGGCAGCACACTATTGTGCTTGAAGTGGTCCATTTGAAAGAAGAAGAGTGAAAACAAGAAGCCTTGTTTTTCCTCTGGGGATCATTGAATCCCAAGTCCTCTTGAATCCTGCTTTTTACAGCTACAGAAGCAACAGTTGTGGGTTAATTTTAAAGTGTACACCTTTAGGCTTGATTATTGATGTAGATTGCCAGATGATAACTTGAGTTTTGATTTTAAAAAATGGGATTTGTTTACTGTAAACTCAGTAAGGGATCGGTACAATACGCTTTTCTCATCCATTGCTCTTGCTTTCGCTCAATGACACGCGTTTAAATTCTTTTCAAAGACTGTAAATGCCTACGGAGTCTCTAAATAGGGAATTTGTATTTAGTGGATTCCGCTTATGGAGGGGGGGGTGAAACGTAACCCCTGCCATAGACGGTGGTTGAATATAAACTAGAAAGGCAAGTCGAGGAAAAATTGCCACAGGATTAGTGCAAGACTTGAAGACAGTGAGAAAAAACAACAAAACAACGACAATCAACACCCCTTAACACGCTCTCAACACACACACTCATCACACGTTCTCACACACGCGCACACACACACTTCGCCCCCTCCAGGCACTTGCAGCCTTGTCTTCAACGCACTAATTAATGTCACTCACTAAGGTTCGACTCTGATCCACAGAGACGACATCGAATTTGGCGCGTGGCGAGTGGCAAGCGACTTCTCGTCAAGGAACACGCTCGATGAGAATGCAAAGACGCATGCGCATGAAGAAGTTCCACTGCCCAATGTGAACAGAGTGAAAGTTGAAAGATGCGGCAAATTTGGATGCTGTCTGCAATGGCAGATGGTGGCATGAGCAAGACAAACAAAAATAATATTTAATATTGTAAAATTAAATTTAAAACAGTTTAAAATGACTTTATGATACTATATTTGACATGTTTAGATTGAGAGAAAAAGATATTTAGAATTTCAAAATATGAGTGAAAGTGTTTAATTTTTTTAATCGCTGCAATTTTTATTTAAATTTTGTTTTTTTTATGATTCTCATTTTTAAATCCTTTTTAAAAGTCAAGTTTAAAATCAATATATATATATTTTTAAAATGCCGAATGGGCATGACACTCTACAGTGTCGCGCACGTAGCGTCGTCGCGCGCGTAGCATCGTCGCGCGCGTAGCATCGTCGCACGCATTGTGTTGTCGCGCGCGTGCGTTGTCGTGCGCGCGCGTGCGTTGTCGTGCGCGTGCGTGTCAGCCGGCGGCTGCCTCCGGCTTTTCCAGAGCGCTTGTGCTTGTTTGGGGTGCGCTTGAAATGCAAATGTGTGTCCGCTTTTGATTGTGTACGCGCCTGGCTGCTTGTTGCACTACAGAAGAGCGCTCCATTTTAACACAGGCGTGCCTCTGTGCTCCCGTCCTTTTTTGGGGGGGGGGGGGGGGCAGGGGGGACTCTGCTGCTGCTTGAAGCCGTGCCACGTTTTACTCCTTGCATGTGTCTGTGTGTGCTTTTGTTCCGCCCTTACCTCGAAGTTACCCTAGAAGCTAGGAAACATACTTTGGGGATTAGATCCCCGCCCCCCCCCCCCCCCATACAGAATTTTGCAAATGTTGCAAGTCATTCTTCAGGCTATTGAGAAGAAATGGTTCTAAGAGATGTTCAAGAATTTTACATCTTTTTTGTTTCGGTGTATCAAATAGTTCAAAAACGTTATAAATGTGTTTAAAGCATTTCCAAAAATGTTAAAAATCTATATTCAATATTTTCAATTAAATGCAGCAACTTTAAATTAACTTTATAAACAGTATTATATAATTTTCTAATACATAAAGTGTTTTTTAAAATCAAATAAGTTTATTCCCAAAATAATTTTAAATAAAAATAAGGGGATTTGATAAATATTTTAGTTTTTGAAAATATGTTTATTTTAAAAAAAACAGGGATACATAAAATTACAATTATTTTTAAAAATTAGATTCTATCATTTTTTTTACAAAGAACTATTTTACAAATGTTTATTTTTTGTCTTTCATTTAATTACATAAGTATGTCAAAAATACTTTGATATATTTACAAATATGTTCCAATAATTTGCTGACTTTGAATAGGTTTAAAATTAGCAAAAGTACTTGTGGAATGTGCAAAATTCGCAAAATGGAAGTCGTCGGAATTTTTTTTTTTCAAATATCTACTTTTGAAACATATGTATTTACAAAATATTGACAATGTTTTTAAAATGCTCAAATAGTATTCACAAATACATTTTGCAAGTCGCAACAAAAGCCACTCGTCGTCTTTGTCGCCTTCTTGCGGCCCAATTCGCTCCACCAGCACGTGGTCCCTTTCATGATTGCCATTCGGCCTGTGGAAATATTCCCGCCGTTGTGCGCGCTGCAATTGACTGCTGACCGGCTCCGTTGGCGTCAGATGGGCGCCTCCGTTTTGCCCTTTTGCTTTTTTTGTTCAAAAAAAGTCAAAACGGAAAAAAAAAAGAAAGGGAGTGAGCAAGCTTAGCAGCGTGATGCAAGCTGTTTGGACCTCGGCTCGCCTTTAATTCCCCCGCCGATTAAAGTCCTCTTGAAAGCGCCACAAAGGCCCAAAGCGTCTGAAATGGAAGTTTGTTTAAAGCCGTGCCACCATCTCCAAATGTGTTTTTTTTTCCTTTCTTTCTTTGCTGTGGCTGCCAGCAAGTCGCAAACTGAAATAACCTCAGCAAGACGGTACAGTAAGTCCTGAACAGGTTGAGTGGAATTTTGAAGCCCCTTCGATGCTGAGCCACATGCTGCTTCACCATGCCTGGCGGGAATGAGAAGTGAACAGAATTCACGCCACTCCGAATCCCTGACTAGTGATCAACGATCCACTTCCGAATCAATTCTTTTCTCGATTCCCATTCGGTGAGGGAATCAAAGAATACAAATGCTATCACTGATGTCCGAGGGCTTCAAACTATCCATTACATCAACAATTTTCAGGAAAAAAAAGCGACAAAAATTTGCAACGCCTGGACTACAAAATTTAAACGACATATACCACAGTTCAACTTTATATTTGGCAAAAATATTTGGCCAAAAACATTCTTATAAAACTTCCAGCTACCATTTTAGGCGAACATTTTTCGTAACAGAAGTTGCACAAAACATGGGAAAAAGAACAGGAAGAATTGTCTCCAATAGTTTGACAAATAGGCCAATAAAAATCATCCACGAAATGTGTCCAAATTTTCACAAAAGCAGCACAAATCACTGCCACATTTTGCTGAACGTTTGAGAGAGGAAAAAAAAGAACTACCAAATGTTACCCCCCCCCCAAAAAAAAATATGCAAAATCTGCCTCGCAAGTCACTCAGAATTACCATCAACATTAGCTAAAATTTTTGGGGAGAAAAATACACATCTAAAGTTGCCAAATCCACCCCGTCCTCCCAAAAAGGCCAATTAAGTTGTTGGTTTTTTTCTTGAATTTGGTATTCTCCGAGTGAGAATGAGCAAATCCACCAAATTTTCAGATAAAAATATCACCGGCACATTTTGGCGCAAAAAGTCACAAAAACGTTGGCACTGGCACTGTGGGAATATTTTGGGGAAACGCGCGTAGACGTTAAATGTGCTCGTGATGGCGCTTATTGAATAAAGACCACATTCCATTTAGTGCATTGACGGCTGAATGGAGCCCGTGTCGAACGCGGCCCCTCCAGGATATACAAAAAAACAAAAAAAAGAAAAGTGCTTGAGGCTTTTGCTCATCTCCATCAGCCATGTTTCTATAAGTAGCGCCTTTATCTGCTCGCAGGCTTCCACGTGGGTTTTTTTCCTCTCGACTCTTTTCTTTCCGTTCCATTTCCTCACAATGGCCTTCTTTCCGCTTTAATTCACGGCAGAGAGGAAAAAAAAGTAAAACGCAATTCGCCAAATCGTTTTCTCTCTTTGTGCATCCCGCCGCTCACTCGGCACATCGGGGAGCCCCCCCCCCCACCCCCGCCCTCCCCCTGAAAGAACAAGTCGAGGCTTCCACTCCAGCCTTCGTACACGATGGTATATGTTCAGAACATGCGCGGTTAAACACGGGAATTTATTTTCCTGCCTTATTGCTTGAACATTTCAAATATGTATACCAGACCAAAGAGCAACACTCACTCGCAAAGAATTGAAGTTTCGTCACAGTGTGGAGAGAGAGCCTTTTTAGGCTTTTTGCCACAAAATTCTCCTGAGAGTTTTTAAAAATGTGGCCCCCGGAGCCCGTTATGTGTAGAAACATGAACTTTGGGACATGTCCATCACAACCACACCACCCAAAAAGTCTGAGGAATCTCAAACCAAAAAGACACATGATGACGGCCATTTTGGTTCGAAGCGATGATTTTTAGACTTAAAAAAAATTAAAAACAAATTTCTCCTTGAGAGGTTTATTTTTTTTTAATGCAGCCCCCAAAGTCCGTTTCATGTCGAAAGATGAATTTTGGTGTCTCTCATGAGTAAAAATTCTCTCACAGGAAGTCTTCCATTTGGGTTTGAGGCAGCCATTTTAGATTCATTGTCTGGGTTTCTTTCAATGACGACCTCATTGGCAGGAATGAGAGTTGTTCAAACCACCCTCCACCCCCAAAGCCCACTTCAAGTAGAAATATGAAATTTGGGAGACATGTCTGTCATGAATAAACCCATAAAAAAAGTCTCCAGAAGCCATGCTTGAAAAGTCACAATTAGGCTGTCATTTGGGTTTGAATTGGCCCATTTAGGGTTATTTACAGAGCTAGCTAGCTGATATGATAAACTGTGAAGAAAAAAAAAAATCTGTTTGTTGTTTTTTTTTTAAGTGCTCGTGGCGAGGTTTGTTGACTCGCCATAAAACAAAAAACGCCACACAGTCAGAGCAAGTCTAACAAAGTACACTTGCCTCATCAAAATCTTTAATAAATAAAATTCATGACTTTCTATGGCGGCTTTCATGATTTGGTGTTGTTGTTTTAAGAATAATTCATTGAGAAACACTATTTTCAATGAACACTTTGCTATGGCTGCAAAGTAACAATTTTTCACTTTTTATTTTTGGAGGGAGGCGGGGTCATATTTCTCATATCAAGAACACCAATTAAAAGATTGCCGGTTAGCCCACCCGCTATCAATCAAAGTAAACTTGTGTGTCCAAAGGCCCCGATCAAATATAATTATCGTCAACAACAACAACAACAAGTCAATGCACTCGTGGACGTCCTAATTACAATCACTAATATCTGACCTGACGGCAGGAACGCTGCGTCTTTGCCTGCCACCCACTCTTTTTGCTTTTTTTTTTTTTTTTTTTTGTCCTACCGTGAAGCAAATAAGAGCATCATGAATATTCACTCGATGACGGCTAGCATGACGGGAGCGCGGGATTACGTTGATCAACGAAAATGGGCTCTCGGGGCTCAGAATAAAGCATACAAGCTCGTAATGATGGTTTAGGTTGTCCCGTACATACTGTACTGTATGCTGTGTACTAGTGAACCCTGCTAAAAATCGCGCTTTTGTTGTTTAACTGAGTGTTTTTCAAACACTGTGTTTTGGGTGTTTTTTTTAACGTATTTCCTGGTCCTCGGTAACAGACAGGCTTACAGTGAAAGAGAATAAAGAGGCGAATATTTCTACTTTTAAATATGAAACTACATGAAAAAGACAGCATATGAAAATGGAGGTTCCACTTGTGTTAGCATTAAGCTAGCGGACTCATTTAAAACCAAATCATCGCATCTTTGTTTTGGTTTTCATATCTCCGGATTTTTTTTTTTTTTCCAATTCTCGACGGACTGCCCTTCCTTCTTCTGTAGCAATGGTCGTACAGCAAAACCAAAAGAAATCGCCTTTCAAGCTCAGATACGATACTAATTGATAAGGATGAAAACAAAGCGGATGGAGTTGGTTTCATCAACGTAAGATGTAGTTTCAGTTACTTTGTTTTTTTTTAAGCATTTTCATTTGATTTCATTGACGAAAATTGTTCAATTTTAGTTGAAAAGCCCGCAATCGAACCCCAGAACTCTCCACTGTGCTGCGGATTTGTTTTGGCGCTGCTGCCCAAAAGGAAACAAACATTTTTTATCGTATTTGTTGATATCAAACCGACATCAAAGTGATGGATTTTCACATTTCAACAGCATGATAACGTTTTATGGACAGCAGCACGTGTGTCATAAAAAAAGATTTATTTATGGGGGTTTTTTTGTTTTTTTTTTGAGTCTTTCATGGCGCTCCCTGGCCATCGTCCACGCCGGCTCCGGCGTGCTCTTCCATCTCCGCGGCAGTTTAGCATAATCACATCCACATCGCTGTGATGGAGCACACTTAGGCCCGATTAGGACACACACGCACACCCGCACGCGCACGCACACACAAAAGGTGGGCTCCACTTAAGCCTTATTACATATGCGACTGTGTTTCTAGCATGTCCGATTATCCACTTGTGGAGCCGAAGCGGGAAGCGGACTACTACGAAGAAAGACGACGCGTGGAAGGCACCAGCGGGAAAGCGAAGCGCTCGCCCGGCCGGCTGGCGAGGACGTCTTGCAATTGCGCCGTCGTGACGAGACACGCTTTGATCCAAGAGGAGACCGAGGGCAGAGGAGAAGGTTGGCGTAGCGTTCGACGCTAAGGCACAGCAATAGGCCAAGGCTAAGCTAAGTGTTAGCGTGAGTCTCAAGTGTGCGGATGAAAACTCGGGCAAACTGCAGCAAAGTGGAGATTGAGGAGTGGAGAGGACATGCCTTTGATGTTTGCCTGCATTTCTCTTCTTTGGTTAGGGTTTGGTTTTCTCTTTTTCGTACTTTTGGGTTTTTGAAGTCGTTTCTTCGTCTTGATACATTTTTCAGTGTCATCGGTGCTTTCGTTATTTTTTTTTTATTTGATCGGTGTTGTCTGCAATGATTTATTTGGTGTGTATTTGACGTCTCTATTTTCTGGATTTATTTGATTGATTTGTTTTTGTCTGGAATTGAAAAACAAACAAACGATATTTTCTGTATGTTTCCCTCCTGCAATTTATCAATAATTTTTGTTTTCTGTACGATTGATGCTTTACTTGTCTGTTTAAAATTTGTATGCATTTTTTTTAACTGTATTTTCTGTTGTTACATTAAATTGCCCTTTGCCATGAACCGAACCTTCTATCAGCCTCACCCCAAGGGAAAAAAAAAAATCGTCCTAAAAAGGAAGCGATTCCACTTGGATAATGACGCTGACCTCCCAAGCCCTCCTGCATCAGAGTTGATTGTTATGGAAATATCTCTTTGGTTGTTTGTTTGCACACGCGCGCCATTTGTCACGCCGAGAGCGGCCGATACGACGCGCCGCCCCGAGTGGATTATTTTCAGGCGGCCGAGCGAGAACACATTTGTTTCTCGGGATAATGACGGACGGCAAGCGCGTAGATGAGCCCTCGAAAGCTCACCTGACAAGCCATTTCACCAAGGCTCCATTGGAGGCCAGTTTCCCCCCCCCCCCGACAAAACTGCGCCAACCTTTTTCAAAGGTCAAAATCAGAGGGGCTGGGGGGTGGGGGAGGGGGGGGTGGCGTGCCATGCGCAGGCCAGGCCACTAGTTGGCGATGTCACTTCATCATACAAGTTGATGATGACATATTTATATGACTTCAGGATTTATTTTGTTTGCAGGAAGTATTTTGCAAGTTTATATAGTATGTACTGTATATAGATATATTAAATACACACACACACAGGTATGTGAGATGAAACCATTTTGAACATTTGCTTAGTTTGGAGATTTATTTTCTGCATCATCTTTGTTTTCTTTATTGCCAGTATTTTCTTGTTGTGGTTTATTCGATTTTTATGTATTTATTCGAGAAGAAAAATCAGTATTTGCAATATTTGCGGTACTTATTCATTTCAGTGCTTATATTTTCAGTAGTTTCTGTATTTACGTTTTCATCCATTTGAAATTAAACTTAATTTTCCAATTTCCCTCAGCTTTATTTTCATATATGCTCATTATCGACATTTTCTTTATTTCTTGTTTTTGCTGTATTAATTTCTTCCTGCGTGTGTGTCTCTCAGATTTTTATTTTTTTTGTCATTTACATTTCTTTGGCTGCACACACTAGCCTCACATCCCCTGAGCAGTTCTGTACACATGTTTTGACATTTCCAACAGAAGTGGTCCCTGAAGGAGCTTCTTTGAACAGTCCCACTTCTTGCTCGCGCCGTTGTTGTTCACGGCGCTTTTGTTGCCTACGCCGTGGCTCTGGGTCGCTTGTGTGGAGTGGCGCTCCAAATGCCGCCCGCCCATCGGTCGGCAAACCGACGCCAAGCGCGCCACGCCGCCATCTGAGATGGCCGTTCAAATGTTCGCATTGTCCTGTACGAGCCGTTCGCATCGTAAATGTTCCTCTGTCAGTGTCTCCCTCGCCTCGCTCTCATTTTCTGTTTTCCCGGTCTCCCGGCATGCATATTCATGAGCTCCTGAAAAGAGGCCGAGTACACAAAGGTGACAGCCATCAAGCTCAGGAGGCGGCGGCAGTGGCATTGAGCGATGACAGAAAAAAGGTGGATGGGGGGGGGGGGGGGGGGGGGAGTCAAGGAAAGAAATCAAAACAACGAGAGAGGAAATAAAAAAGCCAGCTGAGATGGAGGATTTGCAATCCTTCCTCAGATTGAACTGAATTTTCACCTTTGGAGGAAACGAAATGACCTCAATGAAAAAGGCCCGTCAAACCAAAACGGAAGACTTGCTGTGTTTTTACACGGTATGGCTTTTAGAGACTTTTTGTGGATCTGCTATAGAACACATTTGATGTTGCGCAGATAAATCAGTCAACAAGTCGAAGGACCCAGAGCATGGGCACGGCAAAACAAAATGGCCGACTTCCTGTCATTTTTTTTTTTTTCAAGGTCTGACTTCTTGTGACTTTTTTTGGTGGGTCTACTTATGAAAGACAGCATGGCTACCCCAGAACAAAATGGCCAACTTACTTACTTTTTTTTTTCTGGCCTGACTTCTTGAAACTTTTTTTTTTGTGGGTCTGCTCATGAAAGACACGTCCACTAAATTTCATGTTCCTGATGAAAGAAGTTCAATCAACAAAGAACGGAAGCCTTTGCAATCCTACCTCAGGGTGAACTGCTCAACATGCGACTCTGTCTTCATGTAGACTGCGAACGTCACCGTCTTCCCCAGGCGGACCGGACTGGGGGGCACCAGGACGTCCACGTTGTGGTCCAGAGTCAGCATCTCCCCTTTGGGTGCCACCGGCCCCACGCTCATGGCCACCGAACCGGCTTTCTGCATGTCCTCAAGGCCTCCTTCCACCAGGGGGCTCCACGGGTTCAGGCCCAGTCCTCCCAGAGGTCCGACGTTCGCATTCGGACTCTTCCACGGTTCATTGACAATAGAAGGGCATTCCACTCCAGCTCCCTCCACTGGTATGATGGAGTAGTACACATCCAGGGAGGGCAACGCCCCCTCCGCCGGCCGTCTTTTGGCCTGCAAGGGTACAAACCAGGCGGGGGGGATTTCCAAGCGGACCACGCAGATGCCCGACGGCCCCATCAGTCGGCAGCCGGCAGAGGGGGCCGCCTCGCTGGGGTCTCGCACCGCCAAGGCTCGGACGCACGGGAGGAGGCCTGGAGGAGGCGGGTCAGGCTCGTCCCAACGCCGGCCCACCAAGTAAAAGAGAACCTGAAAGCCAAATGAAATGATGGAACGAGGGGAAAAAAAAAATCAACATCCACCAAGATTGGAACGGGATCTCAAAGTTGACAAAGAAGCGTGATCATTTCACGTTCGTTTACGGTTCAAATTTGGCAGCAATCGGGCAAGCTTTGCAAATTGGTAAGATGACCCTAAAATGACGGCATCAAATGACAATGGCAGACTTCCTGCGGGGGTTTTTCAGCTAAGGACTCTTGAGATGTTTTGTATGTAAACCTAATTTCATGTTGCTAAGCAAAATAACATTTTGGGACAGAATTTTCCAGTTTCGAGGAGGGCTTCATCTTTGTCGTACGCTGGAAATGACCCAAAAATGCTCGATTTAGAGCAAAATGGCTGACTTCCTTTATCGTTTCCCGGCATAGCTTCGGAAGACTTTTAGTGGAACAAAATAACATTTTGGGGCAGAATTTTCCAGTTTCGAGGAGGGCTTCATCTTTGTCGTACGCTGGAAATGACCCAAAAATGCTCGATTTAGAGCAAAATGGCTGACTTCCTTTATCGTTTCCCGGCATAGCTTCGGAAGACTTTTAGTGGCCCTACTCATAAGTGACAAATCAACCAAATGTCCTGTTGCCAGGCGAAAAGGGCTTCAGGGGTTGAATATTTGACGACCGAAAGGCCCTCAAAATGTCCGCTTCTGAAAAGCAATACCTGTATCCAGGGCTGCGTGGACCCCACTTTCGGCACGACCACGTGGCCCTTCACCTTCCAGTTGAGGGTGACGTGACTGGCGGTGGGCTGCAGACTGGGCGGCGGCCCCTGCAGCAGCTCCACGGGGATCTGCCGCTCAGCGGTCAGGTTGCCGTAGCCGCACGCCACGGCGGGCAGGGCGTGCGGCGCGGCCACTCCGGCTTCCAGCCGGTGGAGTAAGAAGGGCTCGGCGCGTGATGCCAAGCTCCCGTTTCGCATCACGTCCTGGTTGGCGTCGCGCAGGAAAAAGGCCGAGTCGACGCCGCTAAGCTGGCACTGCGCCGGCAGGAAGGTGGGCAGTGAGGCAGAGAAATGAGGCTGGGCCAAGTCCGGTGCTGCCTGACCGGGACCAGATGATCCGGAGTGACTGCTGCTTACTGAAAGAAGATGAAAAGAAGCTCAGTGAAAGAAGGCCATTCAAGGATCATTTTGAACATTAAGCATGGTTGTGAATTTGACGACCGGGCCATAAAGCCCAAAACTGGAACAAAGAAAACAAGACTTGTTTGAAAATTCCGCATTTCAAGACATGGAGCAAAATGAGAATTGGTAGGAATCACTATTGTAAGCAGAGCAAAAAAGAAGACACAAGAAGGCAGCCATTTTGGTTCAGGATCGCCATTTTATGATCATTTTACCAAAAAAAAAAAAAAAAAAACCCCAACAAAAACGTGTCCTCGCGATTTTGTGGAATTACTGCAAAATAAAATTTGAAAACATCTTTCAGTGTGGGCAGTTTATGGTGGCAACGTGTGATGAGTCGCCATCAAACACGAACATCTAATAACTCCACATGGTCAGATCTTGGCCAAATGTTTCACCAAGCAACACGACATTCAGAAACGCCAAACGATTCTGCACAGAGGGAGTGAGGAGAGTTGCATTAGCGTTAGCGCATTAGCACTGAGCTTGAAATGACGGGAAATTAAAAAAAAAAAACGCACGTCTCATTGACAGTAAGAACATTAAGCCGGTTTAATAAGCTACTAGGACTCACAATCAGAAGCACATTTAATTGAAGCGTGTTTAAATGAAAAGACATTTTGAATTGGGCCATTTCAGGAGTTGGAGCAAAACAAAAACTTCCAAGGGAATTCATCTGATCGCCTACAAATTTGTTTGTCTTGAGTTCTCATCAAGAATCCAACCTGCTCCAAGAAGGTTTATGAAAACTAAGCCCCCGATTAGCATATTTCTCTTGGCGACAAGCTAACTTTGCCATACCAACCATACTAGCTAATTTTAGCCCTTTAGAATTCGCTCGGATGGGGGATTGCTCCGTCTTCGCCGATCTTCGTTCATATTTGGCAGTATTATGCAAAAATGTCCGATTCCTCGAACCTTTCTCATCGCGTTGAGTGGGGAGCAAAGACAAAAGCCATGAAAGTTTCATGCAGACCAGACACTCGGTAAAAAGTGTCACATTGTCATTGCTAGCTGTGTTTGTTGCCGAAAAATGCATGTCACCCAACGCGTTTTGCGTCATTCCGCCACGTCGCGGCGCAGTCCTGGGGAAATTGCTCCCGTGGGGACACGGGCGTCGGCATCGCGCGGGGGGCCCCCAACTCGTGGCTTTTTTCCATCCCCAATTCCAAAAGGATTTACAGCGGCGCGCGGGCAAAATGACACACGGCGCTCCCGCACAATATATTCCTGTGCACTTTATTATCCAATTCCGCCAGTATTTACGATACAATTCAGGAAGGTTGCGAGGGAGGATTACTGCGGCTTTTTCTGCCCTATTTCTTATCAAAAGAAGACAAGGTGACAGCGTTCTGCCGGGAGATCAACTTTGGATCTCTTCTTGAGTATTATCGTGAAAAATGAGATGTTGATCAGAACCGTACCCACGAAAAGGCCATGGCCAAAAATCAACATCGAGTCGGCCATTTTGGCTTGAAGCAGAAGGTGAAATGCATTCTTGGTCCAAATAAGCCCAGAATCATTGATTATCGACTGTAATTAGCAGCGTCCATAAAATGGTGGATGGGCGCATCCATTCACAAGTATTTACCGGTCGTAAAAGCCGTGGTAGCTGCTGCCCATTCAACTCGCACCCGCACGTATCGCGGCGGGTCATCGCTCGAGCCGTTCTGGTGCCAGTGACGGCATTCGATGCCAGCCTTGATGGCGGCCAATCGCGCTGCCAGCTCGCAAAGCTGTGACATCAGGCGTAGCGCCACCTGCTGAGGTGACACCAATCTGCCGCTCCACAAAAGGAACAGTACCCAAAAAAAATAAGCCCATATTTAAGCATGTCATTCAAGGCCAATGCTTGTAAAAAAATATTGGGGTTTTCGGCGCTACTCTGCGTTAGCTCGTGCGGCGCTAATGCTTCCCTCCCGGGGTCACAGTGAAGCTACTGTGTGCGTGTGTGTGTGTCAGCTGCTCTCATTCCTTGTACGGGAGTATGACATATGCTTCATGAAATCCCCACCGACACAAACGCGCACGAGCGCACACACACAAACAGGTTTTGGTTTGAAGCAGCCATTTTCGGGGGATTTTGTTCCGTTTTCCAAGGGGTCCTTCACAACAGACAAAGTCCTCCTTTTCCGATTGCTACCTCAGATGCTCCACAGGCAGATGGATGACGGTAAATGGCGCAGGGGTTTGAGCGTTGGTTACGCGTGTGGGTTTAGCGCGCTTGGTGACGTTTTAGGACTCGCCACAGAAGGCAAGATGCTTCGCTCATTTTGTGCCAAAACATAAAATTAGGTTTTTTTATTTTCAAAATAAAATCAGAATGGGCTTCGCACAGCTCCTCAGTAATTATCAAGGTTACTGTACAGTACGCGATCGCACGTGGCGAGGTGGCGTGCAAAAGGAGTGTGGTGGTGAGAACATGGATATGCTGTCGTTCAACATTTATGAAAAGTTCATGCATCGGTGTCGTTTTTTTGGAATCACGGTGCCCTCTTTTGTGTTTGTTGTTTTTTAGATTGTTTAAGGTATCACATATGCAAAAAACTAATCAGAATAATAGCATCAAAGTGAAAGTTGCGCTTGAAATGCATTCTTTCACAAAAAGCTTTTTCTCAGAATTTGTCTTTCTCAATTTGAGAAAAACAGCTGGCATTAACTGAAAAAGTACACCACAGGGTTTAAAAAGTGCGCCCCCACAGGCAGATTCACTCAGCAAAATGATTATTTCGCAGGCAACGTCGATCATGAGTGGAACGTACAAGGAAGTCCGCCATTTTGGTGTGAAAGCGATTCTAGAAACTGCAACTAACCCCTTTCTGAAGATTCGGGCTCCAAAATCTGTTTTGCTGAGCAAAATGACATTTGAGAATATGAGTAGACGCAAATAAAGTCTTAAAAAGTCTGAAAAGATCCCGAAATAGAACTGCCATTTTGCTGTGAAGCAGCCATTTCGGGATCATTTTCCCAGCGATCACTTCGCCTCCAAATTTAGCCGCAAAAGCGAGTGTCGCCTAGCGAATTGTTGTATTCTGTTTACGAAGGAACGTGAAATTTGGTGGCAATGTCGGATATGAGTATAAAATAAATAGATAAATAAAAGCCTGAAAATGTACAGACACTTGGCCATTTCACTTGGACCGGTCATTTCAGGGTTCTGTCAAGGCGCATGTAGCAACATGAAATCTGGTACGCATGTCTATCATGAGTAGACCCACAAAAAAAAAAAAAAGTCTCAAGAAGCCATGCCTGAAAAGACACATGACGTCTCCCAGTTTTGTCCGAAGCGGTTCTTCAAGGCCAAAATTGTCCTGGAGATGACTCGGATTTTTGAAGCACGGATCCAAGACAGACTCTTTGAGTGCCGTTTGTATTCCGCCGTGCTGGATGTCATGAAAAAACATCCGAATCGTATTCCGGCTAGTTTCTCATCTTCTGTTTTCTTGCTGTCAATACAACTAACTCACCGTCGCCCTCGCACCATCCGAGCTCGTGCACCCGCCCTGCGGTGCTCTGAGGTATCTCTCGTATTATTATTATTTGTGTGTGTGCGCGCATGTGTATGTATGCGCATGTGTGTAAGACGCGTTGGAATGGTTTGCCCAAGACGGCGCCGCACTGTCCCACCCTCATTATATTTTCACACTCTGCTACACTGGCACATTGCGGAGGACGCACACGCACAAGCGCGCGAGTGTGTGTGTGTGTGTGTGTGTGTGTGTGTGTGTGTGCGTGTCTGGTTTGGATCCACCAGTGCGGAAATTTGTTCCCCCCCCCACCCCATACCCACCCCTTGCCCAAGTTTTTGGTGGCATTTTGAAACGAGTCGCTGCTCACACTTGATGGCGATGGCACTCAACAATACTCAACACTTGAAAGGCCACAATATTCACTTGTCCTACTCGTTATTTTATTTATTTTTTAAGCAGACGGAACATAAGGCACACCAGCGCACGTGAGTGCGATAAAGTCGTAGCATCCCTCTTTATGAGGCTACATATCTTGCAAGATAGCGACAAATCTGATCTTGGGTCAGCACGGGATGGACACAATTTGGGCTTGTTGATCGAATTTGGCGTTTTCCTTTGATCGCTTTTGATTTGTTTATTTGTTTGTTTTTACGTTTTGTTGTGTTTTATTATATTCGAATTTTTTAACTACACATTGGTTAAAAAAAAAAGTGTCACTTAATTTTGGGACTGGAACGGATTATTGACATTTCCATCCATTCCAGTGAGAAACATTACCTTGATTTATGAACGTTTCACGTTGCAAACGGGGTCACGGCACAGTTGAGTTTGTAAGTCAAGGTGCCACTGTAAACAAGTAACAAAAGCGCCGCGAGTGAAGCTGACTCGCCACATGACTCGACTTGAACCTCAGTGGCTTTTTTGAGGGTGTTTTTTTTTTCCACGGTGTCCGCCATTCACTCCATGAACCGTCATCTTTTCCCACCACTCCAACACACACTTTCAACTAACTACCCACACACATATTCTGTTTACACCCTACAAACACAAACTCTGCTGGAGTGTCGGGTGCCAAGAATTGTCCGAATTTCATATTTCAAAATTGCAGTGACAACCAAACTATTCTACTCCAAAACTGTGCTCAGCTCTAATCCAAACGATTTGACACCGCAAAGAGATCTCTCCGTCATTACACTGGTTTACAAAGCAGAATTATCCAAACATGCTGGGCGAGATTCGTCGCCGGCAATAAACAAGATTCATTTTGACGAACGTAACAGTCCATGGCGGTGAATGGGCTTAAGGTCCCATGAGATGAATAAAGTTTTCGGAATCTACCAGAATATCAGAATTATCATCATCGTCCCCTTCCCGTCGGCGGATTGGTTTGGATTCACAAGACGGCGTCTCCTGCATGGGCGTGGTTTCCCGGCAAACAAAAGCAACAACAAAATAATGGGGGGGGGGGGGGCGGAGCACGAGGACACCACACCGACAGATGGCGGCTGTTGATTGTTGATGGGCGCACGGTTGCAAAAATAAAGAAAGAAATAAAAATATATCACTGAATCTAACGTTCCTTCGGATTTTCCCGTCACTGGTGTATTATTGTTTGTGTTTGTGTTTGTGCTTGCGTATAATGTCATGTCAAAGAACCAAGTGTCAATATTTAACCAACACAGCATCGAGTAGCACTTTGTGCCTCCTCTCGCTATCTGCCGCCTGTGTGGTGTGTGTGTATTTGTGTGTGTGTGTGTGTGTGCGTATCCTTGGAAAACAGAACAGATATTGTGTGTGTGTGTGTGTGTGTGTGTGGAGAAGAATAACAGATGGGCCTCGTCGTATCTGTACATCTGGCTGTGTTCTTGTCCAATTGTACGCGCGCACGCACACACACACACACACTAGCTACACTAGCCCAAGCTATCTAACGAAATCCATTTAACAACCCGTTTATCAGACCTTCCTCTACATTGACTTCTCTTCGGATGCTTACTTGGGATCTTTGGCCAAACTCAAGTAAAACGAGAATATTTTTATAGGTGCTGAGGGGGTGATTTTCAAATCATTAGGTTCCCTTCTTTTGAAATATCCGATTGGATATCTGGTGCCGGATTCAAGGAAACGAATAAGTCCAAAATAAAATGCCGCTCGTTCACAAAAATGGTGCTATTTTTTAGTTTTGATTTTACCGTTCCAATCTTTGGTGAGTGCGCTGTGCCGGATTCAGCAAAACAGTTAAGTGATGGAGGGAACGCCCCGTACAAGTACCTCAATAGTCTCCCCTTTTTCGGGTTAAATTGTGGCCTTCTGAAACCGGAAGAGCGACGCACGCCAGACGCAAAGCATCACCTTGGCCCAGGAAATAAGAGTTTACGCCACGCTCACAACGGCCACCGAAAAAGATCCATCACGGCGCAATGTTCTTTGAAAGAATGAACTCCATTGATCACGCAGATGGCGCGCTGTCTGCGAAACTTCCAACCGCGGAGGCGGCGGAGGCAGCGGCGTTCCACGTGAGAGCAAGGGAAGAAAAAAAAAAAAAAAAGATAATAGAGCGATGGAGAGAAGGATGGACTTTCTATTTCGGAGCCCCGGCATTTATCAGGGGGTTTATTTTGGCCGTCTCCCGTCTCCTCAGCCGTCCTCTTCCTCTCTTTGCGCTCGCTACTCACGTGACGAATGGCAACGCGTCAAAGAGGAAGCTAAATGTTAGCCTGTGGAAACGGCCGCTCGGTTTCCGGGCTTGAAAGGCCGCAAATGAGATCTTATGTAAGAAGAAGTTAAGTAAGAAGGCAGGGCAGGGCCGTGCAAAATAATCCACAGCGCCTTTTTTTTTTTTTTTGCCAGGCAGGACAAACGTGTCAACCGGACAAACTTTCCAAGTGCCGCGCCCTGCTCGACCATCCTTTCAGAAGGGCATCGGAACAATTAAAAAAAAAAAAAGGGCCAAATTTTAAGAGAGCCTGCCAAGTGAATTTCAACCTTTGTTTCTCAACGTTTAGAGATAATTGCTGAAAGCGTGGCCGAGAGCTCCGTCGTGCTGAATTGGGGAATTGAATTTTTGCCATTGAAATTCTTCAGATGTTTGAGGGGGGGGGGGCGGGGGGGGGGCGGGGGGGGGGCTGCGGCTAAAATGTCGGCCGGTGACACACTTGCACGTCCCCAGGAGCGTCCTTCAAGGGGAGTGGAAAATAAACTGAATTCAGTGTGCACCTCCCACCCCCAAATAAAAAGTTGAAACACAAATATTTCGGGTGGTGCGCCAACTCGGTCAAAGTTGCGAAAGGCGATGATGCGTGGCTTAAAACGTGTCAGACAGGCTGACACGCTTCTCGAATTGATCCCAAATAAAAAGATTGACCGGGAACTCGGAGCAGTTGCCGTCATGTGACGTTTTTAATTCCAAATTACAAACTGAAAGTGGAGGCGCGCCATCAATGCCGGGTGTGCCCTTTAAGAGGTGTGCGTGCGATGAAAGCGTATTTTCCCCCCCGAAAGAAAATTGCAAAATGAGAACATTTCCTTTTCACTCAAAAACACACACAAAGTGAGCATGCGCGAGGGAAGGGGGTGGTGGGTTGGTGCGCCATTTCAATCGAAGATGTCAAAGGTGGTGCAAGCGTCTCGGGTATTTTTGCGAAAAATAAACTTGAATCGGAACGTGTGTGTCTAAAATTACATTTTGAAGTCTGAGGATGAGGGACGCGGGGGGGTGCGCGTCCGACCCGACTCCTTTATGTTTATCTACGTGCGGCGTAAACACTACATTTGTTGATTGATGCGCCTGTCAGTGGGTCCGTGCAGTCACATTTCCCCGGACTCGGTCCGGCTACCCGCACACACACACACACACACACACACTGCTTCCCAGTGTGCCCCGGCAGGACCTTTACACGGCGGGGGGGCGCTTTCATGTGTGTGCGCGGGGGTGCGAGGTGTCATCAGCGATCACGCTCGCCATCACTTAAGTGTCATGTGGGCGACTCGCTCGCCATACGAGAGCGAGACGAAACGCTGCTCAAGGGCGAGAACACGCGCGTCGTCCAAGGGTCGGCGTGCCAGAAAATTCCCCCCCAAATTGTCCTTTCAACAACTAAAGGAACAATACAAAATGAAGCGTAAATATCAAATCTTGCTTTTTTTTTTTGCTTTTTTTTTTAATCAATCATTTTTGTGTCCTATCACGAGATCACTAGAACGTGTTTACTTTGTTTGAACAAACCAATCGCAGACAAATTTGGGCGGTGCGCTCTCAACAATCGCACAGCCAACATCCACACGTCCAAAAAAAGCAACGAAGACCAAACGAAAATAAAATGTGGCATTTTTGGTCACTCAAATTTTTTGGGGGGGTTAGTTTTTTTGTTTTTTTTTAACAAGACTGCCACGATACAGCAACATTGGGAACTATCTGTCAACGTACAACGTGTGCATCTCAAGATACGAATTTCATCAGATGAGCGAAAAAAGGGTTTGCTTCAAACCAAAATGTTAGGCAACGTGACTTGTCGGGCATGGCTTCTTGAGACTTTTTTTTTTTTTTTGTGAGTCTCCACATGACAGACATGCTAACCAAATGTCACGTTGCCACATCAGACAGGCTGCGTTTTGGAAAACATGCTCACCGAGATGCTCTGGAGGATTTCAGATGGAGGGAGCGGGATGTGTAATAAATCGAGTCAACAGCACCTCAGGCTCAGCAAACATGACAGCCGACGCAGCGGCTCGAGAAAGAACCTCTCAAGCTGAGCGCGGTGGGTCAGGCCCGGCGTCACCTGGCTGGCCGCGAATTACGTGGAAGGAAAAAAAAAAATGAAAAAACACCCAGCATTCATCTCCAATGGAGAGCGCCAACTTGTAAAAGTTGGTTGTTTAAAAAAAAAAAAAAATTCCAAAAAAAGGACTCGCAGCCTGGACCGATTTAATGGACCAACAGGAAGCGAGCCAATCAGAGGAGGAGGAAGTGATGGCGACCACTTGCGCATTCACGACCACCAAGACTTTGAAAGAGCTGAATCGACAAAATTGTTGCCAACATTATGCAAAGTCGACTGGTCATCCCGCTATAATGGTACTTTGTTTTACAAACCTAATCCGGTTGGAATAATCCCATTCAGGTTCTCGAGCTAAACACCATCGTCGCACTTGGACAAAAGGTAGCGGAATAAGATCACCAATAAAAGGGTGAAAATGAACATTATTAGCAAATTAGTGTCGGCTGCCTGTTTTGCATGTTGACATGGTTTTAATTTGGTCGCAATCAGACAAAAGTCGATTTTGTCTCGGGAGCGCTTGAGAAAAATCCAAAAAGCCCCACTTAAAAAACACCTGTTCAAAGCAATACGGCAGACTTTTTTTTTTTTTTTTTTTTTTGTGGGTCTACTCGTCATGGAGAGGTTGACCAAATTGAATTGCCAAACACTCTCAAGGAGAAGTTCACGCTACCTGTTCATCAGAAAACATTTGGAGAACCGTCATCTCACATCTGCTCATCTTGAACGACAAGTTGTTGAATTTTGAGTCATAGCCTAGTCTGAGACTGAGATTTGATCGGGTCGCTATTTACAAGACATCCATATTCATTCGGCATTAAAATAACGTGAGCGGGCCACTTGAAACCGAAAGGCAGACTTCCTGTGCATTTTCGTGTATAGCATCCTGAACCTTTTTTGTGGGTCTGCTGATTAAAGATATACATCTACAAAGTTTCACGTCGCTAAGTAGGACCCCGGGAAGTCACTCTGAAAGGGCCGCTTCAAAGCAAAACCGCAGATTTTCCATCACTTTCCATCTTGGCTTTCTGGGACTTTTTGTGGGTCTACTTATAATTTCATGTTCCTGAGTTGAACCGATTCAACTGGGGCTGAATTTTCAAATACTGTCAAGGAGGAGTTCATCTCAGGATGAGAGGGGAAAAAAATTTTAAGGTACACTTTCAGCCAAAAATGGCAGACTTCTTGTGTGTTTTCGTGCATAAACATTTGTTGACTTTTTGGGAGGTCTGCTCATGACAGACATGTCTACCAATTTTTTTTTCATTACAAACTGAAACCAGCTTTCGGGCCCGAATTTTCAACTACTCTCTCCGCGGAATTTTTGTAGGACCTCTGGAAATAAACCTAAATGGTCACTATCAACCAAAATTGCAGACCTCCCGGTGTCTTTTCCGGGGAATTTTTTTGGTGGGTTGACCAGTAGTTCTTATACACGTCGAACGGATGTGAAGTTGCAAACCGAAATTGACGTGGAGGGCTGAACTCTCTATGAAAATCCACGGGACGCTAGCAAACAAATTAACGTGGCAGATATTAGCATCGAATGCAACCCGTCTAAGCCGATACATCATACCCAGGTAAGACGACAGCTTAGCGTCTGCGCAGCAAAACACGTCTGTTTGATGGACAAATCAAGACAGACTGCTCCACTGCAGTCTTACAGGTGGCGGTAATGCACATTAAATGCAGCCCGTCTAAGCACGTACAACGCTTAAGATATCAACTCTGCATCTGCTCAGCAAAACATGTTCATTAGCTTGACAAATGATGACGTGCAATAGCAGGTGAGGGTAATGCGCTTTAAACGCAGCCCGTCGAAGCGTGTATGTCACTTAAAATGTCCGATTTTCAACTTCATGGCTAAAACGTCACTTTGCCTCGTTTGATGAACAAAATCACGCAGGCAGTACTGTCCCACTCATTTCCTGCCGGTAGCAGTGATGTGCGTCATAACGCAGCCCGTCCAAGTGGTTACATTACTTAAAATGTCAGCTTGGCGTCTGCTTAGCCAAACCTGTCCATTTGATTGACATATCACGCCGCGAAAGACAATACCGCCGCATTAGAGTCTTGCAGGTAGCGATAATGCAGATTCAACGCAGCCCGTCTAAGCCCGCACGTCATTTAAAATGCCAGCTTAGTTAAACATGTTTGTGTTGTTTGATTGACAAATCATGACCTAGCGGGCAATTTTGTTCCAGTCCACTTTGGCGGGTGGCGCTAACGGCAGCCCGTCTGAGCAGAAACATCACTTAAACAGCCATTTCGATTGCCGAATCATGACACAGCAGGCGATGCAGTTTCATTCCAGTCCTGCGGGTGGCTGTAATACACATCGCACGTAGCCAGTCTGAGCAGGTCACTCACTGAAAATGTCAGTTTCGTATCTGCTCACCAAAACTTGTCTGTTTGATTGACCACTCATGACGTAGCGGGCGATACTGTTCCATTCGGGTCCTGCGAATGGTGGTAATGTGCATCACAGGCAGCCCATCTTCGTAGGGAAGTCAATTTGGCTGCCGCTGCTCAACCTGTATTGTTTTGTGTTTTTTGTTATTGTAAAGTGTCCTTGGGTGTCTTGAAAGGCGCTTGTAAATAAAATGTATTATTATTATTATTATTTGTCTCACAAGCGCTCATCGTGGCCTTTTTGTCAGCGTATTTGCAAAAGCACACAGAGGACATCGCATTGACTTCGACAGATTGACATTTGCCCCGACAACGGCATTCATACCCAATCAATCCCGACCTTTACCCCATGCCACCCTCCCCCCCGAAAAAAAAAAAATCTGCCGCATTGATTTCAAGATTTTACATTTAGCCTGCACAATGACATGAGTGGCCCACGGGCAATTTTCTTCACACATGAGGTGTGAGCTTACACGTCACATTAGCCACGGCTCGGGTAGATTTGTTTGCCTCCCTTCAAGCGTCGCGGCAACTAAACAGACATGACAAGACGGCACTTATAATTAGTCTGCTGATTGACATTGTGAGAAAAAAAAAAAACAAGTTGGATGTGTGATGTAGTTCAGCTCTACTTATTTAAACAGAATGACAGTGAAAATATCAAGGGTGCAGCAACACAGATAAACAGGATTGTTTGAAATCGGTCGCCCGCCACTGATTGCCAGTTAGAATTAGTACAATCTTCCCCAAAATATGAAATATTCAGATGAGTCCCCGTTAAAAATCTCGACTTGGTATTATTATCAGGAAAGCATCCACGCAGACCAACAGAACTGTTGAATCAACCTCACCTGTTGCCAAGCAGGAAACCATGCATGGAAAATTAATGATTATATCTTTTCTATAAAGCACGATAAAAGTGTTTCGACACATTTAAGAGACCAAGTCCAGATTTGAATCACTACGCTGTAATAAACAGAAACGATTTATCAACATAGACCAACAGAATCGGACAAATTCTGATCAGAGTCACTTGTTGCTAGGCAGAAATCCTGTTCAGGAAATGACGCCAAATCAAGCACAATTCTCACAAGACAAGTTTTGGAAACAGAGTCCACATTTGAGTAACTACTAAACAATTGAATGGAATGCAACTATTTTCTCAGTCACTTGTTGCTAGGCAGACATTTTAGATATATGAATCACAACGCCATGCGAATCACGACTATGAAATTGAACATATGCATTGTACTGCAGTCCGTTTTATTTTGCTGGCGTGCTTTTCTAAGTGGCAGCAGAGGTTATGATTTGTATTCCACACTGGTGCGTCCCACCCGTTAATGCACAGCGATGACTACTACGTAAGTGTGTGTGTGCGTGTGTGCGTGCGTGCGCTCATTTGCGACTAATCCCTCAAAAATGGCCGAGACGTGTCGACAGGCAGCGCTGATGTTGATGGATGCTTTCAACCACGGCGGCAGCGTTAATTAGTATCAGAGTCAGCGAGTCCCTAAAGAGATGCCATGATGTGACGCAATTTGTCTTTTCGGAAAGCAAAAAAAAAAAAAAAAATTTATTATACAGTATATTATATTTATTAATGTAATCACTATGCATGCCAGGACTCCGTTTTTGTTATTGTTATGGTTGCTCACACGACAGCAGAATGTATCCTCTGAAAATTCACCCGCCAGAGGCTGTTTAACTGAACCGCATGAAATTAGGTAGGCACGTCGATCTTGGTAGACCCACAAAAAGACTCAAAGCCATGCAAGAAATGAGCTTGAGATTCAGTCATTTTGGTCTGAAGTGAATATTTTAGGGTAATTTCCTGAGGTTCGATAGAGACAAAGTCCTTCCGAGTTTTTGAAAATTCTGCCTCTTAAGTCACAGAGCAACATGGTGGGGTTATCAATTGTGACGAGACCAACAAAAGTCTGGAGAAATAATGACCTCCAAAAGCGTACAGGAAGTCTGTCCTTTTGGTTTGAAACAACCAGGGTCCTGCAGAGACAAACTTCAAAGTTTTTGAAATTCAGCCACAAAGCCTGTTTCATTTCGCAACGTGTTTGGTAGACATGTCTTGCATCGGTGTACCCACAAAAAGGTTTGACAGGTGCAGGAAGTGTGCCATTTTGGCTTTGAAGCAGACATTTTGCAATCATTTACCACAATACAAAAATGAACTCCACTTTGAGACTTTTTGAAATTCAAATTTGGTAGACATCATCAAAAATAAAAAGACCCACAAAGAAGTCTCAAGAAGCCATGTCTGAAAAGACACAGGAAGGCCAGCATTTTAGTTTGAAGGGGCCGTTTTAGCCCATTTCCAAAAGTCACTGAAGCAAATAAAGAGGTTTTGAAATTAGCAATCTTACATCTGCAAGATATTATGTTTAGCATCAGGTTTACAAATGTGCTGTATAAAGTGTGGGACAAATAAATGTTATCTTATTTTATAAAGTTGTACTTGACGTGACTTGAAATCTGCCATTTGGGCTCGAAGAGGACATTTTATTCTCTTGAGGCCACTTCCTTCAAAAATAGGCTTCTGATGGGGGGGGGGGGGGGGGGGGGGGGGTTCTGCCCCAAAATCCTGTTCCATTTTACATGGAAACCCGAAATTTGGTAGGCATGTTTATCATGAGCAAACCCACAAAAACATGAAGTGGCCATTTTAAGGTAGAATGCCTTAAGATGAGCTCCTCCTATGGGAGGTTTTTGAAACTGCACTGCTCAAAGCCTGTACAGTATAGCTTATCTGAGTGATATTTGGTGGGCGTTTCACCAAAAAGACACAACAAGTCTACCTTAGCTTTGAAGAAGCCATTTTGAGTCATCTTGACTATTCCCAAGGATCCGTCAAAGACAAACTTAGAAAGCTTTCGTCTCGTTAGTCTTTTCTACCACGTATCCAAAACGGACGGACCACACCAAATTACAAAGGATTGGCTTTGAGTCATTCCGGGTGAGCAGACCACAAGGGCAAAATTTTGATGATTCACCGTAAAATGGCAAACTCCAATAACTCATAGCACAGCATTTCCCAGCGGTCTGGAGCGTGCACCATCGATGGCGACTTCTCGCCCATTTTTCAGGCGTGTTACAGGGGAAATCATTGTTGAGTCTTTGCTGCACTGCCTTGCAAGTAATAGCAGCTTGGAAGTGGAAGGCAGGTGGGCATCTTGGCCTTAAAAAAAAAAAAAGTGCATAGGTCCGGCATTGTGCTCATTAAACTTCATTAGCGGGACAGTTGGTGCTTACGCAGAACTCTGTGTGTGTGTGTGTGTGTGTGTGTGTGTGTGTGCATGTGTAGGATGGGGGTTGGTGTGAAAGATGGGGTGCCACTTGGACTTTACAGCAGTCAGCACAGTCGCTCAGATAACGGGTGTTAAAAATACACGTGTGTGCCTTTAAACGGGGCAGGATGGCGCAAAGATGCAAGGTTGCCACGGTAATTAAGAGGCTCACCTTTTACAGTCAGTACTTGTTTAAAAAAAAAAAAAAAAAAAAAAAAGTAAAAAGCTCAACAATTGATGAATGAATAATGATGATGACAATGGTCATAAATAAATAAATGATCTCATAAATGAGATCATTTATTTATTTATGACCATTGTCATCAGTCCCTTAATTAATTCACTGCCGTGGACGTTTATTTTCGTCCACCGGAATCCAACAGTTTACTGCCACCGCTGTTGATATTCATCGTTTTTCACCGGGTAGGCCACGATGAGGGGTCTCGCACAGCTTGTGTATGACAATCCAGTTTTCAACCCAATGTAATGAACAGCACGTGCCATCGCTTTGGATTTGAGATCAGCACAGCTTTTGAGAAGAAGATAAAGATTAGGAAGGTAGTCTCAACCTGTCACGTCACTGATGAGGAAGCCAAATGCCAACACGGAATGCAAACAACCTTGGCATCTCGCTTGCAAATTAAGTACAGTATGTATATATTCGGTATCGAGCTAACAGAAAGTGTGTCATGATGGTGACAACCGATCCTTGGAGTGAATGGGCACCGCCATGTAAAAAAAAAGGCATCGACATTCACCCGGAGCCACGTGGCAGCCAGCATTGCAGTCTTGGATCACAAATCATGATCATGTTTAGGTCTCTGTTTTGCAGAACGTGTTTTACAAAAAAAAATAGCAATGTTTTTGGCAAACACGACCCACATTCTGAGTGCCGATTACTCAAAATCGGTAAGGGAGAGAATTTAATGTTTTTTTTTTTGGCGAGTCCATTCTTCCTTTTAGTACCTGTATTGTCTCACAGCACAATATTATGCGGGTTGCAAAAGGTCAGCCAAAATAGCCAGCGGTGGGTGCATTAATCATCACCGTGGTGACGAAACATATCTTTTCCATTTAATACACCAGCCGTGATCCAATGTCGAAAATTCTGTCTCATCTTGCTCTATTCTGGGCTCATTTTCAATTTCTATTTCTATTATTTCCTTTGGGGAAGAAAATCGCATTCCAATTTCAAACGCAATGCATGCACCCGCGCACACAAACAAAAACACTTTTCGTCACATGTTGCTCTTTTTTTTTTTTTTTTTTATAAATCTCACCTTTCCCCAAGTGTGACAGAGGCTGGGATTACTCTCGCTTGTCATGTCGGTGTATCACCTGCAGGTGTGACGTGCGTGTGTGTGCACGTGTGGGCGGATGTATGTCTAAAAGACAACCCCCCCCCCCCCACTAAATAATGCAAAATGACACACTGGTGCGGTGAAATTTGGTAGGCGGGAAATGCTAACCCATCATTTGTTTCCATGGCTACGGCAACAACCCCAAATCAGTATCGTCACATGAAGAAAAACGTGTGTTCGGAAGATGGGCTTTTGGCGTCGTTCTCAATCAATCATTGGAATGTGAAACTATTTCACAAAATCTTGAAGTCTTGCGCCAGCCAACCAACCAACCAATCAGCTAAAGTAAGTATCGAACGTACCAAGCAACCAATTCCCAGACTACCCATTCAAACAAACAAACAAGCACACCAAGCAGCCTAACAAGCTCGCCACTAACAAACCAATAACTCACTGAATAACTAACAGTGGCGGTTCTGGGGGGGGGGGGGCAACGGGAGCCAGTGCCCCTGTAGCACCGATTCTGGCCCCCCCCTGTGGCACCCCCTCCGAGCGCAGATTACGCATTCGTGCCGAGTCGCCGACGCGAAAGGTGGAACCAAAGTACGTGATTTAACATTCTAGTCGGACCCTTTAGTGCGCTGCGCCATTTAAAAATGAGCGGGAAAATGAGAAGCAGTCCGCAGAGAAGGAAATTACCACGACACGAGTGCTATTTGCGTGTGTGTGTGTGTACGTGCGTGCGTGCGCGCGCGTGTGTGTGCGTGTGCGTGCGTGAGCGCGCGTGTGTGTGCGCGTGTGAGTGTGTGTGTGTGCGCGCGCGTGTGTGTGTGTGTGTAACTTTTTTAGTCTCCCTTTTTATTTAACAGGATCAATATATAAGACATTGCCTTTTAAAATTTGGATAATTATATGCATGTAAAACATCTAGCTTCAGTGTATTTGCAATTTTTGTCCCCGGCAGGCTGGTACCATATCATCCCCTGGCTTGAATATTCTCAACAGACGTATTGTTACGCTTGCAGACATTTTAGCCCTCCTAATACTGTTTTTTTCTCATCACTGTAATGTTATGACTACAATTTCAAAGTCTGAAGAAATAAAAAGTCAAATAAGATTTCGAATCTGTCTTTTTAGCCCTGGGTTGAATGTGCCCCCCCCCCCATCAAAACCCCCGGCCCCAGCCCGGCCCCCTCAGTGAAATTGATCCAGAAGCGCCCCTAATAACTAACCAACCTAGCCGCCAAACTATGAACCGACCAACGAAGCAACTAGCAAGGCTAGCAACCCAACAATTTGCAGACTATCCAAAAAAAGCAACCAACTGGGCAGTTCGCAACAAAACCCATCAAGCACATTATCGACTCAGTGGCTAACTAACCATCCTACCAAATAATGAACCAACCAATCAAGCAACTAGCCAACTAACCAACCACCTGATTTGGTTGGTTAGTTGGTTTGCTGCTTTGGATTCTTTTTGTTTTTAGGACTTTGTTTGTTTAGGATTTAATTTTCCGTGATTTTATCAATACAACTTGTCAAGTTGTCCCTCTTGCCTGCTTTTTGGGGTCTCTGTTTTGCAGAACGCGTTTTGGGGTCCATCACCACCTTGTAACGCGACAGACCGTCTTTCAAACCCACCAAACGGACGACAAACAAAATGATCATCTTGCTAACTGACGAACCGAGCTAGCAAATGACACACGAACCCGTTTGCGGATTAACCAAACACACACATGGTTAAAAGTAGAGAATGTCTCAAAACACAGACATTGTTGTTATTAGAATTAGTGAAACATTATCTGGATAACTGTAAATACTATCAATAATATTGATACTCATCATTATGGATTAATGTTGATCGTTTCAGTTCCTGTGGGAATGCCTTGGAACTGCGAAACGACGTGCCAAAAAGTGCACGTTTTTGGATGACATTAAACAGACAACATGCGCGCGCGCGCGTATTAGCAAAACAGCGGGCCGACCCGCGGCGCACCTTTAGCGCCGGGCTCTGCATTCGTGTCACTTTGCAGACAAATATAAACAAACATTAATAAGAAGCTGCAGGTCGCCACATTTTCATAATGACATTCTTTGCAGGGAACCTTTCTTCTGCCTCAAGACCGCAAACGTCCCGCGGACTCCCCCCCCCCCCCCCCTATGCAAAACGCGACTAATCAACCAACTACTTCACAGAGCAACTCGCTGGACAACGATGCAACCACTCAACTCGGTAACCCTTACCAAGCAGGTACACAACATCAGTCCGCACGTGGCAGTCAAATCCAAATGTGGCTTCCCTGTGCAACCAATCGCGGATGCTTCCGAAATCTCCGGCTTTGCTGTTGGCTCGCAACAACTTACGCGCAATAAAAAGCTCAACCTATTGACCAGGTAACTAACCTGACTGTTTCCAAGTGTGTGTGTGTGTGTATCATGAACAACAAAGCGAAATTCGCGAGAGAGCAAGACGGTGCTCGGGCCTTGAGCCCGACTGGGATGTCCTTCGACGACCTCGTGGTGTCGTTCTTTTGCTCGCACCTCACATCTCCGCATATGTGTGCGTGCGTATTGCTCGTGTCACATGTCCCGCCTCCTTCCTGTGTGTGCACCTCACGTAATCCAAACCTATCTCGCAACAACAAACCGGTAATCCTACCTCCCCCCCCCCACACACACACTAGGTTACAAACAAAGGCACATAGTGGCATGCTGAGGCACACACACACACACACACACACACGCACACACACACGCACGCGCACACACACTAAACCCTGCAACAATAGTAAACGGAGCCTATTGAAGAGAATGCTGGCTATTTTTCGGGTTTTAATGAGCCGTGCAAATGATGCAAGATGATGAATCAAGGCTGACGTTATTTGGAGTGGATGGCGACGAAACGCAAACGTGCTGCAGCCTCCAGCAACAACTCCGGGCTAACTCCATCCAGGTCCGACATAAACAGTGGCCCGATGGCCCCCCCCAGTAGAAATTTCACGAATGAATGTGAGGAAATATCTCATAGTCCATTTTTTTTTTCGTTTATATCCACTTTAATTGATCAATCATCTTTGTTTTAAGTCCACCAATGTACGTGCTAGCATGCCCGACAATGCATCTCTCATTCTCGATGCATTTTATTTCATGATTTCTAGATTTTGCTGTGTTTCTACATGGTGAAAAAAAAATGTTGCTCATTTTCTGAAACATCAATATATTTTATTGCTGCAAATGATTTTTGGGTGCTAATTTTAAGCGAAGCATAAATGCCACGGTGCTCTGTTTTCATATACAAGATGCTAATGCTAACAATGACCTTGACTGGGCATCCGACATGCTACGATATGCCGCGATGCGTCCTCAAAAATGCTTGATTTGTTTCACAAAGCGAGCGTGACGACTCCATTTGATCTTTGACGCCAAATGCCAAAGCAGATCACACACACACACACACACAGACGACACTAAATTATTGAGAGTGAGGCTACGAGAAAAGGATGCTTAGTCTTTGTTTCCACTAAATGATTGAAAAGCTGTTATTTCTCTTTTTTGATGCAAATCGAAAGCGCTTTCTTCAAAGTAGACCCGATAATATTTTTTCTTTTTTTTTTCTTTAAATGGCTTGCATGCCTAACTGACTCTGGATCGTTCTAATTTTTTTTTTTGGGGGGGGGGGGGTCCCCTCCTGCAGCGTTGATATTGGCTGTCCTCTACGTCGCTAACCGCGCACTAACACACACACACACACACACACACAAACACAGTTGCTGACCTGGCAAACGAAAGCTGGCAGGACAAACGAGTCATCAGATGGAAAAGTTTGCGGACCAAAGTCAGCTTCAACCACGGCGAGGTCGTTTGCGGTTTTGCCAAAAGCGAGTTGACTTCCAGGCAAAAGCATCCCCAGTAGCGGCCGAGAGCAGATTGGAGCTGATAAATTACACCAAAATTATGGAAACTCTTTGGCGGGGGGTAAAAACAAGGTCAGAACAAGGAATTTTCGAGACAAAACACAAAATTAAGAGAGCAAAGTCATTCATTTGTAAATGTTTTGGAAAAAGTGTTGTGTGGCCACGTTTCGATCCAACTTTGGTCTTTCTTACACAAAAAAAAGGCGGCCAGCCCAGGGAGAGCTTTTAATGGAGGGCTGTTTTTTTTTTTTTTGTGCCGTTCATTTTTAGATCACAGAAATCCCAACTGCCGTCGTCTGATTGGCCGCGTGATCCATCCATGGTATGACATCATCACTTTTTTTTGTTCTTTTCCACGTTCTTCGTTGTGGCACTTGTTCGGAAAGGAGTTTGTTTATTTTCACAGCTTTTGTTCTTTTTCCTTTTCCTCCACAAAGCGTCTGCAGTTGGTCCAAAATGCCGCTGACTGGTGCTCGTAAGAGGGAGCACAGAACCGCTACTCTGGCATCCCTTCACTGGCTACATTTGAGAGTTCTTTTGAAGATCCTCTTATTCGTTTCCAAATGTTGAAATGGCCCGGCCCCACCTGACCTCTCAAAGTTCCTCCGCCCCTGTGGCTCAGTCGGGTCTGCCAACCAGACACGATTAGCGGTCGCGAGACCTGAGCGGAGACTCCGAAGGGGATGGGAGCCTTTTGGGTTGCTGCTTCCTGCCCCCTCGCTGCCCATCTTTAAAACTCGTCCTTTTTACTCTTTAGCTTTTGACTCAGCATGAGTTGAATTTTAGTTGGACCGTTTTCGTGCTTTCTACTGTCTGCGATTTTAATTTAGTGTCTTTGTTGTTGTAGCAATAACGTTGTTCGAGAAATACAGTTGAGTTGAGAACACTTGCAGGACAGCTTGACCCAGGAACAGATCATTTCTGACGGCGGCAAAAATGGTTACAAAATCGGAACGATCTGATTGAATGCTTGAGAAGTGTTGCGACCGCTCGTGTACGGATGCGTGCGTGTACATTTGTGCGTGTTCATGATGAGATGGCTCGGTAGCTAGCATTGTTTGAAGATTTACGATTGCTGCGACATTGATGCTAATTTCCATTAGCCTCTCCAAGTCGTTTCACATTATGTGTTAGCATAAAGCTACAGGACTTTATTGGTTACTTGGATTGGTTGGACATTCTGTGTGTGTGTGTGTGTGTGTAAAAGACATCACTTCAGGCTTAATTACAAGCGAGGAGCAAATGTGACAGGCAGTGACCTAATCCTTCATTGAAGCACCACATTTTTACAACTCTAAATAAGCTGTGTGTGTGCGCGCGTGTGCACTCATATTGCTTCTTGAAATTGTATAGTCAGTGCGCTGCTTTAATTGTGCAGAGTGACACATCTATTACGCCAGCGTTATCAACATCAAGCAGCCTTTCACGTGTGCACGCACGCACGCGCACACACACACACAGTGTGATTAAAAATGTGCATTTGTGCACATGAGGTTATGAGGTAGTATTAAAGCTGCCACTTGGCTTTCAAGGCGCTCGCTAATATGCTTTTTAAAAGACTCCCCGCTACACACACATGTGTATATATATATATATATATATATATATATGGCCAGCCATACTTCCCGTTGTTAGCTTCATTTAATTGCTCAGCTGGATTTATTTATAGATAGAGACACACACACACACACACACACACACACACATACACACACACACACACACTTGCCAATTATGCAAAGAGAGGACCATGCTAAGATATAAAGATGCACGGCCATGCTGAGATGCCAGGGTGCCTTGATGCGGAGCTACAGCGAAGCAAAGCTGAGGTGCAAAGGCACAACGCTGCTGAAGATGATACGAAGATGTAGCCATGCTAGGGTACAAATGTGCTAAGATGGGAAGATGCGGGAATCTGAAGATGGTGAAACACAAAGGTGCCAAGACACAGAGATTCCGAGATGCTGAAATGCAGATGTACAACCTTGATAAGCTAAATATGTTGCCCAGAGATACCAAGTTGTAAAGATGCGAAGCTGCTACAGTTACAAATCCGCATCAGTGCTGAGATTCAAAGATGCCCGGATAAGAATGTCGCAATTCAGAGCTACAAAGACACACAAAAAAAAAAAAAAAAGCCACGATGTAAAAGGTGCTAAGATAGAAATTAGCAGAGTGACAAATGTTCTAACGTGCTGAGATCCAAAGATGCTGATACATACAGAGATCGAGAAATAAATGCGCATCCAGAACGTGACGAGATTCTAAGATGCTGAGAAACAAATGAGTACGCCGTAGGTGCGTCCATACAAATCCCCAGACGCTGAGATACAAATGCCACAATGCCGAGATCAAAACACGCCGAGATACAGAGATGCGACGATGGCGAAACACTAAGTCCACATTCGAAGATGCGAGGTTGTCGAGCCGCAGCCATACGAAGAGGCTGAGATACAAAGACGCTGCCACGCAAAGACATAAATCCGCCTAAGACACCAACATACTAATATTCTCATGACGCAACCAAGATACAAAGATGCTAAAAAAATTTAAAAAAAACGAAGCCAAGTCAGAGAAACCAAGCTAGCAAGCTAGAAGAATGCTGAGAGATGTTGTCACTTCCCCTTTGCTCCTTCCTTTCCTTCACTTTACGGAGAGCTTAGCAAAGTGTTCCTGCTGGTCTCAAATAAGACGCGCGCACACACACACACACACACACACACCGTTGTGAATTGTTAATGTGACCGGCTCACGCGGGCTCGCGTTCATTCACACTTTCGCTGCATTTTCACACCGCGGGTCTGTTGCCGGGTCAAACCGCCACACGCTCGCCCAACTCAGTCTTGGAATAAATACCCAGTTCTTCAAGAGCACTTCCATCAAAGTTGCTTCACGTTTGTGTTGCCTACATTGGCAGATTTTGTTCACACACACACAAAAAATTTGTACTGTTAAAGATTAACATTGATGCAAATTTCCATTAGCCTGTCTATGATACTTTCCGTTATGTGTTAGCATTAAGCTAGCAAACTTTTAGGTTGAACACTGCAGGTTAAATGTTTAGAGGTCCCTTTATTGATGTGTCACTTGACTTCTTAGTTTTTTTTAGAGGTCAATTTTTTTATTTTTTTTTGTCTTGAGTGGCAAGCAAACATTTGAGTTGCAGGTATTCAATAGGGCCGGCGAACTTCAAATCAAGCAGTAGTTTAGCAGACATTGAACATTTCACCAAAAAAATGCTTGAAGCTGTTTAAACATATGAAAAAGAACTACGCACCTAAAGCAACCCCACAACTTTGCCTTAAGCTTTATGCTAACACACAACGCAAAACACCATGGACAGGCTAATGAAACTAGCATCAACACCACATTGCGTCCCTGCAAGCAATGTTTGTCCCCCACCCCCTCCCCTCCGATGGATCAAGAAATGTAAAAGACAATATAACAAATTCACATTATTCACAGGCACGTATTCTTTATCCCCCATAAAGGACGACTAATATTAGCGCATCTTACTGAGCAATGGTAACCATCTCTTTCATGCTTGTTTACTTTATTCCACCCGTGCTCCCGCACTAAAAGGAATAAAAATGCCCCTCAGCCACTCCTTCCTGCCAAAACAAACCAACAAAAAAAGTTGTTTTGCCGTTTGAGTACAAACAATAGCGCTCTCCAATAATATAAAAACATACAGTACAGTAATGAGATAATGAAACAGAAAGTCAGGAGGTGGGGGGGGGGGGGGGGGGGTTTTGTTTGTTTTGGGGTTTTTATTCCCCCCAATAGACATGGGGATGCTTTTTCTGATGTATGCACCTTGGCCACCTGGGGGCAGTATAATACATACACACGTTGACATAAAAGAGACGGTCACAATTGCTCAGTAAGCCGCAGTGATATTCAAATTCAGATTCAGAAAACGTTATTGATCCCCGTGGGGCAATTAGAGTATGACTCAGTGGTCACAAAAGACTCGAGAATACTGGCTTTTGTTTAACACCGTTTCGGTTCGAATCGCCGGCGTTTGAGGGCTTACATTTATCAAAGCGCTAATGCTAAATTCATTAGCTTGTCTTTGGCATTGAAGAAAGTTTCCTAAGGCAAAGCGATGCAGTTGTTTTAACTCAACATTTGCACTCCAAATGGGAGTTTACCCAACGACGGTCTGTATCTCCCAAAAGATTTTGAAGCCGGAGTCACGTGCATCTCGAGGCGCCGCCGTACACCCCCACCGCGCCTTATCCGCAGGCAAAACGAAAGCTAATCCAAAGGTTTTCGCCTTTGGATTAGGGGGAATAGTTCGCTTCCGTCTCGCCCGTCGAAGGAAACCCGGCGCGGCGCCGCTTGACTTTTGCGCCGCTCGAACGAGCGTGCGCACAAAAGCGTGCGAGCAGCCATTGATCAGCGCACCGTGCAATCAAAGACGGGATTGGAGGAAGGCAATCGATCAAAGGGGCTCCGCCGCGTGGGGCGGGAAAAGCTGGTGTGTTTAAAAAAAAAATAAAAAATTAGAAGAAGAAGAGGCTTTTTATCAAACCTGACAGCCACACACACACACTCACACACAGCAATTGAAACAAAACACACTCTCGCACAGCAATTGAAAATAAGCACACACACAGCAGGGCTTTGACAGGATGGTGCCCACGCAGCCAAAACACAGACATGCCGACACACAAGCTGCAAAGGGAGGCGGAGGTGGCAAAACCAGGACAGGAAGGGAAAAAAACAAAAAAAAAAAACAATGAGGAACCAAGAATGTACAAAGCAGGGAATAAAATGTTCTTAAACAACCATCTTGACAATTTGACGCCTTTCAACATGGCTGCCGAGGAGGGAAGTCGATCCGTCCTTGTCACTTCCTGTTTGGTGGCGATGCATTTTTTTTTTGTGTGTGGAATCGGGTTACGACGCGCTAGCTGACGTGTTGCTAGCTTGTCATGCTAACTGTGCTCGGTGGCCATGTGGATCATTTGGCAAATCATTTTTGGGGCCACAAAATAAGAATGTTTTTTTTTTCCTCTGAAAATCCAATTACATTTAAGAAATGTCTCTCGGCACATCTTTTTTTCCAAAACTTTTGGTTGTTACTGTCTCCAAAGAGGTTGAACTTTTAAAAATGTCAAGTCATTTTACGAAACTTCAAACACAGAAAAGAAATTTCTATTTTGATAGAAATAGGGGGAAAAATGACATTTGACTGCAAATTGTGTCAATCGGACTTTGTTTGTCAAAAACGAATGAAATGTGTACAGGATGTCAACAAAATTTAACTTAAAATTTAACTAACCTGTTTTCTAAGGAGGTCCGTTTACTTTTTATTGATGCAAAAATGAAATTAAACGATCTGAAATTTAAGTCTTTTTGTCCAACAAGTCTAAAATTCTGAAATCTTAAATTAAAAAAAAAAAAGTGAGCATAAGACCAGATTTTACTTTTGTACTAAACTGGAGACATGACCATATGGCAGATTTTTTTTCGGTGTCCTTTTGACAGAATTGAAGCCATTTCGATTCATTCGATGCACTTGGGAGTTAAGAGGAGCTCACTTCCTGTCTTGTAAAAATGCCAAACGCCGATCCAACTTGTGTGATAGGATTTTCCGCAATATCCAATCAGCATAAACAAAGTTCTCCTGTCAATCCCAACAACAAATCCGGAAAAGTAGAACAGGGAGGAGAAGACGTGACAAATTTCTTGTTTTTGTTTAAAAAAAAAAAAAAAAAAAAAAGTAAGAAAGAAAGAAAAAGACAGCTGCTCTTTCCGCACTAACAAGGAGGAGTCGGCAAATGCGTGTGTGCTTTCAAACCACTTCCTGTGAACTAGTCTTATTTTTATCACATCCGACTCCGACAACTTTTTCCCCGACACTTTGTGGCGGAAAAGTTCAGCCGGAGTTGACGTGGCGTCGGAAAGAGATCGGAATTCACAACAACCGAGAGTGGCTTTGATGTCTCATTGTTACCACGGCAACAAAGGAGGATGCTTTTGGAGGGCACTGGTCTGAGGGTGTGCGTGCGCCTGGCCTCCCTCGGGGCAGTGGGGACCAGATGCGCCCGGCTTGGTCGCCGCGGCTAAAAATATCGATGTGCACACGCATGCACGTGGAACTAAAACACACACACACACACACCAACAATCACGCAGTAGTGTGGTGTAAACACGGGACACGCTAAGAACATGCCTCACCAGCGGGGGTGTCCACGGAGGTACGCGATGACAGCACTCCAGTCCGACCGACTTGGACTTCCTGTTCGCGCTTCCCTGACAGAGAGGTGACAGTTCAAGTCCGCAGAGGCAGTTTCTGGAGCCCCGCCCCCCCCCTCCCACCGCCCAGCTCACGACGCATAAACCCCGATGGGCCCCCTCACATTAAGCGAGCCCATGGGAAGGGGGGCCCGTGTTGACCTTTTGGACGGAGCCCGGATGACCATCAGGTGGCGCTCCTTTTTTTAAAATTTTTTTCTATTTCGAAATTTCATTCCATTTGTTACGTGTTCGATTTGTTTTCTGTGATGTCATTTTTAGTCGACGGCAAGTGGCAATATGCGTTTTTGAAGTTGTTCATTGTCCATGAAAAATAATGAAGCTACCAAATTCATGATTGGGAAAAATTTTCCTGCCGAAAATGGCAAAATTGGGAAAGTATCCATTTCAAAAAAAAAAAAAATGGATCCGCTTTTTTGACAAACCATCAAATAAACAAAATCTCTACGCAAACGAGAAGGGCGGTGATTTGAATCTCTCTTTGCCGACATCAGGCGACAAATTTGTCTTTTGGCCAGACGAGCAGACGAAACGTGGCGCGGGCTAACAAGTTAGCATTGGGCAAAGTGACAGAGCAGACGCGGCGTCAGATGTTGTTTTTCCAGGAACATCCTCCACCTTCTTTGTTCCCTTTTGCCGCCCGGGGAGGCGAAGGCGCGAGCGAGCCAAAAAGCCGGCCCGTCGCCACAATAACACGAGGAAATGAGAGTCAATGAACGAGAGCCGGTCAGTCAGCCACCAAAGGAAATGAGGAAGAAAAGAAGAAAGCCAGGAGCTCTGATAAGGGACAACGCAGACCAGCAGGTGGAAGAAGCTTTTCTTTCATCTTCCTCCTCATCTTCCTCGCCCACTAGCTGCAAAAACGCCAAACATCACGCTCCACCCGCAATTGGTTCCACATTGCTGCGATAAAACGCCGGCAAACGGCAACAGGTGACGTTGTGCTCGCAAGAAAGAGTGGCCCAAATTGTGAGAAGATGCACGGAATGCAGTGTGAAAGACTGCGTTCAGAAAAAATAATAACCACAATGGATGTGGGTTGGGGGTGGAATTTATATTCATGCTCATTTTAAAGAATATTTAAAAGAAAGCAGGCTTGCGATACGATTTGGTTGGCGTGTCAATTTGACCGGAAGGTCACAGGAAAGCAAGATGGCCGCCAAGGCGCCTTTGCCACCTGCTTACTTTTTCTTTTCATGAATTTCACCTCGAGCGGTGTTACGTCCGCACGCACATCAGGGTGTCGGGGATTGAGTGCGTGTGTGTGTGTGTGTGTGTGCTGTTGCACAGCTGGCGAGGGAATGTTGTGGCGTAATCATGCCAATGTATCATCTTGTGTGTGTGTTTGAGTGTGTGACTGTACGTCTCGTCTGTCAGAGAAGCTTCCTAATTGCGGATAAAAGATGGCAGCGCACAGTTGGCTCACTCGTCACTGAAAAAAAACTTTTTTTTTTCTTTTGTCAAATGTTAAAACTGAAAAAATATATCAGGAAGTCACAGAAAAGTTGATTTGCTTTTTGTTTGTTTTTTGCATTTTGCTTCCTAACTGTACTCGGCAAAAGAGTGCAAGTGTGTGTGTGTGTGTGTGTGTGTGTGTGTGTGTGTGTGCGCGTCTATCTGTCTGCGTGGGTAAGTGCGATCATGTGAAAGACAGGCAGCACTGTAGGGCATCACCTTGGCAGAGGTATTAAATCTTTTTCATCCTCTCCCCAGGCTGTCGGCAGAAGCGGGAAGACAGATTTACTTTCTCTCTCGGACTTACACACACACACACACACACACACACACACACACACACACACACACACACACACACACACACACACAGTGTATCTCAGCCTGTTCCTAGTAAAGTGTCAGCGGCTGACACCAGGCAGAACAATTCAGCCTGGCAGGTGCTGAATGCGCACAAAAAAAAAAAAAAAAAAAAATCTTCAAATGTGGCACAAGTGCAAAGTAGCAGCAACCTCCCCAAGCAAAGAAAAACTGAGAGATGTCCGAATTCTTTTGTCCAAAGCATTTCGGTGTCATAATAGTTGCAGATGATGTCATGTCAGCGGCTTTTTTTATAAACAAAGGCTTCCGATTGGTCCTTTCCGTGACCGGCGTGGTGCGTGTGAGTTTTATCTGTTGGTGGCATTTGACAAGATGGAGCGCAGACGAGAGGCGCGGATTGTAAAGTTTGCCAAAACGATGCCTGTCAGTTGTTAACAAAAGGTGAACACGAGCTCGTCATGCTAAGAATTTTTCAAATATGCACGTGCGTGTGTGCGTGCGTATGCGTGTTAACTTGGATGAATGGTTGCCGTCAACGTTTACCAGCCTGGTAACTTTTTGTTCACTAAAAGTTGGTCTGAAGTCTCTCACACACGCTCGCATGAATTTAGATTAGCTTGAGACACAATGTTGAGTTTGATTACAATGATCAAAATGTCACATAACATCAGTGTGTGGACATCTGTTAGATATAGAAAGATGACGAGAATGCCCGTGTGTGTGTGTGTGTGCGTGTGTGTGTGTGTGTGTGTGTGTGTGTGACGGTTGCAGAAGTAATTTCAAGGAGCACTTTGAAAAGGCGCCACACAGCATTAGCGGCCTGACGGATGCTAAAAGGATTACGGCGGCCGCAAAAAGCCGCCGACTGTCCTCTTGAAATTTGGGCCCATGAAGAATTCATGACGCATCAAAAACGGGTCGTCGGGACTGCGTGTTCGCTTGCCGCGCCCCCCCCCCCCCCCGCCCCCCGCGACTTGAGCCAGATGTTTGCTGTCCAAACGTGCGCACGCAGATATGCGCCAGCACTCGTGGGCACGGCGTGCCTTGATGCTCATTTAGCGCCGCCGTTTCAGCAAATGGATTTTTTTTTTTCTATTACTCATGCGCCACAATATCTATTTTTTAAATTCTTATATTTATATTGACGATGCAATTTTCGAATGTTTTAATATTATCCGAGCCACAGATTTGTGGACATTATTCAAATGCTCATGCTGACCTAGTTTTGCGCAACAACTATGAAACGTTTTCCAGTCGAGAAATAAACCGAACGATACGCAGTCATGGTCCCCCATTCGGCGTGCATTATTACATTCTAGGCTGTGCACAAATCGATGCCGACTAACCGCACACCCTCCCCACCCCAAAAAAAATTAAATCACCAAATCGGAATGTGGGGATTTAACTCACAAGGAATCGAAGAACAACAAAATAGCTCAGTCACCCTCGTTCCGAATAAAGCACGAATCGGTAGTGACTAGAACTGAGATCCAAATTGGCCCAAACCCCCCCCCCCCCCAAAACATTTTGTGCTACTTCAGTTACAAGCTACTTCAGTTACTGCAACCGTTGCCACTTGAGTGCAAATCTGGACTTCAACTGAGCCCTTGGTAAATCGACGCAATAACTCTTGATGGTGACAAATGAGTCAAATCCAGTCGCAAGACTCCAAAAGTCCATTTTGCCGTTTGTGGCTCGTGTTAAAACAGCATTACATGATGAACTTTTCAAGCGGGTTAAGCTGCCACTTTGTCTCACGCGTTCGGAATGCTAATCAACAGATGTCATCGCGCGCTAAAGGAGGATTAGCTAGCGCAGGTGCTTTTGAAAGGCTAACACGAACACACCGAGTGGATATCAGTGGAGAGGAAGACAAAAATTAAAAAAAAGGATGAGCGGCGGCGCAGCCTGCCAAGACGACAACAGAAGTGCGGATAGAAAAAGAAAAAAAAAAAGGGAAAAGAATAAGCGCTTGTCCTCGCGCTCACCCCGGCTAATATCGCTGGAGCCATTCGTCTTGTTAGCCGTCTCATTTCTCCAATCTGCACGTTGACGACAACAACAGGGACCTAACGCCTCATCTTGCCTTTGTGGGGGACGAATGCAAAAACAAACAAACAAAAAAAAAAACAACATGCTACTGTGGACTAAACACAGACCAAAACAACGGTCTGGTTGGTTGAACTGACATTTGCACATGAGCACGGCAAGGTCACGTGACTGATATCTGTAATATCGTGTGCGTTTATATCTCGATTTCGATACAATAAAAATATATCGCACGGCCCGAGTAGCTAGATAGCTAGCTTGGTGGGATGCTAACTGGGTAGGTAGAGCGTAGGTAGATCAGTCGCAGTCTTGCTAGCTAGGTAGCTCGGAAGCTAAGGCTGCGAAATCTGGACTCTCTTTGAACGCAGCGCTGCTGTGCAAAAGGTTCGGTCCGCGTCACATGGTTTACAGGTGCCAAAACACAATTAGTTCTATTCCATTGCATTGAGTTAGCCTCGAACAGTTTTGGGCCGTTTTAAGTGGAATTTGGGGGAACGTAGTATGTGTCCGAACCTCGTCGAAACGCTGTAACTTTTTGGTCAAAAATGCTTCTTGGCAGTGTATTCCATCCGATTCGTGAATTCAGATCTTCACTCTTTGCGGGCTGGCCAGGTTCCGAATCCTTTCACAATAGCATTACACAATAACATTTATACAAGTGGTATTTGGGAAGAAAAGGAGAGAATACGAGCCGCCATGCTAACGCAAACGGTTGCCTGGTTTTGGGTTCTATTTTGATTTTTTGCTTTCTCATCTCGGCAGAGCAAACCGCAGCGGCGGCGGCGGCGGCGGCGGCGGCAGGACAACAGCTGAAAGGAGAATCGCACACGCGCGCACGCCTGTGATGGATGAGCGTCTGCGTGGGCGTGGCTGCAACACAACTAATAACAACAAGCGCGGCGGCGGGCCGACAAGACGAGATGCAATCGGGTCATGTGACCAAAACCTCTTTGAGAGTCTTCGAGGCACCGACCACAACAACAAAGTCATTCACCTCAGGGAGCAGACAAGGAAAAACCACAAGAATACACACACACACACACACACGTGCGCGCGTGGCGCACGCGAGTCAGGCTTTAATTACCTCTCCCAGGAATATCCGATGGCAAACGGCTCTTAAACAGCCAGCTGGGATGAAGAGGAGGAGGAAGAGGAGGGATGGCGGAAGGAAGGAGAGAACACTGAAAGGAAAATGGAAAGAAAGGGAAGAATGCGGCGAGAGGGACAAAAGAGGTCACGCGGGATGGTCTTGACGCCTTGTACCCTCTGCAGTTGAGTAGCACAGCAATCCTGAGCTTGAGAAGTCATTTTGGGCTTAGTGATGAATAAAAAAGGTTTTGGGGGTTTTCTTTCACCCCCCCCCCCCCTCCCCCACCTGAAATTACATTATTTGAACCGGAACAAAATGAAGGAAAGCCATATTAGAAAACAATGTATAAAAAGTAATTATTGATATTCTTTTTTTTTTTTCTGTTCAAGAGGCGCCATCATTTCAAAGCATGAAATCAAATTACAAAATGAAAATGTGTCTCATACAATAAAATGACGGATGATTCCATTACCCAAAAGGGAATTTCATTTTCACAGTTATTACATTTAAAAATAGTTCCTTTCAGTACAAACGGAATAATTGAAAATTACAAGAAAATATATTAATCACGTTAAAGGACTAAAATTTTCAATTACATCAAAATGTCACCTCTTTTTTTTTTTTTTGCATAGCTGCAGCGGTTGTGAAAGCGCTCTATCAGTCTGTTTAATCATTAGAAACGATATTAAATACTTTAAAAATCGTTTCCTTTTTATAACATTTGTACACTTGGCTCAATTTTATTTTTAAAAACGGTCGCTATATTAATTTGTGTATTGTTCTTCTACATACGTATGTCATATTTCAACTTGAATGAAAGTGTAAATGTCAATCGTCATGAAATTCAATACAAACAAATCAGGAACAACATTGAAGTCCAAAAAAATTCATAATATTGCCCAAAAATTGCTTTGATTTCAAAATATTTGAATAAAACGGATGACGGTTTCAATATTTTCCTTCATCTTTGTGGTTGAATGCAAACTAAGTAGCGAGGAAAGAAAAAATTAACCAATCCGCCGAAAATACTAAATTGTGAAATTTAAAAAAAACGGAAGAAGCAAAGGTGAAGCTCGAGGAGCAAATGGCGGCTGGTTGAAGACGAAGGAAAGGGAGGAAGAGGACGCGGGGGAAAACGCCGGAGTGATGAAGAGGTGGAGGTGGGAGTCCTTATCGGAAAAAAGCAGACACCTTTATCTGCCTGCCCCCCAGTCACACACGCACGCACGCAGACACGCACCAAGTCATCAGCGTGACACCGCTGAGCGTTAGCCATTAGCCACATAATAGCACGAAAACATCCCCAACTCAAAGTCAAAAGTATTGGGACACGTACAAGTCTTCAGTGCAGTACCGCGTTGTGCCACAACACGTCCGGCAGCACTGAGCGCGCAAGAAATACCCGCGAGGATTTTTTTTTGTATGCGGCCTTTTGGATGTGTTGATGCTCGTTGTGTAAAGTTCAAAGGTTTAAAGTTACCGAAACAGCGACGCTTAGTTTACATTAGCCCGTCTTCGCATCATATGTTGCCATGAAGCTAGCCGACTTTCATTTGACAAAACATTTTGGTTTTGAAATGTAAAATATTGCATTATGTTTTATGCCGTTTGTACGCGCTGCCGCATCGTGCGTGTGAAGTCGCAGTTGTTGACGGTTTACGCGTAGCCCAACGTCGATGCTAACTTCTGTTTTCCGAAAAACATGTAACGGATTTGCATTTCTCACAGCTAAAATTCGAACAAACCGTGTCACGTGTTGAGTGGAATTTATACCTTGGGTAAACGGATGTTTGGCTGAGCCCCGCCCGCCTGGGTCATCAACAAAACAGGAAAACAAATGCACGCACGTACGCACGCGCATACACACACAACCAAGCGGGTGAGCAAGAGGTGTCATTTTGAGGCCGTGAATAAGCATTCACATCCAACAAAATGTCAGACGGGAGGACAGTGGGCAGCCCAAAGAGCGCGCGGGCGCGGGCGCGCGAATGCGCGTGCAAATGTCAGCCGCCCGTGTCCAGTAATGCATCTGATGGAGAGGCAAATGTCAGCTGTTGCTCAAAATGGGAGCCGGCGACGCCAGGCCACGTGTCCCGCTGATACGACGCACTCATGACACTTAAGAAGGCTTGCTTGCTTTTTGAATTTTTTATTTTATTTTATTTGAACTACTGGCACTTTCTACTGAACTTTTATGAGGAAAATAATCGTTTTTGCAGGGTAAATTATAGTTGGTGGGGAGAATTACAAGGTTAAAAAAAAAAAAAATTTGAGATGTCATTTGAGATGAAAAATATCTGGAAAAATAAATTAATAAACAAAAACGTAACTAAAATACGGCGGCCCGGTAGTCCAGTGCTTAGCACGTCGGCTTCACAGTGCAGAGGTACCGGGTTCGATTCCAGCTCCGGCCTCCCTGTGTGGAGTTTGCATGTTCTCCCCGGGCCTGCGTGGGTTTTCTCCGGGTGCTCCGGTTTCCTCCCATATTCCAAAAACATGCATGGCAGGCTGATTGGACGCTCTAAATTGTCCCTAGGTGTGAGTGTGGGCGTGGATGGTTGTTCGTCTCTGTGTGCCCTGCGATTGGCTGGCAACTGATTCAGGGTGTCCCCCGCCTACTGCCCGAAGACGGCTGGGATAGGCTCCAGCGACCCCCCGCGACCCTGGTGAGGATCGAGCGGTTCGGAAAATGGATGGATGGATGGGTAACTAAAATACACTCGCTGTTCACTTTACTGATGGAGGAAAAATATATGTGGGTCAAGTTGAAAAAAGTTGACATGTTTTGAAGATTTTATTCATTTAAATGGGAGTTTTTCCATTTCCATGAGGAAAATCTAGTTGAGTGTGCAACATTCATTGCCATTTGCCTAGAAAGTGTATGTGTGTGTGTGTGTGTGTGCTTTCAAAAAGGGGGATGAAAAAGGCTGCCGACGGCGGCGCAACTCAGCAGACAAGACGGTAAATAATCAGCACGCTAATGACTCAGACGCGCACGCGCACTCGAGTCATTTCCACTCTTTCAGAACATTCTTCAGCTTGCTGAGCACACACACAATGCACAATTTTAGCTTCCTTCCTTCTTCCTTTTATATCATCCTTGTTTGGCTTCCTCCCTCCATCCTTCCTTCCTTCCTGCCCCTCACAACATCCTCACCCCTTCCCTCTTTCCTTCCTTTCATCCCGCCCTCGTTTCCTTCCCTCATCCTTCCTCCCTTTTCCTCCTTCCTTCCATGCCACCCTTCCCCGCTTCCTTTGACAGGTGGTCGTTTCCTCCCCCGGCTTTCTTCCTTCCATCCTCCATCACGAGCATCCTAACTCGTTCGCTCGTCACCTTCCTGACATCACCCTTATTTGCTTGCATCTCTCCTCGCCTTTGTTCTTTGCGACCACGCTTCCTTCCGTTCATCTTTCCTCCCTTTTCTACTTCCTCTTACTAACATCCTTTTCATTTCTTTTTACACCCTTCCTCGTTTCCTTCCTTGCATCCTCCTTTCCTTTCATGCAGTGTCGTTTCCTCCCTTCCTCCATCCCCACCTTCCTCTTTGTTGCCTTCTGTCCTTTCATAGCCAACCATGTCATCTTCCTTCCATCCTTTCTTCTGACATCCATCCTTCTATCCTTTCTCACCTAGCAACTTAAGGAACACCCTGTCCAGCAGGGGGCCATAAACGTGTGGCATATCTGGTGTGTGTGTGTGTGCGTGTGTGTGTGCGTGTGTGTGTTGGAGAGGGCAGTGGTGATCCATCAGCGGCCACACTGCCACGCTGAGGTCAAAACCATCAACCTCAGCCGAGGCCGTCAGAACCACACTCACATACGCTTAAGAGCGAAACACTTGAGCCAAAAGCAGTCAAACACAGGCGCGCGTACGGACACACACACACACACACACACACACACAGACACACACACTTGACAACGGACTTCTGGACGACCTGCTAAAGTCCGCGTTGTTTATTTATAGCCGGCGCGCTAAGCGGCGCGCATAGCGCTTGAACTTCCGTCTCAGGTGAAGCCGCCAGCGTTTGGGCTAACGAGCTCCCTCCCCTATTTGCATAACGAGCTCCCCTATTTGCGCATCTAATTAGGAGGGCCCCGCCGCCGCGCCCTCGGGCTTTCCTAATTGGTTAAGGAGGACGTGCGCGCGGTTAGCGGGATGCTAATCACTTTTCGGCTTCCTTGACAAACGAGCGCGAAGGAAAACACCCCGCCCCCACCCCCCCCCCCCCACTCCCCGTTCCGCGTACGCATTTCTGTTGTGCAAAGTCATCGCTGTCGTTAAGAACTGGCGACGCATTTCTGGGTAGCCGTTATCATTTAGAAACGGCAAAGAGCGTGGATTGCGCCAGGGGGTCGTTAGTAACAACTAGGCTGTCATTTCTAATGTTAAAGGCGGTTGTTAGGAGCAGGCGAAGAATTTCTATTGTTGGTGCTCGTCATCACGAAATACATATTCCGTCATTTGTGTTGACCGAACTCAATCACAAGTGGATGCGGTGCTGGAGTCTCTTCGCAAAATGGAAAAGAACGAGGAGTAGTTGGCCCGACCTGGAATGAATGGAATGATAAGCCGCCGCTCAGCAAGCGGCGGCATTCTGGACCCGCTGGAGACGCTTGATGGAGGATTGCCCGACTCTAGCCAGCTGCCGTCGAGGAAAGAAGCCGGATTCAACGGCGGCACCGATTTGCCGGTCCAATTTCAAATCACATCGGAGACTCCACGGGTGATATGAGGCAGCTATCATTCGCTGACAGATCATCGTTATCGTGCCAAATGGTGATTACTTGCAACCGGCTGGTGATTTCTATTGCGCAAGATGGTGGTCATTAACTGCAACTGCATTTTTGTGGCGCTCAATGATGGCTGGGTAAGAATATCTGTCGTAGAAAACCGGTCGTTTTCATCAATGAGAACTTTGATTGCGCAATAAGTGAGTTGCACAGTTTGGGACCGTTTGGTTGTTGGTCACCAAGTGCTGGCTTAGCATTTCGATTGTGTGAGGTGCTGGCTCGGATTAAAAGTTGGCTTGGCGTTTTGCGCAAAACGACGTCCGCATTTCCACTGAGCAAGGTGGCCGAACGCAACACGGCAACCGCCGCAACGTGCCAGACCACGTGGATAAATTCAAGTCGTCCTCCTTCACAATTGTCCGCCTGTGCGTGTGCCTCGTTGTCCGGAAGGAGATGACGCGAGTTTAAACGCGCGGGCCGCCGGCTGCTGCTCTCGTTGCCTTTGTTTTTCTACATCCTCCTCGCTTCTCATTCAAAACCTCCTCCTCAATCTTCTTTTTTTTTTTTTTTTTTTTTTTTTTTAATTCCAGTTTTTGGCTCGTCCCCTCCGCCGCCCCGATTCTCATTTCACACCACAACATCATCTCCCTTCATCCCATTTTTTTTTCTTCCGCTCGCTCTCGTTGGCCACGTCTGGCCTTTTAATGTCCCCCGAATGCTCTTCTTCTACTTCCTCTTCGGGCGCTGCGGGAATGTCGCGGATGCCGTTGAGTGTTGTCCTGTGGCCCCTGGCTACAGCCCCCCCCCCCGATCCCCACCACACACACTTCAATACAAGGAGCTGAATGACATCACACGGCGTGGCCACTTCCCAAATGGGATTAGTTTATGCTTCGCTTGCGCATTTCCCCCCCATTTTGCAGACTTGCTGACCGGGGGGGGGGGGGGGGGGGTGTCACGGTGGCTTGCTTGTTCAGGTCAAGCCGTTTGTCTGGTACTTGTGGATTTGACCTCAGTTGTTGTCATTTTGTGGTCTTCTGCGAATGTTTGGAATTACTTTCAAATGTTTTAAACCCCCACTTTGATTTTTCACGTATTCGAATATTTTAGTTGTCTTTCATATTTTCATCAACTTCACTTTGTGAAATTTTGTCGGCTTATCTTGTAATGTTTTTTTTTCCTGATGGTCTATATTTTGCGCTTTTTTTTTTTTTTTGTCCACTACTTTTATGCTTTTGCTTTAGTGGGGATGTTTTTCCTCACATTCCGCCTGCGTGACTTCTTTTTACTCTGATGGAAGGTGTTTGATGTGCTTTTTCTTTGGATTTTTTTTTTTTAGGGGTTGGATGCCACTGTGCCACCCTCAAAGGGGGAAGACACCATCTGTGACAGTCTTGCACCTTTTGCATACTTTGATGTTAACTTTGTGGAGGAAAAGGTCATCCGTCCTCATCTTGCACCTTTTGCCATGGCGTCTTTTATCTTTGTATTTTTCTCGTCAAACAAGAAAAAAAAAAAAAAAAAAAAAAAAAAGGCCTTCATCCCGCTTCTTCTCATCCATCCATTTTGTGAGGGGCTCCCGCCTCTCGCAGGCACCGTCCGCCTCCTCGCCCCTCTGGCGGCGGCATTCCTGCGAGTGAGTGTGCGCCACAGCCAAATGATTTTCTATTAGAGCCTGCGCCTGTTAACAGCGCTCCATTTGATCACGCTAATCAAATTGAAAACCTTCATCTCGCCGGACAAACGCCTCGCAACCATGTAAGCGCCTCTCTTTTTTTTTTTTACGTGCGCACATGTGTGTAGTAAAAAAAAAAAACAACAAAAATCAATAGTCTGCTGTTTTGTGCTCATCGTAAACAAGTGTCCAATATGAGACGCTCGGATTTCTTCCTACAGAAAGTCATGAAAACAGAAATAAACGCGGCTATCGGCCGACCCATCAAGAGCCAAAATCCAGATAGAATCGACGCCCTACAGAGGCAACTTGCTGCCACATCGATATGCCAAAGGCAGGAGGAACGCCAGAGTTTGGGCTGCTGGACTCTCACGCTGAAATTCACGGGTCAAGTTTGGGGCCTGAATGCAGCACAGTCTGGATGCAGCAGCCAATCGGATCGCAGTGGGGCGGGGACTCATAACACCTCAACTCCTCTCTCAGCACATTGGTACGGCACTAATACAGGTGTGCAATAAAGCGCCGCGATTCGCGGGGAGGGGCATGCCGAGTGAAAAGTCACGTATATTTGAAATACATTTGTGGGGGGGGGAGAATAAATAAAGGGAATATTAAAATCACTCAAAATTCTGGGGAAAAAAAGGCTGATAAACATTCCATATATGTCTCCTGAGAAAAACGGGAGGTAAATGGGATAAAATATAATAATAAATAAATAAAAATACCCCCCCAAAAAAAACATTGGAAAAAAAATTATCAAAAATATGCAAACCTGCAATGCCAATATGCTGGGGTGAGGGGTGGGGGGGTGTCAATTGCTGGGTACATTTGTTGCTGCACCATTTGTGTTTTATACGCTGGATAAACACCACCGGCATTAAATCTAAGAGGAAGTCATTCAAAGCTGACATTTGAGTCAGTCATAACCGTTCATACACGGCACTTGTTCTTGGCGTCTGACCAAAAATGAAGAAATAAATAAGAATAATTCAAATTGAGAGATTGAGCGTTTAATCAACAAAGCCGTTACCTCCCTTAAACGCGCGCACACGGTCAAGAGTCGCACACGCTGATAAACGACCGATTAAAATTAAACGTGAATCCATTCCGAGCCCCGTCTGAGTCATCGTGTCCTGATAATGATCGACCGTGCATGCGCCCGCACGCACACGCACGCAGTCAGCCAAGTGAAGCTAATGTTAAGGGAAATGTGTTGCTGATGAACACAGCCTGAAAGCTCACAGGCACTGCATCTGGTTCGGAACTGGATTCAACCTGGATTGACATTACATGTAGCACCGTCATTGCGGTCAAGAGCAAAAATCCGTTTCCGGTTTGATTCAACTTGGTTTGACGCCGACTGCATGGGGTGTTTACGCTCAACAGCAAATCTGATTCTGAACCTTGTTCAACTTGGTTTGTCGTGTTTATACGCTGCAACCAAAGTTTCGTCCCACATTCCAAAAACATGCCTGACGGTCTAATTGAACCCTCTAAATTGTCCTTCAGTCCTTCAGTGTGAATGGTTGTTCCTCTATGCGTGCCGTGCGATTGGCTGGCAATCGGTTCAAGGTATGCCCCCCTACCCCACTGCCCAATGACGGCTGGCAAAGGCTCCAGCACGCCTGCGAACCTCGTGAAGATGAAGTGGATTGGAAATGACAAATTAGCCAATCCAAACAAGCACCAAAGCCAAACCGGACCTCAGATGTTCTTTTTTTGGGGTGGGAGGGGGGCGCTCAATTTTTTTTTCTTCATGCAACTCAGCCCCAGCTGTTCTGTTCAACAACCCCCCCCCCCCCCCACCCAATCTAATCGCTGCATTTTTTTTCCGGTCTCGAGCCAGTGCACATCAGCACGTCCCGTTAAGTCTCCACCGGACCATGAACCGGGTTTCATTAACACGCTCGCGCAAACACAACAGAGGTGGCAAAAGATGTCATACACTGCACTTAAGTGTAAAAAAAATAATAATAATAATACAAACTGAGTCAATTCCTTTCCTTCAAGAAAAGTCAAAGAAGTACATTATAAGCTTTGTATAATCACAAATGCACAATGTAATTTGTTGCGTCAATTACAGGAGGTGGCAACACAAAGTACTTGTACTCGATTACTTCCCACCACTGACTCACATGAACACAACTGAACCCTTCACCCTGCAAAGAGCACGCGCAAAAACCTGCAACCAATTCTCTGTTCTTGGGGCAAAGTGCACGTTGCGCGCGCGCGCACACACACACGCACACAAATAAATACACGCCAACGTCACATCTGACGGCTACACTACAAACACGTCATTAGAACGTGCACGTGCTAATTTGGCGTAAACCCCCCCCCCCCCAGTGAAGGCGTGCGTCATGACGCAATCGTGCATTTTAAATGTTACGATTCATGTGAATTCAAGTATTTGCGCGTTGAACATTTTGACACGAAAAGTCCAACTGAAACCTTTTGACGCCCGAGACGTTTCGTCGGACGCGCGACGGCAAAGCTTCAATCGTCGCCAAATGGTCACGTGACGGCGAAAAAAGTGCCTTTCGCGCGCACGCGAGTGACTTTTTTCCGCCAACGCGCGGTGACTACGAAAGACACTTGTGAAATGCATCCCCACAATGGCACGTGTTGCATTTGAGGGCTTCGTTTCAATGCGATCACTCGCCGGCGTGCACCGTAAAATGCGTGCACCGAAAAAAAAAAAAAAAAGCAACACCAAAATAAAGCGTCCAACCGCCGTGCGTGCGACGCGTAAATAATCGGGATCAACTTTTCCCTACCTTCCCACAGCACGAGCAGCAGCGTCCTCCAGAAGCGCGCGCGTCCCCGGGGCGCTCCCGTTCCTCTCGCCCCCGGAGCCTCCATCCTTCCTCGGGCGGGGAAGCTCGGCGCGCACGGCCGGCTGAGGCTCCTCGATCCCGGGGGTGATGGCAGCGCGTCTCCTCGGTGGCCGACTACGGCGAGCTGCGTGGAGCCGTCGGCGACCTCATGGCGGACTCGAGTCCAAAGTGCTGACGCTCCGAATTCGGGAAACGGCAGCGGAACCGGATCCGACAAAGGGAAGACGCGCGAAGCTCCTTCCTCGCGCTTACAATCCAGAGTTGAGACACCTGCCGGCAAGTTGACAAGACCAAAAAACAACAATGAAAATCACAAGTCCGGTCTTCAACTCGCGCAAAAAGTGAGTCACGTGATTGGAATACATCCGAAAGGGTTTACAATGACGACGACGACGATGAAGAAGAAGAAGAAGAAGATGGTGCGCTCCTCCTCGCCACCCAACTAACACTGTGCTGCTCCAGCGCGGGGCTCCGACTATAACTCTGTGCGTGCGTGTGCGTGTTCGAAAGCGAGTGCGTGCTCGTGTGCGTGCGCGCGCGTCTATCGAGTCGAGCGTGGCTCGGACGCGGGATGGAAGGAGGAGGAAGAGGAGGGTCCATGTGGTGATGAAGGGGGGGGGGGGGGAATTTGGCAGTTTGACTGACATTTCAGACAGGGGGGCGCGAGTGTCACCCCCCCCCCCCCACTCCGCACACACATTGTTCATTTAGCTTGAAGAGAGAGAAACCTGTCTAATTGTTTTCTTCCTTACTCAGCATGACTTTATTGTCCCTGTAGGTTTATTTAATTTTAATATTTTGAAGATGCATCATGCGGGTTTTTTGTTTTGAATGCTTTTCATTTTAGGTTGACTTTTACATCTGCCCAAGGGACTGCCGATGAAATTCAGCTTGATTGAGCTCGCTCGGGCGCATTTACATTGTATAATGTTGATTAATTGTGGCAAGTCCTTTTTAAAATAATTAAAGGAAATGAAATGCATTTTACACATTTTTTACAGGTAGTTAATCTTAAAAAAAACATTTCATTTGTGGATACTATAACAAATGTATATTTTACTGGTTTTGGAACTTTAGATTTACTTTCATTTATATGGGTTTTTATTTAATTAACTCTTTGAAATACTTTATGTATTCTCGATCTTTGCTATTATGCTCATAAGTTTACTTTGAAAACAAATCACTTTTCCATTGGTACAGGCATTTAATTGTATTTTTATTTTGACTCTTATTTTAACGATACTTTATTTGAATAATTTTTCGATTGGTATTATGGCATGTACAGGACTGACTTTTTAAAGTATTTGCATTCTTTGATTACACATCTACTTATGAATAAATGTCAATGACATCATCATTGTTCATATTTTACCAAGATGTACAGTATTTCGTCGTCGTATCTTTGAATAATCCATTGCAATCTTTTCTTAATCCATTTTAAAAGTCAAAACATATAGCCAGTCACGTGCCCATTAACGATCAATAAGATGATCGAGTCTTCGGGAACGCGTGCGCGTGCGTGAGCAGCGCGCGTGCCTTCCCTGTATTATTCATCAGCTGACACGCGCGACACCTGTTCTCCGTGTAATCGATCGGCTCTACAGGCGAGCGTGCACCACGTGACCGCGCCTCGGTGAACCACTTTGTAATAAAACGCATCCACTTTCGATTGACTCTCACAAGCGCGCGCGCGTGCGCGCGTGCGTGCGTGTGTGTGCGTGTGTGTGTGTGAGTGTGTGTTTGAGAGACTCTGGGGAACCTTTTGGGGAGGAGCAAGTGCACCCTCTGGTGGCCATCAGGTATGCATGCATCCTTCGTCTTGTCTTTAATTTGTCACAAGGAAGTTTTTTGTTGTAGTTGTTTTTTATAAATAACCCAGCTAGTGAAGGATTGCTGTGCTGGATTTGGATTTTATTTTTAGGGGGCGCGACCAGTCATTTTGGTGTGAGCGTCTTCTCCTTGCCAGTGTTCTCATTTAGCGGGCTAATGTTGCTTATGCTAGTCGATCTAACTTTTTTTTTTTTTTTTACAGATTTCAGACGATAGCTAAACGCCACCTTTATGTTACTTTATTAGCTCATCTTAAAAAGTATGTTTTCATGAGTTTATGTGTTGAAAGCATGTGGGAGGAGGAAAAACATCTTTAAAATGTTTTTATCATCTTTCAGCAGCTGGATTTTCAGAACCTCTTGGAGAAATTTGTCTTAAAGCACCTGGACAGGACCAAAATCTCCCTAAAATGGCCATTTCAAACCGAATCGGTTGGGGTTTTTTTCAGGCATGTCTTCTTGAGACTTTTTGTGTGTCTTCTCATGATTTTCATATCAAGCAAATTTCATGATTCAAAGTGAGCTTCGAGGGCAACGTTTAAAAGAAAAAAGAAAAATCAAGGGACAGGTTTATCTTTGTAAAAGTGTTGTAAACATGGCAAATCAAATCAGCATGGCGGACATGATGTGTATTTTTAGGTGTGTCTTCTTGTAACTTTTTTGTGGGTCTGCTCATAAAAGACAAGTAGAATTTCAAGCAGCCAAGTGTAACCTTCAGTCAGGTTCTGACAACGTGGAATCGGCCGTTGCACCGTTTTCCATGGGATGCTGTAAATTCCCTCCAGATCTGAAGTGAGTTAGCAATTTCTGGCCTATATCGGAGCCATCTGCGGGGTCCCCGGTCTCGTTCCTTGCTACGATATGCTGTTCTTTTCTTTGTTTTGGCTTTTGGGCTTCGGGACCCGGCTCTCCTTTTGATCTGTTACCACGGCAACCTGAACCTTTCCAAACGACCCAGAGGACCGAGATGGAGCATCTGCCGTTCAAATAAAACCTTGGACCTTGGCGGAGGTTTCATTTCAATTTGTGCCTCCAACGGTCGGCCTTATATCGCCGCGCCTGATTGCACCGTAAAAAGGAGAACAGCCGTTTCGAATGGGCCAGACGCAGAGTTTGGGTTTTAGATGACTTGAAAAGTGCGCCGTCATCTCTTATCACAAATCTATGCCGGGTTATGACCGGCGACAGTGATGGATGGCTTCTTTTTGCGACGCGTAATGAATGAGCATTCTGGGATGCAGGCTTCCTCTGATAGCCACGAATGAAACAACGCAAATCGTTATCAAGTTCTCAGACTGCTCACTGGGCTTGACATTTTTATTTTAATCATGCCATTCATTTTTTTGCAGATTAATACGAATATACCTGTCAAACTAACTTAAAATATTGGATTTTTTAAAAAATGATTCAATGATTGTAATTAACTCAATCACTCCCAAAGACGTTTTTAGACGTCTTTTCAGACTTGGTCTAGAATTGGCTGGTACTGAATGAGTTAAACAGAAACGTCATCATGCGAGTATTGTTTTTTTCGCCAAAGTGAAACTTTGTACGCGCTTCGCCTCGCGGCAGCTAATTAGGCTACGGGTTGTGCTGCGTCACGCACAGCGTCCTGTACACTCGGCGGGATTTGTGACCACATAGGAAGAGATGATTGTTGCGGACATGCCCACCCATACAATTCGGCTCGTCAACCTGTACCGCAACAAAAATAAACGTGAGCTTCGCGTTTAGCTAGGTTGGCATACCTGGTATGCATTTTATTTATTTATACAACTGTTGAACTGTACAACACTTTTTCACAAAATTCTACCCAGGAATAAATATGAAAGTCACGGGATTCTCAAAGCAAAGTCATTCACAATTAAGCAAGGATTTCTAAATGATTCATGAAATCAAATCCGCACACCCACAATCATCCCCCTCATTTGTGTTTCTCTTCCTAATTCAACAAAGAAGCCACGAAGAACACAACATTCACTTTTAAAGTTTGTTTTTCTTACCGGTTGCATCCTGTGATTCACGACAAGCTGCGGTTCGCGTGTGTCGGGGTTTCCGTGAGCGAGCAGGTGATCGGGGTAACGGAGCTACGTCCAAAAATCCAAACATTTCACACGTGACATGCTTTTCATTGCCTGCACATTTGCGCAGGTCAACTTAAGCACTGGCGGCGCGGTGATCCAGTGGTTGGCGCTTCGCAGTGCAGAGGTTCGATTCCAGCTGCGCCCTTCCTGTGTGGAGTTTGCATGTTCTCCCCGTGCGTGCGTGGGTTTTCTCCGGGTACTCCAGTTTCCTCCCACATTCCAAAAACATGCACGGCTGGTTGATTGAACACTCGAAAATTGTCTTTCATTGTGATTGTTTGTCTCTGTGTGCCCTGCGATTGGCTGGCAACCGGTTCAGGGTGTCCCCCGCCTACTGCCCGAAGACAGATGGGATAGGCGACCCTTGTGAGGATAAAGGGAATCTGAAAATGAATGCGTCAAGTTTCAAGTTGTGGTTAGTTGGAGGACCCCAAAAAGCAGGGAGGGGCAGAGTTGGCTGACCGAGATGTATTTAACACACAAAAAACAAAACGTGACAGGAGCACACTGACACTCAGAGCTCACAATGACTCAACAAAGACAGACGGCACTCGGGGAACTAAATGCAAGCAAAGTGACGAGGCAACGAGGAACACCTGGACAAGACCCGAAGGCTTGAGGGAGCTGATTGGTTCAACGCGAGGGACACGGATGAGAGAACAGGTGGAGACAAAAAAGGGCACATGAGGGAGCAAAACCAAATTAAACCTCAACAAAAACAGAACGGAATGAATGAACGAACTTAAGCACTTCGGGATAATTGAGCTCCCATCGACTCTTAATTGTGAGATCGCCCTCTGCAGGTTGAGAGTGCACCTGACTGAATCTTGTAGATGTAAATTAAGATCCTCCACGCGGTCGACCATCTGCAGGTGTGGAGGACATCTAATCTTCGGAGGCTCTTGTGAATGTTTGGTATCACACACACACACACACACACACACACACACACACACAGAGTCGCGACATTGGCCATAAGTCTTGCCCCCACTGATGCAGATTTCCATATTGGTTCTGTCAGGGGACATTTTGTTTACAAGAGCGTCTGGATGAAATAACAGTCACGCTGGCTATCAATTACAAGAGCCATTTCGCATGGCTGGTGCTGCAGGGGGGTTCAAGGGAGGGCGAAGGATGGGGGAGGACAGCAGATTGGTTGGAGAAAAAGAAAGTGTGTGTGTGTGTATGTATGTATATATATATATATATATATATATATATATATATATTTATTTATTTCCCCCCCCCCCCTCTCCAAGAAAATGTCCATTTCCATCCAAAATGGCTGACTTCCGGTGTGTTTTCCAGTTTAGCTTTGTTCCATTGGGCCTCTTAAGAATTCAATAGGTTACTTCTGGTAGTTACTATTAGCATAGCAAGAATTAACAATAAAAGAACATTTCGATTAGCTTCTTGAGAGCCGATAGAAGATGTCGACCACATTGAACCGTTATAAGTGCGATTGGCTTCAGGGGCAGAGGTTTCCCAATTTTTCCAGGAGGAGTTAGTTTGTGAGGGACACCTTGAACCAAAATGGCTGACTTGCTGTGTTTTCAGCCACGGTTTCTTGAGAGTATTTTTGTCAGTCTTCCCATGACTAGCACACCTATATAGGAGCTTCAGCGGATGAATTTTCAAATACATGATACACATTTACCAGGTTTCACTTTGCTAAGTGCAACCGGTTTCGGGGGCTGAATTTTCAGAAGATTGTAATGAGACCGTTTCGAAAAGCCCTCAGAGCACTCTTATATTGCTTCTCAAATGATTCAATTACAGTCAGCAAACCAATTACAGGCTGATGATGATGATGATGATGATGATTTCCAAAACAGGCCATCTTGCCATGGAGACCATTCTGTGGTTGCGATTCTAAATTAGAGCATTATTTTTATCCTTTGAGCAGGTTCCTATTGCAACACTGATCACCACGGCAACGTAGCCAGCGTCAGAGTGCTCGTCACCTGAAATTCCTCACTCAACCCAATCCTTGCCGTTCAGAAAGTGCACTTTTTTTTCTTTTTTTGGTTTTGACAGCAATTTTGACTGCGTATTTATAAAGCACATCCTGTTTGACATTTTGATGAAACATCCATAAATGAAACCCTCCATAGAAAGATGAAAAAAAAAAAAAAAGTAAAAATATTTTTTTTAAAAAGACAATTATCAAAAGTAAAACAAGCATCGTATTAAAAAATTAAAGATGAAAAATACTAACAAATTACTTTGACTAATTAATAAACGAAAGCCTAAGACAAAAAAAATATGGGCCCAAATTTTTAAAAGAAATTTAACTTGACTGAAAAAAAGAAATCCTTTAGACAGTATTCTATTTAACAGGAAGATGAAAACATGAACGGAACAAACTTTACAAATGTCACGTTTGCGTGGTGGTGGTGGACCCCAAAAAGCAGGCAGGAGGGAGGAGCAGGGTGAACTTGAAGAAGTGTATTGATAAAACACAGAAAACTAAATCCAAAACAAAGTGCTAACAACCAAAACTAATCCAAAGTAGCAAAACAAAACCATGACCGCAGCAAAAAACTAACAGGAACAGAACCATGACAGCAACAAACATGACAGCAGCAAAGGAACAGCAAACAAACGAACATGACAGTAGCAAGAGCAAACAATGACCCGACAATGAGCGGTCGGGCTGGGAGTCCTTTTAAAGCACTAATTACCTAATGACCAACAGGTGTGCAGCTGCAGGGGGGAGCCCTACAGTGCCACCTGTTGGTCCCAAACCGAATCATGACAAAAAAATTTTAAAAGATTAATTAAACACTTTCACAAATATATAATCCAACCATTTTATTAAATGACATCAAATTTGAGGAATAAAAAATGTTTATTAGAAGATGAAAACTTGATTGGAATGCTTATTTTTTTAGAAATGAAAAATGAACAAAATCTAAACATAAAAGTCTGTATTTAATTTATTTACTTGGGTCAAATTTATAATACAGCACTGTCTGTTCAAAAATAATGGGAAAAAAATTTAAAAGATGAAAAAAATGGGGGAGGGGGGATCTAAGATTTTTATTTATTTTTTTAGATCAAATCAAAAGAAAATACCAATTCGGACTGTCCTGTCAAAAAAAAAAAAAAAACAACAACAAAAAAAACGGACTCAATCCCGGACACCCAAAAGCCGTTTTTCACTCCTGTTTTGGTTTTTCAATTTTCATCTGATCAAGTTTCTGCTTGCATGACATTCAAGAAGGTTGACGGCGCTCAACGATTGAAATTGGCTCCACCATCTTGCTCCTCCTTGCGCTGCGCTCGCGATACCAGCATGAGGCCCTCGTCAGTCAGACCATGGGGGTCTGCGGTGGCAGTTGGGGTCTGGGGGGTGCTTTGCGCGTTCGCACGGCGGGCTCGCACAGGTGGAGGCTCGGCTTAAGCCGTCCCGTGAGCTTTTTTTTTCCCGGGAATGTCAAGCGTTGCTGAGAGGCTGCGACGCTGCGAGCTGTGAAAAAGTGAATCTGCGGGGATTGCCGCGCCGCGTGCACAAGCACGGAGGAGAAGGCAAAAACGAGATGAGGAGAACCGCAAAGTGTTCCAGCTTTGGCACGGTGGGGGGTGGGGGTGGGGGGGGGGTATGCGGGCATACGACGGCATCGTGTGTGGAATACCGCACTCGATTTATTCCGATTGACATCAGCCTCTGCTGGCCTGGGCAGTGGATCTCAAGCTCTCAACTACATTGACAATTGAAATTTGAATGTCTGAAACTGAAATGATATCAACGTGGTCCCAATCGCCTGTTGGGGTGTTCTGCTACATACAGTATAAATAATCAGATTACAAATCTATCCTCGGAGGGCCAGAGCGCTCACCCTCAATGACGTCAGCGTTTTTCCACCCTCTGGTCGGTCGCCTGGAGCAAAAGCGCTCAACTCGCAAGGCGCATCTGCTACAAATAATAATAATAATAATAATAGATTTTATTTATAAGCGCCTTTCAAGACACCCAAGGACACTTTACAATAACAAAAAACACAAAACAATACGGGTTGAGCAGCGGCAGCCAAAACGCGCCAGCGTTCACTCAACCCGAAAGTCAGAAAGAAACAAGGGAGGGAGAGGGGGAGAAAAAAAAACCCACGCTCGAACTACCCTCATCAAATGAGCATATTTCATCAATCAGGCTTTGGGTAAATATGATTTGATTTCTCGTTGTGTTTGTTTTTGTGTTCGTCTTATTAGATAAATATGGATTGATCCACGCGCAACCATTTCAATTATTTTCTTAACCGGTGAGGCCAATTTGAAGGTGTCAGAATCCATTTCATGACTTTATCATTACCGTGCCAGCAGAGTAATATTTTCGTTTTTGATTGGGTGAGAAATCGGAGTCGGTCATGACAAAGTCCTGTTGCCACCACGACAGAAACGACGTATGCGGGTGAATGGAATAAATTTAGTTCTGACATTAAAGATGAAGTCCAGTTGTTGTGAGAGGCCACGTTTACGTCCAAACATCAGGGGTGTCGTTTCCACGACGGATGAGATACATCAATAAAGTCAACATTTTTTACACTTTTAAATAGTGAATAAAGTAAAATGGCAGATTCTGGTCGCATGGTGTATTCTGACAGTCAAACCAAAACGACCAGGAAAAAAAAAATGGTGGCTGCTCCCCCTACTGGTTGACACGCTTACTTGCGCTACTTTGGCAAAGTGTCAGCGAGTCCATTTCATCTCCTGAATGCTCACGTGGCAGATTTATTTGAATTAGGCGTGTTGTTTCCGATAGCTTCTTCAATCGACAAACAAATGCAAATAAACATAATAGACTCTGTGATGACATTAAATAAACACTTCATACATCGGGGCGCCGTTTTCTCGACGACACGTCCCCTCTGTAAAAGTAAAACTAATCACCAAAGAGTGTTAGTCAATCTGTCTTTATTACCAAACACGCAAGCAGACAAAGTGTCCTGGGCGGGATAACGATTCAAACAAACATCCAATTTGCCGGGCGGATTACCCGCGAGGCCTCGCTGAGAGGAGGTGGGAGGTGACTCATCAGCGAGATGCTAATAAAAAAATTCCACATACACACACACGGCCGTAAATATTAATTCTCCACAGAAGCCCGTTGCGACTGGCAACTTAATTACACTAATTTCACTGTGATTGTGCCCCACAGGAGTGCAAAAACCACAGACGTACACACGCATATATGCACTGAAGCGAGCACACACCTAAGTGCTCTTTGGCCCAAATGCTGAATTAAGGATATTGCCATCGCGGATCAACCCCTCCCACCCCCACCGACCCTCCCCCCCCCACCACCACCACCACCACCACCGCGAGGACCAAAGGCGACAATTAGTCGTCGCAGCTAATCATTGAGTCACTGTCGCAGATGTCATCTTTCCGTTTGCAATTTTGAGCTCCTTCTTTTCAGTTCGAACCCAAAACAGGCACAACATGAGGCAACACTCGCATTGAGGATGCGGGTGCAATTCTTCAAAAAAAAAAAAAAGACTTGTCGCTGTCGCTGGCAAATTCCAGTTGAAGGGTAACTGTCCAAAAAAAAAAAAGAATGAGACGTTGTGTATACAAAAGCACCACATCGTTGTGCCTTCATGCCTGCTAGCGTAATGCTAACTCAGAATGGGAAATGCCATAGAGAGGCTAAAGTTTTGCTCCGGTGGTGTGGTCGTGTAATCCTTTAAGAAACAGAGATTTCAACACAAACTGAGAAAAAAGCAGGAGACAAAAAGCCTTTAAAGGTAGTGAATCCATCAATCTAATAAACAAAACATATATTTTGAAAATAAAAGAAATAAAAAAGAATCACGAAAAATATTTCATAAAGAGTAAAAAAAAAAAAAAAAGAGGAAATATTTTTGGGGTAAAATTTGAGAGAACATAAAATAATATGAATAAATACCAAAACATTTCAAAATGACAAATTCAATAAAACAAACATTCACGCAATAAAATTTTTTTTAAATGACAAAAACATTAAAAAATATATACATACAAATGAAAATAAATGTGATAAATCTGGCTTGTAATTACAAAAAAATCTGTCGCAAAAAAATCTAAAAACTAATTATGAAAACATAAAACAGCAATAAAAAGTGAGGTGTGCGTGTTTAAAAAAAAAAAAGGTAAAAATGGCAGTGGGTGTGCTTGTCAACAGAAGCAGACGGGCAGATGGAGACAGCGAGCGAGCGAACGGCAAATAGCGTCGCGTCGGCGTCGGGGATGATGGCGCCGAAGCGAGCGGGACAGCGCTTGTTTGGACAGATGGCTGCTGTGTGCTAATTACAGACTGAGTGCTTGACACTGTGAACACAATCAAAGTGGAAACTAACGTTCACACACGCACACACACACGCAAACAGAGTGCACTTGCGCGCAAACAACGTTAGAGGACAACAAAGTCAGGCAGGCCGTTTGCGTGCACGTTCTCTTCCATTGTGGAGGCTAATGAGCGTTGTGTTGCTATTAAATCCTACTTTGAGGATTTATTTACATTCGCGTTAACGTCCTACGCGTTCGCACGGCGACGACAAGTTGGAGTCCGTCGCGCAATCTACACGACGCCGAACGCTCAAGTGTACTTCATGGACAAAAAATAAATAAATAAATGCTAGCCTAATAGCATAGGCTGTTGTGATGGAAAGGTAATCGGAAAATTCGAGAAAAAAAAAATCGACAACAATACTTGACAGTGTCCACACGGACAAAGAAAATAATTTAGCGAGCACATTAAGTTTAAAAAAAAAATGATACGGGCAATTATGCTAGTCAGCTATGCTTGGCAAACAATTTTGATTATTTACATTCCACCAACAACAAATGCAAAGTGGAGGGAAATGTGTAACTACTACTGTGCAGTTTTGACTCATTTTTAAAATACTTCATCGATTTGTATTTTTTAGTATTTCAATTACCATTTTATTTTACTATTTACATTGTCGACAATAACCTCAATTAAATTTTTTACATTTTTATATCATTCTGTTTTGCTTTTTTCAAAGTATTTTTTATACATTTTACCCGTCTTTACATTTGTAGATGTAATAATATATTTTATATTATAATTACATTCCATAACTATACAAAATAGTGTTGATCCATTTTTTTTATTATTAACACATTTATTATATTCCCATTTTGATTATTATTTACTTACCCCCTTTTTTTTTTAAATAATTATTTGACATATTAGCAGAGTGCTAGGGTACCAAAAGGCTGAGCAGGTTACCAAAGGTGAGTAGGCTATGTCATGCTAACTATGCTGCTAACACAGCTCGCACCAGAAGTTGGGGAAAAACTTTGCAGCTAAAACTTGCCATTTCTAAATAAGAGGGCTCTTTTTTGTGTTGCTTTTTGGGGGGCTGATTATTTGTCGTCATCTGCCAGCCGTCACCAAGTCGCCGCTAATCCTCCGGCAAAGAACGGCTAAACCTCCGCAGCTGTGGCCGTCAAGCTGCCACCTCTAAGAACACGCAGAACAAAACCATATAGTTAGACCGATGGTTCGAGTCTGTTTAAAAATGTTCAAGTAAAAGAAAATCCTTAGTTTGAGCAGATAAAAAAATAAATAAATTATATATCGGTAAAACTAAAACGTAAAATGAATAGCATTAGCAAGTAATGGTATTAGCATTAGAGATACAATGAAATGTATTTTTTAAAAAAGCGCTTTGACCATTGGCCATGTCGTGACATCATCGGTTTTAGCTCCGTGGTTGCACCTTACAAGATTTTTGGGGTGGGTGTGAGGGGGCCCATAAAAATTCAAAGGTGAAACAGCATGAGCACTGGAAGCACTTTTAGCAATCATCACAGAACAACAATTTTACACTGTTTAAAAATGACAACAAGTAAATGATGGTGAACCAAACAATACCAATTTCCAGCATTAGCGTGTCATCTGAATATCAACAATATGACGATGGATGGATGATCTCGTCCACCATTCAAAAATTAGAATTAGACGGTTAATACATTCTTAGTCATTTAGCATGTTAAGCTAAATAGCAAAAATTCGATTGTGTGGTATGATATCAAATAGAACATGACCCACGTGTGATTTTGCCATCACTACATATGGGGATAAATAAGAAATACAAACGTTTTGGGTCACGTAGCCATCACTTTTTGGTCCACAAAGTACATTTAAAACTTCTTTTGCTGGGGAAACAGTCGTATGCTTTGGGTTGCTGCATCATTTTGCTTTTTTCAGTGCAGAATCTCAAATTTTTCATGCAGAATTTCATTATCAGTGTGAGTCCAAGTTGCGAAACACACACACGCACACACACACACACACAAATATGCACACACACACTTAGAATTCATCACGTATGTGTTAGCATGTCCCCTCTGTTATTGTCTTTTGTTTTTGACAAGCTGCTACAAGCCAAATGCTTCACATCTGTGTGTGTGAGTGTGTGTGTGTGGTTGATGCGACACACATTTCCTGCTTAATTCACATCCTTGTGTATCCCTGAGGCGCGCACGTGCGCACACACGCGGCAAACAAAATGTCCCGTCCCAGGAGTGTATGTTTCCTGTTGAGTAGGATTACACAAATCTAAAGACACTGACACGCGCACGCATACACACACACGCACACACAAACACACACACACACACACCTTCACTGAATATTCATAGCAAGCTGTTGCACTCCTGGTCTGGATCAAACCGTGAACGTGTCCGTGCGTGAGTGTGTGTGTGTGTGTGTGTGTGTATATGACACAAATTAGAAAATAAACAGCAAAGGCATTATTCTCACCACTCAGCACACACACACGCACAAGGCAGGAATCGGCCTAATACCGATAACTTGTATCGGTACGTGCCCATCCTAATGCTAATGCTAGCATATTGTAACTAATAACAATAATAACTATATCATAAGCAGCGCTCACCTTGACCTTACGTGGCGTAAATTTGCTATCCTAGCTTGAAAAATATGAACAGCTCTGACAGCGCTAACAATGCAAACGTTCGTCAATGAATCCAACCATCAAGAAAGTTTTGGACTTGACTTCCCCTCTACAAATAATATAAAAGGTGTTCTAAATGACAAAATAATTGAGTCGGTAATAAGAGACTCATTTGGCCAAATTAAAAATCAAGTTTAGCGGTGTCGCTGCAATCGTTTATGGTGCGTTATTGTTAATAAGTTGGAGAAGAAAGCATCTGAGCTGGGTCGACGAAAGGTCTCGGGAGAGGTGATGCACGTTCATATCGCAGACACTGGATGGGCGGGGTGAAAATCTTCCCACAACGCAGAGCGGATTAATATGGCCAACATATTTCGCCGCACGCGCACGCGCTAATGATTTCTGCGGCTCGTTTGTGGGGGAAAACTCCCACAAGAGGGATCACCGATGTTATTATCACGTATGGATTCAATTCTTATTACCAGTCTGTCTGTTTTTTGAAGCACCAACATGTTGTGTGTTGCGGATTTTTTTTTTCTTTTGCAAGTTCACTAATGTGTGCGCAGCCATCACTTTTTTTTTTGTTGTTGTAAATATTTGAATCGATATTATCGCGGGACAACACTGTCAGCACATCGCGTTTTGGCCCAAGTTGGACATTTTCACCTAGGAGTGTACTCACTTTTTGCCAACAGTTTAGACCTTGATGGCAGTGGTAAATGTACACCATTTTAAAAGCTACTACTTTGTAAAGTGTCATTCATTTTGTCTTGTCCCGTGAAAATATAGAATAAAATATTTGTGGAAGTGTATTATTCAGATATGAAAAAGTTATAAGGGATAACTGAAATACAAATGTTGTCTTGTCAATTATCATATTCTCAATCTATCTATCATATCTGTTGTATACTGTTTTGCCGCAAGATATTTTGATTTCTTTCACAAAATAACAAAATCAAAGGCTTGTAAATGATTTTCACAAACACCGGCAAACAATACAAGTTGAAAAGAAATAAATACAATTGAAATGCTTTCATTATTTCACATTCATCCTTCTCTGACACTGTCATTCAAAACTTGTTTGTGTGTTGGATGGGATTAGGGTGTGTACCTAATGAAGTGACCGGTGAGCCTACATTAGTGGACGAAACGAGAGGTCACGCAAGGACAGACCACACAAACTCGTGTGCGTGCGTGCGGGTGCATGCGTACGCGACTGGCAACTTTGTATTTGTGTGTGTGTCTGTGTTTGTTTGTGTGTAGACACTGGAGTGAGCAAATTTAGACTGTGCGTCTATTTAGTTTAGTCAGTGGGTCAATAGCAAGAGGGGAAGCCCAGCTCATATCGGTGTGTGTTTGCGTGCGTGCGCGCGGATCGATGTGTTAGCGCGCTAATGGAGTGCGAGCGTGGGAAAGATTGAAGTAAGTAAGGAGAAGTCATAAGAAGTAAATATAGCAGGCAGAGGATTTGATTCCATCAAGGACAAACATTTTGTTTGAATAAACACATTGAAAATAGTCAACCCCCCCCCCCCCCCCCCCCGCACACACACACTCCAAAATCAATCGAGTTCACACACTGAAACAGCAACAGCGCTTGCTGTTGACCACTTGCAGGTAAAAACATATTAGATTGTGCTGACCAACTAATTAACTAGTTGGCTTGTCCAACCTAATTCGTTTCAATTGGCTTTGATATGTCAATGCCAATGGAGATATATATCTACATCTATATATAGATATAGATATATATCCTTGCAAGAGTCAACTTTGAGGTTTTGACAGTTGGCAAAGTAAGAACGTGTCGACGCAAACAGGACAAAAATCAAACTGTGACAGTGGGAGTGTGAGGTGTTGCCTCCCGCTGAGACGTAATCCATAAAAAGAAAGACGTGATTGACATGTGGAATTGGTTAAAAAAAGGGTTGTCGTGGAGTTTTAATAGGTTAATTATATTTGTGAAAGTGTATTTTTCAGATCTAAAAGTTCCAATGGATAACATCAAAACAAATTGTTTTGTCAGTTCTTTATAGACATATTTGTAATAAATATACTGATATCTTCTATAAAACAAAATTAATGATAACTATTTTAAAAAACTCAATAAAATGTTTTAAACCCATTTGAAATTTAGGATTAATATTAACCTCCATTTGCGAGATGTTTTAATATATTTTTTACATTTAAAAATGAAAGTAAATGTATCATTTTAGGAGCTGGATTTGTTATGAAATACAGTTTTATTTCCTCTGTAACATCATTACAGACCAATTCTGAAGATGTGCCCACCATCACCATGTTACAAGCCATCTAATCACATACTGACTGACTATTGCTCTCATTATCATGTTATTTAGCTACCTCCAGTTACTAGCTAGCAAATTAACAACCCAAATTGGCTTTCGAGCTAGCAACCTACTTAGCAAATGAAACCCAAAAAATAAAACCACAAAAACTAGCAACAGCAAGCAGACTAACTGTATAAAAGAAAAACGTACAAATTAGCTAGCTATCTGACAAGCAAACGAGAGCCCAAACAACCCCCCCCCCCAGAAAAATGGGCCAAACCGTTTGCTAGAGCAAAAAAAATAAGGAAAAATGTATAAAAACTGATAATCATTAAACTCCTTTCATCTCACAAAACAACAAACACTAGACTTACAACAGCTAGCTACCATACTATAAGAAATTAATCCGCTAGTTAGCTATCTAGTACACTAACAAACTTAACAAACTAATTTAGTGACTACCAAGTTAGCTAGGTAGTTACCGCTAAAAAAAACTAACTTGCGACTGTACTCCCGAATGACCACAAAATAATTTTTACATAGTGGACTTTATAGTTGACTAAGGCAAAAACGATTCATGGAAGTCGTCTCAAAATGCTACGTAGGGATTTGTATTGAGTGGACTATGTAGGGATTTTACACACATACACTTGACCCAAGGGCTGAAACGATTAAGGAATTTTGATACATTGGACAATGAAATTATATCGCGTATAACCTCTACTAACTACGAAGACTAACTAACAGTACTCAAAACTGGCCAACTTACAATAAAGTATAGCGATTCCCAAAACAGCCAGCGCGTTAAAGTGCTCAGGTTGTCTTCCAATGGCGGCGTAATGAGGGCGCTCAACGAGCCTCTCGATTTCCCACATCCAACCGAGGCGTCATTAGTCATTATTGTACAATTTCATACCCTCATAAAAGTGCGTTATTCCATCGCGACACTTTCAACGCGAGCTCCTTTAATTTGTTGCATTCCGAAACAAAATGCAAACATCCCAAAGTACACATTGAACAGTCTTTTTTCTTCTTTCCCAAAGTCCTTTTTCCCTTGGTGATTGACAGGTGTTAGCACCCGGGCTTCTAAAGGTTAGTGGGAGTTTCTCAGAGCTCGCTTGAAGGCAAATCGCATGTCAATCAAAATGAGTGGCTGGCAATCACACATGCACGCACGCACACAAAATGTCGCCATTCAGAGACATGGAGAAGACCAGGAGAGAAAAAGCTGTCAAGGTCCTTTCAGACACAACTTATGTTCTTGTCAACCTTCCAGGACAAAACTTATTACCTCCACCAAGAAAATATTAATTTTTATTATTTTTTTATTATTAATTATTAATAAATTATATTAATCATGACCTCCCCCGCGAAAGAAAAATGTCGTTAAAGGGCACATTTAAATGTATTACACCGATTTTATGTATTTTTAAAAAATAATATATATATATATATATATATATATATCAATTTAAATGCATCCAATTACAACTAATGTATTTGAATTGCATATTTTGAAAAATATGGTCAATTTTAATACATGATATTTTTCTGTTGTACTGAGAAGGTTTTTAAATAAATCCAAGACTTAAACGTACGTATTACAAACGTGGTATATTTGTATTATCAACTTAAATAGTCATGATTTAAGTAGCCGTTATAAATTTGAATGAAATGAAACAAATACTTAATTGTGTCTTCTAAATCTAAATCAGTTTCAACAATGTATTCAATGGAAGTCCATGGGCAAACACAAAAAGAATTACCGTGGATTAAATAAACATTATATCCATCAAAAATAAACACACTTTTATGAAAGTATTTTTTTCCATTCATTTTTATTATTTTGGACATTGATGATGTATTGCGGTCATTATAAATATTTTGTCACTGACAATATGCACAAGAACAACATTAATAATCCGTAATTATTTCTAGAAAATGTATTTTGTCCCAAGCGTTGCGATGATTCTCAAAAAAAAAAAATGCAAGAAATGCCTGAGGTTTGGAGTTGACCGACACGTCTGCAATGGAATGGACTAAAAATAAAATAAAATTTATGTTCACATCGTCGTACTTTGGACACAAATATGTACACGCTTTTTATTTTGTTGACGCTAGCTGAGCGGGTACCTCCCTGGTTCATGGAACCAATTACAAAAGTCACACTGCGTTCATTTATATAATATTAAAAAAAAAAAATTAAAAATTCCGCCAGACATGTGTCCATATAATCTCTCGGGACAGCAATAGTAAGAATTAAAGTTCAAATTCATCATTGTTGCTAACCATCCAAATCATAATCAAAGAGGATTGATCTCGCGCCCCATCTCATTGGACAGCAATAATAAGCATTCAAGTTCAAAACCAATCCAACACACTTCATTAAAATGTTAAGCATTCCGTTTTCTCCAGCATTTCTCAGAAGAGTGGAAAACGTCCCAACGCTTTTGTCTGAAGAGCAATAAAAACCAAGCATCCATCCACAAAAATAGAAACTGTCCCAATACTTTGAACTCTGCAGTTTCGTCAGACCACAACCTGAATTCAAGTTCATCGCCAACGACTGGATCATCCATTTCGAAAGTTTGATGTGATTTTGTTTTGTGTTGTGTTTTTTTTTTTTTTTTTTTTTGCATTCCGCGGTTTTGGGAGTTCAAGCATGTGATAAAATGACGGCTGATGTTAAACCAAAGTGCTCATGCTAATGCTAACGGCAAAGCTAAGAGTACCTCATTTTGTAAATTTCCCCAGTGTGGGACAAATAAAGGATATCTTATCTTATCTTATCCTGTGTTTTAAGCTCTTGTAAAGTGTCTTTGAGTGTAATGAAAAGCGCTTTCAAATAAAATGTATTATTATTATTATTATTACCTCCTTGTGTTGGCGGCGACGCGGCTGTTGTTCGCTGTTCTCCGGTCAAACGAGCAGCTAAAGGGAATAGTCTTTTGTTCTCTTTGGCCACTTTCCTTGTGGCTCAGAAGTTTTGCAGTTCCGGAATGTTCTTGTAGAGGTCCAGAGAGTCGGGGTTGGAGAAAGCCCCTCGCTGAGAAACCTCGCGGCCGGCCAGCACTTGCTTGACGGCCACCTCCACTTTCTTACCGCTCAGCGTGTACTAAACAACCACAATGAGAAGAACGCAAATTACATGATGGCTGTGTTGTCACCAAAGGAGATCATAGGTTGGGATTTTTCATTCGGGTTCGTTTTTTATTTCCTTCGGACTTTTTTTTTTCTTTTCGCTTTTTAGAGCGGGTTTTTATTTTGGGGAAAATACTTGGTTTTAGTATTAGTTTTTGTGATGTAATTATGCCATATTTTTGAGTGCAAGGAACAAATTTGGAAAAGGGAAAACAAAATTACAAATCGACTTTGTTTCTCCGATACAGCCAAACAATCATACCGAAATAAATCTATTTAAAATGAACGCCGAATGTTCATGTGTGATGTTAACCGGCAAAGACGAAAAACAAAGGACATTTCTACGAGAATGATTAATCATTTTGTGATCAATTTTTGACCGTTTCTTCAAATGTGATGAATGGAAAAATTGACTTTGCACTCACGGGAATGTCGGCGATCTGCAGCAGGAGGGCGGGCACGTGTCGGGCGGAGAGCGCCTTCCGGACAGCCGCCTTCACGTCTGCCACCAGTTGGCCGCTGAAGGGCTTCCCGGGCGCCATCTTGAGGAAGAGGACCACCCTCTCCTCGCCGTCGGCATTGTACTGAGGCACGCACAGGCTGTCCGATACCTCCTCAAAGGCCTCCACTGCCATGCGTGCAAAAGACACAAGTTGACTGGGGGGGGGGGTTTGCAGCTAGAAAAAGTCTACACACCCCTCTCCCCAAGCCCCAAAAATGAGAAGCATTTCCGGACATTCTCCACCATTCTTGTGACCTACTCTGTACAACTTCATTGAAAGAAAACAAAGTTTTTAAGTAACAATAACTGAGATCATGCGGTTGCACAAGCCCATACCTGCTGCCACTTCAAGGCTCTCTGATTTACCTCTGGTGAAACATCAATAAAGTTCAGTTGTTCTAGAGGGCTTTTCCTGACATTGATGTGTTTAGTTTATTTTGGTTTCTGAGATACAGTTACAATGACTTGCTTTTACATTTTTTATTATTATGTTAATTAATGTGACTTAGCTACAGTTATTAACCCCAAACAAAGTCTTGCTGTTCTTGTAGGCTTTTCCTGACAGTGATATTTTGTTTACAAGGAGAAGTCTGAAATTTTTGTGTTAACACTCACCGATACTTGGAACTGTTCTTAATTTCCGCACAGTCATCTCAACATTTTACGTGGTTGTTGTGATTGGCTTGTGTCTTATTTTTTTCAATCAATCAACTTGGTCAGCGATTCCTTTGGGGCTCACCGATGTTGTAGATCTCCGAACTGCCGAAGCGAACGCCGTTGGGGTTCAACGTCCCGTCGCTGCACAACAAATACACAAAGAAGACCATCAGTTTGTTTGGAAGAGAAGCCGAGGATAGCGTCAAGACAAGCAGTCATTGTTTTCGTGAACAAAGTTTCGCAATTGCTGTATTTTACATGTCATCTGATAGTTTTTCTATCTATCTGTCTATATATACCTGTACATATATATAAACAGTTGTTTTTTCCTATCTAGTATTTTTGTATTTCTTGTGATATTTGTGTATTCCTTTTTCAAAAGAACTTTATAACTTTCTAATATTTTTTATAACTTAATTTTTTTAATTATTTTGAATATTTTCTCATATTTTCTCCTTGCATCTATTTTTGTATGTACCATCGAGTAGAATAGAGAAATGATTTTATGTCATGATGGATATTTTCTTTCTTAATGAATGTTCTTACACATTTGATTAATTGAAATGATTTCTTTGAATATTTTTCTAATTTCATTAGTAATGCATATTTACAATCTGTGGAGTGTATCATCTACTTGTAATATGAATATATAACAATATTTCTACAGTGTTTCAAAAATATTATTGTAGCATTTTTTTGGTCCAGTTTTTTTTTAAATTCCATTTTCTCATCATTTTTGAGTATAGAAAAATGATATAAAGCATAGTTTAAGGTTGAAATAAAATCTAAACTAAAAATGTCACTTGCATGTTTGGGGTTGAGGATTCAGCAGAGGATAATTTCAGGTTAGTGACCGTGAATTTGGGTCTCTCAACATTGCGCTGAACAAGAAAATGCAACAAGAGTCCACGAGCGGCTTTGGTTAGCGGTTCAAAGTCGCATGAACGGCCTGCAAAGGAGCAGCCGGCGCGTTTTACTGACCTCCTGCCAAGCATGACGATGCCTCCTGTCTTGGGATTGATTTTGCAGTAGTCGCCGTGGGCCCAGACGCCTACAAACACCAACGCGCCACACAAATTGTCAGTCTTGTAAAGTGGCAAGTCAGACGGTTCAATGAGGCCGTCAGGACTAGAGCGGCTTAACTCCCATTTTGTTTTTCAGTTAAGCGCAGAAATGTAAAGAGAAAGGACATATCGTTGGCGTTCTTGAATAGCGGTCAAAATCAATACCGAGCATCAATTTGACAGATAGAGGGCAGGCCTTTTTTGTACTCGGCAGTTTTTTCTTTATTCGTAAATGCGACACTGGCAGAATATTTTTGGCACTTTTAATTCATATTTGTGTTACTTTCATTTAGTATTTTCTGCAAATAGAATGTTTGTGTGTCTTTGGTGTTTTGTAGTATTTGTGTGTTTTAAAAAATAATTGGTTTTATTTCCAATTTTTTGCCTGAGATTTTTTTGTATTGGCCTTCAGGTCAATGGTCTTTTCTCCCCATTTCATAATTTTCAATAATCCTACGAATGACCGTGAATTCCCAACCCATTGAGCCGCTTTTTCAAAACCCAAACGAGGTGTCCAGTAGAAAAGTGTGACGCCGCCGCCCCAACGTTTCACTGACCCGGGAAGGTGGAGAAGTAGGCTTTGTGGTACTTGCTGCTGTTGTCGTCGTTCCAGAAATGTGTTGGCTGGCACGGGATGGGTTTCAAGCACACCAGCTCGCCACTTTCTCCCCAAACTGGCTTACCTAAACAACCCATACACACACATACACTAAACACACACACCTGGTGGAATATCCCGCAGTCCCTTCTCCCTCAGGATGGTGTTGAAGGAGCTTAGCGAGCTCTTTCCCACTAAAAAGTGTCTTTAAATGATTCACTGGCCAGGAAGGGATTTAGGGATTGCAATCAATGTGGGAGAAAAAAAAAAAACACCTACACACAGGAAGGGTTGAAAGCTGGATAAAAACTCTTCTTAAAAAATTGGCTTACGTTTTGTTTCAACCGAGGTTACCCTGGGGATGTTTCGCCTAATTACTCTTGGATTAAAAGAGTCCACTCGGGAGAACAATGTTGTGACAGCTCCTTGCCCAAGGTGAACTTTTCAGGCAGGCCCGGTAAACAATCGTCTGCTTGTTCACCCGCCGCGCGCGCTCCTCATTCTTACCCTCAAAATTCCACGCTTCCACGGCCATGCCCAGGTTTCTTGTCTGGATCTCGCCACGATACACCGGAACTGTTGGGTTCTGACCCATGAAACAGGACACGATGTCGGTGCCGCCTGTGGACCCAAGAAAAAAAAAAAAAAAGTATGTTTTCACAGTAATTGGTGAATGAAGAGTGAGGCTTCAAATTTGGAAGCCTCATCGCGGTTTGGCTTTGACAGGACCCCGCAAGTGGACCTTGCAGGGTCACGGCTTCTTGAGACTTATTTGGACGGTCTACTCATTAGAGCAACATTTGGTATTTGGCTCTAAGTAAAACAAGGATGCGCACTTTAAATCTTGAAAACTCAAGTTGGTCTTTGTGGGGCCCATTGGAAATAGCCCAAATGACCCTTAAATGGAGGCCCCGGGGACGACCCAGGACACACTGGAGAGACTATGGGAACGCCTCAGGTGAAGAAGTGGCTGGGGAGAGGAAAGTCCGTGCTTCTTAGCTAAAGCTGCTGCCCCCGTGACCCGACCCGGATAAGCGGTAGAAAACGGATGGATGGACCCTTAAATGGTCACTTCAAATTAAAATGCGTCTTTTCAGGTATGTCTTTTGGAGACTCTAATGATGATCGGCATTTTGTGCTGCTGAGTGAAAATGGCTTCGGGGGCGCGCACGCACCCCACCCCCCCCCCCCCCCATTTTTCCCTTTGTGCTTTCCAATAATGCGGTGTTCCCGTCGCCTCCCATTCATCTCCTTTCTTGCCATTGTTCCGCGTCTACCTATGCATGGCAGCCGCCGTCATCCATCTTGTTTGCTGCTCTCTGCCCTTCCTGGCTTCCTATCCATCTTTTCTTCTTCTTCTTCTCATCAATCCCTGGGCCTCCCGCTTTTATGATATCTGGCTCTCGTAGCGAGCTTTAATGAGATCCCACGGGGGTCCGGAGAAAAACTTCTGATTAAACGCGCAAGCTCGGGAGTGGGAAGATACACAATTATTTCATTATTGTGCTGACTTGTATGGGCGAGCGCGCAAAGTGTATTTTAGGCACTGTTGCTTTCTTTGGTGAAAGTATGGAAGGCGTCAGATACTCGCATACGACATTTATCTCAATCCCGCATGTATATTTTTATCTTAATGCTTCTCACATGAGAGAGCCTCTGACGGAGGTGACGATCAGGACCCGAGGCGCAGGCTTCCTTTGAATAACTGAAGATGAAGATTGGATTGGAAATGGATCGAGGGGTGTGGCGGTGCCTGTTAGCCCAATATACATATCGGTAGTTGAAATTTAGTAGCAGTTGGATGGAATCTCAAAGGAGGGAAGTCCCTCTTCGAAAGGCTGCTGGAAAATGGGAAAAATGTCATGTCATCAAAAAAGGCAGCCAATCACAATTGGCTGGTTTAAAAATTAAAAATCTGCAGAAACAGAAGTACTTTGGGGCACTTGTAGATTCTCATCCTTATGTGGCGATACTTTTGATACTTCAACCCTTCGAGATACGGTATTTGCAGTATTCTACTGGTAACGATTAGCAGACTCACAGAGGGCGCACGTGAGGAGTAAAACGGCTTCTATGAAACTTCATAGAAGACGTAGTACATTGGCCGTGGCATACGTGGAAAGGTAGCGCCAATTGTCGGTGAATCCCGACAGGACGGCCAAATAGAAAACGTGCACAAAACACAAAGCTTGGGTGTAAATTAAATTTTTTCAGGTATGGTTTCTTGAGACTTTTTGTGGTCTACTCATGGCAGACATGCCTGGCAAATTTCATGAGTCTGTGTTAAACAAGTTTTGAAACAGTCATGTTTACCGCCGTTAACTTTTACTCAACTGGCCACTTCGATCTAACATGGCAGATTTCCTGTTTCTTTCCCGGCAGGGTTTTCTTGAGACTTTTTTTGCGGGTCTCCTCACGATAGACCTGATTTTAAGTTAAATAGGCTTTGGGAACAGAATTTTCCAAAACAAGAGCAATCTGACACAGAACCAGACAAGAGCTGAGCGAGGGAGTGGCATATGGCGAGTCAGACCGTCTTGAATCAGGATGCGCACCCAGCGGTCAAAGTGTTAAAATCGCCCATCGAGAAGCCATGGGGGTCTCACATCACCTGCTGAAGTGATTTCACACTTGCAGACAGGCACACACTGCTACACACACACTTGAACAGAGAGGATGTGTTGTCAGGGTGAAATGGGCAAAGGGGTCCCCTCGCATATGTCACAGTGACCACCGGTCGGCCACATATGCCAGGGATAAATCCTGACACACACACACACACACACAGTCATAGCCTCAGGGGTCAAGGTTAGGTGGGCTGGCAGTCAATATCATCGCAGCTTGCTTGTTGCCCTGGACAACGAGGAGGGAAAGCAAACAGGGTGCGGCTCACTGTTGGGTGAAAATGGACATGGGGATGAGTGTGTATGGAGCTAGTAGGTCAGTCCTCTGCCAAGGCCTAACACTCAGCGAAATAAAGTTACGGGTGAATCAAACTCAAGATGGCCACTTTAATCCAAAGTGGCAGACATTTTGGGTGTCGTTTCAGGCATTGATTGAGACTTTTTTTTTGTAGGTCTACTCATGATAGACACACCTACCAAATTTCAGGTTTTGGGCGGCTGAATTTTAAAACCATTCGAGAAAGCCTCTGAAATGGCAAAAACGTCCCTGAAATGGTTGTTCATTTCCAACATCATTTTCTTCTTCTTTCTGCCTACATTCTTGCTGCTGGAGGCTGTAAATTTCCCCAGTGTGGGACTAATAAAGGATATCTTATCTTATCTTTATCTTTTTTTTTTTTAAATAACTCTAAGAAATGTACTTTTAATTTCCTCTTGCTATTTCAATTTAATTGACGATAAGTTTGACTTGGTGTTTAATTTGTCTGGTACCGAAGATCATATCATTTGGTATAATTTCTAAATTGATTAGTGTCAAACCATTTTTAAAAAATACATTCAGAAGCCGCAAGGTTTTTTCCGGACTGGACTTATTTTTTGTTAAGTTTATAGGCACAGCAAACATCATTGACAGAGAGTATTCATAGTTTAGGGCCGAGTATTGACCCTTGGGGAACCCCGTGCATTATCTTCAACTCGTTTGATTTCAAATTGTTCAACTGTGCATACTTATTTGTGTCATCTAGATAGCTTTTCAACCATTTATGTGACAAACCTTTTGTACCATAGCTCTATAATTTTTCCATTGACATACTGGGATCTACAGGATCAAAAGCTTTTTGGGGGTCTCTGAAAACACCAACAGTAAATTCTTTTTTATCTTTACGAGTTATCATTTTTTTCGCCACAAGTTCCATTCCTACCGTAAACGATGTGCTTGTTCTGATTTACTGATTTTCACTTCAAAGACTATGTTTCGCATTAACATTGTCAAGTCTACTGTATGTGCAAATAGTTTTTCAAGAATTTTTGACAACCGTGGTAGTCAGGTTCTAGGTCTGTAATGTGTTTTTTTTTTTCCTCCACTCTTATGAATCAGAATAACTTGCCGTTTTCATGTTGCTGAGTAAAACTCACGCCGGGGTTTGGAATTCATAAAAACTATCTGCTATAAAATAAAGCGTAAAACCTGTAAATAACATAAAAAACATGGCTCCCTTTAGTATTTGGGGTGAAGCGAAAATCTATTTATGGATGTGTAAAAGCCTTTTACTGTCCGTCTTTTCACGCCTCCTCCACTGAATGTGTGCGTGTGTGTGTGGGTGTGTGTGTGTGTGTGTGTGTGCCTAATGTGTCAGTCAGTAAATGTTAAACGTTTCAGAGCTCACAGAGAGCGACAGATAGCATTCTGCCGCCCTGTCAACACAACAATGGGCTGAAAGGGACTCTGTGGGTGGCCGTGTGCAAAAATGTACATCCTATACATTTTTCCCTTTATGTGTCAATCCTTTTATTGTAAGCTCATGTGTGGGGAGCCACTCGTAAGGGAATAAAAGAGAAAAAAAAAAAACATTAAAAATAATAAATAAATAATCACCCGAGATGGAGCCCAGCAGGACGTCGCTCTTGATGCAGCGGTACACGTAGTCGTAGCTTTGGGGCTTGAGAGGGGAACCCGTCGACAGGATGGTGTGTAGAGACTGAAGGTTGTGGGTTTCGGCTGCAGCAGGGTAAAAGAGAAAAACAGAAAATATATATTATATATGCGCTGTGTATATAACTGGGAAAAGCCAAGATCACATTTTTGGACAGTAAATCATGTCCAGTGTAGACACAAATCAATGACAAAAAAAAAAAAAGAAAAAGATATTTAATTTAAATGAAATTATTTTCATGTTATTTAAATAGTAAAAATAATATTTTAAAGAAGTGTCAACAACCACAATAAATAAACAAATGCTTTGGTGTTTTTTTTCTTCCCCCACCTGCATAATTTGAAGTCACATATAGGAACCTATTCAAATAAATACAATACAGTAGGTCAGAATATGATGCACTCAGTTTTATTGTTTGGAGGTAATTCGCTCCACAGAATGGTTTTGTTTGGAATGGAACTGCCACAGAAACAGTCTTCACTCGCACAGCGGGGGATCCGTGCGCGGCAAGAATTGTACGAAGCTGTTGGCGCTCTTTTGTGTGACATAAAAGATGGCATGTGCCAATACACGTGTGCGTGCCAAGGTTCAGGAAATGAAGAAAAGAACGAAAATTTTAATTGAAAAAAAAAAGCATTTTCAGAAAAAAAAACTACATTTTATGTTTACAAAACTACAGTAACAAATTAGAAATATAACAAAAAGCTATTGAATATTTCTTATTCCGCGCGATGTTGAGAGACCAGTGTTTGCCACAAAAAAAACAGAGGGTTGGCTGACGAAAAAAAACGTATAAATGAATAGCAAAATAAATAGATAAATAAATCTGCCAATAGGTGCTGAGCCGCGTGCAAAGAAAAACACGAGCACGAGGGTGTGTTGTCCACTGGAGAGGAATCTCAACACACACCAAAACACAAACGTACACACACACACACACACCCCAAAACACAAGTAACTACACAAACAGGCACACACTGCACTAACACACGCCCACAGGCAGCAGTTGACAGCAGTCGACAGTGAAACAGCGCCAATAAATTTGCGTTTGAACAATAAGAGCAGATGGACACGACAACGCTAACGATGACGATGATGACGGCGAGCGGCCGGGCCGACTAATATCTTTTCGGCCGTTTATGCGGCGGCGAGCGCAACAGTTTGCCGTGCTTGACACTCAATCACCGGCATAAAAGGGCCCGTTACGCTTCTTCACACAAGTCACCGGGAGCGCCGGCTAATTGCTTTTAGTGTTGCGGCTCTCCCGAGATGGGAAAGTGGCCCGAGCTCGTAATGGGAGCCGTGTCGGCGCTTATTAGCCGCCCCGCTAATCTTACGACCGCCCCCCCCCCCCAACTCCCCGACCTCCGCCGAGCCTGACACGCCGTCCTCGTTCTCTGCAAACGGCTGCACCGTTGCCCTTGTTTTGGCCGAGGGGGAAAAAAATAAATAAAAATCTGCATAAACGCAGCAAATTGGTTACATAAATTGTCGGGGGTGTAATGATTCACCGGTGCCTCTTGATGCGGGTGGGTGAGTTGCGGTAGATTAAGAGAGATGAACATTTTCATTTTCAGGTCTGGTGTCAGAAATGGGATGGCTCTCCGTGTGTGTGGAAGTAGTATGACATGATCTACGCGGCATGTTATAGAGCCTGGCACAAGAAAGGCAATTGGAGCCAGAAGCGGGAGAAATTGCAGAAGGGGATGTGGCGATCACGAAATGGGCCTACCGCTGGGAAGAAGCAGGAAGGTGGTGGTTGGCCTGACGACTGCTGACATGTGTGGTGTCAGAAGTGAGATGGTTAGCTGTGAGAGAAACTTCCCACTACAAAGAGCCAGTCGACCCAGGATGGAATCCACACTAGATGGGGTACCGCCGAGTGGTGTCCCACTTCACACAACCAAAGACATTTCACACAATCCTTCCTTCTCCCTGTACCGACGGAAGCACAGACCCCGACTGGCGCCTTCTGCACGCAGCCTCATTCGGTGATGGACTTCAACTGGCCATAACACAGTTTGGCATCCCACTTCTGACACCGTCACAGAAGGCAACTTATGTGCGTGCGTGTGTGCGTGTCACTGACCAGGCTTAAGGTTCCTCTCCTGCAGCACCGACAGCCATTTGGCGCCAGTGCCAAAGATGCTGATGCTGGAGAAGAGAGGAAAATACTCATTCAGGGGTACATTGTAATATAGGTCATGCGGTGAACACATGAACTCTACGAGTCCCACCTCTAACACCAACCAACGGTCAACAAACTCTGGATTTGAGATCTTAGTATGAAACCCAAAACATGACTTGATCTCAGGTTGGATACCCGAGTTTGAAGCTTCATTACTAAGCCTTCTGGGAATGGCCCTCAAATGGCTGTGTCACACAAAAATGTCATTTCAGGCATGGCCTGAGGATTTTTGTGGGCCTACGCAGGATAAACATGCTTACCTAATATTTCATGTTGCAAAGAGAGGATTTTATCTTTGAAGAACCCATGGAAATGTTTTCTGAGTCATTTTAGATCCTTGTCAGTTCTTCCAACGCTTGGAATAAGCTTTAAAATAAAAAATAAAAAATAGACACTCGTTTTTTTCCCCCTGAGTTGGAACCTTTTGAATTTTTGAGGATTGTGTCACCCCTACCACAGTCCCATCGAGACGGTGTCATCTCAGCTCCCCAACCCCGACTAAAATGTGCGCTGCGGTCAGCAAATTTGTGATGCTTTAAGGTGTCAGGTCAAAAAAAAAAAGAAAATTGCTGACTAATGAGCTCCTTTCACATCTCAGCAGGAAATATGGATTTCTGGATTCATTGGATCGTGCGACGATCGCTCGCGACCTGCTGCTGCTTTAATTGATTACGACAATGCCAGAACTTTTAACGACAGGAGCTGGAGGTGTGCGTGTACTTTTCGGCAAAAATGGCCGCAGAGAGAAGCTGGCACCATTGCACCAAGACAGATACGAGCTTTAGAGTGGGAAATGTTTTTTTTTCTTTTCTTTTTTTTAACCAATTAGGGTGCAGACACATTTCCCACATCGCACCGCCGCCAACGGGGGGGCGGGTAAAGCCCTGTGGGAGAGGCTGACAAGAACATTTTTTACACCCTGGTCCTGCGAAGGGAGGTTGGAGCATTTAATTGGGGCTAAATCTGTCAGAGCCTGCTTAAACTCACAGTGAAGCTTCCACTGGTCCACTCGCCTTTTCACGTCCGATAATTGGCATTTACGGCTACTTGCAGTTTCTTTTTGGCCACACGTGTTGATGGTAATCTCTCCGCGCATGCATCTTTTACGCAAAACCTTCAGGACGGGAGCTACGTCACACAAGACATGTTTGGTCGAGAGTCATCAAGCATGGTCGCCGTGATCTGCAATTTAGCGTCATCCAACCGGAAATAGCCAAGATAGGCCGACACTAGCTGCTGAGAACCAGAGTGGCAGCGTTCCTACGTCTTTTCTGTCATGGCTCCTTGAGACCTTTTTTGTGGGTCTACTTACGATAGACGTGCCTACCACATCCCATAGAGCCACCCAAAACTGACTTGGGAGGCTGAATTATTCCAATCATCCCAAAGTGGCTCGACGAAACCAATTTCTGGGAATCAACCCAGCCAAATGGGAAAGTTTTCCACGGCTGAACAGCGGATGCTTAATCCTGTGACCCTGAACAGATTGTGTTCCCTTCGACTTTATTTCACTTTGCGATATAACTCTTGGCGACCCGTGCACTCTCACCCCATCAACGGCTCCGATGAAAATGGATTGATTTGAACCTACAGAGTCAATCCCATCAATCCGAGTCCACGCTACTGTTTGCAGCCCCCAAGGGACGCATCTCTCATCTACTTTTTTGTGCGTCTGTGGAGGGAGGGGGGGTCACATTGGTGGTTACCATAGCGATCAAAGCTGCTGCGGTTAATCAAAGTAGATCTTACGCAAGAGCGAGCGGCGTTATCTTTGAATTTTCATTGTTTGCTTGGCACCGAAGTCGATGCGCCCGATTGTTTTTTTTGTTTTCCCTTCGTCTTTCTCTGCCCGACGCTCCGGTGAACGCGTCCTGGTCACGCCTCACCTCGTATTTAAACAATTCCCACCGCTCGGTGGGACCAAGTCCAAATACTCTGTTACTGAGCTCCCCGAGAGATTTCATGTTCCCTGTGCTTTACTTACTTTTCTGGACCATATGTGTTTCCCTGTTGACTTTTAACTTTTATTCTTTTTTATTTTTATTTAGACGCACTCGCAGCTGACAACGAGGCGCTCTAAAGCAGGCATGCCATATTTGAGATTATTTTTGGGGTGGAGGCATAGCTAGATAGCACACAATTGAGTCCTACGCAGATCTTTCACAAATATAGCCGCCGAATCATTTTTTTCCCCCCCAACAAGTATCTGTACTTTTACTTGTAGCGTGAGTACTTTTGTGCGAGCGACGAGACACTGACAACCGGTAGTTTGGTCTTGCCTTGTCTTGTTACACACATGGGGTTGAGAATGGGGTTTCAAGACAGAGATAGGGTTTCAAATTAGGGTGTCAAGAGTTTCAGTGCAGGGTTTCAAACCAGAGTAACAATTTCAATTTATGTTTGGGATTCATGAGGAGGTTAGGGCTTCAAACCCTGGGTAAGGTTTCAACTTAGGGTTTTGTAATAAGCATTAGTGTGACTTCTGTTTCTAAGATGGGATAGGATTTCATAGTGGGGTTTCAAGTCATTAGGGTTTGGTACAAGAGTTAGGGTTTCAAACAAAGGGTAGTAGGGTTTCAGACCTGAGTTAGGATTTCAGATTATGGTCTCAGGTCTGGTTAGGTTTCCAAGCCAGGGTTAAAGCAGCCAATCAGTTTTCCTCATGAGATTAAGGGTTAGGTTTTCAATTTTTTACAAAGTTTTACAAAGGGCTAATGTTTCAAAGTTGGGCTTCCAACAAGGTTTTGGGTTTTAAACAAGGGTTAGGGTGTCCAATTAGGATTTTATGCCTGGGTACGGTGAAAATTTCAAATAAAGTTGCCACGCCTGGGTAAGGTTTAAAAGCCAGGGTAGGCCACCACATCTATCAATTTACCGCATTTTTTCGGCTGACACATCACGCATTCAAGCAACATTCCAGGTCATGTGACCGCCGGATTGCTCACCCCAGTGTCTCGGTCAAGTTCCAGAGGACGTTGGGGGTCGGCATGAGCGGCGAGCCGTCATACAGGACCACCGAGGCGCCCACCGCCAGGGACGACACCAGCCAGTTCCACATCATCCAGCCCGTCTGCCAACACGCAGGCACGCACACGCACTCCGTTACGGCGGTAAGAGAAAGACAATATGTCAATCAAGACCGGTCGTCGTGGGAACTTACGGTAGTGTAGTAAATGATGACATCACTGCTGCTCATGTTGCCGTGGAGGATGTGTTCTTTAAGGTGCTGGATTAGGGTGCCCTGCGCACACACACACACACACACACACACACACACACACACACACACACGCGCACACACGCATGAACACACAATTAATTTTTCATATTTAGAGTTTCAGGGATGTTCGATAACACTTTCCTTCAGACCGATATCAGTTTGAGTATTCAATCTGGGTGCTCACTGATACCAAGTACCAATACCTCATGTTCTTGATATATAAAATTTCATTCCACAGAATAGCGGGAAAAAAAATTGTGAACAATGTTCCGTTTTTCTGACGCAGATGTTGATTTGCCCATAAGTCAAATTGTCGCTGGTCTATGGTTTCAAACTAAGGTTTCAAGTAAGGATAAAGGTTTCAATGCAGGCTTTTTGTTGCGGCGTTTCAAGGCTGGGTAAGGTTTTCACGTAAGGGTTAGCATCCCATAGCAGGGATTCAAGAAAAGGTTAGGGTTCAAAGTTGTTTCTGGTCCTTATTTACTAGCTGGTTTTTTTTTATTGCAGCCAGTCTGTTGGCGCTCTCCACTAATTTGGCAACCTGCTCACTGCTTTTCATCATCACCACTCCCACCCCCACAGGGACAAAAAAAAAACATGTTGAGAGGGCCTCCCCCTCTCCCTCCTGCCGCAGTCACCAGCCGTCACCGCTGGACGTCACCGGCCGCCGGGCGCTTTTCATCTGCCGTTTTTTTCCTGATGAAAGCCGCGACAAAGGCGGGAAAAAGCCTGTAATTGGCAGAGGGCCAAACGTTTTGACAGCGCCGTTACTGTCCAATTATGCATGGAGCAAGACGAGGATGAGCCCTACACAAAATGACGGACGAGACCGTGGGGGGTGGCGGGGGGGCTGAGGGGACGGAAAAAAACTAAACAGGAGCGGGGAAACTGTGGAGGATTTAGTTGGGGTCAGGGTTTTAAATTCATGTTTCAAGTTGTTGGGTTTTTTTTTTTTTTTGGTTAGAATTTTAGGTGATAGGCATGGTTTCTTTAAGGGGTGGTCTTTTAAAATGAGTCTGTGTGTGGCTAGCCTGGGCTATACTGCCAGTCAGTCGTTCAACCTCCTCCAATATGCAGATGGAACTCTGCTGCCCTCTGGTGGATAATGAGACAATGACAGGAATGTTTCCATAGAAGTTAAACCAGAAGCTCCAACGCTGTGAGGTTTCAAAATAGGGTTTGAAGCCACGGCTGAGGTTTCAAGCCAGAGTGTGTGTTTTGCTCTCCATGTAGAGCCCGCTAGCGTTCTCCTCACCCCGGCCGAGTGGACCATGCACTTGGGAGCTCCGGTGGTTCCTGATGAGTACATAATGAAAAGCGGGTGGCTGAAGGGCAGCTGCTCAAACTCCAGCTGGGGGAGATGATCGCCATCGCCACAACCGGATGCCAGGAAGTCGTCGATAAACACACTGGACAGAACAACAGTAAAAAAATACCTCAGATATATATAAACCTGTTTTCACTCTTTCAACCAATGGGAGACGATCGTATGACATCACTTTGACGGAGGGGGTGAGGGAGGGAAAAGAATCTCTTGCACGTTTTTCTAAAAAGAAGCCAAGTGTGCTAGCTTCAAGTTATTTGTTACTGCCAGTTGAGGTTCATTTTGAAAGTGACACACATGAAACAAAAGAAAATTAAACATTGGATATCAAATTGCCAAAATGCCAAAAGAGAAATTTTCAAACATCAAAAAGTCTGCTGCCTTAATGCTAAACAGCATTGAGAGGGCTAACGGAATTTAACTGAGATGTCACGGTACAAAAAAAAAAAAGAGACCAAAGCAGTATCAATTAACACACTCAAGTGTTCACCCAAATGTCATCATAACAAAAGGTTGATAGTTTAACGCTAACATATAATGCAAAACGCCAGTGACCGGCTAAAGGGAACTAGCACTGATGTGACAGTAGTAATAAACCTACAAACAACTCTTACTTTATACCCCTAACCCCTCCCACCCCCTACACACACAGGTACACATCACCAAAATGTTCAATCATTTCTTGTGAGCAAAGTCCACTAGCTTAATGCTAATGTGTACTGTGAAACACCAGAAAGAGGCTAAGAGAAATTAGCATAAATATTACGATCTATGCCATTATTTGTGAGCATACCTGTTGGGGATTTTGGAGAGGTCGACATGTTGTTTGTCGCGAGCGTATGGAATCACAACCACCTTCTGCAGGTCAGGAAGGCCTATGGGACAGACACACGCACGCACTTTGGGTATTTTTGTTCGCCACACACAAGCAGAGGCTGGCAAGATTCCCACAGAAAAGTGTTACTGCTATTGACTTAGTTTTGACACAGAAATACAGTAAAGGGTTTTGGTTTTGAGCCTGGGTAAGGGTTTTAAATAAGGGCTGAGGCTTCAAATTAGGGTCTCCAAGGGTGAAAATTGCGGTTCCAAGCTCGGGCTTCAAGGTAGAAATAGGGGTTTGATACATCCTTTCAAGTTGGAGTTACAATTTATGAGTCAGGCAAAAAAAGGCTTTCAAACCTGGTTTTGGGATGAAAACAAGACTTTAAAGTCAGGTTTCAAGTTGTCATTGGGTTGGTTTCGAATCAGGATTCGGGTTTCCAAACCTTTGACGACGCAGGTGAGCTTCTCCATGTGGTCGTGAGTTTTCCCGTTGTAAACCACAGCGGCGACAGACAGCAACAGCTTGGGCTGGATTTGCGAGAACCGGTCCAGAACGCCCTGACAACACCACAAAGAGGAAGGTACGGTTTCAAGCAAGGGTCCAAAGTCAAATGAGGTTTTTAAAGAAAGCTTAGGGTTTCAAATGACTCAAGTAAAAAGAAAAAAAATTAGCTTAGCAAATTAAAATAAAACCTGCATGTGTAAATTCAGATTTTGCTCTGATCAGAAAATGAGCAAGAAAACAATTATTAACACTTACTCAAGTAATGAATGACTTTTGACTTCTATTTCATTAGTAGCAGCACATTACTTAAGTACACTTTTTGGCATGAGTTTTTCTCCTTGCGTGTGTATTGCATTTGTTGTGCCACACTTGTCCAGAGGAGGCGCTACAATACCACAAAAGACATGAGCTGTACTTTAAATCTCAGAAAAACAGCAGGGAAAAAAATTTCAATTTGACCTTTCTTCACCTACACGATCATATTTCTACACCTTTCGTTGGTTAAAACACAAATTAGTAAAAACAAGATACTTGCTTACATTGACCCCAAAGTCGACTGACGTGGAGCTCCAAATGGCTCCGATGCTGGCCACTGCCAACATGGCTTCCACCGCGTGGATGCCGTTGGGAAGGTAGCCTACGAGCATACGCGCACATTAACACAACAGCCTGAAATTCATATCAAGCAACAACAACTCAATAGGATTGTGGTATTACTCATATATTTTCACTGCATACGAAGCAGATGACATTTTAAAATGTCAAAGACCTCCTAGAAAAAGTAGAGTTTCATGTCATGTGTTTTCAAATGATTTTTTTCCCTTTAAATTTGCCTTTGTTTTTTGTTTTTGCTTGGTGGATGTAATCAAGAAGGTGAAGCTCAGTCAAGTCAAGCTAAGATGGCGTCTTGATCTTATCAAAAGGTGCCAGCGAAGTGCTGTTGAATGGAATGAAAATGGCACCACTCTGCTACGTGCAGTCATAAACGATTTACTGACACAATTAACAGAGCAAGCAACCTCGTGTGCGAGGGCAAGGCGGGCATGTGTGCTAGCTCATCAGCTAAGTGCTCATAAAATATCTTCTCTGTAGTGATTGGGAGGGACAAGGACATTGCAGACACTGCTTCATTCATTTCTCTTCTTACATGAGCAAGATTTTAGACAATGACTGTAGTTTAAAGTATGGTTTCAAGCCAGGGTTAGGGCTTTCTTCTCAGTCAAGGCTTTAAATGAATGAGACACTCAGTGGCACATTTTAAAAACACAATATTATAATTCTAAAATAAATTCAATTTTACACGCACCCTTTTTATGGATTTGTTTTAGGCATACCTTTTGTCTAATTCTCCCATTCTTATTCTTGATTTTGCGTGGACGTGGCGTTTATGGTATTTGCTCACTGGTGGTGCAGGACGCAGCTTTCCTTTTGTACCGGATGCATCAAGGCAGGCAGAGAAATCCGCCCTTCACAAATATCAAAGTCCGCATCCAAAAGGACGCTGTGTTTGTTTAGACCACGAGTATTCCGAGTCATCTTCTCCTGGATTTGCGTGACCATTTTTCGGTTTCAAACAACCCCTTCTTGATTTATCAGAAGACTCACTTTTACCGTGTCGGAAATTTTGTCAACTTGATTAAACGTGATTATTTTTGTTTTGTTTTAAGCATGAGCATTCAGGGTTGAAGATTCTTCTCAGAATCTTTGGAAATCAACTCCAAATGATGCATTGTACATGTGTTAGGACACGTTTATGGCATGTCTGTGATTTTGTCAACCATGTGATTGGCTGTCTGTGTTTTGTTTATAGCACTAGCATTAAACGTTAGCTTCTCAACTTATTTGAATCTTAAATTCAATTGGCCCAGAGACATCTGCTGGACACGTTTTTAGCATGTTGAACATTTTGTCAATGACAGCATCAATTGTTTGTTTGTTGTTTTTGTTTTTTTAGCACTAGCATTCTGGAAACTCACCCACGACTCTGTCTCCAGTGCGGACGCCCATCTTCCTCATGGCAGCGGCAAACAACGCCACATCACGCCTCAGCTCCCGGAACGTGACTTTCACAATCTCCTCGTTAGCCTCAGCTGGAAAAAAAAAAAAAAAAAGACATCTTTTTTTTTTTTTAAGTTCAAATAAATATTTCCACATATTTTTTAAAAGTGCAAACGAGAGAGAAGCTGACAGAAAAGTATCAAACATAATTACACCGCTATCCGATACCAAGTGCCATACAGGACCAGTATATCCGATATCAACAAACGCATACAGCAAGACAGTGCAACAGGACGCCACTGGTGGGTAACAGTAGCCAAAATATGGAACCATAATCAGATTAGGACTCCACAGGGAAGATGCTAGCGCTAGCTACCTTTTGTCGGCCCGCACGCAAGCACACCCACACACCACCCGCACACACGCCTATTCATTTGCCGAGCGAGGTAATGTAATGAAGGTGACGTACATCGATCGTGGTGCCTAAAAGCAATGTCAGCATGAAGGATAAGACCACAGAAAGGCCAAACCATGATACAGTAAAAATTATATATATATATATATATATATATATATATACACACACACACACACACACACTAAAAATAAAATATAAAAAGAATACAAATTTTAAAACAAAACACACAATAAAAAATAAGAATACCACGACAATAAAAAATGTTATACTATGGTATAGAATAGACATTAATAATTAAATAAATACATAATACGACAACAGAAAAGCAATCAAAAATGTAGAACACGGTAAACAACAAATAATTAAAATCTCCATAATTTAAAAATATTGAACACAAAACGTGGTTTGCACGTCGTCCTCACAGTGTAGAGGTGCAGGGTTTGATTCCGCCTCCGGCCTTCCTGTGTGTAGTTTGCATGTTCTCCCCCATACACTACGCGGGTTTTCTTCGGGTACACCGGTTTCCTCCCTCATTCCCAAAACATGGGTGGCAGGTTAATGGAACACTATAAATTGTCCCTAGGTGTGAGTGTGAGTGTGAGCGCGGATGGTTGTTCGTCTATGTGTGCCCTGCGATTGGTTGGCAACCAGTTCAGGGTGTCCCTGAAGACTACCTGAAGACAGCTGGGATAGGCTCCAGCATGCCCACGACCCCTGTGAGGAGAAGAGGATTTGAAAATGGATGGGTGGATAAAAACTAAACAAAAAATAAATATGCAATATAAAATTTTATATCCTGGACTTAAATTATCCTCAGAAGAGGATAGTTCGAGCATGTTTTTTTTTTCCCTCTCCCTACCCTGTGTTTTCCTTTCTGAATTCTGACTGTAATTTCCCCATTGCGGGACAAATAAAGGATATCTTAATCTTAAAAGAAAGAAAATATCAAACAGTGTTCCTGGGGACCGAGTCCTGCCATAAATTACCAAAATACGCGAGTAATGGACTGACCCCGCTGCCAAAGAGTTTGAAATCGCCTATAGATGCCACACAAAGGCGGCAAAGCCTCACTTTTTTATTTGACTGGGCGGCGTCCTAAATGAAACTCCTCCTCAACGCTCTAAATTGGCATCAAAATTACAAAAGATTGTAAATGTATACATTGTGAATTGCAAATATCCAAGGGAACATTGTACTAAAAATAACAACATATAAAGACTAAAAATAATAATAATAATTATCAAAACAATGTCATGATGGGTGGCTATGTACGATAATTACAAGTTTTGGCCATCCATTTTGACACAGCCCTTTCTTATGAACCGTGTCTCTCCAGTATGTGTGCGCGCATGCGCAGTGTACTCACTTGCAGCATAAAGAGCAACTTTGTCCTGCTCGGCGTGTTTGAGCAGGTTCTCTGCAAAGTTGAGGCGAGCGCCTAAAAACCACTCTGGAACGTCCGAAATACGCTTGGATACGTCCACAACCTGGAATCCACACATGCCAGCACACAGGCCGAGACACATGTCGCATGGATGCACAAATATGGACAGAGACACAACACGTGCAAAACAGATAGCGATACACACAAGGACACACGCATGCAGGAAAAGGAAGATACACACACACACACACACACACACACACACACAAACAAAGACACATTCAGACACGTTTGACACAGATGCACAAAAAGCGACATACACACAAATGCACACAGACAGACACGCACACTGGTCATTTGAAAGCAATTATACAAAGAACCACCCTGTCACAAGACATGTTTTTCCCCCCCACAACCTTTGATGCCCACTATTATTGTTTTATCTAAATGCAGCAAGCTGCAATCGCTGAATTTTGTGTCAAGTCAAATTTATTTCTATAGCCCTTAATTACAGAAAGTCTTAAAGGGCTTCTCTTGCTCACATTTGACAAATATCAACGACATCCCCTTGTCTTGCCCCAGAGGTTGACATGGAGGGAAAAAAAAAAAGAACTCAACTCGTTTTGTTGTTGTTTTTCGGACAAATTGAGTACCACTTACCTGGTGGTAGGGTTTGGCGCTAACCACCCCGCAGAATCTCCACACATGTGACCAGAAATCGGCATAGCAGTCCACCGACCACTGGTATAAGTCCCCGTAGTTGACTTGCAGTCAGAGACACAAACACACAAACTTGCGTCAAACAGCAAATCACCCCTGCATCATCGAAGCCTTTTCACGGCGACTGAAAACTGTGAAGAAACACCTTGGCACTTACAAAGGTTTTGTGAATGATAATGCTACATGCTAACCGCTCCCGTGCTGTTCTGGTCTGCACTTCGGGTCAAGCATGCAAATGCAAAATGAGAACACTCACAAGGAGCAACTTTAGCTCCTGACGTCACACACTGTTTGCTGTTGAAAAGCATTTGTTTGGTTGACAGAGATGCTCCTCTCTTCACCTCAACGTGGTTCCTTGGCAACCAAAAGATGTAATATAAAGTACCGTGGATCTGTGCTTTTCAAGGGGGCTTGGGACTGGTGGGGCCACTGAATTGAGAAAACCTGTGTATAATTGATTAACCTCCATTAAAATTGCTCAGAAAAATTTTTGAATTCTAAAACAGATATAAATGCGAATATCTTTCAATATTTGAAAAAAAGGTCGTGTATAAGTAGATGATGGTGACAATTTGAAACAACAACGGATCATTTTACCTTTATTTTGCATCTGCTTTCCTTTGATTTGGTTTAATAAAAGGTGCTTGTCTGTTTCAGCGGCGGTGGATAACCTGTTCTTTTACATTGCCACTGACCGGCCTTGGCTGAGGTGCACCGCGTCAGCGCTCACTTGTCCTACTTCATTGCAGCCAGTAATCCCACAACGATGAAAGCTAAATTGAAGCCCCTGAACAAAATGAGATCCACCGAGCCAGCGACTCACCCAAGTCGAGCCCGTGCTCGCGGTTCACCTGCCGCCTGAACTGGTCCATCCGCGTGTCCCTCTTGGAGTGCGGGTACCACAGCACCTTATCGCCCGCCTCCATGATTGTGTCGCTTTTGTCTTTGGACATGTTGGCGTCCTTGGCCAGCCTTCACTTGACGACACCTCGCTCGCTCTGGCTGAAGACTACAAGCTAAGCTAACAGTCAGCTATCCGGCTCGTCCGTGTACTCCAGTGGGTACTTCGCGCGTGTGTCCCGGCTGTCAAGGAAGTGTTTCCGCCGGGTTGGCGAAGAGGAACAAGACATGCCCATGTGTGAGTTGACGTCACAAAAAGGGCGTTTTAATGCCAGAGGCGGGGCCATCATTCGGCCCCCCAGGTGCCAGATAAGAAAGATGATTTGGGGGTATTTTACGATTTTGGAGGGATTTTTTTTCCCCCCACATTTCTACCCTTTTTCCGTAGAGATCATATAATGTAGCCTTTTCTGGAGATTTTTCGGGGTTTTCCAGAGTTGGACTCGCTGTGTGTGTGTGTGTGTGTGTGTGAATGTATATATATATATATATATATATGTATATATACCTGTATATATACAGTATACCTATATATATATATTTGTGTATGTATATATATATGTATATATACCTGTATATATACAGTATACCTATATATATATATATCTGTGTATGTATATATATATATATATATATATATATATATATATATATATATATATATATATACACACACACACACACACTATACAAGCGCTATCATGAGACTTGAGACAATTTGCACATAGCAAATGAATGCAATAAATTTCATATGGATTTCTATGCTATTATCTAAATTTGACTGGTCCAGTGCAATCTTAAACGCACATTGCCACCCAAATGTAATTTCTTCAGGTAGGCGACATGTTACATATCACACTAATATCATAAGTATAAGTATAGTAAGATATGAAAGCAATAAGATACCAGATCCATTTTTATTTTATCCAACTTGTTTTTATGCATATGACCTTTCTTTAAAATGTGTACTACAGGTCGCCGGCGGACATCGAGGTCTTGAACGTCCGTCCCCCTACCCCCGGTGTGCGCGCGCACGCCGCCCAACCCGCCGGGCTGTGATTGGCCATCTGGGCTCTGGTTCCATATCGGCCGAGAGATGGCTTCATGTTTTGGGCAGGAGCGGGAGGAGGCCGAGGGGCTGCTTCCCCGCAGAGAGTGAGGAGGGTGTTACGTTAGAGGGGTGTGCCCAATCAGGAGACAAGAGGCTAAAGCCGCCTCATTGTGTTCTGCTTTGTGAAAACGCCCTCCTCGCCAGTCACAGCCAGACTGCGTATTTGTTGCCGCTGTCTGAAAATCACATTGCCCTCGTAAAAAAATAAATAAATAAATAAACATTTGAGACATCTGTAACTTTCTTCATTTCCACAACTAACATTTCCGACATCTAGTCAACTCTTCATCGCGACTGGTTTCAATCAAATTGGAGCTCTTCATTTCTACCGCAGATTTTCCTAATTCATGGGCTTCATTATTCCAGTTCCAGATATCTAGAATGAAGTTCCATTTTGAAGTCAATGGTCCGAAACTGGTGGTTCTCCCACAAAACTGAATGTTGACTTGACTTGACTTGACAAAAAAAGAAATATCTATCACCACGAATCCCACATTGTACTAAATGTGATGGTAATTATAATGAATACAATGACTTTAAAATTCCGCACTTTGAACAGTAACATTCATCTCAAACTGTGGTTCTCAGCTAACTCTGAGACAAAATAAGATTAATAATTGGATACATCTGGTGCACATTACACATTGTAAAAGCGTTTTGAATCCCCCTAAATCAGGGGTGTCCAAAGCTGGTCCTCAAGGGCTGCTGTCCTGCCTGTTCTCCAGCTCTCCCAAGAGCAACACACCTGATTCAAATAATCAAGAACGTTCACATGTTGCTTCAGAGCTGGCTGATGACCTGATCATCTGAATCAGGTGTGTTGCAGCCGGGAGAGCTGCAAAACAGGCAAGACAGTGGCCCTCCAAGCACACTTGTCGAAAAAGGAGACCTCATATTAAAATCCTAAAAAAATCTTTCGTAAACATCCATCGACCCATTTGCTGTGCCTCATGAGGGTCCTGGGTGGCAGCTACCCCAACCAGCTTGGGGCGGGGTACACCCTGAACCGGTCGCCGGGCACCAATAGACAAGAAGACCATTCACTCACATTAACGTCTGTTGAAGTCGCCATTGCATACCTGTCAACCTCGGCTAATAGCTGCCCTTATAATAATAATAATAATAATACATTTTATTTATAAGCGCCTTTCAAGACACCCAAGGACACTTTACAATAACAAAAAACACAAAACAATACGGGTTGAGCTTATAAATGATTACGATTCCCTTTACAAAGCAACAAAAAAAAACTTACAACATCTTACCGCGCATGCGCACATCATGCTTTATCAATCCTACCGTACGCAGCGATGAAAAAAAATATACGATTTAGGATTATTTTTGCTGGTTTGGCGTGACAATAGTCGCGATCAATGTCGGCATTGTCGTTGGCTACCAGCAGGTGAGACGATCTGGGTTTGAGCCAAAATGATCTTTGTGAGATCAGTTCACAATTCTTTTGCCAAGTATAAAAGTTGTAATACGCCGTACATGATTTGAAATTATTAAAAAGCGTATAAAATACTGGGAAAATGTACGAGTTGACAGGTATGCCGTTGAACCTGCGAAGTCATCAAAAATAACAAATGTACAGTGTGTAGAATTAGTGCCATCTAGTTGTGAAGTAATAGAATACAACGAGCTAAACTCGAAGCGCATGCATTTAGACAAATTGCATTGGAAGTAGAGGTAAGATCTTGAGCCCGAGCCCGAGCCCGAGCCCAACCCTAAAGCCTAAAATGTCAATCATTGCTTCGGCTCGGGTCGGGCCGGGCTTCTCTCTTGCTGACTTTTTTCAAATAAATATCAATGTGATGTTGCGACCCAAACATCACAGTGCATTAAGGCGTTTCGAGGCCGTGAATAGTTTTGGCCACGAGAGACCGTGGTTCGCCAAAAAAAAACAAAAAACAAACAGAAGTCGCCTCATCACAACACGTACTGTACTAAACTCTTGCAATGACAATTCAAAGAACTCCTTCCTGTCTCTGACTATTATCCACCTGTCATTGCTCTTCTTTGTCTTTGAAATGAATGAAATGCTGTCAAAAAAGATATGCCTTTAGTTGTAAAAGTATTAGAAATTATGAAGATGTTTGCTGATATCAAAATGTGCTGTGATGAACCAGAACAACAAAAAATTATCAGAATCAGCCATCTTTGGTGTTTCCACGCTCTGAACTGGGGCAATCTGAGTGGGAAAACTTTGATTTCCCACTTTCGTCGAATACAGCATTAATGTTCTTTTTTTACGAGGCAAAAGTAAAAAAAAAAAAAACATATACATATATTTGAAAAATATATATTCTTGTTGCTTTCAAGCTTAGCTTGTAGCAGACGTGTACACATTGCAGCATGACGTCTTTGATCCACTAATGAAAAGGACACTTTGATTCGTTCCTCTTTCATCTATAACTGCTTCAGACAACAAAGTGTATGCAGGAAAGTGGTTAAGATTGCACAATTGTCTGTCTCATGTGTAGTCTTGGCTTATTTTGTCTTTTTTTTTTTTTTGTTAACTTTTAATTTGATGGCGGCGCGGACACCCGCAGCGGCTCCTCTTGTCTTGTGTTATGTTGAAAGGGAAGAAATTTAATCTGTGCTATATGTTACACATACGTACAGCACATTTGACGATAAAGTTGTATTTAATTCAATTCAATATGCAAAAGTGAATCTGCAAGAGCTTTATTGGTCAGAAAACATGTCGAATTTCATATTTATTCATATTTATATATTTTTAACGTTACTTTACCACACGTACACTTACACGTTACAAGAAAAGATACATTTGCATTTAAATAAAAAACAAAACTCTTGGGGAATTAAAGAAAAAATGATATGTAGTTCCTACTTCCACAAACATGATCGTGACGTTAAGTTTGTCCCGGAAGTCAACGCCGGACCCTCTCACGTGATCAACTCGTGCTATGTCGTCACCAGCCATCCCGGAAATAAGGTCGAGCGAGAATGAAGTGATGGCTACGGCCTTCGTCGTCATTTCGACAATCGGAAGAAAATGTCAGCAGGTTTTCAACTCTTCTAAGAGAACTACAAACGAGTCTGCTCGGACCCCCGTCACCAACGCCCCCCCAACCCCCAGCCATCCCCGGCCGGCATTTTGGTGCGCCTTCAAAGAAGGAAACGAATCGGACTGAAAAACAAATTGGACAAAAATGTCGCTGTTCCAATCGGCGTTGGATTTCCTCGCCGGGCCCGGCTCGGTCGGAGCGGCGAGCCGGGACCAGAACGACTTTGTGGGACAGATGGTTGAGCTCGGCGACATGAAACTACGGATCAAGCGGGTGATTGCGGAAGGTAAAAGGGCGACAGGTTCATGTTTAGTGACAGTCACTGTGGAATTGCGCTAACTAGCAGTTGGGAAGCTAACTTGCTAACATTTATCCAGTTGGCGATCAGTGACAGTTACATTTATTTAAGGTAATATTTATCGCTAAACGAATTTCTGCTATGTTTTCAAAAAGGGCACCTGGAACTCATGATGACGATGATGATGATGATGATGATTTTGCAGGAAGATTAAGCTGTCTGCAAAGTGAAGTTGTGTTCACGCCTCAGTATTCGCGAATTCACCTGTTTTTCGACGCACAACGTAACGATTCAATATGTTTGTACTTAGGTCAGAACAAGAGTTACTTTGGACACCATCTCGTGAAATTTGGGTGCCAAGTAACTGTGTTGAATTGTGTAGATAAAAGTTGGGCTTTGCCACTATTTATATCTATAGCCAATTATAAACTTTTTTGAGGGTGCCGTCAAAGGTCCAAAGAATGGACATGTCATCTGTGAAGAAGACCTTTATTGGTCAGCATACAGTAACGAAGTGTGTGGTCCTATGCCAACAGTAGAACTGATGGACAACACCCCCCCCCCTCGGGGGGGGGGGGCTTTGAAGTTGTCCATCCCTTGGCTAGATAGACAAACACAAATAAGTAACAGTCAGAGATAAAGTCATAAAGAAGTGGAGAGAACCAAATAACGAGAAGTATCGCAGCGAGGAAAATAAGTCATTGGCGAGAAAGAAGGACAAACATTGAGTAATAATAAGAACTAAAGCAACAAAGCGGTATTTTATTGGGGGGGGCTTGAAATCAGAGCGTGGAGAAAATGCGCGACAAATCCAACTGAGTGACTATAAGATAATCGACCAAAGAATAATTGAGTCACAATAAGCACTAGGGTTGCAACTAACAACAATTTTAGAAATTGATGAATGTGTCGATTATGTCGATTAATTGACTCATCACATTTTTAAAAACCTGTTGAAATTTCCATCCCTTCATCCAAATACAGGACACTATTTCAAATTGACTGCGCATGAGATGCACAAACAAATATTAATGATGATCCACTTACTGCTTTGCTCTACAACATGTCAAAAAATGAACGATAATGAAAAGAAATAAAGTAACATGACAACATACTGATAAGAAATAAAACCAAGGCTAGGGAGTTGAAGCAATCAGTAAGAAGAAGGTGGGAAGAATGGTGAGCAATGTGTTTTCCCTCAGGTGGCTTCGCCTTTGTCTACGAAGCCCAGGACATCAGCAGTGGCAAAGACTACGCTCTCAAGGTCAGGGGAAACTTGTTGAATATAAGCCTTCCATCGTTTCATTTTTACTTACTCAGTTTTTATACCTTGTGAGCGCCGCACATTAAATTCAGCTTTTTGGTTTTGCTCCAGCGACTTTTGTCTAACGAGGATGAGAAGAACAAGGAAATAATCCAGGAGGTTTGCTTCATGGTAGGCAACACCCCGCTTTCGAATTTTGAAAATAGGAATTTTTCATATATTTTGTTCAAAAACTTTCCTGCTTCACAACGTCTTTGCAGAAAAAGCTGTCGGGACATCCCAACGTGGTCCAGTTTTGCTCTGCCGCCTCGATCGGCAAGGAGGAGTCGGACACGGGTCAGGCCGAGTTCCTCATCCTCACTGAACTCTGCAAAGGTAAATTCATGGCTGCGACACGTATTTAGCGCTGAGTCGTGACTTTGTGGTTGAGTCGATGGTGGCTGAACCTTCATCCACTTCCTGTTTGCTCACTCGGGCGTTTTACTACAGCTTTTCTTTCCTGTTAGAATTGAATCGTAACACCATCGATCTGTTGCGGCGCCCACATTGTGCTCCTTCTTGTGTGTGGGCCTTGGCCACCTGGGGGCAGTATCGCATACATACACATAGAAGATAGCCACAACAGCTCCTTAAGATGCCGTCATGTTTAGGGCTCGATCGATACATGGATATTTTTTAGGCTGATATTTAGTGGAATAATATTTTGGTAACCAGTTTATCAGACAGTCAATTAAAAAATGTAGAATGAATGAAAAACATTTTTTTTTACTCCCCTACCAGTTAAAACAACAAAGATGTGAATTACAGGCAAATCGTTTGATTGATTCATATTTAAGTAAACAACGCAGAAAATCAGCAACCATTGATTGTTTTTCATGGTTGTTTGAATGTCATTGTCTTTGTCTTATTGTAATGTGCCAAAAAGTTTTTAAAAAATTAACTTTCTACATGTGTTGCTGCGCCATTTCTGTTGAAATGGTTGCTACAACCAACACAACATCGATGCTGAATCCGTGAGCCCGTCTATGGCATTTTTGTGTTGCACGTTAGCATTAAGCTGGTGGATATCCTAAGGCTTGATGATAGTTTTGAATACAAAACGCGTCATTCTCTTTGTTGACAAAAAACGTCAGCTGAGAGTAGCAATCATTTCCAAAAAATGTTCACAAAGTGCTGCTTGTTATGGAAAAAAAGTGTTTGTTTTTAGCACTTGGATTCAAATAAATAAACAAAATTCAAATTTCTTGCAAGTCAAAGCAAAAAAGTTGAGTTTGAATTTTGAAGTCGAGGAACCACAGTATGGCACTGTTCCACTGCAGTCCTGTAGGGGGTAGTACATGCCACATACAGTCAGTCATTTGCGTGTCGCTGCTTTGCGTACATGACACCGACACAAAACGCGGCGAGGACGATGTGGACCCCGCAAATGTTTCCTCTCGCCCTCAGGCCAGCTGGTGGATTTCATGCGGCGGGTGGAGCAGCGCGCCCCCGTCTCCTGCGACACGGTGCTGAAGGTTTTCTACCAGACGTGCCGCGCTGTGCAGCACCTGCACAAACAGAAGCCCCACGTTATACACAGAGACCTCAAGGTGGGCCACAAGAACCACATCATTTCTGCACATTTGATATTGTTTATTGAAATACAGATTCATTTATTGATTGTGTTCATGGTATCCGATTATTTGGGAGTGACAGCCCGAATTCAATACAATTTTCTTCCTCAAAATTGGATACACAATGCCTCCATAATATTTATTTTAATGACTGCAAAAACCCAAAGACATCACATGTACATAAGCAGTCGTAAGTTTTGCCCAATGCAGTCATTCACTTCATTTTGACAGCCTTGCAGTACACGTACGCAATTGTCGACGTGCAGCCGGCGGAAGTTTAAGCCGGGCGCTGTGCTGCTATCTCTCGCTTGCAGATTGAGAACCTGCTGATTAGTAACCAAGGCACCATCAAACTGTGTGACTTTGGCAGCGCCACCAGCGTGGCGCATTACCCTGATTACAGCTGGTCAGCACAGAAGAGGTCCATGGTGGAGGACGAGGTACGTGCGCTCGCAATTCAAAGGGACTTTTAGTAAACATTGACACTTGTGTTTTGGGGATGATGTTAATAAAAAGAAAAACAAAAAACGCATTATGAGACAAAGGGCAAAGCGGCAGCCCGGATCAAGCTGAAGCTAACAGAAAAAGGCAGCAATGCTGGACTGGGGTGGGGGGCGGGGGAGCAATGTATAAAAAAAATAATCCAGTCTTAAATTGTTAATACATTTCATGCACATAATGTGACTATTTTTTTCATTTTTATTTTATTCAGAATGACATATAGAATTGTTTTAAAAAATCCATGCAAGTAAATATGTACTTCATATTTTATCATGCTCTAATGCAGTTTATTGTACTTCATTTTAATTACTTAAAATATGATTACTGAATAAGAATTGATGTCATAAAATATGTTTTATTCATCGAACTCATGATCAAATTTAATTCAATCCATGCATGGTTGCATGATCTGTCCTTTATTGTCGTTTTGCTAAATATTTTTTGTAAATAATTTTTAGATTGTAAATGGTAATTATACACAGGAAATGTAATTATTGGAATGATCGACTTCAAATCTATTTTGTGATATAACATTCTAGCTACGTACTGACAATTAATATGTTCACGTGAAACTTGAGTTCATGCAACATTGCAAAATATGTGTTTATGTGATTGATTGAATTTGTTACTGTTATATTATTATTCAAACTTTTACAATTAGAATAAAAGATGTAACAAAAAACCAGATCAATTTAAAGTTTTGAAAATCTAAACAAATGACCTGATAAGGTCATTAGCGGCTTCATTCCCATGAAATGACCATTAAGCCCCGCCCCTTCATTACTGCATCCGTAGGAGAAATGACATTGACAAACACCAGACGCTTTTGATTGAATAATCCAGCTGGCAGTCCAGGATGTTTTCTCCGGCTTTGGACTCCATTGAGATGCGCCCCGAGATTGTTTGTCGACTTGCTACTGCGCAAATCAGTCACGCTAATCAAGGCCATCTGCGTGTACCGTATATAATGGTGCTTTTATTGGACCATCGCATTTGCTCTTCTCATTTGCCCATCTTAAAACCGGTATTGTGGGCGCATTGAGCATTCAAAATAACAATACTGCAATTACACTTTCCCAATCAATTGAGAAATGTTCTAAATGAAGCTCATCCTTCCACATTTCTTATTCGATTCAGACCATTCCACCTTCCACCTACAAAACTATTTCTCACATTTCAAGTCGTCACATTTCCCAAATTTGTTCCAACTTTTTACTGTTGTTATTTATCAGAGACCATTTTCAGTCTAGTTTCTCCCGCCATATTTCTCACTCAATTTAAACCATTCCAACCTCAAAGTGTTGAGCTAACTCAGTGAATTTGCTTCCTCTTTCCATGTTGGCATTTTTGCTACGTGTAAGTACCTACTGTTAGCATTGTCCCAATCCACTCTGTTGAATTTGATTGGAAGGGGGCCAGGATGGTGACGTTTTACATATGGCACATCCAAGGTCCCCACATGTAGTTTATGGAGACAAAAGAGAAGAAAGACCCCGAAGCTCGCTGAGACGAAATTCTTACAAACCTCTTGCTGTGTTTTTTTGCGTGTCTGTGTCTGTCCCTCTCGATTTAAAGATTACAAGGAACACCACTCCAGCATACCGGACTCCGGAAATGATCGACCTGTACTCCAACTACCCCATCAATGAAAAGCAAGACATTTGGGTCAGACTGCCGTTTTGAAATTAATTGCGTCTAATTAGCTCAGCCAAACACTAGCCGAAGCCACAGTTTGGATGGATACCCGTATTTCACTTGCTGACGGAGCAGAACCATGCCCACAGAGCCAGTCCTCAACATGACATGTCACAAGCAGACAGGAGCTTCAAAATCCATCCGTCCCTAATTTGTCTTGTCCCGCGCAGGCCCTGGGCTGCATCCTCTACCTGTTGTGTTTCAAGCAGCACCCGTTCGAGGAAGGCGCCAAGCTGCAGATCGTCAACGGGAAGTACTCCATACCGCAAAACGACACCAAGTACACGGTCTACCACAATCTCATTTGTAAGCGCGACGCGTCTGGCTGAAATCGATACTCGGTAATACGTGGCAGTATTGTGGGCTTCACCCTTCTTTCTTTGCAGGCTCCATGTTGAAGGTGAACCCCACGGAGCGGCTGTCCATCACAGAGGTGGTCAACCAGCTTCAAGAAATTGCGGCGGCGCGAAACGTCAACCCAAAGTCTCCCATCACAGAGGTAATGCCACCTTTTGGGTTCTCTGTTCTGTTCATGACCGCCAGACACTAGTTTTTACGATCGGGGTGCAGGGCTGTCTCCAAGTGCCTACTTTAACAGCAGCGATTTATAATCGCTCTGGCCGACTTTTTTATCATCCACTCGTGGGTGTCTGCATTCAGTTCCTTACAATCGTACTACGTGAGCTTTGATCTTCTGCATGGACTCCAGTGAGTCCATTTCTGCGTGCGCCAGTCTTGCGCTAGCAGTTAGCCGCCTGGGTTCACTCCCACAATGGGACAAAAGTCTATGAAAATGCCAAAAGAAAGAGTTACCCACTGTATTTTGGGGGGCTTGGAGGGGTTGCGCATTCATTCATCTCGTCATCTGGTGCTGTGCTTGCTAGCGGAGTCATTTGTCACCGACATGGAAGCATGATTGACCTGGCTGCCGGATAGACTGAAATGAAAGCAAATCACCACTTGAACCCCACCCTTAAGGGCATGGTGCCTCACATTTAGCAGTTAAGTCGCAATCCTGATCCCAAATCGTGCCACTGGTGAGCAAATCCTCCACCAAAGTTGCGATTTATTTTAAGCCGATTGCAGGATCAGAAACCTGACATTTTGGAGGCATTTTATCCACGGTCATCTGCTTATACCATTGATAGGCGCTGTCAAAAGTAAATTAATAAACTTTAGTGCTGGGGTTCCCGTGATCACTGAAAGTCAACAAAATAGAGAGCCCATATTTACATCTTTAAAAATTAGCACATTGGCCATTAGTTTTTCTTTTTTGTTCTACATAGAGGATAAACAATCTATGCCTGTGTGTATACATGCGGGGCGGCATGGCTCTGACTGGTTGTCTCCCAACCCAGAGGTTGTCGGTTCCATCCCTGGCCCTTGTGACCATGTTGAATTGTCCTTGAGCAATATACTGAACCCCCAGTTGCTGCTGATGCTACGTCATCAGTAGGTGAATTTGAAATCGCTGAGAAGCCCTTTGAGTGCTTTAATAGGTGGAAAAGCGCTATACAAGTGAAAGACCATTCACCCGTGTGTTGCTCGACAGTTTGTGTTCCAATATCAGCTGACCGAAGGCATCACCAATGCTATCCTTTAGCCCGCCGATGGTGTTTTGCATTGTTTGGTAGCATCAAGCTAAGCAGATGCATCTCAAGCAAAGCTATGTCGTCGTTTTACATACATGTACAGCACTTTGTATGCAGCAATGGCTGTCTGAAGGTGCTCTATAAATACAGTTGAGTTGAGATGAGTCATTTTCTTTGTTTTATGTTGAGTTTGAGTGTAGACGTCAAAGTCCAAGCAAAAAAAAAAAAAAAAGGATGGAAATGACAGCCTGAATGTTGAAAAATTGCTCAATGGGGTGAACTCGCATCTCAAGGCACCACTTTGTGCTGCTAACTGCCCAAGATAAGACTCAGAAGCACCAGTTTGAGAAGCACTGCTTGCCACCACACATAACCCTCCATAGTAAGGGCGGCGAGTGTATCTCCAGGGAAAGAAGGCTAATCTGATTAGCGTTAAGAAGGGGTTTCCCTGCTGGCTGTAAGAAGATTATTGTTCTCCGCCTCCTGCTGAACTTACTCCTCAGACGTCCATCCGACCACAGGGATGAGCGGGAGGAGAAGGGAGTAGATTCCGCGGATCGAGATTTTCTTTCAAGTTGATCAACTTTTGGAAGGGCATGATGCTGACCGCGTACTACTGCTGGCGTCCTGTGTATGACGGATACAAATGTCTGCAGCTTCTGGAGCAGAACGGAGGGTTTGGAAGTAACGGGGCAGTGGCGGCAACAACGATGACCACGACGACGACGACAGCGGCGGCGGCGGCACCGGCACCCTCGCAGATGCAACACAACAATGCAGGTGAGTAAGGCTTTTTATTTTTATTTTTTTTGTCTATGTTCGCACCAAGCGCCATATTTTAAAAATGTTTCTATGTTCCCAAATGAAGGCTGATATTGATAATGACAGGAAGTCTGCTAGTAGGCGTGGCTCCATTTTCGTTTCAATTGCGCTCGTCAGGTTTTGCGCCAGAACAACTCATTTGCAAAATATTTTTAATTGCATTTAATTTATTCAAAATAAAACTATTTATGTAAATGGGTTTATTACAGTCATAAAATACATTTCAATCAAATGTTATTTATTTAACCCAAAAATAGCAATTTATTTGGAAGGTAAAACCAAACATCAATTTCCGTACGAGCAAAAAAAAAAAAAGATTCATTTTATATTTTGCCCATGTTGTTGTATTTTAAAGGCATCTACGATGCTGACCAGTCGGGCAGCGGCTTCCTGGACATCCTCAAGGGAGGAACGGAGCGCATCCTCACCAACATCAAGGATACCTCCTCCAAGGTCATCCAGTCTGTAGCCAGGTAAGATGCCGGTTGTCTCAGATAATAAGCAGTCTCGTCCGTTTTAGTCACTCCTAATGTAAAGCATCAGATTTTTACGATGCTTTTCCGAATAAAAGTCTCCCTGTACGTCAACTGACATAACGTGGACGTGGCTGATGTCTCCCCCATTGCAGAAAATCATTCCGTTATAATATTTTGACCGAAATTGCATTGTGACACATTTGAACGGGACCGGGGTTCCAAATAGATGGAGCAATTCCAATAAATGAACCGGTGGTTTTGGTGAATTTTCCAAGGGAAACTAAGCTGGGGAATTTTGGAAATATTGCCCCATTGCTAACATCCTTCGGACATTTAATACAATTAAATGGCAAATGAGGATACATGATAAAAGGGTCTCATATCCATTGTTGCCACCCTCTGCATTTGTTTTGGTCATTCTATTTATTTGTTGTGTTCTTTTCTCCTGTGTGTCCGATCCCTCACTATATCTCCATCTCCTAGCAACCCAAGGTAAACATTGAGCCTCGGCCAAGCTCCTGTAGTTTTTGTGTTTGATTTAGATTGAGTTCAGCTTCGCTACATTTGTATCGTCTGCAAAATAACTGCTAATTCGTGCTAACATCACCTGTTCCACACTGGCTTTTGAATTCCCACTCGCACAATCGCATACGCCGGCCAGACTCTACATTTTAAAAAGCTTGTTTTCAATCGAGCACCTGCCATTCTTTTCAAGGGGACATATTATGGAAAGCTGCCCGATCGAAGTTGCGCTATTATTTCAAAACCCAAAGTGAGGAAATGCTGTTGGATACACAAATTAGTAAACGGTGTCATCGGCTTTGCCTTCGGACAGTGCAACACTCGGAACAAGCAAGTGTGACGGTACCTGTTTTCAATTTTTTTGGGGCACTATACAGGTGAACCATTAATCTTGAACTTTCTGTAAAAAGAAGATGAACTGTTGCTCTTGCGTATTTTACTCAAAGGAAGAGGACGGTTGTCGCTTTCCTAGGAAGAAGAGAAACCGTTAATGCGCTTTCCACAAAAGATGGTTTGGTATTCATTTCGCACTTCCATGATCACAGCTGTACTTTTGTGCACTAGGCCCTTTTGAACTCCTTTTGGCTCTCGCTTGTGTATTTCATTTTATTTTTTTCAGGAAGAATATCAAATCATTGCAATCAGAGAATGAGTGTCAATCATTTGCTTTTTTTTTTTGTGAAGAGCGGGTGTCGACTCTATTCTGAATTGAAACGGCATAATGTGTCTCCTTTCAAGACTAAGAAGCAAAGTGTGTCAATGCATGAATGATTGCTAACTAAACAGTGTCCTAACCAGCGTCATATGCTCCTGATCAATTACCGTAGCGGATTATATGGAAGCTTGTTCAAACTTTTTAGCATGACTTTGATTAAAAACACACACACACACACACATAAACACAACAACGCTTCTGTCCTGGTTGAAATTATTCCATCAAGGCAATATTGAGCTGTTTCGGGGATCTAGATAAATTTTTTTGCTCCGGTTAAACTGGTGGGTCCAACATTGATTCTTGGGGCTGCACCAACACGAACGGTAACTGCAGCGACATAACACACTCACAGAGCTGCCAACCTCGGGAAATGTATTTCCTGAACCAATTTACTGGATTTTTTTTTTTTTTAAATGTCTTCTCCCCAAATTTTTTTTTCACTTCTCCAACCCTGCAATATCTGTTGCAGCTATGCCAAAGGTGACCTGGATATATCCTACATTACCTCCAGAATAGCAGGTCAGCACCTGGGCCTCAACCGTGCACCGTTTAATTCCCTTTTTTATATGCGAAGATAGAACATTTGAGTGTGTTTTTTTGTGTATGTGCGTATAGTCATGTCGTTCCCGGCGGAAGGGGTGGAGTCGGCGATAAAGAACAATATCGAGGACGTGCGCCTATTTCTGGATTCGCGGCACCCGGGACACTACGCCGTCTACAACCTCTCCAGACGTTCCTATAGGCCGTCCCGCTTCCACAACCGGGTAGGAATGCGTGGGGGGGGGGGGGGGGCAGATTGTCAGCCTTTTGTCGGTTTGGGCTTCAACCTCTATTCTAATCGGACGGTAACTCACAAACACCCCAGTATTTCTCGCTAACAGCGTCGCCTTTGTTTTTCTGTCGTTTGGCTGGCTGAAGTCTAGTCTCTCCTTTCTCAAGAGCACTTTGAAACAGGAGTTCAGGCCATCGTCACATCCCGGCTGGATGACTGTTCAGCCAATTCTCTTTTAAGCGTTTGCAGTTGGTCCAGAATGCTGCTGCTCGCCTCTTGACTGGTACTCGTAAGAGGGAGCACATACTGTAACTCCGAGTCTGGCATCCCTTCACTGGCTCCCTCTACATTTTCCAGTCCGTTTTAAGATCTTGTTATATGTTTTCAAATTTAGAAATGACCTAGGCCCACTTGACCCCCGGAGCCCCTCCGCCTCGACCCGGTGCCTCGGGTCTGCAGACCAGACACTATTAGTGGTGATTAGAACCAAGCGGAGGCTCAGAGGGAATTGAGCCCTTTGCGTTGCCGGTCCCTCTCTTTGTATTGAACGTTCAGTTCAGCAAGCTTCCTCGCTGCCCATCTTTAAAACTCGTCTTAAAACTACTGTCCCTGTTATTAATTTATTGTTTGTTGTTGTATGGATTATTTTTGCTCCGCATACAGCACCGTGTGTACAGCGGCGGTTGTTTTCGAGTGCTCTAGAAATACACTCGAGTCTTTTACGTGCTAGGTTTCCGAATGCAACTGGCAGGTGCGGCGTTCTCCCAACCTGCGCAGTCTCTACAGCGTGTGCAAGAACATGCACCAGTGGCTCAAGCAGGACCAGAGGAACGTCTGCGTGGTCCACTGCCTGGTAAGGGAAGCAGAAGTGGGGGGGCCTTGTTGTGTGTACGTGTGGCTTCATGTTGTCCGTTTTGGATGCAGGATGGCAGGGCGGCGTCCGCTGTGGCCGTTTGCTCCTTCCTGTGCTTCTGCCGCCTCTTCACCACGGCCGAAGCGGCGGTCTACATGTTCTCCATGAAAAGATGCCCGCCCGGCATTGCCCCATCTCACAAGAGGTGCCAACACCACCCGACGTTTTCATTCACACGCAATGACCATCACATGGAAAAGTGTCCTGATACGATACCATTCTTGCAGCTCGCAGTACTGTCCAAAACCGCACTTTTTTTTTTTTTTTTTTTGTATGATCTGTTCGAAGAGACTCGATCGCGTGATGCTATTCAAACAAAAAAATCTCGATTTTTTTATTTTTATTTTGGACCAATATATTTTTTCTTCTGTTTTGTAGGTACATTGAGTACATGTGTGACATGATGGCAGAGGAGCCCATCATGCCACACTGCAAGCCCGTGGTCATCCGCGCCATCACCATGATGCCCGTGCCGCTGTTCAACAAGCAGCGCAACGGCTGTCGCCCTTTCTGTGAGATCTACGTCGGCGACGAGAGGGTCCTCACAACCTCGCAGGAGTACGACCGGATGAAGTATGTTTTTTTGTTTCGTTTTTTATCAAATATGGAAAGATACAAAACACACTCATTAAAAGGCCTTGTCTTTATGCCGGCATGCGTGCGTGGGTGTGTTTGCAGCATTTTGTCCATGCACTATTAAGGATAAGCGGTTGATGAATGTGGATGGATGTGTTGTATGACGTGGTGAAGCGTTGTTGTCATCTATTTGATGACTTGCCAACTTGTGTTTGCGCCATACTTTCTATAGTCAGTGAACGACTTTGAGTAGCAGTAGAAGAATAAACTGTCCATTATATCAATTTAGCGCAAGGCTAACCTCTAAAACCAAAACTTTTGTTGATTGTAATAAATCTGATGCTGTTTGTTGTAATACAGATTATTAAGTGCTTGCAAATGCAAGCATAATATGGATACAAAATGTGGAATGATCCAAATATTTGGTTCATAGTTTTAGACTTCAGTGCCGCTCCCAAAAAGCTGTCATGACATTGAAACTTTTTAAAGCAACTTTTGAAACCTGAAGCTTTTCTGGAAAGCCAGTTTTAAAGCCCAACCTTTTGGTGTCTTTGGCTTTGTGCTCTTGTTTGTAGGGATTTTAAGATGGAGGACGGAAGAGCGGAGATCGCCCTCAACGTGACCGTCCAAGGAGATGTGCTGGTGGTGATCTACCACGCCAGGTCCACGCTGGGAGGTCGTCTGCAGGCCAAGGTCTAAATGAGCACCTCTGCCAAGGACTTTTTTTTCTCCTCCACATGATGATGCACACTACACTTGTTCCTCGTTGAAACGTCCGGGGGTTGAATTTCCAAAGAATGTTGTCATTCATCAAACATTGATTTCTCTGCTTTTGCTGCGTTTGCCGTTTCAGATGGCGTCCATGAAAATGTTTCAGATCCAGTTCCACACAGGCTTTGTCCCCAGAAATGCCACCACCGTGAAGTTTGCCAAGTAGGTCTTCAACGTTCAAGAATGCGCTCTCGGCTTCGAAACACAAATAGTTTTTGTTAAATACTATTAAACTTGGCTTATGGGCAATTTCATGAGCAACACTTTCTACCGACTCTTGCTATGGACTTCTTCTTCTGTGACTAACATCTGCACTGAACACACGCACGATTTAAATGAGCTGTTTACTATTGTTTTGTTTGTGCCAAGTAACTATGTTGACTTGAAATGAGGCGCTCCATTGACCAACCAATACACTTAAATTAGTCACAGTGGCAAGACTCTGTCCCTAAGATCTCCCGCGATGACATTATTTTCCGGCAGGTACGACCTGGATGCCTGCGACATCCAGGAGAAATATCCGGACTTGTTCCAGGTCAACCTGAACATTGAGGTGGAGCCCCGGGACCGGCCCAGCGCCAAGACTCTGCCATGGGATGGTTTCCAAACCAAGGGCCTCAACCCTAAGATCCTCTTTTCGTCTCGCGATGAGCAGCAGGAGATCCTCAGCAAGTTTGGTAGATGGCACGACTTACATGCTTTGGCAGCAATGTCATTTTTCAGGCCTGTGGAAGGTGTAAAAAAAAAAAAAATAATCGAACGTTTGAAAGGGGAGTAATATAGAAGAATGCCTGAGCGTTCGTCCATTTTTTTTATGATCTGCAGGTAAGCCAGAACTACCCCGCCAGCCGGGATCCTCAGCGTTCTATGACTCCAATTCGCAGCCGCAGCAACCCGCGCAAACGTCGGAAAGCTCGACCGCCTCGGAAACGGAATCTCCCGTGAGCAGCGACACCAACGCCAACAACTTCTTTCAGACGCTGGATTGGGAAGGTATGAGTTCATTCCATGTGCTCCCTGGGACTGCAAAATTCTGGGAGCTCAGTCACTGGCAGCCATTTTAGAGCAATTTGTCGGATTCTGTGGAGGCTAGCGAAGAAGAAAGCTAGCAATTTTACATGGATGGCTGCTTATTCCCAATACATTTGCATAAATTCACAGAGGAATTTGGAATATTTCCAAAATTCCCAATCTTCACTTTTAATAGAACCCGATCCATAGTGGTCCTTTCAAGAACCGTACAGATGAATTCCATGGGCCCTCTTCTTTTTGTTCAGACGTCAGCGGGCCACAGGACGCGGCAGGCATCCAAGCGGGAGGCTCCTCGAATGAACAGGAAGACCTCAGCGACCAGTCTGAAGGAGAGTCCTGCTCGTACTCGGCCCCCAGCGGCGAGCCTTTGTCGCGGGACAACAGCGAGCCGCTCTTCGATGCCGACTTCCAGGTACGCCGATGATAGCGTGTGGCTAGCCGGGGAGAAGCTGAAGTAGCAGTTTACACCTTCACACTGCACAACAGTCTCACAAGATCCGAATCAAAGCCCACCCCCCCCCCCCCAAAAAAATGCATGTACATTTATTGCCCGCTTCGCTTTCAACCCTAAAGCAGGATTCAAACTAAACCATGTGCCGCCACCAAGTGGTCGACGGTTGCATTACAGCCAACATTAACTAACGAATTAGCAACTGCACGTGAGAAGCATGAGAAGCTAACATAGCAGTGAAGAGTTTCACTCAGCCCCCGCCGCCCCACAGACTCCGACTCCCACCGCCGAGGACTCTCCCGCTGAAGACACAGCGGATCTCTTAGGGCTGAACTCAGAGCCCCAAGCACCGACGAGCTCCTCCGCTGGCCTGAAGGCCTCGGCCAGCCACGGCGACCTCCTCAACGACCTGTTTGCGCCACCTGCTGGACACACGGCAGCGACCCAGGAGGACCTGTTCTTCGGCGGCTCCAAGCGTAAGCGACTTTTTGAGAAGGGTTGGGGTGAATTTCTTTTGGGGGGTGGGGGGGGGGATTAAGGTTTTTGTGATGTTTGACTTGAAAATTTGCTCACTCCTTAAAGTCTCGTTCATATGACTTTCAAAGTGCACTTCCCGAGGAATTAAAATGTACTGATACCAGGTATTGGTATCAGCCTTTTTTTCGCTCTATCGGTTGCTCGTGACTTCCGCCGATTGCAGCCACCAAGAGCTAAAGCTAGTCAATTTGGAAAACATGGAGGAAGCTACTACTTACTGCGGCCGTTTGATCCACTGGCCAATCATCATATTGCGTCAGGAAGAAAGAAAGAAGGGGGTCTTTCTTCACAAACTTTAGTGTCATTGAATGTGATGACGTTTGACATAGACCGTAAATATACAGGGCGTGCTGTGCTTTTTTTTGGGGTGGGGGGCAGCCATGAGCGACCCGTTTGACCCGTTCAGGATGGGCTCCAGCTCAGGGGTGGGCTCCAGCGTGGGCTCGTCCCGGCAGGCCTCCGGCCCCGACCTGTTCGGGGACCTGATGGGTTCCGAGAGTTTGGCGCCGAGCAAAGCGGCTCCGACTTCCAACGCCAGCCTCTTTGACCTCAGTGAGTCCCAGCCCTTCCTTCGCCTACCGACATTCTGACCCTCGTGTGGATGTATTCATATTTGTACTTGCCGTCAGATAAGTTAGTAAACAGCGCTCCGAAGATGACGTCGTCAGCCAGTCACCCGGACCTCCTGGGCGGGTGGGACAGCTGGGCGGCGAGCACGTCGGCGGGCATGAGCGCCACTGCCAGCAGGCCCGCCTACGTCAGCGCCGGTGAGGGTCGGCCTACGTACTTGAATGCGTTATAATACATCATGTTTGTGTGTTTGTTTGTTTATTGGTGAGCTGTCACCTTTGTGTGTTCGCAGCTTTGAGTATGTCATCCGTGAACAAGACCAAGTCTCAGACCTTCGATCCCTTCGCTGATTTGGGCAACCTCGGCTCCAATTTACAGAGTAAATATAAACCTGTCATTTTCATTTAATATCGATGATGTGCGATACAGTTCACTCCAATTACGATATAATACAATGTACTTGGATAATCATACACGATTCGCTTCAATTCCGATTCGCAGACAATCTGAGTCACTCCGATTCCGCTGCAATTTGATTCTCCAGATTGACGATGCGGCACGATTCACTCCAGTTACACCACAATGTGATGCCTTCCGATTTTACCGCCGTACAAAACGCTTCTTTACATTCCGTACAATGAAAATGCTCAAACTGAATCAAAGTAGGACATGAGCTGACACAGCACAGTTGCACTTTTCAAATGAAGCTGAAGTGCTCCAACTGGTTGCTTCCAGATTCGACCAACAATAACTTCCCCGGGCCTACCAAGGCTGCACCGTCCTCCTCTTCGTCTTCGGCGAAGCCTCAAGGCCCGCCGGCATCCTGGCAAGGCGGCAAAGCCCCCAAGGGCCACAACAAACCCTGGCAGTCCGGATCCGGGTCTGCGCCCAAAGCGTCGGCGGCCCCGCCGTCCGCCGGCAAGCCCAACTATAACTTCAACTTCCCCAGCGTTATCAGAGGTCGCGAGGAGAGGGGCGTTCGGCCTCCGGGATTCGGTATTTCCCCGCCGTCGTGGTTTGCGTGTGTGCCGCGCACGTTGGCTCTAAATGGGTTTTTCTCGCTCCTTGTGTTGTCACGACGTAGGCCCGAAGCCCAAGGTCACGGAGGACGACTTTGGGGACCTGCTGTCAACTCAGGGCTTTTCTTCCAAGACGGATAAAAAAGGGCCCAGGACCATTGCGGAAATGAGGAGGCAGGAGATCACAAAGGAAATGGATCCCCTTAAACTGCAGGTATGCGCTCCCGTGAATGTTTATATTTTGTCACCAAAAGCCATTTTCCGGTCTGGTTTTTCCTGTTTTATAGTTAGAGGTGTCACCCCAAAAATTGTGTCAAAATCTCTGCTCTGCTTTGCACTTCTATTTGCACAAACAGCTTCTTTTTTTTTTCCCCCTTTTTTTTAGTCAGAAACCAGTCTTTATGATGAACCAAGCCCGTGTTCCACTGCTGATTATTTAAGAAAGCTAGAAATTAATTTGGCAGTCGATTAGTTTCAACATTTTATAAGAGCGGGCTCATTCCCTCCCACCACGCCACAAATGACTTTTGGTCAAAAAGGGAGCATGGCTTCAAAACCATTGGTAACACTGAGATATGAAAAAGAAAGTAAGTTTAAAAAAAAAATCTCCAGAGCGCTACAATAACACGAGTTCCTCACCAGGGCTGCAAAACTCCGCTTTGGAAAATGTGGAAAAAATGCATTTGTAATCTTTATTGTAGCTTGTAACTTTTATAGTTCTCTTGGTGAGCTCCTCGACCCGGCCGCGTGCTTTCAAACGACATTTTGTCCTCCCGCCCATTAGATCTTAGACTGGATCGAGGGCAAGGAGAGGAACATCCGTGCGCTGCTGTCCACATTGCACACGGTGCTGTGGGAGGGCGAGACCCGCTGGAGGCCGGTGGGCATGGCCGACCTGGTCACGCCGGACCAGGTGAAGAAATTCTACAGGAAGGCTGTCCTCGTGGTCCATCCAGATAAGGTGCGCTTTGGACACACTGCATCTACAGACATACGGTGGTACCTGGACTTGGGATAGCCCCAACTTAATTGGGGCACTTGGCCCTTGCATACGGGCAAGGAGAGTCACAGATGCACTTTCAGCCATTTATAGGATGACATAAATAGTCCAACACACAAATAGCAAATGAAGACACAGGCAAGGAGCATGGAGAAGACGCATTAGTAACATGAGTGTCATTTTCTTAGTTATTAAAAACATGTAACCAAAAAAAAAACAATTGCAGTTTCTTAAGGTGACCCCGAAAAGATTAAATGCATTTCAATTCATTTCAGGAAGTAAAATGCGACTTGAAATGCAGAATGGAGAGCCTGCATGTGCATGATTGCGTAACATGATGCTAATCCCAGACACTGAAGTTCCTGTTGTTAGCATCATGCTATGGTACTTTGCCGACTGTGTGCCCCGCCACAGTCAGACCCGATGCACTTGTCACCATGAGGTTGAAGAATGAAGAATTGATAGTGTTTGACATTAGGTCGTTCACTTTATAAGTGCACATAAAATGATGTCATTTTTAATTCGATAAGATCGACTCCTCGAGATCAACATAAGGTCATTTGATAATTGATTATTTGTGGTTTAATTGAATGATAAGCACTCATTCGTTCGTTTTTTTTTCCCCCACCTTTGCCCTTCCTCGCTGTTTTTGACTCACGGCGTCCCCTTCAGGCAACGGGCAAACCTTACGAGGATTACGCTAAGATGATCTTCATGGAGCTGAACGACGCCTGGTCAGAATTTGAGAACCAGGGATCCAAAGCGCTATTTTAGTAGGAAAAACAACAAAAATGACACAAAGTGACAGTCCGGATGTGGACTGCATTTGAACAAACATGGAGCCCTCTGGAGCCTGATTGGACGAGACTGAGCCCACATTGGGCCTTCTGTTTGTGCGGGGTTCAGAGGTCTTGCACAGACTCTGGGAGGTGTCCTTCTTTCACTCCCTTCGCTATCTCTCCATGTCCTCACAAGGAAAAAAAACCCAACACTCTTGACTCACTTCAAACATTCGAGGAGTAAAAATCGGGACGAGATTGAGGAATTCCCCGAATGCTGAAAAATCACAATGACTTTTGCAAACAAAAAAGGCTACATGCTAAAATGCTAACATCTGCTGTGTCAGTGTCTGTCAATATTGCAGACAACTATACAAATTGGCTGCCAAAAACAATGTGATTATGCGTCTGCTGCTTACTGCGCTTCTTAGCTTTGCGCTAATTTCTGACAAAAAAACAAAAAACATCAACCACACAAACAAAAGTGCTCTTTTATTTAATATAGTCGTCCACTTGTGCTATGCTACGTGGCTAACAATAAGGCTCTTAAAGATGGAGGGTGGCGAGCATTCATTTATCTCCATGCTGTGCTACCGCTAACTACTGACACCCCAGCAATCCAGCTCGTGAGGATGGAGGGAGAGCAGTGGATTAGTTTCATGTTACGCAGCTCACCATATGCCCTCCGACAATGGGACACATAATAAAGGAAAGTGTACATGCAGTTAGCATCATGCTATGCTAACTCACTGACATCGTGCACCCCAACAATCGGGGTTTTTTTATAATGTGGCAGAGCGGTCGGTTAGCCTCATGCTATGCTATGTCGCTAACTCGATTCAGTCCGACTATGAAGTAGCTCATTTTGATAGGAGCGTGTCAGTTAGCTTCACGCTGAGATAATTCCCCAAACACATGCGCCCAAACAGTCAGGCTAGTCCGGCAAAGCATTGAGTTTGGGCTAGTACTACGCGGTGACGCTAACCTCCCGACAATGACCGAGTGAAGTTGGCAAGGTAGCCAAGCGTAATCCTTAACCACACATGCTACATGTCGGACAGGAGCTTGCACATGTCGGCAGCGCTTGCTAATATTTGAACAAGCGAGGCTGATGTTTTTGGATTGACGTCCATCAACTAGAACAGGACACGTGATCGATTGGCATATTTCACGTGGGTACATTGTGTGTGGAATTATTATAAATACAATACATCCATCAAGTGGCTTTGTGAAGATGACATTTGAGTGCCATGTGTGTGCGTGGGTGCGTGTGTGTGTACGCAGGCGTGCGTGCTTTTTCCTAAGAATAACATCACACACTGTTGTTAATTGACTTTGTTTTAGTTCACATTTTTACCTCATGGACCAATCCAATCACTTTATTATTTATTATTATTATGACATTCTATTCATGGATGATTAAAAACAATATGAATTGGGAAAAAAACATGTTAGATTTTCACATGATAATGTTTTAGAGGGTGTGTGGGGGACCTCTTTGATTCCATTCCAGAGCTTATTAATAAGAGTGCTTTTTACAAATACATAAATATATATATCCTTGTTGTTATACATCCTCTTTTTTTTTACTTGTTTTCTTTGTTTATTTTTTCTAATTTGAGTTGACAGTATAATCATATGGATGGAAAACATCATTACACTGTCTAAAAAGTGAATGTAGAAAAAAAATGATTAAATGTCCTGAGGGAAATTAGGTGTTTTTTTTGTTTTTTATATGTATTGACTGACCACACTTTCAGGCATGTTTTACTTCTAATGGTCTATTTTGCTTCATGCTTTTCCACTAATTAGCTAACAGACTGCACTTCTGTTGCAGTCTGAAGCTAATAACGATGCAATGAGAACATTTGGTCAGCTACCACATGACATGAATTTGAACTGTGTGCGTTACTGTACTCTAAAGTACTTATAAACATCCAAGTACAGCTCTTGATTTAGTAAACTGTGAACGACATGTGAGGAAAAACTGAATAGATGTATAATATGCGTCAGTAGTATGCTGCTAGCTCCAACTGAGTGAGCCTGTTCGATGCTGTATGTTGTGTGTATCACACCCAAAAAAGAAAAATAAGAACATGTTTTTTTTAGGGCTTTATTTCAAAGGTTGAAAAACCAATCCCAAATGTGGTGCTCGGGTGCACTCAGCGCCTCACCCTAAAGAACAGAGCCCTTCACGTGATACAAGAAGAAGAAAAAAATGTGGAAGCAACAGAACAGAAATGGGATGTTCTCGAGTCAAAGTGATCCAAGTAAGCTTCGCTTCCACCAAGCCGTCTGATTGCGATCGGCACACGGCAAATCATGACCAGGCCTCGTTTTTTTGTATTGTTTTTTTTCAACCCTTTGTCACAGTTAAAGACCCCAAAATGATGAGTGTACGAAACTGCACTGCTCGGTGGACACCAGGCTTGAACGTCCCTCAGAGTCTTCAGAGGACAGACCAAAGTAGCATGTTTTTCTTCCGCAGTTCTCGATTAGCATGCCAAAAGATCCACAAGATGGTTCCACTTGGCTGGCTGGGCCTTGACTTGGAAGTGGCTTAGAGCGAGCGTGCAGAAACGGCGATGTTCTGTGGAGACCGGACAGGCACTTAAAAATGGGATGTCCCCTCAATTTCCTGCTCTAATCCCCAAATATAAAACAAAACAATCGTCATCTGGTTCATCCGCAGTAAGTCTTCCAGGCCACCAAATGACCATGTGGCATCTGAAAGAGGACAAAAGAGGAGATGAGTCCGTGCGAGATTTTGGGGCAGCCCAACTTTACCCAGGAAGTAAAGTAGATTAAAAAAAATGTGAGGTTGTCACTCAGCAAGGAAAGTGGAGAGGTACCAAAGAAGGATGTATTTTACCCCAGAAGGAGTGTAAACCGGCCGAAGATGAATGGTGGTGGTTGTTACTAAATGGGTTAGGCAGACCAGTACCCCAAAATGGGTGACACCTAGTAAAGGTTATTTACCCAGGAAGTAAGGCACACCCGTGCGAAAGAGTCAACCTGAGGAGTAAGGCAGATCTGTACCAAAGAAAGACGGTCATTCCATCGAAGCAGCACCAAATACGGAAGGATGGCACCCAGAAAGTATGGCAGACCAGCAACACAGCACGAAGATTGTTACCCAGGAAGTATGGAACGTTTTCACCCGAAAAGTCAGATTGGGGGGGCGGCATGATGGGCGACTTGTCTACCTCACAGCGCGGAGGTGCAGAGTTCGATTCCGGCTGCGGCCTTCCTGTATGGAGTTTACATATTCTCCCGGGGCCTGCGCGGGTTTTCTCCGGGTACTTCGGTTTTCCTTCTACATTACAAAAACATGCGTGGCACGTCAATGGAACACTCAAAATTGTCCCGAGGTGTGAGTGCGGATGGTAGTTCATCTTTGTGTGCCCTGCGATTGGCTGGCAACCGGTTCAGGGTGTTCCCCGCCTACTGACCGAAGACAGCCGAGATCGGCTCCAGCACCCCACGCGACCCTTGTGAGGAGAAGCCAATTAGAAAATGGATGGATGGATGGAAGTCAGGTTCACTAAAAACCTAAAGTTGCTACCTGGGAAATTAGACAAACAGTTTTAAAGAATGAGGGTCGTTGCCTAGTAAGTAAGGTAGACCGGTCCCAAAGAGGGAAGGTTGTTGCTTGCAGGAAGTAAGGTCAGCCGGTACTTGTGAATGAGGGGTTGCCACCCAGGAAATGAAGGAAATTGGTACCAAAGAATCAGCTTTCCTATCCGGCAAGCATGCTCGGCTGGTATCAAAGAACAAAGACTTACCAGGACTATCCTTCGTTGGAGACCTTTGGAAGTAGGTGACCATTCATCGCTGCCTCCAACGGTATTTCCTGAACACACACTCTTCAGTCCACGCACGAGAAAAACAACTATGTTGTTTACAGCAGGGACTGTGTCTTCCACCTCACCATTGTTGATTCCAGCTGCATCTGACGAGATGCTATGTTGCTCTCTTCCGAGGGACAATGAGTGGCGGGGGCAGCGTCCTGGGGAGTGGGGGGAAACATATAGTAACCTAGCATCTAACAATCGTCGTCGATAGAACTGAGAGTGTGGTACGCACCTTGTGGATTTCAACAAGTTCTGCTTCTACATTAACAGCAGCAGGTTCTGCTTCCGCCTTTGGTTCTGGTTCTGGTTGAGGTATGCGAGCAACAACTGCTGGTTTTGGTACCGGGACAAGGTCCTCCTCTGGTTCAACCACGGGTTCTGGGTTGAGGGAGCAGCCGAAGACCTGTTCTGCTGTCTGTTGTCCTCCAGTAACTGGTTCTGGTTTAGGGATCTTCTTGGGTTCTGGTTCAGGGATCTCCCTGGCTTCCGTTTGTTCTGATACACCAGAAGGCTCTAACGATTCCGAGTCAGAGGTGCAACCGATGAGTTTTGGTACACTGGCGATAACCTGCTGTACCGACTCTGATTCTACCTTAAGGGCCAGTTTTGCTTCGACTACCGGTTGTGGGGCGAAGGTGCAACAGATGACCTCCTCTGACATCTTTTGGATCGCCACTTGTTCTGGTTTTGGGTCTAGCTCTGGTACACTAGCCACAACCTGCTTGACCATATCTGATTCCGCCCTAAGGGCCGGTTCTGCGTTAATTACTTTTTCTGAGTTGAGTGTGCAACTAAGCATTTGTGGCACACTAGCACCAACCTGCTCTCCAAATTTTGGTTCCACTTTAGCGGCCGGTCCTCTTTCAGTGACTGGTTGTGAGTTAAAGGTGCAACTGACCAATTCTGGTAAACGAGTGACAACTTGCTCTACTGGCTTTATTTCCTCAGTTACGGTTTTTGATTCAGGTGCAGTGGAGACCACTTCCTGAGTTGACTTGGGTTCTACTTTCTGTCCTGCAGCTGGTTTTGGTTCAGCTGCAGAAAAGGGCTGACTTGCGTCTGCTGCAGGTTCCGGTGCCAAGACTTTGCATTTGATCTGTAGAGGAGAGGACCAATGTGAGTCATCCAGCCAAGAATTCGGACATCTTGATTTCCAAGCGTGAACCAAACCTGATCACCTGCCCAGCCACCCTGCAAAAATGTGTTTTGTCAAATGGGTACATAAGATGTTTTGTTACGAGGGAGGTAGATGAATACCGAAAGAAGCAGACCAAAGAAGGAAGGTTGCTACCCAGCAATTCGACCAAGAAGTAAATTAGTGCTTGTTATTCAGGAAGTAGAGTAGACCAAAGATACACAAGAATAGAATGCGTTACCCGTGAAGGAAAGTAAACCAAAGAAGGATGGGACGGTTTTTACACAGGGAGTACCCAAGAAGACCCCCCACCCCCACCCCGGCCCTGGCCAAGTGTTTGAGGCCGCATGAATAATTGCAAGCCTCCCACAGTGTGACATTCAATAATTCATCCATTTTACTGGCATCCATCTTTAATTTAGGGCTAGCGAAGCTTCACATCCCCAAATGGATAAACAAACGAGAATAAACGTGGACGTATAGTCAAGTCAGATTTATTTCTATAGCCCTGAATCACAAAAAGTCTCAGAGGGCCTCCCATGCCCACGGTTGACGAATATTCACGACATGCCCCAATCTTAACCACCAGGAGAGCAAGGAAAAACCATCTGGGGGGGAAAAAATGAGAATCAAAGCCTGCCTTCTTTTGGCACAGATGTCCCTCTACTTCCTCTTCTGTCCCTGTGTCTTGAGACTATTTCAGAGATTCTGGGGATGTTTCTTGGCTTTCGGCGGACAGATGTGCTTTGGCTGCTATCTATTATGCCACTGCGATCCCACTCCCCCACCCTAGAACTGTCCCACACAATCGACCATCGCCCTCTGCTCCACTTTTTAAACTAGCACAACTTATGCCAGCCTAGCTCCGATGCTTCAGTTTTGCAGGGGATTGACCTCTTTCACTGGGTTGCGTGTGAAAGTTCTAAAACTTCTGGAGCTTCTGTTTTGACTCTGACGTCACCATTTTTGCAAGGTCACCGCGTGAAAACCACCGTTGCTGCCTTCTGTGTAAGATGTTCTTGCCTGACTTGCTGGTTGTGGTTCTGGAGTGGCTTCTCCAAGCGCCTTCTCAGAGGGGACCGGCTCTGGGACCGCCGGCCGAACCTGGGCTGGTGCTTGCTTCGCCACTTCAGGTTGGACCTTGGCGCTCCCTTTGGTCGTCTTCTTTGGTTCTTTGGGGGCGACCGCGGGCGAGGGTTTTGCTGGCGAGCTGCAGCTGTTGTGTTCCTCTAGCGCTCGTCGTTCCTTCTGCTGGAAATGGAATCACCAAAGTAAAATGACTGTGATGTTTACAAAAACAAAATGCGAACGTCAGGTGTGTCTGAGCCGCTAAATGATTTTTTGGACCGATAATTTACAACAAAAAAAATACTTTTGGTTAATCCAAGACCAAATTGTTTACAATTATTCCCAAAACATGTACGCTGGCTTTGTTGAAGTCAACATTTTCTCTGCTCATAAAAATTAACATTAGTTGGCCCAAAGATTCCTATAAAAAAAATATTAGCTAATGTGTGCCAATTAATTAATTTTAACCCTCCCCCCAACTGAATTGTCTTGAAGATTTAAAAATTGAAAGATTTTTAAAATTATTCGGTTTGGAAGACTCCAAATTGTGTTTCCAAAACCCCGTTATGCGCATCGCACGGCGGGCTCGGCGTCGCATAGTTCTGCACTGGTTCCCCATCCCGGGTCCAACAAAAAGATCAATACAGCCCCCTGGTTACATAACAATGCCAGCGGTCGCAACCCGACGCGTCCTGACAGGTGCGACGAGCGTGAAAGTGCGGCCGTCAGCAGAAGCCGCATAGACGAGAGCCAGCCGGCCTAATCGCATCACCGCCGCATGCTAATCATGACACAGTCGGCGGCGGGAAAATGCTTTTGTTCGTGGCGGCGGCCATCAAAACAAAGACCTTTGCTCACCCAAACATACAAACGTGGCTGCACGACTCAAAATGGGTCCCGGTGTACAAACTGACCCACACGTCCTTCGAGATACTTTGAAAAGGAGCCCCACAATTGATCCCGATACACAAAGATGCATGCTAGTTTGTTCAAGACTTCATTGTTGATGATGTTGACCAAAATATACGAAGGGCTGGGACAGACTCTAAATTGTTTGTTTACAAAACCGCGTACCTTCGCTTTGTTGAAAACATTTCCTAGGTTTGTCATGACCAAATCATTTTAAAAACCTTTCTTGGGCTTGCTGGCACGTCGGAATTGTTTGCGGGGTTTACAAAATATTTCTGTTGGATTTGTTCATGACCTTAAATTGCTCACGATGTTTAAAAAAATAATAATAATAAGGATTTTTTTTTTGGAGAAAGATTTTTCAAAATGTAGGTTAGGTTTGTCCGTGGTAAATGTTTCCAAAATTCTACTTTAATTTTGGTGACCACACAAAATAGTCTGTAACGTTCACCCTCACTCCCCCGAAAAAAAAATTAGCTTTTGACATCCCCCATCCTAAATGACTCCCACTCAATGCCCGACCTGTCCCCCATCCAACGTTCATCCATCCTTCATCACGGCTCGATTGCCGGTGTCTGATTTGGTATGATGACTCAGCATGGAAGCTCTCATACGGCAGGAATTCAGAGTTGGGGTTAGGACAGCATCCCCAGCAATCCTCCTGAATGTCAGGCTATTTAAACCTCACGTAACCTCTCCACTTAATCCATCCCTTTTTGTTTTTTTCTCCAAGCTCAAAATAGAAACGCTTACCTCCTTAAGTGTGGGACAAATAAAGGATATCTTAATCTTAAATGTGCCTCCTCACAACAAAAGTTTGTTTACATTGACACCGATGCTCATTTTTTTTGCTTCTTTTGAAACCGCAAAAATTCTGAAATTGAGTTTTATTTTTCAGTCAAAAATAAAAGTATCGCTCGGAAATCCCAGTGATCATTCCAGTCCGCCATTAATTTTATTTTTTTATGTTTATTTTTTTTAGCCCTCAGTACAAACACTTTCCTGACTTCGTTCAAAATACTCCCTTAAAAAATAAAAAATAGTACTGATGTTGACGCCCCTTTTTTTTTTTTTTGTTTAGCAATCGGGCTTTTTGTGGCTGTGTGGCACGCGGCTCACTCACCACTCTCCTCATGCGACGCTGATTCTTCTTCCTCTTGCTGGGCATGTTGCCGTGTGAGGATCACTGGCGACAGTGATGATGATGAAAATGAAAGATGCAGTCAATGGAAGTGTCTCAGAGAGCAGACTCTTTATACAAAGCTCCGCCTCCCCTCAGCTAACTCTCTCTCCTGCACACACACATTCTCCACTTCTTCCATGGGGCCCAAATGTGCGTGTGTGTGCATGGTGTGTGTGCGTGAGAAAGTGACACGCCCCACTTTTTAGGACCGTGGACACACATGGCAACAACAAAACGTGCTTCATTTTTTTTGAAGGACTAAATTATATTCCAAAAAGACATTTAAAGAAAATTGTGATTTCATGAAAAAATTGAATAAAATACGGGCGGTCCGGTGCTCCAGTGGTTAGCGCGTCGACCTCACAGTGCATACGTTATGGGTTCGATCCTGGCTCCGGCCTCCCTGTGCAGTTTGCATGTTTTCCCAGGGCCCGCGTGGGTTTTCTCCGGGTACTCCGGTTTCCTCCCACATTCCAAAAACATGCACGGCAGGTTGATTGGGCACCCCAAATTGTCCCTAGGTGTGATTACGAGTGGGAATGGTCGTTCATCTATCTGTGCCCTGCGATTGGCTGGCAACCGGTTCAGGGGTGTCCTCTGCCTACTGCCCGAAGAAGTTTATTTTTTATTTTTTGTAGTTTTAATGTGTAGCATTGGAGGAGGTCAGAGAAAACTAACCTCCTTTTTTTTTTGTATGAAGTAAATATTTTTCCGTCGACGGTTGTTAGCAAAGTGTCAAAAGCTCGCAATTGGACATTTGTAATAATAATGTCCATTTTCAGTGCCGTTCTAGTTTTCTGTTGAACATCATTTCAGGAAGAAGACAAAGCTCTCCGGATCGTCGGCATCCTTTTGGTGCGCCTCAGTGCATTTCCTCTCATGCAAAATTAAAGACAAGGAATCTTGAGTGAGCTTCAGAATGGTGCCAATGCTTTACGGCATCTCCCTCGCTTTTTCTTGAAATTATGATTTTAAATTTAAAAAGGATTTGACATTCAATAATCGTTGGCAAAGAAAAAAGTAGTCTGATCTTGAAATACTTCCTTCCCCTTTTTCACTCTTGTTCTTGCAAATGTTAAAAAAAAAAACAATAACAACGTAATATACAGTTCCTGAAAGAATTGTGTGGCTTTGCAGTTTCCGTTATATATTAGGAAGATTTGAAAATGTATTTTCCTCGTGTTTTACAAACCCACGTGTAGCTTTCCGACGTGAGAAAAAGTGATAAGGATCCAGATGTCACCTGTGCCATCGTCAAATGTGGACGATACCACCAACTCGGGCTTGACGATGCAGACTTTTAAAAGCATATCAGTTTAAGTAACCCAAGGACAAGGAAACTACGTCAACTAAAGAAGACTCGTGCGTTTAATGACATAAAAATGTTTAGCGATTAGCGTAATGTCATAATTTGAATATCTTGATTGGTGGAAAATGCCCCGAACCCCCGTCGCCATAAGGTGGTCTCATCCATGTGAGTCCAGTCCAGGTGGAAGCGTCGTCTTTGGTCAAAGGCAAAGCAACTCGGGAAAGCTCCGAGACGTCGTCATGTTGCCGACTTTCTTGATGCTAACCCTCGCCGTCGTCGTGGCGGCGACAGGAAGCGACAACGAAACCATGGCGGCCCGGGAAGGCCAGGTCAACATCGCCCGGGGAAAACTGCTGGTGACCCTTTTCGTCTCCTCTAAGTCCAAATCAGGACTCTTTTTTTTTTTTTTTTTTTTTTTAATGGAAAAATGAATAAATCATGTAAAATGTGTTAAAAAGTAATTTGGAATAAAATCGCTGTCATTTTAGGAATGTATTACTTATAATTGATTATGTTGTTCTAAATAAAATAATTTGCAAGGGTTTTTTTTTCTTCCCCCAGGCTCCCAGCGTGGTTGGATGAGGCATCAAGAAAATGCCCGAGCTGCATCACTTCCTGTTGGAGCGCTGGGCTTTGTAGTATCCTTTTCGTCAACGCCTTTCCACGCAAACTTCATTTTGCGACATTATAATGGCGAGGCGTTAGCTTTGCTTGAGATGGCATCGCCTTGAATGGTTATCTATATTGACTTTGTTGAATGTTTAAAAGTGTGGTTGAAAAAAAAAACTGTAAGTTACCTTCCCTGGTGACGTATATTATTGTGGTAAACGACTTTGAAGGATCTTTAATTTTACAAAAAACATTAGCTTTGTCAAAGATTCAAATGTTTACGGAAACAATTGGTTTTTTTCCAGTTAAATTTGCGACGTTGACAGAAGGGAACGTTTTAAAAGTATTGTCATCAAAGACTCCAAATTGTCCATGTTAAAAAAAAAAACCAAAAAAAATTACAAAACCGTACGCTGTCGAATCAAATTTCAAATTTGCTTTTGACAAAAACAAAACAAAAAACACGCTGTGTCAAATGCTCAAATTGTTTACGTAAAAAAACGAACAAACAGTTTTGTTATTTTTGTTTATGATATTTCAGAAAACTTCCACGTTAGGTACGTCTCTTGGTCGAAATTTCCTTGACCGGAAATTTCCTCGCCCAGTCACAACCTGGAGTACGATTCCTCAGAGGAAGTGGACCCTCGACTCATTTTTTATGATGACAAGGACGAGGTTGTGAAGGTGACCTTGGACATGCCCACGCTTGGCAACTTTTTGAATAAGAAAGAAAAGTAATTCAGAACGTAATTTTTGGGGTTTGTAGACTGTCAGTGTGAAAGGCATGAAGGCCATGGAGATCGCCGCCCTGCTGGACTCACTGGGCTTCTACAAGCGGTCGCAGAAAGGCGAAGTCGTGCCGGAGGAGTTCCAGAACTTCCCCTTGCGTGCACCCCGCGATGAGCTGTGACGCCCCCCAGCGGTCGAACGCTGCCCCTACGTCCCGCGCACGCCATTGATGACGAGCGGAGCCTCAAGGTGTTTCAAAAAACAAATCCCGGCTCCGTTCTGACGGCTCGCTGGGCCCGACGTAGCGTGCATCCGTCGTACGCTTCTTCCTCACATGCAAAATGCAATAAAATCAAAATCAAAAAGTCCTGTCGCAATTTGTCTCAAGGGCGTTGGATTCCCAGCGCCTTGGAACGGTTTCAGGCGACGTCATGAGAAGAGTTCAACTAATCCCCGAGGCGCCCGCCTCCTGCTCGCTAATCTGATTTGCAAGTGTGCGTGCGTCTGTGTGCAATGCCCGTGTTTTACTCGCCGGTTCCCCACAATGTCGGTAACGCCGGCGTGGGCCCGGCCTACACCGGAACTTCGCACGTCGACAAAGAGCGGCGTGACCTCTCACCCTCGCCTTCAGTTTCACGTTCAGGTTGGTCCTCATTCTTGACGTGACGACATTCTTCGTTGGGTTCTGTCTGAAGGGGGATTAGCAACACACTGAAGAGCCACAACAACACGTGGAGACAAAAGATGTTTGTTTTTTGTTTTTTCAGCCTTGGCGTGCGGTGGGCTGCCGTGCGACGTGGCTCTGCACATGTTGATCTACTTCAACATGTTTTATTTACCCTGCTGGTGGTTTTCGTCCGTCTGCATGCTACAAGTTAAGGTAGGCGCCCCGACTCGTGGTCGAACCCGGCCCAAGCCGAGCTCAACTGGAGCCACCGAGAACAGCGATGGGCCAGGTTTGGGTTGGGCTTTGATTGAAAGCCAACGACTTTGTTTTTCAGTTTGCGTACCTTCCGGGATACTATCAGGGCCTGCTGATCAGCGGGATCGCCCTCGTCACCATCGTGGAAATCGTCCGCCTTTACCTTGGCTACTTTGGGAATCTGCACGAGAACGTAAAAGCACTTCATTCACATTTGTACTTGTTTTTGTATTTCACATCCCTTTTTTTGTTGTCATTTTGGTACTTGATCTAGTTTGTGTCTCAAGTAGTCCGTCTCGTCCAGGGGTGTCAAACTCATTTCCCATTGTGGGCCGCATACGTCCTCAGTAGATGTCAAGTGGGCCGGACCATTAAAATGACACCATACTCTGCTATAAAAAACTAAAATATCATGTCTTTCCTTTGTTGTGGTACAGTGAAGCACGAGAACATGAGGAAAATGTTGAAATTTAATGAACATATCTTTTACCTAACATTTCATGAAACACCTTCGATTTCCTTAGACAAATGTGCAATTTACTTTGGTCATTCACATATATGCATTGTCATTGGTGTTGAAAAATATAGTCATGAAATTTAGGATTAAACGAGATTTATAAAGAAAGGATTTTTTTCAATCATTTACACATGTCCATATAAAATCCAAATTTAATCTCTGCCTACACTTTACAAATGAAAGCGAAAACAGTGTGCCCCCTAGCGGATAATCCACGAATTATCAAAAAATGTTCATGTCTTTTATGCATTTTTTTTCCATTTTTAAATTATCCCGCGGGCCTAATCGAACCTCCTTGGGGGGCCGGTTCTGGCTCGCGGGGCCGTATGTTTGACACCACTGGTCTAGTCTCTCCATAATTTGATCCATTTGTCCACAAGAGGGCACGCTGGAGCCGTGACGACGTTGTTGCTTTTGCGCAGGTTGCGTGGCTGTGCTGCTTCTGCGTGCTGACGGTGTCGTTCCAGCTGCCGGTGCTGCTCTTCTTTGTGACCGACGAGGGCGTGCTCATCTTGCCGCTGGAGCGCGCCGTCCACTTGCTGCTGCTGGCTGCCGCGCTGGCCCAGATTGCGGCCGCCGCGCTGGCGTTGCGCATCATGACCAGGAAGCTGACGCTGCTCTTCCACCTGCGCCAAATAGCCAAGGTGGACAGCCTTGGCCACGCCGCCGGCGCGCCCGCCCTCGGCCTCGGCCTGGCGTACCGACGGGTTACAGTTAGTTAGTGAGTCCGTTGCCTCCACTTTGAAACATTTTTTTGGACGGCGTTTTTCTCATAGAAATATCACTCTTGTACTGAGCACTTCCGACCATCAGAGGGCAGTCAGGGACTAGAAATAATCCCGAACATCTGCATCAGAAGCGACAAAACTTGCTTATTTTTACACTTGAACGAGAGTAAGGACTGTCACTCCAAACATGGCCTGCAAGATTAAATGATGGCCAAAAATTGACACTGGCACGGATTAATTGTATGTTACTGTTTTGATCACCTTTAGTCATTATTTTTTGTCAGAATGATGCAAGAACAAATTTGTATTTTTGGAGATAAAAAATTAGTTGCTCAGAACTAATCTGGGCCAGTGCGGCAGCCAGCAGCAGCACTTTAATTTGTTTTTCTAACTTCATGAAATGCTTTTCGTTAATTGGGGCCCAAGCAGCGAAACAGACTTTGCATTTCAGAATGAATCGTCTTAGAGAATTTATCCGATCTTCTTCAAACTTTGGGGCTTTCATCTAAAGATGTTTGAGATGAAAAGTTACTGAAGGCGTGGCCGGAAACTTATGAAAATTTGCACAAACATCAGGTCTGACCAAACCTTTTCTATTTTTGAGGATTATTGTCCTGTGTGGCAGTACCCCATTTTGGCCATGGTTGCCAGGGCCCTTTATAACTTTTTTTTTAAACGGAATCTTTCCCAATCAAAGCGTAGCATTTTTAATACATCATACTAACAAGAGAATCTTCACATTTCCCAAGAAAAATCTTAAAGGATATTAATAGACTAAAAGTTATATTTTCCCTGAGGAAAAAAAATGCAGTTTTGGAAATAAATAATGTCCTACATGTAAAGTGAGAAAAATATCTTTTTTTTCCAGAGGGTTGTATTTTTACAAGATTTAAAAAAAAAGAAGAAATCACAACATCACAAAAACAAAGCCATCTTTTTATTGAATGAAAATAAATCATCTGTGTTTTTATTATGTTAATTTTCTGGACTGTTCGTTTTTCCACTCTTTGTTGTCACCATGACAACTGAAGCACACGCCATCTTTTCTCTTTATTTTTCTTCCAAGCTGCTGGGTGGCGACACGGCAACGTTGGCCTACATTTTCCAATATATTTTTATCTGTATTTTTTCTGTGTGACGTACAAGCGGATTGACGCACTCCAAGATGTTTTGTTCCTTTTTCCAAGAACGGATCCACACCTCTGCAGTAGACCACCCCGTACGACCCCCCCCCGCTTCCCCCCACCACATCCATCCTGTTTCCATTAGCAACCGAGTAGAGAAAAGTAAGACGCGCATGCAGTAATTCACGGATGGGACACTTGGTGCTGATAGGGCGCTTCACGGTGACATCATCAATTTGCCATACAGCCGGTGGCGTTCTGTTGTTCCGCTGTCTCAAATTAGCCATTGGATGTTTTCAATTTTCAGCGATACGCCGCGTGAATATTTCAGCATTTGCCACGGCGAGTGGAACACGAAGTGAAATTTGAAAAAAAGAAATGTCAAGAACAATGTGCTTTTTAACAAAACATGAGGGACGTTTCGTCTGGAGTGTAATGCTAGCCTGTTAGCGTAGCAGCGTTATGCTAACGTTGAGCTAGGGAGGGCAACATGGCAGGGCAGGAGTTGATTGGCTGATGAAATAGTTCACAATTTGGTCAGATGCATGGCTGACGGCTGCCATATACAGGTGTGTTGTAATATCATTTGTTAATCGCTTTGACCTTCGTCTTGTCTGACTAATTAGTCAAAATAGGTCGAATCGATGTTCCCTGGCTGGGAATTGAAAAATGTGTTTGATAAACAAACAACCCGCACTGTAACTTTAATACAATGCTAGACTTGCTCTACATGACACAAAAAAAATGATGGAAAGGTTTGGACTGAATACATATTCAAATAAATATGGCCACATTAGCAGCCCAGGCCATGAATATCTTTTGGTTCCCCTACCCTCCGGCCCACCGCTCCACTTCAACACAGTTAATAGTCACCCGAGTCCCCGTCCAATCAAACGCTTGACTACCTTAATGAGCCAAGTGACACCAAGGACCCAAATAGAAACTCAATCATGCTAATGCTAATACTCATGAAGCACCGGGGAAAGGCACAAAGTGCGAGTTTGTACAACAAAATTAAATACCGGTACCTGAATTGATGCACGTGGTAGTGGTTATTCGAACCTGTTAGCACATTAGCACCTATCAGCGTTGGTTCGTATGTTACCCTTTGAGTGCAGGTGCTACCACATATTAGTGAATGTTGGAGCAGGTTAGCATATTAACTTGTACTTGCGCGTTTTCAGTAAGTGCGTGATAAATGTGAACGTGTCATTTCATGTTTGCGCATTGCACTGGAGGATATTTCAGCATAATTCTAAGAATATTTATTTGTCTTAGTGCAAGTTAGCATATGTTAGCAAATGCTTTCGTGCATATTGATGAATGTTAGCATCGTGCTGTCATTTCAAGTTTGTGCATTCAAGCATATGTTATCGCATGTTGGTGAATGAATGTGATTTCATGCGCATGGACGTGAGCATCTGTTAGCACATTAGCTTGAATGTATGGGAAAGGCACTAATAATAGAGAGTTGAGAGTTTCGTGACATGATGTTTCATGTTTTATTTGGTTTTCTTTTTGGGGAGAAAAAATCCCCACCACATTCCACAGACACAAGAGTCAAACGCCAACAGACGGCCAATAAGACAGCAAAAGTCACATCCATTTGGAAACATGAAAACACTTTGAAAATTTGCACGCCGTCAACACGTTTTTTTTTTGTTTGTTTTTGTATTTCAACAAGTATCAAGAAAATAATAAGGCAATAAATGAACTATTTATTACTAATTCATCACATAGTATGGGCGGAACAATCATGGTGGTCACTTGTTTTAGTTGTGCGCTGCAGCGACTTGTAAAGTGCAAAATGGAACCGTGTGTTGGAGCTCGTGACATTACCTCCACCTAGGAGATTCTTGACCATTACTTATTTACAATTTGCCCAAAGTTTGTTATCGAGCACATTAGCAGGTTAGAATGTGTTAGCTCATGTTAGTGCATTTTAGGACTTGTTCGTGTTTGTTACAGTGTTAGCTCATGCTCTCAATAGTTAGCACAAATGTCCACCTTGTGCAACCATATTAGCGCATGTGAGCTCACTTAGGTGCATGTTTGTGTAAATTTGCTAGCACATGTTAGCGTGTGTTCGCAAATGATAGCTAGGTGGCCTGTGTTTTGCGTGTTTGGGAATATTAGCAGATGATGGCACTTGTTATGTGTTAACATATGTTATCAAGTATTCGCGCATGACTACATTTTAATCCATGTGACAATGGCATTGTCACATATTTTAGACTTTTTGTGAACATTTTTGCATCTTAGCATGTTTTCGTTGTCATGAATGATAGCATGTTGTACATGTAAGTTAATATTAGCATACGTTACATCTTAGTGCATGTTAGCACATGCTAGAACATTTAGCCCTCATGTTAGCCCATGTTAACATGTGTTAGCATATGTTAGCATGGTGGCGTTCTGAATGTGATCATTAGCACATTTGTCATTTTAGCATTTGTTCGTACATGTTAGCAATGTATAAGCATATGTCAGCTTGGTGGCATGTGTTGTCTATATTTGTTTATAGCACATGTTAGCTCGTGTTAGCCAATTTGAATCAGGTCCATTTCAAAGACATGTTTGTGATTTATTGCCACATTTTTGGGCTTGCCGACCCTATTGTATTGCCAAAATGTTCCTTTAGGTGATTTGTACTTTTTCTTTAAAAAAAGAAGTGCTTTTTGAAATGAGTGTTTGGAATGCCGCTGCACGCCATCTTTGTTTATTGCTTCATCACAATGCATTCTGACACACACACACACACGCACACGCACACACACACACACATTTCCGTGACCTTCCCCAATTTGTGACAAGTCCAAAGTAAAGCAGCCCTTCCTTTTCAAAACACACACACACAGACACACACACACACATACTAGCACACTGGCTCACAGTTTAGCATTAATACACAGTTGGTGTAATCATGACGTAAACACAGATGTACAAAAACACAGTCGCTGAAGTCCATGCATATCATGCATAGATGAGGTTATCCCAGTGTGTTGCTCTATTTGTCCACCAACGGCGCCCCCCGCAGTCTCGGGAGGCTCAGCAGTTCAGTAAACCCTCGTTAGATTGCGGAATTTTTTTAGCAGTCAAAGTCCCAATTTGGAGTTGGATACCCAGAAGTGTAGTACCCTAACGTGCCACAACATCCCAAGGCAGCACTGAGAACAGATGCAGCATAATTAACTTATTTTATTGGTTGTTCCCACAGAGGAAAAATATGTCACTTCTCCCCTGTGTTAGGCAGCAGCTGTTTAAAAGCGGACAAATCTCAATTACCATGTCATCAATGCTAATTACTTTAGCCTCTCTATAGCATTTCCTCTAAAATATTAGCATTAAGCTAAAATTGAAATGCGTTTTTTTTTTTGTCTTTTTTTAAACATGCTTTTTATATTGTGGATGTTCAGCTTTTTGGGTGGGTTGGGAACAAATCCCTGCAATTAACGGGGGTTCACTGTATTGTATTACACACATACACACACACACGCACACACACACATCACGACTCGCACGATGACAACGAGTTGGAGCGATATGTTGTCCATGTGTCAGTTTTCACACCAGCTCCTTAGAAAAACGTCGGAGTTGTCCGTTAAGTCTTGCAGTTTGCCGACTATTTCATGCCGCTGCGCAGCACCTGATTGGCGGCGATTAGCATGACACTGATGATGAAGGCGATGGCGAAGGCGCAGATCAGGCTCTTGCGCACGCACGTCTGCTTGACCTGCTGCGTCGGGCTCGAACCTCGGTAGCGTAAACAGCACAAAGTACGACAATTCAAATCTAAACATGACAAAATTGTATTGGAGCGAAAAAGACATCTTGACACGACGTTAAATATATGTATCTTTTTTTTTTTGTTTGGAAAAAAAATGAGCAGTAAGTGATTGTATCAATATATTTTAGGGATTTCCTTGTGAATTAAAAATTTTCATGAATATTATTTTTATTCCAGGAAGAAAGGTTCACCATTAAAAGTACAAAGTCACAATACTATATATAAAAAAAAGTTGTATGAACATTTTGAAGAAGTATGACTTTTTCTCAAAATAGATGTACGTTTTCCCAAAGGACAGGAAAAGAAAATTTTTGCATTCAAATCCTTAACAGTGACCTGTATTTTCTTTTTTTTTGCAAGGCGCCGACGGCTGGCAGTTCCTTACTGTCGATATCCACCTGGCAGTCTTCGGGGTTCTCGATATGGTTCTCCTCGGTCATGATGATGTTCTCGATGTCCTTCATGGACAGGTGGTCGCAGAAGGTGTCGTACAGCAGACGCTTCAGTTCCTCCACGGTCAGTTTCTGCATGTCACACTGAGCCACCAAAACCACAAACAACCTATTCAAGTCCGTTTGAACGTACTTTCACGAGTAAGTCAAATATTTTTAATCCACATTGGCGGTTCGACATTGGCACTTCCATATTTCAGTGGCATTTTATCAGGGCCAAAAATATTTTTTCAAAAAAAAAGAAAATGTAGCATGTGGTGAAATTGAAAAAAAAAAACTTGTAGCGTTTGCATCGTTTACCTTCCAGAAAACCGAGTCAAAGTCGGTTCCGTTGAACTTGTCGGGCACGGCGGCCGCTGTCAACTTGGGGCCGAGAAGCGTGACAAACTCCTCAAAGTCCACCTGGCCGTCGCCTGGCCAACAAACGCAACCAAAGTTTTACCAAAGGTTTTTCTTCCAAGAACAAACGGCACCAAAAATATAAACGAAAACATTTAAATGTTGAAAAAAAAAAGACAATATTTCAATTTTTTTTAAAAGGTAAACTTTTCTCCATGAAAAAATAATTTGTGCGATGAAATAATTCATGGGCGGCCCGGTGGGCGAGTGCTTAGCGCACCGACCTCACAGTGCAGAGGTTGTGGGTTCGATCCCGGCTCCGGGCTCCCTGCGTGGGTTTTCTCCAGGTACTCCGGTTTCCTCCCACATTCCATTGACATACCCCAAATTACCCCGCCGACTGCCCGAAGACGGCTGGGATAGGCTCGTGCCTCACCATCCATGTCGAGGCGCTGAATGATGACCTCCAGCTCCACCTCGTTGGGCATGTAGCCGAGGGAGCGCATGGCCATGCCCAGCTCCTGCTTGGAGATGAAGCCGTTGCCGTCGCGGTCGAACACCTTGAACGCCTCGCGGATTTCTACACACACACACACACACACACACATATGCAAGGATAAATTGGCGATACACCGGAATGTCAAGCTTCGAGACCCAAAGCCTGCCTTGAGGGCCCAAATTCAAACCGGAAACCTTGTTTGAAATGAACCTTTGCTTGAAGACTTAATTAGAAACCCAAATCGGGCCTTCAAACTAATCTGAACCATTTAAAACCCTATTTTGCAAGCCTAATCCTTATTATAAACCCTATTTTGAAACCCTCGTTTGAAACACAAACCCTAACTTGAAACCCTACCTTAAAATCCTAGCCTCAGTTTGAAACCCTAACCATTGTGGGGAACCCTAACCCTATTTCCAACCCTACTCTGAAATTCTAAGATGAACGTGAAATTTTACTTTAAAAGCCTAACCCCAGTTTGAAACCTAAACCCTGCTTTGAAAATCTACGACGGAACCCCGACCCGCGTTTGCAACCCTACTTTGAAACCAGAACCCGGAATCCGTCCTGCCGCCAACTTTCCGCTCTTCAGTCTTCTTCCACCTCCGCCCATTGAAGTCTGCCAAAAGGTCGCACGGAGATTTCTCGCCTCATTTCTCAGCTTCTGTCTCGCTCTCATTGATTTTTGTTGGTTTATTTTTTTCCTTTTCTTCACGCAGCTGCCAGATTTCATCATGAGACGACGGCTCAGACAAAAAAAGAAAAATCCACCGATGGTTAGCGCCCGCCCGGCAACCGCCGCGACCTCATCCCGTTTGTCGTTTCACGCAGACGCGTTGTCGAAAGAGGGTGCACAGGTTTTCATCAACAACAAAACGGACAAAACAGTTGTCTGCCAAGCGACTTCATCCAACCTAACATCTGGCTTTTTGCGAACATCAAAGACAAAAAAAAAATGTGAAAGACAATGGAGGAAGGTCAAAGAAGCAACATCAAATCATGTTGACAACAATTTCACAACTTCAGAGAAAACAACTTTTTTTTTTCAATTTAGTCTTCAACTAAGCTAGCCAGCGACCTGTTTGATTCGGTAAACAACCAAAGGTGACTTTCCACGGAACAGAACATACAAGACCAAAGACAAGTGAGCTTACGAAACGAACCAAAACAGAATTTAAAAAATGCTTTGCGTACGTCTAATCACACACTGGGGTGGGTGACATCGTTTTTAACCAAAATTTAAAACCATTTCCATTGCAGCGCAACAGCAACATTCTGCTTCACCATGTTTGCTTTAAACTTTGGCCTTCATTTATTGACTCAAGCCTGCAGACCTCGGAGCCTGACTGGGTTTATTTTACATGAGCATTTCCTTACAATGGAGATGTCTTCGTTGGACCTCGCCTGTGACCTTTTTATAAACGCCAACGTCAAATTAGTCGAAGATTAAAAAAAAAAAAAACAACCCCAAAAAAATAAAAATAAAATATAAAATAAATAATAAAAAAAAAATAATAAAAACCACATTCTTTTTTTTCTTTTTTTTTTTTGAAGCACTGTACATGACAGTATTTTAATGGAGCTCATGCGCTAATGGCAAAAGGAGTGCATTTATATAGCGCTTCAACTACACGATATGGCGGCCAAAGCACTCTTGAGGACTTGCACACTGCAAGAATCAAAACAAGGGCACGGAAAATCCTCCTGGATCCCCCGCACCCTGCCCACCACCTTTTCCAGCTACTGCCCTTAGGCAGACGCTACAGATCCATGCGCACCAAATCCAGTAGACACTTAAACAGCTTCTTCCCTCTAGCCATTAACTCCTTAAACAGTCACTGACGTAGTCACTCTTCTTGCACTACAAAATGGTACTACAAAACTACTGGTTACTCTAAAATGGTTCAATGATTTTGTTGTTTACGATGATACTAATGCAGCGTGTTATACCGGAGACAAATTCCTTGTGTGTTCTACATACTTGGCCAATAAAGATGATTCTGATTCTGATTCTGATTTACAATGCACGGATAAAAGATTACGGCCTTCGACAACAAAAGCCTCATACTGTAATTTTTTCCCCCCTCTCTCTCTTGCAAAGGGCTCTCATGCAAAAAAAATGAGCATTCAAGGACGGCACCAAACTGCTGCCCAGCAAACCGACCCCAAGTGCGAGGACTCATTTTGTGCATTTTTCCACACAGATCAACCCTGTGAAATTTGAATGACGCAACACATTTGATGTAAAAAAAAAAAAATCTCAACAAACCATCGCATCTCCAACAGTCCCTGGAAATCACATTATCCCACGACCGCTGTGCTATTTTCATAACAAGCCTGCGGGCTGGTGACCACAACCGTACAGCGGCCTTCGTTTGCATTCCCACCGCCGCGCTTCCCTCCACCTCAGAGGCAAAGCCAGCGTGAGTCAGTGTTTGCGCTGCGGCAGGAGCGCAGCACCCACATCAAAGACGGCCCCGCCAGGCCGCGGGAAGGCGGCGACAGAGGTGGCGCTAGCGAGCCGTGGCTCACAGACGGGGGGCCCCGTATCGACAAATCTCCGGCAGGGAAACGTCCCGGGAATGCGCTGCGGGGCTGTTTCGGGCCTTTCGCGCGGCCAGAGAGAAGGCGGAATTGAAATAAAAATTCGGAAACATCAAAGGCGAAGTAGGGTGAACCTAGCATATGTGTTTGAAAACATTTTAGACGCTGGAGGCTTTCAAGAAACTCCCTTTTGGAAATATCGGACAATTTAGTGTTCAAAGAACCTAAACATCCGTGTTTTGTTAAGCATTAGAGATGGTTTGGTCCGTCGCTAAAGTGTTATGCAATCAAAGACAGCTGAGTCTTCATTTTCAACAAACCAAAACGTCTGGTACGTTTTTGTAAAACCGAAAGACAACTTCCAGACTTCAGTGAACCGGAGGCTACAAACGAATTGAAAACCTCCGAGACAATTTCCCATCGTCGCCATTCTTATTTCAGTCAACCAAGAGTGAATTTCGACCAACATCGAAGACCATTTAGTCTATGATGCTTCCCGGCTTTGTGTATGTTTACGTGCGCTTGGTCGTGCACCGCGTTTCTGACGTACGCGCGCACGCGCACGCACACGCACACACAGACTAAGCTGAGCGCTGGGACTCATATCGACGTTGCAGGGCTGCTGTTCGGCAGCATGGAAATGGGCTACCCACATTATTCTACCTGCTGTGTGTGTGCGCGCGCGCGCGCGCGTTTGTTGCTATCTATAGCCAGCTCCAGTAATTTGCCCATCTATGTTCTTTCATCCCTCAAGTGTAGGAGGTGAAATGGAGAATATGGAGTCCACTTCCATTTTTTTTTTTTTGTTTTTTTTTTTGTTATCGCTCTCATGAAGGTACATTAAGGAGCGCACGACCGCCCCCTCCACGAGCACACGCACGCACGCACGCCCGCAGAGCGAGCGTTCGGAAACTAGTCGCGGGCCATTGCGGCTCTGGCGCGTCACCGCGCAAGCAGCGTGTGGCGCTACCGTGGTTGAAAAGCGACTCCTTGTGTTGCCGTGCGTATGGCGTCATGTCACTGGACAGGTATGGGGGGCGGGGGCTGGTAATTGAACGTCAACTCCTGAGGATGCCACACGTGTCCGACGCAGACATTTACGGCCATGTCATTGCACGAGTATGGCAGCTCTTGAAATTGCAAATCCACTTCTCGGGCTGCCACGCGTGCCAATTACGCGTGTTCACACACACACACACACACACGTATTAAGCAGGAGGAAATTGTGTTCCAAGTCAAGCTCGGGCGGCTGTGTCACCGGCCCCCTGAGGGCTTCCGGGACGGTAAGTGAAAATCAACTCCCGACGCTGCCATGCGTGCCAACTGAGCAGCACGTACACGCTTGCTAATATGCAATTTTATTTCTCGACGTGCCCCCACCCCCAGGGAAGGGGTTGGTGATGGCTGGAAAGCGAGCTGCCACCCGCCCGTCGATTCAGGCTGTCACGCTGTTGATTGACAGCAGTGTAAGATTGTCTGCAAAGGCAGGAGTGCTCATCTGACTTGGCTTTCATCGGGCTATCGGGGTAAAAAAAACAAAGGCTGTTATAGCATCCGTTTGTGAATCGTGTTTGTTAGCGCCATTGCGTTTGTTGTCTTTTGGATAGTAAGGAGGTGACGTCTTGATCCAACAGTGTTGGAGGGGCAGGTGGGAAAGTGCCCCGCCAACTGATCCCTGCTCTTTTCGGAAAGAATTGTGTCACATGAATCCTACCTGGCAACAAGTGACTGTGCAAATGCTTATCCGTGACTAACCTTTGTGTCACACAAATCCCGCTTGGAACAAATGCTCAAAACATTTTGCCCCATAATTGTGCCAAACAAATTCTGCCTAGCAACAGGAGGTTGAGAAAATACATAACCTGACGAAAGATTGCATCCCACAAATTCTGCCTAGCAACAAGTAACCACGCAAATGTGGACCAAAGGTTCCCATTCATCATGCTTAGCAACATGTGGTCACACAAATTTATTGATGTTCAACAATTTGACCTCAGGTATTTTGCTAAGCAACAGCTGATTGAAAAAAATAATGCATCGATGACTCGAAACTCTGTCCCAAATTCTGCCTAGCAACAAGTGGTGGCATAAATTAGTAGATATCCAACAATTGCCACCCAAGGTTTTGTTGCAAAAATGTGCAGTGTGCCCAAATATTGTGCCACACATATTCTACCAAGGAATGAGCCAAACCACAAATGTGCAACATGATGGAGGATCGTGCCGCACCAACTCTGCCAAGCGACAAGTGGTTGCACAAATTTGTAGACACCAAGAAACAGGTGTTTGGAAAACTGCTTAATATGCACAAAAATTGTGCCCTGCAAATTCTGCCTAGCAACAAGTGGATGTGCAAATACATCATGGGGCCAACAATTGTGTCGCATAAATTCGACCTAGTCCAAAAAACCAAACCAAAATTTGACAAATGTGCCCCAGGAATTCTGCATAAGAACCAGAGCTACAAAAATGACATGAGCCAAGATTGTGCCCAATAAATTTGACTGAACAACGAGTGATCAGAACAATGCGTTTCGTGACCAACTATTGTGCCACCTGGATTCTGGCAGTCAATATAAAGTCACCATCCATCCATTATCTGCTGCGCTTTATCCTCACAATGATTGGGGGCGTGCTAGAGCCTATCTCAGGTGTTTTCGGACAGTAGGTGGGGTACGCCCTTAACTGGTCGCCAGCCAAACGCAGAGCATAAAGTCACTTGAAGGTTAATATGACAAATGATTGCGACCCACGAATTGGCCGCTGGAGGAGGTCTGCCCTTTAAAAATCAACAAGTGCCATCACTTGCCCTAACCAGCCGACAAAAGCGGCAGATGAAGCTCAGAACTCCTTCGCGGGGGCTCACTAACGTCGCCGCTGTTAAATGTGCATTAGCGCCAAGCATCCCGTTGCTGCAATAAGTGGCACCATAGTGCCCGCCACAAAGGGCCCGGATGGAGTCTGACTTTTAGAAGCAGACCACAAATGTAACATTACAAGAAAAGTTGATTGAACTTCAACTCTACTGTCCACTGGAGAGGACCGAGGCTTCCACAAGACGACAGAAATTGGTCAAAATAGCACGTTTGTACACAGCTGCTACACGAAACAATGAGAAATTACATGGTGGGACTTAACGAATGCGAATTTTATACAGTAATGAGAAATTGCTGAGGTGAATAAAAACGACTCAAGTAGGCTCGTGATCATGACATCAAAGTGTACCAAGACCCACTTTTGGCAGGTTAGCGAGGCCCAACAATAGCAAATCGCCTTGTGTTGTTGTCCGCTGGTGCTAAGCAGGGCAGGCCCGCGCCCAACTGACGCCCTTGGCAAGATTCATCTATGGCGCCCTCCTCTGTCAGTGAGGAGACATCATTTTATTTTTTATTTTTGAATTGCCGATTTGATTTGGCGCTGTGCTGAAAGGTTGCAAAACACTGCCTCACAGCAGGATTGTTGGGACTAAGACAGACAAACAGAGGGACTAACTTCAGAATCAAAAATGTGTGTTCACACTCACGCCATCAGAACATTAGGTCTGTCTCGTTTGCATAGTTTTCCGAGCGTGCTTGCTACAAACTGCCTATTTGTCACTCCCAGTTGACGTTTAACTGCCCAAGTGAGACATGAAACAAAAAAACAATTACACATAGCGTATTTAAACAACAGAATCCTCCGCTAGAATATATATTAACAAAGTCCCGCGAGGTTAATGTTAACATATAACGCGAAGAGCTCCGTCGACGAGAACGTGGCCATTAGCATCGATGTTTTGTGAACAACTCCGACTTCAACACACGCTCTTGCGATTAATAATGCCGCACTTCTTCTGGTCGAGCTCAGTGCTGCCCGGCATCGTTGTGGCACGACGTGGTACTACACTGAAGACGCTCAACATTTGGACTTTATACTCCAAAAAGTTTACACCCATTAAAAATACATGTGGTTTACAAATCCCGTTAGGCACAACATCGTAGTTTACGGTTGCTTTATTCGCCAACATGTTGATGATTATTCAATTTGAGCGTGACAGCGGTTCAAGATGTGTGGTACAGTTCAAGAAGAAAAACATTCTGTGCGTACGTAAATAGAGCTCATCAGGTGCACCTGATGTGTCTGAGAGCAAGAAGCACCTTGGACCGAACCTGCGGCAGGGAGGTGTGGGGGCAGGGGGGGGGGGGTAACGTCTCTCACCTTCCACCTCGTCTTCGGGCAGGTTGACCGGGGCGCTGTAGGAGAGGATGTCCGGGATGGTGCACATCCCCCGGTACATGAGCGTGGAGGTGATCGGGTGCATCGGCATGGCTGCGACCCTCGCTACCCGGCGATTCCAGGAGGGGGGAAAGGGGGAAGGGGAAGTTGGGGTGGAAATCTAGCGACGGGAACCAGACTCGCCGAGACGGCCACCGGGGGAGCGCAGCATCAGCAGCGAGTCCATGGAGCAAGGGGGAAGCAAAATCTTGCCTCGCTCAGCGGCATTCATTGAAGTCGATTTCGAGTCATTAAAAAAAACACCCGCACACTAAAGTCCAGGGTGCGTGCGGGTGCGCGCACATGCTGCGGCAGCGTGGTTGCGCGTGGCGGGGGAGCCACTTGTTGTTGGCGCGCGCACTCGCTCTTCCTCTTCCTTCCTTCCTTCCTTCCCACTCCCGCCGCCCCCCCCCCCTCCACCTCCCCCCGGGGGAACGCTCACGGCACCCACGTACACGCCGCGCAACCGAGCGTGTGCGAGCAGCAACTCCTTATCCCCGTCGTCTCTCTCTCTCTCTTTCTCTCTCCACCTCTTTTTACGCATTGTCTTCCCACCAGCACGTCACGCGTCGTGTCACTTGTACACTCACCCGGACACTTAATTAGGGACACCTGCAAAAGCCAATGACAGCCGATGCAAACATTTGTGCTGTAAAAAATGATACTGCTCATTTTGGGGAGCCCCCCCCCCCACACAAAAAAAAACAGAGTCAAATGTCATTTTTGAATTGATAGACTGATTCAAATTTGAAAAAGCCAAATATTGATCAAGAATCAAAAGGAAGCCATGGAAAATCATACACGTGCACTGTAGCGTTTTATTGTCATCAAATCCAATCAAACGGTATCACTCAAAATGAGCCAAACAGCATTTTTCAATTGAATCGGCACCGTGGAAAACAATACGATTCTCATCTAGTCTTGTTTCACGGTGAGTGAATCCAATCGTATCGGGCTTGAAAAGCCAAATATCAGTTTTGAATTGAATCAGAATCATGGAAAATGGTACTAACAATTCAATACATATTGCTCTTAAATTACATTGAAACCATGAAAAATGTAACTTGCCAACTCTGTATGTACTCTTGACGGCCAGTGATCCGAGGCGGAGTGTCAGACTAGCAAATATCCTTCTTGAATGAAATCACAACTTTGGGAAAAAATGCTCTTTTCCTCCCTCTGTATTGTTTTATGCTCCTTTAATCGGAATGTCTTTTAAAAAAATATATTCTTGAATACAATTCAAACCCTAGAAAAGAATTTCAATTGACTCGGGTCATTGAAACCCGCGGGCCGGCTCTTCCTAAGCCATGAAGAGTTGCTTGAAATTAAAAAAATAAAAGTAATAATACTTTCAAAATGTTAGCTAATGCGTTTTTGGTTACGACACGGTTCTTCCTGGCCTGTGAAAAATTGCTTGGTATGAAGAAAATAAACCAACTTTCAAAATTTCGCATAGTACGTGGACTAAAACAGCAGAATTTTTATTTTGAAACCTGTTTACAATGTCCGTGCGTCGTTTACGTACAGAGATTCTGGCCGAGTCCGCGTGATTAGCAACATGGCCACTTGAAGGAGTACAACGTGAGTCGCCATTACGAGACGAAGACTGCGGAAGACTTTTGACTGAGGCTGAGAGAACGCAGATATCCTAAGATTTGCTAGCGAAGCTCGAAAAACAACAAGGCTATTATTTTTACCAAGTTACACGCGGCCCGAGAAGCAGCAACCAGGACCAGCTGCGTGATAGGCCGCAACATCGCTGGGAACACGAAGCCATTTTCCGGAATTCGTTCAAGAGTGCTCGATGGACTCCGCAGCGCTAATATGTCCGGAGCAACAAAAGAAGTTCAACAAATCCAGGTACAAACTGTCTCTGACTGATGAGCATCTGTCATGTTTGCTTCACATCTGCACCTCAAACATTCAACCTGCTTTGATGATGCACTTGACGAAGCTCACCAGAGGCTACTTTTATCATCACAAGAAAAAACGAAACACTGAAACATGCTTACTTATTTGTTTTTCTGCAATGTTTGGCGGTTGGGACAAAAAATATGTTTGTGAGTTATGTTAAATGATTACAGGCATACAAAGACAATTTGGTATCTTCATGGAAAGATAAAATCAGAAAGCGTTGTCGTGTTCACGTTACTAAAAAAGTCTTACACGTGTTGTGCAATTACAATTGTTTTGCGTAATTCCACCAAATAATATTTATATCTATTTTTTGGGTAAAACAACTGCACTCTCATTATCTAACAATAACACATCCTCTTCTCAGCTTCTGTTAACAACGTCATTTACTTATTTCAACGTTGAAATAAAATTGCGAACCGGAGCCGTAGGCCCCGCCCCCTCCCCGAATATTTTCTGCTCATAAATAAATAATTGCCCACCCCTGGTGTCAACAAACTGAAAATTTCAAGGGTTACAAAAAAATCTAAATGAAAGGATATTTTGTACGACTGACAAACAAACACACACACACACACACACACACACACACACATAGTCTATTTGAAGCCGTCTCGCCACAGGAAGCAACCGCAAAGGTCAAAGCACTTTACGGTGGCGTCATTGCGATTTTTCTTTGTCGTCACCTGCGGGCCGCCCGCTCTCATGCCGTCTCCGCCAGCTCCTTTTGGCGCAGTCAGTCAGTCAGTCAGTCAGTCTGTGAAGCCTCCAGGAGTGGCGGTCTTGGTTTTGGTTTGCTAGCAATCGAACAAAACGTCACGGATGACTTTATCCCGCACGTGGTCATTTCAAAGCAAAATGTCAGACTCCCTGTGTCTTACGAGGCAGGGCTGATTTTTTTGTGGCTCTCATCATGATAGACCCGACCACCAAATTTCTTGCAGATAATCAAATCGGACTCCGGAGGCTGCCGCTTCTTGAAACTCGCTCATGGGTCTAGGACCCCTAAAACTGACATTTAAATTAATTAAAATGGAATTGGGAAATAAAATGACCACTTTCCATCAAGGTCGCTAACTTCCTGTGTTACAGGGATAGTTTCTAGAGGTTTTTTTTTTTTTTTTTTGTGCGTCCACTCATGACGGACATGATTACATTTCAAATTGCCAAGTGCAATTGGCTTCAGGGACTTCATTTTCAAAATCTGTTGAAGGAGCTCATTTTGGTCTGTCCCCTGGAAATCAAACTAAAACAAATTTGAAACCCAAATAACTGACCTCCGGTGTGTTTTTATGGTTTTCTTTTGGGCGGGGGGCTGAGTTTTCAAAAACACTTGAGGAGTAGTTGGTCATCGTAAGAGCCATGGACATGACCTAAAATAATAATTCATTTCAAACCCAAACAGCTGATCACTGGTGTGTTTTCGGGCATGACATTTTTTTTTTTGTAGTTTTTTTGACGATTGCCATGTCTACCAATTTTCTTGTAGCTACTGTAAGTGGAATAGGCTTTGGGGGCTGCATTCTCTATGGGTGGTTTATAACCCCAAAATGGTTTCTTCAAATCTAAATGTCTGACTTCCTGCGTTGTTTTCAGGCATGGTTTGTTGGGACCTTTTTTTTTTTTTTGTGGATTTGCTTATGATAGGCAGGCCAACCAAATTTCCTGTAGCTAATCAAATGTGTTCTGACTATACAAAACCTCTCCAAGAGGAGTTGGTCTTTGTTGGACCCCGGCCAAAATAGTCAGCCTTCCTTCTGTGTGTTTTCAGAAATGACTATTTGGGAGTATTTTATTTTTTTTGTGGGACTGCTCATGTTGCTGGTTGACACTGCAGCATCCCACCATGCTGAATGCAACATGGCCGCCACCCGGAAAAAAAAAAAAAAAAGTTGTGATCCGGAGAGTGTCCGCTATTTCCAGGGGCTCGTCTCAATGAAGGCTCAACTTAAGCCGCGTTGCTTCGTACTCCCTCACTTCTGCGGATTGCGTTTATCTCCGCCTCCTTACTACCCGTGTACCCCCCTTGGAGTGTGGACCAGTTAGTCGTTTTCCCAGGGTGCCCTCTGGCGCATGGCTGCTTGGGGAGATTTTGAAGAAGCGAGGAAAATGCGATTAGCGGCTTTCGGGCTACATGGAATGGCAGGGACGGAAGCCAACCTTTGCAGAGTTTTTTCGTGTCGCCGTTCCGCATAAGCGACGCTAAAAATGAAACGGTGGCTCGGAGGAACAGCCTTTTTTTTCTGGGTTGCTGCTGTGTAGAAATCGTAATGTTCTTTGAGGCTGCGACGAAGCGCATTCCCACATTAAGTCTGCGACTGTCAATCGCGCCCACAGGTGACATGTCAACAAAATGTCGCTTCCCGTTCAGACTGCCGGTCTGCCGACAATTCAGTCAAAGGCTCGTGGGGCCTCGGAATCGGGTGGATACATTGCTTCAACATGAAATGGAGGGGGGGTGGGGGGTCAACCCGGGAAATTTCCGCCTTCCCCAAGTAGTATCAGAAACACCTTTTTGTAAAAGGCATCATTTTTCTTTTTGTTTTCTTCAGATTTTGCTGCTCAGTATAAAAGGCACTTAGACAGAAAGAAGGGAAAACCAACCTCAACATTTTCCACCTTTGGAGGTAGTATCATACACCCCCTTTAGACTGACTGGAAAAACTGACACTGAACATTTTCTTCCCGTGTAGCTGCTCTGTCTAAACGGCACTGACGGCGGGGGTGGGGGTGGGTGGGTAGTCCAAATGGAAACTTTTCACCCTCGAAGGCAGTATCAGAGACCCCTTTTTCCACAGCATGTTAATTTCGGGGGTATTTCTGTCTATCTCCTGGAAATGCACCCCCCCCCCCCCCCCCCGGAAGCTACTCAACGGGAATCCCGAGGGTAATCCAGCTTTACCCTATCTACTTTCAGTGAACAGATGCATTCGGGTTTTCTTTTTATTTATTTTTTTTGCAGTGCGGCTGAGGAGCAACAGTGCTGCGTGTGCACTTCCTCGCCGTCAAGATAACGCAGCGTGCGTGCGTGCGCGTGCAGTGCATCACGCAGGTCATTAAAAGCAGCAGTGTTGTTCATTAAAGCACCCCCACCCAGTCCCCGGCGCACCCCTCCCCTCCCAACAACCCTTTGATGAGACTTAATGTTCCATTAGACGAGTATCACTCGGATGCTACATGATATGGATGCTCATTAGTGCTCAAAGAGGAGACGCTTCCCAGGCCTGGGATTACAAAATTGGTGGTGCGTCCTCTAGGAGGTACCGTTTTCCCCACCAGGTGTGATTTAAAAAAAATAGATATATACAGGTATATACAGTATATATATATATATATATATATATATATATATATGCTGCAGATATAAATACAAATGAATGTCTGATGACAGGTCTCCAACAAACTTTTTAAGCCACGCACCCCTTTTGAAATGTCGAGAGAGTTGTTGCACCCCGATCACTCCTTCAATGGACCCCAAAGTTGTTGACAGCGGTGAAAATCAACACGTCATGCAAATTAACCCGAAACAACACATCCTGGTGTCACCACATGAGATTGCTAATCTGGCGCACCCCCAAAGGTGCGCACACCGCACAGTTTTGGGAATGCCTGCCATAATACAAATGTATCCTTGTGTGTGTCATTGTTTCCTGTCTTTGTTTCTTATTTTTGGATGCACATGGGACAGAGGGGGTGCACCAACTTTTTCAAAGGGTGTGTTTGGATTAAAACATTTGGGGAACGGCTGCTTCAGAAAAAAATAGTCGCTATTACATAAATTCCAGGTTACATTTTACATATAACACATCCCCATATGTAAAAATGACGGGGGGGGTTTACCGGGGGGGGGGGGGGTGAATGCAGGTTACCGGGTGTATGGCAGTTATGTCAGGACGTTAAATGGGGTTAAAAAGTTGCAGAAAGGTTGCTCAAGAGAGTCTCGCACCGCCATGATTGAACAGGATTTGAAATATTTGTTTGAGGGCGCACCAACTTTGTTCAAGGGACCTCAAAACTTTGGTAAAAACTTTTCTACAGATGCAATTATTACAGTAGATGAGATTGCTATTGGCTTTTAAATCTTGTGCATCCTCAGGGGTGCGCCAGCTCTGTCGATATGTATGAGGGGCTGTGTGTGCAATAAACAGGTTTGAGAGAGGCTGCTCTCGAGACACGACCAATTATGATATCAGAGCACTCTGACAGATTTTTTTAATCTTGCGCACCGCACCCCCTTGAGGGGAAAATGCCCCCGGTAGACCGTGTCTTGCTTGGCAGCACATCAGATGAACAGGAGGCTGCCTCACGGTGTGTGCGCACCGCATTTCTTTATTTGACAGGCAGAAATGTTGCGGCACATCAAAAACGCCTCGTGACCCAGAAACCGTGAGGAACCACGACAGGGAGATTTCAAGTCTTTTGGGGGCGGGGGCACTTTTGTCACCAGCAGAGCCCCACTTCACGCACCATATCCTTCCTTAACTTTCCCTCAAGTTGCGAGGATCATCGCAGCTATTGAATCACCTCCTCGGCGCGAGGAAATAAAATCCATTATTCCCGCCTCTCTCCCGGGAACGCGCACCGCTGCCGCCTTCGCCGAGTTGACGCAAAGTGCGAGCCGGAGCGGACTTGACGGCGTCCTCCTTTTCCTGCCTGAAGAGTAAAAACGTCCGCCGTACCGCTCCACCACAAAGTTCAAAGTCAAGTCAAAATACTCCAAAGGTCGAGCCTCCAGTTTCATTTCCGCACCGTCATTTTGTCCGACGTGGTGCCAGCTCATTGCTATTAAGGCCACCACAATTACCGACGGCGCTAAAGCTAATTAGCTTCCACCAATTATTCTTATTTAGTTATTTATTTATATTTTTTCCATCGCAGTTCATATCTCTTGACTTCAGCCGCACTCGGGGGACAAAATGTGCAGCTTGATGAAATTCGTTTTGCATCTGTGCGCTCTAATCTGAAAGAGGCAAGGTTTACGGTGTACCTTCACCACCATTCGGCGCCGTGTCCTAAAAGGCGCGTTGTCAGTTGTGGGCGCCATTTCTGTGTTTAATGCATTCGCAGGTTGTCCATCACAGTTGCCAAGTGCCGACAAACGACATCGCGGCGAGGGTCCGTTGGCCGGACACTTTTGATCGATTTCTCGTCTCCGTCGTCCGCTGACTGACAGCTCGCGCCTCATTTGGGCAGCGCCGGCCGGCCGAGTCGGGACTATTATCGACGGGGCCGCCTGCTAGGCAGATCAATCACAGGCTCACTTATTGGCGCGGCCGGTTCGTTGGCATGTGGCGACGTCTGTCACGTGGATTTTCACGCCCGGGTCTGACTTTGATGAAGAAGGTTGCCAATCGACTTCATTCAGGATGACAAAAGCGAGGCTAAGATGACTCGTTGGCTTGCGTGCCCATGCTAACTCATTTTAGATGTTTGTAAAATCTTGTCAAGACGAAACCTTTCTGGTTTTAGCACAAAATTCTGAATGGTCCACGAATTAACATTTTCACTGACTTTTATTTTTTTTTTTTTAAGATAGCATCGGCTTAGCTATCGTTTGCTAACTCAGTCGATTTGTGTGCCCTGCCCACGCCAATTCATTTTAAATGTTAGCCAACCTTGACAATGCTAAAAATGATTTTGGTTTTTGTCCCAAATTGCTAATGGCCCATGCCAAAAATATAATGTCATGTTTCTTAAGAAGCTAGCCAAAGGTTGCTTCACTGAGTCGACTTAAACAAGGATTTCATGAAATCAATAAAAAGGAAACTTGCATTTTCATTTTTTTTCCTGTAATAAATTTGTGGACTTTTGCGTCATTGAAAAGATGTAATTATCCCCATATTCTCAATGTTATTGTTTTCTGATAAACTTTACATTTGTAAAATCACGACGAAATAAATTGGGAATGTTTTCTCATAAAGATACAGCTTTAAATCTCTTTTACATTTTTTTTGAGAGGCCACTTTATAATTTTATGTGGAAAAAAAAGAAGACTTACATTAATAGTATGAATAATCATCATAAATAGAAACTCAATAAATTGACCAATACATAATAAATTAACCAATTCGTCCCAAAATAATGACATATAGCATTTAAATTGAACAAACAAAGCGTGTGATGGAAAAGTGGTTAGAACTGCATGACTGTCCGTGTTTTATGTTATGTGTTGTGTTTATTATTTTACTTTATATTAACTGTTTTGTTAAGCGCTTTGTTACAACTGCCGCTGTTGTGAAAGCGCTATATAAATCAGCATGTATTGTATTGTATTGTATTAAAAACATGAGATGATAGTGAAAAAAAAACATGCAGACTTAATTCTTACACAACAAATCTATTTGGAACGAAGGAATGAAATGTCAATGCTGTTTGATTGTCAAGGTCAACGCGTGGTTTTAGGACCAAAATGTGGCCAAAGCTCTTCCAACTCGTAGCAATTGCCAAAAAGCAAAACCTGATTGATCTGGGGTGATATTGATCTGGCCTGACGTTGATGGGCGCGCTAATGCAGCTCGTGTCAAAATGAAACACGGCTAACAGTGCACCAAACACATTTTTTTTCTCCTCGAGCAACCAGGGGTGATTTACGGGCCGTTTTGTGTTGTGCACATTATCGGTGGATGTGTTTGTGCACGCACAACGCTTGTGTGTGTGTGTGTGTGTGTTGCAGATGAAATTCATTCCGCAGCCCGTAAACAGAGAAAAAAATCTGTGAACGCCCAGTAATCTGATCGTCGTCACAGTTTTGTCCCACCTTTCCTGCATGACTAGATTCCCTCCCCTCAAAAACACAACTGTCTTCCAAGAATAAAAGAAATTGAATTGTTAATTTTTAAAAGAACAGGTTTTCTTCTTTTTTAAAAAATTTTTTTCCCTGGTTTCTTTTAAATTTGGGGGAAAAAAATGTAATCCAAAATGTTACATACACGGCTAAAACGTGACCTTTTCTAATTGATTTCAATTTAAGCTTGAAGGAAAATCTAACATTATTGCAAAACGTTTGTTGTTAATTCTCCCAAATCCTGACTTCATTATTCTATCATTTTATATATATATATATATTTGTATATGTATTTTTTAATCTATTTTATTTTTGCTATATTATGACTTTTTCTCTTTTAAAAAAATCACTTATCCATACAAGATTTCCACTTTTTTCTGGAAAAAAAAATCCAACTCTCTTCTCATAAAATTCCAATGTAACCCCCCCAAAATCTGGAATTATTCTCTCAAAAAATTTCCATTTTAGACACGGAAGAAGCTCTCTATATTTTCACACAATTGCAACTTTTTCTTTCTTGCTTAAATTGTTTTTAGTGACTTTTCATTTATTAGAATTGAGCAGCACATCTATTTTGCAATTTACAAAAAAATGTTAATTCTCGAGAAATTCAGACTTTCGAAAATGTATGGGGTTTTTTTTTGTCGTAGAATTAACTTTTTTCTTTTTTTCAACATTTTCAGAGCAACTTTGTAGTCAGAGGACAATAAAATGCGATGGAGTCAAACGTTGAACATCAGGAAAGAGGAACAAAAGAACAAATCACCACAGTAGGAGCATTTGTGTGTGTTTTCTTTTTGTGCTGGAAAAAAAAAAGTCATTACCATCACGCATTGCCTCCAACAGCTGGTGTGTGAGCGCACACACACACAGACACTGATTGCTGCTTCCTATTTGATTTCATCATATCTCCTTTTCCCTGCAAGTGCAACATTTGCCGCTTGTTTGGCTGTGGAAAGGCGGAAGCCCCCCACTATCCCCCCCACCTCGCCCCCAAATTGTGACTGCAGAAGTGAGAAAAAAAAGAAATAACATGCTCCTGTTTTTTTGTTTGTTTTTTTTTTAATTGTGAGCCCATTTTCCCATCAGAATAATTTTACCCTGTTACTATTAACGTGGTAATATTAGGGTTTTAAATTAGGGTTCCGAGTCAGGGTTGGGCATTCATATTAAGATTTCAAGACAGGGTTGTTTTTTTTTGAGGCAGAGTTCGGGTGTGAAGTCAATGTTCGGGTTTCAAAATCAAGCTTAGCGTTTCAAAGGAAAGCTGTCAAGATGGTTTTGAAGTAGTTTGGTCATGGATAGGGTTTCAAATTGGGTTAGGGGTTACCTTCGTACATTTTTTGTGAATAATTCCAACCCCCAAAATATGAGTTGATTAAACAATTTTTCATACACATTTAAAATTGTTGATTTTTAAAAAATCGAAATATTCCATGTTTTTTTGTAACCTAGTCAACATGTCCATTTCAAAATCAAATGCGAGCACAAAAAATTAACATCTGAGCATAAGTGCCAAAGGGGCGTCATTCCCGCTCCTCACTTTTTATTTCGTCATTGATCAGCTGGCGCTGTTTCCGCCCGCTCGCAGGCTGATGGAAACAGACGGAGAGACAATTTCAGATGAGCCAACGAAATTACGCCGGCGGGAAACCCCCCCCCCCCCATCTTAGCACCTTACCGGCGGCGCCGTTCCCAAATTAAAAGTGCTCATGTGTTGCGGAGAAGGAAATAAAAATGAGAGCCTTGGAGCTGAAATGCCGCTTTCACCTTCCTTGTTTTGCCATTCAAACCCAATGACAGTCTTCTTTATTTACTCACTTGGCACATGTGGAAAAAGACCGAATGATAGTGAGAGGAACCTAACCAGACCTGAAGCTATCTAGCTAAGCTTGAAGCTAAATAAACGAGAAATGAAGTCAACTAGTCCTGAAGCTAACTAGACCAGAGTTGAATTGAAGCTAACTAGCTCGACCTTTGGTTAACGAGGCTGATTAACATGACGTTGACCTTGCCTGCGGCTAACCAACTTGGCTTCAAGCTCATTTGGCCGAAAGTCAACTCATCCGGAAGCAGCTAGTTCTGAAATTGACACGCCCTGACGCTAACGTGCCTTGAAAAATAATTAAGACGAAGATAAGTTGGCCTGCGCCGAACTAGCTTGGCCTAAAACTGACTATGCGACTACTTGGGGTTAAACTAACTAACTAGGGCCAAAGCAGTCTGTTCTGGAAACAGAGTGAGTGAGAGAGAGATAAAGTGCGAGAGAGAGAAATGGGGTTGTTGTCATACTTTTTAGAATTACAAGTCGTAGTCTTCCAAGTATATGCTAATTGCCCATCATCTCATATCGTGTGTTTTCCAGCAGCTAAATGAGTCACATTACGGTGTTTAGTCTGTTGTTTTTGATGCATGGAAGCCAGAATGGAAACGTCATGCATGGAGGAAGAACCCCCCAACCCCGCCACACAAATATTAAAAATAATAATAACACACCCTAACGGCACCTCACTAGGCTAAAAATAGAGTTTACAAGCGACGGCAGTTGGAGCTCATTTTTGCAGAAGCTGTGTGTGTGTGGGGGGGGGGGGGCATCCTGACGTTAGCGGTGCGCCGCGCCGCTTACATAATGTCGGATGACATCAAAGTCAATCCCGTTGGCCTACTTGGGAGTTTTTGCGATATTCTTGACGCTCAGAGACACATTTACGTCAATAAAAGCCAGCTGCCAATCTGTTGCGTTGATATGGCGACATTGGAAGTCAGACATTTTGGCTTATAGTGGCCATTTGAGGGCAACTGTTGGGTCCTTCAGAAGCGAATGCCTCCACAATTAGCAACAAAGCCAATTTCAGTTAGCAACATGAGGTTTGCTCGGGATGACAATAGCTGCCTGCAAATGATTTTTCTGCCTTTTTAAAAAATAAATAAATCTAAACCTCTCCGAGATAAATGTGCTTTTAAAATGAAAATATACGCTGATTGACCTGCTCTTCTGCCTTCAGAATGAATGAGCCGAGCACGGAGGCTGGAAGCGAGATGCTTTCCGCCTAAGTGGGTCTCCGATGATTTGCGCGACCCAAAACAAAACAAAAAAATGCCGCATTGTGGCGGGTTGTGGACCGCCACCAGAAGCGGGTCGGTTTCGCGGGTAAAGAGGGATGAGCGGTGACTGAAGCTCACTCAGAACATAATGAATACCTGCAGGACTCCCCCCTGTGCTATTTTGAGCTCTTCCAAACAAGACGCACGATAACTGAAGAAGTGCTAAGATGCACAATGTCGCATTTGCAAATCGGTGAAGGGAAGTCTGCATGAATATACGTGGGAAGCAAGCGACTCCACTTTCAAAATTAATGTGTGTATAAAACACAAAAGTCGTTGGGAAACACAAAAACAAATTACCGTATTTTCACGACTATAAGGCGCCATTAAAAGTCTAAAATTTTCTCCAAAATGGACAGGACGCCTTATGATGCGGAGCGTCTCGTGTATGCGCTGAGTTCCAAAACCTGACTGACAGCCGACACGCTGTTTATATAGAGAAAAGGCGGAAGTGACTGTGGACAGGCATGCGGCAAAGAAGTCGGCCAATCAGTGAAGGGTGGGCGTGTATATATATACATATATGGAGAGAAAGAGAGAGAAAAGGCAGACGTGAGTGACAGGCATGCGGGGAAGAAGTCGGCCAATCAGTGAAGGCTGGGCGTGTAAGTGGACGCTAAAGGGACGCTACAAGCAGGTACCAACACCTGTATAGAGTGTGGCTATGTGCATTGTTGCAAAACAACTTCGGTTTTGGTTTCTAAGAACCCCCGAAAATAAATTCTACAAAGAGACACGCCTACGAAGCTCAGTTCAAACTTCAAGCCATCGGTTATGCTTTTGGCATGCGTGCCCATCTCACAGCAGCGGTGAAAAACCAAGTCAAGCAAATGAACTCTGAGCTTGCCGTTATTCCCGGAGGCTTAACTAAAGAACGCCAACCGCTGGACATCGGCATCAACCGGGCGTTCAAAGTAAAGTTGCGAACGTCATGGGAACAATGAATGATCGATGGCAAACACAACTTTACAAAGAGTGAGAGGCAGCGCCGGGCGAGTTACGCCACAATTTGCGAATGGATTGTGGCTGCTTGGACGAACGTGTCTGCTTGCACTGTTGTTCGGGTTTTTGGCAAAGCCGGCATCATTTCTGTGGAGCCACATGGCAATGAGAGTGACTGACAACGAGAGGGAACACGGCGTTTTTGATGGATTACCGGTACTTGCACAATTGTTCAATTCTGATACAGAGGATGAGGACTTTGATGGATTTCTGGGTGATGATTGATCGAAAAACGTGAGTATATTGTACGATGGCTAAATAAAATACAACGGAACTCAGTTTTCCGTTGCCTTTTTAAAAACGTGTTTTTAGCTTGTATCTGTATGTCTTGGCATGCTACCGTATGCTACAAGCTAACGTGTTTTTAGCGTGCGCGCATGCATGCCGTATGTTTAAGCTGGCGTATGTTTTACCACTTTAAAATTGCGCCCAATAATACAGTGCGTTTTGTCTATGTGTAAAATACAGAAATAGCACCCATTAATGAGACTGCGCCCAACCATACGGTGCGTCGAATGGTCGTGAAAATACGGTAAGTCACAAACCAATAAGCCCCCCCCCCACCACCACATAACCAGCTAATGGAACAATAAAACTAACTCGACAGACCGATCGATAGCTCAATTGATTGTATTATTCATTCCAGGTAAGAAATGAGATAATTAGATGCTACATTTTTTTTTTTGCTGGTGTCAAGCAGGGCACCAACGTGAGCGTGAATAAAGCGCCGATGATGTCCGACGACCTTGGGCTGAAGATTGACAAGCGATTTGGACCCATTTAAATAATTCAAATGTTTATTTCAAACTCAAGGTTTCATAAAAGCTGCACAGATGAAATTGAGAAATAAAATCAGTAATCGTGTAAGAAATATGAAACCAAAGCCAGTATAGAATCAGCGGACTAACTAATCAACCACACAACCTAAAAGGCAAACGAATGAACCAACTTCCAAAGCAATCAACAAAGCGCACCAAACTGAGCCGCTGGCAAATCAACCACCTCAGCCATCAAGTAACTGCTAAACCGACTCACTGAGGTCGGAAGCAACCAGGCAGCGATTCACCCACATAATGACAAAAATCCATCTCCTAAGGGTTGCGCAGGTTAAAAACGGAAACAAATCTACAAAGAACCCACTGCGTCTCTGAAGGTGCTCTGTCCCGAGCCTGTTGAGAAGTGCTGTGGTGTTCATCAGGGAGCGTTAGCGAGCCAGATCCACCACATCTGAAAATAAACTCATTTGCATGCTCGCAAACTGCGGGCAACAATTGCTGCGCAATCACCCACACTTCCCCATCAACCGATGACTGGCAGGAATCATTGCCATTCAGTGCCCAGGGGGGGGGGGGGGGGTGAAAAAAGACAATTTGGTCACAAGACGCTGATGATAGTACTCTGTGCGTGTGTATGGAGGGAGGGGGGGGGCACTACACAAGGGAAGAGGGATTCTAAACAAAATGAGAGCCGAGCAAGCACAGCAACGATTCCCAAGGGAGGGCGACGGTGCTTCTCTACGTCCACAAGTCAAGTCAAGTCAATTCAACAGTATTTATAGAGCACTTTCAAACAGCCATCGCTGCATACAAAGTGTTGTACATGGAGCAATTTAACATGCACAATAAACAGTAAGACAAATCGGTAATAAAGGCGGTAGAAAGCACCAAACAGTAAAACCAAGAACAAATCTAAGTCATGCTGAGTCGAATGCCAAAGAATACAAGTGAGTTTTGAGGAGGGTTTTGAAGATGGGCAGCGAGGAGGCTTGCCGAATGTTCAGTGGGAGGTCATTCCAGAGAGAGGGACCAGCAACAGAAAAGGCTCGATCCCCTCTGAGCCTCAGTTTAGTTCTTGGTACTTCTAATAAAGTCTGGTCCACAGACCTGAGGCGCCGGGCAGGTATGTAGGGGCGGATGAGCTCAGAGAGGTAAGGTGGCGCGAGATTATTCAGAGATTTGAAAACAAATAAGAGGATCTTGAAAATAACTCTAAAATGAATGGGGAGCCAGTGAAGGGATGCCAGAGTAGGAGTTATGTGCTCCCTCTTACGAGTACCAGTCAAGAGGCGAGCAGCGGCATTCTGGACCAGCTGAAGGCGCTTAATGGAGGACACACAAAGGTGTGAAGGACGAAAGGAAGAAGGAAAGAAGTGTGTGACGAACTAACTAACAGAAACAACGAACCAACCAACAAATATTCAAATAACTAACCAAGCACCCAAGTAATTAACCCAAAACCTCAAGTATCTCACTGACAGTCTGACTAGCTAGCTGTTTGCTAGCTCACTAGCAAGTAACCATCGAACTAACTAGAGAACAGCCAACTAATTAAACGCACAATCCCGAGCAAGCAATTAAGCAAGCGTAATGATCGGATGTGACTGCGGCGTTTCGGTTTTCCATCGGTTTGGTTTCTGAACTGCTCCAGGACGTGCGCCAGTCGTGGCATTTGAACCTTGCTGTGAGATTTCGCGTGACGTCAAGCGCGATCCCCGAGACGACCGGCGCTTTTCTCTCCCAGCAATTTGTCACCCCCACAGTGGCTTTGACGTCATTGCACCCTTGCCTGTGGGGGTGTGGCGGCTGCGGGGGTCGTCGGCCCCGGGGAGCCCAAACGCAGCAAAATAAACACAGCAGTCACACACGCTAGAGACCTGGGAGTTTATTTGAAAAAGGGAAAACATGTGTTTGTGCATATTTGGAGGAATTGACATTGGCATCTTTTACACTGTACATTTTCAGTGTGCATATAATATTTGAGTGTGTGCTATTCTGGAGAAATGATGGTAGTTAGTTCGTTGTCCTAAAAATGATTGACTTAGCCAGATGCAGGCAAGCAGCCATGATTGAACAGGGCAAAAGTTTTTGGGGGAAAAAATTCCTGAAAAAGAGGATTTCTTTCATACGACGTCTCTTTGTGTTTGTTTTCATCGACATTTTATGCGAACACCACCGCCACACCACACACTTTAAAGAAACCTGTCCGTGAGTCCTTTGGTCAGCGTGAGTGAGTTTCCGAACAGGAAAGGTGGACATCGGCCGGCGTCTACCGAGAGATATGCCTTTGCATCGTTATGAAATATAAAAATATGAATCCTGAAAAAGGTGCGGGAAAATGAGCATCCACGTTTGTGTGTCCGCGAGGCCCCTGAAGATGCCGTAGTAGTGGTCTTGGTTGTCCCTGTTGATGTAGATGGACTGGAGAAGACTTGCTTAGAGTTCCTCAAAAAAGGCAACTCGGGACTTGGTGCTCTGTAGTGTCAACTGCGGAGGAAATCATACAAGGTGGCGCCAAACCACGGCGTCGCCATCAGTCAGTGGTTCCTCGCAACGTTATCGTGCGTGAAAGGTTGGCCAGAAATGGACCCCAAAATAGTAGAAATGGTGTCAATGACCTCCAGCAACTTCTAAACTGCATTTTGAGCAGATTATTTTGGCACACTTACTTCGAATGAATGAATCAACCCATGGTATTATTTTGTTCAAATTGATTGTGAATCATTTTTCAAATTTTTTTTTTTTTGTTGTTTTCAAACATATCGAGCCATTCATAAGAATTATTTCAAACAATTCATCAGTAAAAATGTTTCATCTGACTTCAATTTTGACAGCCGTGCCTTCCGACTGTCCTGAATGGGGGTGTTGGGCATTGGCAGAGGCCTTCATTACTCATCCCGAGTGCCTTCCTGCCTGCGGGCTTTGTGCTTTGTTCCACTTTAGCTCGTCCTCACCTTCCGGACATGAAACTCTTGTTCAAACGCCGGCCGTTTTCCTGGAGAGCAAGATGAATGCTTGCCGCTTGCCCGCGATTGAAATAAATCAACTCGAGCTTCCGCTAATAAGCGTGGATGCAGAGTTTCTTTTGTCCTCTTTTTTGTTCCTTTTTAAATAATTGAGGAAAAAGAAATTGGATAATCCAACCGGAAAGATAAAGGAAGACAAAAAAAAAAGTGGAGCGAGCAAGTATGTCACAATTTGGAAATAGAAGAGACTTTTTTCTTTTGTATTTGATGAATCACTTTTTTGGACTTGGCTACGTTTTTTTTAAGTCTTCACTTTTAGCGGCAACGACTGGCTAGTTGTGATGACGTTAGAAACATCCACGCATGTAAACAAAAGGTCGAGTGTTCAACTGGCAACCTCCCTTGTTTTTGATGTGCCGTCGACTCCTCCTATTTGTGTTCTTCGACTATAAGAGAGTGAGCAAATGTGTAGTCCGCTGTGTTAGCATCTTGTGCCCGCTGATAACTAGCTAGCGGCCAACCGTTCATAATCGTGTTCGAAACGTTTTACGCGACATTATTCCAGTGGCCACTGTCGAGGTGTGATTAGAGCATCTGCAGAGTAGGTTCTTGATAGCAAAACCTTGGCAGAGGTCGAGACGGGACACGGTCTGCTGGTCAAAATAGCGCGTAACGCACCGCTACGTGTGCGCCTTGTTGTCAAATGGCTAAAAAACAGGGCGCCGGCAGGTGTAATCGGATTAATCCGCGCGTAATCAGATTAGCGGAGTCGAACGCACACTAGCAGTTGAAAAGCTCTCAAGGTGTCGCTTTAGCATTAGCGTGAGGATACCTTCTTTAGGTTGCTGTGCTTGCTAGTTCCCTGCTCGGCGTTGTGGTCGTGGACCACGTCCAGCGGGGTCTGGCGCTCCTTCAGCTTCAGGCTCTCGATCTCCGTCTTCAGCTCATTCAGCTGCTCCTGGAGGTGCTTGCTCTTCTCCATGTACTCCACCCTAGCACAGGGGGAGAGGATAGGTTGGCCAACTCTGACAGGGCGCTTGAGGGGGTGCGCTTCTTAAAAAATTGTTGACGGCTGCTCCGCGACAATCAAATCAGTGAAGCTCTATGCTAAACGGGGGCATGTGTTTTGTTTGTCTTTTCTTCCAAGGGTTGGGGTGCGGCAACTCTGTCGGTGTGTTAAAGTGGGTGCGCAGAAGGAAAAACCTTTGGAGAAAAGCAGTTGTATCATGTAAAATTGTTGTAACGAAACGTTAAACTGGCGGCATGAGGGATGGAGGTGTGCTGGCTCTGATGGCTGAGACAAAAAAAAAAACCCTAGTATATAACAAGAATATGCATTTATTTATTTTGAATAAATGGTCAAAAGTATATACATTTGGACAGCGGCTTCCAGAGTTGGCATGGCCGCCTTGGAGTGCCTCGTTGTCACGGTGTGGAAAAGCCCTGCTCATGACTGCATGGGATGTATGACAGCCACGAGGGGCATTTTGTGGATAGATTTTCAAACGGGTAAAGTGTGGGATACGAAAGATAAGATAAGAAAACCTTTATTTGTCTCACAATGGAGAAATTCCCAATTTACAGCAGCAGAATTATGAAGCGGAGACGTAGAAGAGCAAAAAGGATGCGAGATGAAGCAGCACCCATCAAGGTTATTCGCCAATGTCATCGGCGACTCACTTCTCTTTCTCGATCTCCATGGAGAGTCGTTTCATGTCCGTGTCTTTAAAGTCAAAGCTCACGTTCTCCTTGCTGAAGCTCAGCTCGGGAGGCATGCAGTCCATCGGCGGCGTGGGGTACTGGCGGAGGAGGAGGAGGACGAATCACAAAAACAAACCAAAAAAACAAAACAAAAAAAAACAAACACAAAACCCCAACAGGATCCGAAAGCAAACGGAAAACATGCTGGCAGCACAGTGGAGGAAGACAAGAATTCAAGCGCGTGCCAAGCCGTGTCTGCTCCTAATAGACAATCTAAATGGAAATCCTGCACTTGTCAATGCAAAGCGGCGGGCAGGCGACGTGAACGCATCTTGGCAGAGCATGAGAAGGCAATTTGAGAGCCAATAGTGCATGTGTTCGGGCCCTGTCACACGCATTTGACTGCATGCGAAATGCATGTGTGTGTGTGTGTGTGTGTGTGTGTGTCAAGGGGGAACAAAGGACTTTTATTTCTCTTCCATGACAGGTTACGTGCATTTCAGTCCATTAGGTTGACTACTACGTTAGCTTTGACACCTCGGTGCCGACTGTCACTCGTGAACAAAAGATTCCATGTTATGTGGGTGAATTTGAACGACCTGACGGTTTTATTTAGTTGAGTGATAATTTTAACCAGCAGGGGCAAATACTTGAACGTGGCACTGCCTATTCCCATACACACGTTGGAAAAACATTGGCTAATCCCAAAGTTATTATGGTTAACAACAACCAAAATAAAGTAAAAATTAAAAAAAAAAAACAACTTATGTATACTTTTAACAAATAGAAACGAAAATGCTTTTAAAAACAAAAAACTAACTGAAACTACATCTTACGTTTATGAAACTCTTAATTGTTGGATTCCAGCTTTCGATCAGGAGTGTCCAACCAGTCAGCCGTGGTCGACCATAAGGGGTGTCGGGGGGGAAATCGAGGGCATTGCTCATCATGGCATGCGTGTGTGCCATGCGTATGCATTTATGCATTTTAACAAAATTAAAACCAAATTAAAATGTACAAAAGTCCATACAAAATAAAAACGATACTGAAACATCCAAAACTATAACAACCCCGGTATTGGCCAAGTGTGTGTGAGCAAGGGAGTCATTTACTAAAACATAGAATGCTACATTAGCTTCCACAGCTAGCCTTCGACTGGCTAGGTTACTTGTGAATAAAAATTGTGTACTTGATGTGTGAACCGAAACTACAGCAGAGGTTTAATGCGTTGTGTGACCATTTTAATTAGCCACTCAACTTCCTAACCGATACTGACCAGCTGTTTGTGATAAAAGTGAAGGTTATTGTCAGGTAAACGCTTACATTAGCATCTATAGCTAGCCGGTGACTGCTCAGGTCACTTGTGAACAAAAACTAGACCGTTTTGTTGTGTGTATTAAATTAGTTGATTTCATTGCGTGACATCATTCAAGATTTCTATTGTGGTATTGACCATCTGCTCGTGAACAAAGTTCTTGGGGATTCCACTGAGTGAAGAGCGCCACGTTACCGTCTTGGCTTTCTCCATCGTAAGCGCATTACCATGTACACCCTGCTGGTGATCTCCAGGAGTTTGTGCTTGGCCCTGTGCTCGGACTGCCTGGCTTCCAGCAGGTCCTGCTTCAGCTGCTCTGCCTCCTTGGCCCTGGCAAATAACAGAAGGGTTACGAGCGAGCTTCGGAACGCGCCGCCGCTCGAGTGAAGCAAGGGGGGGAAAAAAGGACTGTCAAAGTCGTCGATGCGCTTTCAGACGTTTATTGAACGGAACAATCTAACACATGCAAAAATGAAAACACTCGGGAGGAGCTGCAGTAGACCGCCACTCGCGCCCAGATGCTCACACGTGGACAAAGCAGCCAGGTTGGGATGTCACTCACTCGACCACACCCCTTAAAGACGTCCAACACGACGGCCGCTGCTGCCGCGACTTTTGGCTTTGTCCCAATATCCAATCATTGCACTTGACATAACCAGTTTATTAGTACACATTCTCTTTGGTTGATTATTTAGGTTTGGTGGTGTTTGTTCTCCATTAAGGACGCAAAACAAAAGAAATGATGGTGGATCTTTGGGGGCTGAAATGGAATCAATGATATTTCAGTTTGTTTCAATGGGGAAAAACTGATTGGACACGTCGTAAAAGTCACACAAGAGAAGTCAAGTTACCACTGTGTTAAAGATTTTAACCTTTAACCCCAAAGAACAGATTATTTGATTACACCGGAGGTGCTCGTTTACATTCAGCAACCACGCTCGTCTGACAGCCCAGGCTCAATTGCAGTTACTGGCGAGTGGCTACAGGCGACCGATTACAAATGATTGCCCGATACGATTTGAAATGGAGTAATAAGGCCACAGTACCGTCGTCAACACTTGAAGCAGGTATTCCCCACAGTGTGAATGGAATTGTAATGAGAGCGTACGTGCGTGCGAGTGCGTGTGTCGAAAGCCAAAGATGAAAAGTCATTTCAAGCCTTGGCGGAGCTGGGTGAGACAACACAGATGATGTGATGAGAGAGGGTCACGTCGTCGATTCATACGATTAGCCGGCGTAAATTAAAGGCCGCCGCGCTGACCCGCGGCAGAATAAAATCGAGCGAGGCGATAAACTGAAATAAAGAATGGGCCTTTTGTTCTTTTCATTGGTACGCGTATGTGGGTGCACAGACTGAAAATTAGATTGAGTGTATGTCACTGCATATGGTGTTTAGTGTGTATAATTATCGTGTGTGCGCGCGCCCGCGCAATTGGGTGATGACTCGAAACGACCTGCGAACTGGTCGTTGAAAAAAACAAAGGGCGAAATCAGAATTATGCCTCGCTATTTGACGGCTATGGCTAATGCTGTCCTAGCAACTGGAATATTTGCCCAGCTAGCGCCTCGCTGTTGCCCGATTAACGCCATGCTAGCAACAAACGAAAAGGCATTTACAAACTTGGACGCCGGATCTGAGAGATGAACTAGTTTAGCGCGAGCTAGGATGAGCTTTGGACCAACTGAGATGGATTTCAAATGGGACCGAAGTTGAAAAACATCCCGCGTTCCCCCTTTGGCCCGGGGGTTGTTGGCGCGAGATCGTGGAGGTCAAGCTAAGTTCTTTTCAACTAAAAAGATGAACCTTTGCACACTGCGTCAACACGCCAGGGTCGGAGTGAGATGAGCGAATGTGGCTTTGGAAACAATGAATCACGATAAAAGCACGATATAAGTGCACTCTACGTAGCATTTTCATCAAATGGGATTCCCGTTCAGGCGGATTTGCAATTATACGCAAAGGCAGCTGTCACCTGCGTTGGGACTGGTCTGCCATCTTGAGCGCCATCCTGTCGGCCTCCAGCATTTTGTGTTCCATGAGCCGCCTCTCCTCGTGACCCCGCATGGCTGTGGCCTTGATGCGCTTCATTTCCGCCTCCGCCTCGGCCGCCTTCTGGGCCAGCAGCTTGGCCTCCTCCTCGGCGATCTGGGCCTTCTCGGCCAGGAGGTCCGCCGTCTGCTCCGAGCGCAACTGCAGAGGGATTGGAAATACGGGATTCTGATTCATGTTGCGTATGTGGAATATCAATGAAAATCCATCTTAAAATGACATCACAGTTGCTCGTGATTGGCTGAGCCCTGAGTAACTGTCATGTCATTTTCAGTTGAAAGCGAGTGGCAAAATGGCCGCCCCCTGACATGGATAAATCCGGGCGGATTTTGCTTCGATGATGCCGAAGGCCAGACGGTTGTTTGCAACCCACCAGGGCCTCGTTGGCCATTCGCGCTTCGTCTTGCAGCCGAACGAGCCGTCGCTCCAGGTCATCTCGCATGCGTTCCGCTTCCTCGCGTCTCTGCTTCTCCTGGTTCAACAGCTGTCTCTCCACCTGGACAGTGCGGGTGGGCGGAGTCCAAGCCACAATGAGACCAAAGCTTAATGCTAACTAACGCAAAAGGCCACAATGTACTTTTAAAAAACAAAATGCTCACATCATTTTGTCTATTGCAACTCTGTTAGCTTAATGCTAACATAGAATACAAAATACCAAGCACGGGCCCATAGAAATTAGCATTGATGTTATGATAGTTACAAACGGACAGTGGGGGGGGGGGGGTATATCTGTATATCTAAACACCACAACGTAAAATAAAATCACATGAATTATCTAAATAGTCTGCTAGCTTAATGCTAATTTTAACACAAAAACGCCATGGATGAATACTATCCATTGAGGGAAAAAAACGGATAATTGGGCCGAACAAAAGTCTGCTAGCCGAATGCTAACACGGAATGAAAAACGCCATACAGGAACGGCACATGAAAGCACGAGCGCAAATGGGGGGGGGGGGGGGGGGGCTTCAGGGAATGTGCGCGGGGAGAGCGCATGGTTTCGCGTACCTGCCTGCGGGCCCTCCCCTCCCTGGCCTGGGCCTTCATCTGCTGCACCTCCAGGGAGTCCACACGTCGTCTGCGCATGAACAAGTCGTGGCTGCCCACGCACAGCTGCAGGATCTGTGGGGCAACGTCACAATCAAGCTTCCCGCAGTTCACCAAAACTAACGGAAACTGTATTTTAATTTAATGGAAGCTCGTCGTTTGTCATCGGAAAAACGAAGACTCAAGTAAAGTCGAGAAACAAAGTACTTGAGTTACTTGATCAGTCGTGTCGATGGCAACTCACCAATTTGTTGACTCTCAACCGTGACGAGTTGAATTTGAAGACTTTGGCTTTCTTGTCCAGGGGTTTGATGGTAAACTGCAAGCAAAATCAGAGTTGACTCAATTATGGGACCGCAATAGTGTCACACATTTAGATTTTAAAAAAACAAAATGTAAACATAAATAAAAGCTCAAATAAAGGTTACACTTTGGTCATTGAAGTCAAATTTTCTCCAAAACAAAGTTGAAAAATATTTTAAATCTTTTCTCAAAAAGTCAAAGTTTTGCACAAAAAAAGAACAATTTTTCAAGAAAAAAGTTGCAGTCTAATCATGCTTTAAAAAAACGAAAAACAAGGTCATAATCTTACACATTTAAGCCAAAATTTTGAAAGATAAAAAGCCACGGCTGCTTCTGAAAAAAAGTAAGAATCATATGAAGATGAAGTCAATTTAAAAAAATATATTTTTTGTAGCTCAAATAGTGTATCGAATTTTGTTTGCGCCAAAAGTCATTTGAAAGCTAAAAAGTATCAAAATAGTATCTTAGGAGAACGGTCATATTTGCTATCCGTCAAATTTTGTTATTCGTAAAAAAAACCCCCAATAAAACTTCCAAATGAAGGTTTATCTTCGAATAAAAACACAACCTAATTCTCACACCATACTTAAACTAGGCTTGTGGGAAAACATGACGTCAAAGTGTAAATATTTTCCTATTCCGCGTGGAGTTCAATTGAAGGGTGCGACAAAAGCCTGAGAACACGCTGGCGTAATTGACTTCATAATCAAGCGCACGGAGAGGGCAAAACTCGCTGGTGGGCATTATTCCTTTTGACCTTTTGCCAAAATGTCAGCGTGTACTTGAAATGAAATTTGCTGTAAAAGTGCACAAACTGCCATTGAAAGGCCGCTGGTTTGGAAATAGGCACGGCTGAAATGGAGGGGCCTGTTGTTTTCAATTTGCATGCTGATGAGGAAAGAAATGTGAAAAACTTTGGATAGAGCTATGTTGACTTAGAATAAAGTCGCACTTTTTTAAAAAGAAGAACAAAGTGAATTTTGTGGGAGAAAAGACTTGTTGGAGAAAGGTAAGATGAGTGTAGGTGCAAATGATTAATCGATTAAAATTCAACTAGCGCTTAGCATTAATCGAGAGATATTCCTCCCCCGCCCCCCCAAAAACATTTTTGAAAAAAAATTATAGTTTCAAGAATCATTTCCAGTGAACTTTTTTAAATTCAATGCACCAATTTTTGGGGAGACAATATTTTTTGTGTAAAAGGTTTTTTTTCCCACCACTAGCTTAATGCTAACAAACAATGCAAACCGCAATTGAAGGGCGAACAAAACTAGCATGGATGTTGCGCGCCCACTAAACCTTGCGGAAAGTTGATTTAAAAAAGGTGCGATTCAAGTTACGAGCGTGACGACTCGTATCGTTTGGCACGACGATTGTACGCGTAAAGTAAAAAGAGAGAGGGAGTGGCGCGGGCACCTCTTTGTCGCTGTACGAGATGTTGCGGATCTCGTTCCAGGGGAAGGAACACTTGGGTGTCAGCCTGTTGTCCGGCTCGTAGATGTGCAGGCCCAGGGCGTCCACGCCCAGCAAAAGATCCGTTCCCTTTTTATTCTAAAAGTGTAAAATCAAAACATTTTGAAGCCGGAAATAGCGCCACACACATCCAATCCATACGACCCCCTTGGGGGCATTTGAAAATGTCCCGGCCTTTTTGGTAACACACGCGTTCACCGCGTCGTTTAGCGCAGATGGGTCAAAATACCAGAGAGACGCTCACCCGGATGGAGAAATAATTGACGCCGTACATGTCCAGGTCCTGAGCGATCTTCAGATACTCCATCTCGGCTTCTTCCCTGCCAGCAAGAGAAACCGCGGCACCCCGTCACGTTTGCGCCAAAATGGCGACTCCAAGACAACTTTTGCCCCGAGATTTCCACTTTTTTTTATTTTTTTTATTAAAGATTGTAAATAACATGAATCAGATAGTCAGTACGTGACTATTGGTGAAGCCTCAGCGGAAGGTGCCCCCCCCCCCCCCCCCACACACACACACCCCGCCTCCGGTGCGCTGGGCTGGCAGGCAATCATCTCCCTATTGTGAGCGTCTTTCCAAGCGCCGAATGATTTTGTTCAACGGAGAATGGAGAGCCTCTCCCCTCCAGCGCCCCTGAAAAGATGATGGATGGGCACCAGCGACCGACTCATTTACGATGGCCAGAGTGGACTCGACCGGCCATCCGAAGCAAAAGCATTCGGCCGCGCCGCCGCCCCCCCCCTGCCCGTCCGTCCTCCAGCTCGCTCGCTGCGTCTCCTTTCGCAGCTCATTTCAGAAACGAATTCGTTCACTCCTTGATTCCCTCGTCTGACTTCTGGAACCTCTTCGACCGTGATCTGTGATAACCACAATCTAGGTACATCTCTGCTGCATCGGTTGCAAGATTCTGCCGCAGCCCGTTGAGGCGGGCCCGTGCACGTTAAATTTGATGGGTCAAGTTTAAGCTGAATTGCTTTTAAATGAGCAATCTGGATGAGACATGTCACAACGTGTTTTCTGAAACTTTGTTTGGCTTCTTGCCGCAGCCCATTTAAGCTGCCAAGCATGTTGAATTAGTTTTTTAAATTTTTATTTCAATTCCAAACGGGCATTCGGGAAAATATCTTGAGCACACCTTCTTCCCGCGATTTGGTTTTTACATTCCCACCACAGCCCGTTTAGGTGGCCAAGGAAGTTACGTTTTTTTTTTTTCAAGTTCAATTGAAATTGCTACCAAATGTTCAATCTATGCGCTATCAGCACCAACTCGTTTTCAATTCTACACCTCGGGTCTTATTACTTCATTTGCAGATGACTGCGGCAGTCTGTTTAGGCAGGCAGATGTGAGTTTGCGCTTTGGATGTTCATTTTCAGCTCCTGCCAGAGAAGCAATCTGAATCACGTGTGCAACCACTCTCTAACTGTTACTGCAGTCTTCAATTTCTGCCCGTTCAGGCTGCAATGTGGCCCCGATTTTCTTGGAACTCGCCTCCTGTTACTTTATTTTTCACTTCCTGCCACAACCATTTGGGCGACCGCACAAGAAAATAGATCAGATCTCTCCCTCCTTTTGAGACCTTGTTTTTAGATGACTACCACAGCCCATTTAGGCGCCCCGACATTAATCTAATTTTTTTATGACCTGGCCTACTTCCAAATGTGATCAGATCTGCAATGGCTAAGATTTCTAAAATGGCAGGTTTGCGTGGTCGAATTCCACTTGCTCAAAACGGATTGTTCATACCCGTCCTTAAATCAAAGTGCGCGGATGATTTCACCGCGATGCATGTGAACACTCGTACCTGGTGCGCCCCCTGTGCTCGGCGTAGCACGCGGCGATCCTCTCCTCCCACATTTCTGCTGTCATTTGATACAAATTGATGACCTGCAACGCATCCACAAAAACCTTGATCAGAGCCACGCGTTGCGTCGGTAAAACGCCACGCGGATGCTAGCCAACCACTCACCCTTTTAGGCAGCAGCTCCTCCTGAGATAAAAAGCCAGGCTTGTGAACGTTCGAGTTGTAGTCGCCGTACTGTAAAATAATGACTAGTTGAAATTTTTTGTTTTTGTCTAATGAGGAAAAAGAAGTCGTTAGGCGGTCATGTGAATAAACGGGATGCGGTTAAACAGCAACACTTGACAATGTTGTATTCCAGATTTCAATTGCTTTTTGCCATACGCCACTCAGATGATCACAATCCCCTCCGCATACTCAAATTGGGAATGTTGGCCACGTGACTGCGAAAAGCCGATCCGAGCCATCGCTTATAATCGCGCTCGAGCTCTTTTAAGATAACGCGGGAGATTTGCATAACCGAGGCAACTTATCGCCCAAGGGTCAAAAAGGCAAATGAACGACAATTAGCAAAAATGTGATCCTTTGGGGGGGAAGGTTTTAAGCAGCCATTCTAGGACACTTTCCAGAGATTCGATAAAAGATCAACGCCTCGAGAGTTTTTGAAAGTCACCGCGGAACATGAAATGTTGGCAGGCGTGAGAAGACCCGCCCAAGAAAAGTCCGAGAATATCCGCCGTTTTCATTTGAAACAGCCATTGTGGGGCTAATTCGGTCGACGTGTCTATTGTGAGTGGAATCCCTCAAAAGTGCTCGGGAGATTTTGTCACTTGACAGATTGGCGACGCTAAATTTAGAGGCAGAATATGACGGCCTCGAGGTCAGCCCTCCCCATGCCCAAAAGGTTCTGGAAGGAGTGGACGGCTGTTGTAATTGCCTACAGAGTGCAGATGCCGGGGGGGGGGGGGGGGTGTGTGTGACTGTCTGGCTTCCCCTCTCCGACTTCTTCACATTGTCACCTGACCCACGATTGTGACTCGTGATGGCCACTTGCGAGCTCGCCGTCTGACTTCGGAGCCGGCGGTCTCGCTTCCCGCTCGGCCCCGACTCGCCCGGCTCACGCTCGACCGGGCCTCTGCGCTAGAGAGTCGATTCCCTCTGCCCCCCTTGGGGCGGCTTTATCTCCAAAGCGCCCTGTCAAAATCCACTTGAGGCGCGGCGCGGCGCGCTCTCGGAATACAAAATAGCGGGGAGAAGCCGCTGAGGCAGGATGAGAGCGGCAAGACCAAAATCGACCATCTTTTATTGCTAGAGCGAGATTATTTGCTGCAAAATACGACGCAGGTGGAAAGCAAAGATGAGTTCTGTCGCAAAGAGCCATTACCCGAAAAATGCTGAGCGCTGCCAAAACAATTCGAGGCCGTCCCCCCTGCCCAACTTCTTGTTCATATATGGGGGGGGGGCATAGACTTCATATATATTTTGTGCTCAACAGGAAGCAGATTTCAGGGTATCACGAAGATCAAACTCCTTCGAGGAGTCCCGGGAACACATTCGACGGCGTCTCGTAACAATCGACGAGCGGCGGCCAAGGTCATCAAATTAAATGAGAGACAACTCCAGCCGATAGCCAAACAAGGAGCCGTCGACAGGAAATCTCTAATCAAAGCCGGCCGCTGCTTAAGGCAAACGCGAGTGTGCAGCGGCGACGTTTTGCTGGATTCTGACTGTGGGAAAGCACATAGCGTATGTGCTTTTTTTTTCTCTCCTTCTTCTTCTTCTTGATCCGCACTGCAGCTTCTCTCGGGCCGTTAAATTGGCAAGCTTGTGGAGGGTCGTTACCGAGGTAGAGCTCCCCGGCTCTCTCTGGACCCCGTCCACCTGTCAAAAAGACTCTCGCTGTCAACTTAAGCCAGGAGGGCTCACTCAAGCCCAACGTCTCCCCCGCGTAACGCAAACTTACGATCCATCTACCCCCCCCCCCCCCCATACCAGAGCTCGTCAAAGTTGGCGGGCTATGACTGAAAACGACGAGACAGACGCGGGATTGTCAACATCTCACCTTGTGGCGTTGAAATCACGGGAGCTCACTGAACTGTGTGGCGCTTTTGAAAAAAACCTTCAATCCGACATCCCATTTACAAAAGCGCCACCTGTCACCGCACGATAAATCCAAGGAAACATTGCTATATTCCTATAAGGCCGTCTTGAAATGAACGTTTGCCACCAGCTACTCAAGTTAGCGCGTCTACAATTGGTGAAGTCAATGACACAAGATAGACATTTCTACCAAACTGCAGGTTGTTACGGTTAAGTGAAGCATTTGATTAAGATTCTTGATTCTTGTCGAACAAAGAAAATTGGGAGTTTGTTCTTGAAAGGACCACTCCCTTGAAAAAAAAAAAAGAAAAGAAAAAATACTACAAAGGGCCTTAAAACAAAAACATATTTTAAATTGTCCCAGGAAGCAGTTCGGGGAATTTTTAAGTCTGCCAAATATTTCATTTTTCAACTTCATCTTTCACCAAGTCTCGGCTGCAAAGCGATCCTGACCTTGGCATGTACGGCGTAGGAGGCCAACAGCACCGAGGCTTCGGGAGGACAGTGGATCTCCTCCTCGAGGATCTTCTTCTTCACCTGCGGAAGGATTCAAAGAGGAAACATGAGCAATGTTCCAAACCACTTTTTTTTTCAGACCGATGCTTAACTTTTCATCTTCCATTCCTTCCCTCTTTCCTGCCTACCTCCCTCCTTCATCCTTCTTTCCTGCCATCCTTCCTCCATAACTCCCTTTCTCCCTCTTTCCTTCCTTACACACACACACGAGTAAAAGATTGTCAGCAAACCTGCAGGAAGAAGAGATGCTGCGTGATGTCCTGCACCAACTCCTCTTCGACATTCTCCGGGTAGAACTTAGCCAGGAAGTGTAGTGTGATGGGCTCCTCTTTGGGGACTTCCTGATCCAGCACCTGACGACACACAAAATGGCCGTGAGCCTCGCGGCGCCAAAGAGACCTCGCAAATGTTGAAAGTTGGCCGCTTTGTGGCATCTCTGTGACAAGGAACTATCTCGAAGTGGGTTGAGGAGCTCCACGTAGCCAAAAGTGTGGCATCCCATTGCCTATGAAGTGTGTTGACGTGAATGGAGGGGTTTCCTTTCGATATAAGTCGTGCTTTGATTTGAGTTTGTGGGGGCCGAGGTGCAATACTTGGCAGAGTTTCGCAATTGGCGGGAAGGCTCGGTCTCATGGCTCCGCAAATATCTCTAAATTTGTGACATTTTCCTGTGGAAATTTCTCAGAGGCACTTTTGGTAAGTTTACCCGAAATGTGAGCGCGCGTTGCGAGCCGAGCACTCGTGAGTTTAACTGTCATTTTGTACGTTTTGGTGAGATATGCTTGGACGGCCTTTTGCTGAGGCCACCTCACCTTTTTGTCCATCTTGAGCCAGGCGACTGTGTCCTTGACGTGGTACCTGAGGCCGAAGAACCAGGTCTCCCTCAGCCCCAGCGTTCTGCACACCAGCTCCAACAGCTCCTTCCCCTTCCACTTCGTCTGCATCACACAGCGCAAAATGCTTCCACGCTTACTCCCAAAGGCGCATGACCAAATACTTTTGCCAGTTGGACGAGACAGCTCGGTGGCTCATAAAGGGACCCAAAAGGATTGTTTAACTCCAAATAACGAAATCAGTCGACTCCCTCTGACGGCAACATATCATGATAGGCAGAATAATTAGATGACGTAAAAAATGTATATTAATTTAATAATAAAAACATCATTGCGCGTCGCCATTGCTTTATTTTACTAACACAAAAAAATATGAAATATATTTTACCGTGGGTGTTGTAACATTAGTATTGCCCTTATGATGATTATTATAGCATCCACAGCTCTCTGCTGCCATCTAGCGTCTGCAAGAGACTTTCACCTCAGTGTCGAATGTTGATCAACCTGTGGCGTTTTTGTGTTTTGGTTTGTGAGAAATTGTTCATTTTCCTTTCGTCTCTTTCTGGGTTTGTCAACTAACCTCGCAGCTGAACTCCATGTCCGACTCCATGGTACAGATCCTGACGTTGAAGCTCCTGTTTTGTTTCCTCACCAGAGAGTTCCATCCCAGTTTGGCCGCCAAATTCCTTGCCATGGCCACGGAAAATGTCACATAAAACAAACGACAACCCAAGAGTCTACTACTCTCCCAACGAGTCCGTGAATGCACCGTCAAGCCATTTTAAGCACATCAAGGCGACTTCGGTGTGGGACAATCCAGTTTCCACGCATGCTATTTTCAAGCTAACGAGCCAAAAGTTAGAGCGAAATATAGGTGAGGTAGACACAATCATAATCCAGGATTAGATATCCAACATGTTGCAGAGTTTTGCCGATTGTTAATACAATATAATTCCTTCTCCTCCGCAGAAGTGCTAAATGCTCACATTGTTTTGAACAAGCGCAAAGCAAGACCGATCTCTTTTGCTAAACAGCTTCATGTCCAGCCAGGGAAAGGACGCTACATTCAGGTACCCGTGGGACGTGTTCCTATCTCATTGAAAAAACGACACACTGAAGAAACTAAATGGACGTTTAGAGTCACGGGTTCGTGTGTTTTGTTTTAAAATAAGAAAATTAAATGTCCTGTCATTTTCACGTCTTGTTGTTTTTCCTTTTAATGTCTTTCAATTTTGATTGAGGATGAATTTTAATTGATTATTAGTCTTGTGAATTCTGTAGTGACACAAACGAACATAGTATCCTGAATTGTACTTTACAACAAATCTTAAAAGTTGTGTGGTGTCTAATTTGATGCAAATGTAGCTCTGGGAATGTAAATCTTGACACATTTTCGCGTATTTCAACTACGTGGTGGTAATCACGGTACTTAGTGTAGCATCATAAAGGCATCATACCTCACCTTCTTTTGGCGAACAACCAATCAGGAAATGGCTCTAGTAAAATGGGTTGGCTAACCCGTGTGGTGCGTTCATACACAAATGGAAAATGTTGAAACGGGCTCAAACATTAAATCTGCAATATTACATTTTACATCGAAAACACATAAAAGGCCAATTGTCAAAGCATTACCAATTCATGACTGCTGTATAATTTGCGGCACATTGTTTTGTTTGAACTCCGATTGGCTTTTTCGAGTGCCGAAATGCACGTTGTACGTCCCTCTTCGGCAAACACCCAATTAGAGAACACCACTTGCCTCCGCCCTGCCCTCTCACCCAGCCCCCTGCGCCATAAGTGGGCGGGGCCGCGACTTTGAGGTAATCGGGGTAAACAGAAAAGATGGCGGCGTCTGTCGCTGGAGAGAGTCTGTCCAGCCCGACCGGGACCAGGACCGCCAGCGGCAGTGATGCCGGGGGCGCAAATCGCAACCACCGCGGCGACAAGTTAACCGACTTGCCCACCGAGTTGTTGGAACACATTTTGTGCTTGCCGGTGCTCGAACACGTCGACATTTGTAATGTGTCCTGCTGCTGCCTGCGCCTGCGCGACGTTTGCCACGGCCGAGGGAAGGTGTGGGGGCACCAGTACAAACTCAGGTCGTTATTATTGTAGTTAGGTGACTATTATTATCGTCAGTCATGTTCTCAATCTGAGGTGTCTTTTTCGTGTCTTCTTCCTGATTCACTGCCCAGTCAATTCTCATTGCTTTCCGTTTCGATGATGCATCACTTTTCACTATTGTGGACTGCTGAATCCTATTCTTGATTCCTTTCTGAATTATTATTACTCTTATTTAGAATTACATTGCATCCAGACTTAACACACATATAAATTTATGACATTGGATTGGAAGGGATCATTTCAGAGTGAACCGATCAAATTGATCAGGAGTCAGCCAGCTTTATGGGATCTGTCTTTCATCCACCTGCTCCTCTCCACTTTTCAGATGGCCGCGACTGCAGAGGTTTTACCCGCAGAACGAGAGCTGCGACTGGCTGCGCGAGTACAAAACGCGCCATCGGGTGGGCATCCAGATCCGGAGGACGGTGGGGTCCATCTCCAAGCGCTTCTTTATGGAAGTGGTGAGTGGACAGAGAAGCGAATTAAACGTTGCATATTTAAACCGCATTTTGACAAACGTTCACAGCCTTAAATCTCACACATAATTTGAAATGCCATAGATGGGCAAACAAAGTTAATTCTACACTTTGAAAAGACTGCTACTTGAACACACATGGAGCAGCAACACATACAAACGGAGGATACACCAATAGAAAATTAAGCATTTTGTTTAATAAAAAAAAAAAGTGAACTGCACGATAGTGGGGGAACGCTGTACTTCACTAAACTTGAGTAAAAAAAGGATTTGGAAACCAAATTTTGTTGCAGCCATGCATCGGCCAGGTGCTGGGCGACACCTTCGCCGAGATCGAGTCGCTGGGGATGCCCGAACATTTCTGCGAGGACGAGCTGCTCTTTATCCTTCAAGCCGAAAAGAGGTTAGGCAGCTCTTCATGTTTCTAACTGGCGGCGGGAAGGAAGCATCCTTGACTTTACTCGCGCTATGAGAAGTGCTATTTTTCATTGTTCAATTCAAGTAACAAAATTTGTGATTGCTTTTTTTTTTTTTTGTGGTTGTCTGTTAAGGAAAAGCCTGACATTGAAGTACTATGCAAAGAAGATCCTTTACTTCCTGAGACAGCAGAACATCTTGCGCGCGCTCAAGAGCTTCCTCGAGCAGCCGCCCGAGCAGCAGTCGGCGCTCGCAGGTGAGAAAACAACCTTTGGAGCAAGTCTCAAGTAGCCATGGCTGAAAATGCACAAAAAGTCAGGCATGTTGCTTCCGGGGCTCCTCCAAAGACAAACTCCACCTGGAGAGTTTTTGAAATTCAGCCCCTGAGGCCCATTTCACTTTGCAACATGAACGTTAGTAAAGACATTAATCGTGTGCAGATGGGCGTCGGCTACAGCGTGCGTGTTTCTTCCAGGTGCCGTCCTGGTCGACCGCTACTGCAATCCGCTGGCCGACGTCGCGCTGGACGGGATATCGGCGCAGCTGGACGACATCGCGGAGAAGGTCAAGAAGACGCTGCGGGTGAAGAATCCATCCCACCCCAGCCTTCGCGCGGCTCCAGGTGACTTGGCAAAAAAAAAAAAAAGCCGTCAAAGCAACCGGCCTGGAGTCCCGATGCCCACTTTTTCAAAAATCTTGCAGGGGGCGAGCGACTTCCGTTGGAGGACTTGGAGCTCCAGCGGCAGGTCGTCTGCGCCCTCAACGCCGTCTTGTACGACCAGCTACAGTACAAGGGTGACCAATTGGACTACTATAACCCGCTCAACTCCTACATCCACCAGGTTGAGTTGCAGACATTTTGTACAAAAAAAAAAAAAAATGAAGCGCTTTCAAGCTACAGTGGTACCTCTAATTTACGAACGTCTCTTCATACGAAATGTTCAAGTTACAAAACACCTCAGCGGGGGAATATTGCCTCTTGTTACAAAAGAAATTTCAAGATAAGAAAACCTTTATTAGTCTCGCAATGGAGAAATTCCCAATTCACAGCAGCAAAGTTATGAAAGGAAGAAGTAGAACAACAAAATATAGGCGCTGCTGGAAAGGCAGCCACTCTGGCGGCGCCATTTTGAAGTCAAAATAACACAACACAACACATTGGACACAGACAGTCGTGCAATCTTCACCACTTTTCTGCATACACTTTGTTGTCTGAAGCAGTTGTAGATGAAAGAGGAGAGGATCAAAGTGTCCTTTCACCAGTGGATCAGAGACGTCATGCTGAAAGAAAGGTAAAAAAAAATACAGTCAGGGCCGCAAGTCGCTGAACGCAACATACTTAGAGCTGCTCTGCCATTGGCTATTACTTGGCGTCTTTGTGGCAACCCACTGGCGAAGAGGGACCTCAACCTCTACAAAAACCACTTATGAGAGAGAACATGAACTAAAGAGGGCAAAAAACAATGAGGACGCAGTTAAAAGTGAAATGATCATCATTTTTTATTCATTACTTTTCCTATTGTGCAATAATCAAATTGTAACATCTATTTGTTTTATATTTGGATGGATATTTCGGAAACATGTCTGAATTTTGGGGGGGGGGGGGGGGCTTGGAACGAATTAGGGCATTTACATGGGAAACGCGTCTCTACTTACAACATTTTCGAGTGAAGAAATTTCTTCCGGAACCAATTAATTTCGTTAGTAGAAGTACCGTTGTATTTGTTGCCACTCCCGGTTTAATTTTCCTGTCAAACTAAACATCAAACAAAGAGCACGTTGCCTCCGGAGTCAGTCGTGGTGGTCAAAGTGTTGTCCGTTTTGTATCTCCATGACTGCATTACCCTGCCCCCCCCCCCCCCCCCCCCCCACACACACACACTGGCTAAGTTGTTCCCACTGAAAGGAAGTCGCAAAGCTGTTGACTTCTTGAAACTCTTCTTCATGAAGTTATGGCCATGTGTTCCAATGAAGTATAAAATAAGCGTGCTGACGGAATGACTTCAGTGTCCCGAAACGACTCCTCTTGTCAATTGTGTAAGAAATGTATCGGTGTAAATTTCACGCCCATTCTGACCCAGGATTTTGTCTCGCAGGTGCTGCTGCGCCGCAAGGGCATCCCCATAAGCCTCTCGGTGGTCTACATGACGCTGGCCCAGAGGTTGGGCGTCAAGCTGGAGCCGGTCAACTTCCCCAGCCACTTCCTGCTGCGCTGGTGCCAAAACGAACGCGGGTACTCAAAGGCCACGTTTAGTTGTCAGCCCACATTTTGCCTTCGGTTAACCGTCGCCGCGGGCCCGCCCCCCGCAGGAGCGACGACATCTACGACCACGTGTACATCGACGCCTTCGGAAAAGGCAAGCAGATGACGGCCAAAGAGTGCGAGTACCTCATCGGGCACCAGGCCAGCGCCGACTACTACGGCGGCATCGGCACCACCGACGTGTTGCTCAGGATGGTGGGAAACCTGCTCAACATCGGCAAACGGGGGTAACTGTTTACATGTGCATGCCAGAGCGACGCATGGGGGAGGGCGTTGTTGCTGCCGTAATGCAGAATTCCAGCCTTGGGAAATGAGCGGCAGCCTCCCGCCTTGCCACTAGAGGGGGCCGCGCATGCGCGAAACGCAAAACTGACGCTAGCCTGAGAAGGAACGGAGACCAGATGGTTTTGTTTTGTTTTGTTTTTGGAGGGAAAGTAGCGAGAAGTCGTACCAGCTCCTGAGGGACACGCTGGACCTCTTCCTCACCATCAACCCCGACAATGTTCCCTACCTTCTGCTGCAGGCCAGGCTCTACTTCCACCTCGGCATCTGGCCCGAAAAGGTGCTCCCACTCACACGTAATCGCCGCAAGGACTCTTAAGTCTCACTCGGTCGCTCTCACCATTCCGTCACACCGAACCCCTTCCACACTCGCGCGCGCGGCCGGCATTGACGTCGGTGCTCGTTGGGTCGGTCGCGGCAGGTTCTGGACATCCTGCAGCACATCCAGGCGCTGGACCCGTCCCAGCACGGCGCGGTGGGTTACCTGGTGCAGCACACGCTGGAGCACATCCAGCACAAGAAGCATCCCGCCGCGCCCGAGGTGAAGCGGCGCGGGGCGGCCGACCACCGGGACGTCCGCTACTCCGTCGGTCTCGTCATGAAACACAAAAGGTGCGTTTGGGAGCGACCCCCCGTCGCCGCCCCCCAGCTGTCCTCCCGCCGTATGTCCACTTCGCCGCCTCTCCTGCGTCCCAGGTCGGGTTACAACTGCGTCATCTACGGCTGGGACCCCAAGTGCACCATGAGCCAGGAGTGGATCACCACCATGAGGGTCCACCAGCTGCCCGACGGCGCCGAGCAGCCCTTCTACAACGTCCTGGTGCAGGACGGCACCTGCCGATACGCAGCGCAAGGTGGGGCCGACCAATGAAACCCAAAATCTGATTTCATGTCGGGCGTATCGGGAGAGTGCCGCACCTCGGAGTGGAATAGAGTGACACGTATTTTACGGATCTTCCAACCACCTTTGGTTTACTTTGTCGTCCTTGTTGATGTAGATTTTATTTTTTTTAATAGAAATGAAAGGTAGAGAGAGACAAATTCCTAAACGATGAAGTGAATGAGGACGTAAATGATGAAAATTTTCCATTCTAAAACATCAAGTTTTGTGATCCTCAAGAATTTTAGCTACCGCCTCTCCGATCCTGATGAGATTGCAGAGTGGGAGGAAGAGGTTACAAAGTGTTCATCTTTATTCAGTGGAGAAATGGCTGAAAAACAAATATTCAAAGCATAAAAGTATATTTTTTATTTGGAAACACAAAAAAGGGCAAATTTGTGAAGACTTCAGATTCAAGACATTTTTACTTTTTTTTTTTTTTTTTAATTGGTGGGGGGGGAAAAGACTATCATGAAAATTCACATTATTACAGTACAAATTTTTAAACTTTTTTTTTTTTACATTTTTATTTGTGGACTATTATTGTGAAAAACTTAAAATGAAAAAAAAGTTCCATATTTTTGCTGGCAGTAATTGGTCTTTTACTTTTCAAAAATATTCTTGATTTTAAAAAAGAAAAATGAAAAAAATGATAAGTGCATGTTCATATGAAAACTTTTTTTTTTTAATGAACCGATTAGCGCATCTTCGGAATTACGATACTCTACTTTGGATAACAACAATTTGTTGTGCACGTATTCCAGAGAACCTGGAGCCCCACTCGGACCCCCTGGAGATCGGGCATCCCGAGGTGGGCCGCTACTTCTGCGAGTTCGCCCACACGCACTACGTGGCCAACGACGAGCTGCGAACGCGCTACCCTGATGACTCGGACCAGACGGAGGAGACGGCGCGCCACCTCTACCCGCACGCGCGCCCGCCGACGCCCATGTAGCCGCAACGTTTGCCGTCGCGTCCCAACGTGGAGATGGGAAAGCTTGCCGGCCACTTTATAAGGTACACCCGCATTGGCTCGTGACGTCCTCCGCGCAGAGTCTCTCTTTTGTTTGAAGGGACTCGTTTAATCATGCGGTTGTTTTGGTCACTGTGAGAGCCGCTTTGAATATTTCGACCTGCTCGTGTAGAGAAATAAAGCAGCCAAAATATTATTGATGACGTTCAACAATCAGGATTACAGTCATTCTTGAAAAATAAATCCAACCACATTTTAAATTATGCTTATTATGATCCTTAAGATCACATTTACTATTAATGTAAAAAAAAAAAATATCATGATCTTAATTGTGATCCTGGAGGGAAATTCAATGATTAGTTACAGTATATTAATTAAAAAAAATAAAAAAACAGGTGGCCATACTTCATTATAATGCCAAACTTAAAATGTATATGCTCAAGTGTAGAAATAAATTGGTCATTCTTCGTTATTTCAGTTGTGATCCTGAGGAGAATTTCACCGATTATCATGACTAATAAATGTTTTCAAAAAAATAAATAAATACAAGCAGTCCTGAAGGAAATTCCAGAATCATAGTTAATTGTATGGATTTGAAACAGTATGTAAATAATTGTATATCTTTTTAATTATTTTCATTGTAATTTCTGGAAGGAAATTCTAGGATTAGAACAAGTGTAATGATTTTTTAAAAACATCTCATTAAAAACATTTGTCATTGTATTGACTATGATCTATTAGAATGTGAATTCAAGGATGATAAAAATGTAAAAGTACAACCAATATATATATATATATATATATATGCATATGAGAGTATAAACACACACACACACTAAAAAATAACTTTGCAGCTAAAAACGTCCTTAGTACATTCAACAGCAAATTAACGTCTGTGGCTTTTTTTATTTAGAAAAAAAAAGTTTTTTGTCCTCCTTGATTTTAGGCCTTTTTCCCCCTTTTATCGTCCTGTTTTACCAAATATGCCCAACAATGAATGGTGTAACCCCATTCACGACACCATAGAGCCCACTGAGACTCTGCAGGTGTACCTCATAAAATATCTCGGCTGCTTTGCGTTCAATGCAAAAAAGATGGTCGTGTTTCAGACAAAATGGAAAGATGACAGTAAATTCCAGGTGCTGTCAATCATCTTAGAAAGAACAAAGCAATGTTCGTGGGAAAGCATCAAAAATCGTTTGCCAAATGACCTTTCCCCATGCACATTTTTATCTGTGACATAATCTGCCCAAGCACGAAAAAACAAAACAAAACAATAAAACTATGAAAAGACAACGTCACACTTTCTATGGAAAATTCTTTGTGCATTTATTCCATTGACAGAGAAGCTACTTGTGTGTGTGAGAGAGGTGCTTACCTGTTGGAAAGACAATAGTTTGCTAGTAAAATGTATTGTGTACTAGTATGTCAAAAACGGCATGACTGGTGGGGAAAAATGTCACAAGCAAGACAGCTGCTTCACCAGGGGCTGTATTGTCTCTCAGAACAAGCGGCAGACGAGCTGAAGCCCGGGGTGGGGGGGGGGGGGCATTTAGTCTCCTTTGTTGTGGGTCCGCATGTGCGTAGCAAAACTGTTTCGATTGGTGTAGCTTCTGCCGCAAACAGAGCAGCCGAAGGGTTTCTCTCCCGTGTGGGTTCTCATGTGCGACTCCATGTTGGCCCTTCGAGATAACGTTCTGCCACACACGGAGCAACTAAAGGGTTTCTCTCCTGTGTGTTTTGTCATGTGTCTCACCATATCCGACTTTTGCGCAAACTCCTGGCCACAAACCGAGCAGCTGAAGGGTTTCTCTCCCGTGTGCGTTCGCATGTGTATTGTCACGTACGATTTTTTATTGAATCGTTTACCGCACAACGAGCAACTAAAGGGTTTTTCCCCCGTGTGAGTTCTAATGTGCGACTCCATATTTTGTTTATCTGTGAATTTTTTACCACACACTGAGCAGCCAAAGGGTTTTTCTCCCGTGTGACTCCTCATGTGCTTTATCATCTTTGCCTTTTCAACGAAGGCTTTCGCACAAAGCGAGCAACTGAAGGGTTTCTCTCCCGTGTGTACTCTCATGTGTTTGACCATGTTGGACTTTTGAGTAGCTGTTTTACCGCAAACGGAGCAGCTGAAAAGTTCTTGTCGTTTGAGGCGTCTCCCGCATGCTGGAGTCCGCTTTTCGGAACTTTCCAACTGTTTGTCATCGCCTTTCGCATTGTCTGTGTTGTCGGCGTGTGACGGCGGCGCTAAGAGCTGATGCGGTGACGCTCCTCCGCGGTGCTCCCCGCTCGGACTGCAACGATGAAGCCGCGAACTGTCGGGTGCTTCGTCGCCATCGTCTTCACTCTTCACGACAACAACCTTCAGTGACAACTTGCTGACTTGCTCCTCTTCCTCTTGAGTGTAGCGGGGCTGTGGATCTTCCTCTTCCTCTTTCACGTGGGTTGGGCCTGGACCATTTTGAACCGAACTGGAACTTCCCCTCTGTGGATGAGGGGGAGCTTCTACCTGACTACCAATCAGCTGATGGACGTCTGCAGCACACGAGGAGGTAATTTCTGTTACGATACTGCAATTACTGGCATAGAGAAAATCATTCTAATTAACATCGTACATGAGCTTTCGGGGTTCATGTTTAACTTATTTACTCTGGTATTGCTGTACAGCTGTGGGGAAGATCATTTGAGGATTGTAGTTTAGGGTAATATGTATACATATATATATATATATACTTGAAGATGTCTGCAATACGGTGAGCTTTCACAGGAAATCGCAATAAATATCATGTCGTGACCGTACTGCGACAAAACCAAACCTTTTCATATCACATCTCAACTGACGATCAGATGTTTTTCGTAGGGGAAAGCGGGGTTGGCCTGATAAAAATGTCATTTCGGCCAGCGATAAAATTAACAGGAAAAAAAAAATCGCCCCGCGACCAAATGGCGACCCCCGTTCTGTGTTTGCATGCCTCAATAGTCCATCCTCGAACTGTTTGTTACAAACGCAATAAAACGATGGAGAAATAAACTTCCAGGCGTAATGAATTTACATAAATCTTCAATAAACACAAATAAATACCTCCCAAGCTGCACATATCCAAAAGAGTGAGTCCAAAAGCCCAGAATTCGTCCAAAACAAAATGACCACGAAAAAAAACAAATACTGTACCCAAGGACCTTCGCCCGCACTTGCTAACTTGAACTGTCTCGTATCTTCTGTCGCGCGCCTGCAACCGGATGTGTGCACCAGCTAAAGATTCCCCACTTCCTGTGTCAATAACTTGCGAAACTGTTTCCGCTTCCGAACACATAAACCTTGAAACAATGGTTTGTTTTTCACCAAACGACATGTATAGGTTTTGAAAAACGTGACACTTATGTCAACCAAATACAAGTTTATTTCGTTGGTTTGCGTTGGTACAGTAGGTTAAAAAAAAGCGGGGCTGAGCAAATCTGATCATTCCACACACAATTCCAAAAATGGACTGGACAAAAGTATCGGCACCATTTTGAAACTAATAATAGTAAATAATGGAGTAAATATTTATTTTGTAGATATGTATACTTCACGTAGCCTATTTGTAAAATGTCTGGATCGGTTCCGTTATTTGAGAAGCGCAGTCTACATGTTAAATATTTCATGAAATACAAAAAGTTGGGGAGTAATGAAGCAAACTAATAGACAATGTGCGTCGTAACTAATGACTCTAGTCTAGGGCTTGTTTTCAGTCGATGGTCGCTACTTGGAAAAAAAAAGTCTTAATATAAAGAAGTACCCAGAGCAGCACACCTAAACAAAGGGACAGAAAAGGAAAACAAGCCAGGGGTTTTTAAAAATTTATATTTAATCAAAAACCAGCACATACAATCGCCAATGTCCATCAATAGCCTTCCCCAAAGATGGCCAATAAAAAAAATCAAACCGCACGGAAAGCGTTTTTTCAGTGCATTAATTCTCAGGTGAGATTTCAGTCTTTGTTCGAGGGAGAAGGCCCGCCGTTTTTTTCCAGGACCCCCACGCCCTTCACCGGTACAGAATTTCCTGGAATGTGTCCTGCACGTCCCCCGAGCCACACTCCAGCACAGTAGGTGACGCTAACGTACACCAAACGCTCGGTGCCACAAAGCCCAAATCAACAAAAAGAAGCAGAAGAAAAGCGGACGTTAGCAAAGAGGCCAAAAGGAGCGACGCCGTACTGGTGGCAAAAATTTAACGTTGTAACAAAGCAAAGCAAAGCTTTCCGAAAGAGCGATGGCGTCCCACGAGGAGCAAGTTTGTCGCGCTCGAGACGCGACCGAGTGGCGACCACGGGTGGAAGAAGCTGCTGCTGGCACGACGCTGCACAAACGAGGTGCACGCTCGCCGGATTCCCCATTTCATTTCAGCACTTTCCGCTTCTCGATTGGCATGATTGACTTTTAAATGTTTACACGAAAAGGCACAATGACGTTTCTTGGGGGTCCGTCAAAAGAATGTTTCTACGAGATTGTTGATGATGGCAAAAACCTAATTTCTGAAATACGGCTTACTGTGATTCGGCTTACATGTTCTTTGTGCTGCTTGCGTCCTCCAGACGTCCGGCAACTGATTGGTCATCGAGAGGAGCTCAGCCCTCAGCCGCAGGTTGGGAGCTCCCGTTTGGAACTGCCCCACCACGTCAAAGAGGAAAAAAAGGCTCCACCTGACACCCATCTGAAGAATAAAGAGGAGGATCCGGAATGCTTCCACGTTAAGGAGGAAGAGGACGAGACCGATGTCGGCCAGTTGCTTCTCTCGGTTGTCTCCGTGAAGGGCGCAGACGGCGCACCCGAGTCGACTCCGCTTAGTTGCCGCCTCGGAAGGCCGTCGCCCGACAAACGCTTGGCGCCCCTGTCGGACAGTGACGACATGGGCGATGCGAGCGACGCAGACCGCGAAGGTGACGACAAAGCGCGGAAATCCTTCCACAAGAAGACGGGTGGCAGCTGCTCCACTTGCGGGAAAACATTTGCTCTAAACGGACCTCTGATCAGACACATGCGAACGCACACGGGAGAAAAACCCTACACTTGCTCCGCCTGTGGCAAAGGATTCACAAATAAGTCCGACATGGTCCGGCACATGAGAACGCACACTGGGGAAAAACCGTTCAACTGCACCCTGTGCGAGAAACGATTCTCTCACAAGGAAAGTTTGGTCGCCCACACGAGAACGCACACGGGCGAGAAACCTTTCATTTGCTCCGTTTGCGGCAAAACGTTCACTCAAAATTCAAGCATGGTGGCGCACATGAGGATCCACACGGGGGAGAAACCGTACGGTTGCTCGCTGTGCGGCAAACGATTCATTCTGAAGCCAAACATGGTCTCACACATGAGGACCCACTCTGGAGAAAAACCTTACGGTTGCTCGCTGTGCGACAAAACCTTTGCGTTTAAGTCCTGCGTGGTAACGCACATGAGGACGCACACGGGAGAGAAACCTTTTCGTTGCTCGCTATGCGGCGAAAGATATGCTCAGCGGGCAAATTTGACCGCACACAAGCGGATGCACCACAAAGAGTAAATGTCCCATTCAAAGGGAAGTAGACATCGGCTAGCTAAATCCTTTCATTATACCAAAGTAAAAGTAAAATAAAAATAAGAATGATCTCGTCCCCATGAAATTAATCCCCAAACAGATTTGAAGAACGAGCAAAAATGTCAAAAGTGACCCCATGTTGGCTCTTGTGTGGTGGTAGCCCATGTTGGGTTATGTTGTCCCATTTAGCGCCCCGCTCATCCGGATTCAGCCATACCGAAAACTGTGAATCGGGATCAGGGTGATCAAATACAACGTTGCTTTGAAAAAAACGGCATAAAAGTCAGACGGATTACCTGATCCTGGATAGCAAAAAAATGGAATGTCCAAATTCACGTCATCATTTTTTTTCCCCAACAGCTGACCCGTGCTGCTTCCATGTCGCGGTTTCATCCACTTGTGTTCTCCCAACAGACGTGTAAATGTCCCATTATGCTTTGCGCTACTCTTCAATTCATCGCGGAATGTTGTTGTCTTCACTGCTCAGGCTTACGTCATGTTTGTGTTGTGTTTGCAGCTTCGCCAAGAGAGTGTTGAGCTGCTGTGTCTGTTTTAAAATGCCAGTTCGAATACTTTCAGACATTATTTGACCTCAGCTACATTCAGGTGCGTTATTGCCACCAACTGCATTGGAGGGCCACTCTGAGAGAGCTAAAAATAAGACCCAACTAAATTCAGTTTGTCACAATTTATAATCCCCTTTTTTTCTGTATCAACGTTATCAGCCCAGCACCACAGATGTGTCAACAACCACTGTTTGGTTTGTGTGCCCTCGTTTGCCTCGTGTAACGGCACCCCAAGAGCCCTGGAAATGTTCGGCTCTTTTTTATTATTATCTTTACTTTCTAAATGTTCCTTTCTCTGTGCCAAAATGTGTAGTTGTCGTGCCATCACCATAAATGAGCTAAACCACGATGAGGGTGTCTAACTTGAATTTGTTGCATAATGACGTTTTTTTGTTTTTTTTTTGTGTAGTCTTGAAAAGTTTCAGGCTGAGGGACAGAGCTGGAAGAGGTGGTGACCCAGATGTGGAGGGTCCTTTTGGGCTTTTTTTTTTTCCAGGATGGAGTTGATTTTGACCTTCCACTTGAAGTCCTGAGAGACTGTACCTCCCACGAATTTGAGGGTCCCGATAGCTGACATAAGGCAGTTGGACGGCACCAGGGCCAGCTGTGGTGATGATTCCTGAGGTCCGCAACTATCTAACCGTTTTGACTGTTCAGCCCCAGGTTGTGTTGGCCGCACACAGCAACGCACACGGGACAAAAACCGTGTGCGGCAATCCCTCAATGACACAATCCTGTGCCCTTTTACTGTGAAAATATCATACAGTGACATTTTCATAGTATATTCATAATTATGTAGCAACGCATGAAAGAGGGCAAATAATATGAACCGTCACGAGTCAAATGTTGTGGCTGCTCTTATTTTCCATAAAAAAAGTCACTGACTGACCTCAGCGTCCCCTTTTCTTCTTTTTTGGGGCATTCTTGAATACCGCCACATAGAGGCGCCCGCGTAATATCAAGGCTGCTATGTTTTCCGTAAAACCACCGTCGAAGAAGAAAACGCGGAAGTTGGTGTGCTTTTTAGTTGGCGTTCGAGTGACAAAGCAGCCACGTTTTAGCTCTTGTTCTTGTGCAGCTCGCTCGAATAAAACGTGCAATTGTTGAAATAGTTACAAAATAAATACTCGGACTACGTGCAAGCGATGGCGTCGCACGAGGAGCCACTTTGTCAAGCGAGAGAGGAGAAGGATGGAGAAGCACGACAACTGGCCGCCATTTTCTCTGCCTCCGGTGCCTCACTGCACAGTCGAGGTTTGGCCCCTTGAATAGATCATCGATTGCTTTATTCCAACGTCGAAACACAAGTATCATTGTTTTGATTAGGATGAGTAAAATTGCCAATGACTAAAAAGGGGCAATATACTACAAAATTCTGTACAATATACATGTTAAAACAGTCAACGAGGAAGCCCTATCTTCTATCTTGACGATGTATAAGAGGTTATTCATATTAATATAGCGCTGAAGTGACTTTTTTACTGAACAGTTGTGGATCGAATTGGGCTTGGGCTTGCTCAGTCAAAACGAACCTGTTTACCCTCAAAATTATTTTGTGCATGCAAATACTTTGTTTTTCTACTTTCTTCCCTCCAAATTCTGCTGCTGTAAATTGCGAATGTCTCCGTTGTGAGATCAATAAATGTTTTGTTATCATAAAATGGGATGAGCCATAGTTTATTCAGGTTTGAATGGGGGTCGGGGGGGGGCGCTTTCACAGGGCCCAGTTTTTTGTATTTTTTCAGAAGAGAGCAAATGCCTTTTGACAGCGTTGTAAGTCACAAAAACTGATACGATGGAGAGCTCACATCAATCAGCAGCTCCTGTCAACCCAAATACTATGCCTTGAGGTCAGCCACTGCTCGTAAAATTTGACGCATGTGCTCAATTATTTTGTTTTGCTTGCATCTTGCAGACATCCAGCAGCCGATCGGTCATCGGGAAGATCATCCGGAGCCCCACTGTATTAAAGAGGAAGACCAAGATCCGCAGCCGCACCGTGTTAAAGAGGAAGAAGAGGAGGTCGACGTCAGCGAGTTCTCACTCAATGTCGTCGTCGTGAAGAGCGAAGACGACGAAGGCGACGCAGCCGAGTGGTCGCAGCTTCATTGCCGCAGTCCCAGCGGAGAGTGCCGCGGGGCGGAGCCCGCCGACCAGCGCTTAGCTGCGCCTCCACGCGGCGGTGACTTGGAGAAACCCTCAAGGAGCGCCGCAGAGGACGACAGACCTTTGGCAAGCGCCACGAAAGAACATCTGACCTGCTCACTTTGCGGTAAAAGCCTCTCTTGCAAGTACAGCGTGAAGGAGCACATGAGAACGCACACGGGAGAAAAGCCCTTCAGCTGTGCCGTTTGTAGTAAAATGTTTGCTTGCAAGTCGAATATGGTGAGACACATGAGAGCACACACGGGCGAGAAGCCAACTTTTCATTGCTCAGTTTGCGGCGACACGTTTGCACAAAAGGGCTCGTTGATCGTGCACATGGCGACGCACACGGAAGAGAAACGTTTCGCTTGCTCAGTTTGTGGGAAAAGATTCGCGAAGAAAAAAAATCTGACGGTCCACATGAGGACGCACACGGGAGAAAAACCTTACGGCTGCTCCGTGTGCAGCGAAACCTTTGCCAAAAAGATCTTTTTGATTGCACACACGGCCACGCACACCGGAGAGAAACCTTTCACCTGCCCCATTTGCGGCGAAAGCTATTCGTACAAGCGCAGTTTGAACATCCACATGCGGACACACACGGGGGAAAGTCTGGTGAGCTGCTCGGTTTGCCGTGAAAGTTTTTCTTACAAAAGAAGTTTGAAAGCACACATGCGGAAACACACAGGAGAGAAACCTTTCACTTGCTCCGTGTGTGGCGACAGTTTTACCTACAAGCAAACCTTAAATGCGCACATGAAAAGGCACACAGGAGAAAAACCCTTCAGCTGCTCAGTCTGCGGCGAAAGTTTTACCTATCGGCCGACTTTTAACGCACACGTGAGGACACATACAGGAGAAAAACCTTTCACTTGCCCGGTTTGTGGCAAAAGCCTTTCTTACAAGCACAGTTTGAACGAGCACATGCAGACACACGCAGATAAACGCTTTGGCTGCTCCGTTTGCGGGCAGCAGTTCGCTCAGGAGGCCTCTCTGAAGGCACACACGGCAGCGCACACAGGAGAAAAACCTTTCACCTGCTCCGTTTGTGGCGAACGCTTCACTCAGAAGCAATACATGCTCAAACACAAGAGAAGGCACACAGGAGAAAAGCGCTGCGCGTGCTCAGTTTGCGGGAAAAGTTTTGCCTCCAAGCAGCATTTGAACGTGCACACGTGGACGCACACTGGAGAAAAACCCTTTCGCTGCTCGGAGTGCGGCGAAAGCTTCACGCAAAAACAATACATGGTCAGACACATGCGGAAGCACACCGGGGAGAAACCCTTCATTTGCTCTGTCTGCGGTAAAAGTGTGACGTCCAAGCATAGCTTGATTGCGCACATGCGGGGCCACACGGAAGAGAAACCCTTCACTTGTTCTGTCTGCGGCAAACGATTCACCAGCAAGAGGAATCTAAACGTGCACATGAGAACGCACACAGGGGAAAAACCCTTCAGCTGCACAGATTGCGGGAAAAAATTTGCCTTCAAGCAAAACTTGAACGCGCACATGCAGACGCACAGCAAGGAATGAACGTTTTTTTTACATTCCGCGACCGTTTGTTTTTTTGTTTGTTATTTTATGAGGGCGGGGAACGATTAGGCAACTGGCATTTCATACCTGTAATATTTAATTTTTTTCCTGTTATTTTAAATGAAATGAGTTGTTTCAAACGCTCTTATCTGCTTTGTTACCTGTGGTGGAAAGTAACAAAGTTCAAATACTCTCTTACTTAGAGCGTAATTTATTCAGATAATGGTACTTCCCTTGAGTATTTCTTTCTCAGACTACTGTTTATCTTTTACTTAATCAGATATGTCAGCATATCAGCACTGTAAAAACTGTTGGCTCCCATATTGGGTCAAATTGGGACTGACCCAATTTTTTTTTTTTAAAAAGCGCAAAAGTTGGCTCAAACGAATGAAAAAAATTGAAACCCACAAAATTGTCTTATTTCGTGGGTTCCTTTTTTTCGGGGTCGTTGTGTTGCTCACTCATTTAAGCCAACTTTAACTAAATGCCAATATGAAATGTTGAAGCCTTACTTAAGTAAGGGAAATGTTGTCTTCGGCCACATCAATGCTTTGTGGTCATCTTAAAAAAAATCTACGTCTGCTGTGAAAAAAAGACAAATCTTTGTGCGTTTCTCCCAGTTGTTATCATTTGCTAATTCTGTTTTTTATTTTTTTTATTGTTGTTGTTTTTTTTTTTTTTTATGAGTTGATTGACTTGGAGAGCAAAGCTATAGCAACGGGTTTCGATAGCATTGATGTCGAATTACCCGGCAACTAATTGGTTATCAAATGAACCGAAGCTTATTTTGATGATCATTTAAACGTTCAGAGACCTCGTTAACCACAAAATTGTTCAAACCAGGAGGATGTCCGCCTCTCGGCGGTAAATATTTTCATTTTGGTCGACCTCCGTGAAAGCAGTGGAAAAATGAATTTATTTGGAAAATAAACAATAGTTGCAGCCCTACATTTAAACTTAGCCAGCGCTAGCTAGCTGCGGGTGAAAAAACAAAAATAAAGGATTATTTCATGTGACAGAAGAGGGAAATGATTCTTTTTATTTTAATGTTGTGCCAAATTATCCAAAAGAATATTATGTCATTTTATGTCTGTACTCTATTACTTTTACTGGAGTAAAGGAGTCAAATCGGCACTTGAACAAGCAAAGAAACCACTTTAGTGTTAGTCGTAGTCTTCTTCTATTCCCCTTGCTTGTTACGAAACACACCCCAAATATTTTTTTAAAAACAGCGATGCAGTGTGAATGGACCGCATAAATCTAATTACAAAGCTTTTGTTCACATTACCTCCATTCCAGATCATTTTTGGGAGCATTCCGTTTTCAATTTCTTCACTGAAGATTCTTGTATATTCATTCGCGAGATGCCAGTTCAATAAACAACTTCAGTCAAATTTTGTGTTTGCGCCGCTCACATTCTTGGCAGGAACCAGAGTTCTAAACTTTTGTGGCTTTTCTCTGTACAATAACAAGTGGAGAGGTGGAGGTGACTATCTGCAACCCGAGCATGCACCCAAATTTGATCTAAATACTGCCATCAATTTAAGTAAACATTCCTACCGTGTATTAAACATATAAATGCAAAATTTTCTACGGCGGTGATGCACTTTTTAGCCTTTGTGCACAAATAAATGCGGGTGTGGAGTTCCTCCACCCATCAGAGTGGGACGTTAAATACATTCTTGGCAAAATGCATATGTGAAAAAAACCCTTTTGCCCCACTCTTGCTTCCTGGCTAATTAACGTCACAACACACAATGCTGGGCAGAGCCAAAGAAAAACGTTGGCGTAGTGGCCGAGGCACTAATCATCAAATCCAAAAGGTAAGCAGAGCTGCAGTCTTAGCACAGTGAAAGAAGGCAATTGGGTTCCTGCCCCGCCCACCAACTCAAAATGAACAAATGAGGACTTTTCGCCTGATTCCAACAATCAAGAAAACACTTAAACAGAAGCCGTCTGACCAAAATGAAGAAATGAAAAAGCTGCAAAACAAATTGCCACCATCCAAAGAAAATCAACAACGGGTGAGAAAAAAAGGAAATCGACATTTCTCAGTCTGAAAAAGGGCGTTGAGCTTCAGGACTCCGGCAAACGACGTTAGCAACAAATGGAGAAAAAAAAAAAAGCAACACGATTGTGAACGACACCAGCGCCGAGCAAAATGAGGCTCTTTTTACCTTGGCAAAAAAAAAATGCTAAATGATTCCCAATATTTGTGGGGATTAAAAAAAACGTCTACGGACGAAAGTAGAACTTCATTCTGTTTTGATTTAGTTTTCTGCCTTTCTTAATTTCTTTCGGGAATTGTTTCGGTCAGGTGGGCCAGTTGTCCAATCACCTTGTGGCGTCACGTGGTGACGCGACCAATCGGTGCACATTTGACACGGAAGTAGTTCAGCTTCGAGTTTCGCATCAGTTGATGACCGCGATTGTCTTTTCCACGTGTCGAATTCCCGTCGACCTTTCAAACGCGCTCGCCGTGCGGACTTTGGAGGAAGGAGCCCGACGCGTGCGCCGTGACATCATACACGTCGTCGCTGTGAGCGGAAACGTTTGTGTGTGCCTTCGTGCGAAAGCATCTGGCTCCGATTGAGCTGCCGTTTGGAAAAGACGACGCCAGGTGCAACGTGACTGAGATCGCAGTGCCTTCCTTGAAATGAGGTGCGTTGCATTCATACTGCGGAACGTTTTTTTTTACGGAACCTCAAATGAAGTGGATTGAGTTTGGAACATCTTGCTCAACTAATGTTATTTACGACGTCACCTTAACCCTGGAGAACCCAAGAACCTTTTTCTTCTTTGGAAAAGGATGAATTATACGCGAAATGACTGCTATATGTTCACTGAACACCAAAATGTATGTTCTTTCGAATATTCAATGCTTTAATCCTAATTTAGGGCCAAATCTGACCCTTTGGGATTTAAGGGTAGTGTTTGAGTAGCAGAATTTATAGGGGCCAAATTTGACCCCGTGGGTTCTCCGGGGTTAATAAAGAACAACGAAGCATTTATTTTGCTGTAAAATGACCTTTGGAAATGAATTCAAGGACAAACAGCGCTGTGTCTAAAATGATGTGCGCGCTGAAATGAACGTACCATTCGAGATGCGAATTGAGACGTGTGCTACTCTTCGCCAGACCTGCTTTTCAACTTGATGGCGATTGGCCAGCTCGAGGAAGCAGCACCGCGGTCCCCCAGACGAAAACTTCTCAGGGGTGCCACTCCTCCTCCCCGGCACGGTAGGAGGCTTTTTTTTTTTTTTGTAGCCCCCAAACCTGCCAACTTCCACACACGCATTGCCACTGGTGTCAATCTCAGATGAAGTGTTGGCGTTGCCGGGGTTGTGATTTTCTTATGCGGACTCGGATTTTGGATTGAGCATATTTTGACGACAGCTGTTCGAGACTTTGAAACAGTTTCCACTCCGGTTGTCGTCGCCGTCCGTCGGTCTCCTCTCCGCGTTAGTTCTGTAAGTTGAGGGGTTGGTTGTTTTTCAGTGGATGGCTCTTCTTTACGAATGACAGATGGAGAGATGGAATCCTTTAATGCAGTTTATTAAAAAGGAGAAAGAAAAAAAAACCGTCTGCACCTCCGAACGGATGAACGAGAACGCAACCCCCTTTCAGCCACGAAAACACTTCCTGCTTCTCTTTAGCCAATCAGACGCAAGCGACATAAGAATATTTCAACAATTATTAAACAGAATATAATTTAGAGGACTCTAACATAAAAGAATATAATGCTCAAATATAAAATGAAAATAATGAACAATTTAACATAAGCTTACAGTTCTTTCCAACAGTGCCAAGAGTCATCATCTCCTGCTAGCGAAGGACCGACTTGCGCTTGTTTTTGCGCAACAAATTATTAAAGCCTTTCAGCGACAAGGGAGAAACAAGACACGTTGGAAATTTGACTCTTTATTCTTGTCGCAAACGGTCACTACTCGTGTGGCCACGTCGTCGTATATACAGCAAATGTCAATTTGTTCAAAACGTTCAACCCCGCTTTCCTTTAAATTTCCCCAAGCCCCTTTTGTAAGAACTGAAACGCCCCCTCCCCATAGGAAATGAAAATGTTCAATCTTTCTTGTGCGTCCGCATGTGCGTTGTCAACGTGTTCTTATGAGAGAAGCTTCTCTGACAAACGGAGCACGTGAAGGGTTTCTCTCCCGTGTGTCTCCTCATGTGTATATTTAAACTGGACTTGGAAGAAAAACTGTCGCCGCACACCGAGCAGTGAAGCCTTTTCTCTCCCGTGTGTATCTGCATGTGGGATTTCAAGCCGTGTTTATAAGAGAGGCTTTTGCCGCAAACGGAGCAAGTGAACGGTTTCTCCCCCGTGTGCGTCGCCACGTGTGCGACCAAAGTGACCTTCTGAGCAAATTCGTCGCCGCAAATGGAGCAGCTGTAGGGTTTTTCTCCCGTGTGCGTTCTCATGTGCTGGGTCATGGCCGACTTGTAGGAAAAGTTTTTGTGGCAAACGGAGCAGGCGAAGGGTTTCTCTCCCGTGTGCGTTCTCATGTGTATGTTCACGTTTTGCTTGCAAGTAAAACGCTTGCCGCAAACGGAGCACGCGAACGCCTCTCCCGTGTGCGTCGCCATGTGCGCCGTCAAATTGTGCTTGTAAGTAAAAGATTGGCCGCACACGGAGCAGGCGAAGCGTTTCTCTCCCGTGTGCGTCCACGTGTGCGCTTTCAAGCTGCTCTTGTGAGAGTACCACTCGCCGCAGAGTGAGCAGCTGAAGCGCTTTTCGCCGCCGTGCGTGCGCATGTGTATTTTTAAGCTGCGCTTCTGAGAGTACCATTCGCCGCAAACGGAGCAAGCTAGAGGCTTTTGCGTCGCCGCGCGCGCAACCAACAAGACCTCCGGCGAATCGCCGGCGGCATCGGGGGCGGGTTTCGCACTCGCGTGCGTTCTCGTGTGTCTCACCATATTTCCCCTTCGAGGAAAACCTTTGCCACAAACCGGACAACTGAAGGGTTTGTCTCCGGTGTGTGTTCTCATGTGTGCGTTCAAGTTCCACTTGTAGGAAAAGACTTTAGCGCAAACCGAGCACCCGAACGGTTTTTGAGCCGCGTGCTCACTTGTCGTCTTTTCGGAGCTTTCAGACTGCTTGCCGTCAGCTTCCTCGTCGTCGCTGTCTGACAGCGGCGCCAAAAGAACGTCCGGTGCTGCTCCTCCGCTCGGACTGCGTTGAGGACGAAGATATGACGACTCGGGTGATTCGTCTTCGTCGTCTTCGCTTTTCACAACGAGCACATTCAGCGGCAACTCGCTGACATCAACCTCCTCCTCTTCCTCCTTGACATTGGGGGACTCCGGATCCTCTCCTTCCTCCTTAACGTGAGGAGGGTCGGCATCCTCCTCTTCCTCTTTAACGCGTGGGGGCTGCGGCTCCTCCTCGTCTTCTTCTTTGACGTGTGGGCTCAGTGAATCCGCCCCTTCCTCCTCCCCTCCTCGCAAGGCTGGAGAGGCAACAACATAGCTAAATGAGGCTTTAGCAGTGCTCAACTTCCAAAGCAAAGGGTGATAAAAGCACTACACGCACATTAACTACGTAACGTTTAGGAGAAATCGGTGTCAAAAGCAGAAAAGTACTCAACATGTGGACAGACCTTGAACGCCCAACGCGATCGGTGCCGTGAGAGCGGCGTCGGGTTGCTGTTGGCGCTCGTTCACTTGGCAAAGTTGCTCCTCGTACGACGCCATGGCTCTCGTTTATTATTTTATGAAAATATTTTTTGAATTTAGCGGCCGCAAGCACACCAAGACGACGACGACGAGCTCGCGCTCGTACGTCTCCCCGCGGCCATTTGACCAACTTCCGCCTTTTCTACTTCCACTGCTGCAGCTGAGTAATAGAAAGCGAGTTTCACTTGTGCTCGCGTTGGCAACCAAATAGTACGTTCACGTCATCGCCATCTTGAATGTGTCAATGCAGAGTGTGTGATGGCGACGCTTCATTCATTTGCTGCTTGGGGATGTCGCCGAGCAACCAAACGTTTTCCCCTCTGTCACATCTCATGGGAGACTTGAGTAATGTGATGGGTACACTTTTTTCACGAGAAAGACATTTCAGTGGCTAATACACACGCACCTTAAAAATCTGGAAATAACATTCGTTATGGGCAAATATTACGCCCAGCAAAAGAATACTGATCAAAGTTTTTCTTTCTGTCTTTTTAATGGCTAATACTGTTTAGCTCATAAATGTGTAAATTTAACTTTTGAACCCGGTGGCTGAATAGCCATCATTAAATTAATCTTAAACATTGCAAGTCAGCTGATCTTATCTTTTTCAAACGAAACTTTATTTATAAAACACTGGAGATTACATTCATAAAATAGTGAATGATGTCTTAATTTTCTTGGAATGAATATGAAGGCTGCACACATTGTGGCAACTTGTTTGTCCGTGTGAAATGAAGCATCTGGTTTAGACAAGCATTCTTTTTTTTTTCGTTAGCGAGAGAGGAAACAAAGCCAGAAGAAGCACTTTGAGAGAGAGCCGCCTCTCTGCCCGTGAACCACCCGCAAGGACAAATCAGGGATTCTGCTCAGAGAGCTAACAAGGCACTTGGCACCTTGTTATCCATGGGAGTTGTACAGGTTGCTTTGCATAGCAGTGGAGACTTTTCTTGTGGCCGTCACTCAGCCTACGCGGGGAGCGCTTGCACTTGGCAGGTTTCCAAGGTTTCCACCTTCCACCAAGGCCTGGATGAGATGGATTCCGGCAAATCCTGCCCATCATTCGCTCTGTTGTGTTCCTACAGGTGCACACTCCAATTGGAATTGCAGAGTAGCTTTTTCATCTTCCCTGCGTGTTATTTTGTCACAACTTGATCAACTATAATGCTTTTTCTCACGTGTGTGTTCTCGTGTCTTTTCAAATCGGACTTACTGCAAAAGCTTTTGTGACAAAGTGAGCAAGCGAAAGGTTTTTCTCCCGAGTGCCTTCTCACGTGTCGAATCATGTTTTGCTTGGCGGGAAACTTTTTGCCACAAACAGAACAACCGAAAGGTTTTTCTTCCGTGTGCGTTCTCGCGTGTATATTCAAGTCATAGTTGTTATGAAAGCTTTTACCGCATATTGAGCAACGAAAAGGCCTTTCTCCCGTGTGGGTCCACATGTGTGCTCTCAATCCGTGCTTATGCGAAAAGCTTTTCCCGCAAACGGAGCATGGGAAAGGTTTCTCTCCTGTGTGTCTTCTCATGTGTATGTTCAAACTGTGCTTATAAGAAAAACTGTCACCACAAACTGAACACTGAAATGTTTTTCCCCCCGTGTGTGTCTGCATGTGTAATTTCAGACCGTGCTTATAAGAAAAGCTCTTTGCACAAACTGGGCAGGTGAAAGGTTTTTGTCCCGTGTGCGTCGCTGCGTGCGCAACTAAAGAGACCTTCTGAGCGAATTTATCACCACAAACTGGGCAAGTGAAAGGTTTTTCTCCCGTGTGCCTTCTCATATGTACGTTCATGTTTCCTTTTCGAGAAAAACCTTCGCCACAAACGGAACAGATGAAGGCCTTTTCCCCCGTGTGCGCCTGTTTGTGTACTTTCAAACTCTGTTCATCATAAAAACATTTCGCACAAACTGAGCATGTGAAAATGTTTTCTCCCGTGTGTCTTCTCATGTGTAAATTCAAACTCTGTTTGTAAGAGAAGCCGTCGCCGCACACGGCGCATTGAAAGGGTTTTTCTCCCATGTGCGTCAGCATGTGAGATTTCAACCCATGCTTGTAAGACAGGCTTTTGCCACAAAGGGAGCAAGTGAATGGTTTCTCTCCCGTGTGCGTCGCCAGGTGCGCCACCAAAGAGGCCTTCTGAGCAAATTCATCGCCGCATGTTGAGCAACTGAAAGGTTTTTCTCCCGTGTGGCTTCTCATGTGAACATTCATATTCCCTTTCCTTGAAAAACTTTTACCGCAAACTGAGCAACTAAAGGGTTTTTCTCCCATATGCATCTGCACGTGTTCATTCAAACTGCTCTCGTAAGGAAACCTTTTGCCACAAACCGAGCAGTTGAAACGTTGGTTCCGCGTTCCACGCCTCGTGCGCGATTGAGAAGAATTCCCGTTGTCTGGACCCGTCTCCTTTTGTGAGAATTTCAAGTGTTTAGCACTTTCTTGCTCTGACTCGCTCGTGTCTTCCGTGTCATCGCTTTGTGAGAGTGGAGCTGCGAGGTTGTACGGTCCGCCGCCGTCGTCTCCGCTCGGAGTGTGGCCGTCAATCGCTTCTTTGTCTTCGTCGTCTGGGCCCTTTACGACGACGACAGTCAGCGGCGACCCACTAACGTTGACCTCTTCTTCTTCCTCTTTGATGTAGGCGTGCTGAAGATCCTGCTCTTCCTCCTTAACAAAGGCATGCAGCTCCTGCACCGAAGTGGAGCCCCCCACAATCAGCCGCTGGACTTCTGTAAGTCATGACACACACACAAACACATCTTAACTCACACAATGTTATCATTAATGCATTGAAGAAATACAGTATACCGAATCTGGCCATTCTTAAATGTGACCCTCGAGCACACAAGTGATGGAAAGTTGCACGACTGTGTTTGAAACTACAGGCCAAACACTGACTGTGTGTAAATGATCCATTTTCAGTTTTGCCTCATTAAAACGTCTCGTGTTGCAAATGTGCGAGTCAACCGCCGCCGGGCTGCGGTGCTCACGTCACCCAGCATGGGTCATCTTTCCGCAAGGAAAAAATATAATAGTCTGAAAATGAACAAAACTAATTGGCTGCTGCTGCACACCCCCCCAAAAAAATCAATTGACTACTTAGGCAAACCAATACTACTTGTTACTCTTAATATTTACTACTACTACTTGTTACTATTAATATTTGGTGAGAATTTTACTTTCTTGGTGCAGAGCAAAACATGAAAGCTTCGCGACATGTTCAAACCTTCAGCGTGGGACCCGCTGGGAGCGAAGAGAATGGCGTCCTGCTGTCGTCGTTCGTTCCCTGCCGCGTGACTAACTTGCTCCTCGGACGACGTCATCGTTCTCTCAAACCGACACGTTTTATTTTTTAGGCAACCGTTTGATTCGTTGAGCGGTTACGAGAAAACGAACAGTCTCTTTTTCCCCTCCTCGTCTGAGAAAGCCTCGTCAACTTCCTTCTTTTCTTCTCCGATCTTGCCCTCATTTTACTCGCGAGATACCGATCGCCATCTTGCGGCCACATTGAAGACTGCGCCATATTTGAGCCGTGGAAGAAAAGACCCCAGAGGTCAGAATGGCTTTCGTTTTTTATTGCAAAGGACAAGGGCAGCGAGAACACAACATCTGAGTGTTGGAACTTCTGTAAACCTTTTCCCGCACCCTACAATCAAACAAACAAACAACCTCACAGAACTTGCCACTGTCAAAACACTGAATGCACAACTTGTTAGAACATGAAGCAAATGTTCATTCATGATCACATTTTCAGCCTAAATGTGGTCTTCAAGTGGCTATGAAAACTTAAAAGGCTGCTGAGAGGGGAAAAAAAAATCCCATCCACCACCATTTTAGTGCAATTGGGCAGGAACACATTGACATGTATTGTCTGCCGTGTTTCCGCATGTGTGCAGTTGAAACAGCTTTTAACGCAAACTGTGTGACTAAAAGGCTTTTCTTTTGTGTGTATTCTCATGTCTATTCATGTCAGACTTACTGGAAAAGCTTTTATCGCAAAGTGAACATGCAAAAGGTTTTTCTCCCGAGTGTGTTCTCATGTGTCGGATCATGTTTTGCTTGACTGTGAATTTTTTGCAACAAACCGAGCAACTAAAAGGTTTCTCGCCTGTGTGCGTTCTCATGTGTATATTCAAATCATACTTATTTGAAAAACTCTTACCACAAGCAGAGCAACTGAAGGGTTTTTCTCCCGTGTGGTTTTGCATGTGTGATTTCAAACCATGCTTATAGGAAAAACTTTCAGCACAAACTGAGCAAGTGAAAGGTTTTTCTCCCGTGTGTGTTCTCATGTGTTGGATCATGTTTTGCTTGTGAGTGAATCTTTTACCGCACACTGAGCAACTAAAGAGTTTTTCTCCCGTGTGTGTTCTCATGTGAACATTCAAACTGTGCTTATGAGAAAAGCTTTCGCTGCAAACTGAACAACTGAAGGGTTTTTCCCCCGTGTGCGTTCTCATGTGCTTAACCATAACCGACTTTTTAAGGAACCTTTTACCACACGCCGAGCAAACAAATGGTTTTTCTCCCGTGTGTGTCTTCATGTGTGCATTCACATTGTACTCATAAGAAAACCTTTCGCCACACATGGAGCAAGTGAAAGGTTTTTCCCCCGTGTGTGTTGCTGTATGCGCAATCAGATTGACCATGCGGGCGAAGGTATCACCACACACTGTGCAGCTGAAAGGATTTTCACCCGTGTGTCTTCTCATGTGTACGTTCATATTACCTTTGCGAGCAAAACTTTCCCCGCAGACCGAGCAGCGAAAGGGTTTTTCTCCTGTGTGCGTCTGCATGTGTTCATTCCAAGTACTCTCATAAGGAAATGTTTTACTACAAACTGAGCAGTAAAATTTTTCTTTACGTCTGTGACGTCTCTTGCATGTTTGAGAAGTTTTCTTGTCAAGCGTTTTATCCGCTTGAGAGCATTTCAGGCGCTTGTTGTCACCTTCACAATCGATGTCGCTCCTCAAAGACTCTTCGGTGTTTTGCCTGTGAGACAGTGGAGCTAAGAGGTTGTTTCCTGCTGGTGGTCCTCCACTTGGACTGACGTGAGGAAGGTCTTCCTCTTCGTCGTCTTCACTTTTCACAATGACAACGGTCAGTGGTAACTGGCTGATATCAACCTCCTCCTCTTCCTCTTTGACATCAGGGGACTGTGGCTCCTCATCTTCCTCTTTCATTTGGGGTTCCATACAGGAGCTCCGTCTGCGTAGTTTAGGTGAGTCTTCCTCTTGGCGGGCAGTGGCTTGCTGCATGTCTGCAGGACACAAAGCAACCCAAACAAGTTGAATATTATAGACAATATTATGCTGGCTGTCCCAATCGTTATCCGATTGGTCGATTGCAAAATCAAAATGGCTGCCATTGGTTTATTTTGTTCGTTCATCACACGAATGATAAGAGAAAAGCGATCATATGATATCGTAGACACATTATACGTGCATAATAGTTTGCTCGCTTTGATTCTTCTCACGTAGTCCGTGAAGAGCATCCAGATGTTGTCGCTCGTTCTCCTCCCTTGCTCGACAAAGTTGCTCCTGGTCCGTCGCCATTTTTCTTGGTGGTAATATTCCAAGATTCCAGTTAGTTGCGCTCTTTTCAACTCTTGTGTGTTTTATTTTGGCGACCACACGTCCAAAATTTCGACGTCGCACTTTGTCTCTCGCCTGGCCAACTTCCGCCCTTTTCTTCTTCGTGGTTCTTTTGTGGTTTTCCGGCTGCCTGTTGCACGCATGCGCAGTGTGATTTGTTGTTCACACACTTGTTTGTGTGCGTTTTGGCAAACCGCCAACAGTGCTACACAGCTAAATCGGGCCGGGGGATAAAAAGAAGAAAAATGTTGAAAGAGTTGGTAAGGGAACGACTTATTGCGGCCGCCGACCAAATCTTCGGCCTTTTTGAAAGAACCATTGCGTCGTACGAGGAGCAACTTTGTTGCGCTAAAGAGGAGACCGAGCGACACCGACGGCATTTGGAAGCTGCTTGCAACTCTCAGATTGCCACAAGCCCCAGCCAAGGTCTGCTGACACGGAAACCTTTCCGCTGACCACTTTCTAGTTTCTTTCTCTGTTTTAGCTCGGCTGTTTGAGCAACAGATTCTGAGATACGACTCATCAGTGGCTCAATTCAAAATGTTGTGCTTTATCAATAACGCTTCTTCTCTTTGTATGTTTGCAATTTTGTGGTTTCTGTTCTTTTTGAAGATAATTTTTGAAACATCCAAAAAAAGCAAATGTCAAATGTCTAAGTTGTTTAATAAAGTTTATCCCCCCAAATTATCTCCAGGATAGGACGAAAAATCAACAATTGAAAATGTAATTACGACTATCCAATTTTTCAGCAAATGTTGAGGTTTGGACCTCCCCGCCACAGTGCCGCCGCAAGATGGCCACCACGTGACGTCGTCGACGCTTTCGCTGCCGCCAACGTACCATCGAAGAAGAAAATGCGGAAGCTGCTCCGTGGATCGACGAGAGACAAAGAGCGAAGTGGGTTTTGGTTGTGCATAAACAAAAGCTTCGTATTGGGAACATTTGTATTGCTCGAAAGAACGATGGCGTCGCACGAGGAGCATGTTTGTCGAGCGAGCGAGGAGAACGTGCAACGTCGCCAGGACGACGACATTTTCTTGGCGCCCATCGTGTTGCACATTCAAGGTCTGTCTGTTCGTGGATGCACATTCATGTTCTTTACGGGAGAAAAAAAATCTCATGTGTATGAGCTAGTGGTACACGTGACGCCCATAATATCGTCAATGCTGAAGAGGTCAAACATTCGTGATGTTTATCAGGCAGATCTTTGACTCTCAACATCCCCACACCCAGGTATCCCCCCCCCCCCGACAATGTTTGAACAGCCTAAAATAAATTTAATATTGGAAGCAAATGTTGACCCACTTCAAAAAAAAAAAAAGAAAATGATGCAAATAATTAATTTATGTGTGCAAGTATCAATATTTTTCATTCAAGTGGTTTCCAACAAAGCTTTGCATCAATGATCACTCCAAGCGATATATTGTTAGACAGTATTTGCTCTTTCTCATTCAATGGAACATGCAGTGAATTGAACCCTTTTATTTCTTTGGTGCCCAAAATGACATGATTTGTGTCCTGCAGACATCCACCAACTGATGGGTCGCCGAGAGGAAATTCCAACTCAGCCGCAGGTGGCGAGCTCCCGTTTGGAACGGGAGCGTGCCCGGGCCCCTGACGTCAAAGAGGAAGAGGAGGAAGTGGACGTCAGCCAGCTGCCACTGAACATCGTGGTGGTGAAGACTGAGGACGACGAAGAGCACCCGTCCGAGTGGTCGCGGCTCGGCCTTCGTGGTCCAAGCGGAGAGCGCCGTGGAGACTCACCAGCAGCAGACAAGCTGGCGCTTCCACTGTCACGCCGCCAAGAACCTTTGAGGAGCGGCGCGGACGGCCATTGTGACGACAAACGCTCAAAAGGCTCCCAGGAGGAGACGGCTGACGCCAGGCGTCGGACCCCCGAAGACCACTTTACCTGCTCCGTTTGCGGCAAAAGCTTTGCCAAGGCCTATCGGAACAGACACGTGAGAACGCACACGAGAGAAAAAACGTTTCGGTGTTCAGCTTGCGGCGAGACGTTTGCACAAAAGGTCTCGTTGATTGTCCACAAGGTAACGCACACGGTAGAAAATCCTTTCACTTGCTCGGTTTGCGGCAAAGTCTATTACATCAAAGACCATTTGAGTCGACACATGAGAACGCACACGGGGGAAAAGCCTTTCGCTTGCTCCGTTTGCGGGGAAAAATTTGCTCACAAGATCTCGTTGGTCGCGCACACGGCCACGCACACGGGGGAGAAACCGTTCGCGTGCTCCGTTTGCGGCGAAAGTTTTTCCTATAAGCACTGCGTGACGAGACACATGAGGACACACACGGGGGAAAAGCCCTTCACGTGCTCCGTTTGCGCTGAAAGTTTCACCTACAAGGAGACTTTAAATTCTCACATGCAGACGCACACGGGAGAAAAACTTTTCACGTGCTCGGTTTGCGGTAAAAACTTTTGTTATAAGAACGGTTTAAAATCGCACCTGCTGACACATGCCGGACAAAAACCTTTCCCGTGCTCCCTTTGCGGTAAAAGCTTTGCTTACAAAAGTACGTTGAAATCACACGGAAGGAAACACGATGGAGAATAAACGTTTTGGAGGGGAGCGTTTTTACATCGCTGAAGAGGCAATGTTGTCGGTCTGCCTACTGGCCGTTCATTCAAAGAATAATTCATTGACGGCGTGACTTGTTTCTTTCTTGTCGCCGACTTTAATCGTCCGTTCCATCAAAGCAGACAAACCAAGTTCGGTTGCTTGTTCCGTACGTGTTGAACATTTGTTTTTTCCAAAAACAACAATAAGCGTCCCATTTCCGATTTTGCTCATCCTATTAGGTCCGCTGAATCTTTTCGTGGCTGTTTGGCAACTACCACGAGACAGAACACCGGCCAGGGTGATCAATACTGAAATGTTCATATGAAATCAAGAATCCGTTTAGAGTTGCCAGATCCTGAAACGTAGATGTGACACGGGTTTCCCAAATTGAGAGCGATTATACAGAACCAACCTTTTGCGATCATTTCTATATTCTGCGGTTTATATCAATTTAACTACCGAGCTTGGAAACGAGCAGAAAAGCTTACTTTCTTTAAAACCTTGCGTTATTCATTGCTTTGGCTCCCAAGTACGTGTTTGTAATGTTTTTATGTGTGTGTAAAGACCTTTACAAGGTAACCTAAATCAGGGGTCCCCAACCGCCGGTCCGCGGACCGGTACCGGTCCGCAGGGCATTTGGTACCGGGCCGCACAGAAAGAACTTGCCTTAATTCCGTTTTATTTATTTCGGAATACGAAAGATGTTTTATTTTGAAAAATTACCGGATTCTCCGTTACATCCGTCTGTGTCGCGCTTGACTCACGTCAAGTCACGCTTCTCCGTCGCGCGACCGATTACGCTAAAAACAAAACGTTGGAGGTCGCAAAATGAGTTTAAAAAGCAAAAGCAAATAAATTGCCACCCGGATCTCAGGGGGATCAATATTATCGAACACACGGCTGCACGATATCGGCAATATGGATGTCGACTATTACTGCGATCGTTAGCATGTACCGTTTTTCTTATTTCATGAAAGAAGTGCATTTTTTTTTTCATGGAGCAGAATAAGCAAGCTCAATGTGTTCTCAGGTAATTGTAATTCCCCTCGAAGTTGTTAAGTATGATCTAAAACTGTTGAATCGAAGTCCGAGGAACCCCGCCCACAGCAAACCATTATCATGACATCCTCACTATCGGCATCAAATGGTTTAGGTCCTTTGAGCTTTACACACACAAAAAGTTATTTCCCCAATCTATTGAACTGTTAAGTACAGCAGAAGTACGCTGGTGGCTGCCTGCAGCTGTTTTAACTCCTAAATTGGCAAAGGTTTTTATGTACAGCTAAAAATGGCTTACCTTAACCTTCGCATTTTGTCCGAGGGTAGAATCCACTCCAACTAACCTGCAATCCTACTCCTGTCTATGATCGTCATCATCATCTTATTTTTGATTCATTTGTCAGATTACAGCTCTTTTGTGCATGCCGTCACCTGCCGCACAGGAAGCACAATGCGTTTCCATATACGGTCAACGGAAGCAACCTTGCTTTGTATTCAGCCCCGCGAACAGACACGAGACAGCCGAAGCATGTTTCTGTCGGTCGGCATCAAAATGGGGGGGGGGGGGGGGGGTCCGTCAGCGACGGACAGGATGGTCCATTGATACTTGACAATTACACCGTCGGACGAAAACCCACCTGCGTCATTGCTTCGTCCAGTTTTGGAGTAAGGTATGAGAAAGTTCCAATTTAATTAGAAGAACGAAATAATATTAATATAGCACTAACAATTTTTTTTTTCAGTGTTTGCAACTTTTCCCTCCGATAAGGCATCGTGCGTAGTGACAAGAATTTGTGATATTTTCATATCACTGGCATCAGATAGAATTCTCCAAAAGTATACATTTTCAGGAAATGCAGTAAAATCATGACTATTGCTACCACAAAACGGCAAGCCGTTCTCCAGAGTCTTGATTGGTCAAAAAATGAAAACTAAATAATTTGTTAATTAAATAAACAAAAATGTGGACAAACCAATATTGACGCCAGCGCTATTCTACCTTATACTTGAATTACCGGTATATGAAACATTCCAGTTCAGGCAGGCACAGTGAAGACTGCAGGTTGTGAAAATGGACTTAGGGGGAGAAACAACAACAACAACAAATATCTAAGAGTTGTTCGGTTTACGAAGCAGAGGATAATTTCAAAGGAACACAAAGTTCTCGCGAATAGAAAGGGGAATGGGATGCACACGTACGAGCGTCATTGGACAGCAAGTAAAAAATTCATCAACTGCAGAGGACAACACGCCTCATAGAGCAAAACGACATCCAACAAATGAAAACATACGTTTGTACCGTGTTTTAAATGTGTCCCATTTTATTTGTTTTGACAGTGGGAAAACTGACGCTCACATTAATCAATCACTGAATAAATTGTCGAAATGCTAACTCGGCCATTGAATTCATACTTGTTTTCAGAACCAAATATTTCGCCTTCGGGGTGAACAGATAGATGAGTAAAATAGAAACAGCTGCGTGTCTGTTCATAAAACCTTGTTCCCAGTTAAAATAGAGTAACATTTACTTTGTTGATGCTCACAAAAATAACATTGGATGAGCAGCACTCAGACACCAAACTTACCGTCAAGCGTCCTCCGTCTTTTAAATGTCAAACAACCGAAATCATCCAACAGAGATTTAAAAGGTTTAAAGGGCTACTTGCTCGAGCTGCTGTGGATAGAACGAAATGCGCATGCCCCGCTCGGGTCACCAAGCCCAGTGGTGCTTTTATGTAACTCCGCTTTAATCCCCTCTAACCCTTTAAAATGAATTGGATCCTGCTGATTTGACATTCACGTTGCGTGTCTGTTACCACCGGCAGCAACATCGTAAATAAGAAATGGTTAAACATCTTGTTCACCGTCCTGTGGTTTTACAGTCAGCAGCTATGTCTTAAAAAATGGTCAGCTTTAGATTAAAAAAAAAAAAAAAAAAGATTTTAACTTATTCAGTACCAGCCAATTCTAGACCAAGTCTGAAAAGACGTTTAAAAACGTCTTTGGGAGTGAATGAGTTAAGGTGCCCACATTCGTACTTACAAATGAATATATACATGATCAGTTTATTCTAAATAATTCCTTAGTACGTGTGACTGATGAGAGCAGGGCATTATTTTTGCATCAAAAGTACTGAATGTTTTTACATGTTTGAGAGTCTTCATAGAATACCAAAGTATCCTCCATTAGTGTGACTTGATTGCTTGAGCGATACTTGGAAGAGCTGTGAATTCTTAAAACATTTTTTTTTAGTTTGTTTTGTTAAAAAAAGGCACATTTCAAGCAATGAAAGGTGACTACAGGACTTAGTGAGCATCCAATCAGGATTGCTCGGGTAAATCATCCTTTTTTGGTGACATAATGCATTTGAAACTGGAGAAGTCGGCAGCATCAACCTTAAAAAAATATATATATATTATTTGACCTCAAGAAATTATCCATTCATCCATTATCCATCCTGTACAGCACTGGTGTCAAACTCAAGGCCCGGGGGCCAAATCTGACCCGCCACCTCATTTTTTTGTGGCCCGCGAAAGCAAATCAAACATGTCAACTTCTACAATGATTGCTAAAATCTGTACAACAGAATTCTACTTCTCATATGTGATAAATAGGGGAGATATTGCAAGCATTTTCTCGTTACCAAACCCCTCATTACACTAACCTAAACAATAGTTGAATGATCCACGGCCTCCCTGTGTGGAGTTTGCATGTTCTCCCCGGGCCTGCGTGGGTTTTCTCCGGGTACTCCGGTCTCCTCCCAGATTCCAAAAACATGCATGGCAGGCTGATTAAACACTCGAAATTGTCCCTAGGTGTGAGTGTAAGCGCGGATGGTTGTTGGTCTCTGTGTGCCCTGCGATTGGCTGGCCACCGGTTCAGGGTGTCTGCTTCCTACTGTCCGAAGACGGCTGGGATAGGCTCCAGCACCCTATCTCACCCTATATCTATTGATCCTCACCCAGCGAGCCGAGTGAGGATCAAGCGGATCGGAAAATGGATTAACATCATCGGGCTCACACATTTTTTGGCCTAAAACTGGGCATTCAAAAATCAGGGAACAAGCCTTAAATCACTTCCAATTTTTGTATGTGTTCGTGGGGTGGCGGCCAGGGGCGCGGGAGTATTCCTGCAGGCATCATTTCTAAGTCCCAAACTATAAAATAAGTACGGGACATTACAGTGGGCCTATAAACAGATTTTGTATTTTGCACTTGGACTTGCACTGTCAATCCAGCCCAAGTGTGACTGGTTAATGCCTAATAATTTTAAATATACATACTCCACCAAGATTTGGGGTGTACTTTATGTCCTATGCCTTTGTGTTTAACGTGACTACTTGATTGTTGTCAAGAACGAGGGGTGTGAATGATCAAATGTGACACATTTCAAAAGAATGTACTGTTCTGGCAAGGGAGGAGTAGGTCAAATTATCAATAGACGGTACTCAGTTTTTTTCAGTCAGTTCGCTCATCCAGTGAGGTGTTGGTTGCAACCAAAGGCTGTCTGCACAGACAAGGCCCCCCCATTATGCTTTGACAGCAGTGGTTCACGGGCAGTTTCTATTTTGGTCATCACTTACAAAGTTTGCTATTCTTGCGAATGAATACATGACGTTCATATCTCGTATGGCTGCTGAGTGTGAGAGCTTAACCAACGATTTATATTCTAAGTTCTTGTCCTCGCAGGGGGTCATGGTGGGCAAGCTGCAGCCTATCCCTGCTTTTTTTTTTTTTGGGCGAAACTGCGCCCAAGACTGGTTGCCCGTCAATTGAAGGGCACTGATACAAATAAGCCTTCAGATTTTCCCACCTATGGGCTATTTCGAGACATCAACATGTGATCGAAATCCGAGTTGGTGCTGGTGTCGCGGTACACTCGCCTGACTTGTGTACGGGCATCGTGGGATTGATTGCCACTCAGTGATGGTGTGAATGTGGGTGTGAATGGGTGTCTGTCTCTTGATGTGCCTTGCGGATGACCGGCAACCAGTTCAGGGTGTAGTCCGCCTTTTGCCCGAAGTGAGCAGGGAGAGGCTCCGGCACCCTTCCGCGACCCCATTCAGGATAATCCATGATGGAAATGGATCAATGGATGATTGAAATCTGTGAGTAAGCCCGAGTACCCGAAGAAAACCCAAGCAATAAAAGTGATACGGAGTTAATAATTATTTTGACAAAAAATAAACAAAAAGACAGTGGGAGCCAACTGCCATCTACAGGAAGCGAATGTGTTTGGTGACTGTCCCACTTTGCCCAATGGAAACAGACTACAAAGGCCAAAAGTTAAAATAAAGTCCTCAACCTGTATATTCATTCATCCAATGGACTCTAGATGGATTACAACATTCTTATAAACTTGTTCTAAAACTGCCACTGGTAATAAGGGGAGATAATGGCTCTTTAATGAAGTTAAATCATAAATGTATCAACATGGAACGACTTTATCAAGTTGGAAAAGAGAAAGAAAACGGCTTGAAACTTTTCAAATACCAGACTGCAACGAATGAATGAAGGTTATTGTTCATTTTATACCTGCAGAAAATGAGAGTGGACTGGGGGCAGAGAGGAAGAAGTGGAGGGGATTCAGATTTCACCTGCCTTCCTTAAGCCGCCCCCCCTCCATGAATTGAGTTTATTGTGAGGAGCAGGCAAAAATAGACAGGCTAACGGGAAGGTCGGTGGTGTCGAGGTTCATAATGTCTAATAAAATGATTCATTTTGTGATGTCAACGTTTATTTCAGTGTCTTTTATTTGACGAGTGATGACATATGAATAGTATGGTAGAGAGGATGCAACACCTCAATGGACACTACTGGGTTTTTTTTTTTCCCCAATCACATTCATAATTTCTGCGATTGGCCGGCAACCGATTCAGGGTGTCCCCCGCCTACTGCCCGAAGACAGCTGGGATAGGCTCCAGCACCCCCCGCGACCCTAGTGAGGATCAAGCGGTTCGGAAAATGGATGGATGGATGGACATTCATAATTTATCATTGACATTCATTAGGCCCCGAAGTCAGGTAGCAATGTCACAGACTATGATTGCTTCTGCAGAGAGTATAGTTCCAGTCCCCTGATGCAACCTGGCCCACAAAGCTGGAAGTCCCCGAAGAGAAATTCAGTTATGTTCTAAGACGTGACAATCAAGAGGATCAATTTGGATTTTGTTCTGTCCTGGCTCATAAGGAGGAATATAGCAAATCACTAAAGTAAGAACAGGACAGTGTTTATTGCAACGAGCCATACAAAAGGACAAAGAAAATCATGGAGAGGTGCTGGGTTGCCATGTGGCTGCTGCCAGGTCTGAGAGAAGGTGGGAGGTGCCTGGGAGGGCTTGAACAGCTTTAGGATGGGCACCAGTCGTTTGGCCGTTGAAGTTGCAATTGGAATATATTTCTACTTTTAGATTTAATACTGCCATGGCTCAAAAGGTTACACTTGAAATCCTTGTCGACTTTTCTTCTGGCTCAGATGGATGTATTCCCCCCTCAAATGCTTTTTTGTAATTGTGAATATTGCTGCTGTGAAAATCTAATTTCCATCACAGGATGAATACATGATTGATGCACCTTTGTGCCTGGTACACACTAAAGGCCCAATTTTGATAGACTGGTGACCGTGAACACTTAATTTTCATGCTGCCCCAAGTCTAGTCGACTTTATTTATGGCCTTGGTGTGCTACGCTCGGCGATCGATAGATACCTTGCCCCTGACTCATCTGATAATTTTGTAAGAAGTATGCGCTCGGCAGAAAAACACCAAAATGTTCGCGCCGGGGCAATGGTCTAGTTCAGGGGTGGACAACCAGTCACAGACTAAGAGCCAATTTCTTTACTGTGTTCCTGTAAAGAGCCACATGGCACACGTGCGCGCGCGCGCGCACACACACACACACACACACACACAAGCTGCAGTAGTTACTTACTACTTGGGTCAGCTTGCTACATATTTGACCCTAAGAACGACTTTTGAAGCGACGAACTTCCCGTCATCGACCCGATTGCGCACACGCATGCATACACACACACACACACACACACACACCAGTGTGTGTCCAAGAACTGGCAACCCGAGGCCAAGGCCAAGGACTTGATAAATTTTCCGAGGCCAAGGCCAAGGACCAAGGACTTGCCTCCAAGGCCAGGGACCAAGGACTGATTTTGAAGCTGAGACCTAGCCGAGGACATGTATAAAACAATGCTATCATACCACTTGGCAGATCTTCATGATTTGCAACACCCCTCCATCATAACCCCTTGCACTCCCTAACGCTTGAATGAAGTGTTTTTATTCAAAGAGTAGAACAGTTAGGGTACGTGTTATTTATACTGAGAACAAAAAAGCATATGATATACATTTATGAATTAATGTTTTAGTGCAGTAGTTTCTTAATGTGAAGTAAATCAACACTCAACAGGCATGACATGGCACGAAAGACAAGTTGAGAAATGACTTTGCATAGAAGTCAATCACTGAGTGCAGAAAAAGCGGTAATATCTGCAGTGATAATTTTACAGTTTACCGGCAGCGAGTCCCAGGGACTCGCTGATCAGAAAAGTATGAGTCCCATTATGCATTGAGAGAGTCCCAAATTTCGAATTCTGAAATGGTCTACTTAATAAATTGCATATGATAATAACACAAACAACAACATATACATACAATTATAAACAAATGTTGCAAAAATTTAAATAATTTAGGAGCAGTGCTGAGGATTTCGGCTCTTTGAAGTGAACAATGAGTCGTTTTTAGACGAAAAAAACGACCATGTAGAGTAAGGTGTTTTTAGCCCAAAAAACCCCCGACCGTGTATAGTAAGGCGTTTTTAGATGAAAAACCCCCACCATGTATAGGAAGGCGTTTTTCGATGAAAAAAACGACCATGAATAGTAAGGCGTTTTAACAAAAAAAAAAAAAACGACCATGTATAGTAAGGCATTTTTAGACGAAAAAAACGACCATGTGTAAGGCGTTTTTCGACGAAAAAAACGACCATGAATAGTAAAGTGTTTTGAGCCGAAAAAAACGACCATGAATAAATAGTAAGGCGTTTTAACAAAAAAAAAAAAAAAAAACGACCATGTATAGTAAGGCGTTTTTAGCCGAAAAAAACGACCATGTATAGTAAGGCGTTTTTAGCCCCAAAAAAACGACCATGTATAGTAAGGCGTTTTTAGCCCAAAAAAAAAAAACACCATGTATAGTAAGGAATTTTTAGCGTCAAAAACGACCATGTATAGTAAGGCATTTTTGGCCGAAAAAAACCCGACCATGTATATAGTAAGGCATTTTTTGCCCCAAAAAAACGACCATGTATAGTAAGGCGTTTTTGGCCGAAAAAAACCCGACCATGTATAGAAAGGCGTTTTTAGCCGAAAAAAACGACCATGTATAGCACGGCGTTCTTAGCCGGAAAAAAAAAACGACCATGTATAGTAAGGCATTTTTAGCCCCCAAAAAACGACCATGTACAGTAAGGCATTTTTAGCCGAAAAAAAAGGACCACGTATCGTAAGGCGTTTTTAGCCGAAAAAAAAAGGACCACGTATCGTAAGGCGCTTTTAGCCTAAAAAAAATGACCATGTATAGTAAGCTGTTTTTAGCCGAAAAAAACGACCATGTATAGCAAGGCGTTTTAACCCGAAAAAAAACGACCATGTATAGTAAGGCGTTTTTAGCCGAAAAAAACGACCATGTTTAGTAAGGCGTTTTTAGCCGAAAAAAACGACCATGTTTAGTAAGGCGTTTTTAGCCAAAAAACATGACCATTTGTAGTAAGGCGTTTTTAGCTGAAAAAAAACGACCATGTTTAGTAAGGCTTTTTTAGCCGAAAAAATACGGTGCAAATGGTTTTCTTGATTGGCTGTCAGCCGGGTGAGGGTGCCCCCTCCCCTCTGCCGATGGCCCGAAGACAGCAGAGGGAGGCTCCAGCACACACCCCCGACCTCGACCCTTGTGAGTACAAGGGGATGAGAAAATGGATGGGAGGGTGGACGTACAACACCCATGCCAGCAAGAAGAGAAAACGCAAGAGCGACAGGCCGGAGCTGGATTTGAACCCTGGACCTCTGCGTTCACACTCCAACGCTAACCAGTGGGCCACGGAGCCAGCCCAGCGTCACACTCAAATGTATAAATGAAAGCATAAAACACTTTTTAAAAATTAAAAAAAAGATCAACACAACACATTAAAAGTCATGATACTCTTAATTCTCTCTGTGTTGTCATTTCTTGCTCTTGTGCAGCTTTCTTGGCTTCGATCTTCTCCACCTGTTCCTGTCGGAGAAAGGGGATATGTCATCTGACCATCTCAATCACAACAGGACATTTCCTGAAATGTCATCAGCCATCTCAGTCACAACAGGATTTTTGCGTTTTTTTGCCCCAAAAAACGACCATGAATAGTAAAGTGTTTTGAGCCGAAAAAAAAACGACCATGAATAAATAGTAAGGCGTTTTAACCAAAAAAAAAAAAGACCATGTATAGTAAGGCTTTTTTAGCCTAAAAAAAGACCATGTATAGTAAGGCGTTTTTAGCCGAAAAAAACGACCTTGTATAGTAAGGCATTTTTAGCCCCAAAGAAACGACCATGTATAGTAAGGCGTTTTTAGCCGAAAAAAACGACCTTGTATAGTAAGGCGTTTTTAGCCGAAAAAAACGACCTTGTATCGTAAGGCGTTTTTAGCCGAAAAAAACGACCATGGATGGTAAGTCGTTTTTAGCCAAAAAAAACAACCATGGATGGTAAGGCGTTTTTAGCCTTTCAATGCTCAAGTTATCTATCCTTCACGGCCAAGCAAGGCAAGTCTGAAACTCTGAACAAGATGCACAAAATGAAGTCACATCCAGCCGTTTTGCTCTAGGCTGACATTGTATATGAAGTGTAATCACTTACTGTTTTCTTCCACGAGTGTTCAAATGAGCATCTCTTAAGCATGCATGAATGACGACATTTCCGGAATGACAGTGGCTGCAAAGGTGTGGGGAGGCTGCGCGAGGAATGGTGGCTGCAGCCAAACCCCTTTTGCCTGGGGGGCTAACTGCTGCCACTGTTCAAATTTCCACCAACCCGCAGCTTGTAGCATAGAATTAATGTGGCCCGTCAGTGCTGTTAACCACAGTAGAAAATATACATGTACCAAAAAAAAAAAATTCTGAACGCATTCCAGCTTTTTTATGGAGACTAACAAAGAAAAGGAAAGTGGAGAGAGAGAGAGAGAGAGAGAGAGAGAGAGCTGTTGCTTTAAGGACAAGTGGAAATGGACATTTTGTTCGTTGAAATATGAAATACGAGAAGAAATCCAATTCCAGAGTAAGGGATTCAGTATCAAGAGGCACTGCCTGACGAAACATGCAAACGACCGCAAGGTGACTGATGCTGTGGAAAATTCAAAGTGGAAGCGGAATGGTCTGCACCCACACATTTTCAGCTCAGCAAAATCTGGTCGGTTTTTTTTTTTGCAAATGGTTTGGACACCCCTGATATAGATGTTTATTAGATTTGTGAACATGTAAAGAAACGATCCATCCAGCCACCACTTTTCCAGACTGCCTAACCTCATCAGTGGGTGAGCCAGAACCTATCTCAGCTGATTTTGGGTAAGAGGCGGGGTACACCTTGAACAGGTCATCAGCCAATCGCAGGGCACATATTTGAGAAAGCAATTATTCACGTTCAAATCTGAGGACTATTAAGTCTTCTCTGAACCCAATGTGCATGTTTTATGAATGTGGGAGATAGCTGGTGTAGCCAGAGACAACCCACGGAAACACAGGGAGAACACTCCGCACAGGAAATATTGCAGCCCAGAATCAACCCCTTACCACAGTACCGTGTGGTGTATGTGCCAAACTCTCTTCCACCGTGCAGCCACAGTTTACCCATGTGCAGCTAAAATAGTAACATGTCTGTTCATGACACCCTGAAAAATGAAAATAATTCAGTATCAGAAGCAAATACTGTAACGTGAATTGTGATCACTTTCACTACTGCTGTTTGTCAAGATCGTCTTAGTACAGATTTGATAATCATGCTACTGCTCAGCACAGGGGTGAAACTATTCAATTGGCATACAAAACCCTGAAAAGAGCTGAATTTTCTGCTTGATTATCTAGTAGTGTCATCGTCTTTTTTTTTTTTTTTTTTTTACACAAATACAAAATATATTTGTTTTGGAAATCTTACCGACACTGATGGATTTTTTTTAGCATATAAAAAATGTTGAAATTAACTAACATCAAAGCGGAGCTTCCATCCTCCGATCTTTCTGTATGTGGCCCTTAGAAGAAAAGAAAAGATAAGATAAGATTACCTTTATTTGTCCCACACTGGGGAAATTTGCAGTCTACAGCAGCAAAATTGGGGGGGAGGGGGGAATAGAAAAGAAAAAAACAAAGTGTTGCATGCACAAAATAAATAAATGTTTCAGAAAAAGCGCTGTACACTGTATAGAATGCAATCTGTGTGGACATTGCAGTGAAATCTTCCTTGTAGAGAAAATCAACAATAATCTAATGCTGAAAACGTTTGCATATACAATCTGTGCAAACTCTTTCTATCAATCAACAGAACACGGATATGGCATTTTTTTTTTCTCGTTCAGAGATTAAGATTTCAATATTATACCCGAATATGACCCAATTGCATGTTTTTTACTGCCAAAAGGGGTGCAGAAGTACACACAGAAAGTTGCAATCGAAACTTTTCATTTTTGCAATAATTTCTGACAAGACATGACAATGACAAGTACCGGTACATTTTATAGTTACATATGTTTGAAAAGCTCCCGGCATGTTTCCACCAAGCTCTAAAGTTCAGTATAATTTTTTTTATGCGTCGTAGTGCTGCAGTTCCATCAGCTTCTCCTCCAAACAACTGATCAAGACGGGGTCAACTTTCGGGTCAAATTTGTTAGCAAACCAGTGACCATCGTTGAGGAGCCAGCGAAGTTCTGCAGCTCCATAGATGCAAACACTTCTCACATGCGTACCTGTGCAGGGTGGATATAAGTGTCCTTCTAAATAGCTCCATTTAACAAGTCGTGTCTTACTCTTTAAGTCTGTTATGTCTGGTTCTGACCTGGGAATGTGCCCTGGTACTCCTGGCATCCTGACAAGGGTGGCCCAGAAGTGTTCATCCGGTGAGTAAGTGTCTGCCGACCACGCCAGAAAGTCCATCACCACTTTGCTGCTGCTTATGTAATTCACAAACTGGCGCGAGAGGACAAAGTATGCACTCCCAATGAACACCATGATTCCATGTGGTGGAACATCTTTGGCAATTGCGGTTTTGACGGGAATACTGTGGTACTCATGCGGCACAGTCTTTAGCTCGTGGTGAAAGTTGAAGCGTTGTTTCTTTAGTTCGCTGGGGCGACTTGACTCAAGCATGTTACTGCCATTCAGCTGCCTAAGCTCCCTGACTAGTTCATTGTTGGACTTGAGAGGAAAGTCTTGGCCACAGAGATTGATCACATATTTCCACTTGACCTCTGACCGCAGGAGGTCAGAGAGGCAGTTGAGATCGGCGTTGAGCCTGCTGACATGGGCATATTTAACCGACTCCAGTTTTGAGGCAATGAACACACTTGGCACACAACGGGCAAGGTTCTCCATGGCCTTAATAAATGCCGGAGAAGACTTTTGGTCATAGTGAATGCAGTAGATGTTCTGTGGTGCATAGATGGCATGAAGAATGCGCTCCACCATGGGTGCATTTTTATGTACCACCAGGGAGTAAGCCAGCGGAAAGTTGTGCTCCAGCTCGGAAATCAGAACACCATTATAATGTCTTGTTTTCATAAAAGCTGGACAGTCTGAGGTCAGACTCACGGTGCTTTCATCATCCACTGGAACGAGAACTTTTTGTTTGATCTCAAGAGCTTTGCCTATTTCCACTGGGTCAAGCTCGTAGATAGCAGTGCAGTTGACATCATACGTGTGGCTGTGAATTCCAGATAGCCTGCCGGTAACTCCATGCGAGTCAATGTAGATGCTCTCCCCCACTGTCACTTTGAGGTAGACCAGCTTCAGGAAACACGTTGCCACCAGAGACACAAGAAACAGGAAGCACATGTGTCTCAATCTATGTATGGAGCAGCCACATTTTATTTTCATTCTAGAAAAAGTAAAAGAAAAAAAAAAAGCACACAAAGATAAGCATTTGAAAAATTCGATCTTTCAAGTGCCTGTTTGAGGACATGACATACAATACAGTACATGAAACGCAAATTCAATGTTTCATTATTTGCGTAAGTTTGTATATACTGTATAGTTTGTCGCCAGCATCCAAACTGCTTATTCTCACAGGAATCATGGGTGTGCTGGAACCTATCCCAGCTGTCTGAGGCCAGTAGGCGGGTACAACCATACACACTTACAATAATATCAAAGGACATTTTAGAGTGCACAATTAACCTATGATGCATGTTTTTGTAATGTGGGAGGAAACCCAAGTACCTGGAGAAAACCCATGCAGGCACGGGGACAACATGCAAATTCCAAACAGAAAGGCTGGAGCCCGGATTCCAACCCGCGACCTCTGCATTGTCAGGCAGATGCACTAACCAGTGCCGCCCGTGTGTGTGTGTTCAGTCTGTCAAGTGGGTTGCCTGCAGGGATTTTGAAAGTCCAGCAGGTGTCAGTGGTCAGCGACACAGTATCAACACAGTGTGTTATTGTGTCAACACGCTTAATGAGGCCTCATGGACCCATCACTAGTATGTAGGAATGAAGAAAAATGTTATTTTGCCATGTTGGTACTTTGTATTAATGGTAATGCTTTATCTTGTTTGTAAAGTGATTTCTTATAGCTGCAATTGTGAAAGTGCTCTCTGAAGTTGAGTTGAGTACTTTCACATGGGATGAACATGTCACATGGTAAGTCTCAGTGCCAGACAAACACATTTGTAAAATACTGAACAAAGGGAGTCTTGTTATGTTACCTTGAACGAGGTCTGTTGGTTTTACAGCACATTGGGAGGCGAACCAGCAGGAAAAAGGTCTCCATGTGTGAAGAAAGTTTCGACAGAAAAAGGGTGAGTGTGTGTCCTGTGTGCTATGTCTGAAGCTCCATCGTAGACTGGAGGCCGTTTTGGGCGGAGTGACGGAAGGTAGGAGGGGAAGGGAGTCGGAGTAGGTGGGGAAGGAGTCTCGGGAACAGCCCGCCCACTGGCTCTCACAACCACAGAACTGTGTCCGACACTATTACTACACATTCACTATGCTCTTACTACCTCAGCCGGTGAGAACCCAAGAGCCCTCCCCGCACAGAAACTGGGTTGGGTCATATGTGTCGGTGCATTTGCATTACATTTGTTTTTTGTTTGTGCTGCTATTTTTTAGATAATGTCATGGGTCAATCCAAGTGCAGGTTCATCCAGGTGTTTCAAATGATTAAACCTGCTAAAGTAAACCTTCCATTATCTTCAGCTGTGCATATCTATTATTTAGACCACCGATCCAAGTGACCATCATAGATGCGACTGTTCAGGCAAGATTCCAAAGCATTACGTATACCTGTGTAGGGCAAGCAATGAAAACGACATACCCATAATTCAGTTACGTTTTTTATTTATTCTATACATTTCTTTTTAGTGCATCATTCTGTTTGTAATATTTTTTGTAGCGTATTTAACTCCATGAAAGGATCCAAATAAACTGTGAAAACACATAGGATTACCTCAAAGAACTGATAACAAAATAGATGGAAAATGAAAGAGACAAAATGTCAAACCTAAAGCAATGGCATAACTTTATACCAAGAGGTGAGAAAACACATTAAAATTCATGCTTATTACACGAGGCACCTCAAACTCAATCTTAGAAGACCGTGGAGAGAGGTTACCATCCTAATCGTGGATCACCCTGCAAGAGGCTTTGCCAGTAGCTGTCAAGTATAGCATTTGGTATCAGTTCTTCATCAGCCACCAAATGAACTGTCCTAATTTTCATGATATGAGTCAGGCTGCTCCTCACTGCAAGACGAAAGATATGACACGAACACAGATTTACAAGAAAAGAGACAATTATAATGCCATCACTGGATATGGTCAAAGAACCTCCAGCGGGGCGAGGTAAGTTGCGTACTGAAATGCTCACTTCAATGTTTGTGAAATATTTGACAGTTTCATCAAATTATTTTGAGTTCCTCAAAAGGAAGTGACAAAGACAGGAAGTGAGTGGAGCAGTCAGAATGAAACATGTCAGCAGATTGGAACAACAGACCTGTGGTCAGTGTTTCCTGAGTAGAACGAGTGCTGTAATGACGGACAGCCATCTCAGAGCATCTGGAATCAGCCCTCTTATCGAGAGGGTAAGAGAAATTCTTTTCTGAGAACATCACCTAGTAAACGAGAGGAATAAATGACAAAAACACCTATTTACACCACAAAGTTTTTAAAACAAAATAAAACAACCTATTGATGAAAGACTAGAAAATAGGACACGTGAAACCCCAAGGCAGATCAAATGACATTTAGCCACACTGAGAACCAGGAAGCCTTCGACAGTGTTTCTAACACACACACACACACACACACACACACACACACACACACACACACACACACACACACACACACACACACACACACACACACACACACACACACACACACACACACACACACACACACACACACACAGGGGTTTTCCTCCGTTCAAAATGGCATGGCAGCGCCCTCCAGCTAATTTTTTGCCGCCCCCAGCCAGACCGATTCGTATCGCTCAACACAGCGTAAAGCTCCAGCTGTGCTAATGGAGGGATTGATATCCCTCTGCAGCAGCTTTGTATTTTAACTGCAGTTGCAGCATTGCGCCACTATGGATGCGCAATATCAACAGCAGTGCACAGGAAAGACCTGAAGCAATGGCTCATGTATTCCTTCACCAAGCTCCAGTACCCCTCCATGTCCTGCGCACACCCATGTCAAGTGCTGTCCCAAAACACTCCGGAAACTCAGGAGGTACGATAAATATCGCAAGGACGACGTCTTGTCAATAAATCTAATAACATAAAAAAAGAAAAAGAAAAAAAAAAGGACGGTCATGGGTATGATGGCGTTCTGAAAGCCAACAAAGACGACTGGGCTGTCAAGAAAGGACTAGTGCAAAGCTTTTGCCAGAGAGGAGCCAAGGGCTGAAACGATGTGATCTGATTTCACCATTGACATGGTGGATGCTTGACCACCAACCTTTTATTTAGCATCGTTGACTTTTGTGGGTGACAAAAACACTCACCACTTACACTGTCTTCTAAAACAGGAGGTGTAATGCTTCTTCATACTCTGGCAGAAGGAAATAAGGACACGAGCCTCACTTCTGATTTCATCCAAGCCAGACGGTGTTTATCCAAACTCTCTGGGAAGCTCGATACTAGCTGCAAACATCCACCATGCTGTCATCAATTGTATTCCCAGTTGACTCTTCTTTCCAAATCACTAAATGTGTGTCCCCGCTTCTACTTCAACCCTTAACCACGGCAACAATCATCTCATTACGCCCACCTACCGGCCAATACCAGCTGCTCTCAGCACTCTTTCCTCCACTAGCTTTCCCTACTGGCCGCCCACTATCAATACCACCCCCACCGGACAGTTTCTTCATTCAAACCATCACAGGCAGACATTTCCACCCCCTTCTCACAAACAAAGCGTTTTTCACGATGACAATCATGCGCATGTTAGCACTTCCCATACCTGCGATATTGACCGCACGTCCAGCTCAAACATTAATCTAGCCGTGCTGAACGTGCGCTCTCTTTTTAACACAACTTTTGTCATAAATCATAAACAATCTGGAAGGTATTCTTTTCTCAGAGATATGGCTTGGCAAAAATGCTCCAGTTGTTCTCACCAAGGCTTGCCAAACAAAATTTTCAAGGGTACAATTGGTGTACCGTTGAGGGTAAAAGTCCTGTGCCAAGCCATTGGACCCTTTTGGTACAAATTTAGAACGTTTTTTTTTTTTTTCTGACAGTGTAGATTATAATAAGTTATTTGAATAACTTCTAAACATGAATAAAATTTATAAATTTAACAGGTTTAGTACCAACTCACCTCCACCACAAGGGACTTATTTTTTTTCAATATTAATGCAAAAGGGGCTTAATTCAGTTCTTGGTGAGGCCAAGTATGATAAACAATTCTGAATGTCACAGTTAGGGAGAAACATTTGATTTCTCTCCATCACCTGGTAATGTCCAGATGTTGCAACATCATGTAGGGGGTTGAAACCATCATGGTTTGAAGCATTAACATCGGCTCCAGCATTCAATGGTTCACCAACCTCTTCCACATTAAGAGCTGTCCAGCCTGAAAAAAAATACGTTTTAACAAATTGCAGTTGAATTAATAAAAAAAATTAACAAAAACATCAGATATTAAAGATTAATACTTCAATGAGCAGCATTATCTTCAATTTTGAATGAGGTCTTTGACAGAAGCCGCATTTCCTCTCCTGCATGCAACCATTTCTTCCTTTGAATTTCTCTTGTGAAGTTGTCTCTTGCTGAAAGCTTTCTCATATTTTAAGACATTTTCTGCGAAAATGCCAACATTTTGAATCATAAAAATTAAAGTAGGCAGCACAGTGCATGACTGATTAGCACATCTGCCTCACAGTGCAGAGGTCCAGGGTTCGATTCTGGCCCCGGCCTTCCTTTGTTGAGTTTGCATGTTCTCCCCGTGCCTGCGTGGGTTTACTCTGGTTTCCTCTCACATTCCAGAAACATGCACCTTTGGTGAATTGAACGTGCTCAATTGTCCCTAGGTGTAAGTGTGTGAGCACAAATGGTTGTTTGTCTAGGTGTGCCGTGCTATTGGCTGGCAACCAGTTCAGGGTGTACCCCACCTGCTACCTCAAGACAGCTGAAATAGGCTCCAGCACGCCTGGGACCTTCGTGAGGATAAGCGGATCAGATAACGGATGGATGAATGAAAATTAAAGTTAGCAAAAACTATGTAAAAACACTTCAACGTATCGTAACAGGCGGACGTAATCTTTGTATAAATGACTACTTTTAGGGAGAAAATAACCTGCCATCTTGCTTGAGTTCTCAAACACTGCTTCAACTCAACTCAACTGTATTTATAGAGCACTTTCAAACAAAGTGCTGTACATGGAGCAATTTAACATCTACAATAAACAGGAAAAGAAATCGGTAATAAAGACGGTAGAAAGCACCGAACAGTAAAACCCTCGTTATTATTTCACAGTACTTTACATTGCAATTAAAGTGATACCTCAATTTACGAACTTACCTCAACTTTCAAATAGCATAACAATTTTATTCCGATGGTTTTCCTTTGTCTATTTTTTATTTTTTGGGGGTGAGGGGGGCACAAAAACAATCCAGGTAAACTTTTCTTTTTTGCCACGGTAATGATGGTAAGACAGCTTCTGTTAGAATTGTGATTGGAAAAAGCGTGCGTTTAGACGGACTTTCCGGCTCCACACTTAACAGCTTGCTGCTGCGCAGTTTCTTTTCTGTCTTTTTTTGTTTAAGTTCATAAAAAATGATAATTGTACCTCAAGGTTCCACTGTAAATATAATTGCACACTTACGTCACCAAAACCCGAAAATCATGTTCAATATGTCATTCAATATGCTAAAAAATGACTAATTTATTATGCTGTCATTGATAAATATAATACAAACACATCGCCAGCACCAGCCAACCACATTAAACGTCTGTGCTCAATCACTTACACCTACAGACAATTTAGCGTTCAATCAACCTACCATGCAAGTTGTTGGAATGTGGGAGGAAACCGGTATACCCGGAGAAAACACGCAGGCACGAGGGAAAACATGCAAACTCCACACAAGAGGCCGGAGCCCCGAATCGAACCCAGGACTTGTGCATTTTGAGGCGGAAGTGCTAACCAATCATCCCCCGAGCCACTGCTTCGTTTTTCCAACACTTTTAATGAGTTAACATTGCAGAAAAGGCAGATGAAGTAGGGACAGACCAATAGTACTGTTTTGTGAAAAAATATAAAATTTGACACATTTGGAAATATGGATTTGATGCCCAACAGCGATGATATACAGTATATGTGCCGTGTGTATGTATGTATGTGCTGTAAACTGACATCTCAGATATGCCTGATTCGACATCACTTACCACTGTCTGCTTCACACTCTGACAAGTTTTTCTGCTCCGTCCCTGAAGGAGTCCTTCGTGGACTTTGCTCCATCCTATTTTCCTGCTCCTTGGTGATGGTTTCTAAAGCTAAATGATGTTTTTCCAAGCCTGCTATCATCCCTCTGCTTTCGATGGGCTCAATACCATGTAACAGGCTTATGGAGTCATCATCAGAAGTCTCATGTTCCTGATCGCAGATGTCACTTGTTTCTCTTCAAAAGAAAAATGTCAAATGTAACCCTTTTCTGAAACAATGCTTGTAATTATACTGTACATTTCCAAAAATCTCTGGTCTCTCCATTTTTTGTAACCCATAATCTCTTAATGGTCGAAGGGTCGTTAGCTGACTTAGGCCGAAACGCCTGTCAATCACAGGGCACATGTTGAGACAGACATCTTTACTGAGCTGAAACTGATTGCTGTTGTCCAACAATCGAAAGAAAATGATTTTTGACACTGAAAGAAAAAATCAAATATCAGTGTGAAATCGTGTGCCTCATGTGAACTCATGAGTTGATTGTGTTTCTTTCTCTTGGCCCCGCCTGAAGTCATGATCAAGAATGTGCTTGTGACCAAAGGGCTTGCCCTTGAGCAATGCACTTAACTCAGGTGCTACAGAGCTGCCTACTGCTGCAGTGTATTAAATTATTTTGGCATGTTCTGGATTAATCATGAACTCTTTGTGTAAAGCAGTGCACTTCAATTATTATCTATCCTTCCAACCCCAAACTCTCCACTGTGGCTACATGTAGTATTATTTGTCAACAAAATTGTCATTCTGGGTTCCTATAAGTTTCTTCAAGTTCAATTTAAGACAAACTTTTTTGCACTTTGGCCATGAGGAAAAAAGACATGAAATGAAATGAAAATCAAAGTAAAATTACAGCAAAAAAGAAATGAGAAAAGAAGAAAAAAGACATCTACATATACTGTGTGTATATATATATATATAATGCAACTATGTGAATGATTTTTAAAAAATTATGACGGCAGAAATAGTGAATTAGTGTGTTCCGGGTACCCTACCTCGTGAATGGTCCTTGTTGCTTTTTTTTTTTTAAAGAATGATTAATGACTGGAGAGAATTTTTATAGCTATTAACCCAAACCTCCAATCAATATTGTAAGTATGGCAAGACTCAAGAGCAGTAGAGAGTGTGGAGTGACTTATGATGCAGAACCACCTGCTTTTCTTGATTTATGATTGCTATACTTCTAGATATTTTGTACTTCCCGTGTGTAACGTGTAGTTTCCAGCTAAATCTGTCATCTATTGTCACCCCAAGGAATTTGTTTTCATGCACCCTATCAATGGCAAACCCATCGATTTCTAACGGTACCTGTGCATTTATACCATACTTTCCAAATAACAAAAAACGTGCCTTGCTCACATTTAAAGATAATTTGTTCCCATCAATTTATTCAATTCTTCATTGAGTTCAACCTATACTTTTTCCACATTATTGCCAGAGCAAAAAACATTTGTGTCATCTGCAAGAAGTACCAGTGACAGCAGCTTTGATACTTATTGTCTACCAGATATCATTAATGTCAAGAATAAAACTTTTGGCCCCAATACTGACCCCTAGGGGACGCCACAAGCAATGTCCAAACGTTTTGAGATAGTTTCCCAGCTTTACAAACTGGTGACATTTGTCCAAATAACTCGTGATCCCGTCTATTCCAATGCCTCTTCCACCAATTTTCTCCTGTTTATTTTATAATATTTTGTAATCAGTTGTGTCAAAAGCCTTCATGGGGTCAGTGAATATGTTAATTGTATGTTTATTATCAGTTGAGTCTGTTATTCCTTTTATGGATTCACTGAGTGCCTGTGATGTTGTTGATCTATTTGTCCCAAAACAGTCACAAGAAGATGCTTTGGGCAAATGACGGACAACTCGTTACCAATCAATGACAGGGTACGGTATAAAAACTGACCAGCGCACCAATAATAAAATACCATTTCAGCATTTGTGATGTGTCACTAAACCTGATAGTATAAATATGTTTCATTACATCACACTCACCCAATGGTACAACAAATACTGTTGACCGGGTCAAATATGGACCGGGTTTCCTTCTGTACATTTGGCCCTGGAAAACAAACAAATAGAACTTAAGCTGAAAAAATATTTTGATTCAGTGGAGTGCAAGAAATTGTCAAGGTGTGTGATTCGCACCACGTACAAAATCAGAATGTACCTAAAACCAAGATTACAGAGAATTTCTAAAATTATTCGTCAACGATTTTTTTCTTCATTTTTATGCTTAAACTTCTGTGTGGATTGTTTCACTGTGTTTAAATAATTACATGCACCACTTCATTGCTGTGAGAAATGCTTTAATGATCTGCCTTCAACATGTTGATAAAGAAAACATGAATATAATACAGCAACAATGAAACTATTCCAACAAAGTTATTAGAGTAAAATTCACCTGAATCATCGCAGAACCATATTCAACATGAAGCGATCCGATTTGCTAAACCATTAACCTCTTGCGATACATGCAGTGAAATCTGACAATAGAGGGACACTAATATTCCATGCTTATCGGTGTTTAGAGTTTTCTTTTGAAGAAATAATTAATTGACAACAAAGCCAACTTGCTCATAAAATGTGTGAAGGAATGTTTGCAAACCAGTATGGAATATGTCTGTTTTAAAACCTTTCAGTGGGGAAGACATAGGAATCGGCAGCTTCTACAATGCTTGGAGATAAGTGAAATTCTTGTGTGGCTTTCATGGCCCAGTCCACTGACTCATCAGAACTCTCTCCCAAGTAGTCAACAGTTTGGTCACTGTTTGTGTCCTCTTCTGTTGGAAAGCCCTGACACAAGCTAGCATCGCCCTGGGTCAAAAACAGCAGGCTTGCTGGGCGAGAAAGCTCATTGGGTTGTGAAGGTGCTAATGAGAGAGACACGTAATTCATATATGTGTTTCCACTAACTACTGTATTATTTGTCCAAATTATAGCACTACAAATCAAGAACTTCATTATACTTGCTATTATAATTACCCGTAGTCAATATCTTCTTCTGGTTCTTTTTTGAAGCTCCAGTCTTGTTGTGATTTGGTTGATAATCTCCATGTTGGACATCTTCTTCCTATCACAGACAATTGTTTTTTTTATAGAATACGTTCACAAGTCAGGTACATGTCTGACATTCAGGACCCTATTTACATTGAGAGGCGCACGTGCGCTCGGTATAAAACCTGGTACATCTTCATTTCGAGCCGTGGCAAGTTCAGTTTACTGTGGTTGGGAATTTAGCAGACCATTTTGGGCCTTGCTGGCTGTTGTGGCAGTCCAAGGGTGTTTTTTATTACACAAGCTGTGGCGCAGCTGGCAATTTGGCAACAGAAAGTCGACTACGCTTGTGCTTGGTGTGAAAACTGGTGCAGTCTCACTTTCATGGCTCGTTAAGTCTTGTTTACCGTGTTTGGGAATTTGGCAGATCACGTTGCTACTCGCTGGGCGATCCACCGCAGCGTGGTGACAGAAAGTAGATGACAATTTAGACGAGGAAAAAGCTTGTTCAAGTTGTGGCACATGAAATGCAATGTGATATTGGTGGATTTGATTGCGACGTTACGGGACGCAGATCTTCCAAAAAGTTCAATTACTTTTTCACTTAGGGACAGGTCGTTTTGGATTTTTTTAGACATTAGAAACTGCAATTTGTATTTCCCCGGGGTGGTCTCTGTGACATATTAAAATTGGTTTGATGAACTGAAACCTTTGCATGTGATAAAGATGTAAAGAACACTGAAATCAGGAAGGGGGCAAATATGACTTCATAGCACTGTATGTGGAAGTGACTCATCTAGATTGAGAGACAAACTTTGTATGCTTAGGCAGAGTTAAGTTTAGTCAGGGAGAAAAAGTTACTAGAGAGTCTTTGCCGCATGTATATTCTCTCGCACTTGTGTGTTTGTGTGTGTTGATATACAGTATATACTTTGTAATTCAAATAATCTGTAAACCATTTATTTCTTAGGGTTTTTAGTAAGATCAATTTGAAATGACATTCAAGACTGAAATCGTAGTTTCTGGTATATGTATGGTTTTGTGAAAGCGCTATATAAATCAGCATGTATTGTATTGTATTTAAAGGTAGCCTAATATCAAAATCCATTTGTCCCACTGCTTTATGCATATCATGTCTAGTCTGTGACATTGTTTAAATTGGAAATCTATGCAGTTTGTGGACTGCATGCAATAGGCGTTTAAAACACAAAAGGCAACCAAAAAAGCCTAGCAGATTTTGGTGTTATTACGATGTAGATACGCTACTGATTATTCAAGTACTTGCCCATTTTGTGGTTTGGCCAACTAATCCTGTCCAAGCACTGTCTAATCCCAGCTCATATTCTGTTATTAGGGGTATAGAAGCTAACGCTTGGGGAATTCTACTTCACAATGACAATTGGGGCCTTATTTTCGTTCTGGACGCGAGTCTTGTGCAAAGCGCAATCTAACTGTGTGCATGGGTGGAGTTTTCTTTCTTTTGGTATTTTGCTTGACTTTGAGCTGGTAGAACTGTGTAACAGGATAGTTGCACACCATTGTGGAATGGGAGGTAGTGTTTTCCTGGGTAATCCTTGCGGCATCCCTCATTTGCATCAAAATCAGGGCGGTAATGAGCACACGTGAAATTACGCCGCGCCTGCCGTTGCAGAAAATTAAATTCGACTGGTTGGAGTTTGTGCATAACATTGGCACGTAAACAACATCATCATCCCTTTCAGATAATGTAACTGTATGTGTATGATGTGGACAACAATTGGAGTACAGGTATTACACCTCCCAATTGTGTGTCCAGGTGTGACACACGTCCCTACCACCCAGCCCCAATAGTGTTGGAGGTGCTGCTAAAATATTTTTAAGATGATAATGATTATAATTCCTTCAATTGACTGATTATGACAAGAATTCAGCGGGATTGTCTCAAGCTGGTGTCATAGTTATGAATTGAATACCATGAGGTCCACCGTGCACATCCGCAGCGCGCAGAATCTGTCTGCCTGCACCTCGAAAAAATTGCGTTAGACAATCTGCGCTGCCAAATAGACCAGCCATTAGCCAGTTAAAAATGTAGTCAACTTTCTGTCACCAAATTGCGAGATGAACCGACCGGTATGCGCAGAACTAACACCCACTAAGGTGAAGCAGGTCTTCCAAATTCACAAACACGCTGAACTATGTCACTGCCGCGGCACGAAAATGCCAGTGCGCCCATTTTTTATGTAGAGAGCAGACTACTTACATTCTGTCACTAATTTATGAGGTACATAGGGGGCATGTTGTTTCATGCGCTGGGACAGCCAGACGGGCGCAACAGGCCTCAAACAGGCTACACTAGACTTGTGCTAACATGAACATACAGTTACGGCTGTTTTTATGCAGAGCGCACAGGTACCAGTCTACTAAAATAGGGCCCGAAGAGTCGACTTCAAACAATGAAAACATGACTTTTTTTCCCGGCAAATCTCTGTCCCACAAAATTATCAGCGTCACTTTACAACAACTTATTCATCAACAGTACAGTTGTTCGCAGTTTGTTATTGTGTCTACTCACATTTCCAAGCTGCACATCTCCACCAATTTCCGTTCCCACATCTTCATGTTGTTTGGTGTTCTCTCCTGCAAACACAAGGAAGAAATGTTGAAATACAGATGTTGAAAAACTTTGAAGCAATGTTCCCTGAAGCAATTAAATGTGTCATTTAATTTCTTTGCCCAAGCTTCCCTTGGCCAAGAAACAGCCACGGTCACGATGATGAATGAATATCTATCTATTCCTCTACATACATACATATTTCAATGAATATAAAAATATTGTATCTACAGTATATATATATATATATATACACACCGTTATACACGCTCTTAATCTGAACAATGGTCATTAAAAACAAAAACAAACAAACAAAAAGTCTGAAATCATACCTACTATTTCTCTTCCACTGTCAAAAGGCGGGTTGCTTTTAGGTTTTGTTTTAGCCACCTTGACTTGACGAGGACGCTTTCCAGTAGTGCCAAATGCAGTTTCTTTCTCCTTGGTTTTCAGCGGTGGTTTTGCGCCATGTTTCAGGAGCAGCTCCACTATCTGTCGTCAAACAAAATCAGCTGTTGCATTTACAGGAAATTGCAAACGAAAGTTTGTTTTCAGTGTTACTTTCGGTATGTAGTATTTTTAACTCATTCACTCCCAAAGACGTTTTTAAACGTCTTTTCAGACTTGGTCCAGAATTGGATGGTACTGAACGAGTTAAGTACCCTTTTATTGCCAAACGTGATGGCCTCATGCAAAGCTGTAACTTTCTTGTGGGTTGCAATGTTGACCAGAGCGCCAGCATTAATCAGACAACGACAAGCCTCATATTTATTACGGAGAGCAGCTTCATGCAGGGCTGTTCGTCCTGGGAACGAGAAAGGGACATATAACCATGACCAAGATAAAATAGAACAAAATGGACTGCTTTAAACAGTCTGACTTTACACTGCACCTTACCTGTATGGTCAGTCATGTTGACATTTGGTCTAAGCTTCAAAATGTCTTTCAGCAGTTGAATACCACCATTAAGTACGGCATTATGGAGAAGAGTTTCGCCAAAACGATTCCTCCGGTTCACATCTCGGTGTGTCAAAGCTGTGCCTGTGCATGTCATGTCAGTGGATTGGGAAGAAAAATTATCGAAGCAAATAACATTCATTCATTCATTATCCGAACCGGTTTATCCTCACTAGGGTCACGGGGGGCGCTGGAGCCTATCCCAACTGTCTTCGGGCAGTATGCAGGGGACACCCTGAATCGGTTGCCAGCCAATCGCACGGCACACAGAGACAAACAACCATCCACACCCACACTCACACCTCGGGGCAATTTAGAGTGTTCAATGAGCCTGCCATGCATGTTTTTGGAATGTGGAAGGAAACCGGAGTACCAGGAGAAAACCCACGCAGGCCTGGGGAGATCATGCAAACTCCACACAGGGAGGCCGGAGCTGGAATTGAATCCGGTACCTCTGCACTGTGAAGCAGACGTGCTAACCACTGGACTACCGGATCGCCCTAACAGCGTATATTTAGTCATTTTCATATCACATACTAAAATAGTTTGGGGAACTTTTGTGCTGTGTGTAATTACGTTATCAGGACAAAGGAAATGAAGAAACAGTCAATAACATACAAAGCACTTTGAGAGACCATGTATACCTGTTAAAGATTTCTTTGGTGCCGGGAGGATTTTCTTACTAGCACTAGCTCTTTTCTTTTCAGTCATTTGAATTTTTCTAAAAAAACAAACAAACAAACAAACAAAAAAAACATTTAAATCATTTAAAAATGGCAGATCATTCCTTCGCTTGATCTTGAGACATGGCATGACTCATAAGACAGTAAAATGTGTCATATTTACTAACCCCATTAAAAGACTGAAATTGACAAAAGACAATCTACTGACGATTACAAGCGCCTACCTTGCTTTTGTAGTCATGCTCCTTGCAGAATGTCGGCCACTTGAAGGAATGCCAGTGATATTTGTCAGATGATGGACCTCAGTTACTTGCTGATCTGGAGCAACCTTTGTGGAAATAAATTTAATTAAAGTCCCAGAACACTTTGCTATTTACACTTAAATGCAGGGGCGAAGGAGGGACTTTGGAACTCAGGGATCGATGACCATGCTTAGCTCCGTGTAACCCTAATATGGATAAACTCGAAAGAAAGTGGATGGACCCTGGATTGGTTCCAGACATCACAGGCCCTTTAATAAAAATATTTGATCTTGTTCCCTTGGTATAGAAAGGACAATGGTGCTAAATCAACCTTATCCAAGAGAACAGAGTGAAAGTTTAAAATCCAATTTGAGCAAATGATAGTGAAACAGCTCTAAGATGAATGACTCGAAAAACACATTGACTATGTTTACATGCTCAAATGAATTGAGTTACTGACATAGTTCAGTTTCTCTACATCATCACATCTCTCCGTGAAGTCTCCATTTAGATGCACTGGGTAACATTTTATCTATGGCCACCTACGACCATGTCTATAATATAAAGTGGTGACAATGCTCCCTTTCAGTTCATTTAGCTATGGATTTACAAGAAGGAAAAAAGGTTACTGGAGAGGGGGTTGATTAGGTCACCATACACATATACTGTACCTGTGATCATTTTTTCCCACATACAAAATTTGGGGGCATCTGCATCCACCTTTGCCTAATTTTGGACAGCCTGCAGTTCTATCATCATGAAAAATTTTATCTGCACTAGTTGCATGGTATTTTTAAGTAAAATTGATTTTAATGCCAATGGTTGCCATGAGGCGGGAACATGATAAGGCGGCAAAGTCGGCGAGAAAAAGCTTGCATTGGAAAAGACTTCTCGCCATCTGGAAAACCCACTTTTACACAAGACACAACATCCGGACGTACATATTTTGTTTTATGTAACACTGCTTGCTACTTCGTTGGTCAGGGAGCTTCCATGATTGGCTACATCTCATTTCATATCACAAGTTATCGTCAAGTCGGCTTTCAGTCCAAATGGTCGTATCCTGACATTTTTCTATTGATTAATAGCGGCTAAAAGTACTAATTAGTTACTAATAACTAGGACCAAGGTTATATATTCTCGTTTATGTGTTTACCAAACTTTGCAACGATACCAGCCATTTCAAAAATAGAATGAAAGTTAGAGACTTATGAAAGTTAGAATCTTAAGATTCATAGTTTTGTGTAAATTAATTAAAATGTAAACTCCAGACACATATATAATAGTACATATTTTTAAAAAGACACGAACGCTCTGTTTCCATGTCCAATGTATAAAAAAATGTAAAAACGTACAACTTACAGTGCAGACAAGCTAGCTTGCTAGCAAAATACAAATAGACAATTTTCACTCAGTTTTCGGCTATTCATCTTTAATCTGTTTTAACCACCTAGTGTATGGGAAATATGGGATATTATTAGCTAAAATTACCTGAAAAATTAACGGATTTGTCCTTCACCGAAGATCAAACTGCAAATCAAAACATCATGTCGATGTCGATGATGTCCACTAGGAGGACAATGTCGCCATCAAGTGGCGCGAAATCAATAGCTCAGACTCACTACGCATGGGCACAGGAAATCTACCGTCCAACCATCCAACAAAGCGTGTGATTTTTTTTCATTTACAGTACTCAACTTTTGAGTACAGTGAATCAACGTCTGTCTTTCCTCTCTCTGTCATAGGAGAAGTTGTGGTAATGTACTGGCGTGATTACAACCGTCTGTCAGAGAGCCATGAAGTGAAAGTGAGCCACACACACAGCACGAGTGTGTTCAACTGTGAGACATATTAGTGGCATAACTAAATGAGCCATAGGAATGCTTTCAAGAATGACACAGAGACTTGCATTTCTTTCTTTACCGTCTTACGTATTTACTTTTGTAATGTGCCAAAATCCGACCTGTGTTCAGAATTCACACTTTCAACAATTCACTGGGCTGACCTGACAGTGATATCACTGAATTTTAGTGGTGCGATGAGGTGCTTTCACACGGGTCACGCCCACACTGCCGTCACTAAGGAAACGGGGCGTGGAATAATCGTCACTGAAGGAGCTAGGCGCTGTGATTGGCCCAGGTCTCGTATGATGTAGTAGCGTGCCATGGTTCCATGTGGTCTCGCATAATTGCAGAATCCGCTCAACTTGGATGAAATTGATGTCGGGAGTTTCAAGTCCAGCCCACTCCCTCTCCTCTTAATTTATCGCTAAACCTCTGTCGCACTCCACTGTCTTCACCCTCACAGGTAAGTCACGTTTATTAGTATTTGTAGAGATCTTTATGCATCGCAGACAAGGACTGTTTACGTGTTCCACGACCATATTACAAAGCTGAACACACTGTACACGCGAGACTAAGCACCCTTAAAAACGTATACTTTGATTACAGAGGTACAACTAAAGAAGTTGTATAAGTAAACGCTGCTTGCCAAATGTGGCTAGGCAAACCAAATTGAACAAAAGCAATTCTATGACATCTTGGAAGTAGAGTGTTATCTGAATAATTTAAGTACACAAGTGTTTTTAAAATCCAATAACACCACTAAAGATTGAGAATCCTGTAATAATAAAAATATAGAAATATTTTTATGTACATTAAAATGCATAATGCCATCATTACATTTTCCCTAAATGCATGTCTGAATGATGCAGACAGAGCATGATAGCTCCTATGAAGAACTAATGTAATTAACGTAAAACTAACTAATGTAAAACATTTTACATCATTTGACATTTAATCTAAACACCTGAATTGGATGAAAAATTTTTTTTAGAGCGGACGAAAAAAAATTACAAGTGCAGGGCTGCCAACTGTCACTCATTGGCTTTATTTTTTTTCGGAAACCACTGAACGCTCCGTCATTACGGACGCCACACTGATTGTTGCCGATACAGTATGTAAAAAAAAAAAAACACCGAAAATCGGCAAAAATACTCAGGTGATGAATATTTTTCCACTTTGCAACAGTCCCACTCGATGAGCTCCGGTCCAGATAAGCTGGTGGCGTTTCTGAGTGTCGTTGATAAATGGCTTTTGCTTTGCATCGTAGCGTTTTAAGTTGTACTTGTGGATCGAGTGCCCAACTGCATTTACTAACATTGGTTTGCTGAAGTGTTAAGGAGCCCATGTGATGATATCCTTTATACATTGATGTAGGTTTTTGATGCGGTGCAGCATGAGGGATTGAAGGTCACGGGCAGTCAATGTTGGTTTTTGGCATTCACAACGATTTCTCCAGATTCCCTGAACTTTTTGGTGATATTATGGACTGTCAATGATGAAATCCCTAAATTCCGATTGACGATTTTCTCCCTCAATTATTCCACAGGTGAACCTTGCCCCATCTATGCTTGCGAATTCAGGGAAGCTCTTTTTATACCCAGACACGGCATCCATCTGTTGCCAGTTAGCCTGTACCAAACGGGTGTTTGATGAGCACTTCTCAACTTACTTTTTTGCCACCTGTCTCAACATTTTTGGAACATTTTTGGTTGATCTCTGGAGCTTTTTTTCCTTTTCTTTTCAATTACACGCACACAATTCAGAAAATTGGGGAAGTTACCACCCAACCTAGCAATATAGAGCAATATGGCGAGCCAGGAGGAAAGAGTGCATAAAAGACATGGAGTGTTCATGGAAATGGGAAATGATCTTTACTTAAAGTTTGGCAGGACAATTTTCATTAACCTGCTCACGACTAAAGCACATTTAAATCACGCAATTGATTCGGGAACACTGAGCATTGTTACTACTTCCCTACTGTGGCTATATATTCAGATTGTGTTTCTCAGTAATTCTTTTTCATATAGTATTTGGAAAATTGCACTTGATTTTTCTTCTCAAAGTGTTGTGGTTCTCCTATTGTGGTATTCAACAGTGCTTGTCCACCATGCTGACCCACTTGTTCCGTATTCACGGCCATGTGGTGGCTTCCCATCCATGGGAGGTCATCGTAGGCACCGTCACCCTCACGGTCTGTATGATGTCGATGAATATGTTCACTGGAAACGACCAAATCTGCGGCTGGAACTTTGATTGCCCTAAAACAGATGAGGTGAGTGAATACAATGATTGCAATCTACCTTCAAATACTGTGATAACCGTATTACAATTAGGAGAGATTTCACATCAATGGCTTGATACCTCATCATATGTACATGAATCAAGAATATAAAAAACACAAGTTCCAACCTTGCATAATTATCAGACCGAATGCGTCTATGTGTGTAGATGGATAGATGTGTGTCCACGCAGCGTCGTCATCATTCGCCCCCTCGGGCCATGAGGTGTTCCGATAGTTTACGTAAATGTGAATCACCCGGAAAAAGTGTTCACCAGTCGGGCGATCGCTCACTATGCTGATATTTTGCCTTGGACATTTTCAAAGGATTGTTAAAAGTCGACAAAAGCAAATGTCCATGGATCAGTTCTTTACAAAACGGCAGGCAAAAACCACTTCTGAGAGAGAACATGAACTAAAAATGGCAAAAAAAATGACGAGGAAGGCAGTTAAAAGTTAAATGACCATCGTTTTTATTCTTTGTTTTTTACATTGTGCACAACTCTCACTTATTGTGCAATAATCTAATTGTAACATGTATTTGTTACATATTTTGATGCGTTTTTAATGCTTTAGGAACCATTTATGTCTGAATTGGGGGTTGGGGTGGGGGGCTTGGAACGAATTAGGGCATTAACATGGAAAGCGCGTCTCTATTTACAAAATTTTCTCGTTGAGAAATTTCTTCCACAACCCATTAATTTCCTAAGTAGAGGTACCACTGTGTACTCTTTCATTATGTGAAAGTCTTCAGATGTCTGCCATGCTGCATTTTTCATGTCATGCTTTTCATTTTTATTGGAGTCGTGATGTGGTACAAAGATACATTATTTATTTGTAGCATATCCCTGTGCACCGTATCTTAACATTTTATTTTTTACAGCTCATTCCTTTTTTTAATTTTTAATTGTGTTGCACATTCTTTTGACAGCAAATTCTGAGCAGTGACATCATCATCCTGACCATCACACGTTGCATTGCCATCGTCTACATTTACTTCCAGTTCCAGAACTTAAGACAACTGGGATCCAAATATATTTTAGGTATGAACATTTGTTGATATTACGCAGAAGGGCAATGACTGAAATGAGTTCTGTATGTGATTTTTGATTCATCCATTTTTTTCTTCAGGCATTGCAGGGCTTTTCACGATTTTTTCCAGCTTCGTATTCAGCACCGTGGTCATTCACTTCCTTGATAAAGAGCTGACTGGCCTTAAGTAGGTTTTTATTATTATTATTATTATGATTATTATTATACTTAGTGCTGTCACTGTCTCCATTTGAGAAACATCAGTGGTTTATTATTTCTCTGGCGCGTTTTCCAGCGAGGCGCTACCTTTCTTTCTGCTCCTGATCGACCTGTCCAAAGCATGCGCCCTTGCAAAGTTTGCCCTTAGCTCCAATTCTCAGGTACAAAACATGTCCAGTGGAACCCAGAAAATGTTTGATCGAATAGTTTTTCTTTCAGGATGAACATAGGGGACATTGATTTTTTTAAAAAAAACATTTCCCCCCAGGATGAAGTTAGGGAAAATATTGCTCGAGGTATGGCAGTATTGGGACCTACATTCACCTTAGATGCTCTGGTGGAGTGCTTAGTGATCGGTGTGGGAACCATGTCAGGTACTGTTATTTTGAGTTTATTAGATTGTGTGTACAGAACAAATGATACATAACTGAAGAATTGAGATTGACCGTTGTTTTTAATTTGAAAAAAAAGTTTCATGTGTGATTGATCAGTCAGTGCCGGGTGGCAAAAGGCTATTAGTCAATAGAAGAAAAGAAAAAAAACATCCCAAAAATGGTTTATTCTAACGTCGCTTTGTATATTTCAGGTGTTCGACAGTTAGAAATAATGTGCTGCTTTGGCTGCATGTCCATTTTGGCCAACTATTTTGTCTTCATGACATTCTTCCCCGCATGTGTGTCACTTGTTCTGGAGGTAAGAGTTGCGTTTATCTCAGTCGGTTTTCATGTACTCAGAGTGTTTGCAATTGTATTTATGACGCCTGCATTTTCCTGAAGCTTTCTCGCGAGAGTCAGGAAGGCCATCCGATTTGGCAGCTGAGCCAGTTCTCTCGGGTGCTGGAGGAAGAGCAGGATAACAAACCAAATCCTGTCACCCAGAGAGTAAAAATGATTATGGTAATACTCATATATTTCCTTATTTTGTTTATTCGGCGTGTCACCCGTATTGTTTTCTTTTCTTTTCATTCGGAGAATGTGCTTGATGATTTGTGCATCTCTGTTGTCTGCAGTCTCTGGGCCTCGTTATGGTTCACGCTCACAGTAGGTGGATTGCTGAGCCCCTGTTGCTCAATGCTACAGTGGGAATTCCACAGGGTGCCATTGATGAAGAACACCCGTCCCCCAGGAGGATCGAACCAGAGATACCTCTGTGGCATTTTTACCTTACCAGGTGAGTGGACACGAAAAATCCAGCTTCTGTCTTAAACAACACACCAGGACAAAAATCAACGTCCAAAAACGTTTCTCAGCATTGGAAATAGTCAGCAACGGTGTTTCAAAGGTGTGTATTCAAATGATTGGCAAATAGGGATAGGCTCCAGCCGAATTGTGACCTTAATGAGGATAGGCGATATAGAAATTGGATGGGTAGAATTTAATATCAAGAGATATCGACTGAGATGGCTTGATATTTTGGCATAGTGTTTGCTAATTTGTAGTAATACCCTTTTTTTTTTTGTAATGATACACCTTTTTGCTCATAGATTGCATCTTATTTCACAGACCAGCAGTCGGAGACCAGAGATCATTTGCGTCTGAATTGTGATTTATCGAAGAATCCGATTAGTTTTCCACCCTTTTTTCTAGATTCATTTGAATGTAATTGTAAGCCTTTGTTCATTTGCAAAATATAGATCGCAAGTAAATCGATTGACAAAAGGTATAACGCAAAATGCTTTTGGTTTCCTTTTTTTTTTTTTCTTTTACTGACAGAATGGTCACCATGGACATTGAGCAGGTGATCTGCTTGTCGTTGGCTCTGCTTCTGGCCATCAAGTACATCTTCTTTGAGCAAGCGGAGACGGAGTCGACCCTATCAATAAGGAACCCCATCACCATGTCCAACCTGCCCCTGGCTCCACGGCAGGCCATGGAGACTTGCTGCAGGAAGGAACTTGAGCTTCTCCAACACCGCACACCCTCTCCCAGCTTGCCTTCCACCACACCATCCAACGGGGAAGATATAGGTATGTCTGTGCTCAGTTGCAGTTATTCCGCAGTCTTAGATAGAGATACCGAGTACGGCATCATGACCGAAATCATCGCATGTATCGGCGTTATCGCAATATCACTAAAATCAATGTTCATGCGAAAACAGGTTCAATATAAACAAAGACAAAATCACAGATAGAATCACCGCGAGCATTGCAGCAAATTTTATTTTGAAATTGCAAACAGCAAAAACGGAAGTGATTTTATGTTGCGAGGGAAGAAATTTCATCTGCGCCGTATATAAAGTTGTATCCAATCCAATTAGTTTTAATGCATGGAAGACCCCACAAAATGTTCTTAAAATGACAATGATCAGAGCGCTACATCTAAGAGGGATAAGACTATATGAAAACATCAATGGAATTAAATCATGTAATCAACTAAAAATAATTGACATGATAACATTATTCAATTAAAACTATTGGAGGGGTTGGAAAAGTTGCGAAATATAGCAGTTTTTGTTGTTGAATGGATGCGAACATCAACAACATTCAGTCATTTTTGTTGTTGCTTGTTCTAATCCAGCCTGCAGAACGAATTTGCAAGTTAACAAAAAAATGGCTGGAGCAACCCTGAAGTCATATTACATCAGTCACCTTGCAGTCTGGATGAGTAGCGGCTGAACATCTTCCCAATCTGACTGTAACTTTTGGGGAGTCTCGGAGCCTTTAAAAGTCTACAAGAACACCAGGAAGAAGTTGCTAGTTGCATTGTTACTTTTTATGAAGATGTTCTCGTTCCAAATGCCCACTATGTGCATAATAATAATAAGAAGAAGAATACATTTAATTTTGAAAGCACTTTTCATCGTACTCAAAGACACTTTAGAGGAGTTTAAAACGGGATGAAATATACACTATAAAGCCAAGCATACATGATTTAAAACAAACATATTTAGAGGAAGAAAAACAAAGCAGAAATAGGTAAAAGAGATTAAAAGGTGTTGAAAGCAGTGCGGAAGAAATAATTTGAAGGATTAGAGGTCAGTACAGTTGCGGCGGTGTTGTGGTAGAGAGTTCCAGAGGGTGGGGGGGGGGGGGGCGGCGACAGAGAAGGCTCGGTCCCCCCCATGTTCTGAGCCTGATCACGGGGATGGCGAGGAGGTTTGTCTTTGAGGAGCGGAGGTTGCGGCGAGGAGTTTGTGGGTGAAGAAGGTCGGAGAGTTAGGAGGGGGCCTGATAGGTAAGTAGGAGGAGTTTAAATTGGATACGCTGAGGAATGGGGAGCCAGTGGAGGTTTTTAAGGACGGGTGATGCGATCATGTGTGCGGGTGTGGGCGAGAAGGCGGGCGGGCGGCATTCTGGATGTAATGACAAAATTGCTAAATTAGAAACACTTCTTAAGCCTTTTAAAACGTCACACATTTTGCCAGTAAAATCACAAGAATGAATACAATTGTAAAACTGACCAGTAACTTAATATTTTAGCATGATTTGTCAGTGAAACTTTCATTCCGATGACACAGGACAACCATGCTTCTATCTCAGTTTGCTTCTTCTCATTGATGAGGTTCTCCAGATGAGGTTATCCGGCCCCTGCTCAGTCCTCTTAATGATCCTGGGTCACATAATGACTTCATTCTTGGTGAAGGAGAAGAAGAGACCAAATCTGATAGCACGAAGCCAAGAGGCATTTTTGAATGTGTGGCCATTCTCAACAATCCACAGGTAAGGCACCCCCGACTTAGTTTCAAATCTAAAGACAGTGTCGGCAAATCTCGTCATCGTATATGGTTAGTCAGTCGTTTAGCTGCGTTTTAAGGAGCTTTGGCCCCGGGCGACTGATGATTGGCCCATTGTCCTGCCTTGTATGAGGTTATTGGATTGGATTGGATTAAACTTTATTGTCAAATGTACTGTATGTGAAACATACAGCACAGATGAATTATGAACTCACTGTATGCCACAGATATGTTATACCAGGGGTGGGCAACCCAAAATGTTGAAAGAGCCATATAGGACCAAAAAACCCCCCCCAAAAAACTAATATGTCTGGAGCCGCAAAAAATTAAAAGCCTTATATAAGCTTTACATTGAAGGCAATACAAGCTGTATGAATCTATATTAGCCTTCATAATTAAATGTTTTTTTTCCCCCTGCGATGCATCCTGTAGACTAGAGAAGGGGTGCCCAACCTTTTTTGACGAAAGATCTACTTTACGATCCACCAGCCTCCCGCGATCGACCCGTTACCGCACGCGTGCATACACACGCATGCCGTAATGAGCAACAGCCATAACGGCCCCTAAGATGATCAAGGCACGGGACGCACTTTTGCAGCGTCAACTATCATAGCTCACGTGTCGCGTTTAAAATGCTTCTCTCAGCCATCTACGTTCCCATTCTTTTAGCAGCCGAGTGTTTCACTCTAGGCCTGACTAATTGATTTCCACTCGATGCACCCGTTACACAAATGAAAGTTTGGTTCTTCTTGGTTTGAATTGTTACGCCTGGAGACTGCAGAGGGACGGGGGGATGACGTCGCAACATGGCTTCTCAATGAACGTTGTCACAAGTGCAGTCAATCATGAAAATGTCAGGGGGAAACACAAGCAAGTTTAACAAACATAGAAAAGGTGAATCTCACCTCACAGAAATGCTTTTTGCACCCCAACACCATGTTCCAGCTTTGGTTTTTTTTCTCACACATTTTATATCTGCTTTCCAAACACCAACGAGACAATTGTTTTGCAGCAGGGGCCTCGTTTCCTGAGTGATGCTGAGGTGATGATGCTGGTCGACTCCAAACACATTCCCGCTTACAAACTGGAGGGTGTCATGGAGAAGCCTGAGAGAGGTGTGGCCATACGGAGACGGATGCTGTCAGAAAAGCTCTCCTCTCCCTCTGCACTCTCGTCATTGCCATTCACAGATTATGACTACTCCAAGGTGAGATGATTTACATGAAGTCAACACAAATATCCTTTGGTGCATGTAATGCAAAGCTATGAATGCGTCCGCCAGGTTATGGGCACCTGCTGTGAGAATGTCATTGGATATATACCAGTGCCGGTGGGCGTGGCTGGGCCGCTACATCTGGATGGGAAGCAGTTCCAAGTTCCCATGGCGACAACCGAGGGATGCCTTGTGGCGAGCACGAATCGAGGATGTCGGGCAATTGCGGTGAATTTTGTAGTTTTAAAAATATAAACACTGACTGATATTTCTGTGAGCGGCCCGGTAGTCCAGTGGTTAGCACGTCGACTTCACAGTGCAGAGGTACCGGGTTCAATTCCAGCTCCGGCCTCCCTGTGTGGAGTTTGCATGTTCTCCCTGGGCCTGTGTGGGTTTTCTCCGGGTACTCCGGTTTCCTCCCACATTCCAAAAACATGCATGGCAGGCTGATTGATCACTCTAAATTGTCCCGAGGTGTGAGTGAGGGTGTGCATGGTTGTTCGTCTCTGTGTGCCCTGCGATTGGCTGGCTACCAATTCGGGGTGTCCCCCGCCTACTGCCCGAAGACAGCTGGGATAGGCTCCAGCACCCCCGCGACCCTAGTGAGGATGAAGCGGTTCGGAAGATGAATGAATGAATGAATGATATTTCTGTGTGTGTGTGTGTGTGTCCATCCATCCATTTTCTACCACTTATCCGGAATCTTGTTGTGGGGCCAACAGCTTTAGCAGGGAAGCCCAGACTTCCCTCTCCCCAGCCACTTCTTTCAGCGGTTCCCCTGGGATCGATCTCTCTCTCCCTCTCTAATTCACTCACATTGTTCGAAGCCTACAATAGAGGGAGGATTACTGCGATCCGGTACCTTAGGTTTAACTACGGTTATAACGCTGGCGCGTTTTGGCTGCCGCTGCTCAACCCGTATTGTTTTGTGTTATTGTAAAGTGTCCTTGGGTGTCTTGAAAGGCGCTTATAAATAAAATGCATTATTATTATATCCTATCCAGTAATTTTGCAAAAGAATTCGTCTTCACACCACAATTGTTTGAACCATGAAAGAATAGGAGGGAGCCAGATATTACTTTTCCATTTTGTGTGCGTCTGAGTGGCTTTGTTTTCTGTACTCTGTAGCTCGGAGGTGGAGCCAGGAGTCGCATCCTGGCCGATAGCATGACCCGTGGGCCTGTGGTGAGGCTGCCTTCCGCTTGCCAGGCTGCCGAGGTTAAAGCCTGGCTCGAGAGCAATGATGGCTTCCAAGCAATCAAAGAAGCCTTTGACGGCACCAGCAGGTAAACCGAGCAGCACGCTTGTTGACATGTGCATGAATGGTCCACATGATTTCTTTGCCATGATGAGGCACATCCGCGGTTGACATTTTGGCAGGTTTGCTCGGCTCCAGAAGCTTCTTGTTGGTCTGGCTGGAAGAAATCTCTACATTCGTTTTCATTCGGAGACCGGTGATGCAATGGGAATGAATATGATCTCGAAGGTAATTAACAAGAGAACTGGATGAGATTCATGATGTCGGTGTTACTCAAGTCTTGTTCTGGCATTGTTTAAAAGTCTTGGCAAAAAAAAAAAAATCAAGTGTACCACACATCCTGAAAGTGTGTCGTTTGGCGCTGCAGGGTACAGAGCAAGCTTTGAACAAACTTCAGCAGCGCTTTCCAGAGCTGCATGTTTTGGCAGTCAGCGGGAACTACTGTACAGATAAGAAACCAGCTGCAATCAACTGGATAGAAGGCAGAGGAAAATCAGCAGTCTGCGAGGCCACCATCCCCGCTCGTGTGGTCAGAGAGGTAAGTTTAAGTCCGTTTGTGAGACATTTTGTGAAGCAGACCTCTTGTTGCAAGATGTAGGTTACACCTTTAAAATTGCTCTACCTGAATTTCTGAGCTTCATCGATGACGTAGTTAGGACTGGGTATCCGTTCAGATTTCCAAAATCAGTTTGATCCACTAGGGCCCGATTCGATTCAACCCCGTGGACAAAATTTTACTCTCAATGGAAGACATTCTCAGAAGGAGCAATGCTGGAAATCTTTTACTCTATTCTTAAAAATATGAATATTTACATTGAGAATTGAATCAAATGCCGTTACATGCAACATGTATGTTTTATTGAACATTACCTCATCAGAACATTATATAATGATTTCAATCAATTCCAACCACAGCGCAATTGTCGTAAATAAAATGGCAAAAACACACGATATTCATGTTCCAGCCTGCATCGCAAAATTTGACTGTCTTTGTGTTTTTTTTTAAAACCACCTAACTTCCAGACATCTGCCTTCAAGCTTGTCGTCGCTGATTTTTAGTGCATCCGCGATGTTGTTCTGATACGCTACTCTTGCGCAGTCACAAGATCTCTTGTGATGCAAAATGGCACACACATTTATGGGAAAAAGACATATTAAAAGGATCGATTTGATGGTTTAATGAATCGATGTTGGGCTATGAAAAGGAAAATCAATTCAATTCAATTCATCGGTGTTTTTAAACCCAGCCCCAGACATTACGGACAACATCGTTTGCTTCAACTGATACCACCCACACAAACAATTTCCCCCTTCCTGATTTCACTGTTATTTGCATATTTATCACATACAAAGGTTCCAGTTCAGGGGTCGGCAACCCAAAATGTTGAAGGAGCCATATTGGACAAAAAAAAACAACAATATGTCTGGAGCCGCAAACAAACAAAAGCCTTGTAATGAAGGCAACAAATGCCGTATGTATAGCCTACTATCAAAATGACTAAGTTGGCTACAATACACGATGAGCCTTTACACAAAATGTTTTATTCCCTGCACTGCATCCCGTCGAGCAGGGGTGCACAACCTTTTTTGGCCGGAGATGTACTTTTCGATCAACCGGCCTCCCGAGATCGACCCGTTACCGCACGATCAGACGCGGAGGAGGCATTCAACGCACTTTGAAAAGACGTTTTATTATATTATTATTTTTATTTTTGCAACTGCCACCTGCCTGGTATCCCGCTCTGCTACTAGAAACATGTGTCGCAAGCTATGACGCAGATCTTCGTTGACAGAAATGTTGACGTTTAAATTTTATTCTACGCATTTTTACAGCATTAGAAAACATTAAGAATTTTTGTGTCATGTTTTTTCCTCCTACATAAACCATATTAAAACAAAAAATATATTTCCCACCCCCATCATTTTCCATTTTCAAACATTTTTGAGAAAGCGTCGGGGAGCCACTAAGGCGGCGCTAAAGACCCCCGTTCCAGTTCATCAAACCAATTTTAATTACACACAGAGACTACCCGAGGAAATAATTCAATTACTTTTTTGCAGTAAGGTTTATTGCAAAAAAATACATATATATTCCCCACAGTTCTTGTTTATTCACGAATTGTTGTTCATTTGGTATTGTTTAATGATTAAACAAAACCAAATCAGCAACATTGAAGCAATATCACACGAGAGGGTGTGATGTTGTAAACTTTTTGAAACCGAAAGCTACTTCTTGGGTACCGATTAATGCGAAAAGCTACTAGTTGGGGCTGCTTCGGGTTCAACATGCCAATTACAGGTTATTCATACTACAAGCTGGAAATAATTATTTTTATAATAGTTTAAACTATTATTGTTTTCCCTGAATTGATGAAGATTCCGTCACTGGTTTAGTCTGTAACATGTCAGGAAATGGGAACAAATGACAGATGCAGATGAAATGTATGAGGTCCGTCTTCATGACGCAATGCCAGAAATCTCAGGATATTAACTGTTGAGAGGCTAAACCCAGAAGATGTGAACAATTTTAAGTTTAACAACGGCTCTTAACGATGAATCGATTATCAAAGTAGTTCTCATTCACTCGGACACCTCCGCAAAGGACGCATCCTGCTCTGCGGCGGCGTGCGTGTGCGAATGGTTGGATGCTAATGGTTGCCGAAAGAAAGCTCAAGCTTCTCACACAGACGTGTTGCCGTTGACTTATATTGGGTACTCTACTGTAGGTTTTGAAGACCTCGACAGAAGCTCTGGTGGAGGTGAACATCAATAAAAACCTGGTGGGCTCGGCCATGGCTGGCAGCATCGGCGGATTTAACGCACATGCGGCTAACTTGGTAGCAGCCATATACATTGCCTGCGGACAGGTAAGAACATTCGATCTCTGCTCATTTTCATTGCGTTCCCCAACGTAACAACGTAGCTGTATGTGTGCACGTCAGGACCCCGCCCAGTCAGTGAGCAGCAGTAACTGCATCACCCTGATGGAGGTTTCAGGCCCGACGGGGGAAGACCTTTACATCAGCTGCACCATGCCCTCCATAGAGCTCGGCACTGTAGGGGGCGGAACCAACCTGCCTCCCCAACAAGCTTGCCTGCAGGTATGCTCACATGCCATGACCATGAGGAATAACAGGGTAGCTGTAATAAGTATGAATCTTGAAATATTGGGATACGTTTCCTTTGCAAGCAGTCACCGGCTTAAACAGTAGCTAGATTTGTTGTTTGTCCTTTCTTTTTGTTTTTCAAAATCGCTAGAGTGAATTCAGACACGTAGCAGCCTTAAAAATGACAGAATAGGGACATGCCCACTAGATACAGGTTCGCAATAAAACCGCTAGCGCACCGTGATTGTTTTAAAATGTGAAATTTGTCAGAGTAGTTTACAAATGGTGTTCAGTTGGATTGGGACTTTATCCATATTTTTCTAAGCAACCTTTGGTCCGATGTTGACAATGACAGTTTGTGATGGTCAGAACGATTGCATATAGAATTTGGAGCAGCACAATTGACCATTTCATCATTTAAAATGATTTTTGTGGATTCTTTTTTCCGATGCATGATTTGCCCAAGGTAGTCATTAAAAAAAAAATCTTTGAGTCAGGAATTTTGTCTGTGCGTGCGTCCAGATGCTGGGAGTACAGGGGGCCAGTCAGGTTTGTCCGGGGGAGAATGCCAGGCAGCTTGCCAAAGTGGTGTGTGCCACCGTGCTGGCTGGAGAGCTGTCACTCATGTCTGCTCTGGCAGCTGGCCACCTGGTCAAGAGTCACATGACACATAACAGGTAATCGGGGGGTCATTATATCTAATATTATCATTTAATATGAGTAGTTTTCTCTTGAAATGTAAACATTTTTAGTTGTATTTCAATCCATGATTGAAATAGCACACTAAAAGACCTTGTAAGACTTGATTTGAGAGTGATTGGATATCACAAGGCACCTCCCAGCTAAATCCTAAACTTATGTTAAGGAGGTGCAGAAAAAAAAATGACTCTGTCTCTAGATCCAAGATGAACCTCCAAGAGAGCGTGGGAACCTGCACCAAGCAAGCCTCCTGAGACCATGAAGGCAGCATGGTTCCCCTCCGTGTGCCCTGTCACTTGCCGAATCAGCTTGTCCAGTACCGTATGGGCAAATAAGGGACTGAAATGAAGACCGACTTAAAAGTGCTTAAAAAAAACAAACAAAACAACAACACGCACGTAGTTGGTCTGACCAAGCTGCTGTCTCATTTTTACCATGAAATGATTTCATTTCCATGTGAATTGAGGTTGTATAAAATCATACAACAACAAAAAATGCACATCCTCACTTTTATTAAAAAAAAAAACTAAGAAAAAAAAAGTTGAATGTTGAACGTGGGTTCCACATGCAGGTACAGGTACCGTATGCATCAAAGACTGCAAAGGGCTGAAACATGATGAAGGAATGCCATTTGTTTGAGTGCTGTGCGATATGGGAAATTTTTCATTTTCTCTTGCTTAATCCAATCGATGCATTTGATTAACTGTGGGACTCAGCCTGAATTCATTACTTGTAATTGGTGAGCGAGGCACAAAGATCATTAGAGTAGCGCCGGAGAGAACCTCATACCCCACATCCAAAAATGGCGATAGAGAGTTATATCATACAGTAAACATTTTAATATTGCACCACAATATATTATTGTAAGATACCACAGCACTCATTTGTATTATTTTATATTTATGTTCTAGCACCAAACTACTTGCAGTACACGTTTTGTAAACTGGCGGCAACCAACTAGTTGCCATGTCATGTCATGTCTTGAGTTTACATGAATGACCGTCTCTCACTTGCCCCGCTATTCACTGACCAGTCCGGGGTGCAGCCAGCTGGGATGGGCTACAGCTTTCTCATGAACCTTAACGGGTGACATAGCAAAGGAAATGTGTGGATGTTGTAGAAAAGACACTTCCATCTCACCTCTCCATTGTTTCATATTTGGGAAACAATGTTATAAATTCATAACACAGTCTCCCTGTTCCAAATATTTTGTAATTAAAAAAAAAACTTTGCTCCATATGATCAATTATCATTTGTGTCTTCGAAATACTGTTGCTACTGCAGTAGCAGGTTCAAAGTTTCTGTTTTGCTTCGTTTTATTTTCTTTTAACTAGGAATACAGCAGTTCACCCGCAAATATCAATTGTACAATGACAATTATTGCAATATGCAATGATCAACAAGGAACCACATTTTCTTTAACAATTAGATGACATTTATGATAGGTATTTATATCCCATTAATTTACTCTTACACATTTCCTCTATAAGTGTTAAAAATAAGCATACACACCTGGGCTTTCAAACTCAATTACCCGTGTATGTGTGTGTGTGTGTGTTGCTGGAGATAGTTTTAAGTGTGTCTGGGCCACATCAAGTACAAAAAATGGGTTCACGTATATCTGATATAATCTTCTCAGTCTTTTTTAATAACAGCCCGTAACATTCAGAACATGAATTTCATACCCTGTCCTCGCTCTCATCTCCCTGTTAATTTGCATCCTCCTCGGCATATATACTTGAATAAGGACATCCGATTTATTGAGCACCGCCACTTTCTCTGTGCATTAAAAACATGTTGGGGAGCTCCTGTGCTTAACAACCCCCCCAAAAAAACTGTTTTTTTTTTTTTTTTGCCTGTTGGTAACCAGCCTTCCTCTTTGTGGTCGATTTTGAAAAAGACATTTTGGGATGGGGTGACAGGACTGTTTCCTTCCACTTGGTGTCGCTTCAGAATTAGGTTTCGCTCAAAGCGAATGCATTTGAGCTGTGACTGCTCATAAGATGTTTTTTTTAAAATATATTGGTCTGGAAAACAACAGTGCAAAAATGTGGGGGCTGCATTAAACCGGCGGCTATCTACCACCAGTGTTGATGGTGCACTTCTTCTTAAATTGATGGACAAGAATTGATTTGCAGGTTTTGGGAGGTCATTGTCCATGGCCTCGCCACACTCTTCTCCTGCCCGCATGTTAGCCGTGGCAACCACCAAAGCCACTTTCCACTTGGTTTGCCTGTTCCCATCAGCTGCCTTTGGGGTCACAAATATTCTCATTGGGACGCCTTCAGATGGACAGCAACCCTCACAGCCAATGTCTACCGACAAGTTAGGGAATTACCGCCACTGACAACATTATGGCTACATACAGTATCTGCTCAGCTGCCTCAAGAAAGGTAGACCATTAAGATTCAATGTCCCCTGCATGGCATGGTCAAAGTTCTGACAACCTCTCGCATAAGCTCAGGCTTCCTTCTTGTCAGAGAAGTGACGTTCCAGATTCCGAGAGCCAGCTTCAGCTGCCAAGTATATTTAAAAAAAAAAAAATTTCAACCATCCATTCTTTCTATGTACCGCATATTATTACTAGGAGGATTTCATTTCATTTAAATGTATTAAAACTGAATTTATAATTTCACATCGATGTTATATGAGCATTTTAAATATATATGGTAATACAGTAACATACTGCATAGTCTACTCCAAGAAGAGATGCGTTCTTTTTCTTTTCACTTTTATTCTCTTTTTACTAGCTCTGCACACAAACGTGCGGGGGTGGAGGAATTTGACCCGTTGTGCAAACAACGTGGTGAACAAAGGCAGAAAGGGAAGCAACATGAGAGAGGACAGAGGCAGGGACTAAAGTGGTGTTCGACAACTGTCGATGGATGGCACTGTGGTGTTGATGATGTGCTGACAAATTCTTCCTTTTGGTTTGCTTGGTGATGACCGATTTGCGTGGTTTAGATCGTTCCTAAGATGTGGGAGAAGTAGCCTACACTAAGGTGAGAGAAATTTTCATGACAAGGTTTGTGCAGCATTGTCTAACTCACAAAATCATGAAGTCATCAGTGTATTTCATTATTTAACAAGACACTGTAAATAAGTACCCAAGAGCTCAACGGACTTACTTTTTACAGTTTACATTTACAATCGTAAGTGGCAAAGACGCTTCCTCTTTACTTTTAAATCATTTTAAGAGTTAAAAAAAATAGAATGAAGCTCAAATAAGCACGCACAAAATAACACGCAATTCCCAGAAACTTTGAAATAGAAAGACCATTCTGTGAAAACACAATGGCTCAGAGTAAAGTTCACATCATCTTGAAGCCTGCTGTGAAGAAAAACGTGCTGGTAAATGTTTGAATAGAATTGACTAGTTACTAGTGCGGTCCAGAAAGTACGAGGCCACACTGTTGACATTTCCCAGGCACTTACTGTTGTGTGCACTTTCTCAAAGGCAGTCACACAGTAATGTCAGGCTGAACCCCCCCCCCCCCCCCCCCCCAAGCTTTTAATGCTCTCCTCTCCACTACTATTCATCGAGCGTGCCACCTGTTGTACTGTATGTGGCGGCTAGCTAGAACCATTACATAAATAGCAGCGTCACATCAAATCTTGTTTGTATGAAAGGTAGGATGCATGCTGTTGTAGTGAAACAGCTTTTGTGCGATTAAATAGTAACAAGTCTGGTTATTAACAATAATTACTTATGGCCAAAAACTATGCTGATTTATTTTGTTTCATTGAATGAAGAATCCCAGGATCGATGACGTGGCTGCAAAAATGTTTGGTTTGTACTTTTATGAAGATTGAGTCCCAGTTAGCAGACTTAAGTAAACACACACCCTGCCAAAAACTACAATAAAATGCCATATGACGCCGTTTATGAATGCAATAATGCTGTCGAAATGTGAATATTATTTCACTGATTGTGCGTGTGAAACAACATGATGCCATGAATCAAAATGAAAGACAAATGTGCAACTAAAAGGAAATGTGCAGTACGAAAAAGAGGTTGGGAGGGGGGGGGGCTTTACAAAATGGTAGCGTGGTGTCACGACAGAGGAGTCGTCTCATCAGAAGATGGCACATAAGCTACGTTTCTTATGATGCCTGTTCGTGCAGGATCAGTATGCCTGTTCATAACGTACAGCACGCAGGACAAGAAAATCCTAACTGACCGGAGGAAACCAATGGCCTCTCTTACAATGGTGTAATCCGGTGGTGGTCAAACTACGGCCCGCGGGCCGAATCCGGCCCGCCGAAGGTTGGTCCACAATTAAGGTTCGATGTGAATGATTGCATTCATTTCAATTGGACTTGTAATGACAGGCATTTCACCGCCAGGTGGCGCATTGACTTGAAGTTGCAGAACACGGGGGGGGGGCGGGGCAATCTTTTCGACCACCTAGTACCTCTGTATCGCTCTACTTCTACTGGTCTGATCACAACCCATCTGCAGCGATGCACAGGCTAAAATAGGTCATCAACAACACTTTTGTCATTTAAAAAAAGTATATTAATACCGTACTTTCATGCTTTTGTTCTGTTGATGTTTGATATGGACTGTCAACAAATGCAGTTTTTTTTTTTAATGTACCATAGCTCGTGCTGACCTGGCCCTTCTGTCAAATTTTAAAAGTCAATGCAGGCCCCCGAGCCAAAAAGTTTGCCCACCCCTGGTGTAATCGAATGTTGGAACTGGGATTCCAAGAAAGGATACTCCGAAATATTAGCCAAAAGAGTGTATTGTTGACCTTATTCACCGCTTGCTCTCATCACTCAGTCATCGCAACATATGCAGAAGTTCCAGGTCGCAACACAGAGGACAATAGTTGTGTTTACTTTATCCAAAGTAACCAGAATTTATGGTCAGACGTCATTTCAACATTTGGAGACAACAGGAAAGGAAAAAAACAGGCACTTAGGCTGGTGTATCCCGAATCAATCTCAGGTCAGACATAGTTGGCATTGTGCGTGATGTGTGATGTGTGCAAGCTGATTTTCCTGGGCTGGCAGCAAGGAAAAACTGTTTCAATTCACAGGATGAGGAAGTGCGGGTGCATGTTCTAAGGCTAATGAGGATGTTTAAAGACTAATTCTTTCTTTTTTTTTTTCTGTCGGCTGAAAACATTGGCTTTGAAATCCAAACAGAAAAATACGAGACAATCTGAGAGCAATAAATGACACCGAATGTCATCACGGCGATTTGGGGTTTTGCCTGAAGACTCCATTACAGTTCGCGGTGTAATCCGCATATCATTAAACCGACATGAAAAACAAGCACTTGCTAAGCTTAAAGAAGATGGCAAATAAATCAATAGCAACAATGCCCAGAGGACAGGAGTGATGCTATCACAGTCTGTTTGGAGAAGATTTCAAAATGAAAAGAGACAACTTCCAGATGTAGATCCCATAGAGCAGCGGTTCTTAAGCCTCTTTCAAATATGTACCCCCTTGACAGATTTTTTTTTTTCCAGCCAAGTACCCGCCATCCAGTCATTGTGGATGGGTGGGGGGGGGGGGGCTTAAAACAGAGTGCAGTATCATCAATGTCTGATTTATTCAACTCTTTTCCTGTGTATTTGTATTTCTCTAGAACTATTTGGAAATAAAAAAGGATATAACTAAAATTAGAAAGAAAAAAGTAACTTAATTATAAACACTGTGCACATAAAACTAATTATCAACCTCAAGTGACCTCCAGATCTGTTCTAAAACATTTTAAATGAAAAGCAGAAACTGCCGGAAAAAAACGATTTACTGATTAAATACAAAGAAGACTTAGAACACTCACAAAACGGCTGCTTGTAACATTCTTCAGCTGAACAGGTTATTTGGAAACAGGCGACTGAGAAAGAATGCAGCTAGGGAAAAACTACGCGAGCGTTTCTCAACATACCATTGAAAATAATTTAGGGATTTCATCATCTACTGTCCATCTCATAAAAAAAGGTTCAGAGAATCTGGAGAAATCTCTGCATGAAAGCAGCAAGGCCGAAAAACCAACAGTGAGTGCCCCTGACCTCCGATACCTCAAGTGGCACTGCCTACAAAAACGGCATTGTTGTGGAACTCTTCTGAAAACCACTGGCAGTGAACACACTTCCTCGCTACGTACATCTATAAACGCAAGTTAACATTCTACCATGCAAAGCGAAAGCCGTAAATCAACAACACTCTGAAATGCCGCAGGCTTTCCTGCATCCAAGCTCATCTGAGACAGACTGACTCAAAGCGTGCCGTAGTCTCATGAGTCCATATTTGGTGCCTGAGCAGTGACCGCCGAGAGGTCTCTGTTGTTTTTGTAGGAATTCTTCTTAATATTATTGATATTGTTAGGGCCTGAGCAGATACCACTTATCCGGTAACTACATACATGCTCATTTTTATGATGCGGAATGACTTGGGGGGAACACAACCAGTTGTTCCGCCATTTGTGTCTCGCAAAAGCACAAGCGACAGGTGGCTTCCAAGTTGGCTATCATTACATTTAATATTACGATTAGTCATTGGCGTGGCTGACTTTGGAGTTGACGTCACACATTGGGATTGCAATTGTAAAATGATCACGTTTGACTGTTACAACTGTTCGCCTGAACCCGACTCTTGTGCTGCTTTGATTTCATAGTGGAGGGGCTGACCTCTCTCTCAACATACACCGCACAATAACACAATCAGTCTTCACAATATTTTGGAGACATCTGATCAGGTGTTCAGTTAATTCCGTTTTTCACAGCCCTCTGAATAGGGATCATCGGCCAGCATGAAAGGATCACTCTCTGTACTTTTGATACATTTATTGGAACACTTTGCAGCAGAAGTAGTCGTAGTAGCAGATGAAACCGAAGTAGTTGCAGTATCAGAAGCAGGTAATAACCTAAAGCACACAAATGCAGTAAAAAATGAATATATCTATCTTTCTGCATCACGATGTAAATATTTATAGAATTGACAATACTTTTATTGTAACAATACATTTAAACACTTTAATCAACCATGATTTCACTATGTATTATTATCGTCATTATTTTAAACGTAAGAAACCATACATCACAAACATATCAAGTCGACTCGAACAAAAGAACTACAAGTCCCAAAAGGTCCAACCCGGAAGTGGAGCGCCGGCATGATTAAACCCAGCTGCAACGCAATTTACTTCGTTCAAACATCAAATTGCAGCTGGACAAACACAACAACTATGCAAAAATGAGCTAAATAAAGACACCACTGTTCTAGAAACACTTTAGCCCACGCTGTCTAAATTGCCGATTGCGAACGGTAACTGAATGTGATTGCAAACACAACAGACACAATGCAAACCAGACAAACAAAGCAACCGATCATGATCGAATCTAAAGCTAACTTTACATACAGTATCTGGTAAAGAAACGCACACGCGTAGCTTACCATTGGGCCATGCCGACGACGAAGCGAGTGTATTCACTAACGTAACATAATTCGATGCTGCTTTTTATACGTCGCGCGAACGGTCACCTGTCAGTGGCAGCCCCGCCCCTCTTAAAGCGCCAGGTGAATCCAACATCAGGAGAGAAGAATAATCCACAAACTAAACCTGAACACTGGTACGTGCGTATCACTTTTTAAAGCATGAATTGATCGATCCAATGATTATTTATTTTATTTTTTTAAACACCCAATTTTTACAGATGACCTTAACAAAATAAAGTGCAATGAGATATTTTGGTGATGCAAATGCAACAAAAACACTGCAAGTAACATCGTGTGCTGCAGTCAAGTCAAACAAAGTAATGAGAGGAAGTATAAAGTAAAGAAGGAAGGAAGCTATTTCTTCCATAGCTGAAAGGGAAGGCATTCCAGTCGTTGCAGATTGCCAGCTTGGCCGTGTAGAGTGTGAGCATTCTATCTGATAAAATGTTTTTGACGTCATTCAAATCAACAGACGGTGGCCAGATGGATACTTTCCAAATCAGCATTCAACAAACCACTTTCTGATTGGTTTACAGGGAAATGACTGATATGTTTAAAGGGAAATGACTGATAGGAGGATTCTTTGTTGAGGCTTACCCTGAGTGACTTCTTCGGCATTGCATTGATTCCAGTCAAACTAATGTGTGACCGGAGGTCTGTCTCGGCTCTGCTCCTGCCTGGCTGGTTGTTGGGCTTTGCAATGCACAATTAACAGGTCAACTCGCTTCAGCCTCTCCGCCTTGTTCTACTTGCACTTGTCGCCCAAGCCGACACGATGTGCATGGTGGTCTCATACAGGTCATGCAAGCACCTGCTTCACATTGTTTGTGCGAGTCACATGCGTTGTGGGGACACCACAATTGTTTTGTGCAGTTCAGTGGATCATGAATTTTTTTTTAAATTTTGAAAACAGTTTTGCCCTTATGTGAAGATGAGAGCAAAATTAGCTATATTTTTAGGGTGTGTATTTTAAACTCATTTCAAGTTGTATATGATGAAACACGCTCTAATTTGAATACACACAAAAAGAGATTGTAAGATGAAGCCAGGCTCCAAATTCTTTCTTCCAATGGTAAACACGATAAGCCGAGGGGCCAAGTTGGTGAAAACCTTTGATGAGCCTGGAAAGGAGGCAGCATTGACCTCTTAGACCAGTGGTGTCAAACATACGGCCCGCGGGCCGGAACCGGCCCACAAGGAGGTCTGATCAGGCCCGCAGGATCATTTAAAAGGGAAAAAATGCATAAAAGACACGGAATGAATATTTTTAAACAAGGTGCAATTCATGGACACACCGAAGAAGACAACAGCAGCCTCAGTCTGTCACTGAAACAGACCCAACACAGCAGACGCTATCAAGGACATTTGAATACTTTATTCTTTACACATATTATAGCACTCTCCTTAGTTTGTATGATGTAGGCAGGGATTACATTTAGATTTTATATGCTCGTGTAAATGGTTGAAAAATTCCTTTCTTTATAAATCTCGTTTAATCTTAAAAGTGCATTACTATATTTTTCAATACCAATTACTTGTTAAGGTTTTGTGCCTTTGTACAGTCAGTGGGATCAGTTGCAATGCGTATATGTGAATGATAAAATTAAATTGCACATTTGTCTAAGGAAATCTTAGGTGCTTCATGAAATGTTTTGTAAAAGATATGTTCATTAAATGTCAACATTTTCCTAGTGTTCTTGTGCTTCTCTAGACCAAAACAAAGGAAAGACATATTATTTTGGTTATTTATAGCAAAGTATGGTATCATTTTTAATGGTCCGGCCCACTTGACATCTACCGAGGCCGTATGTGGCCCACAATGTGAAATGAGTTTGACACCCCTGTCTTACTTAGACCAATGCTAGGTATAGTGGTCCAGTCTTTTTATCAATATACTGTACATATATTCGGGATGGCAGCCCGGTAGTCGAGTAGTTAGCACGTCAACTTCACAGTGCGGAGGTACCGGGTTCAATTCCAGCTCCGGCCTTCCTGTGTGGAGTTTGCATGTTCTGTCTGTGCCTGCGTGGGTTTTCTATGGGTACTCCGGTTTCCTCCCACATTCCAAAAACATGCGTGGCTTGTTAATGGAACACTCTAAATTGTCCCTAGGTGTTGTTCTGTCTCAGCAAGCCCTCCAATTGGCTGGCAACCAGTTCAGGGTGTCCTGCGCCTCTTGCCCAAAGACAGCTGGGATAGGCTCCAGCCTCTATGAGGATAAAGCGGATCAGAAAATGGATGGATGTACAGTATGTTATGCTTGATTAATTTCTGGCTACTCTGAGAAGCCATGCTCATCATCTCAATAGCCAGATGCACCTCATACTGCCGGTGGTGAATCTCTTTTGCATTTTGTTCCTTTTTTTGTCAATTCATCATTTATTTATCAATCTACCCATCCATCCATCTTTATCATAGCGGCATGCCTTCAGAGCCTTCAAAACCCCTACAGTGAACCGCTCTCCACTATCAGAAGCACAAATCTACATTTACAACATACCGGTAAATGAAGTGGTAATAATTTATGTCCAACAGTCTTTTGTCTTCATTTCATCGCGTGTGTCTTGACCGCGCGACTTCTAGTCATTTGTGTGTGTGGGGTTTTTTTGTGGTCCTATTAGATTTCAGCTTCTGTGTTGCCATGCGTGTTACTTTGCCCAACGCCTTCAGAATCTCGAGTGCAGGCATTGGTGACACTTACACCACTGGACTCGCTCGTTCTTCTTTTAGCCAATCAGAGATTTGCCTCTTTACGTCTTCTCTGCTGCCATTCTCCATCCTCTCACTGGTTCAGCTCCTATCGTGTTTACCGAAGCTTGATTTAGATGACGGGTGCCAAGCTTTTTTGACAGAAGATCTACTTTTCAATCAACCAACCTCCTGCCATCGACCCACACATACACACACGCACACGTGTGCACACCCATACACGTGTGCATACGCACACCATCATGAGCAACAGCTATAACGGGCCCCTAACATGAACAAAACGGAAAAACAAAGTAGATATGAGAATTTGTGAAAAGGAAATCACTGCCTACCTTAGTAGAGACCTGACGTATGTATGGCATGGGACACACTTTTGTTAAGTGCACAAACATGACTATCATAGTTCAAATGTCTTTTTTTTTTTTCCATTTCCCTCAGCACCCCTCGCCATCAATTTGGGACCAGTCCACGGGCTACCGGTTGATCATGATCGACTGGTTGGCATCCCTGGCTTATATTGAGGACCACTTTTCAAGAAAAATATGACTTTATGAGACACTTTCAAATTAGTTATGAGTGGAACAGTTCGCATACACAGACAGGCAGTAGCCTCCGCATTAAACTCGGTGGTGAGTACAATGTCATTTATTTATTGAATGTTTTTTTATATTGATAAAGTTTGATTGTGAAGTATTATATTGTACTATAGAGGTTTGGAGTTGTTGAGGTGATGTACTGGAAGATAAACTGTTTTTTATCTTTTGGTAATATCCTCAAATATGTGAAATGCTCTTTAATGCCACTCTTTTGGATGTGTATATAAATCGAACGTGTATGCAATGCATGCAGGTGAGAGTGTGTCAGAGATTTGGCTCGAATAAGTTGAACAAACAGACTCGACTCAGGAAGGATTGTCTTAAATAAAACTTTAAACATGATATCATTGTGTTCATCAATTCCTCAAGGGAGACTGTACAGGTAACGTCTGTGAATCTGCAAAGTTGTTTTTAGGAACAGTTAAGTAAAACACTCTGAAGTGTGAACATAGCCATTATCTTGCGGGGGTTGTACATTATTTTGTAACGTCCTTCTGTTGTTAAGAGGTGTAAAAAAAGGTCACTGAATACCCACTGATATGTATATTTTATGATACAGTTGCAAGTATGTGAACCCTTTGGAACTACTTGGATTTCTGTATTAACTCATTCACTCCCAAAGACGTTTTTAAACGTCTTTTCAGACTTGGTCTAGAATTGGCTGGTACTGAATGAGTTAATTGGAGTGATGACATAAAGGCTTTTTGAGATGCTTTTGTAACCCTTTCAAGCTTTCTGCATGTCAACAAGCCTTAACCGTAGGCCTTCTGAGAGCTCTTTCGTGCGAGGCATGGTTCACATCAGACAATGCGTCTTGAGAATAACAAACTCCAAACTGGTCTGTTTTTTTTTATAGGACGGGGCAGCTTTACCCAACACCTTCAATCTTGTTTCATTTATTGGACTCCAGGTTGCTGATTTCTGACTCCAATTAGTTCTAGCCTAAGGGTTCACATACTTTTTCCACCATGCATGGTGAAATGTTTATATGGTGTGTTCAATAAAAAGACATGAAAACATATTGTTTGTGAGGAATTAGTTAAAGCAGACTGTTTATCTATTGCTGTGACTTAGATGAAGATCAGAACACATTTCATGACCAATTTAGGCGGAAATCCAGGGAATTCCAAAGTGTTTGCATACTTTTTCTTGCAAATGATTTAGTTACTAAATCATACAAAATTTTAGTATGATTGTATGCAATCAATTCTTTACAGCCATAACTAAATCATTTGCAAGAAAAAGAAATTGATTGCATACAATCATACTAAATTTTAGTACGATTGTATGCAATCAATTCTTTACAGCCATAAAATGTGTATTGTGTGTGTATTACAAAAAGCAATTCTTTATAAAATTCTCCACAAGAAAATGGACACACAAATCTTTACCTGTAAAAAAGAAAATCCAAGTGGTGCTTTGAGACAGTTACAGTTGTCCTGAGTCATAATACATTTGAAAGTGAAACATTTGAAACAGTTAACAGTTAAAAACACGACATCATCTAATACTAAAAACATTTCCTCACTGACAGCCGTAATAATCTCCAACCACACAGATGTAAGTTTGTTCCAAGAGTTTTGGTGCTGCTGCTGACTAAGCAGTTGACACGTTTGATCTGATGGAGTCCTCTCGTAACTGGCGGTGCTTCCTGCTGGTAGACTCTTCACTGTGGGCTCGACGCTCGATGGTAATCCTGTAATTTTTTCTGAAAGAGAGTAAATCATATTTACGGCATCCCTGTTGTTGCAGTTCAATTGTCATAAAATGTGAACACAGTATACGATACAATACAATACATGCTGATTTATGTGGCGCTTTCACAACAGCGGCAGCTGTAACAAAGCGTTTAACAAAACAGTTAGCGTAAAGTAAAATAATAAACACAACACATAACATAAAACACGGAGAGTCGTGCAGTCCTAACCGCTTTTCCGTCACACGCTTTGTTGTTTGAAGCAGTTTGAGACAAAAGAGGAGAGAATCAAAGTGTTCTTTAACCAGTGGATCAGAGACGTCTCGCTCAAAATGTGCACACGTCGGCGACAAGCTAAGTTTCAGTCAACAAGAAGCTGTAGCATCCATTGACGAAAAAAGAGATTGGTTCACTTCTCCTGTCCCATGGAGCGGCGCTCTGCGCCAACGCTCCTCTCTCCTCATCCTCAACTTCAGCAGCCATCCATCCAGCCGCACCGACGCCGACTGACCGACAGCGCCGACATCTCCACTGAACAAAACGGGGTTGTGAAAAATGCTGCCCATTACAGGCGCAAAAAACACAAGCGCCCCAGGTCTGTCCAAATATACAATATACGGTATATATTGGGGATGCCTGTACTGTATGTCTGTACTCATTCTCATAAAAATGTTGCGACACTAAGGGACGGACGCCAGTTCACCAGCCTAAATAAATACCGTAATTTCCGGACGATTAAGCACATCTGATTATAAACCACTTTGTACACACACAAGCCGCACCTGTCTATAAGCCGCAGGTGGCCATAATGTAACATGAGATATTTGCAAAAATAGTTGGGACACAGAAAGAGGTTTCGACATTTACTAACTTAACCTTAACTTTTCTTTGCCTGTTAATGCTGCAGCACGGCAGTAAAACAGCGCTCACGCGGCTGGTTTAAAAAAAAAAAAAAAGGCCCCGTTCCCTGTCGCGACACTTGATCAACCATTCCTTCATTAGGCTTTCTACCATCCACGCTTTCGTGTCAACTTTCACGACAATATCTTTCGGGAGGTTTTCTTTTGGCATATGCAACCAGGTGAACAATACTATGACTGCTGTAGTGAACGCTGCCTCGTTTGATAAATGGAGAACTGTCACTTTAAAAGCAGTGTTGGATAATCTCGTGGGAAAATCATGTGAGATTTAGACCAGAAAGTAAAGTGAGACGAACGCTGAGCTGTGCTTATTCAGACCTGACGGATCTGCAATCCGCATTGCAACCTGGCCGATATTAAGAGTAAAATATCGTCCTTTTATGGTACTGGATGGTCTCTAAAAGAAATCGGGCTCTTTCTTTCATGACCAGCGTAGATGCGGCGGTTTGTAATTTTACAGAGGATCTGCAAGAGAGAGGACTGCGTCGCTGTGGGGGTCTTAGCTGTATTTTGATAATTTTGATAATTTGCATTACCAAAAATATTAGGTCGATTGGCTATAACTGCAATGTTGTGGTGATGTGTAGGAAGAAGGTGAACAACATGGTCAAAGACAGTGCATGACTTCGAAAGTTTGGCAAAAGTTTAAAAACTTGGAATCAAAATACTAAATGATGGTGAGGCGTTTGGACATGTATTACGGTTTGAAACCATTTCAAATGGTTAGTATTCATCCATCCATCCATTTTCCGAACCGCTTGATCCTCACTAGGGTCGCGGGGGGTGCTGGAGCCTATCCCAGCTGTCTTCGGGCAGTAGGCGGGGGACACCCTGAATCGGTTGCCAGCCAATCGCAGGGCACACAGAGACGAACAACCATCCGCGCTCACATTCACACCTAGGGACAATTTAGAGCGTTCAATCAGCCTGCCACGCATGTTTTTGGAATGTGGGAGGAAACCGGAGTACCCGTATTGCCATTCCAAATTGTTATTTTCACGAAAACCATATTTAGCTACTCTGAGAACAAAGGACTCAGTATCCCTTCTTTGATGCAGTATGTACACAGTAGAACTTCAAAATTAAGCGATATAGCCTCAGCAGCAAAACAAAATGAAGTAAGTTGTTCGGAATATATTCCCACTGTGCTCAAAAGTCATTATGGAGACAGATGGCGTTTAATAATAATAATAATAATAATGATAATAATAATAATACATATCGGATCATTGATTTATTGTATAGTATATCTTTTCAGTTTCGCATGATAGTGGGGATGAGGACAATGACCTAGGGTGCCCAATCTTTTGACCAAAGACCTACTTTTAAAGCAACACACCTCCCCCAATCGACCTGCCCACCGCACGTGCACGCACGCACACACACACACACACACACACACACATGCACACACGCGCATACGCGCACATGCCATGATGAGCGACAGCCATAATGGCCCCGTTTTAAAATGCTTCTCTTGGCGCTCCAGATTCCCATTTTGAAAGAATTGAATGAGAATTTTAAAGAAGGATATCGCAGGAGCTCTGATCACGAGCTACAATTGCAGGCTGCTGACCGCTAACAACTTCCGGTGATGCAGGTCAGGCGCCACCATAGAGTAGCAGTGACCTGCTTTTTTTTTTCTTAAAAAGAAATAATTGTTTGTGAAACTGATAGGATGCTTAGGCTGCAGTGCACTAAGACAAAATAATATAATGTTAATAACATGCACACAGATGCATTTTTTTTTCATTTCCCCCCTACACCCCTCGTGATCATTTTGGGACCAATCTGCGGGCTACAGCTCAATTGCGATCGACTGGATGAGCACTCCTGGGCTAGACCTAGTTTGATATTTTTGTGCCATTGTGGACATAAACACAGCCGGTTGGATTTGCTGCCAATCGAAGCAGCTCCCCCCAGTCCCTTTAAAATCGACAGAAAGTAGAAACGGATTTATTGGAGTCCAAGCAGGAGAACTTCAAGCAGACCTCCACAGGCAGCCGAAGGAGATCACAGACTACCGCACAAATCCATGAATTGGGCACTTGGAGGCCGGCGTCCTGCACCCCTATTGTACGTGTCTGGATGTGACCACCTCCGATCCCTTCTCACTCTGCCTCAGCCCAGGGAGTGATTTTAAAAACATAATTAAGATGGTAATAATAATTATGCAAGGAGCGGATAATCTGTCGTCCTGTGCGCTGATCAAATTCGGCAAACTCGCATGACACAACCAACACCAATAGCTTGACATGCATTCCAGCAGGTGTAAAAGTTTAGTTGACTTTCAGGCACCATATTGTCAGGCGCGCCGGGCGCACGTAAAAGGAAATGCCGTCATTATGCAAGAACGCCCACCATGGTGCAAGGTGCTCTGCCAAATTCCCATACAGTCAAAATAAGGCTTACACCGGCACAAAAATCAAAATATGCCAGTTTTTATGGGCAAGCACAACTGTGCTGTCTATGAATATGAAGCCCAATATGTTTGAGTTGTGCTTTTCAAGTGCACACGTTTTCTTTTTTACCTTTTATCTATAAACACCAGTTTTCCTCCATTTGGTGATGTTTTCTTTTCTTTGTGCAGCTTCATGTGCCACGTGATTAATGTCTTGTTGAAAATCAAGTCAAGAAGAGTAAAATCTTGTTTTCATTCATTTTTGCAAGGGTCCTTGCAATGCTGTCTGTATTGTCCGTCGAGGCATCACAACATGTTTAACTGTAATTACCTGAAAAAATAGAATGCTGTAAGCATTACGGTTCCCAGAACAGCTCCCACTATGACTCCAGTCAAAGCTGACACTCCGAGCCCACCTGGTTAGAAAAACAATAATAATTGACCATAACACGTTACATACATATAAGTACAAGTTTACAAGAATATCGCAGTGAGGTAGTGATTTTTTTTTTTTACATGATGTGTCTGATATCTCTGCATGTGTTCTCTGTATTCCTTGCAGAGTGAAGTGGTCATACTTGAAGGCTGACAGTGGCTGAAAGCTTCCATTCACACCAAAGTAATTAGCCACAACCTGAAATGATGGAATGAAAATTTTACAGGGGTACATACAATATTTCAAACTTGCAAAGGTGATGTTTTTTCTTTTTCTTACCTCATATGTTCCTGCATTAACATCGGTCATTGCCATCAAAGAGAAATCTCCATTTCTGTCACCATTGACGTCCATTGATACCTGCCCAGCAATTCCTGTGTGCCACAATGAACACAATCTACAATTGAGATATTACTCACCTTTCGACATGCTGGAGGTTATCTCCAAATCATTTGCTGTACGTTCCTCAATGAGTTTGCTAGCATTTCTCCCAAGAATGAAGTGAAATTGAAATGTCATTTTGGAATGGTTAAAAAAAGTGATCACTGAGGTCAAGGAGGGAGGCCAATAAATTCCGTTTTTTCAAAAACAGGCTCAATAATGTTAGCAACAGGTTAATCAGCATTTTCAACTATTTTATGAAACTTTCCACACTCGAGCTATACTTTAAACTTGTCACCGTAAAGATCCACGTTACAATGTAATCTGGAGCTATTTCAAACAACTGTATTGTAGCACCAGTTTCGACAGGAGATGTCCAGCTGATTTATCACAGACGGTGAAATGACAACTTTCAGTCATGAAAGCACATTTTACCTTCAAAAGTTCTGTTCCACATTTTTGATGTGATTTCGGATCCATTTTTCTTATTGTATCCACTTTTCATGGCTTCCTTCAAAGCAACAGCATAAAGCAGCAAGGCATCATGGAATCCCTCAACAAACATGTTGACCTAAAATGGCAAATGAGACAGAATATTTTGATGTACCGGTAGTATTTCTAATTTATTGTTTGGCTTCTCTGCGATTGTCTGTCGACCAGTTCAGAGTGTCCCCTGCCCACCGCCTGAAGCCAGCTGGGATGAGCTCCAGCGTGCCCGCGACCCTCGTGAGAATAAGTGGTTCAGATAATGGATGGATGGATGTTTGGTTTGTCAGTGGGTCCTATGAGGACAAGCTCATCCAATTCAATTATCAAGAGGAAATTGTGCAAATGTTGAATCAGAGATAACATCAAGCCTCTTTTTGACCAACTGAGCATTTAGAAACCCTGTCACATTCCCAGAGACCAACTCCATTTTTTTTCTGACATCGCCAAGGTCCCAAACATACAATATTTCAAAGATAAATACCAAGTATATTTTATCAGATTAAAAAGATGCTGCAACAAGGATTGAGAGACTCTCCAGCGGACCCAGAATGCTGCTGCACGAGTGCTGACTTGAACTAGGCCTATGGGTCTTGTTTTCTTTCGAACAAGATGGCACGAAAAAGATTACAGGCCACATAAGCATTATCCCTCCATTCATTTTCTAATCGGCTTATGTTCACCAGAGTCGGAGGTATGCTGGAGCCTATCCCAGCTATCTTCGGGTAGTAGGCGGGGTACACCCTGAACTGTTTGCCAGGCAATGGCAGGGCACACATCGACAAATGACCATTTGCACACTTAGCCAATCACACCTAGGGACAATTTGGAGTGTTCCATTAAACTGCCATGCTTGTTTTTGAAACGTGGGAGGAAACTGGAAACCCGGAAAGAACCCTCGCAGGCATGGGAAGAACATACAAACCCCAAACCTTGTGCCTCTACACTGTGACGCGGAAGTGCTAACCAGTCGATCACCAATCTGTTGACAAATTTGTTTTTAATATATTTTCTACTTTTTATTTTTTGGAATCAAGGGTGTGTCAGAGCCAATCCAAGATGGACCCGTACCCTGGACTGGTTGCCAGTGACACACTGGGCCCCTATTGAATAAACAAACAATCACTCATGCTGACATTCCCAGCAGTTTTGATAGAGTCTTCATTTAGCTAAAGAAGCATTTTTATGAAAGCCGGAATCCCTGAAGTGCAAACACAAAAACTAAACTCATATCATAAACTCAAAAACAAAACAAATCTTAATCAAAAAAGGTAATTGCAAACACAAAAACAAAAACAGAACAAATGGGGAAGGTAAAGTAAAGAACACTAAAACAAAATAAAAACAAACAAACAAACAAAACAGGTAATTGTAATTGTAATTGTAAACACACACACACACACACACACACACAAATCAAACAAGAAAAATGTAATCCAACCATCCATGCATTTTCTGATCCGCTTTATCCTCACAAGTGTCACGTGGGAGTGCTGGAGCCTATCCCAGCTGTCTTCGGGCAGCAGGCGGGGGACAACCTGAAGCGGTTGCCAGTCAGTTGCAGGGCACACACAGACAAACAACCATTCAGTGTTCCATTAACCTATCCACAATCCAAAAACATGCATGGGCACGGGCATGTTTTTGGATTGTGGGAGGAAACCGGAGTACCTGGATAAAACCCACGCAGGCACAGGGTGAACATGCAAACTCCACACAAGAAGGCCATCGAACCCTGCACCTCTGCACTGTGAGGGTGTCGTGCTGACTAGTCAACCACTGGGATGCCCGAAAAAGGCAATCGTAAGCCATCCATCCATCCATCCATTTTCCGAACCGCTTGATCCTCACTAGGGTCGCGGGGGGTGCTGGAGCCTATCCCAGCCGTCTCCGGGCAGTAGGCGGGGGACACCCTGAATCAGTTGCCAGCCAATCGCAGGCAATCGTAAGCCAAAAATTGTAAACATTTTTAAACTAGACAAACAGGTAATTGCAAACACACAAGAATAAAAATAGGTGATGTTAGCAAATTCATTTTTATTCTTATTTAATGCCAGATGCAGCGTAAATGTACCATATTTAGACTACATTTAATGTTGGATTGTTTATTATTATTATTTAACACAGGAGACTATGCACCACGGTATCTGGATAGGGTTTGGGGAAAATATGAAACTTAATACATAGCATACTTGTTTACCTGATTCCTAGCATTTGTGAAAAAGTTGTACTTTCATTACATTATTATATTTAAACAATGTGGTATTTTTGACAATTCCCCCATGGATATAATGACTGATTTGTATGCTCCACGTGTGTGGGCTGCTGGATTCCTTGTTTATCCTCCAAAACACTTGTACTGCAGTTTACAGAAGTATGTTTGTGAACTCTTATCTGTGACATACCTCCTACGACTCCCATTTTCAGCTCAACAATAACATCAACATTAACATCATGTCCTCTAAACATCCCTCATTTTCCCATTTGGGTAACGTTAGGACGCTAACTTCTGGTCTCTCAGCTAAAGCTAGCGATAACGAGACGATCCGACTCCTCCGAATATACTCGCTGTCTGATGGGATTACCATTAAGTTTCTGTAAATGACTCAACTCAACTATATTTACAGAGCAACTTCAAAACAACCACCACTGTATACAAAGTGCAATACATGGAGCAAAAATAAGTCATACAACAACAAACCATAAAACAATAAATTAATAACGAGGACAACAGAAGCACAAAAACAGTAAAAATAAAAAGCAAGTCGGACTCATGCCTAGTCAAAAGCCAAAGAATGAAAATAAGTTTTAAGAAAGCACTCGATGGTGAGAGCATGAGTGAGGCAATTAAAAAAAATTAAAAATGATAAAAAGAAATGTATCTTTAAAATTATGTGACGCCCCACTTGAATCAGATTTCTTCCATGTTATTTTGGAAAACGACCTTCTTCAATTAGGAACTGTAGCCCCCCCCCCCCCAATCTGGTAAAGTTAATGAGTAATAGTTATGTTTTTTATGTGGTTTGTTTCTTTATAATGGTGTGTGTTTTCACTTCTTTCTGTATTATATATATTTTTTTTACCACACACTGGTAAAACTTGGAAGTAACAGTAAAATCTAACTTAATTTGGGGCCTGGAACTGATTAGCTGCATTTCCATTCATTTAAATGGGAAATATGACCTCGATTCATGAACATTTCAAGTTACGAACAGGCTCACAGAACCAATTACGTTCGTAACTGGAGGTTCCAATGTCGCACAAATCCGTCCTTAATTTGTCAGATGGACAGTTCATCATCGGTTCCATATCAATTGGGGCAATAAATATAAAATTGGACAAAGAATTATTCATTTGGGAGCCAACAACACTTGAATTATCCAAGTCATGTGCTCGACTGTAGTCATTTACTGTCATGCAGTCAATTTACTGGAGTCGCACTTTTAGGCAATGCACCTGCAGGTGATGTGCCAATGTGTTCAAATTAATTGATTGGAGCCAAAACAGGAGGTACACAGAACAGAAATACACATCACCTGAATGACAAATACAATATTTAAAGTTATTTACCGATCTGGCCTGCAAGCTCATTTTAGTTATTTATTTTCCTCCTGTAAATGTTTTGGGGCCTGTACTTCACAGAAAAGTGGAAGCAAGATATAACGCCCACCGCCCAGCATGCTCAACGCCAGTGTAGTGTCAAGAGTGGTCCAATTGTGTGCATGGATGCAGGGGTGTGCGGAGGGTGGGCACAACGTGGGGGCGGAGGGGCACCCACCTGGCAGGGGGCATCCACAGCACCCCTCCCCAATCGCCTGGTTGACATAAATGTATTAGGTGCACGTTGATAATAAATTAATGCAAAGGGTCATCCTGCTAGGATAAAGAAACAACCATTCCCCTCCAAATAAGAAAATATTTGGGGTGATCGATTAAGTCCTCTTCACACTTCATTCAATCGATCCTTCACCACAGTTGCCCCTCACACTATCCAACTGCCCCGTGTCAACCGTTGAGACCTTCAAGTTCCTGGGTATCACAGTCTCCCAGGACAGGAAGTGGGAAGTCAACACCATCTCCATCGTGAAAAGGGCCCGGCAGAGGATGTACTTCCTGAGGCTGCTGAGGAAGCATGGCCTGCCACAGGAGGTGCTACGTCAGTTCTACACGGCAGTCATCGAATCAATCCTGTGTTCTTCCATCACAGTTTGGTTTGGGGCCGCCACAAAAGAGGACAAAAACCGACTTCAACGGACAGTTAGGACGGCGGAAAAAAAATCATTGGCACCGCCCTACCCACTCTTGAGGACTTGCACACTGCAAGAATCAAAACAAGGGCACGGAAAATCCTCCTGGATCCCCCGCACCCTGCCCACCACCTTTTCCAGCTACTGCCCTCAGGCAGGCGCTACAGATCCATGCGAACCAAATCCAGCAGACACTTAAACAGCTTCTTCCCTCTAGCCATTAACTCTCTAAACAGTCACTGACGTAGTCACTCTTCTTGTACAACAAATACTGCTACTGGTCACTCTAAAATGGCTCAATGATTTTCTGCACCAACTGTACAACTGTCATAGTATTGTATTCTACCACTGGTCACTTTAGCTCTACTTGATACTTTGCACATTGTCTCACAGTTGTCACTGGGTGGTACCACTGCACTACGGTTCACTTACATTACGTAAAATGTCCTTCCATACCTATTTGTCATGTCCTTGTTTATGATGATACTAATGCAGCGTGTTATACCGGAGACAAATTCCTTGTGTGTTCTACATACTTGGCCAATAAAGATGATTCTGATTCTGATTCTGATGCGAAAGAGTTACGCAGCAACTTGACATGACACGTTGCCAGCTTGCCCATATTTGGAAGTGCTGATGTAGCAGCCTACCAGAAAATAAAAACTGAGATTTAGCCGCTGGTTCGAACATACTTCGACAAGATTGTGTCTGTCATTGTCTCAGAAAAAGAACCTGCCTTTTCTTATTTTAAGAGGGACACAAACAGCAGCAAAAACTAATGATCTCTTTGGGAACTTGGATCATGTAATCGTGCCATTACTTGTAAATAGGTCTGCCCAAATAACACAACATCACTCTGCCAGCTCCTCTCCAATTGGAGGTTGTTTACTGACGTCACTGATGCCGCTCTCAAGTTGAACTTTTTCTCACGACAGAAGTCCTCTTGTCGCGGTTCTTCGTACCACCAGCAACGCTCCATTCTGTGGTCTCCGTTCCTCACCACATACACAATGAATGGGTTTGACGACAGCACGCAGCGCCCTGCTAAATGCAGTGTGAAAAAGGCTAATGGGATGTCATCTTGCAGGCTTATTTCATGTACAGTACCTTGTAATACACTGTTTTATTTTTACCATTTCAGCTCAGCGGTTAGTGCGCTGCACTAGAGGTTGACATTTTTGGGGGAATTCCACGATTCGTGGGAGTTAATTTTACCTTTAATCGTGGGATAGGGATGACACAGAATAAAAAATTCACGGGAGCAAACGAGAGTAGGATGATCCAGTATTTAAAAATAAATAAATAAAATAAAAACCTCGGACAGATGCACAGCCGTTTTTAATGTACGGTAGCTGACCTCCCAAATGGGAGTGATATGGCGGTGGGAACCATTCTGTACGGGAGCCAAGTGAGAGTTTGTTTTGACCAGGTGCAGGACAGGATAGGAGCCATTAAAAAAAAAAAAAAAGGTCCAGGACTGGGACAGTACAGGATTTTTTCAATGGGAGGGGGATGTGATGGGAGTGAAAATCTAGTCCTGTGTCACCCTCTACTCTGCGATCCTGAACCGGCGGTGCAGGTTCCATAAGAGTAAAAACGCAAATGCTGAAAATCTGCTTATGTTTGAAAACCACCACACACATCCTACCCCTGTCGACCCACCCAAAAAATTAGGAGGCCTCAAAACTAGCCGTTCGCCCCAGGCATCTCCTGTGCTTTGCACACCCTTGCATGGGTGGAATTTTCCATCCATCCATCCATCCATTTTCCAATCCGCTTTATCCTCACAAGGGTCACGGGGGGTGCTGGAGCCTGTCCCAGCCGTCTTCGGGCAGTAGGCGGGGCACACCCTGAACCGGTTGCCAGCCAATCACAGGGCACACAGAGACGAACAACCATCCGCGCTCACACTCACACCTAGGGACAATTTCGAGTGTTCACTCAGCCTGCCATGCATGTTTTTGGGATGTGGGAGGAAACCGGAGTACCCGGAGAAAACCCACGCAGGCCCCGGGAGAACATGCAAACTCCACACAGGAAGGCCGGGATCAAACCCACGACCAACGCGCTAACCACTGGACCACCGGGCCGCTAAATTCACACAAGCTGGCCAGGAGTCAAACCTCTCGCCTTCTGATCCATAGACAGACGTGTTAGCAACTGCGCCATAGCTCCACAGAATTTCCCTTCTTTTGGTATTCCTGCAGAAAAGCATACCTGGAAATGGCCGTTATCGCCGTCGAGGGCGTGAACACAGCCAACTATCCTTCTGGTCAATGGAAGCGGCTCCTCTCATTTTCTATAAAGTCAGCGTACTCAAGGCACACAGTCTTTGACATTGCGGAAGTCGAAATAGATTCCTTGGAGTCCATACAAAAGATCGAAGTCCACAAAGTATGTTGATAAGGAACACCAAGCAGACCTCCATGGATGGCCGATATAAAGTTGGGAATCACAGATCACTGCTGTGAAGTGAAAACCAACCCACTCGTATGTGTCATTGTGTAAACCACCACCACCCTCCTCCATTGCTGTGCCACGACCAAGGAGAGTGATTTAAAATATATGAAGACAATCATAAGGAACTCAGTTAGTTGAGTTCTACAATAATTTGGAGGGTTGAATGCACACTGAAGATGACATCCACCTCACATATCCAGAGAGCATGCACCTTGATCAAATACACCAAAACAGCATTACACCACCTTTAGTCAACTTTCTTGTATAAAAGAAAATGCCCTTAGTCCGCAAGAATACCCAGAATAGAATAGCACACTCTGCAAAATTCCCAAATATGCAAAACAGTCTTGCGCCAGTACCAAAATCAAGATACCCCAGTTTTAACATACTGTCCACAAAAATAGAGCCCAACATGCATTTAGATGAGTACAGGAATGATAATGAGAGGTTATATCCGGTTGCTTGAACATCACCAACACTTTTTGTACCAAGCAATGATCACAAAACTAATTTCACAAGAGACATGATGAATTGACTTGGGATATTTGTAACCGCAGATGGAAGCACTGCATGCGCCCTATACATGGACCTGCACACTTACTGAACAGTGTAACGCAACTATAGAACATCTTCTGACTCCTGTGGAAAATGAATTAAATAAACAATACCCGCATGTAAACCAATGAGTCAATGTGCAGTCCAACGAAAACATGAAATATTTGATTGATTTATTTATTCACTATAATTATGCAGTTGTGGTTGTCGACATGCATTTGAGTAGTGTGTGGGTTGTTTCAGATATTAACAAAAAAAAAAAAAATGTAGACACGACATCAGAAATGGGAACTTCAGTGAAAATCCAGCCAAATTGATGATGTACGTAAAAGTGCTAAAGGCCAAATCATTGCAGGCCAGCGAGCAGCTGAGCAGGTGAGCAGCAAAGCATCTGTAAACTTACCACAAAAGAGTCGGTAATATTTTCCGGTTGGTATACAGTCCATGACAATTTGGTTTATTCACTGATACAGTGAATAAACTGTACAGTTGGGACGGGAAGGAGATACTTACACTTCCGCAGTCTTGGCAGTTGTTCAGTCCCATACTTTCACTGGCCGTTTTAATTTCCATTGAGAAGTTTTCAAACTCCGGTTTGACTGTCCGAAGCAGCGTCACAGTGTTCAAATATGCATAGGCTTGCCTTGCTTCGTTGTCAAATTTGTCTCCTCTCCTCCATGACCCATTGCCTGAAACACAGTTTAGGAACATCCCGAAAACAAGCAACAAACAATATGATGTATGTTTGACACATTTTGGATATTAAATTAATCACAAAAACATGATCTCGAAAAATGAACTGCGTGTATCAGTTCGACAGAATCTTAAATGTCGGAGGCTTTACCATAAGAGGATGCATTGAAAAGTTCAATATTGAAGAACATGTGAGTGCCATTGGTCAGTCGACGCCTGTGTGCAGCAAGCATAATTTCTCGAATTTTTCTGGCTTCCATACACAAGATCACCACTGCAAGACAAAGAAACAAAGTATGATCAAAATTGTGTGTGTGTGGGTGGGGGGGTGGGGGGGAGTCGTTTCCAATCAGTGTAGGCGAGAGTGACTTAATCAGTTCTTGGTTTCTGGGTGTGCCACCAGCTACACTCATCAATTGCCACAGTTTAAAAATCACTCCATTGCTTTCACGGGTGGCTGGCTGTGTCGAATGTTGTCTCGTTGTGTGTTTTTGTACCACCGTCTTTTGATTTTAAGTGCATCAAATTAGGATCATTAGTTCACCCGTTTAGCCACTTAATTGATTTGTGTGGTCAAGGACCTTCGCAATAACAACCATTGGTTCATTTGTTCATTTCATTTTTGCGCTGCACTAAGGCAGTTGGTTTTGGGAGTGTTTACTCCAAGTTTTGTGTGAGTATTTGTTACACCCTTTCTTGTTGCCAGTATAAGGAAGGGTTGTCATAACTGGGGGCTCATCCGGGGTCTGAACCAGCCATGGAATTTGTGGGAGTAGGAGTGGGTTTTTGTGGTGTGCTGTGATTTTTGTCAGGCATCACTTCAATTCTAGTTTGTTATTTTCAGGGCCAATCTCGGAAAGAGTGGATTCTCTGGCGGGGGCTCCGGGGCTCAAGCCCGGCAAGTCGCAGAAGATAGCACAGGTTTTGATTTTGTTTTGGGAGTTCTGTCTGACTTTATTGATTTATTGATTGATTGATTGATTTGGTGTATTGGGCATTTGGCTGTATTTTGTTTTTGAAAACCTTTATTTTGGTTTGAATATTAAGTGGGGGGGGATATTTGTTTTTTTTAAATGTGCCACTTAAAAATAATTCGGAAGTAATCTCGTTCTTTTTTGCTGTTGTGCAAACTATGTGCAACTTGTAATCATTTGTAATTTGTAATCCTGTGCATCCAGAAAATTTTCTCGCCGCTTCACGTTTTCTTTATTTTGTTAGATTGCAACAATAATCCAAAATAAACCATTTTTCCTTTCACAATTATACTTACAACACTTCATAATGACAATGTCAGTGTGTTTAGGGATGCAACAGTCACTGGGAGACTACCGGTATTTAGATTTGAGGGAAAGATGAATGCAGCAATGGACAGAGACGTCCGGAATAAAATCCTGCTCCACAGCGCTCTTGACCTCAGACTTGGCTCATCTTTCAGCAGGACAACTACCCTAAGCACACGACAAATATATCAAAAAGGTGTCTTCACGACAACTCTCTGAATGTCCTTTAGTGGCCTTGCAAGAGCCCAGACCAGAATCCGACTGAATATCTCTGAAGAGATCTGAAAATGGCTGTGCACCAACGGTGTGCATCCAACCTGATGGAGCTTGAGAAGTGCTGCGAAGAACAATGAGCAAAATGTGGCGTTATTAAAAACAAACAAACAAACAAAAACAAACCTTGAGGCTGTAATTTGACCAATTTTATGGGAATCATGGTTTCTGAATTTAATGTGTTCCGTTCACACACCAAAACGTTCAAAAATTGGGGTAATGTTCCCCCCATCGAAATGAATGAAAATGTAATTAATCTGTTCCAGCCCCACAACAAACGCATATTTCCCTTATTTTTCTAGTTGTGTGGTTAAAAACAAGGGGTTGTTCACACGGCAAGATTTGGTCCGGTACTACGCCGGGGCTGCCCCAGTAGAGCGTTCACACGTGCAAATTAGCTCCGGCGTAGCCCCGGAAAACAGCTTACACCGGACCAAATTTGATCCACCTCAGGGAGGCGGTTTAAAAATTTGCTCCAGAGCAAATGCTTGTGAAGAGTTTACGTACGGCGAGAATGCGTTGCTTTCGTGCTCTGTCGGACTTCCGCCATGTGTTTGTTTAATAACGACACAAGACTTGGCTGGTAACATCTTCCCTTTTGTAGAAGACTGGACTGTCTCGGAGTTGTTTGTGTAGTTTGTTCATTTGTTGTGTGTTCACAACCCCCCGCTCCCCATATAATTTATTTTGTGATTTCCTCTCTTGATTTTCTGTTTGGCGCATTACGTGTTTGCTTTTCTGAGTGTCATTGAAGTCATCGTTGATTTACGTTCTCGGGGGCGGTCACTCTCGAGCAGAAGGCACCGAGACCGAGAAGGAGAAGGACGTGCCTGACCAGAGTTGTGTATACGTTTTAAAAAGAACCAACACGACAGCTCATTTGTTTTCTGTCGTTTTGCCCCGCTGCAGAAATTGCCGCGTGAACGCAAGTGGGGCTGCACCGACGCTGTGCCGGTGCAGACACGCTCAGCGGCTTTGTACGTGTGAACGCTCCACACAATTTGCTGCGGTGCAAAATATATCGCAACAAAATACATCGGTGCAGCGCCGGAGCAAATGTGTGCCGTGTGAACACCCCTATAGAGACAGTACAATGTAGAAATGAGTCAAAACACACTTTTATTATGAAGAAATACCACATTGTGTTTGCTAGCGAATAACTGTGCCAAGTTTTAGCCTTTCTGTGTACGTACATTCGCCATGACGATCTACTGGCCCGAAATGGCCACTGCATCCCACAATAAGATAAGATAAGATAAGATATCCTTTATTAGTCCCACACTGGGGAAATTTATAGCCTCCAGCAGCAAGAATGTAGGCAGAAAGAAGAAGAAAAAACAAACAAACACCGTCCATGTTTGTTGTCCACCAATGCAACACAACACAGTTTGTGTTATACAGTGGTCAAAGATGGAACCTTTTCTCGCTGCGGTGACCACTGACTGCTTTACACGGGTGCAACCTTGAGCCTGCAAGCTTGCCATTGCTGGCTAGTGTCACCTCCTTTCACAGAGAGAGAGAGCCATTGAGGGCGGCCAACTTCGCCTTGCTGCATCCACCGAAGTGCAAGGTTTTTTTGTTGTTTTACTTGTCTCTTTGCTTGTGTGTACCTATGTTTAGCATAATTGGGGATCTATAAAAATGTGGTTGGTCAATCTAATATTCATAATCCTGATCACAAACATGAACACCACTGCCTTGTTGAGCTATTTCCTTCTTTTTTGAAAGTACTGTAACGCAATCAGGTTTCCGAAAAACACTATTGCTAGCAAGCTTTGCTTTCTTTTGCACCTTTCTGTGGGCTAATTTAGAGGGGGAAAAAAAACGACATGCAATGGCGTCGGTGTGAGAAACAGACAACTGAGCCTTCCACGCATTCAATCTACGATACTTACTGGTCATTAGAGTGCTTTGGTTAGGAGGAACAACATATGTTGTCTTGAGAGTCGGAACGTTAAATGTCAGTCGAGAGCTGGCCGATGTGATGAGGAGGAAAAGGGTGTGCGGGTTGTTGGGTTCAAACTGTTTTATCACTGTCTGGATAGAGAGAGGAATGGTGCAAGCTTGATTCTGACAGAAAAGTATGTAAAGAATGTTACCGAGGGGAAATGAAACTCAGAGAGGGGTGATGGTTGTCAAGCCAGAAACTGAACGCGTCATCGTGAATTTTGTCAGTGGTGATGCCCCCCCGAGTTGGGACGGGAAGGAGACATTTTGGAGTAAGTTGGATCAGGAGATAGAGAGTAGTCCTCAAGGGCAGAGAGTGTTGATTGGAGGAGACCTCATTGAGCATGTTGGTGAAGGGCATCGAGGCTAGGAGGTGGTGGGTAGGTTTAGTATGAAGGAAAGGAGCTTGGAAAGGCAAATGGTAGTGAATTTTGCTATGAACAGCTGTGGTGAGTACCTCAATTGTCAAAAGAGAGACAAATAACTGACAAGAGCGGATGCAGGTGCACAGAGGTGGCATTGATTATGTGTAGAAAAGGTGGTGGCAGGAGAGCATAAGAAGAGAAAAAAGGGCTTCAAGTATTCACCAACAAGTATAAATGAATTACATTTTGGAATAAGGTTATAATTTCACAAAATGTGTATGTGTGTGTGTGTGTGTGTGTGTGTGTGTGTGTGTGTGTGTGTGTGTGTGTGTGTGTGTGTGTGTGTGTGTGGAGGGGTGGTGAAGCACCGTGGATGTATTTTGGATGCAGTGTATCTGTTCCAGTTCTGGAACGCACTTTGTTCCAAACAATGCTATCTATCTGTGCTATTTTGAAAATAAAACCTGGAATGTTGATATCTAGTCCAATAGTCATTTTTCAATGTCAAATGAATGCAAGAATTGGTACAAATGGTATTCCAGAATTCAAGACCCCTCTCAATGATTCACTGACTTGCTCCTAGATCATCATAATATAATTATTTCTGAATGGGTACATACTAAAAACCTGGGTAGTTTTATCCACCCAAGTGTGGGGTTATGAAATGTTTGACCCATTTTGGTTTACTTTTGAGCTGAGTCAAAATCCCTAAATCCAATAGAGTTTAATTGATCTACTGCGCCGCTGAGTTAAAAAGCTTTGGTGTGATTGTGAGTACAAATGTTTTTGTTTTTTTTCCACCTGGCTTCCACTCAGCAGATGGGTTGTTTTGCTTCAAATCACATCAACAGATTTCCATCCACCCAACTTCAATTTCCACACCCGGCCAGTCCAGTCTTCACGAGTAGGGCACGCATTACCACTGGGAGAACGTATCCTTTTTTTAATACATAAAAAATTGTCCCGTGGTCCTTACATGAGCACCAGAGGTTGTTGTTTCGAACTCAATTTTTTTTCCCCAACTCACCGACGTCTTGGACGACGTTAAAGCCTTGTGGCACATCTGGGCAAGGTTAATTTTTAATATGTGTGGATATGTCATCGGGCGGCCCGGTAGCCCAGTGGTTAGCACGTCGGCTTCACAGTGCAGAGGTACCGGGTTCGATTCCAGCTCCGGCCTCCCTGTGTGGAGTTTGCATGTTCTCCCCGGGCCTGCGTGGGTTTTCTCCGGTTTCCTCCCACATTCCAAAAACATGCGTGGCAGGCTGATTGGACGCTCTAAATTGTCCCTAGGTGTGAGTGTGGGCGTGGATGGTTGTTCGTCTCTGTGTGCCCTGCGATTGGCTGGCAACTGATTCAGGGTGTCCCCCGCCTACTGCCCGGAGATGGCTGGGATAGGCTCCAGCACCCCCCGCGACCCTAGTGAGGATCAAGCGGTTCGGAAAATGGATGGATGGATGGATGGATGGATGGACATGTCATTTTAATAGAACTGAATAAACTTGTTTTCAGTTTTCACTTTTTATTTCCTAATTACAACAGGCTACTGGGGCTACTACACAATGGCAGGTTATAAAAACAATAAAATATACAGTTTCAGAAAAATACATTCAATTCATATTTAACACATATGAATTGCATGGGACCCTGTGGCCAATCATTTTTTTCGACCAAGGACCGCAAGGACGTATTCTGATGCATTATCGGACATGGATAGCAACGCCTAACTTCACTTTTATTTTGAAGTTGATCCTCGGAATCAATCGTTGTGGCGGCTGACTTGACTTCAAATTAAGGCTGCAGAGCCTGAGCTAAAAGACTGAATTGCATTGTTACGGTGCGCAAAAGCTCGGTGACGGATTTGAACGGAAGCACAATATTCAAATTGGAGTGTTCATGCGCACCGGCACACCACTTATGTGCAACCATATGTATCCATCCATACATGATCACAATACCCTGCTGGTTGTCATTTTGTAGCTGCTGAGCGAACACACTGAGGCTGAGTGATCAATGTGTATGTTTGTATGTGTGTACAGTATGTGTTGCTTAAAAAAATGAAACCAATTTTTTTTGAGTGCGTGACAGCTTATGTTGACGAAGCCATCCTGCACAAAATGTCTGACACAGGACAATTCTGGTTCAGAAATGATGAGAAGATTCTCCCCAAATAAATTGAAGCGGTTAATTCCTCAACTCCTTTGAGGTTGGTAGCTGATGCAAAGTTTTAGCTTTGCACAGGGTGCAGCTACATTGTCGCTGCTCAGCCATTTTGCCTGAATTGAGCAACCAAAAAGTGGGCGGGACCTGGAATAATCACAACAATGCCGTATTCAAATCAGCTAGTTTTTGCAGGCCTTTTTTCATTCCAAGGCTATTGCACAAGTAAACTGAATAGATGTCAAACTTGCACCATGCCACAGAATCATTTTGACCTATGTTAACCATTTCAGGGACAGCGTTTACGACAGTGGACAGTTTATCATATTATCAGGTTACAGGGTGCATGAAAGGGTTCAGCATAAAACCGTTTCTATTTTTTGAAGTATAAACCTTTTTATTTGGTGTGCCATTTAATAAATATTAAATAAAGAAAGAAATATATGAACAAATAAATAAATCAATTCGAAAAAGACACAAACAAGCCAAGCTATGGAAAACCCCTCACACCCTTAGCATTAATAAGGAAGATTCAGACTCTGGCTGGAACATTCCTCACAACTCTGTCACTTAAACACACCTCCTGAAATATGCCTTGAGTCAGTGGGACAAACTTCACCTCAGTCCTGCCAGCACTACAGCACCTTTAATTACACTGAGCTCTCCACACACAGCTCGCCCTGTGTATGCTCTGTAAGGTATTCCATGGGTCAACTCTGGCAACCGGCAATCATTCAAAACTTTCAGATTTCCATTTTACCGGAGCATCAATACTAGTTCGAAACTGTCTCCACTGGCTGCACATGGTACACCAATTGACTGTGAATGAGATATTTCAAGTGCCGGGTTGGTTTCGAACTTGTAACACAAGAGTTTATTGATATAAAGGACTGTTGTACCAATTTGTAATATCATTAGTCCTAAAACAAGGATGTACAGTGTGTTGCTGAATTCCAAATGAACAGAGGACAGAAAAGACATTTAAGCGGTGCAAAGCTTTTAAATTATTCCGTCTCAGTTAGTGTTGACCGAATGACTGCTGGGTAAGTTGAGTGATGCATTTCCTGTTTATCGTTACTGTATGTGCAGAATGATATTGCTGTCTTTGGCCCGCTAGGCAGTACCATGCAAGTTATGGGGTTTACCATGAAAGTAAGCTACTGATTTTAACTTCGCAAGATTTCCAACAGAAGGTGTATAGGAGTGCAGATTCTGGAGTTGTAACATCAGAGGGGAGTGCGACAATATGTGTTTGCTCCATCCTTTGATTTTTATTAATTGTTAAATAATACGACTGTAATCAGGAAGCTTTACTTACAACACAGCACGACTCATAAGTTTGACAATTAGAAAATAAAGTTCCAATGTTCAATGTGAATGTTTGCACAAATTACTGTATGTTTTATTTTAAATGTGAGGCCACGTGCAGATAAGGAAGTGACTGGGGAATGTCTTATGTGTCTAGCGCAGACATATACTGTATATACAAACTGATGGTGTAGTGGTACACTCGCCGGACTTGTGTGCGGGCAGCGTGGGATCGGTTCCCACTCGGTGACAGTGTGAATGTGGGTGTGAATGCTTGTGCACCTCTGTTTGTGCCCTGCAACTGACTGGTGACCAATTCAGATTGTATGTAGTCCGCCTGTCAGCAAATGGTTAGCACGTCCGCAGTGCAGGTCCAGGATTCGATCCTGGGCCCCCGACCTTCCTACGTGTGGAGTTTGCATGTTCTCCTCGTGCCCGTGTGGGTTTTCTCCAAGTATTTAGTTTTACTACCACATTGCAAAAACATGCATGGTCGGTTGATTGAACACTCTAACTTGTCCCTGGGTGTGCTCACGAAGGCCGCGGGCGTGCTGAAGCAGTAGGTGGAGTACTACAGCCAATTGCAGGGAACACAGACAAACAATCATTCACACCCTACCATCACATCGAGGGATAATTTAGAGATGTACAGTGTCCCATTAACCTAAATTTACGTTTGTGTTTTTTGTAAAATACGATATATTGGAAGATAAGTGTTGAAAACGTGCAAAGACTCAGATCAATTTAGAACTGAAATGCTGAGATACTGTGAAACTCTTTCACCCTCTCAGTTGTCACCGTCTTTTTAAATTTAGCTATTTTGGGGGGGTATGGAGTGGCAGGGTAAAACGAGGACGACCTAATGCAACCAAGGAACAGGATGAGCCCCTTCCCACTATATAACTGCCCTAATTTATAACAGTATAATAATATATAACAGTCTCAAACTTGGGCCTTAAACTGGACAGTGATTTCAAACTCGATCGGCAAATTGGTGCCGTTGTTAAATCCAGCTTCTTTCACCTTAGACAGCTGGCCAAAATAAAACCTCTCCTCTCACATGAACACTTTGAGATGGTAATTCATGCCTTTGTCACATCCCGGCTCGATTACTGCAATGCCCTTTACTTTGGAGTCAGCCAGTCCTCCATTAAGCGCCTTCAGCTGGTCCAGAATGCCGCCGCTCGCCTCTTGACTGGTACTCGTAAGAGGGAGCACATAACTCCTACTCTGGCATCCCTTCACTGGCTCCCCATTCATTTTAGAGTTATTTTCAAGATCCTCTTATTTGTTTTCAAATCTCTGAATAATCTCGCGCCACCTTACCTCTCTGAGCTCATCCGCCCCTACGCACCCGCCCGGCGCCTCAGGTCTGTGGACCAGACTTTATTAGAAGTACCAAGAACTAAACTGAGGCTCAGAGGGGATCGAGCCTTTTCTGTTGCTGGTCCCTCTCTCTGGAATGACCTCCCACTAAACATTCGGCAAGCCTCCTCGCTGCCCATCTTCAAAACCCTCCTCAAAACTCACTTGTATTCTTTGGCATTCGACTCAGCATGACTTAGATTTGTTCTTGGTTTTACTGTTTGGTGCTTTCTACCGCCTTTATTACCGATTTGTCTTACTGTTTATTGTGCATGTTAAATTGCTCCATGTACAGCACTTTGTATGCAGCGATGGCTGTTTGAAAGTGCTCTATAAATACTGTTGACTTGACTTGACTTGACTAATTTCTGTGGCCATTTGGCGCAATCGGCGCTTCTTTATTGATAACAACTTGCCCCAATTCTACCACTGCAACACGCAGTTAGCTATTAAGCTATGCCCACAACCCGAAAATATACATTTTCCCTCAAGTGTTATGTCCATCCATCCATTTTCCGAACCGCTTGATCCTCACTAGGGTCGCGGGGGGTGCTGGAGCCTGTCCCAGCCGTCTTCGGGCAGTAGGCGGGGACACCCTGAATCAGTTGCCAGCCAATCGCAGGGCACACAGAGACGAACAACCATTCACGCCCACACTCACACCTAGGGACAATTTAGAGCGTCCAATCAGCCTGACATGCATGTTTTTGGAATGTGGGAGGAAACCGGAGCACCCGGAGAAAACCCACGCAGGCCCGGGGAGAACATGCAAACTCCACACAGGGAGGCCGGAGCTGGAATTGAACCCGGTACCCCTGCACTGTGAAGCCGACGTGCTAACCACTGGACTACCGGGCCGCCCAAGTGTTATGTGTTTTTCTTTATTTGGGCTACAATGTTTCTGCGGTGTGGAATGAGCAGCGCATGCCGGAAGATATCAGAGAAACAGGCAGCACCACCGCCACATAAATACGTGATGTTGCGGCTAACTACACACCAGTGTGACGAGGAGATTAATATAGTGGTTAGCCCAGTGGTGGGCAAACTACGGCCCGCGGGCCGAATCCGGCCCGTTGGTCTTTTTAATACGGCCCGCCGAAGGTTGGTGCATAATTAAGGTTCGATGTGAATGATTGCATTCATTTCAATTGGACTTGTAATGACAGGCATTTCACCGCCAGGTGGCGCATTGACTTGAAGTTGCAGAACACGGGGGGGGCGGGGCAATCTTTTCGACCACCTAGTACCTCTGTATCGCTCTACTTCTACTGGTCTGATCACAACCCATCTGCAGCGATGCACAGGCTAAAATAGGTCAACAACACTTTTGTCATTTAAAAAAAGTATATTAATACCGTACTTTCATGCTTTTGTTCTGTTGATGTTTGATATGGACTGTCAACAAATGCAGTTTTTGTTTTAATGTTCCATAGCTCGTGCTGACCTGGCCCTTCTGTCAAATTTTAAAAGTCAATGCGGCCCCCGAGCCAAAAAGTTTGCCCACCCCTGGGTTAGCCACATTGGCTAAAAGTTTTCATGACCCAGTGATATTGCTTTAATGGTGTAGATTAAGAAGGTTTGTGTTGATGATATGAAGAGAAAAATACACTTAAAGTAGACAAAAAGGCATGTGTGCTTGGATCAATCATAAAATCTCATGTTGTGGTTTGCTCTCAGAGTTCGTGACATATACTTGCAAAGGGAGATGAAGAAAGGAGTTGAACTAACACTACTATGTTTGTAGTCTACCGTTTCTGAAGGACAAATCAGCTGCTTATGCAACACCTCAGCACCTAACACCCTCAGCCAGTTTCATTATGATGATCTATTATTATGTTATTATGCAATGAGAGAAATACATATTAACACACGGCGGTAACGGTGCACTCCACTACTTCTGAGAGAAAAAAAAAGAAAAAAAATCCTATTACCGTATTTGTCATGCAAAACATCAGTCAAATTAAACGCATAAAATTGGTCCCGTGAAAACCAATTCAAGCTAGATATTTCCATGAATGTATAAAGCCCCGCTGGACACCTGGACAGAGTGTAGAAATGTGGTGATGTCCGAGCAAAAGGGGACGTTTGGTCACCCATATAGGACAAAAAAAACAAAAAACAAATATGTCTGGAGCCGCAAAAAAATAAAAGCCTTCTATAAAACTTACAATGAAGGAAATACATGCTGTATGCATGTAGGAGACTGGACTGTCTCAGAATTGTATATGTTATTAATTCCTTTGTTGTGAGTTCGCAAACGCCCCCATAGAATTTATTTTGTGCTTCCCTCGGCCTTCTAGATTTCTATTCTTTGCCCGTGTCCTCGGTGAATTGTACACGAAACAAACTCTGAATGAGAATAATGATAACGATAAAAGATAGCGCAAGAGCTCTGATCACAAGCTGTAATTGCAGACTGTTGAGCGCTCACAACTTGCGGTGACACAGGTCACGCACCGCCGTAGGTTAAAGATTTACCTGCTTTATTTTATTTTATTTTTTAAATACTTTTTGTGAAAATGAGACCGATAGGATGATTCGGGCGCAGTCTATATTAACACACAAAACTATATTACTGACATGCACAAAGACACACAAATGGTTGTTTGTTTGTTTTCTCTCCTCTACGCCCCTCGCGATTGAATTGGGACCAGCCCGCGATCTACTGGTTCAATCGCGATCGATGTAATGGGCACTCATTTAAAGCATTATTCTGATGCATTTTAAAAGAAAAATTCAATAAAAACAAGAGACAGACAAAGCTTGGATGGAGTGATAGATAGAGTAGATGCTTCATCCATCCGATGAGGGCAAGTCGATTTGCTTGCTTGTTTTTGTTACAATGTGTGAAATGGGAAAAACTGGACACATTGAGCTTATGAAGGCAACATTTGACACACACACACACACACACACAAATGCGCGCACACACACGCACACTAATTATGATATGACACTTATGGAATTTAAACAGTGAATCTGTGTGTGATTTGGAAAGGAAGTGGAACTCACATTAGCGGTGAGGTAGCATGCAACCAGGGCCACCAAAGCACAGCGCCAGAGGACTCTTGACAGACAAGTCAAAGCTCAAACTCTACTTTGTAAATATTATTTAAACCCTTTCATGCACCAATAATGAGAACCTGTATCTTGTTCACATGATAAGATGTCTACTGTAGTAACCGCTGTCCCTGAAATACCATTGCTTCAGTTCAGTTCCCGCAACTCCCCTTGACAGTAGAATCAGAACCATTTGCTCAGAACGACTGCGGGATTGGAGTCAGGCGGTCCATTGAGCTACTCTACATGATGACAATTTATCCACTTGTTGCAGTGAAGGCTGATTTTTATTTTATTTTTTTAACTCCAGTATCTCGCCAGACACTCAAACATGTTCAAAGATCCATGATAAATTCTGTTAGACCTTCGCGTCTCACCCATAACCCCAAAAAATTAATCGCTCCACGATTCAAGCAGGTTACCTATTTGGGTGTCAAAATTCTGAATTTTGCTGACAAGTGGTTATATTTTCATGCCTGTCAAAGGAAACTGATGGTGCTTAAATTGCACTTTGATGTCCTTTTCATTTATGGCCCAACGAAGGTACCAAGCATGATAATATTGCTCTCATATTGGGATCGTATGTATTCTCTAAATGTAAACGGTTATAAGCCATTTGACTTTCTTTTAACGGTGTTTTATAAAATAAATAAACACAAAAGTTCTATTTGTTATGTGTGTTTTTAAGGCTGATTCGAAAAAAACGATCCGATCCATGACTCAAAACTGTGATACGATCCAAAAGTGGATTTTTTTTTTAAATCCATTGCACCCTTAATTAGAGGTATGCATCTCTCCAATCAAAGCCAATTCCGTATATATCTCTACAAGGGGTGATTCGATTCTGTGGCATTACAATACTACTCAGTAATAATCAGTTGGTGAAGGCATTGTTAATGACTACACTTTACTCTTAAAAGACTAACAGACAAGTGAAAGGGGAGTCAAATATTCACTGTAAATCACTAAAGCGGGAGTATGTCTTCAGAAATCAAATCAGAATGGATCAGAGTAAGACATAAGACTCTTACCATTGCAAAATGTGCGTGAGGAGGTATAACCTCTGTTCTCATCAAATAAATGTTGGTTGAAATAGTTTGGAGTACAACTAATCCACTTTACTTTGGGTCAAATTGACTGAATATTTTACTTCCTTCCAAGTGTAAATCTCACTCGGCTTACACCGGAATCAAATATAGTCCACTTAGAATAAAATGCACAAAATATACGGTGAAATATGAATTAAAAATGTAATTAGATTGCGTCACAATTCTTGAGGTCGAGATATGTATTTTTCTTTTCTTCAAGAACGAATTGGTGCATTACCTTGAGTGTCATATATGCTTTGGATGATGTCGTCAGTGTCCAGCGGGTCATCATGGGAAAAAGCATATGTTTTACTGATTAGGTCAGTCATTAGATGATATATCCCCTCCACGGTGAAGTAACAGTTCCGCTCCTCCTTGTCGTCTTCGTAGATCAGCAAGGCGGTCTTCCATGAGAAGTGCTTGAAAATTGCGCTGAAGGTCTCTGCCATCTTTACATAGGATGGTGCGATGCGCGTGAGGTGGGAGAATTCGGTGTTTTTGTTGCTGAAAGCTGCGGCCAAGGCACCTGCTGAGATCACCGGAATATTCCAGTGTGACGCCAGTCTCACCACCGCTGCCGCTTCGTACTCGCATACCGGACCCAAAATCAGATCGGGTTTCTTCACGCACGACCTGTCCACCAAGTGGAAGAGCGCATCATTGACACAATTGGAATTTTCAAAGTGGATGTTGAAATGGAAGTCGGAGTAGGGGGCTCCGGCAGTCTTCAGCTTCAACTGCGCATAACGAATCGCCGGGGCGACCCTCGCGTATGAAAAAAGATAAGTGTCATTTTTGGGCAAAAATACCACCACGTCTATTTCATCGCTCATGATATTGGTCAGAGCTTGGTGACAGAAGAAAAAAAAGTACACCCACAGCGTGCTGAAAAGTGACATGCTGCGACGCGCGCCTTCAAGTCGCAAGTCTGTGAAACCAAAAAAATTGTTGACTCAACCGCTTTCCCCTCAAGGCTCCAGTTGCCCAGTGCACTTGCAGACGCAAACTGAAAGAACCACGGTGACGAAATACAGTAGTTCAGTTAGAATTTACTCTTCAAAAAAAAAAAAAAAAAATCTTTCGAAGTGCGTGTTTTATTTTGAATTTAGATGTCCATCGAGAACTCCTCAACCTGTTTTCAAATGGTCTTCTCTCCACTTTTTCCTTGCCCGATTACTCAGCCAGTGGTCCGCACACGCTGACTGTGGCCTGGAGTTTTGAAGCATCATCTTGGGCTCCGTCGTGCGTCATTGGAACGCTCCCCACCTCCTTCTTAAAGCTACAAGGCAGCAGTGCCCGGTCAACCCGACAAAACCTGTACTCAGTACTGTTAGAATTGTGTGACGTGTGTGTGTGTGTGGGGGGGGGGGGGCGCAGGCGGGGTGCTCTCCTTATTCGACTGTTAGCCTTCCTGGTAAAATAGGTGGTGGCTAACAGTTGATTACTGTATTACTGTAATTAATAGATATTTAATTTTGCATTTTTGTATATTTTCTTAATGTCAAACTTAATCTGTGAAATATTCTTAAAACCATCCATCCATCCATTTTCCGAACCGCTTAATCCACACTAGGGTCGCGGGGGGTGCTGGAGCCTATCCCAGCTGTCTTCGGGCAGTAGGCGGGGGACACCCTGAATCGGTTGCCAGCCAATCGCAGATATTCTTAAAACCGAATGATCAAAACGTGAACAACCTCTCTCACACACACACACACATGTACACAATCAAGTATTGTATGTCATGATTTATTTAGTTATGAATGAATATGCTGGGGGCGGCCCGGTAGTCCAGTGGTTAGCACGTCGGCTTCACAGTGCAGAGGTACCGGGTTCGATTCCAGCTCCGGCCTCCCTGTGTGGAGTTTGCATGTTCTCCCCGGGCCTGCATGGGTTTTCCCCGGGTGCTCCGGTTTCCTCCCACATCCCAAAAACATGCGTGGCAGGCTGTTTGAACACTCTAAATTGTCCCTAGGTGTGAGTGTGAGCGCGGATGGTTGTTCGTGTCTGTGTGCCCTGCGATTGGCTGGCGACCGATTCAGGGTGTTCCCCCGCCTACTGCCCGGAGACAGCTGGGATAGGCTCCAGCACCCCCCGCGACCCTCGTGAGGATCAAGCGGTACGGAAGATGAATGAATGAATATGCTGGTTTACAAATGGGGCAGTGGTATTGTGGGAGGGTGTAATTTAATACATTTTGTTTTGTGTCATGTTGCGTGATGGTAATGGACAAGACACAAAGTGTTCAGGGAGCTGATTAGTTGACAAAAGGGATCCGGATGACAACAACAGGTGGAAATAAAACCAAACAAGGAGGACAAATGCACATGAGGAAACAAAACTATGAAAAAAAAAACAACTAAACAGAATCATGACAATGCTCCAGATCCCAGACATCCCAAAGTCAAGTAGTGGCGGCTCCAGGACGTGCGCCTCTGGAACAAAGACGACGAGTAGCAGCTGCAGGCTGTGCACAGCTGGAATAGGATGGCTATGGGATCAGGCATCTGGTCCTGCAGGGACAATTTTTGGTCAGACAGTTGCGTGATGGTCGTGGAGCCAAAACAGCAGGGAGGCAGGAGAACCAGTGAGTACTGAACCAAATGTATTCATAAAAACACTTTCCGGGGGACACTGGAAAAACAAAATCAAAAGCAATAAAGTCATGATAAGAACAAAATGACAAAACATTAAGAACTAAAACACACCACTCACTACGAGAATCAGAAGATGGCATCAACAGAAACAAAACATGACAGTAACACAACGATCCGACAAAAACTGACAGAACCGAGGGAACGGAATACAGGCTAATTGTCGAAACAACAAGGAACACCTGGACAAGACACAGAGGGTTGAGGGAGCTCATTGGTTGACAAAAAGGACCCGGATGACAAGAACAGGTGGAAACAAAACCAAATGAGGAAGACAAAAGCACATGAGGAAACAAAACTAAGAAACAAATCCAAATGTAATCTTAACAAAAACAGAATCACGACATATGCCCTTTCATTACGAACATCTCTCTCTCTCTCATATATATATATCTATATATACAGTACATATATAGATATATATACACACACACACACACACACACAGCACTTATCCTCACGAGGGTCGCGGGTGTGCTGAAGCACATCCCAGCTGACTTCAGGCACTAAGCGGGTTGCACTCTGAACTGGTTGCCAACCAATCGCAGGGCACACATAGACAAACCACATTTCACACTCAAAATCACACCCTAGGGACAATTTAGAGTGTTCCATTGACCTTGTTTTTGGAATGAAGGCGGGGGGGGGGGGACTGGAGTACCCGGAGAAAACCCACACAGGCATGCGGAGAACATGCAAACTCCACTGTGAGGCGGCTGTGCTAACCATTTGACAACCGTGCCTCTCAATCTTAATTAATTACAATTTTTTTGGTTGACTTGTGTTGTTTTTGACGAATATTTAAATGTTGTTTAATACGTTTGGGAAACATTTAAGTGTGTCAGACATGCATAAAATTAATCAGAAGGGGCAAACACTTTTTTCAACTCTACTGTACGTATCAACCGACATGTTACAAGAGTGTTGGCATCTTGGTTTGGTGTGGACACGACTGTACGAACAAACAGTATTTTCCTCCAAGGATAAATAAAGAATTTGTGACTTTGTTTCTGAAATTTCCTGTCATTAGTTTAATATTGCCTTTTCTTTGTTTTTCAGCGCCAGACACGGAAAAGTGGCAAAATGTTGCTAAGGGAAGTGCCCGGGCAGTACATTTTTTGAATGAGAGATGTAAATATTTGCGACCCAGTGGGAACTGGATCAGCATTCAACAATTACAAGACAAATTATCCACACATCCATCCATCCATCCATAATCTGAACCGCTTATACTCACAAGGTTCACGGGTGCGCTGGAACCTATCCCAGTTGACTCCGGGCTCTAGGCGGGGTGCACCCCGTGCTGGTTGCCAGCCAATCGCAGGGCACACAGAAACATGCATCCATCCGCGCTCACACTCACACCTGGGGGCAATTAAGAGTGTTCCAAAAACCTGCCATGCAATGTGAGAGGAAACATGAGCACCCGGAGAAAACCCACCATGGCATGGGGAGAACATCCAAACTTCACACAGGAAGATCGGAGCCTGGAATCGAACCCTGGACCTCTGTCCTGTGAGGCGGACATGCTCTGTGCCACCGACGCCTCAGCGATATTTACATATCACGAGTGCACAACAACAATTTTGCTCAGCTCAATCTGGTCAAGCACTCGGGGGTGGGAGTTGAAGGGGTAAATCAATCTCACCTAAGATAAGTAAAAGGCATACCTTTCAACTTTTCGGAGCGCCAACCTGTATAAACTACCAAAAAAATCCTTATAAAGAGCGAAAAATCCTTATAACATACCAAAGCATTTTATATGTCAAAATAACGGCAGAAAAAACCCCACGAAATTTTCAATGATATTTAATGTAGATCTCCATAATACAATGTCTGGTTAGACATACCGTGGAAAGTTACCGGAAATGAAAGCATTCGAGTAGACTAGCACCATTATGGGCAAAAGCAAACGGAACTACCTGTTGGGGGGGAACGGAAATTTTCAGAATCCGTATGATTTGTGCGATACGGCCATATACGTAAGATTCACCACAAAATCCGTATGAATTATGGCTAAACCGTATGAGTTGACAGGTATGAAAAGGGTGGCCCATCCTGACTCCTGCTGATGGATTCCTCTTCACTTTCTTCTGTTTTTGCCATCAATGTGCGTGCAACAAGAATCATAAAAAATGCGCAAAACATATACGTGCTTTCTACATCGCCATTTGTTTGCATTCGTCACTTCCGCTCTTGTCTCGTGCACCGGGAGTTAATAATGAGTCCAGCCCAACCCAATGATTTTCCCAAGACTTTTGGTCATTCAGAGCAATGGCTATCCAACTTTTTACAGAAAAAATACTCGAGTAACATTAAAATACAGTATTGTTGTAGGACCATGTGTTCATTAAAACGAGGTTGAGGTTTTAGTTCAAACATTAACACTATGCTTAAATATCTGGAAAAAAAAACTTCAAGAATAATTCAATTAAAATATATTGCACATTAAAAGTGTACTTAAGTAAATGTTTGAAAACGAATTGTTATGAAAGAAGAATGTAAATGTTTTTAGGTAAACGGTCACTCATCTTTATGTCACAAATGTACTGCCTTGGATTAAAAAACATTGAAATCGCAATCACAATTTGAACATTTAATTCAGTAATTATTTCACTTACCACTAGAGGACGCCGATTTAAGAATTAAAGACCTATTTTAGAATACAGCACAGTTCATAGGGTTGTTACAGATTCAAATACAAGTTGCAATGTATAAATTGTATTAAAAAATAGAGGAGTTTGTTGGTCCAACTTGCAGTCCCTGGTACGACCTGATTTGTATTTTTTTTCTGTTTGACAAATGAACTGGAATCTGAATTTGTGTTAAAGTTTTGCGTACGTATCCATGCCGTTTGTACAAACCCCAATTCCGATTCAGGTGGGACGTTGTGTCATACATAAATAAATGCAATGCAGTGCAATGATTCGCAAATCATTCACATCTTAAATTTAATTGCCTACACCACAAAGACAAGATATTTAATCTTCAAATGGATAAACATGTTTTTTGGGCAAATATTCACTCATTTTGAATTTGATGCCTGTGACATGTTCCCAAAAAGCTTGTACAGGAGCAAAGTTTACCACTGTGTTACGTCACCTTTCCTTTAAACAACACTCAATAAGTCTTTGGAAACTGAGGACACTAAGGGCTCTATATTCGCAGAAAGCGAAGGTTTGCTCGCAAGTAAAAACTGGCGTATCCTGATTTTCGTGCTGAACATTTGAAGGAGTGAAATATCCCGCTTGAAGTCAAGAGGTATATTTGTATTTCTGATATTTATTTATTTAATATTTGCGATTTTGGGGATGATAAAGAGATGTAAAATGCCCATTTAGAAAGAGTATAGGTTAAATAACTCTCTTCAATCAGGCTACAAACGTTAAGGGTCAAAACTTTTTTTCCTCCCACATTCCAAAAACATGCGCGGCAGGTTAATGGAACACTCTCAGTTGTCTGTAGGTGTGGGTGTGAGCACGGCTGGTTGTTGATATATGTGTGCCCTGTGATTGGCTGGCAACCGGTTCAGGGTGTCCCCCGCCTACTGAACGAAGACAGCTGGCTCCAGCGCGACCCTTGTGAGGATAAAATAATGGATGGATGGATGGATGGAGAAATCAGTCTTCAGAGTGCTTAGATAAATGGTAGGACAGAACAGGTCATTGTTTCTGCTGATGACCTGTTTGACAATTTGTACAGTCCGTACAATGGGAGACCGTGCAAAATGCACAAGGTAGGCTCCACTGCAAGTAACCCTCTAAACAATGTCGAGACGAATGTATGATTTTACACAATTGTTAAGTAATCTAATAGAGCCTTTTGTCATATAGTGCAGGTTTAGTTTACATTCCCAGATTGATAAAAAAAATTATGGAGAGGCAGAATTCTTCTTTTTTTTTTTGCTTCCCATATCTAAAACAAGCTTCCCGAGAATTGCAGGAATGGTGATACGGTAGATTCCTTTCAAACACAAACCAAAACATAATTTCAGAAATACTTATCAAATCATCTGAAACAACTCACTTTAATGTTTAACTTAAACTGCAATTTTGCCTATACACCTAATTTTTTTGAAATTAGGTGTATAGGTCATATATGCAGATTTCAAAGGGGTTTTATTTTGAAATGCAACGTCTCTGAACCACTGGACAAAAAGACACTTTGATCCTCTCCTCTTTCATCTATGACTGCTTCAAACAACAAAGAGTTTGCAGATGATTGTATGACTGTGTCTTACGTGTTGTGTTGTATTATTTTGTGATGTTATTATGACTTCAAGATGGCGCTGCGAGAGAGGCTGCCTTTGCATCAGCTCCTATACGTTTTGTTCTTCTACTTTCTTCCTTTCATAGCTTTGCTGCTGTAATTGGGCATTTCTCCATTGTGAGACGAATAAAGGGTTTCTTATTCTTCTTTATCTTATCAGGGTTCAATGAAAGTACATCCTGTCATAGCCTGGTGTTGTCACGTTTGCGAGGTGGTGGGCCCCAAAAAGCAGGCAGGAGGGAGGTGCAGGGTGTATTTGAAGAAGTGTATTGATAAAACACAGAAAACTAAATCCTAAACAAACAAAGTCCAAAGTAACAAACAAAAACCATGACTTAAACAAAAACTATCAATAACCAAAACACTACTAGAACAAACATGACAGCAGCAAAGGAACAGCAAACAAACAAACATGACAGTAGCAAGAGCAAACAGCAACAATGACCCGACACTGAGTGTTCGGGCAGGGAGTCCTTTTAAAGCCGCTAATTATCTAACGACCAACAGGTGTGCAGCTGCAGGGTAAAGCCACACAGTGCCACCTGTTGGTCACAAACCGAAACATGACAGGTGTTCCTTAAAACTGGTCTGGTTTTGGGATAACAAACACAGAATTTTAAATATTTTTTTGAAATCAGGTGTAAAGGTGAAATGACCAATTTCAAAGGCATTTTATTTTGAAATGCAACATCAGAGCTTAATTTGGTTTGTTTGAATACTTTGCGTAGCCTAGTGTTCCCTAGAACCGGTCTGGTTGCAGAATAACAAAAATTCAAATTGTTGTATTTTTTAAAAAAATTCAGATATAAATGTCAAAATGCAGATTTCAGATGCAGTTTATTTTGAAATGTAATATCGGATATTAATGAAAGCACTTTGGTTGGATACCTGTGGTGGCCTAGTGTACCCAAGAACTGTCCTGCTTGTGTTATAACGAAAATTGAATTTTTAATTATTATTTTTTGATCAGATGTAATTTTAGTCATTTATGCACATTTAAGATTAACTTCTATTTCCACCTCAACTTTAGAAGGTTTCATGATGCAATTCTTAATACCGTTTGTATTCTCCCTGGGTGATCTCATGGCTGCCTGAAACTGAATCGAAACCACCGACAAGCATGGGTTATTTGTGTAGCTTTTATTTTGAAGATTACCGTAATGTACGACGTTAACAATCGCTGTGGCGGTTTGGTTGACATTGAATGTGGAGGTTGGCTTGACCGCGGTTTTATTTTTCCTCCAGCAGCAATGTGTGTTTTTTGTTTTATAGCGGTAAATCCACTTTTAGCTGTGTTTCCTCCTCTGCTTTCTTGAACACACCCCAGTGAGCGAGTATCCCGATATTGTGCGAGGGGAATAATGGCTGCACAGGAGCCGTCTCCACCATCTTCCCTGGAAGGAAACAAACCGGGCTTCCCAAAGAAAATTTTAGCCAACAACCTCGAGGACAAGCATTTGTGTAATTCCTGCCTGAAAATCCTGCGAAGGCCCTTACAAGCGCAATGTGGTCATCGCTTTTGTTCGTTCTGTTTCAACAAAATAGTGAGGTGGGTATCGTGTCATGGTTGCTGACGATATTGCAGTCCTACGTTCATTTACATTTGGCCACTATGCTTTCTTAAAAGCATCATTTGAACGCTCCTGTGTACATTGTCACGGGCAACGCCAGACAGGATTAATTATAACATTGACATTCCAAATACATACCCTGAATTCGGCGTACGGACATTGCACTAATCGTAACTTTATCCCTTTTAATGGCCTTGGACGATATCTTAATTTTACAATGTCCTCATTTCACGTTGACCGTATTTTTGTGTCGCGTCCTTTAATGATAACTCTTAGTGGTAGGGTAACGGTTCATTATTGGCATATTCATCGATTAGCTAAGCAACGTTCATCAGCAATTTTAGGATGAGTTTGGATGACTTTTGTTACGGTGTGCTTCTGCTGATTTACATTTGTTTTGTTACTGATATCGTAAGACATTGTGGGTTTTTTGTTGTTGTTGTTTTTAAGCCCACTGCTTGTATCAAATGAGTAATAGACCAGACATTATTGGACAAACAATAAAAGGTAAATCAGCAGCTATCTGTTTATCGGCATTTGATCAAAAACAAAATGAACCAAATTAGACTGTCACAGTGTATAAAATGTGAATTTACATTGGTTGTAAATAACAGTGATGTTCAGGCGTACTGTATGAGGTATAGAGTGAATTTCAAGCGAGCTAGTACATAGTAATAATGATTTCCACAGCTTATGTGTCCCATATAATCATTGTAATAACTTCGGATATCCTTGTAACACTGAGAATTGCGGGATCTTTCTATCTAGCTGTAATTCATTTTTCAGAATCAAATTCTTTTGTGTACAGTGTATGTGAATGTAACTTCATTGTAATTTGCAACAAAGGCTGATTCAGAGTTCTGAATCTTTGAGGATACAATTACCTGCCATTTTAATCTAATCTAACCAATGCAACTTAATGATTATTAAGTAGATAAAGTTCAATGCTATGTTCTGTGCCCGCAATGTGACACATTGTAGATGTTTTAACAATAACACAAAACATTTATTTGTGGAATAATAATGTGTTGTCGTATAGTTCTGGACCCGAGAAATGCAATGCTTGCATCAAAGAAGACTTATTTGAGGAACCCACCTCTATTCTCAAACAAGGAGGTGTAAGTAAATTTTTACCCTCATCTTTGTTTATCGATTAGCTCAAACTAACATAACTGAAGTGATGAAATGTAGAATGTAATGTATAGAGAGCACTGCTGCGTCATTTTTCCTTTTATTTAATTGTAAAGAGCCAACACAACAACAGCTGTTGCTGCTTATGGTCGGCTCCTTCTTTAGGAAACTGCTACAGAGTAACACAACCTTCCAAACTGTAACCCCAAACACACAACAGCCTGCTAATGGACAGGATTCCCTGCACTTCTTTCCAGGCTTTTCCAGACAATGCAGCCCGGAGAGAAGTGGAAGCCTTAGCAGCCGTTTGCCCCAACGAAGGATGTATGTGGACAGGGACTATTAAAGATTTTGAGGTGTGTATTACTGCAGGGATTTGACTAAATACAGATTATATTCTGGTGATGAATGTGAAACCCAATTTACGTTCACTGATAGGCTCTAGCCTTGTACATTGAGTCCATGCTTAATTATGTATACAGGACATCTCGCTGGCATTGGGCTGAAACCTCCTTTGGCACAATTTAATGCGTTTATTTTTTTCCACAAATCTATACTATTGGTCAGTCCACACATGGTGTGTTATTATGATGATGATGATGATGATTTTTTTTTTTTTTATGCAGCAATCCTAGCCGAAAACTTGCACAGTGTTTTCTGCGAAAAAATTACAGACGTGGCCATCCAATCATCAAGCTCAAGGGAAACAATTTATGGTCGTATTTTGTTTCCGGACTTCTGTTCAATAAACACATAACAGATGATAAGATAAAGGCTCATTTTCCATGGTTGAATTTTCGATTTTTAAATGAAAAAAACTAGAGATAGCTTCTTCGTTCAACAGAGACAGCATCAACTGCGTCCTAATGGACGGCGGAGGGATGACCTTTCCACGCGTGAATATCTTGAGACTTGTGTGTGTGAATATCGTGAAATGGCAATTGACGTTTGTCTGAAAAAGAAATGTCGCCCCCACTGATCCACAAACACACATTCAACACTTCTCAATCAGATTTGAATATTTACAAGTCATGATAAATGCACTCACAATATTAGAAAGCATGTGAAAATCACACATCGATTTTTGGATCTGCAAAAACACATAAAGTCGCAGCTGTGTTTATGTAAATCATTTTGAAACATATCTCTCCCCATACTTTGCCACGTAGCACTTTGTATATAAAGATTGCCAATGCAGTGAAGCTAATACAAGAGAAATATTAATCTGTTCTTCAGCTTCTGGTTAGAACTCGTGCAGCAGGGTTTTGAACTAGATGGAGAGTCTTTATAGGCGTACTCGGGCAATCTATTAGCAAAGAGTTGCACTAATCCAGCCTTGGTACAACAAAATAATCAACTAGTTTCAGCATCAGCAAGGGCAAAGGAACATTTTTCTTTTTTTGCCAATTAAAAAAACACTTTTCTGGACTCTCTTTTGTGAGAATTAAAAGATAGCTCCTGATCCAGTGTGACAGCAAGATCCTTTGGTGTCGCTGGGGATAAATGCAAAACAATTGAGAGCAGTGTATATCACAGCACGGTGTCAGACAGGTGCTCAGTGCCCAGGGCTATAATTTTAGTTTCATTTGGATTTCCTTTGAAATTCTATCACATCAAAACATGAGCAGGAATTTTGACGTTTCAAATAATGACATTTTTCATGCCTGTTTATTCATTGAAAACGTTGTTGCTGATTCACTGTAGGCTTGCCATGAAGGCCACTGTGACTTTGCCATCATCCTGTGCCCTTCCTGCAAAGAATTGATGAGAGCCAATGAGCAGGAACGTCATGATGAGCGAGAATGTCCCGAGAGGACACTCAACTGCAAATACTGTAAAGAACCATTCCTTTTAAAGAACATCAAGGTGAGATTTTTCTACCATCTTTGCTTTTGGTTTGTAGATTTTTTTAAAAATTTATTTAGAAATGGGAAGACAAAGTTGTTATCTGGAGTCTTTGTCGATATGATGGTTCACTCTCCTGACAACGTGGGTTCACGTGAGTTTCCACTCAGTGAGGGTGTGAATGTGAGGTTTGTGTGTAGTCGACATGTCCACGTCACTGATGATAATAGTTTGAAGTCCGTCAATCGTCAATCTCGTGTTGTGCCATTTAACAACACGGATAACTCGAATCCCAAATCCATTCTAATGGATTACTTATTGTAAATACTGTATGTCACACACAGACATGAGATGTGTGTGTGTGCGTGCGTGCGTGCGTGCGTGTGTGTGATGTGACTCAAATCTGGAAATGCTCATTTTTAACACGCAGTTCGAGTCCTCACCGATTCGTGGATAGCCGAATAACCGTGGATATATATATATATAATTACCGTATTTTCACGACCATTCGACGCACCGTATGGTTGGGCGCAGTCTCATTAATGGGTGCTATTTCTGTATTTTACACATAGACAAAACGCACTGTATCATTGGGCGCAATTTTAAAGTGGTAAAACATACGGCATGCATGCGCGCACGCTAAAAACACGTTAGCTTGTAGCATACGGTAGCATGCCAAGACATACAGATACAAGCTAAAAACACGTTTTTAAAAAGGCAACGAAGCAAAACGGAGTTCCGTTGTATTTTATTTAGCCATCGTACAATGTACTCACGTTTTTCGATCAATCATCACCCAGAAATCCATCAAAGTCCTCATCCTCTGTATCAGAATTGAACAATTGTGCAAGTACCGGTAATCCATCAAAAACGCCGTGTTCCCTCTCGTTGTCAGTCACTCCCATTGCCATGTGGCTCCACAGAAATGATGCCGGCTTTGCCAAAAACCCGAACAACAGTGCAAGCAGACACGTTCGTCCAAGCAGCCACAATCCATTCGCAAATTGTGGCGTAACTCGCCCGGCGCTGCCTCTCACTCTTTGTAAAGTTGTGTTTGCCATCGTTCATTCATTGTTCCCATGCCGTTCGCAACTTTACTTTGAACGCCCGGTTGATGCCGATGTCCAGCGGTTGGAGTTCTTTAGTCAAGCCTCCGGGAATAACTCAGAGTTCATTTGCTTGACTTGGTTTTTCACCGCTGCTGTGAGATGGGCACGCATGCCAAAAGCATAACCGATGGCTTGAAGTTTGAACTGAGCTTCGTAGGCGTGTCTCTTTGTAGAATTTATTTTCGGGGGTTCTTAGAAACCAAAACCGAAGTTGTTTTGCAACAATGCACATAGCCACACTCTATACAGGTGTTGGTACCTGCTTGTAGCGTCCCTTTAGCGTCCACTTACACGCCCACCCTTCACTCATTGGCGGACTGCTTCCCCGCATGCCTGTCACTCATGTCTGCCTTTTCTCTCTCTTTCTCTCCATATATGTATATACACGCCCACCCTTCACTGATTGGCTGACTTCTTTGCCGCATGCCTGTCCACAGTCACTTCCGCCTTTTCTCTAAACAGCGTGTCGGCTGTCAGTCAGGTTTTGGAACTCAGCGCATAGACAAGACGCTCCGCATCATAAGGCGTCCTGTTCATTTTGGAGAAAATTTTAGACTTTTAATGGCGCCTTATAGTCGTGAAAATACGGTAACTAAAAATTAATCGTGACTACTCACGCATTTTTTATCGTTTCTGAATTTCCTTTTATATTTTTTTGTCCTATTTTTCCCCACTTTAATGCTCTCATCAACATGGAATCATGAATCAGTTTTCTATGTGCAAAATGCAAATATTTACTGAAATAACAATTTTCAATTTTACATGAACATTTTTCACTCGGAGCAGTTATTCACACATAATCTCATCCATCCATCCATTTTCCACCGCTTATCCGGGGTCGGGACGCGGGGGCAGCAGCTTTAGGAGGGAAGCCCAGACTTCCCTCTCCCCAGCCACTTCTTCGAGCTCTTCCTGGCGGATCCCGAGGCGTTCCCAGGCCAGCTGGGTGACATAGTCTCTCCAGCGTGTCCTGGGTCGTCCGCGGGGTCTCCTGCCAGCGGGACATGCCCGGAACACCTCACCAGGGAGGCGTCCAGGAGGCATCCGAATCAGATGCCCGAGCCACCTCATCTGGCTCCTCTCGATGTGGAGGAGAAGCGGCTCTACTCTGAGCCCCTCCCGGATGACCGAGCTTCTCACCTCATCTCTAAGAAAGAGCCCGGACACCCTGCGGAGAAAACTCATTTCGGCCGCTTGTATCCGGGATCTCGTTCTTTCGGTCACGACCCATAGCTCGTGACCATAGATGAGGGTTGGGACGTAGATGGACCGGTGAATTGAGAGCTTCGCCCTTTCGCTCAGCTCCTTTACCACGACAGACCGATACAACGTCCGCATCACAGCAGACGCTGCACCGATCCGCCTGTCGATCTCTCGCTCCCTTCTGCCCTCACTCGTGAACAAGACCCCAAGATACTTAAACTCCTCCACTTGGGGCAAGATCTCCTCCCCGACGCGGAGAGGGCACTCCACCCTTTTCCGACTGAGGACCATGGTTTCAGATTTGGAGGTGCTGATCTTCATCCCAACCGCTTCACACTCGGCTGCGAAACGCTCCAGTGAGAGTTGGAGAGCCCTGCTTGAAGGAGCCAACAGTACCACATCATCTGCAAAAAGCAGAGATGTTATACTGAGGCCACCAAAAAGGACCCCCTCAACTCTAGGCTGCGCCTAGAAATTCTGTCCATAAAGGTTATGAACAGAATCGGCGACAAAGGGCAGCCTCGGCGGAGTCCAACCCTCACTGGAAACGATTCCGACTTATTGCCGGCAATGCACTGGAGACGCTTTATTTTCAGTGTGTTCGCGACCACTGCACCGCTGAACTCTCGACGTGCACCGTCGCTGTCAGACGAACACAGAGAAGCTTCACCCCCATTATTTATATGGCCACGGACCACAGTAACCTTCCACACAAAATAGTTCCAAACAAGTAACAATCGCGTCAGTGGCATACATCGAACTCAACAGAATGCCTGCTCTTTATTCACCAGCCGCTCATCAACCTAGTCTCTTATTTCTCTCCCGAAGCAGTGTTTTCTCCCGCTTGGTGTACCTTAGCCTTCTCCGCTACGTACAATTTCTGTTCATAGCTTGTAATGGAGGCTCTCGCTGGCAATCCGGAGTGGAGTCGTTAGATGCAATGCGAATGATTTCAGCCTGAGTCTGGCTGTGGACAATGTTGACAGGCTTGCATGCAGTAGCCATACATTTAGCTATGGCTTCAGCAAATTTTTTTCTTCATCGTGTTATCCATTTTCTTCGCTTTGAAATGATCCATAGCTGTCTGTCTGAGACGAGGGGGCGGGCTACTCACGTCAGCTGTGTGCTAGGCCATTAAGTGGTATTTCAGACTCGACATGCTATGATGATAGCTCAGTTTACGACTGCAAAACAGACAGGTAACTTTGCTCTTGTCAGTGGAACTATCTGGCAACTTTTTAAAAGTCAACTTTCCATTCATAAACTCTTGAAGTATCCGTTTTCGGTGTCTCAAGCTGCCGTGGCTGGCAAAACAAACATGTGCGTGGACCTGTGCAGCGCGCTTGTTGTTTTTGTTTCTGGTTTATTTATAGAGCAACGTGACATCCGCTGTGACGTGTGCCGCGTTAATCTCGTGAGAAAAATTTTAATCCCGTTAAAATTCATTTAAATTAATGCCAATAAAAACGCGCTAAACTGACAGCACACACACACACACACACACACACACACACACACACACACACACACACACACACACACACGTCTCTTTACCATTTCAAAAATTGATTCAGATTTGTTCTATTGTATTCAGTGTTTATTAAAGTTTTTTATCTTATCACACTGCCCAAAGATGAATGTGTGGGATCATGTGCAATCGAATAATTGGTCCATTTTTCTTCAACGAGACATCCATTTCTGCAAATGACCATTTCTACCTTGGCCTTTGAACTGAATATGTGGCATCACAACTGAATGACCTTCAACCAACCATCATATTTCAGCAAGATGGTGCACCACCACATTGGGGGCTGCATGTTCGTGGGTTCCTCAATCAAACATTTCCAGACCGGTGGATTGGAAGGGATGAGCCGCCACGTTCACCAGATATCACTTCCCTGGACTTCTTTCTATGGGGCTATGTTAAAGATATCGTCTGTCAAACAAAGATAAGGGACATTACTGACCTAAAGCAAAGGATTACTGATTGCCGCAATTGCTGAGGCTATGCTACAGCAAACATGGCAAGAAATCGAGTACCGTCTTGATGTGCTTCATGCAACTCATGGTGCCCATGTCAGGTTAAAAAAAACTTTAATAAACGCTGAGTACAATAGAACAAATCTGAATAAAATATCTAATCAATTGCATTTTTAAAACATTTTTGAAATTTTAAAGAGACCTTATGGACATACACACACACACACACACACACACACACACACACACACACGAGGGTCATTGAATAAATAAGGTAAAAATTTCGGGACAAGAACCTCTCATACAGATATAGAAGCTTGTTTTTTTATTTTTATTTTTTCCAACGTCGTGTCGCTGTCCCAGCACTGTCACACACCTTTCCCATCTTGTGCACAAGCTATATTCCCTCAGCGTAAAAAAATCTTTGGATTTCATCATACCTCTCTCTCTCTCTCTCTCTCAGGGAAGACATTTGGGTCTTCCTCTCTGTCTTTTGAAATTCCTGCCACAGGAGCGATGGCACTTTCTTAATGTGGCATATTGGCAGCTGTAAGATTTTTGTAAATACCGCAACACGACTTTGAGGACATTCACTACTGTAATTTATATTAATAATAATAATAATAATAATAATAACAGTTGCTGCCATTGATTTACTGTATATTTGTAGGAAGTGAGACTTGAATATGATTCAGACCATAATGAAGTCACATTTGCAGTTACGTATTCTTTATCATCCTATCGCAAATATCCCATTGAGACTCAAAATGTACCTTGGAAACATTGTAAAAAGGTGCTTATGCTTGAAAAATGTTATGAAGTAGATCTATTTTGCATGCATTAGTTTGTGTTAAAAAAAAAAGACCTCTATTTACGATAAAAGCTTTTCATCATTTTAAGTTTTATATTAACATTTATATTCTGGGGACAGAAAAGTCACCACTAGCCACGAATAAACCTCATACTGTAATTAGGATACTATGTCAGGCTTCTGATTGAATTGTTCTTTTGTAATTTGTTTTGTAGGCTCATGATGAAATTTGCCCGAAGTACCCATTGATCTGTGAAGGTTGCGCAAAGAAAAAGATACCCAGAGAAAAGGTATCCCAAACATGGTCCTTAAGTGATTGTTTATTTACTTTTTTTGACTTCACAATTCTCTTCTCATTGACTCTCATTTAGCTTGGGGAGCTAATCCGACAAAGTAATCTGTAGATCATTAGCTTCTTTAATTTTTTTTGTTTTGCAGTATGTGGACCATATTAAGTTCTGCAGTAAATTTAAAGCACCATGCAGATTTCATGTTGTTGGCTGCGATACGTCTGTAAGTAGACATTTTCATCATAATTTGCTGTGTGTGACGCTCGCTAACGTAATAAACTGCTGAATCATTTTTCAACTTTTCAACTAATTAATAGGACGTCATATTAACACACTCGAGACAAGACCATCACAAGTTTCTTGGCAACGTATCACAACTTTCATGATGGAAACTTTCATTGGAAATCAACAGATATTGAAAATTGCTGCCAATATACAAAGTATTCTTTTTTTTTTTTTTTTAATTACGACTCTTCAAAAACCGATCATTAGAAGCTTTGAGACTTGTGACGCAGTCCTCTGACGGTGCCTCTCTGCTTCGCTGAAACATCTTTTGCCACTTAAGGCCTTGCAGAAGGTGTCAAATGTTTTTCTTTGGTGAACAACAGTTATGGGTAGTTGTTAGTGCATTTGTTATTTCTGGGTGAGAAGATTCTTATATACATGCCGTGTTCGATTATATTTCAGGAGGGGTTCTCCATTACCGAATCGGAACGCAGAACGCAATGTCTGTTCATGCAGCATACTAAAAAAGAAAAAATGGAGAAAAAAAATTACGGCCAGAAGTCATGACGGAAGTGTGGTTGAAATACACGATGGACTGACTGACTGACAATTCCAGTTTGGTTCAGCTTGAAAAAAAACGGCAACATTTTGTGAATTGCCCACCTCTGATGAATTGACATTTATGGGCAATTTCAAATGGCTGCTGTATACTCGATAACACTACTGACAGTTGTTAGCACTACTGTATGTGGTTGAGTGGACCCGTGGGTAGATTTCTTGCTCCCAGTAAGCAAAAGGAAAAGGCGAAAAAGCAGTTAGGGTCAAAGGTGCAGCACATCAGCCGTCAATCCCCATTGCCCTCTAAAAATGCCATCTTGAATTACATTTCATTTTTGGTTCTGTTTATTTTAATGTCCGAAATGGCACATAAATGGTGGATATGGTGCATGCATCCTGTGTGCTTGTGTTTTTGTTTTGTTTTTTCCTGACTGTACATCATCATCATCTTTCTTTTGCTGGGGTCGTGTATTGTAGGGGTCACCAACATGGTGCCCACGGGCGGCAGGGACCCCCACCCCACCCACTCCCCCAAGGACCACGTTGCGAGTAGCATGCAAGCCAGTTGTAAAAATGGTTCACCAGTCAACGAGAAACATGTCGTCGACGTGCCGATTTGAAAATGTAACCACTTGAAGAGATTTTGAGAAATAAAATGTGTTTTCTACCCTGTTAACGCATGTTTGGTCATTATTAGTGAGAAATCCTTGCCGTGATCAGTGTGTTTACACAGATGAATCACGTTCATGAACAAGAAGATCAATTCAAGGTAAATTGAGCAAATGTGTTATTTCCGAATTGGGGATCAAACCGGAATCACAGGTTGGTGACCCCTGGTGCTTTCTAAACAGGGCTGTTTTGTTCTTAATCTAATTTCTTCTCTAATACGCAGGTGGAGAAGGAGAAGATTCATGACCATGAGCGTCAATGTTCTTACGAACACCTCAACCTGCTTCTGCATTTCATCATGGGAATCAAAGTGAGCCTGGAGAGCCTGCAGCCTCAGAGCCTGGATGTAGCTGGCCACAAGCTGCACGAGCTCCACCAGTCCCTCAGAGACTTAGAATTCAAGATGAGCCAGCTAGGCGGAGGCGGCGCCGTAGCTTCCACCTCCTTCACGCCGCTGCCCAGCGCTTTGGGGGCTGCCCTGGAGCTACAGCTCCAAAGTGAAAAGACCAAGGTCGTCGAGCTCAGCCGACACTGCCAAGAGCTGGAGCTGAAAGTGAATACGTTTGAGAACATCGTTTGCGTCCTCAACCGAGAAATGGAGCGCTCCTGCGCCGCCATGGAGGCCTACAACCGGCAACATAGACTGGACCAGGACAAAATTGAGATCCTCAATAACAAGGTGACAAATGGCACACTGGAAATGTCTTTGTCTGTCACAAATATCGAGATTGTGCTAAAGTAAGTATGAAAGCTTGTTCAAGCAGGCATATTCCAACAATTTTGGCATTTCGTAGGTAGGTTCAGAGCCATAACAGAGGCACGGCACACCTTTTGAAAAGCCCGTACCTCGCTGAGCTGCGCAGGTTTGCACGTCTGTACGCGCACAACAAATGTGTTGGGTTCGTTCAATGTTGCAAACGGTTGCAAAGGCGTTGCAAAGATGTGGCACAGCCATTCCTAAGCAGGTTTAATAGTTGTAAACAGTTTTTCCGGTCGGCATCAAATTTAAACATGTTCACAATTTTTTATTTATTTTTTTGCGACAAAAAAAAATAACTGTTTGAGACCATCAAAATTGTTGGTGAACGTCTTTGCGGCCCTGACAAAAAGACATTTTTGCTCCTCTCGGTGAGATCCAGCCGTCAGGGCATTCTGCCACTCAAAGTGTGAACTTTTACACCCAGTTTTACCTGCCCTGTTGCGTTGGAAACAATTTTCAGCCGAAGAAATATTTTATGTACTGAAAGATCTATTTCATATTCGAGTCACAATTACAAACCATATCACCATATACTCGTGGAGTTATCCGACTATGCAAGATGTTATGTCACGAAGTGACAGCACACCCATTTGCTGCAATATCGCACATTGCTGGGTTTGCTTTGAATGGCAAAAGTGGCTTTTTGTATTTTGCAGCGTGCCATGAATCTTGATAGAGTTCAACTTTCAGTTCTATCTGGTTTTGGGCCATTGCTTGATGCATGATGAAGCTTCAGTTTGGATGCATTTTTCTTTAAATTGCCAGACAAAATGCTTTTGTTGACTTCAGCATTCATTCTGCTGCTATTGTCATGAGTTATACCATCAGCCAAGAACAGATGCAGCGATGCAAGCGCAAGCCTTGACATTACCTCCACCATGCTTCACAGATGCGCTTGCGTGTTTTGGATCAGAAGCCGGTTTGGAAAGTGGGCTAGGTAACGCTGACCCAATTTCATTGACCAACCAGTCCAAGCTTAGAGGAGGACCCACCTCTTCCTCCAGTGTTTCATCTTATTAAATGGACTCTGACATTATTCTAACCGACATTGTGTAGCACCATATTACGTGAAATGTCGACTCTGCATCCATTGCAGCCTGGTCATCCTGGAAGGGGGGGATTCTCCCATCTGCGGACCCTTCTCAATCCCCCCACTCCCCCTTTGTGCTCGTGCGAGTGAATGAAATTAATATTTGTCAGCTGCGGTGAAGACTTTTAAGACTTTGTGGTGATTAAGGCTGATACAGTATAAATTTGACTTGACTTTTGACTTGACGAATTGTTTTGTGAAGCACATGTAGATTTACAGTATTTTTTGGAAGACTATCGGTGAATTATCATTCTCGAGTTTTTGGAATAAAGCCCGCACCAACCCCTTAAATCAAATACCGCATGTGCTGGATGATGCCCCCATTCCTGCACCATTGCTATAGCAACCGGTCAGATGGGTCAATAATGTGGCCCAGTCTGTATAGGGCGGCGGTCGGCAACATGCGGTTTGGGTTAGGGTTTGGGTTTGGGTTAGGGTCAGGGTCAGGGTTAGGGTTAAGGGTAGGGTTAGGGGTTAGGGTTAGGGTTAGGGTTAGGGGTTAGGGTCAGGGTCAGGGTCAGGGTTAGGGATTAGGGTTAGGGTTAGGGTTGGGTTTAGGGTAGGGGTAGGGGTAGGGTTAGGATTAGGTTAGGTTAGGGTTTGGGTTCGGGTTGGGGTCGGGGTCAGGTTTAGGGGTTAGGGTTAGGGTTAGGGTTAGTGGACATTACTGAGCTTTATAAAAAATGTTTGAAAATGGAAAAAGATTTTGATAGTAGGCTAAGATAGCTCAAATAGATATAGATGTTGCAGCTCCGAAAAAGGAGAGCTGTGGTGTTGGTTTTTTAAACTGTACACTTTGTTTATGCTTTTAGGAGTCTCGACAAACACAGACACGTCTGTGTCCGACTCCGTGCCTTCTCTCATCTCGTTTGACTCGAGAGGCGTTCAAAGACAGCCTCAGAAAAACGGAAATTAATCATCACTTCACTGACACTAAGAAAAGCGAAAATAATGCACCAAAACAAAAAATCAAGCGAGGAAATTACAAAATAAATTCTATGGGGGCGTTTGTGAACACACAACAAAGGAATGAATAACAAACAATTCCGCGACAGTCCAGTCTCCTACATACAGTACATACAGCATGTGTTTCCTTCATTGTAAGTTTTAAGTTAAGAAAACCTTTATTAGTCTCGCAATGGAGAAATTCCCAATTCACAGCAGCAAAGTTATGAAAGGAAGAAGTAGAACAAAAAAATATAGGAGCTGCTGGAAAGGCAGCCACTCTCGCGGCGCCATTTTGAAGTCAAAATAACAAAAATAACACAACACAACACAACACATAGGACACAGACAGTCGTGCAATCTTCACCAATTTTCTGCATACACGTTGTCTGAAGCAGTTATAGATGAAAGAGGAGAGGATCAAAGTGTCCTTTCACCAGTGGATCAGAGACGTCATGCTGAAAATGTGCACACGTCTGCTACAAGCTAAGTTTTGAAAGCAAACACGAAGCTGTAGCATCCATTGACGAAAAGAGATTTGTTCACTTCTCCTGTCCCACGTAATCCGCTTCAAACTCCAAGCCGCGACTCCCAGTTCCAAATCCGCATCGGCGCTCCGCGCTAACGCTCCTTTCTTCTCATCGTCGGCTCCTCAAGCCTTACATCCATCCAGCCGCAGACCGTTCAACAGCACCGATCTCTCCGCTGAACAAAGCGGGGCTGTGAAAAATGCTGCCCCGGGACTGTCCAGCAACGACAGTCAAATTGCGCCGACATTCCTCCCAGTTAAAAACAGTGCTGGTATACCCATGCTGCCGAGAAGGCGCAACCACCCAGCACAGAGTCTCCTCCTTGATGAATGTCGTTTTTTTGTCCTCTTTCAACATTTTGGGTTGCCGACCCCCGGTATAGGGTCAGATCCCATTTGGACACTTGCTCAAACAGTGTGGACAGTCAGCCCTCAAAATCAAATTGGAGGAGGAATCTGATTGGAATCAGAAATTCCTGCAGCCTGAACGCGTCTATAAATATTGCATTGCATTTCTATTTTGAAAGGAGTTCAGGTGCTATTGTATTTGACTTGGGGAATTTGTGGATTTATCAACCATCGCAAACAGAGTGTGTTTGTTGTTGAGGGTCTTACGAATGATTTCAGAAATTAGCTTTGCATCGTCAAATAGAGCAAGCCATTGTCAATACTTTAGGTTGGTTAATAGTGAATAAAAATAACACCGACATGTTTGTACTGACCAATCATTGAGAGTTGTTAAAAACAAAAAAAGTATGGAATTTATCAAATTGTGACATTGGAGGTCCCGTTGCCAGCAATCTCTATATTTATATATGTTCAGAATGTAAAGCATTGTATATTCCTTTCCTTCCTAAAAGACAAAAGACAGTAAAAACAGTCAATCAGATTCAGCTACAAAATTCACATTTTGTCTACATCATGTACAATAATTCAAATGATTCGAATAATCATTTTGATTTTTCTTGAGTATGAAAGTTCATTTGTGTGTGTGGTTAAGGTTCGTCAGCTGGAGAGAACTGTGAGCTTGCGGGACTTGTCCATCGTAGAGATGGAGGGGAAGATGAGGGAGATGTCAGCAGCCACATATGATGGCATCTTTGTGTGGAAGATCTCCGATTTTACAAAGAAGAGGCAGGACGCTGTGGCTGGCCGAGCTCCTGCAATGTTCTCTCCTGGTAATTATCCGAAGATAAGCATTTCGATTATTGTTGAGAGGCTGATGAGTCTTTCTTTTTTGATGCAATAACATACATTCTCATGTTTTCTAGCCTTTTATACCAGTAAATATGGCTACAAGATGTGCTTGCGTATTTACCTAAATGGAGATGGGACAGGAAGAGGCACCCATTTATCTCTGTTCTTTGTGGTGATGAGAGGACACAGTGATGCACTCCTTAAGTGGCCTTTTAATCAGAAGGTAACGCTTATATACTAAGTAAAATGTCATCCATCCATCCATCCATTATCCGAACCAGAGGGTCGCGGGCGTACTGGAGCATATCCCAGCTGTCTTCGGGCAGTAGGCGAGGGACACCCTGTACTGGTTGCCAGCCAATCACAGGGCACACATAGACAAACAACCATTCATACTCACAATCACACCTAAGGACAATTAAGAGTGATCAATTAACCTACCAAGCATATTTTTGGAAATGTGGGAGGAAGAGTGCCCGGAGAAAACCCACACAGGCACTTAGAGCCCAGTGAGATATAAAATGTGTGTGTGTGTGTGTGTGTGTGTGTGTGTGTGTATACAGTGAAACTCCTCTACAACGAAATCATGTTTGCAGCAAGAAATTTTTCACAACAGGGGTTTTTTCACTGTAGCAAATTTGAACTCAGATGTAAACACACACACACACAAACATATGTGTACACACACACACACACACACACACACACACAAACGTATGTGTACTCTTTATTTTTATTCCAATAGTGCATAAGTATGAGCACACACTTATTTGTCACTTCATATAGTCTGTGTAGAAAGAAAAAAAAAGGGAAAGAAATTGCGAAATGTACGTTCAGCATTCACTTTCACTTACATCAATGTCTTGGATAATGTATTTTATTTTGCTTGCTCCGTCTGTCATTTTGATCACTTTTACCCTCTCTTCCAGCGTCAGAGCGTTTCTTGTCTTAGCTGCTTGACATCCAAAGGTCCATTTTGTAGCCATTTTAGCAATGCAACGTTCATGCTGCGTCCGAATCTAACAATAACAGATACTTCCTGGACCCGGTGGCTTTTCTTTCCACCATCTCACTGTCTCTAACTCGACCTCCCCTCGATCGCCACCCAAGACAGCGTTGATCAGCTGATGTCATGCAATGAACTTTTAAGCCAGCCATGAGACGCTTCGTAGTCCTCGATGGCCATAGGTAGCACGATGGAACTCGCCTTCTCTCTAATTAGCGCTCCAGTTAGTGTAAGGTTTTTAGCATGATAACAAGTAAAGCATTCCAGGAAACGTTCGTTTATTTGACGGTCTGTCGAGCCACAAGCAATTTACTCTGAGCAGCTAATCGGATGCATTCCACTCTATCTTCCACGGATCTAGTTACAGTATCTACACACATACTGTAGCTGAAGTAACCGCAATGACTTTTTAGAGCCAGAGGGTGTCAGTAATGAGTAACAAAGTAACACAACAGCTCCCCCTGAATACAGTATATTATCAGTCTCATTTGCGTGATCTACCAAGAACAATGAGTTGCAGTGGAAATGCAAACCATCTGGGCCACTGAAAGTTTGTATTCCCTGGAATTTATATAACCAGGAACTAAAGGTTCCCGGGCCTGTTGCTGGAAAAGGAGCTATTGAGGTACAAGCTTGGTTGTGGAACAAATGAAAAACTCTTAAATGGTGGCACCACTGTATAACAACTGGCCTTTTTACCGCATGTTGGAAAACTTGTTTTAAGGAAGCTGTCCACATCTGTACCCAGGTCACCCTAATGCTGCTTGACCAGAACAACAGGGAGCACATCATCGATGCGTTCCGGCCCGACATCTCGTCCTCATCCTTCCAGAGGCCTGTCAGCGATATGAACATTGCCAGTGGCTGCCCGCTCTTCTGTCCACTCTCCAAACTGGAATCTAAAAACTCTTACATTCGTGATGACACCATCTTCATCAAGGCCATCGTAGACCTCACTGGGCTCTAAATTGAAATCAGACATTTGTATTACCACTAAGTGACATTTTTCTTTTGAGTCTGTTATTTGGCAATATGCAAGAGTTTGTAAACTTAACTGCCAATGTTTCTCTTCGTGTACCCATCAACGACAGTGTTCTAAAAACACCAACACAAATAATTATTTGCTACCAAAACACATTACTGAGTGGACCATTAGTACTTCACTGAATTGGTATTTTTTATTTAACCAATATAGTTTAGCGAGTTATTAAAATAACCGTGGTGAAATGACAGTGTGCCTGCCTCATATAACATGGTTGAAACGCATACGGTTCATAAGGAAAAATAATCCCAAGATTTTGTTTATTCCATTTTAACATCTATTTTTTTAAGTTTCCCCCAGCACATGTATATGATGGACCAAAACGGATACCAACACATGTGCTGTTCATTTTGCCCCCCCCCCCCCAAAAAAAAACTGGATTGTAGTTGCATTAACTTGTTTTTTTTTTTTTTGATTTGATTAAAGGAGCAGTATGCTGTTGATACCACTTCACTTTTTCAACCGTGATCAGCGTGTGATTGTGGACTTGACTTGAATTCCATGAATTCTGAGTGCAGTACTTAAATCATGAATGTTGTGTAGTGTATGTGTGCATCTGAATGTATGAGTGCTTTTATTTATTTTATTTTTTTACTCTTGAGTTTTGTAACAATAGTCAAGTTGAATAGCCAAATTCCACCAGATGAAACTTTTTTGACCATACATTTCAGGGGTGTCAAAATTCATTTTTGCAGCGATTTTAGCAAGCATCATGAAAGTTGCCATCTTTGATTTGCTTTCGCGGGCCACATAAATGAAGTGGCGGTCCAAATCTGGCCCCCGGGCCTCTAGTTTGACACCTGTGGTATATATGGGCATATCTCACCCATTGTGCACTTCAGTTTAACTATGGCTGTTTTACTAATACAGTAACTGATGTACTAACAGTCGCTGTGATCATCTGAGGTTTGTGTATAGTCAAAATGGGCAGTTATTACGCTAATTTGAGATTGAACGGGGAAGCTATTGTTGTCTTTTACATCCCCTAAAATATTATTTCAGTGTTTCAGTGTTTCTTTACGATGGAACCTTCTTGAGGAGGAACAGCGGTAACTTATGGTTGATTATAAAAAGTCGGTGTTTGCATATAAATGGAGATGGAAAAAAATTGTTGCCATATCTTTTCTTTACCGTTTTCATTCATATTTATAATAATTATTATTTTTTAAAATGAAACAAAAAAATTCCAAATACTGTAATTGAACAAGTCGCAAAGTCAGCTCCAAATCAGCCACGACCCTCAATGGGTTAAAACTAATTATTAGCACCGAACGCCCATTCCACTCTGCGGTGATTGGATGAAAACTTTGATTGCGCCATGAAGAATCTTTCTAAATAGCTCCACGTACATGTAATCGAAAGTACACATTCTGTGTATCTGCAGGGTAAATGGTGTGCTCAAAAAACACAATACCTCCCCAAAAGAGTCAATGTGAACTCAGTTCGGTCCGTCTCATGTACGATATTTCAGTCAGTGTGTCGAGTGATGTGTTCAGAGGAAGTGGATGTCATCGTCGGTTTCAAGTCTGCTTGCTGCAGCGTTGGTGTCTTCATAGCTATCCGATCGGAAGTTATTCATTGTTGTTTTTCCATTAATTCACCATTGTTTTTACTTGCTTAATAATTGTGAGGTCTCAATCCATCTGCGGGACGGGCCTCTTATAAAGATTGAACAGTCCTAATGACCTTTTGTAATTATTATTGATACTACAATTGGCTGGGAACCAGTCCAGGGTGTACTCCACCTCTCGCCCGAAGTCACTCGGTCAAGGTTCCGGCTTTACCAATGACCCTGATGAGGAAAAGCGATATAGAAAATGGATGGATGAAAATATGTGGTCGTATTTGTTTGCTGACTTGAAGAAGGCTTTTTCTTGTCATATTTGACCATATGGGGTCTCGATCATTATTTGGCAATTTTTGCATCGATTTTTCTTGTTCCATTTCTAAATGTAAGTACCGGCACTTTTTGTTCCTGAGAGAAAAAAAAAATCTTATGGTCCTATTTTCTTTGCCAACTTTATGAGTTTAATGATCTACTCTTTGCATTAAAAGTGCCTGTATGATTTTGTTTAATGTTCCATGAAGTCACTGAACGTGAATGTGCTTTTCTAACAAAACTATTTTGAACTTTTTATGTGAATTTGGAATTGTCATTGTTTTACACTTTTATTTGCCAAAGTCTCAGTGACACACATTGTTTCAGTCATCAATTACAAACTCGAAACATGAATGTAATCACATTAAAGTGAGATATTGTCATTTCCATCTAAATTGTGTGTGATTTTGCAACTCAAATGGTATTCATTACCTGTGCACAAGAGGGGCAAGTAAAAGCTTTGCAACCAAAAGACAAGCCATTTAGCCACAACAAAATGAACTGTGGCATTCTCCTGTGACAGCGTGGCCAGACAGTCGGCAGAATAATGAAAATAATAGCCAGAAATGTTTACACTGTACAGTTTTGCACGGAGTGTGTCGATCATTTGGAAATTGAGGGTAAAGCAGTGAGTTACAAAATTAAAAACTCAATCCCAAACTGTTGTTTGGGCTTTTAGTTTTGCAAACTCTGTGAGTGGTTTTGCGATACATATTAGGGGGAAATTGTCCTAAAAGAATAATGTTAGTTTTAGTACTCAAAAATATACCGTGATCATTGGAATTATAATTTATTTTCCGATTGGAGGCACACATAAAAAACAAAAATCATGTCTCACAATCCTAAAATGATTGTCGTAAAATTCATATTTGACACAGCCAATGTCGTTTGCCCGAGTAGCTTGGCAGAGTGCACTACTTAATTTTTACACTAGGTGGCAAGGTAAGAAAGGAGAAGAAGTCGATGTTGGTTCTCAACGCTCGTGTTTCACTAATAAAGTGTTTCTCCCCACCGCGACTATTACTATCAATTGTCTATAAAATACACCTCTGAGTATTGTATCCTTATTAACACACAATATCGATAGTGACGTTGATTTTCTTCATCTGTGTTTTGGACGGTGTGTCTTTTAAGGGTTTGTTCACTGCACTTTATTTCTCCTGCTGTGGGTGTGCGTGTGCGTGACGTGCGCGCGCGCGCGCGTGTGTGTGCTTGTGCATAGGCAAGCTTTTTTCTGTACTAGAATAAAGTGTCAGTTAAAAGCAATTAGTTTTGGTGGCAATGCGCTCAGATTGTAGGAGTGCTTAAGGAACATTAGCTCGAAAGTGTAGTTTTTTTTTTCATTGAGCTTGCACACGCGCACACAAACACACGCACACGCAAATATACACTTGTACACATATCAGGGCCAATAATTCAAACCTCAGTTTTGTCCTGATTGTTGAAATGCTCTGTCATCCATGACGTCATATCTAAAATACAATTTCAAAGGGTTCCAATAGGCCCTGTATAGTGAGGAGTCACTCACAGAATTCTCATTTGCTCTCAAAATTATTATTTTTTTGTTTGATTTCATGTTTTAATGCTAATTGTTGAAAGATGCCCCCATTAAGAAAAATATTGGATTTAAGTCTCAACATAATACTTTGTATATACACAAGAACTGTGTCTACTAACGCATCCACCCATCATTTAGCCGAACTGCTGGAGCCATTCCCAGCTGTCTTCAGGAAGTAGGCGGATTGGTCGCTAGCCAATGATAGACGAACAACCATTCGTGCCCACACCCACACCTAGGGACAATTTAGAGTGTTCCACGAAACTACCGTGCATGTTTTTTGAATGTGGGAGGAAACTGGAGTACCCAGAGAAAACCCACACAGGCACCGGGAGAACATGCAAACTCCACACAGGAATGCCGGAGTCGGAATCGAACCCTGCACCTCTGCACTGTGAGGCCGACGAGCTAACCACTGGACTACCAAGGTGCCACCGACTAAACACATTTGGAGGATAATTACATCACGCGAGACAAGTTTTTGTAAAAATGTAAAATCTTTTAAAGTGGCATCTTACCCAATGGCTCAGGGAAGGTGACAATGATTTTTTGAGACAATGAATTACAATTTTTCATGCTGTTTTGGTTGACTTTCCAGATTACAATGTATGCAAAGCTGCCCACTTTTGACATATATTGAGGTCCAAATTATATTGCGTCTTATCTGGTATTCAGGGTTCGAAGAAATTACTAACATAGATAATCGCTGCTGCTATCATTAATAATATTATGATGGACAATTTAGGGGCATTTTTAGAAGGTTTTGTCAATATCCATGGTTCGAGGTTTCTTCAAAGTATATCTTAGGCCTGCAGGTTTCTTATAATGTGTGACAAATTTCTGTAGCAAAGAGGAAATTGTCATTAAAAAAACATCCTTTAAAACAAAGTTTTATTGTAATACAGTTTACAGAGAAACACCTGTTGTTCACCCAGTTATAAACAAACAAATCAATAAGAACAAAATAAACTTACACAAGCATTCTTTTGATGGTCAGTGGTTCGGTATCCTGCCACGGCGGGAAACGGGGGCTTGAAAACATTTAGCAGTTTTCTAGTTAGCTCATCCAAACATGTTCAACGACATAATGAGCTTGCTAGGTTTTTACATTTAGAGCGTCAAACTCTTGTGTGTCACAACACGACAAATCTTTTTGCGACATATATCTATTGTATTCGCATTATTCCAAGTATGAAAAAAAAAATATACTCAATAATAGGTCCTGCCTTGGTTTCATCAAACACATGAATATAAATGAGTGTCTTAAAGGGGACATATGAAAAAATGCAATTGCTTGTATCCAAATAGTTGAGTCAGAGAGTGCTTAACCACTCACCAAGTGTGATATGGAATAAGCACGCCAATCTTTTGAGCTGCCCATTTCTGAAAACGTGTCTCTGAGCGAACCATTCTGAATTTTGCATCACCGTGACCAACTGTGAGACTAACAGAACCTCCATAACGCGTTTCTCCAACCATGACTTGGCGACAAGTGGTGAGGAGTCCCAGTTTTCGGAACAACCAAAGGGGGTCTTCGTGTCCGGCCAAATGCGTGCGCCACAATCACTATCTGAAAAGTGTAAAAAAAAATAAAATAATGTGTGGCTTGGTTTAACCCTTCATGGGAGAGGCACAAGCTGCCTCCCCCATGAACACAGCCTGAAGCTCCGCCCCAAGTTGTCATGGCACTTGAAGCCAATTGGCTCTGTTGAACAAGGGTTGCATGGCCAGTGGCTCAATCGCCTGAGACCGAACCAATGAAATTGAACGTTATAAGTGGATATTACGTGAGTCGCTGCAATTATGCGAATGCATTATGATCAAGGAATACCAAGGATGTTTTATCAAGTTGCCTGGGAACCTTTTGGAATGGTGAAAAATGCGTAATATGTCCCCTTTAATGCACAGCGCAGTGGGGGGGGGCTCTCAAAATGAGTGGAAAGCATTGTACCCAATCTGTTTTTCTCTTTTCGTATCAACACCTATCCTATCATTGATTAGCATGTGTAGAGGGGTGTGAGGAAACCAGAGGAGGATAAAGTGGCACAGAGACAACAAAGTTTAGTCACACAAAGACCAACAAATGGCAATTTACGTGGAGGGTTTCAAGGGGGCGGGGCGGGGGGGGGGGGTGTCAGGTGTGGGGCAGGGAGGGTAGTATCTTTGATTGGACTTGTGCTATCTCTATTCCAATGTTGTAATCATCGATGTGCTTTGCCTGCCGTAAGACCTTATTTTCCAACTGTGAAATGCACAAAGTTAACATGGCTCGGCTAGTGAGATGCGTCAATTCACGACTGTACATAACGAAATGCCGGAGCTGCACACATGCCTTGCGACGAATGCTGCACACACAAGAGATTTGGATCATCGGGTCTTGCGCAATTGTTTTGTTCTCTTTGGCGTGTGACTTAGAATGTGTTCGGGCTTCAATTAAGTCCAGTTTGCAACATGCATATACGTTTTGGCACAGGCAGCAAGGGGGGGTGGGGGGTATAGGCAGCCTGTAAGAGAAGAGTAAGTTGTGTTGATCTGCATGGAAGCAGCACGGGCCTTGGCAGTGGCTTTGGTTGTTGCATGGCGGGGAGAGGTTTAGGTTTGGGTTGAGGTGTTTTGTGGGGAACGGTAGCAATGTTGTTGCAGTTGTTGTCGAGGCGATGCGCTTATGAGCGTTTCCTCCGTCCCTCCAGATTCCTGAAGTTGGATGGCCTAATTTTCATCTCTGCAAACTCAATGGAGTGCTCGTGGCCCTTCCAGTGGAACCAGTTGACACCCTGAGGACGGACAAGTGCAATTCGTTTCAAAAGAGGAATGGCTGCGACCACATTTTCGCGGGACACTTTGCATAAAAGTACAACTGATGATGTTGCGGTGGGAATATTCAGCCCCCGTTTCATGAATTTGTCAACTGAGCTCCGTCTCTCTGAATCCTTTCATCCAAATAGCGCAGCCGGTTGAAAGAAGTCGCCCATATACCGCACGTGTTGTATTTCTGCCAGCGTGCCCCGTTGTACGTCGTACTGCGAATCAATCGTACCTTGCTGTGACTGTTATCACCGTATCTTCCCATGAGGTTGACACGGTGGCAGTTTTTATACCAGAAGGCGCCCTTGTATGAAAGAGCACAGTTGGTAACAGCGATGTCGTTGTCATGGTCATAAGTGGAGAAAGGACGCCCATGGTGGTAGGTCATTGAATCACCTTCAAAGACAGACAAGGCGGTCAACTGTGGTTGAGCTACATTTTTTTTTTTGTGTACGCTACACAGGAGATTTTAAGTCCAAGAAGTTGAAATACTTTGGTTGGCTTTTATTCATTCTTACCTGCCGTTCCGCTGTATCCCCCAACATGGACTTTATAGCGAGTCCTTGGCTCGGAGACAGAGAACTTGTCGTAGTGAGCGTAGGCCGTTTCTCCTTTGTCCCTGAGGTCCACACGCAGCTCATACTGACCGCCTGCTGTAATCTTATGCAGGTTGGACAGACCTGAGGGGCAAAACAAAGTGTTGCAATTGCACTTTGGAGGATAGTGAAACACAACGTTTCCAAAGTTTCACATCCACAGTGTGCAGTATTTTTACTCACTTGAGTGCTCAGCTTGAGACCAAACTTATCTGAGTGTATTCTGCCGATCACTCACCAAACAAATACCGGTCATTACGGTAAAAATGTCAACGGGTGTCGAACGTACTCTGCTTTCCTTCACTGTTTCAAAATGAACACGAATAACTTGGGACAACATTTTTCCAGACATGGACGTGACGCTAATGTACTTAATGATTATTGAGTATGAAAAGTATGAAAACAGTAGCCGAACGGAATACAGTGTCCAGAATCTGGTACAAACGTATTTTGTGAGTGATTTACTAGAAATTACCCAGCCAGAATTCATCATTCATGTCTCCAAAGCCGGCTGTGTAATTCTTCCAGTTGCGGAAAAACTCCAGTCTGCCACTTTGACGTTTGAGGAAAATCTGTCATGGGGACAAAAAGGGACAATATGTGATTTTGCAGTTTGAACGTCCGGATGTACACTAGGTGACTTTCGCAGACGGGCCAGCTTCACGAGGAGATGTTGTCAAAACATGATTATAGCCATAATTTTAAAGCGATAATATCGTACTAGTGTATTCAGAGGAGCGGCCCGGTGGTCCAGTGGTTAGCGCGTCAACCTCACAGTACAGAGGTACCGGGTTCAATTCCAGCTCCGTGGGTTTTCTCCGGGTACTCCGGTTTCCTCCCACATTCCAAAAAACATGCACGGCAGGCTGATTGAACGCACTAAATTGTCCCTAGTTGTGATGGGACAATGGGCGTGGATGGTTGTTCGTCTGCGTGTGCCCTGCGATTGGCTGGCAACCGGTTCGGGGCGTCCCCCGCCTACTGCCCGAAGACAGCTGGGATAGGCTCCAGCACCCCCTTGTGAGGATAAAGCGGATCGGAAAATGGATGGATGGATGGATGGATGAATGTATTCAGAGGTTTCATGAAATATAACATACAATAAAATGTATTTAAAAAAAATAAATATGCTGATCAAATGCCTTGATGTGAGGCAGTAGAAATTTAGCATTAATAATGGGAGTGGTGAAGTTACTTTCTAAATGACGTTATAATAAAGAAAAGTGCATTAAGCTAGAGTGATGATAAAAATCCACCCATTTTCAACAACGCTTATCCTGAACGGGGTTGCAGGGAGTTGATGAAGCATATGCCAGCTGACTTTGGACGGAAGGTTGACTACACCCTGAACTGGTCGCCAGTCAATCTTTTAAAGAATTTGAAAATGATGCCAAAATAATGTTTACCGTCTCTGTCCAACACATGTTAAATACGTCAGGGACTCACAATCCATCCGCCTCCATCAGTGGTCATGTCGCAGTTGACTTGAAGGGGCTGGCTCTCATCTCCCCCCAGATAGATGGTATAAAGGCCAGATGTGATTTCACCATTTAGCAAGGCCTGGGAACAGTCCCTTGGATATTTGTAGAGCACACCAGCTAGAAACACGAATGCATATACACACACACACACACGCACACACACACACACGCACACACACTCACTTAAATTCTGGCTCTCTAATGATGTAGCGCAACACAAGTGACTGTTAAATGAAAATCATTTGATTTTGTCTCTTTAACTTTAATATTTAATTGCCAAGCAATGCCTTCAAATTAAACGCAAGAATAAATATGTGGCCTGGAAAACAAATATGAGACAGAAATGAAGACAGAAAATCCAAATAAATAATGAAGCCGCCTTTGTTATATTAATAATCTACATTTACCACAAAATGCCGGAGCTCCGTCTCCCCAGGGCAACAAGTTGTAGCGCACACAAACCATTTTATAGATGAACTTAGGAAGTGACTGACAATATGTTCTTTTAATCTGGGAAGTAAAATATGAAATGTTTCCAAATACCCCCCTGCAATGTGCTCATGTACCTCAAAGTTGGGAAACGCCACTGCAGTCGAGCATCAGTGCTAACCGGATCAAAGAACCAGCGAATACCAATATCAGGAGGTCGACAAGCAGGAGTGTCTTATTGAATAACTTCCCGTGGCACACGGTTTGATAATCATTGAGCTATGAAGAAACACAATGTTTATTTTGTAGCCTGATCTATTTATGGGGGAAATAATAAGGACTTATAGGTTGAAAATCCTGTCGAATGCCCCCCCCCCCCCCCCCCATGCAGTGGCCATGTTGTGCTCTACTTACAGGTCGTGAAGACAGTGCTGATGACTCTGCTTCTCTTAGGACCAGCGATGGCCTGCAGCCTAACTGAGTATTCTGTTGAGGCGCTGAGCTGAACCATGTTGTAGGAAACTGCAGTGGGACTGAGAACCACCTCCTGAGATGAGGTCAAAAGATGTCACGTTACTGAAAGCATTCTTTATGGTGAAAATGGGAAATTACAGAACAAATATTAGCAATGTCTGTCTTTAAAAGGTCAGAATACATGAAGTGCAATATCTATTTACCCGGATGATGCCGTCAGCAGACTCAAAACTGAGGATGTACCCAGTAATGTCAGCACGAGGGGGCCTCCAGCTCAACATGGCTGATTCTGTCTGGATGTTGCTCGCTGCCAGGTCCTGGGGGGCATCCACATCTTAACAGAAAAAGGCTTTTTAGCGGCTACGAATTGCAATGCTCTCGTCTAACGCACCACAATTTGTGTTTTGATGAACATTTTCATGAATTCAATCGGCAATTCAAATGCTGGATTCTTGAACGGAAACAAAAGCCCACCTGTGATGAACTCGGTTGTTGTGACCGCGCTCTTGGCCAAATCCCTAATGGCATAGACCTTGACGGTATATCGTGTTGCTGGCACCAAGGTGGTCATCACAAACTCCACCACATTTCCTGACACACGTTCCATCACCGGAGCCACTGTGGGGGTCGGGGGGGGGGGGCATGGCAAAAATGACACAGCATGAGAGTCTTTGTTACGTCTCGGCTGGATTCCTGTCATGTCCTTTATTTTGGAAGCTAGCCAGTCCTCCCTCGAGCATCTCCAGTTGGTCCAAAATGCCGATGAACTTCCTTCACTGACTCCCGTACATTTCATTACATCTTTAGATACTTTGATTTCTTTTCAAATCTTTAAATGGCCTCGCTCCACCTTAACTCTCTTCATTGATAACAGCACTTAATTTGTGCTATGATAAAAATACTTGATTCGTGTTATTAATTTACTGTTTTCACTGTTCTCTTGGTTGTTTAATGACTGATTTTTACTTCATGCGTGGTAATTCGTATGCAGCAAGGGTTGTTTTAAAGTGCTATGTTCATAAAGTTCAGCTGAGAGGGCTTGGGTGTAGTTTAAGTCAATTAAAGGCTTAATTTAAATATGTTTAATGATGGGCGGCCCGGTAGTCCAGTGGTTAGCACGTCGGCTTCACAGTGCAGAGGTACCGGGTTCGATTCCAGCTCCGGCCTCCCTGTGTGGAGTTTGCATGTTCTCCCCGGGCCTGCGTGGGTTTTCTCCGGGTGCTCCGGTTTCCTCCCACATTCCAAAAACATGCATGGCAGGCTGATTGGATGCTCTAAATTGTCCCTAGGTGTGAGTATGAGTGTGGGCGTGGATGGTTGTTCGTCTCTGTGTGCCCTGCGATTGGCTGGCAACTGATTCAGGGTGTCCCCCGCCTACTGCCCGTAGACGGCTGGGATAGGCTCCAGCACCCCCCGCGACCCTAGTGAGGGTCAAGCGGTTCGGAAAATGGATGGATGGATGGATGTTTAATGATGTGTGAGAAAAAGTAGTACAGGCATCCAACGCCTGACAATGAAGCTCTTCGAATCACTTCAGCGTCTTTGCAAATATGGCAAATAGGCTATCATGTATGGATGTTCACAGTTCGTATTTGGTAATTGTTCTCGGTTTCAAGCAATGTATATCCATTCTTACCCGAGTCTGCACTGTAGGAAATAACGTAGCCATCTACTGTAGCGATCGCAGGCTGCCAGAGAAGTAGAGCTTTGGTGTCTGTGATATTGACTGCAGTCAGACCACGGGGTTTATCTAAAGCTGTAACACAAACAAACACAGTAAAACATGAAGCTGGTGGGGAAGTCTGGAAAGTGCGATGGCATCCAATTCAAGAATAATTTCTTGGATGCATACAGGTCTTTCTAAAAAAAAAAAAAGCATATTATGATAAGGTTCATTATTTGTCTGCGATGTACTGATAAACATTAGGCTTTCATATATTTTAGGTTCATTACACACAACTGAAGTAGTTCAAGCTTTTTATTTTAATATTGATGATTTTGGCAAAAAAAAATAAATAAAGGAAAAACCAAAAATCCCTATCTCAAAAATAATGTGCATATTTCATCCGACCAATTGAAAAAAGTGTTTTCAATTCCAAAACAAAAGTCAAGCGTCAAATAATTATGTTCAGTTATGCACTCAATACTTGGTCGGGAATCCTTTTGCAGAAATGACTGCTTCAATGCAGCGTGGCATTGAAGCACGCCTGTGCTCAGTGGTTCTGGATGCTTCTACTCCAGACTCAGTTCACTGCTTCCACAGGTCCACCAAGGTCTGGAATCGGCCCTTCTCTATAATCTTCCTCAGGGTCCGGTCACCTCTTCTGGTTGTGCAGCGTTTTCTGCCACACCTTTTCTTTCCCACAGACTTCCCACAGAGGTGCCTTGATACAGCCTGGGAACAGCCTATTCTTTCTGTGTCTTACCCTCTGGTTTGAGGGTGTCAATGGTGGCCTTCTGGACAGCAGTCAGGTCAGCAGTCTTACCCATGATTGCGGTTTTGAGTCATGAAACAGGCTGGGAGTTTTTAAAAGCCTCAGGAATCATTTGGGGTGTTTTAGAGTTAACTCGTTGATTCAGATGATTAGGTTAATAACTCCTTTCGAGTACCTTTTCATGATACTGTATGCACATTTTTTGAGATAGGAATTTTGAGTTTTCATGAGCTCTAAGCCAAAATCATCAGTATTAAACCGATCAAAGACCTCAAATATTTCAGTTACAATAAATCTAAAATGTATGAAAGTAATGAACTTTATCACAATTTTTGGATCTTGCATCTCATTTCACTTGGTAGGTCTTCCTACTGAAGTTTCAAAGTGTCGCAAAGACTGTGTTTCTTTCGTCAGTGTCGCACACATCTTACCAGTAGTGACACTGTCTGATGCAGGCTCACTCTCCCTTTGAGACTTGAGTGCAATGACAGTAACCGCATAGGTGACGCCTGGTATCAGGTTGGGTAGTACGGTCTGTGAGTTTGATCCATCCACTGTCACGGTCTTAGCATTTCCTGAGTGTCCAAACACACGAGCACATACACACACACACAGATTGCAGATCATTCATGGAGGTAACATTTCATCACTGAACTTTTTTTATAAAACACAAAATTACTCAATACAATTACAGTTGTCAAATAATCTGGCAGTCTGAATGAATGATTCCACAATGACATTCAGCCAAACATTATTTTCATGCTGCTAACACCGTTCGCAACTCTGTGCTAACACTGTATCCAATAGCCAACAATGTATCTGTATACAGTCAAAAAGTCAATTTTGCAAAATACATTTGCCGGTATGATTCTCTTGAGCACGGCGGCCCGGTAGTCCAGTGGTTAGCACGTCGGCTTCACAGTGCAGAGGTACCGGGTTCAATTCCAGCTCCGGCCTCCCTGTGTGGAGTTTGCATGTTCTCCCCGGGCCTGCGTGGGTTTTCTCCGGGTGCTCCGGTTTCCTCCCACATTCCAAAAACATGCATGGCAGGCTGATTGGACGCTCTAAATTGTCCCTAGGTGTGAGTGTGGGCGTGAATGGTTGTTCGTCTCTGTGTGCCCTGCGATTGGCTGGCAACTGATTCAGGGTGTCCCCGCCTACTGCCCGAAGACGGCTGGGATAGGCTCCAGCACCCCCCGCGACCCTAGTGAGGATCAAGCGGTTCGGAAAATGGATGGATGGATGGATTCTCTTGAGTCACATTTTTAAGTAGCAGCGTGCCAGCGGTTAAAAGGATTCAGAATTTTTTGGTCGATTTCCTTGACAGAGATCATCATGTTGTTCTAACATGATGAGACTGACCTCCATGAGCAGGCACGTACGTGACCCTATAGCTGTCCACTCGGGCTCTCGGAACTGCCCAGTGCACAGTAGCAGATGAGTCAGTGACATCAGAGAAGCGTATGCCTTTGGGTGGGCCCAGATCTGGTGCAAATGACACAAAAAACACAATATAGACAAAACAGAAGGTTGTGAGTCAACGTGTGTTTTGCCTTCTTAGACAAGTGAGTACTGCAGAACGGGAACATAAGAATATGTGGGTCAATGAGTATGTAATTATGCAGGTAATCAAACATGTTTGCGTTAGAACACATGAGTTAAAGCAGAAAAGACTGTGATTCACAGTCCTTCACTATAAGGGACAGAGGAAAGGAGGGGAGGACAGAGAGATGATGAAGTGACGAAGACAGACAAAAGGAGACCATTGGAAGCCAGTGCTGACATAGAGCACTTCCCAGTGACGGCCAGGGGGAACAGTATCTTGCGTGCCAGACCTGAGGAGATGAACTTGCCCCCATTTCATCAAGAGACAAAACATCCGCCGCCACACAACCCAAGAGTAAAGGCTTACCCCCAGGGAGAAAAAAGTACACGGCCATAGACACCAGTTCTATATGACAAAGACAGTAGCCCCACCTCTTTCCCATTAAAAAAAAAAGAATCAAAAGACATCACTTGTAGGACAACCAGCCAAAGATGATATCACAATAGGATTGCATGAAAGCACAGTAAATGTCCTGAGTGGCAGCCAACTGACATGGCTGATGATTTTAGGATGAAACTTTGGACCCAGTTTTCAATATCAACATTTTTAATGAGGGTTGCAGTTCACTTCTACCACTCAGGAATACTGGTAGACGTCAAGCCACTGACACAAGGCCACACAAATACGACTACGGTACGTCAGAAAAAAACGGATGTTCTAAATCTGTTTCAAAAAGGACGATTTTAGAGTTTATATTGCTCCGTCAAGTTGATTGGAGATAAACTGTTCATTGTTTGGTTAGTAAACAAAAAATAAAACAGATACTAACTTGGACCTTTCCATGCTTGTGAGAGCGTACATAACAGGACAAAAAACACTGATCACGTTGACAAGACAAATACAGCGAAAAATTCCTTCCCCAAATGTTCATTTCTTAGGACCATCCTTTCAAGGTGTACCTGTTCTCACCCCTTCGATTACAGACTTGGAGCGCCTTCCCAAAATTAGTCCAAAGATTTCAATTTTGTACTCTGTGTCCTCGCTGAGGTTTGTCACTTGTGTGCTTCTCTCTTCGCCGCTCAACACAAGCTCTTGTGGTTGGTCTGGGCTCTCAGCCTGGCTCACCATTATGACAAAGGTGTCAAAGGCATCCTCTTCTGCCGTCCAGACCAACCTAAAGCTCTCAGGACTGATGTCAGACAGTAGGATAGCCTGCACCTGTGGTTCAGTCTCTGAGTGACAAAGGAAAGTCAATTTTGCTATATGTGAAATTCAAGAATGCTTTGATGTTAAAGTAACAGTGTGATAAAAGAAAATGGACCAGGTATTTCTGATATGGAAGATAAGCATCACGAAGCCCGGCTTTTGTTAGTGGACATAATCTCTCTGCAAATCCAGTACAACGCAGATTAAACAAATTTCAGACATAATTCCCTCATCCTATTGAAGTAATGAAAAGTATTATTTTGAATGCAACTCAAATTCATTATATGCTACCTGTTAGTTTCATACTGAAAATAAGTAGTGTCGTGAAAACCTTTGTCCAAACACCAAAAGATCATCAGCAAAACTGATTATATTTTTCATTTATAAAACTGTGGCCCTCTCCAATTTAATCCACCAGAATTCCTGGACTACAAAACACAGCAGATGAAAGAAAAAGCAGAGTAGAAAGGAGTTTAGTCAAGCGATATGGCATGACTCCTTCTTGTGACAGGCTTAAAGTCAGCCCTTAGGTCAAGAAGCCCCAAAATGTCTTTACGGATGAGACAATAATCCAAAATAACTTTTGTTTGAGTGGAACAGTTCATCCCGCCTCCTCTCATTTTGGCTGCTCTAAAATGGCAATGTAAGTGCCAGTTTTGCCTTTCACAAAACATATTTTATGTCTGTGTGGAGTCCTCCCAGATCATCCAAAATGAACTAACTCTTCAGCAAAGCAGATGCAATGCCAAGTGTGCCTAATTAGTAGATCAGGTTCCACATCTGTTTGTGTGCGTGCGTGTGTGTGGTGGTGGTGGTGGTGGTGGGGGGGGGGGGGGGGGATCAAGTGGTTTGTGCACCAAGTGCTTACAAATGAGTGTATCGGTTGATGGAAAGGTGCTAGATGAGCTGTTATCAGCAGCCTAGAGGAAGACAACAGTCTACAGTTGTTTGTGAAAACCCACGAGCTAATTAGACAGAGTAACCTCCGGTAGCACGTCTGGACATAAGGATACATCGTCCAGAAAGAACTTTAAAAGCAATCTGGAAACAAAAGGCATATTAAGGCTCAGACACGCCCGGAATAAAGCCTAGTGCCGCTGCTCATTAAAACAACACAAAATGTGGGGGTCACAGGGGTCCGTTTCCAACCCCTTTTTTCTTATGAGGAAAAAAAAAAAAGCATGAGGCATTTGCTGTGAGAAGAAGCAGTGGAAATGAGAAGCAGAGGAGACAAATCCCAGGGAGCTGCCACTCTTCATTAGCCACCAGCGGCAGCTTTAACTGGTCAATGCAACAGAAGGAGGGTCACATCCATCAGCTTACAAGCGCAAGCTCGCTTCTGATTTCACCCTCTCCGCCTCACCACCGCCACTTCCACTGTGTCTCCCCGCATACCCCCACATCCTGAGGGAACTGAACCCCCCGCTCACAAAGGCGAGCTTGTTATTTGGATGAGGCTATGCAGCGACGCCCGCAGTAACTACGCGTCACCTGACAACTTTACCGTTAGTTTGTGGTGGTAGAAATGCCGAGCGATCCAAGCGAATTCGGCATGCTGTCCACATCTGTTTGTGGTTCCGTCGGTCATTTGTTACATAAAACTATTTGGTGAATCAAAGTTTCCTCACTTAATGTTTTTCATTTGGAGGACTTAATCTCCCTTGTAATGTCTTTCTCCACTTGACTAGTGTTGGCTAGTGTGCACGACGTAATTAAGTTAGTCAGTCCCTGCATTCACTGCTTGGAGTGTTCAATGCTTTTGAAAAAAAGATGGTTTGATCGAGCATTAACATGCAGACAATAGTCTGTGTTGAGTGTATGCCATATTCTGCATGGCCTGAGAAGCCCCTGGCACCCAAGCACTAGAGCCCAGGGGCAATGGCAGCCTGAGAATGAAGAGCGGCCCGGTCTTTGGGGGACTTGGGATGCATACAGACGAGCAGCCTCATACAAACTGACAAAAGCCTCGGGGTTTTTATTTAATTCCTGTCAGTTGTCCCATTTTTTTCTCCACTCACTTGACTGATCTGAGTCTTTAAAATGTTGAATGATGATTAATGCCGGAATGGCACACACTCACAAAACTGTCAACGAACCCAGGATAGGCTCGGTTGTACTGTGATGCAAATTTGTCCGATGAGACTAAAGTGGTTTTATTTTCGGGTATGTTTGATTTGAAAGGGGTCTGTTGAGATATTACAATGCATCATTAGTAATTGCACTTGATTGATTACAGCCCACTGATGGAGTGAAATTCACAGCATTGTAATAAATGATAATGACTGTGATTGGTGAAGTGGGTCGGACAACAGTGCACCTGTTTTAACAGTTAAATATTCATGTTCTTCAACAGGTTTATGCATGCGCAGTCAAGGGCCCCTATTTTCTAAACCAGAGCAAGTTGAATGAAAAGCGCGGTCTAACTGTACGTATGGGTGGAGTTTTCTTCTGTTGGGGAGTTTTGCAGTTAGAAATGGGTGTTTGCGCAGTTGTGGGAGTGAACACAATGGTAGTTGCTTTTTCATTCCTTTTCTTTCACTCCGCTTAAAAATTGTTATAATTAACTGCAGTAACTGCACAGCCATCATAAGAAAAGATAAGAAAACCTGTATTTGTTTCACAATGGACTAATTGTGAAATGGAGAAAATATAGTTTTGTATTGCACCACTGATTACTTTGTCTCTGCTCGATGACTCGGCACATTGCCGAACAGCTGTCGTTGGGTGGTACGACTGCACAATGGTACCCTTATATGATGGAAAGTCTTTCAATACTTATATGCCATGTCTTTGTTTATCATAGTTGCTTTATGCCCTAGAAAGTTTTGACTGTTTTTATTTGTTATTTTAGACATCACAACTTGTTATTTCCTCTCAGAAATCAGTAATGTTAATTTTTTTAAAACAATCGTGACTGCAAAAACAGTCCCTTACCTTACCTCTCCATACCTGTCAACTTTTCGGAGCGCCAACCTGTATAAACTACCAAAAAAATCCTTATAAAGAGCAAAAAATCCTTATAACATACCAAAGCATTTTATGTCAAAATAACGGCACAGAAAAAAAAACCACGGAATTTTCAATGATATCTATTGTGGATCTCCATAATACAATGTCTGGTTAATGTCTAATCATCATTCTACTTAGTGGCATTACTGTGTTCAGAGTTGTATTCCGGAAATGAAAGCATTCGAGTAGACGAGCACCATTCTGGGCAAAAGCAAACGGAACTACCCGTTAGGGAGGGGGGGGGGGGGGGGGAACAAAAAACGGAAATTTTCAGAATCCGTATGATTTGTGCGATACGGCCATATACGTAAGATTCACCACAAAATCCGTATGAACTATGGCTAAACCGTATGAGTTGACAGGTATGCCTCTCACCTGTGGTTGAGAGGAAAGAAATTTCACCTGTGCTGTATGTTGCACATAGAGCACATTTGACAATAAAATTGACTTGACTCGAAGTTTGCTGATAAAATTATATGTACAATAAAAATACAATACTTAAGTCATGTTTTTTTGCATTTGACAACATACTACAAGGGAGATACTTCTGACTTCTCTGTATCCTGTAATGGAGCATTAGTGCCTGAATCTTGCTTCGTGATAGGATGTTGTTTGGAATTTGAATTGGTTAAGCTGCCGGAATGGTGCTTCTGGCATGAAGTCTGGCAGAGTGGGTGATGGTGAGTCTGTGTTTGTGTTCTCCTTTTAATGTGTTTTTCCAACAATTAAAATGTTTGTGCTCACAAATGAGCTGGAGGAAAGAGAAGTGCTTCATTTTTCTGCAGAGGTTAGACCAAAGATTTTGACGTCCATAGGAAAAAAAAATATATATATATATATCCATTGCAAGACTAATAAAGGTTTCTTATCATATCTTATCTTATATATACTGTATATACTCCATGAAGTTAAGCCAAGGGCAAATTTGAGGCTGCAGTTTACAGTTACTACAATGAAAGGGAAAGAAGCAAACACCAACTGTTTTTTAACCTCCACATGAGTCACCTGAACACTTTGGGACGGTGCCGAACACAGCGGAATTCCACGAAGACAATGTGACAGTCTCAACTACCTCTCGTTTGGAAAGTCCACACAGATAATCACTCTCACAGTCTGAAGCAGCAAGAGAGCACTCAAGCAAAGGAAAGAGGAAGGCCCCAGCATTGACGGTGTTTATACCTGTGATGGTGTCTGCAAAGACAGGGTCTAAGAAGAGGCCCTTGTACACCCCGTACAGATTGGCCCTGTACCAGGTGCTGGGTGTGAGGCCAGAGATGACAATGCTGCGAGCATCGGCGGGCACAGTGTGATTTTGCCACCCAGCGCCCGTCTCTGCATCGGTAACCTCGATCAGAAACGCTTCAAAGGCCCCCTCCTCTGCGGACCAGGAAAGGAGGAAGCTGTCCCATGACACATCGCTGATGGTGACATTAGTCACCAGGGGCTTCTTCTCCGCTGGGTGATGAAAAACATCAATATGGAGTTACATGGATGGTGACAATACAAACAATGAACAGGTTACCCTTGTGGTTTCCAAAAATTGTGGAGAGCCTCGCTGCCCATGAACACCATCTGTGTAGATGTCCATTTCAATCAACTTTTTTGCCAAGTGAATATCAATACATTATAATATAGTTTAAATAGTTCACGTGTAGAAACTGTCAGGATTCATTCCTGTCACTTTTCCACCGTTGCCATGCGTCCCTCTTTGGGGTCCAACTCACACTTTGAGAAACTCTGGGTTCGAACAAATATGGCTTTCAAGGTTTGCCTGGTGCTGCTGACAGTTTGGACTGGATTGCTGGTAGTGTAAGGACAATATTTTGATAAATTCCGCCTGATATTGGTCTGACCGTCGGCATACAAATACAACATTCTGGAATGTTTATTACATTCAAGCAAACAGCAGAAAATGGCCGTTGACACTAATGGTATCACATTTGTAGTTGCGTCCTTTCATTTTGCCGTCTCAATGGAAAATGCTGCTTTCACGTGACTGAGGTAGAAATATTCCGCAATTGTCACTACAAAAGACCAGAGCGAACAAAGCATCTCATTATTGACGACTGCCTATAGCCATCCCCTCCATATTACCATATGAGAGAGAAGACTTGAAGATTGAAAGCAGCAGCGAGACATGCAATGCAGTCATGTGCGGTCATGACCAAGAATAAGCCATTAGCATTTGAAGGTGCGGCGTGGACATGCCGGGAAGGTAAGAATGTACGCTGTCCACTTCTAACCTATGCCAAAGCCAAGCAGAACAATGCGCAGCAGCCTGTAATCGGAGTCCAATGTATGCGTGGCATTCAGAGAAAAGATAGAGGGTGCACACAAACATCACGACTCCCATTATCCTCTCAACACTGCCAAGCTTATGGAGAGCAGGTGTCATGAACGACAGTGTGACTGACATGTGGTGAGTGCCTCTGTTGAAATCACATGATCACTGCTGAAGAATTATGCTCTTCTATGCCTTTCCATTCCAATTCATTCTATATACAATTTTAGGGTGGGGCAGTATTTTAATAACTTTTTTTAGTTGCTTGCATCTGCGATTGGCTGGGAACCGGTTCAGGGTGTCCCCCACCTACTGCCCAAAGACAGCTGCGATAGGCTCCCGCACCCACTGCGACCCTAGTGAGGATAAAGCGGATTGGAAAATGGATGGATGGATAGTTGCATGCATATATACACAGTGCAGTTAGGTCTCGGGGGTTTTGTGGCCATGACTGGGAAGCTAGACTCCCTTGAAGCTTTGCCACTTTCAAGTGATGGCCAGCCAAAGCATAATTAGAGCTGCCTTGAAGTTATTATTATTATTATTATTTTTTTTTAAAGCGAACAGTGTTAGCTTCTGATGAGTGGCCCATATTTGATTCTTTGCTGAAGTTGTCGATCATGGACTTTGCATATCGGTAAACTAATCTAGGGGTGAGCAACATTCAACAGCCAAATAATCAGAGGTAGGCATTCCGACAGACTGACGGAAGGCCCATGACTGTTTCTGTCAGTATTTCAGGCCGACCGAGATTGGCCCAGCCCATCCCTTGTTGGCAACTGCCAGTCAGTGTCGAGAACATAATTTCCAAGTCACACACAGGCGCCGCAAAAGCTGAAATGCAGCCATTTAAAATTTGAACAAAAACAACAGGCACGTGCACTGTGTGGTGGGTGATTGGTGAGATCAAAACAACATGGGACACGTTATGGGGGTCTGTGGGAATAAAAGGTACCGGTACATAGCAGTTTTTAAAAAAAAAATTCTGTATTTGGTTAAATTGCATAAATTAAAGCCAGTTGCTGATGGTGCAGTGGTACACTCGCCGGATTTGTGTGTGGGCAGCATGGGATCAGTTCCCACTTGGTGACGGTGTGCATGTGGTTGAAAACGGTGGTTTGTCGTTTGCGACTGACTGGCGACCAGTTCCGCCTGAAGTCAACTGGGATTGGCTCCAGCAACTCCCTGCGACCTTGTTCAGGAAAAGCGGTCTTGAAAATGGATGGCTGGAATTTAAAGCCAAACTTAACTTAGCTTACTGTAGTCAGCTGTGAGCAATAACTCACTTTCAAAACTGTTGGGTGGAAAATAACCCATATTGGGTCAAAAAATAACCCAATAAAAAATAAAAAAGACATAACCAACCTTTGGGGTTAATTAATTTAAGTTTTTTACAAAGCAACCCAATTTCGTTTTTTTTTTGTGTGTGTGTGTGTGCAAAACAACCCAATTTTTGAGGTTCACTTTTTTTGTACAAAACTAAATTCCGGGTTGTTGTTTTTGTATGTTACATGCAAGTGGGTTGCCTGCGATTAAAGGAATAACCCAAAAAGTGGGTTGGTGCTTTTGTGGCCTAATTTGATTGATTATCGACCCAACTGTTTTAATGTCTTTAAAAAATACTATTTCACCTAACATTGTTCAATATCACGTTGATGTTCTTGCATGATTGTAAGTTGTTATCTGAGAGGCTTGGGTGATGCTTGTTTGTCATATAAGTCATGCGTGTTTTATATTAATGTTAGAACAGCACCATCATCTTCAAATTTAGAAATACATTTGAACAATTAACAAAGTAATTTAAATGAAATCAAATGCATGTTATTTATCTTCTAAAGTCACAGAGCGCTACAGCAGGATGAAAGAGCCAATTGTGCTCTGCGGGCCGCAGGTTGCAGACCCGCTGATTCGAGTCTATTTATTTCCAAGCAAAGTACATCATACCATGCAGACAGTGCAAGCTACCGATGAATTCAACAAAGAGAAGGAACGTGGTACATGAGCTAAAGGTCAACAATGGACACGCTGCCACAGAGGGCGACTGAACCGAAACAACTATTGTTCATGCATAACCGTTCATATAGGTCACAAAAGTGTCCCTACAGAATGACCACGCAAGGCATACGATGGCATGCTGGGACAAAATTGATTCGACCCTCATGATGACAGCGGTCCCTTTCTCCATTTATCATTCATTTCAACTGTTACATTGGTGTGATATATTTGCGTGTGGTGTTGCGTCTTAGCAGGTCAGTCTAAAATCAAATTCCTGTAATCCTCTCCATGGCATCAAGGCAATCAGCAGATCCCTGAAACAACCCCGTCTCACCTCCACCCCTCCTCTTTTCTCCAATTCCTCCTGTAAAATGTGTCCAATCTATGTTCGTGTCTGGAGACGATAAAGGCTGCAGATCAGCGCAGGCTGTGGATTAGAAGGCTGCTGATTTCGGAGACAATATTTTAACAGGAGTCCCAGCATGGGGCCTTTTATCTGACACGCCCAGAGTTCATCGTGGTCAAATCGCACAAAACCAGAGGAGAGCAAGGCTCACGTCAACAATTAACACATGAATGAACATTGTTCAATGACCCTCCCCCTCCCTCCCGCTCCCTTCCACCACACACACACACACACACACACACACACACCACTGCCATCACCCTGCCCATTATACTTTGTGTTCAGTCCAAAAATACACAATGAACAGTTATTTCTATAAGCTTTACAGATAGATCCCCCTCCTCTTTCCCCCTAGTATTTAGATTTCTGTTCACAGACATTGGATCAGCATCAGTGGAAAAATGAAATGTGTGGTTTGGAGTCAATTTGACCACTGTGTATAAGTCTGCCACAATTATTTCATGTCTTATTTTTAGAATGAAAAAGAAAATGAATACGGTATTGGCAAAGATATTCATACCTGTCAACTCATACGGTTTAGCCATAGTTCATACGGATTTTGTGGTGAATCTTACGTATATGGCCGTATCGCATCATACGGATTCTGAAAATTTCCGTCCCCCCCCCCCCCACCCCCCAGAATGGTGCTAGTCTACTCGAATGCTTTCATTTCCAAAGTAAATATGAACGGATGCTGTAACTTCGAGCCGATGGGTCAGCATTTGGAGTTGGTGAAAAAAGTAACGCAGGAATACAACTCTGAACACAGTAATGCCACTAAGTAGAATGATGATTAGACATTAACCAGACATTGTATTATGGAGATCTACAATAAATATCATTGAAAATTTCGTGGGGTTTTTTTCTGCCGTTATTTTGACATATAAAATTCTTTGGTATGTTATAAGGATTTTTTGGGTAGTTTATACAGGTTGGCGCTCCGAAAAGTTGACAGGTATGGATATTCCACCATGCTAAACATGAGCCCCAGTCGGATGCATAGTCAGAATTACTTCAAGCATACAATTTATAGCAATGAATAACCGACTACTGCATTAATATGAACTACAATATACAAATGGGCAGGATGGGCTAAGTTTCTAATTGCTTCCTACTCCCTTTTGAACATATAAACTGTGCTTAACAATGGCAATTGCTGATCTTTCTTGTATTTTAAAAATGTTTTGTACTTTCTAATACAATATCTTCTGTCCACAAGTGGTTCGGGAAAGCTACTGGATTGAGGATGGTTAGAGAAGGGAACAGCGCATATGAACAGCGGAGTCTGTGTGGAAACAGAAATGGCGTGACAGAATCGTAAATGGAGTAAAAAAAGCCATAAAGCTCATTGAAAATGGCGATGACGTTGTCACGGGTCCATGTTGACAGAAGCACTGCTATCGCTTTGATTGCAAAATTAGGAAAGCCATGCTTAAAAATGATTGCTGGAAGCCTGCGTTGCAAGGATTTTGGTTCGATTTCAATGAAAAGCAATGCGCTGTGAGTTGAAGAAAGCAGGCTTAAATGCCTAAAAAGAGAAATGAATAAACCTCCAGATATGTAATTAAACTGAAAAAGAGATGCAGAAGGTTATGTATTCATCACTCTGTTGCTTAGTTACAGTACTTTAGATGGGTTATGCATGGATGAAGGAGGGAGGCATAAAAATATTATCCCCAGTGAACAAAACCATAACCTGCAAACAAAAACCAAAAAGCACACAAATACGGAATTCCACATTTTTTCAGAGCGAGGCTTTGGCTGAAATCTGTTTTCTATTGTATGGATGGAGGAGGATGTTACATTTGTCAAGATCACTCCAAAAAGACTGCTAATCATTCATATTTACCGACCTGTAGGTGCCGAGATGGTAGATGGTGCACTGGTCCTGCGGCCCCGCTCAGCAGTGATGCTGATGGTATAAAGCATCCCTGGTGTCAGGCCTCTCAAGGTGTGAGACTCAGAGCCTCCCGGAACCACTTCCTCTCCCCTTTGGCCATCAGCGGAAACATGGACAAGTCGGTAGGAGTCCAGTTTGGCCAGGGGGCGCCTCCACTCCAACATCATCGTTGTTTCCGTCACCTCGGCAACAGTTAGGTCCTTGGGTGCATCCAAGGCTGAAGCAGAGAGGTTTGAAATTTGAGTTTGGACATTAATTCAGGGTCACAGGTGAGCCAGGGTTTATTTGAGCTCATGAGAGGCAGGGTACTCTGTCACTCCTGCCAGTCAATCACAAGGCAGATATTTTGCCATACAAAGCAATATAAAATGTTATGACATGAGTTCAAGTCAGGATACAAATAAAAGTGATTTACAGGCACAGGGAAACTAACGAAATACAGCAACTGAGATTTTAATCATTAACATTTTTTTTCCAGTTACTGACATATTGTACTTAAAGTGTGGCCCCATGAGCTTCTTCCCCTTGCTTTAGTCCTTTGACTAAATTATTCCGACATTAACTGCATACACACAGAACGGAAGCTAATCTGCTAACCTGACAGCCGAGAGAGACTGTGTGACACAATTACTGTCACCACTGCAAGGCCAAAGATTTGTTGGCGTATAAACTAATGCATGCACAAAGCAAACTGAAATAAGATTCTATTCGGGTTAATCTACCACATACAATTATTTTGACGTTTACAGACATTGTGAAGGTATAAATTAATTTATGGTCGTAAGAAACAAGTGGAAACGTCATACCGGTCACAGCATTGGTGGTGGTGGGCAGACTCTCCCGTTCACCTTTCACTGCTGTCACTCCCATTCCATACTCTGTGCCCGGTCTCAGACCTTGGTAAACATGCAAAATAAAACAAGCGATAGTCAGAACTTTGAGAAGGAAACAATGTCATATAATTGTTTGCTCAAATTCCTATATCTTTCACCCGGTTGAATGGCTTTGTCGTCAAGTAGCCAGCTGTTTCTGCTCATGGCTTCAGTGGCCATGGCAAACACAAAAAAAAACGCTCTCATGTGGCGTGATGGCACAATAGGTTGCAGCCAAATTGCATTTCATGGTAAGCTTGAGCTCATCGTGGACCAGGCTGGAGTATTTGCATTGATGGATCTATAGGGCCCTTGTCATGCAGCAGAAACACTACTCCCAATGATACAGCCGGCTTTGGAAACCCTTAGGTTTCCACAATTAAGCCCTCTCTCGGCCCGATCGCCTTTAATTCCTTTATTAACTCCCACAGAGGTCATCACACGCAGAGTTCTGTGGCATGAAATTACACCTAATACCCAGGAAACTCATTATCAATAAAATCACGAGCGTGAAGGCAATTACAGATAATAACTGTGTGAAAGCACTACTGAGGTGTGTGGAGAAGAGGGGGACGTCTGCTGAATGGACACAATGCTTTATTTCCATGAGATGGGCCTCCCGAGGACAAAGAATTGTGCCAGACAAAGACACTATTAGCCAAAGTTGTTTTCCTCTCTTTCATTGTGTCTAATCTACAAATAAACAAAAAAAAAAACAAAAAAAAACCACACGCCCTCACACACATCTACACACACACACACACACACACACACACACACACACACACACAGAGCTCAAAGCGTTGCTTTGTAACGTCAATAGCGTTGATAGATGCAAACATGCCCGCATCTCTTGCTTCAGCAAAAGAGAAAAAAGCTGCGGTGTGATTCAATTTAAAGAGCGAATGCCAAATCCCCCTGGGTGGTTTTCTCATAAAGTGGGCCTATTGTAGTTGGGAAAACATTTCACAATACAAAACAAAGACAAGCCATTGTAGAAATGAGCTGGCAGAACTTAACATTGTCCATTTAATAAAACAGACACTACGAGTACCGTCCATGTCCAAATAATAAGAATAAACATTTGATATTGCAAAACTTGATTTTGCCACAAATGTTTTTCAGTTGTGTCACTTGATCGTGTGGGCACTGAATAAAGAAGGAATACTTTGATCAGTACCGGTACCAGTCCCTTTGGTTTGGACACACATTCATTGGTACAAGGTCATAAAATAAGTTATCCTCCATCACTATTCTCTGTAAACTATACTTATAAATATCTGTGACACTTGTGGGGCCTTTTTGAAGTGGCTCTCCTATTTTCCCTGCACAGGATAAAGTGCATTGGGGATGCTCAATGGATGGATGGTGGATAATAACAGAAACACACTCCCATGGTCTGTATCTGTTTGCAGAAATAATCACATTTCTCATTCAACGTTCAACCTCTGCTGTGACCTTCAATTGTTTGTGGTGAACTGATTTTAGAGACCAACCAAGAAGACAAATGTGATCGCAGTGTCACAAAACGGCACTGGAGTCGCTAGGCCATCGTTAGGCCAAATTGAGTTTCACCATTACGATTTTTCAGAGGTGGGAGCATCAGTATATACTGAAGTGCTGGTCCGCCATTTGGCAGTGCCCGGGCCACCGATCCGTCATCGTGAGTTCATCATTAGTTCAAGCCTACCAAATCTGTCCCCGTCAATCCATCACTCCGTCATCATTATTTCAACTGCGCTCCCGTCATTGCAAACCTATTTACAATCATCTCTTTCACGCAAACATTGATTAATGCTTTTTGTCTGTCTCCCAAGCGATCTCTCTCTATCTCTTTGATGTACGCAGACGTTCCATTTGTGAAGTGGCGTGACGTCATCTTTAGCAAAGGCCTTCATCAAATGACGAAACCAAGGAGCCACCAAACACCCCAAAACATTTCTACCTCCTCGCTCTTTGATGGAATTTATGGTTAGATGTCCCGCGTGAACAAACACGCGAAACATGTGGCGCGTGTTTCCGTCAGTCTTCAGCGAAATGGGAGTTGGTCAGTGATGGTCTGAGATGATCCATAGGTTCTGACCCGGTTATTGACTAGTCCGGTGACGGATGAAAACCAACTTGTGTCGATGCTTAGTCTGTCCATTTTTTAAACGTTTTCCGTGATTCATCATTTGGATTGATGGACCTTCCGTGAGTACTGATGAAATGTCCACCTCTGCTATTTTCAGTCCAAATGACCATATAAGATGCTGGGCAGACTGCCTAAATTCCCTCCGTGCAATACATAATTGAGACTGAGACGGTGATTGTGTATACCGATTATCTTGGCCTGTGTTGTGTCTTTGGGTCCAGCAGGGAAGAGCAGTTCTCTGTGTTCGCCTCCAGACAGCGGTCCGTACTTAATGCGGTAGTTGTCCACCTGAGCTTTGCTGTTTTTCCACTCCAGGGTGATGCTTTCATCAGTCAGTTCCAGCTTCTGAAGGTCCCCGGGGGCATCCAAGTCTAACACACACACAGAGAAGTTGATTTCATACTGATCCTAAAGGGCTAACAAGTTGGTTCCATTCGGGGGCAATGGCTGAAAGCTTCTAGTACACGAAATACGTATTCATCGTTATTCTGAACTTGGTGGGATATGTGGTCCTTTAAAGAACAACCATCATTAAACACACCACAGTAGGATATCCTTCCTCATAAACCTATAGAATGTATGGTCTTTAACACACCTTTATTCCAACCTCTTCAAGGTGATATAATACTACACCAGATCCTCAGCCTGTTTGTCATGAAAACTACTTGTCTGTAGCTTTTTATTCAGGTAATGCACCTTTAGATTATTACCATTCAGAACAGTGTTTTGCAACTATCACCTTGGGACTCGGATATTCCTTTTGTTGCCTAGCGCCCTTTTTTTGTAGACGTTAAGAACAATAAAGACTATGTTTTGTTTAAATCTAGCATCTGATGACACATGTATAGCATGTTATACTTTCAAAAGCTGTTTAAAATTTGTTTCATGTACCACCAAAAGAATAGCGTACGCCATGACACCCGCTAGCCAAAAGCTGAGCTGCACTGTTTTTGTTTCCAGAGTAAATTAGTGGCTAAAGTGCAAAACAGCTAGACTCCCTTTAGCTTAACCAATTATGTTCCACGTGGGAATTTGGTACACCTCTGTACTGGTGTACAGAGGGTCTTACCCTGTAAGGGTCTTACCTGTGAGGAACGAGTCATAGACTGGGACACTGGACCGCTCTCCCTTCCGAGCTGTCATAGACACCTCATACTGGGTATCTGGGATGAGGCCTGCAAGATGGTATTGGGTCTCTGTGGATGGAAGCTCAACCACACTGTGATCAGCAGGGCTGGAGCCAGGCCCAAAAGAGATGCTGATCCCATCCACATTGGCTACAGGATGGACCCAGGTCACCAGCGCTGTTGTGTCTGTCACATCACGTGTGCTCACCTGGCTCGGGGCATCAATTCCTGGTGGAGTAAAGCACGCAAAAATACATTTTGTGACATGTTTCAAAACATGGCTAGATGTAGTCAAGGCACTTAACATAAATAATGAATAATAATAATAATACTGCATCACATTTACTGGTATATGGCACTTTTCTGGAGAAATAGACACTCAAGGCACTTACATTGGATATATTTTTCATGCACTCGCACATTCATACTGGCAGTAAACTACATACGTAGCCACAACTGCCCAGGGGCAGCCTGACCGAAGGGTGGGCGCCAGTGTGTGCCTACGGCCCCTCCAACCACCACCAACCATTCACACAGCTGCACATCAGTGTCAGTGGCACTGATGGCAAGGTGGGTGAAGTGTCTTGCCCAAGGACATAACAACAAATTATTTGGACAATCCAACAGTGGACCCTCTGGTTCCTGGACGACCCACTCTACCTCAGAGCCACAGCCGAATAATCAATATTCCCATCTGCTTTTCAGTTCTAATACAAAGCTACATCAATGCAAGTGCAGGACAACACTTTAAAAATGACATTATTGCACAGGCCAGAGAGACTCCATGGAAATGAGACTATCAACTCTGTTAACAACACTTGCATTTACAATGTGTTTGTTGTAAGGAGATCAGGAACTTGCACAGTTCTTCAGCTAGAGGGGCAGTGGTGGACAGTAAGTAAAACAGTCATTTTTCTTAAAATGTAATAAGTGCGACCAGTCCTGGGTGTATCCCTACTGTTGCCCAAAGTCAAATGGGATAGGCTGCAGCTTAACTGCAACCCTAATGAGGATAAGAGGTATAGGGACTGGATAGGTGGTGTTTTGATGGATGTACAATTTACTTGAGTGCATTTTGTTTTGGAAGCTCTGAACTTTGACTCCACCATGTAAGAAAAGCAAATATCACACTTTTGTTTCCATGACATCACTAAAAAGCATTTGTTACTGTTGCACTGGAAAGTTCCAAAAACTCGATATATTTATGAGCCATCTCTTGTGTAAAAGTGGTGTTGCTGGATCTGTCTCTTGCTCATCAGCGCCTCAGTTTGCTTGCAGGTAAAATCGAAGTCGGAGAGGCAAGGTGATGGGAGGTAGCTGTGCACCGCAAGTCATGGACTTGGCAGGGATTGAAGACGAAGCCGCTTCTGCTCCCCCTTTTTACCCGTGACCATACCTGACCCCTACGTGCTCACAAAGCTGAAGAATGATTCATATCGTTTTAAGTAGGTGCTCTGTTTACCACACCCAAATTTCATCATGGCCTATAAGGACATACAGAAACCGGGAGACGTCATGAACTGTGTGTGTGTGTGTGTGTGTGTGTGTGTTTTTTTTAGGTCATGAACGTGATTTATCACACACAAGATACCTAAGTCAAGCGCTCACTAATGCATCTGGTGAGAGCAACTTAGAAAGTCTGGAATGCTTTTTATTGTCTCTTGTGTATGCAAGTTAGCAAGTCGCACACGTCCTGCATAGCAAACGCACGCAACTTAATAAGTCGCACATGTGCTTGATGAATCCATAATACTGAAGGAATACTATCGGTATGCTTTAATGAACCATGTCCCTTCCTCCTAAATCAGTCCTCACCTCCTTTAAACGGGAGCTCAAGTTCATGGAGCTACAGGTAATAGGTACAGGTATTAATATTTTACTTGTGATACAACCTAGGAAAGATAAGAAAGAGGGCTGGCATATTTCAATAAAGCGCACCGGCACCTTACACATCTCGCAGACAAAAATTTAATTATTCAATACAGTACAGTAATCCCTTGTTTATCGCGGTTAATGGGGACCAAAACCACCCGGGATAAATGAAAATCCGCAAAGTAGCGACCAATAAACATACAGGTAAAAAAAATATATATACAGTATATACAGTATATTTTTTTGTTTTGCATTTTGAACGGAATTCTTTTTTTTTTTTAATCCGCAAACAACGGTCCGCGAGAAGCTGCAAAACAACAGCAGAGTCACAAAGAGCAACGTATACAGTACTGTACTACATGTGTATGAAAAAAAAAAAATTTTTTTGGAATATGTTTGAAAACATCCGCGGTGCACTGAAGCCGCGATAAACGAACCGCGAAATCACGAGGGATCACTGTACTTACTTATATTGTAACTTCTTAAAGCACGTTTGTGACTCGCTAAATTGTGCTCGCAGGAAATATCAGGTGGGTAGCACTCTATGGCGGTGCAAAGTATTTACAATATTTTAAAAAGCAAGTGCTTTTAATCAAGTCACAATTTGATTCAGGTACTTTGACTTGATTTGGAGCAACATTTGACCATGAGGATCTTTATTTTGACTTAAACCTTTGTCAAATTTGTTAAGCGTGTCTGCACAACCTGACCGTAGAATATGGTATTATTAAAATGGCCTCTTGAAAAATCTGGCCCCATCTTATGCCTCAAATTTAATTTTTAACAATCATTTCTAGACTTGTCACGGCTTCGAGAAACTGGCCAACCAGCAACTGTAGCACAAAAGGTGTGACTTAAAAAATGTTTCAAACATTTTTCCGTGCCCGCCATACATATCCACTCACATGCACACTCAGTTTGTCTGTTTTTCTGTTACCTTGCGCTGATTATTGCACATCTAAAGTAAAACAGAAGGAATTAGACAGCCCTCGGGACAAACAAAGGTCCAAGTAAACCGTGGCCAAATTTGTCATACTCACCGGGTCGTTAAAATGATCCCTCTTATATTTTAAAATGATTGTTCATTCCGAAAAACAACATCAAACCAGTAACACTTCCTGTTTGGCGCCTTTCCAACATGAAAAAGCCATGCTCCCAACGTAGCAGCCGTGGTTAACGTCTACTTGTACACAGTGCAAATTGGCTGCATGTTGCCCGCATGTTCATGAGGGCCGAAACTTTGGTCCAAGATGCAAAAGTGGGGTGAGGGCGAGTGAAGTGAAGCTATATTCAAATCTTGCTCACAGCTTGAACATCGCAGACGCTATCTTTTAAGTGCTTGGGCTGTGTACTTTGCTCACTGCTGATGGGTTATTGGCCACTTTATTTTATTCATATATTCAATTCGATTTTTAATTTCGTCAGCGCGGAGCAATCAGCATCAACTTTAATTTTGCTTAGTTAACACATACTGTATTGATGGAACAGTCTCAAAACAAATATGTTTGGAGATTTAGTCACACATTGGAAACAAAATAAAACGGTGAATTTTCAGAGAGATGCTAAGTGGAGAAAAAGGTACTGTCTCACAAATCAACTGAATACAAATATTTGCAAGCCGTTATTTTCCTAAATGGTTCAAAATTTGGTTCTTCCCCTCAACACACACACACACACACGCACGCACGCACACACACACACACACACACAAACACGCACACACACACACACAGTTAAGTATCATGTAAATGTGTGTATTGCTGTAACATCAACTCACTGTATAGTTTTGCGTATAGAAAAAAATATTGATTGTAAAAACAATCAAACCACCGTTCTACAAGATAATTGCACGTCTCTGATTGTCTTCAAATTTGTCACACAGCACACACCAATTACCTCTCGCGCAAGATACGAATGTATCCATTTAAACTAGAGTGGTATGCATTTTATATCGATTTCAGAAATGCAGTTGCAGACACGCTTTTGCATTTATGAGGTCATTTAAACATGATACAAGTCAAAGCCCCGTGATGGACACCTTTTCGCCAGGGCTTCAATCAATGTGTCACACACAGGCAACTTTAAGAAAGACATCCCTCTGTGCAAGTGTGATAACACACATTTGAGCTGAGCACAGGCTGTTTGTGACTCATTTGGGAGTCACAAGACCATTCTTTGGACAGACAGGCGGGTGGGTATACCTCTAAGCCTTACTTTGTGGCTGACTGGTACATTCTCAACATGGTAGCTGGCGTGAAATGGGAAGCGGAAGCGTCAGGGTTTATGTGACACATTTAAAGCTCTCAGCATGTTATGGGAGCCTGAATGACACAAGGAAGCGCATAATCTATCTTTTGCTGATGTATGGCATGTATGTGCTATATGTGTGCATAAAATGGCTTTCATCTTGAAGTATTGCTCCAGAGATGCATTCGGAAATTAGATAGGCAGAAGGTGAAATTACAATTTTGTGACAGTTAAAACTGTGACAGCTAAAATTGTCATCAGCATGCTTTCAAACTATCGAAACAAAAAAAGGTCTCATCACAAATTCACTCTCATGAAGACGCAAATCAGCATTTCCTTTTGCTCGGCCTCTGAACAATGCGATTATTGAATTCATCTGACACGCTTGACAAGTCAAGCACTTAATTATCCATGATAGTCTGAATGACTCAGGTTCTGTTTTTGCATTCCAAGGTAACAGATTGCGCATTTTTTTTCCTCATCGCTTAAACCGCTTCCCAGCTGTCTTGATAACATGACTGTGATATGCTTTCGGTCTCCTATTTGAGTCTCGCTGAACTCTTTTAAGAAGGTGGTATTGTCTCAAGCAAATTAGATATTGCTTGAATCTGATTTAAAGTCATTTTGTTTGGATTAACTCTGGAGAGTCCACGGTTCTCCGAAAAGCAAGGCACTTTCTTGGACCACAGACACCCCCGATCCATCTCTCTCTCTCTTTCTCGAGAACAATCTCCTCTGACCTAAAAGATGTATTTGCAAAGACATAAATTGAAATCTTGTGTATTGTTAAGAATATACAGTATTAACGGGATACTAAACGTATTCAGCCATTTTGAGCAGTGCAAGATGAATATTTTGTCAATCATGAATTTGATAACTTCATTATTTTTCAGGTACAATTAACAACTTTATAAATGCATTTTTCCACCAGCTGTCGACTGAAACCAATCACGGCTCAACCTGCGAACGGCACACGTGACGTTTCCAAGTTTAGCCCTGATTGGTCGTTACCTGAGCCCTGAGCACGTGATGTCATTTACAGTCGACAGTGAGTGGCAAAATTTGTTTTTAAAGGTGTTAACTGTACATGGTAAATAATGAAGTTATCAAATTAATTAATGACAACATAACTTTTTACTGCTGAAAATAGCTAAATAGGTTTAGAATATTTTTAGCATAACAAAAAAAAAACCAAAACGATGTGCAATAGTCAAAACATATAAATAGGGTGGCACATACGAAGCCCATTCAGCATCATCATCATCATAGTAGTAGCAGTAGTAGCTTGCAGCATGTGACACACTTACTTGTGACAACATTCTTGGAAGCAGGTGGACCACGCTTCTTGTTCTTCACTACCTCCAGTTTGACTTCGTACTCCTGGCCAGGGCCCAAGCCAGACTGCTCAAAGGTGGTGTCTGGTCGGCCAAGGGAGCTCAGAATCTCACCATCTTCCTCTTTCTGCCAGAACCAAAAAACACCACTGAGTGCAGAAAAAACAACAACTTTGTAGCCCTCCCTTTTATCAGGAAGAAGATCCTTACAACCCTTATAATAATATGTCATATAGATTTGATGATCCAATATATCCACAATCTGAATTGATTGCCATTATTATTATGCCAACATGAGGCATATCCTCCACTGCAGGAATCATTCAGACAACCATTTCTTTCCACACCTATGGTAACCAATTGGAAATCAATCCTACTGTAACTGCACGAAGGTCCGCGTAGAGTAGGACTACACGATGAGTGACAAGGCATGAAACCACATTGAATAGACTTTGAACTGATTTGAGTGGTAGTGTTTTAAAAACGCCTCTTCGGGCATGTGGCAAAACATATTAAATACGAAGACAATTTCAAATTTGGTTTCTTATGCAGTGAGTCTCCATGCTGTGTTTCATTGTTAGTCCGCTCACCCTAACGCAGGGTGGAATTATGAGTTGATTTTGGATTGTACACGATTCGCAGCATTCAAAACAAACAAACAAAACAACAACAACAAACAATACAATAACAGAGGCTGCAACAGCGTTTGGAAATCAACCCCGCACTGGAATAAAGCGACGATGTGTCAGCAAGACTCACGGTGTTTCTGAAGATGAGGTTCCAGCCATCAAAGGGGATGTCCAGGGGGTCCCACTGTACCTCCACAGATGTCTCACGCACTGCCTTGAACTTCAGTCCCTCAGGCTCAGGAAGGTCTGGGATAGTTAGAAAAGGTTCATTTATAACCCTTTTAATAGGCTTGAAACTGTTTTATAGTCACACGTGAACTGAAACTCTCATACGTGTTGCCACCCTTGCGGTAACAGGAATGCTCCTCTTGTTGTTGAGAATGGCATAGACGCTGATCAGGTACTCAATGCCCGGTTCGAGCTCTCTAATCGTGGCCTTCTTCTGGTCCCCTGGGACCCGCGCATCCAGTTCCAAGCCTCCGTCGGCTGTGGGAATGTAGGTGATGAGGTACTCTGTCACACGCATCTCATTCTCCCAAGACAGATCCACTGTCTCAGGTGTGACTTCTTGCACAGTTAGGTCCTTTGGAGGTGAAACTGTGGACAAACAGAGAAAGTACCTCACATGCATAAAAATGGGAACTGTCAAAAACCAAGTAACCCATGATCACAAAAGTTTGTATTTCTATTATTTGTGCACTTACAAATAGGATGGGCATAATATTTTATTGTGTCTTTCCAATTTAACCATGGCTATTCTTTGCTTTCTTCTGACCAAAAGAAAACGTCATTGTATTTGTTTCCAGATTTTCAGGCTGGGAGGAAGTCTGTTCTGGAAACTAAGCCATTTGACTCCTCATGTGATTAGAGCAGTGGTTCTTAACCTGGGTTCGGTGAATCGGTCTCAGGGGTTCGACGGAGCCTCTGCCATGGAGGTTAAGACACACCCAGTTCAACATGTCAATGAGTTAGGACACGCCCGCTTGGCCATCACTGGCTGCAGATGATCACATGAAATTTAGTTTGCTCAGTAGTCAGTGTGTGACTGTCATGATAGTTTGTCTGTCATGACTGACATGACTGTCATGATAGACAGCTTATCGTGTTATCTGGTTACAGCATGAAAGGGTTAAATGATTTTTGGACACATTAACATTTTTAAAAGGTTAAGGGAGAAATAAGCAAGTATAAATACAATTGGATTTGTTCACAAGAATCATCATTTTAGTTTGTCTCCCAAGATGGATAGCTAGTCAAGCACTGGAATTAGTGTACAATCCACATCTATACATGGTTGCATTTTTAAATAATTCTGTTTAAGGTTAACACCATTTAGATCTTTATTGAGAATGCATTGCAACCACTTTACGAGGCACAGCGATGTCTGAAAGGCGAAGTCATGGCCCAATTCCTGTATTGTCCTTACCCGCAGAGCAGTCTTCACCAATGAAACCCTCATTGCAGACACACACTCCATCTTCGCAGCGCCCCTGGTTCTGGCAGTCCCCAGGGCAGGTGAGGATGGAGCAGTCGAGCCCACTGAAGCCTTCGTAGCATACACAGATGCCGTCATCGCAATATCCTCTGTCCAGACAGTTTTTAGGACACGTCTTCTCACTGCAGTCCTCACCAGTGAAACCCTTGTGACAAACGCACTGGCCGTTCACACAGTGGCCACGGCCGAGACAGTCATTGGGGCAGGTCAGTTCACCACAGCCTTTACCGGTGAAACCAGCAAAACACACACACTTGCCATCCACACACTCCCCACGTCCCATGCAGTCTTTCGGACAGGTCTTGATGCTGCAGTCCTCACCAGTGAACCCTTTATCACATATGCATTGGCCGGTAACACAGCGTCCATGATCTTGGCAGTTGTTGGGGCAGGAGAGCTCACTACAGTCCTCGCCTTGGTATCCGTCATCACATAGACATTCTCCGTTTATGCACTGGCCTTTGTTGCTGCAGTTTTCAGGGCAAGACAGAACAGAGCAATCGTCCCCCTCGAATCCTGGGTCACAGATGCATTTGCCGTTGAAGCAATGGCCTCGCTCATTGCAGTTTTGGGGACAGGTGAGCTTCGAGCAATCCTCTCCACTGTAGCCGCTCTGACACACACACAGTCCGTTCACACACATGCCACGGTTGTTACAGTTGGCAGGACAAGTGAGTTCGCCACAGTCTTCTCCGGTGAAGCCGTCCTCGCAGAAGCAAGTGCCGTTGTCGCAGCGTCCACGGTCGTAGCAGTCGTTTGGACAGATGAGCTCAGAGCAGTCATAGCCCGTCCACGGCTCATCGCAGACACACTCGTCCTCAACACAACGTCCGCGACTCAAACAGTTGTTGAGGCAGTTTGTCTGAGAGCAATCCTCACCAAAGAAGCCCTCCTCGCACAGGCAAGCCCCGTCAACACAGTGACCGTAATCACCGCAATCCAGCAGGCAAAGCTCAGTGCTGCAGTCATCACCACTGAAGCCTTCAAAGCATTCACATTTCCCATCCACACAACGGCCCTGGTCCTGGCAGTCATTGGGGCATTCGGGTTCTGTGCAGTTGGGGCCTTTCCATCCTGGCTCACATACGCAGCTGCAGGTGTCAGCGCTCCAGTTCCCATGGCCATTGCAGTAAGGCTTTGTGGAGACTTCTCCTGATAGATGAGAAATAGGCAGAAAGACATATGAAGCAGATTTTGAACACACTAGCAAATGCAACTCACGCAAAGATTGGATGGGATTGGATTGGATCGCAATCTTACAAATTATTGTTTTGTTTTCATTGACTTCATTAGCAAATACCCTTGCATTGAAGCTCAATCAAACTAAGACACTAGTAGCCGATGGTTCAGATGGAGCAACAATCTCTGCAAAAGACAAAGACCATCCATGACAAGGGCTCTGTTAACATTTGAATTTTCATTAATGTGTGAGGCGTGGATGGTTGTTCGTCTCTGTGTGCCCTGCGATTGGCTGGCAACTGATTCAGGGTGTCCCCTGCCTACTGCCCAAAGACGGCTGGGATAGGCTCCAGCACCCCCCGCGACCCTAGTGAGGATCAAGCGGTTCAGAAAATGGATGGATGGATGGATGGATGGTTGTAGTCTACTGCAGATGCAGCTCAGTCATAGCTCTCACAGTGCAGCAGCTCAGCTCTCCGTCACTGCAACCGCCAACCAAAATTAAAGTTCAATTCGTACTCCTCCAACACTATCAACCAAAACTAAGTATTTTAGGTTGTGCAGAAGTACATCATTTTGAGGAGCAGGGGTCACCAACATGGTGCCTGTGGGCACCGGGTAGCCGCCAAGGACCACATGAGTAGAATGAATATCATAGTTATTATTCATAACATATACTTGCATTATTTTTTTTTTAAATGTGTTGGTTCAAAGCACACTCTGGCACAAATTATGGATCACATTTTCTTGTTTTGCCAGTAGACAGCACTGAAGAATAGTGAGACATAATTTACATTTAAAGGTTTGCCACTGAGCTTTTGATTTGTACATCTGCAGTGAGAGTTTGTTTTCGATGACTCTACAAGATAACACGTTTCGAGATGTTGTCGGAACAGTGGTGATGGATTTTCTTTGCCTTCTCTTCAAGCGCGCCTTTGAACAATTCTTTGAACATAGACCTATTTATATCACACGCACGACAGCAAACCCCGCATACAGTGTGTCATGTTAACCTACCGGTAACTTGAGATCCGCAGCAACCTGCGCCACTGCCACACTGTTCTCTCAGACTGGAAAGTTCTGACTCCAGCATCTCAAGCCTGTTTAGGATTTCTTTTATATCAGGTAGCTGGTTGTTGCAGCCACACGCCTGCTTGGGGATATTAATGCGGTGCGTAAAGACGATCTGATTGTCACCATCCACCGTGTGCTCCATGTGCTCAGTATTCCGCATGTCCAGTGGGCTATTCTTGTGATTGGGCACGGTGCCGCCAGGTGACTCGAGGTCTACGGAACACAGGGATGTGGAGGGAACGTTGATGTTGTAGACGTGGTTGAAGACAACTGGTTGGTCAGGGTTTGGCAGGGTGTGGTTCTCGTGGTTCTTCTTAGGCATGAGAGCCTCTCTGCGATGACGAATGACCTTCTTTACCAGGCCGGCGGCAGAGGGCTGGAGGACCACGGCCACAATCGCGCAGCCCAAGATGAGGCCTTTCATCCCCATGATGAACTTCCACGGGCACCAAGAGTGGACTCGATATGCTGAAGGTGTTCCAATTCTTCTTTTGAAACCTTTCATCAAAGACAATCAAAACAGAGGCGAAGGAAAGGAGAGGGATTTGATTGACTCTTTTCTTGAACATTATGGCTAAACAATATTGAACTCCATACATACCTGTTGCATACTGCATGTGGAATAAACGGTATGAATAGAAGCATAATCGTATCTGGCCTACGTACACATGGTCACTGTCGGGCGGAAACCTTCTATGCCCAATATATATTTTTTTTTATTCCCTGAAAAGTGTTGGTTTTGAAGATGTGAGGATTCTGCCCAATGGCAGCAATATATATTTATCGACTATTTTTGCGACTTGCGATTTTTGCGGTCGCCAGTGACCGGAACAAATGGAGGAGGCTCGTCGCCCAATGTTCCAAATAGGAGCGGGCGGAACTAACTAACTAACTAACTAACTTTGCGACTTGAAATGCCAATCTAGTGCCTGTTCAGACACATGCAGTGAAGAAGAAAAGAGCAACCACAAAGTGCATTTTTGTTTCATTTTCAGTGAGATGACAATGTTTTACCATGCACACCCAAATTTGAGCCCGCTTATTGTGCTTCTTTTAGTAGTCACAAATTACTCGGGCATAATATTGTAACTTAAGTATTGGCGTGTTCGTCTTTCCAAAATAAAACTCAATTCGATACGTATCGCAAAACATATGGTGCAACATGATTCAAAGACGGTACATTTCAAAGTGGAACAATTTCATTTAATTCCATTCAGTGGGATTACGATTCAATTCGATACGGCACGGCTCAGTTAAATGAACTTGTCAGCTCTGTACATGTGGCATTTCACTCAAAGCGAATGATCAAGGGCAAAGAAATGCATTGGTCGTGTTTGTCTCGTTTATTAACGGGTAACAACAACATGTCAGAGCACTCAGAGGCCCAAATGATTAAAGACAATTCAATTCCAAGGAACAACAAATCATTAGCAAGATTTAACCAATTTATGAATTTGTGATCGTTTTGTTGACCAGTCAAGCTATATTGAGATTGGTTCATTAATTTGTGCATGATGTAATCATGAGTTTTAGATCGAAAATAAAAATTCCCATTCAAATGTTTTTTTGTTCCCCTCCAAATAAGTAGCAGAACACATTTTTCTATTCACTATGATTTGACTTCTTAATGGTGTTCATTTCGGGCCAAATACACTGGGAGACGGTTGAATGAATTTCCCTCTATTTCTTTTTCTTCTCAAATCACAAAAATACGCACTTCCTATATTTTTTTCCTCAAGCCTGTATTTCGAGGGAGTACACATACAGTGCTTTTCCCATTCCCTCCAGTGCCCCCAATATACCGACGATGGTGTGTGTGAATTCTTTTGACTATGTTGACATAAACCAAGAAGCCTTGAAGGGCTCTAAAACACCTGCATGGTGGTGAGCAGGCTGCTCTTTCCGCCGCAGATGAAAGCTGACTGAGTATATTGGCTCAACCATCGGTGGGCTGCCTGTAAAGCACACCGGTCTGCAACTTGATTGTTACCTGGAAAATAGCAATTCAGCATTCCTAAATAGCCTTCCCGGCAACCACCGGGTCCTTCTTTGAGTTGTGTAACATGATTCTCATTACCTTTTACCAAACCTCTTTGAGACATGATTTGTTTAAAAGGTCTGATGGAAAAAAAAAATGCTGAGCTCGTGCATTTGTTCTCATGCTTGTTAAAACCGTGTGTGTGATTTATTTACTTTATATACCTGTACATAGATTCCGTGGGGGCTTTCAAGGCCTTCTCTGCATGTGCAAACACTATCAAAAACACCGGCCTACATTTACAACCTAAATGAGGTGGAAATAATTAATTTGCAGCAGTCTTTTATCTTCATTTAATTGCATATGTCTTGGCTGCGCGGCTTCCAGTCAACTGTGGGTTCATATTTTTTTTTGGTCCAGTCAAATTTCAGCTTCGATGAGTTGCCATGCACATATTGTTCCATTCAACGCCTTCGGAATCTCGAGTGCATGCGTCGACCACACATATACACACACCACTAAAATCAAATGAGTTTCTGCATCTTCCTATTGGTTCACCTACTATCGCTTCTGATTGGTTCAGCTCTAAGCTTGATTTAGGATGGAGGACAATATTGTACTATGATTGAAAATTCACTTTTAAGGCGTACTTAAAAAAAAAAAACCCGGGACTTTATGAGGTTATTTCAACCAATGGCTTGTATTCAATCCAGATTTTTGGGGGAGGAGCATTTTCAGAGGAGCTATCTTTGAGGCAACATCTTCAGGTCGAAGCTTCTGCATTAGCATCTCTGGTGAGCATGATATGATTTATGCTTTTAAAGTTTTCGTGTTGATGAAAATTGATTGTGAAGTACAGTACTAAATTATACTGTAATGGGTTGGAATTCTTGACGTGGTGTATTGAAAGATAAAGGCAACAGTGTTTTTTTTTTCTTTTGTTCACATCCGCAAATACGTGAAACACTCTTCTTTACTGCCACACATTGGCCTCTTTCATATTGATGTGTGCAGGTAAGAGTGCTCGGAAGGGACACTATTCATACTTTTGTCCGTGAATCTGCGTGTTTTAAGGAACAATTTAGTAACACGCTCTGCAGTGTGGTGAATGTATAGCTACATTGTGCCTTTTTTTGAGGAGGGGTAGATATTGTGACGTTATGACGTTATTAAGAGGTGGATTAGATCACAAAATACCCACTGAAGGCCCGTGTCCAAACCCACCGCCGCTACTGATATATATCCATCATCCATCCATTCTTCGATCCTATCCAAGCTGTCATCAGACACTAGACAAGGTACACCTTGAACTGGTTGCCAGCCAATCGCAGGGCACATACAGACAAATAACCATTTGCACTCACAATCATACTGAGGGACAATTTAGAGCATTCAATTAACCAACCATCCATGTTTTTAGAATGTGGGAGGAAACCAGAATACCCGGGGAAACCCGACACAGGCAGGGAAAGATGATGCAAAGTCACAGGAAGGCCAAGGCCATATTCAAACCCACGACTTCTGCACTGTGAGGTGGATGTGCAGCCAATGGCACGTTGTCAAGGAATTCACCCAAACATCTTGAACTTTGAATGAAAAGACTCGACTCAACTCAGGAACAGATTGTCTTTTGCTGATCAGCAAAGGGGGCGAATTTCCTCTCAGATCGAAACCCCACCTTCGCACCCCCGCCGACCACTTTTTATTCACAGGATATGCAAAATACAAGTAACATATCAGAAAAACATTCCTCCTCATTTGCATGTCGCGCTTCTCAGTCCAACCCACCAATATGCCCCTCAGTGGACACCTGGAGGCCAAAACATCTTCCGGTGCAAACAATGGATACCTTGTTAATATGATGGGTAGATTTCACATGAATTGTGACACTGTAACAAACTGAAGGACACCTGGTCATGCTGCCCTCCCAAAGTTGCACCTTCCTGCCTGTCTTATCGGTTAATGAGGCCCTGGCTTCCTTCAGCTCAAGTTGGCCCTTTTTTTTCTGTGTGCTCCACTGTGTACAAATTGTGAGAATATAGCGTTCGAGGTCAACCAAGCATATACTGAAATGAAACTTTGAAACATGATAATATTAAGTTTGTCTTTCTCCATCACACGTCCACTTCACAGGCATATATATGGCATATACATGAGTACGTCCACCTCACGGGGAAGAGGTCGTGGGTTTGAATCAAATCCTGGCCTCATAAATATATTCAACGTCAATGTTGCTCGTCTTTAACGTGCCGGGTTGAGTGGTTTTCGCCATGCAATTACACATAAAGTCAACGTTATTCGTGTTCCGTGTGAATGGGTGCAAATCCGTGATGATACATTTGACGTGACGCCAGTGAGGACAAGCACCTGCAAAATCGCTAACTCGCTCATTCGCTTGCATTGGAAAATTTGACATCAAAGTGATATTGCGGCGTAACAGCCAATCAGCAACGAAAATGGATTTACTACAACTCTTGCACACTCACACACACACACACACACAAACACAAAACAATTTACACACAAACAGCATGGTGAAATAAACAATGTAGGATGCAATAATAATTGCAGGTCTATGGGCACTGAGGTCTAAGTTTTAGCACAACCACTCAATCACTTGATTGACTGGGATTGTTCAAACTTTTTTTTTCTGTTGGAGGACACTCTCCTCTTCTCTGCATGAAAGAAACCCCCGTGTAGTTCCCCCAAAAATAAACAGGCACGAGACACATGGGGCCAAGTGATATTTCCCATTCGGTCTGAAGGGTCAAGGTGAGAGAAGGCCTTTAACAGCAGACTACGGATGGGTAGGAGGTGGGCAATACCAGTCTAGGCACTGGTTGCCAATAAACCGTACATGCACGCAAAGAACTATTCTTCACACTCACATTCACGCCGAAGTGCAGTTTACAAACAGATGTGGACACTGTTCTATTAATTTGACACACCCAGCAATTTTTAAGCTTCTGAATGATCTCCAGACAGACTTGGAGCCAGTCATTTCAGACAGTCGGCGACAATTGGTGCTGGCTTTTCCCAAAGCAGTTTTTTGGGTGTGCTTTCCAAAGTTTTAAACAAAGGGCTCTATATTCATAGACAGCGCAAGTTCACTCGAGCATACAAACTACCTCATCTTGAGGTGCAAGCCTCGTTTAGCGTGTTCAGGAATTTGGCTTATGATTCTTTGCCATGCTCGGCAATCCAGCGGGCGACAGGCATTTCATTCTCTACCCTGGCCGGCGCAGTATTGACGGGTTATCATGTCGGCCTCACAGTGCAGAGGTGCAGGGTTCGATTCCAGCTTCCTGGGTTTGCATGTTCTCCCCGCACCTGCGAAGGGTTTCTTCGGGTATTTTGGTTTCCTCCCACATTCCAAAAACATGCATGGGGGGTTAATGGAACACTCTAAATTGTCCCGAGGTGTGAGTGTGAGCGCAGATGGTTGCAGTCTATGTGTGCCCTGCGATTGGCTGGCAAACATTTCGGGGTGTCCCCGCCTACTGCCTGAAGACGGCTGGGATAGGCTCCAGCACCCCCCGCGACCTTTGTTTTCTTTAAAATGTGTGTGTGTGTGTGTGTGTGTGTGTGTGTGTGTGTGTGTATGTGCTTCAGCTTTATGCTGTCCTATGAGGACAAAGCAAAACAAAAACATGGGGATATTATGGCAGCCAGTATGTATAAGGATACAACAGGCACTGTTCCAGGGAGACATGCTCAGTCTTCTTGTCTCTACGTGAGACTAGACAAGGTGACAGATGAGCTCGGTGAGGAAAGATCCCATGGCTTAACCCACCAGTCTCACGATTAGACGGATAGAGATGAGCGCCTCCATGTTGGTTAAACTGTAAATGTGATCATGTAGCCTACTGCTGGGAGTGATGACAAAACGGACACGGGGGCAAAAAAAAATCCTCTCAGCGTCTCAATCGCTCACACACTGCGTCACTTGTGCTCACTAACACAGAAAAATCTAAGCATCTTAAACTTGGGATAAGATCAACTAAATGGCCCCCCAAAAAATTGCTTTGAGTTGCAGCTCAGGCTTTAGTTCGGGTTGGGTGGTTGGCTTTCTCACTTTGAAGGCTGGCTGCTCTCCACATGGACCCCTAAACAAGGCAACCCCGACAGGCTAGTGCAGCTGGGTGGAAAAATCTGGCTGCAGGATAACGCTTTATTCAGAAATAGTTGAAACAAACTTCTACAGATTCTGAGAAACATGGTTATTTTTATTCACCTACTAGCTGCTAGGTACTGCAGTACATGCAGAAAATCATCAATGTAAAGAGACTGAGAAAAACATATTTGGTGCAAAGAATGTGAAAATAGGGTGAAGTACCGGTATGTTTGATGGGTGTGAGAAGAGTTTAAAGAAAAAGTACAAAATCAATTTTGCAGAGACCAGGTGATGAGATAGGAAGGAAACAGCAAAGCCCGGCCATTGTGACTCCAGACACGAGCCATTGCCTCAAGTCCAAAATTCTCAGGAGCAATCTTACATATCATTTGCGGCTACATCTCGAGGAGACATATTTGTATTCTCGCTGTCAAGAAGATCTGTATTCATAATACAAGCATAAATCAGGATTTGTCTCAAACGCGGTCCGTCCCACATGTTCACACATTGATATTAGTACATTTCGTGAGACATATCCAAGATAAGTTATGAAACAGATATTGTTCTACAGGCCTTCTGCAGTAGACAAAATGGGCAGCTACAACGTGAAGATCTCTTGCAGGAACTAATGAGATCGATTCCATTATTCATATTGATGATTAGTCTTTTTAAAGAGAATAAAGTTGAGTTTTGAGTTAATTTTTCTACTGTCAGAGAGATTAACAATGGATTTATTATTGTGGTTGTACATTGCAATGTACGCACAACTGTACTGCATCATGCCAGTGCTGTGTCTAATATTTTTGACTCTTGCATAGCAAATTTAAAAAACAAAAAAACAACCACAGTCATAAAATATATTGTCATATCTGTCAGTTAAAAATGGAGCCTTGTTATTTTCAAAGGCTGTTTTCTGAAAAACAAAAATAAAATACATTTACAAACTATCAGTAGCTACGCAAGACTGCACATCTGATATCTGGACAACAAACAAACTGAATAATAGAGCGACCCAACCTAAGTGGTGGGTCAATGCTTGAAATATTCAGTAACTATAAACAACAACAACCCAACTTCCAGGATGTATCAGAAAAAGATTTGATCGGTTGCATTTTTTCTTTTAATTCCTCAAGCCGGCAGCCCGGTGGTGGACTGGCTTGCACGTCGGCCTCACAATGCAGAGGTGCAGGGTTCGATTCCGGTTCCGACCTTTTTGTGTGGAGTTTACATGTTCTCCCTGCGGCTGCGTGGGTTTTCTCCGGGTACTCCAGTTTCCTGCCACATTCCAAAAACATGCATGGCAGGCTGATGGAACACTCAAAATTGTCCCTAAATGTGAGTGTGAGTGTGGATGTTTGTTCGTCCATATGTGCCCTGCTATTGGTTGGCAACCAGTTCAGGGTGTCCCCTGCCTACTGCCCGAAGACAGCTGGGATAGGCACCGCGACCCTTGTGAGGATAAGCGGGTCAGAAAATGGATGGATGGATGGATGAATGGATTTCTCAAGCCTTTATCAAGCTCCCCTTGTCTTGTAGGTCACCCATGACAATAACTCAGTTTCCTTCAATGGTAGAGAATTCAAATCTGGGCCACGGTCATGACTAAATGTGGGATTATTGCCTGGAGCTCCTTCCTTTCACCTTGAGATGACATCATGCAGTGATGGGAAAGAGTCCCAACTACAGACTCTTGAATCATCGAACACGTTACTGCCTCCAATCATAACTTAAAAGCATGCCCCCCCCCTCCCCCCCAAAAAAACCGACTTATTGTCTGATAAATACAATGACCACAGTCAATGTGTCTGGAAAGTGAAAGAAAGCTAAAGCAGGTGAGTATTGATTTGGATCCTGCATCTCCACCAAGGTCATAGCTGGAGAGATAGTGAGTTGCTGAGGACAGCACTGTAACTGTGAGTTATGATAATCAAACCCAGAAATTAATTTCCAGGACGAGAACTATTGCTTGAGTCGACTGCTCCATCGGGATTGATGGCTGAGTTTTATGCTGCTTCTCAGAAAAGGTTTTTAACATTTTATCACCGCACGCTCTGGAGAGCACACGCCATTTTCCCTTTCTGGCTGTTATGACAGATGTGGCTGTCGCTGTTGTGCTGAACTACAAGAACCATTGAGAGCGGCATCAAAGAGATAACTGGTATGCTGACGGACAAAGTGATGCATTGCTGGAGAATACGACTGTGTACAGATTCCACGAAAAGGAAATGAACTGGGAAGATAAGGAATAGTTACAGCTAACTTACTGATTGTCTCTCCAATAATACAGAGAAAAATGAAATCATTCAAAGTGGTCATGGTTTCCAATAGTGATGAGCTCCATCATTGTCTTTTCATCTTTAATATCTGACTGGAGGCAGAAAGTAAAATAAGTTTACTGTCATGTTTCCTCTTATGAGGCCAAATAAATGATGATTTGGGAGGGAATGGTGTCGACAGATCCCATTGAACTCATCGGCTCTCAGCTCTGACCCCATTGGGTGATGACACAGATCAGAAGGGAGTAGTGGGGGTTCGTGTGTTCATAGCTGATAAGACCTGAATCCGCCGGAAACTGAAATGCCATGCGCTTTATGGAAAGTCACTGTCAAGACTGGGCCCTAATCGGCCTTGCGGAGCTGCTGGAGTGACAGAGAGCTTCGGTTAACATGCCTGATAGCATCCCCAAAAACTATTTCTCCAAGCGAAAGCAATTTTCGACTTTGACAGAAAGATATGGAGGCAAAGGATGTGAAGTGGATGGCAGCGCTCACCAGGTCAACCGTGCAGCAATCAGAGCTCAATCCCGTTTTGTGTTCTATTGTTATTTGGATGACTTCTTGCTGTGCGGCCCATCAATATTCTTTATGGCTCTTCCCCTGCAGTGACTCCGTCATCCGCTTCTGTTCTTGCTGGGTCCAGATGGAGAGGTTGGATGCAAGTCATTGTTCATCAGCTTTTTAGCATTACGGGATCCCGCTTTATTAGTCTATCCCCTGTGTGGGGCGCAGGCTTGGCAGCCTTGTGTGTAGCTTTTACACATCCACCTGCTGTTTTGTCCAAAAGCCTTGTAATTGGTCTGATCTTTGTTCTGCCCACTCCTTCTCCCAAGATTTCACGTTGCACTACATTCATGACAATAAAAATCTGGCTTGTACCTCGCTGCCTATTGTAACAAGCTTATGACATAAATTGATCTTGAAGGACTTGTTAGAATGTACCAGTGGGCATTCCTCCGCATAATAATGAGCTGCATTAATCTCAGAGAAGTTATTTTGCCTAATTGAAAGATTTAGGAGGTTTTAAGCTCAGACGAGTGTCTATAGGGCGTGAGTGGCAAGGGGACCCGATATAGTATCGATTTGCGTAAAAAGATCCTGTGGTATAGCTGACACGCTGAGAGATCCCATCTCATAATACACTCGCCGACCTCACTGCTTACCTAAAGAACAATTTTAAACTCTGCAAAAGAAAATGCCGCACTCAACGTAGACCCAGGGGTGTCAAACCCATTTTCGTCGCATGCCACATTGTAGTTACCATTTCCCTTGGAGGGCCATTATGACTGAAATCATATAAAAAAGTCAAGAATAACAGTTTATTCAACTATTGTTTAAGTTACTGTAATGAGGTGTTTGGCAACATGAAAACACTTCCAATGTCTCTCTTGTTTATTACATATGAAAATGTGAATTTCTGGTACGTATTTTAGCAAGCATCATGGAAGTTGCCATGTTTGATTTGCTTTCGCGGGCCACACAAAATGATGTGGTGGGCCAGATTTTGGGCCTTGACTTTGACACTTGTGATATAGACTATAATAAAGTTAGGATATGGACGCGAGAAGGACTTGATGGGGGGGGGGGTTCCGTTTTAGCATGTTATATTTAATACTTGTTCAATACTTCCATTCAAACTAGACAGCGGGAGTAATTCTCCTTCCTCTAGAAAGCCGATGAGTGAGTTGGCAGTGCAACTGGGACATCTGTTAGTCCTTGTCAGTGATGAAAGCCCAAAGCGTGTTGCGTGTCCCAATTGGGAGTGTCATGCATTCAGACACTTGTATGAGTCTTAATGACCCTAGTGTCTCAGGTCAGCTGCTCATTGGCTACCATTTGGCTTTTTTCTTCTTCTTTTTTTTTTTTTAAACATTTTTTTCCCCCAATTGAAGTTCTTTGCCCATTTCAAAAGAAGCCTCATCCTTTTCCAAGACCCCAATGGTGTAGAGTAGACATTCTAATGTGTGAGGTCACCAGTGGAGGCACAGTGTCACAGTGAAGAGTCTAACATATGTGTTCATCTGTTGGCCGCAACCAATGGTGGGCTGACCAACACAAAGCAATCCTGAATACCAGTGTTTCAAGGATTCTTCTCTTTTTACTTGACACAATAGCATCAGAGGTACATTACAAGCCATCTGGGATGGTTTAAACACAGAGATGCATTTTTTGGATGGCAGGGGCTAATCTGTGTTGCTCTGGAAAAGTAGTTATATCCCAAATCGAGACAGATTTAAATGATAGTTATAGGCTACTCTTAAATGAGCCCGGGTTTATGAATCGGTAATCTGTGAATTGTCCTGCTTACCAAGAAGATATTTTTGACACTACTGAGCATTTTTTTTAATATGTCAATGCATACTGTTTTGTAATTAAAAGAAATAATATATTTATATAACATCATGACATACTTTCACGGCGTCTATTGTCCTTTAGAGCCTTAAAAAAATACAAATCTCCGGAGGAGCATTCCACTCCGCTTCTGGTGTCTTCTAATTTCCCAGTTTTCTGTAGTACAGAAAAATATTTATTTTTGAGGTCTACACTGAGGACAGCAGATACTCAACTTGTAATCGATCAAGCACATTTCCTTACATTGAACCTCTGTAAAATCGCTATGATCTCACTGTACAATTCTACCAAAAACACAAATAACAGAAGTTCCACTATATGTACATTTCATCTCAAGTTTACTGTCGTTTGGATCTTGTGGTATCCATGTTCTATGGCGACATCTGGCCCACAGGTGGTCATATTTAAAGCAACAGTATCGTCCAGGTGAAATTATGCAAACAACCTCACCAGAAATCACATCAAGTTAGGTTCTATTTCAAAGAATGCTGCTGAATGTACCGTATATGCAAGTCAATGTTTTTTCTTCACGGGGCTGATCCAACCTCATCACTCCTGAGTCGTTCCGATCGTGAGTGTTCATGAATATCTACAATTACTGTTTGTGCTCCATCACCAGTCAAGGAGCTAAGTGGGGTTAAAACCGCCCTTTCATAGAGCTTTGTCGGGCACCGGGCATAGGGAGCCAACAGCTGTACAAACAAAGGCCCATTTCCCACTCAAGGTTATGCTGAGTGTCATTGTCTGACAGCGGCTACTCACATGTGTAGCCAAACAATCCTAAAAGACCACCTATGAATGGATAGCGCATATGCTCGACTGAATTTATCCCTATGTGAGCACGGTCCCACGACAATGTTGCTAAAAAAATAATGTTGTAAAGTTACAAAAGAAGCATCAGATGAATTGTACTAAAGCTTCACTGGGACTTTGATTTGTAGCTGATGAACACTGACATGCTCCTTTCTTGTATTTGGAGCTCCTCATCATACATAATTAGCATGCAAAACACAAAGCTCTGCTATCCTGTGGGTCTCTTCCATCACTTCCCCCCCCTCCTATTATTAGGAGGCTCACACTTTTAACTCTCTTACCTTTACTCAGATTTTTCGCAAAGAGCTCCGGAACAGTAGAAGCTATAATACAAGTGTTTTTACAACGTACTTTTCATCTGCAATGTTGGATTCCAGATACTGATACTAAAACTAAACCTACGTACTATAAAACACACAGAAAATGTATGCAGACAAATGAAACATAAACGACGACATTGCATAGTATGTTCACTAGACATGATAGCCATGTAATTGTGAAATGTAAAGTTCGTTTGCAAATATATGTTGCCGACAACCAGCCACTTCATTCCTTGTCAGCTATGGTACAATATCCCTATTTGCACCCACATTAGCATTCAGAATCATCTTACGAGTCTTTCTGACCACAGTGGACACTCCTCTGCAAATGTATGCAGAATATTTTCTTAAGTCTCAAAATGTACAACATTAAAAAAAAAAAAAACACACACTAAAACCTGATGCATACAATTAACCCAACTGATATCTACTGGCACATCCCTATAGTTGGTTCACAAATTCAAATAAGCGTTCTTTCTATGGGACTGAAGTCACTAAGAAATGATGCTGATGCTGGAATTGGAGAGAGAGAATCACACTGAAAGAACAGTCAGTGATTGTGTGTGACTGTGTGTGTGTGTGTGTGTGTGTGTGTGTGTGTGTGTGTGTGTGTGTGTGTGTGTGTGTGTGTGTGTGTGTGTGTGTGCGCCTATGAAGGTGGCAGTTTACAGCCCGCACTGTCTATGCTGGAGATCTGAGAGTGGAACCAACCGACAGCATCTAATGTAAAGCAGCTGTCTGTTTCCTGGGTAACACAAGCCCACTGTCTGCTGCCATGTACCATAAAGTACACATCTGGACGTACTCTGGACAACACACTTGGGCACACTCCCACACTCACACGCGAACACCACACCTACAGCGGCACTCTCGAATATTTCCCCAACCTTGAGATCAGCTCATGTACTCCATTAACACCGTAGCTTGTTCATACGTTTTCAAAGACATCACCCTTGAAATTGGTTTTGACGATGTGACAAGATGAAAAAAGTTGATCAGTAAAAAGTTAACACCCAGGTGTGTGCGGCTAGAATCTCGATTGGCTATAACATAAAAATGGATGACTGAAGTCTCATTTTGCAAAAGATTTCATTCAACATTCCTCTCTGGCCTCTGGCATCAGTCATGGCGACCCGATCGTCCAAACAAGCAGCCAATTAGCTGGCCATCGACAGAATATGCAATCTCCTCCTATTTTGGTAATATTGGAACCAAACAGCTCTGCTAACTACACCATTGCACATAAGACAAATTACTTACTCATAAAGGAAGCAAGGAAGCTGAATAATTCATTTAAAAAAAAACAGACAAGGATTGAGAGTAATGTTTTAATATTAACCTTCACTGAAGTGATGATAAACAGAGTTTGTGGTCAAAGCAGTGCGATGTGTCAACTTTGCGAATAAATCCAATAAGTCAACCAATTCGGCTTTTTGTCCATACAGGTAAAGAAGACAACTTACCTTCTGCACAACACCCACTCTTCACTGATTTGTGAATCTTTGCCCAAGCAGTAGTGAACAGCTTATCAGCCAAGCCTGTTATCAGCAGTCTGCACCTCTCAGAGCACTGACAGCTTTGTCATCATCTTGCTTCTCTCTCCTCTCTTTGAGTGTTTACTGGAGTCTACCAAGAGAGTCGGCTGATGTTGTGCAGCCAGTGAAGGGAGAGAGAGAGAGAGAGAGAGAGAGAGAAAGTGGGTGAGAGAGTGAGAGAGTGTGCGTCTCAATGAGAAAGAAAGAGAGAGCAAAGAAGGAGAGAATTCCCTTTCGCTCAGAGTGGACCCTCTGCAGTCAGACTCTACTCCCACTTACTGCTCTCTTTAACGCCCCCCACCCATTCACCCTCTTCACAGCATTGTGACTGAAAGCAAAAGAGCTGAAACGGGATGCCTCAAGGCTGGGGGGGGGGGGGTGAGAGAGAGAGAGAGAGAGGGATAGAGACGGACGATAGGGGGTGGGTGTCTGTGGTCCATTAGCTGCTAATTGTAGCGGCGAGCCAATAGAAAGTGAGATAAGAGTGAATGCACACCCAACATTAGCATAGTGTTTAAGGATGTGAGAGCAGTGACTGCAATGAGACAGCATCAGCTCAATTCAAGAGGGGGTAGAGCTTTCCCTGAGACAAAGTAACGAAAGATTTACTGGACTAAAAAGAAAAGGTGACATTTGTTTTTTTTTTTGCCCAATCCCACCAAAACATGGCCCTGTTAATTTGACTGGAATTGAATTTGACTCCGGAGTAACTACTGACTGCAGATCTACAAATAATTCTCTGAACTGACATTTCTCATGCTCACGTATGTAAGATGAACACATTTTGTTAAGCAGACATTTTACTTTGTTTTATGACATGCAATTCAATTAATCAAAGACGTTGTCAATGACATGATAGACTGAATAACCAAATTGCCAAACTCTTGCTGAGGTAAAAACACGATGACAGGAAATCATAGATAGCCAGATAATTAAATCTTTGCATCGCGGCCGCCCTCTTATTGGATCTCTATGTCACGGTCGCCGGCCATTCATGCAACTGTAGCCGGTCAAATGTTAATCCGATCCGGCCAGAGATGCAGCTCGACGTTGCGGTGCATGTGGCCCTTTTGAAAGCGTCAATTTGAGATATGCATCTGCTTGACAAGCCCCTCGGGTCAGCTTGGCAAGATTTCAGAGTAGGACCTATTGAGGATATGCGTGCAGAAAATGGATGGATGGATGCTGACCCTTCAGCCAAGTGCGGCCATTTAGCGGGCCTCCTTTTGGGATAAGTGGTGCTGGGCGTAGCCCCTGGAAGTGGACTTGGAAAAAAATAAAAGTTAAAATAACCCTTATTGATTGAAATTGAATATAGACTGTAATGACCTTTTAGCAATTTAGCATACGAAAATCCTCGCGGAACACATTGTGTTCATATAATAATAAGCACTATATTTTAAGAGTGCTAAGAGTGCAGTTACTTTTTTCCCGATTTCTACAAAAGAAACTGATCAAATTGAAAATGCAAGCTAATATTTTTTTGGAGTGAAAAATGGGCCATCCCGGCCGGGCGATCCCTTTAAACTTTCACCCTACCTTTTAGTTTGTGACAAATTGGCTCGACTATCAATGTGTAACATGTAGTTTTACTCTACACATTCCTCGTTTGGAAAAACCTGCGCAAGGTTTTATACCTCGTGCGGGCTGGTTTGGTCGACATTTTTTCAATGTTGGACGGACTCAGTGCGTCTTTTGCCTCCCGTGCTGCGACTGTCCATGCCGTCCGTGTTCAATGGCAGCTCATAAAAAAAAAAAAAAAAGGGACCTTAATAAGAAATTCAATTGTTTTAATGTATAAACGTAAAGTGCAGATGAACAAATGACCAACATTTGTTTATATTGCTGTCTACACTTCATAAAGTGTTATAATATGTGCCATGTCATCTGCCATCTAAATGCCATCTAAAATCGGAAAGGGGGTTATTGTTCCTGTCATCTTGTTCTCTTGTGTGTGTAACTTGTCAGTGCCGCATGTCAATTTGAAGCTATAAAAACAAATGTTCTTCCAACTGGCTTTTATCATTTCCACTGACAAATGCAGCACATGTTGATAAATGCTGGTGCTATGTGACTGATGATCCGTACTGAACGTCTGTGTGTGTGTGTGTGTGTGCCCGCGCGTGTATGTGATGAAGGTTCCATCTTGGATGAGTAGAGCTTTTCTCACCAGGGGAAATGATCCTCATCTTGTTGCAGAGAGCTGATGTAGCCAGTCAGGCAGAAAAGATCCCCTCTAATCCTATATACAGCACAATGACACATACGAAGCGCAGCTTTTGGGTAATAAACAAAACAAAAAAAAAAAGCATTTAATGACTTAAGGGGCACTGAATTCATTTTCGACCCAACTCCCCCCAAGGGAGAAGGAGGGTATCTATACTCTGGGCGAAGTATCGTGTTTCATGAATTCTGGCTATAATGATATCATTTAGATGAGATGATGGCTTGAAAGCTGTCTATGGAGAGCACCTGTTTTAAAAGAGTGTCAGTGTAGAGTGCCTGCATCACACCATCTGTTCCTCTTCTCACCTTCCTCGCTCTCTCTCTCTGTCTCCCCCCCCACCCCCCCACCACCACCACTCTCCCTCCCTCCCTCCCTCCTTCACAGCCTTGCAAAGCCTAAGAGGGAATTGCTGTGGGAGTTCTCCACCTCCCTGTTTATGGAAGCGTACCTGTACACAGATTTTCACCTATACAGTCCTGAGAAGGTTTGATTTCCCATGACAGCCCCGGAACGTGCACCACGCTAGTCATCGAAATTCTTGAAAGAACCCATTTCTGTTCCAATAAAGCCCAACAGCTTTCAATTTTTCAAGTGTCATTCAACAGACGTAGACATTCACAACATTGAATGAAAGTGCAGATATCATCCCAATTTAGATCAACAGCACGTTCAACTGTTTTACAGATGAACATCCTGCATTTGCCTTGTTTTGCTTTAAAGACGTCTACGTTATTCAGGTCTGTTCATTCCACAAATCCACCATGGAAAAAAAGTGTATGTCTTGTAGAATCCTTTTTGGAACTTGATCTGCCATCATTCACATCATCAGAGTGTTAGGGTTTGGATGTGACCCCAATAGCACGACAACAGGCAGGTATCGTGGAAGCCAACGCTTGGCGTAGTTTATTTAAGAGTCTTCGCAAAGTCACTCAGGAAGAAGCACGAGGAGTCCACAAGGAAATGTCCACACAAGGAACAAAAAGCTGCAGGAGATGGCAACAGAGTCCACCGGCGTGGTGACGGCACGAACTTGCACTGAGGAATGGTCTGTGCGTCAATTTGTACCAGTCCGAACGAGCAGATAGGCAACAGGTGGGTGATGAGCTGACGAGTTTCAGGTGTGAGGTGCAGAGCACCCTGGCTGAGGAGGCTGCCCGGCTGGCCCCTCCCTAACACAGAGCATTAACTGTTTTTGTGTATCTTCATGCAACTAGTCTACAGGGGAGTGTTTAAAGGAAGTATGTAATGTGTGAGGTATTTTTTTTTTAAACAATGTTTCTCATGAAAGTTTTTGAAAACGGTTTTGTTATAACCAAGAAAATATTAGCATAAAGATAAACAACTGATACTTAGACTTACCACGTCACTTGAAACAATTCATGCAGTTTGACTGGAACTGGAAGGTCGACTATAAACGTCCTGGATCTGCACATTTATGGAGATCCAAAATTACATTTATTGGTCTCTTCCTTGGTTTGCACAACCCTTCCATAATGTTTTATTATTTTTTTTCACGTGCAATTTTTGTGTAATCGTACAACTTACACGCCAAAAGGTGTGCATTCCGTCATCTTTCAAAGGCCCCACTTTCTTAGAAAACATGCAAGCTTCGCGAGGATGAAATCTGTGACTCCATTGATAGGCTGATGAAAACTAGGCAAGGTTTGCCTGCAGCATCTAAAAGAAGTCTTTCTTGGCTAGTTATAATTGTGGCGTAAAAGCTGGAGTACAGACGAAGAGAGGTGCGACGCCATCTCTCAATGACAGTGCGACCCAATTATGATATGGAGCCCCTGCAGCCATCGAGGATGTCAAAGTGGGCAGTAATAAGGCGCTGGTGAAAATACACCACCAGCCACGAGTGTGTGTGTGTGTGTGTGTATGTGTGTGTGTGTGTGTGTGTGTGTGTGAGCTCGCATGTGACCTGCAAAGACCTGTTTACCTCATTAAAAATGAATCACAAGGTAATAAGGGCCCTGCTCCTGTATTCTTCCTCCCTTCCAATGTCTGTCCTTCATCCATTATGTAGCAGTGAGGAGGGACGGGATGGGTTAAGTCCTCGGGGGGGGGGGTCACTTGGTCGACGACCCCGACCAAATCCTCCTTCTGGAGCCCCTGCCTTTCTGATGTTTTAATGAGACAATAGTAAAGGGATGGGGTGTATGATGATGGTGGTGAATACCGAGGATGGGAATGCAAGTGGAAGCAGACGTCAGCAATAAGCCAGTCACCGTGTTCAGTTGAACATGGATGGAAAGAGTCCATTAGGCTTTCACCAACTGAAAGAGTGGAGATATATTTAATGTATTTTTTGGAATCGGTAGCGTTGCCGGCGGCAAAACCTGCCAAGACAGCATCTCAATTTATCATCTTCAATGCATGTACAGTGCCACATACAGTGTCAGACTCATCGACTGACGTTACAAACGGTGTCAGCAGAATTCCCGATAATTCAGTACGGAAAGTAGCAGCAATACAATACCTGACTGGAAACAATACCACTGTTACTATATTACATCCTGCCTTCACGAAAATATCACATATATTAATAAACAGGGCGGCCCAGTAGTCCAGTGGTTAGCACGTCGGCTTCACAGTGCAGAGGTAGGGTTCGATTCCCTCCCTGTGTGGAGTTTGCATGTTCTCCCCGGGCCTGCGTGGGTTTTCTCCGGGTGCTCCGGTTTCCTCCCACATTCCAAAAACATGCATGGCAGGCTGATTGGACGCTCTAAATTGTCCCTAGGTGTGAGTGTGGGCGTGGATGGTTGTTCGTCTCTGTGTGCCCTGTGATTGGCTGGCAACTGATTCAGGGTGTCCCCCGCCTACTGCCCGGAGATGGCTGGGATAGGCTCTAGCACCCCCCGCGACCCTAGTGAGGATCAAGTGCTAATTTTAACTGGAGCAAAGCATTGCCGGAATGTTGCTTCTCTAATGGCCGTTGCCGAATCCCGGATGACACAACCACCTACGACTAATCCTGGAGAAAAGGCCACAAAGTGATTTACTCTTTGACATGAAGTGTCTGAACCACTGACTACTTTGCATGCATTTGTATGTTCTTGCGTGAGAAGTTTATATCACGTAGTTTGCACATGCGCAGTGGGATCGATGTACTCTGTGTGGAAGAAAACACAAAGGATAGTTCAAATCGCAAATTAATAAGGCTTAAGGGCATTTTTTTTTTCAGGAAACTAGAAAGCCGTGCAAGTTGATAATGCCCTTTTGGCAAACGCGACAACAGCTTTGTTCTCGGCACAAAAGGCAGCGCCTTCAATTTCGATTAATTGTTGAAAAGTCGAACCACCTGACATTCATGTGTGAATGGGAATAGATTTTACACGGCACCTGAAATGATAACGGCATCTTTTCTACTCTTTGTTCATCTTGCAACCTTGTAACGACAAGGTAGGGGCTATGGTACGGGACCACACACAGTCGCAACTGTTGCAGCCATTTTTTTTGTAAGTGACCTGTAAATTTCCTCAACATAATGTCAAGACGTTGTATCTGTGTCCTGGTTCTCTGACCTCTGAACCTAAATCTGTGCTCCTCTCACCTTGCGTGTTGTTACAGTTGGATCCCAGGTCCCCTTGACAGCCCAAGTGCTACAGTCATATAGCATGAAAGTGCACAGGGGTACGTCTCTGAATCTCTTTGGTCAATTTGACACGCGCACATAAAACAAGCCGACCAATCAAATCGCTGACCGATTTTGTTTCCTATAAATGAGTCGTACACTTCAAGGCCAGAATCTGATTTCTTACATACCCGCTGTGCTCTGTGAATAAAACTGGTCGAAATTTCCAACCAGAAGACAGAAATGTGTACTGCTATGACCTTTGACCGCAATTATCGCAGACACCTTGGTCAGTATATCACTTCAGCGGGGTTCTTTCACAGACAAAGAAAGAGTCATTTAAAGACAATCAGTTGAAAATAAGGACATTTGACCTCGGCTGCGGGCAGCTTGGTTGTATCATGTTCCTCACATCTGCCTCAAAGTCTTACATTTGGTTTCAAATTACGGCTCCATTCCTTCCAATGTGGAGTTTGCATCTTCTTACCATGCTTTAGTGTGTTTTCTGCAGACACTCCGGCTTCCTGGAGTTAAAGACAAACAAGCTTTGAATTTCCTGAGTAGAAAAAAAAACTTGCGTGTGCAATTCCTCACATTCAATGGAATGTAGGAACTTGGACCTCCTGGGTGAAATGACCCGAACTGACCTCCCTCAAAAGTAAACTGAAGAAAGCAATGTCAACCGGACCCAACGGGACAGCCAAAACTTCAGATGATGGCATGGAAGAACTTTTTTTTTTTTTTTTTTTTTACTGCCACTGACTTCCTTGAATCCTGTGACGTGCCCACTTTGATGATGGAACACACAACGAGATTCTAAAAGTTACACATCTGTTCCAAACATTAAAACGGTGGTTCTTAAGCTGGGTTCGATCGAACCCCAGGGGTTCGTGATTCAGTCTCAGGGAGCCTCTGCCAAGGAAGTTAAGACATACCCGACTCAACATGTCATTTGGTTGTGACACACCCACCCGCATGGCCATCACTGGCTGCAGATGATCACATTACATTGCTTGTCCAATCAGTGCTGCGGGAAATTTAGTTCGCTCAGTAGTCAGGGTGAGACTGTCGTGATGGTATGTAGCGATGTGTAGTTTTTTAAAATGTTTTAACAAATGCCATGTCCAGCAAAAAAAAAAGAAAGTGGTCGGACGAATATGTACAACATGGATTCACATGCATCACGGAACGTGATGGGACTCGGCGTCCTACTGATAATAGAAGATATAGAATTAGCGAAGGAAATGATGATTTCAAATGCCAAAAATCAAAGAAATAGAATAGATGAAGATGCTAGTTGATGAGACCAAGTATGCTAATTAAATTCTCATTAAAACTCTCATTTCAATGTGAACGATTACATTGCGTTACTTTTTTTTATTTATTTATGAGTTTTAATTTCCTGCGTATATCCTAAACCACACAGTACAATCAGGTGAGTCAAGGTGGTATCTTGGTCAATTATCTTTCACAATACTTTTCATTCACTGTGTGTAAAGGTAATGCTACCGACAAAGAAATGTGTCATTTATTTGTTGCTGAGTGTGTTCACTCTCATTGCAATATCGTTTTGCGAGGAGTTGATATGGCTTTCATCAGATAACGGTATAAAACCATATCACATTTGTAACTTGTAATTTCATCTTGTCATTCTCCATGTCTCATTTCTCTGTGGAACACATATCCGTTTTTTGTAATAATATGTCCCCAACGCCTGCGGTGACTTGGTGCTTATCTCTTCTATTTTAAGCTTTGCCGAGCAACCCCTATAGAACATTATGGCAGATCCCACCCGTTGTCTCCAAACTGAACCCAAGCTCACATTTAGCATCAAACAGGTGGAGACAGATACAGCACTCTGGATGTCAGGCTTTCTTGCTTTGTAGATTAAAATGTCAGTGAGTTCAGAACGTTCCAATGAGCCTATAAAGTCTGAGCTACAGTACATTAATAGAGCTGATCGTTTAAATAGGATGTAATTTGTGCCACCAACTGAAGCATAAGCTGAAGGAGTCAGTTTGACAACATGGAGTCAGAGTTGATGTGTTACTATCAGATGCAATTTGTCTTACTGCGGAGGGAAAATTTAAGTTCTACATTTCTTCCACAACTCACACAAGGCTCACACACAAGTATCCGTTGTCTGCGGAGTCCCAGAAGGCTCAGTGCATATGCAAGTGACAAAAATACAAGCAAGTGAAATATATCTCAGGTACACAACACAAACAAAATGTCAAACTCATTCACCCTATTTTTGACATCTTATTGCACATGCCATATTTATTACAACAACCCGCCCAGATAATTTACTTTTTTTTTTTTAAATCACAAGCAAAAGACTCTTGACGTTCCACCTCGTGTATAGATTCCATTTGTAAGATGGACGTTCACTTATAAGCTAAAGTGTGTTAAACGCGCTTTCACTTGAAAAGCAGTTTCCCATCTTTGAGGTACTGAACGCGCTTTAAAACTTTCTTCTCATTTTAAGTATTGATGACACAGTATCAGGAGCAACTGGGGGTTCAGTAGCCTGCTCAACATGATCACAATGGTTGAGGATCAAACCCAAAACCTTTAAATTTTGGCAAAAGTATTCGTTTTGAAAATATTTTGTGAACACTTACTTCCGGTAGAGTCACTGATAGTGTAGTGGTAAACCTGCCTGTCTTGTATGCAAGGATTGGTTCCTACACATTGACAGTGTGAATTTGGGTATTATTGGTTGTTTGTCTCTACGGCTGGCTGGCGACCGTTTCTGGGTGTGGTGATGTTGTATTTTTTTTTTTGATTTATTGAATGTTTGAGTCAAATAGATTCTTGTAAATATTGATTGTAAATACTATGGAATAATTTTCTTTTTCTTTTCACGGTGTTCCTTAATGGACGAGCAATAAAACGATTGAGGACATCAGTACGAGATGTGGTTCTTTATCGGAGTAGATACACTGCTCGTGTTCCAAATGTGTGCGAAATAATGAGTATTCATTTCTCAACACCGCCAAAGGAAAAGAAGCAGAAGATCTGGCAGTCCTAGGATAGTGGTTACAAATTGTAATTTAGCGATGACGGAAGTGCAGCTAATGTGTCAATGACGCTTGTCTGTGTCGCTGCTTTGAATCTATTAAAGCTGGTGGTAATTAGGGTGAGCCTCAAGTCATTAGCTTTCAGCATATGTGGGGTTGGTTTGCTAGCTTCCACTGCAAGCGCGCGATAACTACTTTACTGGAGACGACCCGCAGAATGACTCGGCGTCTGCCATTGGCAAGTTGACAACGTTTCTGTCACAAAATACGGACATTTGTAACAATTGGTAGCTCTGCTTTCCAAAATTTCATCACAGAGCTTCAGTAAAAGCTTGTGAGCGCTGTGATTGCGCAGATCCATTCAACCCTAGCATCTCTTTATGGTCACTTTACCACAGTCTGTCTGGGTAAATGGTTCAGGCCTGTGTCTTTACCTCTTTTGTCAGCTCTCAAAGAAGACGTGAATGAAAAGTTGGGGTCCAAACAAAAGGCCGATCATGGGTCTATTGATGGGGACAAATAAGCTTAGTTTGGGTAATGTCAGCCAAAAGGAAAGGGAGGTCCGAGGCTCACCTAGAACCGGAATGGGAGGGTAGATGGGTTGTTCAGGGTGAACAGCTGAGATCCTCCTTCCAAACAGCACATGCTCTGTCACTATCTGGCAACAACAGGCTCACACTGTTGATGGGTGGAGGAAGGGACTCAGCTGACGGGTGGTGAATGGGAGAGGAACACCAGCTGATTGCATGCTTCTCTATGGCAACCGTTAACTCTGATTGGGGTTGGAGTTAAAATGGGAAAAGTAGCAGGAACCGTGATCTGTGGATGAAGATAATTACCCTAAATCTGATTGCACTGCTGCTGCCTTTCATGCAGAAGGTCTGGGTTCGATCACTTTGACACCCAGCCAAGGATGTAAAGCATGGATGTAAAATGGTTGGTTTGCATTGGGAAGAGGCATCCTGTGTAAAACCCGTCACAATCAGATCCAGATTAAAAACGGTGCTTTTTTTCCCCCTCATTCATTTGTTAAAGTCAATTCACTCTACTGTTTTTGTAATTTAAGAAAGCTACATTTCTGTCCTTTGATTTTAAATCCCTTTGAATCTTTTGGCTGCAAAGGTTCTTCAATGTTATCAATAGACAGTATATTCTTTAAGTAATTTTAATAAGCTACTATTGTTCTCTTGGCTCTGCAAATGTCTTCAGTTGTTGTGTTTGTTAATGGTTTTACATCAATGAGTTGCCCTTTGTATGAAAAGTGCTATATCAATAATAAAGTTGCCTTGCCTTGCGACTGACTCGCTGTGGAGCAATAAGGACCTAAATTCTGACTATAATTCATCCTTTTTACGATTATGAACATGCTAATAGTATGATGATGTTCAAATGGATTTGTGATATTTTATTGTGTCATGTTAGCTTCCAGTGATACGTCCACGATTGAAAATGAAATCAAATTCAATGCAATGCATTTGTGGTGCTGGCATATCAAATCAGCATGTTGCCAATCAGTACAGCACAGCCATACTTGCCCAATAATTTTCTTCAAACCTTAAGTTACTTCTTTTGTCAAACAGTGATCTGATGCATTGAAGGTATATGAGCCAGCATGTCTGAGTTCAGCTGAGGTCAAATGGATGGATTTGCGGGATCATATTAGTCATCAGTGCTCTGTCAGATTAAAATATTAAAAGAATGGCCTAATAAATTATATTAGACAGAAGAGCAGCTAAGGTGGTGAAATGAAATAAGGCGGTGAATGGTCAAATCAGTACATGTTCCTGAAAGTACTAAAACCAATCAACCATTTTATAATATTTGAAACAAAAATGATCCTTTTTTGCTTTTTCTTTTTTTTCATAGTCTCCAGATCATTTAGTTTAAAGGTTCGCAGGCTGAAATTTTGTCACGAACAAAATGTTCTTAAAAATGACTTCAGATTTTCTATTGAAAACCTAGTAGAACGAGATTTACAAGATATTCATCGACGCTGCAATGCCATCTCTCGGGCCAAGTTGGACCATACTGACTCCCATTAAGTATTTATTTTTTTTATCTATTATAATCCTGATATGTTAAAACTGTGTAAACTGAATACACCTACAAATATGCCTTTGAAATACAGGTACAATTATTTTTAAGCAAATTGGCCGTCCTAAATCACAAGGTGGAGCCATACATACAAAGCAGTCACTTTTGATGCAGATCTGCTGCTTTTACTCACAAAAAAGCATAACCCCCCCCCCCCCCCCGCCTCCTCCAAAAAAAAGCCTTAAAACTATCTTGATGAGTTCGGACTGAGGGAAGAGTGGTGTGAACGTGGTCAAGTTTGAATTATGTCTCTGTGTGAGTGTCATTGTGGTCAAGTTTAAATTTTGTTTCTGAGCAAGTGTGCCTGGGTGTGAAATTCATGAATAAAGGCCAAATGGTCTCGGTTGTTTATGTTGCTTATGTTGATGAAAGAAATGCCTCCTGTATTAAGCAGACACGCTCTGCTTCAAAGCCAATATGAAAGAGCCTTTTCCGCTCTTGTCTTTTTGCAATGGACATTGATGGGGCTGAGCAAGTTTATTTCCATGCAAGTCTGCAAGAGTGTTTTACTTGGTACAATCAGGTGTCACTGCTCATTTTCAAGCTAGTTCCCATGAAGTAACACATGTAAATTAACCCTTTTCAGGGACAGCGGCGACTACAGTGGGCAGTTTGTTTATCATGCTATCAGGTTACAGGGTGCATGAAAGGGTTAATAGTCACGGCCTAAAAACATCCATACAACAATATTTTGTTATCCTTCATCCTAGTCGTACAAAGGAATTTCTAAGTTTACATTTTAATACTGTATACTGAACCAAGCCCCTTGAACACATCCAACTGACATTTTTTTTCGTAAAGTCCTCAAGACGTTTGAATATTGTCACTTTTCAACAAAGGGCATTTGCTCGGAGTGTTGTGGCCTTCTTGATGAAAAACCAAAAATTTTTTGTGAGTTTTGCAAAACACTTGCCATGGCAATGAGCTGTTCCCCAAGAAAACAATGTTGACTTTGAAGGTCTAAACATGCACAGAAGCTGATGAAACTTTCTACACATATCAGACCTGGCAAAAATAATCAATGTTACGAATGCAATGTGAGATTTTTGAAAAATGGCTCAATAGTGCCCCTTACAAATATTTAACAAAGCAGCCCTGGTTGTATGTCTCACCAAGTGCTTGGAAAATTTGGGAGGTATGTGTTATGTGCAAGACCTACAAAAGGTATTTTGGAGTCAGATGCTTAACCTAACAGGAAGTCAGTCATTTTTAGTTTACTTTCAAAGGTCACAAAGAAGTTTGACAGCAGTTTTAATGGTCGCAAACAGTTTTTCTTGTCGCAATGAAATTTTAACGTGTTAAAAATTCCTGGCGAAAAGAAAAGCTGTTTGGGAGCGTTACAAAATGGAATTATATATACTTAATAGTCTCACCTCTTAATTCAACTAAATTCTCTTTTTTTTCTTTGATTCAAGGTCATTGACCGAACCTAAAACTCTTCTTCCCCACACGTATACTAAATGTGAATGACGTGCACGCAAAACGAATATCTTAATGGTCTGTGGCTTATGCTCTTTTGTAAAATTGAAATGATTAATTATTACACCACTTTTAGAACAGGACCATTTTTGGTCCTTAAGACCTACAACATTCAACAAATACTGTATTAAAGTGCCTCAAAGGTTAAGATAGTCCCCTCCTCCCTCCCTCACCTTTTCATGGTGGAGTGGGATCTGTGAGGGACCGGACGAAGCACCCATATGATGAAAAACATAGAAAACACTTTCCCTCATCCAAAAAAGGTCACTGGGGCACCACTTTGGTGCTAGGCCTGAAGGTGCTATTTGATGGCGAGCACCTGGTGGGAAACGGTTCGGCATGGCTCGAAGAGACCACATGGGTCCCCCTTCCCATGGCCTCACCATCTGCGGGAGGGGTCAAAGGGATCGAGTGAAGTGTGAGCTGGGTGGGAGCCAAAGGGCAGTCCAATCCTCATTGAGCCGCGAAGGTTCGCAAGTGTTTGCCCACGGTCCAAATGTTGATTTTTCGTCAGATTTTGTTCGAGGTCGCAAACAGCTTGTCTTGTTGGCAAGAAATTTTGACCATGTTCAAAATTTGGTTGACAGGGAAAACTGTGATCGTTGTGATCGTAGTATTGCACCTGCGTTTTGTGGATGAGGTGGTTCTGCTGGTTTCATCAAGGTGTGAACTCTTGAACTCTCGCTGGAGCAGTTCACAACTTGGTGTGAAGGGGCTTGGATGAGAATCAGAATCGACAAATCTCAGACCATGGTCCTCTGTCCGAAAAGGATGGCGCGCCCTTACGTCAGGGGTATCCTTCCCCAAGTGGACAAGTATCTGGGGTACTTGTTCTGAAGTGAGAGAACAATGCGGCAGAAGATGAACAGACGCATTGGTGCAGCATCTGTCGTGATGTGGACTATATGTCCCTCTTTCATGGCGCAATGGAAGCTGGGTTAAAGGGCAAAGCTTCAAAACGATTTTATTTAAATAACGTCAAATCAACACAGAATTGTCTCAGAGCCCCAAAAAGCCCACATGAGCAAGTACTAGGCGACGGAGGCAAGGAAAAACTCCCTCTTGGTAAGAAATCTCAAGCAGACCTAAGAATGTGGGGAAGCCTGCTTCGACCTATTGGGTTAGAGAGGAGAAAAAGAGAAACACAAAGAGACATAAGAGAGAAGAAGGGAGAGACAGAGAGCTGTTGATCAATTCATCCAATCATACCATCCATGTTCGACACTTGAGGCATAAAGCCACAAAAATGAAGGCTATAAATCATCCCTGACCATGTGCTTAATAAAGTTTAAGTGTGCTCTAAACGATGAGAGTGTCAGCCTTCTGGACCAAATCTGTTATGTTTCGATCTGGTTACGTTTGGTTTTGATTCCTCATGTGCCCTTTTTTCGCCACCTGTTCTCGTTATCAGTGTTCCTTGTGCGTAACCAATTAGCTCCCTCAACCCTTTGTGTGTTGTCCAGGTGTTTCTCGTTGTCTCGTCACTTAGCTTGTATTTAGTTCCCTGAGTTTCTATCAGTCTTTGTTGGGTCATTGTGAGCTGTGAGTATGTGAGCATACGTGTGCTCCTGTCATGTTTTGATTCCTGTTGTAGTTTGGTTTGATACTTGTGGTTTCCAGGCATTTTTTTTTGAGTACTTCGACTGAGTGTTTTTTCCATTGTACTCCTGTGTGTATTTTTTGTTAAATACATTTTGGTCAATCCACCCTGCTCCTCCCTGCCTCCCTGCTTTTTGGGGTCCTACAACTACCATCACGCAGAACGTGACAAAATCAGGGATCTGGCTCCATAGAACAGGTGCCTGATACCTGAATGTTATCAAGGCCTTACTCGTGTCAAGAACTAGACAAGTGGCCGAGGTTTCTCCACAGGTTATCCAGGCTCTACCATAGACATAGGGTAAGAATGTTGGTTACTGTGAGAGGATCTAAATAGAGCTGCTAATCCTCCACATCAAGAGGAGAATGTGACCTAGGTATCGAGCGAGGATGCCTGTTGGACACCTTCAGGTGAGGTGTTTGAGCATATTTCACCAGAAGGCGACGCAGGGGAAGATACTTTCAAGAGACATTGTCTCCCGACTGGCCTGGGAATGCTGGAACCACACTGGGAGAGCTGGACTAAGTGAAATCTGGGTGAATTGATGGAGGGATGAAAGATTATGATTATTATTGGTCCAATATACTTGAGGTTTGCAAATGCATGTTTTTGTCATCATGGCAATTTTCTTCATATGCAGTCACTGGACATTTATTTATCTTGTGAAATTCCTCCTTTTATCCATTATCCAAACCGCTTATCCTCACGAGGGTCGTTGATGTGCTGGAGCCTTTCCCAGCTCTCTTCGGGCAGTAGGCAGGGTACACCCTAAAAACTGGTCACCAAACAATCGCACGGCATAAATAGACAAACGGCCATTCATATTCAGAATCACACCTACAGACAATTTAGAGTGTTCAATCAACATTGTTTGCTTGTTTGTGGAATAAGGGAGGAAACCAGAGGACCAGGAGAAAATCCATGCAGGCACAGGGAGAACATGCAAACCCCACATAAAAAGTCCAGAGCCCAGATTCGAACCCTCGGCCACTGCACCGTTAGGCAGATTTGCTCACCAGTCTTCCACCGTGCCACCCCATAACGTAAACAGTAATTTCCTGGTAAATTACAGTAATTCATAGAAATGGGAATTATTGAACAAGGAGTTATTTATGGTTAGTTTTCAAAAGAGACCCAATGAAGAAGGACATTGACCAAGTCCAAAGTTGCCTTCAAAACCTGATGAGATTGCTATATTGACACAATGATATGTTTGGCAAAGTCAATGCGACAATTGTTTTTCAACACTAGGGGTTTAGACAGGTTTTAAACTTCCCAGTATTGTCTTAGATGTCTACATTCCACCTCTGATACTATGTTGGAGGCTGGTAAATTACTGCCTTTCATGGATGACACATTGTTGTTTTGTACGTGTGAAGAGTTTAGTGGGTCTTTCTTTGAGCTGTGAGTGACTGGTGACCAGTCTGGCGTGTATCCAGAATCTGCTCCCAGCATATCCGTATCCATATATGGTTGCCTTCTTAAGAGCACCTAATGTTACATTTGCTTTATACTCTATTTCATTGCTTGCCAGGGTGTGTGTGCTGTGACAAACAGACAGATAATGTCAGAGACCAACTAAAAACACACAGAACCAATCTGGCTTGCTGGCACCTTCGACGGATACTGCGCAGAACCCTCAAGCTTCCTGGCCTCTGGTAGAGGACCCGAGCTGAATGAGGGACGGGCACCACCCAAGGGGTGAGACAAGGATTTTTTATTTTTATATACGTATATATATATATATACATACACATATACACCTCAAGCCTCGATATTTGAGCAATACCCATTACTTCTGATTGATGATTCCTTTGATCGGCTGAATGTAGTGAAACATTCACATCGATCAGGCTTATTTGCAAATGCAGGTGAATGAACAGCCAAATGAGATACTGACCATTAATACTCACCTAAAGTTGTTGTACTCCAGATTTTTTCCACTTCATCTCCAGTGAGCTATAGACCAAATTCTTAGTGATGGAGCAAGGATTCTGTGTCGCAAATGATATGGAGAAGTGCCATAACTTTGGATGCGCCACTTCAAAGACTAAGAGAATATGGATTTAGGACATATCTGTTTGTCACCACTGGAGTACCTCGGCTATGTAACTGATGTTCAGGGACTTCAAACGGCATCATCCAAAATCACCGTGATCTTTTTTGGCACTATTGGATGACTATGGTTGTTGTATTCCTTCCTATTCTGGCACCATTGTTGCAACCACTGCTCATGAGTATGAACCAAGAGCCAACTAGAGGCCCTGTCTGATTTCATCCCATTGTTTCTGCTTCAACTTGCTTATGATGCCCTACAGGTTTGGTACAGTAATCTGTTAAGGCCTGCCAAGTAGGAAAGGGAGAACCCTATCACTTTTGCTTCCAAGGCAGAGACCAACTATGTGCAGTGAGAAAGAAAGGCACAGAGCATTATTTTTGATGTTAGGAAATGAAGGAAACCTGAGATGTTGCTGGGAGCTTTCTATACAATTTGGATGTTTGCTATGTTTTCAGTGTTGCTGAGTCTGGGTCTGCTTACGCCAGGGACCTCTATATCACTCTCTTTCTCTATTTCTACAGCTTCCCATGTGTTTGTACATGTTTGAACACAATTGTTCAGTTTCCACAATATTTGGCATACAATACAATACAAATCAGCAGCTATGTTGAACATCTGTATGCCACCAGCACATCAGCCAGAAACTGTGAATGCTGCCTCGAAGGGAGAGGGTGCAGCTGAAGGTTGCTTGCTGTTCAGGATAATGATTACACACTGCAGAGGTGCACTCTTTGAAACAGTAGCGGAGGAATGTAATGGCTTCCATATGCATGTTACCTACATGCACAATTTTCCATACAAAGAGACACCGCACATTGCTCAGCCACCATTTTCAACCACAGTTTACACCTTTAACGCATGGACAGTATTTGGTGTGTACATGCTTTCTACAAATTGCTTAGCTACGTGAGCTTGTGCATGAACATCTATGCGTGCAGATTCATGTTGCTTACACAAGTATGGTCCATAGAGAGAGCAAGCTATTGGTCCTGTACCAGAGGCATATAATTATACAGGCAGCTCTGAGAAGAGAGCAGAGAACCTGCTGGGTAATTGCCACAAAGAGGGCAAAAGGAAATATGGCTCCTTTATTTTCAGCACTTATTCAAATGGGTCAACTCAAGCAATTTGAATCCATGTACTGCATATATTTGCAACCCTCTGTTTTCTATCAGAAAAAACGGCATGCCCTTACAGATGCTTGACAATGATCAATGCCTCTCCTCCTAGATTGCAAGAGTGTAGGGGTCGAATGACTAAAGATGTTTTGTAGTTGATGTGATCAAGGTTGATGAATTAACCATGTCACTGGTATATTCTTTGGACAATACAGTAGACCCCGACTTCTTTTGCACCACTTACTTGTGTCATGTTACTACATACTGCAATAGACTTTAATATGAACAAATTAAAACAAATGACTTAAAATCAGGGGTGGGACATAATGCGCAAATTATGATTAATTCATTACTGTGTACAGTTTTTTCTGAAACATTTATTTTGTGCAATGAAACACTTTGGTATTTTTTTCTTCCCCCCCAATTTTGCTGCTGTAGACTGCAAATTTCCCCAGTGTGGGACAAAAAATGAATGCCATGTTCCAAACAATGCAGAAACAGTGAGAACGTTTTGAGTCACAAATGGTGTCACAGAATGGAGTTCCTAAGATGAAGTACCACTATTTTTGACATTTTTACATATTTTGCTAGTATGCTACCGGTCTCTATTTTGGTGAAAGAGTTCCACATTGCACAGTATGTATGATGTTGGAGTCACTTTGCAAAATGAAAAAGAAGGAGGAGGAGTTGGCCCGGCCTGGAAAAACTGATGGATTGATCAAGGATTCAACTAATTAACGCCATTGAGAGTCACAAACTAAAAAACCTTCAGGCTGTCTAAAGTTGTGGACGGCCTGCTCCCAAAACAACTGTTATGTGGACTTTCACCTGTATGGAAAAATTAGCTTGGACGCGAGCATTCCTATCAGCCCTCTTCCCCTTCCTTCCCGATCCCGAGACTGATAAGGCTTGCCCTTGCAGCTTTGGATGCTGAACACGCATACACAAATAAACCACAATCACATGCTACAGAATGCCCTGAAATATCAACGCCTTCATTGGATTCCAGGCCCGCGTTGTAACTTGAGTGACAGAGCTATCCTATCTGAGCGTCTAGTTGGATTGGTTGTGACGCGTTCCATCCTCTCTCCCTTCCATCCTACATTACTCTCCATCTTAGACTAAATGTGCTCATTTTTGAGAGTACTTAGCATTTTTTGTTTGTTAGCTAAACATATTGTCACTTTGCCACAATTCCTACAAGTTCCATGACTTTAGTGAGAATTGTATAACAATCTGTCATTAGTCTCACTGCTGGACTGACACTGTTGATACAATCGCAGGTCTTCAGACATATAATCAGACTTCTTTTTATTGTGAAATTTTGTATTTATTCCCCCTCACTTTTATCTTTGAGGCATTTTTTTAAGGTTATTAATGAATTTGAGTTAAAAGAAAGTCGTCAAATCCTGTAAGTGGACGAGGTATTTCTAAAGGACAAACAACATGTATATAACGCAACCAAGAACTGCCATTTTTGCTATTTTTACCTAGTTTGCTTTTGGGATGTTTGTGATTATTTCACAGTGTCCAAGCAACAAAAATCAGTCTGCCTTTTTCCATCTGGTGTGGCCTCTTCAAAATATGACCAAATAATTACAGCGCAAGACACAAAATACATGGGCGCGCGCACACACACATACACGTTTTTTACACTAATGTGCATGCTATGGCAAGTCAGTAGAATCTTCAATATCCCCTCAAGATCTCAGCAGAAGGAAATGTTATTTAACTCTAACCAAATGCGTTTGAGACCATACTTTTCTGACATATTATGGAAATTGACTTCACATAAAGTGGGCTCCCTACATCATAAAACAACAAAAATGAGTCCGCTGCATGTGCCACATACACAGATCTGCACACTAATTTAATTAAACTTGTACTTCAGTCACTTGCTGAAGTCACTGTTACCTCCATGAGGGAAAACACAACCCACACTGTCTTTGTGGGGGCTCATGTCATGTGCGCCCTGCAGGTCACAGTTCCATTTTTAGATTCAGGGGTCAAAGTGCAGTCACCCTGAGCTCTGTCCTTAGTCAAATTGGTAACAAAATCTGTACTTCCTATGATTCCAGCAGTGTATGGGCAGCGGTGGCGTGAGTCAATTACAGCCCATTGAAATATCAGCTGATCAATCAAATTAAACATAGGGTCTGTGAAGTGTTCACTCATTCTTGGTCCTTGGGGTAACTTGACACATGGGAACCGTTTTAAATGACAGACTAGGATATTAGAGTACTGGAAGCTAGCCATAAAGCAATAAATGCCTCCAACACCCAGTATGATTCTATATTGGATTCATGGAAAGTTCTTAAATGAAAAATGTGGAAGTGGCTGACAGTTGATCCAACGTTTTGTCTAAAAGTTGGTTCTGTAGGATATTCAGCAGCGAGACAGCTTTTCATAAAAAAGTCTTGGGCCAGCGATTTATTCCATACATGAACATTGTGAGACGGGACGATTGACAAGATGTTCACAAGCAACAGTATGTAACATCATAGATTGAGTGAGCGAGAGTGTTAACTGAAATTTCACACTGAACACCTAATTTGCAAGTCAATGTGTTATATTACAAACCATGTAATTCCCCGACAAAAAGGCATATGCGTTTTATTCGGACGACCCTCCATATGATGGGGTCATTTGTCACTTAGGCTCAGACACAAACAATCAGCATCACTTAGGGCCTTTGAATAATTACACCCATCCATCCATTATCTGAGCCGCTTATCCTCGCGAGGGTCATGGGCGTGTCGGAGGCGATCCCAGCGGGCAGCAGGCAGGGTACACCCATTCATGCTCGAAATCACACCTTGGGACTATTTGGAGTGTTCAGTCAACCTACCATGCATGTTTTCCTGTTCCCCTACTGCTTCATACCACTCCTTGTTTAAAGGTCCCAGTCAGCCATGGCTAAAGAAAGCTGTGAGGTCTTGGCAGCTCTGCCGTATTTGTTTTGCTTGCGCATGTAAATGGAGTGGGTGCCCCAAACAAATCAAATGTGAAAGAAGTGTGGTGGTCCTTGTGGTCAAAACAGACTCGATACAAGTCAGGTGGACCCATGGGCGCCCGACATGTCCACAGATAAGATGCTGGAAATATACAGCTTGCTTGGGGCGTTGGCAACCCTTGCTACTGCACTGAGTGGACACATCAAGACATCTTGACTTATTTCCAAGGAAAGGATGTTCGAGAAAAATTTCGGAGCCTCCGCAAATCAATGCTGGAAGAACCGTGAAAGTAAGGCTGTAACCTACTTGTGTCAGTGTGCCAATCAATATGTCTACTTACTGCACAAGGTGAGATTTTAAACCAGAGAACTTCAACAAAATTGGATATAGCATTAAGGCAGCAGGGGGTTGCTGAATCCAAATATTTTCAGGAGTTCATGTTGGCAAACTTAGCCTGCGGTGGCTTTGCAGCCTTTGCAGTGTGATCCCATCCCATAGGGCCAAAGCAACATTTTAAAGTATAAACTTGGACAAACTTCAAGCAGACCACACAGAATACATAGACGCTTTCTCCCTCAACAACCTTAAATCATTCTGCAAGCACCCGTTAATCATGTGTCTGATTGAGGTGCAGTTAGGCATCGGCTCGTTTGCATGTGACTTTAAAACCTGGAAATAGAGAATCTACAATATTTTGCCTTTTCGTCACTCTAAGCTGATTAGAGTTCTGTATGGCTGTACTGTGATTCTTGGGTGATTGACAATCTCTTCTGTTTTGCCACTCATATTGAATGGGCGAGCGGTTCAATCCGTGTCACGTGAATAGCGTCTTTACATCAGGATATGAGCCGAGTTCCTGGATTAAACAGATCGAGGCTTGTGGTTTCTTCATGGTGATTTCCACTTCTTTCCCCTTCAACTAGCGTATACACAATCGGGCAAGTGCCTGTCGAGCAGGCATACAAAGAGCTCAGTGTGTGAATGTGTAGGTGAGGAAAAGAGTGACAGGAACGATGTTTATACAGTAGGTCTGTGTCAAAGCAAACACAGACACTAAGACTCCCGGCTTAACAGATGGCGAAAAGAGCACAATCACAACCTGGCTTTTCTGGAGATTTCTGTCAATCAGGGAGTGCAGAATTCGTGATTAGTTGTATTTGACTCGTTAAATAACTAAACCGCAGTGTGACCTGGGGCTCTCGAATAATCACCCTCAATTGGGTTTCACCGTTTCAACTACTGAAGAAAGAATATTAAAACAAACCAAATTACTTGAGATTGAGAGAGAGAGAGAATTTATTAAGACTACCATCACCTGCAATATTTGTCTCAAAGTATCACAAAGTGTTTTAATCGTTTAAACGTAGTATAATCAGCATTGAGACAATGTTAGCGGTGTGTAGTTAATCCAAAGGAAAATAAAATCCTGGTGCTTTCCGACCAATTTTGAGGTAAAGAGAACATTTTGGGCTCACCTTTTTCATGTCGCTACAAACACGTTTCCTCACCAGACACCAGCTGGGTCGGTCGAACTTATTTGAAGGCCTGGTTTTGAGCCACTTTAACTGCATATACCTGTAGAAGTCATTTGAGCTCCTGCTAATTCAAAACAGTTTTTGCTCTCTTCCACTTTATGCCTTTTTCCCGTCACACATTCATGTGAACCCGACACAAGATCATTTGACAGCGATTGAAAGGAGTGGACGGAAGTGCTAGTATTACATCGTTAAGAGCGCACAGCCATGGACTGATTGAGGGCTTGCACGCCGGCGCTGTGATGACGCGTCAACCAAAACCTGGATTGATCGCACGGCTGCTCCGCCGCGCGGTTGGCCCGCACCATCTGTTTCGAGGCCCGTTCTCAAACAATTCTCCCATTATTGCTAAAGCATTTTTAAAAGTGAAAGCTGCAGCAGATGAAATCTCGTCCTATATTGTTTCAATTCTCATGACATGCCAACATATCGGTTTCTACTCATCCCCAAAACAAGAAAGGTGATAAAACTTTCAGCAAGCAATGAGCTTCAACCCAGATATAGCCGACATATTGATATATTCAGCTTTACCAGAAGAACCTCTCGTCCGCACCGTTTATATAGACAAACATTAAAGTAATATTTTCCATCGTCAGATGAAAAAAAGATGTTCCGTGATGTTGTTTTGGGAGTGAAGCAGAGGTAAGCAATTCAGTGAATTAGTCCCTGGAGTCATTATTTAATTATAAGCTATTGCCTCTCTGGAGACCCGAACATGCAATGTAATCTAAGAAAGGCGTGCCATATGCTGGGTGATATAAAAGATTATTGTGCCATTGGATATTTGAGACCGTGGAACATCTCAATTAGTTTACGCCTTTATCACTCAAGTTATTGTTTTTTTGTGATCCTTTTGACCTTTGCTGGCCGGATTCACAAATGAATGCTTAAAAAAAAAGCTGCTGGGATTTACCATGATTCTCGCAAGTTTATGACTGAATGTAGGGCCCGTCATCGTGAACTGTACTCTCGAGTGGGATGGCACACTGGTACGCGTTTAGTTGCAAGGCCATTCTTGGACTACAAAGCTCTTACATTTGTAACTTTATTTCACGGAGGGGTGGTGATTCGTGCAGTTTGCATTCAAATAACATTTTGCAGCTAACTATTTCATTTGCCCGCACCGAGTTGTGAAAAATGGTTTCTATGTGGAAGTTGTTACAAAAGGACTGGAAATTAATGGACCTTATCTAATTGAATTACTTAAAATGCAAACTGAGAGAACTTGAGACAGTCCCTCTCACCTGGAACGGTTTTATTGATGGAAATTGTATGTCATTTTAATTGTGTTGAAACCTTTTCCCGCCTCTTGGGACAGGACTCCCTTGATGTTAATATGACTATTAAACGACAATGATACAGTGTCTGCCTGATTTTCATCTGAATCGCATGAATCAAACTCGATTCATCCGATCAAAACATTTTGTTCATTATCTCGGGGTGTCAACCTTTGTTAAAGTGACAGTGATCGGCTTTCCTTGTCAGCGGGTGTGTGTCATCGTGCGGTTTGCATGTTGCCCTCTGACATCCCCTTTTTTGGTCAATTGAAGAATTTAAATTATGTGAATGGTTGCTTGCCTCCGTGACTGACAGGGTTTACCGAGACCCTGCCTCTCACTAGTCAGCTTGGCTAGGTATATACTCTACACTGTGACTGACAGGTAACCTTTCTAGGGTGCAAAATACATCTTGATGCATTTAGTATTCATGAGTCTAAAAAGCACTCCAATAACTGCCATTGTAAGTGATACCTCTTCAAAGTGTGGATACGTATTGCAAGAAAATTACCAGTTGCAAATCCCACTGTAAAAGCACCTGCAGTCCATAAACAGCCAGGCTTTAGATGAGGTCTGTCGCGAGGGCTGCTGTAAATCACATTTAGAAGAACCTGAGGTCAGAATCGAGAAAATGGGGCTTTTCTCCCCACCTGTGGAAATGATATGCACACTGTATTGTCTCACATGAAAACCTGCGTGAAAAACAATGTGCATGTTTTCCAACAACAGAAGCTGAATGTTCTATTCATTTACTGTATTTTAAGATCAAATTCAACTCACACGAATAGGATCAATGACAGAAAACACACACACACACACACTCGCACTGTATTTTCCGCACAATAGGGCGCACCAAAAAGTCTTCAATTTTCTTAAAAGCTCACCGAGCGCCTTAAAATCCGGTGCGTCTTTTGTATGGTCATTACGGTGATACATCGACTCCAAGATGGCTCCTTGCTGGAGACATGCTTCCAATATAATATAATCATAATTTATCTTTGGCTTGACAAAGATAAAACAAGTGAAATGGAAATAGAAGGTTATGAAATGTTTGCAACTAATAGGGAAAACAAAAAAGGAGGGGGGGGGGGTTGCAATATATGTAGACAAAGCACTTAAATGCAGTAAAATCGAGAGATTGACAAACACAATAGAAAACCTAATGGAATGTCTAACCATTGAAATACATAATAAAAAGGCATCAAATATCATCATAGGTTGCATCTATAGGACACCAGGATCATGTATTGACACATTCAATAAAAAACTAACAGATATGCTCAGCTACTGCAACGATAAGAAAACACGAATAATGTGTGGTGACTTTAACGTTGACTTACTAAACCCAAATGGACACAAAAAAAACAACTGACTTCATAAATACTATGTACAGCAACAACCTTTACCCAGTAATCCTGAAACCTAGCAGAATAACAGTTGACACGGCCACATTAATAGATAACATATTTATAAATAAGACTGATCATAAAATGGAAAGTGGACTTCTCATTACTGATATAAGTGACCATCTACCCGTCTTTGCAGTTCTTCATAATTATTTTGATAGAAAAGCAAAGTCAACAACTCGCATAACAGAAATAAGACTAAGAACCCAACGCTCCATCGATGCTTTTAAGCAAGACCTAGAAAAACAAAACTGGACCGAGGTCTACTCAAACAAAGACCCAAATACAGCGTTTGAAGTATTTCAGTCTACCATAATCTCCTGATATGATAAACATTTTCCATGAACTAAAGTCTCCAAAAAGTATAAAGACCCAAGTAAGCCATGGATAACGAAAGGCATAGAAAACGCATGTAAAAAGAAAAACAATTGATATAAATTATTTTTAAAATTGCGAACTGAAGAAGCAGAAAAAATATATAAGACCTATAAAAATAAACTAGTAAATATTATAAGAACCAGTAAAAGAGATCATTATCATGCACTATTAGAGCAGAATAAAAGTAACACACAAGAAATATGGAAAATACTTAATCAAGTAATCAGAAATAGTCCTAAAAAAGTGGATTATCCAGAGTATTTTATCAAAGGCAAAAATACTATTTGGGGGAAAACTACAGAAATAGCAACTGAATTTAATGAGTATTTTGTCAACATCGGCAGTAACCTTGCAAAACAAATTCCTGAACCAACAAACTTGTTTGAAATAGATAGATACGTAGAAAAAAAACTCCTCCACGATGTTCCTTACTGCTGTAAAACTGTCACGTTGAGCCCGAAGCGACAGAATAATCGCTTCGTGCACAATTACTAGAGGTAAGGGGATCCCCGAAATAGCAGACACAGAAAAGGAATTTTGTCATAAAAAATGAGATTTATTATTACACAAAATCCCCGTCTAAACGGACAACAGAAAACGCTGGTCAAAAAGAGGACCGGGAAATAACAACGAGGCAACAGAAAACGCTTGCGAAACAAAAACGGCAAGGAGAAAGTTCTTAAGTAAAATACTAATCAAACACGAGAGGAATATCAAGGCACGCAATAATAGTCAACAGTCATTTAAGTCAGAGTTTTAACCGAGAAGGAATAGACGATAGCAAATGGCACGGCGTGGAATACTCCGGCAGTGAGTCGACTGCCGGAGCGCCCAAATATAGCAGGTGCAATTACCAACAAATGGTTGACAGGTGTGCAGGCGGCAAGCAAGAACGCCTGCCCCCTGCTGTCGAATCTGGAACGTGACAAAAACAAGAAGTATCAAATATTGTAAAAACTTTTAAAAATAAAAAGTCAACTGATTGCTTTAATATTGATATGACAATAATAAAGCAGATTATAGAATATGTAGTGCGACCTTTCACGCACATATGCAACCTGTCATTCAAAGCTGGTATCTTTCCATCAAAAATGAAAATTGCGAAAGTTATTCCAATTTATAAAAGCGGAGAAAGACATCTGTTTACAAATTATAGACCGATATCACTACTACCACAATTTTCAAAAATATTCGAAAAACTATTTTCTCGCAGACTTGATAGCTTTATACAAAAGCATGCGCTGTTAAGTGAGAATCAATATGGCTTCAGGGAAAAACGGACCACCTCAATGGCAGTTATGGAGTTTGTGGAAGCAATAGCCACTAATATAGACAACAAAGAATTTACTGTTGGGGTTTTCCTAGATCTAAAAAAAGCTTTTGACACAATAGATCACAGTATATTATTGAAAAAACTAGAAAGATATGGCATGAGAGGTGTAGCTTATAAATGGATAAAAAGTTATTTAGAAAACAGATATCAGTACGTGCAGCTCAACAATAAAAAGGCAAATCAACTGAAAATCACTCATGGAGTTCCTCAGGGGTCAGTGCTTGGTCCAAAACTATTCATCTTATATATAAATGATATCTGCAAGGTCTCAAAACAATTTAAATGTGTCCTATTAACTGATGATACAACTTTCTACTGTTCTGGAATAAATCTGAAACAGTTCCTGACAACCGTAGAAAACGAATTAAACAAATTAAAAAACTGGTTCAACAGAAATAAATTGTCACTGAACCTGAAAAAATCGAAGTTAATTGTTTTTGGCACAAGACCAATCAAACACCAAGCTAAAATGATGGTAAACTCAATTGAGATAGAAAGAGCGTATGAAACCAAGTTTCTCGGATTAGTAATAGACTCAAAACTATGTTGGAAGCCACATATCGATAACGTAAAAAGAAAAATAGCCAAAACCGTAGGGATCCTCTACAAAACCAAGGAAGTGCTAAATAAGAGATCTTCCATCCATCCATCCATCTTCTACCGCTTATCCGGGGCCGGGTCGCGGGGGCAACAGCTTTAGCAGGGAAGCCCAGACTTCCCTCTCCCTAGCTACTTCTTCCAGCTCTCCCCGGGGGATCCCGAGGCGTTCCCAGGCCAGCTGGGTGACATAGTCACTCCAGCGTGTCCTGGGTCTTCCCCGGGGTCTCCTCCCGGTGGGACATGCCCGGAACACCTCACCAGGGAGGCGTTCAGGAGGCATCCGAATCAGATGCCCAAGCCACCTCATCTGGCTCCTCTCGATGTGGAGGAGAAGCGGCTCGACTCTGAGCCCCTCCCGGATGACCGAGCTTCTCACCTTATCTCTAAGGGAGAGCCCGGACACCCTGCGGAGAAAACTCATTTCGGCCGCTTGTATCCGGGATCTCGTTCTTTCGGTCACGACCCATAGCTCGTGACCATAGATGAGGGTTGGAACGTAGATCGACCGGTAAATTGAGAGCTTCGCCCTTTGGCTCAGCTCCTTCTTCACCACGACAGACCGATACAACGTCCGCATCACAGCAGACGCTGCACCGATCCGCCTGTCGATCTCTCGCTCCCTCCTGCCCTCACTCGTGAACAAGACCCCAAGATACTTAAACTCCTCCACTTGGGGCAAGATCTCTCCCCCGACCCGGAGGGGGCACTCCACCCTTTTCCGACTGAGGACCATGGTTTCAGATTTGGAGGTGCTGATTTTCATCCCAACCGCTTCACACTCAGCTGCGAAACGCTCCAGTGAGAGTTGGAGAGCCCCGTTTGAAGGAGCCAACAGCACCACATCATCTGCAAAAAGCAGGGATGCAATACTGAGGCCACCAAAACGGACGCCCTCAACGCTTCGGCTGCGCCTAGAAATTCTGTCCATAAAGATTATGAACAGAATCGGCGACAAAGGGCAGCCTTGGCGGAGTCCTACCCTCACTGGAAACGATTCCGACTTATTGCCGGCAATGCGAACCAAACTCTGACATCGGTGGTATAGTGACCGAATAGCCCGTATCAGGGGGTTCGGTACCCCATACCCACGAAGCACCCCCCACAGAACTCCCCGAGGGACACGGTCAAACGCCTTCTCCAAGTCCACAAAACACATGTAGACTGGTTGGGCGAATTCCCACATACCCTCGAGGACCCTGCTAAGGGTGTAGAGCTGGTCCACTGTTCCACGGCCGGGACGAAAACCACACTGCTCCTCCTCAATCTGAGGCTCGACTTCCTGACGGACCCTCCTCTCCAGCACCCCTGAATAGACCTTACCAGGGAGGCTGAGGAGTGTGATCCCTCTGTAGTTGGAACACACCCTCCGGTCCCCCCTTTTAAAAAGAGGGACTACCACCCCGGTCTGCCAATCCAGAGGCACTCTCCCCGTTGACCACGCGATGTTGCAGAGGCGTGTCAACCAGGACAGCCCCACAACATCCAGAGCCTTGAGGAACTCCGGGCGGATCTCATCCACCCCTGGGGCCCTGCCACCGAGGAGCTTTTTAACCACATCGGTGACTTCAACCACAGAGATAGGAGAGCCCACCTCAGGGTCCTCAGACTCTGCTTCCTCCAAGGAAGACGTGTTGGTGGAGTTGAGGAGGTCTTCGAAGTACTCTGCCCACCGGTTCACAACGTCCCGAGTCGAAGTCAGCAGCGCCCCATCCCCACTGTACACAGTGTTAGTGGTGCACTGCTTCCCCCTCCTGAGACGTCGGATGGTGGACCAGAATTTCCTCGAAGCCGTCCGGAAGTCGGCTTCCATGGCCTCACCGAACTCTTCCCACGCTCGGGTTTTTGCCTCGGCGACCACCGAAGCTGCGTTCCGCTTGGCCAGTCGATACCCGTCAGCTGCCTCTGGGGTCCCACAGGCCATAAAGGCTCGATAGGACTCCTTCTTCAGCTTGACGGCATCCCTTACTGCTGGTGTCCACCAGCGAGTACGAGGGTTGCCGCCACGACAGGCACCAACCACCTTACGGCCACAACTCAGATTGGCCGCCTCAACAATAGAGGCACGGAACATGGTCCACTCGGACTCAATGTCCCCCGTCTCCCCCGGAACATGGGAAAAGCTCTGTCGGAGGTGGGAGTTGAAACTCCTTCTGACAGGGGATTCTGCCAGACGCTCCCAACAAACCCTCACAATACGTTTGGGTCTGCCAGGACGGACCGGCATCTTCCCCCACCATCGGAGCCTACTCACCACCAGGTGGTGATCAGTTGACAGCTCCGCCCCTCTCTTCACCCGAGTGTCCAAAACATGCGGCCGCAAATCCGATGATACAACCACAAGGTCGATCATCGAACTACGGCCTAGGGTGTCCTGGTGCCAAGTGCACATATGGACACCCTTATGTTTGTACACATTATATTCTTCATTATTATTACCATATATGACCTACTGTGTGGAAATATGGGGAAATGCCTGCAAAACAAACACGCTCCCAATTCTAAAACTACAAAAAAATAAGCAATTAGAATTATTAATAGATCAAAATATACGGAACCCACAAATCCACTATTTATCAAATTAAATACGATGACATTTTATGACCTGGTTGACACATAGCGAGAAAATGTCATCCTGAAAAAGACCATGAAAAGGAATTTGATGTAATTTGAACAGTCAATGTATCTCTTCACAAGTGTGTCACTCGGCAGCCTGGAAGTGCTGTTCTAGCGTGACGGCAGTCTGAATAATGCAGCCGTTTGTTCTGTGTGAATGGGAAGGAGTTGGCACCACTTTAGTTCTACTGGCAGACAATCTTGAGGCAGAGTGCCACCTTCTCTTAGGGGGAGCAAAAAGGGCGGAAAAAGTGATGAGAAACAGAGACTTCCTTCACAGAAATACAAGAGAAAGGAGGCGAGGAGAATTTGTTGATCCCAACAGTCTTCAGGTTTTGGTATTTGCTGACAAGTAAAAAAAAAAAAATTGGATAGGGACTAAGAGCAGGATGAAGTCATGGTGTGGTCAGCTCTTTCGATCAAAGCACGCCTTAGAAGAGCTTCTACCGTTGGAAAGACGGTCAAAGAGAAAAATAGCATCGTGTCTTTTTGGGGTATTTCTTTTCCTCCACTCACTAATACCAAAATAACTACTAACAGCAAATGGCTGCTCTTAGTTCAAGTCTCATTTATGCCCAGTCCAACAGGAGCTGGAAGCCAAGTGAGATACAAATTTTGCCAGCTCCCACTGCCAAAATGCCAGCAAGCAAGAACGCTTGGATGCTTCACGATTAGGTCGAGATTATGGGTCACACAAGGCTGGGCTTCTTGACTTTCTTGAGAGGAAATCCCTTTTTAGAGCAAATCATGGAAAAAGGTTGTTACTCCCAGGCCAGTGTTGACAAAGTCTGGGAGACGACTTGTCTCCTAACTAGGTCACTCGATCAAGTCAAACGAGAGTCAGGAAGCAAGAGAAGGCTTAATGCAGCGCCCAACCACCACGAACGCACGCAAACGCACACTCACGCACATACAACGCAGGAGATCTTGTTGAGAGGTGGCACAGAAAACTATAAGGGGAAATCGTTGTTCAACCAAGCCACCCTGGCTAATTTAAAATATCTCCACTCAGTGATGTGCAACGCATGCCACACACTGGCCAACTTTGGGTTGCGGAACAGTCTTTGATGTCACCACATAATTAGTTATGTGAACATGGTTTTGAAACCAACCAGAAAATGCACTTTCCAAGAGCTCTATTCAGGAAACTAAGAGACAGCACATGGCTATTCCCACATACCTTGCAATTATGCCCCCGATGAGCATCAAAGCGATGACACCACAGCAATTGGGTTCGACTTTTTGGAAAGGATTTGGCCATGGCATCTTTGAAGCAGCTTTTTTCTAACTGATTCTTCTTCTTTAAAAGGAACCCTTTGTTAGGAAAATATGCTTGTCTAACTTACCTTTAACAGTGTAATGGTGCATTCAGTTTTGTGTGTGTGTGTGTGTGTATGTGCATGAGAGGATGTGTTATATACCGCAGTATTTGCTAAGAATCCAACATGGACACTAAATCCTGTTCACTGTCAAGAAATATTTCGACACGTGAGTTACCAACAAAGCTGCCACTTGAAGATTGAAATTGGGTCAAGGAAAATGTTCACCAGTTAGCTACAGGTACAAGGAAACAAAACAGCTGTTTTGGTACACGCGGGACCCGGTCACAGACATGATAATAAACCCATTGTAGTTGGTCAAGGTGCGCTTGATTTTCACCTTTTTTTTTTTGTCTTAGCATATAATTATACATATATTATATAATTATACTAAGGCGGCCCGGTATCCAGTGGTTAGCACGTCGGCTTCACAGTGCAGAGGTACCGGGTTCGATTCCAGCTCCGGCCTCCCTGTGTGGAGTTTGCATGTTCTCCCCGGGCCTGCGTGGGTTTTCTCCGGGTGCTCCGGTTTCCTCCCACATTCCAAAAACATGCATGGCAGGTTGATTGGAAGCTCTAAATTGTCCCTAGGTGTGAGTGTGGGCGTGGATGGTTGTTCGTCTCTGTGTGCCCTGCGATTGGCTGGCAACTGATTCAGGGTGTACCCCGCCTACTGCCCGGAGACGGCTGGGATAGGCTCCAGCACCCCCCGCGACCCTAGTGAGGATCAAGCGGTTCGGAAAATGGATGGATATAATTATACTTATCGCAGCCATAACAGAGAGCACAGCTGTTATCATGCGATGCCGCAGAGTTTCATGTTCGTGTACTTAGAGTTGAGTCATCCATTGGTTTGCAAAGTGCTTTAATGATTTTAGTTATGGGTTATTAGGTGTCAGAGAGTCGAAAGGGCTTGCTTCAGTAACCTAGAAGTCTGCCAACACAAACGATCGTCAAAGTCATTGGTGGCTCTGGAAGATTTTTTTTTGTTCTATCCTGGAAAATACTTCCACTTCCACTAATGGTGTAACCAGAAATGTTTGCATCATGGAAGAAGCAGAATTTGCTGAGAGCTTGACCCCAAAAAGTCGAAATTTGACTTCTGCAGTAAGTTTCGTTTTATATTATACTGTAAGCTAATTATAACGATCCATTACATCCATTACACGGTTTAATTATAAGTTGAAGTTGCAAAATTGCACACAAACTAATACAGTGAGAGTGTTAATCCATAGATGAATGTCATTTCTCCATCAGCCTTCAGTTTACCGGGAGCCTGACTGAGATCAAAGCTGGGTTGATGGAAAGCAGAGCCTTAGAACTTAGATGCTGAATCCTCTAAAGACGTAAGCATATGCGTGCTGTCTGCTGAGCCAATATCATCACCCCCCCAAGGCCACCTACCCTTAAGTGGAGCAGAGCCCGGAGGCGTGCAAAGGTAACGTATGTGTGGAAAGGCGCTGTCCAATCAACTGGCTGTGAGGGCCTGGCACCGCTGAATGGCCATGGTTTCCTCTGCCTGAAGCTATTTCCCAAGCTTTGTTGTGCCCGTTATCTTTGGTTGCAGATAATCCTGTATTTGCTGCATGGATCACAGCTGCTTTGCCAGAAGTCTACCAGCAGCTCAGGATGCATGTTAAACTCATTACATATTCAAAAGGAAACTAAATCTCCTGCATATCTCGTTGCTGGAGGGGCGTGTGCATGAGTGCGTGCATGAGTGCTTGCCCGCGTGTGTGTGTGTGTGTGTGTGTGTGTGTGTGTGTGAGCGCAAGGGCGTGTGTGAGAGCTTTGGTCTACTTGATTTTCCAACTGGCTAGGCTACCATTTTCAACCCACGTTTCATCTTCCGCTCGCTCCTTACTTTTGATCACCATGGAAAACAGATTGACCCCAAACTTTTTTTGGTCTGTTTATTGTTGTTTGGATGGCTGTAACATAGCAACACAAATAGGACTATACAGATATGTATGTTGCCCTTGGAAACATTGTCGACTTTGGATCTAGATGTGAACCAAATATGACGTGTGTCATAAAAGTTCCAGGATCGGTGTAACACAAGATACATTACAATTCAAAATTACAAACTACAATATTTTCCCTTCTCAGTAATCCTCCTGGAGTCAAACACACTTGCGCGGTCTCCTCTGCTATGCCTTGATGCACTCCTGGAAGGATTCTTGCAGAATCCTCTGCTGCGCCATTCTTACAGCAATCATGTGTCATCCTTTTCTTCAAATCCAGTCCACATAATGACCCCCTTGACCTTGGGACTGAGGAAAAAAAAAAAATCACACAGCCCAAGGGCGGGTGAGTAGGTAGAGTGCACCAGCGCAGCGATGTTCTTCTCAGCCAGGAACTGTCAGCTGCCCAGGGCATTGTGAGCTGGGGTGTTGTCACGGTGAAGCAGTTGTCCTGCCACAACTCTCGTGCTTGTTTGTCCACTGAAAGAAGCAAAGGCGGCAAGATCTCTTGCTGGTTGATCATCTCGCCTACAGTGAAAGGACAAACTTGCACTTTGTTGTTTGTGTTTGATATACGGTATATCTGTCGTGTCACCAGTCCTGGAACTTTTCAGACAGGTCACCTTAAAACCCGTATCCCACTGAGGGACGAACGTTTGCGAGGGTTCGCAAAGGTATCCGAAGTTGCGTTCTGGTCAGGATTCGTTGACGGTCGCAAATGTTTGCTAAACGTTCTCCGACAGTTTTAATGTTTTTTCTTGTCGCATGGAAAGTTTGAACAACACCTTCAACAAACCCTGATGAGACCTAATGAAAATGCAAACGAACAATTTTGAACACTCCACAGCGAACCCTTCACCTCTGCACTGTGAGGCCGACGTGCTAACCAGTCGACCACTAATAATATATTCTTAATTCCAAAAAGTTCATGTTGTTTTATGATAAATATCTGACCATATGCAATATATTACTAAAATAACTGTATGACTATATTCAGCAAATGAAGATGTAGTAAATCTGGTCAATCACTGAGACCACAATGAGATGTCTCATTTGATTATTAGCATAAGACATGCATGGTCACTCACAGGCCACATGTTGTCCGTCTAATTATATCACATTCTATCCCCATTGAGTGTATAAAGCTCCAGCTCGATTTATAATACAGTGGACCGACGCCTGCTAAGTGATATGTAGAGCTAAGTGTTTCTGTTGCTAATCTAATGCGCTTGTTTGCATGAATGGTTCAGCCAGTGTCTGTTGATCTAAGAGTAAGTCTTCACCTCCACAGCCCCCCTAATCCTGTCCCCAGACAGACTGATGCCAGATCAGCTGACTTCAGGCTAGAGGGACCCCCGTCTCAACAAAAACAGTAATGCTGCTCACTCGTCAATGGATCAACCCCCCCCCCCCCCCCACACACACAAATTACAGCTCTAAAATGCATTTGTGAATGTGTGTCATGCTACTTTTAGCGAAATGATGCGTTGGAAATTAATTCAGCAGTATTTGGCCTCGAATGAATAATAGTATAGCACAGATGTCAAAATATTATTTCTAAATAATTGCATTGCATAAAATGTGAACACTGGTGCCTTTAGAATCCCACCATTCAGTCGATACAAGGTGCAGGAGTCTCCTTATATTATAAAGCCTAGCCTTTGCACAAATGATCCGAAAAATCAACCCGCAACTTCGGTACAGTTCAACATATTATCCTTCCCCAGAAAACGCATCAGTTGAATGGAATCCATATTCATCATCATCAACACCAGAAATCGTAAGTGGAGACGCCGATGAAGAAACTCCAAACAAGGACTTGTGGAGGACTTTCCTCAGAGCGGAATTGCTGCGAAGGTTTTAAAGATCTTTGATGAGGTTTTACTGTTGCTTCTGCGACCAGTACTTTTTGGACCTTAAGGACATGATAAAACTTCCAACTTTAAGTAAGAGTAAAAATGGAAAAAAAAAGCATTGTCCTTCATCTCACATCACTCGCATCTGAATTAGGTACATTCCACTGACGTTCAAGCATCTGAACAACACAAACACACAAAGCGCTTTAACACATAAGATCAATTTCACCTCCTGACCTTTGATATTTGCAGGTGCTTAATGGAAACGGAGAGATGCCGAGACACTGTGTTGGCTCAAGAAAAAAAAGATCGCGTGATCGGAATGAAATTATGTCTGGCGCCACAATACTTGAGAGCAAGCCATGACCACGACACTTCATCTAGTCACAACGTGTTTTTCCCTGTTGCCGTTTCGATCATTTGCCGATTTTTCCAAGCACTTCAAATCTAAATCCGAACGGTTACACATTTGCTCTTTCTACTTTTCAGATGTATAATCTTAACACGGAACACTTCATTATCAATTGTTTATTCCACTGAGTTTTGAATCAGAATCAGAATCAGAATCAGAATCAGAATCATCTTTATTGGCCAAGTATGTAGAACACACAAGGAATTTGTCTCCGGTATAACACGCTGCATTAGTATCATCGTAAACAACAAATCATTGAACCATTTTAGAGTAACCAGTAGCAGTATTTGTAGTACAAGAAGAGTGACTACGTCAGTGACTGTTTAAGGAGTTAATGGCTAGAGGGAAGAAGCTGTTTAAGTGTCTACTGGATTTGGTGCGCATGGATCTGTAGCGTCTGCCTGAGGGGAGTAGCTGGAAAAGGTGGTGGGCAGGGTGCGGGGGATCCAGGAGGATTTTCCGTGCCCTTGTCTTGATTCTTGCAGTGTGCAAGTCCTCAAGAGTGGGTAGCGCGGTGCCAACGATTTTTTCCGCCGTCCTAACTGTCCGTTGAAGTCGGATTTTGTCCTTTTTTGTGGCGGCCCCAAACCAAACCGTGATGGAAGAACACAGGATTGATTCGATGACTGCCGTGTAGAACTGTCGTAGCACCTCCTGTGGCAGGCCATGCTTCCTCAGCAGCCTCAGGAAGTACATCCTCTGCCGCGCCCTTTTCAGGATGGAGATGGTGTTGACTTCCCACTTCATGTCCTGGGAGACTGTGATTCCCAGGAACTTGAAGGTCTCGACGGTTGACACGGGGCAGTTGGATAGTGTGAGGGGCAACTGTGGAGAAGAATGTTTCCTGAAGTCCACGATCATCTCTACAGTCTTGAGCGTGTTCAGCCCGAGGTTGTGTCGGCTGCACCAGAGCTCCAGCTGCTCCACTTGTTGGCGGTACGCAGACTCGTCGCCGTCTTTGATGAGACCGATGACCGTGGTGTCGTCAGCGAACTTTATGAGTTTGACAGCTGGATCTGTTGAGGTGCAATCGTTTGTGTAGAGAGAGAAGAGCAGTGGAGAGAGGACACATCCCTGTGGGGCTCCAGTGCTGGTGGTGCGTATTGATGATGTTGTTGCTCCCAGTCTCACCTGTTGTGTCCGTCCCGTCAGGAAGCTGAGGATCCACTGGCAGATCGTAGGGGACACACCGAGGTGGAGAAGTTTGGGGGTGAGGAGTTCCGGGATGATGGTGTTGAACGCAGAGCTGAAATCCACAAACAGAATCCTTGCATAGGTCCCTGTGCTGTCGAGGTGCTCGAGGATGTAGTGCAGACCTATGTTGACCGCGTCTTCCACAGACCTGTTTGCCCGGTAGGCAAACTGGAGAGGGTCCAGCAGGGGTCCGGTGACGTTCTTTAGGTGGTTCAGCACAAGGCGTTCAAAGGACTTCATGACCACAGACGTCAGGGCGACAGGCCTATAGTCGTTCAGTTCCGATGTTGCCGATTTCTTGGGAACTGGGATGATGGTAGACTGTTTGAAGCAGGATGGGACCTCACACAGCTCCAGAGATCTGTTGAAGATTTGTGTGAAGACCGGAGCCAGCTGGTCAGCGCAGACTTTCAGGCAGGAGGGGGACACTTTGTCGGGCCCCGCAGCTTTCTTGATCTTCTGCTGCTTGAAGAGCCGTCTCACGTCCTGTTCGTGGATCTGTAGTGGAGAAAAAGAGGGTGGGGGGGTAGATAGAGTAGTTTCTGGTAGAGGTGGGTGTGTGTGGGAAATGGGGGTGTCCTTTTCAAATCGGCAGAAAAACATGTTTAGTTCATTAGCAAGACCCTTATTGTTCACTGTTTGGGGGGATGGCATTCTATAGTTAGTGATTGCTTTCAGGCCATTCCATACAGATGCAGAGTCGTTAGCAGAGAACTGGTTTTTCAGCCTCTCTGCATAGCTTCTCTTAGCGATGTTAATTTCCTTTGTCAATTGGTTTCGGGCGTGTTTGTACAGTGCCCGATCTCCACTTCTAAATGCGGCCTCTTTCTCTTTCCTGAGTTGCCTGAGTTTGGGAGTAAACCATGGCTTGTTATTGTTGAAGGAGCGGAAGGACTTCGTTGGTACACACATGTCCTCACAGAAACTGATGTATGATGTTACAGTGTCTGTGTATTCATCCAGTGTGCCCGTTGAAGTTTCAAAGACGCCCCAATCAGTGCAGTCTAAGCATTCTTGTAGAGCTAGCTTTGCTTCATCTGTCCATTTTTTCACAGTCTTAACAACCGGTTTAGCACATTTGAGTTTCTGTCTGTATGTAGGTATTAAGTGGATTAAATTGTGGTCAGAAAGACCCAATGCTGCACGGGCGACCGATCGGTATGAATTTTTGATTGTTGTATAGCAGTGGTCTAGAATGTTGCCTTCTCTGGTGAAACAGTCGATGTGCTGCTTATATCTGGGAAGTTCACGGTTAAGATGTGCTCTATTAAAATCGCCCAAAATTATCAGGGGTGACTCTGGGTATTTTAGTTCGAGGTTGTTTACTTGTTCGGCTAGCGTTTGTATCGCCGTGTTAGCGTTAGCTTGTGGCGCAATGTAAACACCGATTAGTAAAAAGGAGGTGAACTCACGTGGCGAGTAGAATGGCTTGCAGTTTAAAGACAGCGACTCCAGGTCCGGGCTGCAGTGTGCGTCGAGCTTCGTGACATCAGTGCACCATTCTTCGTTGATATAGAAGCAAATCCCGCCACCTTTCGATTTCCCTGATAGCTCCGTGTCGCGGTCGGCTCGGAGAAGGCGGAAGCCGGGTAGATGTAGCGCGGAATCCGGGTGGCGGTCACTGAGCCAGGTTTCAGTGAAGCAGAGCGCAGCAGAACGTGCAAAGTTTTTGTTGGTCTTTGTGAGGAGAAGAAGTTCATCCATCTTGTTTGGCAGAGATCGTAGATTAATAAGATGGATCGATGGGAGCGGGGTTCGAAATCCGCGCTGCCGGAGCTTGACGAGCACGCCGGCTCTCTTCCCCCTCCTCCGGCGGCGTTTCCATGCTCCGTACAGCGCAGCCGCTCCGCTCGCGATTAGCTCCGAAAAACCTTGTGGGTTTTCGCGTGCTGGTGAAAAAAGACCGAGCGTAGACTCCCCAATGCGCAGCAACTTTTCCCTCGTGTAAGTAAGCCGCTCAGGGTCGCCAAAAACTAACGAAAATGACAAAAACAGGGATAATACTAGGGAGCGTGTGACCGAGGCTGCCATACCTGTCGGCGCCAACGGTTCGTGCGAGGTCAAATAGGTCAAATCCGAAGTGGTTTATCACACATTGAGTGGGATTCACTGCCACTCATGTGCATGCTCAGAATCTCTATCAGGTACTCCTCCAAGCTGCCCCGCCGCCCGTTTGCATCTGGTTCAATACCGGCACAACTCCCTCAACCCATCATCCTCCTGCCACCCCCGCATTGTACATCATTCTTTGTCCTATTGCAATCTAGACAAATCTATAAAGGAGCACTTGGGGATCCGTTTCTGTTCAGCAAACTCACAAAGCAAGACATTCTGATGTGAATATGCCGGATAGAGCGACAAAAATAGCCTGTATCCGCTACAGCTGCTCAGCGCAAGTCGGCCACCAGTAAGGGGGTCCAGAGAGGCTTTGATTACACTACAAAGTCTTTTATCAATGCACTTGGGTCAATAGAAGGCAAACTTGGATCGATGGTGCGCCTGAATCAACAGCCTTGAGGGTTTGTCAACTTGATTAGATTCAGAGGAAATGGGTTGATGAGTAAACATGACAGCATCAATATTACATGAGACTGAGCATCTAACGATTTCTTTCTTTAATGTCTGTCAGAGATCTGGGTCGAATCCTTTAAAAACTCGGCATGACAACCTTTTTTTTTTTCATGGATTAAACTCCACTGAGACTCAGAATATGAACGCATAGAAAGTGTCAAGCACAAATGAAGCAAATTATTCTGCAAAGTAAGAGCACAGTAAAAGTATTGCGCATTTCTCACTGAAGCAACCCCCCCTCTATCTCATTGAAACGGTATTTTTCAAATGATAACACGAAAAAAAAGATCTGCCGCATACATTAAAGTTCCCAACAAAACACTGCAAATGATGGACCTCTCCAGATCCCGAAAGCCAAGCAAGAAGATGTCTACCTTGTTTATAGGGAGTCAGGCACACCAGGGGCATAGTCAGTGCTGTAGCCGACGGGTTCTTGTGTTTCCCCAGAGAAGCGAAGCAGATGTCAGCACAGACACCTGCTCTGGCTCAGCCTCCTTCAATGCTGCCTTGGCCCGGGTGTCGGGGGTCGCTGCCCTGCCCCAAATTATACCCATCTCTCAGCCCCCTCGCATGCTATTGTCTTAAGCACCGCAGCGGATTTATGCACTCATTAATACTTTTCCACACATTTCTCAGCTGCCGCACGATCATATCAGTACATGGCGACGGGAATTAAAGCTGCCTATCTGAGTGAAAAGACATTTCTTAAGCGCTTTGGTTATAATGATGATTTTTTTTTTTAATTGCTATGATAGCTTTGATAGAAGAAACTAAATTAGTGATAAGCATGAGGGGAAAAAAAAAATCTAAGGAGCTTACAGTCTCTTACCAAGGGACTACACCCAGGCTGGAAGGGGGTGTACGCGTGCGGTGGTGGTGGCTGGCCATCTGTTTGGGATGTTTCACAGTGGGCTCGCATCAACGCCTATGATTGATTGACAGTTTGGCAATCCAATCTCCGCTGTAGCAAGAGGCACAGGGGAAAGGGTCATCAAGCGACGAAGGACACCGAATCGGGAAGCCTTAACAAGAGCAAAGACTGCCAAATATTGTGTAACTTGCTTGTGGTCTTACGCTGGGTCCTCCTTTAATCAGGCCCTGCGCAGCTAAGGCATGAGGAACGCTGACCTACATTCGTCTTCATCTCAATGACAGATGTCCCCAGTGTCTTTGCTGCAGAGTAGTCGTACGTGCTGAGTCTTTAATGATCACTGTGGCACGACATGCGGCTCAAGCATTCACAGCTTCCACAGCAGGAAAGAAACTCAAATAGATGCTGATGCGTTCCATTAAGCTCAACAATGATACCTTGCACGGAAGCAACCGGGCCACAATTTTTGAACATGGTTGTCCTTTGACCATTCCAATGGCTGTATTGCCGACCGTACGAACAAGAATCATTTTTTGTTCGGAAAGATGTATTGACATGAGGTAGCAGAAGACTCTTCAGATTCCTTGTCAGCTCTCTACCCATCAGAATAAAGCACTTTTTTTTTTGTCCAAGTAAGACAATGATCGGAAATGTGACATCTGATAGTAGATGGATCAAGCACTGTATGTGGCTGCGCAAAAAATGCTTTACATTCCATTCCACGTCATCTTTGTCAGACTAGCAATAACTTATCAATGTGAAACTAGGAGCACTTCACAGGTGAAACTTCTGTTGTCACGGTCAACCAAATTGCAATCAAAGCGAACTCATGAATTTTGCGTGTCCAAATACTGTACATAGTTTTGACCTTCCGTATGTTGTTGCGGGCGTCGCACTTTCACTTGCAATTTTTAACGGAGAATACGAATTTCCATTTCCATCATCTTCTTTTAAAACGAAATGAAGACAAGTGGCAAAAATGACACAATTCCGCTGTTGTAAGTCAATACGTCTGCAGCTTTAGGGTGGATTGTGCTTTTGTTGTTTTTCACTAAACTTTGCGACTCAGTCAGTGGATCAAAGTTAACCCCGTTGCCTTTTCATATGAACATGACAAATGATGAAAGTGTGTCATTTATCTTCACAATGCAACAGACTCGGGCTCTCCAAAGGCCCCGACTAATAGGTGTCCGAGGAAAGGGGATATCATTGCTCATGTTACACACCTGCTTTGCTGTTCTTCAACGTAATGGCGAGCTCAGATTTCACTACACTAAGTAAGTTTATGACAAGTTATCTGTCATTTAAGACTTGTTCAATGTTGTTTTTATTGTGGGTGTCCAACTGGCTTTTTATGTTTGCGGTGTTTAATTCCAACTTTAAAGTCATCAGGGTTGGAATAGTTTTTGATTTTTCTTTATACTGTAGTGTTGTTGTTGTTGTCTCTTATTGCAAGATGAATACACTTAAGACATCTTCATCTTATCACAATCTCCAGGACTATTTGTCGTTTCGATTGCAGTAACATTTTTCTTTCTTGTTATTTTTTTTGGGAGCACTTATCAGTGGAACGAAAGTGATCATCGTTAAGGTGGTTATGTAACACAATCATTGCACTGCCCACAAGTTTCTCAAACTATTGCACTTTGTATTTATTGCTTTGACTATACAGATTCTCGCACATTAAGTATAAATAATTATTTCATTCATTTGTCGCTGTAATGTGAACATTATTACTTAGTGTTGATATATGCGCTGTTTCTTACTGTCCATTAACGTATACACATGACGTAAGCGCCTGTCTGTCCATCCATCCATCCATCCATCAAGTTCCCCACGTCATTATAATCTAGCTATTTTAAAGCAAATGTTACAATAACGTTTCATAACGTTAGCCGCCGGACAGTATTTGCAACAAAATCTCTCCTTTTCTAAACGTGCAGTTGTACTGCTAGTAGTTTAAAACGATGATTGATTTAGAAATCACCTTCAAACTGACCTGAGAATTATGTCTTGACTGAATGCTCTCTGGAAAGGTGCTAAAGACGTTTTTCTTTCTAGCTTTCTAATATTTCCAATAATCTTTCATGGAGACAAAGAGTGGCCTGTCAATCAACTGGGGTGACGCTGCCACCTGAGGGGTGGGCAACCTTTTCTTTTGCATGACCCGCCCCTTCTCTGCCTCCGATTGGCTCATCAGTCATCATGCTTGATGATTGTTGAATGACCAAGACTTGTCAAAGGTCGTCCTTGCTTTTTGGCTAGGGGACGGTTCAGACAGCGTCCGAAAATCGCTTCCGTCCACGTTTATTCCATCAAGTGTTTCAAGGTTCCCATCAGTCGCCAGTCCGCCAGCGAAACGGGAGTCTGCTGTCAGTGACGGACTGCCCGACCTTACATCTGTACCGATGGACTGCCCATTACTGGTGCAATCATAATCAAACTAATTTTAAAATAGCTTACCTCCTGCCTGAGCTACAAGTTGTAAACATGTTCTACAGGTAGACGACGCTCGCATCATGGTAGAGCCACCTTTTTGGACTGACTTTTTTCTATTTCCGCACGCTTATCCTGACGACACTGTCTACTTTGAGGTGATAAATGATCCACTAAACTTCACAACTACACTGGTGATTAAGTGTGTGTGTTTGTTGTTAATGATTTGGCAGGGAGTCCACAGGGGGCTGGAAACAAGCATGCATCAGTTGAAGCTAACGTTTATGCAGAAGCCAGCTGACGTTTTACTTCAAGTCCAGCGGTTCTGTAGATTGCATTCGATGAATTTATTTTTCCCTCGACATCTGTACTAATGAGACACATTTTTTTGGTTACCTTTATATGCAGCATAAGGTAATTTGTTTTTGTTTTTTTAGCTGAACAAGCGACCTTGATAAACACCACACTTTCCTTGTTTGGGGAGAATACAAAATCAATACGTATTTAAATCAAGAAAAAGAAAGACGATGGTCTTTTAACAATCATGAGAAGAATGCGAGGTGCATTGCTGACAATAGAACGTTGCATTTTTCTACGTGTGCAAGGTATAAGGTTGATCTTGTGGTATGTAATAGAAACCCAATTAAAATTACATGTGTCCCTTGTCATAGAGCTTGCTAGATCTAATAGAAGAGCGTGATTTTTAATGAAAGCGACTTGTTTTGCTATTGCCTTCCACGAGAACATTTGATATGGGGAAGAAAGCAATGCGCTTTTTTGTTTTGTTGACAAAAAAAAAAAAAAAAAAGCAAATATACAGATACCAAATTACGTGTGACAGATGCGCAGTGGGGTGTCATTCCTGAAGCCTATTAAAATGAATGAGGAGCAAAAGATTAGGTTCGATGTTTCTGCGATTGCCCTGCGGGACGTTTAAATTGATGGACTTGCTCAGAGAACAAGAGCTGCTCAAATTTCGATGATGGCCATTTTCACCTTTGATTGACACGACTCTGCTATAATAGACTTCACACACATTTAGAATTAATAGTGCATTAAAAATCTTGCTCGGGCAGTACTACGGTCTGGCAGCAATAGATCCTATCTTGGAAGAAGTGGACTGAAACTATAAAAACAGAGACCGTAAATTTAAAATGGTTTGTCTGTTCCTTTAAAATATAACAGATGGCAAATGGCCATCAATGAATTACATGAATGTCTACGTATTCGAAAGTATTGGCACTCAATCAAGTTGCGTTTTGCAGCGCTTTACAGCTACCCATTCAAATTCGCTTATTAGAATCAGAATCGCTAGAAGTGCCACTCCTTCGTGCATTTCGAAAAATAAATAAATAAAATAAAATAAATACAAAACTCAACAACAGCAGCAGTAGTGGTAGTGTGGACCGAGGCTTATATTGCACACAGGACACATATTGCACATGAAATGAAATGGCTCAGATATTGCTCATTATTGCACAAGTGAGGTAGTGAGTTCAGGTTTAAAATGCAGTAGCTTTGATTATTTTAGGTGGTGATTTATTGCAGTAATGGTAATTGATGTACTTAAGTATACTTTGTATAGAATTGTCATTCTCTGTGTGGCAACACACTTACCAATCAAAATAGAAAAAAAGACGTTTGTCGTGTGTGGGGTGTTGATCCATTCATTAACATTGCAAACGGGGGTGAATACAGTCTAATTATAGTCCAATAATTTGTTCAAAAGCAAAAAATAGGTTACTGGGACACAGGAAACTGTCTTGTCTTTTCGTGAAGTCTCTTGATGTTTGTCTGTTTAACATGAACGTGATGGAATCTGGGGCTTCAGGAGGGCAGCATCATTTCTTTGTCGAATTATTATCAGGGACTCCTGTGTGTCTTTCCAAAATAGACATTTGCGTGCACAACCTTTACAAGAACTATAAAATGCTGTCGTAGAGCCGACTGTATTATTATGGACATAGTGTTGGGCAGTATAAAGTTTGCTTTATAATTCCGCCCCCCAAAAAATGGAACCTGAGAATCAGTGAGGCACCATTTTCCTCCGTTCAGGCTTTCGACCAGTAAAAATGATGCTTGATAGATTTCCATCTGTCGTTCAATGTTTCCTGTCTTGAACAGCTCTTCTGCAATTTATCTTAGTGACATCCATGTACAGTATGATGACTGCACCATCTGAGTCACACGCAGTTGGTTTCCAACCACAGCCATGGCTCGCATTCCACACCCAGTCATACTTTTCCATCAAAGCTCACCCACGTTATATGTTGTTCTGATAATTACAGTTCGGAATTTGTGAACATGTGAATTCATTGCACTCCGTTATATCCGCCGATTACTTGTTCCTGCCGTATGGAAGGAAGTTCCAAAATGTCAAACGATAGTTTGGTCCCTGAAACTATTTTTCAAACGACGACTTGCTTCAGCACAGCCAGTGGATGTACTCTGCCGCAATCCTGTCTGTTCATCTGCTATCCCGTTTAAGACTCAAAAGTCTCGACTGTTTGTTTCTCCGGGATCTTGAAAGGTAATCTGGATTGATACGTGGACAAAGTGACGGCATGTCTTTGACAATTAAAGGAGACAGACTATCCTTTTTTTTGTGTGTTTGTTTTTTTTACAAATTAAAAAAAGACGTGCAAGTGAAACACTGCTCACTCGTCACCCCTGGATAATAGTCCTCACCTGGCTTCGCTCATATCTCAGAGACAGGAAATAATTCATACACATCAACAACTGCTTTTCCTACACTGCGCCATTGTCCCAAGGTGTCCCCCAGGGTTCTGTGCTTGGTCCTCTTCTCTTCATCCTCTACCTTCTACCCCTCAGCCAAATCATTCATCATCATGGTCTCCAGTTCCACTGCTACGCTGATGACGTCCAATTGTACATCCCGTTTAAGACTCAAAAGTCTCGACTGTTTGTTTCTCCGGGATCTTGAAAGGTAATCTGGATTGATTATCACTAAGCCACGAATTACATTTGTCGATGACTGAAGCTGATCTGTTCATGTGGTCCATGCAGCAAACGCAAATACTCGACCATAAATCGATAACTTTGCCGAAAAAATGTCCGGCTTCTGTGAGTCAATACTGATAACGCTGTTGTTGGCTAATGCTAATATGACTACTATCGGTCTGAAAGCTGCATGGAACTCTATTTACATTCTGTCTGTGACATGAAATTGCTTCTGTGTAGTCATGCTGCATGCATACTTTAGCAAGGAAAATGGCAGATGTTCTCCCAGGCATAGGAGAGGTATCATTTGAATGAGATGCATCACAATCAATCAGGTGATTCGCAGAGTGGGAATCATGAGTTGTGGCAAGGCTGGGAAAGAGACAGAAATGAATCTTCAATCAAACAACCTGAATCGCATCTGCAAACAGATGATTTGCAGAACCACTGCCCATGAATAAAACAAAACACAACAACACAATGCACGGCAACGGATTGTGATGTTAAAATGAAGAGAATACACGTATTATGTAAAGTCAAGGAACAATCAACTGGACCCTCGCGAAGGCCTCACCTTTGCAATGGATTGCATCTCTCTTAACCTGCATGACTCTGGTTGAGAAGCTGCTCAAAACCAAACTGAGCGTTATTCAGGGTTGTCCGTCTCTGTGTGTGCCATGTGACTGGCTGTCCACCAGTCCAGAGTGTCGTCTGACTTTTGCTTGAATTCAGTTGGAAGCTTCAGTTCACCACAAACCTGAATGGATGGACTGACATTTCACCCGTTTAGAGTAGTTTGTTGCACAATAAATACACCGCAGTTCTGTAATCAAAAGTTTGTGTATCTGAGACAGAACGATAAATACAATCGCAGAGGTCCTTGGACGCTTATGTGTGTGCGTGTGTTGTTTTCAGTTGCCTTGGCGAACGTTGGAGGATGGAGCTGCTTGCTTCCCAACCTGCTGTCAAGGTCGGATCGCGAGGCTTATAGGTGCAGCAGTGATTGAAGGGAGATGTCACATTTGATGTGGGATTTTTTTTCTTTGCTTAACTCCATCAGCACATTGGAGTTTTGTATCATTGTGGGATCCTGTTGGTAGTTTGTATGTCTCCTCTGTTTTTACTCGCTGTTTTTTGCTCTGCATCTGTTTGCTTTATGCGCATCAGCCATTTCCATTGTTAGCATTATATTTCTTGTGTGGATCGGATTCTGTTTTGAGATTTTGGTAGTTTGGTGTCTCCTTTCCGTCATGGGTCCGTCCACCTCTTTCAGTGCTTATTCCAAATATTGCCAGCTATTTTCTCGCCATTTATCATTGTTTTTTGTTTCTATATTGGAATGTTGTTGCTTAAAAAATGTATTGTATGTTCATTTGCTTTGGAGTCTGCTTCAGCTTCCAAGGTTGGGAAATATGTGATTATTACCACAGATTCAGAAAAACATGGCATGGAAAAGCAGTACATGTCGCTTGTCTGCTTCGTACCATATGGCAAAGCTGACAATAAGTTTACAATAACAATAAAATAAAAAGAATAGACTTTATTAAAGTGAGTTGCGTGAGGTCCTTATACAAAGCGACACACTTTCCAGACATTACATCAATCCTCTCTCTCCACTTTTCCAGATGCTTTCATGTATACAGTGTATTTATAGTAAGGATTATACGTCATATAGTTTTTACATTTTACTCGTAACAGCAGTTAACCTGTATTGACACTTACCCTATACTGTGTCACTAAATTCAGGTCTGCCTCCCAGCAAGGTGGTTCTGGGTTCAAATTTTGGCGTAGAACTGGCTGTGTGGTCTGTATGTTTTTGCCACGCATGTGAGGGTTTACTTTGGATATCCCTGTTTTGTTCCATGGATGTTCGGTTCAGTGAGGACTCTCAATTGCCCATAGCTCTTAAATGTTGTTAGTCCATATGTGATCTGAAATTGAGTGGTGACCAAACCAGGATGTACACTGGCCTCTGGTCCAAAATTTGCTTGGATTGGCAATTGAAAATGAATGAATTAATGAATCAAATATTTCGATTTGTCTCGTAATTTGTATGATATGAAAATGTGTTCTGTCTGAAAATCTATTACTATAGTAACTATGTCATATTGCAGCCATTTGGTTTATGCTGTCGATTAGTTGCTTTGCATCATCAGTCATTACTTTGCCATTGAGTGTATGCTGTATAAACTGTGTTGTACACATCATATGAGAAGTGTGCTGTCAACCAAACATACTACGATATCCTTCCATCCATTCGTCCATCCATCCATCCATCCATCCATCAATTTTCTGAACCGCTTTATCCTCACGAGGGTTGCAGCCGTGCTACTAGACATTTGCTTCGGGAACAATTTGTAAAAGTGAATTTTTGGCAAACGTGCACAGAAATAATTTTTTGGGCAACTTTTCCCATGTTAAGGCCTACATCTGCATGACTGTCTCTCAGTCAGATGGTTTTCTCATTTGAAAAAAAGGAACACCTCCTTAATACCAGAATGGAAAGCTTCAGGAAGGAGCACTGAGGTCCTGCAGAGCAAAGCATTCTCGGGTTACCAGGTTGACTATAACTCAGTTTGGACAAGAATGGACTTATGTCAGAGGTGGAGAGCAAAAAAAGAAACTCAAAAACCACCCTTTGATTAAAAAAAAAAAAAAAATAGAGAAAAAAAATGAAAGCAAAGACCACTCTCCTATAATTATGGTTCCGTGCAAAGTCGTAACTGATCAGATCCCAAAAATGCACACCAGGGGTGGATGAAGAACAAAAAACAACTTATGACAAAAACTCTCCAACTCTCACTGGAGCGTTTCACAGCCGAGTGTGAAGCAGTTGGGATGAAAATCGGCATCTCCAAATCTGAAACAATGGTCCTCAGTCAGAAAAGGGTGGAGTGCCCTCGCCGGGTCAGATGTAAATACCTGGGAATGAAGACAACAATGTTGTTCTCTTCATGTCGGATCCAATGTTTTCTGTCAACTACAAAAACAAAGGAAATGGCCTCAGTGTTTCAATATCTTTGGAGTGTAGTGTATTGGACAGTTTCTCGAAACACCACCAGGTATTGCAAGTCTTTTAAATGGAAAAAAAGTGCATTCATATAACAAAGTTTGAATATCATGATAACATATTGTCCCCCTACCATACTATTTACGAGCAACAACATCATCAATACGCACCACCAGCACTGGAGCCCCACAGGGATGTGTCCTCTCTCCACTGCTCTTCTCTTCTCTCTCTACACAAACGATTGCACCTCAACAGATCCAGCTGTCAAACTCATAAAGTTCGCAGACGACACCACGGTCATCGGTCTCATCAAAGACGGCAACGAGTCTGCGTACCGCCAACAAGTGGAGCAGCTGGAGCTCTGGTGCAGCCGACACAACCTCGGGCTGAACACGCTCAAGACTGTAGAGATGATCGTGGACTTCAGGAAACATTCTTCTCCACAGTTGCCCCTCACACTATCCAACTGCCCTGTGTCAACCGTCGAGACCTTCAAGTTCCTGGGAATCACAGTCTCGCAGGACATGAAGTGGGAAGTCAACACCATCTCCATCCTGAAAAGGGCCCGGCAGAGGATGTACTTACTGAGGCTGCTGAGGAAGCATGGCCTGCCACAGGAGGTGCTACGACAGTTCTACACGGCAGTCATCGAATCAATCCTGTGTTCTTCCATCACGGTATGGTTTGGGGCCGCCACAAAAAAGGACAAAATCCGACTTCAACGGACAGTTAGGACGGCGGAAAAAATCGTTGGCGCCGCCCTACCCGCTCTTGAGGACTTGCACACTGCAAGAATCAAGACAAGGGCACGGAAAATCCTCCTGGATCCCCCGCACCCTGCCCACCACCTTTTCCAGCTACTCCCCTCAGGCAGACGCTACAGATCCATGCGCACCAAATCCAGTAGACACTTAAACAGCTTCTTCCCTCTAGCCATTAACTCCTTAAACAGTCACTGACGTAGTCACTCTTCTTGTACTACAAATACTGCTACTGGTTACTCTAAAATGGTTCAATGATTTGTTGTTTACGATGATACTAATGCAGCGTGTTATACCGGAGACAAATTCCTTGTGTGTTCTACATACTTGGCCAATAAAGATGATTCTGATTCTGATGCTGGTAAATGTTTCTGCACAATTAATAAATGAAAGTAATTTCTCATTATCCCACATCACATTCTTTCCGAATTATTTGATATCCACATTTGCAGATCCAGTATCCAACCTCTCCAAATGTCGGAAGCACGACAGTTAATCCATCAGGTTTTAAGATTTCAAAGCTTTTGTCTTTCAACTAAGCTTTTATTTAGCATTCTGATACACTGTTGAAGGATTAACCATAAACCGATTACTGACTTGTCCTGGATTTCTGGGTGAGGTTTTTAATTTACACAAGGCTAAGTGTGTAATTAATATGCCGTGCATTTCCTGAAGGTTAGCGTGATGTGATTAACATCAAGGCAACTTTAAGTCAAAGGCCCATCATGGAATTACACTTTAACCAAAGATAACTTTAATCACTTGACAAATCTATTTTATATTGGTACACAAGGCTTTTGTTTTGTCCAAGAAGCACACACACACACAGATTGATTTCAGTAACAGTTTCTCTTGATCAAAAGTACTATTATTCAACTTGGCCATTGGTAACGTAGCAGATATCATGTAAGCCCCACAGCGGAGAGCCTCTGGGTTCAAATCTCAGCTCAGGCTTTCTGGTGTGCTGTTTACATGTTTTCCCCATGCTTGCATGTATTTGTTCTGGGCACTCGTCCAGTTCAGGGTGTACCCTGCCTCTTTCCCAAAGTCAGCTGGAATCATAACTGTAATTTATTGGTCATTTATATAGCATTTTTTTAGGGGTGTCACTTGTGGTGACACAGTGATGGGCATCATACAAGATGCTGGCCCACATTTAGGCGATTCTTTTTAATCACCTATTGAACTTGCCTTGGGGAACGACCCAGTTTTGATTGACCAATGTGTCACTGCGTCTCTGCAAAGCCCCTTGCTTGCCTACACCCATCGTTGCTATTCCACCCCCGCCTTCCCCTGCAAAAAAAAAAGAACTAAATAAACACAAGAAAAAATGCAAACGAGAAAGACATGCAAGAAGCATGAAATGGAGCCGCCTGATCCTAGCGGTCATAGAAGGAAGAGAGGAGTCGCATGCTAGAAGATCACATCTGGTATCATCATCAATGGTCGTCCCATCACGATCAATCGGATTGTTATCTCATTTGATAATCAGTAGGTCAATGTTAAATTCCCATTCTGTTTCTTTTTCACAGACACCCCACTCTCAAAAAACAATAATTGGACATCAGGTTTTTATTGGATTGGACTTTTTTTTTTTTCCATTCACATTTCAATGTCTGTTTTATTGTCCCCCGCGACCCTTGTGGGGATAAAGCGGAACGGAAAATGGATGGATGGATGGATGTTTTATTGTTATCAAATCATTTAGTACAAAAAAGCTATTTATACACATTTGCTTTCCTCACTTAGGGAGATACAGTTATAGTGATTTATCAGAGATGTTTTTTCTCCCAATGTCGATGATTGTTATACTTTGTTATTGTTAGCGTTGGGTTCATTCCGATAAGAAAGTGAGGGGAAAAAAAATCACATCTTAAGATAATAGGAACAGCTTGACAAGAAGCGCTTTGAGAATTACTTCCTTCTGGCGGTAGAACAGAACATCATCCATAAAAAACACAATAGTTCCATGAAATGATTTTCAAAGGTAACATCATTCATGCAGATAAACTGTGATTGACTTCCTGTTTTTTGATTGTTTGAACCCTTATCATGCCCTTGCCATAGTGCGACGTCCATGATGAATCACCTATAGTATTTACGTGTTGAACACTCAGTGGGTAATCATAAAATACATTGTCAAGGCTCCGGCCTACCTGTTCTACGACCTGTCAGTTGGAATAATCCTCTGTCATCAATGGACCAGTGTAATGGACTGCAATCCTCTGAAGCGTTTCACGAAGTAATATTCTCAGTGATGAGACTATCTTCAAAGAAAGACCCGACACCACAAATCCTCATCCTTCTTCCACCATCAATCATACTATTCCTCATGCTGCAGTGTTGGTCCCTTTTGAAGGGTTTGGGGAGACAATGGCAATTGCTTCGAAACAAAGTGTGTGTCAAATTGATGAGGAAAAAAAATGTTTGCATGATGCCAGCACTGCTATTACAAAGAGAGCTAGCTCATCATAATCCTGTGATAGCTGGAATCTCATTAGCCATGGGTAAGTGAGTTAGAATAAAAAGGCATCAGGTTATATTGCTGTGTCCCGGCATGAGAGGCTGTTGACACGACTATCATACGGTCTGTCATATCTGTCCCTGCCCTAAAGTCTACTCCACACGTATTCATAATGATTGCATCTTCATGAATTATCTATTCGACAAGGTGAATTAATGATTTTGTTCACACTACATACGATTTCCATTGTCTGTGTTTCTTACTGAAGCGTTTTCCTATTTTCCAGTTTCGTCGTTTCGTGTTAACTATGTGAGGAGCCGTTTTGTTGTGAGCACACAGCTTTTCCATCCCTCAGCGGGTTATCGAACACATGAATGACATTTTTTCATAATGCCCGTGGGCACGTTTCTGTTGACTTCGTCTTCTTATCAGCTCCCTTCACGGAAGCGCTGACGGCACTGCGCCGAATGCAGCGGTCAGCTGGTGAAGCTAGAGGGAGCACTTAATTCCTACTTTGGCACCCCTTCACCGGCTCCTTTTTAAGATCCTTTTATTTGTTTTCAAATCTTTAAATGGCCTCGCCTCACCTTACTTCTCTGAGCTCTGCACGGCAATGAGACGTTATGCATAGCAGGTGGGACACACACACAATAACGACCCGACTTCACCGTCTTCTCCTCCCAGTGATGGCCCAATTGAACTGAAGGTGCTAGCCTTGAAGTGGCCATAGTGGTGAGTCGACAACCTTTCCCATTCTGTATGCCTCTCTTTGTTACTGTTTTTCATGTTCCTTGAATGGGCTGTTAAGTCATTTTCGTTGCTCTGTACTTCCGTTCATGTGCCATGACAATAAAGATCCATCCCATTCCAGATTGAAAAATTAGTCTGATCATGTCGGTTTAATTGAAATAAATTAAGTCATAATCACACATAGGTTTCCACTTCATGCTCTCATTTCACAGTCAAAATCATTGTACAATCAGATACATTCACATCCCATTAATGTCAGTTGGTGGTTTCAGGCTCAAGAATTGCCAAAACCTTATTTTGGCTTGGCCTATTTGGTACTTGACCGGGAAATGCCCTGGGAACAATGCCAGGTGCTCCCTGTGTTTGAAGAAGCATGGCCCCGTGTTGATGACAACGTGTGAGAATGAGTGACTGGCGCTCCAGCATAAAGCACTTTGAGTTCAGCACCTTGATGTATCCGCGGTGACATGTGTTTCCTTTAAAAAAGCAATCCAAAATACAAAATATTGACCATTGACCACTGAACAGATGGCCATTCGATAGCAAATAGTCTGGTTGAGTGATTGCTCCAACCCCCTGAGACATTTTCACATTTACAAATACAGTACAGGAGATAATAACTATTCACTTTCACCACTGACTTATAATTGCAAGTTCAACAAGTCAGCCGGTCTTTAAAAATAAAGAATCAAAGCCATTGTGGAAGGACCTGAAATATACCACAATATCTGGACTACATAATGCCGGTTGTCAAAAAAGAAGTTGTATTAGGTCATGTACATTGTAGAAATTGTACATAAGACAGGGATTGAAAAGCAGAGGTATAATATCGAATGAAAGGCTGCAGAAAAATTTCTGGAGGGCCAAAACTCATTCTGTTATTTTTCTTGTAGGTGTAAAAGTCTGCACAGATATAGAGGTGAGGAATTGAAAGGGAATCCTGCTTTCAAACGGTATCATTCATCTTCTTCCACTTAAAGCCTGATTTTTCTATTCAAGAATTAGGAAACATTCCTTAAAGAACCACTTGTGGCATTTCCCAAAGGTTGGCGGACCCATATTCCTGGCTCAAGGGACAAATATCTCAATTTTTGAAATAGGTGACACATATCTCCAAGACTTAAAGCTTTTCTTGTGTGTGCAATATTTGTGCATACATGTGTCTGAGTTTATGTCTCTAAAATTGTAGCATGCCTTCCTAAATTCAGGGTTGAACCTTATGCGATTTTAACTGTATGTCAAAAATCTAGTATTGAATTGTGAGTCGCTGATGGTGCAGTGGTACACTCACCTGACTTGTGTGCAGGCAGTGTGGGATCAGTTCCCACCAAGTGACTATGTGGATGTGAGATTGAATGGTTGTTCATCTCTATATATGCCCTGTAACTGACTAGCAATCAGTTCGGGGTGTAGTTCGTCGTTCACCCGTAAGCTGGGATAAGATCCAGCACCCTCTATGACCCTGTTCAGGTGGTGTTGAAAATGGATGGATGGTTTGAATTCAAAGGTTCCATCATACCTCAACGATTTTTGAATCAAGAATCTTGGAAATACGTTCATACCAGATAAAGTATATGCACCTATATATACACAGTGAAAAGGGACATCATAAGACATTAGAACACTGGTGTCAAACTCAAGGCCCGGGGGCCAGATCTGGCCCGTCGCATCATTTTATGTGGCCCGCGAAAGCAAATCAACCAGGTAAACTTCCATGACGCTTGTTAAATCCGAACCAAAATTTCAAGTTGCCATATGTAATAAATAGGCATTGTTCGCGATTACAAGCATGATTTCAGAAACTTGAACAACAGGGGAACAAACTACTCTCCTTCACTTTTGATTTCAAAATCTAATAATTGTGTACTTTACAGTACATGGAATAATACGAGGAAGTGATTCAACATTTCTACGGTTTCACAGTCATAATGGCCCTCTGAGGGAAACTGTGACGACAATGTGGCCCGTGACCAAAATGAGTTTGACCCCCCTGCATTAGATCATTGAAAAAGTGAAAGTGAGAGAGAAAACTCCAGGACAGTCACGGTGAATTTCAAAATGTCTGTCATTTTTTCTGATATCAAGGTACAATAACTACTATCCATCGTACTTTTGAAATCAAAACTTCCATGAGATTTACACACCTTTGTCAAATGAAAACAGCTGTTAATATATGATACAAATATCATCCAAGTAATGTGAGTTGGTTAATCTACAAAATAAGCTTCTTGGGTATTTCACTAAAGTCCCTGTAAAGCAAAATTAAATGTTTTCTAAATTTGACACATGTCTGAGAAGAGTGTAGTGAACAACCCCGTCAGATTTGAATACCGGTAATTCTCCAACTCTGAGGTAACTGCTGTGAGGAAATCAATTTCTTCATTTTTGACTGCCCTCAATCACCCTTGGTAGTTGGGTAACACTGCTATTGATTGGACCACTCCTAAGCGTACTGCATGGACTGTTTTTTTTTTTTTGTCACAAGAACTTTTTGCAGTCTGATGTCATGGAACGGCTTTGGGCAAGTTTTCTATCAGGATCGCGCCATGGCCTTATCCACCCCACCGGCCGTATGATTGTGACATACATCTCCTGCAAGGGTTCACTCTCCCTATAGGAAGATTCTACAAAATTTCATTAAAGGAGAGAAAGGCAATAGAGAAGCACGTCTCAGAATCTCCGGCTGCAGGTATCATTTGGTCTTGGTGGTGAAAATGTCCTTAGAAGAATGGCGCCAACTACTGGGGGTACCAGAACAACCGTTTGTGGTGGAGACAGACCACAAGAACCTTGAGTACCTCAGAACTGCCAATAGTCTAAACCCAAGACGAGCTAGGCTCTCTTCTTTGGACGTTTTCATTTAATCTTATCTAACATCCCCGGGTCAAAAAAACACCAAGATTGACACCCTGCCCCACCGGTTTCCATCAATAAAGCTAGAGGGACCTCAAGCCCATCCTTCCACCACCTTGTGGCCTCCATGGAAATGGAGGCTGAGTCATTTGTCAAGAAAACACAAGGGACCACCCAGTGGTGAGTCTCAGAGAAATATTTTTGTCCCGGATTCTGGTTGCTCACAGATTCTGTAGTGGGCTCACTTACCTTCTGACCTGCCACCCTGGGATCAAAAGAATCTAAGACATCCCGCGTGAACGTGTCTGGTTGCCAGCCATGAAGACAGACACTCAGTATGTGCATAAAACAAAGCATCAAGTCAGCTCAGCTGTGATTTCCTCTGCCCATTACCCAATCCCAGCTGCCCTTGGTCCCACAAAGACCTGGATTTCGAAACTGGCCATCCTCCAGCCAAAGGTAATACAGTCATATTCACTATAGTTAATGCATTTTCCAAAGCCGCACAATTTATCGCGCTCGCCACACTCTCTTTCGCCACAGAAACTGCTGATTTATTGGTTCAACATGTTTCCGTTTCCATGGCATTCCTATAGATTGAGTTTCCAGTAGAGGCCCACAATTCACGTCCCTTGTTTGGAAGTCTTTTTGTGACATTTCCGTCAGGGTGACTTACGGTTGCCATCCGCAGACAAATGGAGAAGCGGAACGTACCAGTTCACAACTTGAAATTGTGCTTTGCATGTCACACACTCACCCTATCTCTTGGAGTTCCCAGTTAAATTGGAATTAATATGCCAACAATACTCTGCCTAGCGCCTCCCTACATATGTCACCCTCCTCTGTTCCCCCCCCCCCCCCCCCCCGCTAGAAGGAGAAAACGATCCCATCCTCCCAGTCGTTCTCCGCAATGCGGTTGCACAGCCCTACTCCATTTTAAAAGCTCCCGAGCACATGCCAACCATCGCCGCTCCCCCTGAGCTGGGGGCCAAAAGTCTGACTTAGCACAGGGAACCTTCCATTGAAGGGAGAATCTGAACAGTTATCTCCCAGCTTCATCAACTCATACGAGATAGAACTCATAATTACCCTTGTGCCGTGACACCCAGCCACACTGCGAGTTCTCCCAACATTTCATGTTTTGCAGATTAAAGAGTGTTCTTCCAGCCCATTGTCACCTTCACCTCCCCCACCACGGATGGAACATTGAAAAATGGGCATCCTGCATACACTGATAACAGCCTGCCTCCAGTACTTGGTCGATTGGGCTTGTTATGGACCTGAGGATTGCAGTTGTGCCCCAAGGCGCCTGAATAGAGACTTCTCTTATTAGAGACTTCAACTTTCATTGTGCGCCAGGTGGCGTCCTTAGGAAGTGGGGTACTGTCACGGCCCTTGCCTCTCCCCCTCTAGACCTGCTACCCCCTTTCCCCCTCCGTGTGTGTGTGTGTGTGTGTGTGTGTGTGTGTGTGTGTGTGTGTGTGTGTGTGTGTGTGCGTGTGTGTGTGTGCGCATACAAGATGAAGAGTACATCAGCTGGACCCAAGTGCAAGCAATCACAACCACCTGACTAAAAAAGCCAGTCCTGAACTGCACCTCGGTGCCAGATCGACTTAGGCTGTCAAGTTATCTTCCGCACCTGCTGAATTTGCCCAATTGCCTTCCTGGCTGCCAGAGCCCAGCATTTGAGGACATTTGCTGGCATGCCTGAAATAAACCCCTGAACTAATAACCTTTTTGAACATGAAATGACTTGCACACGAACCAGCCTCTCCTGTCTCTGCACTTGGGTGCTCATCCCACATCCTCAGACCCTAACGTTGGATCGCATGGCAGGAATCTTACAAAAATAGCGTACGGTATTACAATGAATAGAATTAGAGGCTTTTGGTTTCAGCCCTACTGCAATTTCCATTTTTAAACCATCATCTTTCACCAAAAAAATAGTCAGCGGAATGCAGCATTAGCATTACCCCATTCACAAAGCTATCTTGTTAGCACAAGAGATAATTTTAAAACTTCTGGGAGCTTGGACGTTCACTTCTGATAACCAGATTAATTGACACATTCTATACATTTAAATAAAAAATAGTACATATTCATCTTGAGTTATACAGATTGTAATATGCTTGCCAAGTACCATTTGGGTGCCGGGTACACCCGAGCTATTTTTAAATATCCAGTTTTCCACAGAGCTAAGCGCTGATTGGGAAGTCATATTGATATGCACGCTGTTGCTTGTAATTACTTTATTTTGTCGATACAGTAACACTTGTAGCCAAGGCGGTTCCCGTGGGCACGTTGTCGCCGGAGGAAAGAAATGTATTCAGTCTATGTACATACACAGTGTTGTATTTGGAAGTGCCGAAGCTCAAGCGAGAGTGAGTGGTCACATTGGTAGGTAGATGAAAGATTTAGTAGAGGGTCCTTGTGAGATTTCTGTTCATTTTAAAAGCATAACACTTGTCATTTTCAATATGTACACTTTTGCTTTTCAAGGTGAAAAATATGAATTCCTCTGTGGTTGTTTCTTATTGATTGCTTTTGGCAATTTATTCTTGCCGCAAGCATAAAATCGATCTTGGAGTGTTTTCATTTCATTTGAAATATGAGGAAAACCTGAATAAATTGAATTTATTTTTGACACACTCCACATTTGTGCAATGATTATTGAAAAAGTAATACATAGGAGATCTGCAAAGCCTTCGTGACTTTCTTATGTTATTGCTAATGATAGCAGGTTGTTTAACTTCTTCAAGGCGTGGAAAAGATTTGAACTCCTGTCGTGTCTTGTTTGTTCCATCGCCCCCAGCCGCGGACTGTGTACTCTTTGAAACCGTGTGTCTGTCTTTGTAAGAAATAATGAAAAGCATTCTAAGAAAGAGTGTGTTACAACACCAGCAGGGAAACGTGAACTCTGGAAGTGAGCGCAGACAGGCAGAATGTTTTCTGCACTCGTAAAACACCACATGAAAAGCGTCACTCGGGCTTTTGTGGGAATCTATTCTTTTTTCCTCAGATCCACAAGTTTTCCAGCCATGAGCATTTGTATGAATCATGGGTTAAATAGCGTTCCTAAATGTTGAATGCCAAATTAGCCGCTAGTCAATCCATCCACTTATCCATTTTCTGATCCTCTTATCCTCATGAGGGCCGCGGGCGTGCTGGAGCCTATCCCGGCAGTCTTCAGGCAGAAGTCGGGGTACACCCTGAATTGGTTGCTGCCAGCCAATCGTTGGGCACACACAGACAAACAACCATTCGCGCTCACAATCATAACTCGGGACAATTTTCAGCGTTCAATTAACCTACCGTGCATGTTTTCGAATGTGGGAGGGTTTAAACCGGTGTACCCGGAGATAACCCACACAGGCACAGGGAGATCATACAAACTCCACACAGGAAGGCGAGGGCCGGATTCTAACCCACGACCTCTGCACTGTGAGGTCGACGCGCTAACCACTGGATCACCGGGCGACCCTCTCTCTCTCTCTCTCTCTATATATATATATCTATATATATATACTGTGTATATATATATATATATATATATATATATATATATATATATATATATAAAGCCATCCAGCTCATCCTTTGGACGAAGATGTAGTTCGGAAAGTGTATATAGTTTCATTTCGTCAGAGATAGTTTGGCTGTCACACGACATACTCCTGGAAACATTTACAAAAGATTTGTTCATTGATAATCACAACTAGTCCCCATTTTCACAAATATATTTATCATTATTATATTTAATATTACAATACATCTTGATTTATATAGTGCTTTGTAAAACTGTGCTATAGTGATGCATGCCTTTATTTTGATGAGTTTTATGCAAGATGCTCATTGTCATTAGGGACAAGGCATTGCCAGTGCGTGAGCATGCAAAGGCCTGTGGTCTCTTCCCGTTAAATCCTGCACGCTAACTCAAGTGTGCCTGGCATGCTAAACTCATGAGGATGCATCTCCAGCTTGAGCCACATGAAAGAACAGTCTAGTGCAGTATGATAAGCGGCTTCAAATCAAGTGGATTGAAATACACAATGCGTCACATAATAGGGTTAATAATCATCAGTACTTACGTAAAAACATGGATCAATATGGAAATTCAAAGGTCTTTCTTTTGTGGCTGCACCAGACTCCTTCAAAATCCAGCAGTGCCGATGATAAATAACATTCATGAGTTTTTGCTGCCATCTACCTGTCAATAATAACAATGGAGAGGAAAACCACGTACATGATGGCAAGACTTAACATTCAAAAGGTACATTTTAATGTCCAGAATTAAGCATCAACCTGAGGGGGAGTCCCCCCTCAATTTCAAGCGAGTTAAGTCATTACTTACTGTAGGTTAAGCAAGTCATAAGTCAAGCCACACAATCTTGCTCACTCAAAACAATTGGAGTTACTGTATAATGGGTGGGGGGGGGGGGGGGGGGCGGTCGTTGATCATGATACAAAAAATGACAATTAAACATAAATTGCAGAAAGGAATAAACGAATTCTGAAATAAAATTTAGATGTACTGTACTTATACAGTATTTTGAAAAATGTGTTGTCAGATCCCCAAAACTTTACACATACCTGTCAACCTTTCGGAGCGCCAACCTGTATAAACTACCAAAAAAATCCTTATAAAGAGCAAATAATCCTTATAACATACCAAAGAATTTAAATGTCAAAATAACACACACACACGAAATTTTCAATATTTATTGTAGATCTCCATAATACAATGTCTGGTTAATGTCTAATCATCATTCTACTTAGTGGCATTACTGTGTTCAGAGTTGTATTCCTGCGTTACTTTTTTCACCAACTCCAAATGCTGACTCATCGGCTCGAAGTTACAGCATCCATTCATATTTACTTTGGAAATGAAAGCATTCGAGTAGCCTAGCACTATTCTGGGCAAAAGCAAATGGAACTACCTGTTGGGGGGGGCGGAAATTGTCAGAATCCGTATGATTTGTGCGATACGGCCATATACGTAAGATTCACCACAAAATCCGTATGAACTATAGCTAAACCGTATGAGTGTTTCCTGTTACCACGAACACTGTTAATGTGATGACATGTTACGTGGAAGCGGATTTAGGACGCAGAAGCAGACATGGCGAGCAAGTTGAAAAGTACGTTTTTATCGATGAAAATATAAAGTAACGACAGAGAGCAGTGCCGGATGCAGAAGACACAGAAGAGCGGGCACAGCTTGACGTACTGGCAACCTGTCAGTGAGTAATCTAAGTTTGTATACTGTGAGGCATCGAGCCGACATGACAGAATAAAGATACAAAGCATAAAAGAGACACATCAACTGCATAGTAGTAAAACAATAAGGAGGAACAAACAGCCACAAGATTAGAAAGGGGGCACAGCACCACTCAGCTTGTGAGGCAACTCGGTGGAAATTCTAAATCTGTGTAAAAATCTGAATGCATGGGAACAAAAGATAAACAACAGTTAGACATGACAAAGACAATGAACCAAAAAAGACAAAATAAAGCAAGGGACTAACAACAAACTGACAAGCATACCTGTCATCTTTTCGGAGCACCAACCTGTATAAACTACCAAAAAAATCCTTATAAAGAGCAAAAAATCCTTATAACATACCAAAGCATTTTATATGTCAAAATAACGGCAGAAAAAAAACACGAAATTTTCAATGATATTTATTGTAGATCTCCATAATACAATGTCTGGTTAATGTCTAATCATCATTCTACTTAGTGGCATTACTGTGTTCAGAGTTGTATTCCTGCGTTACTTTTTCCACCAACTCCAAATGCTGACTCATCGGCTCGAAGTTACAGCATCCATTCATATTTACTTTGGAAATGAAAGCATTCGAGTGGACTAGCACCATTCTGGGGGGAAAAAAACCCCCCGGAAATTTTCAGAATCCGTATGGTTTGTGCGATACGTCCATATATGTAAGATTCACCACAAAATCCGTATGAACTATGGCTAAACCGTATGAGTTGACAGGTATGGACAAGACAACAAGGAACACCCCGACAAGTGAGAGGGAGCTGATTGGGTCACACAAGGGGGGTGAACGAGCACATGCAATAATAATAATAATAATAATAATAATAATAATGCATTTAAAAGCGCTTTTCATGCCACCCAATGTACAGACAAGAAAATACAATGTCAAGGTCAAGGTCATCTTTATTGTCAAATATGCTTACGTATGACATGTAGCATAGATGAAATTTCTTCCTCTCAATGCTCAGTGCAAATATGCATGCAAAAAATGATAAGAGAAATATTATATAAAAACAAGACATAAAATCACAAAAACATAGGAAATGGAAGAAGCATGTGTTGTAGGCAGTCCTGAACAGGTGTGTTTTTAGACGGGACTTGAAAGTGGAGAGAGGTGTGCACATGTACAGTACATGTGGGTTATTAGACGTGACACTGACAAAGTACCAACAAAGATGAAATAAAGCAAGGAAAACATGCAAGACAACAAGGAAAACCTGGACAAGATACTAAGTCATAGGTGTCAAAGTCAGGTCCTGGAGGGCCGCTGCCCTGCATGTTTTCCAAGTCTCCCTGTTGCAACACACCTGATTCAAATGAACAGGTTCAATGTCAGGCTTGCGCAGAGCTTGCTGATGATTTGTTCATTTGAATCAGGTGTGTTGCAACAGGGAGACTTGGAAAACATGCAGGGCAGCGGCCCTCCAGGACCTGACTTTGACACCTGTGTACTAAGTGGAAGAGGGAGCTGATTGGGTAACAAAAATCATTCACAAAAACAACAACATTTGGAATACGTATGGATTTAATTTTATTGTTGGGTTAATAGTTTTGCTGGTAAAGTCTTGTCGTTGCACGATTACGTTACTTCAGAGAAGTGGAGTCGAATTCATTTGAAATAGTGCTATCCTTTCCAGTGTTGGGCGGAAGCACCTTTTCGTCTCCCCCTGACCTAAAGACATAATCCAACAAAGGGTAAGGAAAGGTGTAATAGAGGTTAGGAGATTGGACATTCCGCAGAGACAAGTCTCTCTCAACGGAACTACAAACGTTGAATTGAGACGTAGCCATTTTTACCGGTTTCGCTCCTCCTAGTTACAGTGACGTTCATGTTCATTTCCGGATTCGTCAAACGCGAACAAACAGTTTAATAGTATGCGAGTCGGGGTCTTGTGGGCTATGTGGGTGTGTTTCTTCCGTTCCTTGGTGAAGCTCCTCACTCTGACCATTTTGGTCGCGATAGTTCTGTTTGCTCTTCGAAATGCAACTGTCAAGGAAGTTACGAAGCCAAGCCCCCTTCCTGCAGAAGAGTACAGGCTACTCTCCCCCGAAACGTACTCTTATATTTTCAATCAGCCTGACGCTTGTAGGAAGAGAAATCCCTTCCTGGTGTTTATGGTGCCAGTGGCACCTCTGGATTCGTCGGCAAGGGATGCCATAAGAGAAACGTGGGGTGCTGCAGGTCAGTCCACCATTACACTGTTTTACATGGGGGTGCCTAAGGAAGGACAGGTGAAAGGCATCCAGGACAAGCTGGAGGAGGAGAGCAATAACTATTCAGATGTCATCCAGATGAACTTCTTGGACAGTTATGAGAATCTCACAATCAAAAGCATGATGATCATGAACTGGCTGGCAACCTTCTGCCCCAACACCACCTATGCCATGAAGGTGGATGCCGACATATTTGTGAATGTATTCTTTCTTGTCAGATTACTGAGCAGCTCTCCCAGGAATAATTACATTGCAGGATCGGTGATATCCGACGGCAAGCCAAGGAGGGACCGCAACAGCAAGTGGCACCTGTCAAATCAGCTGTACCCTGAGGACAGCTTCCCTTCATATGTGTCAGGTGCCGGGTACGTCTTCTCAATAGACATGGCCGCCAAGGTGTCATGGGCTTCCAGGTTCGTCCGAAGGATCCCGATAGAGGACGCCTACGTGGGATTGTGTCTGCACGTGCTTGGCGTACAGCCTGTCCCCTCGAGAAGCTGGCTGGTATTCGGGAGGAGCCTCTTTGAAATCCGGAATCTGGACTATGACAGGTGCACTTTTGCCAGACTTGTTCTCATCAATGGCTTTCAGCCTTCTCGGTTGCGGCAAGTTTGGAAGGATTTCTCACAAGGCTATAAAAGCTGCTGAATTTGAATTGAAGTGTTTCAGAGGTGGATCTCTTGTCAGAGTTTGAAACAGCCAAGAGTTTAAAAGCGTATGCAGAGACAGTAATATGACCCATTTTTATTGCCTATATTAAAAACACACTGTCTGCCTCACTTTAGAACCATATCCTTGCTGCCAGGTGGAAACCACATTTTTCTCATGATGGTCTATTATTGTATAGATCTACTGTTTTTTACACTAATGGTTTCAATTGATCTGGGCCTGATTTTGTCTGTTAGTTTTATGCATTGTTAGCCTGTTTAAAGTGTTGAATATAGCTTGATAACAAATCTATTAACATTCTTAGACACTCACCTGTGGACACTCACCTGTCATCCATTTTGTTATAAAACACCTGATGACTCAACATTAATTTGCTTTTGTGAAATGGCACTGGCTCATGTTGACGTCATCCAATGCAGTGCAATAAATTAGTGAGATATTTATAATTTACCGAAAAATAGTCATTTTGGTGGCGTGAGGACTGCCTGACAACAACATTTTTTATCGATTTTTTTTTTCCCAGCTGAGCTTTATAACTGACAATGACAACACTACAACAAATAATATGCTGATAATTATAAACTAAGGGGTCACATCCGTCTCAAAGTGCAGAGGTGCAGGGTTCGATTCTGGCTCCCGCCTTCCTGTGTGGAGTTTGCATGTTCTCCCTGTGCCTGCATGGGTTTTCTCCGGGTACTCCGGTTTCCTCCCTCATTCTTAAAACATGCACGGCACGTTAATGGAACACTCTAAATTGTCCCAAGGTGTGATTGTGAGTGTGAATGGTTATTCGTCTGTGTGCCCTGGGATTGGCTGGCAGCTTGTTCAAGGTGTAACCCGCCAACTGCCCGAAGACGGCTGGGATTAGACTCCAGTATGCTCTCATTTTTCTGCTTGTGAGGATAAAATGGATCAGAAAATGGATGGATGGATCGTAAACAAAATATCCTGCTGATAAATGTTTTGGTTTTGTGAATAATATTTTTGAAAATCGTATGGAGACATTTTCATTTGTATGCTTTGAAGGGCAAGGAACGACACAAACACACACTGTACTAATTCTATTGCAGGTGCTGCAATGTTTGAGGAGTGAAATTCATGGCTTATTTCAGTGATTTATTTTTACCTTTAAGTGACTTCATCCAAAGTGCTTGAAAATTCATCAGGAATGAAAGACTGCTGTTATATTTCTGTGCCTCTTTTATCTTGCCACAGTGCCTGCTGGGTTTTTGTTCTTCACACTAAGTTAACGTTTGGACGAAGTCACTGACTTAATATTGTGTGACATTGTACTACTGTATCAGGTATAAAAAAAAAAGACTAATCACTGTATCAAAACTATGTAAACTTTACGCCCCCCCCCTTGCCGCGTGCTATATCGCTGTGCCTTTTATGATATGAAAAACTATGTAAACTTTACGCCCCCCCCCCCCCCTTGCCGCGTGCTATATCGCTGTGCCTTTTATGATATGACTGAATTGCTGTTGTTTCACTCTGTGGCCATGTGGTGGCAGTATGGACCGGGAGACTCGTGTCCTTGTTCAACTGCTGCTGTCATGAGCTCAAGAAACAAGAAAACTGTCTGATGCCTTTAAATTCTGCCTCTTTTTCTTGCTACTGCCTGTGATATGTACCAAAGTACCTTATTTTGGCAAGATGCTGTATGTAGAAATAGATTAGGCGATGAACTTGTTCACTCACTTGAGTGCAATGAGTTAGCCTGCGCTTAGCTGGCGACCACTCCAGGGTGTCGTCCATATATCGCCCAAAGTCAGCTGAGATAGATTGCAACTCACTTGCTGTGACCCTTGTCAGGATAAGCGATTATAGGAAATGGATTCATGAATGACTGGAAATGAGTAGTTTTGTCGTATGTTTGCTGTGAGTTCATTGCAGTGCGAATGTTTTTATGTGCAATACCATGTCAATTTTGTTTCTCCTGTTATAGCTGCTGATCGATTGGTGTGACTTGACAATTTTAGCCTGTATTGTATTCATGCTGTTTCTGTCACAATAATAAAAAAATAATTTATAACCTGGTCCTCAGGGGTGTTGTGACTGATCGACTGTTTATCGCGGTTAATGGGGACCAAAACCACCCGCGATAAACGAAAATCCGAGGAGTAGCGTCCAATTAACATAAACAGGTAAAAAAAAAAAAATTTAAAGTCCGTAAACGGTCCGCGAGAAGCTGCAAAACAACAGCGAGTCACATAGAGCAACATATACAGTACTGTACTCCATGTATATGTTAAAAAAAAAATAAAAAATGATATGTTTGAAAAAAGCCGCGATGCACTGAACCCGCGATAAACGAACCGCGAAGTAGCGAGGGATCACTGTCAATGATAAAAGTAAATTGCACATTTGTCTAAGGCAGGGGTGCCCATTACGTCGATCCTGATCGACCGGTAGATCTAGGACAGGTCCCAAGTGTATCCGAGGGGTGTAGAGGAGAAGAAAAAACATTTGTGTCTTGTACATGTTAGTAATATTTTTTTTTGTGTTAATGTACGCTGCACCCTCATCGTCCTGTCAGTCTCATTTTCACAAAATAAAATAAAATAAAGCAGGTAAATCATTAACCTACGGTGGCGAGCGATTACGTCACCGGAGGTTGTTAGCGATCACCAGTCTGCAATTGCGGCTTGTTATCAGAGCTGTTGGGCTTTATCTTTTATTGTCATTTTTCTCATTCAGAGTTTGCTTTGTGTACAATTCACCGAGGGCACGGGCAAAGAATAGGAATCTAGAGGGCCCAAGGAAGCACTTTAAAACGGTACGTGTGAGCTAGCTAGATAGTTAACAGGCTGCAAAAGTGCATCGCATGCGTGTCAGGCTGTTTCTCATCATGCATGCGCGCGCGCGTACACACGCTAAGGGGTGATCCCGGGAGGTTGGTTGATCGAAAAGTCGATCTGAGGTCCAAAGAGTTTGGGCACCCCTGGTCTAAGGAAATCTTAAGGTACTTCATGAAATGTTTTGTGAAAGATATGTTTATTAAATGTCCAAATTTTCCTCATGTTCTTGTGCTTTTTTAGACCAAAACAAAGGAAAGACATATTGTTTTGGTTATTTATGGCAGAGTATGGTATCATTTTTAATGGTCCGGCCCACTTGACATCTACCGAGGCCGTATGTGGCCCACAATGTGAAATGAGTTTGACACCCCTGAATTATAGATAAACAGAGAGAGAGAAAGAAAATATGGGGGGGGGGGTGCCCCACTATTTGAGAAGGAGTGGTATACATACTGTACATTCACACTCACACGATGTGCGGACCAAGATGTGATCAAAGCCACTCGTGCCATCTAGTAGTGATTTATCATACTTGTCAGGTTCTCAACCGAACCGAATCATGTTTTGGATTCCAGAAATGCAGTCTCAGACAAAGTGTGATGACAAAAAATATTTATTACAGAAAAGCTCACCGACAAAGTACAAACTGAAATCGTTGGTCACAATGAGCCAGGAAGAAAGAATGCATAAAATAAAAAGCGCTTGCAAAACACAGTGGTATCTCTACTTTCGAACGTCTCTTCATACGGAATGTTCAAGTTACAAAACGTCTCAACAGGAAAATATTGCCTCTTGTTACGAAAGAAATTTCAAGATATGAAAGGTAAAAATACAGTATTTAAAAAATACGCTACTCCCAGCTCCGAGTTTTCTGAACGCAATATACTTAGAGCTGCTCTGCCATTGGCTATTACCAAGCATCATCCTGACATCCCATTGGCTAAGAGGGACCTCTACCGGATGTGTCCACGTATGTAGATAGATAAATCTGTGGCTCTGCAGCGTCCTGGTCATTCGCCCTTCGGGCCATGAGGTGTTCCGATCTTTTTACATAAATGTGAATCACGCAGAAAATGTGTTCACCAGTCGGGCGATTGCTCACGATGCTGATGTTTGCCTTGGACATTTTCGAAGGATTGTTAAAAGCCGACAAAAGCAAACGTCCTCGGATCAGTTCTTTACGAAACGCCAGGCAAAAACCACTTCTGAGAAAGAACATAAACGAAACAAAAGAGGGCAAAAAATTCTGACAACGCAGTTAAAAGTTAAATGATCATTATTTTTATTCTTTTTTCTATTCTTTGTTTTTTTACATTATGCACAACTCTCATTTATTGTGTATAATCTAATTGTAACATGTATTTGTTACATATTTTGATGCTTAAGGAAACATTTATGTCTGAATGGGGGGGGGGGGGGGGGGGCTTGAAACAAATTCGGGCATTTACATGGAAAATGCGTCTCCACTTACAAAATTTTCTAGTGAATAAATTTCTTCCAGAACCAATTAATTTCGTAAGTAGAGGTACCACTGTACTAGAGAACAAAATATCACAACTCTAATAACGCGAAACCAAATATCAAGATTGATAAAAAGGAACGATGAAAATATTTACAAAGTTCTATTACAAAACAAGAGCGACTATGAAATGTAAATGTGACTATTTCAAATAAAATGTATTGTTATTATTATTGTTGTTGTTGTTTATATTTTAGTCAAGGTCAACCCGTGTCCCCAGATATGTTCACCCATTAAAGTGTCCCTCTATTATTACATGCATGTAAACTACGCTAATCAGTGGCGGTCTAAAATATGCAACATCTCACAGTTTTGTAAACCAGTTTGTTCTTTGCCTGTTTTGTTTGTGCTTTGTGTTTGAGAATCTATTCATTTCCCACACAGACTGAGGAGGAGTATATGCTTTGGGCCTGAGCTCATCATTGTTGCACACAAACACGCATATACACACACGCACACACACTTTCACGCACACGCGCACACAAACAAACACACTTCCCCCACTCGGTGCTGTCTTGTGTCTGAACACATCTCATCAACACGTGCAGCTCCAAGGAGAGTTTGTAATGCAGTACCAACAGTCATCACAAAATATATGTTCGGAAGTATTAATAAATCCCTGCTGCCAAATGCCAGTGAAAATCTGCATCCATCCAACGCGAAACTCTTCAAGCAGCAATCAAGTCATCCAGCTACCCCCCCCCCCTCCCCCACCCCCCCCAGCCTCCCTCCCCGTGTGTGGAGTTCCATCCACCGACGCACGGCTGGTGGAGCTGGTTCCTAAGACAACCCATGAAACATGCATCCCACTAGTGAGACTGCTTTCACAGCAGCTGCGGGGGAAACTGAATCCAGCACTTGAAACCTGCGAGAGAAACAGAGAGAGAGAGAGAATCGAGCCACACTTCCTGTTGTGACAGCAAACGTGAGAGGATATATGATGCAGCAACCCGCCACATGAACTCAACCTTCCTTTTACAACAGATAATCATTCAGGTAAGTAAATGATTTGTTTTCACGCGTTTACCCTAAAGCGTTCTCAGTGGTTGACTCAGTAGATTGTTATTCAATGCATGCGGATGGACGTAGGCATGGCACATAACTAAATATTAAACATGATCTTAGTACAGCTTTATAAATATGCAGCCAAGAAAGTTTTCCCCAAACACATCGTACATTATGTTGAGGAAGAGCGAAGTGGTTCCCAACATTGACTACAACCCCCAAATGCATCGCAAGTGAAATGTTTGGTGTCCCGCATTTGCAACACTAAAGGCTTGTGTTACATTTGTGTTTTCCTGATTGTTGTTGTTTTTTTTTTTCAACTTCAGCATCTTAACAGAAAGTATGCACACACTGTAACTGGGGAAGATAGTGATGCATTGAACAGAGTTGATGGACTTCCTACAAAAGGGAAGTACAGAGCTCTGAAGTTGACCAGAAACAACAAGAAAGCATCCATCCATCCGTTCAATAAATAAATAAAATATTTTACTATGCACGATCATTCCACAAAGCAACTACAAATGTGACATCCATTGCTTGATATTCATTCAACAGAAGAACTGCCCCCCCGCCCCCGTATATTTAGTCTTCTGGGCAGCATCAAAGCAAATTATGAACTGACCCTAAAAACACCCATGCAGAGGTATAAAAACAACAAATCCAGAAAGTGAAAATATATGCCACAGGTGCTTCGACTCAACCTTGAGAGCTTGTTTACCTGACGCTTCAGGAGAAGAAGCACTTGTAGCAAAAGCCAAACTGGCAAGGTTTTTACTTTCTGGACCTGGATTTCACACCTACGCCCTCATGCCAATGGCCGCTCATTTGTGATGTGTTGTTTTCAGTGTTGCGGAGTCCTGTGACTGTGCTTTGCTTATTTGCTGTCGCATGTATGTGGTTCCTCCTCAGTGTCTGCAGACCTCTGGGTTTGTTCCAGCTGCCACAAGATGCATATGAATAGCTTACTAAATCAATTGAGTAAGTATTATGAGATTATAATAGTCTTCTTCAGACAAAACACTTTTTTCTAAGGATTGTACTAAAATGCGTGTGCAATTACTTAAAAAGAAAAAGCAGTTACAGTTACTGTACTTATTTCTCTCATTCCCCAAAAACTAACTGAATTGGTTACTGGTTAACTCCTTCATAAATGGAATTAGTTACATAGGGGAAGTAATGGCAATCATTTATTGAAAAACCTTTAAATATGCAAAATACATATTTTTTCAGGGGGTGCGCAGATTTTGCGGGCCGTTACATTGAATATTATAGCCTAAATAGTAGGAGTGTGCATCTCTCCACAAAAGACAGTTCAATGCGGTTTTTGATATGCGGAGCGCAAAACGATTTCCGGATGGTTCGATTTCAAAGTGAAACGATTCGATTTGGTTCGACTCAGTGGGATTACGATTTGATTCGATATGGTGTGGCTCATTTCGAGAGGGTTTGATGTTATGACTTTTTTGTTGTCACGTCCCATACATTTGAAGGGACGTGCCATTTCCTTCTATGTATCTCTCCAATAAAAGACAATTCGATACGTATCTCAAAATATAGTTTGTTAGATAGATAGAGAGCTGTAATCCCATAATACATTGTAATCTTGTTATACGGACATTGGGAAAGATGAAACTGATCATTATCACATTTAAATGGTTAAAAGTTATGAAAATTTTAAATAGTGAGGCGTCACAACTTTCAACTCTCGGAAAGAACAAATCAAGTAGATGAGAATGTTCAATAGTTTGTCACCGTTGGGTTAAGCCGAAAATGTGTTCCTTTTGTCCACCAAACACTTGACTCGTGCTCTATCGCAAAAGTGTTGTGCGGGGGAGCTGTCAAGAGGGATGGGGGCTGCTGTCATACAACATACTGAAGTATTTTTCCTTACTATTTCATGAAACGATTGGCAATTTACTCTTATCTTTTCTCTATTTATTCAGAAAAAACACTTTATATGGAAAACACAATGAAAACAGCCATCTGTTATCTGAACCGCTGAACCCTGAACTGGTTGCTAACCAATCACTGGGCACACATAGACGGACAAACATCCGCGCTCACACTCACAGCGAGGGACAATTTAGAGTTTTCCATTAACCTGCCATGCATGTTTTTGGAATGTGGGAGGAAACCGGAGTACCCGGAGAAAAGCCACATAGCCATGGGGAGAACATGCAAACTCCACACGGTAAAGCCGGAGCAGGAATCGAACCCTGCACCTCTACACTGTGAAGTCGACGCGCTAACCACTGGTTAGCCCTCGACAGTCTAACACAGGGGTGGGCAAACTTTTTGGCTCGGGGGCCGCATTGACTTTTAAAATTTGACAGAAGGGCCAGGTCAGCACGAGCTATGGTACATAAAAAAAAAAAAACTGCATTTGTTGACAGTCCATATCAAACATCAACAGAACAAAAGCATGAAAGTACGGTATTAATATACTTTTTTTAAATGACAAAAGTGTTGTTGATGACCTATTTTAGCCTGTGCATCGCTGCAGATGGGTTGTGATCAGACCAGTAGAAGTAGAGCGATACAGAGGTACTAGGTGGTCGAAAAGATTGCCCCGCCCCCCCCCCCCCGTGTTCTGCAACTTCAAGTCAATGCGCCACCTGGCGGTGAAATGCCTGTTATTACAAGTCCAATTGAAATGAATGCAATCATTCACATCGAACCTTAATTGTGGACCAACCTGTGGCGGGCCGGATTAAAAAGACCAACGGGCCAGATTCGGCCCGCGGGCCGTAGTTTGCCCACCACTGGTCTAACATATAGTCAAAAAGATTGAAATGAATGAAATACATCATACGTAATCACTGCACTTACTTGCAATGCTTTTATTAACTTGCCCATTTCAATTGCTCTTGTTTGACAAATTGCAAATGTTTTCAACATTTTTTGGCTCATCCCATGTTTAGACTTATACTCCTTGTTGGTTTGTTGCCTAAATTACCAAGCATCTTACAGCATTCACCTGACCCTACAATTTGAGTCCTCGTGGGCAGGAGGTAATTGCATTACCCTTGAACTTGTATCACGCTCCATTCATTATCTGGTATTAAGTTGTGCTTCCACAGTGCTTTAAAGCAAAACACTGATACAGAAAATGTGTGGGAGAGTAGGAGGAAACTCTTGCGCATAAGTGACCACCCAGCTGTGATTGCCACGGTTTGTTGTTCACCGTTTGCATGACCTGGTCAATATTACATTAGTCAGGATTGAATTCAAAGTCATTGATTCTCGCTAGGGGCTGCCATGGATCTTCACATAGTTATGGCCTCGGGCGCAGTATGAGGATGACAATTTGAGTCACCGAGTTAAATGGAGTAGTTATAACATATCGTATGCTATGGCTTGCCATGTGTGGGCTGTTGAAGTGGGCAAAACTTGAGAAAGAAAATGTACTGTGTTACGGAACTACTTAGCAATAAAGAATGGAAAGAGTGCAGAAAAAATGATATATATCACCCCAATCCTCAGTCTAAAGAGATCTCGTGCATAAGAATTACCATTCAAGGATGGCACAAAACTGCAGAACAGCAAACCACCGTTACAGGGGGAAGTCAAGTAAGTCGATGGTCGCCCAGTCGTCGACTGGATAGCGCGTCGGCCTGACAGTGCAGAGGCACAGGGTTCCATTCCGGCTCCGGCCTTCCTGTGTGAAGTTTGTATGTTCTCCCCGTGCCTGCGTGGGTTTTCTCCGGGTACTACGGTCCTCCCACATTCCAAAAACATGCGTGGCAGGTTAATGGAATACTCAAAATTGTCCCTGGGTGTGAGTGTGAGCGCGGATGGTTGTTCTTCTGTGTGTGACCCCGCGATTGGCTGGCAACCGGTTCAAGGTGTCCCCCGCCTCTTGCCTGAAGACAGCTGGGATAGGCTCCAGCACTCGCCGACGTCGCCGTGACCCTTGTGAGGATAAGCGGATCAGAAAATGGCTGGATGAATGGATGAAATACAAATGACAACATTTCTAGTTTGGGGGGGGGGGGGACATTTCCATTCATTTCAACAGGAAAAGATGATTTGAGATCCATGCGTTTCGACTTTCGAGCGTGATTGAAATAAACTCGTATCTCAAAGTACCACCATATACAGTATATTATGGAGAGATGAAGAAATTATGTGGTTTCATAACCAGGGAAGTTCAGAATTAATTCATGTCAAATGCGAATCAGGCCACATTTTAAAAGGCCTCTGATGAACGCAAAACAAATGTTGTTCCAGGGTATTAGTTGGGGAAAGGGTACAAAAATCATTTCCAATGTATTAAATTGACATTGGGCCACAATAAAGACAGCCATGATTGAGTGGAGAAACTATTGCACATCAATGTTTTTGCCAAGAACGAGTTGTTTCTCCAAAATGAATGAAAAGACAAGAAGCAAACTGGCCACGGAGGCTGCCAAAAGGCTGACATCGACACCGAAGGAGCTGGAAAAAAAAAGTTCTGGGAAGCACTGGCTTTTTAGTTCACCTCACCACAATCGCCCGTCTTCTTCATAAATATGTCACGGCTACGGGGTAGAGTAGGATGGCGTAAACGTGATATTGCAAAGAAAACCATCCGAGCTTGGCTACAGTTTGCAAAAACACAGTTGAAATCTGCTGACCGCACATGGAAAAATGTGTTCTGGTCAGATGAAATTAAGGTTGAACCTTTTTGGCCATAATTCCATTGGTTTTTGTTTGACACAAACACAACACTGCTCATACAGCCAAATAAACGCCAAACCGATTGTATAGCGAAGCATGGGGGTAGCATTATCATGTTTTGGGGCTGTTTGAGTTCAATTTGAACTGAGGCCATGGTCAAAATAGAGGAAACGATGCACAGTTCCAAATATCAATCAGTGTTCATGCAAAATCTTCAGACTTCTCCTAAAAAGCAAAAAGACAAACAAAGTCAGGAAAAGTCTACTCGAATAGCTTAACTTTAATTCGGGGTCACTTCAAAAGGTGGCAGTTGGTCTGTTACCTAAACAAGTTCACGAACTCTTCCATATTTTGAACTGAACGTAACATATTTTTTCTTCGTGAACCGTTTTACGCGCTCATTCCGGGGCCAATGAATGGTTTTTGAAAGGCAGTTCATTTTTGTTCAAGATTGACAGGTTTTCTCTCCAATAAACCCAGCTAAACGCACCGCAAACGCCTTGATTGGGCATAAATAAAAAACATTATTTGTCAATACTGGCCACACCAGTTGCACCGATCAAAATTTGATGCACGCAAGGGAAAAACACGAAAAAAGACTCAAACAGAATTCCGGGAAAATGCCGGTATGCCAGAGGGTAGCTCTGCGCAGAAACATATAGGAGGAAAACAAACAAACGATGAACTAAGTTGAAGAAAAAAAATCATTGATTATGAACTCAACTAGTTCATTTTAAAATGTGTGAGCTGAACTTTGAACAAGGACATATGGAAAATGAACTTTGTGTGCTGACTATCAATTTAACAAGTTTGAATGTGATTGGTTAATTTACACCATCACATTATCTCTCTATCTCTCTGTCCCTCTCTATCTATCTATCTATCTATCTAATGAACACACCGGAAAAAGTTGTGATGCATCCTTTAAGCTTAGTGAAGAATATCCATCCATCCATCCATTTTCCGAACCGCTTGATCCTCACTAGGGTCGCGGGGGGTGCTGGAGCCTATCCCAGCCGTCTTCGGGCAGTAGGCGGGGGACACCCTGAATCAGTTGCCAGCCAATCGCAGGGCACACAGAGACGAACAACCATCCACGCCCACACTCACACCTAGGGACAATTTAGAGCTTTCAATCAACCTCCCATGCATGTTTTTGGAATGTGGGAGGAAACCGGAGCACCCGGAGAAAACCCACGCAGGCCCGGGGAGAACATGCAAACTCCACACAGGGAGGCCGGAGCTGGAATCGAACCCGGTACCTCTGCACTGTGAAGCCGACGTGCTAACCACTGGACTACCAGGCCGCCCTTGGTGAAGAATAATGATCAATAAATACAGCCGTGGTTCTTAACCTAGGTTCGATCAAACCCTAGGGGTTCGGTGAATCGGTCTCAGGGGTTCGATGGAGCCTCTGCCATGGAGGTGAAGACACACCCGACTCAACATGTCACTGAGTTATGACACTCCCGCTTGGTCATTATTGGCTGCAGATGATCACATGACATTGCTTGTCCAATCAGCGCTGTGGGAAATTTAGTTTGCTTCGTTGTCAACGTATGACTGTTGTGATTGTACGCCGTACAATTAACTCATTCAGTACCAGCCAATTCTAGACCAAGTCTGAAAAGACGTTTAAAAACGTCTTTGGGAGTGAATGAGTTAAGAAAAAAACCCCAAAACTTCTCTCTTGAAATTGTATTTACTTTTTTCAGTTTTTAACAAATGTGTGTTTTTTTAATGTCTTGAATTTGTAAAAAAAAATCTCTTTTTTTCACTAATGAAGGGTTTGGTGAATGTGCATATGAACTGGTTGGGTTCGTTGCCTCTAACAAGGTGAAGAACCACTGAACTAGAGCAATGGGCTATCTTTGTTTTGGCTGTGACCAGTGTTTGTCTGGCGCCAGCGAGATTTTCAGCTTGCTGTACTTGAGCCCCTGGCACCCCTGACTGATATTCACCGATTCATTATGGCACCATTCAATGCAGCCAAAGTAACTGAAATTTCAAATGTCTGCGGATGAAACTGGGGTTGAGGGGCAACGAATCACTACGCAGTGGAACATGCATAAAGTCATTTCAATAACTGGGGCTTGACTCAGGCCTGATTAAGTGCTCAGCTTTGACACATTAAGTTGTAACCAAAAATGTCATGACCAGAAAGCTTTTAGAGGCAAATAAATTGTGCTGTGGTGTAGTTGCCCTTTTTCCTCACATACCTTACACGCCAGTGACGATACAGTATCGCAAACCATACCCCTACTTGGTTGTGTCTGTGTCTTTCTGTGTGTACCAGTATGGTGTCGAGGATCTAATGTGCAGCATCAAAATGCATGAGGGGATTATTTTTTCTGGCTTCATGGTAATAGTATATTTTGTCAACACCTTCCGAGGCCCTCAGGGACACTTTAAATCAATCAAAGGATCTAAAAAAACAGAGGAATAAATTGTTAATCTTTATGGTCTTTAGGTATAATCAGATGCATGTGCACAAACTCCACATCGAGCTACAGAACATAAATTCTGCCAAAGTCACACCTTTGTCAAAAATGTTGAACATTCCTGAGGGAGAGGACTTTGGTTGAAAACTAAAGTCCAGGGGTGAAAAATATGGCTTGGGTGTGAACTGACTTTGACTGTGAGTAGCATTCCACATCGACAAGCTGGACGTCAGCATGGTGATGGTCAGCTCCCGTAGTTGTGTCGATGGTCCTTCTCATCTGAAATTCTCAGTTGGTTGTGATCATTTTCTCTGCTGTGTGCATAAGTGTCATATTACCATCCTCAAGCTGGTTCAACATCCACAAGTCTGTTAAAAAAATTTAAAAAAAAGCAGCGGTCAGATGTAGTTAATGAAAGTCGTGATATTATGATTATGGTGCCTGAAACGCAAAACGAGTGGTAAACCAAAAATCCTGCCTTCACAATCTTCAGAAAGTTGCGCCATGATGTCACAAATGTGCTATATTTATTTTTCCACAGTTTATGATCACTGTGTCTTATGAGCTGGCTCATAGAGAGCCTACACGAGAGTGTCATAAAAATGCAGCCAGAGTAGAAGTGTAACACACAAAGACAAAGAATCTGGCTTGATGACGAGTGTAAAACCATCAATCTTGATTAGTTTTATCGCTATTTTTAGTTTTACTTGACCTGTGAAAAAGTGTTTTGTTTGCAAAAAAAAAAGAAAGCTAGATAGAATTGAAGAAATTGATTATATTATCTTGAGAGAAGCGATAAAAAGTACCCTATTTTCCGCACTATATGCACTAAAAGCATTCAATTGTCTCAAAAGCTGACAGTACTCCTTATAATCCGATGCACTTTATACATGATCAATATTCTGATGTCTTGGACGTAGCATTTTAAATATTAAGCACTTTGTTACAGCTGCAGCAGTTGTGAAAGTGCAATGTAAAAGCGCTATTTAAATAAAGCTGTATTGTATTGTATTGTATTCCCTTTTGCATAGCTCCATCTAGTGGATGCAAAATGCAGCTGCAGCCACTATTGTAGCTTTTATTCGATGCGCCTTATAATGCGGCGCACCCTATATTTGAAAACTGTTTTCAAATAGACCATTCATTGAATGTGTGCCTTATAGTACGGAAAATACGGTAAATGCACTGTTGACTATTTCGATTATTAAATGTGCTACTGGAAAATTTGTTGCAGTTGAACTATTATGTGTGGAGTTTTGCAGCAACGACAAACAGTACTAACATTAATCCTTGTCACTCAACACTGCAGCATGTGATCCATTTAATGTTAGGCTTTCGTGTCGCAGATTAAAACATAAGGCTACGTATGCGCATTTACTTTCAGTTCGATAGACCACTTCATTTGCATACAATTGGGAGCATATCTCATTACTCTTTGTAAAAGTCGAATTTGTTTTGGAACTAATCCTCCTCTCCAATACAAGGAAATGAAGAAACGATAAAAGACAATAAGAGTAGAACAACTCGCGACAGCTTGATGATAATGCTTCACTTGTAAGTGCCTCACTGGCAGTGCTGGAGCTGAAAGTGTGACAATTGTTTTAGGCCGAATGAACAAAAGCAGCATGAAAAGAGGGGGCTGAGTTGACACGGCTTGATGAGGAAACCCCCTTGCCAATTGTGTTAGCGTGTCAGTGTGTGCTTTCCACCGGCATCACCGCAAAGGCTCTTGTAAAGAAGAAGTGGGGGAAAAAAAAGGTCAACTCTTTTCATTGTTGTCACACCAACGCATGGGGCAGAACCAGTTCAGAATCCCATTCCAGAACTGTAAATGTCGCTCAGAACAATCTAATTAGGAGGCCAAAATGACCCTTTTCTTAAAAAAAGACAATTGCTTGTTTCTTTTTTGTGGAATACGGTATCATACGCCACTTACAATGTTGTTAAAAAAAAACAAAAAACAACTATGGCAGTACATTCGAGACTGCAACAGGCCTTATCATCTTCCATTACTTTTGTAGGTTGACCGACTGTATCTGTCGTCATTTTCCCGACTCCAATGTATAAAAAAAAAAAAAATCAACACGGGCTTTTTTTTAAATCATCCAGAAACACATCTGCAATCAACAAACACGTGACTCTTAAGAGTCTGCATATGTGATCAGTTGTGAAAATGCGGTGTGTATGTCAGTCATCAGATCTACCGAGAAGTGCTTAGTGAAGTAATTTCATACTGCATTTTATACAGAACTTTTGTTCATTTGGGTTGTAATTGGCTGCTGTATACAACTGCAAAGCATCACGCTGAGAGCTTGTTCAAATATTCTCGGTGGTCTCGGTCCCCATTCACCACGATAAGTGAGGGATCACTGTACCCCAATACCAAATCCGTTTTAAAAATTTAAATGACAACAAACAAAAAAATCGACGGACGAACGGACGGTCAGACGAACAGACAGATAGATAGACGGACACAAAATAGAATTTTTTTTTCGAATATTTTATTCCTGGTGACAAATTTAGCAGATGATGTTAAATTGTATTTACGAATCGGATGTAATTAGGTTGTGTCCGCGTTACGTTTACCTACGATGTTGTGACCAGCCTGTGTGTACTTTACTTTGGAGTCAGCCAGTCCTCCATTAAGCGCCTTCAGCTGGTCCAGAATGCCGCTGCTCGCCTCTTGACTGGTACTCGTAAGAGGGAGCACATAACTCCTACTCTGGCATCCCTTCACTGGTTCCCCATTCATTTTAGAGTTATTTTCAAGATCCTATTTGTTTTCAAATCTCTGAATAATCTCGCGCCACCTTACCTCTCTGAGCTCATCCGCCCCTACGCACCTGCCCGGCGCCTCAGGTCTGTGGACCAGACCTTATTAGAAGTACCAAGAACTAAACTGAGGCTCAGAGGGGATCGAGCCTTTTCTGTTGCTGGTCCCTCTCTCTGGAATGACCTCCCACTGAACATTCGGCAAGCCTCCTCGCTGCCCATCTTCAAAACCCTCCTCAAAACTCACTTGTATTCTTTGGCATTCGACTCGGCATGACTTAGATTTGTTCTTGGTTTTACTGTTTGGTGCTTTCTACCGCCTTTATTACCGATTTGTCTTACTGTTTATTGTGCATGTTAAATTGCTCCATGTACAGCACTTTGTATGCAGCGATGGCTGTTTGAAAGCGCTCTATAAATACTGTTGACTTGACTTGACTTGACATAAAAGGAAACCAAATCAGTCAAACAATTGTTGACCTTATTATTGCAAACCTGCGATTGGCTGGCCACCAGTTCAGCGTGTACCCCATCTACTGCCCGAAGACAGCTAGGATAGGCTCCAGCGCGCCCCGGAACCCTTGTGAGGATAAGCAGATCAGAAAATGGATTGACTGATTGATTTTTTTGACATTTATTGACAACATTATGGGATACATTGCGTTTGTCTCCCACCATGCGTTTCCAGTTTTACTCTCCGGCTCAGAATGTATGTGTTTTTTGTTTGTTTGTTTTCAATAAAAGTACATCAAATGTATTCACCGTGTTGTTCTAGCATTGTTTTTGGAAGCTTGGCTTTAAATGAAAAGATATGATAAGACAGCCTTGATTCATCCCACAACGAGGAAATCAATTTGTTGAATATCATGCTTTTTATATTGATGGAGCTTGATTTCAATTTAAAGACTGCTTCCGTGATTCAATTTTATATAACTGAGAGGTGAGAGATGCACATTTACATCAAGATTTATCGATTCAATTCAGCCCTGAGCGAAAATGAGATTACATCAACATCGAGGATGGTTTGTGTCCACTAACTGATCCTGTTATCCATTAGGCCTCTATTTTTTGCCCACACATTATTCACTGTCTTTGTTTCAGGCTGAATAGCGTAATGTGATTTTCCTCATCTCTGGAGTCCACTGTGTGGGACGACGGTCCCTTTTATGAGACTCTCTTTCATCTAAGTGTGCTCAGAGTTATTGAAATGCGCAATTTGCCCTTTTCTATGGCACTCACGAGGTTGTATCTTTTTTCCAAGCCTGACCAACACGGTCTATCCATAAACAAATTATATTATCTGAATATTCAATATAAACATACCATTTCGACATAGCTTTCAGCTGGACCCCTAAGTACATCTTGACGCATTTGACAGAGCCTTGACCTCAACCCCAATAAACATCTTTGCTATGAACTAGAATAGAAATTGTGAGCCAGTTCTTAATTCATGTTCTTATTGTGTCTGAATTGACACACTATGAAAGAAAAACCTTCAAAAAGTATACAATCTGTTGCAGCCGTAAAGAAGCTAAAGGCTGTTTTGTATTTCCCTGCAATTTAGATGGATGTTTGAGGAATAAGAAGACGAGGGTCTATAGTTCGTCTCGAGAGATTGTGTGGCACCTTTAACATGAATATTTAACAATAAAATCTTTGTTTAGGCCATTTGCACCAGATCACTTTTAACTAGAGAGTGAGTAAAACAATACAGTGGGTAGAAGAATAAAAAATAGTTAAAATCTCAAAGTGGAAGTGTTTTTTTGTCTTAACCATGTAAAGTATTATCCGTACAGAGAGAGAGAGAGAGACATACACACACACACACACACACACACACACACATGTACACACGTACACAAATCATGAGAGCATAGTCACATTTTGAAGGCCAAAAATGTTTTGTCTCTCTCAGCGAGCATCTCCAGCATGTGTGATGTTGACGTATCAGAGCCCACCAGTCCCACCCTGTATGGGGAATCTTCAGACAAGTACTATCATGTGGACCGTTGGCAGAAACTCCGCACCGCCGTGCGCAAACTGGAGTTCTGGGAAAACTTCACCACTGAGCTAATTGGGAGTGGCTTCTTCTCAAAGGTCTATAAGGTATGCATACAAGTGTCCTTGCCCACTTTTTGCTGTGTACCAGCCTACATGTGAGCCACCATCAAAGCATGCTTTGTTCCAGTCATTAATTAGGACATTTTTACCATTCCATGATTGGCCCACGTGCTTTAGAAACTGTGGGGTGGACAATACCATCCATAGCTGAGATATTATGTCATGGCTATTGGGACCAAGAAAGCTTATTTCTGTGGTTAAATGATTTAAATGCTGAAATGAACCAGAAGGATCGGATAGTGATATAACAAAAACATAGCAAAGCATGCACTCTAAATGCTTACTCGTCATAGGTAACTCAAAAGAGACAATGTTTCATTCTTGTTTCAACAACTGCAGCTATTGTCGACCAACCTCTACCATTACAAGGCTCGAAATAACTTTTCCTTTGAGGAGCATTTTTGGTGATCAATGATGTTGGGAAACCTTCAAAATAAGGCTCCCCGACCCGGTCATGGCTGTGAACCAACACCTTGGCGCCGTTGAAATAATGTGTCCCTCTCCGTGGAGGGACGAGCAGGCTGAGATGCTCCCACACACCCGGGACATGTTGCTTCAACAGCAGCGACAAGGGGTTGGAGCGTACCTGAACTAATCAAAAAAAATGTATTGCTTAAACAACAACAATAAAAGTTATCACGCACACAACAGAAAGATACAGTCAACAGCATGGACGAGACTTGAGAGACACAAGAAGGGTTGGTACTGAGTGAGGCTGCGATGATGCGTCGCCAATCAGTTCAATAAATCCACTTGTGCTCTCATTGGTCGACATTGCACCGGGAACCAATCACTAACCCTGTATGAGTGACTGTGGCATGTACAGTACTGTACAGATATGTACAGAGCCTCTGAGTCACCTCATCATTGTTCTGCATCCAGGGAAAACTTAACTCTCGCGCATCAACATGAACCAAAGCGTCTTTCCGCAATATGGCTGTATTTTTTTCACACATATATATACACGTACACACACACACACACACACACAGTATTTGGGACAAATCCACAAAGCACTGAAGCCCCAAAACATGAAGTGTGAAGTGTTGAGGGATTACTGTACTAACTCGTAGGGCCTACGCTGAGCAAAATTTAGAAGCACACCAGCATATACTGTAGTTGTCATCTTGGCAAAAAGAAAAGGGTGCAGTCAGCAGGGAAACAGTTTGTGGGCATGCAGGACCACAGGACACAAATGCAGAGCCACGCCGACTTCCTGTAACATACCTGTCAACTCATATGGTTTAGCCATAGTTCATACGGATTTTGCGATGAATCTTACGTATATGGTCGTATCGCACAAATCATACGCCGGCGCGTTTTGGCTGCCGCTGCTCAACCCGTATTGTTTTGTGTTTTTTGTTATTGTAAAGTGTCCTTGGGTGTCTTGAAAGGCGCTTATAAATAAAATGTATTATTATTATTATTATTATACGGATTCTGAAATTTTCCGGTTTTTTTTTCTTCCCCTAACAGGTAGTTCCGTTTGCTTTTGCCCAGAATGGTGCTAGTCTACTCATTTCCGGCAATTTTCCAAAAAAGTAATGCAGGAATACAACTCTGAACACAGTAATGCTACTAAGTAGAATGATGATTAGACATTAACCAGACATTGTATTATGGAGATCTACGATAAATATCATTGAAAATTTCGTGGGTTTTTTTCTGCCGTTATTTTGACATATAAAATGCTTTGGTATGTTATAAGGATTTTTTTGGTAGTTTATACAGGTTGGCGCTCCGAAAAGTTGACAGGTATGCTGTAACATAAGCGCCTTGTGCCTACTCGCAGTTTTACTTTTCAATGTTGTTTATATGAGGTGTAAAATCCACATTTCGACCCGCAACCTGCCATGCAAGACCGCTTATTTCGGGCCTTGCACCATCAGTACTGTACTGCAGAAGCTATAACTTTTTTTCAGGTAATACACACTACTAGCCGCAAGGCGATGGTTGTGAAGATATACAAAAATGACGTGGACCAAGACAGCATTGTACGGGAAATCAGCCTTCTTCAGAAACTCTCTCATCCAAATATTGTCAGGTAACAGTTGTCCCCTTTTCCATCTCACGTTGGCACATTCACCACCAATACTATGCAATGCTTTAGCAGGGGTGCACATCATGTAGGGTTTTGTATACAGTACTCATGTTTTCTTGGTTTTCATCATAGAAACCTCGTCAGAGAGAAACTTCAGGGGAATTTATATCGTTCTACTCGACCGTTCATTGCCCTGAAGTTCACCTAATCACAATTTTCGCGGCCCGGTGGTCGACTGGTTAGCACGTCCGCCTTACAGTAAAGAGGTGCAGGGTTCGATTACGGCTCCGGCCTTCCTGTGTGGAGTTTGCATGTTCTCCCTGTGGCTGTGTGGGTTTTCTCTGGGTACTCCGGTTTCCTCCCACACTACAAAAACATACATAGCAGGTTAATAGAACACTCTATATTGTCCCTTAGTATGATTGTGAGTGTGAATGCTTGTTCGTCCATGTGTGCCTTGCTTAGTTTTGGTGCTAATTTATCCCAAAATATTTTGTCAGTCACAGAACATATGCCCCCATTGTTTTTGTTCAGACTCCTCAAAACAAGTAACTTCTTACTTGTCACTTGATCTGACGAAGTAAAAATAAACCTCACTGGGTGTCTGCACTTGTAGACAAGCTGTGTGACTTGTGAGAAATGTTCTCTATACTCTGACTATAAGAAGTCTCGACTGTCAGGTGTGTTTTCTTGGGGGTCGGGGTGGGGGGGGGGGGGGGTTTGAAGTAGCCCTGCGGCTGACTGGCGATCGTTTCAGGGTGTAGTCTGCCTTCTGCCCGAAGTCAGCTGATATCGGCTCCAGCACCTCCCTATGACACTGTTCAGGAAAAGCGGTGTTGAAAATGGATGGATGAATGTCTTGAAGTTCATAACTTTACTGTACTTGCCTATTATATTCGAGCCGAGTAACGCCAAAAACACTAATCTTCAGATGATTTATTTTGTCATGTTGCGTGATGGTAGTGGAGCCAAAACAGCAGGGAGGCAGGAGAACCAGGGAGTACAGAACAAAATGTATTCACAAAAAAAAAAAAAAAACACTTGCAGGCGTACACTGGAAAAACTCATTCAAAATCACAAATGAAGTCCTGAAAACCACAAGAAACGAAAGTAACAAACAAACAAACACCTATAACTGAAGCACAAAACAATGTGACACCAATACAACGATCCGACCAAGACTGACAGAACCCAGGGAACTAAATACAAGTAAACGGACGGGACAACAAGGAACACCTGAACAAGACACAAAGGGTTGAGGGAGCTGATTGGTTGACACAAAGGACTCGGATGACAAGAGCAGAGGGAAACAAAACCAAACGAGGAAGACAAAAGCATATGAGGTAACAAAACTATGACACAAAACCAAATATAATCTTGACAAAAACAGAATCATGAAATTACCCCATCCATGCCAGACATCCCAAAATCACCCAGTAGCGGCCGCAGGACGTGTGCTGCCAGACCAGGGACGGTTGGCAGGCACAGTATGCTCGCCATTGGAACAAGAACGTTTGGCATCGCACAGGATGTGCGCTGCCAGAAAGAGAACGGCGTGCGGTTAAAAATAACCGTCATGCAATATCATATCAAAAAGAAATAAAACACTTAAAAAACACTTTTTATAGCTCCTCCATTGAATAAGACTATTTTTCCACAATGACGTGGAGAAAATCTGACTCAGGTGTTTCTTCTTATGTGTATGTCGTTTCTAATTCATTGATTAGTCTGCAACTTGATGAAAGGCTGGATCGGAAGAGTCCCGCAAAGGCCAAAGCCATGTCGATATTTTAAAGGAGGCGAAAGTCATTTAACATCGGCTCGGCTTTGCTTTGGACTGTCTGTCACATTGTAGCTACCAGTGCCCGTTTTTTTTCGCAGTAGTCTGCTGGGGAGAGGGATGCGTGTGCAGTTGATGAGAACAGGCTGATTCAGCTCTGTGGGGCTCTGTGGTTGCCACAGTTGTATAGGTGACCAAGAAAGGATGCGTTCTCAGATCACATTTATCAAGGTCAGCTCTGCCCAACCCTCTTAATGCCCTGAGAGGTGATCAATGGCAGCACTTTTAGTCACAGACTGAGGGCACCGAAGTGCAAGTCGGAGTCTTTCAGAGAGACGGTTTAATGCACAGGGTTAATGATGTCCACTTTTTCTTTTTTAATTAAGTCTTTCTCTCTCCCTCTCCCTCTCTCTCTCTCTCTGTCTCCCTCTCTTTCTACCGACATTTTCGTATGTAACTTGAAATGTACGTAAAAAGGGCAATTGGTAACTCAAGGTTCCACTGTATTTTGAATTTGCATCATGGAATGAGTGGGCCCCAAATCCTTGGTTTCACCCCTGCTTATTCCTACTAACATACTAATTCAAGACGCTTTATAAGCAGAGAAAATCAATGACATGCATATTGACTTTTGTTCTAGATATCTGGGAATATGTGTTAAAGAAGACAAACTCTATCCAATTTTAGAGGTGAGTCAAACCTTTTATTTGCTTTCTTGTTTGGTTTGTGGGTGGGGTTTGATTGCAAGAGCCGAGTGGCCAGGAACAGCCACTTGGATTGTAACCAAAGATAGATCTGCAGAAGGTGGTTCTGGTCAGCTCCAGATGAGAGGCTAGATGTATTCAAGCTCCCCATGATGCATGGCTTGGCCTCCAGAATCAATCCTCATGAGAGGTGCAACATCACCACTATATATATATATATATACATATAGTGAGGCGCTGGAAGAGGGACCATCATGGGAGGACAAGCCCCTACACCGGATGTACCACCGGACCATAACTGAAGTGGCCAATCTCAAGAAGTCCTATCAGTGGCTATAGAGGGCTGGCCTGAAGGACAGCACAGAGGCACTCATCCTGGCTGCTCAGGAGCAGGCCCTGAGCACCAGAGCCATTGAGGCCCAGATATACCACACCAGACAAGACCCAAGGTGTAGGTTGTGCAAAGAGGCACCTGAGACGATCCAACACATAACTGCAGGGTGTAAGATGCTGGCAGGGAAAGCCTACATGGAACGCCATAACCAGGTGGCTGGCATAGTCTACCGAAACATCTGTGCGGAGTATGGACTGGAAACCCCAAGGTCAAAATGGGAAACACCTCCGAAGGTGGTGGAGAATGACAGAGCGAAGATCCTGCGGTACTTCCAGATCCAGACTGACAAGATGGTAATGGCGAACCAACCAGATATCGTGATCATAGATAAAGGGCAGAGGAAAGCCGTTGTAGTGGATGTAGCGGTCCCAAGTGATGGAAACATCAGAAAGAAGGAACACGAGAAACTCGAGAAATACCAAGGGCTCAGAGAGGAGCTGGCGAGAGCCTGGAAGGTAAAGGTGACAGTCGTGCCTGTGGTGGTCGGAGCACTCGGGGCAGTGACCCCCAAACTAGATGAGTGGTTGCAACAGATCCCGGGAACAACATCGGACATCTCAGTCCAGAAATGTGCAGTGCTGGGAACAGCAAGGATACTGCGCAGAACCCTCAAGCTTCCTGGCCTCTGGTAGAGGACCCGAGCTGAATGAGGGACGGACACCACCCGGGGGGTGAGACGAGGAATTTTCTTTAGTGAGAGGCACCGAGCAAGTGTGGGCATCAAAACTGGATCCTCGGCTTGCTTCCTGTATGTTGTTCACCTCAACGGGCGAGAGGGGAGCCTCAAGCCTTTTTGAGGAGGAACTTTTTGTGCCTGTGCATTAACTGAATGCCAACTGGTTTGTTCTTCAGGTGAGGGAGGAGGCAGGTTAGACCCAAATATATAGTGTACAGGTGCTGTCAACCTGAGCAACTGTGATGGCATTTTCAGTCGACAGCAAGTGGCAAAACGAGCACCCGCTGAGAAAATGAGTTGACTTCCCCTTTATTATTAAAGAATTACCCCATTAATATGTCTCAAACAGATGCAAAATTTCATTTATAAGCGCCTTTCAAAACGCTCAAGGACACTTTACAATCAAAACAAGAACAATAAAACCGCAGATACAATTATAAATAATATAAATAAAGGTACACATAAAAAAGTACATGTGAGAGAAATTAGCCTTTTGTGTACACAGAGAAAGTTCAAGACCTTTGAATTCTCTCATGCAAAATGGGAGCAAAAACAATTGTGGTACAGTACACTCCCATAAATAAAGGGAACACGTCAAGCGTTACGAACTTCGGTATTGGTTTTGTTCAGTGTACTCATGTAATTGCATTTCTCGCCTCTATTAGCATGTGAACGGTGGCTGCCTTGAGGAGCTCCTGGCTAGGAAAGATGTTCCCCTGTGCTGGAAAGAGAAGGTCGACCTTGCCTGTGATATTAGCAGAGGAATGATCTACCTGCACTACAAGAATATTTACCACAGAGATCTCAACTCAAAAGTAAGACAAACTTATTTCGTCTCCACCACCGACAACATTCACTTTTATCCTGATTGGGTATTAAGTAGCTGGTTATGTGTCACAATCTCAATGATGTCACATTATTGCAAAGAACAACAACAACACGGGTCTGCAAACCACACCTTTGAGTCCTGTAGTGCTCTTGCACAAAACATAATACAACAACATCAAGCATGGTGTGTCAATACCACACTGGGGAGGTTGACTTCAAGGTTAGTACACACAGGAGGACTCTATCAAATTTTAAATAATCCACACACAATATTATCATATCATATACAGTATATATGTATATGTATATATATATATATATATACACACACACATAATCTTACAACATGCAATTTCTGAATACATTAACCTGTCCTGAGACCCAATCTTAAGAAACTAATCGAAAATTGGAATTTTTTCTCTTTTCCCACCCTCCAATAGCCAAAGTGAATCTCAAGTAAAACAGTTCAAATGAAATTTTAATTTCATTTTTTATATTATGCTTTTTTTATGCATTTATATTGACAAACATAATATTTTTAAATATTAATTATTATATCTGCGACCTGTGCCCCACAACATGCACGCAACCCTGTTGCCATCACCTTTTACTTTGACTTTAAGTAAAAGAGGTGAGGGGGGGGGGCGCGAGGCTCTGTCAAGGGGGCGCGTTTGACCTTGGGAAAAATGCTTTTTTGTGTGTGCATTGCAAAACGTGCTCATTGTAGCCATGAATCCAGACATCATCTTTGATTTTTTAAAAAAAAAAGCACAAATCATTTTATATATTTTTGTTTTGCTGTTTTTTTTAAATATTGTGCTCCTGGGATAATGTTGGTGATTAGTTAGAATGCATTATTAGTTATTGATTTTATGTAATTTTATTTTTCAGGATCGTATAGGTTTGACATGGTCAGTCAAAAACTATTTATAGTTAAATTAAGGATTTAATGTAATTTTTGAATTTCAGATGAATTTTAAATCTTTTCTGTTCCAGTTACTAAAGCTATTCTTTGTTGTAAGTTGGTCCGTATTTCTTTCTTTTTTTATTCGCTTATACGTTAATAAGGATACAGTGTTATGCAAAGGTGTACTTTTACAATTTTATAGACAAATGATCCTATTTATAGTCGTGGTGACGGCACGAACTTGCACTGAGGAATGGTCTGTGAGTCAATTTATACCAGTCCAAACGAGCAGATAGGCAACAGGTGGGTGATGAGCTGACGAGTCTCAGGTGTGAGGTGCAGAGCACCCTGGCTGAGGAGGCTGCCTGGCTGGCCCCTCCCTAACACCACTGGGTTACAGTGACTGTAACCACCAAATAAATCATGGAATAAAAATTGTCGCATTGATCCAAGATGATCTAATCAAGCATTTGGTTGTTTATTACCTGATGAATATGTAGCAGAAAAGTGAAGGGTTTATTTTTCATGAATTTTTGAAGCCAAAATGTCTTCCAATTCTGGATTGACCCATTTGCTAAGAAGGTGTTTTCTGAAGGCTTTTTGGTTTGCATCACTTGCACTGGGTATTATTTAGGTTTTCTGGGCAAAAGTAAAAAAAGGGAGTGTGCATGTTCTCCCGCATCATCGATTTTCTCCGGAAACGCTACAGTTCCTCCCACGTACCAAAACCATGCATCTTGATGTTAACTTCATTGACAAGACTAAATTGTCCACAGGTGCCAATGTGAGTGTGAAAGGTTGTTTGTCTGCGTCCTGTGATTTGCTAGCTGCTTATAGCCCCAAGTTAGTTGACAGTGGCCTCAGTTCACCTGCAACACTACAGTAGACGGTCTTTGTTCTCTTTCGAGGCAGTCCACAGATGGTGTAGGTGAATTATTTAGTCCACAAGAAACACGGTGACATCAGAGACAAGCGATTGATGAAAAAAGTAATCGCTGAAGAGATGTGCATGAAAGATTAATTGAACACGTGAGGGTAGGTCATTGTGAACGTGAAAAGCTGCCTTACTCTGCTCTCTGCTGGTTGAATATCACATCACTGTTTCTCTGCAGAATTGTCTGATTCGAATGACATCCCGAGGTCGGGAGGCCCTGGTGACAGACTTTGGTCTCGCGAGAGAGGTGGTGGAACTGCCAGTCAAAGACCCTGACAGGAAGCTTTCATTGGTGGGCTCTGCATTTTGGATGGCCCCGGAGATGCTCCGGGGCGAACCGTATGACCGCAAGGTGTGAGATAAAATCTGTTTTAACTTGGGCAAACTCGTATACAAAATACTAAAATAGATATTTATTGGTATCCTTTGGAAAATACTTTATTCTATGCCCTTAATTAGGTAATAATGAGATAAATAAGCTACTAGTGTTTTATCCAGAGGCGGTGAAAATAATGTTTGAATGTAATACAGTATTTCTTTCCTCATCACCACACTGCTATGCACATTCCTCAATATAACAGAAGTGTGCTACCTCTCTTAGGTGGATGTTTTCTCCTTTGGAATTGTACTTTGTGAAATCCTGGCCAGGATCCCTGCTGACCCTGAGATACTGCCCAGAACACAGGTTGAGTAACAGTTGTTAGTATTTGTATAGACAAAGGCACAGAAACACGCTAAAAGTATTTATTTTTGTATTCATTTATTTAATTTTTTATTTTTTTATCTTCGAGTAGCATCTTGGTGGCCGGCAGCTACATGATTGACACATTCTTATACGATCAAAATGTTACGTCGAGTGTCAAAACCTTATGAAATGCAATTAATGTCCAGTTGTTATTATATATATTTTAGGACTATGGGTTGGATACGAATGCATTCCAGGAGATGGTGGCAGACTGTCCTCAACATCTCTTGGAACTGGCAGCGAGCTGCTGTATGGTGGGTACCTGTTTTGTTCATGCAACTAAACTTCTCAGGCCTACGTAAGCAATTTCAGCCATGGGATTCGCAGTCTCTACATAACTAAAGTGGGGTGGGCTCAATATCCCCGAAAACTCACCGACTTGTGGGTGTTGTCTCTGCTTTAGAGGCCCTGACCACAACCACCTAAAACTTTTAGTGTTCCTTGGGAAGTTAGAAAATCAGTTTTACCAAAATTGATGGATGCGTCTATCACAGGGGTGGCCAACCCGTGGCTTGCGAGCCGCATGCGGCTCTTTGGCTGGTTCAGTGCGGCTCCCGGGCTTTTACACGACAACACCTCGGCAGTGGCGCTGCCATTCAAACAAAGGCGCTAAATACACAGAACACACTACGTCAATCATCAATCCCGATACTTGATTGAAATAGAGGGCAACCAATCAGATGACTGTATCACCACTCATGCGCAAACAATGCCGCTAAGCGCTGAGCGCTAAGCTAGTCAGCTAATTACCTCTGATTTTAAGGCAAGGGTGCCCAATACGTCGATCGCAATCGACCAGGAGGCAGCAGACTGGTCCCAAGTCGACCGCAAGGCGGTGGGAGGAGGAAATGGTTGGGGAAAAAAATGATTTGCGTGTTTGTGTCTTTAACTTTCGTTCATGTTTGGGCCGTTCCGGCTGTTGCTCATAGTGGTGTGCGTGCATATGTGCGCGAGTGCATGATTAGGCACTTGCGTGTGTGTGTGTGTGTACGTGTATGTGTGTGTATGCTTGGACGTGCGCGATCAGGTCGATCGTTGGAAGCTGGTCGCTTCAAAAGGCGATCTTTGGGCAAAAAAGTGTGTGTGTACCCGCGCACGCGAATCCGGGATGCCCATGTGTAAGATGTGGCTCTTTGCAGCAACACAGTAAAAAAATTGGCTCTTAGTCTCTGACTGGTTGGCCACCCCTGGTCTATCATAACTTGTTAAGCTTAGCTTAAGACAAGCACAGGAACCACAGGCAGACACAATGAACTCAGTCCTAGTTTATCGTCAAGGCAGGTCAAGGCGACAGGGACCAAAGGCGGTCAGAGAAATCAAGCCAAGGTGTACTGGAGGGCTGAGCGCAACAGCTGGGCAGCAAAGAGTATGGCAGGGAAGGTAACTGAAGGAACTGGCAATGGGTGGCTCTTCAGACTGGCCTTTATGCTGCAGAGGAGAATGTGGTTGACGAGGTGAAGATTTTCAGGTGAGACAGGTGCAGTGATTGGGGGGACGCCCAGCCAACACTGAATTGAGGGAAAGGCAACCACAAACACAACAGAGGGAGGGGTCGCACAGTGGAACACTGAGGACAGACACAATGGATTCTAACACAACTCGACCCAAAGATGCCAGTCAGAGTCCGCCAGCCTTCAGCCTTTTTGAGTGGTGGCTCTGTTAGGCTTCCATGAGTTAAGTTGTGGTGGCCCTGTCAGTAATGGTACTGGCCCCGCATATTTAGTATTTATGATATTGTCTTTGGCGGCCCGGTAGTCCAGTGGTTAGCACGTCGGCTTCACAGTGCAGAGGTACCGGGTTCGATTCCAGCTCCGGCCTCCCTGTGTGGAGTTTGCATGTTCTCCCCGGGCCTGCGTGGGTTTTCTCCGGGTGCTCCGGTTTCCTCCCACATTCCAAAAACATGCATGGCAGGCTGATTGGACGCTCTAAATTGTCCCTAGGTGTGAGTGTGGGCGTGGATGGTTGTTCGTCTCTGTGTGCCCTGTGATTGGCTGGCAACTGATTCAGGGTGTCCCCCGCCTACTGCCCGAAGACGGCTGGGATAGGCTCCAGCACCCCCCGCGACCCTAGTGAGGATCAAGCGGTTCGGAAAATGGATGGATGGATGGATATTGTCTTGTCCAGGGAAATCAAAACAACAAAAGTATTTATTTAAAAAAATGGTGATTTATATCAGCTACAAAAAATAAGGAGAAGCACCATTCACAGATCTGTCATGGAGTCTTCTCTCTCGAGCAGTACGGGGCTCCCTTTTTTGTCTAATTCAGGGGTAGGGAACTCTAGTTCATCGAGAGCCATATCCCGCCTGTTTTACATCCCTCCCTACTCCAACACACCTGATTCAAATCAGCAGCTCATCAGCAAACTCTCTCGAGGCCTGAAACGATCATGAACAATTGCATCAGGTGTGTTTGGAGTAGAAAGGGATCCAAAACAGGCGGGATATGGCTCTCGAGGAACCGGAGTTCCCTACCCCTGGTCTAATTTTTCTCTTCTTTGGAGGGTTTAAGGTCAGGCCGTGCCAGCACTTTGGGTAGCCCCACTTTTTAGATAACAGAATGAAGTCTAGCGCATGAGCAAGCAACTTTGCTTAGCTGCAAATAACATGGTCAGCATTCACAATGGTACAAACAGTTGTCTCAATCGTCAAATTCCCAATACAATTCTGCCCTTTTGATCCTAAGGATGAACCAGGAGCTAAAAAACAAATATCCAAGGAGAGAGGTTACCAAAATTAACATCAGACTGAAGAGGCCCTGCGGTTGTACAACACAGCGCCAGTGCTTCCCCGGACCATTGGGCCAGCATTAATGTTGCATCCCGCTCATACGAATGCACAAAAAAAGGGAAGTCAGCCATTTTGCTTTGATTACAGGGTTCATGCACTGATAAATGCCTGATTATGAAATCCACCCCAATTAGTCGCAATTGGAAGCAGCTATGGTGAGGGAAAGAGACGACTTTTTCTTGTTTTGCTTTTTTGCTGTCAAATGTGGGCCGAGCATGCTGTCCAAGTTTGGCTGCCATTTTGAGGATTTCGTCGCAGTAATTCTGAGTATTACAGTTAGTCTAAGTCTGCAACAGAATTGGGATCCAGGCTTCTGTTCAGAGCCGGCCGACATACGGTTAGTTCATCTAAAACATTTTTGCTGAATATTGTCCACTCACCGGTGGAGCTTTATAACGTATGATGCAGTGCATTAGAGGAAATATATCGCGGCATTAATACCACTCTTAAGATGCTCTCATAAAACGCGCTGCTCAAACTATTCTCGTAAAATGCAGAGAAGGTCCTGAGTTCTGTTGCTTTCATTTGGCAGTCCACTGATGCTCTTCATCGTGTTTCTTTATCCCTTAGCTGGAGTCCTACAGACGTCCAGCGTTCACAGAGTTGTTAGATGAGTTAGGCGAAGTCGCCGAGAGTCTGGAACAGCCGCCAAAATCGCAACGACCTTTGACCTGAGCTGCCGAGCAGATGAATCACCGGAGGCACTGGAAGAACAACATCGACCCGATTAAGAGGCAATCGTATTTCATCGACCTGCGACAAGACCGCTCAACTAAGACGAATATATGTCATATGTTTTCGGAAAGGAATATGATGAATGGTCATGGATGCTTTTACTTTCTTACTGATACTTGCATGTATAGAAATAGATTGAGCGGAGTGTATACTGTACACAGCGACTTTGGTTTCTTCTTCTTGTTTCCCCCCCCCAAGTCCAATTAGAGCAAAAGGTAACATGCCGTTTTCTTTTTTTTTTTTTCAGTTCTTGACAAAGGGTTTGGCTTGTTACCAACTCTAAAGACAGTCACGTCTGTCGATGTAGTTTATACCTCTTCCGTTTGATCCACTTCACTCCTCATTTTTTAATTCGGTCAAGGTGAAGTTTGACAGCTGACATCTACTGTCATCAGAAATCAGGACAACGATGAGGAAAGTACTCAAAACAGCCTTTGAATACAAAGAGCAGGGCTTTCAAATCAGGAACAGAAGGCATGGCGCATTTGACTTTGTGGACTTGTCGACTTTGCGGGGCTTCCGGGCTGGCTTTTGTGATGATGAGACCACACTGGGAGAAGGCTTAAGTGGTTTTCTCCACAGTAAATATAATGTCATGAAAGAGCCACAAAGGCATCGGCTATTTGAATAGATGCGGGGCTGCCCCGATATGATCGACGTGATCGGTAATCCGCGCCCGATCACGTGATTCTCAGAGGGTCGATATCAGCTGAAAAAGATCGGATTTTTACATTGTAATAAAACGTTCTTAAGTCAAGAATAACAGATTTTAGTTGTTAACTCGATTAGAACTGCTGCTAGTTTACAGCAACATAAAAGTGTATCATCTTGGGATACCTTTATTCAAATAATCATAAAAATAATCATCATGACTATACTTGAGACAATTTAGATGTGGTCTCATTTTGGTAGGTATCGGATCGGGACTTGCAAAAAATAAAAAATTAAAAAAAATAAAAAATGGGATTGGGGCACCCCAAAATAGAAGTGTTGATGTTTTTTCCTGAAAATGCAGAAGTTCAAAAGTGGTGCGCCAGAAAGATTTTGTCTTTGGTGTCCAAACGAAATAGCACAGACAAAACATTGGCCATTCTTTTATTCCTCACTAAATACTACATAACTACAGTTTATGTCGAAATGAATAACGCGCTGTACTACAAACGGCAGTTTACATCGATGTTTGATGAGTTTCAGGATTACAAAATTATTTTTGATTCCAAAGTGCAGATGGTGGTTTTTGGGGGTATTTTTATACAGAAAGATTTCAAGATTCCAAGATATATAGCTAGGATGCGGATATATATTGATCTGATATGAATTCATTGTGCTTTTCTGTGGTTGCTAATACCGTTTTCATGACGAATGGTCAAACTAATGAACCATTTTTTCCCCATGTGTTTGTATTATCACATTAAAAAGATGATAAAGTTTCATTTCATACACGTAAAATTGTAATTGTTTTTCTTTCTATTAAAAAAACAAACAAACATATTTTAACTTACACTCAATGATTTATGCAAATGACACTTAAAGATGTTTTGCAGCTACCAAACAACAATCGGATGATTAGTTTCAGTCCAACTTTCTTTTTTTAATTTGTCTGACTCGGCAGAGTGTAAAAGCAGTGGTTATTAACCTGGGTTCGATCGAACCCAGGGGGTTCGGTGGAGCCTCTGTCATGGAGGTTAAGACACACCTGACTCAACATGACAATTAGTTATGACACTCCCGCTTGGTCATTATTGGCTGCAGATGATCACATGACATTGGTTGTCCAATCAGTGCTGTGGAAAATTTAGTTTGCTTCGTTGTCAACGTATGACTGTTGTGACAGTACGCCGTACAATTAAAAAAAAAAAAAAAAAGTTCTCTCGAAATTGAATTGACTTTTTTCTGTTTTTAATAAATGCGGGTTTTTTTTAATATCTTGAATTTGTAAAAACATACAGTATATATTTATTTTTCACTTACGAAGCGTTCGGTGAATGTGCATATTAACTGGTTGGGTATGGTACCTCTAAAAAGGTTAAGAACCACTGTGTTAAAGTGACTAGTAATACTCACGATATGCCTCTCCTCTACCCTGTGGTCACAACGGATTGATGCCGTCACCAAATTTTAATCAGATGACTGACCAGCCACCAACCGAGATGTGAAATGTTAAAATGGAACACATTAGTGTGTTCCTGCAAAAAGCAATGCAAATGACTGCGGGAGGCAAGTTGCTGAGTGGACGTTTCAAGGCCTGTAATGGCGAATGATGCTTTTGAATGTCTTTGAAGACATCTGATAAATTTCAGACTGGTTGAAAGAGTTCAAAATAAAAGGAACAAAGTGAGGGGGCGCATGCGCACGCTTGTGTTTGAGAAACGCGCACTCTTCAGGGTCTAGTCAAGGTCCAGTGCTTCTCCCGCGAGTGAGAATAAATTATGCACGTTCAGAAGTCTGTGTGGGGTCGTGTTTTATGACGGCTTGTGTGGCGCTCACTGAAAGGTCACGCGCAGCAGGAAATTTTCAAATAAAGGTTGTGAGAAAACAACGACAGGGTTGAGAAGTACAGTAACAAAAATACAATGCTGATATAAACGGGCCAAGTCAAGATGCGCTTCAGATGAAAAGTTTTAAACAGAATAGGCGGGCTGGCAATGTGATTATTTTGTGGTTAAAAAAAGTCAGAACCTCTCACAGCAAAATGGGGGGGTGCATGCTAATGTTGACGGGAAGATTTTTGGAAGTGGGGCTCTTCCTTGAGAGACTACGCTCACCGAATTATTGTGCATGTCGGATTTAGATTATTTTATTTTTTTTAATGACATGAGATGCTTTTCTCGAGAAGTTGTTTTTCTTGTCACTTTTGATTAAGGATATCAACCTCAAACAAGTGTGATGATTACTTTCCCAGCAGTGCCTAATGAAGGGAAATTTACGAAAGCAGGTTGCTCCTTATGAGTGAGCAAATCAATTACAGTACCATACTTTTGACAGAGCCCAAACACGAATCCGATTGAACATCTCTTGAGAGATCTGAAAACAGCTGTCCACCAACGCTCTCCATCCAACCTGATGGAGCTTGGCAGGTTCCGCAAGGACTGACGTTAGACTGTATTCGGAGATTTTTGAGGCTGTAATTGTTGACAAAGGGTGCTTGGAAAAAATATTGGACAAAGGCTGTGAATACTTGTGTAAGTTGAGGGGTTCGTAGTTTTGTAGTGGATAGCTCTACTTTAAGAATGGGCAAAAGGAGAGATGGAATCCTTGGAAGGCAGCGTTTTGGTTTTTTCCAACGTCTGCACCTCCGATTGAACGAGAACACACTTTTTTCCGGTAACACAAACACTTCCAGGTTTCCTTCAGCCAATCAGACAAATAAACTTGTTTGAGCAATTATTAAACGGAATATAAACTAGGTAACTGTAACACAAAAGAATATAATGCTCAAATATAAAATGAAAATAATTAATAATTTAACATAAGCTTACATTTATCGACCACAAATATAAACGCTTTTCATTGTACACCCAACCAGGAATTTTTTTCCCCCCACATACTGTATACGAAAGGCCTCTTTCTCGCAAATATTTTTCAGAAATCGTCTAACTCGCTATTCGTGACTTCTCCTTTGGCGAGACGATCTATCAACTTGATAGGTGGGGCATATGAAGATACTACGGAGAAAGCAAGACGAATGTCTTTGAAGACGAGGGATAGAGAATGTCCAATTCATGGGCAACATTTCTGCAGTCCACATGCCAACGACGCGTGCCCTTGAATTTTGTGACATCTGAGGCGCTGAGCTTGTTGTGTGATAAAACTGCAGAAGGCACACCTGTGCGGTAATCATCATGTCTAATCAGTCTCTTGATGTCACACCTGTGAGGTAAATGAGAACGGCCCACGAACACACATTTAGATAGATTTGTTACCGTATTTTCCGGATTATAAATGGCGACCTGACCCCCCCCCCCCCCTAAAATTTTCTCAACGGATTTAGACGATTCACAAAAATGATCAATTTAAGAAATAAAATGTCGGATTTCCGCGTATCCGCGGAAAATTGCCATCCCGTTATCTTTTCTTCACCAATTTAGGTAGCTTTGGAAAAAACTCTCAAGGTATTCTTGTGGCTGGTGTGCCAAAAAAACAATGGCGATAGACAGATAAACACATCAACTACTTATCTAAAGATCTTGTATGTGAATCTTGCTGTGTGGCAAAAGACCATGATGAGATAAGAAAACTAGTCTCGCAATGGAGAAATTCCCGATTCACAGCAGCAAAGTTATGAAAGGAAGAAGTAGAACAACACAATATAGGAGCTGCTGGAAAGGCAGCCACGGCTCATAATGTATTTCAAAATTGCTGAATCCAATTCATGGAAGTTGAATGTTCAAAAATGAAAACAAACAATAACAATCAATATTGCATTTTAGAGCTTCCACGGGAATCAAACCCCCATCGTGAACTTGCGAGCACTTTGTCTGTGCAGCGTATTGACCGTTGAGCTAAATGATGGCCCATTTGTTAAAGCAACTTACACACTGTAGAAAGCACAGAAAGTGAAACAAAGTAAGGAAATCAAATATTTGCCGATATGAGATCAAAATGGTCCCACAAGGAGGAATCCTTTTTTCTTCTCTCGATCGCTAGCACACTGACTTGAAGAGAAGAACGGAGCTTCAAAAGATGCGAGATTAATTAGGCAGAATCGCAACCCGCTGACAGACACGCCTCCGTCTCAGGTTGGAGGCCTCAGGAACACAACGGCTGCATCGGTCACATGACTTTTACTCCAAACAATCTGCGCACCGACACGGGGGCGAGGTTGCGCGGGACACTTCATGATGAAATGGCATTTTTATGATTTTTGGGTAAATGTGCTCAAGACGTTTCATGTGCTGCAAAGGTGGTGGTTGTTTTTTTGTTCGTTTGTTTGTTCCCTAAGATTCAGTATTTGAATAATGAAAAGTAGTATGACAACTTTATTGGAGCCTTCACACCACTGAGTTCATAAAAAAAAAACAACAACCGTATCTTAATAAACTATGATTACATTCGTAAAAACAGTCTGTGGTAATGTAAGATCTGCGTTCATGGCTTTGAAGTAGCTATCATTGTGGAGTTTTTTTCTTTTTTTTTTCCTCTTGGGTGTGATGATCAAAATTGACACAGACCAAATCGATACTTTCCAGCATCATATTTATCAGACATCAGTGTCTTGGAGGGCAAAACATTGCAAAAGGCCAAGTCCAGTATGAGCTAGCAGACAAATGCCATCCTCTTTCCATGGTCTTGGAAGGTGACTGTGTTGCTGAGCAATATTTCAAATGTCGTTTCGGGCGCCTTCTTCCAAAGTCAACACATTCTGTTCCAACCTCATGACCTCCAGAATATGGATGTCAGCTGGCCTTTGGGTGGACTGATCTGCCCTTCTTGAAACAAATTCTATGGATAGGAAACAACAAAACATCATTCAGAGTTTCTGGCTTCATTAAAATGGAGAAAAAAGAAAAAAAACAGTTAAACTCTTAGAACATTCCTTCAATCAATCAATAAATAAATAGGACGGGTTTGTTTTTCTTTCGGGGATGAAATGAGATCTCTTTTCAGATATCATGGTCCTGGATTGCATCTCTTCACTTACTCATGCATTCCATAGGTGAAGAAAACGTTTAAGTGTTGGTCTCTTTAGAGCGAGCCAAACTTGAAGGTTACATCTCTTACCTCAAGGAATATTCTAAGTCTGGAGACTGAGCCCATCTGTCCACTGCTGGTCACGGCTTCGATTCTGGTAACAGGTGGGCAGACAGACTTGGGTTATCAGAGGAAATGTTTAAGTGTCCCTAAACTACCAGTCCATGCGAGTGTGTACCTGGGTAAGTATTGCTGTTTCAGAAGCAGGAGGACTTTCCAGAACTGGCCCTGATAGCTTTTTAACAAAGCGTGGCCGCAAACCTGAAAGAATCACAGACAAATTAGGCGCTCCAGCTCTATTCTGTGAATAAATGAGGTTAGAGTCCAAACAACAAATGGAGGTCCCTTTTCCACATACAATATGGTACCTCAAAGTGCAATAGTAGGGCTGTACGATTATTATGTGTGTGTGTGTGGGGGGGGGGGGGGGGTAATGATTACTTTGATTGAGACTGAAATCCTGATTAAGAAAATGATTATTGATTAATAAACTTTGAATTTACCGTATTCAACTACTAAAACTAAACTACGATTATAGCCTCATGCCCATACGTCCCTACACATTGAATACTTTATTCTTATGCTGGGCATGGATGGGATGAGACCACTTGGAATGAGACCAGAAGTTGCGATGTCAACTCTATTATAAGGTACAACCTGTAGACTTTGTTGCCATCCAGTAGTAAACTAGTAGAACGACCTGAGCTCAAAGCACGTACAGTTTGAAGCACGCACACTACGGGTTCTCAGAGAGACCACACTTAGCAAGCCTACCAGCAATTTCTTCAGCAGAGAATTCTTCGGGATGTCCCGAACTTGTTGCCAGCCAATTGCAGGGCACAAGCACAAACCATTCACACTCACAATCACATTCCGGTACGATTTAGAGCAAGTCAAGGCCCGGGGGCCAGATCTGGCCCGCCACATCATTTTATGTGGCCCGTCAAAGCAAATTAAGCATGTCAAGTTCCATGATGCTTGCTAAAGTCTGAACCAAAATTTCAAATTGTCATGTAATCCACAACAACAGTCATTGTTCTTGACTTCTGATTTTAAAAGTAGTTATTCATCAATTTGTCGTGTGCTGTGTATGTAATATGTGGATGTGATTAAATATTTATATGGTTTTCCGAAATTCATAACGGCCCTCCAAGGCAAACCGGAACTACAATGTGGCCCGTGACAAAAATTAGTTTGACACCCCTGATTTAGCGTGTGCCATTAACCTGCCGTTCATGTTTTTGTAATGTGGCAGGAAACCAGAGTATCCAAAGAAAACCCACGCAGGCATGGGGAGAACGACGTACTTATTATATGTCTTTTTTTGGGTAACTTTTCATTTTTTTACATTTTGTCTTTGCACTTGTATCGTTTATCCAGAAATGTTTCATTGATATGACTTTCTGAATGGGCAGCTCAGTGGTCCAGTGGTGAGCGCGTCTACCTCACAGTGCATAGGTACCGGGTTCAATTCCAGCTTCAGCCTCCCTGTGTGGAGTTTGCATGTTCAACATGCAAACATGCAAAACAACATGCATGTGTTGTGTTGTGTTATTTTTGTTATTTTGACTTCAAAATGGCGCCGCCGCGAGAGTGGCTGCCTTTCAAGCAGCTCCTATATTTTGTTGTTCTACTTCTTCCTTTCATAACTTTGCTGCTGTGAATTGGGAATTTCTCCATTGCGAGACTAATAAAGGTTTTCTTATGACAGGCTAATCAGTCTAAATTGTCCCCAGGTGTGATTGTGAGTGTGAATTTTTGTTCGTCTGCGTGTGTGTCCTGCGAGTGTCTGGCAACCGGTTCAGGGTGTCCCCCTGCCTACTGCCCGAAGACGGCTGTGATAGGTTCCAGCACCCCCGCGACCCTTGTGAGGATAAGCGGATCAGAAAATGGAAGGATGGATGGATGGACTTTCTGAATGGGAATCAAATTTCGAACAAACCCTTCCGGCTTGACTCCCCCTTTGCACAGTTTTGAAATTGTGCTAAATAAACAAACAGTCAATAGCATACGCTACGTTCTACGTAAGAAATATCGTGCATTCGGGCTACTTTCACAAGGACAGAAACTTGTAAACGCACCGTTCTGCACATTCATCTTTTTCTTCAATTATAACGTAAAGATCGGGAGAAGCCATATTCACGATTACATTTCGATTAATTGTCCAGCCTTTGTAAATCAGACTCACCTCAAGAAAGTCCAACAGTAGCGTCGCAGTGATGTCTGCAATAGGCTCCATGTTGAGCATCTGAGCCAACCAGCGCCAACCATGATTCAGACCATGAGTGGGTGACTAAAATATAAACAATATTATTCATATGCTGCTTCTGCCTTCACCAGGATATTAAAAAAAAGAGAGAAGATACAATGAAAACAAATGAAATGAAAGAACAAATGAAATGATGAACAACATTCAAAGATGAATGCCAGAGAACGGTACAATTGTGATCGATGACCTTGTGCTCAGTGCAAATAGACAAACCAAACTGATGAACAATTTCCTACCGTGTGCTTGGAGTCAAATGGCCACTTCAGTTGGATGATGGCAGCGTAGAGGCGGATCATGCCGGACATCCTTTTCAGGAAACTGTCTTGGCCTTCAACCCCAGAGTCATGAACACGGTAACCAAGAATTCTGTTGAGCAAAAAGCTGCCTTTTTAAAGGTGTTCTTTTTCTCAGATTGCATGAACAACAAAACGGCATTTATTTGCAGGAACAACAATTACTCTCATCCTTCCATTTATTTTTTTTACAACTTGTCCACATTAGCTATTTCATTATGGAGTGTGGTGAACAATTTTGCGATGGAACAGGGAACTACAGTGGAATCCCAATTTTACGGACCCCGATTTAATGTGTTTCAGATATAACAGCCAGACAGCAGTGTCTAGTCCACGCAAAATGCCCCTCTGAACAGTAACTGTCAAAGTCTGTTGCTTCCAGAATTGGTCACTGTGGTTTACTGGCGCTGTGGCGCAATCAACGGACAAAGACTTGTAAAGGGGATTTCTGAACTGTGCCGCTGTTGTCACAGATTTGCAGTACAGAATGGATCTGGCAAACAAACATGCCCACTTGACGGCCATTTTGGCAGTCAAAGTCAATGGAAAGCATGCACATAGGATTAGCATTGCTGTAGGCACACGGCTCAAGATGGGCATGTCGTATCGACCCATTATCATGTGGACGGCTGTTGTTTACTCGGGCTCACGTTGTGTGCACATCTCTCAAACATTCTGTACTGATTTTAGTCTGGTGTACAGTTGTTTTTCATCAAGCCCTTCTTTATGGCATTGAATGGCAACGGAAGTTTAAAAAAAACAACAAAAAACCGAAGCCTGCTAACCATCTGCACGCCATTATCAACCTCTCAAGAAATCAGCGTGCTAAGTTTCGATAAACTTTAAACCTTTGCAACCAGTTTCAAGCTTCTTTTTTAAAAAATATTTTAAATCAACATCAAATTAGGATGTAAGCCCCCCCTGAATTACAATTGATTTCAAACCTCTGGTCTATGGGAAGAGTGGTGCACTTCTCTGACACATTGTGCTGATGGAGCACACAAGCGCGAGGTACTTGCACTTGCACCGTGCACCTTGAGTCTCTTTTCCGCCAATCCAAAAGACTAAATATGTCACATGGATCCATTAACTCATTCAATCCCAGCCATTTTCACTGGAGCAACCCCCTCGATCCCAGCGTTTTACTGGATTTTGACTGATCTTGCAAGGCCCACAGAATATTTGGTTCTGCAGCTATAAACATGGAGCCTACTAAAATAAAATATTTTTTCCATTCTTCAGCAATTGGCATTACAAAATGTCTAGGTTTCATGAAAATGGCGATTCTTGGGCAAAAAAACGGAGAAAAAGAGCTTTTTGTAAAAGCATGCATTTCAAGCATGTGAGGCGCCACTGCCGCCTACTAGTCGCTTTTTTACATGATTTACAATGCAAATGGCTTATTCTCATTCACAGATTGCATCAGAACCTCCTCCTCTCTATGGTGCAAAAAAAAAAGACTTAGACGTACAAGTACGTCCTTGGTAGGCGGGCCTAATTTTAAACAGACGTACAAGTACGTCCTGTGGAATTCATTCATCTTCTTTTCATTCATCTTCCGAACCGCTTCATCGGGGTTTTGTGGAATGAAAGAGTTAAATATATCAGACGGACTGTTGAATATCAGCATGTAATCATTATTTGTTGTTTGTTTTCTCTGTTGGAGAAGGAAACAACCCTCTCTGGAGTAACTGAGCAAACAAACGCTAGCAAGACGTACAAAGCGATATTCCGCGTTGGGCCTAGGCACAGCATTAAAGGCAGACCTTTAACACGGCCAGGGTGGCAGCAGCGACTGACCTCTGATATTCATCCACAGGTGTGCCATCCTTCATTCGGGGATAATGTGGGACCGCATAAGGACATTTCTTGTGCAGGTGGGCAAGGAAGAGGTCACCAAAGCGGGGGTGCTGCTGCCATATCCCCGAGGCTGCCACGCCGATCGGGAAGGCTGCTTCATGATGAGACGCCACCTCTTCCTCACCTTGTTTCTACAACAAGAAATCACATGCTTTGGTAGAAAGTTGGCAACTTTGAGGATTTTCTTAAAAGAAAACTGGTGACTTAACACTCACCACAAATTTCTCCGCCACTTTGCAATACACAAAGTCCAAGCCCTGTGGGTGATGGGAGGAGGAAATTGACTTCCCCCCTGACGCCACTGCATGTCCAGACAGCAACTTGTCGATCTTTTCAAAGATTTCTCGAAGCCGAGATCCAGAATTGGAGGAGATTTGACTGATGGGTATGGTAGCGGCTTTTTGGAGCTCCAACTTTAGTTTCTTTATCTACATAAACAGAAATGGTGACACAGTTAAGGATTGTATCAAATGACGACCGGACAAGCATCAGGTTTCGAAGAAATTGATCGGTCAAGTGCTCAGACTAACCTGGACATCTTTTGATGAGTTGAGTTGTTCAATGGACTGAATGCACTGAGTGAGAGACTCCTGCAACTCCTTGTACCACTTCAATGTGGTGTCGTCTGCACTGTTCTGCAGCCCTGTTGGACGACATTCGTGTCAATCAATCCGCTCATAATGTAGTTGATAGCAGAATTCTCCTCAAGTCAAGCCAAGAAAATATACAATGCAGACAATGCAAATCAAGACGATGGAACTGACTAATGAGCTGCTGATGGCATAGCAGAATAGCGCTAAATCTTTCTCTCTCTCTTTAAAGAAAAAAAGCAATTACAATAAACCAGGGGTCTCCAACCGCCGGTCCGCGGACCGGTACCGCAGGGCATTTGGTACCGGACCGCACAGAAAGAATTTGCCTTTATTCCGTTTTATTTATTTTGGAATACGAAAGATGTTTTATTTTGAAAAATTGCCGGATTCTCCGTTACATCCGTCTGTGTCACGCTTGACTTACGTCAAGCCACGCTTCTCCGTCACGTGACCGATTACGCTAAAAACAAAACGCCGGAGCTCGCAAAATCAGTAAAAATAACTGCTGAAGATCGCAAATGACGGCGGCCTTAAAAGTACGTTCGAGACAATTGGATTAAAGTTACAGCTGAATACTCTGAGATCGCCACAATAGCACTGTTGCTATTTCCGACATCCTACTTGTGTGAGGCGGGGGTTTTCTGCAGCAACGGCGACTAAAACAAAATTACTAAGTAGACTGGACATAAACCACACACTTGAGGTGTCATTGTCTCCTATTACCCCGAGATGGGACCGTCTGGTTGCAGAAAATCAAGCTCGGGGCTGTGGTGAGTCATCATTTTCATGCACTTTGAATTTGCGTTGTATCGTATTTTGAAGGCATTAAACATTACCATAGTGATCAGTGTTGCGGCCAGATTAGACACTCCTTGTGTTTATTATTATATTTCGAAAACACCACAGTTTTCATGCCGCTCATACCATATTATTTTGTTGTATTATTTCCGCCACACCTTTAATACCGGTCCCTGAAAATATTGTCTGACATATACCGGTCCGTGGGGCAAAAAAGGTTGGAGACCCCCGCAATAAACTATTTAACATATGATGCTTCACAAAGATAATGCACCTCAGAAATTCATCCACAAAAACGTTTTAGATATTGCACTAAATAATACAGGGTGCCTCATGGTACGAAAAATACGGTAACTGCATATTGTATTTAGACAGCATCCCCGCAATATGGCATGACTTGTATGTAAACAACGCAAACATTTCTACGAATACTGTTTTGTACAGATAAATAAATTACTTGGTATTTTCGCTACAGAGGGACTTTCCTCAATTGTTATGAAAATTTAGATTTTTTTTTTTTTTAATGTACTGTCTGCCTGTGCTTTAGCTGTTGAGTTTCCCACCTTGCTTCTGTGCTCTCTCTTTGGCTAACTGCTCCGCCTTCTTTTGTGCTTCCTGCTGCGTCTTCAGCTCCACCAGCTTCCTCTGAGACTCCGCCAACTCTTTCTTCTTCTCCTCCTCTTGAGCTTTGGTTGCTTCTTCCTGCATTAAGCGGATCTGAGTCCGCATTTCATGTAGGGCCCTCTCCGCCACAGTCATGTCTTCCACGCTGGGATATTGCCCCTGTAAAGATGGTTGAATGAGTAAGACAAGTCAAATGCTCAGGTGGTTCTTGATAGCTTGATTTCTTCACATTGTTCACAAATTTTAGAAATATTTGTGTAGCATGTTTGTACTCAAATTATATCAACCACTTATTGAGGTTTAATATTTAGAAAAGGGAGAGCCAACTGGTGGCCCCTCACCCACACTGGGACTGGCCCTCGATTCATCTTAAAAAAGGTTCACTGTTGCTGAGCCATTGAAAGGTGTAATATCAGTGTGAACCACAACTGAGCAGGCATCGCTCACCAGCGTCTCCAGGCCTCACAACACAAATCTCAAAAGTATACAATGGTGAATTTTTTTGAGCCCACACCAATGGTAGTTAGTTCATTTAAAGTGCATGGGGATTTAGGAATTATGTGTTCTCAAATAACATTGATATATTCAACGCTCAACAGTGATACAAACACATGTGGTTGCTTAATCGGGAATCACTTGTCATGTCATAATTTCCGATCAATTACGTCATTGGTCTGATCCGCATTACAAGACAATCCAGCAAACAATCTTGTTCACTTCAGAGATGTTATGTGCTCTCATCATTAATAATCCAAACTTTCTCAGAAGGATTTTCCCCCCAATATTTATAAATAATTTAGCGTTTTTATTTTTGGTTGGGGGGGGGGCATTTTCGTTGTATTGAATGTTTGAGTGTTTTGGGGAGAATTTTTAGGGTTTAATTATTTTTTCCGAAATCATTTCAATAGGAGTCAATTGCACACGTGTTTTGGCTATTTGTGGGCCAGATCTGTCCTAATCCTTCATGGATAGTGGGGGTGGACTGTACACTCAATAAACAAGTTGTTTAAATGGATTGGTCCATCTTCTGAACGAATCAATTATTGTTTTTTTAACTTGCTGATCAGTAATTTGCTCTAAATCCTTATTGTGGAAAGCCAATCTGAAATGTCTTTCAGCGGATGTTTATGAAACAACTTTTCAGATTTGCAAAATGCTGAAGTTCAAAGGGTTTTTTTTTAAATCTTAGACAAGACGTTTTTTTTTAATTCCAACAAAAAAATCAGGGAGATCCCAGCATCATCAGCATGTCTTAAAAAGTTAAATGAAAACTTCAAGAAGAAAAGAGCTTCCTGTTGTTTTCTACAGTGAATAAGGGCTTTCCAAAACTTCAAAATAACTGAAATGTTACTCACTTTGTTTTAGTTTAAAAACAAAAACAAAAGGTGCAGAGAGTTTCCAAGGTCATCAACAACTTTATAAAGCTAACTGAAAAGGGAAATAAATAGCTCTCTGACAGGAACACTGTTTTAAATTGATCTCTGATTGGCGTCAGATTTTCTGAACAAGGCCAATGATAATATTCGTCAAAATGCTGAAAATCAGTGGCCGGAATACTCAAACAACAATGTATTTAGTCTGATGTGTTTTCTTTTTTTAATTAAAAAACTTTACACTGACCTCTGCTGTCTTTCGAACAACCTCGGACACCTGGGAGCACAGTTGGTTCCCACGAGTGCTGTAGGTGCCAAGACTTGATATGACAGCGGTTTGAGTCTGGGTTGAGGGTTCCAGAAGCTGGTTGAGCTGCAGGATTTCCTCTTGAATGGAGTTGAGGTTCCGCAGCCTCTCTTTGCCGTCAACCAGCCGCTGTCGTTCCAGCTCTGCCTCCCTCAGACGCTGCTGCTCCACCTCTCTCAGGCGGAGATTCTGGATCTTTGAGTCAAAGGACAAGACATTTAGATGGAAATCGTACACTTTCCAAGTATTTCAAATGTATAGTATGTGGATGTGCTCGGCTTGGATGACATAAGTCGCGCTGTGAAAATACCTTCAATCTGTGGCGTTGCTCTTCCTTCAGCTTCTCTTGACGTCCAATGCTCTCTTTTGTTCTGCAGTAGAGAAATGTCAAAAACCATGAAAAGAAAAGCCGAGCAGACATACTTTCATATGTTGGTCAAGTAATCTCACTCTCTATCCATCATATCCAGCATGCTCTGGTATTCTTGTCTCTGCTTCAACTCCATGAGTTCCTCGAGGCGCTTCAGCTGCTCCGACTCAGCAGTCGCCACCATCATCACCAGCTTCTCCAGCCGCTCCTGATGTACTCTGAATGCCATCTAAGCCACACAAAAATAACATGCACCGTTAGGATTCAATGTCTTGTGAAAAAAAATGTACCAATTTACACTTTGATTTAACATAATCAAGAATGCAACACCCCCAACAAATCTCAGCAGTCCCAGATGAACCAGAATGAGGGGAAAATACATTATTAGGTTCGGACCTTTGCTTTTTTACGTTGCTCCTCTTCAAATTTAAGAATGGATCCAGCCATTGCCATGGCTTCAGGGGAGAGCAAGGACATAGTTGGCGAGGACAAGGGACTGACGATTTCATCGACATTGCTTTTTGGAGCCTGGTGGTTTTCATCATCAATCTGACGTGAAGAAAGCATGGAAACAAGAGTTCCAAAGAGTTTCATTCATGCAAGTAATCACTAGATATTCAGCTTTATTTAAATCACGCTTTATAAATGTTAACTATGTCAATACACATGAGTTTTGATGTACGCAAGAAAATTCCATTTAGCAAATTAAAATAGGAAACACACAAAGTAATGCAAAGTTAAACATTGTTTAATAAAATTACAATTACAGTATTTCATTTCCAAGATTGTATTATCATCTACAAAATGGGGCTTGCCTGTTCTTGCTCAGCCTTCAAAGATAGTGTTACACTGATCGTGTTGTGCTTGACTGTTACGTCATGGCTCGACCCATTAGAGGACACAGAGACAGTCAACCCAGGACTGGACTGACCAGAGCTAAAATTCAAACCAACAGCCGCCTGTGGGGACTTGGAGTTGAGGTTTTGCAGTATGGCTCCAGACTGCGATGACAAACTGAGCGAGTCTTCATAACCTGACAAAACGTCCTGCAGAACAAAAAAACGTCTTGAAAAAAATACACAAAACCGCCATTAAAAAGTCCTTCCTGCAAATAACAGGAATTAAGTGAATTAAACTGAACCTTACAACATGTTCGGAAAAATCACTGTGCACTGGTTTTTATTAATGGATGTGTTTGAGGATAAACGAGAAAAAGTGGTACAAATTAAAACATTCTCATTTGCAGACTTTCCAAGCATGCTGTGTTAGTCGGTTGGGTGTCAATCAAAAAAGATTAACACGTAAACATAAAAAGAACATGACGACAAAGTAACAGGGATACAGATATGTTACGGGGAAAATGCGAAAATTGTGATAAATGGCCAACCGACCAACGGTTGAGCTGAAACTGATACTTACCTCACCTCTCGCCGACCAATACGGGTTGAATGTGATATTTCCCTTTGGTGAGTTTTTTAGCGCTTCTAACGTTTCCCAACGGAGGCTGTCACGAGGCATTGTGAACAAAACGTAAAAACAAGTTTTTAAAAATAAAATAACACACGCAAACAAGGCACGATCCCACCCTACCAAGCGCCTGTACGGTCTCTGGTGCGCATGCGCAGCAGATCGGCCATTTTGGACCATTGTCTACAGCAAGCACAATAGGACAAAATATGTAGGTGGCGCGATACCATCAAATTGAGTAATCGTGTCAGGAAATTTCGAACAATCAATCCATCCAGTCATCAAGCCATTAAGTGAGTTAAGTGTGGTGTCTTAATGCATTTTCCGGAACTTATCGAAGTCCACCATGTTTGCTGTTTGTTTGTTTTTTTTTACTCTATAAATCATACATCAACTTCACCTTACTGATTCATTAAGCAATTGGAATGCAATTTTTTTCTTGATCTTTTGGATCTGTTCTTCTCCCTTGATTTTAATAATATAATACTGTAGTTCAAAATGTCAACTTTTGGACATAAAGGGGACATAAAAGCAAACATCTTTTGCAAGAATGTGTTATGAGCCAGGTGCTGACACGTCCGCCTCACAGTGCAGAGGTTGTGAGTTTGAATCCGGTCCCCGTCTTCCTCTGTGCCCGAACCACACAAGGTACATAGTATTTATTTTAAAAAAAAAGGAATACATGAAAAACGCTGGCAAACACTGTCCAATGAATAAAAATAAAAAAATTGCTAACACAGCATAAACCTGTGTGCCATTATGTTATCCTTCACTGCCATGCAGTGACAATATCTCTGCATTTAAATTGCACATACATATCCAATCAATAATGGATAAGTCCTTGAAACCTAGCTCTCATTAGATAGATAGGTGGATAAACACGGTACTTTAGTCTTCCAGTGAGGGAAATTACTGTTAGCAAGATACTGATACGTCACTGCGACGTTATCCATGTACTGCTGTATGGAAAGACATACTGTACTTCATTTAGCTTCCGCTGTGTAAGCAAAGAACAGGTGAATAAATCCACCATGATGATCACATCTCTGCATTTCTTTCATGCTATGGTAATGTTATGGCACACAGCTATGGCAGATGTTACAAATGTGTCTGAGTGCATACTGTATTTATTTTAAAGTTTCCTTCTAACATACCAGTTATAACTGTGCTTTTGATCAGTGAACCGCCTGGAAATGTTATTCCCCCATTGTACAGTATAATGGAAAAAATAAAACTGGGAATCGGTGGTGCGTCAGGTCTTTTTAAAAATTTTTTTTTTTAGAAAGTGTGTCCTGCGTCATACAGACAGATGGGGTGGTTGTGAAATAGAGCATGAAGGTCAGTTGTGGTCCATGGCATTTTGGATCAATAATTATAGGTCAAGTAATGGGCTGTCAGAGGCATGACCTGATGGTTCTTGGATGAGTGAACTGTCAGATGTTGGTTTGGATGGATGGCTTGTGTGTTGTGGGTGACACTATTTTTAGGTGGACTCTTCAGTTGATTGGTGCTCCATTATTGATTGCATATTTGAAAAACGGTATCTCAAAGAAACGTGTATATTGTGTTATCTTACACATTGATGGCAAATAATTGATGGCCACGAGTAGTGTAAAATCCCCCCATCTAGGTTTCCAAAATATACAGGGTCCTTTGAAGAGGCCAACATGTATGCAGAAGAGTCATTGTCATTGAGTAATGCAGAATTTCAATTAATGTCTCAAGGGCCTCTTGAAGGCCCAGTCTATTTATTTGTCCCCTTGCAAACGATCGACCCATGAAGCTCCGAGTGAGTGAAAAGTAGTGTCAGTGTACATGTGCAGCGGTGAGTCGTTAATGGATTGTTGGAAGCAAAATTACATCTGGGAAGACAGAGGAAGAAAAGGGCACTTTCATCAAGGAGTTGGGCACACCTGAAGGTCCCACAATACCACATCCCTAACCCCCTTGACACTCAGTCTACAATAACTTCATCAGTAGACTGTGAAAAATGCTGTTCTTTTCTGCAAATGTACCAAATCTAGGATTCATTAATCTACCCATGTTTGACAATTGCAGAATGGCGGTCTGAATGGAGAGACAAGAGAGTAAACTGAATATTGCAAGATTACAGAGCAAGGAACGTGGAGCAAAAAAAAACAAGTCAAGCTTTCAAAAAAAAACAAACAATCAAAACGGTCTCAAGCAAAATATGTTTAGTGGCTGGATGTACAGACTCAATGATGAACTTTCACAATCTGGCGGTGTGGTAAAGTCTGAGGCCAGTTTAAGAAGGACAGCTGATTGACATTGGTGGCAACTCTTTCCTTTATTTTGGTATAAAGAAGTACAAGAACATTTGGAAAATGTGGAAATTTAATGAACATATCTTTTACAAAACATTTCATGAAGCACATTGCATTTCCTTCGACAAATGTGCAATTTACTTTTATCATTCACATATATGCATTGCAACTGATCCCACTGACCCACTGATTGGACAAACTTTAACAAGTAATTGGTATTGAAAAATATAGTAATGCACTTTAAGATTAAACGAGATTTAAAAAGAAAGGATACTCAATGAATTGCACCTTATTAAAAAATATGAATTCTGTGTCTTTTACGCATTTTTTTCACTTTTAAATTATCCTGCGGGCCTGATTGAACCTTCTTGCGGGCCGGTTCTGGCCCGCGGGCCGTATGTTTGACACCACTGGTCTAAGTGATAAGCAAATTACCACTACTATTTCACGACACAGAAAATAGCTACTATGATAAAACAATAATAAAAACGTTTATTTTTAGACATCAGCGCCTCAGATGGGGGGGGGGGGGCGAGGGGAGGACACAACCATCTTGTTAGGCAGGCCACCTGTGGTGATGGGTCTGCACATGGTGCACAGTCAAATAAATCTATTAAATTCATTTGTTTTATAAATGTTTATAAATGTCACATCAAGCGACATGATTTAGCTGTGTGAGTGATTTAACACTGACACCTGTCTACACTGATGCCAATCTAATGCAAGATTAATAATTAAACTTGCTTAATGCAAAAATAAAGGTTGAGGAAGACATTGAAGAATGCTTGGGTAGCAATGACCTTTACGCGACCTGTGCACGTCCCACAGAGAAGGAGGACTCATGGATTTTATTGCTCTGATTTGAAAGGTCACATAAGATCCATATGAAATCATGTTAAGTCATTCCCTTTGTTATGTTAATGTTGCTGGTCAAGCTAAGGCCAAAACTGGACACAATTGAGATTGTTCAGAATTGTTAACTAGTTCACATTCAACCTCATGTTAATTCGTTGTCCGAACACAACTGCATACAAATATCTGTCTTTTACTTTGCTTCTTATGACAAAAATCCCGATCCACAAGTAGCATGAAATGAATCGATTATCAAGGTATCAAATACCTTTTTACAGGAAATATGCCACTTTTGTCAGAGTTCGTGTGGTATGCTGCAAACCAGTCGATCATCATGTAGAAGTCCAACATAGTTCAATGCTAATGAGGTGTGTGCTGCACTGTTATAATGATATCATGACGCGAGTGATGAGGATGATGACGCTCATGTGGAAACCAATTATGAGGTTTTTAATGATGTGGACGGAACATCTTGAGCTGAGTGTTTAGAAAATGAGAACGTCACAAAAATCATCACATCTCTTAGCAATGTCATCAGAAAACAGGAAAGTATCTCATGGCACTTAAATACAAATGGCATCTAAAATATGTACATTTTAGGAGTGGGCAGTGTGAGGTACCGATTTATGTGAGACACCCCTTGTATAGTATTTACGCAACAGAACCTCATGTTGCTGAAGCAAGCAAATATTCATCCATCCATCCATTTTCTAATCCGCTTATCTTCACGAGGGTCGCGGGAGTACTGGAGTCTATATTAGCTGTCTTCGGGCAGTAGGCGAGGGACACCCTGAACTGGTTGCCAGCCAATCGCAGTGCACACATAGATGAACGACCATTCACGCTTACAATCACACCTAGGGACAATTTAGAGTTTTTCATTGACCTTGTTTTGGAATGTGGGGGGGGGAAACCGGAGTAACTGGAGAAAACCCCCGCGGGCACGGGGAGTACATGCAAACTCCACACAGGAAGGCCGGAGTCAGAATCGAATCCTGCGCCTCTCCACGGTGAGTCGGACATGCTAACCAGTCAACTACCATGCCTTCCGCAAGCAAATATTTTCACAAAAATATGTTTTTTTTGCCTTTTCTTCCTTTCAACATAATCTACTGTTGTATCAAAGCTGTATCAAATTAATTTTGGCAGAAACACTTCTGTCATTGATGGTGACGAACAACCAATGTACAAAACCATGTGATGGGTGGAGCTCAGCTTGGTTTGCTAAAGAGAAGGTGTGGTTTTCTATGATGGTGGCTGTGGGGAAAGTGAGACCAGGGTTGGTTCAGTGCACAAACATTCGCGGCTGTTTAGGTGACTCCTGCCCTCCTCTACTCAGGGACCAAACAAGGAGGTTATACGATTTATTTTTTTTTGTTCAAGTTTTGTCTCCAGTTTTTTGTAAGTATTAAGTCCTCACTTTCCTTTTTTTTTTTTTTTTAATCAGCGATTCAAGTAAACATTTTCGAGTATTTTTTTGCACTGATTCTAAATCTGGTCGGGTTTTTTCTCTAGCATATTAGGTTTTCATACTACTATGACGACTACAACTAATAATATCATAAGAGTAACATATTCAATAACATTTATGAACTAAGGGTAAGGTTCAGCAAGAGGTGTTTTTTTTTTTTTTTTTTTTTGGAAATGTCATTGCTATAAATTACAACACATGGCAAAATCCGTAATGCCCAAACTTATATACTGACGGTCAAACTTGAAGCTTCTCTCAAAATCTCAGTTCATCGAGCATCAGATAATAAACTCTGGTCGTTCTGCTTTTTATGCATTAGTATCATCACTTGATCAAGGGCAAGACAATGCAACAAATTCTGTGAAACTGAAGTTTAATGGACAGGAGCTCAAAACAGTTCTTTCACCAATGATGCAAAACATTTACCAATGCAGTATTGCTTTTCTATTCGTTTAGACACAATGCACACACACCTTCTATTCAATCAAAGCAGGGATTCAAATCTATAATCTCAGTTTTTGATAACGGCAATATCTATTGTTTCTACCTACTGTCCTGACTCACTGGCTTTTGAATGACATATGAGGGCTAAACGTACACGCATTTCAGTATGTGATACATTTATCTCAGTATTAGTTTCTTTTAATGTGAAAATAACTTGATTAAAGTGCTCAAAGGTCAGGCCTATATATGAAAACAGTTTTAAAATAAGCCATTCGTTGAAGGTGCGCCTTATACCCCGTCCCACCTTATCGTGCGGAAAATACGGTCATTTTATAATTCAGTGAATGTGTTTTGGTTAAAAATGACACAAGAATATGTGAAAAGACGTTTTAAGAGGTATTGATGAAAATGTTCACTATATTCTCACAAACGATTAAGCTTTGTGTTTTTAGCGTTATTCTTAACACAGGTATAGACGGTGTTTTAATTGTACAGCATTGTGCAGTTGTTAGTTATTCTAATTAGGTACATTTCGATTAAGATTATGCTTGGAATACTTTAAAAAAAATCATAAAATTTATTCCCTCAAAACTGGGGCATAAGTTTCTGGATAATACGGATGACTTTAAAATTGTAAATATGGATGCGAATGGCATAGAAGTGCCATTCGTAGTCAGAATATATATATATATTTGAAATAACTTGGGCTTTTTGCCCAGTGCGTAAATAATTTCACCAAACTCGGCTATATGAAACAGTTTTGTTTGGCTACTTATGAAATCGGATAGAAGTGACTTTTGGCTTTAGCCTGTCACAATTATGATTACTTCTTACTTACTATTAATAATCATTTTAATTATAGAAATCCATACATGCAGCAGCAGGGTTATATTGATAGCATTATTTAAGATGCCACACCAACAGCTGCATGGCCAAGTGGTTGGGCTCTGAGACTTGACTTCAAGAGGCAATCAGTGAGCAGAATTAACATAATTCTTAATCTTCCTGGACTGTTCACCAGTAATGATGAGTAGCCTTGGACAACCGCTTCAACAATAATCTGACAATTATTCAGGGAAAGGTTTCACTCAATGCATTGCTTTGCAATTAATAATTGTAGACCGTGGAAACACATTTGATTAAAAAGGGAAAATATGGATATGAAAAAGTGTTTAGGTTGCACATTATCATGAAGCAAACCTAACTTCTATTACTGTCCAAACAGACAAGTTGGTGTGTTTAAAAAAAATGATGGAAAAACAAAAAACAAACAAAAAAAAAAAACAAGTAAATGGAACTTTGTAACATTCTGTACATAAACATTATTTAATGTGACATTACACAATATAGATTACAACAAAAAATGCTCAAAGTTAATTACTTAATTTAACGAAGCACACTAAAACCTTTTGAGCTCCACTTTTGACTGCCACAACTTCCTTTGAAACAAGATGTCAAGCTGTCGCTGTCATAGCCTTTATAATGGCACACCCATCTGACAGCGGAAGCCTGTGGAGGCACCTCTACATCTCAATCGGGGGAAGTGTTATTGTTGTTAATTGCCGTGGACAAAGGGCCAATTGATCAAACACAAGGTTCATCACTATGAAATAGTAATGTATTTAACATTAGATTTTTTTCAGGGGCTGACAGAGCAATGACACTTTTGTAGCCCGACAGAAAACCCCCCCAAAACAAAACAATGAATTGTGTACTCTCAGCAATTTAGTAGGATAGCCTAAAGAAAATATCACCTTTTGTACACTAATCTGTTAATATTTTGATGGGAACAGGCTTTTTGACACCAGTCATGAAACATTCACAATGCAATATTTTTTTCTCCAAAAAATACAAACCAGTGTGGTACAAAAATCCTTCACATATGTTCATTGCTACATTTATATGCAACATTTGTAATACACAATTTACTCTGTGAAGAAATAGTTGCATGTGGACTATGTCAATGCTTTTGAGTAACATAAAAGTGCTGTTTTTGCACAGCTAGTGTCATGTATCCACATTAAAGGGACTCATACATCCCCCCCCCCCCCCCCCCTCACCACACACGTGCGCACGCACGCACACAAAATGCAATCACATCATAAAGAAGGTGAATGGGGACAGGGTAATAATCTATTTTCAGACCATCTCAGCAGGGAGAGATGAAGCAATGTACTGTAAGAGTCACTGTAGTTGACACGGCACCAACTGCCTGATGACACCAGCAGTTATGCTACACATCAAAGTAGTTTTTCTTACTGGATGTTCCAAATAAATGACTCGGTTATGTTTTGACCTCACAATATATTTTCTGAAGTAGTGTTTGGTCATTTAACACAGACTATTTCAGCTGTGCACAAGGCATTGCCGGATAAAACAGATTCACTTGACTCTGTACAGTATACAGTTACAAAACAAGTTCAACCATATTCGGCTACAAGTGTAACATGGACCTTCATAAAACGTGTCTCACGTTGGCTGAATCGGCCTTCGCCTCTCTGCTATGTCAACGATGTAATATGAAGGACACAAGACAATACGTTTAGTTGCAATGCAACTTTTAAAAGTCGCCTATTGTCTTCGAAGCTGGTACTTCAATAATGGCAACACAAAACACTGAGGTAATTGAACTTGAGTGCAGATTTGTTACAGTTGCCATCTATCACAAACATGTAAATAATAGCGAGGAAGATTCTCATCGCTTTTAGGCTTCTCAAAATACTGAAAAGCACATATGCTATCCTAAAGTTAAAAGTTGTCGTCTGACTTTCTACTCCTATAGACTTACTTTATGAACTGTGTCGATACATGCATGCAATATAAACACACCGTAGTTGAACACACCTAATCAGCCGCCGAACAGCTCCAGAAAGAATAAGTTGTGCTGTTGCAGCCGGGTGAACAATGTAATATTGTAGCGCTACACAAGATTGAGGGCGATGTCTGTCTGTTTGGCAAGGCTCGTCTAAAAATGAAGAGAACGCCTGGATTAGCGAGCCTGACAGTTGTAACATCCCGCTTGATGTGTGTGCTGTATGAAGACCTTCGCCTACACGAATGTTGCAATATGAACCGTGAATCGAATTCAAAAGTATCAAACACTGGCTTTATCCTGAGATAATACAACAAACAGTCTATACACAATTGTAATACATTGATGATCAAGTGATGAAAAAAATGTTAATTTATTAATAAGACTAAATATTAGTTCATTGAAAACGCCAGCAGATAGAGAATTGCTGGAATTCTATTTTCCTAATGCGCCACTAAGGACTTGCTTATTTGAAGAAATTCAATGAGCTTCCACCATAAAATGGAGAAAAGTATCCAAGGGTGAGAAAATAAAATCACCTTCAGGAAGAAGGAATTTGTCTTTTCTTCCGTTACTCTTTGATCAAGCATTCTCCGCACGCTCGAAAATCGAACTGGAGTGAGCATGTTCCGACACATTTGGGCCGAGGAGGGAAAAGTCATTTCCTTTGACCCCATTTTCTTGCCTTTCTCATTCTTGTTTCTCTGAGAGATTAGCAGGAACGGAAAGTGGACAGAAGAGCGACGGTACACCACGACAGCTGAATCTACTCGGCCACTCTGTCCCCTTCAGGAGAGAGCAATAAATCCCAGGCAAGCTGGTGCTGCTGCTGTAACTCTACCTCCGAGCTACTCCGGGGGCCATTCCACAGCCTCCGTCACAGCACAGAGGCTCGGGTGCGAAACAACTGGCCAACGAGCCAGAAAATAGAGCTTCATCATCACAGCAGGTCGTCGTAGTCCAGCATTTTTGAGTGCTGGCGGCTTTTCCACAGACGAAACAAGCGGAAGTTAAAGTACATCTCAATCATCTCTTTACCTAGAGAGAAAAGAAAAAGGCAGAAGAAACACCCGATTACAAAACTGTCCATGCCTTTGGAGAAGCCGACTCCGTCACGGTTGGGCTGTGCTTGCAAAGTGAGGTACTACAGATTTCAACCGATGTCGTGAAGCTCAATTCGCAATTGAGACAAAATGAACAGTGACTGACGGTTAGTTGGCAGGAGCGCAATGTGAAATACACACGGAGTGTTGATAGTACACAGAAGTGCATACAGAGATTTGACATATTAAACGGAAACCCATCAGAGCTTCACAACACATACTTGGAACTACCGACGATCCTACGATGTACATGTAGCGATATATATACGATATATATCGCTATATATATATCGTATATATATCGCTACATGTACATGTGAGAGATAATACAACATATTCCACAACTTGAGTCAGTTTCAGGGGTTCGACGGAGCCTCTGCCATGGACTCATGCGACTCAACATGTTAATTAGTTATGACACGCCCACTTGGCCATCACTGGCTGCCAATGATCACATGACATTGCTTGTCCAATCGGTGCTGTGGGACATTTAATTCGCTTAGTAGTCAACGTGTGACTGTCGTGATCGTACGTCGTACAATTAAAAAAAAAAAAAGTATAATTATCTCTTGAAATTGTATTTACTTTTTTCTGTTTTTAATAAATGCGTTTTTTTTTAATATCTTGAATTTGTAAAAAATAAAATAAAACAAAATATACAGTATATATTTACTTTTCACTCATGAAGGGTTCGGTGAATGTGCATATTAACTGGTTGGGTTTGGTACTTGTAAAAAGGTTAAGAACTACAGCTCTATATAAATAAAGCTGTAGTAAATTGTATTGTATTGTATTTCCTTTAGCGTGTCTCCGTCGAGTGGATGCATCATGCAACCGCAGCCACTATTGTAGCTTCTGTTCTATGCGCCTTATAATGCAGTACGCCCTATATAAGAACACCGTTTTAAAATAGGCCATTCACTAAAGGTACACCTTATAATCCGAAGCGCCTTATAGTGCAGAAAACAGAAACATGAAGTTGTTTGTGTCGTACAAAGAGAATGATAATTATGCCCAAATAAACGAGAACAAATAAATACAATAGCTAGCTGTGCAGTTTACAAACTGTGTGAGGGTGTAAAGTGATCTCACCCTGTGCGGACAGTTCTAGTGGGGACTTGAATTCAACAGAGGAGGGTCTCATCAGCCTCTTCAAAGTCTTAATCAGCTGCAGGAAGAGAGAACAAAAGGAGAATATCTTTTCAAATAAAACCAGAATGATTACACAGAGAAAAAAAATTGAATGGCTGTCATGGAAGAAGCCCAGTGCCACCTTGGTGGTCTTCAAGCAGCATGAACTGTTGCTTGTAAAGGTCAACAGTCTATGCTTAGTGAAAACATTTTTCACTCACCAGAGAAATCTGACCCATAAAAACGTATCGTGTTTAGCATGTACTACTATATCGAGTGCTGCACTTCAGTTTCCAAACCTCACTTTTTTCAAACATTTGTTTATGCGGTGAAACTATGGTCGCTGCAAGGGTATACAGAAATATTTTAGAATACTGTTGATTTATTGTTTTAAGCATCTACCTTTTTGGGTTGACTGTTTGTAAATTACCGGTACTACTCCAGTATTCCGTCTGCTTCCCTGCACTTGGATTCATCTTTTAACTGCCCACCCCCACAACAAAACTCTCCAGTGAAAACGTGACTAACTGATCGCGTAGTGATAAACGGCGTCACCTGAAGACAGCTCACTCTATTAATAGCATCTACCCAGCTGAGCTTGCAAGAGCACGCACAGGCAGCAGCAGTTCGATTTATCAATTATGACAGTGCTAATATCACATATTCATTACGCAACATAAATATATCATTTTCAAATTAACATCTTGGAGCTCGTGTAAGTCAACAAAAGCAGAAAAGCATGATGATGGATGTCTCTGCAGGCGAGTCACTGTTTTCTTTCGAGACAATAGATTATTTTAGGCTGCCATAACAACACTGCACAGACATTAGGCAAACAAGCAAGGAATATATGACTAGTTTTTATCCCACACGAGCACCTTCCTGGAATATGCAGCTGTAAACATTTGGAAAAATCAACGTGGTGAAGGTTAAACCTCAAGGCAGATGTTTTCAGGGGCTTCATCTCGGGTCACCTTGAAATTCAAATCACTTCATTGCTGAGCACAAAGTGTTGAGCATGTAGAATATTTTAACAAATACATGATTAACATTGTCCCAACTGGGTTCTTCGTTTTTAAGAAAACAATGGATGGACAGGTGACATCAAAGCATCATTTGCATGTTAGTACTTGATGGGGACATACAAGATTCTGGCGCCAGCCCTGCCCTCTCCATTTTTGAAGTTAACTTTTGCTCAAATGACTTGAGATGTTAAATTGCATACAAAAGAAATGACTCAGAAATGATACTTTGTTCAACATAAACAGGATTTGACCGACACCGCACATTAGCTTTCCTGCACTGTATGCATTCTGCATTTTTAAATCTTGATCTACTTGAGCTCTGCTTACCTCTGGCATTCTCTCTTCTCGATGATGCCAAAAAAGCACAACGTGGACTTAGAAGTGGGCATTGCAATCAAATGCTTAATGTCTCCCATGTACTGTTTGTTGTGGATTTCGAGATCATCCTCAAAGGGACAAAGATGTTTGAAATTGTGAAGCTAAAGGGCCATTACTGTAGCGAAACCACTTACAAATGTGCATTTCAATTCGCAACTACATAACGAGAATCTTCAAATGGGTGACTGAAATAAATGATTACATTTGAACATAAATCTGAAAGTTTGTGATCACTAAACACCGAGCCTCTTGAACGGCCGTATCCTCTCGTGTGACTTTTGCCGTACACAACTCGCAACTGCGTGTCTGAAGCCTTGTGTGTGGTTCTGTAGCTCCAGATCGAGACCACAAGGGGATACTATATATAGTCGAGCCACGGCTGGAAGCCCGAGCCCGAGTTTTTACTTCACAACTACTTTACTGCAGTTTCAATATCATTTTAAACAGCAAAATTGCCAAAAACAACAAGCGGTGCCACCATGTGTGATGATGCAGAGCCCACACAGTGGCCCAAGTCGATGACATAACGCGCACTGTCCCAGTTCTGTGAATCTTTTTTTTTTTTTTTTTTGTACACTTTTAACCCGCGCTCTCAAACACTACCTGCACTTCTACTAAGTGGACCCTTCACCGAGGACCGTAGGGTCTAGTGTGGGTATTGGGACTGGGCCGTAGGGTCCTGCTCAACTGCATGGTAATGCGTTTCGGAAAGAGATCAAAGACCTGCAGGAGGCAGAGCGGTGCCATTTCTGGTTTTGGCGAAATAAGACTTGCGGGTCAAATAACAACTAGGGCAACAGCAGTGTTTCGTGCCATCACTCTGCCACCAAGAGATGCACTAGAGACAAGTGAGTGAAACATCCACGTCTGTGGTCCTCAGCTAATGAGGCGTTAATGCCCAATTGTTCATGATCATTTCAGGCCTCTCTAGAGCTTGCTGATGAGCTGATCATTTGAATCAGGTGTGTTGGAGTAGGGCGGGATCTAAAACAGGCGGGATATGGCTCTCGAGGAACCGCAGTTCCCTACAATATCCATATAAGGGTGGGCTAATGAAGAACTGGTGTTTTGGTTCAGATCCCTTTTTGTTGGGTAGCTTAGTTCAGAATCAGAATCAGAATCATCTTTATTGGCCAAGTATGTAGAACACACAAGGAATTTGTCTCCGGTATAACACGCTGCATTAGTATCATCGTAAACAAAGTTGACAAATATGCGTCGAGACGTTTTGATCTCTGTTCCAGGTAGAGTAGTGGGCGGTTCCTTCCAACGGTGCACCTGTCATGCATTAGAATCAACCAAGTATTTCAGGACTGCCACTGTCAGATTATTCCATATCTTGCTCATAACTGTCTCAAGTGTTGAATTTTCAAGATGTTCTCTTTTGTTCACGCTACGTATTTTCTCGCCTTATTTCTGCATTTTTCATAGTAAGTCTTTTTGTTGTTGAATCTTATTTTCGTTTTTTTGTATTTTTCGCGGTTTGGCTTAACTCTTGTCTTTTCACGACAAGCTATTTGGATTGGATTGGATTGGATTAACTTTATTGTCAAATGTACTGTATGTGTAACATACAGCACAGATGAAATTTCTTCCCTCTCAACATAAAACAAGAGGAGCCGCTGCGGGTGTCCGCGCCGCTATCAAAAGAAAAGTTAACAAAAATTTACATACTATTTACGTTTATATTATCCATGCCTTCGCAAGTGAATTTGGTTTGACCCGTTTTCCTGTTTTTTGTGACCAGCGTCATTTGTTCTACTTTGTCGATCTTGCGTACTTTTGTATAAATAACCTATTTTTGTTCAAACCCAACTGAGTCCATGCTTTGAGAGTCCAATTCTGTTCTGGATCATTCTGGAACCGTTCCAAAATGTACGGTGAATAACGCATACATCGTAATAACAAAATTCAGGGGGGATGCAGGGGATGCAAGGGGTTGACTGAAGTGTTTAGGCTTTGCAAAGAGGTCATTGCTGCACTGAGTGCTCACGACTTATTGACTCTAGACTTAATAACCTTTCATTTTGTTGTCTTTAAATTTGGTTCTTTTGTAATTTAATTCTGGGGAGAAAAGGGGCAGATAAAATAAAACGTGTCCAACTCCTGCTCCGTTTCAACCTAAATCGGAGAACATTTGTTTTTACATTATAGTTTATTTTTCTTTTAGATATGAATGAAATAAATAAAGGACATAAAACGACAACTTAAAATGTCAAATTACGCTCCAGTGCGGTGCAGTTTTTTTTTTAATATACATATGTAACACAGTGCAAAATCTTCAAGTGAAATCTTTCATAAAGTTTGTATTCATTTTAAATGTAGGTTCTTTTCTAAATGGAGAGTAAAGAGTTAAACTTGCTTTCTACGATGCCAACTTTTACACAGCGTCTAAGAGAGGACGATAACGTGTAACTTGCACGTGCACATGAGCTATGTGAGATTGGCCTGCATATGGTAAGTGTGCATTTGCCTCTGTGGGGGCGGATGAGCAACAGCACGGGTACTGGAGGAGGAAGAAGTGTGAAAGTAAATGTTGGGAGCACGTAATTGCAACAAGGGTCAGTAAGTCCATATGTGAATTGAGTGGGCGTCAAGGAGTCTATTTTCTTGTCATTTCAAAGTGTGGTGTACGTTTGTGTGAGAGAAAGAGCGCTTCCTTTATTTCACTGTCCATCCCTGCATGTGCCGGGTGGCAGCCCGACAGCCATTGACAAAATTTTCTCGACGAGAAGAGCAGGCAGTGGGGAGCCTACTTGCCCCTCGGGGACTTTTGCTGCTGGGTACACCCTAGATCTCTGGAGGAAGCGGAGAATGGTGTGCCTGTCAACACTGTCCGTTGAGGATATGGATGACATCTACATTATCGGCCTTCCGATAACAGGTATGCTGCTGTTTGGTGTTAGCAGTTTCCTGATCAATCGCAAAATTCAACCGACGGGAGCGGCTCTATTGGAAGTGAAGAGGCTGCCGGTCTAAGGATGGCATAGTGCGGATGTCCAACACTCAGACTCAGACTGTGCTCAACCGCAAGCTGTTGCGGTTTTGGAGCGTCACTGCAAGATGGTCAACAACTTGGAGAAACTGGAATCCGTGCTCAAATATCGTGGGGTGACCACGACGCGGCCCATCCGACCAGCTGCACGGTCCGCCGTGCGCTCCGCAGATCATTCCACGTCGCGGGGGAAAAGAAGAGGAACGATGAAGACTGTGATGATGAGGATGTGTATGCGCGTGTGATTGTCTGGTTGTGTATGCGTGAACAGGCCGCAGCTGCTTCGTCAAGGTCTGCTCATGAAGACAGTCCTGGCTTATCAGTCCATGGCCGAGAAGGAGGGGGTGATGGTGGGGGCACTAGCTTCCGTGCATACCTTCCATCGAGGGGAAAGGGGTCCAAATAGCGTTGTTTGTTTTGGAGGGACGGCCGCCAACAATTTCAGGTGGCCTTGAGTCCGTGGCTGTATCCCTTCACTGGCGGCGATCAGCCAAATCCTCAATTCCTTTTCCAAGCGAGAATTCCAACTTCCCCCTGTTGTTGTCGATCGTACGGAGACGCTCCAGAACCGCAATTGCGGTTGAGCTCAGTCACCGCTTGAGTCTGAGTGTTGGACATTCGCGCGAGACCATCGAGAATGACCGGCAGGTTCTTCACTTCCAATAAAGCTGCTCCCGTCGGTTGGATTTTGCGATAGAACAGGAAACTGCTAACACTAAACTGCAGCATACCTGCTATCAGCAGGCCGATAATGTAGATGTCTTCCTCTTCCTCAATGGACAGTATTGACAGGCACACCATTCTCCGCTTCCTCCATGGATCTAGGGTGTGCCCAGCAGCAAATATCTCGAGGGGCAAGCAGGCTCCCCACTGCCTGCTCTTCTCGTCCAGAAAATCTTGTCGATTGCATCAAGAGACCAGCCAACCAATTCCATGGTTTGTTTTTTAGGATGAAAAAATACGGCGGAGGCTAGGAAAAGACAGCACAAGGACAGCACATAGACTGAGTGGCGAGCAAGGGGGGTGGGGGGGGGGGGGGGCAGGAGCAGGAGCAGAGCAAAAAAGCGTCCGCCTTTGTCGAGAGCCAAGCAGAAATAATAATAATTATTATTATTATTATAAGAACAGCAAATATTTAGGCAGCTGAGATGTTGAAAAAGTCAAGTGACGCATACATTTCCTTACTTTAAAAACAAATCCATTGTTTATTATTTTCTTCAGCAAGCCCTGAGGATCTCAAGAGCTGAAACCGACAGCTTGCCTGATAATCTTCACACTGCTGTTCTCAGCATATGGCATTTAGCGTGTGTGTATTTGCACTCACAATTGCTCTGAGTAAGCATGAGCTGCAGGTGCACACGTTAGCAGCACTTTGTGTTTTGTTTTTTTTTCAAAGGGTGCGTGCGTCAGTTCTCTGTCGGCAAGTCTTAGTCACGATACAAACACGATATACCTTTTCTCCATTTGCACTCCCTAACACATAGCAGCCCATGATGTGGATGACGTTGGGTTCAGGGTTCAGCTTACTCATCAGCCTGCCCAGCTGCCGCCAGAAACTGCGTTCGGAAGAGAAGTTATGAAATCAATGACAACAGGGTCGAGAGCAGCCCAGGAAATTAGAAAAGAGAGCTTGAAAGAAGGCTGAGGAAAACTGAATTATGCCTCATTGATGGTAAATGCATAACAGCTTGAGTGTGTATATTATGGGTGCAATTTAAAAAAAATATCGGTGACTGAAATAATGTTGCGTTGACTCATAACCCATCTATTTCTGATCCGCTTATCCTCACAAGGGCAGCGTGGCGTGCTGGAGCCTCCCCCAGCTGTCTTCGGGCAGTAGGCTGGGGACACCCTGAACTGTTTGCCAGCCAATCGCAGGGCAAACAGAGACAAACAACCATTCAAACTCGCACTCACACTTCGGGACAATTTATAGTGTTCCGTTAACCTGCCACGCATGTTTTTGGAATGTGGGAGGAAACCAGAGTACCTGGAGAAAACCCACAGAAGCACGGGGACAATATGCAAACTCCACAAAGGAAGGCCGGAGCCGTAATCGGATCCCGCACCTCTGCACTACGGGGCCGAATTGTTCTTCCGTCTATGTGTGCCCTGCGATTGTTTGGCAACCACTTGTGGGTGTCGCTCGCCGACTGCCCGAAGACAGCTGGGATAGGCTCCAGCACGCCCACGACCCTTGTGAGGATAGGCGGATTAGAAAAGGGATGGATGGACATACCCGTTTTTCACAGGACAGCAATATTTCTAATAAACAATTGTACTACTCAAATACAATTTATTAATTTTGCTCCCATGTAAGGTAATTTTGGGATACAGTTTAATATGATGGAAATTTTCTACATATATTCTTTTACGTCTGGAGTTGCTTACTGGATCATATCGTCCTCCTTTTCCACTTTGGCGAAGGTGGCCACTTTATTCTTCAGTAGATACAGATGGCCCGGCCCTCCCTGTGGAAAGATTCATTTTCAAACTCATGACACAGCGGTGTCATCAATCATCTTTGTTGCAAGCAAAAATAGGAATGGAATCTATGATTTGTTTTGATCGCATTCACTACTTCTGACAGTGGGAACCACAACAATTACAGAACTGTATTGCTTTAAACAGGACTTTTTGCAACTGATGGGCATATTTAGACCCCAAAATAACAGTGCTTTTTTTTCAGGGCCAAAAATATATTTCTTGACTGTGAAAGCAAGTGTCGAGCTTGCAAAATCAGTACCTTTGATATTAGCACCATAAAGACAACTGAAATCTGAAAATAGAATCATTTAGGTTAAGAAGATATAGTAGAATAAATTCAGGGGCACAGGGCTAATTTTTCCCCCCCACACATTGTTTCACTGTCCTGGTTGCTCAGTTCAACATAGCTAAGGTCTTGTTAAGTCGACAACATTCTATGTCATGTATGACATGTTATGACCCAATGATGTCACAGAATTCCTAAAATCCTGCCCATCTTGTCACTCACTTGGCAGAAAATGAGCATATTCCAAATTTTGCAGCCTTTTCTGTAGGCAGTCAGCTTCTTCTTGATTTCCTCTGAGTGTCGGAGTATGAATGAGAGACAAGAGAGAGAGGGAAAATCAGAAAGAGAGGGGTGTCACTTTTCACCACTCAAATGATGAAACACGTACATTGTCTGTCTCTTGATAGCATCATGTCAAATAATGAATCATCTCAGTGCTTCAACAACTACAAATATGCCACCTTGTCCTTGCTACCTTCGCACAGCATTGTGCCAAATTCTGAAACCGCAAAACCCGTCATGCTCACCAAGGATGTCGTCAAATGTAGCGTGCTCGTGGTCCTGAAAATAGGAGAGTAACAAGTTCTTATTTCACCACATTTGAGCAGAGAAGTACAAAGAAAGATGCAGATTGTTAAAAAAAAATTAATAAGAACAAATATTGAGTTCAATGAGTGTGAAGTCTTTATATGTAATAAAGTAGGTATAATATATTTTGAATACAGCAATGGCATCCCACGAGTGTTCAGATTCTGAATCTAATTGAATGAATCATGACAAGTTAATGCACTCTCTGCCCATGCACAACATGAGAACAAATACATTTACGTATGAATGAATAAAACCATCATTCAAATCGGTCCAGTCAAGTAACGTCAGCTTTGTTTGAATGCAAACAATCAAGGCGCTGTGAACGCAAATGTCGACAACTTCATCAATTATATTGGCAGAATCACAATTGCAAAGTAATCCTTGTGAGGTTAGAATTATATTAATGAAAACAATTGAATTATCCAAATTCAGGGCATCTAAAATGTGAAAGTTAATATAGACCGGGTGTGTCAAACATACGGCCCGCGGGCCGGAACCGGCCCCCAAGGAGGTTCCATCAGGCCCGCGGGATAATTTAAAAGTGAAAAAAATGCATAAAAGACACGGAATTAATATTTTTAATAAGGTGCAATTCATTGAGTATCCGCTAGGGGGACACACTGTTTTGATCAGAGTAGAAGACATTGTTTTGATCAGAGAAGAAGACACTGAGACAGACCCAACACAGCAGACATATATCAAGGACACGTGAATACTTTATTCTTTCTACATTTAATAGCACTCTCCTTAGTTTGTAAGGTGTAGGCAGGGATTAAATTTTTATATGCACATGTGTAAATGGTTGAAAAATTCCTTTCTTTATAAAACTCATTTAATCTTAAAAGTGCATTACTATATTTTTCAATACCAATTACCGGTACTTTTTAAAGTTTTGTGCCTTTGTACAATCAGTGGGATCAGTTGCAATGCATATGTATGAATGATATAAATCAATTGCACATTTGTCGAAGGAAATCTAAGGTGCTTCATGAAATGTTTTGTAAAAGATATGTTCATTAAATGTCAACATTTTCCGAATGTTCTTGTGCTTCCTTAGACCAAAACAAAGGAAAGACATATTTTGGTTAATTATAGCAGAGTATGGTATAATTTTAATGGTCTGGTCCACTTGATATCTACCGAGGCCATATGTGGCCCACAATGTGAAATGAGTTTGACACCCTTGACATAGACAGCTGTTATAGATGGGATCTTCCCAACATAATGGATTCCTTTTTACCAATACTACGTGATTACAATGGCCAAGGAATCACGTATGGCCAGTTATTATGTAAGTGTTTAGGTTTTTGTCCAAATAAACGGCTTTATTTATTTATTTATTTTTAGAGGGGAGGGGTGGGCGTACTGTGTTATCATCAAAGAGCTGTGCCAATACTTTGACCCCCATATAGTTTATCATGTAAGTTTGGCCCTCAGTAAGTGAATGTGAGTTATTCATTTCCAGACGTGGGCATTCCGTCAAGACTGATGGAAGGTCCGTCAATTCGTTGTGCTGACAAATGACGTGAAACTTAAAAAAAAAATAAAATAAAAATAATGGACAAAACATCGATTGAAGTGGGTTTTTATAGGTTTTTGTACATCACATTGTCAATCCTGACAGACCTTCTGTCATTGACGGACTCCCGTTCAGGTGCACTCAGTGTGTTATATGATTGTAAATGTTGATTGTAAATACTGTGGAATATCTTTGTTTTCGTTTTCGTGATACAAGGCTTGCTTCTTCACTGGAATAGACGGACTGGCGAACGAGGAATGACGGACCGGCAACATTTACTGACATGCCCACCTGTGCTCATTTCAACAAAATCCCATTATAAGCGAATGTGCATCATTGTCAGCTTGAGCAAAGTCTGGCTTGGACTAATGAACGAACGAACGGGTGTGATAGGGTGAAGTTGGATTTTTTTCTATGCGAGAGGCTTGAAATACATAAAATCGTAGCAGTCTAAAATACAAACTTAAAGGCACATTATGACTTAAAGGAAGTTGTGAAAAGCTTTTACTACTCACATAAAGAATTGGAATGATGGAAGGGTCATCCCTACGAATGATGTTCGGAACATATTCAGCCTTTGGAACCTTGGAGGATATAAGCTGAGGGAGGCAAATAAAAATGCAGAGCTAGAGAGGAAGATCACGGACCACTTGGTATGAAGGGAAAAGGCCATCTATGAACCGTAGTCACGCAGTAACGTCAACATTGCTGAAGAGTGAATTCTGATCCTTACAATGATTTTAGGAGGGATGAAATCATCTCCTTCACAGGCTACTCTCTCCATCTCTCTTTCATCCCCCCAATCAGCATCCTCATCCAACCCTTCATTGAGGGTCCCTGATGAGGTCTGGATATCGCCACCTGGTTCAAACACACACACGTGCACAACAACAAAGGGTGAGATGAAAGAAGAACACAAACATGATTAAAGAGTACGTCCATCATTTGATGGAGCTGCACCTGTTGGTTTATTTCGGACTAATGGAGGTGGGAGTTCACAAAAACCTCCCAGACAGTTACAACTAGCATTTACAATGCAAATTAAGTTGAAGGGATAAACATCGGAAGAAAGAGTGTACACTAGTCATATGGGATCAAACAAGCAGTGAATGCAATAATGCCAATTATAATGTGCAAAAGGATGCAGTCGCCCCCCCCCCACCTCGCCTTTGTGTCTTTTGAAAAAAAAAAAAATATATATATATATATATATATATATATACTGTATATATAGATATATATATTTATTATATATATGTGGGTTCAAGTATATTCATGTAAATTCCTGGTTTGGTCTCACTCTTAGTCTGGAATGAAACATTGCTTCGACAATTGGGGTCCCATTCCGTTCTTATTGTCCACCAATACCTCAAATTGAATTCCACCTTGGAGGTTCTACTGTTGCGAGGACACTGAATCACTGTTAAATTTTCAAGAACAGAACACACTAAACTCCACCGCCAAACCACTGAGAATATTTTGGCCAAGAAATGCAAACATTTCTAAAAAAATGATGTTGCCATAGTTTCTCATTACCCAAGTCAGAACTATTCAGACAATATCCGACAAGGTGTGAGCTGCATGAATTTGCAGCCTTGATTTATGGACTATCTCCATGCGTTTGCATTTTAAGTACCGTACCGCGTCAATCTTGTTTGTGTCAGCCCATTTTCATTGTCCTCGTGAAAGATTCGAATATATTCTTCTCGTGTTTGAATGCAGAATAAGTGTCGTCTTTGTCTGTCCATTGGAGGCGAGAGATGGAAAGGGTGCTGACTCACTGTCTCTGGAGTCATGCAGTGAGTCAGGCTTGACAGGGGTGGGGTCACTCCACGAGCGGCTGAAACTCTTGGCTCTGCGATCGGCATACGCTGACGATTACAAGAGAAATTCACATGATCCTCTATCGAGCAAAATCATACCCAGTATTCAGGAAGAAGGTAATAAGTGTCCTGGAGGGTAATTGTCTTTCGTATTTTCAGCTAATGTTGTGTGGTAATTTCATTTGTTGTGTATTGGTTAAAGATTTACTTTTGCAGCATGCGAGCCAATGACAATAGTCATTTAATACACCCATCCATCCATTTTCCGAACCGCTTGATCCTCACTAGGGTCGCGGGGGCTGCTGGAGCCTATCCCAGCCGTCTTCGGGCAGTAGGCGGGGGACACCCTGAATCAGTTGCCAGCCAATCGCAGGGCACACAGAGACGAACAACCATCCACGCCCACACTCACACCTAGGGACAATTTAGAGCGTCCAATCAACCTGCCGTGCATGTTTTTCGGAATGTGGGAGGAAACCGGAGCACCCGGAGAAAACCCACGCAGGCCCGGGGAGAACATGCAAACTCCACACAGGGAGGCCGGAGCTGGAATCGAACCCGGTACCTCTGCACTGTGAAGCCGACGTGCTAACCACTGGACTACCGGGCCTAGTCATTTAATACAAAGCACATTATAGGTCAAAAAGGTAGTCGTTGGTAGTGACTTTCATCTTTGGTGAGTTAATTACATGCCGCAGTGCTGCCAAGCTAGTGTGAGACCACGGCGGGGTCACTACAGCATGGGGTCAGTGGATGCATCAGTGACATTTATTGTGTTTTCTCTCTCTTTCTCACAAACAAATGCACGTATTTTATTTTGCCATACTTTCCGAGAAAGGAAATTCATTCCACAAATTATCCATCCCACTAGGGTTGTGAACAACTAGAGCTTACCACGCTTGAAATAAGAAAATAAGATAAGAATGTAAGAAAACCTTTGTTTGTCTCACAATGGAGAAATTCGCAATTTACAGCAGCAAAATTTGGAGGGAAGAAAGTAGAAAAACATGAAGTATTTGCATGAACAAAAATAAATAAAGAGGCAAGAGTACATTGACACTCAGCCTCTATGGACAATTTCAACTTTCAACCTCAATGAACCTTTTGTGCCAATTTTTGAAATGTGGGAGGAGACCGGTGTACCCAAAGAAAACTCGAAGAAAAGTGGTTCAAGTAGCGATTTCCTCACGGTGATCCAGACATACTAACCGCAATCGATGTCCACATTTGATGTGACAAAATGTTTGTTTTTGTTTTCCCAAAAAGCAAGATAGCTGAAAAAACAGGGAGACGTTTTTCATATTCAGCGGAGGTAAAATGAAAGGGTTGAGCCAATTACTGGCGGAAATCCGACAAATAGAGAGGTTCCTCCCTTAATACATTTCAAGCTGGATGCTTCACCCCTGAAGCGCTAACATGAACTGATATCAGCACCTTCACATGCATAGAACGTTCACTTACTCTGAACCTTCACCCTTCGGCTTCCCACCATCCTAAGGTGTTTGCGGAAATTTCTATCGTGTTTGGGAACAGAGAAAAAATGACACGTCAGGAAGAGGCGGCATGATCAGAGTCAAAAAAATACTGTCAAAACTTTTGAAAACACAGATGAGCACGCAGGTAACGAGCATGCGAAGCTGCAACTGATGGAGAGTGGACAAAGGTGAGTGCACAGTGTACGTTGCTGTATCAAGCCACAATGCAGCGGAAGACCACACGACCATATCGATACCCCAATTTTGGAGACATCTGGCCAATACACTTACAGGACCTGTCATCTGAAAACCACAGTTTTCTACAAAAATATCTCACTTTGGGGAAGAATAAAGATTCAGGTGAGGACAAGTTAAAGTCAAACCCTAATTCCTGAATAGGTAAAGTAAGGTAGGTAGGTAAGTCTCATGATGTATGTTTGTACAGCTCAAGTAGGGTCAAATGTTAAGGGCTAAATATTGGGTGTACGTGACACAAACACAGACAAACGACTATGTCAAGCGGTTTCAGTAACCCTGCCAAAATTACAGTCACAAGAAGTAGACTTTACGTCTTAAGTGTCAATCCATGAGGTCCCATCAAACAAATGTGACACTCAGACAATAAAACTGACGTGTGCGGAAATGTTTGTGCTTTCCTGGGTGTCTACCCGAACAGTACTTTACCTGACTTCAACAATATCTGTGATTTCTTTTTGTTTTATCACAACGGCAACACTTGAATCAAGTAAGAAACTACAAAGTACTTGAGAAGCGAGAAATGAACCAGAGGGTCTGCCTTAAGAGGTTTACAAATGGAACCATATGTGGCCTTAAAGTGTTTCATTATTCAACATGACGTCCCTGAGTGTGATTGTTCAGTGCTGTGCAAGTTAAACTCAAACACGAACATATTTGTCAGTCAGGTCTGATTCGTCTTTCTCAGTTTGAGTTACTATGATAGAACAAAACGGGAGATTTCACAATTACTGAAATCATCGACAGTAAATTTGAGAAAATTAAAAAGCTCCATGGCGCACAAGCAGGACTACTGACATCCTTGAAACTCAAGAGATGGGATGACATGCATTCCTCTAAGGCATAGGTGTCAAAGTCAGGTCCTGGAGGGCCGCTGCCCTGCATGTTTTCCAAGTCTCCCTGTTGCAACACACCTGATTCAAATGAACAGGTTCAATGTCAGGTTTGCGCAGAGCTGGCTGATGATCTAATCATTTGAATCTGGTGGTGTTGCAACAGGGAGACTTGGAAAACATGCAGGGCAGCGGCCCTCCAGGACCTGACTTTGACACCTATGCAGTCTAAGGAATCAACCTGTTGCATTTTTGCAATCACAAAGACTGACGGATAGTCGAATATGAGTTTGTAATTTATTTTGTTATTCATTGGAAATATTGTGGCATGACCATAAAAGAAAATCACCCCAATTACTTTGTGAGTACTTTTTGAAAACCAAATCCATTTAAATTTGATCTTTGTTTTTTTTTTTTTTGTTTTGTTTTTTTGTAATTCTTAGACATTGTGCTGCTACTCTATATAGTTAAAGGCATTCCATGTCAGTGCTGGCTGAGGGAGTCGTGAATGCAGAGCCTAAAATAGATCCTCCCCTCCTCTGACTCATGCCTCTATCAGTCAGCAAACACTTTTTACTGAGTGACAACAGCTTTTAAAATCACTTCACAACCACACAGCGAGTCTGGTGTCAAATTCATGCCGGTGTGTGTGCAAAGTATCTCCTGTGACCTTTGCAGCAAAAAAAAAAAACGTCCTTGCATATTGATGCAGGTATAAATTGTAAATCTGAATGAGGTGCACCTCTCTGTTAAAAGCCTGGTATTTCGAAGTCTGATCAGGCACTCACACATGAGCTCACACAAACAGGCACACAAAGAAAATTTTCCCTTGCCTGGTTTAAAATGTTGAAAGACAACTTTCTCTCTGACGCATACGGTCCACTCTCAAACACAGATGGCAAGAACCCCAACACGAAGCATTAAGTAAAGACACTGAGTGAATTCCTTGAACCACAGTTCCACCAAGTAGTCTGCTTCAGTTCAATTTGTCGCGCTAAATCCTTGACTGGTCAGTGGACAGCATCAAAGCTGGAAATAGCTGCATCAGCTATGGACAGTGATGTCCTGTTCGGTGTTTGACAGTCAGTGCCCTGATCTAAACCCAAAACAGCATACCGTATTTTCCGCACTAAAAGCCTTCCATTTTCTTAAATGCTCACAGTGCGGATTAAAATCCGATGCACCTTGTGTATGGTTATTACGGTAATATGCGGACCCCAAAATGGCTCCTTGCTAGACACGAACTGTACTTACAACGCAGAGTTCAAACTTAAGGCAATCGGGTTACGCAGTTGAACACGGAAATAGAGCGGCGGCAAGAGAGTTCAACGTTAACGAGTCAATGTTACAACTTGCTGTTGGTTAAGTGAATTGTATCGCTCCTTTATTAAACAAGTTTTACTGACATCTGATCGTTCTGTTGGCATTTCCTTCAGTGTAGCTCCATCTAGTGGATGCATTGTAGATTGCGTCTTATAATGCGGTACATCCAATATATGAAAAAAATTACGAAATAGGCCATTCGTTGAAGGTGCGCCTCATAATCCAGTGCGCCTTTTAGTGTGGAAAATACAGTTTGTTTGTTTTTTTATGTACGAAAAAAAGACCAAAGGCAGCAAGACCCACAAACAAGCGAAGAATGAAGGCCAGGAAAAGCATTTCAAGGAGAGACATTTCCTGGGTTTTTATCTAAATATTCAAAATTAGATATTACTTCTAAAACATTCACTTGTCCAAATATATCTCAAATAAAATTGTTAAATGCCACATTTGGGCAAAGCTGAAAGTCTGTACTTGTCTACAAAATCATGTCTTGAGTATATGAATTCAAATCTCTTCCATTTTATGCTACACAAAGGCCAAAAGTACACCAACAATGGCAAAGTTGTCCCGTGTCAAGTCCCGTAGAAGTAAATCAACCTTTCTGAATCTTAAATGTTATGATCAATATTATGGCATGACTTATGTCACTAATGTTCCCTTCACCAATTTCAAATGATCTTTAATTGTCAAGAAAGTTCTTTGAAAGATACACACTGCTTTTGAAATCTGATCCAATGTTCTTGAGCGGGCTTTGAAAAGAAAGTCACATTCATCCATTATCTAAATCGCTTTATCCTCACGAGGGTCGCTGGCGCGCCAGAGCCTATCCCAGCTGACTTCGGGCTATAGGTAGGGGACACCCTGAAGTGGTTGCCAGCCAAACGCAAAACCACAGTGAATTCTCCTTCTTTCGTATTTGACTTTACAGGTGTTCCAAGACTGTAGTAGCTCATCACACACGGGATATCTTTTAATGATGTGCCAATGTTTTGAATTAATAATAATACTACTACTGCTACTACTAATAATAGTAATAACAATAATAATAATGATTATTATTATAATGACGATGATGATTATTATTACTAGGCAGCATTAAAAAATCAACATTGTTTCTTTCGGGAAAGCGGAAATCCATATTTCCTAGGCAAGAAGATGAGTTTGTTGTTGTGCGACAGGGTTGTTGTTCAGCGGACGGTTTAGCTTTACACAGGACAGGACAGGAAAGCCAGGACAGGGTACCTCTCGATCACGGTGGCTGCATCCTGCTCTCTTTTCCGTCTCTTTTTCTCGGCAATGCCCCGGAAAGCCCTGCCAGAATGTCAAAGTGTTAAGCATGTACCGGGAGAAGGGTAGGGGGTAAAATTACGCTTCAACACGACCTGATTTGATGAGTTTTTCTGTCTGAACCAAATCGAATTCAAGGGTTAAACGTGTGAGCTGAGCTTGAATAGCTTCGTCATTTTGCTTTTAAGAGCAAAGTGAATCATTATAGGTCGTATCGAGGTGAATGAAGTTCTTAGAGTTATTTATGGATCGGCGAAAGTTATTGCAGAATGCACATTTCATACAGTACGGAAACACACCCACACACACACACTTGGAGGACCACAACACAAGATAGCAAAGAGACATGTTTTTAACTTAGAAACTAAATTTCAAGTTTGCCTTCTCAATATTATTATTCCTCGTGAACCACTTAGTTGATCACTTACTGGTATTGTCGATTGATAACCCGGAATTTTAGACAAGATTGAATTGGACCAAACCATTTGAAGGACTGCGCATCTTGGTCAGTAAGCACTGTCATTTGACCCTAAAGAGGACAGCAGTGGCTCTGTCATGATGTCAAACAGAATGAGCAGCAAGTGGCACCGTGTATCAAATATCAAATCATACCCGGCAGTCAGGTTTTGACTGACAAGAGCCACCAATGCACAAGAAATGTCTGTACAGTGAATATTATCACTGCCCAGCCCGTGAAAAGACCTTCTTTTCTCCACTGAATGCAAACAATATATCTTCCTCATGCTGTTTGTTTGTTGTCAAGCAAGTTTCATTTTACATACAAGAATGTCGCCAGGACTCGAAGATTCTCATCAGATTGTCACAAGAATACAATTATTTCTACATGATTTCTAGATTCATCGTGTTGGGTTTAGTCCTGTTTCCTACATACAGTTCATCTTCTCGTATCCATCAGATGTAGCGACGATTTACTGAAGGTGGCAATGGGTGTTTTTTCAAACAAGCAAATATGTGTTCTCAACATTACATTACATGCATCATCATGAATATTCTTTTTCATACCAGGACTGAGTATGTACATTCCACCTAACGGTATCACTGTGGCATTTCTTGACTTATTTGTAATGTATAAAGTGTATTACAATTTTGCTGATTTATTTTGCCAATTGTGCACCGTTGTTTTCTGATGGTAATACTCAGTCCAGCAAACAATGTGGTTCAAGAGGACAAAGGAAAGCGAATAGCACAGAGGTACAAGAGGCAATCATGGAGGGAGGGGAAAAAAAAGGTTGAAGATGCGATACTTGAAGTGAAACAAACAAGATGCCAAATATGCAGAGTGTGGGTGTGTGAAGGAATTACTCACGATATTCTACAGTCGTGATTTGGAAAGCCGCCACAGAGAAAGAAGTGGAAGAAGACAAGATTTAAGGTAAGCCAGAAGCACAGCCAGCCAAATATTCAGTAGGTATCAGTTGAACTGCATCATGTGACAGCTCACAGGGGAGTTCGCGTACGGCATGATCCCTCACCCAAATATTTTTGCTGAGCCACTCGAGCGGAAAACAAGAGTGTCTTTACATACCCCATCTTTCATATAGGGCACTAAAGTACATCAACAAATTACATGTGATCATAATATCACAATAAAATGTAAAGGAAATCAATATATTAAAACTTCACATTTTAGAGTGCCATTTTATTGCGGGCCACCAAAGGCCCGCTTGTGCTATAATCCAGTTTTTTAATCAGCAGACCTGACAGGAACTTGATCGAAAAATGATACACATTGAGGGAGAAGAAATGTAGATTCTATGCTGTACTTACGCTTGCATGGTGGTAGTTGCTGTCTGAAAACTCAACATATTCTCTTTGGGGAACCAGCTATCAGAACTGTCTTCTGAAATCACAAATATTAGAAAGTAGAATAACCACAAGTGAGTTTTACTGAAGTGCATAAGGCTCTTTAACGAAATAAGCAGTTTTTCTGCATTAGTTGAAGGTATACCGTATCATCTGACCTTCCAATGATTACCTTTTCCAAGGACAGCTTTCATGTAATATAGTTATGAAAATGTAAATCCATCCGTCCGTACATTTTGCTTCACTTGGAGAGTATATAAGTTAAATTTGGGCAGGACCCACCCTGGATTGAGATTCAAACCATGAACCTCAAAACTTTAAGGAAGACCTGGTCACCAGTAGGACCTAGTGTTGCCAAATTGGAAAATCATTCATCCTAAATATAGATAAATATCGATAAACCTCAGATAAACACATAACATACTCGATCTGTTGTGATTCATGAAGCAACTCCTTAGCCAAAATGCAGAAGCATTCTGAAAACAACTACAGTACTTCATTCGTTTGTACTTCAAGGAGTTATTGCTACAAGCATTTCCAAGTGTTTCAATAACGGGTTCAACAACTTTTTCTAGACACTACTTCTGCATTTCTGGTCCTAAGTCAGGTCAGATAGTCACTAGCTTTCTTGCAATGCTGAACTGAATAAACAGCATAGAAAATGAGTGAATAGATTACTACCTATAATTATTTGACCCATCATGACTTCTAACATGCATTTACCCCTGTCATCAGTAGATGTTCTTTCATCACTGTACATCCTCTCCAGTTTCTTATGGTGCTTCCTCCCATTCCGTGGTGAGGTATCCAGGTCCAAGGAGCGCTGGCTTTGACACGGGGCACGAATGCAGGCCACACAGTCTGGAGTGCTGTCATCTCTTGAACCTCTTTTCCTCATGCCCCAATCTCGTATATTACTAGCACTGTTAGAGCTCTGCAGTGACTGAGATGAAGACAAAGGCCCTCCACGATTCTGGCGGCCATGGTAACTGCGGTGATGGCTACTACGGTTGTGGCTACCCCGGGTTGATGCAGATGATCGCTGGTCGGGGTAAGATGAGTTATCGTATTGCGCTTGGGAAAGTGGGTCATCCTTGCCACACTTCAGCACCTCCAATTCCAGGCTTTCCTCACTGCCTTGGCCCAGAGTCATCCTCACCTCTTTTGTGATCGTGTACACCCTAGCTGGCTTCACTGTCACACTACCCTGTGCTTCTCTGGCACTTGGTGGGTTCTCTGTGGAGAGGCTTCGCTCAGCAGAGAGTCTACGTTTAGAAGGTGCCTGAGCTTTGAGTGGGTTAGCCTGAGGTTGGGCTTGTATCTGGGCACTACGATTGGATTGTCCAGCCTTGCTTGATTTTACTATGGGTAAAGAGTTGCTCTGTGGTGGCAGATTGTTGTTGTACGAGTGACTGGCGTCTGGACAGTCGCAGGTATGGCCAAGGAAGGTGTCAGACAACAGATGATCTACAGAAAAAAAAAATGAAAATGAGAATGGAAAAGTCAGTGGATGCTATTTAAAGATAAAAAAATAAATCTAATGGCTGACTACAATTTTATTGTCCAGGTGTTTTAGGGTTGACTACAAAGAAGTCCAGGATTCCAATATTCTAAGCGAAAATGGAAAATGTAAGAGAAAATGGAGTTGGTCTTCAGCCAAACAACATAACAGCAACTTTCCTTCTGTAAGATTTAGGAATGGGACATTGGGAATGTTGTCCATTCACCCAGAGTAACATTTGTGAAGTCTAAGGTCACTAATGTTCAATGAGATGGCTTGGTTGACAACATGTTCTAGTTGATCTCAAATGTGTTGAGGGAAGACCTCCTTGCTTTGTTAACATTCCATTCATTAAAAGTGGCATGAATGGTAACATTTTATGGAACAACTTGCTGTCCGAAGTGGGGGGGAAACAAAACATTTAATTCAGGTGAAACAACATGGTCTAATGACCTCACCTACCTGCTCTGTTGCGGTTCTCTGAATTTGTATTGGACAAATATTCTCCAAATGCTCTGGCAGCCCTGTTAAGACACGAGAAGTACACATGAAATAAAATGAAGTGTGCAACTAAAAAGAAATCCCCTTTATCAAAGATGGAGCGAAACCCCGGGCATGTCCACAGACAACAGGCCCTGAATGGCAGTTGCACGTTGACCCAGCACAGAAATGATTATCACCTCTGAGGCTTCACAACACCTGCTCATGCTGGAACTTAGTGCCCTGGGAAGAGTAGATTGGGCAAGCTCCGAAACAGGCTCGGCTCTTCTGGATAACAGGTACCTTACATATTAGTGAAGCCACAGCCAACTTAGTGCATAAACCTAATTTGGTGCCGGAAACTCTTAACAGAGCATTGTGGGCCACATAAGCCAAATTTCTAGAGAACAGAGCTTGACTCTTGGCCTGTATCAAATACAAAGCTGCTGGATGCGCGTCAGAGAAAGTCCACATGTATCATGAAACATGTTTCCAAGACACACCACTATAAGAAAGCCCGACTTGAATTTGTTTTCCAAAAATGTATTTTGCTAAAAATTGAATGATGTTGTGAAAACTATTACCGGTATGTATATTTGCCCCTTTTAACTGAACTACGTTGTTGCTCCTCAAATATCTTGAAATGAATTTGCTGTTCACAATTATTTGTCACTTTATTTTGATCTAGAATTTTATTTAGATTGTCCAGTTGACCTTCCCACAGTCAAGGACACATCCCGCAAATAGTAAAGGTCACACAGGCACGCAGGCACGCACAGGCGCACGTGTACAAAATCACGTGATTAGTCAGACTACACAGGTCTAGTATTCCAATAGGTAGATTCTTACACAGTTGTACTGAGCAGCACACATACAAATAAATAGGTTACACCTGCACTGTACGGCAGGCTGTCGACAAGCACTCAAACATAAATCTCCTGGGGCTCCAGTCAAATGGAATAGCCGTGTTGACGCCGTAGCCTATATGCCTTCTTGCTATGACACTCTAAGTAATTAAATATGAGGCCGCACGTGCAGCGGCGGCATTTCCAGTGAAGACTCCCCTCCCGGCTTGGATGAATCGGGGGGAGAAGGAGGCAGGACACGGGGAAGAAAATGCAATCATCCTTAATCTATCTGCATGACTCAGAGCACTTCTTATAAAAAATCCATATGCTAGCCTCTGAAGAGAGTGATGTCAACATGTTCACAGCCCAGTTCACAGAGGACAAAGCAAAGCAATGTTCAAAGTCAGCCCTGGACTTGATGAGTTTGTCTTGTCCTGAATACAATGTCACTTTCCTGCCAGACAGTTTGAAATATTAAACGTGAAGTGGATCTACAAAGTACATGACACGGCAAATGCACAAAAATATACAAAATCCCACGGTATGGGATGTATAGAAGACAACTGATTTTGTTTGTAGATGCTGACTGGTTGACAGATCAGACAATAATTCATCTCTTCGTGTAAATTGAATCATACAAATTGGCTCATGAAAAAGAGAATCATGAACTCCGTTTGAACCAAAAGCTTATTGTCATCACTGAATCTGTTCAATTGAATCACATGGCTGTGAGTTTCCCTTCCATTTCAGCACTTAGTCCTTGGCGAACGGCACACAAAAATGAGGAAACACAGTACTACCGACATACTAGTGTGATGAAACTGTCCGATTGTGCCTCATCTTGCTATGGCTGAGTGCAGCTGTACGATCAGCAGCTCTGCCATGTGCTTTTGGATTTTTTTTTTTCTACTGCATGTTTTCAGCCATGTGACATGGAGGGGGAGGAGGGAGCATAAGAAATACGGTGACAAGCGTCTATAAGACCGAAATAGAAAGTAAGCGCCGAGTGGGAAGTGGGATGATGATAAGAAAAATAAGCAAGGAATTTGTATTAAACAAGAAGAGAGACGATAGATGAAGACAAAGATCCAAAAAATGGATAGCATTATGTGCATGGGAGGTACTCAAATGAGGTTAATATGATTACTCGTCCACATTATTGTGGAGAAGAAGGACAAGTCAATGTATACGCTGAACAGTGTGGCGTATAAATGCCTCCCAGTGGGAGACATTAATGAGCAATGAATGGCACAAAGCTGGAGGGGCAAATATAGGAGCCTCCGTTGGAATGAAAGAAGGGACGGGGATTTTTGCTTTTGTGAAGAGTTTTGTGTTTGTTTACATGAGGTGCTTTCATGGTGGGGGGGGGGGGGGGTGATGCTTTCATACAACGGTACTGTATACAAACGCACAAGGTACAGAGCGCTTTAAAGGAGCCTGAAACACGTAACAAATGCAGTGCAGTCTTATTTAATGTAAGCATACTACACAGTACAAGAGAAAACATTGTTTGCTTTCACTTCAGTTGAGCAAATCTGAGATATTATATTATATAGATAATATAGATATCATTCTTAATTATATTGGTAGGATTTTTATCCCAGTTGTCTTCGGGCAGGAGGCGGGGGACACCCTGAACTGATTGTCAGCCAATCGCAAGGCACACATAGACAAGAGACCATTTGCGCACACAGACAATCACATCCCATTAGCCTGCCATGCACGTTTTTGGGAGGAAACCGGAGGAGCCAGAGAAAACCAACAGAGGCACGGGGAGAACAAACAAACTCCACACACGAAGGCCCAAGCACCTCTGCACTGTGAGGGGGACTTGCTATCCACTAGAAGGAATATATCCATCCATCCATCCATTTTCCAAACCGCTTTATCCTCACAAGGGTCGCGGGGGTTGCTGGAGCTTATCCCAGCTGTCTTCGGGCAATAGCCAGGGGAACCCCTGAACTGGTTGCCAGCCAATCGCAGGGCACACACAGACAAACAACCATCCATGCTCATACTCACACCTAGGGACAATTTCGAGTGTTCAATCAGCCTGCCATGCAAGGTTTTGGAATGTGGGAGGAAGCCAGAGTACCCGGAGAAAACCCACGCAGGCCTGGGGAGAACATGCAAACTCCACACAGGGAGACCGGAGCTGGAATCGAATCCGGTACCTCCGCACTGTGAGGTCGACGCGCGAACCACTGGAGCACTGGGCCGCCTTAGAGTGATCAATCAACCCGTTATGCATGTTTTTGGAACGTGGGAGGAGTACCTGGAAAAAAAAACCCCACGCAGGCATGGGGAGAGCATGCAAACTCCACATAGGAAGGCCGGGCGGCCGGATAGAAACCCACGACCTCTGCACTGTGAGGCGGACGTTCTAAGTTGACCATTGTGCCACCCTTACAGTATAATGTTACAGGTTTTAGATTATATCAACATTATATTCAATGGGCAGGTAAGTAAGCAGGCAAGAAGGAAGGAATGGAAAGAAGGAAGGAAGAAAGGAAGCAAGGAAGGAAGGAAATAACAAATTAATATGTCCACCATCCAAGCTCTCTACTCGAAGCACGGCATTGTGCACAGCTTTTCCTTTCAGGTGCTTCCATTTGGCCAATGGGTCAAACGAGTTGAAAGTCTCGTATCACCAGGGCAGTCCCTCACATTAGAGTCAAATCCACATACACTCCACGGTCTTCCCCCACCAAGTTTGCTTTACTCTGTGGCGTTCATAAGTTTTGGACTTCTTCATCTTTTGACAGCAAAACCAGTTTTTTGATCATCTGCTTCGTCGGCGAGTTCATCAGCTCATTCCCTCTGATAGTATTCGCTACATGAGCCAGACCTAGTCTTTCTGCCGAGGTGGCTATTGAACCAGAGATCATCCATACATCCGCCAAGTCTTGTGTCTTGTCCAGGGAAACCAAGACAACGAACGTCTTTGTACAACGATGAGATCAATTTCAGCTGAACTTGATGGAGAAACACCATTTACAAACCTGCCATGGAGCGACTCCCCAAGGAGTGGGGTGCAAAAAACTGCATGCAAAACATCTCATCCAGTTTGCATGGTATGAGGTTGGACAAGCATTTCTGCAGACGGCCCAGGGTTTCAAATGGGGAGACAGAGAGGAGATTTGGCGAAACAACACAGCCAAAGCTAGCCAATCATCAACCCTAATGTACCGCATGTCATGGATCATGTCATGTAAAACAGCACCTCAAACTAATATCAGGAGTTTCCAAAATACATTAATTTCTAATGCCATAAATTCATATTTGGGTAAATGAATTAAGTGTAATTAGATGGAAGGATGGGAAGCTAGATCAAGAGTGAGAATGCCTTCTTTGGGGTGGGGTAGGTGGGGTTAAGGATACAGTAGAAATCCGTGGTGAGACATTTTTCTTTAATTTTTCATGTTCCCAAATGTCATTTAAATAAAACAATTGCTTCAAGAAAGTTCCATAAAAGCCCAGGACATAACTTGCATGACTGCCCCGACAAAAAATCCACCCCAAGTCATACACACATTAACCTCTTTAACCTTCAACTCCAGTCTTCACTTAATCCTTTCAGTGCATAGGGCCAGTATCAAGACTATACATCCTCTTATTAGCATTACAATGACACTTTCTACAAAGGATACAATGTCATGCCAAACCAGTCAATATTCCAATATATTGTCATTACATTTATCCTTTCATGGCCATTATGTTACGAGTATTTGACCCCCAACAGGTAAGTCGATGAGGTCAACGATTTACATTTGGAGAGCTATTCCAACGGCGGCCACATAACTTAAAATGTTACCAAAGGAAGTGCTGTAGTCTACAGTGCTGTATCACAAATCTAAAGTCACAAAAAATAAATATTCGTCTCAAAAATAAACATTTTTGAGGGCATGCTAAACTATCATATACACAAGTTTCCGTTTCGTGAAACTAACACTTGCATGTAAGTAAGAACAATGATTTGTTCTTCCGATGTCTTTCAGTGCACCATCGAATTTTAACTCTGTGGGAGAATATTGAAGTTGTTGGGGGCCTGGGTGCATGAGCTGTAAATACAGAGAGCACACAGCGCCATTTGTAGACATTCTCAACCAATTGTCCACATCTTCCGCAGGCTCATGTTTGAATTTTCCACTCTGCCTGGTGTGGGACTCTACATGGTACAGCAATGTGTGGGAAAACTACTTCCATCCATCCATTCATCCATCCATCCACCCATCATCTGTACTGGTTATCCCCTCTAGGGTCGCAGGTGCGCTGGGACCTATCCCAGCTGACTTTGGAAGAGAAACCAAGTACACCTTGAGCTGGTCATGCAGGTTGGGTTATGTGTTTATATCTTCAATAAATCAATCAATCAAGCTGGTGACCGGAGAATCGCAGGACACATGGACAAAAAAGAAAAAAACAATGAACTCACATTTATGCCTATAGAAAACAGAGTTTTGAATGAACCTAGATTCCACGTTATGGGAATTTGGAGGAAACATCCAAACTCCACACGGAAAGGCTGACGCACGGATTTGAACCCACAGTGTTACCGCGAGACAAATGTGCTGACCAATCATCCACTGTATTGCCCGAAAAAAAAGCTTTAAAAGAGAAAAGTAAAAAAAATAAAAAATACTAATGTTAAAGCTGGGTGACAAAAGCTACAAATGTTACTGATGTTTCCTTTGCACCACTGCACTCCTTAGAAGCCCTTGTTTTTGGAATTTTTCAAGAGATAAAATAACAAGGTACTGTATATAAAAACTTATCTCATTATTTTTCCATGCAAAATGCCCAAGTTTTATGCACAGTATTACGCAGTTGAAATTCACAAGGATGTGTGACTGGGCGGCTGTGGCTCGGTTGGTATAGCCGGTCGTCAACTGGCTTGAAGGGTCCGCTGTTCAAATACCGGCTCCAACGGTCTGCAATTAGAATGTCCTGAACTCTAAATTGTCTCCATGTCTCCTTGTAAATGAAACCTGCTCTGAAATGCCTTATCTGGTTGTCAGAGATTTTCTCGGACAAAGTTAAAGAAATGACTCGGCACACGGGAGAATTGTCTTCGATATCGGCGGGAGCGGATCTCTGAGAGCGAACGACGGTTAGTTGCTCCGATGATACACACTCGGCTCCCTCTCCGCCGGTTCGAACTTTTATTGCAAAATACAAGAAAGACGCTGCCCCAGAGATTTGCATACCGCGCCCCCCGCCCCGGCCCCTCGGTAATGATCTGATCTACCCGAATACACAAGTCACAGACTTTGCTGATGACGAATGACCACCTGGGCGCGACAGCTGTTCCCAAACTGTCTTTTGGTATTCAACAACTCTTTGTTCCCAATTTGTTCATTCCCACTCTGTGATTGAATCTAGCCTTCTTCCATCTGTTCACCCCCCCTTGCTTTGACGTGATTACTCAAGAAAAGGCCCTCCGCCCAAACGGCCGATGCCTCTGCGCTGAGTATGTCCAGACATGCCCAAATTAACCGAAACCTTAAACATGATACAATTTTGTTCATAGATTTCTCTATCACTGGTTCACCAAAGAATACCGACAGTTTGATTTCTCAGAGAAAAGTGAGCTCTTCTCCTGCCGTTCACAGTAACAATACATGAGTATCCTTCAGAGGCTTTGATTGGAACACTGACTGGGATTCAAAGACACCACCATGTATTAATTGCCATTAAACCTTTAATTATTTGTCAGTGACGGTGCAGGAAAAACTGTGGAACACATTTTCCTGAAATGAAGTCCGTAAATAACGTAGACTACGAATCTGTGAGATGCTTCTAAAAGTATCAGGGGAAAAAAAAAAACATTCAGACACAGAGGCACTAAGGTAATATTACCATGTCCTTTGCCTACATTTGTTTGGCCAATTAGCCAAGCTGTTGAGAGGGCCGACAAATGAATTTGAAATGAATACAAGCCGCACACACGACAGATTCAAGGCTTCTTCAGGCCGGTTGCGAGTTCACAAATCAAAGCGCATTCGAGTCGGCTTTTAAACTGAGAACACACTGTTCTGACACAATGACCTTTAGTTGCAGTCCGCACCAATTCAAAATGAAATGTTGTTACAATTAGTGCAAGTCCACTGAGACCAGCTGGAGGTTATTACTTTTGTCAGTGAACAAATACAAATCAAAATTACTGCACGTTACAATATACATTACATAGAAACAACCTAAAATATAAATTTGGTTTGTAAAGGTAGCTTACTTCGGTTACTTGGCTTTTCTCTGGGATGGTTTACTGCACTTTGGAAGCTCTCAGTCCTGTAAAAGGTACACTAATCCAAATTTTCTACTTTATTTATTTTTTTAAACCAAACCAAAAAAAAACTTTTAGTAGAGGTTTAATGATTGCATAGAAATCTCATAAATAAACGTGACTGCCCCTGTTAGCCTGAAACTAGAGGGTAATTTAAATATTATTTCATATTTGTCAGCAGGCACTCTACGCTTATTTCCTTTCTGCTCTTTCAAATTGCGGTAGAAGTTGAACCGTTTTCCACGACGACGTTTGCATACCCGTCAACTCATACGGTTTAGCCATAGTTCATACGGATTTTGTGGTGAATCTTACGTATATGGCCGTATCGCACAAATCATACGGATTCTGAAAATTTCCGTTTTTTGTTCCCCCCCCCTAACGGGTAGTTCCGTTTGCTTTTGCCCAGAATGGTGCTCGTCTACTCGAATGCTTTCATTTCCGGAATACAACTCTGAACACAGTAATGTCACTAAGTAGAATGACGATTAGACATTAACCGGACATTGTATTATGGAGATGTACGATAAATATCATTGAACATTTGGGGTTTTCTGCCGTTATTTTGACATATAAAATGCTTTGGTATGTTATAAGGATTTTTTGCTCTTTATAAGGATTTTTTTTTTGGTAGTTTATACAGGTTGGCGCTCCGAAAAGTTGACAGGTATGCGTTTGGAACACGGCGAGCGAGCAGTCCAGTCAGTCCAAATTATTCTCTGCTACGGTACAATATTCTTCAATGCATATTTAAATGTGAGGAGGGTTTTCTTTTAGTCCGGCAACTTAAAAGTGAAACACACACACACACACACACACACACACACACACACACACACACACACACACACACACACACACACACACACACACACACACACACACACACACACACACACACACAAGAGGCGCGTCTATTATTTCACAAGTCTCGACCACATGTTTTTCCAAGCATCACTTGAAGCTCTCATACTCACTCGCAACGTTCTGCAGCAGTTCACACACGGTACAGCTTTATTTTAATTAAATGAGCTCACAATTGTGGCGACTCACCGAACTTTTGCGGCCACGGATGATATCGCATCACTCCTCAGATTCTTCCTTTTGGACGCCGCAGTTCCCATGCTGAAGTGGACACGAACCGAGGAGAAAGCGCGGACCATTCCCCACTGTTCGACGAGAGAAATTAACAAGAACAAAACAAAAAAAAGAAAAGGGGAAAGACAATCGGTCACAATTTCAAGTTTTCGTATTTGACCTAATTTACGCGTAGTAGCAGCTGCAGTGCTGCGAACTGGGAGAAGAGCCGCGTGCGAGAGACGTGATGCTCAGCTCTGCACTCACGTACCCACCAGTCCGGAAAGGAAGTTAGGACCATATATGGAAGAGCAACCCGCCTGTCTCGTGCGCACGTGCACTGGTTGGGCGTGGGCAGAAGCTGAGGAGGATGTCAAAAACAAAGGTACCTTGACATGACTGACGAATCGAATTGAGCAAGCTTTCAACTCAATTTGCTTCCATATCAAATCAATATTCCCCACTGAAATGTCATGGATCACTACTGATTGCAAATTGCGGCTCTCAACACAACGAAAAAAAAAAAAGAAATCCAGGTTAAAAAAAAACATTTCCAATCCCAATTCCAATGAAGTTTGGACATTGTGTAATTTGCAAATCATGAGTGTGGGCGTGGATGGTTGTTCGTCTCTGTGTGCCCTGCGATTGGCTGGCAACTGATACAGGGTGTCCCCCGCCTACTGCCCGGAGGCGGCTGGGATAGGCTCCAGCACCCCCCGCGACCCTAGTGAGGATCAAGCGGTTCGGAAAATGGATGGATGGATGTTCACCTTGGATTGAATCGAATACACTACAAAGACAGGATATTTAATGTACAAACCGATAAACTTTGTTGTTTTGAGCAAATAATCATTCACTTAGAATTTTATGGCTGCACCGCGTTCCACAAAAGCTGGGACAGGGTCATGTTTAATCAACACTATTACATCACCTTTTCTGAACGCCATTCAATAAACGTTTGGAATCTGAAGACACTCATTGTTGAAGCTTTGTAGGTGGAATTCTTTAAAAAAAAAAAAAAGGATTTTATTGAGGTATGTATCAAAATGAAGTGACATGAAATTAAAATGCAAACAAAATATATGGCGATGTAACCATTCTCTGATGGGTTACTGTAATTTTATCGGAATTTGTTAGCAACCTGATTGTCAACCTGAATGTGCATTATTTTTCTGGCTCAGTACAGTACGAACCACTGGACCACTGGGCCGCCCACTATTTATTATGAACTGCTATTTATTAGCAACTGTTATTTATTTGTTTGGACACTTTTTCAACTAAATAAAATGAATGATATCCGTGTGTCTAGTTTCTGTATCACTTTGATCTTCGCGCTTGTGTTTTCCTGCTCGCAGTGCAATCCTGGTCTATAATAATCTTTTGAGTGAACATTGATGCCCACTACTTTTCCAAATGCATTGTTGGTAATTTTGAGTGCCCTACATTTATCCTCCTTGGACATTCGGACAGCCTTATAAAATGGAGGAATCCCTTAATAGCACACTAAATAGGGACTGGTGTGCACACTTGGAAACAGCCCCGGGCTTTCACGATGACATTACATTAGTTTAGCAATTAGCATAGCTTCTCCGGCTTTCCCTAAATTTATTACTCCTCATAATCCCTTTGTGAAAAAGATTCTTGTAAATATTGTACCTTAACTCGCTAATATTTTCAAGGTTGATGTGCACATAAGCACAAGTGGGCATTGTCAGTCGGGTGAGTATGTCAGTGACCTTCCGTCAGCGTTTCAGGCCGTCCCGGTCCGTCCGAGTCGTCGGCAACAGCCGTACAGTGTTGAAAACGCACTTACTGATACAATGTCTCACGCAGGTGTTGCACACCTGACACAGCCAAATACAGGAAGAATGAAAACTAAAATGTTGTACCTTTCATTCCCACAGACCTCAATGACATGTGTCGCATATTGTCTTTATTTCACCAATCATAATAATATTTCCAAACTATTTTTTATGGGCTTTAGTTTCTTCCAGGCCTAGTACAAGATCAATTAGCACCTTGAAATGCAAATGCATTATCTCATGCCTCCTCCTTTCCTTTTTCAGGGTGAACCCGTTCAGCCACACAAATCATCTCAAGCCACTGAATATATCAGCGATTTTATTTTCTCTTGGATTGTAAAAAGCAAGACAGAGGTGACTCCAGAACAAGCTGATGGATCCTGGCCTGTGCAATACATGTGCAGAATAAAGGTGGTGGTGGTGGGGGTGGGGGGGGGGGTTGGAGGAGGGTGATAATAATTGTAACCTTCGTCAAGGAGACGAGATCCAATCCAATCTCAATAAGTCAGCAGTTGGCATGTGATTATGAGTGGCCAATTAGATACAAGTGCCCTCCCTCCACAACGCCTCCTGGTGATGGATCGGGTTCCACTGAACACACCCAACACTTAGTTTGTGACCAATAATGGTGAGAGATCGGATCAGAGGACAGGATGGTCGCATGAGTTGAACGAGGAGGACATTTAGGGCATAGTGAAGGCGAAACCCCACCAGCATCCCTTGATCAATGCAGTTTGGATGAATGTAAAAATGTATCATTATACACAAAGTCTACCTATCACTGTCCGCCTTGACCAGTGTCCTCTCCTCGACCTTTCTCGCTTAATACTCCTGACCCTTCAAACAAAAGAAAAAAGAAAAAAAACCACACACCCTCCCCTCTTGTGCCCTCGACTGAATCTTGCTTTTGACTGCGACATACAGTATGTATACAGTGTTCCTGTTTTGCCAACAAGTGCTTTGATAAACGTGTGTGTGTATAATTTTCCATATACATGCAAACACGAATAATCAGATTGGCTAAACAGGACAAGTCATTGGAAATGTCAAACTTGTGTCATAGCATGATTCATAATTTCCAAAATGACGAATGTGACTTTCAACCGGCTACACCTCTTTTGTTATTTGCCAAGTAAATAAGGCACATCTCCAATCAGCGTGTGCTGAGCCTCTCCTTGATTGTCCCAGAGGACACACACTGGATGCTCTTGACCCAAATAACTCAATGTGGCGTAGCAGCCTGCCAGACGAGAGCAGCAGGGGAAATGCTGATGATTCCTGGCAGAGTTATGGATGACAGAACACAATTTGGAATTTATAGACAAAATAAAATATATTCAGTGTGATTAGAAATACAAATTCCCAGTTTAAAAAGCTATTGTCTGTAATTAATATTATTACCTGTGGTTGAGCAAATTCTATTTTCTAAGTGAGGCCACTGCAAACCTGAGAGCTTAATGCTAGTAAAGCCATTATTTAACAGCACAGCAGTCGAATGCTGCTCTTTTTGCTGCATAGGACAGCTTGAGGACACTCGTCCTCAAGACTCTAACCAGTATTGGTATATTTATGTTTTTTGTTGTTGTTGTTTTTTTTTTAATACACTTGTGTGTGGGCAAAGGGATTTTGACCACGCGGTAGGGAAGATCGGATATTTTTTTGAAATACTGCTTTAAAGTATCAATTTAACAACATTTTAAATCACAAAATATTAATATACGGTACTGTACTGTGAAAAGTAATCTGCACGGGGTCATATATAAATGTATTCTTGGTTAATCTGTACTGCTCCAAGACAGAGCTTTTTCCACATCATTATTAGCCGAGGTGTGATGTGTCTGTGGAGCTGGCAGTGATATGAGGGTTGTGCAGCTGTTTTTAGATGTCTGACGATGAGATGACGCACACCCTGGTTGCTTTTTACACCATCACACCGGAAACAACAGTACAAAAAATTGTCTTATGATCAAACGTCAAATGTGTCATTGGGGGTGATTTAGTTCAAAACTTGCTCTTCCAAGTGAGCAAAGTAGTGGTTTGAACTACTTCTCAAAGTTCCTTTAATGGCCATTAATACTGTAGGACTGGAAACACTGATTGTGTTTTTATTTGAAAGTTGCAGGGATAAGCTCCTGTCCCAGTGGCATTCCATATAGGCTCTATAAGAAGATGCCGGACATCTTAAAGTACCTCTGGAAGCTAATGAAAGCGGTGTGGCAGAAAGAAATGATACCAAAGGCATGACGAAGGGCAAGAGAGATCCTGATTCCTGAGAAGAATTATTGAACCAGACCATCAATCAGTACTCCCAAATCAGCCTTCTGAATGTGGAAGGAAAGATATCCCTTCGTGTTGTGACTCAGAGTCTCGAGGCATTCTTGCCGAAAAACATCCATCTATTTTCTGAACCGCTTTATACTCACAAGGGCCGCGGGGCATGCTGGGGCCTATTCCAGTTGTCTTTGGGCAGTAGGCAGGGGACACCCGGAACTGGTTGCCAGCCAATCGCAAGGCACACAGAGACGAACAACCATCCGCACTTCACGAATGTGACCGGTGGGATTAAATGGGTTAAATGGAACAAGCACACACAGTGTCTCCTGTATGATGTTGTACTCATTTGCAGTTAACTGAGGTATGTCACTTTTTAAACAGGCAAGGGACTCCAACACAGACTCTTTCTGTTCTGCCATGCATTCCAGCATTGAATACCTGCTGTTCCATCTGGATGACACCTCATTCATTTGTTTCTTCACCGGTCCTCCCATCTGGAGCCGAACTTGTGCCAGCTTGTCTTTGGCTCTGGTACTGGTTCATACCTAGCTCTCTTCTTTTATTTTGGACATCAATGAATATTTGAATTTGGTCACATGATTTTCAAACTCATTCATTCATTCATCTTCCGAACCGCTTCATCCTCACGAGGGTCGCGGGGGTGCTGGAGCCTATCCCAGCTGTCTTTGGGCAGTAGGCGGGGGACACCCCGAATTGGTAGCCAGCCAATCGCAGGGCACACAGAGACGAACAACCATGCACACCCTCACTCACACCTAGGGACAATTTAGAGTGATCAGTCAGCCTGCCATACATGTTTTTGGAATGTGGGAGGAAACCGGAGTACCCGGAGAAAACCCACGCAGGCCCGGGGAGAACATGCAAACTCCACACAGGGAGGCTGGAGCTGGAATTGAACCCGGCACCTCTGCACTGTGAAGTCGACGTGCTAACCACTGGACTACCGGGCCGCCTGATTTTCGAACTGTTAAATTTAATTTATGCGCTGTGCAAATCGTGTACCTCATTTGGAGCTTTCTGACACATGCAATCATGTTTGCAGCCGGATCTGTGACGGGGTATCTCACTTTCTCTGCTATGACCCACTCCTCCATGAGTTTTTTTTTGTTGGTTTTTTTTTTGGAGGGTGGGGGGCAGATTTCCAGCAGTGTTCCATTCCCAACCCTGATCGGCACAGCGTGTGGTTGTCACTGTCCACATAGTGACAGGTCGCAGCCAAAGTAAGGCTCCATGTTGATGGATGTCCATATGCCAGCTGTCAGGCTAACTGCAGCTGCCCTGTTCTTTTTAAACTTGCTCCATTTTCTCCTCATACCTACAGCCAATCATTGCCTTGATAGTTTAGAGTAGATTAATGACCGTAACCACATAACATGCATTTACATGCGTAAAACACACATTTATCACTTTGTGTCACGTACCTTTCTACTAGGCAGAACATATGAGGGCTCAAGGAGCTGGACCGGCTCTCGGAGCCCCTTGTCGTCTCCAAGGCTAAGCGGCTGACAGTCTGTGATGACACACGAGGTGTCGCCTTCTGCTCAACGCAAGTGCTGAGGTTTCAGTGTTGTCAGACCCATCACTAACCGACACCCTATGGAGGAAACTCATTTCAGCCATTTGGACCTGGGATCTTGTTGTTTAGGTCACCCAAAGCTGGTGACCATAGATAAGGGTAGAAATGTAGATCGACTAGTAAATCTAGAGCTTCACCTAATATTGTTGTTAGATCAACTTTCCCTTGTATACGTTCGCAGGGTCCGATTCTGTCCAGAATCTTCCGGATGCCCGACAGGGAAAGGAAAACTGGTTAAAGTTAAATATGACGAAATGACTAGCTCACTGGTTCTCAACCTGGGTTCAATCGAACCCCAGGGGTTCGGTGAATCAGTCTCAGGGGTTCGACGAAGCCTCTGCCATGGAGGTTAAGACACACCGACTCAACATGTCAATTTGTTGTGACACGCCCGCTGCAGATGATCACATTACATGGCTTCTCCAATCAGTGATGCGGGAAATTTAGTTCGCTTGGTCGTCAACGTGTGACTGTCGTGATAGTATGTTGTGTGATTTCTTTTTTTTTAGAATTTTTTTAATACATGCTAACTATGTCGAGGAAAAAAAAAGCGGTCAGACGAATATTTACAACATGGATTCACATCACGGAAAGTGATGGGACTCAGTGTCCTATCTGCATAATTTGTCATGCCAAGTTGAGCAACTCAAAACTGAAGGAACACTTCTTCAATCATATTTTTATTTTTTACTAATGAAGGGTTCGGTGAATGTGTATATGAACTGGTTGGGTTCGGTACCTCTAACAACGTTAAGAACCACTGGACTAGGTTAATGTTGATAAGTTATACTGTACATCTTGGTTACATTTAGGGGAGCAAAACAACGTTGGTTAGGTTATGTTTACCTTTATATATAAGAGATTTTTTCAAAAGGCCAAAGTCATGTCATATTCTGCCTCTGTCACTTTTATTTTTTAAGTAATTAACGCCGGGTATTTTTCCTTTTGCTTGTTCACCCAATTGTTTGAATGTTTTGTTCCAACATCAACAGCAAAAAAAAAAATCCTACTAAAATGTTTTTATTTTGTTTTTGTTTCCCAAAAATTTTGAAATATGACTCAGGCAATTATACTATGTGCCCGTCGATATGCACTTTCTATTGCGAAAAATAACTCCTGTTGATTGCAGTGATATTAATCAGGCACCAATAGGGTATTATTTACCAAAGAACACACAATGTTCTACACTGCGTTTGATGTAATCTTAGTGCTATTCATACTCAGGGTTAACAGCTGTGGTGTGAAGTGATTACTGGGTTCTGCCCACAGCTTTTTGAAAAGTCTGAAAGATGATTGGAGCCCGATGGTTTAACAATAATCAAAAGAAAAGGCAGACAGAAGAAGACATAATATAATCGACATCCAGGGTGCAAAAGATGAACTGATGAATGGATAGATAATAGAACATAGAACTCAGGGACTCCGTGTCAGACAGTGACAGGTCACTTGGCACATTGATTGAGTCCCTTCAGAAAAACGTGCCTTGTCGCCACACGTCTGATGTCTTGGCAGATGACGATACGTGATCATGCGGTGAAGCCAGAGGGAATTACGACTTCAGCCGTGCAATGACCCACTTACCTGTCTGACCTGTTTTTATTATACATTGCAAATGGATGGCACAAAGGGCTCAAGACACTTAGAGGACAGCTAAGATGTGCCAAGATAAAGTGACAATTTAAAAAAATGTATTTGAAATAGAAAGACGCAGGGCAGTGACACTCACGGAATCTGTAATTTAGCCAAGGGCAAGTTGGAGTGAGAGTTGGGTACCTAAATATTTGGACAAGGACAGATCTTTTACGATTTTGTCTTTAACGCGTAAGTCATCACAATGTGATTCCCTCCTTGGCCTGTATATATATCTCTGAAGACATCAATTGGTTGTACATTTTGAAAATAATAGGCCAACCTTCTCCAAAGTATTCTTGACTTCTATTTGTGTTGTGATCTCTTCATGTCAAATCAGTGACCCACCACAGAAGACGTATTCAATTAAAAGGGACAAGGTCCAGTTCACGAAGCCAAGGTCCATCACATCCTAAGTCAGTTCAATGCTGTCCAAACAATTTGATTTCATCCGTTGACCAGCAAATACACATTTTAAAATGATGGAATTCTGAGTGGGGGCGGCCCGGGAGTCCAGTGGTTAGCACGTCGACTTCACAGTGCAGAGGTACCGGGTTCAATTCCAGCTCCGGCCTCCCTGTGTGGAGTTTGCATGTTCTCCCCTGGCCTGCGTGGGTTTTCTCCGGGTACTCCGGTTTCCTCCCACATTCCAAAAAAACATGCATGGCAGGCTGATTGAACGCTCTAAATTGTCCCTCGGTGTGAGTGTGGGCGTGGATGGTTGTTCGTCTCTGTGTGCCCTGCGATTGGCTGGCAACCGATTCAGGGTGTCCCCCGCCTACTGCCCGAAGACGGCTGGGATAGGCTCCAGCACCCCCCCGCGACCCTAGTGAGGATCAAGCGGTTCGGAAAATGGATGGATGGATGGATGGAATTCTGAGTGTATAAATGTGAGGATAAATACATCCACATTTTGTGCCTAATAATGGACAAATAAACGTGAATACATATGAAAGAAACAACATTGACAATTTATTTTGAAATCAGAGTGGTCGTATGAATGCCACCCCGATGACAAATGTATGGATTTAAAAACATTAATTCTGTACATGAGTGAAGCACCATTTGGACATGGTTTTCAGAAGTGTATTTTCTAAGATTGTCTACTAATTTCTATTTTTCTAAAGCTCCGTGCTAATAATTCCCACCACATTTGCAGAACTTTAGCCTGACCCAGTTAGAACTAAACACCCCATCAGAGAACTGCAATCACAGCTCAACATGAAGGCGATTGCTCAGGGCAAGTGTTTGACAAGTGATGGTTTTTATCAATGTCAGAAAAAAAGTGTTATTTTTCATTTCAAGTCAAATGTAAATCACAGACCAACTTTCAAACAAAGTTCTCACATCTATTAATACCTGCAAATTCCTCTATACAAGCTACACAACCAAACAAACACAGCAGAGTTCAAAAATAAAAGTGGCATTGTTTATTTCACAGATGCCACAAAAACAAACAAAAGATGTAAATTCCATGACAAGTGAGTGTGGGTCGACCGATAAATTAGGAGCTTTGCCTTTCGATTCAGCTCCCTCTTTACTTGGATAGCCCTACTGTATGTCCACATCACTGCAGATCGTACACCAATCCAGTTCTTGGGCGCAGGCCAAGCCACCAGACGCCCACCTTCAGGCCTGGTTCCAGTTCTGGAACCCCGGATACCAACATCCAGGCAAAGGAAAAAAGGTGGCCCAAAAATTGTCTTTCATCGAAGGTGTAACGCCCTACATTGTCCAATGCTTCACCTTGGACCGGTTTGCCTTGGTGATCCAACCTAGGGCATAAACCCCCGACAGCTAGGATCAATGAGACACACAAACCCTTTAACACTGGCTCAGGGAGGGGATGTCATTATTAACGCAATTTCATTCCAAGCAAACTTTATTAACTGTGACATTTAATGATTCTCAGTGCGCAACGGACCTCGAACCCCCTGAGCGTGATCTTTGGCCTCCACGTGTCATCATTAAAAGCCAATTAGATGACAAGTCTGCTCTAAAGTGATTACTTGGCCATGTTTAGCTCCATTTCATCTTGCACATGACCATCTACTATTACATGCATGTCCCACGATTATGTGTTGATACTGCATCAAAACTGAACAGGCAAGTGCATATGCAGAAATAATACGAAAATGAAGAGTCCAAATGTGATAAACTTTTTCCAGTCATCTTCTTCCTTGCCATATTATGGACACAGATCATTCTGTGCAGGATCAAAAGCAGAGAAAATTTGAGACTATCCCAGTTGAAAGGCAAAGTATGTACAGTATATCAGTGCCAGATCATTAGGGATAACTGCAGATAGTATACAATTCATCCATTTTCCGAACCGCTTATCCTCTCACAAATTATTTGGAATATAATTTGCCTGTATGATGTGAATATCCCTCCATCCATCCATCTGAAACGTTTCACCCTGACGAGGGTCGTGGGCATGCTGGAGCCTATCCCAGCTGTCTTTGGACAACCCCTGAACCGGTTGCCAGCCAATCTACTATGTGAACATCTCTCTTTTAATCCAATCAAAAAGAAAAATCACCTATTTATGAACAATTTTAAATGGAAATAGGAAAGACAAACCATAGTGGTTCCAGCAAAGCAAGAATTGAATATCAAAATTCACAGCAGAATTCCAACAGAGCCTCCATGTGTCATCACTTAAAATGTGAAGAAAGCAACCAGCAAATCCACAGTAAAATGTCTTTGTTAAGCAGTCGACAATCTTTTAATGGACCTCGGTATTTCGATTGACTCGAACGAGCCTCGCCTCAGAAGTTTCTTGAGTTTTCAAGATATGTGATATCTGAATTTGTCAGCAGAACATTGAAGAGGAAGTACAGGCTGATTGTGAAAACATCTCAGACGGAATCCACAGGAAACATCAATCAGGCATAGCATTCCACCTTCGAGAGATGATATTAAGATCATTTCCTGGCTTGAAAAGTTGATAAATGTTGAGAACAGCCGCAGGTGTCTTAACAAGGCTGTCAGCACGGACATGCTTTCGAGTAATGCCCCCCTCATCAGCGGACCTTCTACTGAGCCATAGGGATTTAACTACTATGAGACACCTAAATTGAAAGACAGACCAAGTAATGCGTTTTGACGTCCTATAATCGCCAATAGCCATGATGACACATTCATCATTCACTTTAGCGCGTTATAATAATATGAGAGTGTAAATCACAACCCATGTTCACAGAAGGCAGGGGTCATTTTCATAATTTGATCAGTAACGGTAAATTACTACTGAATTTCCTTGTGAAAATCGACAAATTTTACTGAGATGAGTACTGTCAGTTTGTAATATTCAAACGGTAACAATTATTTTAAAACTTTTAATGCCAAAACACTGAAGAGCTGCATGAATTTGTTGCAATACGCCAAAGGCATCTGTGACCTAAAATGCTGGAATATGGCAGCCATTTTGCATTCACACAATGTCAGAGAGTGATACAAGTGATGATTTTACCTGACAGATGGACAACATTTGTTTCCAAGAGAGCCATTTTTTCCCATCCATCCATCCATTTTCCGAACCGCTTAATCCTCACTAGGGTCGCGGGGGGTGCCAGAGCCTATCCCAGCTGTCTTCGGGCAGTAGGCGGGGGACACCCTGAATCAGTTGCCAGCCAATCGCAGGGCACACAGAGACGAACAACCATCCACGCCCACACTCACACCGAGGGACAATTTGGAGCGCCCAATCAGCCTGCCGTACATGTTTTTGGAATGTGGGAGGAAACCGGAGCACCCGGAGAAAACCCACGCAGGCCCGGGGAGAACATGCAAACTCCACACAGGGAGGCCGGAGCTGGAATCGAACCCGGTACCTCTGCACTGTGAAGCCGACGTGCTAACCACTGGACTACCGGGCCGCCCTGCCATTTTTTCCCATTACTTTGAAAGTTATTGTGCAGGAGTTACTATTCAGGCATAATTCCAGTTATCCCGTGCTCTTGCCTTTTTTGTCCTTCTTTACTGTTGGAGCTTCTAAGTGAAGGAATGCAGGGCTAAAACAAAACAGCGATTTATTATGATTTTATTTCCAATCAATAGGATAAAACACAGAACAATACAATCGGGTGCATTGAATTGATCAAAATTGTTTTGTTTTCAGTGTGCGAATATACATGGAGAGATAAAAGTAGTTACAGGACATATAAACAGCATCGGCATTCGGCTTCTATATTGGGGAAAGTTAATCAATACAACATACAATTGAATGAAAATATACAAAGAATAATTACCTTGAAATGTATATTAATATTGTTATGTATGTGAATAAAATGTATGAGAGAACTAGTGCACACCAAGCTTGAACAGCTACAATTACCCCTTGAAAAAACAAATACGTTCAATACTGATAAGTTGCAAAGATGGAGGTCACTGTGACTTTGGCACTGCATCCTTTTCACAGGTAGCCCAGCCCGTTTCGAGCAAAGTGACAAAACAGCGGAATGTTAAAACACAGACAAGAGAACTGCAAGAAAATGAGGCGCATGACACACAATTAGTTCCCACAAACAATCAATGACATTTCAAATCACATTTCGAGAAAAACAAAACACGTGTTTCTAACTATTCCACCCCTGAGGTCTATTGTATCTATCTTTCTGTCTTTCTGTCCACACACTCTCCCCACTGTCCGTCTGTCATGTACAAAGTTTCAACCATAACCTCATTTAACATATGGCAGCAAAGTATAATGACGCAGTTCAACTCCACAATGATTGGAATTCCATACCTGTCAACTCATACGGTTTAGCCATAGATCATACGGATTTTGTGATGAATCTTACGTATATGGCCGTATCGCACAAATCATACGGATTCTGAAATTTTCCGGTTTTTTTCCCCTTCCCCTAACAGGTAGTTCCGTTTGCTTTTGCCCAGAATGGTGCTAGTCTACTCGAATGCTTTCATTGCCGGCAACTTTCCAAAAAAGTAACGCAGGAATACAACTCTGAACACAGTAATGCTACTAAGTAGAATGATGATTCGACATTAACCAGACATTATATTATGGAGATCTACAATAAATATCATTGAAAATTTCGTGGGTTTTTTTCTGCCGTTATTTTGACATATCAGAATCAGAATCAGAATCAGAATCATCTTTATTGGCCAAGTATGTAGAACACACAAGGAATTTGTCTCCGGTATAACGCGCTGCATTAGTATCATCGTAAATAACAAATCATTGAACCATTTTAGAGTAACCAGTAGCAGTATTTGTAGTACAAGAAGAGTGACTACGTCAGTGACTGTTTAAGGAGTTAATGGCTAGAGGGAAGAAGCTGTTTAAGTGTCTACTGGATTTGATGCGCATGGATCTGTAGCGTCTGCCTGAGGGGAGTAGCTGGAAAAGGTGGTGGGCAGGGTGCGGAGGATCCAGGAGGATTTTCCGTGCCCTTGTCTTGATTCTTGCAGTGTGCAAGTCCTCAAGAGCGGGTAGGGCGGTGCCAACGATTTTTTCCGCCGTCCTAACTGTCCGTTGAAGTCGGATTTTGTCCTTTTTTGTGGCGGCCCCAAACCAAACCGTGATGGAAGAACACAGGATTGATTCGATGACTGCCGTGTAGAACTGTGCTTTGGTATGTTAGAAGGAATTTTTGCTCTTTATAAGGATTTTTTTGGTAGTTTATACAGGTTGGCGCTCCGAAAAGTTGACAGGTATGGAATTCCAAGTTGCGGATAAAAACCTGAAGTTACCTCACCTGGATGATAAACAGTGTGACAACGCCCGCTCCGGTGCTCCGATAGTTGCTTGCAAACCAGTCCCTCAGTTTCATGAGACAGCCCTGAAATAAAAGCAGGAACTTGAACTCGTGGACGAACAGGAGGACTTAAAACAACATTGGCATACAGTATATATTGAAAGTAAATACTGTATACATTTGTACGCGCGCACACATTTTTATATTCATGATTCTCAATGCTCTTTTTGTTTTAGGTTTAAATGTTATTTTTAGTGACTTTGCATTAGTTTTCCCCCTGTGAAAAAAAAAATGGATTTTGCAAGAAAGGAGAATCGTCTTGACAAGACGGTGGATAGACTTTTGAAATGCCGAGTGAAATATAACCGAAACAGGTATTTGTCGACGCGTGTCGGCCGTCACCTTGGCATCACAAACAGCAACAAAGCTGTCGTGAATCAACAGCGCCAGCAAGCAGCCGCGCAAGGTAGTACAGTAACAGAAACCAAAAAGTTGTCGCTGCCTTACTTATTCGTAAAACTCCATAGTAAATCTCCTCATGCTCAAAGAACTACTTAATATTACTTACTTAATACCGAGGATCATGCAGAGAAATGGCTTCCTGCCGGGCCATGTAGACCAGCTGATAATATATTTGAAAAACAAAACTCAAGCCTTGGCAAAAGTGTTTACTGTTATATGCAGAACAATCACAGCAGCAAGTTTATTGAATGTGGAAAATATTAGTGTTTAATAGTTGTGTATATGTTTATGTACCACGAAAAAGAGGTGAATATTGTTCAGAAATATGAGGCCCTTTATCAAATAGGTTTGCTTACATTGATGTTTCAATGCATGAAAAGAACCAAATTATTCAGATCCGAACATAACGGAGTGTGTAAAAAGAGAAGCCGCCTGTTCTGTTACACTTTGTTTATGCTAGAATACGAAGAGAACTAGCTTCTTTCGATATCAGTGGAATCAGTAAAGCTGAATTGGTTTTAAAACAAAATCCAATGAAACATGTTAATGCGGAACATGATCTACTGCCTTTCCTCAGCCATTCATGCCCTAAAAAAATTTTGGGCATTGACAATCCTTCCTCCCCCATAGCAGCCTATTTCTCTCATGTGCTGGACTGTCTCCATCTCACGCAACATGTTGATGCCCCCGCCCACACACAACAATGACCACACCCTTGACCTTGTCATCTCGGATTCAGCCGCCATCAATAATCTTCTGGTTGTCTCTGATCACAGCATTTATCTCCATGGATGTTTCCCGTCCTTCCCCTTTTCTCGCGTTATACACTTCCTCAATTAACAAAAAAACATGAATTCTGCTGTGTTATACTCTGACTTTCAACATTTGGCTTCTGTTCATCCTCCAACAGTCCCCGTTAGCAATTGCTCAACTCAACTGGAGCTCTTAGAACACAAGAGTGCATCAAAGCCCTGGCTAATAGGAAAGAGGTAATTGTATCATGGAAGTATGTTTATGATACATGACGTTGAAATGATGTTGTTATTGGGATCATAGTTTCTTTCATAATTAGTGTTTAAACTATAAATACAGGCAAATATAAACACTTCCAGGGAGGAAGTCAATTCATTTTATTTTCTTGCTATTCTCAGCAGGTGTTGGTGTGTACGTTTAAGGGTGTACACATCCAGTCCAAGTAAAGAATCATAATGTCAAAATCTGAGAACGAATATAAATTCAGGTGGAGTCTCATCAAGGTCTTCCTTGGGCACTCTCTGTATCGTGCGTGACCCAGCATTTGATATCCTAGCAGAGAGCCACTTACTGTATATATCGCATCCTTCTGCGGAAAGTCCGCCACAGGGCAACAATGTCTTACAAAAAGATTCACGTAATATCCCATTTTGGGTTTAAATTGAAGAGCCGATGTTTGACATAAAGTGACTTCATCCTGAGGATTTTCATCAGGGTACCAAGGTAGTCCAGTCTACACCTGAGGTCAATTGCTAATGTGTATGTGTCATGCAGAAGGAAATGATATTGTGATATTTTAAAATCTGTTTGGGAGTGGGTTACCTCTTGCCAGTAGGTCTTGATGGGGGAGGTGCAGGGATCCCGGACACAACAGGAGATGGGAACTTTACCCATCCAGTCTGCCACACTGCGAACTCCACAACACCTAAACTGATCAGAGGGGAAAAAAAGTCAAACTCAAATGCTGAGCATCACCGTTGAATTGGGCAGAGGTAACATGTTAGCCATATATTTCAACAATATTTGTTCAGAATAAGAACATGGAGTCATCAAGATGCCTTAAAGTATTTGAATGAAGAGATGATTACCAAGTGCTGGACGGCATCAAAATCCTCTTTAATGGTCTGGTTCTCTCCAGGACCGGACTGCCTGTAGACCGCCAAACTTTGTGTCAGGTCTTTTTCAAAGTATGTGTCGATCTGTACAGTAGACAGAAAGTCAGTTATCCGCAATATCCCAGTGCCTTGGACAGTGAAGAGACAAAGATCGCCTTCAAGCAGAATCAGAACAATTGTTGTTTGACTTGGCCTCATGGGCTTTTCCGCCATTAAAAAAAAAAAACGTGATGATGGGCTGCTGACAGTTCAGCATATTATGTGCAGTATAAACAGTTTACTACCATTCTGCTGTAAACCAGGAATACACAAGCCATGGCCAGCTCTATCAGCATCAGGATGAACAGCAGGATGAAAAACTGCAAATGGATAAAATCAAAGTCATATAGGATGATTAGTAAATAAATTCAAGCTTGTTTTTAGACCATACAGCAAAAAAAAAAAAAAAAACACAACAGGGACCAATAAAGAGACAGGGCTCTTTCTCATGGTCAAATGGTTTTGAAACAATAACAAACGAAACAGAGAGACCCGAGGGGCTTATTATTGTGGTCATAACCACAAAGCATTGATATTGCTATGGTGTGAGTTTTGTGTTTTGACTTCACACCCATGACATTTTTTGCGTGAGTGTTTAGTGCCTTGCTTTGGGCCTCCTACTCAGGAAGCAAGCGAGGACCTTTCCTCCCAAATTCTCGATATTGTATGTTGGTCTGCTGCAGGACTTGAATCAATCACAATCAAGTTCTCATACCAGGCTGGGTGAAAACCACGAATCCTAAACACTTAGATGAGACTAGGAGGGAAATAATGGGATTGTCTTCAACCGAGGCGTTCGTTACATTAAAAGATACGCTTGAATCTAAACTCATAATATATCGTCCATTAGTCTCAACCTTGATTTGCCCTGGTTGTCTTACAAAAGACATTTCACCTCTCATTCGAACATGTTTCATCAGTTCATGCACATGCCTCAGCCAGAGCAGTCATTCAAGACTTTTGCCGTCTCAGTATCTCAAAGACAGTGTCAAAATGGTACATCATTACTTTTGTGAAGCATTTCTTGCACTGACTCTAGTTACATTGTTGAGTTGTACCTTGGCTGATACCAGGAGTGTGATTTTTGTCACTGGCCACATCGTAGTTATAGTTTCTCTTGGATAGCCCTTATGACTTTCAACCCATTTAAGATCCCTCATATAATCACATATACACAACAGAATCCCCCCCGCCCCCCCCCCAAAAAAATGTCATCAGCTATTTATTTAATTTATTTTGAAAGGGGCATTGTAACAAAAATTCCTTGCAATCTCTCAATGTTATTAAAAGTGAAGACAATTTGCACCTTTGGCATTTTCGCAATAAACATTGACGCTGACACATGATTTGCCTTCTGGGGCCACATAAAATGATGTGGCGGGCCAGAGCTGGCCCCCCGGGCCTTGTGTTTGACACCCGTGGCTTAGCCCATGACTAGTGAGGATATGTCATCAGGATTTATACTCACGCTGAAGAGAAGGCAGCGATTCTCCTTCATGGCTCCAAGCACACCCAGATAACACACACAGGTAACAATCGTACCGGTGACCACCAGGGTGTTGGCGGGGTAGATGGGCCAGAAAGTGGTGACTAGAGATGCAAACTTGGAGTGTATGGCCTGAAATATCCCAAAGGCAACCACAAACGCACCACATAGCTCCAGCGCAGACAGGAAACAACACCTTACGTTATCATTGTGCCCATCTCATTTGGAGTTTGAATTCAATTGACAAATATCAGAAAATTCAGAGGATAAACTTGCCATTTCCAGCACTTACCCAGCACAGGAAGTTGAGAAATATCATCAGGTTTTTTAAACGATTTACACAGGAGCGATCCATCCCTTAATTCTACGAGATCGCAAGCACTTCAGATTAGCGTCCTGGGAGCAACAGAGATGTGTTTGACAGAAAAATAGAGAGACTGCTCTCTTTGGTGCCAGTGTGTTTACACCACAATAGTGTTTGATATGGTGACATTGAGCCATAAACACAATGAGCACTTGTGACCTATTCAGGCCCCAGTTACACATGGTTGCTTGAGTTTGCCCACTCAACTTTGTTTCAACTTCCTTCATTATGTTCCGAGTCTCCTGAAATGGCAATAATTGTGAGCGAACCTAATGTACTTATTTCCAGTTTTCTAAATAATGTACACAAGTATTGCATCGAAAACATAATTCACTGTCCAAGTTCAAGCAAAAGCTGCACATATTAAACGCTAACAGTAAAAAAAAAAAAATACTTACAGTATTTTCTTGTCAACTGTTTACATCATATCCATCCATCCATCCAATTTCCGAACCGCTTGATCCTCTCTAGGGTCGCCGGGGGTGCTGGAGCCTATCCCAGCCGTCTTCGGGCAGTAGGACACCCCGAATCGGTTGCCAGCCAATCGCAGGGCACACAGAGACGAACAACCATCCACGCCCACATTCACACCTAGGGACAATTTAGAGCGTTCAATCAGCCTGCCATGCATGTTTTTGGAATGTGGGAGGAAACCGGAGTACCCGGAGAAAACCCATGCAGGCCCGGGGAGAACATGCTAACTCCACACAGGGAGGCCGGAGCTGGAATTGAACCCGGTACCTCTGCACTGTGAAGTCGACGTGCTAACCACTGGACTACCGGGCCGCCCACATCATATCCTATTTTTTAAATTATTTTTGTCTCTAGCTAATACTGTATTCACATTATTGTGTCTAAGTGGCACACTAAAACCAGTTGACAAGAAATTGTAAGTTCACTCTTTCAATATCAACAATGTATTTTTTTGTTATCCTGCAGCATTTTCTTAATATCTTTAGCGTAACACAAAGCACCTGCTATTTCCGACACATTCAGCATTTTAAAAAAACAACAACATTTGAACGACTCATTATCAAGCAAAAGATGAAAAGGGCTCACCTGAAACCCCCTTTCTGGTAACGAATCACAAAATCAGATGTTTCTCACAGTTTCTTGTTCTCTGTGTTCCGTGGTGCCGACAGATGAAGCGAAAAGTAAAACGAGATGAGCGGAGGGCAGACAACAAGCACCGACAAATGTGTCAGAAACTGTGGCTTCTGTCCACATTTGCACAAAATTACAATGTGCAAACAAAAATGAGCTGAATCAATTCATTGAGGTGAAGATCAGTGTCAAAAGAAATCAGGAAAACTATCATTTACAGTTCAGAGTAATTCCATTGCCTAATGTATTTACCTGCACTAAATCAATTGGGCTTTCCCATGAATGGACATGATCAACAGTCAACAGCTTTGATGGTCCAGGGCACTTCTCACCTTACAAATGTTACTGTGGATGAATGTTTTCATTAAAAAAAAAAAAAAAACTACTGACATCACCGAGAGAAGACAAACTCTTTCCTTCCATATACTTCAAATAAATGAAAACAAAATGAGCTGTAGTGTTTTGTCTTTTGTCTTTGGTTGCATCATCTATGCTGCACACAAAATTACCACAAATTGTGTAAAGACATTCTCCCAGGAAAGCAACACCTTTTTTTTCCACTCCACTATCATCACGCGCAAACATGACACTATTTCTGTCTCAGGACCAGTCTGATTAATTCTTGGACTGACCTGAACCTCTTGTTGAATGCCTGATGTTTATCGTTATCTCATCTTTAACGCCGGTGTGTTTCACTTCCAAGTCTCCATGTTGGCTTTGTTGTTCTTTGTTTTTTTTTTTGTTGTTTTTTTTTGTCATCAGTCTTAGTTGATATTCTTTGGTTGATTTAAATGATCTGCCTGGCTCCTGTGAGTGTGTGAGTCTAAAAAAGTATCTGTGAAAAAATTTAGGATGGTAAAACAGCAAGATAGCAATCTGTCTTAAAAATACAGAGCACGCCATTTTTTTTAGAATGAAGAAATGGAAATGATGACAGTTTCATTGTTATATATTGTCTTTTGGCACCCCCGACTGGTAAAAATGATTTAACAGTTTATAGATGACTTCCACAGCATGTCAACTGGCTGAAAAGAATTTAAAGCTCAACAGTCGTCTATTTTCATCTTTAGGCTGAATGCGGGGTGTAGTGTGTGAATGTTGGTGAAAAGTAACAATAAAAAACTCCTGCGAGGTAACAAGATAAGAAACAAAACAACATAACCAACATAGATTACGGCTTCATGTATTTTGCCATTCCTTTTATATTATAGCAATCGAAAGCTGCTTTTCTCTTGGCGGCCCGGTGGTCCAGTGGTTAGCACGTAGACCTCACAGTACACAGGTCGTGGATTCGATCACGGCTCCGGGCTGCGTGGGTTTTCTCCGGGTACTCCGGTTTCCTCCCACATTCCAAAAACATGCATGGCAGGCTGATTGAACACACTAAATTGTCCCTAGGTGTGAGTGTGATCATTGATGGTCTCTGTGTGCCCTGCGATTGTATGGCAATTGGTTCAGGGTGCCCCCCCCCCCCCCACCCCCCACACACCTATTGTGTGGCACGTCCAGCGGCCCTTGTGTGGATAAAGCAGATCAGAAAATGGCTGGATGGATGAAAGCTGTTTATCACAGAAGACTGTTTTTTTCGATATTTTTGGAACTGATGTTGCCAGTGTTTTAGATGAACATACAGGTTTGCTGGGATGTAAATGGAATGTGTTATTTACATATTTATCAACGAAAGTAAACATTAATGACATTAAGACTTGGTCAAGAAATGGCAATAATTTAATTTAAATATGCACTTGTAAAGTCTTGTAATATAACATTTGTCAATTTCTGTCACTCACTTTTTTATATTACTTTTGCTTTTAAATTACCTTTGAGTCTTCAAATTTGAAAAATATCCTTAAAATGTTTTTCAATAAGTGTTGCAACTGTTAGATAGAACCCCCCCCCCCCCCCTAAAAAAACATTCAAATAAACTGGGCAACTCTGATGCCAGAGCACCATTATGCCAGAAGCACAAGTGATTTAATATGAATGAAATAGCACAACAGAAAATATTTCAATTAGATGTTATAATTGTATTTGTATTTCACCGAAAATAAAAGTAGTTTCATTAAAATGTTGGCTCGGCCAAAGATTTTGACCAAAGTGATGTCTCCAATTTGTGGATTTGATAATACAACATGGAAAAATGAAATTCATTCATTCATGAATGAAGAAACTGATGAGTATAAAAGAGAAGTCTAACAAAACAACTCATTAAAAAAAGAGAACTTTATTCATTGAATTATTTAACTTTGGACACACTTCCTTTCATTTGAATACACTGTTATGGGCTTCAAAATCGAAGCTCCACTATTTTCAGTTTCAATTTGTATTTTGTTCAAGTGCAAAACTTTTGACCCTAATTTAGCTCGAAATAGAACTGCAAGGTAACAACGTTGCAGCGGGTTGTAATATTACAACTCACTCGTGTTGCTAAACGTTGGACACAAAAACAAAGGTTAAATTTTAGAAGAATGGAAACGTTGACTGTTGCTGAGATAGATGTAGTGAGTAATGTGCTCCAAAAGGGGGCAGTAATTCAATTTTCTCCATCGCAATATCCCATACAATTCTGAGGAAGAAGAAGCCCTACAAATACACAATACATAAACAGTAGACGGATATCGAGCTAGCAAATGAAGATGTCCTTTGCTGCGAATGACCATTTAACCGGGGTGTATGTTTCTTTTTGACGGTGATAATGATTTCCGTAAGCTACATCCTGCTATGTGGGCAATTCCTTTTGTTAGTTACAGTAATTCTTTTACAATGTTTGGAAGGGATCCAATCCCAAAACTCTTCGACCACAGATGTAGCTCCTGCTTCCCTTGGTCCTGGTTCGACAATTGTTCCTTTCTCCGAGCAAACCCCAGAAACTGTCAAATATGAAGCACCACTGGAAAGTACGAATTACACAGACGCCTTTGAGTACACGGGTCTGTCACCGGTCGTCCTCTGCAGTTATTTGTAAGTAGCCTCTGTAATGCTAAGATGCTAACACCGGTGGTGAAACATTGACACGTTTAAGCAATCGGGGTATTACACGACATGCATTAAATACTCAGCTTTTATAATTGCGTTTAGTTGGCACTATTAGCCTATAAGCATCATGTTTTGCTTCGGTTTGACAAAGAACTATACGTTTATATATTTGGCTCATTGTGTTAAAAATTACTGCGGTTCCCCAGTGCAACATTGCCAACTTCCATTCTTGACAAAGATAACTCCACTCCTGTTTTTTTTCTTGATAAAGGCCAGAGGAGTTCATCTACTGTCAGGACCCTGTGGATCATGCTGGAAATCATAGCGCCTTTCTGGAAATGGGTCATGGGTGTGTAGTGGTAAGTGTAACTTACTATGTAGCCTAAAGTTGTGGTCATAAGTACACATATAGGAAAGAATGGGATACATTTTTTAAAAGAACTGTTTGCTTATTAGGTTGACTCATATGATAAACATTTATCTATTGTCATACATTAGTAAAGAAGAAAACTATGCATGTAAGCACTTTCTCATTTCTTGTAAAGTGGCATGATAACTTCCAGTTGGAAAGTAAGCACAGAAGAACAGCTGGCACAAACGATTATATTGATAATCGATTATTCACAGAGCATTTTTTGCGATTCGTCGACAAATCGGATCATATAAAAATTGCAGCATATTAGCAAGCGGCTGCTCTTACTTAACAAACTAAAACTAAAGACAAAATAATAATACTGTACATTCAACTTTTATGAAACTTCGCAACATGTACCAGCACTGCTGGGTTGGGTACCGAGCCCGGATTCTTAACTGGCACCTGGGCGGAACTTTAAAAAATGCAGTATTGATAATATCCACCCTGAACGGTTCTGTTCACGGTCTTGGAGAAATTACCGTATTTTCCGCACTATTCGGCGCACCAAAAAGTCTTCAACTTTCTTAAAAGCTCACAGAGCGCCTTAAAATCCGGTGCATCTTTTGTACGGTCATTACGGTAATACGTCGACTCCAAGATGGCTCCTTCCTGGAGACATCCTTCCAATGTTATAACTTGCTGTTGGTTCAGTGAACTGTGTCGCTGCTTTATTAAATAAGTATGCGTTGCAGCTCCGAAAAAAGGAGAGCTGTGGTGTTAATTTTTTAAAACGGTCTCAACAAATACAGGTACGTCTTTGTCTATCTCCGTGCTTTCATCTGTTCGACTCGAGAGGCGTTCAAGACCGCCACCGAAAAACGTACACTAACTAAATTTTTTGGCATGGAATGATCCACTGATGTGTTTGAGGAGTGTATGCTGTGTGTATCTCTGACCACAACTTTCAACATGGTGTTTGATTGTTTTCTTTGAACAGCACCTGATTCATTGTTTTCATTGATAGTGGGGAGGACAGACGAAGAAAGAAGTGAACCACACACCAGTTGTCTGCACTGCACTTGATGAGATTGAATGTGCCGGGCCCAGAGAATTCCTGAGAGGGAATGTACCCTGCATCAAGTAAGCTGCTGGATAGAATAGATGAAAGGCTGAAAAATTTACTTTCTGCCTACCTGATCGGCTTGATCAGATCAGCCTATATTTTGCATAATTTCCCATCACTGATTAGATTCACGATCCGGCTGGTTGATTCCGAGGATGTTCCACGCTGCCATCGTGCGTGTTTAAATCTGAACGATAGTTTGTTTTTGGCCCTTTTGTGTATCCTTGTGAGCGAAAGACGGTGAGGAATATGAGACTCACAGAGTCTCACAAGAAACGTGCCTCAAGAGAAAGAGCCATTGAATTCTATGGATGCTTTTCTCTGACTGAAAAACAATTCTCTATCTGACAAAATGACTGCTGCACAGGTGACAAATGTGGATCGCATCACGTCCAGTTAATCCGCTGAAAAAGAGTGGAGGCTTATTTTATTTTATGTTACCTTCCACCTCTTCCAGCTGTGTTGGGTCGTGAATCCCCATACTCATTTTGTTATTCCAAGCCATTAAATATCATTTAACTTATTTTCATGATTGGCCTATTCATGAGCATACATCAGCATATGTTTAGAGGAATAGGGCATTGTTATCACAGGATACCACGGAAATAGGTGTGTGCTGGAAATGGGTAAACTACTATCAGTGAGTCAGCCTGTGGGATGGAGACGTTGTGTCGCCACCACCCGGAGCGCTATCCCACTTTCCATCCATCCATCCGTCCATCTTCTACCGCTCGGTATCTCACTTTATCCCTCAGAAACATACCCCTTGAACTTATTGGCAGGTTGTCATCCGAATTCACACAACTGTCTTTTTATGACTACTTGGGCGAGAGTTTCTCAGAACTGAACATGTTAATCAGATAAAGCGTGACTGTATCTTTGCTCCATTAAGTGCGATGCTTCATACACAGCAGACCACATTTTGAATTGAATTGAATACAACTTTATTGTCAAATGTGCTGTATGTGTAACATATAGCATACAGCACAGATGAAATTTCTTTCCACTCAACCACAGGAGAGAGAGGAGTCTCTGCAGGTGCCCGCCCCGCCATCAAAAGAACAGTTAACATAAAATGACAAAATAATTAGAGCTGTCAAACGATTCAAATATTTAATCTAATTAAAAATGCAACTGTCGTAATTAACTCAAATGAACTAAAAAATTAATCGTGATTACTCACGCATTTTTTATCATTTCTGAATTTCCTTTTATATTTTTTTGTCCTATTTTTCCCCATTTTAATGCTCTCATCAACATGGAATCATGAATCAGTTTTCTATGTGCAGAATGCAAATATTTACTGAAATAACGATTTTGATTTTCAATTTTACATGAACATTTTTCACTTGGAGCAGTTATTCACACATAATCTCTCACACAATATTACTGTCCATCAACAACAGTGAAAAAAATATTTTGTCACACAACAGCTGCTTTAACAGCTCTTTTTATGGAATCAAAACAGAGCAATATAACATTATAAAGTGCACATCTAAGGTAAACTAGTACTCAGCCTATAGTGGATTTAAGCCATGGTTGCATACTTCGTTTTTCTCAAGTTTGCTTTGAACACAGCAGTCAGGCTATGTTGATCGTGTTGGTCCTTCTTGCGCAGAAGTCTCTCTACGGTTTTGTGTAGACATCATTTCGGATGATTACACTTGGTTCGATGACAACACTGGAGACGTTTTGTTTTCAGTGTGGTCGCTACCACTGCACCGCTAAACTCTCGACGTGCATCAGCGACTGCAAAACATACAGGTAACTTTGGTCTTGTCAGTGGAACAATCTGGCAACTTTTTAAAAGTAAACTTTCCATTCATAAACTCTTTAAGTATCCGTTTTCGGTGTCTCACGCTGCCGTGGCTGGCAAAACAAACATGCGTGGACCTGTGCAGCGTGCTTGTTTTGTTTCTGATTTATTTATAGAGAAACGTAACATCCGCTATGACGTGTGCCGCGTTAATCTCGCGAGAAAAAAATTTAATCCCGTTAAAATTCATTTAAATTAATACCAATAAAAACGCGCTAAACTGACAGCTCTAAAAATAATACAACCCTTAAGACACAGACAGTCATGCAATCTTAACCACTTTCATGCATACACTTCGTTGTCTGAAGCAGTTATAGATGAAAGAGGAGCGAATCAAAGTGTCCTTTTCACCACTGGTCTGCTACAAGCTAAACTTGAAAGCAACAAGAAGCTGTAGCATCCATTAACGAACGAAAAAGAGAGATTGGCTCTCTTCTCCTCTCCCATGTAAATCCGCTTCAATTCTAAGCCGCGACTCCCAGATTTAAGATGTTTTCATCAGAGGTAATAATTAGCAGTGTTATCAGTCCCCCAGAAAAAAACATCTGGGCAGTCACCTTTAATACCTTTAGGTGGTTTCGAATGACTTTTTTTTTTCCTTCCACAGATACACCGGACACTATTTCATCACCACTCTGCTGTACTCCTTCTTCCTTGGTTGTTTCGGGGTCGACCGTTTTTGCTTGGGCCACACAGGGACAGCGGTGGGGAAGCTGCTTACACTTGGAGGTTTAGGAATCTGGTGGTTTGTGGACCTGATCCTGCTCATTACCGGTGGCTTGATGCCGAGCGATTATAGCAACTGGTGCACTTACTACTGACCAGAAGAGCGATGCCTGAAGTTGAACCTTCCTTGTGTTGGATACTGCATTTTCAGAGAACAGAAATGGGATTTCAGGCTGGTTCCAAACTACCCAGCCGAGATCCAGTCAGGTTACCCGTGGGGACACAAAAATACACTATTCTACTACCTGAGCTTTTTTCATGTGAAAAACACCCTGTCATGTGTACACATCAGTCAAAAAACAAGCAGACAAAGAGCAAACGTTGAATCTTCTCCACTTTCAAATCATTTCACTTTAAAAATTTCCGTCATATTTGTGAGACTGACCCACATGAGTCCACATAAAAACTTTTAAGTGTGGACTGAACAATTTCATGCAATATACAGTATTCACTTTATTCCCAACTCAATTGATGACGGCCTTCAACTATGTTGGTTGCAGCTCGAACATTAATTCTCATTGCCGCAAGATGCATGGCAGTGGCTTTTTAAACTTCAGATGGTAGTCAAATATTTCACCTTAAGGAAACAAATAATATTGCTCACAGAGATGAAATTCACATCTGGAGCAACATCCTTCAAGTAACGCCATTTTCAACTTCAAATGATTTATTTTAGTTTTGAGACCGACATTTGCTAGCCCGGGCAGATTGCTTTGCCACGTTATTTTCCTAATACTTTCATATATACACATAATGTGACTCCCTGCGGCAAGTACAGCTACTCGAGAAGATGGAGGAAAAGTGCCCCCCCCCCCCACCACTCCTTTTCTGGGGTTTTTTTTGTGTTACATATTGGTGATGACTGCATTTGAAATGCGATGATGTGTTAAATATGACCAATCGGCATCTCCAAATCTGAAACAATGGCCCTCAGTCGGAAATGGGTGGAGTGCCCTCTGCTGGTCGGGGATGAGATCTTGCCCCAAGTGGAGGAGTTGAAGTATCTTAGGGTCTTGTTCACAAATGAGGGCCGGAGGGAGCAGAGAGATCGACAGGCAAATGCCGACTTTCGTGGTGAAGAAGGAACTCGGCCAAAAGGCGAAGCTCTCAACTTACCGGTTGATCTACGTTCCAACCTTCATTTCTGGTCACAAGCTATGGGTCGTGACCGAAAGAACGATATCCCGGCAACAAGCAGCCGAAATGAGTTTCCTCCGCAGGGTCTCCGGGCTCTCCCTTAGAGATAAGGTGGGAAGCTCGGTCATCCGGGAGGGGCGTAGAGTCGAGCGGCTTCTCTTCCATGTTGAGACGAGCCAGATGAGGTGGCTCGGGCATGTCCCACCAGCATCAGGCCCCAGGAACGACCCAGGAGAGACTATGTCTCCCTGCTGGCCTGGGAACGCCTTGGGATCCCCCGGGAAGAACTGGAAGAAGTGGCTGGGGAGAGTGAAGTCTGGGCTTCCCTGCTAAAGCTGTTGCCCCCGCAACCCAACCTCGGATAAGCGGCAGAAAATGGATTGATGGATGGATGAATGTGACCATCTGAGTTCACGTAAAAGGGAATGTTTTCAAATAATAAACCCATCAAGTATGGCTTTCTCTCTCAATCCATGTATGTTTTCATGGGACATATCTATTAAAACCAAGTGTACATGCCCTTTGTTGGAAACCATGTTATGAACCACCCAGAAAACATTATAAGAAACTGTATATTCTATTTGTTTCACAGGACAGACGTTTACAGGCCTCCACGTTGCTCCGAAAATTTGAGACTACACGAGTAAAATTTCCATCTACTCGCACATATGCAAGCAGTACATCTACAGTATATATTTTCCTTTTCCATTTTTTGTTGCTGACATTCTGCTAAACACTTTGCATCAAAATACTTGTATCAGCAAAACAAAGCTGGCAGAAACAGAATGTTGTGATGACGTACGAAAAACATGGCTGGCACCCGCCACGGGCGAAAGACTACTCGGAAAAGCATGAATTATGTTGCTAGCTTTGGCTGGCCCTGTCGACCACAGACTGAAAAAACAAAGGCAGTGATGCAAAGTGATGCTTTGTTGCCAGATTGTGATGTCCAACAATAAACAACAGCTGCAAGAGAGACTTATTCATCATGGATAAATAATTTGAGGTGTTACTCAGGAGAGTATTTACTAGATGTGTTTTGTTTGTTTTTTTTTGAAAAACCCAATTCCAATGAAAGTGGGATGTTGTGTTCAACAAAAATAAAAACAGATTACAATGATTTGCAAATCATGTTCAACCTTTAATTGAATACACTACAAACATATCCAAGGCATCTTTCCACAGATTCTCAATTTGATTCAGATCTGGACTTTGACTAGGCCTTTCTAACACTTGGATATCTTTAATTTTGAACCATTCCATTGTAGATATGGCTTTATGTTTGGCATCGCCGTCTTCTTTGAAGGAAAACCTCCATCCCAGTCTCAGGTCTTGGGCTTGGTTTTCTTTCAAAACAGCTCTATATTTGTATTTTTACCACATCAAATCACCTCCCATGCTGTTGAAAAACACCATTTCTTCTCCCTCTTTGCAGTCAATTGCAGTTCTCGTTTGCCTGAAGTAGTCACGGTCTGATGCAAACAGCTGGTTTTATAAGTTCTTGGATGACAAATATTTTATTCAGAAAAAACTCCTGCAAGCGCTTCCAACAAAAATGAAAGCCTTTGATTTTTCTCGACAAGACCAAATATCTCCCAAGTGGATGAGAATTTACAAATTGACCATGTAAGCTATGCTCTAAATTTGGTGGCCTCTAAATGTCGTTCTCCGTGGAATAGACTGTATGCCCCATTTTTTTTTTTTTGCCTGATTAAATGTCTTTGATGGTAGCTGCTGGCAGCAAGATGCCAGGCGGGAAGAGAGCACACCATAATTTAGTACAACACTGTCAGCGGAGTGTTATGGGATCGATGAGTCTCTGCTAGGATGAAGGTGAAAGTTTATAAGACAGTGGAGAGGCCGGCAATGATGTACAGATTGGAGAGGAGGGAGCCCTATCCCGATATCTACACTTCCACACTTGTGTCCCTTTCATTGCAGGATCCTGTCGATGGTGCAAGTGTGTAGGTTGTCCCTATTCTCCAAAGTGCTCTGTCGCCCTGCCCCATTTGAATCCTTGATCCTCACTTGGGCTTAGCCCGCATCCATAACCCATCAGTTGAAGCATATTGACCAAAAAAGCATGAAACTGGTGACTTTCTGTGGAATACCTTTGCCTAAAATAATGGCTTTTCCAGTATAAATATCGACTCATCACAATGTACAGTATATGCGAAATTTCAGTCAATTTTGAAGTCACCTGTGTATTTTGTTCTAGTGTGGTTTGCCTCAGTGACCACCGAAGCTGCATTCCGCTTGGCCAGTCGGTGTCTATTAGCCCGATAGGACTCTTTCTTCAGCTAGATGGCATCCCGTACTGGTGGAGTCCACCCGAGGATTTGGGGATTGCCGTCTCAACAGTGGAGGCACGGAACATGGTCCACTTACTGTCCCCTGCCTCCCCCGGGACCTGGGCAAAGTTCTGCCTCGCACATCAGCTCGGGCTCCTTCTCTGTCAGAGAGGTGACATTTCATGTCCCAAGAGCTATTTTCTGTACCCCATGATTGAACCCCCAAAGTCCCTGCTCTTTGCCACTGCCCACCTCACAGGGGACCCGACTCCAAGACCCGTCTCCCGCATGCTGATCCCATGGGAAGAGTGACCCGCGTTGCCTTTTTGGGCTGTGCCCCACCGGGCCCTATGGCCACAAGGTGCTCAGCAGCGAGCCCTACCTCCAGGCCAGGCCTGAGAGGGCGTACCCCAATCATAGGTCCCTCATCTAGGACCTGTTTGCTGTGGGTGACCCTGCTAGGAGCATAAAGCCCCAGACAACTTGGCTCCTAGGATCATCGGGACACGCAAAGCCTTCAACCACAGTAAGGTGATGGCTCATGGAGAGGTTAATACAACTATCTGTGGGTGGCTTCACTATTACTAAAGTATGTGGAACCCCCAGGGATTAGTTTTGGACTTTAAAGGTGGCTTTTAGGCGACAAAAGACATTTTGGCAACGTGTTCTGTTGTTAAAAGTTGCATTTATTGTGACTATAAACGGTAATAAAATCGTGTGTTGACTAATTTTGTGACATAGTAAGCAGAGTCTTGCAGCTACGGTGGAATATACTTGAGACTCGAGATGGATGAATGGATTATTATTGATCTTCCAGCCTAATATGCAGCATTGGTTTCAAAATATCCATCCATCCATTTTCTGATCCACTTATCCTCACGAGGGTCGCGGGTGTGCTGGAGCCTCTCCCAGCTGTCTTCGGGGCAGTGGGCGGGGGATCCCGGAAGTGGTTGACAGCCAATGGTAAGGTTTCAAAATAATAATCTAAATCATGTCTCTTTTATGCTTTGCTTTCTTTTACCATTTACCTTGCTACTGCCAAGTCAATTCTCATACTTGTATCGTTGTACGTCCATCACAGATATACCTCAAGGGGACAACTTTATTCAAGTAATTGGATGAGCTGATTAAAACGTATAGAGGAGCTGTCAGTTGAATGAAGTATTGAAAATAAAGCTAACTTTTGCTTTAGAGTAATGATGATGGCATTTCAAATTGTTTGGACGGGTACAATTAGATGATTTTATATGTGCCTTTAAGGGTCTATTTAAATATTGAATGAGAAAGGGTGAACCAAATCATTGCTATTTTCTTTTACATTTTTTATGTTCCCATACAACGTGGAGAACGTTTGCAGTATAATTGGTCACTACTTTGTTTGAAGGAGTGCTGCTGTAGTCTCAATCTATAAATACACAATATTACACCCAGCTCCTGAAATGCTTAAACATGATTTGATAATGAGAACAGCAGTAAGAGAAATTGGACTGCACAGCCCAGGCAGGATTTTCCCTCGAGCTGTCTGGGTAATAGCGCAAGTGAAAAAAAATAATTGAAGCATGTGACAGAATTATATTTCTCAATAATTGTGTCATGACTGTAATTACAGTAGTGATCATATAAAATACAATTTACTTGGACTAAAGTGTAAGTTAATGAAGTTTATGTAATAGACAAAGGAAATGTTCATTTTGAATGGCCGTCACTCTGCGCGCTCCTTCAGCATACAAATCCATTACTTCCCCGGGAAAACTCATAATTCATAATCTCATTAGAGTGGGTGTGAATTGAAGAGGCTGTGTGTGTCCTTTGTGCAATTTCCTGATCAGCAGTGGCCCAGTTTTGAAAGTTGTGAGCTGTCTCAAAAGCAGTCGTTCTTTCAAACTTGACAAATACACAAAGTGACTTTGAAAGAACTCTGTATGTCCTCACGGCGGGGGATATCTTCTCGAGAGTTTTCGATGCTTTCCACTTAGCCACGATCATATGTCACATAGTTGCCGGGCCATTGTGCAGACGTCCTCTCTCAAGAGTGCTTCACCATCTCAACATGAAGAGCTTTCTTTCACCTTTCCAGTCGAGTGTCGGGTTTCACCTTTTGCCACCAGGGGGCAGAAGTGTTCTACGATCTGTCCTCTTTGTAATCTGGTGCCACCAATCTATATTGGAGCAGGAAATGCTGCTGGGTAAAAATGCTTTCCACCTCTTCCCTTGTAGAGCCAGATGCACACGCGGAAGGTTTGCTGCTCCCAAGGTCAGCTATCTCAGAAGCAGTCCTGACCGCAGCGGCTCTCCTCTTTCAGCGATGGCCGCTGCCTAATTGGCTGCGGGTTGCCTCTGTGACGCTACAATTGAAAGCGAGGCAAAATGACAGCCCCTGTGGACCTTAAGAGATCCAGCTTTTTAAAGGTCCCATATGGCAACCGTCAGAGCTGGAGCTGTTTGAGGTGAACTCTCCATATCCTGTTTCACGAGTCTTGTCTGCGGTAATAGATAAGATGCAATGCAAAGAGCAGATGAAAATACCTTCTTTGGCGGGCGCCATCACAACTCTACATCAAGGGGAAAGAAAATAAGCTTCATTTTGATTTGGGCTTACACCCTTTTGTATGTCCTCACTGAGGACTCCTCAGTCATGGTGCATAATCTATTAAGAGGATTGAGACTTTTTGGAAATTGAGGTCATGTGTGTCTGGAGAATTAGCCATCATAGTTTTCAGGAAATTCTTGAAAATGATGTGCAGGCGTAAACAACTGCACGAGTGAGCTGAGAATGAATCTACGTTCATTTTTATATGACAGTCTGCAGAGCAGAAAAAAAAATTAGTAAGGAGAAATCAAGGCGCGCCTGAACGCAACCACTCTCCCCAACACACGCACGCACAAAATATGATATTTTAGCACAAAGAAATGCAGACTATAATACCGGGTAGGGCAATGTTTCTGACCTTCTCTCTTCTCTCTCTGTATGCACCATTGGTTGTTGTAATAGCTCATAAAGATCCATTCTGATTTCTTCAGTAGAGCCTTGTCGCAGTACTACGTTAGCTCATTCATTGCTGTTTTGTAGCATCTTTTTTTTTTTTACACCTAATTCCTCTGTATTTCACGTCTTCTACATTTGAACTTAATTTCAGTGATTTCCATGTTACACTGAAAAATATTTTTGAAAAGTTCTGGTACATATTTTTTCTCAGTCAGAAATGAGTAATTAACAATCAGTAAATTGTACAAGGAGTACTTTTGAGTAAATGTTACTTGCATAGTGTAAGTTTATTTTGAAAAAAGAAGTTACGTAAAGGTTAAGGAATTAAAGTAAAATTTACTGTACTTCCAATTTTTGAGTGAAGAAACTTTACTACTTTTCTTAAGTAAATAATCCTCCAAATTAAGTGTATTGTGATTGCAATGCAGTACTATATTCTGGAATATATGAGGATTTGAGCCTTGATTAAATGCAGGAAGTCCCAATACTGAAAATATAGTTTCATGCAGAGGCAGGGTTTGGCTATTTCTTTTTAGGTTGGACTCTGATATATTGCAGTATACAGCGAGCGGACTCTCCAAATCTGAACGGTTTGTAAGAACAAAAGGAGACAAACAGGCTGAGTATAAACTCACCTTCTTTGCTGGTTTGCTTGTAAGTCTGTATTTTGTGGTATTCTTTGAGTTTTGGTGTGTGTGGGTATCAGTGATGAATCAAAGAATGTAATGGTGGTGGCGGTGGTGGGATTTGCGGGGGATACCTTAAATTCAACCCAAAAATCTTGAGGTAAAATTGTTCTCATGCACGACATGAATGAATGTGGGAAATGAAATCAACCACACAAGATAACGAGCGGAGGCAAAGGACGGGAAACTTATTGGGATGCCAGAAAGCTGTATGCACTTCTCTGTCCTTGCTGATCAGTACAATCTGACTAGTAGTGCTAATTAAATACCACTTAAAAACACCAATTCATATTTTTTTACCAGACTATAGAAAATGACTACCGCATGCACATAGCCAGCAGTGGAATTATTGCCTCTCACCTCGCAGCTTCTTACAGTGATGACGGCAAGGACGCAGACAACAAACATTCATGTCGGTGAGAACCAGAGCGCCTCAAAAGGCTCCTCAAGATTTTTTTTTTTCTGAGGACCTTGAGAAGACTAATTTAATGTGGGCTATGGATGTCGTCAAAGCCGAAATGCTGTTCAGTGAAAGTTCACGTGATTGCGTTTTTAAACCCCCATAACATCTTTAATACAGTACTGATATATAAATTTCTTGCCCCATTCTTACATGGTTATGGATTAATGTAATTTGCTTATTTAATATGAGGATATACCGTAGTTTCAGAATGATAATGAATATGGTTGAATGTTGAGTTATCTTACACCAAGATCTGCACGATAGACTGTAATGCATCTTGGAGGTTCAACTCTACCACGCAAACTTCATGAAAGATGTCCTTTGCTAACTGTTTGACTGCGAACTTGCAATTAGAATGATACCTATCGGAAACCATTACCTGATCAGTTCTCAAAGGCATAAGGTAGCAAAGAAGTTGAACCACTCAAACAAATGAAAAAGCAAAAGGTCAAGCATGCTTTTTTTTTTTTTTTCGAGGTCAGTTGTTTCCAGTAACAATACAGAACACACAACGATGATGACTCAAACAGGACTTAATGTATGCCTTCGTGACAGCCATTAAAATATCAAGCAGCATTTTTCTTTGACAACCAGTGACCCAATAAAATGGAGAGTAAGTCTTCGTATGAGTCCTAGCTGATACTGCATAGTAAGCCCCATGCAAAGTTTGGCATGCGCTGTTTTAGTTAAACCGTAACTGTGTTGCCTTATAGCTCGCACCTTGAAGCACCTTGAACTTAGAGTATAACAACAATGTTACATCATTGCTTTTCTGTAAAAGATTCCACTTTTGCATTCAAGTCCACCATTTTTAAACACAGACACAAATACAAAGGCTGCATGATAAGAAATGACATTTTCATTGCCTAATGAAAATGTCATTTTACTCAAACTCTTGCTATATTCTTGAGAGAAATACTTTTTTTTTTTTCCCATGGGGCAAAATAAGTATGATTAAAAAAATAAATAGATGTCCCTAGATAATGTTCTCCTATTGGATGGTGCTGGATATTCAAGGTTGCATTTGACTGGACAAAGTCAGATAGAGGCATACAACTCCATATGAAAATACAAATGTATTTTTATTGCACATCTCTGTGAAAAGCAAATCACATGTGCCATTATCGAAATAACAATATTTTTCCGATATATTGTCGGTATCTGTTAGGGCTGCACAAGTAATCTCTCACTCATCTCACCTAAACTGTGAATACTGCTCTTTGATTTAATTGAGAAAAAAAAAATAATAATCATAATACTTTTTATTGAAAGTTTTGATAACTTTAGATACTCTCAGCTGTTGATATGAATCAGCTGTAACATATGTGACTTGTTCCCAGGGGGGCAATTAAGGTGCTCCCTCCTTTAGAACGTGAAAAAAAACAATTGTTTTTCACTGAGAGCGTGTCATAAAATGATTGCGCTTGGTGCAAAAACACCTCTGAGCCATCCAGATGTCAGCTCTCTTTTCCAAAGCACCTGAAAGCAATTCACAGTTTTATTCCCGACAAGAGACAGGCCCTGTGACAAGACTTTTTAACAAAAACTTCTCGCCTTGTATCTTGCCACTCACCGTTGTAACTTCTCAAGAATAAGAGGTTCTTTCAACACAATTTATATGTGAACGTATTTTCAGCGGCAAAGTTCAAGACAAGATTCCTCTTGGTAACTTTATTTATGGATTTGTGGATCGTTTCAGGTGGAGTGATGAAGGATGACCTCCATCACTTTGCTGAGCACTTGATCAAGTCGTACGAGCAATCGGCTCACCTCTCGCCACCTTGCAGTGATGATGACAGCAGAGAAAGGACAACCGGCGAATATCAGAAAGGTAGAGGAAGCCCCATTCAAGTAGTGCTGAATTAATTATTATCGCATATATTTTTTTGCATCACATTTCTAGGACGTGCACAGTGCGAGAGGCGCAAGCATGACATGGAGAATGGGACCTTTTAAACTATGACCTTCCACTTCAATGCATGAAAGTGGACTTAAGGCAACAGTCTTGTTCATGGCATTATCCTTTTCAGGGACGGAGGTTACTACAGTGGACAGCTTATGTTATCAGGTCACGGGGTACGTGAAAGAGTTAACAATGCCAAGGACAAGTCATCACAACCCCCCCTGCTCTAATTTGCCACTCTATTTCAAAACTTCACCATTTTTTTGCACTTAAGTTCCTCTTGAACAGGGGTGCCCATTACGTCGATGGAGATCGATCGGTAGATCGCGGGCTGGTCCCGAGGGGGGTAGAGGAGAAAAAAAACCATCCATCCATCCATCCATTTTCCGAACCGCTTGATCCTCACTAGGGTCGCGGGGGGGGGGGTGCTGGAGCCTATCCCAGCCGTCTTCGGGCAGTAGGCGGGGACACCCTGAATCAGTTGCCAGCCAATCGCAGGGCACACAGAGACGAACAACCATCCACGCTCACATTCACACCTAGGGACAATTTAGAGCGTCCAATCAGCCTGACATGCATGTTTTTGGAATGTGGGAGGAAACCGGAGCACCCGGAGAAAACCCACGCAGGCCCGGGGAGAACATGCAAACTCCACACAGGGAGGCCGGAGCTGGAATTGAACCCGGTACCTCTGCACTATGAAGCCGACGTGCAAACCACTGGACTACCGGGCCGCCCGAAAAAAAACCAAACAACCATTTGTGTGTCTTTGTGCATGTTAGTAATATATTTTTTTTGTTAATGTGCACTGCACCCTAAATATCCTGTCAGTCTCATTTCACAAAAAGTATTAAGAAAATAAAATAAAATAAAAAGCAGGTAAATCTTTAACCGACGGTGGCGCGTGACCTGCGTCACCAGAAGTTGTTAGCGCTCAGCAGTCTGCAATTGCAGCTTGTGATCGAAGCTGTTGCGCTATATCTTTCATCTTTTATCATTTTGTTTGTTTCGTGTAAAATTCACCGAGGGCAAGGGGCAAAGAATAGGAATCTAGAGGGCCGAGGGAAGCACTTTAAAACGGTACGTGTGAGCTACGATAGTTAGCAGGCTGCAAAAGTGAGTCGCATGCCTCCTGTTGCTCATCATGGCGTGCATGTTTATGTGCGTGCGCGCGTACGGTAACGGGTTGATCGAACAGTCGATCTTCGGTCCAAAACGTTCGGGCACCTCTGCTCTTGAATAATGTTGTGAAGGTAAAAAGATCTGGATGAGCTTGATGAAAACTTCAGTCACCAAAGAAAGACTTCAACAATGAACAGTAAAATGCGGAAACCCAGGTAAGCCCCTTTCCAAGAATATAGCAAGAGTTTGAGTAAATTGTTTTACATCATTTTTCCAGTTGAGTACCTTTTGTACTTAGCTTGACCTTCCAGTGGAGGGCATTTGGGCACTCAAATAATTTTCAAATCACAGGAAGTGCTCCACTAAAGTGCATCGCATGACTATACTTGGGATTCTTTTCATACGTGGCTGAGGAAGGTAGTTTTCGTTAATCAGCGGGAGACTGGGCCATTTCAAATCAGGGGAATAGGTTTGTTTGCAGAGTTCTCTGAATCCTCTGGTGTGTTTCATGAAACCTCCTACACAAAAAGTATAACACACTACGAAGGGCTCTGCTGAAAGCTTTGCTGTGGATGTACTTTCATAAATATTTCATATTTTTACCTTTACTGTGGAACCGGCCTGTTACAGTCCCCTTGCCAAATGCAAAGTGCAGATACACAAGAGGAAGGTTTTGACAGTCGGTTTGTATGGGGACATCATAAAGACAATCCAGCTTGCCCCCAGCGTGACTGTAAGATTTGAAAAGCATGGTCGTGGCATGGCGCAGCGATACTGATTCCAGTTGGTTGGCGTACAGTTTATCAGCAATATAAAGGAAACTATGAAGCTCCCAGGCAGCTAGTCATAGAACACAAACAGATGCTGTACAGACAAAACATTCATTTATTCCTGACTTGAAGCCCTCAAGCTTCCTCAGCAGCGTGCGCGTGTGTGAAGGTAAAAAGAGAAAAAAAACGACGTGCTGAGCTCAGTGGGGGTACAAGCAGAGCTACCACGGAAGGTGCTTGCCTCTTTCAAAACCAACCTATCAGTAAAAAAGAAAAAGATGTACCTGTACTTTGTACATGTGAGATCTAACGCCGCACTAATCACAGGTTAAATTCTAAGGTCTTTGATTAACACAAACATGACACGTAGGGCTCTATTTTTGTGTCCAGCACAGGCCTGCTGTGAGGTGTCTAAATCTGCGCAGGGGTGGGCGAGACTTAAGTTTTGGTAATTTTGCAAACCTGGGTTTTTGCAACGTGGAAGATGTGAACACAGCCAACCTGACTCGCTGCCACCCATTCTCTTTAAATACGGCGCATGAGACGCCTGCTTATACTGTAGTCCTTGACGTGGTGGAAGAAGAAACTGATTTGCTCTCCTCCTGCGGCAGGTTGATGCACGCAAAATATGTTTTGCGGAGCTGCCAACACTTCTGGATTGTCTGTATTTTGCTACGCAAATAATCTGAACTCAACATTATTACGGCCGGAAGATGTGGTGTTCCGGGTATTAAATACACCAATAAGTAAACAAATGACAATTTAGCTGTTGAGCGTCGTTGCTACAGAACGATCAAATGTCAGTAAAACTTATTTGAGAAAGCAGCGACACAGTTCACTGAACCAACAGCAAGTTATAACATTGACTCGTTAATATTGAACTCCCTTGCTGGTGCTCTGTTTCCGTATTCGACTGCGTAACCCGATTGCCTTAAGTTTGAACTCTGCGTTGAAAGCAGGTCTCTAGCAAGGAGCCATTTTGGGGTCGACATATTACCGTAATGACCATACACAAGGCGCATCGGATTTTAAGGCCCGCTGTGAGCTTTTAAGAAAATGGAAGGCTTTTAGGTGCGCCTTTCACTGCGGAAAATACAGTACTTGTTGGAATGGCTGGGTGAAGCATAGCTCACAGTAAGTGACATTTTTCATGATTTGTTTTTATTTTGGTCCTTGAAAGTATGTCTTCACATAAAGATGCTTTTATTTAGAAAAACAATCATTTGTGTCTGTCCATGTGTATGTGCATGCAATATGCACTGTCAGGATGTCGCTGCCAAGTAAATTCGTATAAATTCTTTGATTGATTTATTCTTTGAAGCATTAATATTAATTCATGCAATACTGTACCTGTTAGGGAGGGGCCAGCCGGGCAGCCTCCTCAGCCAGGGTGCTCTGCACCTCACACCTGAGACTCGTCAGCTCATCACCCACCTGTTGCCGATCTGCTCGTTCGGACTGGTACAAATTGACGCACAGACCATTCCTCAGTGCAAGTTCGTGCCGTCACCACGCCGGTGGACTCTGTTGCCATCTCCTGCAGCTTTTTGTTCCTTGTGTGGACATTTCCTTGTGGACTCCTCGTGCTTCTTCCTGAGTGACTTTGTGAAGACTCTTAAATAAACTACGCCAAGTGTTGGCTTCCACGATAACTGCCTGTTGTCGTGCTATTGGGGTCACATCCAAACCCTAACAGTACCTTCATTTTACTGAGTTTAGTACACAATCATAGCTGTTGATGCAATTGTCCATCCATCAAACAATCCACCCATCCTTCCGTAGCACCATGCACAAGTGGCTAGCATAGAGAAAGGGTGGTGCGTGCTTTGCTTTTCGCATTCATTCCAAAACCAACCAACCAACCATCCATCCACCCACCCATACTATTAGATAAACATTCATAAGACCAAAACAAATAAATGAATAAATATGTACGTGCGTGCGTGCATGTGTGTGTGTAATTTGTCGTAACCAGGGTGGCCTGGTAGTCCAGTGGTTAGTGCGTTAGACCTCACAGTTCAGAGGTACCGGGTTCAATTCCAGCTCCGGCCTCCCTGTGTGGAGTTTGCATGTTCTCCCCGGGCCTGCGTGGGTTTTCTCCGGGTACTCAGGTTTCCTCCCACATTCCAAAAACCTGGCAGGCTGATTGAACACTCTAAATCAGACATGTCCAGCTCCGGGCCTGGAGGGCCACTGTCCTGCCTGTTTTTCAGCTCTCCCGCCTGCAACACACCTGATTCAGATGATCAGCTCATCAGCCAGCTCTGAAGCAGCATTAGAACGATCCTGATGATTTGAATCAGGAAAGCTGGAAAACAGGCAGGACAGCGGCCCTTGAGGACCGACTTTGGACACCCCTGCTCTAAATTGTCCCCAGGTGTGAGTGTGAGCGCGGATGGTTGTTCGTCTCTGTGTGCCCTGCGATTGGCTACCAACCATTTCTGGCTGTCTCCCGCCAAACTGCCCAAAGATGGCTTGGATTGGCTCCAGCACCCCCCGCGATCCTTGTGAGGATAAGCGGATCGGATGGATGGATGGATCTGTCGTAATCTAAAAGTAAATAAAAGTTACCTGTCTTTAATAATATGGTACTTCCATTAACTACACTTTTTAACATGTAACACGCAACTCTATCCTAATACATCTGTGGAGTCACCGTCTCTACGCTGCTTAAGGCGGCAGTCTAACCTTGATCCCCTTTTGGAGGGCAACCAATATAGTGATGTGGCCATTGGTGAAACAGAGTTTCACATCCTTGACCAAAAGGCTGGAGTTTATAGACATCACCAAAAATTTCCCCCCTGAAGATTCTTTGCCAGGCCCTTTTTGTGATGTACTAAGTAGTACGTTGTCGATTGGCAGTTGTAGATCTGCCGGTCCTAATATAGCGAGAACAAACTGTAATTTTGCAATGACGGAAGCTGTGTTACAATAACGATGATGGAGTGTCAGATTGACAATTGTGGGTTTGGTTTGGCTTGAAATAAGGCGAATGCACCACTACATCACCCGTGACTTTATGTATAACGTTTTTGTTTTCTTAAATAGGATTTTAATGAGTGGTCACATGCCCAGTGCAGAATGCAAAGCAAGTGAATAGCTAAATATTTAGCAAGTACCTTCGTGAAATCAAGCTTCGTGCAATTAAAAATTGTGTGTGTTTTACCACTGGGCAGAAAGTCTCTAATGAAGTCTGCCGATTTAATTTTGTTGGCTTTGTCTTGTAGTTCCTGCTAAGTTTCCACCCCCAAAAGTCCCATTAAAAGCTTGCCAAGTGAGAAATGAGCTGTAGGAGAGGAAGGAAGAAAAAAAAAAAAACACTTATCATTTTAAGGGGAAAGAGCTTCTGTTGTAAAATGTGGCCAATTTACTAATGATTACTCCTAAATCAACCTGACACAAACACAAAAAAAAAAAAAAGCATACAGCCAGGCAAGCACTCGCATCCCCAAATGCACTTGTAATAACTTTGCAAGTAGGTTCTCCATTTTTCATGTAAAATGCAAAATGATTTCATTTCTTTGTACTGTGCCAAATATTCTTCCCACTCGTTTTAAGGATTTTTTTTTTTTTTATTGTACGGTCAAACAAAGAAAACGAACAGACGATGAGTAGGACTGTACAAAAAGCTGCACCTGAGTAGCGCATTGCTAGTTTGTGAACCACTCTGAGCTCTACCAAGGCAAAACATGTCTGCTTAATTGGCAGGAGTAGACTGCTTTTCCAAGTCTACCTTTGTCCAGTCTATAGGAGTATAAGAGAAATGGTGCAGAATAAAGTCAGTATTTGTTGCTTGGGGGTCATACCAATGGAAAGGCAATAAAATTTGAACAGTCGTAAATATTGGTCACTAATGGTTTTTTTTTGTTTTTTGTTTTTAATAGTCAAATGGGCACACGCATTATGAAAAGTCATTGACCAAAGTGAAAAAGGCTGTTTGCATGACCCAAATATGTATTAAAAGGCCAAAACACACAGCATGACTTGTTAAAAATGACCCGGAGTTGTGTGGACATAGTCATATAAAATAGGATAAGCCACACGAGCTTGAAAATCAATTGAGATTTGCGACCGGCATGAAATGAAGCCTCTGCGGATACTCCTCCCATGTCGTACATTCACATGGCAAGCGCCGTAATTACCACAGATCAGATTTGTGGGGATCAAACAATATAACATTTGCATATCATCCTCCTTGATATTCATGAAATGGATTGGGATCAATCAAAGACTGTTTCTCCGGGCCATCAAATGACTTTCAACACATTTATCAATGCTTTATTATATCATATTTCACAGTGCTAGGTGCCATTGAGACGTAAATTGTATTTACACACACACACACACTGGCCTTCTGTCTCAGCAATACAGTTTGTGGTGAGGTTTAGATACGAGATCCATAAAGCGCAAATGATTTCGTTTAGCAGCTCGGTAATCTCTTGCCTGACGCATTTTCAGAGCTGCGCCACCATGATCGCGTTTGTCTGTACACTATGTCATCAAAACGTTTTTTTTCTTCGAAGAATCGATTCTCTGTCATTGGAGAGTTTAGCATTATGTTGGTTCAGTAATCAAATGAGTAATGTCCGAATTACAAGACACTTTGAACCAGATTTCTTTGAAATAAATTATGAAATTGTTTCCAACGGGAGACCCGTATCGACCATGTTACCCTGTGTCCGAAATGTGGCACAAAAACAGCAGATGAACAGATGTTGTCGTTTCTGCACATTTCTGTTTGTATTGGCCCCCTCGTGGAAAATTACACCGGGATGGTGAGCACGGCATTCATCGCGAGAGGAATAGTCAGAGTAACAGCTTGTGATTGATGGGTTCCGCGTCTGCTGAAACGTGGGTGGAGGCGAAAGTCACAGCAGACGGTGTGTGGTATCGAACTCAGAAAGGTTAATTAGCCTGATAAAGGAAAATGTGTTCGACTTGGCTCCGTTGCTACAACTCGGTGGTCCGTTTCTAGGCTTTGCTTATGACCACAAATGTCACTTTTAGGTACTTGAAGAGACTCATTCCTTACAAGTTCACACAACGGGGGTGTAACCAGAGGCCTAACATCATGGTGATAGGCCTCGGTACATTTATATTTATTTTTTTTTTTTACCTAGACACCAGCCAAAACATAAGTGCCTGCATGCACGCGCGTACAGGTACATACACTCGGACGTACACACACAGCAACTCGAAGGAACTGCCGTGGTCACCATGAACGTTAAGTATATTGAACAATTTCACCCAAAAATATTTTACAACCATTATATCCGCTTGAATATATGCAAAAGGATCATCATGGCACTCCCTAAAAAAACAACCGCCCCCCCCCCCCCCCCCAAAAAAAACAATGGGTTGCCAAGGTACTTTGCTATAGATTTCATTCCCACTAGAACTTCACTTCATAACAAAAAAAGCTGTACTCACACTTTAGAACCTCATTTTAACCCTTTCGTGCACCTTGTAACCTGAAAACATGATAAGATGTCCACTGTAGTAACCGCTGTCCCTGAAAGGGTTAAGGGCCTTGCAGTCAGCAAAGTCATTTACGAGTCTTTTTCCTTGTTCTATCTCTCAGAGGAATGACAACTTCAGTACACAGGCCAGTTGCTATTGTATAGCTTTTTGCATTGGCATCAGAAGGCAGATTAAAATCGTTGAGGCCTTGATTTGTGGACATAATAGTCCCTGCAAGAGGTACGCAGGTGGGCACAGCCGAAACATGCCAAATTCAGTCTCTGAAGCTGAGGTGGCGTTGAGGCCTCCGAGACCTCTTAATGCGGCTTCAGAATCAGAATCAGAATCAGAATCTTCTTTATTGGCCAAGTTGATGGAGCTTGCCGACTGTGCTGTCGGAACGCTTGCTTTTGCCTGGTTTTGATTAAAAAAATAAAAATAAATATTCTTAAATGACATTAAGAAAGAGTGAATAGACTGTTTCCCTTTTTTTTTTTTTTTTTGGAATACTGTAAGTACACAAAAGTTGAGTTTGAGACCCCCAAACTGTGTCCAATTCAACTTGATATTTATCTCTTTATTTATTTATTTTTGAACAAAAGCCTGAATCTTATGTGAAATAAATACAAGGATACCGGACAATGTACATGTAATTGCAAACATTAAAACACGGAGATACGACTTTTTCAAGAATTTTCGCCATTAGCGGGAGATTTGAAACAGACCTATAGTGACAGAAACTCTCTGGGATGAAATTTGGTTGCTTAAGAAGGAGTCGAATAACAGCAGTCTTGAACACTGCTGGTGTTGTGTCAGAGGATAGTAAGAAATTAATCAAATTTAAGACGGACGGTCCGAATATCGTAAAAAGATCTTCATGTGGCTTGCTAGCTCTCGCTCGTCCGTGGAGCTCGCTAACTTTCACTCCTCCGTGCGGATGCTTTTTTTTTTTTTTTTTCAACCCTATCCTGGACACCAAATTCTGGATGGCATTATTACTCCAGCTTAACTAGGAAAAAAACTGATTGTTTTTAATCATTAGACCTGAGGCCCAGCGAGAGAAACTTTTCACAAGCATACCAACACTGTCTTGACACCCCTCAAGCAAAAAAATATAAGGATTTTTTTTTTTTTATCACTTGAAGAACATAGTCTTAGTCCACACTTTTTTCTCTCAATAATGCTTTTATCACCAATCAAATCGATTCGTGTAATATCTTGTTTTCCGGTCTTCCTATAAAGAACATTTCATGTCTGCAGTTACTACAAAATTCGGCAAAACGTGTCCTGACTAAGACTGGAAGGCAGGAGCATATTACTCCAACTTTCAAATCTCTGCATAGGCTCCCTGTGTGTTTCAAATTTGATTTTAAATGATTATTACTGGTTTTTAATTGTCCTAATGGTCAAGGGCACGGGTGAAAAACTCAAGGCCTGGGGGCCAGATCTGGCCCGCCACATCATTTTATGTGGGCCGTGAAAGCAAATCAAACATGCCGACTTCTATGATGTTGCTAAAATCTGTATGAAAATGTCAAATTCTCGTATGTTATATATAAGAGAGGTATTCTAAGTTTTCTTCTCACCAAAACCCTCATTACATTAACTTAAGATACAGCTATATAAGCCATTATTCTTGACTTCTTTATATGGTTTCACAGTCATAACGGCCCTCGAAGGCAACCGGCAACTTTAATGTGTCCCGCGACAAAAATGAGTTTGACATCCCTGGTCTAGGGGATGAAACTGGCGAGTCCATAATTTGTACCGGGGGTTTCGCACAGGGCCATGTAGCTTTGAATAGTTTGTTTTACTTTGTATAAAAATCACACCATCATCATTATTTACTTACTTGTTGACATGACTCCCCCAAAAGAGCACTAAACAAGTGCAGCTCATTCGGAATGCTGCCTCTCCGTGCGCTCGCTGTAAGAGATTGAGAAAATGAGTGGCTTACTTTCAGTTTCTCTCACGCCGTGTTTGTTTTTCTTTTTCTGAATTCATGCCGCGGCGTACCACTCCATGCTGCTTGTTGGCCGGCCGCGGTCATGAGGGATGTCACGTAGTATTAAACACCAGCGTGATGGTTGATTTGTTGGCCATTTACAACATTGAATGTGAGGCTGCGCATAGCGTCCACGCCATGGTTGATAAAGCACAGTGGCCGCAGGGTGAGCTGCCGAAGCACAGTCTAAAAAAAGCTGCTAAATGGTCAAAAGCTATGGTCAATCGTCACCAAAATTCACAGACTCATGCCCACTTCAATCTCTGAAAATATACCAAGAAATAGTTGGGATTTTATGAACATGAAGCCTTTTCCTCAAAGGAGCTCACTCTCAAGAAAAGTTTTTCATGTCTATCCATTCATCCATCCATTTTTCAGTCTGCTTTATCCTCACTCGGGGTGCTGGAGCCTATCCGAGGTGTCGATGGGCAGTAGGCGGGGGACACTCTGAGCCGGCTGCCGGCCAATCGCAGGGCACACCTCGACGAACATCCGCGCTCACACTCACAACGAGGGATTTAGTGTTCAATCAGCCTACCATGGCTACAAGCGGCCGAAATGAGTTTTCTCCGCAGGGTGTCCGGGCTCTCCCTTAGAGATAAGGTGAGAAGCTCGGACATCCGGGAGGGGCTCAGAGTCGAGCCGCTTCTCCTCCACATCGAGAGGAGCCAGATGAGGTGGCTTGGGCATCTGATTCGGATGCCCCCTGAGCGCCTCCCTGGTGAGGTGTTCCGGGCATGTCCCACCGGGAGGAGACCCCGAGGAAGACCCAGGACACGCTGGAGAGACTATGTCACCCAGCTGGCCTGGGAACGTCTCGGGATCCCCCGGGGAGAGCTGGAAGAAGTAGCTAGGGAGAGGGAAGTCTGGGCTTCCCTGCTAAAGCTGTTGCCCCCGCGACCCGGCCCCGGATAAGCGGTAGATGATGGATGGATGGATGGATCAGCCTACCATGCATGTTTTTGGAATGTTGGAGGAAACTGGAGTACCCCGAGAAAACCCACGCAGGCACACACTCCTCTTCTTCAAGGCTAAGCGGCTGACAGTCTGTGATGATCATAATTCAGAATAGCCTCATCAATGGCCTCCTTTCTGGAAGCACCACCGTTCATCACCAGGATGTCCGCTGGCTCTACGCTCTCATGCCGGGCAAGTATTGCGGAAGTGCTCCGGTTCCTTTCAGATAGCTCATGGGAGCAAATCCTACATTTCACTTCCGATAGAAAATAAAACATCATCGATATAAACGAATTAAAATATCCTCCACAAATATATTAGAATGAACCAAAAGAATCACTTCTGATCACTCGTCTAAACAAGAACGGATAAATCATCATCAAACATTGTTCTCTGTGCTTAGATCAAAATGATCCCACAGGGCAGAAACCTTTCTCCTCCTCGTTCGCTCCATCGATGACAACCAATATCTATCACCAATGCGACATAAAGCAAGGAACCCAGACTCCCTCCATCCAAACAAACAAAGCGAGACCATGTAAACTTCGCACAGAAAGTCCAAAAGCAAGATTTAAACCTGAAGGCAGTGAGCTTGTGTGCTGCCGAAGACACTTTTGGGAATTCTCTAGAAAAGAAATTCAAAGAGGACATGTGCATCTGAGGACAAACAATAGTATGCAGAAGAATATGTTTTAGTTTAATCGGAATTCGTGATTCCCAGATTCAGAGAATCAAAAGGATTGTTATTGTCCAAGTATGTAGAACGCACAAGGAATTTGTCTTTGCTCGTATTGGCTATGCTACTATTGCAATAACGAGCAACTACGATAAACACGTTTTCGAAAGACTTTCCGTAATGTAAGGTTACCATTGTGCAGTAGTTCCCCATCAGAATCTTGGATTATTCTGCCTCATGAAAAGATTCATGAACAACAGCATTTGTGACATCAACGCCAATTTGCTTAATCTGGTATTTAGGTCTGTGTTTGGGTTTTAGTGGTTGAGAGTCCCATCTTTGATGAAAGCAATTCTATAATGAAGTGAAACTGTTTAAATCTGTACGCTGAACCACTTAAAATAAATCCTCGACAAAATACACCAATAAAATAGAATACATTTATATGTAAATGGGAAAGAGATGATACCATTTAGCCAGCAGGTACTCGGAAATAAGCACATCTTAATGAAAAACCTTCTGCTTGGTTGCCACAGTACATTGCGTAAAGCTGTTCACGATCCAGACAGGGAGGGTTGAATTATCTTTTAACGTTGATTGCTCACCTTTGACAAATGACAAAAAGATGAGCAAGCTCTTATGCTCAAATGAAAAAGAAGCTCCCAGACAATAGCTGGAGTTGAATGTAATGAGAATGTATCTACACTTTTTTTGTACTTGTTTCAATGGCAACCGCCTATCTGTCTTATATTTCTTGATGTTATGTTAGGCACTCTCTAATGGGGTGAACATTGGCACGTATATTATAGTTCTGGATTTAAACGTGATGTCTCCCCCAAACCACACAGTCGTGAGTTTAGGCTTGATTTGTGTGTATGTGTGTTTGTTTGATTTTTTTTTTTGGTTGAGCTCTCTTTTAGGTCCAAAATGCGTGAACTGAATCAGGTCCATACAAGAACGTCACAAGCCGATTGCTACTGTTTCCTTAGTTTCATGGTGGTGTTCTCTCGTGAAAGTTGAAGAATTAAACAAAACAAATAGGATTGATGAAACGAAAGGAATTCTAATTTGAAGTCGCGGTTTTAATGATTCGGACTTGGAAGATGACGTGTTTTGCAATGAAATGGCTTATTTTAACCAAGACTGATGTTGGTACTTCTCTGGAGCTTTTTGTCGGCTCCGACTGCGGTGTTGCATTTAATGTCCAGGTCTGTTGACTTCATCCCGCCTCACTGCAGCCAACGAGGACTGTCACTAAAAATGCAGAACATCTCCTAATGTCTGAAAACCGCGACCAATTTCTATGCCCATTTCTACTCATACAAACTTCAAGGTCTGAAAAACAATCGGCTCAATATTTGGACTTTGATAGCCATTAAGGTGGCCCGTTGGGCCAGTGGTTAGCGCGTCGACCTCACAATGGAGAGGTCGTGGGTTCGATCCCAGCTCCGGCCTTCCAATGTGGAGTTTGCATGTTCTCCCCGTGCCTGCGTGGGTTTTCTCCGGGTACTCCGGTTTCCTCCCACATTCCAAAAACATGCATGGCAGGCTGATTGAACACTAAATCCCTCGTTGTGAGTGTGAGCGCGGATGTTCGTCTAGGTGTGCCCTGCGATTGGCTGGCAGCCGGTTCAGAGTGTCCCCCGTCTACTGCCCATAGACAACTCGGATATTCTCCAGCACCCCTTGTGAGGATAAAGCGGATTGGAAAATGGATGGATGGATGGATGGATAGACATTAAAGTCTTCCCTCGAGAGTGAGCTCCTTTGAGGAAAAGGAAAAACACACCAAGATCCACTGCAATATTGGAAAACACAAAGACTAAATTATACAGACTTGCAATGAAATTTCGATGCACGCCCTTTGAACGAGTGTTCTCAAAAGCAGGAGAAATGGTTTGGAAACGGCAATTCCATTGGAACCAAAGATGTTAACACAGCTGATCTTTCTTTATAAAAACGTGTGAGTGAACTGTGTATAGTCTGTTGACAGTCTTCCTTGAAGTTGCACGCAATGACTTTTAAAATCCAACAAAATTCATTCAAACAACAGCACAGTTTCAGCACAGTGCAGACAGTTTGGGAAATGTGCCATACACCCAATGAGGCCTCATTTGCCCATCATGAGGCGCTGAAGGGGTGGAATTTGTGTTGAATATGGGTCAGCTCTCATGTCGTCATTAAGTGTAGTTAAGTTGTGTGGCCCCTAGATGGTGCCATTACACTGTAATTTATGTGATTCTTTGGTTACATTTGATATGCAGTGATCCCTCACTATTGCGCGCTTCATTTATCACGGCTTCACTACATCGCGTTTTCTTTTCCAAAGTACTGTACAGTATTCAGAGTTCAAATGACCAATGACTCGGAGGCTTCGTACATGACTATACGCATGATTGGTTCCCGGCGCCATGTCGACCAATGACAGTAAGAGTGGATTTATCCCATGAGCTGATTGGCTGTGCATCTTCGCAGCTCCGCCCAGCACCTTCCCTTGTGTCTAGTCATGCTGTTAAATCTCTGATCACTTTCTCGACACGATGATGACTCTCTGAGTGTTCGCCTTCCCCTCTCTGGGATACTCTTTTCTGTTGCGCGGCGGAGGGAGAGGCAGAGGGAGGGGTGGTGATTGGGCTTGTCCGAAAAAAGCAGCACGTCTCTCTTTGCCTCCTCCTCGTCAATACCGATTAATTGTATTATCATAAACACATCGGCTGTGCGGGGATAGCTGGCCCGGAGCTAGCTGCAGGCTAACGGCAGCTACACCGTCAGAGTGTAAAGTGAGAGTCACTTTGTCTCTCTCAGAAGGCAATGCTGATGAATGTTAATTACTATATGAGGTTTTATAATGAAAGATTTCGGTAAATATGTGTAGAGCTGTAGTCTTTGTCTCCAATATGTAAAGTAAATAATGTTTACATAGTTTAAACATGCTGGTACCCACATACACTTACATTAAAATTCCTAGGGGGGAGCTGACCTTCCTGGTTTTTCACTTATCGCGGCAGTGTCCCGGTCCCCATTAACCACGATAAGGGAACACTGTATTCTGAACGTTATTGTTTGGGATTGGAAGTTGGAGCGAATACCTTTTTTCACTTATTTGTAGACTTATCATCTTCAGAATCACCATCATCATCACTCGCTATTATTTATTATTTGCGTATAAATGTATATCCATTTGCAAGGCATCATCTCCAGTCAAAGATACTACAGTAAATCACACTTTAGAGTCCCTTCTTCTCCTGCCTGTGCTCTGACAAGTATCTTGTTTACAGTAAGCCCCTTAAACGAATTAGCCGTATTGTCTTCCAAAGAGAAAGTGTTGGAAAGTGTTTCAACTCATGCTACGTTAGCTAACTGCAAAGCTTGTTGCTGATTTGCAAATGTAGCTGCCATTTAACAAATTTGTTATCTCAAGTTATTTTTGGCGAATAGATAGTTCACACCGTCCCCGCCCCACCATCCAGCAACGTGTCCATACTCTCGCTCTTTCCCCCCCAAAATAATGCCTCCGTCGACATGGTTTTGAACAATGCTTGTCCTGCCTCTCCGACAGACCTGTGCCGATGGACTGAATCTGGAGGGAAGCATGCAATGATTGTGCACGGTGACGGACTTGTAGTATGACAGCTCGCCCGGTCCAAGACACAGAACATTATTTATCTGGTAGTCTGACAGGATGACTGTCGTGAACGACAAAAATGTCGTGGAGTTTGACAAGGCCATTATGATCGTGACGGCCACTGTCATCTCTCCATCTTTCCCTCCCTCCAGCATCACCCACTTATCAACGACTACGTGTCGCCGCATGATGGCCGCCGTCCGCACCACTTCCCCCCAATCCAACCCACTTCTCCGTGCCCAAATGTAACCATATATGATCAATACAAAGCAGAACATGAAAATGAATGAGCCGTGCTGGCCAATTCTTTGTGAAAGGTGAATCGTGACAACAATGCTGATTATCAATCCGGTGGAAACACGGAAGGGTATATTGTTTGGTGGCCTTGGCAGTGTACAAAGAAAAAAAATAACAGAACAGGGAGGACAGGAGAAGAAATGAAAACTAGGTCAGACTTGATAGAAGATTCTTCCCACGCCCCAAAAAAATAGTTTAAAAAAATAAAATAAATGCAACCAATCAGATGTGAAGCACTATGAGGTATACTGTATATAAAAATAAAGCTGCCTTTCCTTGCCCCTTTGCCTAATTCGCCCAATGTTCAAGGGTGAGTGGCCAGTTGTCATTTCTTGCAATAGCTGTGTGGGGCTCGGTTGTGTATGAGGGCTAAAGCATCCCGGAGAAAAATGTGCGAAACAGTGTCAGAAAGCTTGGTCTTAGCCACGTGTCTTCCAACGAATAATGGCCCAAAAACATGGCTAAGACTGAGCATTGTGTGGAGTTTGAATGTTCTCTCCATCCATGCCTGTGTGATTTTTCTCCGGGTACTCCAGTTTCCTCCCATGTGATAAAAACATGCATGGTAGGTTGATTGAATGCTCTAAATCAGGTGTGTCAAACTCGGATCCTGGAGGGCCGCTGTCCTGCATGTTTTCTAAGTCTCCCTGTTGCGACACACCTGATTCAAGTGAACAGGTTCAATGTCAGGCTTGCGCAGAGCTTGCTCATGATCTGATCATTTGAATCAGGTGTGTTGCAACAGGGAGACTTGGAAGACATGCAGGACAGGACACCCCTGCTCTAAATTGTCCCAAAGTGTGATTGTGAGTGCGACTGGTTGTTTGTCTGTCTGTGCTCTGCGATTGGCCGGTGACCAATTCAGGGCGTACCCCGCCTACTCCCTGAAGTCAGCTAAGATAGACTCCACCACCACGCGGTCCTCATGAGGATCAGCGGAGCAGATGATGGATGCATGCATGAGTAGATAGATGAGTGGATGAGTGGATGCATGAGTACCTTTGTCTCTTTTAAGTTAAGTCAGTGACCAATTGTGGATTTATGTTCTTTAATGGCTACCAATAATTTTGTCAATGTGTTTGTAGTTGGTTCGAACAGAGACACTTTAATGCTCAACATTATTTTACAATTCACCTAAATTTCAGTCTGATTTATTTTGCCGAATAGAATCACAAAGGGAAAGGCTCGGCTTTTGTTGATGTGTTTTCATGTATAACCAATGTCAGCAATGTTTATTTTATTGCCAGATTTCCTATTTTTGCATTGATTATACTGTCATTGTGAAAACTGTTGTCATGTTCAAAGCATTGACAGACGGTATCTCAAGTTTATCAAGCTCTGACGGATCAAAGTTTCACCATGCCCTGTGGGTAGACAGATGAAAGAGTGCTTCAAAATGCAGTGATATATATGCCGTTTGAAATGTATAATTTAAATCAAAGGAATTATGAACGAGGTGTTGAGCGTTTTCTTTTTTTAAACAAGGGCCTTGTTCACGGTGCTGTCAAATTATTATGAATTAAATTGGTTCTTGAAATGTTGAAGCTCTACTATTAATCATTTGCAAGACAGATCAGATTTGTTGCAACCACACGACAAATGGATTGCTATTATAACAAAAGCACATTTGCATTCTTTGACACCAAGGTCTATATCTCACCTTTGTCCCTCTGTCTGTCTCTCTTTTTCTTATAAATATGGTTCATAAATATCCATCCGTCCATTTTCCAATCCTCTTTATCCTCACAAGGGTCGCAGGGGGAGTGCTGGAGCCTATCCCAGCCGTCTTCGGGCAGTTGGCGGGGGACACCCTGAACTGGTTAGCAGCCAATCGCAGGGCACATACAGACAAACAACCATCTGCACTCACACTCACACCTAGGGACAATTTAGAGTGTTCATTCAGCCTGCCATGCATGTTTTTTGGAATGTGGGAGGAAACCGGAGTACCCGGAGAAAACCCACGCAGGCACAGGGAGAACATGCAAACTCCACACAGGGAGGCCGGAGCCGGAATCGAACCCTGCACCTCTGCACTGTGAGGTCGACGCGCTGGTTCATAAATATTCACAATTAAAATTAAGAGAAGAAATGCGGTCTTGAACACAGGCGTCAAACTCAAGGCCCGGGGGCCGGATGTGGCTCCCGAGACATCAAATCATTTCCGTTGACTTCACGTTTCTTGCAAATTGTCCTCACTCCACAACACTGACATATGAGATACTGCAAGAAATTTCTGGGTGCCAATCCCACCTTTAAAATAAACTGAAACATAGTTGGAGAAACATAGATACATAACATCATGCGATCACACATTTATAGGGTTTCAAAGTCATGATGTGGCCCGCGACAAAATGAGTGTGACACACTGATCTACTGTTGAATTGATGTTTATACAGTATCAATGGCCATGTTGTGTTTCCACTGGTATACATTTACATTTTTGGGACTCTTGCACAGGACCTGAAAAAGTTTTTCTGCCACATCAATGAGTACAAAATCACATTTTATGGCATCGCGAATGGTGGGAGGGTAGTTACAGAACATTATCCTCTTACTGGAATAAAACCATCAGTCACATTGTTGGTTGGTAAGGCACCTGTAAACACCCACACGTCTTTTGTATCACTGCGGTATATCAAACAGGAGGGTACTGGAAAAATATATCCCCATCTTGTATGGTGAAGTACTCACCTTGCACACGAGGCTGGCCTTTACCTCCTGTGGCTGATGACTCAAAAGAGCATTGTGTCCATGTAGTTCATCACAATCACAGATGCCCACACTGGGCAAAGAAATGCTTTGCACAGAGCTGCTGCTGATTCATCGGAGGACACGCACTGGGTGAAGGTATTGATATATTACCCAGCCTTGTGCCCAAAAATATAATTTTTCCACTCAGGGGCCTGTCCCAGCACCACTGCAGAGAGAACTGGTGTAATGTTTGAAATGCTTCGGACAAAATCCATTTCACTAAATTAACTCAAACGATGGGTCCAACATCCCTTCTTTTGAAAGATATGTGGTTCATCAAAATCAGCATTTTTCAGTAATGTCAATTGACCGTCTTAAATGCTCTGAGTTACAAAGCGAGAGAGAGAGAGAGCGAGAGAGCACGGGCAAGACAGTGGTGATGAGTGTAATAAGCTAGAGTTCTTTATGACTGACTGCGATAGTGTGTCCTGTTTTATACCATAACTAGCGAGTCTACCATGTACATAGGCTAGCGTCTGCCTGCTAATGCTATTGCATTGTTTCAGAGAGCTGTGCCACACACACACACACACACACACACACACACACACACACAACACTAAAGGTCCCAGGGCCAAGCCATTTGGCTTTCCTACAGAGAACCAAATATGAACCAAACAGAAAAAACAGCTATGAAACAGGTAGATCTCTGTTTGAAAAAAGGAAATCACTTCCTACCTCAGAGGGCTGGCTTTGATCCCAATGTCATTTTGCAATCTCAGAATCTCATCCTCAAGAGTGGGACTTTCAAAGTCGAAAAGTGATTTGACTTTGGTGGCAATGTCACCAACGTCAATATTTGCACCAAATGGCTGACGAGAGGCTCGATGGATGCAAAGTCAGTAAAACGCCTCTCAAAATCTGACGAGATGCTCTGAACATGCTCCTCATAATGTGCACTGTCCAGCTGTGTCACACCTTTGCCTTGACGTTGTAGTTCTGCTTGCGTGTGAGGGAAGTTGCACATGTTACCAAGCCGCAGCCGGTTGGACATCGGCTTTAGCTTGCTTTTATATGTGCTCACTGAACTCATCATGCTGACTACATCTACACCCTTTGCCCTGCAACTCTAAATTCAATTCATTGAGCTGGCCAGTGAGATCAATGAGGAAAGATAAATCTCAAAGCCACTGTTTTGTCCCGCTAACAAATCCCATGAAAGCATTCACAATATCCTCACCCCTGGTGTGTACTTTTAATGGCATACCTATCAACTTGTACGTTTTCCCCGTATTTTATACGTTTTTGATCATTTCAAATCATGTACGGCGTATTACAAGTTTTATACGGGTAAAAAAAAAAACAACAATTGTGAACCGATCTCACAAAGACCATTTTGGCTCAAATCCAGATCGTCTCACCTGATGGTAGCCAACGACAATGCCGTCGTCGATGGCTATTATTGTCACGGCAAACCAGCAAAAGCAATCCTCAATCGTATATTTTTTTTCATTGCTGCGTACGGTCGGATTGATAAAGCATGATGTGCGCATGCGCGGTAAGCAGTTGTACAGGTTTTTGTTGCTTTGTAAGGGGAATCGTAATCATTTATAAGGGCAGCTATTAGCCGAGGTTGACAGGTATGTAATGGCAAAATGGTGAATAGCTCTTCATTGGTACTTCAATGGTGGAATTGTAGTTCTTGGATCGTTTCCTCTCAGCCAGGGGTGGCCAACCAGTCAGAGACAAAGAGACATTTTTGCTTTACTGTGTTCCTGCAAAGAGCCACATGCACATGGGCATCCCGTCCTCTCGCGCACGCGCAAGCACGCGCACACACACACACACACACACACACGCACACAGTCATCTGATTGGTTGCCATCTGTGTCAATCAAGTAACGGGATTGACGATAGGCAGACATAGTACGTCCTGTGTATTTAGCGTCGTTGTTTGAATGACATTGCCACCGCTGAGGCATTTTCAACGATTGTCGTTTGAAAGCCCGGGAGCCGCATTGAACCAGCCAAAGAACCGCTGTAATCGCTTCCAGCAGCGTTTCTAACTCATCGGTAAGGAAAGAAGCTATTGGCTGTCCTAAACGTCGCTCAAAGATGTCATCAGTGCATGTGATTTACTTGTGGGGGATGTTTTTTTTTATTATCTTTTTTTCTTTTGTAATTTTTATTTGTTGATGTTTTTTAAAATTTATTTCAGACAAAGAAAAGTTTTACATTTACATCTAGCCCAGATTGTACACCTGGCTCGATCAGCCGATTTATTTATTTTTTTTCCCCAACACACCTCGCGGTCGCCTTGGGATCGGTCCGCGGTCGACTGGTTGGGCACCCCTGCTCTTAATTGTCTCTAGGTGTGAGTGTGTGTGTGGATTGTTGTTCGTCTCTGTGTGCCCTGCGATTGGCTGGCAACCAATTCAGGGTGTCCCCCTCCGACTGCCCGAAGACAGCTGGGATATATCCTAATGAGGATAAAGCGGTTCGGAAAATGAATGAATGAATGAATAATTTCTCATAACACAATAAAATTGCTTGATTTTGTGAATCATCAACAGGTCTAATTAGCACATGTAGGACAGTTTGTGCAAATGTGAGAATGGGCTTTGGCGATGCATTTCTCACATGTGCAGCATACAGCTGTTGTCTTGTTCTTCTTCCAAGGGGAGAACTGGGACCTTTTTTTTTTTTTTTTTTTTTACTGACCCAGCTGCATTTTCTGGTGGACCAGGACAAGATTCAGCTCCATGAACAGCTTCCACAATGGCTGCAGAGGCTTCTGATTTCTTTCAACGGCTGGTGTGATGAACAGGAAAAAAGTGGATGAAATGTCCTGGACATGGGTGGTTACCCACCGCACCAGGACAGGAACTGAGGAGGATGTCTACTTGTGACACTTAATGTCATCTAAATTAACTTCACGCTGTTTAAACTAACATTGTACAGCATTGATTTCTGAATTGACATGACATGACGGCATCCAATGCAGCCTGGTCATCTTGGGAGGGCCGGGGGAGGGAGAGATCCCTGAATCTGTGTTCCCTTCTCAAAATATCTTCCTCTTTCCCGAGTGCCTTTGCTGGGAGCTTTTTGTAGCTGGGATGAGGGTTTTATACAAGGGGATGCTGTCGCTCTTTGAGAATTGTGGCTTTGTGAAGTCCTTTACAACTCTTTGGTTATTAAAGCCGATATACTGTAAACCGTACTTGACGATATGAATTTGAAAATTCGAACTCACTTATGAAGAAGCATCCAGTTTTATTCGATCCACTTTTGGTGGAGTACAAAGACAAAGTGTTTCTGACATCCATGGCCCTCTTTCAGAGCATCATTTTTGTGTGTTGTCAGAATGAGTGCACCAGCATTGTTTTCTGAAGGGGATACAACAGGCAAACGCTCCTTGACAAGTACAAGTTGCTGTGTTGTTATGAAGTCACAACTCAAAGCATTCAGCTCCCGACAGTGCTGATGAGCATCTGATTTATTTATCCTGAAGCGGCAAAAAAATACGCTCTGACATTATTCTGCCTATGCTCTGCTTTTTTCTTTCGCTCCTTTTTGTTTTGTTTTTTAAGAGAAGGTAACAAACAACCACAGTTTGTCCTGATCATTATTTAATGGAAAAACAGAAAGGCTTGAACACGTGGGGTCTCACTTACCAAAGAGTGTATAAGATTCAAGCTAAACGTTAACGTATGGAGAAAAAAAAAAGGCAACATTGGGAACCCACGCCCTTTACATGGCCAAATCTGTCAGCATACTGTATGGTCAATGCATTATCAGAGTATGAAAATGAATGAAGCCATGCTGGCCAACGCTTTGTCACTGGTGAATCGTGAAGATGATCATCAACGGCACTGGAAGGCAACATTGTTTGGTGGCCTAAGTTGGAAGAAAGACAACGAACACGATGGGTAGGACAGAAGGAGAAAAAGAAAGTCATCAGACTGAAAAGGAAATGCAACACACAGACAAATTCAAAAAATAAATACAGTTGTGATGGTGGGGGGATGGCAGGTGCAGATGTGCGCTCACACACAGGGACACAATTCTGGAATGCAAGTATTGATGCATTGAAAAAAGAAGCCTATTCAGTTTTACGTAATCTATTTAAAAAGTGGTGGCTGCTTAGTTGGTAGCCAGGATGTTTTAGCTCAGAAAACAGCACACTGACTCTGGTTGCAAGCCAGTGATCTGTATTGGGGCCATTATTAAAACCATTTACAAATGCGTATTTCAATTCAGAAATATGTAAAAATAAAGAAAGAAAGAAATAATCCGCACCTGTAACAACGGTCAGAAATGTGTCACAAGAAGATCTTTATGAAATATTGCAAATGTATTTTATGTTTGTCTTTCATGTCTCTGTGCAGTCATTCAGCTTGCAATATCTAGATGAAATAGTTTGCAGGTACAAGATGTACTACACGTACTGTTATTTTCTTTCAAAATCATGAATTGATTGATTGAATATTTGTTAGTTTTCAAATATTTATTACACATAAAGTATAATTTTAAGATATTAATCAACTCAGGCTCCCCTTGGGTAATTAATATCCGGTGATCGACTGGTTAGCGCGTCGGCCTCACAATGCAGAGGTGGAGGGTTCGATTCTAGCTCCGGCCTTCCTCAGTGGAGTTTGCATGTTCACCCCGTCCCTGTGTGGGTTTTCTTCGGGTACTCCGGTTTCCTCCTGCATTCCAAAAACATGCATGGCAGGTTAATGGAACTCTAGAGTGTTCAATCAGCCTGCCATGCATGTTTTTGGAACGTGGGAGGAAACCGGAATACCCGGAGAAAACCCACGCAGGCCCGGGGAGAACATGCAAACTCCACACAGGGAGGCTGGAGGTGGAATTGAACCCGGTACCTCTGCATTGTGAATTCGACGTGCTAACCACTGGACTACGGGGCCGCCATGAGAAATTATTGAGTTTTTTAAAAATAAGGTAGCAACACCTTTTCGGTCAGTCCCATTTCCTTGGACGGCAACTGCCGCTGTTTATTCTTCAGGTTTGTTGCTATTTGTATTGCATGCCCTGGTTGAGAGAAGTCGACAAATTTTCATGCCCACATTACATTTCACTTGGCATTTGCAAAGGTCATATAGGTATCTGGCAACTATATTGTGAAAATGATCTGCTTTCTTTTTAAATCCCACGCAAACGAATACACGCAGTTTTATTCAACTTCTTCCAAGATTGCATTCCTTTTACAGAGGTGACCATTTGACTGAACTTTTATGTCTTGTTACATTGCAATCATCTCTGGTCAAGGCCTCCGTCCTTCATTTTTTCTCCTTTGAATGAATGAAAAGATCTGGTAGCTATTTAGGTCGATAATGTGATTTTTTTTTTAAATTTATACAATTGTGGAAGTGCATTGGTTTCCTGTCTCGGATTTTAACTGCCCTTTTGAAGAAAGATAAGATAAGATATCCTTATTTGTCCCACACTGGGGAAATTTACAGTCTACAGCAGCGAGATTGTGGGAAGAAAGAAGAAAAACAAAGTGTTTGCATTTACAAAATAAATGTTACAGTTTCAAATTACACCGTTCAATTAAGTGCTCTCTAAATATAGATATAGATAAGGTGGCTGTGCTATTTACAATTGTTTTTCACAGCATTTTATTTTTTATTCAGCAGCCTGACAGCAGTCGGTAGGAACGAGCGGCGGTATCTCGCCTTCTTGCAGCGCGGGTGTAACAGTCTCTGGCTGAAGGAGCTACCTAGTGCTGTCAGGGCGGGCTGGAAGGGGTGGGAGGGACTGTCCATCATAGCTTTTAGCTTAGCTAGCATCCTCCTGTTACCCACCTCCTCCAGAGTGTCCCGGGAGCAGCCTAGGACAGAGCTGGACCTCCTGACCAGTCAGTCCAGTCTCTCTCTGTCCCGGGCTGAGATGCTGCACGACCAGCAGACTAAGCCATAATGGATGGCTGTAGCCACCACAGAGTCATAGAAGGTCTTGAGGAGTGATCCCTGAACCCCAAAAGACCTCAGTTTGAGTAGGAGAAGCAGCAGGGGTTCGAACAAGAAAAAAACAAACATTTTTTTGTGTGTGAAGTTGTCCACGCTATTCATAATGTCTAGTTTTTGTTTGAAACGTGGTCCGCATTGTTTCACAATAAATCCAATGGTGTGCATACCTATCGTACACGTTTTATACTGCCTGTCTTAAAAAATAGTGACTCTAATAAGGATTCACACGTCAGCCTTCTTCCCACTGCGTTTTTTTTAGGGTGCGGCTGGGGCGGGGCAGAGGGGACGGGCTGGTGAAATGTAAGAAATGGAAGGGGTTTCAAAGGACGATGATGGGTGAGGACGGACGATGATTATTTTATGAATAAGGACGGAGAGACGACGATGGAAGGGTGCCCAGATTGCGGATGAAGGATGGGCAAAATAGGGTAACATGCCCACTTCTGTGAATTACATCAAATATAAATGAATAAACCAAAAGGAACATTTTGTTAAATGACAACAGGTTTATTCATCAAAAAAATCATACTTAAATTATAAATAATAAAGATAATTATTAATTCATCAGTCGATCAGTCAACTGTAAAATGCATGAACTTTAACATGTTCCTGCATTTACGGAGCAACCTCGAGTGTTGAACAGCAGTATATCAACAGCTTTCATACAGCCTGTATGTAGGAACAATTGTGGAAATGACACATGCACTTTTTTTCATTTATTAATTATGGTGCATTGGGGAATGTGGCAATCAATCTGACAGCCACTCTTGAGAGTGGGAATGTTCCGAGAGGCAGTGCAGGCAGGCTCCCTTTCTTTTAAATTCGTGAACGTTCTGTTGTCAAATCCACTGTCAGCCCATAACCGTCACATTTTGCTTGTATAGCGTTTTTGTGTCCACAGTCAGAGCGGACAGAGCACCCTGAAGCACACACAGAGTCTGGCACTCTGAATAACCAGACAGCAACAACGCTGTGAGTTTCCAAACAGTGCAGTAAGTGCATAAAGTATTGATACTTTATGAGCGTTGTCAATACCCAATTGATACTTGTGCGAGTATCAACAACGAAATACCACTGGATCGATACGGCTGTCATGCTTTTGAATTGTGTTTGATGGGGTTAAGGTCAGGGGTCTTCGCAGGCCAATCAAGCTTTTTCACACCAGTCCTCCATCCACCCAAGCCTTTGGGACAATGTTTTTGTTCACTTGGATAGTCATGCTGGAAATGTGTTAAGAATGCTTTAAAATGAGAACTGACATTTATGACTTGTCGAGAAACTCAAGATCTTACAAGAGTTGACTCCTTTTACAAGTACTGCTGTGAATAATGCTAAAACAATGCTTATAAAATTGCTTGTATGGTTGATGAATATATGACTCTGGAATTCACTATCAATTATTTCTTGTGGAAGAAGTTCCATTGATAGATCGAGAGACAAGCAGCAATTGTTGTTGTTCTGTTTCACCGCAATTAAAACAAGCAAAGCAGCCATGTGAAATTATTTATATTAATGATTAGAAAATGAAAAAATATACGATGCTTTAAAAAAAAAAAAAAAAAAAAATATATATATATATATATATATATATAGTCCACAGAAATTAGAGTACTGAAGTTATAGTGCCATGAGTACGATTATGTAGCCTTTCACGGCAGCTCCATATCTTTCCCCTGGATGGAAATACGCACGGAGTCTAGGGCCCCCACCACCACCCCCCTCCTTCTCGGCCATGGACTGATAAGCCGGGACTGTCTTCATGATGAGCAGACCTCGACGAAGCAGCTATGACCTGTACACGCATACACATACACAACTGGACAACCACACGCGCATACACATCCTTGTTATCACCGTCTTCATCGCTCCGATTCTTTTTCCCCCGTGACGTGGTTCGATAATGCGGAGCGCAACGGTGACCGTGCAGCTGGTCATTCTCGGACGCCTCGCGGTTATTGTAATTTCCCCATTGCGGGACAAATAAAGGATATCTTAATCTTATATTTACAGTGGCTAGAGGGAGAGCAACCTGAGTAGTAACCAGTCAAATATAGTCAAGTAATGGAGTTCATATCTCAACCAGAGGTTTGGTTGAGTGCACATTTGGAGTGTGTGCTTCCGGTGTTGTACTCTTAAATTATATAGAAGAGGCAGCAAGGATATCCTCGGCATTGTACAAGGAGTATCTTTCTCATTGCTGCAGTTCGAATAGAACGTATCGAAATATAATGTAATCATCAAAGCTTATTTGGATTTAATATTGTTTGCTTCATGAAATTGAATTACTCTGCAGTAATATAATGTGTTGATGAATCCCATAAGCCATGCAATATTCAACTGAGTCATTTGCATGCAATGTTTTGAATTATGACCCTCTCCGATGTCATTTCCAATTCAACCTTCAGAATTTATCATTATTATGAATTTATAACAGTCTACAACCTTCAGATTCAATTTTCCGATCATGAAATTCTGTGGCTAACTACCAAGTGTATTTTTATGTATTTTATTTTATATTAAGCATTTTTGTTCAAGTCTTCAGTTGAACTGTACAAATGATCACTGCCAGCAAATCACTTATTTCGCTGGGCTTATGCATTGCTCCCATTTTATGTCTCCTTTCGATTTTTAAGTCACGTTAAGCTTCACCAAAATCTACAAGTTATAGTAGATAATCGTCTGTGTATTCTTGGCCAGATGACTGCAGACTGAGAGTTTTAAACTAATGGCTTTTACAGCAAGGCTCGTGAGCAACGGACTTTACTCAGCCAGATACAGAAATACTTTGAGGAAGCCAAACGGTCAGTTTGCAAACAGATTTTTATTAGTTTCTTTTTGATTAGTTGTCATTGTAAAAAACATTTTGAGTGCCTTGAAGGTGAACTAATGCTAGGCAAGTGGTACCTCCCTCACAAGTTTCAGAGAGGTATAAAGTGATTGAGTTCCAGCCTAAAGAATCTACTCAGTCGGAAACACATAAAAAAGCAGACAGGTAAAAAGCCTTCTTTTTTTTTTTAATTCACCGTTTCAACAGACCACCGAAAACATGACCATTGGTTTATTTTGACTTGCTATAATCCGTTTTTATCGTACATTCATCTTAAAATTAAATGTTTAGACAATAATACACAGTCTGTTTTCAAAATATATGAATTAAAATATAATGTGTTCCTCCCATATTCCAAAAACATGCATGGCAGGCTGATTGAACGCTCAATATTCTCCCTAGATGTGAGTGTGAGCGCGGAAGGTGGTTTGTCTCTGTGTGCCTTGCTATTGGCTGGCAACCGGTTCAGGGTGCCCCCTGCCTACTGCCCCAAGACCGCTGGGATAGGTTCCAGCACCCCCCGCGACCTTTGTGGGGATTAAGCGGATCGAAAAATGAATGATTGAATACAATATAACATGCACCAAACTCTTACTGTCAAATAATGTGTAAAATGCCATTGTTTTTCAATGTTCTAGCTCATAGGTGTCAAACTCAGGTCCTGGAGGGCCGCTGTCCTGCATGTTTTCCAAGTCTCCCTGTTGCAACACACCTGATTCAAATGAACAGGTTCAACGTCAGGCTCGCGCAGAGCTTGCTGATGATCTGATCATTTGAATCAGGTGTGTTGCAACAGGGAGACTTGGAAAAGAGACTTGGAAAACATGCAGGGCAGCGGCCCTCCAAGACCTGAGTTTGACACCTATGTTCTAGCTTATAGCTTTGCATTTTCAACAAAAAATAAATGAAATGACCCTGATTCTGCATGTAATTAAGACTTTTGTCTTTTGATCTAAACTTAACCTATCAACTCAAATTAACACACAAACACTGAATTAAACACACAAAATGCTGAAGTATGTTTATAAGGAACTGCAAGATCTCCAGTTGTGGATAATTTAAAGTTGGCTGTGGAAAATTGGGTGATTGGCGATCGTGCATTCAACCCCTAATGTTGCATCTGGTCTATATGTACACTTGTAACCCTGCAAACAGAGTCACTTCCCCTAACCTGGAACCAGAAGTATCCCGTCTCCAACTCGGAAATCGAAATCATGACCCCTACACCCTACACCTTATAGCACAGCTCATTGATGAATGTCTGGAACTGTTCTAGGTCACACAAAGTAAGGGTGCAAACCTTAAACTAAGTTTTCAATTTCCAAACAAGCAGATTCATATATTTTCACTACAAAGTGAGAAGTGACAAAGACCCATTGAAGGGATCCGGGTCATTTCTCTTAGGTTGAATCCATTCTTGATTTTATCGTATAATAAAACAAACATATGGGAAATTGGACTTATACTCGGCCTGATGTTTGAGATCGAATGGACCTCACGGTCAGGACTTTGATTCATATAAATATTTCTCTCTCTTAATAATATCCTCCAGGGATCGGAGACTTCCAACACGTGAGTGAATTGAAAATGAATTGCAAAGGAAAAAAAATCCAAAGGCTGTTGATAGAAGATCAATCTTTCTTGCTCTCTAACAGCTGCCAGGGAAAAGAGACCTGGGGGGGCTCCAGGGGAATTTCCCATTTTGTCATGTTCAATATTTACACCTCCCTGACATGCAAGTTAATGGCAATGACATATTGCCTGATGAAGTGTAGCTGACAGGATGCAGTTAAAATATGTAAAATGATTTTGATGTTACCTGACACCATGCATTACGTTCCCTCTGTATATTGTTACATGTATTCCTCGAATCAAGTTTGAGGACAACACATTGGCAAGGCAAAGCAGTTTTATTTATACAGCAGATTTAATACAGGCAGCTCAATGTGCTTCACACATCCAAAGACACAACACCTTGAAGCATTTACAAACACGACACAACAGCATTCAAATGCAAAGCAGAGCGAAAAAAAAAAAGTATCTTACAAAAAATATCGGCAGTCGGAAAGCTGGATCCAGACCAGGGTCTGCCTATAGAGTACTCCTGGTGTACTTACTAACTTACACTTGAAATGCGTGCCTATGTTTCAGTCTCACACTCTAGCAGGGGTCTATGCAGGGGGGCGGGGGGGGGGGGGTGCACCTTGAATACATGTTGTGCCCCCCAAACTAAATCCTCCAAAATACATATCTCACATATTTTTATTATCTCATGCCTCCCTCCTCAGCTCCACTTCTTCCTGTCTCATTCTCTTGCTTGCCCCCTCAAATATAAAATATATCAAGTTGTTTCTCGTGTCATCTTTCTCAACCCCGCTCCATCTCCCCTTTTCACCCTGCACAGAGTATCGGCCTGCTGCCGGCTCGCTGTGAGGGAGAGCTGTCAGCAGTGAGCGGATACCCAAACTTTCAATCACCCTTTAGTGTGCAACGCTGGCGCGTTTTGCCTGCCGCTGCTCAACCCGTATTGTTTTGTGTTTTTTGTTATTGTAAAGTGTCCTTAGGTGTCTTGAAAGGCGCTTATAAATAAAATGTATTATTATTATTATTATTATTATTAAATGAGTCGAGTTTCGAATAGCAGTTCGCAACCGTAAACTGCAAATGTGATGCAAATGAGCTCCGTTCATAGTGATTTGTGTAGTGATGTACTTAATTGCAAATAACAATAAAAACGGAAGTTAATATATTTTTTTTTGAAAATATTCATTTGTTCTGTCAACAACAACCATCGAACCAAATTCTTGTAGTTGCTAAGCTGTCGCCGACTTTCCTAGAACAGGATCCGCATCCAAGTGAGTGAATTTGTCAGACATCGTAAAATGTGCTGGAGCACAATGCCCGCTCAAGATTTGTGGCTGCCCTCTCATCCATGCCTGTCTAGACCCGGCCTTGCACTCTTACCAACTATACACCTATAATAAGCCCCGACCACCAATCTTCATTCTCAAGAGACTATATTGGAAAGTCAGAAAATCTACTGCTTCTATGCAGCCCCCACTGGGATTTCACGAATGTTTTTTTTTTTCATGATTGTTGCGGGCAAAATTTTCCCAGGCAATTTTCCTATAATTTTTTTTTACGAGGAGGCTCAAAAACCTCATTGGTTTACAATTAAGTCAACTTTTTTCCTGCAAATTTTAAGTGAATTTTTTTCAAGAGATGTTTGGAAAACCAACAGCTAATTCCAAATATGTATATTCTTTATTGAAAATTAATCTTTTCAAAAAAGAATGAATAAATACATCTCCCCTCTACATCTGGAGTTTCTTCAAATATGACCGAAACAGACTTTTTCTCATTGCGGCTCCTCAGTGCTTCTTCTTTCCGTAATACTTTTTTTTTTTTTTTTAGCCTGGTGATAACCCAGAACGGCTCCTCAGTTGATGACTTTCTCTCTCAGGAATCTTCTCATAGCTGGGTGGTCAGGAACAGACACTGGGATGTTGATAGCTGTGCAAGGTGAAACCCAATCTTCACAGATCTGATCTGAAAGAGACCATTTTGAGCACTCTTACTTTGTCCACTCGTGTGCCTTGATGAAATGTAATATCACACCATCAGCCTGTACTGTGAAACAAATAGTCGAGTATGGTTGGGCAATATATCCAATTTTATAAAAACATAATCATATACGTTGTTAGAGGCATGTGAAGAAATGTAGTCGTACTTTCACAATCATTCTTCGTGTGATTTTAATGAAGTAAGATGATTGAAGCTTTTTGTACATTTTGGATTAAGAGAGGTGGTGGCATTTCTTCAGTTGCGTATCGTACGCATATTTCAAATTAGTCTGATGATTGAACTTCAACTAACGTGTTTAAGACATGTGTAATGATGGATTTACATCAGTATATTGTCAAACTTGAGACTGAACATGCATTATTCACACATCATTTTTACATAAATTAATATCACCTTAAATGTTACTGACCCCGACTCCATCGCCACCGTGAGTCATGAATGTGAATTGTCAAGACTGCGTATTTCTTTCACCGCATTTCACGTGTTTAGCACTCGTGAAATGTTTGTTGATTAACGACTTTCTTTTATATTGCATTCTGACATCGCGTTTGGAACTAAATTGTTTGCGAATGTCTACGTGAATGTTTGGCACCTTGAAAGTAGGCTGACGAAAAATCAACATTCAGGCCGGGCGCGCGTAAACTCCCGCTAACGTTCACTACAGAGTCGGATGCGGTCTCGAGACTGTGTGTACATCATACCCCTTAGCGGAAATTAATTTATTGAAATGTACTCTAAGTAAACAAATATAAAGATTGAATTGGAGGTAGTATACTTTTAGTGCACTTTTTAAATGCCATATTTTTTAGGAATCTCACATATTTATGTTTATATTGAATTGAATTGAATACAACTTGTCAAATGTGCTGTAAGTATGTGTAACATATATACAGTACTTTTAAAGCTTAATTTGTTCCGATGTAACACGAAAAAGTACACTTCATACACTCAAACTTATACTCGAGTATACCTCATAAAGTGTACTTCACATACTGTATATATATATATATATATATATATATATATATATGCAGTGGAAATAGTACGGCAACACCACTTGGACAAACTATAAGATGGTAAAGATGCATAATGCTGCCATTGGGCTGAAACCTCCCATTTCACAATTTGGTACATTTCATATTTTTTCACAAATCTACAGGATTGGTCAGTCCAAAAAAGGTTCAATTGAAAGTCGTAATCTGCTCTCTGAGCTTCTGACCGTATTGTAATCAGTTTACAAATTCATTTGAATTTGTGATCGTTCTTCCAAAATGTTATTTATATGGGCATATTTTGGTTCAGAGGACTTTGCAAATAGAGATGGTTTTTTTTCACATTATGACTTTATGGGATTAGGGTTTTTGGTGTCAATCAGCCATCAGAAGGTTTGAAAATTGAAAATTTTACATGGAATCCATCTGGTCGGTATCAGCCAAACACACTCATAGATTGTCGGTATCAGTATGGGCATCTTGAAACACTGATCAGAACATCCCTATTTTACATCTTTTACATCTTCTCTGACATTAATGGAAAAAAAAAAAAGCATGAACATCGCCAGACATTCAGGTGACCGGGGATTTCGCTAAACCTATAGCTGTCCCCCTGTTTCGGTTCAACAGCTGTCCAGACACTTACTTACGAGCAAGAACAAGTAACCTATACCTGCTGTTTTTTGGCTCGTTTTGGGAACTACTGCGTTGAACAAGTCCACAGTCCGCAATGATTATTTTATCTGACATTGTCCATATTTTTTTACCTGCCGTGTATGTGCCTGTATGTGATGATGCAGCACATTCTCAAAGCCGTTTGGCTCCAGTATAGCTGTACAGATATATCTGTTATCTGTACATCAATATGTACAGAAGTCGAAGAGAGATCTAAAACAAGCAACCGCTGTAATGTATTATTTTGCAGATCCGCTCAATGATGATACATCACGTAATTTATAACATTACAGTAGGTCACAGATTGGCTTGTAAGCGCAAAGCCTGTCCGTTCAGAAAAGGCTAAAAATCAATTCGCTTTCAGGCTCTCACATACTCTATGCTAGCATAGACCGATCCCGCAGCTAACAAGGTAGTGTTTGCTGTAAGGCAAGACAGGAAACTCCGGTTCCTCAAAAGCCATATCCTGCGTGTTTTGGAGTTCTCCCAACTCCAACACACCCGATTCAATTGTTCATGATTGTTTCAAGCCTCTATAGAGCTTGCTGATATGCTGATCATTTGAATCAGGTGTGTTGAAGTCGAAGAGAGATCTAAAACAAGCAATTGCTGTCATGTATTATTTTGCAGATCCGCTCAATGATGATACATCACGTAATTTATAACATTACAGGAGGTCGGAGATTTTGCATGAAGTGCCAAATATCAACTGATTTCGACCGACTCAATCAGATCGGTGGATCGTCTTTAGTGAGTATTTAGTCACTGATTACATGTTGCTCATTAATTTGCAAAGCACAACCAGAATAGAAACACCAAACTGTACATGTGTTTAGGGCTTAATATTGGATGTGCACTGCCGATATGAATTGATTTTCCCCCCGCTTCATTTATGATGGGTTGGCATACCGTGAAACCAAAAAGAAGATTGATGGGGTTGGAGTGATATTTAAAGACACAAATGAGACCTCAAGTGAATGTCTACGTATTGATTGTGTATAAGACACATATGAGAAGTGAAGTGAATGTCAATGTGAACGTATTGATTATTTTAGGCTGATAAGCTTCAAGCGGCTAAGGGCATGTTGAGGTTAGGTTGAGCTAGTTGGAATTTTGTTTTGCAACATATACTTTATATGGTCTGCAATCCATCATATGTTCTGTATCTGTTGTGTTTATAATTTTTTCCAGGATACTTTCTATATGTAATTGTCTTAGAATAGACAGCCTAAACCGGGGGTGGGCAACCCACGGCTCGAGAGCCGCATGCGGCTCTTTAGCACCACCCTAGTGACTCCCTGAAGCTTTTTCAAAAATGTTTGAAAATGGAAAAAGATATATTTTTGTTTGAATATGGTTTCTGTAGGAGGACAAACATGACGCAAACATTCTTAACATTTTCCAATGCTGTAAAAATGTTTAGAATAAATATAACATGTTAACATTTCTGTCAACAAAAATTTGCATCATAGCCTGCGACAAACGTTTCTATTAGCAGGGCGGGATGCCATGCAGGTGGCTGTTTTAAAAGCAAAAAAAAAAAAAACGATGGCTGTGTGATGGGCCATCGATCCCAAAGGGAAAAATTGAAAGATAAATGAGGAGAACAGAGGATTCAACGTTTCTTGGACCGAATCATTTGCATTCATTGCCAATGCGGAAGGATTGCCTGAATGTTTGCTCTGTAGCGAGATGTTGAGAAGCTGACCAGTGATGTATGAAAACAGAAGTCACATTTATCGGGTAAGAACACAATGCTGTCATCAGCACATATTATTGAGTAAAAAAGTGGATGTTTTTATGAAGTGATTCTGTTTTTTGTCAGAGTATATTTGGAATGACACTAAGGGATACAGTATTATTTTGTTTTGTTGCTCAGGTCGAAGGATAGCTGTGTTGTTTGCATGTCAAAAGAGAGGAGGATTGCTGCTGCGTTTTACCCTTGCACTGACTTGCCTGTCATTTGCACGGAAATCAAACTTAAACTATATTAATTTCATTTTATATATACGTTTACAAAAGGCTGCAGTTCTATTTTTAAAATGCAAGCTGCGTTTAATTGCACTCTGTCGCCCAGAAAAGGGGCACGTTATGCACTTTCTATTTTGTTGTTGTTTTTTCGAATCCGCAAATTAAAAATGACATCAAAAATTGCATTTCTAGCTTGAATTTCTTTAATATCATCAAAGCAATGCCATTATACATATATTTATTAGAGCTGTCAGTTTAGCGCATTATTTTCGGCATTAATTTAAATGAATTTTAATGTGATTAAATTTTTATATATACTGTATATTATATATTCTGTCTCCCAAACCGATGCCTGACCAACTGAGCTATCCAGCTGCTATATATATATATATATATATTTTCTCATAGATAAAGGGCAGAGGAAAGCCATTGCAGTGGATGTAGCGGTCCCAAGTGATGGAAACATCAGAAAGAAGGAACACGAGAAACTCGAGAAATACCAAGGGCTCAGAGAGGAGCTGGAGAGAGCCTGGAAGGTAAAAGTGACAGTCGTGCCTGTGGTGGTGGGAGCACTCGGGGCAGTGACCCCCAAACTAGATGAGTGGTTGCAACAGATCCCGGGAACAACATCGGACATCTCAGTCCAGAAATGTGCAGTGCTGGGAACAGCAAGGATACTGCGCAGAACCCTCAAGCTTCCTGGCCTCTGGTAGAGGACCCGAGGGGTTAGACGAGGATTTAAAAAAATAAATATGTTATGTTTCGATCTGGTTACGTTTGGTTTTGATTCCTCATGTGCCCTTTTTTCGCCACCTGTTCTCGTTATCAGTGTTCCTTGTTTGTAACCAATTAGCTCCCTCAACCCTTTGTGTGTTGTCCAGGTGTTTCTCGTTGTCTCGTCACTTAGCTTGTATTTAGTTCCCTGAGTTTCTGCCAGTCTTGGTTGGGTCATTGTGAGCTGTGAGTATGTGAGCATACGTGTGCTCCTGTCATGTTTTCTTTCCTGTTGTAGTTTGGTTTGATACTTGTGATTTCCAGGCATTTTTTTGAGTACTTCGACTTGGTGGGTTGTTTTTTTTCATTGTACTGCTGTGTGTATTTTTTGTTAAATACATTTTGGTCAATCCACCCTGTTCCTCCCTGCCTCCCTGCTTTTTGGGGTCCTACAACTACCATCACGCAGAACGTGACAAAATATAAATAAATATAATTTATTTATTGAGGCAGCCCGGTAGTCCAGTGGTTAGCACGTCGACTTCACAGTGCAGAGGAGTTTGTGTGTGGAGTTTTCATGTTCTCCCACGTTCCCCCCGGGCCTGCGTGGGTTTTCTCCGGGTGTTCCGGTTTCCTCCCACGTTCCAAAAACATGCATGGCAGGCTGATTGAACACACTAAATTGTCCCTAGGTGTGAGTGTGAGCGCGCATGGTTGTTCATCTCTGTGTGCCCTGCGATTGGCTGACAACTGGTTCAGGTTGTCCCCAGCCTACTGCCCGAAGACGGCTGGGATAGGCTCCAGCACCCCCCCGCGACCCGAGTGAGGATTAAGCGGTTCGGAAAATGGATGGATGGATATTTATTTATATATATATATATTTATATACACACGCACACACACACACACACACACACACATGCAGGCACATCAGTTGAAAGAAGCTGGCAGAGGAAGTGGAATTTATTGAAATATACTGTATATCAAAGCATTACAAAAATATAAATATGACCAAGAGGTAAAGAACTCGATCGAGCCAGCATTTCTATAATTTCTGCCACTAATGGATAATTGCTTGCAGATTATTGTCAAAAAAAACAGGAGGTATTTTAATTCCTAAATATGTAAACCCATCTGGAGCCAAAGCCAACTGTGTATCAGTTGTTGGATTTTATGTCTTGTTTATTTAGCAAAAACAAAGCATTTTTACCATCATTAATTTTATGTTCAGAAGTCGATTACATTTTTTAATTCAGGTATTTTAGTTGCACAGAAATTAAACTATATCATCTGTAAAAAGGGCTTAGCAATGCTCAGTGTCTTCTGTCATGACCACTAAAATCTCTGATGATTGACGAATGGCCATTGCTAAAGGTTGTCGGGTTGATCTACCAAGTTTGGAAGGTTTGGAAATGTGGTTATTTGTCATAATTTCCGCCATCGGTTCGGTGTACATCAATTAACTCAACTCAACTCTAGATAAATTTCCCCAAGTCCAAATCTTTTCAAGACAAATATCCCCATTCAATCCTGGTTAAAGCCTTTTTTTGCCATCTAATGACAAAACTGTATGACCTTGAGCATTTTGTTTCAAAATCATTTTGTTTAGTAGTCACATGATGTTGAGGAAATTGGACGATCTATCTGCTGAGGATTTACCTTGCTTCCGTTGAACAGAAATTTCTGCCAATTTCAATGATGGAGGTCATACTCAAAAGCTTCATTAAAAACATTTAGAATTTGAGGTAACAACTTCCCATCTTCCCTTTGCCCATGCAGAAAATGGCGCCTTAGTCGGCAGCCGTCTGGAAGAGCTCTTCCAGACCTCTGACTTGAAAAAAAAATTGAATCCTATGTTTTGTCATGTTGTGTTTGTTGTTCTTCGTGTGGACCCGTTGAAGGAGACGGATCTGTGCTTGATCATTGCGCCTTCTCTGCAGCATGCGCATACAAACACTGATTCTTATGTGACTGTTGCCGCTGGACATCCCCGGAACGCTTGCGTTTTTTGCGCCTGTAATGGGCAGCATTTTTCACAGCCTCGTTTTGCTCAGCGGTGGTGTCAGCGCTGTTGTACAGTCCGCATTGGTGCGACTGGATGGATAGCTGGTAGAGATAAAATGAGGAGACAGGAGGGTGGGCGCAGATGCGTATTTGTGTCTCCATCTTGATCATCAAACTCTCACTTTCATTTACCCTCTCTTGAACCCCTACCAACTGTCTCCCGTTCACTTTTGGGTCCACTGCAGTCTTTACTTCTGTTAATCGTAACACCCGCCCTGTAGTTTAAATTGTAGCCATAGAGTCCTCATCTAACCGAACATGGTTCCTTGCTTTTGGAAAGTAGGATGAAGCTGGAGAATTCGAAAAGAAAAATAAAAAAAAATAAGAGAAACACTCAAAAACAAAGCACTATTCAAGGGAAAAGCCCATTTACAATTTATAATTGTAACAATGGGCCAGTGGTTTTCACATCAACCTCACAGTGCAGAGGTACCTGGTTCAATTCCAGCTCCGGCCTCCCTGCGTGGATTTTCTCCGGGTACTCCGGTTTCCTCCCACATTCCAAAAACATGCATGACAGGCTGATTGAACACTCCAAATTGTCCCTAGGTGTGAGTGTGAGCGTGGATGGTTGTTTGTCTGTGTATGCCCTGCGATTGGCTGGCAACTGGCTCAGGGTGTCCCTTGCCTACTGCCCGAAGACAGCCAGGATAGGCTCCAGCAACCCCCGCGACCCTTAAAGCGGATAAGCGGATCAGAAAATGGATGGATGGATGGTATTGTAACAGCTTATGTTGCCTTCAGCTTCACATGCAGAAAGCCCACAGGATCCAAAGCGAAAAAAAGTTAGTAAACATGAAATATTCGACAGAGATAGGGTGTTTTTTTTTGTTTTGTTTTGACAGGCGCAAGCAACACTTTTGCCCTTAAAATCTCAGTTGTCGCGGTCTCACTCAATCTAGTCTACACCTGGAATCTTTTCAAATACCACATGAGTCCAAGTACTACAAGGAAAGAAGTTGACATTTCAAACTGATTGTCACCTAATCCCCCTGAATAAGGTCACCATGTGATAAGTGAACTTAGAACTTTGAGGGAGATAGTTTTGAAATGTCACAACCAATGACAAAGAACACAATCGCACCTCGCTAAAGGAAAATTTCTCTCAATGTGCTTCATGCACAATCGCTGGATGCCAGACCATCAGATCTGGAACTTTAAAGACTCACACTCATCAGCAGCCCTGTTTTGAATATGAATATGTGTTAATATTGTCTCAAGTACATGTAGCGTTGCTAAATTTATGAAGGTTTGCAACGGGGGAAGCACAAATGTTGAGTGCCTGTGGCCTCACCCATACTCAGAGTGGCCCCAAGATTCTTGGTGAAATTGAAACAAAAATATCCTCCCCAGTATCTGACCAGTGTAATAACACCATCCACCACCAGGTGGTAGACATCACACATTCCTGGCACTTCAACTGAATCTGAAGAAAAGGTGTCAGCGCTAAGAGGAAACAATCATGACAGACTTAGAAGCACCACCAAATTCAATGTGCCTGGTTATCCTGGAGACACTAGAAGCCATGATAAAATTCTTCCTCTGTCGTAGCTGATCTCAAATCGAAATTTAATACACAACAGTGTTTTTTTTATTTTTATTTTATTTTTTTCAGCTCCAATGACCATATTTTGGTCTTATTTAAAATGCCTTTTTTTTTCCTTATAGGCAGTTAGGACGTGCCCCATGATAGCACTGGCGAAAAATTGCGGACCCTTCCATTGTTTAAATTGCCCATCCTTGGTTTATGAATCAATTTATTGGCTCCACAGATGCGATGATTTTTATTATGTCACTTTTTTTTTTCTTAAAACCTGATAAATCTCCTGAAACCTGATTTTCCCTTAACTGTGAAAATAGAATTGAAAAGAACAACACCACCTACAAATGACTCTTTTTCATTTGATGCCCATTTACAATCACCCTGTAACCAATGAGAGGTTTCCTTTCTCTCGCCCCAAGTCAGCTAACATCGACTTTTCCTTCCCCCGCAACAATAGCCAAGGATATATAAAAGGAAGGAAGGTATTGTTTGTTTGCAGAGAGATATGTGTGAGGTTGCTTTTTACTGTTGTTGTTTTTGAGGCAGCTGTACTGTCTTGGAGTGTCAGGCGATAGACGGATGAAGCTGGCTGGCTTGCATTGGGATGAGAAACCTGCTGTGTTAAAAGCAGGGACAACACCCCATCCAAATGTGCACCACTGCTGTATGACTGCATTCAAACATCGAGCTCCAGGCAATGCCTGAAGAAATAAATCCTTCACAGACTCTGATCCAATTTGTGAAGGCAACATTAGTGACTTCTGAATTCCCAAAAAAAAAAAAGGAAAAAAAGACAATAGTTTAAGAATTGACATTCTGCTGGGTGCTTTTTGAGTGTACAGGTAGCAATGCCTTTGGGGGATTGATGGATTTTTTTTTCTTGGAGAATATGACACACATGAACCCCACAAGTCAAGTTATTTACACCAGCATGCGAAGATGATGAAATTGAACACTCTAATCCAGCAAACTATGTTTTCGCTTTCATGTGTCAACGTAGTCCTTTGCCCAGATGGGAACTGGAATTCAAAAGAAAATCCATATAGTGTGTGCTGTATTATGTGCTATTTTGACTCTGGAGTTGAAACTATGTACTTCTGCTCTCGCTTTACAATAATTTCATTCTGTCTCCAATTTCTTTGATGGCAATCTCTGGAGCAGCAATGCAACGAACTTCAGATGAGTGAATCATGCAAGCCAAACACATGTAATGAAATTGGAGACTTTCAATTCTGTTTCTGCCATTCCAAAACTCTAAAACCAATTGTGTTAAAAACAACCAATTTGGGGAGGAAAAATGTACAAATAACCAATTTGGGAGGTCCCACAAAACAAAAACAAGGCATGAAAATGGATCAGGGGTGAAAAAAAGAGAAGTATACGACCCCTCTAGAGATTTGTGGGGGGAATGCTCCCCCAGAATAAAATGTTGAATATATCACATTTAAAAACCATTAATCTGATGCATTTTGACAGGAAAGATCAAGCACAATTAAAAGATAGTATCAATGTTTCATAAAATATCTGTCGACTGCATACTGTCCATGGCCACGTGATGCAAGATAGAAATGAGACTGACAACTCTGATGAAATGTGCAACAGTACAACTTTAACAGAGTTATTAAATGACACTTACATACGTTATGCCACCTCAATTGCAGAATATAATGTTATAATTAAAACAATTATAATCTAATTGGAAGTGCTGCACTGAGGCAATTCTTCATTTAGTTTAACAGAGTTCAACAATACGTGTGAGACGTACCCGGTGCAACAGTGCAACGCATGAGTCTGCTGACCTCTTCATTGGTCTGAGCAATGTTCTTCCTTCAGTTGTCCACCAAGGCACCGTAATGGGCAACCGGAAATTTAAAATGCGATTCCGAGAGAATCTGAATGTAAGTTGCGTTTCCAATCGATTCTCGAGACTCGATGGCCAACAACATAGCATCACAAACCATCTAAATCATTCTCTCAGCGGATCTCCAGGTATGACGTAGGTCACTAATTTTGGTTTCAAAATGGTGAATTTTGCCAAAAGGCATTTTTGTGCTAGTTTTGTGGCTGCAGTCTTGCAAAACAGCAGGTCTGTAATCTTGACTCGAGTTTGCTAATGTAATATGATTGTGGCTTGATTAAAAATGTGGTTGAAATTTTCCAAAAGTGAGAAGCTATTGTAAGGTTGTAAAACAATGACCCTCCTCCTTGGTGTATACACACACACGCACACGCACACACACACACACATATATATATACACACACACACACACACACACACACACACACAGGGGGATACAGGTTCAATGTCAGGCTTCCGCAGAGCTTGCTGATTGTCTGATGATATGAATCAGGTGTCTTGCAACAGGGAGACTTGCAAAACATGCAGGACAGCGGTCCTCCAGGACCTGAGTTTGACACCCCTGATTTAGAGTGTTCAGTCAGCCTGCCATGCATGTTTTTGGAATGTGGGAGGAGACAGGAGTACCTGGAGAAAACCCATGTAGACACAAGGAGAACATGCAAACTCCTCACAGGAAGGCCGGAGCTGGAATCAAACCCTGTAACTCTGCACTGTGAGGTTGACACGCTAACACCGGGCCACCCTATTTGTGTGTGTGTGTGTGTGTGTATATATATATATATATATATATATATATATATATATATATAGGCGGCCCGGTAGTCCAGTGGTTAGCACGTCGGCTTCACAGTGCAGAGGTTCCGGGTTCGATTCCAGCTCCGGCCTCCCTGTGTGGAGTTTGCATGTTCTCCCCGGGCCTGCGTGGGTTTTCTCCGGGTGCTCCGGTTTCCTCCCACATTCCAAAAACATGCATGTCAGGCTGATTGGACGCTCTAAATTGTCCCTAGGTGTGAGTGTGGGCGTGGATGGTTGTTCGTCTCTGTGTGCCCTGCGATTGGCTGGCAACTGATTCAGGGTGTCCCCCGCCTACTGCCCGGAGATGGCTGGGATAGGCTCCAGCACCCCCCGCGACCCTAGTGAGGATCAAGCGGTTCGGAAAATGGATGGATGGATATATATATATATATATATATATATACTGTATATATAGGGTGGCCCGGCACCATATATGGTGACCCTTTCTTCGTGTTTGATCCCTCAAAATGACCTCAGGAAATACAAGACGTCCACCATTCGTTTGGCGACACAACAGTGAACAGCATTCTTCAGAAATATGAGGTAATCTTACAACTTGACAGTGAAATAACTTAAAGAGAATGGATTCACTTAGAGCTGGCAGGAAAACGCTTGGGAGCCTCCTCTGTGTATGACATGGTCCGAATAGTAAATACAAGTAGGATACTCATCGGAGGCTCAACCGGGGTCAGGGAGCTGCATCCACAGCAACTCATCATTTACCATGCTGATAAATGAAACACATGATAGTGGTGGCGACACAGAGGACGACATAGAGGAAGGCTCTACTTAAGACCATACAGTGAGTACCAAACACAATCTCCTGCTACTCATGTGATTAACCCATGAAAAACATGATGTGCACCACTCAGTGTGTGTGCGTACGTGTGTGTGTGTATATATGTATTTATGTATCCATCCATTTTCTGATCCACTTTATCCTCACAAGGGTCGCAGGGGGTGCTGGAGCCTATCTCAGCCGTCTTCAGGTAGTAGGCGGGGGACACCCTGAACCGGTTTCCAGCCAATCGCAGGGCACACGCAGACAAACAACCATCTGCACTCGCACTTACACCTAGGGACAATTTTGAGTGTTCAATCAGCCTGAAGGGTGATGTACAGAGTTGTAGCAACGACAGGGGGATAAAGTTGATGAGCCATACGATGAAGGTTTGGGAAAGAGTAGTTGAAGCCAGGTTGAGACAGGAAGTGGAGATTTGTGAACAGCAGTATGGTTTCATGCCGAGGAAGAGCACCACAGATGCAATATTTGCCCTGAGGATGCTGATGGAGAAGTACATATATATATATATATCTTGCAAAGTCTCATCTGTCTCTCCCTCTCAAGTTCTCTTTTTCTCTGCCTGCCTTCCATTACGTAGCTTTTGCTGTCTCCCCTAATGACAGTAGAACATCATGTAATGCACCTTATTTACCTTGATGGAGGCAAGGGACAATAAATTGGAAGCACGGCTTCAAACCACTGAAACTCACTGACAGCAGCAGCCAGCCAAGCCCGAGAAGCCAATGCGAGACAATTCGCGATGGATTTCACTCACTCGGACACCAGACTGTCTATTGATCGCTGGAGTCGAAAAATAATGTGTGCTTTTCACTCATCACTGGTTTATTCATGGAAGCCTGGTGTTTTCTGACTTCTTACTCTTATTAAGAGAGGTAATCTCACCAGAGTATGTATGATGCTTTCAGAAAAGTTCAGATTTTACTTTTTGGTTTTCAGAGGACTGATTCACATTTTCTCCGTGGGTTGCTGGGCAAGCTGCAGACAATGTGTAAAAAATATTTTCGGTCTTCTCTTCTAACTGTAAAGGAGCAGGCAGAGGAGGGCAGAGGACTCATTTTCTCTTTGTGTATCAAGATTGTTACAATAAAAGGAGAATGGCTTGAATTGGTCATCTTTTGATTTTGTGATTCCTTGATTTATAATCGTTATTATCATTATTATTATTGTTAGATACTTGTTAATACAGTATGTTGCCATGTTTCTCTAATACTGAAAAGAATTGGACTTTGTCCTGGTTACCTCACAGTGAAAGTCTCATAATTATGATGTCATTTCGTCAAGAGCAGAATATTAAAAAAAAGGTTTTATTGAGGTAGAAATAGTTGTATTATTAGTAATTGTCATGTCTCACTGTTTTGTTTTGTTTTCAGCCATTTCTAAAAGGTGTGTCTGTAGGCACACCATTTTGCACATTTTCTCACTGTTGAATTAAAATGGGGCTAATTTTTGAGCCCATGCCATGGTCAGCTATGCTTTGGGAAGACCCAGAGCTGCATACAAGGTTGGTACTGAATCCCGATCACACAGAAACGCCCAGGGGTGCGATGACCCATGTCGAATCGAAAAGGGAAGCAAAACAGTCATGTGTTTTGATGGATGCACACATTAGTGTCATAAGCATTAAAGTGCCGCTCCTGTGATCGTCTGTTTTCATCGGTTCTAGCGGTGCTAATGTAACCCAAATATGTTTGTAAATCGAAACTATTGCCACCCGATCCCATCTGGAGAAAAAAAAAAACAACAACTTTATGAGAAGTGACATCACTTCCAGTAAAACATCTTTGTGCTTGTTTGTAAGTCTCATGTCTGATTTCCTCCTCAAAGTGTCTCGTTTAGAAATGATATAATATTTAAGTGTAGAGTATGGAAAAATATGTTTTCCCTACATAAAGATAAGCTTAATAGTTTTTAACTGTATGACTGTTTGGCTCACAAGGCTCCTCCAGGGAATTTGAGATGATCACTTCTCAGTGCACCTTGACACTGCGAATTTGAAAGATATGTGGTTTGTGTCAAATCTCTTGGCCTTCTGCGGACCCCTGCTGGCTCATGGACCCCGGGCAATTGCCACTTTTGCCTAACTTTTTTTTTTTTTGTACTTGCACTGTATAACACAAGCCTTCTTGTATTTGCAAGAGACGGGTTCATATCTAGACCGTCCTGCATCTGGTAAGCATGTCCAGTCCAGATATCGTTGACCAGCCCCATTTGCACGGTGAATGTCATTCTGGTGTTGACACCAGAAGTTGACCCCATACACAACCTCCTCGGTATACTGCTCTCTTGACATGCTCTTTTAGGGCAGCCTTGGTCAGGGGGATTGATTGCACGCTATACCTTTTTCCAAGTAACTTCCATATCTCTTTGTGTGCATGTGCTCTTTCGGTCATAGAGCAAGATAATAAATCTCTTCATTGTGGCCATTAACTCCTGGTGGTATGTCATTTGGGACAGTTTCAACACATCCCACACAGCCTATACAGTCTTTTTTCCCACGGCCAACGAAGCTTGACACAGTGTAACAACCCGTCAATGCATAGAACACTGGTAGTGCACATGCTTTCTCAGGTCATAGCACTGCTGCAATTGCATGGGGCTGCTTAGTATTGGAAATTCTTTGCTGTTCTGAAAGCTAACCAAAGCTCGTCCTCAGCTAGCACCACAACATCAGTATTAACGGTTTGACTCATTATTTTATGATGGCCAACGCTTGCTGCATGGGCAACGTACAGGAACAGCTTTCTCATGCATGCAAGGAGCAATTAAAGACCTATCTGGGAGTGGAAGCTTCCATATGACTTGGGACAACAAGCTGTTTATCCTCCTGCACTAACAGTCTGAGCAGAACATTTGAAAGAAAGACAACCAACTCAATCTTACCGCTGTTAACTCAGAAAGTTAAGCCAGCACCTGGGAATGGCGACACATGTCTCTGAATGCCAGTACGGCACTGCTCTCGTAGGAACTTTTCAGAGACATGTAGCGGTCCCACACCAGATCAAGCCTGGACACGCTTTCAAAAATGTCTGCTCACATAAGGAGAAAAATCACATGGGCATGTTGCTTGAAGGTTTTTATTGAACTTGATTGATCAGAATTCGGATTAAGGCTGCCCCATCTACAATGGTACAGGTAACCTTTGGACCGTCAGAGACTTATTCCAGGCCTGAAGCCAGATCACTCTTCAGTCCCAGTCTGAGATTTCCCCCATCAGACAGCGCTTGTGGCCATGGTTGGTTCTCCTGTCGAAAAAACTTTTTTAGGTTTCCACCTCTGGTCTGGCAAGCAATGAATCATTTTGAAGAGAGTGTATCCTGTTTTAGAGAGACTTCTTTCTGTTTCATTCCTCTCTTCACAGTTGAAGTACTGAACACTAGCAACTTATTTCTTTATATGGTGTCATTCAATGTCTTTGTTCTTTCAACAAGACATTCCCTAATGAACGCCTCAAATTGCTGCTGTCCTTTCTTTTTCACCTTTGTCACTGCTTCAGCAGCTGCAGGCCCAGCAAGCTCCTGTGAGTGGAGAACCATCAGGTTCTTGCCTTCCTCTTCAAATGGATTTCCAAAATGTTCCATTGCAGTAACCAGACATTGTACAGTACATCTTTGATGAATGAGACCTGGATACTCCTTTGTTCATGGGGAAGTGTTTTGTCTGATTTCTTGGAACCAATTCCAAACCCACATTCATACACATTCATAGGATTTACTCAGGCCCAGGTGTGCCAATTTTACCTCCAAGTTCCCATTTATGTGGAGACATGCAGCATCAGTCCTATGTATAATGGAACTGGTGTCTCCTGTACAGTACTGTGTCTGATGAAAGCTGCTGTGCCTGGAGCCCGCTTGTGCGTAACTGTTGCAACTGAGCCGTCATGAGTGCTGTATGAGATGTTGCTTCAACTGGTTTGAAAACGGGTGTTGACCCATTACGTTCTCCGGTCTCTTCTGCAGTATGTATACAAGTAACTCAGCGAACACAACAGTAGAGGTTGATGCTGCATGTCCCTGGCTACAAATCCTTTTAAATAAGCTCTTCAGACATGACAACAGAGACCTCTTAGGCAAATGGTGTTGTACTTGTCTACAATGGCGACCATATCCCAAGCACTAAGTCGTTCAAGTAATGCTCTGTCTTCAAATGGGGTTGCAGCAGCACGCACCCGATTGCCCAATTTAAATGTTGTAGCCTCAAGAATGTCTTCATTGCCAGGAGACTGTCTGCAGAAGTAACAAATGTCCTGTCTCGTTGGAGAAGTCCAACTTGGTTGAGATCTTCTGAGTTTGCATTCTGCTGATCAGAATATTTCAATGCATGCTCGCTTTTGTGCTCTTTTCAACTGAATTTCATTGTACTTTAGCCTGCATGTGTGATGGTATTGAGGTTTGTTTGCGACCATGTTTGCTTCAGTAACATGAGTCTCATCCAGTCTTCCAATTTGCAATGTTGAAGGGAGCTGGCCAAGTTCATTAAATTGAACTAAATACTAAATTAAGTGACCCATTTGGCATCTTGGGTGCAGTCAGGTGTTACAGCTGGATCGTCATGTTTTGCTTCAGTTGAAGCCTTGTACAGATAAATTGGAAAATGTAAATAAAATGTCATTCTTGGTAAAACATTAACCTGACACGCATTCCCCCTACTGCATGCAGTCTGGCAGGCGGACACAGAGTTGGAGTGACTTTGCTCTATGGACCAGTAGGAGCAAAAAAGAAAATAAAATGCATGGTATGACTCATGTTGTGTGTGACCAATTGACATTTTTACCAGCACACAATGAAAATTTGGCCGCATTTGCAAGCATACTGGTCGCCGACTTGAGCCAAGGAAGTATTGTTATGATCATGCTGAGGCTAGAAATTCGTCCTGACGTTCATATCAATGAATCATTTCATAGAGTACATACACAGTCCTCAGTGTCCTCACCTGACAAGAACATCACTGTTTATAACTTAGAGCCCGGAGAACTTCAAGCTCTTATAACCAGTTTATCATTGACAGTGTCTGAAAACACAGTCCTCAGAGTGTCCGTGTCTGACATGAAAATGCACAGTGAGGACTGTGTATAACGTCAAGTGTTGTTGCTGCTGGCTTGACGCGTCTTCACAAAGGTGCCATTCAGATCAACAGCTACCTTTTCAAACTACTCAAAGTACTCAAGCACTCATTGAATGGAGTCCGTCATGAGCAGATGTCTGTTTGTATCTATTGGGAGCAGATTTTTTTTTTTTTCTCATTATGTCAGTTGATCTTTCAAACTTTTAACAAGTTATGTTTCATCTCAAATAAATGCTGTTGTGGTTTTGAAGAATAACTGAACAGAAATGGCAGGTGTCACTGTTTTTGGTAAGCTCTTTAACAGGAGCAACTTTACCTCACTGGGAATACATGATTACTTCACTGAGATGACATATTGTTGTCCATGACACGTTTCTCGATTCAATTTATGACAAGCAGTTGTTGAATTCTTCTCTCCCTGAAATGCATCGATGAAAGAAAGCACAAACTAATAAGAGCTGTATTCAAGGCCAAATGAAGCGATATTTAGCACATTTCAAACAATATGATGATATTGATGCCCTGTCCGATCAAATTAATTTGCAATGTGTTTTGCTTGATCGGGGGTCCTGGGGCAATTGCTGAGTGCTCTAAAAATGATATGATGACTAAACGGTATTAGGATACTATGACTTAAACAGATGTATTCTATTCAGGAAAAATCTTCTTTTTTTTTTTTTTAAATCCAAGGCGGTTTCATGGCACCACTACAGGCTAGAAGCAGGGACAAGACAGTTAACCGGAACCCTCTTGGTTTGTTCGTTATTTGCCGCTGTTAACTCATCAGGAGGGCCACTGATCTTTGTGTGGTTGTTTTATGGGAAAAAGCATGTCTGACCTCCCACTGTTACCCGATGCTGCTGAAATCATACAATTGTTTGAGGAATATTTGGCCTGACAGTTTGCGTAACATCAGCAAGCATAATGGTTTGCCAAGGGGGGCTACAATTTTTCATCGGTGCTACTGCTGGGCCAAATCGGACCATGCCCTTCTTAACTGGATGTAAGACAAGGATACAATTTTAAATATGGACAAAATATGTCCATATGTGCAAAATATGTGCTCACAATATACAGTATTTCATTTTTGGTGAGTCATGCATTGATAATACATGTATGTATGTTTCAATGCATGTATCACAAATCCACTATTCTGCTGAACAGTATGTCATTTTGGATGATACATGTTTTGATAATGCATGTCTCATAAATCCACTATGCTAACCCAACAGCAAAGGGTTTGAAGCAAACAACAAAATAACCACATACTGTCATTTTTAGATGTTGGCTTGCATAAAAATTGCCATTCAAGGATGGCAGGAAACTGCTCAACAAGAAACCAATATTTAGTGTAAGTGCTGTACATTTTTTTTTTACAAAAATCAACTCAGTTAAGAGTTTTAAATTAGTGAGTTACGATGTTCCAGAACTGCAATAAATTATTCGTGGAAAACATGTAAGATAAGATAAGATATCCTTTATTAGTCCCACACTGGGGAAATTTACAGCCTCCAGCAGCAAGAATGTAGGCAGAAAGAAGAAGAAAAAACAAACAAACACCGTCCAAACCGTACTGTATGTTTATCAATAATTTATTTGAAAAAATGGGGTTTGTGAAACAAATTTTTAAAAAATGGAAAAAAGAGATAATAGGCAGGTAACTGCACGCTTGAAAAACACAACAATAACAAATAGGATATTTACTCCTTCCCTTTGATGAATAAATCAGCAGCCTGAAAATATTTTGGACATTGGCTGAATACACAAAATGTATGCTAAATCAATGAGGTGCAGCGAGGTTCATGGAAGACACTGACAGTTATATTTACATATTTATGAGCCAAACAGAGAGGTGAATTTGCCGTTAAATTACCAGGTTGACATTAACGAGTAAAACGGCATCTTCAGACCTGATGTTTGAGAAGTTATAATAGTCCATTCATGAGAAAAACGGAACGAGCAATCAAAACATTAACGTTTTTTTTTTTAATGCTTTTAAGTGAGTGAATTAAGATGATATGATAATTGCTTTAAATCAAAGCAAATCGATGAGTCAGTTTTCAGTTGATATCTCAGGCTCCAGGCAATTGACTGTGTTTGCCGAATGTTAAGTCCGGTTAAGTCGAAATATGTAACACACAAACATGAAATATAATCACCTGACTATGGGAAATTAAAGTGCATATCAAAAGCGCATGAAAGTATTACATTGATGAAATGAAGGGGAAGAGAAAGTGGCACTAGCCAATTACAAGCCTTCTTAACCCAGTCAGAGAGGGTCGTGCAATCTCAGGCGACGTTTCTCACGATGTCCGGAAACACGCTATGCAAAATCCGCAGGTTTGACACTGAAGTCATGGGCATGATTGGATTCAAATGATAAATCAGGATAAAACAAAGACCAGAGAACTAAAGTAGAAAGGAATTGTTTATCCATTCCGATGCGGCTGACGCTCTGCTTCGCCTACTCACCTTGTATACATACACACTGCTGTCAAGCGATAAAATACCTGTCTGCTTGCTTGAACAGTTATCTCTTGCTCTCGCCATGATAATATTAACAGCTGTGGTTAAACAATCAATTGAAGTGAACAATGCAAAACTAAAATTTCACCAAGCTGTTCTGTTGTGACTTAAGGCAATGGTGAATAACAACAACAAAAAAAAAAAAGCAAATAACCTGTTATTTTTTGTGCTATAAGTAGTGGGAAGGTTTGCAAGGTGTCGGGCAATGTACGAAGCAGCCAGCTTAAATTTATGTTCAGTAGCAAAACAAACACAGAAAAACAAATGGCTGCTTTGTTGACAAATAGGCTTATTGTTCCGATGTGTATTCACTGTGTTCGTGAAGCAAATTCAAAGCAACCTGAACAGCATTTAACGGTTTAAGATGATGTTGTTATTCATGATTTTCTTACTTTTATTACCGTTTACATGAGATTTCCCTGTCGATGTTCATCATAGAACAGTTATGTATCATTTGCCATTAGTATACGAAATGTTCAGCTTGCAAACGGCATGCTTAGTGTAAGTAATGATGGCGAAATAAACTCATTCTTCTTCATCAACAAAGCACTCATGTACATTTTCAGGAGCAAAGTTGAAATATTTCGGCGCACAAAACCAACACTGCCCCTTGTGCTTTATGAAGTGTCTGTAACGCTTCAGTTATACATCTGGGAAGATCAAACAAAAGCTCCTCTTTCATAATTTATTGTGTATGGAAAAAGCCTTGAGTGATGTCATTTTTGGATGGCGCAGCAAGATAAACCACTCAAACAGGCTGCCACTCTCACAGCGGCATTGATCAAAGCTGTTAATATGAGCTAAAACATTTAACAACATTTTTAAATGATTGTTTATTGTATCATTACAAGTTCAGTGAATGTCACAGGTGTTTGTACCAGAAAGGTTCGGAAGCAAAGCTTTTATGGAGGCAGTTGGTGGAAGAAGATGTAAATGTAGCTAACCCCCCGCCCCCCGGAAAAAACAAACAAACAAACAAACAAACCTACGACTAAATATTTGACCTTGACAAACCTGCTCTGAGGAATAGAATGGTACTTCCCTCGTAGGGCTCTTTCTGGTACTGGTTTTGTTCATCATAAAATGTACAAAGGACTTGACGCAATGAAAGCTTCTCTCCAAATGTTTGACCGGATGATCTTTCGTTTTTCCATCCCATTTCGAGCATGCTGCTTGCTCTGACTTCCTTCACGCCTGCTCTAATGCTTACTGGTGACCTGAATGAGACTTTGACACTTTGTGCCTTGGGCTCCGTCCACTCTGGTAGCAGGAAAGTAGCCAATGCTCGAATACCCTCAAGCCATGGTCGCCAACATAGACTTTTCGCCTCAGCCATGACTCTGCTCCATTACCTACTGCTTCAACCTGGATGCCAGCGGATGGCACTTTCGAATCCCTGGACTCTGTACTGCAGGGGCCCTGGAGCCTGTGTCACCATAGCCTCGGATTGAGAGTTGCAGGGTATTGCTTGTGACATACAATTCAGCACTTCTAAGGTTGTGGAGGAAACCTAGCTATCTGCGTAAGTACCATAGTCATTACAGCACCTCAATTGTGATCATGGGCACAGCACACACGAGCTGGGGCCAGGTGATGGAGTGCAAGATGTAGTACTAATAACTATGGGACGAGCCTTGAAACCCAGACCTCAAGGTTCATCCATCCATCCATTTTCGAAGCAACTTATCCTCACAAGGGTCACTGCTGTGCCGGAGCCTATCGAAGCTGTCTTCAGGCAGTAGGAGGGGGACACTCTGAACCGGTTGCCAACCAAACGCAGGGCACACATAGATGAACGACCATCCGCATTCATACTCACACCGAGAGACAATTTAGAGCAGGGGTGGCCAACCAGTCAGAGACGAAGAGCCAATTTTTTTACTGAGTTACTGCAAAGAGCCACATCATACCCTTCCTCGCGCACGCGCATGCACACACACACACACACACACTTTTTTGGCCAAAGATCGACTTTTGAAGCGACCAACTTCACACGAACGACCCGATCCCACACGTGAAAGCATACACACACTCACGCGGGTGCCCACCAGGGCACTCACGAACATATGCACGCACACCACGATGAGCAACAGTCAGAACGGGCCGAAAATGAATGAAAGCTCAAGATACAAAGAAAAACAAATCTTTTTTTCCCCCACGGATTTCCTCCTCCCACCCCTTGCGGTCGACTTGGGACCAGTTCACTGGCTCCCGGTCGATTCTGATCGACGTATTGGGCACCACTGCCTTAAAATCAGAGGTAATTCGCTAACTAGCTTAGCACTTAGCGCCATTGTTTGCGCATGAGCGGTGATGCAGTCATCTGATTGGTTGCCCTCTATGTCAACCAAGTAACTTGATTGATGATATGCTTACTAGCTTAGCGCTTAGCGCCGTTGTTTTCGCATGAGCAGTGATGCAGTCATCTGATTGGTTGCTCTCTATGTCAATCAAGTAACGGGATTGATGATAGGCTGACGAGTACGTTCTGTGAAGTTGGCGCCTTTTTTGAATGGCATCACCGCTGCCGAGGCGTTTTTGACGCTTGTCGTGTGAGAGCCCAGGAGCCGCATTGAACCAGCCAAAGCGCCGCATTTGGCTGGTTCAACCCGTGGCGGGTTGGCCACCCCTGATTTTGAGTGTTACAATGCATGTTTTTGGAGGGTGGGAGGAAATGGGAGTACCCGGAGAAAACCCACGCAGGCACAGGGAGAACATGAAAACCCCACACAGTAAGGCCGGAGCCAGAATCGAACCCTGCGCCTCTGCGCTGTGAGGCGGACGTTCCAACCCATAGGTGTCAAACTCTGGTCCTCGAGGGCCGTTTCCCTGCATGTTTTCCATCTTGCCCTTTTGCAACACACGTGATTAAAATGATCATCTCATCAGCAAGCTCTTCGGAAGCCTGATATATGTTTGAGATGTTCTAAAATTACTTCACAGTTGACCTTTAACACGACGCTCCAACTTTATTGGAATTGGGTTTTTAGAAACAGGCTGACATTAAACTGAAAAATCTAAATTTAAAGAAAATCAGTGACTGTTACAATAGTTATACTTTGTAAATCAAAATGTTACTTTGCACTTCTGCATTCTGTTGCAACTGGATAGTTGGCCTCTTTTCTTACGAACATATTAATTGATGTACGGGTTCAGATTCTGTGTTGTAGTGGTCCCCATGATAGACCGTGTATGTCCATCAGCGAGGCGATGTGCCGCATGTGTGAGGAGACATTCATCTTATCCTTTGATCTTTCTTTTGAAGGCTCTTGGTGGAAAAAGCTTGGACACCCCTGCATCATATAAAAATGTGGGCGTTGCATACATCATTTAAATTCTGATTTGATGGGAATTATGAAAAAATAAATGTTGAAAAGGTCGATTGCATTTTATTCTTGACATCACCAACAAAGATTGGCAATCATGGTCTGCCTCTGTGGCATTAGAAGGGCAGCCACGTTTCATAAGTCTAATTAAACAGAATAGATGGGCATAATGAAACCTGCTAAGTTAGAGGAAGTTATCACTGCAAGCCGTAGTTCTTTCCGTGTTTCTACTGAAGCGTTGCTCCATTAATTGCAGAGGCCTGTGATTATTCACAACAGGGAATAATTAGGAAGGATTCATGGGGCTTTTATGCTGAGTAATTGCATGCATCTCTACCCAACACCGTTTAACTGGGGAGCAGCACTCTACAGTACCTTATTTAAATCAATGGGAGTCTGTTCGAAATCATGTTGCTCGTAATTGTTTTCGAAACACTCATCATCACCAGTTTGCTTTTGGTCAACATCAATCTTTCATAATTTCACAGATTTCACACTAGTGCGTGCGCTTCACAGCATTGTCACTGTTGTATTGAATTTGGATGCTGCAGTGAGCCACTCATCAAAATGTTGGACATGAAGTCTCGGAAATATGCATTGCCATTGTTGGGGGGGGGGTTTTCATTGAAACTCACAATAGTTGTCAAAAGCAAACCAAGTGGAAATTCTGCACACTTTCAATAATTTCACAGTTTGAAAGAATAGAGTATATTCTCAATTGTAGCTCAGTTGTATGCAGTGTAGTGTGCATGCTTGAATGACAGAAAAAGGAAGCAAAAAGGCTTTTGCAAAACAATATTGACAAAACCGAAGACGCGAAAACAGAAAGCTCCTTCACGAACATTCGGTACACACAAAAAAGAAGTAAATTTTGAGTGGGCAGCATGGTCTGCGTGTGGATGGCATGCTGACGTCATGGTCAAATGTTTAGGGTTCATACTGTATATTGCTGGGGTGCCCACTGTGTAGATCTTGAAGCGGGTGTTGGTGGATGGCATGGCATTAAAGGTCAGATTCCGAAGATTTTTCAGAGTCTGCGACTGTAAAATTCATATTCTCATTGGTAATATGTTTTCTAATACACAGCTGAGAACCCTTTTCAAAGCAAAATAAACAAAGCCCTAGCACGATTTCTGGAACTTGAACTTCCAAGTTATTTATTTTATTCACCGAGAGAGAGAGAGAGAGAGAGAGAGAGAGAGAGAGTCGAGTGTTGAGCACGGCGACCTTGTTACAGACTACAGAAGTCATGGCTTCGATCCCGGCTCCGGCCTTCCTGTGTGGAGTTTGCATGTTCTCCCCGTGCCTGCGTGGGTCTTCTCCGGGTACCCCGGTCTCCTCCTACATTCCAAAATCATGCATGACAGGTTAATGGAACATTCTAAACTGTCCCATCTTTTGGGCTTATCCAGAATATGGTGCCATATGGCGCTATGGCGGTGTTGTGCAGGCTGTTCCTCGTGAAAGATATTTATATATTTTTTTTTATGCCTGCAAATTCAAGATTATCTGTTTAGATTTGCTTGACTTGTCACCAAGGACGCACGGGGGAAAGCCTAAGAGCATGTAGCACCAGTCAGCAGCTCCACCAAAGACTTCTGCAACAGCTGTTTTCCGGGATGCTTCCTATTAATGTGCTTCTAAACTTGATGGGCTAGAACAGCTTGCCCTTGTTACATTCTGTTCGGCTGACTATTACCAGAGTGTGTCACCAGCTGAACATCTAAAACAGGAAGGTGCCTGCCACCTTAAACATGCTCTCAAGCAAAATAGATGAGAAGCCACCAACGAGATAAGATGTCAGGAGACAGGAGAGCAATGACCGGTTACTGTGCTCTTCATAATTCACTGCCATTGTACATAAAGCTTTAATCGCATGCTTTATTTTAAATTGTATTTACTGTTTTTTTTTGGGGGGGGGGGGCATAGCATGTTCATTCTAATGGCAAGGAAAACCAGTTGAGGAATATCCATGGTGAAATTTAATGCCCAGATGTAAATTATAATAGTATTTTAATGATGAGGTGCCCCAGTAAGACCTGAAGTCTTCAAAGCCTGTGAGCTAGTCAAGGACAGCAGCAAAAGGGTGATTAATTTTATATGCCGCCTGTCATAAATATTCACATCTAATGAGAAAAAAGATGTGCGGTGCAGTAATCATTACTGCTCATTGTCTGGGGCACTCCAGTATAATGCGTTCATCCATGTCTTCATCTCTGACATCACTTACAGGCAATCTTCAATGCCAATTTCACCATCACATAAACTCCACACATGACAGTGTGCAGTCCTCAAAGCACTGATTAACCGAGAGGAAAACTTGGTCGAAAATACAATTGAAGTAGTGGCCCAACTCTGAAGTCTCCGATGGATGTGGCATATTTTGAAGCAGACATATTCAGAACTTCTCACTTATAATATATGATAAGGAATGTATATCCTGTATAACAACTTTGTAAGCATATGGAAAAACACCTGCTGAGTGACGTGTCATTATTGATCCATTCGGCAGGTCGTGTAACATCTGCATACCATGTGGTCGATTGGTTAGCACGTCGGCCTCACAGTGCAGAGGTGCGGGGTTCGATTCCAGCTCTGGACTTTCTGTGTGGAGTTTGCATGTTCTCCCGTGGCCTGCGTGGGTTGTCTTCGGGTACTCTGGTTTCCTCCCACATTCCAAAAACATGCATGGCATTTTAATGTAACACTTGAAATTGTATCTAGGTGTGAGTGTGATTGCGAATGGTTGTTCGTCTATGTGTGCCCTACAATTTGCTGGCAACCGATTCAGGGTGCCCCCTGCCTACTCCCCAAGGACGGCTGGGATAGGCTCCAGCATGCCCGCGACGCTCGTCAGGATGAAACGGTTCAGATTGTGAATGGGTTAGAAAATGAATGGATGGATGAATGAAAGTCATATATGTCTTTGAAAGCTTTCTTATTGAATCATACAACCGTAGAGTGACCGGACTCTAAATTCATTCATTCATGGGAGGCTTCCGGGGGCTGATGTAAATGATTGCCAACACTGTTGGAGCTCATTAAAATCAAGGAATCTGCATGCAGATCATCTGTTTATTATATATAGAAGACATTAAATATAAGTGAGTCCATCTTTTGTGACCATGTGAGAAGGTTGAAATACTGGAGGAATAAATATGTATTAAAATATTGCATATGTTCCCCAAACCCAATTTCAATGAAACTGAGACATTGTGTTGAAAATGAATATAAACAGAATAAAATTGCAAATCATGCTCCACCTACATTGAATTGTATACACTACAAAGACAAGATATTTAATGTTCAAACTGATCAATTTTCTTATTTTTTTGGATTTATAATAACCATCAAATTTGAATTTTATGACTGCAACACGTTCAAAATAAGCTGGAACAAGGTCATGTTTACCACTGTGTTGCATCGCTTGTTCTTTTAACAACATTCAATAAACATTTGGGAACTGAGTAGACTAACTGTTGAAAAATTTTAGGTGGAATTCTTTCCCATTAGCTTGAGGTACAGCTTCAGCTGTTCAACACTCCGGGGTATCCGTTGTTGTATTTTACGCTTCATAATACACCACATGGTTTTAACGTGAGACAGGTCTGGACTGCAGGCAGGCCACTCTAGTACCTGCACTCATCAGCACTGCATGAACGGCGCCTTCACAGATGTACAAGTTAGCCCTGCCATTGGGATGAACACAGCCCCATACCATCACAGATGTTTTTGATCTCAGCGCCAATAACCTTTTCCTGCTTGGCTCTCGACGAAGACGGATGCTTTTTGCTCAGCTCCTGCCCTCACCCCCACCCTCTCCTTGCTCGCCACTTAGTCTTTGTGCTGTCTTTGTCTAACTTTTCCTAGCCTCCTACCGTATTTTCATCCGAAGAAGTAACCATGGAATTAGTTGGCTGGTCTCTCGATGCAATCGACAAAATTTTTTCGACGAAAAGAGCAGGCAGTGGGGAGCCTGCTTGCCCCCCGGGGACATTTGCTGCCGGATACGCCCTTGATCCATGGAGAAAGTGGAGAACGGTGTGCCTGGCAATACTGTCCGTTGAGGATGTGGAAGACATTATCGGCCTTTTGATAACAGGTATGCTGCTGTTTGGTGTTGGCAGCTTTCTGTTCTATCGCAAAATTCAACCGACGGGAGCGGCTTTATTAGAAGTGAAGAAGCTGCCGGTCATTCTGGATGGTCTGGCGCGAATGTCCAACACTCAGACTCAAGCGGTGACTGAGCTCAACCGCAATATTGATGCGGTTTTGGAGCGACTCCGTACGATCGACAAAACAACATGGAGAAGTTGGAATCCGCGCTGCGCAAAGAGATTGAGCATTTGGCTGATCGGCGCCAATGAAGAGATACAGGCCACGGACTCAAGGCTGTCTGAAATTTTTGGCGGCCGTCCCTCCAAAACAAACAACGCTATCTGGCCCTTTCCCCTGGATGGAAGTATGCATGGAATCTAGGGCCCCCACCATCACCCCCCTCCTTCTCGGCCATGGACTGATAAGCCGGGACTGTCTTCATGAGCAGACCTCGACGAAGCAGCTATGACCTGTACACGCATACACATACACAACTGGACAACCATAAGCGCATACACATCCTTATTATCACCGTCTTCATCGATCCGATTCTTTTCCCCCGTGACGTGGTTGGACCTGCAGAGCGCTCGTGTCCGTGCAGCTGGTCAGGACTGCCGCGTCGCGGTCACCCCCCCCCCCCCCCCTTCCCATTCATCCTCCCCCTTATTACATGTTATGTCTTGTGACTTGTTGTAACTGTCATATGCTTATTTATGTGCTAGGGTCTTTTTTTATCCTGGACTTAAATTATCCTCAGAAGAGGATAGTTCGAGCGTGGGGTTTTTTCCCTCTCCCTACCCAGCGTTTTCCTTTCTGAATTCTGACTGTAATTTCCCCATTGCTGGACAAATAAAGGGATATCTTATCTTATCTTATAACAGTCTGGACGCTTCTTTTCCTTTTTGGTCCGGAAGACACGGTCGATCAAACTATTAATAATTGTCATATTATTTTAACCAGTATCTACACTACAGATGAGGATAATCTTTCATAAATATTTGAGTTATTTTTATACCGATGAGATTTTGGATATCAATATCCACATACATTTAATACATTAATTTAATTCCGAATTTCTCCATTTTGAGACAAATAAAAGTTTTCTTATCTTATCTTATCTTAATAACCATCCTCAAGCACTGTGTGAAATTCTGGACATGTCATCAGACATTGTTGATATTTGGAGATTATTTAATGCCAACACCATTCGGTTTCCATAGCATAGAAGCCAGCAGAATTGATTGTTCTAATTGCCTTAGGTCTTAGGTCCCGAGAATGTTTTTGTTGGGTCGTTGACATCAGATCAGAGTTTAGTTTCATTACAAGATAACAATTTACGACATGTTAGGGGACGTGGTGACTGGAAATTCAACATACACTTTCTTTTTAATGACTCATTGCTACCAGGAAATTTATCACATATTTTTAAAAAAAAATTAATCTATATTCTTCTAAACCGCATAATGTTTGAAAAGCTTTTAATTGTTCCATTAGAGAGCATGCAATCAAGATGGGTTTGATGAAGCAAAGAATAAGCTTTAAAAAGAAAACTGATTTATCGATGAAATAAAGGAGCAACAAAAACCAAAAGAATTCGATGAAGGTTTTACCATCGTCACGGAAATTTTAATTAAAAGAGCCTGGCCAGCTTGGAGAGCCTTTATCATGAGCGGGTAAGTGGAATTATTGTAAGCTTACATGCTATTTGGATGGAAAAACGAGAGAAATTGTCTTAAAAAGAACATAAAGAGTTGATATTTTAAAAAAATGAAACTGAATAGCGTTCATTAGCTCTCTTGTTCACAACAATCAAGTTGTGACAGAGACATAACAGAGCAGGAGCTGCAGGAAGCCATAAATTCATTTTCTTCAGAGTAATTGACATCATTGCTATTGAGGTGTAGACGACTTTGGTCATATTAATTGGTAGGATTAGAAATAATGATCTAGATGCTTCTATTCGAGGTAGATTTAGAATTTACAATTTAAGACAGGTACTGGATACAATACAAATTTATGACAGCCAGTGGCTACCTGGTTTATTATTTGTCACAGATTTTGAAAAAGCTTTTCACAAGGTTCAAAGGTGGTTTATCAAACAATGTTTATGTTATTTTAATATTACAGAGGACCTTATAAAATGGTTTGAAACTCTTTATAGCCATCCTCCCAGCCGAGCAGTGAATAACGGCTATATATCAGCTGCTTTTCCACTTACACAAGGAGTGTGTCAAGCGTGTCCTTTGTCATCATATTTCTTTATTATATTTATTGAAATATTGGCCGCTGAAGCAAGAACAATATCAAGTTGATGATAAAACACTTTCAAAATAGGATTTATTATTGATATAATTTAGAAAGGATAATAACTGCAGACAAGAACAAATTACTTGAGCATTAGAGGAAGTGCAGTATTTGCTTAAATGAGATAATAATAAATAAATAATTTAGGATGTGAGCTGTTTTTCAAGATTGTGACTTCATGTCTGCCCTTTTATGCTATGTTGTTTTCATGATTTTATTCCTTTTTTGGGAGTGTTGATTTATTTTTTTAACTGTTGTTTCATTTGTCATTGTAATGGTTAGGATAATGATTATGGCAATGATAATTACAATGATAACAATGACGATGTTTGTGTGAATGAGAATGACGGCTGATAAGTGTGTGTGTGTGTGTGTAGTGGGGGACGTATAAAACCTGCTTTAGTTATTCAAATAAATCTCATGCTCAAATAATTATTTACAATGGCGTACACACGTTTTGTGCACCCATTGGTTCTCATGCACGGTTCGCAAATGTTTAAGCCTTTTGCAAAACTGTTTACTCTTGCACACGTCACATCCGCACCAAGTCTGTGACTTCCTGTCAAACTGGGCTCACAAGGCGGAAGCCGTGTGAAACGGGTCATGTTAAATTGTCCCTGTATAATTTAAATTAATTAATATCCAAGTCTGGGTGTGTACTTAATCGGCCACCTAACTTGTCAAGCAGCGTTCGCTAGCTTAAAACGCGGAAACTGATTTATTGTGTGTGTGTGTACGTGTCTGTGTTGGTAGGCTAGAAGCGAAAGCGGGTGGACTTGGCAGATCTAATATTTGCATTGACATTTGTAATACTACAATTAGAGATGAAGTCCTCCGGATTTTCCCGGAATTCAGGATTTTCAATTTTCATGAAATGTCATCTGGAAAATTGAGGAAAAACTGCCTAAAATTAATCCGGATATTAGTTGACAACATTGAACGAACACGCGTTTGAGTTTGTTGTTTTGCTTCCACGAGCGTAGCCATGTTGAGGCACTAACACTAGTAACAGTAAAGAGATTTTCGTCTCTTTACAAACACACTTGCTAAACGCCAGTGGAACGAATAAAAGACGCCGTGGACAAGACAGTTGTTTGAGTAAAAAATATATATTAAAAAAAAAAAGGGAAACACACAGATTAGCAGAAAAACGTGTCCGTCCGACTTCAAGCGTCGTGTCGTCTTGGCTATCTTAGTTTAGGTGTTGTCGTAGATCAAAGCTTCTTGATCACTGATTGGTTGAAACCAAAAGACGGGTGTGTGTGTACATGTTCGCGCTGACGCACGCACAGCAGAGAGCAGCAGACTATGGACTGCTGAGGTGCGCTTCGCTCGAGTGAAATCGCTACAACAACCTCGCCTCACATTCTTGTGCCCTCGCCATATCTCGGAGATTTCGAAATTTGCAAGAACGGAAGCCACAAAGGGTGCACGTGTGCACACAAAATTAAGATTAATCATTGAATGTCGAGTATTTGAATAGCGTTTTGTGGAAACTAATTCATGCGTGATCGGCCAGGTACGGCCCCAGCGCAATGTTCAAACAGGTAGACAGGCAAGCTGACATCTGTGCAATAGACGCGTGTGGTGGGAACATGTTCAAGTGGTCATGGCTTGAGGAAAAGGACTTGAACGGAGATCTTTTGTCCGACTACATTAGAAAGGTCGACAAACCTGGTAAGTCAGTTAAAATTATATATACCGTATTTTCACTACTATAAGGCGCCATTAAAAGTCTTAAATTTTCTCCAAAATGGACAGGACGCTTTATAATGCGGAGCGTCTAGTGTATGCGCCGAGTTCCAAAGCCTGACTGAGAGCACCTCTGGCCGACACGCTGTTTATACGGAGAAAAGGCGGGCGTGAGTGACGACATGCATGCGGAAGTCCGCCAATGAGTGAAGGGTGGGCGTGTAAGAGGACGCTAAAGGCACGTCCCTAGCAGGTACCAGTCGCCAATGAGTGAAGGGTGGGCGTGTAAGAGGACGCTAAAGGCACGCCCCTAATAGGTACCAGTCGCCAATGAGTGAAGGGTGGGTGTGTAAGAGGACTCTAAAGGCACGCCCCTAGCAGGTCACATGAGTACATTGTAAAATGGCGAAATAAAGTACAACCGAACTCAGTTTTGCTTCCGTTGCCTTTTTAAAAACGTGATTTTAGTGTGCGTGCATGCATGCCGTATGTTTAAGCTGGCGTATGTTTTAGCATGCCTGGCTGCGCCCAATTATACAGTGCGTTTTGTGTATGTGTCAAATACAGAAATCGCACCCCTTACTGAGACTGCGCCCAACGATACGGTGCGCCGAATGGTCGTGAAAATACGGTATATATGTGTGTGTGTGTGTGTGTGTGTGTATTTTCCGGAATTTTCAGGAAAGTCACAATCAACCTTTGCAGTTAAAACGGAACGGATCATAACAGGATCATTAAATTGACGTCTGACGTTCGTAGAGACGCGAGGTGCATTCATATATAGTCGGACATTTTGAATAGATTACTAATAGCTACAAATATCTAAACAAACTGGGCTTTCTATCAATCTATAAAAACGAGAGATCGCGGATTGATACCAAAATATCGATATTTCGATCAGAGTCCTTGATTTTAAGAATCATTCCTCAAGCTAAAGTGTTGATATTTGGAAAGAATTTCTTCTGGTTTCTTTTTCTCTATTTTTTACATGTTTTTATGCTTACAAATTCCTTTTTCCTTCTGTACACATTTAAGCACCAGTGTCTAAAATCTTTTTTAAATTGAGCATTTTTCTACCCCATACAACTTTTGCTTCAAATCAGAGTACCGAATAACTAACACACCATTTAGTCAACAGAGAGCACTATTACTCTGCTGGCACTATTACCTTTCGGCAAGACAAGATTGGGTTTCTATATTGCTCCTTTGGTTCCTTACAATCAGTCATTCGTCTCACAGTCAAAATCATGTATCTTGGGTTCTTTTAAGTTTCAAAACCATACGTCAGTGGTGGATGTGAAGATCAATTTTATATCATCAAAGATTCACCAGTGTTGCTTGATTTATGTTGAACTTACTTTGTGTATACTGCACAGCATGTGGATACATGCTGTGAATAAAGCAGACCAAACAGTTCCAAGTAACTTGAACAAAACAGTTTGATCTGTCTAAATCTTTGCCCTTGGCATTGAAATAGTTTAGCTTGTTTTTGTTTTTTCACTGCTATATAGTAACGTTTGCAAAGAATGTTTCATAATTAAATTCCTACATAAAATTATTTACATATGACAATTTTCCTAGAAATGTAGTTGAATAATGATGCAGAAACTTAGAAATCCTAATTAAATTGTGGCGTTTTTACTTCGGACAGCTGGATTTACACATGTGTTCTGTGAATTTCAGAGGTTGTATTTTCACAGTTACCATATGGTCCTGTGTCAGACCCTCCACCTGTGCTTAGTACACACCTTCTCCCACTCTGCCCGTGTGTATGTTTCCTTTGGATTCAGGTGTGTGGGAGTGAGGCTACCATCTGCCAGCCATCACCATCAGTTTCCTCTGCTTTAAATGTCTGGTCTCCTCCTCATCAATGCCAGAACGCAGCCTGCCTTTTTTTTTTTAACTTGGTCAAGCCTTCTGGAGATTTATTGTGTTGCTTCTGTTAGCCACAAGAGTTTTCTTGACCTGCTCCAGAACAGCTATACCCCTGAAATTCTATGCCGCGTGTACCTAGACCTGCGTGACTTCACCTTTGAGACAAGCAACGCAGCGCTCGCTGGGGGGCATCCTGCCTCTATCTCCGCGGGCTGGCGACGGCGACGAGCTCCGTGGCAAGATGACTGGGTAGATCGAGGCGTCTCAGCCTCACTGTCAAGCGGGGGCATCGGATCGGGAAGTGGGTGGCACTGGCGCGCTCTCTCACGGTCTCCCCGGCTGGAGAGCGGCTCATGGGTCATAGGAGCCATCTGCCCGAACGTCGTGTGAGGCCAGCAAGCGGGGGTGTCCTCCTATGGTGGCTCATGCCTGCGTATTGGTCAGTGCGGTGGTGGGGAGAGCGTATTTCGGTGAGGAGGCTGCTCGCAATGCAATTATTCAGTAACCCAGCTGAGGAAGTCACCCTGGAGGAGTACATTGGCATATTAGTCGCACAGAACTCCGTGTGGGAGGACCGCAACTTTGTGGCAGTCACAGTTGAGAATTGTTATTGCACAGCCTACATGGACATGCAGGGTTAGTGCTCAACATGAAGTTATTCACATGCATGAAGCTTACCAGGGAATGGAAACATGAAACCTGGAATTGAAATGTGTTTGCGTTTGTGTGTTTGTTTGTGTGTGCTGTGGGTGGGTACTAACCTCTGCCCTCCCAACTGAATCTCCTGCCATCCCCTCGCCACCCCAGGTAAAACTATCTACTCCCACCAGTGAACCCACCATATTAAAAACTCCATTTCACACAGTCGGTGCTAAGCGTGCGCTTGCCTGCATTGTATTTCAGAGTTTCCACAATTGGTGCTGTTGCTCTTACAAGGCAGGGGCAGTCATCCGAAGAAGAGGAGTCAGTGTGATGTAAATTGTCAATTAAAAAGTGAATAACAATGTGTCACCCGTCTTGTGAACATCGAGTTTGTGTCGAAGGGACGATAAGCTTAGTAGTTGACTGCCGGCCGTCTTAACCAAATGTTTTGCAGTGCAAACAAAAGTGTTCTCTCAGTCGGGCATGTCAGTACATCATCAGTCGGTCATTATTTCAGGCCGACCCAGTCTATCATCGTGACTCCGTCACTCCATCATCGTTATGTCAACCGTACTTCCGTCATCGCTCAATTTCAGCTTGTCACTGTTATTTTAGGACTGTCAGTTAAAAACGGTTTACAAAGTTAACAGCAGTGGTGGGCACATCATGCGTCAGTCGCCAGGGGCCGGCCGGACACTCTGTCACTCTGTCATTGTCACTCTCTCATCGATATTTAACCACACTTCCGTCATCTAAATTAAAAAGAAAAAAACACTTTGGGTTTTACGATTGGCCAACATGTGTTGAAACGTATTCGTCGACGAGGTGGGGGGAGTGTGAGGAACTGATGAAGAAAAGGAAAATAAAACCACAAACGACAATGGCGACACAGTCAAGACAGAGAGGATTTTTTTTTTTTTAATGACTGGGTGAAAGGCCTAGGAGAGAACATTTCCAGACAGATTGTTAACAAAAGATAAGACTGACGTGGCCAGCAAAATCAACGGTTGATTTTCAAGTAGTAGAGCCTTAAAATTCCATCCACTAACACTTGTTGCCATTACTGAGAAAGAAATGTATCAACATTAGGTTGCAAAAAAAGCCCCCATAGAACTAATAGACCGTCTCTGAAAACAAAACAATTTAATAAATTATGGACATGTTTTGTAGAGTTGCATTCCGGCTGACAGAATATTATCCATCATTCCTGAAGTCCTGTGACTCCGAAAGCCAGTTGTGAGAAAAAGTGTGAAGAATGATAATGTGAGCCGGATGACTGACGTGGCCTCTGCCACTTGGTACAGATTGCTCTGCTAAGTGTCACATTTGCAGCTGCATCGACAAGGTGGGGAGATTCATGCCCATTTATTATAAAAGGAAGTGCACTTCAAAGATGGCATGGTCTCTATAAGTGTTGACTCAGCCTGTCAATTCGACCTTTTTGGCATCTGGCTGATGCACAGGTGGCACATGAGCTTACATGAAATGAACAATCTAAAAGAGTTCCGAGCAGGTCATATTCCTTTGCTTGGATCTTTTCTCTCAGAATGTCACCTACCTAATTATTTGCAAATATCAAATAACGTATGCCAGATCTATCATTGGCAGCAAGCTTTTTTAGTGATAGATCCTTTGCAGATGTACGCAATCGCTGAATAGAACATCAGAATACCCATACTCCTATGAATTAAGTGTGTTTGTGTGCACGTGTATTCATGCGTGTGCATACACAGATGAATGTATGTTGACAGCGCACACCTCTTCGGCAAGTGTTCTGCGTGAAAAATCTGAAATCTAATTCATCTTGAAAGAAGCAGTCCGGTGAATAACATTTTGAATAATTGCAAAGTGAAATTCATGTTTGGTGCAAATATGCTCCTCTAATTAGGAGTTCAGGGAATCAGTTCAACAGTGCGTGGTTAACTGCTCAAAAAGAAATTCCAAAAGATGAAGAGGAGGCATGATTGGATTTTACATCAGAAATCACAATGAGTCGTCGTTAAACACAGTCATTGGTTCAGAAATGTATGGCAAGCGGTGAATATCTCAGATAGACACTGCAAGGACAGATATATAACACTAGTCTTCCCAAATTCTGAAATCGTGCTTGTTAAGAATGTCATTGTGAATGATTGTTTGTCTGTAGGTGCTATACGGTTAACTGGCAGCCAGCCCCGGGTGTACCCTTTCTCTCACTAAGTCACATGGGGTAGGCTCCAGTGCAGGAATGACCATAACGAGGACAAGCAGATTAGAAAATTGATGGGTTATACAGACAGCGCAAAGTTCCATCCATTTATTTGACTAAAAAACAATGTTCTTATTTTAACATGCACATTTTAAGGGGCCGCCCTCTGGAGCCAGGCCTGGAGGTGGGGCTTGTTGGCGAGCGCCTGGTGGCCAGCCCTACACCCATGGGGCCCGGCCGGGCTCAGCCCGAAGAGGCAACGTGGGTCCCCCTTCTCATGGGCTCACCACCCATGGGAGGGGCCAAAGGGGTCGGGTGCAATGTGAGCTGGGCAGCAGCCAAAGGCGGGGATCCTGGCGGTCCGATCCTCGGCTGCAGAAGCTAGCTCTAGGGACATGGAATGTCACCTCTCTTGCAGGGAAGGAGCCCAAGCTGGTGTGCGAGGTAGAGAAGTTCCGACTGGATATAGTCAGACTTGCCTCCACCCATAGCCTGGGTTCTGGTACCAGTTCTCTCGAGAGGGGTTAGACTCTCTTCCACTCTGGAGTTGCTCACGGTGAGAGGCGCAGAGCAGGTGTGGGCACACTCATTGCCCCCCGACTCAGTGCCTGTACATTGAGGTTCACACCGGTAGACGAGAGGGTTGCCTCCCTCCGCCTTCGGGTGGGGGGACGGGTCCTGACCGTTGTTTGTGCATATGCACCAAACAGCAGCACAGCGTATCCACCCTTTTTGGAGTCCGTGGAGGGTGTGCTGGAGAGTACTCCTGCTGGGGGACTTCAATGCTCACGTGGGCAATGACAGTGAGACCTAGAAGGGCGTGATTGGGAGGAACGGCCCCCCCAGTCAGAACTCAAGTGGTATTTTGTTACTGGACTTCTGTGCTCGTCACGGATTGTCCATAACGAACACCTTGTTCAAACATAAGAGTGTCCATATGTGCACTTGGCACCAGGACACCCTTGGCCGCAGTTCGATGAGTGACTTTGTGGTTGTATCATCGGATTTGCGGCCGCATGTTTTGGACACTCGGATGAAGAAAGGGGCGGAGCTGTCAACTGATCACCACCTGGTGGTGAGTAGGCTCTGATGGTGGGGGAAAATGCCAGTCCGACCTGGTAGACCCAAACGTATTGTAAGGGTTTGTTGGGAGCATCTGGCGGAATCCCCCGTCAGAAGGAGTTTCAACTCCCACCGCCGACAGAGCTTTTCCCATGTCCCGGAGGAGCCGGGGTATATTGAGTCCGAATGGACCATGTTCATGCCTCTATTGTTGAGGCGGCCAATCTGAGTTGAGGCTGTAAGGTGGTTGGTGCCTGTCGTGGCGGCAACCCCCGTACTCGCTGGTGGACACCAGCAGTAAGGGATGCCGTCAAGCTGAAGAAGGAGTCCTATCGGGCCTTCATGGCCTTTGGGACCCCGGAGGCAGCTACGGGTATCGACTGGCTAAGCGGAACGCAGCTTCGGTGGTCACCGAGGCAAAAACCCGGGCGTGGGAAGAGTTCGGTGAGGCCATGGAAGCCGACTTCCGAACGGCTTCGAGGAAATTCTGGACCACCATTTAAGGTTGCATCTGAAGTTACACTGAAGCATACAATTCCATATGAATTGATTGCATTCTGCATTGCATGTGCCATCATTGCAACAATGTTCTCAAATTCAGGAAAACAAAAATATGCACGTATCATTGCTGCAAAGAAAAACACTCACCTGTCACAATGTCAGGACAGTAGCAGTCATGCAGTGGTGGATCAAAACCTGATGCAGTACGAATTGTGCCGAGGCACTCTCGAGTCCAGCGCAATGTCAGAGCAGGCCAGGGGGAGAAGAGAATAATCGTGAGACAGTACAAAAACAACTGGGCGCATATTAAGATGGCTTCAGAAACAACTGAACAGTCCTGTGTGACTAATGAAATGCAAATGACGAATTTGTTCTTTAAATCTTGATTTATAGTATTTCAGTAGGCCTGGCAGGATGAAATACAAAAGCAAAGTATTTCCCGTAAAAAAAAAAAAAAAACTGTTGTAAATCCTACACTTAATTATAAGAACTTCAATTTACTACTCTTATCTTAGGTAATCATGTTCACCAACAAAGGGTGCTAAAAAGTCATTAGTGGTATGGATTCCGTGTGGATTTTAATTTGCAATGTAGTCGAGGCTCCATAAAATATTCTCGTATTAGAAAGAGGAAGCTTTTGCAATGGCATTAGCCTGGCAGCGTGTTTTAATTCTTAGCATCATTCAGAGTATTTTTGGACTGTGATTCAATTCTCTTTATTTGGAAGACACTGAATAGTGATGGGAGCCCACAAAAGTAGACACAAATAAAACCCATAACAAAATATTTATTTGAGGAAAAAATAAGATCCGACAAACATAAATTGCTAGTGACAAAAAACAAACAAACAAAACAAAAACAAAATCAGGAAAATAAGACATGAAGAGAAAGCGTCTGCAAAATCGGTACTCTCAATGAAAAAGAAAGTCTTTCAACGGTGCAATTACAAATGAGTACCAAAGTATATATAAAAAAATCAATAAAATAAAAAAAAAGTGAACCACAAAAATGTTCATTTGGTGCTTTTACTTTGTAATTTTGAAAATGGTATTGCAACAGAAATGATCTGAAGAGTTTGAAGTTAAAATGGTTTGAACCCAACATTAATTTTGGGCTTTTATTTTGACAACATTTTTGAAACAGCTGAAAGCTGAACAATTAGAAGTAGCAATACCTTTAATTAATCAAGTAACGTGGAGTTTCGAGGTAAATGTTAAATATATTAAAAAATTGGGGCTTTTACTTTGAGTTGAACAGATGAACTGATTGCATGGTTCAAAAAATGTGCAATAAGAATAAGAAAACCTTCATTTTTGACCCAGGACATGCTGGAGAGACTATGTCACCCAGCTAACCTGGGAACGCCTCGGGATCCGCTGGGAAGAGCTCGAAGAAGTGGCTGGGGAGGGGGAAGTCTGGGCTTACTCGCTAAAGCTGCTGCCATCGTGACTCAACCCCAGATAAGCAGGAGAAAATGGGTAGATGGATGGATGTTTTCAACATCCCTACAATATATTGGAAAAGGAATGAGGTGAAATTTCGCGGTTGGAATTGTTCGAATTTGTCAAGAAAAGTGGAAATTCAAAGGTAATATTCAATAAATGTTCATTTCCAGGGTGTTCTTTTGAAATTTTGAAAATATTTTGGAAGAGTATGGAGCAGAAGAGTTTGAAGTTGGAATGGTTTGAATAGGCAAGGTAGATTATCGGGGCCGGTATTCAGTATTTTGGCGCATATCAGCATCTGTTTTCTTTTTTGATCTGACAGCTGATAAGCAATTCTTTTACTTTGTAAAACTGGGCTGGTTTGGCTCTGGATCAGCCAAGTTCAGTTTCAAGTTGGAATGGTTTGAATTAGTCAAGAAATGTGGAAAATGTACTTAATTCTGTACATTTTTGAAATAATAATCATGAAAAAAGTATTGCTCGCAATAATACAACACATTTTCATAGCAACCGCTTTAAAAAGGGCAAGTACTTTTCAAATGGGAGCATTCTGATTATTTGCTTTATTTGTAAGCAGTGGTAAAGTATGCGCTGTTAGCTTAACCTTTTTTTTTGAAGAAGACGGAAATATTCTTTCCCATTCTTAGCAACCGCTTTAAAAAAGGGCAAGTACTCTTCAAATAGGTGCATTCTGATTATTCGGTTTATTTGTAAGCAGTGGTTAAGGATGCGCTGCTAGTTTAACATTTTTTTCGAAGAAGATGGAAATATTCTTCCCATCATGAAAAGCCTTCAGTTCATGCTTTTCATTTCTTCTAAATGAAAAGGAAAATGTCCAGCTCTAATAAAACTGCTGCTAAGGCGACAACCACAATAATGTAATTGAGTCTTGCGACTTTGATGGTCAACTGTGACAGTCACAACCTTGTTCCTCAGAATGAGGTGCAGAGATCTGGGATGAGATCACTTGTTCTCTTTTGTTGAAGGAGCCAGAAATGCAAAGCAATTGACTGACCATATGTTACAAACCATTATTCTCAAAAAGATTACATTACCAGGCGTGCCCATCTTTGTGTGAATGCTATTGTAATGTTGACGTGTAATTCATTAACTCTGAGCAACAGCTGTCAAAGCACACTGCAGATTTCATCCACAAAGATGAGGAGGCTTTGACATGCGTATTTGTCATGCGCTGTTTTTGACAGACAGTATTTTCAGTAGACTTGGAAGATGATTGTTTGCTCCATTGCATTTGTCACAAGGCGAGGTAAAAAGCAAATCAGAAATGCTGAGCTTAATCCTGACTGAAGGATTCATAATGTAGAAACGAAGAGACTTACTCGTGTTGTCTATTCCCATCGACGGAATGAAACCATTTGTTCCGCACTTCTCGGCGAGACTGACCCGCTTTTTGACATAGCAAAGTACAGCTCATGGACCACATCCAACACATTAGCAGTCACTGACCTGCCTTGCAAAGTGTAGATCTCGTCAAACCAAAACTAACATATGCCTTTCTTTCCATTTGTCTGCCCGTGATATGAACAGTACCGGTACATGTGAGTCAGAGAAACATCTGTCTTCAGTGCTGCCAATTTGGCAACTTTGTCATAGTATTTAGCTACTTTTCCTTCTTCTCTTGTGAATAATTAAAAAAAAAAAAAGGAAGTGCTACGTTGAAAAGCCAAAAGTAGGTGTGTGTGTGTGTGTGTGTGTGTGTGTGTGTACATCCATATAATTTAGTTTAGGGACCCTGTAAAGTATTTCAGGGATGTTGTTTCGAAATAGGGCGGCACAGTGGACAACTGGTTAGCACGCTGGCCTCACAGTGCAGAGATACAGGGTCCGATTCCGGCACCAGCCTCCCTGTGTGGCGTTTGCATGTCCTCCCCATGCCTGCGTGGGTTTTCTCCGGGTACTCCGGTTTCCTCCCACATTCCAAAAACATGCATGGGAGGTTAATGGAATTTTAAATTGACCTTAGGTGTGATTGTGAGTGTGAGCGGTTGGGGTTTGTGTCCTGCGATTGGCTGGCAACCGGTTCAGGGTGTACGCCGCCTACTGCCCGAAGACAGCTGGGATAAGATCCAGCCCGACCCTTGTGAGGAGAAGCGGATTAGAAAATGAATGGAAGATCGAGGCTGGTCTCGTGCAGACACAGCACAGTGTGGAACAGTTTGGGTCATAATTCATACACCGGCCAAATGTTGGAGAAATGTGATTTTTAAATGGCAATGGCTCAAGTGCCAAAAGGCTGTTAGCCATTGTCTAAAACTGTATTTTATTTTCAAAAGGTTATTTCATTAGTTTTACATGGTGAGAAAAAGTTCACCATTAATATTATTTCTCAACATGTATAACAACAGTTCTCTTTTTTTTTCATAATTGAAAAGACTTCTTCGGATTGTGCCAGAGATTACTCAAATCCTCATGCCAGAATAGGGCGCTATATTGTTTTTTCTCAAAATTCTCATGGACATCGTGGAAATCATTTTCAAATGGAAACAAAAAAAAAATCACTCAATTCTGAACTCTTTCTCTCCATTTTCAGCCAGAAGAAATAAATAGAACAATAACCACCATTCAAAATTATATGAGGGTTTCACAGTATGAATCATTTTGACCATTAATTCCAAAAATTAAAAAATAGCAACAAAACATGGTGTGGCACAGCAAGAAGGAACAAGTAAAAAAAAAAAAGAGTGAATGACGGAAACGAAACAAAGCTCGGAGTGACTCATGATACTTTCTTCAGGACGGTACGCATCAGCGCATCCATTAACTTTTCCAAATCTGACTTGAATAATTTCCCACCTTTCAATATGCCAAACACCTGAGTCTCCAAATCACCATCTTGTTCGTGGCATCGTCTGAACAAACGAGACGCGATTTGGAAACAAAAAAAAAACAAACACACAAAAAAAATGTGGATAACATGTCAAGCCTGTATCCTAAATTCTGTTTCTGAATTTTTCCTTTCATCTTTTTTCCACACACCTTCAGCATTACATTCCCCTTTGAGCATTTTTCCTTACTCCTTCTGTGTCGATGAAAAGCAGTTCTGTTTGAAGAGTACTTCTTCATAGGAACATGTTGCCTGGGAACAGCAAGTGCATACATGAATGCATTTTGGGCCTTGTTGCCTGAAGTGCTTTCTTTTTACCTTTAAATGAATGAAGTACAAGTCAAAAGCAAACAAGATGCCAGCACACAAAAAACAAAACGTCATGTGGGTGCATCCCAATGTCAGAGGGCTATTGAAATGCATTCAGTTACTTAACGTGTGCCAGAATAACTTCTTATTCATATCGAAACACATTTCTCCCCCTGATAATTATGAGCTGACTTCACCCTCAGACTGCGCCAACCATTTCATTTGTGCATGTTAGCCAAGCCTCCTCATACCAACCTTTGATTTTTCCTCTATCGTGGACTGGTCGATGCACTTAACGTCTGGCTGAAGATTGTGGAAGAAATATTATCAAGCAATGGGCCATCCATCATGGCCTAGAATCAGGCTGGGCCCGACCAACAAAGACTCCTATCTTGTATGTTGGTCCTGAAACTTGTGTATTTATCACCTCCAACTGGCGACTCTTCAGCAGGTGATTCATGAAAGAGTTCGACTGATACAAAATGCTGATTACATATCTGGGCAGTTGGGCTTCTTTCTCGCCAGAGGGATTTTTGTCCCAGTGAGAACAGTGGTTAGAGGTAAAAATAGAAGCCGTTATGTGTGTTCAAGACAAAATGTGATTTGCTTACCACAAGTTGGACTACAGTTTGAATGGAACAATAATTTTGCCAAAAAACAAACATGCAAAAGCATCACGTGGTTTAATCAGTTCAAACGTTGACATTTTTCCAAAAGGCAAATTTAATAGACGTCTGTGTTGGTCAGCTGTACCATAAGCCTTCTCTTTCCTGATGAATACATTTCCTATTGAATAACAAAGTATTTTCAGCAAAAATGCATGCAATGTGCAAACAAAGGGCATTCCTTTTTGTTTTTTTTCGTTTCGTTTCGTTTGTTTATTGAACATAAAACATATACAGTAATAATTTGACAGAAAGTAAGGTAAGTAAAATAGTAAAAAGGGAAAGAGATATCAGTCATCATTCAACACAGTTATTATGTTCAAGGGAGTAGGAAGAAGTAAAGAACTTATCTAGTCCTACCCCGTGTTATGTGTTTATATCTAATAGATCATTTTTATATCAATCAGAAAAGAAAGACAGTAAGAAGAAAGAAGTCTCCATTAAGGCTCATGCTTTACCCTTAACCGTGATATTTTTACAACATTTGGTTTGCATCGGGATTTTATACATACACACCCTGGCACTCTTGTGTCAATTTTCTCTTGTACTCATAATGGATATTGCCATACCTTTCTCTATTTATCAACTTAGTTCTGATTTATCATTTAATGTTTAGAATTTATCATTTTAACTCTGATTGATGTAGGTTGTTTGTACAATTTTTTTTTTTAACTCAGCAAGCGGATTTACTCATTTTCAGGTCCGTTTCGAAATTATTCCAGATTAACACCTTTGATAGATACACTTCTTTTTTGAGTTTTTTGAATAAGTTGGTACCTCTTAAATCATAGCTGTTTTCTCTAATTTCGAAAAACTTCAGAATGTTTTGGCAGAGCAGGTTATTGTGTTCTTTGTACATTAATTGGGCGATTTTAAAGTCAACCAGGTCATAAAATTTCATCGTATTTAATTTGATAAATAGTGGATTTGTGGGTTCCGTATATTTTGATCTATTAATAATTCGAATTGCTTTTTTTTTTGTAGTTTTAGAAAAGGGAGTGTGTTTGTTTTACAGGCATTTCCCCATATTTCCACACAGTAGGTCATATATGGTAATAATAATGAAGAGTATAATGTGTGCAAAGATCTCTTATTTAGCACTTCCTTGGTTTTGTAGAGGATCCCTACGGTTTTGGCTATTTTTCTTTTTACGTTATCGATATGTGGCTTCCAACATAGTTTTGAGTCTATTACTAATCCGAGAAACTTGGTTTCATATGCTCTTTCTATCTCAATTGAGTTTACCATCATTTTAGCTTGGTGTTTGATTGGTCTTGTGCCAAAAACAATTAACTTCGATTTTTTTCAAGTTAAGTGACAATTTATTTCTGTCGAACCAGTTTTTTAATTTGTTTAATTCGTTGTCTACGGTTGTCAGGAGCTGTTTCAGATTTATTCCAGAACAGTAGAAAGTTGTATCATCAGCAAATAGGACACATTTAAATTGTTTTGAGACCTTGCAGATATCATTTATATATAAGATGAATAGTTTTGGACCAAGCACTGACCCCTGAGGAACTCCATGAGTGATTTTCAGTTGAGTCGTTTTTTTTATTGTTGAGCTGCACGTACTGATATCTGTTTTCTAAATAACTTTTTATCCATTTATAAGCTACACCTCTAATGCCATATCTTTCTAGTTTTTTCAATAATATACTGTGATGTATTGTGTCAAAAGCTTTTTTTAGATCTAGGGAAACCCCAACAGTAAATTCTTTGTTGTCTATATTCGTGGCTATTGCTTCCACAAACTCCATAACTGCCATTCTGTGTTTTACTCCACCATTCTACGCATTCACCAATAGTTCGAACTTTTGCCTTCCAAATTTTATCCATCCATCCATTTTCTGAACCGTTTTATCCTCACAAGGGTCCCGGGGCACACTGGAGCCTATCCCAGCTGTCTTTGGGCAGTAGGCGGGGGACACCCTGAACTGCTTGCCAGCCAAAGTCACACAGATACGAACAACCATCCGTGCTCACACTCACACCTAAGATCAATTTAGAATGTTCAATCAGCATGTGGGATTAAACCGGAGTACCTGGAGAAAGCCCATGCAGGCACAGGGAGAACATGCAAACTCCACACTGGAAGGCAAGAGCCGGATCGAACCCATGACCTCTGCGTTGTGAGGTCAACGTGCTAACTACTGGGCCACCGGGCAGTCACCTTCCCAATTTTTTTTGTCCCAGTTACGCCCTTGAAGAATATCCATCCGTTTTCAGCACTGGTTATCCTGAACAGGGTCATGGGGGGTTGCTGACTTCGTGCAGAAGGCGAACACCCTGAATTGGTCGTCAGTCAGTCACAGGGTACATACAGAGAGGAATAACCATACACACTATCACTGAGCGGGAAGCGATCCCAACCTGCCCGTACACAAGTCAGGCGAGTGTTCCACTACAGCATCACCATCTCTCATAGAGTACATTCCTTATGTGCAATGTACAGCGGCCAACCCCTAATCGAATAGAAGTGAATAAATTCCATTTGGCAGGCCAATAAAACTCAGATTAGTTTCTCAGAAAAGGTACATTGGTGCAGCAGTTGATAGGCACATGAAGAGACATTAGCATATCATCTGCACCTCTTCTCAGCGGGTGGAGATACTCAGTGCTTCGCTGTCAGACAGTATTCATTGTCTTTGACTACGAGCAATACAAGGAAGAGCAATAATTTGCCCCGAAGAACCAGGTTGTCTTATGGCTTCATCAATGTTTGCGTTTGGAGGAAAAAAAGTGGTTTTAAATGGTTTGAACAAAAACCAAAGGGCAAATCTCTTTCAGGATGACATTTTATTTTTATGCATTGGGGCTTTCGATGTTGGCGAGAGGCAGACAGAGTGCTGCTCGTATCCCCGGTGGTCTATTATTGAAAAAGCGGTTAGAAAGAATGACATGCCGTGGCATTTAGTTTGATACTGTAAATGTAAAAAAACCCTTAATTTATAGGACTCAAACAGAAGGGGGAAAAAAACCCAACCATGGTATCAGCCCATCGCCTGCTGTCGGTAACAAACAGGGTGTGCAGGAGTGTTGCACCAAGTACCGGTAGTAAGACTGAACTGACATTTATAGCCAGAAAAAAATGGCTCAGTCATTTTAATACTGGTATTTCAGAGGAAATAAAAACGCCACCAAGTGGTTCAACTCTGCATCAAAAGGGGCACAGCGCTCTGCGTGTTGGTACCACACGAAAACAAGTACCGGTACACAGACAGACGTGGCTGCAAACTCTTACACTCTTGCAGTCATTTAAATTTATTGCAAACAAAAATGATCCATGGAGAGTTGCCTGGCCTAGTTTTGCCTACAAGTCCGACAGGCAGGGCAAATGGGGAATGTCTGTCTGCAAGTTATGTTCTAAAGCAGGGGTGCCCAACATTTTTATACCGAAGAGCTACTTTCCAAGTAACCTTCCGCATGCGATCAACCAATTACCGCACGTCCAAGGATATATCCATGTAGAGGAGGTGATTGATCGTCGCTCCATTTCTGAGGCGGTATCCATAGCCTGTCTTGGTGATTACTTGGCTTAGGGGGTTCAGTCCTATGTAGAACAGCAGTGGGGAGAGTGCATCACCTTGGTATATGCCACATTTGATGGACAGTTGGGTAAGTGGCTCGTACACACACACACACACACACACACACACATATATATATATATATATATATATATATATATAAACCCCAAGAAACCCCAAGGTCAAAATGGGAAACACCTCCGAAGGTGGTGGAGAATGACAGAGCAAAGATCCTGTGGGACTTCCCGATCCAGACTGACAAGATGGTAATTGCGAACCAACCAGATATCGTGATCATAGATAAAGGGCAGAGGAAAGCCGTTGTAGTGGATGTAGCGGTCCCAAGTGATGGAAACATCAGAAAGAAGGAACACGAGAAACTCGAGAAATACCAAGGGCTCAGAGAGGAGCTGGCGAGAGCCTGGAAGGTAAAGGTGACAGTCGTGCCTGGGGTGGTCAGAGCACTCGGGGCAGTGACCCCCAAACTAGATGAGTGGTTGCAACAGATCCCGGGAACAACATCGGACATCTCAGTCCAGAAATGTGCAGTGCTGGGAACAGCAAGGATACTGCGCAGAACCCTCAAGCTTCCTGGCCTCTGGTAGAGGACCCGAGCTGAATGGAGGACGGACACCACCCGAGGGGTGAGACGAGGAATTTTTTTATTACACACAAAGCGGCACCATTGCTATAATCTAGAAGCATGCCTTGGCTCGCGAATCATAACCCAGTGACTCTGTTTTACAACTCACTGCTGCATGGACTTTGAAGAACACAATCTTTTGTTTCAACATAAATTATACAGGCGAGAGCGGGGAAGAGTCATGGGAGCATGTTTTGACCCCCAAAAACGGTTGAGTGAATGGATGGATGTCTTCAGGCTTCTCCCAAGACAAGCCATCCATCCAGCTATTTTCATCACCACTTATCCCGAACAGGGTCGTGGGAAATTGCTGTGGAGCTATCCCTGCTTACTTCAAGCAGAAGGCAGACTACACCCTGAACTGGTCGCCAATCAAAGAGCCATTCACACCGTTTTACAACTCACAGATCGGAACGGATCCCACGCTGCCCGCACACAAGAACGGCGTGTGTGTCATCAGCGACCCAAGATAAACCTTTTAAGCAAATATTCGGTGGTGATGTTGTAGATGTATTGATAATATACAGGTATATTTTTTTCTTTTGTGGCGCTGAAAAATAATTCATAGATTTGCATAGTAATTTTAAACAGTTTAGAAATTTAGATGTGCGGGTCATTAACATTCTGTATCTACAAACATCTTAAGACACAGTTTTTTTTTTCTTCACTAGATTCTATTTATTAGAATGGTAACAAGCTGGAACACTTTGATACATGCACATAGTTTCTGTCTAACTTGGCTTATTAAGAACATAAGCCATGGACAGATTCAGAGACTTTGACGCATCTGTGACTCAAGAGTATGATTTTCAAAATCAATCTATGGACATGAAGCAGCAGTTCCGATAAAGGACAAGACAATCAGCCTCTTCTTTACGCTTTATTAACGAGCATAATCTCTGCACAGTTTTTGACCCTAAAAAGCATTGACTTTAAAATCCAACTTTTTTTTCCTCGCTATTGCAAGGAGGCAGCCCAGATCAAATGCCTTACCGAGAAAAATTGGAAAGTTATGGAATGTGAATGTGAATGTTTCATTAATTGCATGATCCTAAGGCAAAACAAAGCATGATATACTGTAGATGCAATGCATAGGAGAGACTCGACCGTCGAATTGGTCGAATTCGAAGCGCTTTGCCTCGGTGCCAGAAGTGGGGCTGAAATTAAGCATCTCAAACAGAAAAAGACATTTTGGTTACACGTTTTGTGGGTGGCTTACCGTCAGAGCCGCAATAAAGATTGTGACCTCTTAACCCAGTTATGGAGTTGTGCACATTATTCTCCTGGCCAGGAATGATGATCTTGGCCTTATTTATAATTAACTTTGGATACATTTTGCGCACATTCTTTCCCTGTGTTAGTTTGTGTGTGTGTGTGTGTGTGTGTGTGTGTGTGTGTGTGTGCGTGCGTGTGTGTGTGTGTGTGCGTGTGTTTCAAAAATATTTTCAGCCGTATAAATATAAAGGCTTTTAACATTTACAGTTTCCAATTCAGTGCCTGGACCTGGATTCCCCCCCCCCCCCCGCCCCCCCGCCCCCCACCACCGCATTTTGTGATGTACGCAAGTGTAAATAGGGCAAAGGTGTTTTCTTTCTTTTTTCTGCATTAGTCACGAAAAGAGCTTCACATGTGTATATTTTGTGTGCACGGCAGAGAACAGATGTTGTTTAGAGGGTGTTAAATGTTCCAAGCAATTATGTGATATTGCCTGTCATTCAACAGAAAAAAAAATGGATTTCATTTTGCTCTTTATGTTAGAAGGTTCTGTAAAATGAAAACTCTACCCAGGGAGGCTTCTTCTCCAAATCAACATCCAATACAAATATAGTAAGCATACAATGGTAATAATGTTTGTCATATAGTGTCCCTGCCGGATTAGTGTTGTCATGGGGTCACATAAGTTTTGTGGAGTAGCAAACAATATAATACTTTTTCATGGTCCCTCATACCTACTTCCCATTATTAAATGCTGAGCCTCAAGGCCTGCTCTATATTCATGACATAAATGTTACTCATACCTGAATATTTGTGAATAGTTCCCACCATGCTCCAGTAAACAGAGGCTTCCTCCGCACCACTGGAGCTACACTCGCACCTTTATTGAGCTCCACGCAATAAAAGGAGCACAAAAACTACCTCTGGAAATGAAATTTTTATACGACAGAAATATGCCGGCTGAAATTGCATTACCTTAGCACGTACATAACTTTTTTCTTAACATGAGTTAGAAATTAAATCTGGTCCCGAGGGTCTTGATACTCTGAGCAGGGATGTTATCAGCCAAACAATGTTTAGTAGGTAAAAGATGATTGTGTCCTCAGAGAATGTGTATATTCATGACGATCTCAACTCTTTTGTGCCTTCCTTTAAAAGACAAAATTATGCATTGAAGTGAACGATGTTTTATTTTTACAACGTGACTCAGGCAACGACAATAACCATTGATGCGGGGCCTTATTTTGCTTCCAATTTCTATTGCTATTTAATGTCGATGCAATATCACTTCTACATAAAATATTGATGTTTTTGATCATTTTTTATGATGGAAAAAAATTGTAATTCTCAAAATTAGGTTGATTTCGTTCACATTACCCCAGGTGTAATATTAGTTTGTGGCTTCTGCCTTCAATCCAATGTTCATGTGACTGCATGTGAATAGAACAATACGCATGCACAATGGTCGCTGAAACAAAATGAGCACGATAAAAGAAATAATAAACAGTTCCTGAAACTTATCTTGACCCTACAAGAAAAACAGGTTCATTCTTCTATTTTCATAAGTTAGATTACTATGGTGGTGTCGAACGGTAGCCAGCTGGTTAACGCATCCACCTCAGAGTAATGAGGTCCTGGGTTCAAATCCCCGGATCGGGCCTTTCTGCGTGGTTGCATGTTCTCTCCGTACATGCACGTGTTTCCTCCCAGATTCCAAAAACGCAGGCGTGAGGGTGATTGGTGGTTGTCTCTGCACAATAGTGAGACCATATAATCTTTGTGCAGTATCATCCTTACCCTCGCATACTTTAATCACATTTAAACTTGACCATTTTTGCTTTGATATTTGAAACTCTTTATTAAAGTACAGTACTATGTACGTTGCCTCGCCTTCACTTTGCGCACTTGCCTGCATTGTAACTGGCCATTTGTATGTGCATGTGTGTGAGCGCGTATGCTGCATCTAGACTGGCACAAACCAGCTTGATTCCTCCCCTGAAAAAAATCGGCAAAACAGCACAGCCGCCAATTTGCTGAACAGCAGCACGGTGAACCCCCTCAAATTCAAAATCTGGCATTCACAAAATCACATCCATCCATCAGTTTTCAAAACTATTTATCCCCAAACAAGCATTCAAACTCACTTTTATACCTACGCACAATATAGAGGCCAGCCAAGGCAAGTTTATTTCCATTCATACATCCATTCTCTGTACCACATATTCTCATTTAAGTCGCGGGTGTGCTGGAGCCTTTTCCAGCTGACTTTGGGGAAGAGGCAGGGTACGTCCATGACCGGAAGCCAGACCCTTGCAGGCACGTCCATCCATCCATCCATTTTCGAATGCGCTTATCATCACAAGGCTCACGGGCATGCTGGAGCCTATCCGAGCTCTCTTCGGGCAGTAGGCGGGTTACACCCTGAACACGTTGCCAGCCAATTGCAGAGCACACATCGACGAATAACCATCCGTGCTCACACTCACAAGTAGGGACAATTTAGAGTGCGCCATTAACCTGCCGTGGATGTTTTTTTGTAATGGGGACGGAAATCGGAGTACCTGCAGAAACCTCACGCAGGCACGAGAAGAACATGCAAACTTCACACAGGAAGGCCAGAGTCTGGATTTTATCCAATGACCTCTGAACTGTGGTGGATGTGCTAACCTGCCACAGCAAGTATACGTGTATGGCAATTTTCATACAAAGGCAATTGAAAGCGTTTTACAAAGGCAAAGATATACATGAAGCAAATGAAAAATTATTGGTAGAAATGACTCCAACAAAAGAACAATTCATTACAAGACAAAGGAGAATAAAAACAGGAGGGTGAATTATTTGAAGTGAAATTAAGAATTCATTCCGAATAGTGAATATATTATTAAAGGAGTAGTTGTAAATTTCCCCAGTGTGGGACAAATAAAGGATATCTTATGAATGCTGCAGTAAAAAAAATAATAATAAAAAAATAAAAAGTTTTCAGTCCAGAATTAAACGAATGGACACTGGTCAGCCAACTTGGCAGCTGACTCCAAGATAAAGTGCATTACAGTAATCCAGCTGGGATGTGAATTCAAGCAAGAATTTTGTGCCTTTGGATCTCCTCTTCTATTTTAGTCCCCTTCTTATTTAAAGACTGATTTCCCCTCTAGAAACAATCCAAAAAGCAACGTAGAACCCCAAGAGGCGAGTAATGCTGAGTTGCTATTAATAGGGGTCACTCTTATGAGTGACCCCTATTTTCGCTGCAAATGCTCTCATAGGAAAATTCTGATCATTGCAGCAATTGAATAGACAGACCTGAAAACCTGGACTCACCCCCACTCACCCATTTTTAATATGCTTATATTTATATTTTATAATTTATATTTATGTACCTTTTGTTATTCTACTTCTCCCTTTCATAATTTTGCTGCTGTAAATTAGGAATTTATCCATTGTGAGACAAATAAAGGTTTTCTTATTTAATAGAATGCTTTTTTTCTGTGAAGACCCGAATGGCCATCCATTCTCCTCACTGCTCATTCTCACGTGCATCGCAGGCATGCTCGAGTCTATCCCTGCTGACTGGTTGTCAGCCAATCACAGCGCGCATATAGGTTGTGTCCAAATTCACAAGGTTGGGTCCTTCAAAGGCCACATTTGTCAGCCACATGATGTCAATTCTGTCGCAACTCGACTGCATGCCCAAGTTCACATGGCCTTCAATTCCAACCATCAAATCTGTCCTTCGTTTCCGTGGAGACGGGCCCTGAGCGAAGGCCGCTTCTGCGCGCACTTTCATAAACGCCCACATTGTGCTGCTCTTCTTTTATGCACGTGTTCCGTGTTTCCAGATGTATCAAGGTAGTGTTGCAGAGCTGAATTCAGAGATTTAAAACAGGACACATTTTTCTTTTCTCTCTATAAGTATTTTATAAAGCCACAAGGTGTTGTCTAGGGCTGGATTTCTCAAAATAAAGTAAAACAAATCTGTAAGAATAAAACACTACCTTTTGTTTATTTTTATTTTTTTCCAAAATATAGCGGATGAGTCTATACTGCAGGTGAAGCCCGGGTGTGCCAGTGTTGGACTACTTCTTCACTGGAGATCTCCAAACAGATCTCCAACTGCACAGGGGCTCATCTGGAGTGGTGCTGAACCTCCTGAACCAGGACCAACGGCATCAATGGGGTGCAGAGATCGAAGTCTTGGACTTTCTCTTCTGGTTGGCGAGTGGGGCATCATAACGGATGTCATCTTGCCGGATGCCACAGTCCACCAATAGATCGTCCACTGGGTCACTGGGGAAGTGGTGGCTCTTTGCCACCAAGTCATCCACTTCCCCAACATTGCAGGAGACCTTCAGGCATGGACTCGCGCTTTTCAAGTGCTGCCGAGTCGCACCATAAGTGACGTCACACGGTCGCCTTTTCGGCGTTTGGAGGATGAAGTCTATGAATTTGTACACAGCTATTAAGCCTGTCCAAATTCACCACTGGTTATGCGGTTTACGGAATGCGGCCTATGGAAGCTATTCGAGGAGGAGACAGATTGTGGACGTGGTTGTCTTTTCCCTATGCAATTGGCTGGTGACTAATCCAGTTTGTAGAAATACTTTGCTCACCCAAAGTCAACTGGAATAGGCTCCACCCAACCCGCGACCCTAATCAGGATAAGCACTGTAGATAATGGCTGGAAGAAAGAAAGGTAAATAAGCGTACACACATGAACAGAAACGGTTGTGAATTCTTTTCAAGGACAGCAAGAGTTAAATGTTGCTCTTCCTTTCCTGGTTTAGCTATCGTACATCTGGTAAGTTTTTCCCCCCTACATTTAGAGTTAATGTGTGTTTCTTCTCCACTGAATGGCTTGATGTCGAAGATGAGTGAAGCCAGTGCAGTCTCCAGTGGTTCCTTCTGTTCTCGCTACTATACCTAACAGTATAGTCAGCTTTTATAATCCTAGGTGTTAAGGTCTGCTGCTCTTTTCCCTTGGCTTTACCGAAACAGATTGTTGAAATGAACTCTACATCTGCTCGGCTACATCATTTCTAATTATGCTTCAAGCATTGTTTAAATGTACAATTTTGTATAGATGAATCTTTGTCAACATGACTTTCCTCATGAGGCCCAAACCTTTTTTTCCCCTTCTCGGGCAGATGAGTGCGCTGTATGTGTGTATGTGATTTGGCAGGTCGATGTCTGGTGTGCCAAACTGATGTTGTTGTACTACTTCGCAAGAATACTGTGACAGCCAGGCGGTCCGTGTCAATGTGACCATGACCAAACTAAATTGCAGACTACACGTCACCCAAGTAATTGGCTAGTTCCCCTGCCCCCCGCCCTCATGAACCAGTGGTTAAGTCAACATAGCCACCTTCAACAAACACAGCAGTGAATGTTTGTTGTGTACTGTATCTCAAATCTCCACAGGGAATCTGAAATCACATTACCACAAAGTAGGGCAGGCACACGACACATGCATAAATACTGTACTTTGTTTTCAGGCTTGTTGTGAAAAGTGTCGTGGATGGCGTCAGGGCTATGTGCCAAAACTCCTTGCACGTTAATCAACATGTCAAAAATCGGTCCCAAATAAGAACCCTGCTCTGTCAATATGTGTCAAGTCAACAAGTCAACAGTATTTATAGAGCACTTTCAAACAGCCATCGCTGCATACAAAGTGCTGTACATGGAGCAATTTAACATGCACAATAAACAGTAAGACAAATCGGTAATAAAGGCGGGAGAAAGCACCAAACAGTAAAACCAAGAACAAATCTAAGTCATGCTGAGTCGAATGCCAAAGAATACAAGTGAGTTTTGAGGAGGGTTTTGAAGATGGGCAGCGAGGAGGCTTGCCGAATGTTCAGTGGGAGGTCATTCCAGAGAGAGGGACCAGCAACAGAAAAGGCTCGATCCCCTCTGAGCCTCAGTTTAGTTCTTGGTACTTCTAAGAAGGTCTGGTCCACAGACCTGAGGCGCCGGGCGGGTGTGTAGGGGCGGATGAGCTCAGAAAGGTAAGGTGGCGCGAGATTATTCAGAGATTTGAAAACAAATAAGAGGATCTTGAAAATAACTCTAAAATGAATGGGGAGCCAGTGAAGGGATGCCAGAGTAGGAGTTATGTGCTCCCTATTACGAGTACCAGTCAAGAGGCGAGCGGCGGCATTCTGGACCAGCTGGAGGCGCTTAATGGAGGACTGGCTGACTCCAAAGTAAAGGGCATTGCAGTAATCGAGCCGGGATGTGACAAAGGCATGAATTACTGTCTCAAAGTGTTCATGTGAGAGGAGAGGTTTTATTTTGGCCAGCTGTCTAAGGTGAAAGAAGCTGGATTTAACAACGGCACCAATTTGCCGATCGAGTTTGAAATCACTGTCCAGTGTAAGGGTGCTTACACAATCCTTTGGAGCATCATCCTGCAATATCTGTCAGAGCAGTTCCTTTGCATTTTCCTCCAGAGGGATGGTATTATTGATAATCAAACCTAGACCCTTGGACCAAAAGAGAAGAGAACGCATCTTTCCTTTACCTGTCCATGCTATGAGAGCTTAGCCACTATCAAAGTTAAAGGAACAGTCCCTTGGCTGAATATCTGCCGAGTTAATGAAATAAAAGTCATGGGGTGTACAGTAATTCCTCGCTATTTCGCGGTTCGTTTATCGCGGCTTCAGTGCATCGCAGATTTTTTCAAACATATTCATTTAAAAAAAAAATAATATATATATATATTTTTTTAAATATATATATATACATGGAGTACAGTACTGTATATGTTGCTCTATGTGACTTGCTGTTGTTTTGCAGCTTCTCGCGGACCGTTTGCGGACTTTTTGTCGACTTTAAAAAAAAAAAACAATTACTTGTATATGCTTATTGGTCGCTACTTCGCGGATTTTCGTTTATCGCGGGTGGTTTTGGTCCCCATTAACCGCGATAAACGAGGGATTACTGTAGTTCAAAGCATGGAGTTCAAAGTGCAAATCCAATGGACACATGCTTATGACTTGACCTTTGGAGAACAAGTGTCATGGTTATTCTCCCGCTGCCGGATATTAACGTTGCAACTACTTGTTGAAAAGATGCTGATAATGGTCACGGTGCCCTTGAGCAAGATACTGACAAAATTCTTTTCAGAAGTTAGGCTTGCTACGGTGAATTTGTGGTACAATACGCATACAAACACCTCCTGTACTACAGGAAGATTTCTTGTGGATAGAGCAATAGTTTGCACAGAATACAAACTAAGGCCTCGTCTAAAGGAGGTAACCCCCCCGTGACACTTTGCATGAATTAACTGCTGGACATCCGGAACACCAAAACCGGTGTTTTGTTTACAAAGAACATGGAAACTGCGCAAGTCCAATTTGTATGCCAGTTCTATACTTTAACAACCTAGGAAGACCAGTTGTTGCAGCTTAGAAGAGAAAACATTTCAATCTCGTTTTCTGCTAATGTTGAGGGATAGGAGGGTGACATCAAAAATTTGCCAGCGAAAAGGTGGTTAACTACTTTCGGAACTCGGACCCAATAGATGTGACGCAATGAGCTATCTCAAAACCTCTGAGGCGTATCAGTACCTACATAGTAATAAAGTTGGTTGTGTTTTGTTAAAAGAGGTTGGACATAGCGCTACTTAGCTTAAAATAGCCGGCGTAGAGCCAGCCAAACCGATTACTTCTCACTTAATGGTAACCACATGACCAGGATGCTTATTGTAAACAAGCTTCATCTCACTTAATGTCATAAAACTGTGACGAATCTTCAACATTTATGTGAGCATTTCTACTTTTGTCAACCTCAGCCGCCCACTGCAAATATTTCGATCTGCCCCAATATTTTGAGTTTTTGAGGATAACTCCTCTTCTCGCTCAATACAGCTAACTGACAAAAAAAAAAAACGCTGACTGTCCATTTAATCCAACATATTGTGGCAATCCTAAAATGATGCACCATATACATGTTGTTCAGAATTTATATTTCATACACACACACGTATATATACACAGTGTATATATACAGTATATATATATATATATATATATATGTATATGTATGTATGTATGTATGTATAGGGAGAGAGAGAGAGTGGGGGGGGGGGGATTAAACTAGTTAGGTCTCTGTAGTGCTTGCTCACCCATCAAGTAAATATTTTATTAGCTGCCTATTTCTGAGGTCTTTATGAATTTTGTGAATTGTCGTCACAATTCCACTATTTTATATAAGTGTCCCACAAAGAGTTTCTCCTTTGACTTGCTAGCAAGGCTGGCCAAAGATCAGCCCTTTCGTTCCACTACACAGAAGCACAATCACGTCAAAGTGAAAAGGTAAGCAGAGCTGCAAAGTTAGCACAGATTATTTTAAAACGGCTGCTATCTGGTGACACTCACTCGTGTTAATTCTGATGTTAAATGATTAGCTGCACAAATCGCCGCTTCTTTTTCTTGACATACAGTACCTGTAGATGTTTCCATGTGAGATGTGAAGAAGTGGTTTTGGTTGGCGGAAAATGGAGTTTGGTGTATTCATGCCCAACATGGCGGACACCACCCTTTTTTTTTTTTTTTTTAAATATGCTGTCGTCTGTGTGTTTGCAAAGTTACCAACAGCTGGTCAAACACGCCACCCGACAGAATTATGCCACACACTGCGCTGGATTTGCGCCGGTCACAAAAGCTGGACTGGGAACGCTTCAGGATCTCCTCCGAAACCTCAGTAGTGGCTGTGGAGAGGGAAGTCTGGACTTCCCATCTTAAGCTACTGCCCGCTACCCAGCTCGGATAAGCACAACGAAATTGACGGCTGGATGGATTAAAGGCAGTGGAGAGGCAACATTTATTGTTTCCTCGCCCGGTCCAAAAACACATATGCTAGGTTAATGGAATAAATTGCTGATATGCGAGGTGAGACAGTGAATTGCTCTCTGCTTGCATGTAAAAAGTAATGTGATTAATTAGAGGCTTTGTAATCAATTAATTTTAATGATCGGCATTTTATTAACCTTGAAGTCGAGGTATCGCTGGTAGAAAGCAGTCCTCTCCCCCGCTCCCAACTACAGTCTGGAGTCTCCAGCACGAACATCGAAAAAATCCGTGAAGTTTCCCAGTATCCTGCACAAAAAGGTGTTGCAATACAGAGCATCACAGTGGTTCAACTAAAACAGGTTTATAATGCACCACTGATTTGGCTTGCAATACCTTGCCCATTTTTTTTCCTCTTTCAGCCAGTTTCTGAGACAACCGAGCTTCAGTCTCTTGTACTTGCTTTAAGGTGATACCGTAGAAGTGTTTTGAAGACTTTGTTCCTTGATTGAGTAAAGCTCAATGATAACCAGCCCTGTGCTGATGGCACTGGGCTGCGTATGTGCTAATGGTTTATGGAGGGAATTAAGTTTGTGATGATGAAGTATCTTGAATTTAAGGCAACCAGCAAAGTACTTTGGAAAACAAAAAGTATTAAAAAAGCTTCAGAATTGTCCTTTATGATATGTTATTACTCTAGTGTGCCGTCCCCTTTTTGCTCCAGACTTCAACATCCAATCTGTTGTCTCCATCGGTACGCGGTACGGTGGGATTCAAGATGCATGAGACGTCCACTGGTGTAGAAGGAGGAGAGATCATTTTGAGCACGCCTTGTACTCCTCGTTTTTTTTTTCTTTGCTTTTGCCAGCCTTTCTTCAAGCAAAGAGACACTGTTTGACATTCTATGAGACCACTTCATTTGTATCCCATCTGTGCTGCCAAAGCTATGTCCACTTAAAGAGAAAGTGTGTCAATGTCCAGTTCTCTGTTGATCTGACTGTTTAGAGTAACAGCTCTTGTCATCCTACTGTTGTCCAAACCTCAGTTTTCTCCTTTCAAAAATATTTTCCTGCATCTCAATTTTATGATACTGTATTTAAAAAATAGAGGTGTGACAGAACATGCGTCTTCTTTCCCACATGACATCTTTTTTCCCAGTAAAGTGGCAATACTTATCATTCTCCTCCCAGTACGGTCAACACCACATATCAAAATTCGGTGGCTCCACTACTTGGTGTTCAGTTAATTTTGTTTTAATGAAAAGCTTAAAGTCACAACACATTGAAGAATGAAGTCAATTGTCTACTGAATTTGCATTTATAAACCAGATGCAGACAACCTTGAATCAGGAATCTGTTTTTGAGCAGATGAATACATGAAAGGTGAAATTTTGCTGAGCCGTGTCATATTGATACATGCAGATCTAACTTTTGTTATCTATTATGTTGATGTCATTGCAAAATATGAATGCAATGCCTTGAAACAATCATGAGGTTTTGAAAACGTGTTTTTTCTCCACCGTCGTTATTCAAAACTGAAAAAAAACATAAGTATGAGACTTGGAGCTGTATGTGCAAGTTTGTGTATATCAAGTTTAAAGGGACAGCGTGGAAATAGATTTAAAAAAAATCATTATTTAAAAAAGAACCCCTCCATTAATTTCATTAATAGAAAAAAAAGATGGTTTATCACATCAATCGAATTTTTTAAAATGCAATCATCAATTATGTCAGGCGCTCCAAGTGAAAAATGTTCATGTAAAATTGAAAATCGAAATTGTTATTTCAGTAAATATTTGCATTTCGCACATAGAAAACTGATTCATGATTCCATGTTGATGAGAGCATTAAAATGGGGAAAAATAGGACAAAAAAATAAAAGGAAATTTAGAAACGATAAAAAATGCGTGAGGAATCACAATTAATTTTCAGTTAATTTGAGTTGATTATGACAGTTGCGTTTTTAACTAGATTAAATATTTTAATCGTTTGACAGCTCTAATATATATATATATATATATATATATATGTGTGTGTGTGTGTGTGTATGTATGTATGTATATGTGTGTGCGTGTGCATGTATACACATGCATATGTGCGTTAATAAGGGGTCCAGTATGGGAAGTGTAAGTGTTTGCTGTGGGTGATTATGCCCGAGAGACATTTGCATCGAGAAAATTTTCCATGAAATACTTGCATCTCTTGATGTTGCTGTTGCACCTTCCAAAATGATTCTTACAGAAGATGTTGCAATATTTCATTCTTTTACGAGCTTTTGATATATTTCTAGAACA